>NC_087247.1:48385919-50885919 GCF_037042905.1 Lytechinus pictus | reverse complement strand
GTCAAAACTCACAGTTATTATAATGAAATATATCAGCTCTTTATTAAGATCCATATCCATCTCACAATTTTCCTATAAAAGTGCTTGAAATATAGAGCTGAAGTTGACTCTTTTTTCAGATCGGAATATCAAACAGCTTAAGCTCGCGCTTGGCGCTCGCTTTGATTTTCATGATAAAAGATGTAATTAGAATGCCTAGATTCTAGGTCTAAATATGAAACACGCGCGCGCATGTTTATTCAGATACTCAACTTGTTCTATATTTAAATCATTATCCAGTTTCAGATCACAACATCAAAAATGTTCTGCTCGCGTTCTGTGCACGCATTATTAATGTAGGAAGATCCCCTATTACCCATTCTTTTCATGATTTACATACAAAACATGAATATAGAGTGTCCCGTTTGTAGGTCTAAAACCTTGAATTTTTTCCGCTCGCGCTTCGCGCTCGCATCAATTGTTTAGTTATATATCTATTCTGTTTAAGTTACAAAAAGTGCTTATAATTTCCATTCTTTAGGTAAAAATGTCCAAAAAAAAATCAGCTCGCGCTTCGCGTTCGCATTATTTGATTTTTAAAATATGTAACGTCTTCATGGCTAATTGCATGCAATCTTTAACAGGTACCTTTTCCATCAGTTCATTGCTGCTCGCGTTTCGCATTCGTAGTAATTATTTAGATTATATAAATAAGGATTATGATATTATATATTTATGTTGATTTATAAGAATAAAGCTAAGAAGTGACTATTTTATCGGACTACCCCTTCAAAGAAACAAAAAATCATCTAGCGGCCGATCGGGGAAAATATGGCTGAAAAAAATTCTGCCCCCTCCCCTATTGGCGAAGGCTGGATCCGCCCCTGCCTCGGGCCCCCCTGGATCAGCCTATTGTTACAAGAGGCGACGCTACAGGTGGTACGAACGAAGCGACCGCCCCAATAATTTTCAAGTAATGAATACAAAAATAAATAAAACAAAATTAAAGAAAGAAAGTCATGGAAGATATGTATTGGTCATGTAACTCATGGCTCTTCTTCGATATCCCACACCCCATTTTCCCCAAAACACACACACACACCGACATAATTGCACTTAATAAACACACACGCACACCCACGTACACCCACGCCCATCCTTACACCCCCACACACACACACAGAGTTGAGCTTTCATCATATCATATCTTAACCATTGATTGTAGCCACACGGCTGATCTAGATTCGAAAGTACAATATACATCAGACATTATATGAATCACTCTGCTATCTAAGGAAGATGTAGAACTCACTCAGCTATACTCAAGAAATCTGCCAACCAACGGCGTGTTGACAACATGTATAGACAAAATTAATATGTGAAATATTTTTCATATAATAAGTATGATCCCTCCCCCTTCCCCCCCCCCCCCCCATCCACCTCTGTCCCATTAATAGAATGGCGGTAGTTATATATATCCCTGTTCCCCTTGCAGATAAATCCCCCCCACCCATTTATCCACCTAATCGCACTGGGACAGAGCTGGACTTGCTATTCTACTCTCCCGTACCTCTGCCGACCAATAGTATATAGACAGCATGTCTAGACAGTCTTTGAGTGGTATTCTTATACGTCTAGATTGCTTAGTACATACTTATCTTGCTCATACATTCCATCATCGGCTATAATTTTATCCCATGTTTCAGCGGCGTGGGAATTTGGATTACTATCTTTAATTTTAGCATGTAATCGGATTTATATTGATATAGTGTATGGTAGTGGTGATTATGATAATTTCTCTAAATTAAACGAATGATTTCCCATATGGTTTAATGTAATAACACAAAAGATGAAATCCATATCATTTGAATGTACATGTCCACTACAGTGCAGATTTTGTCAATTTCTTTCATCATCTATGCATGCAAAGAATTTTCCTTTACTGATGCCCATTTTGATTATAGAGTTGTATAAGGGATAGAACACAGTTCAATTCAATACAAAGACAATTTCATACCAAAAGGCATGAAAGTGACAATGTGTCAATATACCGATTTCCGTTAACATGTCATTATCAACAATGTCCATTATCCTTGAATGCTAGAAGTTTATTCTTAAAGGACAAGTCAACCCCAACAAAAAGTTGATTTGAACAAATAGAGAAAAATCCAAGAAGCATAACACTGAAAATTTCATCAAAATCGGATGTAAAATAGGAAAGTAATGACATTTTAAAGTTTCGCTTAATTTCACAAAACATTTATATGCACATCCTGGTCGGTATGCAAATGAGGAGACTGATGACGTCACTCACTCACTATTTCTTTTGTATTATATTATATGATATATAATTATATGATATATAAAATATTTTAATTTTCTCCTCATTGGAAGGTGAAACAAGTTTTCTTCCTCCATGTACATGGGGAATTACAATTATTCTAACATTTTATGGTTCAGTAAAGCTGGTCATTATTGTCAAATCTGTAAAAATGTAAATATTGTATAATTCAAACAATAAAAAACAAAAGAAATGGTGAGTGAGGGACATCATCGACTCTCTCATTTGCGTGTTGCCGAGTTGTGCATATAACTGTTTTGTGCAAAATAAGCGTAACTTTAAAATGTCATAACTTTCTTACTTTACATCCGATTCTGATGACATTTTCAACGTTATTCTTGTTTGATTTTTCTCTATTGATTAAAATCAAAAATTTTCTGGGGTGGACTTGACCTTTAAGAGCATCCATAATTGATTAGAACGAATAGACCTATTATAGCGAGTAAGTCAACAAAGCTTATATCTATTTTTGGAAATCATTATTAACAGTAGATTATTATAGAATAATGATTATCCAAAAATTCAGTTTGTATCATATATCCTGCAATATAAAGTACAATTTCATTTGCATAAAGAGGTCCTAGAGATATGCTGATATTGCAAGATTGCGAATATTGAAACCTGTTGTTTGAGACGACGATCGGTTGCCTCTCTACATTTCTGGCAGTGTCTAGAGAGGGTTCTGTGTAGGTATATATGGAAAGACACTTCTATCTACTATATATAATGCCTATAGTAGTTGGCAAAATTATAGAAATCCACTACTAAACGACAAAATGGTTTAAATCGAGCATTATTTTGAATGAGAGTATGATATTTCTGCAGTTAGAAATGCAGTCTATAAGCGTTATTCTTTGTCTGTTAATTTTTTTCAGGATTGTAGAAATAAATGAAGAAAGATTTGTATATGGAAGTTAGTTGCATATTGGTTACGGCTACTGTCATTTTGCGGCTGCTCGAATATCCCAAGAGATGGTTATATTTGCCTCCTCATGAAACCGTTGTGGCTGCGTTTCGTTCTTGGTTTTGAACATGATTCTGCGAATATGCATTGGTCCTTTCGGTGTGAATCGCGGTTTTGATTTCCATCTCTATCGTGTTAATGTTAAATATGGTTCTTCCTCTCTTCACGGGCCCTCTTTGTAATTTTCATTTGGCCTGGACTTTATATAATTTAACCAGTGCAAAATTCATCATTTTTAGAAAATTTATTTATTTTTGTTTTTTGCTAGCAAACTTGCTCTTCAAACCGTATTATTAACAATTTCAACAACAGCAACAACAAAATGTTTTAAAGTAGGCCATGAGTTGATTATGCTGTCGTATTTTTTGTTTGCATGTTAATTATTTCCTTATGCTTTTTTAAACCAAATAGTTTCAGAATCATCATTAAATATATAGGTTTTGTCCTTTTTATCTCGCGTGCATGGCAGAGTGAGACTAGGCGCCGCTTTTCTGACGGCGGTGGCGTCGTCAACATTGGAATCTGGATGAACGTTTGAACCTATTAGCTGTGAGTGCATTGCCCACTCTGAATTAGAGGATATAAAAAGTCCTGATCGGTTTTGGTTAATGACCAAACGTAGTCTTGATTAAGATTTAAATCAAAATATATATCAATGAAATGGCAAATAATTCAAATCTCAGCCACCGAATATGATTTTATCTCAATCCCTGAAATTTGGAGTTTACATTCATGCCATTCTAGAAATTAGCACACAAAATCGATTCCACCTTTAAAAAGAAATGGTTCCGCTATCTTATCTTTTCTCAACGAAACTGATTCAACTCTAAAATGAAATTCTGAAAATTCTAAGAATCTGTATTTCAAATATTATGAATCGTGGTGTTCCTTTCTCGGATTCTTCGGTTACATGCGTTTAATGCAAATTTTCATTGTGATTACACCGACTTTTTCAAATTACCCTCATGTTGACATATTCCTGCTTTAGGATATTTAACTGCCAAGAGACTACCCATACAGGGTTCATGTTTATTTCATATTACGCATTCCCCCTTCTTAAAAAGAACCCCTCAAATTTGCCTTTGTATTTCACATTAAATTGGGCTTATAGCTTTCTTCTGTAATTATGCGGTTTTCCCCAATATCCTTCAGTGATTCCTTGGGGCTATCATATTCCTCGCTTCTTCATAGACGTCTCGGAGAAAGGGCACTTGTACATGGCTCATATTCCTCCTCCTTGATCACTTACTTTAGGACGTTTATTAGATGTCGCGGGGTGGGGGAGGAGACGCAAGAATAGAAGTGGATATTAATAATGAGACACGGACCAGGGATACATGGAGACAGCCCCGTGCCTTATGAGACAGAGTAGTATATCGAGCAGATCTAATGAACATGATGTTTTGATGAAATCTCGTCGTGGTTTCCAGCCGCCCAACGAAGAGAAGAGGACCGGTGTAATTAGGCAACGTGAATTTTATTCACGTCATTCTGCTGGCCAAGAACGTGACTTTCTGAATCAATGTTGTCGCCATTTACCAATTCGGCATCAGGGCAAGACGTCACGTCGCTTTCCCGAGGCAAAGCAAAGAAGGGTTTCTTAATATTTATATGTGATCTTCGTCATCATGTGTGATATGCATGTTTAATGAAGAGGTACTATGACTGTATCTGGAATCAGTGGCGGATCAGGGGGGGGGCACATCCGACCCGTGCCCCCTTTTGAGAGCCATAAGAAATATTTTAAATGGAAAATATCGGGCATAAAAAAATGCCAACTCCCCTTCCTTTTGGAAAATCCTTGATCCGTCTCAATCTGTGGAACATCATTTTCATCTGAAGTTGGCCTACGGCTGGATTTTATCATTGGTTCTTAGATTCATGGGTAATCTTTGTATATGGGACAGTTTGTGGAACACTCAGGGGGTTGACGAGAAGACAATAATAATGCGAAATGCACAATATAACACCAGATTCCCATACGCTAACCAAGATCATACATGCTTTGAAAGGCCGTAATTATTAAAAGATCATAATTGTTCATGATATTATTTTGAGAAACTTGTGTCCACTTTGCGTGGCTGTTTTTCAAGTAGCTAATAACTACTTCTTTTTTTTTCTATAAACCTTATGGCAGCACGCCGGGGAGGGGGAGACGCAAATACAATATATATATATATATATATATATATATATATATATATATATATATATATATATATATATATATATATATATATATATATATATATATATATATATATATATATATATATATATATATGTGTGTGTGTGTGTATATATATATATACATATATATGTATATATATATATATATACTGTATATGTATATATATATATATATACTGTATATATATTTTTTTTTCGGGGGGGGGGGAAACTTGAAAGCTACTGAGATAAGCGACCGAGCTTGCCATGGGGCGCTTTTGCATTTTCTAAAGCGAAACTGAAAGAATTATGATATATGGCAAATTGTAGATGGTGAACCGTTGAAATTATACAACACAGTACACAATCATCTGAAGGAGTAATTTATTAACATGCCTTAAAGAAGGGACCGCAGAATTTCCCCGTTTGAAACGTAGTCGACTGGCATTGTAAGGTGTAAGGAGCCGTTTGCATTGACTAGTGGATTGTGAAGACCTTTCCACGCCAAGCATGCATGGGGCACGCGGCGCTACCGAGTCAGTTTTCACGCTCCACAGTTTCGTGCTAGTATTACCGTTTTATTTAACGCCACTACTTGATTTGAACATTGTCTGTTTTTGTTCTGGTATGTTACCTGGCCTAGGAAGTACTCAGCGTGACCAAACCACACCCAGAGCAGTAAAACCCATAATGGGAATGTGAAGAAGAGGCAAATAACGAACACTCATTGGTCGATTTGCTTGAAACAGAAAAAAAAAGACAGTGGAGTCATGTTATTGATTCAGCGAGGCCGCCCCAGCTAGAGTCGGGAGTAGTAATAAACCACATAATGCTCGGACGTTTGACTGGAATAGGAACACTCGTCAAAGCATTGCTCACGCTATGTGGGTCAACAAGTTGCTCCGGAGAGCATTTTATTCCGGTCTTCGATTCAAGATATGTGAGTTGGATGTAAGAACGCCGGTCACCCCACTTTTCAGTTATTGGAATTTATAACACAGAAGAGACCATCAGTGATATTAAATTGATCATAATGATGATTGTGATGATAATGTGAAGAAGGCCTAACCGGTAAGTACATGTTTACATCTAATTTTCTATCGACAATGCACCTTTTTGCGAATATTCAAATTTCAACCTCTGTAAAGTCAACTCTATAAACTGAAAGTAGTATAGTAGCTGTTATATTTTGGCAATAAAGATTTCAGACCTGGGCCCCATCTTACAAAGAGTTATGATTGATCCAATCAATCGTAACTCTATGGAAATCCATCTGTGTCATAATTTTTTCTACAGGAAATTTGCAAAACGTCCATTGTAAACAAAGGAGAACACACCAAATTGTCAAGAAATCAATGAATTTATGAATATACATCATATCTAGAGAATTTTTCGATCAAACATGCATTTTATATGTTGATTTTGCTGGCTTTCCATAGTTGCGATTGATCAATCGTAACTCTTTGTAAGACAGGCCCCAGATATTAATCCATGAATAGCTCAATTATTGTGACGATTTTTTTGTTTACTAGTATGATTTTGTGTATATTGATTCCCGATTAGGGATCCATTTTAACCTCATTTGTATAGTAGGTTGATTTTAGTAATGATTTGCCAAAGCAAAGGATGGGGGAGGGGACAAAGAATTTTCTTGAGTACCGTTTTCGATTCGGAACCTTTCAAAGTGTAATATTTCTTTGTTCAAAAATTGATGAAACACCATGAACTAAGACATGTGATTCGATTATTATTACTACTATCAGTAGTTTGCATAACACTTTTCTTCGCATTTTTTGTGTGATAGCTAAATGAAGTTTTATAAATGGTGGGGAAAAGATATTGTTAAATGCTATCGTTATCATTATTCTTCTAGAGTGAAACCTGAATTTGCTGAACTTGCATTTGTCCCACCATCATTTCATTTAAAGAAAGCAATCATATTATGTTTGATTCAAAATAAATTGTTTATTCACTAAAATAAATGAAAAGCACTGCATTGTAGGCATGGTAAGTATGAAAAGTAAAACAATACTAATTTATAGACAATCTTACTGTATCAATGACGAATGTGAAAGCTGGATTTAATAATACAATGTTAACATCGCTATATTGATGGGAAATGAGATAGAGGGTTGAAGAAAAGAAAACTGTATGAGATGAAGAAGTGAAGGGAAAAAGAGTTATTTATAAGGAAATATTTGGGAGAATAAGAGATGTTGGGATACAGCTATAGCGTTTATACAGCGTGTAAATTTATTCATATTTTGAGGAAAATTTGCCAATTTCATTCATAAGTGAAACACGCAGTGCTTATATGGAAACCTTTACTGCAAATTTTCGGAAAGCTTTGGGGCCTGTGATTTAAGAAATGAATACATGATCTTTATGACTACTGTAAGTGTTTGATGCCGAATATACGATCGATGCTGTAAGAAAAAAAAACGTCAAAAAACTGCTCCAATCAAGTATAATTGCTGACCAAACGGTCATTTTATCTGAAAGATTCCCCTATCACCGAGCCTCCCATAAGATATGGACGCTTCGGGAAATGCGATTTTTTTTTATGATGATTGATGATATTTTTTGGTCGATGGAGTAATTTTGATGTATTGCGTTGCAAGTGGGACATGGGGAGACCAAATAGCGCCACGCCAGAGTTTCGCATTCTTGGAAAATCGATGTTGAATTATTATATTGGCATATTATTTACATGTTTGTAACATCTGTGATCTATGCTGTTGGAGAAGAGTAAAGAAGATATACCTCATTAAAGACATTAGTTAATAACATGTGTTTTTAAATAGCATGTGAGTTTCATTTGATATCGTTCATATGGATAAAAAACACAAAGAAGAATGAAAAAATAAGGAAATAAAGAAATGAATCGCAATAGATGAATGTATATAAATTTTACTATTGCGATTTATTTCTTTAATTCCTTATTTGACAAAATTAACATTTTTTTTCAAATTGCTTGTGAAATCCCTTTGCCTACATACCATAGTCTATCTGCTGTATCTTTATTGAAGTAGAAGTTCATGGGCAATGGTTGTCTATGTTTACAGCACAATAATACCATGGACCTACACCATGATGATACAAACTGATTTCTGAATGGTCTCTGTTTATATTTGTGTATCCTTAATGTATTTGCAAGAGCTAGGAGATTCTTTCAACCTTTCCCTCGTTGAGAATATCGTCGAATAAATTGTAAGGAGTATAAGTATCACTGTCACTTCTTCCTCTCAGCCAATCAGAATTTCGGTCACTTGCGACAGTTTTCAATGAAAAGCACCATCAACACGTTTCATGAAACCTTCTCCCTACTTGCCCGATATCAATTCTGAAACCCATGTCGCTCAGCGTAAGGCGCCATTATAGAGACCATCTGTTTCTTATGATTTCTGGTTTACATTTTTTACATGTTTATTTTCGCAGACGAAAAAAAAAAGGCATTTGCAAAAACGTAATGGCGCGTCGTGAAGGCTAATATATATTACCATTTACCACGCATGAACTAAAGTACATACATGTAATTCGTTAAGTTATTGAAACCCAATCTTTAAGCAAAATCATTTCTTAAAGATGTTTTTCAAAAAAATAATCAAGCACCCCAAAAAATATCTCATATAAGTTACTTTCTATGGTTCTCATTCAATGTAGACTCAAATAGAGTTGGGTCCGCGTTTATAGCGAAGTGGGGGATATCCCCCAAATCTTTGTGAAGGGGAGGAAACGGTGCAAACATTTCCCTCACTCTTTAAGAATGTAATGACTAAGTTAAAAAGAAAATCTTGACGTGATCGAATTCTTGGACTAAATTTGCCATTTTAGCATCATCTGCATTGAGTACCCTGTCATATGAGATGCAACAGATAACCCACTTTCTATACATAATAGTTTTTGCTCATCACTGGCACTATCCCAATTCAAATTGCCATTTTGATTAACTGCGCCCATCTTTCACGATTTTATTGTAGTAATTATATGATCCGGAGTCCACACAGGCTCAGTACCAAGTATTTCCTTTAAAAAAAAGTAATGACCTTCTCTTTAAAGCACCGATCACTATCACTTTCCATTTTATGTTTTCAAATTTAGTGAGTAAAATGGTGGGCGAATCAGTAAATGCTTCAATATCTCAATTAAACATGTTTTGTACGATATATTTTGGTTCTTTTTCTATTGCATCATTTTTGCTCTCCATTAATCTCGCTTTTCTTTCCATTTCAAGTTTCCCCAAAATTTGACACTCCGAACCACAAATTCTAAACGATTGTTCCTATATGCTTGCACGCATGTATTAGATGTTGTTGAAATTAAAGGTCTCTATATGCATTTTATTATTCTGGCTCTTCATTTACAAAATGAAATTTAACATCATGCAACGCCATACATGCCATGGTGATTTTGCCACTTTTCGAGACATAGTTCTTAAGTTTGAGTGCCCCCAAATTTAGAAACTCTGCTAAATTTTGCTATCACCCCCCCCCCCACACACACACACACACACACGCACACACCCTCTCACACACACACACACACTTACCCGCTACTGGTATCTCACCCGCGCATTCAAGTCGATCGACGGCCCAAGAGACCGCTTCATAAACCCTTAGAATAAAATATTATGAGGAGACTCTTCACCGCTGCGATTTGGCCGATTTTCATCCCGTAGGGTAGTTGATGTTGTAAAATGCTTTGTGTTGAATGTGTGCTCGGAGTTTATTGTTCGGGTCCTAACATGTGTCTTGCATTCCCTTTAATAAAAGATAAATTCTCACGATTTGCCAAACAGATATTACAATATTCTTGAATTTCCATTCCTGTTATTATGTTGGTTGTTTTCATTTCTTTATCCAGCCCTTTCCATTTACCACATATAACAGTTTATTCTGATAAGGGGCACCTATATTCCATGACTTTTACTTGATCCCGTGGTTTCAGTGAGACCTCGTATACATTATCATGATTATATCAATATTCATATTTCTTCCATCACTACATCCTGGAACTGTCTTAGGTTTCAATTCGCCTCTTATCCACAGTGCCCTTTTGTAGATTCCCATCCCCAGCACTCTTATCGGTTTTTGCAAGGCGCCATATACAGCAGATATACAAATTTTCTGTTGTTTATCTCCCCTTGTTACCCTGTAGGGGGAGGTCGCCCGTGGATGTGTTACTAATCCATCTCACCTTACTGGTAATCTGCCAAACGAAGACAACGCTGAAAGTGTACCACCTGTCGCGTGAGGCAAGACGGTAAGGATAGGTAGATATAGCGCTCCTTAGATCGTCAATCAAGCACGATGGAACGTGGTCTGCTGGGACGAACTTCACATCATCAAGATTGCATTGGGCCAAGCATCGCTTTATTAGCTCGCTTTGTTACATTGGTGTAATTTTCTCCCTGTCTCGATCTTTCTCCCTTTTCACACTGCTTTCATCACGAACCGAAAAAGGGGATGATACGTCAAAAGGATTGTCTAATGAAACAAGTCAATATTCCTGCCGTGTAGGGAATTCAAATGAAACAGGAAATGAATGAAAATGATACTCATTTTCATGCATGCAAGGAAAGGATGACCTGATCAATTCATATACCATTAGCTAACGAATTTATGCATGTTTCTCTGTCATAAAGATAATAAGAACATCAAAATGAACGACGCGACGTCTGTTCAAAATCAATTGCTGATCAACATTTCAGCTGAAGATGCATTTTTTTGTATTGATTTGTTTCTTATTTGAATACAAGACAGCAAATTGATAGCAAAATCGTATATACTCAGAGTGATCAGAATCAAGTTCCACAACCAAAATTAGGACAAAGTTTTATATAAACTTCATTACAGTATTCTTTTTTATATGATTTAATGCAAAATATTTAGTTTAATCTGGTACGGGTTTTAGTTTTTCTACAGTGCGTCTAAAAAAACTATACACTTTTGAAAGGGCTACCAAACAAAAAAAAAGTCACTTTGGGGGAAAATACCTATATATATGGAAAGCCAATGAAGTCAACTTTTAGATGACACCAAGAAGTTGGAGAACTATTCATGCTTGAGTGAGCATGGTATGAAAATTAGGGTGGGCAGGAATTGGCCTTTCAATTTTTTTTTTCAGTTTTTGAGAGGCGAGTCCCTTGGAACTTGCAAACTTTAGGGTGTTGTTTCAGTTTTTGAGAGGCGAGTCCCTTGGAACTTGCAAACTTTAGGGTGTTGTGATAAATTAATGGTCATTCATTATCAATTTAAACTGTTCGAGCAAATTTCATGAATTATCAAATTGAAATTTCATGCATGAGTGGGCGTGAATTGTAATCTTTAGTGCAGCATTTTAACTTTACAATGTGGATCTCAGCAGTGTGTTCTTTGGAGTCAGGAGAATAGGGGTAAGATAGGAAAGACTTCAATGGGTGAAGTAAGCTGATGGGAAACTGGGTCAACATAATGTTTAGCCTCCCTCCTACAGGTCCGTCCCCCCTCCTGTTGAGATTGAGACTGATTGCTATTACATGTACGCATTAAGTCCAGAGCGGACTGTCAATTTGATAATAAATTCTAAAAATTAGGTCACAACTTTCACCTATCAATCATTCAATCAACAATTTGTTAGTAAATCAACTCAATCAATGTGATCAATCAAATATTCACCTTTTTCAATAAATTATCAAACATTCAGCTTTTTCAATAAATTATTTCATAAATCACCATAATTAATCAAGTTCTTAATAATCATTCAACGGAAAAGAAAGACCCATCAACCATTAGTCACTTGGCATTCAAGTTTTGAATACCATCCAGGAGAAAGAAGGCGTTGGAGGGCGGGGGTGAGTGCATGATTCGTAATTTGTAAGAGAACACAAAGAAGAATACCCTTTTGACCCAGTCTTACCCTATCTCACCCCTGCATGTAACATGTACCATCACATTACTCTGGCTCTCACAAGCACACTTGCAAAGATCCACATAATAAACTAAAAATGCTACACTAAAATTTGAATTCATGTTTACTCGTGCATTACATTTCAATTTAGTAACTCATGAAATTTGCTTAAGAAACCAAAACTGATCTCATTTCATCAGTAATTTAGCATAACACCCTTAACTTTGCAAGTTCCAAAGGACTCACCTCTGAAAAAAAAACGTGGAAGGCTAATTCCTGATCACCCTAGCAAAGGCTAGTCTCTCAGGAGGGGTGAAAGGGGTAGAGAGGGGGGGGGGGTTAAGTGATCTGTGGACCCTTATCCCACCAACCTACTTCCCCCACCTAAGTCCTATTCCTTCCATGAACACATAGCTGAGATCCACGTGAAAAGGTTAAAAATTATATTTCCTGTTAACTCATGCATTAAATTTCAATTTAATAATTCTTGAAATTTGCTCTAAAAACCTAAACCCTCGACTTTGCAAGTTCCAAGGGACTCGCATCTCAAAAACTGAAAGAAAATGGAAGGCATATTCCTGCCCAGCCTAATTTCCATACCCTTTGTTTAAGTGGATAGTGCTCACTCAAGCATTAATAGTTTTCCAACTTTTTGGTGTCATCTGAAAATTGACGTTATTGGCTTTTCATATATATAGGTATTTTCCCCCATAGTGACATATTTTTTGTTTGGTAGCCATTTCAAAAGTGTGTAGTTTTTATTGAGACGCACTGTATTGACGTGATTGAAGAATGGAGATGAAACAAGCTTGCAGTCGTATAAGCTGTCGCATGTTTATTAATTCCAGAGAACCCTTTTTATGTTTCTCCACGTTCATGCCTGTCCCTATATAGAATAATCGAAGTTAATTACAGAAACCGGACGGTGTATTCCCGAAACTCTACACAAGTCGCTCCGGGAAGGGAGCTTGAGTGATTTTTTTTTTCAAAACGGAATCTTTCTTAACGTGATTCACCCTGCTTTATGTGGTTACTATTGACTTATGCCTGTAACACAATGTGGCGCTTCGACACATTTTAGAAAAATCGTGTGAAAAATGAGGTTAAACCAAAAACGAGAGAAAGGTTAGAAAGGAATGATAAGTGAACTTGCATTTTGGAGCAGGGGCGTAACAGGGGTCGGTGGCCAGGGGGGGGGGGGGCAAGAACAAAAAAATTTCCCGTTCATATCATGGTCTGAATAGAATTTTTTATGATTGTGCCCGAGCATTACGACGAAGCTCAATGCGTGACAAGTACAAAAACGAGGGGGCACAGCAAGGCGCGCGCGGCATAAAAGCTGCTTAATATAAGTCCTGAGCGAGCGAAGTGAGCGAGAAAAAAATCACCCTTTCATGATAATCTAACTTTGAGATTGATTTTGACATGGTATTCAGAAAATATGCATCATATCTTACATCTTCCTTTCCTTTCATTATTTCTTTTTTGTTCTCAGTTGTGGAACTTTGGGGGCCAGTGCTATATGAATCAGGTCCGGGGCAGTGGCGGCACCAGGATTTTTAACCTAGGGGGAGGCAAAAGAACATTTTTTTTTGGGGGGGGGGGCAACACACAATTTTTTGCCTCTTTCACAAAATCGAGCAAGAAGCGTGGAAAGGGACCTGTTTATGACTAGTTGTTTGCATTGGGTCATGAAGATGATATCTCACCAAATAAATAATGCGAGCGCGAAGCACGAGCTGAAAATGTTTGATATCCTGAGATGATAACTGGACGTTCTAAGCATTTTTTTTTATAATGAACTGGATGACTATCTAACTAAACAATTGATGCCAGCGCGTAGCGCAAGCTGAAAATTATTTATTTCTGAAAATTATGAATATGCAGGATGTGTATCTCGCTAAAATGAATAATGAAAACTCTAATCGCGAGAAACATATTGACTTAAACGCTGTACTTTTAAGCCCCATGTGAAGAGATAAATTGCTTATCTCAGTCAACAGTTACTGCGAGCGCGTAGCGCGTGCGAAATTTTGAATGAAGCGAGCCAGAAAAACTTGGCCTTTTCAAACGATTTTGAAATAAAATTCTAATAATGTGATAGTAGCTTTGGAAATTTAACCAAAGTAAACATTATGAGGCTTTATGGTAAATCTATCCAGCGTAAAGCTTTACTTATAGGCGTGTCAGTTTAGGACAAATGGGGGGGGGGGGGGGATATAACTAGCCCTTGGCTAATTTTTTTTTTGTCCTGATTGCGACCATTACTGCATAAAATTTAGCAAGCTTATAGTAGACGCCATCCACCTTTCTTCCACTTCTTTATATTTTTCAATCCTCGGCAGCCCGGTCGTGTTATTAAGTTTATTATTTTTTTCCTTTTCTTCATATTCTGATTTTCCAATTTAGCTTTCGGGTCTACCTTCATCTCCCGTTTCCTTTTGGCCTCTTTCTCCCATTTTCCCGCCATTCTTGCCCGTGCCATTGAGTCATATCTTTTAATTTTATATCCCTCTCTTGCTAATCATGCTAATGTATTAGTATTTCAGGATATTTTGTACTTTCTCACACGTTCTTCTTTCCTTCCGTTTTCCCTACTTATGTTCTTTATGTCCCTTCTTTTCACTTTTTCCCTTTCCGTTTCCTTTTCCCCTTTCCTCTTTTTTTTGTCTTTCTTTCCCTTTCCCTTCTTCTCTTTCTCCCTTTTCTCTTTTTCTCGTTTTTTTTTAAATAAATTTTCCCGATGAAATCCGCCAGGGGGCAGCTTGCCCCCCCCCCCCCCGCCTGTTACGCCACTGTTTTTGGAGTCAGAGAAATGAGGAGTTCGTGGGATCGATGAAGTTATCCAGTTGACAAACTGTTAACATTAACATATTAATATATGAGGGGGAAATATAACGATCCTCAAATTATCTGATCTTGAGTCGCCGCGTTGGCATTTTGCACTATTTAAACCGGTTTGGTTATTCTTTAATAGATGTTTCTATATTCTTCTACCGATATAGCACAGGCCACCAGGATGCAGTATCTTTGTATTTGTGTCAAAAGGGTGCCTTCTCGTGATGTTGTGCTCGATACTTTTGCGGTTACAAGATTCGTGTGGTCCTTGATTGAGAAATGTGCTTCAAATCTAAGTAGATCGTGTATTCTGCAAAATAATATTGAAAGGATAGTGATTAGAATGTTTGGATACGAGTAAATGAGACTTGGAATACGTCTAGCTGTGACCTATACGGTGTATAAGTAAAACATGTTTCACATGGAAATTGAAAAATTGTAATGAAACCTCTTCTTCTGCAAGGCAGGTCGTTGAAAGCGAGCCAGCATGACAGCTACATGATTCTTGCATAGTGCTGCTGGATCTAGGGTTGCAAAATTCCCGGGAATTTTAGCGTTGGAAACTTTCTACGGGAATAAACGGGAATTTTGTGGGAAATATGGGAATTTTCGGCAATTTTCAAAAAATCATGGGAATTTTCAAAAAGTAACAATTTTCAGATATTTATGTCCAAGAATTGAAATGAGTACACTGGCAGATGATGCTTGATAGTGCTTTGTCATCAAGTTTCAAGCCAAATATTATGCTAAATGGTCAGACAAGGCATGATGTTAATGATTTCAATGTAAAAATTGATTTACTATATTAGTGGCTGAATGGTACGTGTGACGGCAGTACATGAACATGTACACTGCACATGCTTTGTACAATGGATATACATTTTTCATGGAATGATGCCTATTGGATATTCTGATCTTGTTGCAGATGACGAGTATCACCATTAATGATAATATTATAATTACTGTTATTATCAGTATTATTATTATTTTATTGTTATTATAATCCCATTACGATTTTATTTGCTACTTTTTCTGCATAGCAGAAGTGAGAACTTGGTGCTGTTAGCTGTTGGCGGCATTAATTTGATGAGTATAATTACATATTGCTGGTTCAAGGTCAAAGTTTATTTTAGTTAAATAAACCCTGTTAGGAATAAATATTATTCTAATTATTTTCAATATACTTGATAAAAGGAAATTAAACTAATTTATTGTCATTTTATATCACAAAAGATATGATATTAATAGCAAGTTTCTCAATCAAGGTCATAGGTCATTTGAGGCCAACAATCTTAATATTTTTTTTTTCCCTGTGTGAACAATTATTCATCTTGGTTGTTTTCAAAATCAACACTGCTGCTATAATTGCATAATGCAGGCAAGACTGCCAGTGGTCTTCCATTACATTTTATATCCCCCTTTCTTTGGACGGGGAGGGGGCAACTCAGAAATAAATTAGTACCGTATTAAACATTAGTGATTCCTGGACCCGAGTTTTCCATGATCTACAAAGACTCACAGCCAGTGTCATAGCTGCTGGGAGGCTAGTCTGCTGTGCAAACCCTTCACTCGAGAAAAGTGGTCTAAATATGCTGCCTAATGCCCCTGCTAATGATTTGTATACCGAAGGCCCCTCTAGTTTGACAGAAAATTGTATCTGTGCTAGTCTTGTGTGAAAACCAACTTCAATAAGGGTTTGTGCCTGTACACATGTAAGGGGCAATGTTCTTTTAACGGGTTTTAAATAGTAAATGGAAGGCGGGTTCTTACATGAAAAACCCTTGACATTTACAGAAAAATGAAAAATAATATAATGCGATGTTTCATTGTTCATGTTAAATTGATAAAAAGCCATGCTCCATCATGTTACACTTACAGTAGTGTACATAATATTATGTATTATGTATTTATATCCAGTTTAATGAATATTTTATACCCTGGGTAATTTAAAGAATGAAGATTAGTTTAATACAAATGGAAAGTATAATATTTGAGGGCATCAATTTATAATTTTGTTCTTAAAAAGGCAATCGATCAGTTCTTGTGAAAAAAATGAAAATTCCCGAAAACTCAAGAAATTCCCGGCACCTGAAAATTCCCGAAACTTTTGCTGGGTAGTTTACAAAAACTGATATACGACTGGTCAGAAGGATTTTGTAGCACAACATTGTATCTACAATTCTACAGAACAAAAATGGCTAGATGAGACTTCATTGAGGAACTCCACATCCCGTTTTTTATCGGTTTAAGTAGAAAGTCACGAATCATATAATAGGTCTATTTGTGGATGCCATATGAAGCAATGGCGATCAATTTTGGAGCTGGTATTGCTAGAAAAACAATTGCACCCAGCTGACCCGATAAACTAGTCACTTCGACTGATTTGTTTTAGAGTGTATGTTACTACGTTAACAGAAGTTCCCTTGTGTGTTTTTAAAGAGTTAAACAGACGTGCAGAGAAAAACATGGAATTGTATGTTAGAATGAGAAGAAAGATGACCTAAATAATGAAAAAACCGAGAAATCTACGAGATTAGACAAGTTGAAATATAATGAAAATATGATTATGTCAAGAGGGATAAATTTTGTGACGGGTGAAAAGGGGGCCAGGTGAATCTCATTTGAAATGGGAGAGGATTTTAACTTAATATAAGTAGATTTAAAGTGCACTTTAAATAAAGATAAATGAGTATTATTGAAAAGCAGGATAAGAAAGAGTCAGACAGACAGGCACAGACTGAGAGAAAGAGAGAGAAATAAACTAAGCGTTGTTGAGTTATGGCACAATCTATCAAGTAGATTTAGAGATATCCTCTCCTCAAACCTAGGATCACTTTGGTTAATCCAATATATATCTTCATATATCGTAACGTTCAAGCTCTAGAATAAACCCGTTCTCTCCAATAGTCGATCCAACGGCTTGCCATCACGTAAAATGCAGAATTCTCCTCTACATTGTATCCTTCCGCCTCAGGGCATTTCGAGTCATCAAATGACTTTATCTATATTGCAGCAACTTAAACAGATAGTTGCTGCAGACGATATCATTACGAATTCCCCCAGTGAAATATCTTCCTGAATAATTTCTATAAGAATCCAGTCTCGGAATTTTAGTGAAGATTACACATTGTTTATGTTTATTATCTTTCAAAATAAACGTATTAGTATCTGGTACTTGTGGCCTGGACCCAATGTTTAAGGACTAATACTAATGTTTTATACACATGAGCTCCGAATGTCGTAAGCAAGCTAAAATTTCGTTATTTTCCATTCAATTCATCGTGTATATACATGTACTTGCTGTTATTTTTCTTCCTTTAGTATAGTATGTTGTTCATCAGATCATCTGTCCACGTATTTTTTAAGTAATTAAAGTGAGAACCACATTTATGTTTATGAATAATACTAATAATAATGATGGGTACAATAGTGTATATTTTCCTAGCGCTTGATAACAAAAAAATATGTTTCTATTAACATGATTAAAGCGCTTATTACCTCGGCGTTAGCATAGCTCCCCACAAGGCGCTATAGAGCATTTCGGTGAATAAATGCCTACTGTGTACCATTTACTTCACCTGGGACTGGCCAAAATGTAGACTCCTTGCCAAATAAGGACGTTATTGTCGAGGCGGGAATCGTACCTGAACCCCTTGTGATCTAAAGTCCGGAGACATATCCCTAGACCACGAATCCTCTACATCACTTCATCATATTTTTTGGGTTAATCTTGCTGATTTGTTATGGTGTACTGTTAATGGTTTTGTATATCTACTGACTGTTTAATTGTTTAAATTGAGAAATCGATTGTCGTGTGAATTATACTCGATTTTCATACATTTTTGCGTGATGTCCAGTGCATGGGAACCTAATGTATAATTAGAGAGGTCCCAACTCTTGATCATGGCATTACGTTTGGGGGAGAGGTAGGGTATTAGGGGGCACCAACACATATTAAAAAACCCACTTTTCGTATTTAGAATTTGTACCACAAGTCTACGCAATATCCTTTAATCTTAATTTGAAATAGAAAAATCTGAAGTAATAATCTCGATCGCTTCACTCCCTCGGTTGAATAGTTTCTTCCACAATTTACTTATTCTTGCCCATAAGAAAATAATCTTGTACACGGCCTTGTTACTGATATATCTCCTCGATCAGACCTGGGCTCCGTCTTTCGAAGAGTTTCGATTGATCTGAACAACCTCAAATGTATGTAAATCCATGAGTGTCATATTTCTTTTTTTTACAGGAAATTTGCACGTTTTCCTTTGTAAACAAAAAGAAGCACCCCAACTTTTCAAGAAAGCAATATGAATAAACAGCATATCTAGAAAATATTTTTAACAAACATGCATTTTAAATGTTGACGTTGCTGACTTTGCTTAGTTGTGGTAGATCGGATTAATCGCAACTCTTTAAAAGATGGGGCCCAGATGTATTTTAAGGCTTGGTCGAGTTCGGCAAGATTATAACGCTTGGTTCCCGCTGTGGAACTTACCAACTTGATAAAAGCTGAATTCCGTTCAGGTTGGCCTAGTTCTGCTAGATTATCGGAGTTTATCTACCTTGAACGGAGAAATCGAATGCGCTCTAGTTCCCTACTCTAATATTTTGGAAATGTTTCCAATTATCGAGTATGTAACCAGAGTAATGTACATGTATGGGTAGATAAAGGGAGGCTGATGTAGATTGACCACGATCAACTTGCAATGCAAGACCGAGATGATTCGTTCGGTATTGGGAACTTTGCTTGGTTCAATCTTCCGTAAATGGCGTCAGTCTAAACCGTGGTCGACCTAATAAGTTCCCGCGCATTATCGATCACCCTGATCAGGTTGGATTGACCTCGTTTACCTTGCAGAAAATAAACGAAAATCGGTATGATCAGGAAAGGTGTAATTAACCAATATAGGAACCTAGCATTTACGTCCTGCTTCTTCGTACGAAGAGAATAGATGTTCACCCCTCCCTCTTTCAAGCTACATTCTTGCTCCGCCGCATTACATTTCAGCCTGTCTTTTGTCATCATCATCGAGAGCCGATTTCAATTACTATTATCTGCATGGAGAGAAGGCGATCTGTTTACACAACCGTCCTGAAATAAATTACTTCCCTCGAATGAGAAAGGGCTACTTCATTTCTGCTCTCTGATGACAGACGGATGATAATGAACTACAGTGATTGGCGCATCTTTCTCCTCTCTGACTGTAACCGATGATGCGGATAATGGTTAGAGAGAATGATCTAGGACTGGTATCCATGGTAGTGAGTTATGGAGTTAATCATCCTAGAACGAGAGAAGGACTGATGCTAAGGATATAATGGCGATATTTTGCCGGCTCGAGAAGTCAGTTTAACTATTCCCTGTGTTATATGCTTTGAATAATGATAACTTTCATTAACAATGTCTTGACTGTGAATTGTAGGAATGATTAATTTAATAATTTAAGTCAAAATACCGAGAGAGTCGTGTGTCTTATTTGGCATTAGTACTATCGCTGTTTTTGTTTCCACCTGTGAAACTCATTCCCCATGAAAATTGTGGCATAGACCACTTTCATAGCTTCACTCAAAACGTATTTAGATATTGGATTATTATTTTTTTTAATCATTCAGTACGGATATTGCGCGCCATAAAAAATTATGAATCACTGCAATCATCAATACATAAAAAAATAATCTTTGTCAGAAATGTAAGTAAATGAATCTCGACCCCTTTTACCTCGTATACCTTGAACCTTGTAAAAAATATTCCCGTTTGCCATAACCCAGCATTTTAAACAGTACTCTAAACATGCTAAACAGTATAAATCGAACACGTTATCGAAAATGACAATTTATCACGCACATAGGAGCCTTTCTTTGTACATCATCATAAGACCTGTATGGAGATACGGTGGTAATGTGTGTAAAAGTCTCGGGTATCATAATGAATGATTACCTTTCTGCATAATAGAAAGGTCACTTAATGAGGACGGCTTGTTATATTGGTATACATACCGTTTACAATGACAGCGATGTAGCGAGAGAATGTTTCAAGAAAATGGAGGTAATAGCAAGCATCGTGTCACCGGCAGTAGATATAGATCATCAATTTGTATCAGTTACCACACTGTATCACTGATCACTTGAAGAATTGAAGAAATGTCTCCATAGAAAATATTTAGACATCATGGCGCCATGACACTTAGATGGTTTTATTTGGTAAATTGAATTTAAAAAAAATAAGAGACTGCTTATGCATGTGTAAATTTGGGTTATGACAGGAAATCGAAGCATCCTGAAATGTTCTGTTTCTCATCAATAGTTGGAGGTATTATCGATTACACAGAACTGAAATGGAAAAGAAATGGGATAGGAAAGAAAGGAATGTATCATGAGGTAAACTGCAGTGACCTAGGCTGATGTATAATGATTGCTTAAGTTTTGTTTAAAGAATATTATATATAACGTCTATACACTTTCTGCATTGACTTTAATTTAATCGAGAGAGATCAAATATATGTCTTGATAAATGGTTGGCTAGTAATTATATATACATTTTTTTTACAGTAATGTATGTTCAATAACTTCCAAGTTGTTTAACATAATCATAGAAAAAGAATAATGACGTGTTTGCACGAATTATAACAAATGATATTGCACGACATTGTTCTAATTGTATTGCAAAACTATGGATGCTTCGTTATCGTTTCATAGGGCTATTCATCTGAAAGTAATTCTGTAGATTAAATCTTAAGTAATTCATGGATGAGTGCCGCTTAAATGCATGAGCCTGAGATGAAAAACGATGCCCCACTTTGCGTGATTAATGTCATGCCCAAAGTGCCTGTTTCGTATACGCGTCCTGTTCGGCTATCATTCGCTTACAATGTACATCTTACGATGGGCCCTAATATCACATGTACATCATTAATGGGCATACAGAATGTAAAGATTCACAATATCCGAATGTTTATACTTATCGTCTAAGTTCTTTCATTAATGCAGCATTGGCTATATGAGTAATGACGCGTTCTGGTTTTTAAAAAATACATACATGCATGCAATAATGATTTTGGCCCTTTCATTATCATGTGCGATATTAAAAACTAGTACTGATAGTAGGTGTGTTCAAATCATATTCGTGTATTCATTTTCCCTGCTAGGCTTGCTTACACGTCCCTTGTCATGCTTGTCCGAATACTTGGGCCCACTTCCAGTTTTTCAGATATTAAATGAACATCATGAAAATCGACAGGTACTCGATAAAGCTTTAGAGTATGGTGGCAACTCACATCTACATTCAGAAGTACATCAAAATGTACTTGAGTGGCCCTTTTATGAGAGAAAGTGAGGGGGGCAGAAGGGGGCAGGGGAGGGGAGAGAGGAAGGATGGGAAGAGAGAACAGGATATGGTTATGAGTGTTAAAATGTTTCCGTGTGGAGGGGGGGTGAATTAAGAGGTTACACTTCGTAATTCCGAAGGTTCCTAATTCTATAGGTTCTTTATTCCGGAGGTTCGTAATTCCGAAACACGCAAATTGCCTATACCTCGATGTTCGTTAATCCGAAAACGTAAAAGGGTTCGTTAATCCGAACATTTGTGGCGTTATTCCGAAGGTTCTTTATTCCGAAGGTTCGATAATCCGAAAACGAAATAAGGTTCGATGTTCCGAAGGTTCGTTAATCCGAAAACGAAATAAGGTTCGATGTTCCGAAGGTTCGTTCATCCGAAAACGAAATAAGGTTCGTTGTTCCGAAGGTTCGTTAGTCCGAAAACTAAATAAGGTTAGTTAATCATTTAGTTTTCGGACTAACGAACCTTCGGAATTACGAACCTCATTTCTTTTTCGGATTAACGAACCTTCGGAATTACGAACCTCACTTCGTTTTCGGACTAACGAACCTTCGGAATTACGAACCTCATTTCGTTTTCGGACTAACGAACCTTCGGAATTACGAACCTTCGGAAATACGAACCTTCGGAATAACGAACCTTCGGAATAACCGAACCTTCGGAATAACGAAGCTTCGGAATTACGAATGTATGCGGAATTGGTTAGGGGCATTTGCTATCGGAATAATAATCTAATATTGCAACGACAAATAATGCGTACCCGTTTCTTAGTTGACAGTTATTCAAAGTGCATCACTCGAGAGAGAGAATTGCTTTTTTTTGCTTTTTATTGCTCGGACTGCATTTCACCCCTTGTAAATGAAGTGTCTTCTGTTTGGGCCTACACAGACAAACATAATGTGGCGATGATGTTCAGAATAATTACTTGGATTGCCACGCCGTACGTATTAGTCGACTTTATTCCACCCAACGTTTCTCGTGTGATAAAAGGAAAGTCAAACATCGGAATTTACTTTTCATAGCACGCGACTGTGATTAAGATATGAAAAATTTGCATTGACTTATCGATTTATTTATTCATTTTTCGATTTCTTTCCGCTAGGGAGATAGCTTATTGCATTTTCCGAGAAAATTGAGAAATTTCCCATTTAGTCCTATACCTTATAAAAAGGTAGGCTACTATTCAACAAGATTAGGGACACGGATTATATAAAACATAAGGGAATGGGACGAGAAGACTGTTAATGGAAGTAAATGCATGAAACCCCTATTAAATAAAAATAAGGGCAGATCGAAATGTGCAGTTCTTTGAAAGATTATTCTATTGCATCTAGGTATATTCTTGTTCTATTTCATACGTTTAACAATAACAAAAGCTGATTAGCAGTTTTATAAAGTTTAATGTTTTGTCGTTTATGAATTACAGTTTATTATACTGGGAAATACATTAGTGCCAAGGCTATGCTAATAGTCGAGACAAACATGACAAACTACCCGTTGAAAAGGGACTACCATTATTATCATTATTATTTCATTTTTCCTTCATCCAACGTTTTTCGATGGATAATTCAACAGTTGATCTTACTTATCAACATAAATTATGATGTGCAAAGCGTGATAAATTTGTATATTGTAGGCCTACAATTTTAAAAATCTCAAAGGATAATTTAAAATTGGTAAAAGAATGTTTTCTGTGAACGGAAGAAATTAAGAAAAACGAGACGGTGACAGTCGGAAATACATTTGTATCAGTAATATGGAAGTTACAGACTAAAAAAAAGATTACTAAGGCAATGTAAATCTCAAATCGTCAATTTCGTAAGCAGTTTGCAACAACTTATATCAATAATCTGGTCCTTTCTCCCAAGCACGTTTCTTTCGGGCAAGAATCAAAATAAAATAACAAGTAACACGTTCTCACTGAGGATTTACTTCTTTGAGTTAGTTCAAACTAAAAAAAGAAATAAGAGATATGAAATTGCAGATATTTTGTGCATTAGAGCAGTTGTCCCTACCCAGCATCAAGATAAAACTTGTTGGGTTAATTCAATGTCCTATAGGTGTAGTTATGATAGTCATAACCTCTTTTGCAAAACTTATATAGAAACCATCTTTCACTGACATTGTCCGATTTTTTTTACGTCTATACCTTTCTACTTCTCTTACGTTTCATATGTCTTTTTGAAACAACGTTTAAGTTGGATTGCTAATTAATTATTTTTGAAGAAACCTGGGATTTTTTTAAAAAAACAAATTCTTAAGTCATCTTAGCATCCTAATTATGATCGCAATGACATAATATACGATGTACTAAAATGCGTTTTGTAAATCACAATACACCTCGTCCAAATCTCATTTTGTTTGAATTTCTTACGATTCTGTTGTTTTATTATTCAAATATTCACGTGTTCATTATCAAACAAACCTGTGAATAACACATCATCTTTGTGAACTCAATTTTTTTACGTAGATTCCGATTTCATACTCTTATTTTAGAGAAATTGAAGGTGGTTATCATTTTACAACTTCTACCCATGATGAGGGGGAGGAGGGATAGTTGCTTTATTGCCATCAACAACGAAAACCATTATATGTATCATATCGATTTGTATGGAATGTGTTTAAGCACAGTACAGAGCTTAAATTCATCTCTGTAATCCGACACTCACTGTATTTACAAGAAGATGCTTACGGCAACATCAATTAAAAAAAAACGATTAAAACGCAAGTGAAACCATGCAAATCTTCTTTCCTGTTATTTAGGAAATCGTTTTTATGTTTTATATTGAAAGAGCAATACGCTGATTATTTCTGAGGCGACTGAGAGCGTGAGAAATTACCCCTGCGGGGAAGCTTTGCATAATTGTATGGAGCTACAATTGTAATGATATGTCATATATCGCCGTCTGGGCTTACATTCATTTGAAATCAAAAAAATTTCCTCCTATTCTAGTCATGGTAAACGTCGAGAATCAGTTATACGATAGTTGCATTTGACTAGAAATTCTTGTCTCAATTTGCAGACCTAATATTATTTTTGCGATCTTTACGCGTACATGGGTATAAGTCAAGAGAAACGAAGAAAATCGAGGACATTGTTCATTGCCAGAACCTCTTTAGCCCCAAATCAATATAACCGTTTATAAAGATGTTAACATAATTATCATATTATACAAATGCCTCTTGACGACATTCAGGCCATTTTTGTTTTGCAAATGATCTTTAATAGCTTTTCAGAGCTTCTATATATAGCTAAACCCAAATGACGGCCTCCGCAAAGCCATTCAGTCGTTTCAAGGTATTAATACCGAGGCCAAATTTTGAATTGGAATTAAGATATTCGTAGCATGATATTGGATACGAATTCGTTCTCTTAGCAATATCAAAGCGAGCGCACTATGAAAATTTATATAATATCTACAGGTTATTCGAAGTTCAACCTTATACAAAACACGAGCTTATTTTTTCTTATATGCCTCATTGTTTCGTGAAAGGAATAATAATAATGATAAATAATCAGTACTTCTATAGCGCATGCCAAGTATCATTTAACATGTCTAATAGACTTGGATACTCTTTAAGCCCGGCAGACCTTTCACAACGCATAAGCATTTCAATAAATTCCTACTATGTACCCATTTACCTTACCAGGGGGCCGTTTCATAAAGCTGTTCGTAAGTTAATAAGAGCGACTTTAAGAACGACTGGTGAACCTTTCTTACGCGCTTAATCATCGCCACTGAATATATAATTTACCACAAGAAAGGATCACCAGTCGTTCTTAAAGTCGCTCTTAACTTACGAACAGCTTTATGAAACCACCCACCTGGCTTTGGTGCAACAGAATGGTGATGTTTTTTTTGCTGAAGTAAAATTACGACATGCATTCTTATCGTATAACCCTTTGCCAGTAAAATTGGCAATAATGATGTGGAACGGAATATGTCTCAGGTTCCCTGTGCAAACTGATGAAAGAATTTTGAAGATTTTAGATTCTACTTCATAATTTGAAATAAAATTAGAAGGATGGGTTGAAAAGGGACGCTCCAAAATGAGCTTTGGAATAATATTTTCTTTTTGAAACTGTATAGTCTATTAACTGCTTTCTGACGATCGCCGCAAAGAAAGTAAAATGCCTTCTTGTGATTCGATTTCTTCGACATCACCCGCACACATGTCCCGCAGCACCCCGTTGAAAAACAATGATAGCATAGTCGTGGAACCTCCAATATTAGATTATCTCTGAATTATAAAATAAGAACGGAAGTCAGAAATTTGTGTCGAGCCTAGGTATGATTACTGTACAATCAACCCGGTCATACAAGTCTCTGTTATGTTGATAATCTTTTGAGATGACGGCACTTGTGGAAAGATTTGACACGTGCTGAGCCTTCTTCATGGCTCATTTCTTCCCAATTCTAGAGTCATGACATGCGCTGTGGCATTCAAATATGCCTTTCAACATGCATCAACCCTTTTCTCTATTTACCTACCACACGCACATTACGTCTGTTCAGCCATACATCATTATTAACGAGCAAAGGTATTTGTCCATTACTCATTTTGAACATTACCCCCGAGCAGTCTACCTGCTTCAATAAAAGTTCCTATTCTGTTTTTTACGGGCAGTTGAATACATCATGATATTGACCGATACACTTATCAGCTTTAGATATGAACACATCGATAAAGTTGTTGATCGCTTGTATACTCGGTGCCGTTGTTAGCAAAATGTCTTTAGCGAGCATCCGTTGCTAATTTGGATCGCTTTATATGGGTAGTGTCTTGATGTTAACAAATCCTTTAGTATGCAATCCGGGTAATGCATATAAAAACAATCATCAACCTTCCTACATATTTAAGTGATAATGATTTGAAAATGACAGAATTTACCCCAAAACATAGCAAGTTTCTTGTCAATAGATTAACATTTTAAAGGGTAGTGTTCAATGTTGTATTGCTTATACGGAGCCACACTGCTTAGATCATATTTAGGACGTTTTGTTTCATTTCTTGTTTGTCCAAAACCTCGTAATGTATTTTATACCCTTCTGACAATACAGCTAATTCATGAGTCCTTGGTTGAACGCATAAAGACACGGGGGTGGACGGTTGGTGTAAGCGAATTGCTTGATTAGTTTGCATCATCACCGCAGGCATGTAAAATGGATGCAGGGATTAAGGAAATTTCTTGACTCTCATGTGAAAGGGGTGGCTACAGGCCATCTCATTCATTGGCAAAGAAGGTTTCTTAGCAAGAAGTTCTAATTCTAAAATGAATGATATTTTATTGCTCACTCCAAACCTCCGGATAGAAGACAAGTTTCAATAAACCTATGCAACTGGTCTAGTACTAGATTTTGGAACAAATCTTAATTTTCATTTTTTTCCTGAAAATTTAAACACGTTTCTATTGTTTGAGGTGTATAATGACCATTATATAAAAATGTGGGGTTATTGTTAAGAGATAAAGGTAACATTGCTTAAAAATTGTAACCAATCGTACGATATATATATATATATATATATATATATATGTGTGTAAGGGTGTGTTTGTGTATGTATAGATGTGTGTGTGAGGGTGTGTGTGGTTGTGGGTGTGAGTAAGTGAGGGTGTGTGTGTATTTCATATGTAAAGTTTGGTAGAACCATTATTTACGCAGCTATAGGAAGACAAATGAAGAATGTAATGAGTGAAGACTTAAGCTGTAATATTCAGTTTTGTTGTATCTACAGAGAGGGAAAATCTAGTTTTACTTCGATGATCTTGCATGTTTTCTATTCCGTGATTATAACACTGTTGCAATGGTTTTAAAGCGGGTGGTGATGCACAAGTGTGAAATATCTCACCTGATATTGAAGTGAACTTCTCCTATTACGTGTCACCTGAGCACTTGGGTAGACGTGTGGTCGACGTAATGGATGTAAGGTATTAGGTTCATCTTCAATATAAATAGACTTTAGGTGGGCCCCGTCGCTTGCACTTTAATTTTCAGACGATTTCCAGTAAAAGCGACAGAAAGGGGGCCGGAAGGTAATGTAGGACGTGATGGTTTAAGATTTCTGGTGCGTCGGTAATGCATTCAGTATATAAGGTGGCCTGACCTTTAAGTTAAAGTAATGCTGTTAAGTAAGATCCGCGTCGGTGCAATGTTCAAAGATTGATGCTTCTTTTCCCACTAATTTAAAGCCCTAGGCATTGTACCTTCACTAATTCTTAACATGGTTGCAAACTACACTGTCCCTTTTATTTTCATCCATCCATCATTCCTCCGTCGACTTAAATAAGTTGGGGTTGGCTTTGGGTAGTGACTAGTGAGTGAGCACCAAGTTCAATTGAGTTCGTGATGTATTCCAAGGGAAAAGCATACCTTGGAGTCATAAATCGAATTATATTATCGGGATAAACATTTACGAAGACAAGGAAATATGGACCGCCATCAATTACTTGTCCCTGTAGAGCCTGAGAGTTACCGACAAGCCTAGAGGTGTATTATTACATTAGATCGGGTTTCAATCAATGCTCATTTGATTCCTTGGAGGATGCCTGCATCTAGTTTACACTACAGCACCCAAGGGGTAAGCGGCTCCAGTAGATTACACTGATGGAGAACGGAACCAGGGCTTGAAAAGGTGTGATTACGTGGGGGCTGAGGAGATATTGCACCACCGCCCTTCCATTTGCCATCGCTACATCGCATTCATTGAGGCAGACATTTGTAAATTTATGTCAAATCATTAAAACTAGTTTACATTGCTTCTTATCTATACTCATCTAAAATGGCCAGGGTCAATTAATGTAACAGTTATGCCAAAATGACTGGACAAGACAGACAGTTCTGTTAAAAGAGAGCTTATCCATGGATGAAACAGAAAAAGATATATAAATGAGAGCATTTGAATATCAGAATCTCTAATGCTATGGAAATATTCCCATAAGCAATGCAACCAGTGTTTGTGATGTCACACAAGTACTCTCCACATGTACTCCAAAACCTTAATTTTTCCTCATTCTAATTAAAGTACACACTTTTTGTCTATGATATTGATCTCAAAATTAAAGTGGTAATAACTTATTATATTTTGAGTTTCTCTCAAACTTTCATTAATTTGTTTCTTTGATTTTTATGTTTTCAGACAGCCCAACATATTCCCAGGGTGTCATTCTCCTTCAATCGAAAGGCCACACACTGACTTTTTTAGGCATAAATACATGGATTTATTATAGAAAGCTGTGATAGAACTACATTTTCGCGATTACTGAACAGCGATTTGATTTTGAGATTCAACTTCAATCTTGACTTTCAAAGCATTAGACCTATGTTGGAGCGATATAATGATCTTAATGAGATTTTTGGTTCATGAGAAGTGGTCTTTTAATTGTGTATAGAAATATCTCTTCTTGCTATAAATGAAGAAAATTTGGATGGAGCAATCTAGAATTTGGCTTACAGATGGTAGTCGTAAGCATTGTAAAAAGAAAAGAAATATCCAAATGTAGAATAAAACCACTCAATCGATGCTTTTCAATCCCCTTCTTATGATTTTTCATTTAAATATGAATTATTTCCTTTGAAGTCCAAGCAATTTTATCTTCAAATAGATTTCAATGAGGAGCGATGGAACCGAGCAGTATTAAATGTCAATAGTGTGATAGTGGATGGAGACAGAGCGGTAGAGGAAATGAAATAGGAAATGGTTTCAGATGCAGATAAAGTAATAGATCAAAGGTAGGCAAACCTACAGAGAGTGAGGGAAAGGTGAGGTGGGGAAAGAAGAGAGAGGAAAGGAGATGAAAACTTAGTCACATGATAGGAGAAAATTAGTAAATTAAAAGGAGGGATGCAGATACCGGTCAAGAAACGAGTTGCGATCATGATATTTTGTGGTAGAGAAAGGAAGGATTACGAAGATATTATTGAGGAGAGAGATGAACAGACATACATAAATCTTAAAGAAAGGTCGAAAATTTGTTATTATAAAGAATCATTTATATAAAACATATTGATACTCAATAATCGAAAAGGAACATGAGATCTCTCGTGGTTAATTTTGAAAAGACGTTGTATTTTAAAGGGCAGATAGTACATGCTTCGTTGATTCGGATGAAATGTTCTTTTGGGGCTGAAGATGATGTTCTCCGAAATTGAGGAAATACCTCGATCCTCTGCCATGGATAATGAGTCTAGTCATATTCATCTCTTCTGAAATGCTCTTTATCGCTAACGTTAAAGGTTATGGCATTTTGTTGATGTAACAGTAGTTTGTCGCCCTTTGACATTCGAAATGGTAATTTGACCGATGTTTCTAATGTTGATTTTATTCCGAATTCGGCAAGTGCGGTACCCAAATCGTTCAACAGAATCCAAACTAATAAAAAAATGCACATAATCAGCTTGTATTGTGCGACAGGGAGTTTCATGCATCCCCTTGTTTGAGATACATATAGTATTCATGAAATATGGTCTTTTATCGGACATGCAAACAAAAATGTACTTCTTATATTCGACTTCTTTGGCATCTGAACATCATCTGAATGTTTTATGTGCAAGACCAACTTCTTAATTTCCATTAATTATTGGTATTACCATGACACAATACAAGACATAAAAAAAGACACAAACAATGTATTGGCGTAAGTTCAAGACGAGATATGGATTATGGCTATTTTGATGTTTTACTCAATACACCTTCAACCAATAAAAATAACTATGAAATGCATTTGATAAGTAAAAAATTAAGAGAATATACCCTCACCAAGAGAGAAAATTATACATGGTGGAAATATAATTGCTCTTTAGATATTGCTTTCAAACACTTGCTCAGATAGTTCAGTATTTGTGCGTATACTACCCATGCATAGGGTACAATATGGAATTTTGTTATATTTAGTTGAAGATAAAACTATTTGTGTTTACCAGTCACACGTATCGAAACCAACCTTCTTACAATCTAATATGATTGATTTATCTTTGAAATTGTATGCGCTCAGTTTTCAAAGATTTTTTTTAATTTGATAAGGAGATAGGCCCAGATGTTCAAAAGTCTGTTTGGCAAATGGGACAGAATTATTGCCTTATGGCCAGCGATCATATTACATCATCGAGCTAAGGCAATCGTTCTATTCCATGACAGGTGGTCATTTTGAAAATATTGATCGAGACGAGCACGGATTGTTTGAATTAATCTCCCTTTTATGTAAAGAATTTCAACTCATGCAAGATTGTACAAAAAGGTTGACAGATTGTAAAGGGTTGCAACTTTAATCATGGACGTAAATCCCAGGGGGGACGTGTCCCACCTACTCAAAATAGTAGGGGGGGGGGACACAATATCAAATGTCCCCCCTACTATTTGTGGTCTTTAAGAAATACATCATTTAAAACATGTATTTTAGGACGAGATGACCTTACTTTGGAGATGATAACCTTTTTTTTTTTTTTTTTTTGCTTGTCAAATTTATTTTCGTCGAAATTACCTTAATTTTGGGGTGATGACTTTTTTTTTTGCTTGTCAAATTTTCCAGCCCCTTGTCCCCCCTACCTTTTGGGAGAGATTTCCGCCTTTGACTTTAATGACTGTGATAAGTTTCCTTTCCAAAAAGATCGAGGCTGAATTTCAATAAGCAATGTGCCATTTATGGTCTACTGCACTTCCCCCGCCCCGTCCACACACATTCATACCAAATACATCCAATCTCACCCATTCACACATAAACAATCACACAAACATAATAAACATACTCGCACACAACTTTCAAACATCTCACCACACACTCACACCCCCCCCCCCCAAAAAAAAAACACCCATCCACACCTGGACACGCACCGTCTCACACACGCACACCCACCCACTAACAATATGAGGATTCTCTTGCTCAACGACCTCAGCGACCCTTGAACTGAATTAAGTTCCCAGCTGGGTCACTTCCAAAAAACAGAATTTGTGCCATCATAGTTACGTATGGAAGAAACGGATGGCTATACTGTTGTTGTCATTCATTTATTCTCTACTTAAGAATTATGTCAATCGAAAGCATCTGTCAATGTCGACTTGTCCCTTCCTGTGGTAAAATTTATTCGCCATCATTCACCTCTGTATCTTCAAGCTAAAATGCACACCTTCTTTCGAGTTGGTTCACACCATACCGATAGGGAAAGGTTATCGATGGGGCAAGAAAGGGAAGGAAAATAAGATGACGTTGAAACGGGAGTAAAGAGGGTAGATAAGAATATAAAGATGGGATGGAGAGAAGGGAGACTGGGAGATAGAGGGTCTAAAGATATAGGATAAATCTAGAGAACGGAATAGAGCTTGAAAGAAAAGCTGAGTTTGGAAAGGAAACAGATTCGGATGAAACAAATACTTCACTTGGTTAAAAATTAACACGCTGAACTCATGCCTCGCTCAGAAACGAGTGATTTGTTGCCTTTAAGATACTTGTAAAGTCAGGGACTAAAAACGGATTCGCTTGATTAAACGTTAACGCGTTAAGAAGAGCTTTGACGACTTGTGGGGGTGTTCTGTTTTTAAAAAGGAGCTAAGGACATCAACCATGCGTGATTTAACATCTACATGTTCTCTTGAACTTACCCATTTACAAATAGCGAAATGCGACATGAAACTGAATAAATGTATAAACGTTTGATATATATTATCATCCGTGTCTTAATACCGGGTGACGTCATTTGACATTTACATAGAGTCTCAGAAGCCCCTCTGATGACAGAGTCAATGAAGCTGAATGACAGATCTATTGAACTGTTTTCTGGGTTTCATTTCCTGGACTCTTGTCAACGAATGCAACATTGTAATCGATTCGAGAGAAATGTGTGTAAATTGACATTAAATCTTAAATACAGAGTAAAGCTCCTTAAATACCTTATGCTTAACATCATGCTTCCCCCCCCCTACTTGTCATCCTTACTTTCGGTGCTGTGTAAACTGTATCCCCTTCTCAGATCTACTCTCACTCCAAAAGGCATTTAATATCTCGATCCGTCTAACATGAATCTTTCGAATATTCCTCGACACTCCAGTATCGAATACGAGCAGTCACGTGTGATGATATGAATTATGCAAATCTAAATCAATCACAAAATTGATAGAAACGACAATCCATCAAAATTCAAGGGTATTGCTGATCAGATATCACTTTGCTTGTCTGAAGCTTTGTGAAAGTGCAATGGTTAATCAGTATGTTCGGATACATGACGTCGGTTTATATTGATAATGTATGAAAAGGAAAAACCTTATCCCGCAATTAATATATTCGAGGCCCTAATCGCAGAATGTCCTTGCTCTTTGGGATGAGGAAGTGTATGACTATCCCTTATCGAAACCCCTTGCTTTAATTAGATTGACCAATGGCGGCAATAGTAGTATGCATATTCAAGAACAAACTTGACAATCGCAAATAATAAATTTAAAGAATCCAATATTATACAATAAGTTTTATTCACCAGTTCAACGTACCAGTAGGATGGGGATGTTAACCCCATTATTACAAAATGTGTATTTTTGACAGATAATTACATTACCTTTTTTCAATATGATATTTGGAATTGATTTAAATTCAAATTAAAAGATTTTTGATGATTCATTTATAGAAATTTAGAATAAATATCATGGATAAAACTTAGTATTGTGTTTTTATCTCTTTGTGTGTGTGAATTTAAAGCCATCCAAACAGCGGTTCTTGGAGAAAAGTGACCTATTGCTTTCCTTATTGTCATGTTGAAACACAAGATGGCTTTTCAAAACAAGTATGAGTTGCAAATACATTGTTTTTATCTGAATTATTCAATTTCTAGACATGTGCGCAGGAATGGTGACAGGATTTATTAATGAAGGGGGGCGTCAAGGCAATCATTATGTGGCGTCACGTTTTTCTTTTTATTATAGAGACGTTATAGATCCATGTGGCCCATACTTTCCTTTTTACAATCTGCTTTGTTCTTTCTTGCTTCCCCTTCTCTCTTTTTCTCTTTGTTTTCACTACTTGAAAATCCATAGGGGCCGGGTCCCCCTGCCTCCACTGTAGCTCCATCCCTGCACGTGCATGACTTAGTCACTATGTCTCTTTCACATCATTTCATTCTTGTGAAACGCATTTTTATACAAAATGTTTCTATCCTGTAAACTCAATTATTGTACTGAGCTATGGTGAAAACCCGCTGTATGTGTAATTGGACGCACGTGCCTCTCAGCTGCAATCTACTCCAAACAAATTTCTGCGATACCTACATCGAATGTTGTGGTGGTCCATCCGGCAGTAAACATGGTAAACGTGTTTGCGACCAAGCTCAGCTCTCTACCACACTACTTACTAGCATAGAATATTTACATATTAAAAATATTGGGGGGCGTACATCACCACGCTTTCGAGGAAAAAAAAACATGCAACTGACTCGGCACAGCTATGAAGTTCAGGTAAACTCAATTTTCTTGTGCGCTCGATTTAAGATACACGGACAGAAGGCTTGTCCAGAAGTCATCTTGCGTCTTCTGCGAACTCCTGCGTCCTTGATCAAAAAGTGCAACCCATGCGTGCGACGCAATGAGTACGAAGGTTCGCGACGGATTGTGACTTAGTCATGCCCCCTACCATATTTACGCTTCTTTGAATTCACATCATTTCTGAAGAAGAATGTCCCCCATTCCATTTAACATAGTCTAATAAAGGGCCTACCCCCATTCTCTGGATGGCATAAACATGATAATACTCCTCGGTACTCACGACCAATATATGGTGCAATATAAAACTCGTAAAAGAATCCATTTGGATGTATACAGGCGTGACAAGAAAGTCGGATCACGTAAGCACTTGCAAGCAAGCAATATAAAAACAAATCTTATTTACTTTATCTATTCCGATCACCCCCGTCGGCTTCCATTAGTAACGTATACTCGTCAACCTTTTGTCGATCGATATAAAGCTCTGTTTCAACGAGTACTGTCATAAAGCGAAGTAATAGCAACCTTTCGAACTGGTATTGAATTTTATCTTAAAAAGGGGATATATTATTTTTGTTTCGGGATGAATATATTCTTGTCATGCAACTCACAGTATCGTCTTCACGTACAAGCATTAGTGACGCCAACAATAAATCAAACAAACCGATCATTGGTAAATAAATCACTGTACTAATTTACTAAAAAAATAATTACTTCAATACTATAAAAAAAGATTACAAGGCGAAGAAATTGGATTAGCCAATGTTCTCTCGGACATAATGACGAATTTCCCCCGCAAACCATTATATCGCGTAGGCCGACAACAGTGATAGGTTCTCCTTTCCTTTTATCTCCATGTAGTATGAAATACATGCTTATGTCTACATTCTCATCAATGCAAGTATTTGTTTGAGTAGCAATTTTAAAACTTGATATCGTTAATGATCATCAGTGTTATAAAAACATGTATGTTCACATCTACTGTAGATCGAATGAAAGGACATTTAATAAAGTTTCCTAAAAGTGATATTCACTTTTAGATTTGATCTGAGCCAATCAGATGCAAGTATATGTTTATAGCTTGTAACAAAATTTAGTTAAAGTCATTGAATGTGCCTCCATTCAAGCGGGTATCATAGGTACAATTTGACTATACATTGATCGATTGATTTATTAATGAATCAATCCATTAAATGGATTGCTTTTTCCTCTTCCGGTAGTAGAGCAATATCAGTGAAACAGACAATAGTTACTCATTTTGATTGCCCATTGAGCTTTTCACCAAGCAGAAATGCGAATAATATGTTAATATCTACTGAAGATGAAAGTACACTTCCTTGAATTAAGGATCAAAAGTTCCCCTTTTGGAAGTCAAAGCGGATAAACATACTTCTCTATCTATTTGGATACATAAACCACAGATGTAAACAATGTTCTCATAGAATATTAACTTGGCTAGGTTATCTCTACAGAAAGAACTGAATATATCAATGGGAAGCGGTAAAGTGAGATGTAAAGAAGAATTGCATATATTTTTCAGATTTATCGATAACAAACTTATTAAATCGAAACATTAATCAAATTATTTGAGTTAAAAATGATGCACCTCGGGATGATAATGTACGGTATGTGACATGAATATATTGATCGATGGATGTTTAACTCACTGTCAATTTAAAGTAGAATGTCATTTTCTAAAGAATTTCGCTAAGTACTTTCCACGCAATTTTTTGGTTGCATATCACCGACACTTGGTGACAAATTGGACCTTGCAGGTCGATTCTTTGAGTCATATCAACGGTAATCAGTGCCAAGAGGAAAAAAAAGCTTCATTCTCAAGCTGATTAATGTAGAAAAAGTCCTATTCACGTGTAGTAAATTACTGCATGCTCGGGCAGCTCCTCCGCCTTCCCCCATCTCTTAGTCGTATATGCTTATAGATTGAGGAAACGCTTCTTTCTTGAAAAACATGCATGCAAATTCTAGAAACAGGTTCCTCGTTAAAATAGCATCAAGTGTGCGAAGCCCGGCAACATACCCCCGGGGAAAATGTGCTAGAAGTGGTTTGGGTTTTCCACTCAGGAGACTGCATCTGTGCTTTATTTGTTTTCACCCGTGGCTGGCGTTTTCCCTGCCCGGAGTGGCGTAGGCAATGACCAACGAATCGCGCAAAGGATGCAGTCCTCCGAAGATTAGAAGAAAACAGATAGGAGGCCCCTAAAGAGGAACGTGAGAGGAACACAGCGGTGCATATCTTTCCAATCTTTTTCATCAAACAGCAGAAGACGTCAATGAATTGGAAATAGATGATGACACTCTCCTCATTTTAAACCCATTCTTCCATACCCCAGCATCAGCATGATCAGTAGCGAATGTGAAGTGCCAGTGGACCCTATCGATATACTTTCTGTAGCTATAATGACTTTGCACTTGAACATTATTTATGCTGAAATCACACTTAACAAGTGCTATTTGAGATTTCTCGTAGCACCTCCAAGGAGAATGTATATTTTCGAGATCGTGATTCTCAACTAATATATTATTCGCTTCTCTCAGGCAATCGTTGACGATGCAAGATAAAAACTAACTGTGAACAAAGTTGCTTGTCATTACAGATAAGAATAGCTTGTCTAGTCCAGACCTATGATATCTATGACCCTATATAACGACGACATATTCAATATGCATTGAATAAGTGTGTTCTTTTTATTCACAATGCTCTTTAATCTAATTGAGAATAAACTCAAAATGAACATGCATGTTGCGCCGAGAAAAAAAAACTGTTCAAGAACCATGAAAGTTCCCTGAGATAATTTCTCTTTTCTGTATTTCTCAGAGTGTATGTCCCTGACTGTTTAAATTGATACTAAAGCTAAACTTTGAAAAAGTTATCTCCAGCATCTTTGAATTGAATTTGTGAAATCCTACAGGAGTGTTAAGAAAAAAATATTTTATCAAACCTAGAAAATTAGAAGCTGTCCTTCAAAACCAGTTATAGTCACCAAAAGTTGACTCTAATACATCAGCATGATTATGTATTTTCCAGCTGTGATCCGTTTCTTTCTTACTGTTTGATGTAATGTACATGTATGTTCCTGAATGATACGGAGTCACCTTAAACTTTGCGTTTTAACTGAAACACTAGTCAGATTTATAATAAGACTAATTGGAGTTTTATAAAACTGAGTACATCATCTAACTAAAAAAAATCAGTTGCATTTGTTTATAAGAAACCTGACTAATTAAAGTTCATTGCCACCCAGACCACTATAAGCTTGACAAGTATTTGCCTTTAAATTAGTATGAAATTAAAATCACAACCATTTCTGATGCAACGTCATAATTACTCACATATGCACTAACACCATCTTACATTTTGAATTTAAAATGACATTGTGCAGTCATGTTATTCATTTCGCCCGCGATCGATGCTAGACGAATTAAAGCATCCAAGATCTTATTAATTGACCACCTCTCTTGCTTTCTCCTAAGCATTCACAAGCCTACTCTTCTTGCGAAATACCACTTGTTTTTTCAGCATGTCCCGTATCAAAGATAAATGTCATTTATTCACTAACATTTTTCAGGATATCCTCAAGTTTGCTGGATAAACATTGACAAGCGAGGAGACACGACAATAGTAACATAAGGGCAAACATTTGTTTAGTTTCCATAGTAACAATAACAGAAAATTGACGATGCCGTTGTACCGAAGAGGCGGTGGTGTCGTTTTCATAACAAATCTTCGTTATGTTAATGACAAGAGGGGAATTCAAAAATGACTTGTTTTATTCTCAAATAGGTTTGAATGATTAGTCTTTACTTTGATTATAAAGAGGTTACAGAGAAAATTATCAAAAAGGTCAACAATTTTAACCATGATAACAATAAATAGCAATTGTATGTGGGGACCAGCAAAGGCAGCACGTCTATCAATGATATTCCCTAAATGAGGTACACCAATTAACTCACAGCTTCTGAGCATGTCATCATGTGCTATAGAACATATTATATACGTGAAAATTAATCCACCGTTGTTACAATGCTTTCCTAGTATATCATGTTCCATTTTCTTTAAACGAGAATTCGTATGCTGATCTTGAAATACATATCAGTTTCAAACTCTCATATTGTGAACTAATTCTGGATAATAGAATTAATGTTGTTGCCTTTAATATTCAAGCCGTTTCAAAGTAGACTGAGATATTGCATTAGCAATATAATGACCATGGTGATTCAAACTACAATGTCATAGCCTATATATATATATGTATATACACACACACATACTGTTGACGGAGATAGTGATTTGCCCGTATCCCGAGTGCACGTATTATCTTGGAGTAACTTTTTACTCTGCAATATTATTCTCATATCAAAGGGCCGATAAATTTAGCAAGAAAACCAACATCAAGTTAGAAATGTTTGACTACCTTCATTACAACGGAAGGCTAAAGTATTCAAGGCAAATTCTTGAATATCGAAACTCCGTTTGTTGTCCCATTTTCATAATATTCAAGAAACAACCCCCACTTCCAACCACAAAAATACCCCAAAAGGGAAAGAACCATCCCTTAACTCCAACTAGCTTGCAGAGACTGCGAAACTGGGATGGGGGGGGGGCTGCACCCCCACGCATTTTCCCCCGAAACCGTGTAAAAAAACGTAAAACTATTATTTGATGGTGATTTTGTGTATGGTCAGCACCCCCACTTTCGAAACCGTTCCGAGGCCTCTGACTAGGATATTTCATCGTAGCATATTGAAAAACAAGTCTGAGATTCTCACTCTTTTATATACAGAGCTTTAATCTAAAGGTTAACAAAAACTTGTTTATCTCTAAAACTTTTCGTCTTCGAAATTCGAGACCACAGTATGTAGGCAAATAGAGTCAATTTTCAAATCTCCACTGCTTTAAAACGGTCGCTCTCTGCTAACCACAATCAGTGAACAAGTAAAAAGCCAATTCAAATCCATGATTCAGGTTCTCGGGCATATTGGTATACGACCCCCTCGATATAGAGTAATATAAGGGGTGAGTCAGGAAATTGTCATGCCTAAACTTGGAAGTTTACATCGGAAAGTTAAGCTATAGTTCCGATGTAATGCTCTTATATCAATATCAATTTCTCTTTCAATGTCCATATCGCCCTTCTGTCTCTCCTTTTCATTTTCATTCCATCAACTTAGTCAGCTCCTTCTCTACGTCATTACTCTTTCCGACGTTTCTACTATACTTTATTTCATCCTTGTTTTTGTTCTTCTTTTTTCTTCAGATAACAGCACAGGCTACCGTCTGGTGTATTGTCGTACTGGTACTTGCTCTTTGACATTAACGTATGTTTATTATTTTTTTTCATAAAGAAATATTTAAAAATGAAATAATTGAATTCATCTATATTGAGCGCATATTATCACAGCACATCTTGACTGTCTGAACATTTCAGATGATTATGAATCATGATTGTATCTTAAACGGATGGTTTACTGGACGTCCTCACCAGTAGGATGACAAGACAAGAGTTTGACCCGAGACGATCTTTCGCTAAAACTGTCAAGGAGTTGGTGAAATTGCTTTCATGGAGGGCATGTGAATAAGGATTCCCAGCTCCCAAGAGAATAAAAAAGTGCAAGATAAATAAATGGAAAGAAGAGGACACGTTGCACACGTGCATGATTCTGATAAGAGAAAGACCATCTCGTTTTAGGCTATGGCAATGATAACTCGAGAGCGAGATGAAATTGAAAAGCATTGAAGCAGATTGTTGAAATGATGAGACAATCCAAAAGGAACATTGTTCTATTCGTGGGAGAATGAAAGGATGGGCGAATTTGTACTTTAATAACAATAGAGAAAGAAACACAGAGAATGGGAGACAAGGATAGAGAGATGAACGAATTTAATTCATCGGAGATGTGTCCAGTATTTAATGCTTTTTAAAGGGAAACAGAATAATCTTATTCAGTGAACATGAGGCGACTAATAAATTAAGTTTAGAAGGTTGCATGAAGGCGAGGGTATGATTTGACTACAAAACGTACCTTTTTCGTCTATCTTCCCTTTACGGACACGAACGCCGTCTCTTGTTAACCGACCGTCTTTTTCATTACCAGGCTGTCAGCAATCAAATTGCTTATAATTAGTGGATCGTACAACAGTCGGTGAGCAATTAAATTGCTAAATGATGTACCATTCTAAGGAAAATGAAGCTTTTTAATCTCTGTCTGTTTCAATACGGGATTTGTTCATATTTCCACCGTGTCTCAATTATTGGCTGTATCGCCTCCTAATGAACTGTAATCAAAAGGTTTCCTTCTCAGAGGTCTTTATTTCGGTACGAGTTTAGTTTGGAAAGTCAAATGAAACGAAAATACCTTTTTTTAAGATATGCTAATGCATAATGTGAAAGGTAGTCATTGTGGTTAGCACATGAACGTTTTGAAATATTTTAAAGGGAAATTACCATTCCTGATAGCGTCGTTCTTTGGAGGAAGGTGTTAAGCAAAACCACTTAAACCACTGATAACATAAATGGCCATGCCTTTCGATGTAAAAATACTCACAATTCATGCGTTTGAAATAAATCATTGTCCAATATGTTTAACGATTAAAAGCTTAAAGTATATTCTATCATGATTACCAGTATTTTTTCAGATGGTCAGATAATCTCATCACTTCGAATAATGAAAATAACTTGAATGTCCCGTTGGTACGAAAAAGAACAATTTCGTATATAAAATGACTCAATATTGAGCTCTAAAAGTGTCATTGAGAATCAAACAAAATTTCATTAGTCTAGATTAACCCATACATGTGTCGAGAAATCTAGGAGATTCCACTTTATCCTTGGAGAAACTGACATTAGGCTTGTATTCTGATAATATAAGTGGACAACTGATAATACCTATATGGGCATATATACTTAGTAGCTAAGAATAATTGCACTAGAGTTTAACATCGACTTTCTTGAGTGGGTATATCCTTTGGTATGGTAGACATGACTTTGAATTCAAATTGCCTGGTCTATCTTGTGAGACATGAATTACATAATCATGTAATCCCATGATATGGCTGTAGAAAATATTTCGCATTTCGTTTATCTGCGATTATTACCTATACAAGGCATTTTATCAGATAAATGAATATCATATTTCGCTCGCTATTTTCAATCCGAGACCAACGAGGTAAACATTTACCATGTTGCTCTCCCCGGGCTTTGCCCATAGGAATCCTGTACAAAAACACAGGGTAATATTGGCCATGTGATTCTGTTGCGGCGACATATTTGATGTTCCCCTCAAGGCCAGTCAATATTATATAAATGTTTTTACAGTATAGGGTACAAAAGAAACCCGTTCTCATTCTCATGTATGGTGTTAGGAAAATGAAACCTTTGGAACAAGACAGCTTGTGCGAAAACTTAAAAGTCAAAGAAACTGGTCAACGAAAGTTTGAGAATAATTGAATAAATAATACAAAAGTTATAAAGTTATGAGCATTTGAAGTTCAGATCATTATTGCAAAGTAGACCCTCCAATTGACAATGCGACAAAGATATGTGATGTCACATGTGAACAACTTTCCCATTACATTTTCATATAGTTCACTTAAACTGCCTCTTTTATCACATCTTGCAGTATATCATATATTCTTTCTACAGGTGGGCATGATTGTAATACAAATTTTCAAGGAATACATTATGGATGAAGAGTTTGTATCAACGTAAGAAAGAGCAAAGAGACATTTTGGGGATATTTTTAGTCCATCAAAGGAAAAGTGGTTTACATGTGACATCACATATATATCTTTGTCGCATTGCAAAATAGGCCGATGGGAGATCTATATAGCATTAGTGATATTGCATTATTCAAAATGCTCATATTTTAACTTTCTCATTATTTTCCGTTTTTTTTTTTTTTTCAAACTTTCTTTTATCTTATTCTTTGATTTTTCTGTTTCCACACAAGCCCACTTGTTCCAAAGGTTTCAATCCCCTTTAACTTTAACCGTTAAATCACCAAAAGAGTCTCTAGGCGACATATAATACACGTAAATCCCCCCCCCCCCAATTTTTTCTTCAGCTTGTTTAGAGGTAATGGGGTAGACGTATAATCGTGTCACGAACACTATATCAGAACATTATACATTGCCCGCAAAGAAAATTGAATAATCACTCACTTGTCTCTTTTACAGTATAGTTTATGGATGAGGGGAATGATATGAATTAATAAGATAGAACCACGAATAAAACCAAATAGGGCATAATAACTATAAAGGGTGAATCGTCTTTAACGTGCATGGACATGATGCGGAGTAAAATCTGATATAGCGCCAGCACAGCGAGTTAAGAGTGAATGAATAGCACCCAGACATTGAGGTGAGATCAGGGGTTTTAAATGTTACAGTGGGAATGCACCAGTCAGCGAGTAAATTTAATGAAGTCGCTCGAAGGAATGTGCGAATGCATGCCAAATACTGGTAATGAATGTTTTTCGAACATGACTTGTCTCCGTTAAATTCAATTGGCGAGACACTGCCATGCTTTAGTTCCAAGTAAGGCTGGACCTTTTTTAATGTCACGCCTTTTCCATGCAACCGATGATTATGCCTGTCAGACATTGAAAAAAATATCATCAGTATCCACTTAACCCAAGATAGATTTTTTAACCATGAAATATGCATTCATCTATTATGTTGAAAATCTTGAAAAATATGCTCTTGTACCAACTTTGACCATTAAGGTTACAAACACTCAGCAAGTTATTGTCACATGAAACATTGGTATTTAGAAATGAGAAATACATGGTCAGAACTTTTTTATCAAAACCTGAACAACTTTATCATTTTGCTATAGAATGAATGCAAATAATAATAACCTTGCATTCTATATAATTCTATAAATTTCCACAACCACCTTTAATATCATACCCAAAAATTCCGTAGTTCTGTACACAAACTTCAACATTTTGATCAAGTAATGTCACAATATATGCCCAATTTTATTTTACAACTTTTTTTGCCATATATTCTTCTTAAAATTAACACCACATTCTATCAAGAGGGAATAAGCTGTATACATATTGAAAAATTAATATTTTCTGATAAATATCACTTGACAATCATGGATGATACTATTATTTATGAACATGTATTTTCAATGGGTCCTTGAAAAAAAGCTAACAAAGGTTACACTCCAATACACACGCAGTCCTTCATTACCCATACAACCATTCACGCTTTAAACATGGACTTCAAAAGTAATTCACTTCAAATTTACCAACCTACATTTCTACTTGTATTAATCTCTCAAGGAATTGCGGTCCATGTCAGTATATTAAGCATGATGAGCAACAAGTTATATTAATCTGAAACTGAGCGAATATGAAATATATTTTTTTAGAATAGGTATAACGATTCATGTATGAGAACAAAAGTACAAATACTATAGATATATAAAATTACATGTCGTAAAATACAAAAATACATACATATTTATACAACTTAGTTGTTTATTACTTGTACTTTAATTTACATAGTAATTTATCAGTTACATAAATGCATTCCATAACGGCCCTGTTCATATAATCTAGTATGATAAATTTAGTATACTTTGATAATTGATATGCTCAAAGCGAATTTATATTCCACAGAAAAGATAAACAGACAAAATGTATTTCCTACATTATTACCCCTAAAACATTAATATCCAACAGACAAAAAAAGAAATCAAATGTTGGGAAAAATGTTATGTAAATAAAAAAAAATGCAGTAAAATTATTCACAATTCATTGAACATTTTACACACACACACACCCTCATATATACATGTATATATATATTATATATATATATATATATATATACTGTATTTATAGCTATATGTAGCGATGGGAATGCACACCTGAGAGTTGACCTCAAGTCAGGACACTTCAAGTCATGTTGGTGAACTAAAAAAATTTTCGATAACGGAGAGTACTATATACTTTAAAGTGGCTTTTCTAATACGCGACCACCCTCCCCTACCGTAACTTACGATTTGGACGATAAGATATACATTACACTCTCCGAGGTCGAAAAAAAAAGTTCACGTAAACGACTTCAGGTCAGGTGACTTGAAGTGTCCTGACTTGAGGTAAACTCTCAGGTGTGCATTTCCATTGTTGCATACCAGTATATATATACATATATATATATATATATATATATATATATATATATATATATATACCATTGTTCTCTTCATCCATTTCTTTCACACAATATTTAAATATAAAAAAGAGTTGCCAAAGCTGTAGTACATGTATAACTTCACACACATATATATATATATATATATATATATATATAATTGAATATATAATTGAATTATATAATTGAACTGAACTATAGCAAGGCCACATGTTTTATTGACATCATACTAAATGTTTAAGTAAGCCTTTCCCGCTAAAATATGAGAAATTTTCGTTTTTATTTACCTTCTACTTGTATACTTAATCTCACCTCACGGTGGCGAAAAAAAGCTCAAATAAATTTACAGGCATCAATCTTTAGATGATTATGACTACATGTATATACATTCGGATTATAATTATGTACTTAATTGAGATATTTAAGAATCTCAACCCTATAAATGGCTTAATATATATAAATTTATATTTTGCTCTCTAAGTAATATATCTACACTAAAATCTTTCATCGCGGCAATATCCATAATCGGGTGCACTGATTCTCCAAACACTTCGGATTGATCGAATTGGCAGAATGTTAGGATTATTATTCAACTTATCTTTACTGAATATGTGGTTCCATTTCATAATTATATAGTGCAGGGAAAAGGAAGGCCGAAATATATTAACATCATTGTTATTTGATAATTGAATAACACTGGATCCACTTGAGTAAGGTATACTAGTATTGCATTCATTAGCATGGATATTGCACGAGTCGTAGACGAGTAGCGTTATTATAGTTATTTTATTTTTATTACTTATTTTTATTAAACTTCTATCATTTATATCGACTTTTATTGTAATACTTATTATCAATAAAATCAATATAACCATTAATACAATCGATAATACTACTTATCATTTCTGATAGTATTCTTATCATTGCAATCACTCTAATCTGTACAAGCATTCAAATGAATTGTATTCATAATTGCTTTTAATGGTATCAACGGTGACGCGTACCTAAATAATGTCATTTTCTTGTTTGTATGTGCTTTCTTTTCACGAATACCGCTTCTTGTATGCCATTATGTATCTATATATAGATTTAGCTCTCATTATCAAACATCCTTAGGCATTTCTTATGAAGCATGTTTGTTTTGACATTCAAATGGGCCATTTAAGTCCAGAGCTTTCTTACTGTATTTTTTTTAAACTCGCTCCCATCTCTTATTTTTCTCTAGGTCTGTGCAGTGTTACCCGATACGAAGTGCTGAGATGCTTTTTCACCAAGGGAGACGCCAACCAAACCGTGGATGATCTCGCGAAGAGTAAGGAGGGATTACCGTCGCCGAATCACCCTCCAAATCTGGAAAATGGGACGCTTTGGACAGATTAGTCGGTCACAGGCGGGATTGGCGCCAGTGCTTGCGGCGATCATTCTGATAGCGACCTGGTTAATACTGACTCGTATCGCCTGGATACACTTTGGAGATTCAGAAGATGACTTGGAGGGAAAACAGAGAGAGAGTGAGGATAAAAGACAGGATTCGATATCAGATTGGAAGAGGAAACAGAAGGGTACTATTACACAGTCTGAAGCGTGGGATATGTACAAAGTAGGATGTTATACATACATGGCGAGCGGTGAGATTGACCTGCTAACGAATCATAAAGCATTGCGTGCTTTGGAATGCAAACAAAGGTTACCCCAGGCACTTGTCATTGGGGTCAGAGGTTGTGATTCGTTTATTCTTACTAAAATACTGGGACTTCATCCATCCGTAATTTCGCATTCGGAGTCACACCTCGAGCCGAGCATTGACTTGGATAGTCAGATTTCTAAGTGGAGGCGTAAGCAGCCATTCTCATCACGATTTCAAATGACAGTCGAGCATTCTCCCGCGTACGCCGATGATCACGATCTATTAGAGGGCGCAATTCAACAAGCAGCTTCTGGGATCAAGGTGGTGATCGTGATTCGAGACCCAGTCGCTAGAATAATATCAGAAATTGCTAGTACACATAGAGGTGTTTTAAACCTCACTCTGCATTCCATGCAGCCCACTGTCTTCCAGAATCCAAATGAAACAATATCTAATGAAGAAATGATTCCCTATAATCACCAGGATAATTCAGTGACTGTTGAAAACACCTTGATAGATCGCTATAACCGAGTAAATGCTGACTCCTCGTTAATCCAAGCAGGAGTCTACTATCATACCATCAAGAAACTGCAAACACTTTTTGATGGTAACGGAAATTATCTAGTCATTGACAGAGACGACTTCGTACATCAACCTCTTCAGACTTTAGCAAGATTAGAAACGTTTCTCGGCATTAAACAATTCTTCCGCAATGAACATTTTGAATTCCATGACCAAGATGGGCGTTATTGTGTGAACGTTGAGAGGAGACCCGATACACACTGTGTTTACGAAATGTCACAGCGCCATCTCCCGATTGTAGATGAAAATATAATTGAAAAACTGAAGCAGTATTATGACGAGTATGACCTGAAACTGGCAGGTCTGCTCCAACGTAATTTTTCTTGGATGCAATAAATTACGACTCGTAACAAAATACATCAAACATTGACAACAATCATTGTTGTTCTGCATGTTCCTAGGAATATCGATGTGAGGAGATTTGAGTATAAGTAACCAAAGATGATAGCAAGAATTGCACCATGAAATGAAGAAAAGATATCGGACATGTTAGATTCATATATTTTATTATACTGTATAGGCAGTAATATATCTGTATTTGAAAACATTGTGTTTGACTTGACTTGATTAATAGTATCAATTGTCCTCTCCGATGGTGTTAAAGATCATGTTAAGGTTCAGTGTGCAATATAATTCTTTATCTTTCTTTCACTTAAAATTGAGTATTAAACATTCCATTCCAAAGGTGAGTAAAAGATGTTCTTTCTTATTCTTTTCTTTCGGTCTGTGGACGACAGGGTAGAGGATATAGACCTACATACATTAGCGGTACCAGGGGGGGGGGGGACATGGAGGTATTTTACAGTGGCGGTACCATGGGGGAGGGGGCATTTGTTCCCCCCCCCCCAGTCAGGAGCGTCCTCGAAACATTTTGAAAACCTGAGAAAAAATGTATAGTAAATGCGCCTCCGCTCCTCCCCCACTTGCCCCCCCCCCCCCCCCCCCCATTTTGAAATCCTGGTGAGACCCACTGCCTACAAAACACAACATAAATGTAACATAAAGTGAACAAGTGCCCTCCAGATTCTTGTCGATACCGTTGTCATGAACATAGACTCCATGAAATAAACGTTTTGAGACAAGGAAATAGAGAAAGAAAGAAAGAAAGAAAGAGAGAGAGAGCGGGAGAGAGAGAGTCTGGAAAGTAAGGGGTGAGATTGAATGACAGAGAGACGTATACGAGAGAGTCTAGTAAAGGCCCGGTCACATTGCCTTTATGCAAAGAGGACGTATAGCGTAAAAAAATCTTGTCATCCGTTCAGTGGCGTAACTACAGGGATGGGCATGGGGACACGTGCCCCCCCCCCTATCGGCTGGCCAAAAAAACGGGGAAAAGGAGGAAAAGATGAAGAAAGGAAGAGAAACGTAGTGAGAAAGAATAAATTATTGTTCATTATAATGTTATATTATATTATAATTATGTTATGCTATATTACATAATATAAGAAACATTTTTTTTTCATAACTTTATGCAACATAATTCGCTCAGGGCCTATGTCTTCATTGTTCCTGGTGCTCGCATTGTCTGTTTAACGAGATATATAATCCTAATGTAGTAAAACCTGTTTTCAAGTCAATACACACCAAATATATTTCCTCGCACTTCGAGTTATCATTGTTTTATGTAGTGACATTTGCTTCTTTTTCATGCCCCATTTTAAGGTTTTAATATAAAGCATTTCCTGTCCGTGCTTACGTTCGCATTAGAGGGTTGGTGAGATTCCTACAATCAGTCCTTAAAAATGTCCCTTTTTCTGATCCTAATATCAAATATTTTCAGCACGTGCATCGCGCTCGCATCATTTTGTAAGTGAAATATGTATGGTCTTAGTGAATTCCTAGGAACAAGCCTTAGAATGCCCCTCTCCAGGTCTTCGCAATATTTGATTAGTGAGATGCGTATGTTAACCCTAAACGGACTGGGGACCTTGGTGGCCACTCCCTCAACGCTTCGCGTGATATTTCAGAAACAAAAAAGATAACGCCGCAAAATTTTAAGGCCTTTTTTTTAAGGTCTCGCGCAACTTTTGAGACCAAATTTGCGACATACGGGTATAGCATAGCGACGCCACGTGACTTTGTACGAGACGATGTCATGCCGAAAATGGCTAATTTTTATACTTTGTGTACAAAATCTGTGGGAGATGAAATTCATAAGGGGTGATTATTTTTTATTCTAACTGGTCTGCTTAGAGTTTATTTAGTTGTTAAATGGTCTGTAATAATTTCCATTGAAAAAACAATGAAAAACACAATATAAAAACATGGAAATACATGGGAAATAAAAAAAAACAAAGAAATGCATAAGGCAAAAATTCACTTTCGCAATCTTTCTTTGTAGAAACCTTAGAATAAGACCAAAAAGATGACATCTGGAAACAAATTTAAGTGAAATTGGGTGTTAAATATGCAAATAATGTTTTTCACGGATATATCTGCATATTCTATTTATAATATATAAAAAAAAATAATTTTCAGATTTTTTTTGTACTGGCTTGTAGTTTATCTGGAAAAGAATGTGCGTGCCAAATTTCGACGCGAACGGCGGCCGAGATCAGAAGGGGGGCATCAATACATCTCAAATAGCCCAGTCCTTTAAGGGTTAATCATAATTACAATGACTACAAGTGCTTCATGTGTTTAAAAGTAATTCTAACAAAATCAGCAAGAGCTTGGCACTCGCATTAGATGACTATGGTGAGATATGTATACTTTTAATGGATTCCTAAAATATAATTCCTAAAATGTCCCTGTTTGGGGTCAATATATATTAAAATTTCAACTCGCGCTTCGCTTTCGTATTGTTTGTTTAGCGAGACAGGTACGTATCATGTTTACAGACATTTGCTTAAAATGTCCCTTTTTTAGGTCTGAAAGTCAAATTTTTTCAGCTCGCGCTTCGCGCTCGCATTATTTGATATGTGAGATACATGTCCATTTAATGGCACTGCCCTTAAAATGCCTCTATTAGGTCAGTATACCTGGCAACTGAGCACACTTCGCGCGCTCACTATAAGTGACTAAATTTTTTTCTGCTACCCCCCCCCCCCTCCAGCCGTGACCCACGGTACGCCACTGCATCCGTTAGAAAACGCTATGCATCCGTTGTGTACTCATTGCATACGTCTTTCATACGCTATATCCATTGAGCATCCGTGCACTATGATTTCATCCGGGTAAGAAGTTTTGAGCTGCACAAAAAATTCAGAAGGGATGAACTATCCGCCTTGTACGATGTAAATCCGCAACATTACGAGCAACAAATGTCCCATGTCCGTTATCATCCGTTCAACGTCCGCTGTATCCTCTGGGCATCCTCGCATCTCACATCCACTGCAGCTGAACAACAGAAAGAGGGAGGAAAGATAAGGTACATTGACTGTCTATACATCGTTAGTGGCACAGATATAGAAAGGATGTGAATGTATGCGTCTCGCATAATTATAAAATATTCAAAAACCCCGGTAACCCCTTCGGAGCTGTCATCCACTTCCATTTGCTATCATCCGCTATATAGGCTTCCGATACACATCCGTTTAACATCCCCGCTAAATACTACCCATGCCTGTTCTTTTCCGTTATGTTTTCGCAATTATCTTTCGCGAATTTTGTCCATTTCTGGAGCGGCTGAAAACGGATGGAGCTACCCCCGAAATTTTGCTCATTCGCTGTGTTTTCTATGAATACGTTTTGTGTCCATCGGCCAGTGGGACCAGGCCTTACGTTAGTATGGTTAGTATAGTAAGAGAAAATTTAAACACGACCTCGAGAGACAGAGATAGGGAAGATGGATTCAGAAGAATAGCATATTATAAAGACATATAATATGTCGCCCTAATTTCAGGACATGATAAGGTTTTGAGATATATTTCGTCATGACTTGTGTCTAAAATTCGCAATTATCTATTTTTAACACAAATCCCTTTTCAGTTTTCACATGAAACTGGCGGCACTACAGGTCGCCATCAGAGGCTACAGTGCACCTGTGTATTCATTTGTACTTCTTCAGAACTTGGAAACTACATTAATTAATGAGCATTTCGCTGTCACTCCACCCTTTTTACCTCCATGAAACACCAACTATAAGATGTTTACTTTGTCTAGGTATTTCAATAAAACTCTCAAATTCATTCTGGAATACATTGAGATCTTGGCGAGTGATGAAATTATAACTATTTTGACACATAAACCTACTCCCACATCCCTCCTGTTATTCCGATGATTACCAATAAAAAATTATAGATAGTCTTTCAAAATACAGGTTGGCGTAAATGGGCCATCTTAGGCAGGTTTCCATAAGGGCGTTAATACTAAAATCACAATGTAGGGCTTCCAAAAATATTTCTATTTCATCGCGGGTTTTCTTTAGACTTTTGCGATTAATATGTAACACTGAAAACATAGAAAGACGCGAACGAACAATATTATCTAATTCGTCAGTATTGTAATAAGTAACTTCAGAATTCATAGAAAGAATTAGATTAAGGTATTACTCATGTTAATATTCAAACTTATGAATCATAATGCAATCGCGATTATTGCAAATCTGTTATTGGCTTGTTTATAACATTAATAATGATACATATAATAGTAGTACAAATACATGAAGAGTAATGCATTTTAGACATATGTATATATGAACTTATTTACAATATAGTATAAATGAAGCAAAGCAAACAAAAAACAAGACGAACAATAATCATAAACTATCCGATATTAGTGAACAATTATTGAGTAATCAGGAATCAAACGAGTTAAGAAATTAAATATTCAGTCCAAGTCGGAAAAGAATAATACGTATAATTTATTGTACATTGTATGTTTTGCTAAATGTGGAAAACAAATAAATTGAAACTGAAAAATTGAAACTTTGAAATTCAAGAATAGCACTTGCATTATTTGATTTGTCAAGTATCTGTTCTCTTCGTGTATTCCAAAAAGTTCTCAAAATATCCCTTTTTCGGTCCTGATTGTCAAAACATATCAGCGAAGGCCGCGCGCTCGCATTTTGATTGGTGAGTTATGTATAATGAATTGAATTAATTGAAGGTTTTATTATCATTTCATCGCAGCCAGTGGCTGAATTGAGAAAGATTTACAGAGTAAAAAACAATACGTAAACATAAGCAGTGAAATATGAAATGAAAATAACTACAACAATGGAAGTATAGAGATATTTTAGATAGAACTGTCCAATAACAAATTTATATTTCTAGTAAACTATGAAAACATAAAATTAATGTTCAAACCAGATTCATTATAAAGTACGTCTGCTTTTGAAAAAAAACGGTATAGCGTTGTCACGTTGGGATGCCACGTTTCGTCCGCTCCTGTTGGACTCAGGTAGTGAGCATTGTGATGGCGCTATTCCATCGATATCTCCGATGATTTACGCCAGGCTCCAGTGCGAGAGGGATTTCACCCTCCCCTGTACAGATCTCGTCATTTTGCTATTACTGTGTGTGAGATAGATTCACCGAGGAAAGGCCACTGACGGGGTATGTCACCTATCAAGCCAGCCTGGTTTGCGATAACCTCTCGATTAACGCATGAAGAGAAGATATTTCATTTTATTTATTTCCATTTCCAACAATTACATTTTTCTTCGTACAATAATCATTATAATACAGAACATATATAAGCAATGAAACATAGCATTTTATTTATTATTTATTTATTTTGTTTTATTTATTTTATACTGCAGGGTAGGCCTGTTCAGTTCTTAAAACTGCTTTACAAAGGCGCCCTGCAGTTTAAAATACATGTCAAGATAACTATGAACAACAACAATAAACAACATCAAAAATACAAAATACAAAATATCTAACATCAGAAACAATTAACACCAAAATATAGAGTGGGAAGTGACAATATAAACATACATAGCATTGTAAAAGTACAAGAATTATAGTTACGATTATCATATTAGCAGGTTGGAAATGGAGGAGGCTGCTAAAAAGCGGAGCTTAAAACCAGTAAAAAAAAATTAAAAAATAGGGGGAAAAATGAAATAGAAAATGGTAAAGAGAGAGATAAAAGGTCTCCAGAATCTTGCCCCATCACTCACAACGGAACCCGCTAATCAACAGGAATTTACAAGAAAACGAAGGGAATGCAAAGTATACGATGATGGCATACATGTTTTATTAAAAAAAGTATATATATATATATATATATATATATATATATATATATATATATGTATATATATACAGGGGCCGCGGAACGGTTTTCAAAGTGGGGGGGGGGCCCCCCCCCCCGCTTCCGATATTTATGATGTATTCTTATTGTATACATCACTTATTTATCGCAGAACCACATATATTATTGTTACCTCTACCTTATATAATACTTTGTGTACTAGCACTACCAAGGATATATATGAGTAGGATTTGTTTGGGTGTCTGCGCGTATGTGTGAGTGTATGTGACTGCGAGTGTGATTACTTACATACATAAGTTCACGTGCTTAGACGCTTATGTATATGAATCAATACCTTTCCTTAATATGTACTCAATATATATTATACAGTACACACACCACAATATGTCTATATACTTTCATAAAATATTTGTAATAAAAATCTGTGCAAACGTAATCTATTTTAATAGCTTTTGGATAACCTTAATTAAGCATTACCAATGCAATACAACTTCTTTTGAGATATATATTATTTTGAGATATATGTATTATTATACATTTTGGGATATATGTTTTAACACAATATGTCTACATACTTTCAAAAAATGTTTGTAATAAAAATCTGCGTTAACTTAATTGATTTTAATAGCTATTGGATAATCCTAATTAAACATTACCGATGTAAAACAATTTATTTTAAGATATACCTATATTTAGTAAATTAATCCAAATACATGCATGGTAATTGTAAAGCCATTATGTCTTTTACATCTTCAGATACCTGAAGAAGGCCCAACTAAATGGCCGAAAGCTTGTACTAATAAAATTTGAAGAAATCCAGGCTACGTCTCTAGCTTCAATGCTTTTTGAGCTTCTTCGCCAATATATTACTCACTGAAGCACCCACGCAATGTTTAGGTCCTTGCTCATCACAATTGTATATATATATATATATATATATATATATATATATATATATATATATATATATACATATATAATTAAAAAAGAAATAAAAACTCCGTAATGAAAAGTATATATATATATATAAATATATACATATATATATATATATATATATATATATATATATATATATATATATATATATATATATATATATGTATATATATATATATATATAGATATAGAAATATATATATATGAATATATATATATTTTTTTTTGTGAAAAAACAATAGTTTTCGAAGTTTTTTTGATCAATAAACTAAAGATAAGATAAATGAGGCTTTTTTGTTTGTTTCTTTGTTTTGCATCAATGGGACAACAGTTTGTGATATAAGAATGTTTTTCGTTGTGTGCTTGCTAGCCAATATAAAAAAAATACAAAACCCTTTGATAGGATTGCGAACAGAACTAAGATATGACAAAAATGATTTTAATAAAACTGTTTTTTCTTATTTCGCCAAAGAAAAGAAAAAATGATATGCAGTGGAACATAATTTTACTGTTGAAATGGGGGTCTTCGATGAAATAACCATCGGATTAAACGAGGCAGATGTTGCCTTCCCATATTAAGTGGATTCTGACGTAATGCTGCTTGAAATATGATTTACGATATCATTATAGACTGTAAACTTTGGCAGCACCCAAATTAATAATTTCTAATGCAGTTGGTACCTAGTTTGATTTTACATATGGAATTTCACCGTTGGAAACATGGCTGGACGAGATGTGCTATCCATCTATTACTTCATCATGGAAATACTTGCAATATCAACATCAATGACATTATCATCATCATTATCGCCATCGTCGTCAATAACATTTGGTATTATTCTTACTTCAGATGACAATATTTTTGGTGCTCCACAAATGCTTCCGGCCTTCGACATCGCACTGCTAAAGATCACGACTTATATCGACGTTGTCATCGGTCCGTTGAACTACGTCTTGCGGAAGACTGTCGACTCCTGTGACCACGGCACGATCGTGATTGCACCTGCAGAAGCGGCTGAGTTGTACCTTTACGACAATGTCATCGCGTTTTTTGGCCCTTCGTGCTCAGAGGAAACGTCAGAAGTCGCTGATTTGGCTTCATATTGGCAGGTACCCGTCCTTAGTGCCGTGGCTATTGACGTAAAGCTTGATGAAAAGGCAAGGTTCCGTACATTAACGAGGACATCGTTCGTGGCATCTCAGTTTGGACAAGCGACTCTTGAAGTTCTCCAGAGGTTCCAATGGACTCATGTTGCATTGTTGTACTCGGACGATATAATCTTCCGCGAAATCATCGTAGGCTTGATTACAAGGCTTAATGCATATAATATAACCTATGTTTTGTCACTAGTAGAAGAATGTGTCAAAGTCGAAGATATCTTCCAGAAATTTAGGGGTATGTATCATGTTCTGTCACTTCATTGAATTATGATGACTTTTCTTTATCTAAAGTGTATGCCAGAAGAACGATGTTTAAGATTTTCACATTTCAACTGAAGCTCTTCCGGTTACCGAAGTTTGGATTTCAGTAGTCCGTAGAGCGATGCGTAATTTTACAAGCATCTTTTTTAAACGTCAGTTATGAATTGATTTGGTGATAATCCACGTAGGTTATGAAGTTACTAAGAACTGCTGCTTCTGTTTTTTATGTTTAGTGTTTCACGAAAGAATATTGATAGAAGAATATCATGAAATAAGGAAAACAATATGCCAAACACTCAATGTACATCACTGCTATCGCGATCAGCATATGTTCTATGGAACTTAATGAAAGATTAGATATTATAATTATTTAGTAACCTTATCGATCCAAGTATATTCAGAGCATCATTCTTTACACAATGAATGGATATCTATCTAATATTATGTCGCATGCTCCCCCTCTCTCCAGGGCCCTGGGAACGTTTTTTGTTTCTGCTGGGGCTGCTTAAGTAGGCCTGAATTCAGGAGGGGATCCAGCTTTCGCCAAGGGGGGGGGGGTCAAAAAAATTCACCCATATTTTCCCCGACCGGCCGCTCAAAATGTATTTTTGTTTGTTTCTTTGAAGGAGTATTCGTAACAGTAAATTCTTATATCCCCCTCACAACAAACCGAATTGCCTGAAATATGCCTTGGGATGGCTGGCGAAAGGCATTTTTTAACATCGCTTTTAATGGTAACTGATAGTAAATCATATTTACCCTTCGTGTTTAGGTTGGTACACCTTCTGAACTAACAGCTGCGATTATTCAAATTCGCGCGGAAATTGTGAACATGTTTAAAATTTCCCGACGAATTGAAAAATCGTTGGTCATCTGTTTGAATTCGCAGGCCGTGTTTATGCTTCAACTTTTCAGGCCAGAATCAGCGTTTCCAAACGTGATTAGTCCAAAACACGGTTGCGTCCATACTTACTTTCATTTAAACGCTGTTTCAAAACGCCGATCGTAAACTCACAAAAAGGTGCGTTTGTAAACGTCGTTTGACCAGAATCAGGCTTTCTGGGGAAGTATAAACAGAACCACGATCGTAAACGTGTTTTAAATGACGCCATTTGGTACATGCTTCTGGTGAGATGAAAATCCGCGGGCAAATACAGTCGCATTGCTCCATGGTCGCATGTTACCTCCATGGAATTACCTCTCATCTCCCTTGTGACATTTGCATGTGTAGTATTATTACTAGTATTACTCTTCCAATTTGTCATCACGATGAATGTTGAGGGATTTACACACACAAAAAAACCTGGAACATGAGTTATAATGAGGAGACATCGCCAGATGCCCCAGTAGCATAAACAAATAGATATTTTATTATTTTGTATACTTGATATTCTTTATTTTTTCTTATACTATATTATCCTAACCATGGTGGAAATTATATGGCTATATCAAAGAAGCTCCATGCAATGACGAAAAAATATCGGAAATTGTTCGATGTTTATATAACAGTCGACGTACCTTCCCCATAACAACACTCGGAAAAAAAACTTTCGAAAAAGGGCGCGCCAAATTTGACCTCGCTTTCCTGCTCAACGAAAATTAAGATGCGAAGCCAGCTGGAGATCTTGATTTCGCCTCTGAAAGGTTAAGCATAAACAGCACTCCGAGAACCACGTTTACGATCGGCGTTTTGAATCGACGTTTGAAAACGCTGATTCTGTCCTCGCAATGGAAGCATAAACACACCCTCATTTAGTCTGCGGTAATCGTTCGTTTATCGTTCGTGTGTTATTGTCGCTCATAGTCCCTCATCGCGCTTTTGCCAAAGTGGACCGATCTCGAAAGAACCCTTAACGAAGCAACACGATGACAAAAACGCACAAGAACGCCCAATTTATTCCCTCGTCTTTGTTTCTAATCGCACGCCATATCAAACTATTGCTCACTGTTCGTTCGTCTTGTTATTGGGTTATATCAACCCTTCGGCTGCAATTTACTCAAAATTGGTCAACGAAAATCGATATTCTTCGGATGTCATATTTACCTTTGCTTACCGTTCATTGATAAAATTTGACAATAGTTACTGATCGCATGATTTGACGGAAATTTTATTTGAATTCGTTGAATTCGGGTGCATATTGTGCATTTTTCCCATTCGTCACCCTTCGTCCCCCTACATACATTTCAAAATTTCCGCACGAATTTGAATAATCGCAGCTGTTAGTTCAGAAGGTGTACCAACCCAAACACGAAGGGTAAATATGATTTACTATCATTTTCCATTGAAAACGATTCAAAACAAAATGCCTTTCGCCAGCCATCGCAAGGGATATTTCAGGCAGTTCGAGTAGGTGTGAGGGGGCCTTTAGATAGTGCGAGCGCGAAGCACGAGCTAATCTTTTTGGAAATTTCATGCATTTTGTCCTGAAAATTGAACATTCTGGGCGATGTTTGTGATCCTAAGCAAGATGCATATATAACTGATCGAACAGGAACCTGTTAAGGGCTGTTTGTAGGTAGCCATGGAGACGATACATGTTTTTATCATTTCAAATAAAGCGAGCGCAAAGCGCGAGTTGAAAATTTTTGACATTCCGACCTAAAATAATTGACATTCTAAGCACAGTTTGTAATCATGAACAGCATAGGTACAGTATATAACTAAAAAATGCTAGCGAAAAGCGCGAGCGGAAAAAAAAAAGAGATTTAGACCGAAGTTCGGGTTACTCTATTCATGGTTTGTAAATCATGATAAGGACGGGTAATTGGGTATCATACGTTAATAGTGTGAGCGCGAAGTGCAAGCAGAAATCTTTTATGTTCTAAAACTGGATAATTTTTATTCACTCGTCTTCCTCCTCTTTTTTCCATTTCTTTTTTCTCCAATCTTTCCCTTTCTTTTCTTTTTTCTCTTCCTTTTCCCCTTAAACTTTTTTTTTGTGCTCCGCAATTAGGGGGGAGGGCGGGCCCCTTAGATCCGCCTATGTAAATTTGACAAGCAAAAAAAAAGTCTCACTGCGAAATGAAGGTCGTTTTGGTGCCAAAAATAGACAAGCTAAAAAATAAAGGTTTCAATACAAGATGTTGGTCATTTTCCATACATTTCTCCATTGTGACACACCGAGAATTCCAGGGGTGCTGCCTATGGAAAATAATACACGCAGCACCCCCTGGAAAAATCTTGGGGGTGCTTCAGCATCCCCGCTTCCCAGGGCCATGTCTCTCTTCCAATTTCTCCTTCTCTTTCTCTTGTTTAAAATGTTTCGTCATGGTTATAAAGATCTTTCTCCCTTGACATCTCTTTCTGTGCAGCATATTTAACATGTAGATATGAAGCTATCCCAACTGAGACATTACAGCATGGGGATTCATGTTAATCAACGACTGTATATAGATTGTCATACATGTACTTGTCATGCTTGTGGATATTTAATAAGATTTCAATTGCAATGCTAATCAAGATACATTTCGCGCGCATGAAGCGTTTTCTGAAATATCCCTAGGTCTGTTAGACCATGGATCCTTATAAAAATCCATTGTTAGACCGAGCAGTCAATGAGTCGTATAAAGATAAATTTTAAAGCTTAATGATCGAACCTTCCCATATACCACCAAGTCGACCAACTTTAAAGCCATTGGAAATTCTAGATGACGATAAATTTTTGCATAGATGGCTGCTACTTCACGTAGTTTATCTGGTAGAGTATTTCGGCAGTTCGATATTGTCATTCCCCTGAAAATCGGGGGTGCTGTGGGTGCTGAACAAAGACCTTATAATATGCTGAAGCACCCCAAAAATTCTTGGGTGCGCTGCGTGTATTATTCTCCATAGGCAGCACCCCAGATATTCTGGGGAAAAAATGAAAAAAAAAATGAACAAAAATGACCTTCATTCTCTCGTGAAACTTTTTTTTTTTTTTTGCTTTTCAAATTCCTCGGCATAAATTTGATCTCAATTTTGAAGTAAAAACCTACTTTTTGCTTATCAAATTTACATCAGCACCCCCAGTAAAAAAAAATCGTTCCCAGAGCCCTGGATATTGTAGGTTTTATTCACACCAAAAGAGATCATTAGAAGTACAATATAGTGATTCTACTCGGACGATGGAGGCTTTAAAAGTCTGACTTAATTGTTGACTGGCTATACGCCACTGCACTGTGATTAAGTTACGCATGAAACTTAAAAATTTCCTATTTATCAAAGACACACACCTTTTCTTTCTGTCCCTTAAACCTTTTCCACTTCCTCATATCTTAATATAATTATAAATATTTGTATACACTTATATACTATTGATCTGGTCTGTTTGCCGTTTCTTCAAGAGAATAATGGGCCTTGTCAAAATTGTCCAGGCATGTGTCACGTACTGATTCTCAAGAAGTATTATAACATGTTTGTATCGATTCAAAATTCATGAGTTTGTCGTTGCTCTCCAGAAAAATGATAATGAAATTCTTTACATGGTGATCCATCATCGGTTTCATTACATTCAGAACGTTTCCATTTATTTATTAGGCGCAATGTAGGGTTTAGATCCAATGGGAGAGTTAGATCGTAGCGGCGCTTTCCACATCTGGTAACACATTTCACTGTAATGCTTTATGAGGAGACAAAGAAGAACGAATGTTCAAGTGATATGTTCGGAAGAATCATGACCGAAAAGAGTATTACAAACATTTTCTTGATTGCACATTGCCTTCTTCTGTTTGCAACCAAATCGATGTCGCAAGTCCACATCGGTGTCATTGTTACCCGCCCACCACACTACTTTAGTGAGATACATTTCAAGCCATCCATGGAGATAGTTATTGATAAAGTTCATAACATGATCAAAGATGGTTTGCTCCCTTCAGAAATCTCCATGACATACACGATGAAAGCAACCCTGAATGCATGCGATGGCTACACGTCTATGATTGCTCCTGCAGTTGCTGCTGAATTCAAGTTTACCGAGTCCATAACAACGATCATTGGCCCCTCCTGTTCGGAAGAGATGGAGAGAGTGGCAGATCTAGCAGCTTTTTGGGATCTTTCAGTCCTATCAGCAAGTGCTGTAGCCTCAGAACTAGACGATAAAACACGTTACAGTACTGTCACTCGAGCATCTTACAGAGGCTCGCAGTACATTGAGTTGATCAAGGAGATTTTCAATCTTTTTCAGTGGAAACGTGGGTCGATGATGTATCAAACGTGTTGCATTTTTCGCTTTATAGCGGATGCCATGGATAGGACTGAAAATTTGGAAAGAAAAGTTCAATTAATTAAATTTTCGGACAGCGATTCGATGATCACTGCATTAAACGAAGCAGTTAAAGTATCAAGAGGTGAGTTTACATCATGTTAATCAATTACCTGCCCTGAACAGGATAAATATCATGATTAGATGCTTTGTAATTTACTTCGGGTCTTCGTGAGCACATTAATATTATAGTTTGGAGGAAATCGTGTCATTTCCAAAATCGAGTTGGTCAAATTAACGTTCCTCCCTCAAGATCAGTGACGTAACTACGGGGGTGCACGTGCCCCCAATCAGCTGGCCAAGAAAAAACAACGGGGGAAAGGAGAAATAGTTGGAGAAAGAAAAGAAAACATAATGGGGAAACAAGAAGAAATTATTTTATGTTCTGTTATATTTTGCTATATATATATATATAATTTTACATGAGATATTTTTTCATAACTTTACGGAACATAATTTGCCTTGGTCCTATGTGTTCATCGGGCCTGGTGCTCACATTCTCTGTTTAATGAGATAGATAATCCTGTTCAAGGGGATTACATATAGTACTATAATATCCCGTTTTCAAGTCAATATGCACCAAATATATCCTCGCACTTCGAACTTTTCAGTTGTTATTCTATGTAGTGACATAATAATGCTTCTTTTTCATGACTATTTAAAGTGATTGCCCCTTTAAAGGTCTGAATATAGAATATTACCATATTTCCGTGCTTTTGTTGGCATTAGTGAATTAGTGAGATTTGTCTGCTCTTCATGAATTCCTAAAAACAGTCCCTAAAATGTCCCCTTTTCTGGTATGAATATCAATTTTTTCCAGCTTGCGCTTTGCATCACCATCATTTGATTAGTGAAATACATACGGTCTTAATGAATTTCTACCCCAAAAAAGACTTAGAATGTCCCTCTTCAGGTCTGAATATCAAAAAATTTCCGCTCGAGCTTCGCGCTCGCATTATTTGATAAGTGAGATACGTATCTTATACATGATTACAATGACTACAAAAAGTGATTCATGTGTTAGGTGTAATTCTAAAAATTCAGCATGCGCTTGCCGCTCGCATTAGATGACTATGGTAAGATATGTATGCTCTTCATTAAGTCCTAAAAAATAGTCCTTAAACTGTCCCTGTTTGAGGTTAGTATATGCAAAAATTTCACCTCGCGCTTCGCGCTCGCATTGTTTGTTTAGTGACACGTACGTATCATGATTGCAAAATTTGCTCATAATTTTCCTTTCTTAGGTCTGAATATAAAACATTTTCAGCTCGTGCTTCACGCTCGCGTTAATGATCAGTGAGATACATATCCTTATAATGGCACAGTCCTTAAAATGCCTCTATTAGGTCAGTATACCTGGCAATTGAGCGCGCTTCACGCGCCAACTGATTGACTCAAAAAATTTGCTGGTGCCCCCCGTAATGTCGTGGCCCACGGTACGCCACTGCTGAAGATATTATAAGAAAATTATTTCAAAGGGGGGATTGTTATCATGGTTCCAGTGCTGCCTCATTATTATTGGGATCCAACTCATATTTAAACCTCCATGTGTTGAACGAAACACCTTAAATGTGAGTTTGTTTTGAACGAGTCTCGTTAGAACACACTTGTCACACTAACAATGCCCAGTCTGGTTGTTTTCAGAAAGACATCGTCGAGTAGAAACAGTACATGTAATTTAAATGCTATATAATTTTGTTATATGTCCCTTGAAAATATCTTTCTAATTATCAATTATTTTCAAACTGATATTTCCCTTTTGATATGATGAAGGGTCCTTCAAGTGAGTAGCCCATGAGAAGCGATCAATCTTTTCATTGTAGATCCGACCAAGTCCACAAAGAGTTTGATGGCTTCCTATAAAGAGGAGGAAAGAGAAGCAAGTATAGGTAGATTTAAATACGCTGACGGATTATATGTTGTTGCCATGTAAAAAGGTAATTCTATACAGGCACCCATTAATGTGTTAACATGGATATCTAAAACCTCTGAGACAAAGAGAAACGTGACAGCCAAGACCTTGACAAGGCTCAAATTTCACGATCATTGGTAGGCGCCGTGGGTGTCATGCTTCCGAACATTAGATAGGTTGATATTGGGTGAAAGACTCACTACTCTTTGGCTGAGGACTCACTACTGACTTAAGACTAGGGTTCTGTGACAATCTATGACAATCGTTCTGATTAAGTGAGGCTATCCATCCATAGTCTGTTGTATGAGAGTGTAATAAGAAATGTGACTCTTGAAACACCATTTTGTCTGGCCCTGAACTTCGCTCATCCAATAATAAAATATGAAAGTGTCATGTGTATCGATAAATGTAGACCTATCACCGGTTTTGGTAATTAATGGCAATTTCCGTTATTGGCAGTATTCTGTGTCGAAGAATACAATTATTATTATTATTTTATTTTATTTCATTTGGCAGAATATAAAACAAGTCGACGCTTCAATTACGATAGTAAAAATAATTGTTACAGAAACACAATAATAAAACAGTAATACAAAAATAAATAGACACTGGTTGCACCTGGATGAGCTGCCAGGCATTGGGCAAACTTAACCAAATAACTGTAGTTCGCGGAAAGCCTTAATTAGCAAAGTTCATAATCATTAAATAATCTTTTGTTTTGCAATTCACTTATGAAAACTGGTTATTTTTCATCCATTTCTTTAAGATCTCATTTCATATGAGTCATGATATTTCCATCTTGTTAAGCTGAATTACAATGTATCATGTTTCTACCGTAGTCAGTCCGGCTATAGATCATCAATTTAAGTGTGTCATTAAATATGGCTGCTGGACGCACTTTACTCTCATCATATTGTGAGACGGGATATTTTGAACAAACACGTGTTTTGTCTCAGACACGTTTTTGTACGTGTTCCGGGTAAATAAGTGAAATATTTGTTCACTGAGCGCATCGCCGAAACTACTTGTCAAATTTCTTGTCCTTATGCAGTAATTTACTTTATGTAAGCTGAATCATGCGTCGTAAGTATGAAGGCGAAATATATCCATGATTTCTACATATCCTACCTTAAGTGGGAAACCTACCCCTAGAAAAAATCTATATCATTGACATTGTCTACACCGTCCTTCCAACGTCAGGAGTGATTTTATTGATCTACTTTCTCTCAATGAAATAAAAACCGAATCATCTTTGGGTTGGTTTCAGACTGCAAGCTAAAATTTTCGAGAACAAAGTCAGTAGCGATCATCCCTGAAAAAATATTCTAGGTGCTTGTCTGTGAGAAAATTCATCCAACATCATGACTGAAAATAACACACTGTCAAATATTATCCTGTTACATTTTCTGTTTCTGTTTGCGGATGGAATGAGAGGAACTTTTCACCTGGGTGTAATAGTTACGAAACCGCCGCACTATTTCAGTGAGGTTCAGACAAAACCATCTCTGGACATAGCTATTCAGCAAATCCACGATATGGCTCTGGATGGCAAATTTTCAAGTAACCTCTCTATGACATACGTCCTACGAGCGACCTTGGACTCCTGCGATGGCTTCACGTCCATGATAGCTCCTGCAGTGGCGAGTGAATTAAAGTTTAGAGAATCGGTTACGACAATTTTCGGTCCATCGTGTTCTGAAGAGATGGAGAGGGTGGCGGATCTTGCGTCTTATTGGAATCTCTCAGTGATTTCGGCAAGTGCTGTTGACATCGAACTGGACAACAAAGAACGGTACAGCACTGTCACACGAGCCTTTTACACAGCTAGTCAGTACATTTCTTTGTTCAAGCAAGTCTTCGGACTGTTCCAGTGGAACAAAGGTTCGATAATGTATCAGACATGTTGTATTTATCGCAACATAGGGGAATCTGTGGAGAAAAAACAAGAGGAGGGTGAGATGAAGAATCTTCAGGTATTTTCATTTTCTGGGGATAACATAGAATTCAATCAAGAAACCTTACGTAATGCTTCGATAGTTTCAAGAGGTGAGTCCTTCCGTAAATTATTAGCAAACGCAACTAGGTATGCTTGCCTACTTCAGGCATAAAATTAATGAAAATTAAAATAATAGTTACAACCCTCATCAATAAACAAAGATACATAAATCGAAAAATATCTGTAAAAAAGACAATCATGATTAATCATTCTCAATTTCCTCCGTTTTCGAAACTTCTAAATCATTTTTTTCGATGTTAACTTTCCAAATGACATATGTTGAAATCTATCAGAGGGGGATAGGGGTCTGGGGTATGTTCACAATTTGAGGCCAGGCAAAAGTATATAGCAGCATCTAAAAATACAGGCTTTTTTATTTCCAGTCATATAAGACAGTGCCAATGAAAGATCGAATGAAATGTAAATGTCTGCAATCCAATATTCGAAGTATTTACATTGCAAATGAAATGAATATAAACTCTTTATTTTGTTGTAATCATGACTTTATTAAATTCAAGATAAAGTTTATGTTGACATATATACCAGGTCCATGATTCTATTCTGAACACATGGCAGGTCCATCGCAAACATACAATACGTTAACATTATTATAATCATATTACACAGATATAACATATTTAGATTATACAGTCAAAATGGTATTTTGGGGAATGAATTAAGTCAAGTTAGGTTATGTATTTATGATAAACACCCCACTTCCTCTAAACTTCCTTCCCCCTCCCTCCCCACGACAATGTGTGTAATTTGGAGGCATAGTTAGAAATCATACAATCCTTGTCACAACCAAAACAATACAAATACATCCACTCTATATAGACTCTTCTTTTTCCTCTTATCAGGTTTGACGATCCATCACACAAAAATGTATTAGCATAATTTGATGTATTTTCTTTTTGTTCCAGAGTCCACAATCAATATTTATTTTTTTAAAGAAAAAGAAGATTATTCGCATCTAATTTAATATGGCTTAATGCCATTACAGATTTATGACATTATGGTGCCTCTCAATACAAAACTTGGATATCTTTAACACGTCATATAAATTCCTGAGCATGCTAAGTTTTTGGTCAAAGGCTTTCAAAAAAGAGTTTGTATCCAAATCAATCACGCCATTACATTCTGTCAATTTCTTCCTGTTATCAAACAAGGATGATCAAATATACACCACTTAAAGGTGATTGATAAAGCAAACTCATTCACCGGCACGTCCTAACTCTTTTTATAAATCGATGCTTTGGGGGTTGGTTCAGCTTTCACAAAATTTGCAATGAGAGGTTCCACATTCATAGTACATGTGTAATGTTATAATATTCCTACAAACGAGCTCATCACTCTCTGTTAATATAGAACTACCATGGAACTGCTAAAAGTTTTATTCGTGATATGTTTCTTTCATCTTCATGAATGTTTAATAAATGAACATTATAATGTTACTCTGGGTGTTATTGTAACAAGCGATAAGGACCATCAGCATAGTAGATCCTTTACAGAACCCGCCATTGCTCTAGCCCTTGATAAAGTCCATGAAATGTCGCAAGGGGAGAGGTTCGTAGCCAACATTACAATATCGTACATTATGCGAGAGACCTTAAAGTCTTGCGACGAATACACGTCTATGATAGGTCCTGCCGTAGCAGCTGATCTCTTTCTTACCAATTCGGTAACGGCAATTTTTGGGCCATCATGCTCAGAGGAGACAGTGGGTGTGGCTGACCTAGCAGCCTACTGGAATCTTACCAACATAGCCCCAATCTCCGCAACTGCTGCTCTAAATAATAAACTTCGATATCGGACCCTCACAAGGTTGTCTTATACTTCCTCTGAAATCGCCTCGTTGTTATTGAATTTATTCAAGTTCTATGGCTGGGATGAAGGCTATTTTTTACACCAGCAATGTTGTCTTTATCGGCTTATACTGGACGCAATGAAAGAAGAGATAAAACAGAGAAAATATGTCAGTTTAACTTATCGGTCATTTGATGACGAGCCTTTTTCTAGCAGAATCGATTTCGAAGATGTCGTACAGAAATCAAGGAGTAAGTACATCTACGTTATTTTTCAGTAAAATCGAGATGGCTTTATGGTGATGATTCAAATTCAGCAATGCTCGTTGTTGAAAAATATCTATCCGTCCGTGGATTGGTCTTATTTAAGAGGTGTTTATTAGGTGTCATAAAATGGATATTCAATATGACATATCCAACGTCATATGGATCCTAATCAATTGATTAGCTGAATCATACGAGGTGACCAATCATTTATCTTAGGTAACAGGAAATTTGCTAATCACTGCTACCAATGACTAGTTCTATTTTCAGTTATCATTGTTCTGTTTGAGATGAGAGTGGTAATGCAATAACAAGAATCCGCACCACTATCTTATAAAACATACAATACTCATCATTTACCTCGTTTACATTTGAAACAGTCCAGACGCTGTAACGAGATGTTGTTTTTCTAGAAGAAACTCATTTGTGATCCGTCTTAATAAATGTGGCATGAAATCCCCAGAAGGCTTTAGCCTCTCACTGTGCATATGTAACTTTGATGAGGTGCATTTTTCAAATATCTTACATAATTTTGTATTCTTTTCTTATGTTTCTTATATTAAAGATAATTTTTTTATATTTCTATTGTTACAATAACCGTAGTGAACACACATCAGTCGAAAAAGTCATTCATGTAAAACAGTAAACAACAAGCATTTGTAATATATAGTTTACATGTTAGCTATATTTAGTATTTGTGCCGTGGTGTTATTTACCTTTAAAAAAAGATTGGTAAAATGCAAAGAAATTTATTTTTTTCGAGCCACTGGTAATACGGAAAAAAATCTTGAATACCAAATTGTTTCAAGTTATAAGCCGTATACGTATTTTCGCATCGTAAACGACATTGAGATTTTAATTACTGGAATAAAGGTTGCAAAACGTTATTTTTCTCAGTTGAAACTCTTGATTTCCTTCAGTCTGCATTGAGCAAAATATAACTTCTGAATTCAATAATGTTCATGATTCATATGGGCTATGTCATGATACACTAACATAGTATTCTAGGATTGTAATGTCGTTGAAGACTCGAGGAGTGTTGGATCTTATTACTTATTCATCTGTTTATTGAAAGACGTATATTAATCATTGTCTATCAATCTTTTTATCATTATTTCCTCTGTGTGATAAAGTATCGGCCTCTAATCATTCATTTATTCACCATTGTTGTAGAGCGAGTATTATGTGATTTAGATATAGTTGATTAAAAAACTATTAAAATGGGCAGCTGAGAAAGTGTGCAATCACAATTAAAGTACATCACGTAATTGATTAACTAGACAGATGCATCCCTCCTCTCCGTCATGCCCTTTTATGGTTCCCATGGAAATCTTGAATTATGAAATACAGCTATCATTGTTGCATCTCTATGAGTCATAGTGTTGCATTCAACTTGCTTCTTCTCTCTTTCATGTTACTTTGTGCATTTTTGATAAAATTTAGATCATTTAAAAGAATCTGAGTTTGTATTGCGAAACTTTTGCAAATCGCAATTGTCAGTTCTGAAAATTAACATGTATCATACAGATTTGTTTCATACTTCAGATATAGAAAGTAAAAATTTGGCTTGTTAGACTGTTGATATCTTTATGAGACTGATGAATAAAATTTAAATTGTTTAAAAGCAAAAAGAACACCATACTGTTCAACAAAATGAAGGCTTTATAAGAGTTGTTGACTGTAGTAGTTTCATATCTTATGAAGATAACACTTGTATAATAGTGTCCTGCCTCTGAGGTATTAAACCCTCGTATGTGTGATTCTTACCAAAGTCCTCGTTGATATCATTATTTGTATATTATCTGACCAATCCCGAGGTCGCAATCTGTGATCTAGATCTCGTTCTTGATCTCAAAAGTATGGCTTTGCACGGGCTTGATCTTGATATAACTTCTTCTATTCTATAGGAATTTTCACTAAAATATAGGTTATCATTGACCTTGCCGGTCATAAATAGTTGATTATATACATCCTATTTATGCAATAATCGTTGTAGCATTGTTGTGGAGCACAGTAGCGTAACGAGCGAAAAAATAGAAAGAGAAAAATATGAGAGGCGCGAAGCAATATATATATCTTTAAAGTCGCCAGTACGCGAAGCTTTTTTAATTGAAAATCTTATTTTTGAAAGATTTTTTATCAAACATATTTAGAATATATCATATTGAACCCTCTTTTCTTTCAATTTCATTCCCTTCTCTCCTCCTTCTTTTCTTCTTATTTTTATTGGACATGCTAAAGGCCCACATTTATACGCCAATGGTAATGCATTATATTTTCTTTTCATATCATCCTTAGCTAAGCTTGGCCCCATGCTCATGAACCTGATCTTCATCTTGAGTTACATAATCATTTTGATCTCTATCTTGACCTCGAATCGAATTATGTTGGTATTGAAATTGAGCTCAGATCTTATGGTTTGGACACGATACTGGTAATATAATAATGGAGAATTAAGTGTTTGAATTCACTCCATAAAACTATTTTAGTCAACTAATTTTTTGTTCCTTTTATGTAATCCACACTTTGAAAAGTTTCAATCGAGACTTCAGTGAAAGCTAATCACATAATCATGATAATGGGCAACTATATTGAGTCAGAAGGAAAATAGGCCATCAGATCACAAATTTATTCAGGCTGTATTTATTCAGATCAATTGGGCTGTGCAAAATCTGATGAGTCTATTTACAAACGAATAGTTATGGTGAAGTCGTATAGAGATGTTTGGCTGTATACATTATTGGTACCACATATTGCATAATTGTACCCCCCAAAAAAAAAAAAAATAGTTGGAAGGAAATACAAATTAAAAAATCCAGTACAAAAACAGATATAAGGGACAATAAACACATGATGCAGTGACATACTGTTTCATTTCTTCGTATTGCTGTTTATAAATTTACAAAGTAAAAGAACAAAGTTTGCCACATTTTTTCCCTTTTTTACTGGAGGTTGCCCTTTCATTTTTTTTTTCAGTTTTCGGTTTCATTTACAAAGCACAGCTGTAAACTTTTATTTAGCACTGTGAGGTGTAAAAATACACAAAATATATACAATCCATACACACAGTTGTACCTTATACCTGTAGAGAAATTGGTTTACTTTTGAAGCAAATTGGTTTAAAGATTGCACGCCCTGCTATATATAGGCATGAGAGGTGTGTTAAGTCCATGCAGCGCACATTATAAGATCAGATAGGATGCGATTTTTTAAATAAATCGCATTTTGCACTAAATATGAAAGTTCCAAAAAGTCAAATTATCTTATTTGAATTTCCGCATAATGTTAGGAATAATAATATCATTAGTTTACATTGCGGCAAGCCCTGTGATTCTGTGATTGGAGGAGTGTTTAAATCGGCTTCAAGTCGCAGCCGATGATGACGTCATCACAATTTAGAATTGAATTTGCTGTTATAGTTCCTACAAGAAGGCTCGAACTTGACTGACTTTCAATTTCAATTAGTCCTACCACTCTGATCGCTAAGATTATTATTGGTTGGAACGTTCATATCAAATGTTATAACAATTTCTTTGAAATTCGGATCGCAACGAATTACATAGTGTGCATTGGGCTTTACAATCAGACATTCACATTCAATCTAGAAATGCAGTAGAAGCATGAAAACAACAGAGACTGCATGAGAAGAGGCCTTTCACAAGTGAATCTTGAATCATCATTGTAATGCTGATTGCTATTGTAATCGTGACTGTGATTAGCGTTCGTGATTCTAATCATGTTCTAGTTTGGCTTCATACGTGCTAAATATTCGACTTTAGCCTTATATTTCACTGGAATCATCATTCAAACTACGATTACTGTGTGAAAGGGCGGAATAAGATTTTAGAGAAAATGGGAGAAGGAAAAAAATGAATAAAAACGATTTCGAGGGAAAGGGGGGAGTGTAGTGAATATCTTTGAACAGACGACATTCCATAGTCGTGAAAGTAGAAAATTCGCACTGTCAGAGCATTTTCACCCGATTATTAAAAAACTATGTGTTATGTACCTCTTTTCATAAATCGAATATAGATTTCTGTGGTCCCAAAAGAGTTGACTTTTACCTGCATATGACACTACATAACTTTATATTACAACATTCAAACTTCGCTTAACAAAATGTAGAAAAAAAAATACACAACAATACCAAACGTGTGTATATACACTACAGGTGACAAACAGTGAGATCTCAGTGAATCAATAGTTCTTACAAAGAATATATGCAAACACTAATAGGCATATCGTATTGGGGCTGATGGTGTGATAAATTTGTACTTTTTGAGGACAAATCAGAGAAAGCTGTATTTTAGAAATGTGACAACGTCATATTGCCTGAAATCAGTCTCCTAATTCCTGTGGATAACTCTCATTAGGCAAAAGAAGGTTGCTTCTTACCATTTTCTGATCTGTCTTAAAAATGGTTATATTTTGAGATACAAGGTTTTAACACTCCATTGGTGATGGGCAATTTCTGATTCAATGTTAAGATTGTGAATATCTAGGTAGTATTTTAATAACATTGTATCCGACAAGCTATTATATCGGACAACTGCCAGTGCTCTTCTCCCCCCCCCCCTTTATTTTGTGACATGTGTAGAAGAAATAAAATTATACACGACAGTGTGAATATAAAAAATCCAATAGATCATCATCCACAATTAGGGAAAATCCATAAAAGATATAGGGCTTAACTATTAGAAGTCACACATGCGCACTCTCTATTTCATTTTTAAAATGTCAAGATATTACAGTATTTCACAAAATGTCGAAGCTTTTAACTAATATAAGTATATTGAATATTGAGAGAGTTTATCTGCTGATTGTGTAGGAGTAGAGATGTTTTGAAACGATGCTGTAGTTAAATCTTTTGAGATATTTACATGCTTTGTCAAATATCTTGTCAAGGCCTTTTCCATTTCAGTAGATTACTCTCCCATACGATAGGTTTATCTATTCACTCAAACCCTGTGAGACCCGTCTTTTAGCAATGATTATTCACTCTCCCATCTATCATAATATCAAGAGTACCATTTAATGTCGTATCCATTGATACAAAGACCGCTTTTATTTCACTCTCATTTTTTATTAGTCGAGAGAGGATAACTTCCAATCTTTAACCGCGTTTTCCTTAAAGAGATGGAAGGATTTTAGCAATTACTTGTGGAAACATTGCCTATTATTTCAAGAATGTGATATACACTGTACAACTGATATATGGATTAATGGATTTTCACTGCATTTGAGTACTTATGTTTCAAGATAAGATAGCTATGTACCCTAACCAAATGAAGGAAATTGTATACCTGCTGTGTACAGTTCTTGCTTTAAGTAGTCTGGTGGCGAGTGAGAGAGTAACGATTGGGATCGTTCTGTCTGGTGGTTTCCACCCTTACAGTCAGATTCACATGAAACCATCTCTTGACTTAGCCATTGAGGAGCTGGATAACCAAACCAAGAATGGATCTTTTGTCAATGACCTGTCCTTTTCCTACGTTCTAGGAGAAACACTCGATACTTGCGATTCTGACGCTGGTGTATATGCACCTGCCATAGCTGCGGATTTCTTCTATAGGCACAATGTCAGCGCCTTTTTCGTACCGTCTTGTTATATGTCTATCCTTAGTGTGTATGATCTAGCTGCGTTCTGGAACATCCCAACTGCCACCGGAACACTCCCAATGGAGTTTGATAAAGAGCGTTATCCATTCCTAACAATCACATCTTTCACAATTTCAGGAATCATAGCATCTCTCGTCCGGTTATCTGACTGGAATAATTGGAAGAATTTTAGCATTCTGTTCATTCGAAACGGCCTTTACCATAGCATAGCAAAATACTTTAAAAGAACTGTAGAAGCAATGGATATGAAAATCACTAATGTTGTTCTACCTGGAACCGAAATAACAATTGATCATCTTATTTCGGCGATTTCTAATTCAAGAGGTGAGATGTGGTCACGGGCGTAAATCCCGGGGTGGGGGGATATATCCCCCCACACTTTCCGGAGAGGGGAGATGTTATGTACAATCACCCCCCCCCCATCTTTTCAAGACAGAAACGAATTCGTTTTAATAATTAAACGATTAATAGAAATGTTAATGCGTGGATGCATCTTTAATATGCGGTCAAATTGCTTAAATGTGCCAAATTTTGCATTCTAAAAATGCAATATTTTCCTCGCGCGGTCGCTCCGCTCCCGCGTTCAATCTACAGATCTAATCCTACAAGATTTTGGCCATGCCAGATCCCTAGGTTTGGTTTTTTGCAAATGTTATACCCCCTGCATCACGGGAGTATGGTTAAAATACGTCCATTTGTGAATTATATGTTACCAATGACTTTTGAATATGATTATAACTTTGATCATAAACGAATCAAAACATCATTTGAATACACTGACGTTAATGCGGGGGGGTGCATATTTTCCTAGAATCTTTGTGAAAGCGGGGGATAATTTGAACAAAAAATATAGGCATCCTATACTTTAAGTTAAGTGTACGATGACTTTATGTAGACATTGCTCAAATCACTGTCGTTAATGAAACACAGAGACAGGTAAGAACAACAATATTTCCCACACATTTTACAATTTCATCCGTTTATAGCAAACTTTTAATCACATTAATTCCATAGCAATCTAATAAATATTTCAAATATGATTTTTTTTTCAAAATTTTATATGTTGCATCATCTCTCGATATAATGTTAAAGATTATTCAAAACATTTCCTTTCTACATTATTTTCCTTTTAATTTACATTATTGTGATATATCCACGGTTTTTTAAGTGTATATTGTGGCCTGTAATGGCCTATAATATTTTCATTAAACAACCTTAATCCCGATAATCATGATCCCTTTATTCATTCTTATCTCACCTTTAACCAGTGAGCAAATGTGTTTTCATTGAACTGTATATTGATAATTTACCTTTATCATCCTCTGTATTATGAACATCATTCTAAACGACTGAAACAACTTTTTTAAGGCTCGCTCACTCGCTGCATTTTTCCGATAATCACACACCCCTTGAAAGACGATTTTGGTCATCATTTATGTCTTCTAACTATTGAAAATTTGCTCGCTCGCTTCGCCTTCTTGCATACTGGCATGAACTGTAATCCATTACTTTATATCCCAACAAATCCATCACGATTATAGTCATCGAAGAAATTATATACCTTTAACTGCAATATGGTAGTACAATGTACACAATTGCAGTATATACCCATAAGTATACATTGCGCGTGATGACTTTTTTACACACAACTTATAAGAGGTTTTTGGACACTTTTTTGTCTGTCAACTTCTGAAAATTTGTTCGCTCGCATATTGTTATTAATTGTAATTCATTACTTTATATCACAACAAATTCATTCCAATATAGCCAAGATATAGGCCTTTAAAAAGATGGTAATATTATGAACACGGTTATATACCATCGTTTACATGGCCCATGGTGTGGGGGTGTCCCCAAAATTGTGGATTTTTTCAGGTCAATATATTGCTATCATCTCACCCTCTGCTCGGACCGGATTTACGCCAGTGGATGCGGTGTTTAACAAACCATGTTAATATTGGAGTAGCCAACATAGTCCAAACTTATTCTTTTTGAAAGTTTCTTGTATATAGCTATTCATTAGCAACAAAATGGTATAACTGAAATGCTGCGAAAGATGTTTGTTCCCTTGTCCAAAATAAATATTTAAAAAATGAAATGAGAGATAGAGACAGTGGTATAGCCATCAGAATCCCGATGGTAAACATAATCATACATGGATAAATTCAATTGAATTATAGGACTACAATGGATTTACATGGCTAATATCTCTCCTGTTTTCAAAATACTATTCTGTCTATCCAGGGGCGGATCCAGGATTTTTCGAAAGGGGGGGGGCACATTTTCCCGAGGAAAAAATTTGACAAGCAAAAAGAAAACAAGGATCCAGGATTTTTCGAAAGGAGGGGGGGGGCACATTTTCCCGAGGAAAACGTTGACACCCCCCCCCCCCAAAAAAAAGGGTTTCAACCCAAAATTATGTGGATTTCGTCCATGAAAAGAACAAGGAAAATAAGGGTTTCAAAGTTTGAATAAAATATTAAGTGGATTTCGTCCGTGAAAAAAAATTGACAAAAAGGGCCTTCACTTTCGAAAGGGGGGGGGGGGTACATTTCTGTTCTAACGGCATTTTTACATTACAAATTTTCATTGTGCCTCTCAAAAAGGGGGGGGGGCACGGGCCAGCTGTGCCCCCCCCCCCTGGATCCACCAGTGTGTCTGTCCTTTCCTCAGTCTTTTGTTATTATTATTTTCTCTTTCTTCACTACTTACAGAATCACAGGGGACGACCGTACAGAAGCGGATCTAGAGGGGGGGTTTTAAATCTTTTTTTATCTTTTTTTTTTAAAGCAAGAAAACGCCATTTTCACACACAGATTTTCAAAAATTTTCCCTACTGTGGGAGGGGGGACACCCCCCTCCCACACCCTCCCCCCTCGCTCGCTCCGCTCGCTTGGACTCGGTCGCTACGCTCCCTCGCATACCACCCCAACCCCCCCCCTTTATAAAAAGCTGGATCCGCCCCTGCCGTACAACCTTCCCCACTTCCTCCTGCGGTGCCGCCTCTGGTTTATATTTAGTATTTGTATTGTGACATATTGTTCATTAACTTGATTAACAATTAGCAATGATGATAAATCAAGTGGAAAATCTTATATACCTCTACCAAACTACGTATTTATGCATACTTGCTTTTAAAAAATGATAATGATCATTATTTGATATACATGGCATCAAAGGAGAAAGGATTTCAGTTCAGCACACATGCCATTGATCATTCAACAACTCTAATCCATTCAGAGACCACTTCAAGTAGTTAGTTATTAAGTGTCTTTGTCTCCTTCAATAAAATAATTATGGTCAAAAATTTCTGAAATATTGCCCCATTGCTACTTGACTAATTACTGAATACTTGTTCGGAGTATCATTAATCACATTTATTTGACGTTATACGGCAACCCCTCATCACACTGAAAATCGAGACCGCTGTGGCGATCGCCGGTGTCCCTTAACATTATACTTTTGTTTGGAAGATAGCATATCCCTTCAAGAAAATAAATAATAACACGATAAATAAAAAAATAAATAGTAATAATATAAAGATAATATATTTTTTAACACAGCTTTTTGATATTTCAGATGTTGACTCAAAATAGTTAGTATACTGTATAAATTTGTTCTATATATTACAGAAATAAGTCTACAATATAAACATGTACAATAATAATGACCAGGCCTCCTATTTATGTAAATTCAACTTACAACAAGGGGAGTAGTGTCGTGAACAAGGAATTCAAACATTACATTATGTTTTGTTTACTTCTGTTTCGAGAGTCTTTCTGGAACGGCATGTTCTCAGTATTTGCCATGAAACACTGATGTCTTGAAATTCAATTTTTAAATCATTTACAGCGTCAATTTATCTTTTCATGCGTTCATTGATTTGAAGGATTCGGTATTTCATTTATCCAGGGGGTTTTATAATGAGATATCTTTGATCCAAGCTGTATGTAAATAATTAACAGGGCCATTTCGTTGTAGCTTGGCAACATAATTATAGAAAGGCTCAATTTAGAGTCAAATTGACATGAACAACACCTAGGTGACAAGGATAATTAAGATCTGATAAATAGTTTAAATCAGCCATTTGTGATGGATAATATACCTTATAGTCCCATAATAATCGTCATTATCGTCGTAAATAGCTGAGGTTTTTGTCTCTCGTATGGGAAAGTTTATGATTGTTTATTGATTCGTTCGAAAGGTTTCCAGGAATGGGGTATTGGATAGAGTGCATTGGAAAGGCATTGATATTCTTTGTATTAGTCAATACAATGGTGGCGGGATTCATCGAATCTCAGGACATAGTTATTGGACTTTTGTCCCCGTCCGAACCAGCTTTCATCAATACCGTTCAAATCAAGCCGGCGGTTGATATGGCGCTAGAAGCTGTCGCTAGGCGAGTCCGAGCAGGGCAGTACCCCAACCTTAGCCTTTCGATAATTGTGAACGACACGGGATCAGGCTGTGGAACTAATCAAATAAGGGTGCTTTCTATAGCTGCTATGATGTTCATCAACTCTCGTGTCTATTGCTACATCGGTCCACCATGTAGTGGAGAAAGTACCGCTGCTGCGGATTTAGCAACATACCTCAACATCCCCATCGTAACGGCAACTCTCCCATCTATAGAGTTCATCAACAAGCATTCTCGCTTCCCAACGATGACTCGAACATCATACGAAATGAAAACAATCATCAAGGTCATATTATCAACACTTCGTCATTTCCAGTGGAGTAATTTTGCTTTTATATACCAGTTTCCTACAGGTAATGCTTCTGTTGTGTTATTAGACTTCGTCATTCCTTTTCCAGAGTTTACCGAAAACGAGTTTGCCGTTAGGTACATCTCAATTGAAGAACCCGACTCACTTGATGCTGTTTTGCTTAGTGCAATAGAAAAGAACAGAGGTAGGTTTAATACGTCCTGTTAATTTTACTTCCGCCATCATTTGGACCTGTATATTTGACTAAAATAATGGTACATCTCCATATAAAATCAGTGCTATATATGAAATCCTTATATTTTTTTAGTAGTAGTAGTAGTAGTAGTAATAGTAGTAGCAGTAGTAATAGTAGTATAAAGTAGTAGTAGTAGTAGTAGTAGTAGTGGTAGTAGTAGTGGTGGTGGTGGTAGTAGTGGTAGTAGTAGTAGTATCAGAAGAAGAAGAAAAAAAGTAGTAGTAGTAGTAGTAGTTCGCTGATTGGTATACAGACAGGAGGGGAGGGGTTAAGAAATCTGGAAGCGCAATAGAAAAATGGGGGAATAGTGGCAGGGGGGCGTGTTACTTGTGCACCCTTGGATCTGCGCCTGGTAGAAGTAGAAGCAATGGTATAGGTAATGTTGTTGGTTATACTGGTGGTAACTTATTACGGACAAGCTAGTATTACTAGTATATGGGCTATACTGACAATGGTGTAGTTTAAGTTCTCAATATAGAAGTAGTAGTATTGTAGTATTAAGCGTATAATGTCATTTAAGCATAGATGTTCTTTTTAAAGGTTTATATTTAATATCCACGTATATATCTTTCTGAATTTAGAGCGAAGCAGAGGTTTTATTTTTCTTCGTTTTTTTAATGAAGATCTCGCATCATAATTTTATCGCCAATAAAATCATTATACCCAAATCTATACGCCATCCTTTCCTGCATAATATCAGCATGGAGCTATAAACACTTAGCTCCATGCATGGGTGTCGATCAGTATTCTTGGTTGGGGGGATGATGACACAAAAGTTCTTGTGGATGGGGATCTTTCAACATTACCCCCACTAAAATCACAAGTTAGGACATTTGGGAGTGATTGATATGCATGGTGTTCTTGAAAATTCCTTCATTGTTGTAGTATACTGTACTTAAATATATTTTTTTATAATTCAATTTGTGTTACAAGTAAGCCTATTCTAAACTCATACGAAAGAAAAAATGACAAAAATTATATGGAACATGTACATAGTGATATGTTGATTGAGCATGATGTATACACAGGGGCATCGAATCGATCCATTTTTCAGATTGGGGGGGGGGGCAAAATCATGAATCAACGTTCCAAAGACGCTCGATCATATAAAACGAACAAACTCACCCACACACCCCTACACCCCCACACATAGACCTATATTATATATATATGAATGTATATATGTATATATGAATCATGAGAAAGAGACACATATCTCAACCTCACCAACAATGCGAGCGCGCAGCGCGAGCTGAAATTTTTTAGTATGACATGAAAACAGGAAAAATGTACCTGTTTAGGTTTGCTTGTAGTAACTCATGAGGAGCATAGATACATGTATCTCACTAGAGAGCGAGCTAAAATTTCTTTATATTCTGACGTGAAAGCTTGATATTCTAAGCACTTTTGGTACCAATGATTAAGATGGGTATCTAGAAGAACAATAGATGCGAGCGCAAAGCGTCAGCTGAAAATTTTAATATTTCGATCTGGACAAAAAGACAATTTAATGGACGCTTTTAATAAAGAACAAGATATATATCCAACAAAAGATTATTGCAAATCGAAGCGGGAGTTCTTTTGAGGTATAGAACTGAAAACGGGACATTCTATTCACCTATTTAATCATGAAAAGTATGGGGTTTTGGTACAGAAATGATGCAAGCGCGAAGCGCGAGCTGAAAATTTTTATATTCCGATCTGAAAAGCAGACATTTTGAGCACGATTTTAGATCAAAATCGAGTTGGTATCTTAATCTCGCTTGCTGGTTTCAGTGTAGCATTACAATCTTATTTTATTTTTAGTTGCACATGCGGAATTATTGGGAGGGGGGCAAAACGATATGTTCTTCCCAAATATTTTCATTGGTGGGGCTATTACTCTAATAGCTATATGGTAATTCCTTAGACGATTTATCTTGCCACCCTTTTACTCCCGTTTGTTTTTCAACCCTTTTGAATTAATTGATTTATTAAAATTAATTCATTCACCACTGGTGGGATGGAACACCCTATCAACAAAAGTTGTTTTTCGTTGGGGTCCTTTTATGTCATGTGTTAAAAAATATCATATACATAAACATTTCATTCTTTTTCATCTTCCACCCATCTGTTTAATAGTCCTGAAAAAGAATGTTTTCATTTAATAACAATATACACAAATTGCGAGGGAAACAAACTGATTGATGGCATACTATATTCATCACTATAATCATCATGATCAAACTTTTCATTTTTTCATCATCATTATTATAATTTTTCTACCCTAAATTATTGGGGGGGATGATAATACAGGCCATCCCCCCCCACTTGAAATATTGGGGGGGATATATCCCCCCCATCCCCCCCGTGATCGACACCCATGGCTCCATGATATCAAGGTGTGTGGTACCGGGTCATGATCGGCGGCCCAATGGCGTATATAGATAGGGGCTTGGGACACTTGGCCCTTATAGTCCCACGACCAAATGAAGGAGAAAGAGAAAGAAAGGAAATGGTCCGAGGGTGAAATATATTGTTTTCTGAATAATGTTATTGTGTAAAAACCAATCAAAATTAAGATTTTAATTTCAAACAGGTTGAATTTTGCTTACTCGCCACTATTTTATATACATGAATTTGGTCGCGCACGGAATTTTCTACACTGTATCATGACTTCACCGATGATCGCTTTTTATTACGCTTGTTTTAGTGTACTGATATGAAGACGGAAAGGGGTAGTCATAAAGCTGCTCATTAAAGTTACCTTTAAACGACTTGAACATGTCCTCAGTTGGTAAATTCGTTTTATCATTCCCAATTAGCTTATATTGATTATTATCTTTGTATTTTAAAAGTGATTGTTTTATCAGTAATTTTACTGTCATTATTTGTCAAAATTTGATTGGCCTGAAATATTTGTTAACAAGACCAAATTCCAGTTGTTCGTAAGCTATACCATTTTTACGAACAGTTCCGTGAAACACCTACACTTTCGAGTTCAACCCCAAAGCAAGGGTATTTTCATTATAAATTTTACCAAAAAACATAAACAGATTGCGGCGTTGTAAAGTTTCGCATACTATGTAAGGAGAGAGGGGTAAGGTTAGAGAGAGAAATGGAGTTGAAGTGAAAAGCGTTGGAATTTTTTTTTCAGCCTTACAATATAACGAAATATTGATCTATACAGAAGTAAACTAGAAAGAATTTCCATACAGTTTTATCTTATACTGCTAAACTACTACTGTACTTTCATCTCTCGCCAACCATTGTTTATGATAAATCCACTTTGGCCTAGAGATCTTTATAAGCCGATCCAGCAAGAAAGGTCATATCTGAATAGGCTTTTCACTGTCTCGAAGAACTTTGTATCAAGGTGGCATTATGTATATATCGAATTAATCTGAAAATGTCTTTTCACTGTCCCTTTTTTTATTATTTCTTTCCTTCCTTATTCCTTTATTTCTTTACTTCTTTCTTCGGGTGAATTTTGTTTTTAATTTCACCGTTTCGCTTATTTGATTTTACTTCATCTATTCCAAAGATATATACGATTAAATCTCAAAATTTAATGATTGCTTTTGTTTATTTATTTCTTTCTTTTTCTCTCTTTATTTCTTTCTTTCTAGTTTTCTTTCTTCTTTTCTTTGATTCATTCTTGCTTCGTTAAACTTAGCCTCGTTTATTTCAATGAACTATAACTACAGGTTGACTGCGTCTGTAATGTAATACTACCCTTGTACTCACTTCAAAGGTTATACTGCGCACGTAGTCAACCCCTTTCAATAGCGGCAAAGCGGAAATGGGCGAAGATCGAAAAATATAACATTAAAAAAAATAAGTTTTGTATGCCGAGATGTCTATTGTGTTTTTTCCACTTATTTAATTTCACCTTATTCACTCATTAATAGTCAAGGATGTATTAAGAGTAAGCTGAGAGTAGATCTTAATGAAACCCAATACTCTGAAAAGAGCGAATAATCTTGGTGCTTTTAGATCAAGTTCACTTAAATGCTTTTGAACCAAACGTGTTTGTTTCCTTTTAATATACAACAGTCCCCCCCCCCCCCATGGAAATGTGTACCAATATTGATTCTATTCAATTCGGCTGAGCAATTCGTAAAACGCCATCTAAATTTTCAACAGTTAATGATGTATCGAAGTCGGTAACGAGTTTACAGAGATGGGCATATCAGTTACAATTCTAATTTAAAACATTACTTGAATTCGTCTTCCAGGCATCTATATACGGCTAGTGATTGACATCCAGTGGGATTTTAGGGCAAATCATTGATATGAATATTTCTTGAACATGATATCTTGTAAAATGAACACATCATTCTGCTTTTTCGCGAAATTATGCGTTCAACCTACGAATGAGGATAATGTACCGAGATAAATAAAAAGTATATTGGGTTGATTTGGTTTTAGATAGTAGGACGGACCACTTTTTTCTTGATTTGAGGATAGGCAAAGAATGGTCATCACTAAACTCATTTTATAATGGAAGGCTCTAGTTGGGATATAACTAAAGCTCATGTTGCCAACCGCCCAACGGATAATGCCCATATGTTTTGTATTGTGAGGTACTTGCCATCATGATGCATGTCGTATTAGCCTTGATACTGTTACAACCTCCTAGCAGCTTATCACCAGTTTTTCTCCGACCTGCTATTGATTTCGCGTTTGAATCGGTGAACAATGCCGTTGCTGAAGGCCTCTACATAAACTTCTCCTTATCCTACATATATCGGGAGACTGGTGCAGATTGTGGAGTTCCAGTGATGGACGCACCGGGAATCGTAACCGATCTGTACATCGAATACGATGTTGATGGATTCCTGGGTTCTCCTTGTAGTTACGAGACGGAGGGTATTGCTGACCTTGCTGCCTATTGGAACCTACCTGTTGTCTCAGGTGTATCGACATCAACATCGCTCGATAACAAGCTTCGCTACCTTACTCTAACACGCACATCTTTCAAGACAAGTGCTATGACCGAAGCTGTGTTGTCGGTATCCGCAAGCTTTGGATGGCGCCGGTTATCCATGATACGATCAACTCCAGGATTCTATTCCCTAGTGTATCAATCCATCGAAGTGCTTTCCGTGTCTTACAACTTAACCATATTTGATATTCCTCTCACTAAAAACACGAATAAGCTTGATGCTTTGTCTGAAGCTCTAACGAAATCGAGAAGTAAGTTTATTGTAAGGATAATCGATTAAATCAAAACAGTCCATTCAAACGTGCGTGATTCTAATCTGACCATCAATACATCACGATAAAGCACAAGTATTTTGTTTGTTTTATTTTTCTCAAAGCAGAACGATATTTTCATTTGCAGATGATACGTAGTACGAACTAAGCCTAAACAAAAAGCACAGAGTCCCTCAAATAACATAGTACATAAGTAATTCGTTTCGTAAAACACAGAAATGTAGAACAAAAACCCAAAAGTGATCAGTTAAAAAAAGTAATGCCCCGAGAGCACATTAGGATAGACCATGGACCTATTAGAGATTGACAATCATCAAAATCATTCGAATCAATCGAAAATCATTGTGGAGCATTGTGGCCCAGTGGATTAGTCTTCTGACTTTGAAACAGAGGGTCGTGGGTTCGAATCCCAGCCATGGCGTAATTTCCTTCAGCAAGAAATGTATCCACATTGTGCTGCACTCAACCCAGGTGAGGTGAATGGGTACCCGGTATACTAGGGAGAAATTCCTTGAATGCTTGAGCGCCTAGGCAGCCCAGCTAAAGCCGGGGTAATAATAATAGCAGGTCCCGCTGGGAGAACAGTTTTCAGAACTGAAGTGACTTCCCTGGGTAAATATACATATATTATTATTATCGAGTTATTAATGAACTCACTAACATGTTACCGTCATTGTGCTCTGAATAACATTCTCTTCATATTTTTCTACTTTCATCCTACCGTGTTCCGCGTCAATTAGGTCATGAGTTGAAAGAAGCAGTTCGTGATTAGACATCGATATTGCACTAACTGTATGCTAACTGTAATGTGCAGTTCCTGTTTACCTTTAACAATCTTAGTTCCATGTGTTTTATTTGGAAAATATGTAAGATACATATTTTCAGATAGAGGCAATATTACGTTTGATTATTTATAATTTATCATCAAATTTTCTTCCTAATATTCCTCCAGGGCCCTGGGAACGATTTTTTTTGGCAATCCAGCTTTCGCCAATAAGGGGGGGGGGGCGGAAAAAATGTCACCCATATTTTCCCCGATCGGCCACTCAAAGATGATTTCTGTTTGTTTCTTCGTAACAGTCACTTCTTTGCCTTATTCTTATTAAAAAATGTAATCTCATAAGCCATATTTAAATAGTGCGAGCGTGAAAAATTGAACACTCTTGGCAATGTTTGTGATCCTTCAACAAAATGCGTATATAACTGATCGAAAAGGGACTTGTTGAGGACTGTTTGTAGTTAGCCATAAAGCGATACATATTTTATAATCTAATAAAGCGAGCGCGAAGCCCGAGCTGAAAAGTTTTGACATTCCAACCTAAAAAATTGAAATCTTAAGCATATTTATAATCATGGGCAGGATAGGCATATAACTAAACAATGTGAGCGCGACGCGTGAGCGGAAAAAAAGAGATTAAGACCTAAAAACGGGTCACTCTATTCACGATTTGTAAATCATGAAAAGAATGGGTAATTGGATATCTTAAATCAATAATGTAAGCGCGAAGCGAGCAGAAAATGTTAGTCTGAAACTGGATAATTTAAGCATGTTTTAAATAAAGAAAAAGCTGTATCTCATTACACATGCGTGAACAATCAAAATGCTAACGCGCAGCGCTGGCTGATAGGTTTTGACGATCAAACCTGAAAAGGGATATTTTGAGAACTTTATGGAATACACGAAGAGAATAGGTACGTGACAAATGAAATAACGCGAGCGCGCAGCGCGAGCTGAAAATGTTGATACTGAGACAATAAAACGGACATTTTAAAGGGCAATTTTTGAAAATCAATTTATAAATCAAACAAAATAATGAATGCTCGATGTCGGAGCTGAAATATGTTTTGTATATTGACTTTAAAACTTGATATTTTAAGCTCCATGTCAGCCTATTGAGGAAGAATATCATGTAGGCCTATCTCATCAAACATGCAATGCGAACGCGAAGCGCGAGCTAAAAAATTATACAGTGACATGAAAGGTTTTTTTATTTTATTTTCCAAAGTCTTCCCCTCACCTTATTTTATTCACTCTTCATCTTGTTATTTTCTCCTCTCTTTTCCTTCTTTTTCTTTTTTTAAATGCCCCCCCCCCCTTTTTTTTTTGCTCCGCCAACAGAAAGTCCGGGCCCCTTTGGCTCCCTGAATCCGCCCATGTACATTTGACCAAAAAAAAAGGTTTCACCACAAAATGAAGGTCGTTTTTGTGCCAAAAAAAGGGGTTTCAACACAAGATGTTGGTCATTTTCCATACATTTCTCCTAAACACACCGACCAGAATTCCAGGGGTGCTGCCTATGGACAATAATACACGCAGCTCCCCCTGGGAAAATCAGCACCCCCGCTTCCCAGGTCCATGCATCGCTCGGTCGCCGCTCAAGATTTAGCTCACTTTTCACTCGCCGCCCTAAATACGCGCGGCGCCTGGTTGGTCGCCGACATAATTGAGCGGTCGCCGTCGAACAATTTAGGTAAAAGATTGAAGCCGTTGGATCAACAGCTGTCGAGCGGTCATCGGCCGGTCGCCGGCCGCTGGCCGGTCAGAGATCGGTCGATGATCTCGCGGCGAATTCAAGATCTGACGGGCGATTACTTAAACTTAGGCCGGTGGCGATGGGGGACCGCCCGGGAATCGGAGGGTCATCAGCCGAACATTGCTCGGACGCCAAACAGATAAGTTTCCCGATTTGACCCAGATTTGGCCTTTAGTAATGGGTAATCCACCGGCACTGCTCGGCCACCGCTAAGACTTTTACAGCCCGCTCGATTTCTACCAAAATCATTCGGCGATGCCTAAATTCCAGCGTCGCCCGAGCAGGCTACTAATCGGTCGGTCGCCGCTCTGAGTTGTGACTGAAGCCTAATGTAGGGAAGGAACAGTTGGTCAATCACACAATACTGTTAATCAAATTCATGATATTTGTTTATACTAGGAATAAAAATAAACCCACTCACCTCAAGAAATAACCAAAAAAATATAGAAAATGAACATGAGGGTAAAAAAGCTGAAGAGAGGGGCACTTTAGTGCACCATCTCAGAAAATGGGAAATTTTCACCATTAGAGGTGCCGAGGCAGGCACGGATATCATGGATTGATATGATAGCACAGGGTGCTGTGTACTTCCGAGGGTTTGTGTGTGTGGGGGGGGGGGGCTGTGCGGGTGTTGTAAACTTTTTATGTTTTGTTCTGTTTTTTTTTTTAGATGAATGAAATAAATGCTATCAAATAAAGAAAAATCAAAATCAAATGAAGGTCATCTTTGTCCAAAAAAATTTGACAAGAAAAAAAATGAGTTCACTACAAGATGAAGGTCGTTTTAGCTACATTTTTCTCTATTTTGACAAACCTGCCAGAATTCCAGGGGTGCTGCCTATGGAGAATTACACTCGCAGCACTCCCGCTTCCCAGGACTTTGAATCCAAGTAAAATATATATACATATATATATATGCAAAATACCACCTTCCTGATATTAATTATTTTACGATCGGTCGAGTTTTGTAATAATTTTTTTTCTAGTATGATATCTATCTTTGGAGTTTCGAACAACACAAATATTTGTGACTCAGATCCTATGTTTGCACCATATTGACAATTTTGCAATCGAAAGTTTGACACTATCGGAGTTGCCTTCTGTAGAAAAATGATCGCTTGAATGTACACGCCACTATGACAAACAGTGAACCTATGATAAAAATAATTATATATTTGCTTCATCGTTCTAAGACATATTTGACTAATATCTTAATTTGTTTTTCTTTCCTGTACAGTCATAATCATCGCAGCTCGAGGAGAACTAGTAAGAGAGACTATGTTATTAGCCTATGATATGGGACTTATCAACGGGTCATATGCTTTCATCAGTATCGAACCTTTCAGTAACACCTTGGTCTTTGGCGATGACAACTGGAAACAGGTGACCATTTTTTTTCTTCTATTTCTCATGTTAAGACATTATTCTTTAATCAAAATAGACTATTTATGTACCAAATGTTGAACTTATAAGACATAAGAGACATTAGGTCTATTGAAATACATCTGGAAATACATGAAACTTATTCTGAAACAGTACCTCTTATTCAAGTGTTTGTTCAGTGGTAGACAGAAATATAGAGTCCGGTGTAGCTATCACATTGTGAATACAAAAACAGATAACATTTTGTCGTTTCATGTGCAATTGAAGATAATTTTAATGCGATATGATGTATTTTTATTGAAATTGATTCGAAACTGGTACTAGAAATAATTTTCCATGTCAAACGGTTTTAAATTACAAATCAAACGCACGTACATACTCAAACTTGTACAACATAATGGCTGATTCACCCAGTTAAGCAGGTATACAAAACTTTTGGAGTTCAGAATACCCAAATTATAATAACTTTGGTATGAGACAGAAAATATCGTTATTACGTATACCTGTTTAATAATGTCAATAAGGTTTGTAAGAAACTAATATTTATTTAAAACCAAGAAAAATAAAGTCAAAAATAAGAAAATAAAATATCTTCCGACTACTAGTAAGCACAGGGTCATCTATGTGTCATTCCATCATGGGGGACTGAAGTGGTTGTTATCAAGCTAATGAGAAACGTGCAAAATATATTTTGTTGACGCCTGTTATCCTTGTCATATTCTTGTCATCTTCTGAGATTATCAGGTTTCACATAGTCGTGTCATCCATTGCCTTGAGAGAGCACTCGAATAGTCGCCGCACGTCATTATTCTTCCAGTCCGTTTCCATGACAGTATAGCAATTCATAACAAGCTATCCAATATTAGTTTCACCTTTCTTATCTTGTTCGCCTTATTAATGTATACCAATAAACATGTTTATTGCGATATAAAACAATTTAGAGTCATGTTGCAATCATTTTATGCCTTTTACGACCTATTTTGGCAAGGAAATCTGATGAAACACATCTACTGAATATGACTGTTGATAAAAACTGCCTTAAGTGAAAAGTAAAAATAAATGAAAATAAAAGATGTATCGGTTCGCCAATATTCACTGTCGTACTTTAAATGCTATAAAGTAGATATGACTAGTTACTTTCCGACCTTCATTTGTCCCGTTTTCGGATTCAGCAAGATCACAGAACATTAATTTGTGCTCTAACATCCGAGAAGAGACAAGTCGGCAGCTCTCATGAAAGTTTAAAATACCGAATATGAATTCGTATTGTCAACATATGCCCCTATCACGCTCCTGACATGCATGCATCGGGTTTGAGACCACGTGGCGTACAGATGGGGGCTTGGGCGCTTGACCCCCCCCCCCTCCGGTTTTTTTTTACGACCAAGAAAAACAATGAGAAAAGGAAAAAGTGAAAGGTCAAAATTTGTCAAAATATGTGATTTTTATAATTAAAAAAAAAAAAAAAAAAAAAAAAAAAAAAAAAATCGAAATTTTGTTTGCTCGCTTCGCTCGTCGCTATTTTTTTTATGGATTTTGCCCGATACGCCATATTTCGCTCCCTATTTTTTTTTTTTTTTTTTTTTTGCGTATTACGGCACTGTTTGAGACCACCTCCGAACGCGGCTATGAAGGCTCCTTCGCGCCTATTGTTCTAGTTCAGTGGACAAAGCAGGCTAGAATCCATTTGGAGGTGATACACATACCAATTGCAGTACTGAAGGCGCCTTCAAACCACTTTTAAAGGTCAGTCTAGTCCGAGGCGGCGTCAGTCCGGCAATAAAAAAAAAAGAGGTGATGCACATAAGTTGGGCCTCCTCCGACAACTGCTTCAGTCCACTTTCGGCGTATGTGTAACACCACCCTAATTTTATGGTCTATGTTTTATGTGATAAAAGCATAACTTTAGAGCAGTACGATTAATTATCATTCCTGTGCAATGAAAACGTCGTTTTTATAATTTCTATCAGTCCTAAAAGAACAAGAATGCCAAGGTTCCTGTCTCATGCAATACATTTAGAATTATCAGTTCGGTTCGATACATTTTTAATTTGTAAATCATCTTCAACAACTTACTGCTTAAAGGCAGAACCATCCGTCCTCTCTTCTCTTCTGGATAATGCAGAATGCGCCAAACAAATTCGGTTGAGAACCATGATACAAGAGGTAAAAGTGGGAGAAGTAGAGCAATATTACAGTCATATGGGAAGCAGTTGCAGCACTATTCGAGGTCTTCAAAGAAGGTGGGAAAAGGGAAGAAGAAGGAGAAGAAGAAGAAGAAGTAGAAGAAGAAGAAGAAGAAGAAGAAGAAAGAAGAAGAAGAAGAAGGATGATAGTGAAACACTCGAAGGAGGAGGAGAGGAAGAAGGAAAATTAGAAAAATAGTCATAGCAGAGTTAGCAATAGCCTTAGATGATGTGTTCCGTTGCCACCATTGCTGTATTCTTATCAGAACGACGGTCGTGATGAAGATGCGAAGAAGGCCTATGAAGCTTTACTAACAATCCGTCTCTACGAACCAGACACTCAGGAGTACAAAGATTTCCAGAATGAACTGGAACGCAGAGAAAAGAGGGATTATAATTGGACCAGACCTGATCCTGACCATGTAAGTTTAACCAGTAATGATAATAGCTGTAATACACCGGGGGCTACGGACAGGTTTTTTTTTTTTTTTTTTTTTTTTTGGGGGGGGGTTGAGTGAGACGAAAGTTTTGGGGGCTGACCGTGTAAAATAATCATGATCAGATATAATGGTAATTATTACGTTTTTCTACACGTCTTGGGGTCCCCGTTCCGCTGCCCCTGATACTAGGTGTACAGCTCGGGGCATATTTTCGCCTTTTCACTCCAGTGTAATTGCACATTATGACGAATTTCGGAGGGTGGGGAATATCCCCCATCTCCCGGAATTTGTCGTAATATGTATTTTTTTAAATATGAAATTAGAAGTATTCTATAACTAAGAATACTCTTTGAGTAAGACGAAAAAGATTATAGAAGATTAATTGAAGAAGTACATTTTGAATAGTATGCGTCGCAACATATGTCCACATTAAATTATATGATAATTAATTTCAAATCGCAAACATTGCCTTTTGCTGCTCCTATATCTTGGTAAGGAAATTATGATCTGATTCCTCCAATGACACCCTCTGAAAAAAATCTGAAGACGCGCGAAATTCGTTTTTCATGTAATAATTCGTGATTACATAACAAACATGCCCAAAATACGGCGGTGGTAATTATGTTATCAAAGAAAGACCATCGTTCTTCATCCTAAAGCATTATACCCATAGTAGTCAATAATTTTATTCGTGCCGTATAATAGACCGAGCTCATATTTATCTTTATGGGATTTTATTTATATACGTACATTCTCATAATCTATTTTATTGTTATGTTTATGACTTCACGAGTTGAATTTTAATCATCAGAACAATTACTTCGCGAGTGCTTTCCACGATGCTGTCATCTTGTATTCACTTGCCGTCAACGAAACATTGGCAGAAGGAGGAGACATCAGAGATGGACATAGGATCACCAGAAAGATGTGGAATAGAACGTTTGACGGTGAGGATATATTTTTTAATGTGTATTTGCCCATGCGTTTGTTCAAATCCTAGAGTGTGACATCGTGCAGTATCTTTGGAGATTAGCTACATGTCTATAAGGACTAGCAAACGATTTAGAATACATTCTTCAGAGGCCACTGATACCAATAATCCGTACAAAAGGCGCACAGTATCGATTATGCTATCAAAAAATCAAACATATCTCACTTTCGGACACATATCCACACACTTTCATACATACACATCACCCCACACACACACACCCTCACACCCGCACACCCCCTCTACACACTTTTTTTCAACACACGTTCTCTCTGTCTTTCTCACGCATACCCTCACCGCCTCCCTCCCATACTTGGCACACATCCCAGCCATGGCGTAATTTCCTTCAGCAAGAAATTCATCCACATTGTGCTGCACTCAACCCAGGTGAGGTGAATGGGTACCTGGCAGGAATTTATTCCTTGAAATGCCACCACGCTGTAAAAGGCTGCGGGGCTAAATCCAGGGTAATAATATCCAAGTCCTTTGGAAGCGCATAGGGACGTTATGACATAATGTGATATGCGGTATACAAGAACTGCGTTATTATTAGTAGTATATATTATTATTACACAATCATGTCCACACAAGCGTGCATATTATATAGGCCAACTTGTTTTTTGGGTTATTTTATTTGTCTTCTAGGTATATCTGGTAAGGTGACAATTAATAGTAACGGTGATCGTGATGCAGACTATTCACTGTGGGATATGACTGATACAGAAGCAGGTACATTTGAGGTAAGCATCGGCCAGGTTCAGATAATAATGATAATAATAATATTAATAAAAATTGGAACATTCATAGTAATAATATTAATGATAATAATAATAACTCTTATTTACCTAGAATATGCACGTCAGCTATATAAGCTATTCTTCCAGCAATTCCCGTTTAACATAACATTTTTATCATTACCCTTCTCCATTCCCATACGTCCTGACAGGAAGGCAAAAAGTTGGGTTTTTAAGTCTTTGGTATAACTCGGCGGGGGATTGAACCCATGACCATCCGCTCATGAGGCATGCGCTCTACCACTGAGCCTTCATACCCAGTGATGCATCATACCTGGACGTATAATTTTGATTACATTTAGAAGAAAAATGTCAAGAAAATGCTAAATAATAAGTAATGGGGCTAAACCATCAAAGCCTGATAAAAAGGGAGTCAGTTGTACAATCCAGTGGTTTAGGGTCTGTCATTATTATAACGTTCATGTTGTATCTCTCCTGACGTACAAGAGCAGAATCAATGACATACATGTACGCCTACCTTACCTTTTCGTCGAGATAAGAGCATTCCGAAGACTATAATAAGGCAAGGTCTCTTTATTTATCTACAGGTTATAGCAAACTATTATGGGGCGACTGGAGAATTTCATGAAACTGACGTGAAACCGGTTTGGCCTAATGGAGCTACAGGACCGCCTAAGGATGAACCAGATTGCGGGTTCAACGGTGAAAAGTGTCCACCAAAGCCGAGTATGGACATTTTCATAATTTCATCAAATTTTAATTATATTCTCATTCCATGGTATCTTTCGGTGATTTTTAAATAGATTGGTTCCAGGCATATGCAGGTATAATTATTGGGATATGTGCAATCAGACTAAGCATATGAATACTGCAACCTTTAGCTTTTACATGACACGAATCATTATGTCTTGCTTTGCCCCTCACCTTCGGTGGTAACGGCGACGGCTGCCAAACGGGCTTGTTCAAATTTTCAAAGTGATTCAACTTGAAGTCTAATTCCCCACTCCATGAAGTTGTAATTTTTGTCATTTTTAAAAAGGGGAACTTCACCCTGACGAAAAGTTTGTTGTAAAAATAGCAGAAAAGGTAATAAAAAACATTGGTGACGGTTTGAGGAAAATCCATTAAATATTAAGAAAGTTATTAGAATTTCAAGTTAGATTTGTGACGTCATAAACGAGCAGCTTCACATTATGTTAAGTAATATAAATGCATAAATTTCATTTTTAATGGTTTGTATTGACTTATTTTTTAATTTCTTATTTGGAGCGTGTGTGATATAATTTGCGTATTGATACACTGGTACAATTAAAACAATTTTCGTTTTTTTTTCAGAGAAAATTAAATTTCTTTTATTTTTTTTACCATATGATATGTAGGAAAGCTGCTCGCATGACGTCACAAATCAAGTAATTAGAATTCCAAGAACTTTTTTTATTCTTTGATGGATTTTCCTCAAACCTCCGCCAATAATTTCAATTATTTTTGTCTTCTGATGTTTTTACAATAAACTTTTTGTCAGGGTGAACTTCCCCTTTAATTGTCACAAAATCAAGACTGGCATTGTAATGTTTCATCAAATATTCGAGTTCAATTTACATTCACATTTCCATTTCTGGAACGAAATGCTGTGTTCTTCACCTTATGACAAATGATTGAAAATTTTAGCATCATAGCACATGTCTATGTCATAGGTTTATAATGTACACAGTATCTTAATCTAGTCAGGTTATCGCATGCTGGACTTTGATCGAAAATGAAGTTCATGATTTTTTTTTTTTCAGGCGGCTTGACAGTACTTGGTGTTGTTGGTATTACGGCAAGTGTAATTGTTATAGCTGCCATCTGTGCTCTCTTTCTTATCTACAGGTATGTGACCATGAGAACACCTATTATTAAAAAATATATATATATCTAAATATATATATATATATATATATATATATATATATATATATATATATATATATATATATATCGAAATTGTAAGCTAGAGCGACGTTGATGTGATGTAAAAATCTAAAACATCCTCTCATTTGCTTTTATTAATTGTACGTTTCGGTGAAAAGGCGTTAGTTGTATATATGCAAGTTGCACTCTATTTCAGTTTAGCTCATTTTATTAGATTTTGAATAAGAATAAACCGAATCAAATGAAATACAATGAAATAGAGTGCAAGATACGATGCCTTTCCTACAATAAGATGAACATAATGTTGACCCAGTATTGGGCAAAATAGGGACATGCGTGATTACTGTGTAAAAGAGTTATCTGCAACTTGTTCACGAATCATGTAAAATAGGAATTTTCCAATATATCTATATAATATTTCTACGTGATTCTTATTCAGTACTTCATATTCAGATAAACATTGATTGTTAAGTCTATCCCCATTAATTCAATTCAATTTGCCAATTGCAAATGAATTGTACCAAATTATTTTAAAAATTCTAGATCATTTCTATTTTCCGTAATTTGATCAATTTATGTAGTTCACATATGGATATGAAAACCATTCTCATGGATTATTGATGATTTCTTTGGGCATAACAATATTTTATTGAATAAAAATCTGGTTTGTTTTCATCTTGTTTTCTTGAAGTGAAAAATTCGTCAATCAAATCACTTGCAGAAATATCATTCCTATGGTATTTTGCTATTATGGTAATTACCATAATTATAGAAACGGTGCGCAGAAACCTATCTAATTTGAACAATCCCTGGTAGTAACCGTAATGGTAAGTTTCTATAGAGCAGAATCCAGATCAAACTAAACATTTCTTAAACACTTATCTCCCTGGATAATCGAGTTTGTTTAATCACTTTCCTCTTCTTTATATAACTGGAATTTATCCCAGTAAACGTTCAAATTAATTTTCTCGAAGAAAACTTCGACTGGATGCCGAACTAATGAAGATGTCATGGCGGATCAAATGGGAGGAGTTGGTCTTCGAAGAAATCGGCAAATCGGTTGCCACGGCAACATCAGGTTCCAGACTTGTTGCATCAAGGGTAAGAGCTTTACCAACAAGCACGGATGCATCGGTAAATAACCGCTCGTTCCTCTCTCGTCTTCATTGAGAATCAACCAAGAAAAAAACAAATAAAAGCAGATGGAGATATTTTATTCTTATTCATCTTTAATTTCAATTTAGTTCAGTTCGTTGGTTTGTTCGTACAAGCTTTTTGCAGTTTTAATTGCGCAATTGAGAAGTAAATCGAAGTCCATTCCCTTCCCCTCCCCACCCCTTCCCTGGATTTTTGTTTTATAGAATGCGTGGAGCTCGGCATCTATACCCCCCTCTCTCCCTCTCTCCCTCCCTCCCTCTCTCCCTCTCTCTCTTTCTACCTGTCTCCCTCTCTCTCTTCCCCTAGCTCGACACAGTGAGCCAGACTGGTTTGGGCGATTCGCCGTTTTTTCGCCGTTTTTTCTCCCTTTTTCTCCCTTTTTCCCCACAGGAAACGGCTAGAAAAGGGCTAGAAAACGGCTAAAAAACGGCGACAAAAAAAGTGTACCGACTATGGAAAGCTTACTGTATGCAACAATGATTTTCATCAGAATAAAATAGCGAATACCTCCATTCGGGAAAACGGCTACAAAACGGCGAATAAAGGGCGAGTACTTCCCTCGTAGAAAACGGCTAATAAATGGCGAATACCTTCCTTGTGGAAAACGGCTAATAAAGGGCGAATACCTCTCTTGTGGAAAACGGCTACAAACAGGCTAATAAAGGGCGAATATCTCCCTTGCGGAAACGGCTACAAAACGGCTATTATAAGGGTGAATACCTCCCTCGGGGGAAAAAGCCTTCAAAACTGCTAATAAATGGCGAAAGCCACAGTAATAATAAATAAGACTAAACAAGTACAAATCAGCAAATTGCCTTACGGTTTACTTACATTTAAATGATGAATACGTATGCACATTGTTTTTTTTTTGTTTTTTTTCTTCTCCCAAACTCACCCAAAATCACATTCCATCCTACAAGGGCTTGTCTCCCAAAGTAGGTAGGATTTAAGGACGTTCCACAGTTAAAGTGAAGTCCATGTCATTTTCACCAAATTTTGCAGAGAGTTACTTTGGTATCTATACATTATGAAAATGCAAAAAATAATATAGTTTCATGTGCTTATTTTTTTTCTACGGGTCTTCAAAGTCGCCGTATTTGAATGATATGAAGTGTTGCGCAATCAAGAGAATTATGCCTTTCTTAGACCTCACGAATTCACCAAATGAGTTTAAGTCATCTTTACTCAGTGGATAACGCATCAAACTTCATCAAACTTTCAGAATATGTAACTTAGTAGATACCAAAGTAAGAGAAAGTCTTTTAATTGGTAAAACTATATCTATTTGGAGTCAGCAGCGCCCTCATTTGGCAAAAATTGTGCAAAAACTCGGAAAAAACAAATCTTCAAAAACGTAAATCTATTCAAAAATTAAAAAAAGTATTTTGTAAGCTGCACTTTTTTCAAAATCCATGTCATTTTCATCAAATTCTGCTAAATTGTAGAGGAATGCATATCGAAGGTGTAGGGAAGTTAAAAATATGGGGTCCATGTGCTCGTTTTTTAACTATGAGTGTCCAAAGTGATGCGAGTTGGCTTGAAAATCGCCTAAAATGCGCCGAAAACGTGCAAAAGTCTAATAATACCGTCTAAAATGCGAATGGTTCCGTAGTTCGCTCCCAAACATTCAAAATCCATGTCATTTTCATCATACTCTCTAGATTTGTAGAGGAATATATTTTAAAGCCGTTGAAATATTTAAAATATAGAGTCCATGTGCTCGTTTTTTAATTATCAGGGTCCAAACTGTTGCGAGTTGGCTTGATAATCGCCTAAAAAGCGCCGAAAACGTGCAAAAGTCTAGTATTACCGTCTAAAATGCAAATGGTCCCGTATTTCGCTCCCAAACATTCAAAATCCATGTCATTTTCATCATACTCTCTAAATTTGTAGAGGAATATATTCTAAAGCCATTAAAATATTGAAAATATAGGGTCCATGTGCTCGTTTTTTAGTTATCAGTGTCCAAACTGTTGCGAGTTGGCTTGAAAATCGCCTAAATGCGTCGGAAACGTGCAAAAGTCTAATAATACCGTCTAAAATGCGAATGGTTCCCGTATTTTGCACCCAAACATTCAAAATCCATGTCATTTTCATCATACTCTCTGAATTTGTAGAGGAATATATTCTAAAGCCGTTAAAATATAAAAAATATAGGGTCCATGTGCTCATTTTTAAACTATCAGTGTCCAAACTGTTGCGAGTTGGCTTGAAAATATTGAAATCCACCTAAAATGGGCCGAAAACGTGCAAAAGTCTAGTAATAGTATACCGTCTAAAATGCGAATAGTTCCGTAGTTTTGCTCCCAATTAAACATTCAAAATCCATGTCATTTTCATCATATACTCTCTAGATTTACAGAAGAATATATTCTGATGACGTTAAAATATTAAAAACATGGGGTCCATGTGCTCGTTTTTAAGCTATTAGTGTCTAAACTGTTGCGAGTTGCATGCTTGAAACAGCCCAAAATGCGCCGAAAACAAGTAAAAGTCTGATAATACCGTCCAAAATGTCTAAAATACGAATGGTTCCGTAGTTTTCAAAATCCATGTCATTTTCATCATACTCTCTAGATTTGTAGAGGAATATATTCTGAAGACGTTGAAATATTAAAAATGTGAGGTCCATGTGCTCGTTTTTTAGTTATCAGTGTCCAAAATGTTGCGAGTCGGCTTGAAACAGCCCAAAATGCGCCGAAAACAAGTAAAAGTCTGATGATACCGTCCAAAATGTCTAAAATACGAATGGTTCCGTAGTTCTGCTCCCAAACATTCAAAATCCATGTCATTTTCATCATACTCTCTAGATTTGTAGAAGAATATATTCTGAAGAAGTTAAGACATTTAAATTATGGGGTCCATGTGCTCGTTTTCAAATTATCAGTGTCCAAAATATTGCGAAATGGCTTGAAACAGCCCAAAATGCGTTGAAAACAAGCAAAAGTCTTTTGATATACCGTCTAAAATGCGAGTAGTTCGGCAGTCTTGCTCCCAAACATTGAAAATCCATGTCATTTTCATCATACTTTGCACAAAGATACTTTAGCACCTGAATATTCCAAATATACAAAAATTAACATGGGTCCATGTGCTTGATTTTTTGCTATAGAGCTTCAAAGTTAACCCAAAATGGATGTTCTTAAGAATTGTGCATCCAAAAGTATTTGGCATATTTAGACCTCACGAGATCACAACAATGAGTTTAAAGCTATATTACTCAGTCAAAATCCATGAAGATTTCATCAAATTTTGTAATATGATTAACAATTGTATCCGTAAGATGGATAGTTTATTTATATTGCTGTCAATTGTTTGCTCATTAAAGTCTAACAACACTCTTAGTTCTCAGAAATTGCGGGAATGATACTCAACGTCAAACATTTCAAATTTCAATAACAAACTTGAGAAGTAAAAGAAATGCTGCACTTTAGTCAAAACCCATGTCATTTTCACCAAACTTTGCAAAGTTGTAGAGGAAGGGATACCAAAGAGGTGCAAACATAAAAAATATGGGTTCATGTGCTTGTTTTCAAACTATCAGCACTCTTATTAGAGGAAATTTGCTTCTTAAAACACCCGAAAACGCGCCAAAAGCTTTGTATCTATGTGAGGAAAAATTCCGAACCACTTTTCCATTTATTCAAACTCGGGGTCATATTCATCATACTTTGCAGCACTACAGAGAAACTATTTTGAAATTGTAGAGGAATAAAAAAATGGTCCATGGAATAATTCTAGTTTATTAGCTTCATAAAATAGCACATCAGATCTGAAGTTAGAGCAGATAAGGAGAAAACTCAGCTCACATTACCTTCAGCTAGCGGGTTAAATCACCAGTTCATCCATTGTGACGTCAGCGCGCAGAGTGTAAAATATGCGCAGATCATGATGCGCACAAACATAACTGTGGAACGTCCTTAAAGGCGTCTTGTCCCCCGGAAAGATCGAGACTTCACTGACGTTGATGTTCACATCAACTGGACAGACGTATCCCCATACTCCGGTACGGGTGTAGGATTGGAGCTGTGATTTTCCCCATTTCTTTCTCTGTCATATCCATCCTAGGTTTTTACTTGCATACTAGTCGGCCTATATATATTTTCTGTAAAAGCCCTAGTTTTAAATTGTGAGACACACCTACTCGACTTTAAATCCTGGTAGATTATTTTTTAAAAGACATAGAAAAGAAAAAGAAAAAAAAAAGAAAGGAAAAAGAAATAAATATTTGAATTTTACTTTATTCATTTAATTTTTGTTTTTCAAAGAAAACAAACGTTAATAATAAAATATTTATGATGGCGAAAATAGTCATATTTGACTGGTTGCCAAATAAAAATAAGAACCCCCCAGCAAATAATGTTGTACCACACAAGCGGGTGAGTGTACAATTGTGACAACTTGGAATAACATGTACGGCAATGTATGGTGGTGAATATACCGAACAATTTCCATTTTTTTAAATCATATGAAACCTTTCTTAAAATTCATCAAACTTCCACCATAAAGTAATGACAATACTTAATATTAAGATTTTAAAATGGCTGAAATCAATCGGCCTATATCTGAAAAAAAAAATTCTCAGCTTCCGCTTGCGCCCCTCTTCGCATGTGAAATTATTTGTCACTTGTGGTTTGATACCAAACATGTGTTTCTGCTGTCATAAGAGAATTAACAAAAATCTGTAATTAACTAATTTTCACCATTTGTTTGTTATTTTTAGAAAATAGATACTTCATAAATATGATTTTTTCATCATTTTTCTTTTGGAAAGATGTTGCAGTATACATGTACTATACTGTACTGTATTTTTTTCTATATCTTCTTGGGCTTGTTACAATCGTTTGCTTTTTCGGAGCGGGGATGGCCGCACCCTTTCGAGAAAACCAGGATAGCTTTTCTCGAAGGGGTGGGTTGAGAGAGGGGAATCAAATAAACACACCTTCTCGGGACAACCGGGGGAGCTTTTCACGAAAGGCTGTGTTTAACAGTTTTCTGAGCCAGTCGTTTCTACGAGAATTATTCATCAAATAATAACAACAACATAATGCTATTGGTAGAAGTGCACATATGGGGGAGGGGGACTTGGGGCGCTTCCCCTTAAAATGACGACTAAAAAAGGAAAGAAAAGAAAAGAGAGAAAGGTGAAATTTATCATTTTCTAAATACTTTTATATCAAAATCTACTTTACAAAATTTGATCTTTTTAAAATGAAAATGTCAAATTTTTTTTTAAGGCTTCCTCGCTCACAACGTTTAGTATATTAGCATTTGCATAGAAGTGTGACGAAACATATCAGTGGCGTAATGAGCCAAAGATTTTGAAGGGGCTAAATATGGCATATCGGGCAAATTTTTTTTTTAAAGTTGTGAGCGAGCAAACATTAAGACTTTTTTATCTTAACGTTTGATGTAAACGAGAAGACACCCGTAGCACTTCATACCATTTGAAAACTTAGATGCTGTAATGATATTTTCGTTAGATAATCTATTTATCAATTAATATCACATCAGCTACATCGGCACTCTTCATGAAGCCAATAAGGCGCCGATTGATACATGTTTGTAACAAGTAAATTGTCATTGATTCGTCAAGTATGGTTTTTTTTTGTCAGAAGCCTTGAAGATTAAGCGATGCTTGTGTTTTATCATATGACCATGATCAAGGAATCAAATACATGGTAACTAATGTAAGGGAACTTAGATGCTGCGGAAATTGTCTCCTCAAAAATTATGTTAATTTAAAAATTCAGTAATGGAACAGGTATACATGTATTGTTTAATTGCTTTTACTTTGTTTAAGTGTTCAGTTGCGTGCATGTCACCTGTAAGCTATATGTACAAGCTCTCTTGGAGAAGACATGCACGCAACTACCGGGGCAATTAGCGTCTGCAATTAAAAGCACAATACATAAAGATGGCTAGAGAGGAACCTATATATATATATATATACTGGCTTTCAATTACTTATCAGTACATATAAAAGTTAATGATTTTGTTGTAATCGTTGTTCTTATCGTCATTATCATTAATAATATAAGTTTTACTTGAGAAATTGTTGTTTTACTCGTGCCATTCTAATTCATATATTATTGTATTATTATAGAAGGATAATATTATACTTTATTGCTTTAATTCATACAGTCCTGACAAAGATCTTCTTACAGATCAAAAGCTTGACCAAGAAAGCAAAAGAACTTACAACGGCCTCATGGTCAACTTTTCTTTCAAAACATTCCTTCGTCAACAAAACAAATAAGTGACTGGCATTGTTATAAAGCTCACAGTTTTGTTCACTATATTATGATGATTATAACGACGTAATACTCATTGAATATGCTATTCAGTAACATATTAAAAAGTATACAGCTTGTAAACATTAAAAATAATTGATTAAAAACCAAAGCAATGATTAGAGATAATTCAAAACAATAAAATACATTATAGTTATACATGTATATAGAGGTCTACATGACAGTCACTTGAGTAAAGCTCTAACCTCACGACTGGGATCTTTTCTCGATTTTGTTTTTCTAATGAAAGATCTATTGAGTACTTTCCATTTGTCCCATTAAGCCCTATGTGCTTGGATACTTTATTGAGTTAGCTACAATTGATTCATTGTACATGTTATGCCAATTCGTCTAAGTCCAGGTGGGTCTTATTACCAACATCGTCTAGCGTCATTTTGATAATCCGGACCTTTCGTTTGAGGACGCGCACGCTTATTTACGACGTTAGTTGATTTTGGAAGAGACTTTTTGGGCCCGTCATCATGGTCGTCCTGCAATGCAAATTGTGTGACATGAGATTTTTTTTTCGTTTCGCATCTGCGACGGAAACATTCAATATGCGTTTCGTGTGCAAAATTTTGGTTGCTACTATGGTAACAGCGATATATCTCATTGAGGACGACGTTCCAAAGCCACATTTGACTCCTCCTAGAGCTCGAGAGGCCGCCCGGGGGGCCCACTTCCATTGATTAGTGGATACCAGGAGCGACCACGCGTAAAAGGGGACAGAGTGGGCAGGTACGTTACGTATAGGCCTATGTAACGTTATAAGGGTGTCAAAACGATGTTTAAAATGCTGACAAAAAAGGGATATCCATTACTTGTAGGGTTTCACAAGCTAAATTCTTGTTAAGAGATGCATTTTCATAATCTGGAAAAGAATTACTTCCCAGCTTGTTTAGGGTACTTTTCGAAACCCCATGGTCGTGCCTGGTATCCACTCATTAATGGAAGTGGTCCCCCCGGAATTTGAATCTAATCCCCCATTTCTGGGGGAAGTAAAACATAATGCCATTACATCGTGTGCGAGAGGCATATCGTTTGTGTAGAAGGAATAAACAAAATAAACAAAAGAAACAAAAAGAAACGAGTTCAAACGTATTACATAATGGTGTGCACATATCAACTCACGCGAAATGTTCGGCTGGAGAGGTTGATCTGACCCATGAAATCAATTGCCAGTAATACACCAATAATCCACAATAAATGTAATATCGATTCGATGGACTGTAATGATCTATATCTAAGCCTTCATTCAGTAAGTTTTTCCTCACTCAATATGTACTCGATTTGTTTGAAAAACCACTTTCTTATCCATGTCATAATCTATTTTAGGTCTGCATTTCGAATATCTCAAGCCATCAGTCGTAATATACATGCTATGTATGGTGCGAGTGTCGCAGAAAAGGATTTTGCACACGAAAAGCAGATCTGTAGGGCCTGTAACCCCCCTGTAACACAAAGTTTAGCATTGATTGTAGAGCAGTTTTCTACGTTTGATTCTATTGACTATAATGCACATTCAATCTTAAAAATCAAGTGTATGATTAAGCGTTAACTTTTGTGTTAGGGGACCCTAATATTAGCGTCCGTGAGGATTGCGAAAGGTCCCAAATATAACCAGCTTGTGCAAAGTCGTTAACCATAACGCTCATTGTATAATCACTGTATCATATATAATTTATTTATGTGTTTTATTGAATTAACAAAGGTATTAACGAAATCACAATATATATACATGCATATTGTAATCAGAACAATAGAGACAAATCAAACACAAATATCAGAAAAAAAAACAAAGATAATATAATATGCATCTTATCCACATTCTTACAAAGAAAATTTCATTTTTTTTAAAAAATAAATTTACACACATAATATGTTTATTAAGAAAAAAAAATTATGTTATCGCCATCATCATCACCGCATCAAAATCATTACCACCACCATCATTCTCTTCCTCTTCTTCCTCTTCATCCCCCTTCATTATCACCAACATCATTATTTACATCGCAAATACACTATCATCCTCGATTATCATTCCATTTTCACAAACGCTGACTACTGTAGTAGGTCCGTGATTGGACAATGTGGTTTGGGGATTCATCCGGGTTGAAGAAACACAACGACAGATCACAAGAGATCATTTCGTAACTTTAAGTTGAAACAGATTCTTCCTATTGTTAGGTGTTAACTGCAATTTTCACACCTTCATTCACACCTTCCATTGTTCACAAAACGTGCGAGACGGTGTAATTAATTGACCCCATTCAAGTCGCGACAGCTACTAGGGCATTCACTCCAAGGCTTCTGTTATACATTTTAAGTTATCTTTCCTAAATAAAACGAAGGAGCTCAATTAAGTGCATTCTTTAACACTATAAAACACCTTTTTGACCAATACACCAACGAGATCGAACCAGCTCATGTCATCATGGAGGCTGATGTATGCCTCCCCAAGAATTTAAAGTATATCGAAGTGGTTTGTTGGATACTACTTAAATGACCAATGGCCCAGTCACATTCCCCTTACGGCGGGTCGAAAACATCCGTTAAGACTTTTTTGTACCACCTACACATTAATAAAACGGCTGTTTTTTTACTCGCCGTACGCCGCGGTAGGGGAAATGTGACTGCAGCATCAGAAACATGAAAAGTGCCTTTCTGCATATTATCATGCGAGTATTTGAATTAACATAAAATGGCAAAATACCAAGTGGGAGGCAAGTGCATACCGGGGGTGAAGTTTTTAAGAGGGGGTCAGTGTGTTCGTAGATGAAAGGACAGAAAGCGCAATAGAGAACCACTGGAGAAAGATGCAACATTCAAAATTCTGAGCCAAATTCATAAATGTAATATTTATTATAGGATTATAATAAGCAGATGAAATAAATTATTGGGAATTAATATTGCTGCCCTTATTTGCCTCTTTGTTTCATTAACGACATTGATTTGGTCAATGTCATCAGTAACTCATCGTACACTTAACTTGCGAGGGTATGGCTATATATATTTGTACAAAATACCCCCATTTACATGCGCGAATCCATGGGGGGCACAGGGGACACGTACCCCCCCCCCCCTTGATAAGGACAATTAAAATTTGTAAAGTAAAAATGCCATTTGATAGCAAGATTGAAGACTTTTTTTTTTGGCTTGTCAAAATTTTCCCCCGAAAGATTCCCCCCCCTCCTCCCTTTTGGAAAATCCTGGATCCGCCCCTGCCCACTTCCATACAGATTCTTGGATGTGCCCCATCCCTTCACGCCAGTTTATTCAAAGGATTTTATTGGTTCATGATTAAATTTGTAATACATTTAAAAGTCATTGGCAGTGGCGGACCGTGACCCGGATCGAGGAGACAAAGCATTGGAGGGGCACTGTATTGTTTGTGAACAATGCCGTGCCCCTCCAATGCTTTGTCTCCTCCGGGTCACGGTCCGCCACTGGTCATTGGTATCAGAGAATAATCCATTAACCCTATCTAGGCCGCCCCCCTCAACGATTCGTGCAATATTTTTGCCGCTCGCTAAATTTTTACTTTTAAGTCTTGCGCAACTTTTTAGACCAGTTTTGCGTCACCCGTGTATGCGGTTCCGAAATAACGCAACATTATGTAAGTGCATGTCAGACCAAAAATTGCTCAAAAATGTGATTTCGTGTACAAAGTCAATGCAAATTGTGTTTTCAACAAAAACATAAATGTATGATTATTTTGCTGGTCTAGATGTAATGCTGTTTATGATATCAGAAGAGTCCCAAACAAATTTAATTGAAAAAATAATGAAACACAAAATGTAAAAAACAAAGAAATACATAAGAAATTGCAAAAAACGATATACGACACAAGAATTTGATCTGATATCGCAATTGTTCATGTACACAAAGAGTTCTTATACCAAAAAATAGAGCATTCTGAGCTTTGAAGGGAGTTGCATGAAATAAATTACGATACAATTTTGTAGATTATGTCCCAGACGACATGCGTGCCAATATTCGGCGCTAGAAATTTTGCATTTTTTAGTAAATAGGGCAAATTTAAGCTCTTTAACTACATTCGACTTTGAATGATTTATTGTTCTCCATCATAAATGATCACAAAGAGGGGGATTTGATATTATGCCCCCCCCCCTTTCCAAAGAAGAGAAAATAAGAGTAAAGAATGAAGTATTAAAAGAAGTTTCAATCCAATTCAATTAAATTTTATTTTCATCTGATTGACATTTTATCAAAGTCCACATGAAATATAAAAAATGTTGAAATAAAACAATGAATGTAGTAGGCCTATACAATATGTAAATAAGATTTATGAAAGAAGGCGTAACCCCCCCCCCCCCCCCGAAAGTAAAATAACAATTTTTTTTACATGAATGAAAATGAGAATTATTATTAAATATTACCCATGAAAACTAGAGCTTATTTCCAAAAGGAGTTCATAAGAAAATCTTAAGTTTATAGAAATATTGCAAATATATACTTTACGTTTTCTAGTCGCTTTTTCTCAATGTTTATCACACATTTTTCACATTTTTAAGCCATTTTATGCAATGCACTTCTTATTAATTCGCCAGTTCGTCTCAGTTTTCTCGCCCCTTTTCTCTGATTTATGCAATGCACTTCGTAGTACCCATTCGCCCTTTTCTTTTTTTTCTAACCTTTTTTTTCTCTCTGTTTCATGCTCTCACCTCTTACTGCTCATCTGCCCTTTCTCTCTGTTTTTTTTTCCTTTTCTCTCTGTTTTCCCGCCATTTTATCTCCGTTTCTTGCAATGCACTCCTTGGGACCCATTCACCCTTTTCTCTCCGTTTATGCACTGCACTACCCATTCGCCATTTTTCTCTCCGTTTTCTCGCCCTTTTCTCTCCGTTTTATGCAACACACGCCTTACTACCCATTCGCCCTGTCCATTTTCTCGCCCTTTTGTCTCCGTTTATTAGCCATTTTCGCTCCGTATCTTCACTCCTCTAACAGGATCCTTGTCCCTAACATTCGCCGTTTTCTCGCCCTTTTCTCTCCGTTTTATGCAACACACGCCTTACTACCCATTCGCCCTTTTGTCTCCGTTTTCTAGCCCTTTTCTCTCCGTTTATTAGCCGTTTTCTCTCAGTATCTTCACTCCTCTAACAGAATCCTTGTCCTTAACATTCGCCGTTTTCTCGCCGTTTTCTTGGGGAAATCAATAGCTCCGCTTATATTGAACAATGATGGCACTCCATAATAATTCAATGTTTACATAGGAAACCTAATGTAGCCGTTTTTTGGCCGTTTTTTCTCCAAAAATTCTCCCTTTCTTCGCCCTTTTCTAGCCGTTTTCAAAACGGCGAAAAAACTGCAACTTTGAATTTCCCATAGGTTATAACACACAAAACGGCGAAAAAAGGGCGAAAAAACTGCAGTGGCTCACTGTTCCTCTATATCCCTTATGTTCCTTTATAATGTTGCTTCCTCTTCCGCCATCTCTTGCCCCAGTATCGGCACCTCCTCTCTCTTATCCCAACCTCACATGCAGCACTGTATCTGTTCGCATACCCGTTAAGTGTGATCACTTTCCATAAGATATAGAATATCATTCGCTGTAATCATTAATAGTGTTCAAGAATAACCCAATGCACTATCTTTATCTTCTTTTCATCGTCAGTACATGTATATTTTTTCTTAAGATCTTGTCCCCGTTTGTCAGATACCCTCTTTCTTGTTCGTGTGCTATAATATCGTACTTCCGTCACTTATTGATGGGCTCCATAGAATCTTTGACGACACCATGCGACAATTAATCAATAATGTTATTTAATTGGTATCTTGTTTCTTAAATGCAATACAGGGCACACTTATCAATTCAGATGGCCAAGATGGAGGCCAGATATTTGCTACAGTTGCACGCTATAAGGTAAGACAGTTTCCTACACACAAAAAACAGAAACTTGCATGTGTTAGTAATCGTACTCAAATGTCAAAATAATTTTGACACTATAGCGACATACTTTGATGAGTACTTTCACTCAATGAAGGTACTTTGAAAACTCATCTTGTCGAGTATATTTCATTTGACACTATAGTGACACATCAAGTGAGTAAATTTGAATAACTCAATCTAATGAGTAACTTAACCCAGTGTAATGAGTATGTTTAAAGTATATTTACTGACTTTTTGAGTATGTGAGCATATTACACACTTGATTAGTTTTAGCGATAATTTGACGATTAACTGCGCTGAGAAAATGAGTAGTATATGACTCTTGTATGTGAGTTTTGGGGTGTTGAGATCATGCATCCAAGTAATTTTACTCGGATCTCGCGTTAATTGCTTGCGCGCACACGTGATACCGGCCAAATGTGCAGAGCATGAAGACTTTTCTGGGAAGTTCTACATGTCTTTTTATTTATTTTCCCCCTTTTCTTCTATAATTACTTTTCTTGACAATAATAGCTTAGACCTACATGTATGGGGCAAACATAAATGCTATTTATGGTGACAACAGGGTGCATTGATCTACATTCTCATCCATCCGAGGCTCACGCCTCTCGGTTTGGGTAACCACACACCAGCCTGTTGTTGCGCCGCTACCCCGGGGCCAGAAGGGAGTGAAGGCCAGTGTGCCGCTACGATTGCTGGAGTCATTTATGAGGAGGGCAAATAAGTGACATCGTCCATGATTTCATGGACGATGTATAAATAAAAAGACATGTAGAACTTCCCAGAAAAGTCTTCATGCTCTGCACATTTGGCCGGTATCACGTGTGCGCGCAAGCAATTAACGCGAGATCCGAGTAAAATTACTTGGATGCATGATCTCAACACCCCAAAACTCACATACAAGAGTCATATACTACTCATTTTCTCAGCGCAGTTAATCGTCAGATTATCGCTTTACCTGGCTGTGAGTTTTTTCACCCGTTCTGCTATCATACCTTACAAACTTGAAGAAAAACTCATTTGTACGGATTGTTTTACATACTTTCACTGACAGGGATACTCAAGAAAAGTAGTTAATAAGTAATGTCCTTGAAAAAAAGATCAGGTGTAACAGAAACCCAGATTCTCGAGTAAAAACACATACGTTACGAATTTTTGCACTTAATTCTTTATGTAAAAAACAATTTTACTCATGGAAAATAGTTCTCGTTTTTTGTGTGTATATATTTAGCTTATGTAATTTAACTTCTTCCTCCACCCCTCATTGTAGCTTTGCCTGTCTCTTTTCTCTCCCCCCCCCCCTCTCTCGTTGACTCCCCTTTTTATCATGCCTGCTCCGTCCTTCATTGTATACTCCTTTCTTATCCGTTCCTTTCTTAAACTTTTCCAGTTATAGCGTTTACATTACAGCAACGCATGGGGGAGGGGTACCATGGTATTTTCTATAGGGGCAAGACAACCTATATTTTTTGTTCTTTTTCAATTGAATAACTGGGGTGACGTACCAGACCTCTCCTTTTACACCGTTTCTTTTTTTCTCTCTCCTCCTCTCTCTTTCTTTCTGTCTTTCTTTCTCTCTCTCTCTCTTTCTTTCCCTCCCCCTCTCTCTCTTTTTTTCTTTATTTCTTTCTCTTATTTCCCTCACTTGGAAAACATTAGGACACTCACACCCATGCCGCCCCCGCATCAACGTCACAAATGGAAAATGATTACATACTTCCATCGACCCTCTTCCATTTTTCCCATATCAGTTTTAAATATCATTTTTTTTCACCGAGTTGCATTTCATTGTCATAATAATTTTTCATTTCATAACAGTCCAAATATGGGGTTTATTCATTGCAGGTCTTTTCTACAGTTCCCTGAGACGTAGACAATAAAGACGATGTTTAAAACGCTATTTTTTCTTCTCTCATACAGGGACGTTTGGTGATGGTGAAGAGGATAAACAAAGCCAAGATTGAACTAACACGAGACGTTCTAATGGAACTTAGAAATGTAAGGTCAAACTTAATTTTGTTCTGCCTTGCAAAGAAGAATCAGAGGATATAGGTACAGAAATAAATATAATATATAATATTAGGTAACGATATTTCTAGTTAATTCCATGATGATCTTCAGTATTTTACAGATGTCTGCAAAGTTATAACTCTAAAGTTATTATGTGAAAATGTTAATTCTGTTTAAATATCATGAATATGATATATCATGAAATATATCATGAAATATGAAGTATCATGAATATGATATTTATATTTCCCGATGATTGGTTATTCAAGGGAGGGGTGGGGTAAATGATGGGCATTGTGTGCTTTTCTTAATCACTGATTATTGTTGTTTATTTCATTTGTATACATTTGTATAGATGAGAAATTTGGAACACACAAACATTGTTCGTTTTGTTGGCGCATGCGTGGACCCTCCCAATCAGACCATAATGACTGACTACCTTCCACGAGGGAGCTTACAGGTACTACTAAATGAAAATATCAGTTTATAGATTTTGGTACAATATTGACCTTTGAATTTTCAATTGCATTGAATTAAATTTATTTTTAGAATACTTTAAGAATCAGCAAGCTGTTATAAACACACAAATTAAATCTTTATTATATTCATAAAAATGTTTTTTAACTTAAATTACTTTATCGAATTATAAATCATTTATAGTTACACTTTCACAAAATTCCAAAAAGCAATAATTGGGTTAGTTATTCATATAGCTTTGTACGTATGATTCTATTTTAATGTTGCTTTAGGGTAAAAAATAATGGCAAATGAAAAAGAAAACATTTGGCCTTGTAATGTTGATAATTCATCATTATTACTCAATGTACATGTGCTGAAAGTGGCTTCTTTAATGAATTTAATTTTCTTGATTTCAGGATATTTTGGAGAACGATCATCTGAAACTAGACTGGATGTTTCGACAGTCTTTGCTGATGGACGCAGTCAGGGTAAGCTATTTCATCACTGATATCTTTATCCCGTGATTTATCTGAGAAACGTCCAAACGCAATTGATATAATTTATTTATCCTTAGGATGGTGTTTAATAAAACTGTATTAGCTTTCCCTAAATTACACCTGATTCTACGTGTGACTGGATGAAACGTATTATATGCGAATAAATCTGAATAAATATGTATTCCCATGATCTCTTTGGATTAAAATTGAATTTGAATGCAAAGTCTGTTATTGTGAAGCGGATGTTTTATTGATATTAACAACTGATTTAAGTTTTCTTTGCATGGAGTAAATGAGACAAAAATGACGTTTCCCTTGGCGCAAAGGTCGATAACACATCAGATAAAATTGATGTATGATTGAAAATGGAAGTTCCGTTGAGATGACATTTATGATTGCTAACCATGCACAAAGGAAATCCCGGTGTGATGACATCAACAACTTTGCCAGATTTCTCCATGTTTTCTCGAAACAACCTAAATTACTACCTAATCATTATTGTGATCAAATTGTTTTCCGTCTTCTAATGGGGAAAAAAATGTTTATTATTTTATGTATATTACAAATTTATACCTTTTTAGGGGATATACTACCTCCATGACAGTGTAATAGGTGTTCATGGACGACTGACGTCATCAAACTGTGTAGTCGATGGCAGATTCGTTCTCAAACTAACTGACTTTGGGATCCCATCACTGAGGAAGTCCAGTATTGACAGCGAAAACAAATACAGTAAGAAAATTTGTATGTACATTGTATAGAATTTGACAAGCAAAGGTTGCCAACCCAGGTAATTTTATTGAATCTAACAAGGAAACTGAAAGATCAAAACCTTTTGTCACTTGAAAGATCAAAACCTTTTGTCACTTGAAAGATCAAAACCTTTTGTCACTTGAAAGATCAAAACCTTTTGTCACTTGAAAGATCAAAACCTTTTGTCACTTGAAAGATCAAAACCTTTTGTCACTTGAAAGATCAAAACCTTTTGTCACTTGAAAGATCAAAACCTTTTGTCACTTGAAAGATCAAAACCTTTTGTCACTTGAAAGATCAAAACCTTTTGTCACTTGAAAGATCAAAACCTTTTGTCACTTGAAAGATCAAAACCTTTTGTCACTTGAAAGATCAAAACCTTTTGTCACTTGAAAGATCAAAACCTTTTGTCACTTGAAAGATCAAAACCTTTTGTCACTTGAAAGATCAAAACCTTTTGTCACTTGAAAGATCAAAACCTTTTGTCACTTGAAAGATCAAAACCTTTTGTCACTTGAAAGATCAAAACCTTTTGTCACTTGAAAGATCAAAACCTTTTGTCACTTGAAAGATCAAAACCTTTTGTCACTTGAAAGATCAAAACCTTTTGTCACTTGAAAGATCAAAACCTTTTGTCACTTGAAAGATCAAAACCTTTTGTCACTTGAAAGATCAAAACCTTTTGTCACTTGAAAGATCAATACCTTTTGTCACTTGAAAGATCAATACCTTTTGTCACTTGAAAGATCAAAACCTTTTGTCACTTGAAAGATCAAAACCTTTTGTCACTTGAAAGATCAAAATCTTTTGTCACTTGAAAGATAAAGGGTCAGCATTTCCTCAACTCCATGCTGAGTAGAAACACCCGAAAAGTACACAAGTTCAATCTAATTTCTGTATTTAATGATCTTCATATTTGGTTTCGTTCCACTACTGATTTTCAAGGCGCATAAAATGAAACGTGTTAGGTAAATCCGAGACATTTGGCATTCGAATATCTCTTAAATATTTCTCACATCCTTTTCATGGGTTATACAGTTGTTTCATTATCGTCATGTTCGGGTGTACCATTCATTTTTTTTCTTTCACCTTCCCTTCTACTTTTCGTCATCATTTCCGTCGTCGTCATCGTCTCTTTGACTACTACTAGAACTACTGTTTCTCTACCTACTTCAATTCCCATTCATTTTAATCTTCTCACATATCTCTTTTATATTTTCTTCCAATTGTATTGCCATTTTCTAAGAACTGTTATGGAAAGCTCCAGAACACCTCAGGAACCCTATTAACCCTCCCACTAAAGAAGGGGATATGTATAGCCTTGGTATCATCATGCTTGAGATAGGTACAAGGGCAGGACCATTCGACGAAGAACGGAAGTTCATGGACACTGACCGTAAGTATTGAATCTGCCCAACTGCTGTTCATAATCTTAATGTCTTAACGTCTTTGTTTAAATTGGTGTCGTCTCCCAGTTGCTTCTTTACAAAAAAGGAAAACCTTTTTTCAAGAAAATGGAAGGGATGAACATTAATTAGCGCAAATAAACACAAATATACTTATGAGACCCAGCCATTTGTACCCCATCCACACAAACACCTCCTCCCTTACCTTCACCCCACCCCACACACACACCCTCACACATCTTAGCTTCATTCTTACGAAAAAAGCGAGCGCGAAGCGCGCGCTTAATTTTGTTGATATTTTGTATACGGTTATTTGGACCTGAAAATTAATTATTCTGAGCAGTTTTGTAATAATTCTGTAAAAACGAAGTGCGAGCTCATAGTATTAATATGCTGACCTGCGAAATGACATGTTAGTGACTGTTTGAGTAACTATTGAATAGAACATATATTTCACCAATCAAGAAATGGGAGTGTGAAGCGTGAGCTGAAAATTTTGATAATTTTACCATCCATTTTGTATCCTTGAACAGGATCATGGTTATATAACTAAACAATATTGAAGTGAACGCAGAAGTCGTCAGACCAACATCCCTGCGCTCGAGTATAAACAAATAATATATATAATTTTTCCCAACGTACAACTCAGACTTTGCATCTTTAATTGCACCGACACATTCTCAGGTTATCTCAAAACCTCGCCATCCCTGTCTCCTTCTTTCTCTATTTTCTCCTACAGTTTATTTTTATTTTATTTCCTTTTTTTATTTTCTCTTTCCTTCTATTCCGTTGTTCCCTTTTTCCCCTTCCTTCTATTTTTGACCTCTCTCCACTTTTCTTCATTTCCCGACGATAGCGCAGATTTACCGACGACATTCAGAGTAGTGGGGCAATTAGTAGCCCTGCACGAAACGTCCGGCCTGAAGAAAATCGAAGTGTATTCATTATTTTTGTTAATGCCATCCAATTTCGTTTTAAAATTTGAATATAAAATGGCCTTCCCCCCCCCCCCCCACCTTGAACGTGGGCAATAGTTGAGTTATCAATCGTCTTCGGCAACGTTTTCCAGTTAATGATATTAATGATATCTCAATTACAAAGAGATCTTGGATTGCTTAAAGTCAACGACCACTCAACCACCGTTTCGTGCCTTGATTCCTGATGAGTCGTGGAGCCCTGAAATCAAGGATCTAATGAAGAGATGTTGGGAAGAGACCCCAAGCGATCGACCTACTGCTGGTACTCTTCACTCTACACTCAAGAAAGTTAACAAGTAAGTTACACCTACCCATGAATAATAACAATCTAGGAGGCATATACATTCAAGACCCATTTTCAAATTTATTGAAATAGTTATCATGAATATACCCTGTTATATATATATAAATGGATTTTTGCTTGCGTTCCTCGTCAGACATCAATATAACTCAACACACAAATTGATAACATTGTTTGATCAAAGCGTGAAACTTCCTCCTTCTCTCCAGTTGTAGCTTAAAAAGATAACTAAAATAAGAAATAATTATTTTGCAAATTATTTAAACATCTAAATTAGACCCCAAGACGACTGATCTCTTTCGTTTATAGTTTTAAGAATAAGCTATTAATTACACTTCGCGGTTTTCATCCACTTTAACTGATTTTTTTCCTAACAAAATTACTAGGCTTGACTCCATACATCGTTCGCATATTATGTTGCAGTTATACATAATCTATTTGATATTGTTAAAATGTATGAATTATATTGATGTGGTGATTCGTTTAACCAAGTAAGTAATGGGTGCAGAAGTTAAGATTTCTTTAAAATCAATAGCATTGGCGGTTTCAGTTTTCAGCCCTATATGGTATTACTTACTTTTGCAAAATAGGGGGATGTCCAGCGGTGGTAACATTTTGGACAATCTATTGAATCGTATGGAACAATACGCCACAAACCTGGAAGCTTTGGTCGAAGAGAGGACAGCTGCTTTCTTAGAGGAGAAGAAACGATCAGAGACACTGCTTTATGAAGTACTACCTAGGTAAATACTTGAGATTTCATAGAGAAATGATCAGAGACACAAAGAGTTACACAGGTTCACTGGTGGATCCGGGGGGGGGGGGAGCACGAGCGGGATATGCCCCCCCCCTGATCCACCAGTGAACCCGTGAGAACCTTTGAGAGCCATAATAAAAATCTTTAATGTAAATATGCCATCTTTACCCAAGCGCGCACCCCCCCCCCCCCCATTTGAAAGCGAGGACTTTTGGCGGACGAAATGACCTTAAATGTTAGGTGAAAACTTTTTTTGCTTGTCAAATTTTCATCGGGAATGTATGCCCCCCCCCCCCTTGGAAAATCCTGGATCCACCCCCTGCACAAGTTGATATAATTATTGCCTGAAGAAAAGGTTAGAGACACTGTTTTAAGAAAAATTATTTGGGAACATAATTTATATTACAAGAATAATTTTAAGACACATTTCTTCTAGAATTTCATTGGGTATGTCGGAACGCTCTAAATTTCAAGGAGAAACTTGGAGTTGATCCTTAGGATTAAAAATTATTAAGATTTTCTGCTGGATTTGGATTTATTTAAACTTCTAAGATGTTGGTGAAACATTGGTACTGCTTAAAGAAGTTTTACCAAAGTGAGCATACTAGAAATTACTTGTGAAAACGGTCGGGTATTTTCGAGATACAAAAAAACAATTTTCCCCCTTTTGCATTGCCACATCTCTGTCATAAAACAAACTCTTATCCTCTCATTCGTTGAAACGTGTATTACTTTTTGGAAGGTCTGTCCGTATTCCTCCATTATATTATGAGATTCGTATTCATGTGAATAATGAGCATCTATCTAAAAATGTTTATTGAAGATGACAGCATTATCTGAATCAGTATGATGTCTTGTGATTTAGTTCGAATTATTGTTTTAAAAAACTGTGATGTCATTAATCCGGGGGCTTGGGTCAACCTCGATTAGTATTTTGCTATTATGTCAGCCCCAATTCAGGGGCGGCGATCCTTGGGGGCCGGGGGACACAGTGCCCTACCCCACTTTTTGAAGCACTGAAAAGTGCCCTTTTTACGCAAGAAAAATGTCCCTCATGAACGTGTACTATGCCCCTTTCACCTTTTCACCCGTTTTAGGTGTTACCAAGTGCCCTTTCTCGTATTGCCATTTTTAAAAAGCAAAATTGCCCCCTCTCGAACGTGCTCTGTGCCCCCATTCACCTGAGAAGGACCCGTTTTATTTGTGAGCATGTGCCCCTTGCCTTCTTGTAAGTGCCCTTTATCGAATTAGTGCCCCTTTTTACCCAAGAAAGGTGCCCCCTACGAACATGTTCTGTACCTCTTTCACATGAGAAGGACCCATTTTACGAGTTAACGAGCGCCCCTTTGAAACAAGAAAACAATTATCTCATTCGTTTTGTGTTACTACAAAACTTGTAAGTATAATCCTACGTGCCTTCACGAGTCATGAGTGTGGGGTAGATAAGCAGAGATGTACAGATAGGGGGGGGCTCTTGCCCCCTCCCCACATTTTTCATGACCAAGAAAAGGAAAGAGAGAAGGGTGAAATAGGATATTATTTTCTGAATATTAGTTGTCAAAATCTATCACAAAATTGGATTTAGCTATAATGTCAAATTTTTTGCTCGCTCACAGCTTCTTGTAAATTTACGTGATACGACATGTCGAGCCCCCTCCAAATTTGTCCCCATTACGCCACTGTAGATAAGTCATTTTTCTTTGTTTTAAGATAGTGCCCTTTTCAAAAGAAAAGGTGCCCTTTTTTCCCTGTGCCCCACCCCACTTTCAACTTCGCTCCGTCGCCCCTGCCTCAATTTACAAACTTTTTTTATGTGAGATACTTTTTCATGTAAATGTACTTGAGAGTGGGATTTGATAATAAATTCAATTCAATTGTTCAACAGATCGGTAGCAGAGCAGCTGAAGATTGGCAAGTCTTTTGATCCCGAGTCTTATGAGAGCGTCACCATTTTCTTCAGCGATATTGTGGGCTTTACCGCCATCTCCTCCGAGAGTACACCCCTTCAGGTACAGAGAATAAAGCTATGGTTATTCCAATATACCAGTATGGTTTGTTTTACTTTGATTAGAAGGGTAATCTCGCTAGCATAGCATGCTGCTTACCTTCTTTCAGATGTGTAGGTATATCCGGCAGAATAGAGAGAATATTAACGATTCATGATTTCATAACTACTTATTTTACTACGGTACCACTTGGCCCTTTTTTAGATCATAACAATTGTCTCGAATTGTCTCCGAAAATATAGATTACTGACAGCATGATGCGTTAAAAAATAACAAAGCTCTCTTAAATATTCTTTCTTTATCGACTTACTCATTTAGTTACTTAGTTCAAGTTCAAGTTCAATTTATTCAAAAAACCAGACATATTATGAGTACAAATCAATGATCAGATGGTACAAAAGAATACATGATACAATATGAACGGTTTTCTAGGACCCCGAAGAAGCACAGCTTGTGAGTGGGGCCCTATATACCTCTAAATAAGATGTAGATCTAAATGTATAAAATGACAAAGGAGAATACTTAATAAACAGATATATCGACAACAAATATGTACAAAATGTACATTAAACAAGTGTCAGCACAAACACACTCACACACACACACACCCTAACACACATGACTAGGGTGGCCAACTACGAGATACATGTAAAACATTATAGACTCTATGGAAGAAAAACTTTCTAAATTAACTAAGATAATAGATTGTCAAAGAGGTATTTTTTACATTGCACTTTAAACCGATAAAGAGTTGTACAGTTCCTAATATCAGAAGGTAACCTGTTCCACTCCTTGATACAGGTTGTTATGAAATAATTTAAGAATACATTAGTTCTTACATAAGGTCGGTGGATAAAGTTATGTTGACGTGTATTGTAATTGTGTATCTGAGAGTTAAGGGGAAATAAGTCTTTTAGTTGGCAAATTTGGGGGCAAAAATTAAGATTAAACATGAAAATCAGACAATTAAACGCAACTAACTCGTCAAAAGGGAGCAATTTTAGCTGAAGGAATAAAGGTTTACTAGGGTGTCTGAAAGTTGAATTGGTGATGAGCCTTATGATTTTCTTTTGTAAAACTTTTAGTTTGTCAATGTAAGTCTTAAAAGTATTACCCCATCCAACATATCAATATATTTATTTTTAATTTATTCATTGGTCTATTCATTCATATTCATATCCCCAAACCATTCATCTACATGATGTCACAACTTAAAACATTTCGTCGCCCTTAACATGCTACATCCCTTGCTATTAAAGTCATCAGCATATGTCATTTTCTATCGTTTCATATTTAGGTGGTTGCTCTTTTGAATGATCTGTATACATGTTTTGATGGTATCATAGCCAACTCCGACGTTTACAAGGTATGAATACAGTAAGGCGTTGCCTAAGTAGTGATAATAATTATGATTGCAAAAAAAGTTATTAAAAAAAACAAATATCAAATTAAGTGCCATTTAATTTTAGGAGAATCAGGAGATTGTTTTACTACGAAATTGATTGGAATGACACGATCGTTGAAATATTACTTTTAATCCACACAAGGGGTATTTATGCGATCTAAGCCTCCATGAATACTATTGGTTAACCTTTCCAGCTATGCCGACCCCCCCCCCCATCCCGCTGCCCACTGATCTGCTAATGTAAAGCGATACTTAAAGTGGAGCAAGATATATTTGCGTGATTAGGTGGTAAATCTTGCAATACCTAGCTGTTGTAGCTATGTAAGTGACTCGCTGTGAAGTAATATCACCTTTTTCGTGATCATTATATATTTAGAAGAACTAAGTTATTTACAAATAAGCGAGCTTACGACCATTTGCAAAGAAGTCCACTCATAATTTAAACTCAGTATCATTGTAATTTTGTTACAGGTTGAAACTATTGGCGATGCTTACATGGTAGTATCTGGATTGCCTATCAGGAATGGTATTACGCATGCTCGAGAGATTGCTGTGATGTCTTTATCTCTCTTGGAAGCTGTCAAGTCTTTTAAGATTCGACATCGACCTGGTGAACAGCTCAAGTTAAGAGCAGGAATACATTCTGGTAAGAAAAAAAAAGATCGGCCCCTCTCCAAAATTGAATATAAATGAACTAACCTTAGCGTTCTCATCTATGATGCTGAATCTTCATATTTGAAGAAATAACATACGAATGTTTACTTTGTGTGAATCAGGCAATTGTTCGATGATTCCGCGTCATGTGCTAAGATATAAAATCTATGACATAATAAATTATGATAATGAAATGAGTTTGGTATTAATCATAATAATGAGACTCTATTTTCTTAGATAAGAGGATACTAATCCCCGCCATAATGTTAGCTGAAACCTATATTCTATCTTATTATTTTTATGAAACTAGAATATGTTTTTCGAAGTCGTTCTCAAATTTGTTGTTCGGAGTCGTTCTCAAGTTTGTCCTTTGTTCTAAATATGTTTTGGTGCATGACTTTGTAAAAAAAAGAGAGGAATCTATCAAGGATCTCGAGAACAAAAGGTTTTCAATTTCTAAGTAAAGTATGTTTAAGTTTGGTTTCAGGTCCATGCGTTGCTGGTGTGATTGGTTTGAAGATGCCTCGTTATTGTCTCTTTGGTGACACGGTTAACACCGCATCTCGAATGGAATCAAATGGTGAAGGTAAGGCATCGGGATAGCACGATCTTTGAAAGACCCAGTTAAAAGACTGATATACAATATTGTATCAAATCTTATCAAACCAATGATTATAAATCATTGATATTATAATCATTGATAATTGATTGAGCCAATTAATATTAAGTATGAAGAGTCAGCTACAAATAAATTTACCATACATGTAATATATGACATGACATTATATGGTAAATTTATGTGTAGCTGACTCTCCATACATGATATTAATTGGCTCAATCAATTATAAGGAAATGGGTAAACACCGTTCCCTTGTCAACAAAAATAATCATATCTATTTGTTAACTCGAGGACGCACGCGCGTCATCTCAAAAGCGCCATTAGGAATAGGACATTTTAGGGGATACTTGTTGTCCCTTGATTTCAATGAATTGTATTTCTTCACAAAATTGAGTCCAAGAATTTCAATAATCAGGATCGTTTGGATGGTGCTTAAGATAGCACGACTGAGTTTTTATTATACCTAGGCCTACACAGTTCTTTTAATCAGTGTAGGTGGATTTGATTATTATTAGATCTGTTTATCTTTATAAATTTTCTTTTGATTTGTTCATATGCATAAAATTTAAAAAATCCTATCCTACGATATTTATTTCTCATCAGCCATGAAGATCCATACGAGTTTGAATTGCAAGAAAATCTTGGATAAATTTCATGCTTTTGAAGTTGAGCTGAGAGGGCAAGTAGAGATGAAGGTAAGTCGAGATTTGAGGGTTTTTTTTTTCATTATACATTTTATAAGTTGGATACATTTGATTGTAACAAATTATATATGATGGTGGTTCCAGGTCTTTGGGTGGTCCCCAAGTCTGCGACCTAACGATTTGAGTTAAGATTTTTTTCACAAAATCTTTGAGTTGATAATGTCCTTATATTATTATGAGTAAGTGTGCCAAACATCTCATAACAATTTGAAAGAAATACATATATGATTTTCTTGGAAAAACCTCGGGCAGTCATTTTCAGATTGAACAAAAAATGGTGCCCCATGTCTGCGCACCCATTCACTTTGCACGCGATTCTGGGATTTTGGAGTGAAAGGCTGCATTTTGAGGCCGTCACATGAAATGCCCAAAATTCATTATTTTATAACCATTTTGAGTCATATTTTTAATGAATATCTGTTTATATATTCCATGTGTAAAGTTTGTGTTCGTCGCGTATCTTCTTTTACTAGAATCGCGCAGAAACGCGTATGCGCAGACAAGGGGGACTGCGCAGACTTTGGGGAACTTGCCATATTTATTTATGGATGAAATTTACATGCATCTTCTTACAGCAAATAAGAATCAGCATCCATTTCTAGCCAGATTCCTAACCAGTAGTGCAATATCCTGAGCAGTGTACTCTTTGAAATAAAGGCCCACTTGAAAAATAGCAAGATTATTCACTACTAAATCAAGTAGAAATACACAAGTATTTTAAGACTTCTTATTTATAACACAAGGCAACGAGAAACAACGCATAGTATTGGTCAGTTCGGCACCCCTTTAATACTTCAGTATCTTTCACTTTATCCCACAGGGCAAAGGCTCGCAGACGACATACTGGTTGATATCACATAATTCAATGGAGAAATCAAACTTCTAACATTAAGAAAATCTACTCAATTTGCAAAAAAAAATGTGTTTGAATCTTTGAACGTTCAACACGAAACTCGTGTTTCATGCTGACGATCTCTATTTTAGCACTATAGGACCTACACTGCAAAAACTCCGGTGTTGATTTAACACCAGCCCGGAATCTATATCTGTCCACACCAGAGTATTGAAACAACACCAGTTTGGAATCAAACCGATGCTGTTTTAATACTAATTGGTGTTGTATAAACACCTTTCTGGTGTTTGACCAATTGAAACTGGTGTTGTTTAACACTTCTCTGGTTTGGACATATATAGCTTCCGGGCTGGTGTTACATCAACACCGGAGTTTTTGCAGTGTACCTTCTATCTCACGATGATGTGGGTTCCAATAGAACAACTGCTATTACAAATACTAGTACCAGAACTATATTTGCATTCTGATATACTATCACCATGGACCTATAGGTCCATGCTATCACTAACCAATGCAATTCATATTAATTTGTGTACCCTGGTGAAGTAGATGCAAACTCGTGTATATCTTGTGTTATATCGGATCCTGAAAAAAAAAATGAATATATATATATATTGGAGCATACTCGTTGGTTTATTTATGACCAGCGGATTTATTTTAAAACTGTTGACTAGTGATTGTTATGAGATAATGGTGACAAGTAAGAACCCTGCATCATTATGTAATAAAACAAATGAAACACATCAATTTCTTTGAGCATTGATAACAACAACGCACACACAGTATTTTGAAAACATCCCAAATCGCCCTCGATTACCGTCTTGGGGACATGGTTTCAAAAGTATTTCTAACTCATTTTCTCTCAGATGTGCAAAACTTGTCTAGGTTGTTACGGGGAGAACTTTTCAATACATATTTCATAATTATGTTCAAAAGTATTTCTTGAAAACATTCCAAATTATTTATTTATTTGCGGTAGCTGCATGGTGAGCATGTCACAAATATTGAACAAGTGCAATCTGTATCTTGGTGCAAATATAAAAATAATTAAAAATTTAAAGTGCAATTGGAATATATGAATTTCAAAGAATACTGTACATATTAATATTCATAGTTGTGTACATGAAAACGTAAATTAAAATATGTTTATGAAATAAAGTTAACTTGTGATTTGTATTGTAATTAATGTAATAAACATGCTTTACATTGATTGATAAGTTTAAAGAAATGCCAATGAATAGGCCTTTACATTATTATTGGTGGTTAATATGATCTAAATTCCACGCTAGGATAAGACATATAAGATCATTGTATGGTAAAATTAGCATTGTATTTATGCATATACAATATTTCACAAATCATACACATGGCTTAACATAAGTTTGTTTATCCAAAATTATCACATAAAACGTGGTCCCAAAGTTAAAATTCGTAAGTCTTAGGTTACCTTGAGTACTATGGGCTAAATAATACTTCACAATTTTAAAATACATTTAAAGAAAGGAATGATTTATTATTGCATAAAAACACACACCAATTGAGTTGCTTCTATGTCTATTCCTGTATATATTTTAAATTGTTTTACCGTTCACAGTAATATTGATCCTAAATCATCGCGAACAAGGTATAACAATTGTGTAATAAATGCTTTAGAAATCTCTTTGTTTTTAATATCTAATCATTGTCTAAAGGAACATGTTTTTAGCAAACAGGATAAACAATAGATCGAAACCTCGCTGATAAACTTGAGAGCAAATCTAAAAAAATTGTTATGTAACAATAAGTATTGATATGTATGTTATTAATTAATTTAAGTAAATGTTAAACGGTGATGAAATAATGTGTTTAGTGTAATGCAGTTATTTTTTTTCTAAAAATCCTTAATTGTGATGACATATCAAATTCATGTACGGTATTTTGTGCTCATTCGTGCTTCACTTTACTATTAAAGACATTTTTGCATGGTGTATTATTATATGAAAGTTTTGTTTGAATTAATTATATATGTTTCTTACGGATATTTATATCACATAACTACTGTGTGCAAGCCAGATCTACCCCCTTTCAAATTTAATCATGATTTCACAGTGATGGACAGAAATGCATATCTCAATATCCAATAAAATTCCCTTAGCGTTACGATGCTTCCCATGCAGTCTTTATTGACTTTCATTGCCTACCATACATTCCCATGATGGTGCATAGTAACGGGCATTATTCATGTGTCTAGGCCGACTGGTATATATATCATTTATTTCTAACTACCAAGAAATCATTTTCAACTTTTTTTGATCAAGTACTGCATCATGTATCTATCTTCACAACTGAGGCTACTACTACTTATTGGCGCGGATTCTGATAGCTTTTTTTGCATATCATTCCTCAGTACCTGTAACACTCTAGGGCAGCGAGTCGGCGGGTTGGTATCATCACATCATAGGATCCATGATCAAATTAACCCTATTCAAACAGGCTATCTTAAATTATTTTTTTTTCAGACGTTACGTCATTCATCACCTACAGATCAGTTAAATTCTACAGTGAAAAGATCCCAAAACATACAATTTTTATAATTGGAAAAAAATGAAATTCAAATTATTATTTGGTACTTAACAATTATCCTTGCAAAAAGAATAAGGACGGTGAAACCACCCCGTCGATGCACTGACTCAAATAATTGTTTTGTTTTAATAGCTTATACTAGGGGTATAACTCAGAAAATAACATTCATAAGGTCACCAATACTGGTCCTCTCTTTTTCCCAAGAATTCTATACTTTTGGAGGTCTCAAGTGAGTTGTGAAGATAGAACACTGTCCGTCTATATGTCCTTTATCGTACACTGCTATATCAATATAAGTACACCCTCATTATAATCTAGTCAGAATTCACAAACCCGCTCACCCGGGGAGCGCTTCATGAGAGGACTTGTCAGAAATTTTGTCCGACAAGTACTGTTTTAACGGACAGTTACTGAGGTAACAGTGCTTTTTAGCCAATCATAGTCAAGGAAAGTTGTCAGACTTGACAACTTGTCGGACGAAAATGTTGATGAAACGCTCCCCACATCACTAATTAGACAAGTACAAACTAACATGATCCTCTGCATTTCATTTTGGACGGTTCAATTCTAAAGGCCACCGCACACCTTACGACTGTTCGCGATCCGATTTTGGAACAAATCGCATTTTGCTCATTTTCTGAAAAAGTGAATGTAACATATCATTTTATTTGAGGTTAAAATTAATTGAAAGAATACTAATATAACCATTTTGAAAGATTGCAAGCCTTTATTTTAGAGTAAAGGCCAAATTAGTTTCAAATCGTAGGCAATCGTACGACTGATATGACGTCATTATGATTAGATATTAAATTCGCTTTTATTCTAAGAAGGATGATAGCTTAGTCACAGATTTGAACACAGGTATTCGTACGATGATTTAGAACATTACACAGTAAGATATTCCAAGTCTCAATATTAGCATCAAATTCTACTACATTTTATTCTGAAATCGGGTCGCAGACCAACCGTAAGGTGTGTGGTCGCCTTAAGCTTACTGTCCAAGTCCAACTAGTCCTAACTCATATCTTTTCGAAGTTTTCTCACACATAGTCATGGTCGTAGTATTCCACGTTAAAGTCTTCGTATACACCGTCGTAATCAATATCTTCATATTCGTCATCGTTGTCCCCATCAGCGATGAATTCGTCTCCGTCATCATCAATGTGTATCGTGTAGTCTCCGTAATCAGGTACACCAAAGCCATCGTCATGTTCGTACTGATCTCCAAGAAGGTATTGGCTGTCTTCTTGGTAATCGGTATTAGAGACATGCTTTCTCCTATATGCGTAGTCATCATCACTTGAATCTCTGTAAAAAATAAAATAATAGAAAATAGCAAATCGTGAACATAAAATGCAAATTATATGCTCATATTGATACATAATTTAATAAGCATTACAAGCCTGCCTGTATGCCAACAGTAGCCATAATGAGATTTAAGAAGAATACTGGACAAAATACGGGATACGATTGGAAAATTACATTTTTGACATGGCTAGCATCTATGGAATCACTTACTTTTCTTCGCTCAAGTCTGAATAGTCAATATACTCCACTGGTCCCATGCATAACGTGCACATGTTGTTGATCTCAGCAATGCATTCTAAACAGTAGATAGCTGAAATTTGAATTGGAAATTTCATGTAAATTAGTCATATTACAAGTGCTTTTCGAATTTTCAGCCTCAACGCGAAAGAAAATTGAGGATACATAGCATAAAACTCAATTATGTCAATGTTAATGATTGAAAATAAATTTAAATAATTCCTTTCTAATTTCTTCCGACCGGGCACCATCTACAGAGGGTTTATTTCCAATTCGTCTAATGTCCATTCATCCAATTGCCAACTCGTCTACTACTATTTGGTCTATCATCAGTTCGTCTACTTACCACATGGTCTACTTTCATTTAGTCTAATGCCATTCCGTCTAATAACCAGTTGGTCCAATAGCCATTTAGTCCATATACCATTTGGTCTAATTGAACTAAATTGTTAATTGTGAAAAATGAATGAAAAGAAAATGGGTATTAGACCAACTAGTTATTAGACGAAATGGTAATAGACGAAATGGAGATTAGATGATGTAATGATTGGACTAAATGGTTATTGGACTAAATGGTTGTTAGACGAAATGTTGATGGACGGAATGGCATTAGACTAAATAAAGGTTTACCATGTGGTGAGTGGACGAGTTGGCAGTGGACGTATTGGCAATTTACCATACAGAGAATTGCAAATATAGACTTGCCAAAAGACGAAGTACTGATGCGTGTCTGAAATGTCAATCCTACACTCTAAATTACAGGGATTTAAAATAAGTCTAGATGGATTGTAGTTAGGGACCAATCGATTTCTGGATTTTGTTTTAATCCTAAAGACTTAAATTTAAATCTCAAATGATTTAAATTCAAATTAAATTTAAATCTTTCGAGATTTAAAAAAGGAATCTGAAGGATTCAATTAAATCCGGAATTCGATTGGTCCCTAACTACAGTCCATGTGGACTAATTTTAAATCCCTGTAATTTAGAGTGTATACCTACCATCGCAATCTGGAGTGCCACAATCCCTGAAGTTTGTTTGATCATCTGGTTTTCCGGGAAGTCCACACTCGATACAAAACTTTCGATCATACCCACAGAGGCCGAGAAACAATCGACAAATACGTGAACTGTCAAAGTATATGGTAAATAACAATAATTGGTTAACATTGTTAGATTAATAGGGCAGGCTCCCGATTTATTCATTTTTTTGTGTGTATTATGCATATTTGCCTTGGCACAAAGTAGTTGCATAAAGAATATGCCTATACTGCTGCATGGTTTGGGAGCTTCACTCGGCTGCCGTCCAGTGACCCGTTGCATAAAACTTTTGCCAAAAAAGACTGACAAATAAACAAAAACTCTGGCAAACAAATTATGCCATTGAAAATTACACATTAAAAACAATTATGCAACGCGTCAGTGGAGTAAACATCTTGGCGTCGCCTACTCACGACTTACAATGTCAAGAAGGTATTTGACCTTTTTAGAGGTGATATCATATCAGGGGCTTGAAGCTCCTTGGTAATATAATGATAGGTTGATGACAATATGACGTTAAAAGCCGTGGTACTTTATCAGCAGAATTTGCCCCCCATGCACGGCCATCTGCAAGAACTTAAGGCGTATATTTATGTGCACGGACCCGTAAGAGTTAATATGGCTGTCAGGAGAGGTATGTGCAATTTTACACAGTAAAAACGCTGTTTAAGATTTTATACAACGCTGTTTACTATATGAACCCTACAGTAGTTGTTTAACAGTTTAAACAATCATGTTTAATTTATTGAAGATTAGATATTGAAAATTAAACTTTGTTGTTTAAGATTTTAAACACTTGTTTAAACTGTTTAAACAATTACCGTAAGGGTCATATAGTATACAGCGTTGTATAACAAATTTAAACAGCGTTCTTACTGTGTAGTCCTGCCAGCAGCCCCTCTTTCTCTCAAAGAAAAGATACAGGGTTTACTACGACTGGTTGTGCCACCATCAATCGCCGGTCGGGTGCCAGGCTCAGATTCGGACGATGGAAATTTCGCTTCGATATGAGTTGGGTTTTAAAATCACTAGCATCTACGAAGGAAAATGAATACAACATATTCCCCCCCCCCCCCCCGAAAAAAAAATGCATGTTTTAATGAAATTTGAGGCGAGTATACCTGGATGCCAACTTGCTCCTGAATCCAATATCTTCCTGTGTCTTGTCTGGCCCCTGTCTCTGAAACTTCATTTTGAGAGCTTCCACCAAACCACCACGTTTCCTCATGATATGGTTGTACAGCCATACTACTCGCAGTTTCTCCCTCTCAGGGTAGTAGTATGCAGCGGCAACCCGGCGAAGTCTTCGGCCGTAAGATTCTGTCAGTACCAGCAGAAGGCACACAAGAAATATGCCCCCTGAAATAGTACAATAATAGATGTTTGTGGTTAGTTCTAAAGAATTACTGAAAGTACATCGATCAAAAGGATCAAACGACTGGAACACGTTCCATCACTTCTATGTATTAGTTTCGAATTATTTTTGACTAGGCTTACGGGCAATATGTCTCAGGTGTTGACACCTTTGTTCACTATTGAGGCTTAGTCACATTTCATTTGATGGTGACTTTAGTGGAAACCTTGATTTGTATGTGCCGTTGAGTAATAAAGTATCACTGATGATGTTCCATATTGCATCAGGGTCTGAGTATTAAACCGTATTCTTTGGGGTCAAACAATTATCAAACAATTCCACTAATGCTGGAATCTGCCCTGAAAAATAAGTGAATTACCTATTTGATAGTATGAGAATAGATCAGGAGGATTGGCTGCTGGTAGACATTTTGTTGTATCTATGGTGATATTAGCATGAGACGCAGGATCAAGAGCCTTGACCAAGACCCTGTAGACATCCGAGAGTAATCCATCACCTTGTACAATCAGATGCACAGTTCCCGGCACTGTCAATCAGATCAAATCAAATGTCACATGGTATAATGCTACACAAGCAAGCGTTTCAGTGGATTGCATACTACTTTTTGGACACTGAATCTCTATCAGCAGTGGCGGATCTAGCATTTTTCTTAAGGAGGGGTTTGACCGAAAATTTTGACAAGCAAGCAAGCAAAAAAGGGGGGCTTCACTACAAAATGTTGGTACCGAGATTATTTTTTGACAAGTAAAAAGACAAGAAAATATATATATATATGAATGAAGGTGATATGGGATTGGCTCCAAAATGTAGATCATTACTTTTTTTTACTTGACAGGCCAAGGGGTGGAGGGAGATTTAAACCCACTACTCCCCCCCCCCCCCCCGTAGATCCGCCACTGATCACGGACAACTTTTTTCCTGTTTTATATCTTTTACCGATTCCATGACATTTGCTCCTATGGAAAATCCTCTGCACTTTAAGCTAAACATAAAACCTGATCTCCCAAACTAAAGAATCCCTAATTCTTATGTTTAAATTATTATCATCTAAACAATATTCAGACCGGAGCAAAAGTCTTGTCACCCATTTACCATCGATTCAAACAGATTCTATCATGTGAAAAACATGAATGTGGTTTCAGGGTTAGGACACAGATATCGCGTATGTTCCCGGATATTTGTTCGCCGTTTTTCTCCGGTCACAAGGACCTTTTTATTAACTCAAGTAAAAGAGAAAATAGAAAGAGAAAAAAAAGTTAAAGAAAAGAAAAAAAGATATTGAGAGGGGAAAAGAGCAAAAAAAGTATGAGGAATTGAAGATATCAAAAAGTAAGAGTTGAAGAAATTCAACAATGAAGAGGTTTATTTACATCCTTGCTTGACGCTCATCTTGACCTTCTCACGAATGACAGTTAGGAAAGAGAATGCCGATACATCTGCAGATACGAGCATCAGAGCATAACCTGCTTGGTAGAACCACATCACTAATCCTCTCACCATCTTCTTACGTTCACTCTTTGCCAGACGGAGCGAGACTACAGAAAAGGAAAGAAAAAGGGACACTATTTATTTTTTCTGAAATACTGTCTTGATTACATTAATTAGTGTGATATTTTTAAGCAATTGATGTGTTGGCTCAATTCTATTTAAGTACTCTGTCAATATGTCACTGTCGTTATAGACTTCTGCATCTGTATTCTATTTTTTTTATATGAATGATATGATGATGATTGATGCAACCAGTTTTTCAGTTTGGTCTAGATAAGCCCATATGCCCATTTTACTGTTGCTGTTAATCATAAACGTGTTCTTACAAGGTCTGACGTAATATCGCGTTTCTCGGTCGGTGAGTGGGAACAAAGTAAATTTTTTCCTTGCCATACGTTTTTCTTCCAACCTCACAAACTGATCCGTGATGTATACGTTGTCGAATTTATCCTTTGCCAGGTAACTTGCTCTGTACTTCATTGCCCTGCAAAGAGAGGAAATAAAAGATTTTCATTATCACTACTATTGCCCTCATCAACTTCTCGTCAATGTAAATTTTCAAGAAGAGTATGAATTTGCTATACAATGACAGCTATTTTTCTTTTAATTTGGCGCTACAAGGAAGAGGAGATTTTCCGCAACAAGAAAGAAGAGGGGATTGATGAATATGTGATTTTCCAAAAAAAAAATAGGTTAAAAAAGAGAACGGAAAGTGAAGAAAAACTGATAGATTATAAGGAAAGAGCTATACAAGTAATAAGTATGCTAATTTATGTTTTATAACAAATAAATTACCATTATTATTGCTTAGACCCCCATGCACCCCCAATCTAAATATCCTGTAGCACTACTCATGTTAGAGTTTATTTTTATTTGCTTAGAACGATTGCAAAATGAGATCACACTTACTTTATAAAGAGGAATGCGACAGTAAAAGATAGAAAGTAGTTAACCCAATAAAGGACTGTTCTGATGGTCGAGGTCCTTCCTCCAATCTCCTCCATTATAGCTTCTTTGATATCATCAGCAGACTTCGAGAAGTTTCGGTTGAGAGAGAACTCGTGCGTGAACTCAAACTCGACGTAAAACTGTTCCTCCAACTTGTCCACGGCTACGTCGAAGGCTGGATTTAAACAAATAATTATGGTTGAACGTACCTGCATTTTTTACCATCCGAATCCGTAGGACTATTGGATTTTTTTTTTCATTTTCTTATTTTTTCCTAATTTTTCAATGGGTTTTATATGTTCTAGTTGACCACGTACATTTAACAATATTTTCTGATGAGCGAGAACTTGTGAAAATGACAGCTAATCTAAGAGACAGTACACGAAATAAGTTGTAGGTGCTAAGCTTTGCACCAAGGTTTTCGTGACCCTTTTAGCATGTTTAGTGAAAGTATTTATACTACTGCATTTTCGAGTATAGTTCCAAATTAGTTGCACATTATCAGTCTTTGAAATTTAAGAAAACAAATGTTATGTTTGATGAAAACAAGAGGGTCTTTTTAGTTCTCCATCTGATATATCTGCATTATTTCAATGAATTGGCGATCATTGGAAGTGCCCAATGTGTGTAGGCGATAACTGACCCCCCCCCCCCCCAAAAAAAAGGGGGAAAATTGTGTGTAACAGATCATTATGGTCGTCATTGACTTATCTTATAGTGAGAACATAACACAAAAAGAATTTGCTGATATTTCGAAAAGTTACCTGTTGTTGCCTTGGTAACAACTAAGTGGAGTAACATCGGGAAAAAACAGAGAAGCTGGCCCACTAGACGAAAAGAACAAAAAGAATATTATCCTCGCGATGCATCAAGAGGTGTTCATGGTAACAAAAATAGAAACATATATTTTGCTATCATTGGACAAATAAGTAGCTCTGTATGACAGTTCTTCGGAAAAGCAGGGCGTCACAAAACTTTACTCGAGTTAACAATCGTGTATATTTTCATCACGCAATATGAGTGCAAGGCGAGAGAAATATTTCAGGGTGGTATTTCATAAAATTATTCCTATTACTTTTTTTTTCTTGTTCTTGTGATTATTTATGCATCCTATAATATTGAAAATTCTTTTAAACTTCTAAAAGTATGTCGACCACGACGTTACCCACTCCTTTACTGTTGACATGAGCTTTTTCGCCAAATCAGACTCGCAATCGGTATTTTTATTCCCATCAGAAAATTTCAAGATATGACCTTAAGACCACCATACGACTGGTCCACGATCTCATTTTGGAATAAAACATAGCAGAATTTGATGCTAAAATTATTGATACATGGATTTTCTTACTGCATGTACTGTGTAATGTTCTGAATCATCATACGAATACCTATGTTCAAATCCGTGACTATGCTATCATTCTTATTAGAATGACGTCATAGCAATTGTATGATTGGCTACGAATTAAAAATTAATTTGGCCTTGACTTATTAGTATTCTTTCAGTTACTTTGAACCTCAAACAAAAACAACTTTTATTCACATTTTAAAATAAAATGAGCAAAATGCGATTTGTTCCACTTTCGGCTAAGCCCCCACCCCCCCCCCCCCCCCCTCAAAACCATTCCACGGCCTCTGCACAGGATCTAGCAATACAAATGAATGAAATGAACATTCACTGTTTTTTTTAATACTTACTGGCAGCAACCTCACAAATTTTACTTGTCAGATCAACTATATTGCAGACAAATGATAGTCCCTTGGCCCTGCATTTCTTTTCTCCTTCCTCAAACTTATCGTAGCATATATCCCTCGGTCTACCCATTTTCTCATTACATCTATCCACCATGCCATCTAACCAATCAAAGAACGCTTGGATCGCATCACCTAGACAAACGAAAATTGATTTTACAATGACAGTAATACAGATACACAATGATCATGATGATATTGGTATAAACGAAGAAACAAACCGACGTGAGTTTGGTAGGAAATATAAGAAAGAAAGTGGCTTTATATTAGTGTATTGGTATTGCAGTCCTGGCAACAATGTCAGCTTCCTGCATAGGCCTACATGTAGATTAAGAAGAATTATTTTTTAAGATAATTGGAATATCAAAAAATAATAATAACAACAAATTACATTTGACAAAAATTACATGTAATTGTAATTACGCAATTGTCTCTTTTCGAAAACTTATACCGTAGTATGTGATTAAAGGCGGAGGTCATGTCCTCCCCATTTGCCTCAAATTTGCTCACAATATGGTGTCCTGCTATCAGTAGCCCCCCCCCCCCCGCGAAGTGAGGAGATTGTTACTAATTTTGCAGTGAGAAACTTTTCTTTCACACCCCCCCCCCCTATATAAAATCCCAGATCCGCCACTATATTTTGATCTAGACTAACCAATAGCTTTAACAGCGTCAACGAGCGCCATGAATGCATCATGGGCCTTTTTAACCAGCGTCTTCACTGTCTCTATCATGTCCTTTACACCATCAACGATACCTGTTAGATTCAGAGATAGACACAAATACAGAAAGTATCAGCGTAAGTTGTGTGTTTGTAATGGTGTCTGAGGGCGACAGATATGAAAGAAAGAGAAAAAGAAACATATATATTTAGACTGATGGACAAGGTCACAGAGATAAAGAGTGAGAAATGAAGGGGAGGGATCATCATGATCCACTTTAAACTTGACAAACGGCTTTAAATGTGCATATGAGCCCCATCTTTCAAAGAGCTTCGATTGCTCCGATCAATCACAACTATGGACGGCCAGCAACGTCAACATTTATAATGCATGTTTGCTCAAAATATTTCATGCATTAATTGTTTTCTTGAGAATTCACTGCATGTTTCTCTTTGTTATGACCATGATGACGAGTCCTATTTCCACGCTTCAGTAATTTACCACACAGTATAGGTCTTTCCATATTGCTTACCGGATAGAGGGGATGTGACAATCTGGAAGATGGTTGATGATTGGTTCATGGCTAGGGCTCTACCACAAGCTTGGGCCCTGCTGGCTGCATCTAGGTTGTAGGTAAGGTTTGCAAGAGGTCCACCGAGAAGAAGGATGTAGCCATACGCCATCAGAATCACGCGTCCTTTGCCTTTAGCAACATGATCAATTTAAAATTGTAGAAAAATACACAGTGATCGTTTACGATGGTCTGAGACATCTCCAAGAATTTTAGCAATTAAAAATTCACCCCCCCCCAAAAAAAAAAAAACCTATTTGATAAGGGAAACATGCATTTGCTAAAAGGTTTTGTAAACGCGTAATTAAGAATAAGCCAGGTATGTGCCTTTATCATTAATGATGTTTTGGTAAAGGATTTTCGTCATCAATTAACATTATCATTATGGTAATTTCATATGCTCTAGGAGACTTTAAAAAGGTATTGATGCTGACAGTCATACGCACCTGTAAAGAACTGCGGCAGCATGAGCATAACTATACACCGCACCCTCGAAGAAAAGGCCAATCCAAAACAAAATATGAACCCAAGAATAGAAGTGGTTGTGAGCGCTCTTTTCCAGTCATAACCAATGATGAAGATAAAGATGAAGTAGAAGATGAAAGCAAGTATGCACCCAGAGAGAAATCCGCCAATGTTCTTGCCCAGAGTATTAGGATATGAACCGGGAACACAGCACCACTTCCAGCAACACTTCAAGAAAGATAAATTATGAAATGAAGATGCAGTTAGACCAAGTAAATCTATAATATTCCAAAGGAAGGGGGGCAATAAATGGCCGTCCAAACACGGTTTTCGGGGGGGGGTATTCATAATATAACCTGTTGGCTGGTTTTACATTGCAGTAGATTTGACTCATTTTTTGGTGCACAATCAACATTCATGACTTTGAATTTAAGAAATAACTCAAATTCATATTTTGGGTTTTTGGGGTCGCACTTGTTTACAATAAACTTTTGTCAGGTTGAACTTTCCTTTAAACAAGTATATTGCTATAACACTATAAGCCTATAAGCATCAAGCCAAGGAACAACACTATCTTACCTTAGCTTCAGCAGGCGTCCGATCTCGAAAGACCCTTTTGAGGCATTTGCAGAGACACCAGCAGAAACAAGTTAATATCTTCCAGATGATGAAGAAGACAATCTTGAGAATACCCTTAATGAGCCCTGGTCCCTCCTCTTTAAACCGACCTGTATCTGGTATGTCCTGTTCGAAGATCTTTACGGATTTCCTTCGTCTTTGATTCTTGCTATTCGTGCCTTTTCTTTTCTTCCCTTGACCGTCCGGGTCTTCCCCATCGCTATAATCAGTCCAATCACTCGAGCTATCTCTCTGTAAAGATACAAGAACCATAGATGGTGTTGTTGCCCTTGATGTATTATTCATAATTATTATCATAACACTCATTAACGTTTTTTTTTACTTATCATTATTATCATTATCATCATTGTCACAGTAAACCAAATTATCATTATCGCCATTATTATTATTATTATCATTATTATTGATACACCACAGCCCCAAAACATTGAAAACTATATTGATCTAGAATACCCAAACGTTGTAGGCCTATAATGTCAGGACAGATGAACAAACAATCTGAGAATATTTACACACAATAATGTTTCACAAATGGAATCGAGAATTTGATTTGACGATGTCACCAGGCACAAACACGTCACATTTTTCATTTTATTTGAAATGTTTGATGAGACCTTTATCAGGATGCAATCGCATCCGGACATTGGGTCTACATTACCCACTCCCCTCCCCCTCTTTCTTTCTCTCTCTCTCCCTCTCTCTCACACTCTTCCCGCTTCGAAATTATGTCTAAATAAATACACCTAGGCCAAATCAATTGAAAAGAAAAATGAAATAGACAGTCGATAATGTTTTTGGAAAGAATCTAGATCTACCGTTGTCCGCGATTACCATGATTACTAACCTCGCCTTGATGTTGTCCACCGAGCCTTGTCTCCAACTGAAATCGAATAAAATCTTCCGCAGCATTTTGTATTTCATCCAAGGCATCGTCCTTCAAATCCTCTATCATATCTTCCACTTGTTCCTTAGCCTTCTCTTTTATTTTCTTCTTCACTTTTTTCTTGACGCTCTTCTTGGTCTTATCCTTCACCTTTTTCTTTGCCTTTTTCTTTACTTTCTTCTTCGCTTTGTCCTTGACCTTCTTTTTTGCCTTGTCCTTGACTTTCTTTTTGGCTTTGTCCTTGACTTTCTTTTTGGCTTTGTCCTTGACTTTCTTTTTTGCTTTGTCCTTGACCTTCTTCTTCGCTTTCTGTTTCACTTTTTTCTTCGCCTTCTTCTTCACTTGCTTTTTGACTTGCTTTTTTGCGTGCTTTTTTGCGTGCTTCTTTGCCTGTTTCTTTGTCTGTTTTTTTACTTGTTTCTTGGCTTGCTTCTTCACCGCTTTCTTTCCGGCTTTCTTGGCTTGGGTCTTTGCCACCTTTTTCCCAGTTTTCTTTGCCGCCTTCTTGCCAGTTTTCTTGGCCGCGGTTCCTGCAACTTTCATCATCTTGATGGTTTTACTCGTTTGAAAATTTAACTAACTAGATAAAATAAGATACTGATAAAAGGATATTTGGAATCCATGATGACAAGCATCTGTCACCAAAATTTTGTGAAGATACTCCAAAATTATCTAACAATTAGCTACAATCCGCTGATATATTAAAGCTGAGATTCAGCTGTCATCGAGTTATTGTGCTATGTCAGTGTTATTAAAACCAAGCGCAAAAAAAAATGCGCATGACATAAATTACAATGCGCGTCACTGCTGGACGGCAGCTAGTCTTGGCGCGACAGCTGGGGCGGTATCTGGGCGGTATTCTGAAAACCGTGTTAGCACAAATACGGTGTTAGCTAACACGATTGGTATTCTGAAAATCGTGTTAGCATGAAAAACACGTGGACCAAGTGGTAACACCGCGCAGGTCATGAAATACGCAGTGCGCAACGCGCAACCCCCATACGCTGTGTAAGAGAGGAAGATAACACGAAATTTGGTATTCTGAAAATTGTGTTAGCAAAAGTTTTGTTCAAAGATAACACGAACATTTAACACCAAAGTTAACACGATTTTCAGAATACCGCCCCAGGGCATTAAACTGCTGTGCAGCGCGCTATAGTTTAGCTAGCAAAATTCAGTCATAATTTTATTCGATCGATCTATCGCTATATATAGCTATAGCTTGATACCCCCCCAAAAAAAAGAGAGAGAGCGAGAGAACTCATTCTCGTAAATTCTCGTCAATACTATCTCAAAAAGCTCGAAAATAGAATCTGCAACTCACCAACGTTGTGAGTTCTACTTATTAACTCCGAGAAAGCAAGCAGTCAGCCGGGGGAGAAAACGGGAGGAAAAAGGAAAGGGAGTGAAAATAGGAAAAAAAAATATGAGAAAGGAGAAAACATCCAGAAGAGGGTAGATTACAGAATGAAAGAGGTTGGAAGAAACAGTTAGGGCGTTAGAATGGATGAGCAAAACAGCCAAGGGAAATACTAAAATTGACAATGAATAAAAGGGAAAAGAAAAAGAGAACAACTTAAAACACGGCCGCGGGCAGACGAAAATAATATAACGAAAGAAAAAAAGGAAGAGGAAATAAAAAGCACGGCTGGGTCGTTTAAAGCATCATGTAGGAAGATTAAAAACAAAAAGAAAAGAAAGGGGAGATAGAATGGAAGTACAAAGGCGTTATTGCCAATGAAATATTCAATAGATCATTCTTCTTGGTGCCTGAAAAGCACTACTGATAAAGATGGTGAAAATAGGGAGTTTTCGCTTTTACTACGACGCATCGATTCCTTTTAAAATACAATTAAAATCCCAATGGAGAGATAAGAGGCTTTTATCGAAAGTTGGTGGATTGGGACAGCAGATCATCCGATTGCAAATTATTTCGTTGTCCAGAGTCAAGAGATTCCGATGATGTCCTGGTCCACCAACTTTCGAAAAAAATGGCCTCTCAGCTCTCCATTGTGATTTGAATTGCATTTTCAAAGGAATTGGGTGTGTTGTAGAGAGTTACCCCGTAGTGAATGCGAAAAGTTCGGGTTAAGTCTCAAAGACCGAGCAAGAACACGGTACACGAGTCTCATCTCAGACTCCGCATCTTTAATTGCACCTCATCAAAGATACCTACCCTTTTCAAGAATCCTTATACCCCCATGACAAACATGACATTGTCAGCATAACTATTAAAAAAAAATAAGCCACCACTTCGCGCTCGCATTAATTGCTTATATTCAGCGCGTCCCCCCACAAAAAAAAATGTCCCTCTGACATAGGGCTGAATTTATTCCAAATTATAGTAATCTCAATTCATAAACAGATATAGGAGCTCTCTATGTCTGTGCTCATTTCATGCACTAACTTCCATTAAAATGTCATTGGTCTCGCTTCAGCGGTTTTGAATACACATTCTATTGCATTTCAGCCCATTCAAAGTTTGCAGCAATGCTTTATTTCTGCATTGTCCCATTAGCATATTAATCCCCATTTTAACATCCAGAAAACAGGGAAATTTTCCTTATCTATCCAATAATATTATGCATGTTCAGAAGGACAAGAAATATCTAGTGATTGATAGGGGAATCAGTGCGCCAACTTGAAAGTTTGCAGCAATTCAAAGTTTGCAGCAATGCTTTATTTCTGCATTGTCCCATTAGCATATTAATCCCCATTTTAACATCCAGAAAACAGGGAAATTTTCCTTATCTATCCAATAATATTATGCATGTTCAGAAGGACAAGAAATATCTAGTGATTGATAGGGGAATCAGTGCGCCAACTTGAAAGAAAATGTGTATGATGGAGGAGTACACTAAAGCTGAAGAGTGATCAGGGTAAATCATTCACTTCTTTGACATTAGTAACTTGATAATAAAAACAGTAATGAAAATAAAATATTGTTGGAATTATATACAAACATGACCTGTTTTTTTCAATATAAAATGCACATTTCGCGTTATCAAACTTGAAAGGACTGCACTGTAAAAATATTGGGTAAAATTTTAAGTAGCACAAGGGTAATTATGTGTCCAACCAATTTAGGGCAGTAGTTTAGCCAATGCGGGAAGCATATTGTCCAGTAATGTTAAAAAAATAAGCCGCAATTACTTTAGAATTTTCATCAAACTGGATAAATAAAAATGCCCAAAAGAAATGCCCAATGTTGGTTGGACACATAATTACCCTCATGGAGCATTTTTACCCAATATGTTTAGGGTGTGACAACACTACTTTTTGCCTTTCTGAACATGCTCAATGTTGTGATTTGGTGAGCTTGGTTAAATCATGGATATTTCCCCGGCCGGATGGTCAGATTCTGGATGATCAAATATCGCTGTACTTGTTTAGGGGCCCAATTCAGGGAATACTTGCCAAGGGTTTCGTTTTGGTTCCAATACTTGTATAAGGGTAGGGTTTCACACGCCAATACTTGTTAATGGGTGAGTTTTCAGAATATGGAAAATACTTTTTTAGGGTGCTTTTCGAGATCCCATGGTCGCGCATGGTATCCACTCGTCAATGGAAGTGCCCCCGCCCCCGGGTCAAAGCTGTTTGATATAACAATAATGCAGAACTTACAGCAGTGCTGCATGCAAACTGGGAATGGACTGAAAACACCAAAATATGCCTGATAGTAGACTGCGTATTCAAAACAACTGAAGCGATACCATTATTACTATATTTTATATATAAGTTAATTGAAAATAATATTCAATTTTTAGATTAATTTAGCTATATATCAGAGAGACATGGGGGCGCTATAGATATGCCTAAGGATGCTGTTCATGACTTATAAAAAGTGCTTAATTACAATGCCCGATTTTCAGAAATAAATATCAAATATCATTTTTTTTCTTATCTTTTCTACCGGAAGATCTTCTTTACTTTTAAATCTTTATTGGAAAAAAGCATTCACATTGTTCTGAAGAATTTCCCTTGTATTTGTGGCTTTTAATAAAGTTTGTATAGTTGTATCTATGCATGTGAAATATAATGTTCATGTGAGCAAAACGAATTTTCATGTGGACAGTTAAACGACATTGAATTGAATATACATAATTTCATCTCTCGTTTCACGCTCTCGATTGTTTAGTTGATACATTTCCTCTTCACAGTTTTGATACATGTCAAATAGAGCTTTAAATATTTTCCTTTTGAGTCAAATATATATATATATATATAATATACAATGCGTCCCAAAAAAACTATACACTTTTGAAATGGCTGCCAAATAAATAAAATATATCACTTTGGGGAAAAACACATATATGGAAGTCAATAAAGTTAACTTTCAAATGACACAAAACAATTGGAAAATCATACATGCTTGAGCGAGCACTGCCCACTGAAACAAAGGGTATGAAAATTAGGCTGGGCCGGAATTAGCCTTCCAATTGCTGTCTGTTTTTGAGAGACAAATCCTTTGGTAGAGATGGAGGGAGGGGTGGCTAAACTTTATGTTGACCTTGATCCCATCAATGTACTTCACCTTAAGTCATATATTACTCCCTATTCTCCTGACTCTCATGAACACATTGCTGAGGTCCGCGTGATAAAGTCAAAATGCTGCACTAAAAATTGCAATTCATGATCACTCATGCATTAAATTTCAATTCAATAACTCAAGAAATTTTTTAAAACAACCAACTGATCACAAATGATCATTAATTCATCACAAAACCCTCAACTTTGCAAGTTCCAAACAAACAAAAAACACGAAAGAAATTGGAAGGCTAATTCCTGCCCAGCCTCATTTTCATTCAAGCATGATAGATTTCCAACTTTTTGTGTCATTTGAAAGTTGACTTCATTGGATTTATATATATAGATATATATATACCCTTAAAGTAATGACCTTCAAACATAAATGTTTGATAAAATTTTGAACTAAATAAAACAAGGCAGACATTACTTCCGGTTCAATTTTTTTATGGCAAAAATGCAATCATAAAACGATAGATATGTAAACATTGAAGTTAAAAAGGAGGAAACTGAAGTGTAAAAATATGCATTTTTACATAAAAGAAAGAAGGTGAAAGGATAATTTTGCTTAAAATATATGCAGATTTTTTGATAGAAAAATTATGTATGGAAAAGGGTAATGTATGGCTTGTCAAAGAGGTATTTCTAATGCCAAGAACGTTCATAAGAATGGTCACTAAAGTACATTTCTTATTTCTTATTGATATATCTTCAGTTTCAGTTTTATTTTTTCTCGTTTCCAACAGAACAGTATACAAAATCCATAAGATTATAATAAACAGTTGAAATATAAATAAACATATAGCACAATATACATATATATATATATTAATTTTACATTTAAACCTGGGTAGATCATGAAAAAAAAATATTTTGTAGCTGAAAATAACATATTGGAAATGGAGAGGTTCACTGTGAAGCTATTATTATTCAATAATAGCCAATATTTAATTACATGATTAAAATAATGATTGAAGCCAACAGAAAGGATGAAAAAAAAATGAAAGCAATAACATAATACATGAAATGAGCAATGGACGAAAAATAACCAGGAGAGACGATGAAGAGAAAATAATTTCTGCGTGTGGCCTAAAAATAAGAAAATGTATCACATGTGACGTAGGACAAGTTTATAAAGTTATGGGAAACATAAAATCTTGAAAACATAAACTGATTATATCATTTAATAAAACAATAATAATGGGGATATAGGATTTCTATCAATAACAAAGTAATAAAAAACAGGAAATTTCTTTAAAATTCCTTGGTGTAAAAATTTACAAAAAAACTTACGTGGAAAGACCATAAATGACATATACAAAAATATCTGACTTGAAATTCATCCCGTCACCATATTCGCACTAATCTATATAAGACAATGATCTAGCCTTGTCTAACATATTGTAATACAATATGGGAAAGCAAATCATCTAATTCATTACAAAAATCTTTTTTTTTTGCCAAAACGTACAAAAAGAATAAAAACTAATTCAACATAAATTATATTTCCCACACAGACCCATTGTTTCGGAAGCTTGACATCGCTATTTCCTTTTTTTTCCTTAATCTAAACGGACTCTACTATAGAGATACTTTTAATTTTAATTTTAATATCTTAATGGTAATAAAAATATGTAGAAAACAATAAATATTAATGACATTTTATCTCCGAAATTGTTTTTAATTTTTTTTTTTTAATATAGAACTGTTATTAGATACGAAGGACGTGTCACCTGGAACGATTTGGACAACAGAAATTGAAACGTGTCCATCTCTATCGTGATGATACCCGGATGATACTAGTAGTTATATAGGGACTAACTAAGTAGGCCTATCAGTTTATTATTATTATTGTATTATTTTAAACATAAATATAAATCATATCTTGTCAACTCTCCATCAGCCGTTAATGTGCAGAACTTAAGAAGGTTGACCTCGATAGGTCTCTTGCCACTGCCAGTTACCTATACATTTACTGCATAAATATACTCTCGACGAGCATATAGAAATGCATTAAAGGGATGGTCCGGGCTGAAAGTATTTATAGCTTAACAAATAGAGTAGAATTCACTGAGCAAAATGCTGAAAATCTCCACTTTTGTGTCATTTGAAAGTTGACTTCATTGGATTTATATATATAGATATATATATACCCTTAAAGTAATGACCTTCAAACATAAATGTTTGATAAAATTTTGAACTAAATAAAACAAGGCAGACATTACTTCCGGTTCAATTTTTTTATGGCAAAAATGCAATCATAAAACGATAGATATGTAAACATTGAAGTTAAAAAGGAGGAAACCCGGATGATACTAGTAGTTATATAGGGACTAACTAAGTAGGCCTATCAGTTTATTATTATTATTGTATTATTTTAAACATAAATATAAATCATATCTTGTCAACTCTCCATCAGCCGTTAATGTGCAGAACTTAAGAAGGTTGACCTCGATAGGTCTCTTGCCACTGCCAGTTACCTATACATTTACTGCATAAATATACTCTCGACGAGCATATAGAAATGCATTAAAGGGATGGTCCGGGCTGAAAGTATTTATAGCTTAACAAATAGAGTAGAATTCACTGAGCAAAATGCTGAAAATCTCCACTTTTGTGTCATTTGAAAGTTGACTTTCCTTTTATTATAGGAAATTAGGTTTATTCAATTTTTTTCCTCCAAGAACTAGAAAAATTGGATTGACAATTCATTTAGTGCATGAGATATTTATTGCTGCAACTTATTTCATTATAAGAGAGACATATTATTCACACAAGTATGAAATAATGAAAAAAATATGATTTTATGTAATAACATAAGAAAACAGAAAGTGGAGATGTGACATCATCAGCCCACCTAATGAATATTCATGACGACTGTTTTCACAAAATATTGCTAAACTTTAAACTTCAATAACTTTATTATTTGTAATCCGATTTTGATGAAATTTTCGGCATTTTGCTCAGTGAATTCTACTCTATGTATTAAGATATAAATATTTTCAGCCCGGACCATCCCTTTAAACTCGTTATTGAAAAATGAAGCACGTGGAGCTCTTGTGAGGTCTCGCTTTAAATACACAAATGAAACAGACTCATGCTCCAAATATTTCTTCAACTTAGAAAAAATGAATTCTTTATCAAAAAGTATATACCGCATTCGGCTCGCTTCGGGATGAATTTCGGAGAGCCCTTCAAAGATAAAAAAAATTATGTTCGGGATTTTTATGAATCTCTTTATACTCGAAAGCCAACTGCCGAGAGCGCCATCAATAGTTTACTTGTAAATATCCAGTGTATTTTGGAACCAGATATGAATAACATATGTTGCGTTTGGTGAGCTGAAAGGGGGCTATTATAGTATGTGTAGGGTGTATAATTTGTGGCGCACATGGGATGGGGGTGATGGTTTTGAACATGTCCAAATCCTTTATGCGTGGATATCTTATCAATCATAAAAGTTGTCAATAGATACACAGGCTTTTTGGTTTTGTTTTGTGTTGAAATTGTGCTTATTATTTTCATGGATTGTATTGTGGTTGATAATGGGCGTTTTTCATAGAGAGCTAGTGGTTTGAAGCTATGTTAGGATGCTGAGGATAAGATCAGGTTTCACTGCCCATGTTGCATGATGCACTAAATATAGCTGCGTTTTCTTTTCCGAATATTTCTGAATAAAAAACGAGTGTACGATGATCAAAACGAAGAAGATAATTCTCAAATCGGAAAGTACCCGAGAGCAACAAAACCTCTGTACCCGGGGGACGTTGTTTACACTATGAGAAAACCTACTAAAAACGACAACGCCTGAGTATTCATCATGTTCATTGAAAATAAAGAATAATAAATTAGTTGCTATTGGTACCCATTCTTTTGTACGCACAGATATCGCCCGACGATGAAACTTAAACCGGTTTTCTTGGTTTTCTTGGACAATCATGTTTTGCATCTTTGAAAGGAAGTGGCTCCCCCGAACGTATTATGGTACAGGGGTGTAAAAACGTCATCAATCACGTGACATATAATAAAAAACCGTATTTTCTTTGTAATCAGTTTCAACTTTTTTAATTTCAAGTCAGTGATATGTAAGTTAAACCATTAAGTGTTGTATCCATGTATTTCCCCCAAAAAAAGAAAAATGCCAACATAAAAAACGAGCGTTATTTAGTGACGACAAAGATTCTGCTAACGAAAGTTCATGAAATGTTCCGAAAAGCTTAAGATGTGAAGAGCGCCGCACACGGCGTTCCACGAACAGGGCGTCAAGACGCTTGATCCGTTTTTATCAAAGGACCTTGAGAATCCCATATCTGTAGAAGAACTTTATAATGTTGTCAAGCAGCTAAGCAAAAATAAATCTCCTGGTGGGTGTTTCATAAAGCTGTTCGTAAGTTAAGAACGACTGCTGATCCCGTCTTGCGGTAAGCGGTAGGCCTATATTGAATTGGCGATGGTTTAGCGCGTAAGAAAGGATCACCAGTCGTTCTTAAAGTCACTCTTAACTTACGAACAGCTTTATGAAACGGCCGCCTGGTATCGATGGACTTACCTCTGAATTTTATCATGTCTTTTGGCCCATGCTCAAGAATGATTTTCATGAAGTTCTTACCTCCTCTCTTGAATCTGGATTTTTACCATACTCTTTTAGGAGGGCGGTCATTACTTTGTTCCCCAAAACAGGAGACATCGCTGATATTTCAAATTTGCGTCCCGTCTCCCTCCTCAATACAGACTATTAAATTTTTGCTAGGCTGCTTGCCAGTAGGCTAAAATCATGCATTGATCAGGTTATTGGAAGAGACCAAAGTTATTGTATCCCCGGTCGTTCTATTTATAACCACATTAATCTCATTAGAGATATTTTGTTCTATGCTAACATTGATAATATTCATTTGGCTGTATTGAACTTGGACCAGAAAAAGGCATTTGATAATGTAGATCATATCATGTTTATTTATTTAATGTTATGAAACGCATGGGTTTTGGAAGTAAATTTATATCTTATATACGAACTTTGTATGAAGGGGTTGAAAACCTTATTAAAGACAGTGTGTGGATCCCTAACAACTCCCTTCCCCTTAAAGAAAGGAATACGACAGGGATGCCTTTTATCAGGGTTGCTATATTATAATCTCGCCATTGAGCCTCTCATTGAGAGAGCACGTGTCAAATCATGCCTTAAATATTCCTGCTATTAACAAACCATGTGTAGTATCTGCATATGCAGATGATGTATCGATATTTGTCACAGCCGATGCCGGTTTTGAATTAGTTGAACAAACTTACAAACTGTTTAGTCTAGCCTCTGCTTCTTCTTCTCTATAAGTACAGGCCACCGTCTGGCGTATTGTCGTACTGCATGTTTGAATACAAATAAATCGCAAGGCCTTTGGGTCGGCCGTTGGAAAGGGCGGAATGATAAACCCCTTAACTTCTCTTGGAATAGTGAAGGTCTCCCTTTTTTAGGAGTTCATTTAGGGAACACAGTTAATTATTCTAAACAAAACTGGGTTAAGTGTAAAGAAAGACTTAATAAGACTTTCCTATCGTGGTCTCGTTTATCAAACTCACTCTCATTTAAAGGCAAGGTATTGATTGCGAAATGGCAGCTCGCAGCATCAAAAATATTTCATTTTCTTGCAGACCTTTCTCCTACTGAAAATATATTAAACGAACTTCAGAATTTAATTGTTAAATTTGTCTCTACGGTCAAAATATGCGGCACTGGTTAAAGAAAGAAGTGTTGTAAGAAAAACCTGACGAAGGAGGGCTAGGGTTAGCTTAATTGTCTCCAAGCTCGTGTTCTAACTTATAGATTTTCGATTATTCAACGGTTTCTTTCTTTAAATTCTCATCCAGTAAACGACATTATGGCTCATTTTCTTAGACAATATTGCAAACTAGGTTTTGATTACCAATTGTTCTTTACAAGAATTGATCCTAAATTTTACACTAGGCTTTCAGTTTACTATAGTGAAGTTTTGCGAGCTTGGTTGACATCTGGAGCTCGAATTATGACACAATCCCTCTCTTTTAGCCATGCAATAAATTAACATGCCCTTAAATAGTATTTATATTATTGATGCAATTGATGTTGATAATTTTTTTCCGGCGCGCCTGATGGCATGCGGAGTGAAACTAGTTCGCCATTTGATAAACCCCTCAACTGGTCTTTGGATTGAGAGTGGCTGTCTCCAAAAGAACTTTCGAAGATTTCGACAACCATCATCGCGTCTCATGAACGTGAAACATTACTCATACGAACTGCACTCTCTCAAGTTTTCCCTCACTCAGGCTGTCAACGCAAAACTCTGATCTATTAGCTCCAGATACTCCAATCAACTTCACTCTGGCTTCTTCTGAAATGGACTCATTGCTTCTTCTAAAGCTACAGGAAAGAACTTGATAATGTGACGACCTCATCAAGCTCACATTGGCATGATACTGGTTTTCTCGATTCATCTACAAAAGTGAACTGGCTGTATATTTATCAATTACCAACATCTAAAAAAGAGGCTGATATTCAATACAGACTCCTGCACAATATATCAGGGGCCGCAGAAGCGGGGGGGGGGGGGGGCTTCAGCCCCACTTCAAGTTTTCCAAAACCGTGTACAAAAACGAAAAAATGACCATTATGATTGTGATTATTTGTATGGTCAGCCCCCCCCACTTTTGGCTCAGCCCCCCCCCCCCCACTTTGAAAAACCATTCCGCGGCCCCTGTATACTACCGTCGCTAACTATACTTCATCATCTTGATACAGACATTTCGTCTTTTTGCGGATGGTGCGGAGAACCAGGAACCATTCAACATCTGTTTATTGAGTATATAAAGGAATCCAACCCCGTCTCAATCTTCTTCATAGACTTTTGAACAATCTCCTTCCATCTCTTAAACTTAATTTTGACTTATACTGGGCTCTCATTCCGCATGCCAGAGGACGTGACAGAAAGGTTATACGCCTTGCAAATTTTCTTATCATCAGTCTAAAAAGTACCATTTATTCCATGTATCGCACCTGAACTTTCACTGATCCACTAATTGTTTGGCTACATCGTCTAAAAAACAGAATTTTGTATGAATTCTCTTGTTAAAAATTATGCTCCAATATCGATGCCTTCTTACGGAAGTGGTGCATGAATAAATTACCATTAGCGGGGCAGTATTGCATGGCTCATATAACATTTGGTTTTAATTCTGTGTTTGTAATAAACGGTTGAAAAACTGTGCTACCTGATTTCCTTTGAATGCTCATGTCAAACTATTTTTTTATTGCAGGGGCCGCGGAATGGTTTTCAAAGTGGGGAGGGGGGGGGGCTGAGCCAAAAGTGGGGGGGGGGGCTGACCAAAAAAATCACAATCCTATGGTCATTTTTACGATTTTGTACACGATTTTGGAAAAAAGTGAGGGGAGCTAAAGCCCCCCCCCCCCCCCCCCCCCCACTTTCGCGGCCCCTGTATTGTATACTTGACTTTTGTGATTATAATTTGTAAATAAAGTTTTCATTTGAAATGTCAAAAAAGTCTTTCTTTCTTTCTTTATCTCTCTCCCTCTCTCTTTCCCTTTTCTCCTCTGTCCTCCATACATGAATTTTCCGACTGCCATGAATGTTTTTTTTTTTGGGGTGTCACACTCCCCCCACAGCTATGGCACTGACTTTAGATCAGTTCAGTGCTCCTTTCGGGAGCTTACGTATACGTATTTTATCTCTGTACTGTGCATGCAGGCTAGAACCACGAACACCATGGACAGAACTATAAACGATCCATGCGTATACCATGTAACCTCACGGGCACAGCATTGACCATGTAGTCTGTGTTTCAGAAGTTCATAGCATTTTAGAAAAAAAATGAAATCAGTGAATTCGAGGAGCAGTCACTTCATTTTCTCAATAAAAGATACACACACATTGGTTTTTTTCTCATTTGTGATTAATCTATTTGGTATTTCGTATGGAATTTGAATTATGAGAAAACATAAAACAATATTCTGGCACTTGCTGAGGGGCTGAGTCACTGCGATCCAAATAAAGGGGAATTTCATGACGTCATTGCATTAGGAGCGTCGCTCCGGCTCCGTACGTACGTATATCAATGTACATACGGTCTCGTGACCATTACTAACTTCGCCATGTTATGGAAATGGTGGTAGTGGCTGCTACACGTCATTCTCCGAGAATAAAACATCTCGTCATTTTCAACCAACGTGATTCCTCCTCGCTTATAATTCATCAACAGCGGGTAAGTTGGATGGACAACCCATCAACAATAACAGTAGAGTAACAAAATAGTGATTTTGACCTGTGACAAGCAGATGATTATGGGTATTAAATAAATCGTCGCCGGATTCACAATGGTTGTGGGTGATCAACGGAAGGGGAAGTTGACTAGCGATCGAATGCATGGACATAACAGCTTTGTGTATGTATTCCAATTACTAATAGTAGATTTGTAGAGCCAGGTTCAGTCATTCAGTTTTAAAATTAATAAAAGGGCAGACGTAAAATGGCAGAGCCAGATGTAAATTAAAAAGAGGGGAATACCAGGAATGGCTCCCCTCCTGAGTCCTTGCTAATTGCTTACCATTACTTACTTTGTCATTTGATTAATGTGACACTCATTCAATGAACAAGGTTATGAATATGATTATAAGTTACCTTGTTCTCAGTTACATTTCTTAATCTTACATCTTCATGTGTGGCCAAATAAGGTTGGCAATGTTTGGCTTATTTTCACTTTTTCTTTGGGACAAATGCTTAATTTTTTACACTGTCAGTTTCCATTACAGCTATTCATCATATATAACTCACTCATTCAATAAACAAGGTTATGATATAACCTTGTTCTCAGTTACATCTCTATGTGTGGCAAAATAAGGTTGATAATGTTTGGCTTATTTTCTCTTTTTCTTTTGGACAAATGCTTGATTTTTTTACACTGTCAGATTCTATTACAGCTTTTCATTATATAACTTGGCTCTTAAGTAAATTTGATTCTTTAAATTATTTTTTCTTCATTTAAAATAGAGCTTGACAAATGAAAATTTTCTTGCCATATTACTTTCCACCAATAGAGGGCGTACACAAAAATATGCCAAAAATTCAAGTTTTTGAGCGCTCTGGTCAATACAAAAATCATTCTAAGTTACTAATGAAAATTGAATTGCAACTGTATGGAAATTAATAATTTTGGTCACAAAAGTGATATTTTAATGATTTTTTAAAGTGTGTGCTCAAGACAGCATTGGCATACCATAGTCCTACCTGTAGATTCTCCACAGGCAGGATGGTTGCAGTGAACAAGTGATATAACTTGGCTCTTATGTAAATTTGATTCTTTAAATTATTTTTTTCTTAATTAAAAATAGAGATTGAAAAATGAAAATTTTCTTGCCATATTACTTTCCACCAATAGAGGGCGTACACAAAAATATGCCCAAAATTTAGGTTTTTGAGCGCTCTGGTGAATACAAAAATTATTCCCAATTTACTAATGAAAATACTGACGTCACGGAGCCCAGGGATGGAATACCATTGCACTTCACGCACCGCCTATTTTCCAACGCTGCAACTTACTCCAAATCGCACATTTTATTTAGGGTTTTGAGCCCAAACTTATCATTTTATGTAGATCTAGATCTAAAAATAGGCTACAAGTACAATATGAATATCATTATCAGTTTGACCCTTTTGGCCAAAATTGTGGTTTTTTAATACAATTGCACTTAAAATTTTAAATACATGAAAATATTAAAAGTAGAGGAGCGTTTACTCGTAGTCTGTTATTGTCGCCATCTTGCCGTATTTGTTATAGCCTAGCTCATTGGCCACAACGACAAATCGTCCATAGACTGTGTACAAAAGATAGATCGTCTCCGCACAGCGATTCGGAGACCGCTGATTGGTCAATCGCGCAGATCACGTCATGACTACGTGGTCGCCAAAATAATTCCTTTGGACTTCGTGCGGAAGTATCGATAGCGATAACGATATCCGGTCACGTTGTGTACGCGGGAAATGGACTTGGTTCATGATCGGATCGCTCTGGTATCGATCGAAAATTATTGAAACTCTGCAATTTCATTCATATTCACGCGACGCTCCGAAACCCGGAAGCCAATTGACTTTGTGCACGCTTGCGATAGACTCTACAAATTCCAAGGAACACGATGCCATACCGACGCTAATTCGTAAGATTTTGACGGAAAAGCAAGAAGTAATTGAAATTTGCTTACCTGTGCGGTATCGGTGAGAAAATAGATCCTCCGAGAATACCTTTCATAATTCATATAAAATATAAGAAAGTGAAATTCTAGGTCGATTTAGGTACGAGGTGATAGAGAATTGCACACTTGTTTTGGTGGAATACTGTGTGGGGAAATGGAAGGCTTGCACTACGCATGCTTACTATATTTTCATTCATAAATTGGCTCTCGGCAATGGCTGGATGACGTCATGTAATAAGCAAAATGTACACGACCACTAGCGTTGAACGCTCCGCTATCCGTTGTACACAATTTGTCGGTGTGTTGGCCTAGCTACAAGACGCCTATAGAGGGCGACAATATCATGAGCAGTGCTAACTTAGATAAAAAAATACTTGCATCAGCCGATAAATATCATGAATCTTACCTCAATGCTAAATGCTCAATTTAGGAGTGATTGAGGAGGGTGCAAAAGTGCACCCTTTCTCCATAGGCGCTGTAGTTAAGAGGCGGTTGTTTGCTCCACCATTACGAGCCCAATGGCCTACATTGGTCTATTGACGGAGGGGATGCCGCGGAGCCATGCAAAGTCTCAGCGAAGCATATCCCTGAAAGAAATAGACCTACACGTATTTATCAGTCTAACCATAGTCCTACATTCCACACAGGCAGGGTGGTTGCACTTAGCCTTGAGGACTCTGTGATCATATTTTTTATGAAATGATATTGTCATTTGATCACAGAGCCTTGAACCGCCTCCCATAAGAGACACATGTAAACAAAGATGGATTTTCCTAGGAAATCCATCTTTGAAGATAGAAATCACGTAAATTTCTATCATTTTATTCAACTATACACTTTCATACGCCTAATGCGTATGAAGGTGCAAAAAGTATGTTAATAAGAAGGTTAAAAATTAGAGGTTTCTTACCAGACCGATCTCGTGTAGATCCCTTGATCCATTCATATTCACCGCACATACAATAGGCTTGACCCTTGAACCGCTTCATTATGACGTACATGTACCTAGCTCCGATAAGCAATGTTACAAAATTTAAAAATTAATTATAAATAATCATTATTGTAATAATTTTTTATAATCAAGTTTTGAATTTTATTATTTGCATAAAAAGTTACTAATAATGGTAACTTTGCCTTCCATTGGTAACTACCATGGTAACATGACCCAACAGGCAATCAATATCAAGGATTTCATGAAAGATACCATTGGATGACAAAGTCACTGTATTTTTAGTTACTGTTATGTTCAAGGTCCAAGGCATCCACTTACTTGGATCTTTGTGGCTTTTCAAGGATAATTAGAAAATGATAAATATTTGAATGCCACAAAGTCAACACTGCACTACATCAATTACAAAATAGTAATATCATTAATAATGATAATTATTATTAAATGATAATGATGATGATTTTGATAATGATAACAACAACAATATTGATAGTGCACCATGTCTGTCAAATATGACATTCCTGGTACAGTTATTTGAGAAAGAGAGAGAGAGAGAGAGAGATCGTAGGGTATGTGGATGTACTTCAGGAAAGTGAGCAAATTAATTATGATCACTGTCTATTGATTTAATTCTAATATCACAAGTGAAAGAAACAGGAATTGCAGGCTAAACTGCAAAGTTAAGTCCACTCTCTCTGACTGAGTCTGGAGGAGGGGGGGGGGCCAAGATAGTAAAATAAAAAAAATTCTCAGGATAAAAATTAATTTTGAAATTGTAAATTTTTTTGCTTCCTAGGACATTTGATTCTTATGGTCTTATCCAGATAGTGGGCTCCACAATGAGTGATGATAAACCATTTGCTTGTAGAGTGCCTGGATGTAATCAGGTAAGAAGCAGCATAAATGATTCCTCATGTGTTCATATGTTAATAGGCATTTGAAAGCACAAAAAGAAACATATGTGCTAAAGCCTCAACTGATCAGTTTATACAAAATAAATTTTTCAATTATCAAGCATTAAAATGAAATGTACCATTTTTTGTTGAAATTATATTTAGAGGCTCTAACAGTTCTACCTATCAAAGTTCCAAATTTTGAAGGATTATGTGTTTGCTAAAAATTGAGAAAAAGAGAACTGTTTTAAATAACTGACCCAGAATCATTCTGGAGCATATATATTCTGCAGTGTTTTACACACAGGGCAATGATAGTTTGAAAACATTGAAATTTCTTGATTAAATTATCATATAAAAAGTTGTTTTTTTATCACCTATAAATACTGGATGTCTTTATTTTGTAAAATATCTTGTTATTTTTGTTGATTTTGTAAAGCTCATGTTTCTTTTTTTTTTCCTTCATTTTCTTATCCAATCTTTTTCTTGCCAATATCCTGGAACCTATAACTCCCCTCTTTTCTAATTCCTGATGTTTTCTCATCTCTTCCCCTTCTTTACACTTTTCTTGCAAATCTCATTCCTTTCATCTCAATCCCATCTCTTTCCTTCCTTAACCCACCCCCCCCCCTCCACCTCATTCCCACCTTGAATTTCCTATGTTCTCCTCTTTCATCATGTCATCTCGCCCCCCCCTCCCCCGTCTCATCACTCTCTTTCTTTTTGCATCCTCCTTCATGTTTCTCTTTTACCTCAACAACAGAAATTTGTAAATGAAGATCACTTAGCAGTACATCGCAGGAAACATGATGCTAACCTATGCTTTTCAGACTTCAAGTCACTGGATACCCCTGTTATTGGTAAATACAACATTATTTCATTTTTCAGAGTTTCTACAAAGTAAATTGAAAAGTGAGAATCATATTCATTTTTTTACTTTTTACTTTTTTCCTGCCTATCACCTTTAGTCTTTTTACCCACCAGCACAGCAAAAACAAGATATGTGCCGCTTTTACTATGGTGGTGGCGGCTCTGGCTGCATCGTCAACATTGAAAGTTTAAGGTTAAGTTTTTTTTTAATGCCATCATGACTTTGGAAGTATCAACCTATTTCGTGAAACTTGGACATGAGGGTAATCTTGTATCACTGATCGACTTATGAGTTTCATTGACATGATCAAGGTCAAAAGTCATTGAAGGACAATGAAATATGACAATATTATGGTATCAGTAAGCAAAGTAATGAATTTGACTTTTTTAAGATGATATTGTATAATCAGTCCCTATTGCTTTAAACTTAGGTATAATCATTAAGTATTGGCAAATAGATGATTCAAATTTCAGGTCACTCAGCTGAGGCCAAAGGTCATTTTGGATTATTGAAATTATTATTTTCATATCAAATTAAATATTCTTTTTTTGTAATTATTCTTTGTAGTTGTTTTCAAAGTCAGCAATACTGCTATAGTAAATTGCACAATTTGCAAAATACATACAGAAATACATAAGAAATTCAGTGTCGCCAAAGACTTATCAACACAGTTTAGGCCCATATTTAACATGAATCTCTTATATTCAAGTTTTTGATCAAACACGTAGAGGTTTCAAAGCAAGATTTCTTATGTAGATCTATTTCTTTATGTAATCGTTGCACTGGTCTGGACAATCATCAACCGGTGACCACTGTTTAGGTCGACTCGGGCCTAAAATGGACAAATTCAAATATTTTACTAAGATTTAGATTATGAAAGAATAAGTCAATTTGTTTAAATTTGTTTCTTGTCCTTATTTCAGAAACAATTGTATATAGGTACTAATTTAATGTTTAATTGATTGTCTTGAATATCTACATGTGTACTTGTTGAATATTATCATTCACTATTTCTGTAATGCTATAGCATCTTAATTTAAGAACTTGTTCATTTTATTTTACAGCGGATCAAACCCCAACTCCTACAAGATTCTTGAAGAATCTAGCCGGTGAAGAAGGTTTGTTTAGCGATCTCCATCCGAACCCTTTTGATGCAGAGTTTAGGAAAGCCAGCTCAAAGGTACATAATCATATTTCAACAAAATCTTCAATTACTGTGACCCATGCTTGTGAGACTTGGCATACTATAGATGTTCAAGACATATTTTGATGTTGCAATGCCATGATAATAAAATATGCCAACAAATTAGAGAAAGATGTTTATAACATTTTTATGTTCCTCAGATTTTTGTCTTCACCATCTTCATTGATATACAGCACGTCCCCCAAAAAATGTCCCTCTGACATTGGACTGAATTTATTCTAAAATGTGGTAGGATTCTCAAGTAAATGTTTATGAGTAGAAAGCTCATTTCATGATCTAACTTCTATGAAAATTTCATTAGTCATGCTTGAGCGGTTTTGAATACACACTCTGTTACTTAACAGTGGTGAGTTTTAGCCCATTCCAAGTTTGCAGCATTGATGCATAATTTCTTCATTGTCTATGGCATGTTAACCCCCATTTTTACATCCAGGATCTGAGCAGGAACATTTCCCGAATCATATCCAGGCTCATCAAAACATAAACTTGAGCATGTTCAGAACCACAAGAAACATAAAAAATTATATTGGTTGATGAATGATAAGGAGAATCAGTGCAACAACTTGAAAGAAAATGTGAATGATAGATGAGTAAAACGAGCTGAAAAAAAGGGGGAATCTACAACTTAAAGTTAATTACCCTTTGCAAAAAAGAACTTTACCAAAGAAAAATTTGACTTTTTTTCTTTTAAATAGTTACATTGAATTAACTTGACCTCAGCAGGTTATTAACTAAAAAAGTAATGAAAACAAAAATGCAGTATTGTTGGAATTATGCATGAAACAGTCATGACCTGTTGTCTCAATCATTGTGCATCTCCGGTTATCAAACATGCAATGAACTGTCAAATACTGTTTTTGCCCTTCTGAACATGCTCAAGAATGTAATTTGATGAGCCTGGTTAGATCATGGAGATTTCCCTGGTCAGATCAGGGAATTCCTTGGTCAGAACAAGGAGATAGAGGTGATATCTCCTTGGTCAGAATGGTCAAAGGGGGTTGATACACGAGAAAGTGCAGAACACAAAGCAGTGCTGCATGCATGCAAACTTGGAATGGGCTGAAAAGCACCACTGTTACATAATAGGCTGTGTATTCAAAACCACTGAAGCAAGACCAATGAATTTTTTATAGAAGTTAGAACATGAGATGGGCTTCCTAGTTCCATACATTTCATTGATAATAATTTTTATTTTTGGAAGTAATTTAGCCGCATATCAGAGGGACATTTTTTGGGGACGTGCTGTATAATGTTTTAAAGGATTTCAAATTTTTTCCAATTTCAATCACTAAATAAGTTATTATATTAATATCAATAGTAGCCTTTGAATAATATTTTTCTATGATCTGAATGTGACTTGTAACAGCTAGTATCAAATGACACTGATGGCGGTGCAGAAACTCCAAGTGATGTGTCAAAACCCCTCATTACCCTTGATGATGGGGATTCTCAGGAAGTCTCAGGGATCACAGAGGATATCCTACTCAATTCAGAAATCAAATCAGAAGGGGGTGTACCCAAAACTGTAGGTGATATCAGAGATAGTCCTGAGTTGAAGGTAGAACGTCAACCCCAGGGACCTACTACAGTGGTGGTTGTCTCCCAGCCAGCTCAGCCCCAGACCATTCACCTTCAAGGTGTCAGGTGAGACCATCTCTTCTAGTTTTTATTATAATGAATAGCTGGTCTCTGCATTTAGTAACATGTATTTTCTTTTACCAAATCAAATGTCTTGAAAAACAGAAGAAATGTTCAGGCTGATGTAATATTGCATGGCATGTGTATTTTGTTAGATACGTGCTAGTAGAATGATTTCAATGGTTTTTTTGTTTCGTGAGTTCTTAATGATAGATGTTTTTTAAAATTTACTACTGGTTGTCCAATAATCATTTGCAGTGACCAACTATCCCTGAATGGAATCCCTATCAATGGACCCATCATGATCAAGCTACCCACAGGCCAAACCATTCCTGTCTTGCCTCCATCAGTCACCAACCCTCAAGTGCCTATACCTACAGCGGTGTCTGCCAACCCTAACAAAGAGCAGGACTCTCTCGGAAACAACATCGACATTAAGCCCGCACCAAACAACTCAGTCAAAATGGTAAAGAAATACCTGTACTGTTGTTATTGCTGTTGTTGCCATCATAGCAAGTAGTGGAAATGAATTGACACTTCTTGTTATGGTTTGTTTAAATGAGCCAACTGCTCAGCCATATTCGTTAAACCATTGTGTCAAACATTAATCGGCTTTACCTCAGTGTACAGTTATTATTGGAGGTTCGGTGTGTACAATGTCGATTTTCAAATATGAACAGCATCATGAATCATGATACAAAGCGCATTTGAAACTAGAGATGTTATATGGTTGTGCCAAGTCCAACTTTTTCGCAAACACCTTTGATACTGTCTTGACCAGTGAAACTGAACCTCCCCTGTGTAGTAATGGCAGTGCGTCAAACACTTCTTGCATGTACAACTCCTTACAGTTCTCCTGTATTTTGTGACAGATGAAACAAAACAAAAGTGATCATGATAATTTGTCCTTTGTCTCCAAATGATACTGAAATAGAAAGCATTAATCAGTAATGTGTTTGTGTCCTTCAGAAATTGAAGAGCACATTACTCTCTAACCAATCCCAAGGTAATATGAATGTGATGGCGCAGGCTGTTGATGTGGTTACCAAGCAACAAGAGGTCAAGTTACTTCATACTGCATCAGCAAGTCACCTAGAGTCTTCTTCACTGTAAGTACAATCAGTCATTTTGAATTATGATACATATTTCATACTGCTGTATAAATGTATTCCATGGATTCTTGCAGGAAGATTGTGCTGAAAATCATCACATGGTTTGCCCATGACATGACGTCCATTGTCCGATTATCAAACTTTTTCCCCCAAAACAATGCACTTTGTTTAACTATTCTTATTAGGAAAAGACGAGGGAAAGCTGCTGGTAATGGGTATGATATAGATATCAGTTGAATAAATATGCTTTCAATGCAGATTTGAATTGCTCGGGATGATATTCCAGAGTTATGGTGCTGCATGGACAAACCCTGTTTTCCATAAAACTTTGTCTCGACAAGAAGATCACAGAAGCTCTTAAGGAGTGATCGTAGATTTCAAACAGGTTCATATTTTGCAAGTAACTCAGACAATAAGATGGGGCCATTTTACGAAAACACTGAAATGAGAGTAGCAAGATCTTAAAATCAATATATGGCCTGACAGGCAACAAATGCAAGGATCTTAATGCAGATGAAACAGATTCATTTTTTTTGTTCTGGCAACAATCCTAGCAGCCAACATTTGAATGACCTGCAGGGGCCCGTTGCAGAAAGAGTTGCAATCAAACGCAACTCTAAAAATCATGCGCAACTTGATTTTCAACCAATCAACAGCGCGCATTTTGGACTTGCGATTGATTTTTTGACTTGCGTTTAAACGCAACTCTTTCTGCAACGGACCCCTGAAGTTGCAAAAGTCTAAGTAGTGCATGACAATTGCATGCACCAACCTTTAGAGGTAAAAGAAAGTAATTGCAGCAAACAATTATTTCATGAGAAAGCTTTTAAAATCAAGGTTAATTTCCACAATATTATTATAGATCTAGATCCGATACATTGAAATCAACCCATCTTTGTGAAATCATGAAATCTTAGCTGAAAACCAATAATTCTGATAAATAATTTTTTTTAAAGGCGTATGTGGGATAGTGTATTAATATTGCTTGGAAAATACCCGATATTTCATGGAATTCTGTGCTTATTTTGCTTATTTTTCAGCAATTGCATATTTTTTTCTCAGAGCCAATTGGCACATATTTTTGTCTCACCTGCATAGCAGAGTGAGACTATAGGCGCCTTTTTTCCGACCGCGGCGTCAACACCAAATCTTAACCGAAGGTTAAGTTTTTGAAATGACAGCATAACTTAGAAAGTATATGGACCTAGTTCATGAAACTTGGCCATTAGGCTAATCAAGTATTACTGAACATCCTGCATGAGTTTCATGTCACATGACCAAGGTCAAAGGTCATTTAGGGTCAATGAACTGAGACCATGTTCGGGGAATCAACATCAACATCAAAATCTTAACCTAAGGTTAAGTTTTTGAAATGTCATCATAACCTAGAAATTATATGGACCTAGTTCATGAAACTTGGACATATTTAAAGGTTAATCAAGTATTACTGAACATCCTGCATGAGTTTCACGTCACATGACCATGGTCAAAGGTCATTTAGGGTCAATGAACTTTGGCCAAATTGGGGGTATCTGTTGAATTACCATCATAACTTTGAAAGTTTATGGATCTGATTCATGAAACTTGGACATAATAGTAATCAAGTATCACTGAACATCTTGTGCGAGTTTCAGGTCACATGACCAAGGTCAAAGGTCAATGAACTTTGGCCAAATTGGGGGTATCTGTTGAATTACCATCATAACTTTGAAAGTTTATGGATCTGATTCATGAAACTTGGGCATAATAGTAATCAAGTATCACTGAACATCTTGTGCGAGTTTCAGGTCACATGACCAAGGTCAAAGGTCAATGGATATTGGCCATGTTGGTGGTATTTGTTGAATTACCATCATAACTCTTTAAGTATATTGGTCTAATTCATAAAACTTGGACATAAGAGTAATCAAGTATCACTGAACATCTCATGCGAGTTTCATGTCACATGACCAAGGTCAAAGGTCATTTAGGGTCAATGAACTTAAACCATGTTCGGGGAATCAACATCAAAATCTTAACCTAAGGTTAAGTTTTTGAAATGTCATCATAACCTAGAAATTATATGGACCTAGTTCATGAAACTTGGACATATTTAAAGGTTAATCAAGTATTACTGAACATCCTGCGTGAGTTTCACGTCACATGACCATGGTCAAAGGTCATTTAGGGTCAATGAACTTTGGCCAAATTGGGGGTATCTGTTGAATTACCATCATAACTTTAAAAGATTATGGATCTGATTCATGAAACTTAGACATAATAGTAATCAAGTATCACTGAACATCCTGTGCGCATTTCAGGTCACATGACCAAGGTCAAAGGTCAATTAACTTTGGCCATAATGGGGGTATATGTTGAATTACCATCATAACTTTGAAAGTTTATGGATCTGACTTATGAAACTTGGACATAAGAGTAATCAAGTATCACTGAACATCCTGTGCGAGTTTCATGTCACATGACCAAGGTCAAAGGTCATTTAGGGTCAATGAACTTAGACCATGTTGGGGGAATCAACATCAAAATCTTAACCTAAGGTCAAGTTTTTGAAATGTCATCATAACCTAGAAATTATATGGACCTAGTTCATGAAACTTGGACATATTTAAAGGTTAATCAAGTATTACTGAACATACTGCATGAGTTTCATGTCACATGACCATGGTCAAAGGTCATTTAGGATCAATGAACTTTGGCCAAATTGGGGGTATCTGTTAGATTACCATCATAACTTTGAAAGTTTATGGATCTGATTCATGAAACTTGGACATAATAGTAATCAAGTATCACTGAACATCTTGTGCGAGTTTCAGGTCACATGACCAAGGTCAAAGGTCAATGGATATTGGCCATGTTGGGGGTATTTGTTGAATTACCATCATAACTTTAAGTATATTGGTCTAGTTCATAAAACTTGGACATAAGAGTCGTCACGTATCACTGAACATCTCATGCAAGTTTCAGGTCACATGACCAAAGTCAAAGGTCATTTAAGGTCATTGAACTTTGGCCATTTTAGAGGTAATTATTAGATTGCTGTCATAACTTTCAAAGTTTATAGATATAGTGTATAAAATGTGGATATAGGGGTAATCAAGTATCACTGACAAGTTTTAGGTCACATTATCAAGGTCAAATGTCAATGAACATAGTATAGTATCATATTAATGATGTTTTTTGTCAATAATTATTAAAAGGTTGTTTTTGAAAGTCAGCACTGCTGCTATATTGAATCGCGTGATGCAGGTGAGACCGCCAGAGGCATTCCACTTGTTTATACATACAAACACTTTGATGGTCATTTTATTGGATTCTGTTCGAACTAATTTTCAGGTCGTTACCACAACTGGTATTTATCTTTAAGAGGTATCTTTATCAATATGTGATTGAGTTTTCCCTATCTTATGCAATACATATGATGCTGAAGATCATTTAGAATTGATGTAGTTTTACTTAGTAAACTGATTTTAAATAGACCATCAAGATTTCTTGCAGTCTTAACAGGAACAACCTCTACACCCTCAATTTCAAAAGGTTCATAAGGTCAAAATTTTTAAAATTAAATGCATAACTTTTGTTTTTGTACTATTCAACTTAAAGTCATTCAATATTGACTACTATTTCAATTTCCTTAATACAACTCTGCACTTTTGGAATTGGATCTTATACAGTGCGTCCCCCAAAAAACTATACACTTTTGAAATGGCTGCCAAATAAAAAAATATATCACTTCGGGGGAAAAGACTTATGTATATATATATATGGAAAGCCAATAAAGTGACAAATGACACCAAAAAGTTGGAAAACTATTCATGCTTGAGCGAGCACTGCCCACTGAAACAAAGGGTATGAAAATTAGGCTGGGCCGGAATTAGCCTTCCAATTTCTTTCAGGTTTTTTTGTTTGAAACTTGCAATGTTGAGGGTTTTGTGATGAATTAATGATCAACTGTTATCAGTTCGTTGTTTGAGAAAATTTCATGCGTTATTAAATTGAAATTTAATACATGAGTGATCATGAATTGCAATTTTTAGTACAGCATTTTGACTTTATCATGTGGATCTCAGCATTGGGTTAATGAGAGTCGGGAGAATCGGGGGTAAGATAGGACTTAGGTAGGTGAATTACGTTGATGGGATAAAGGTCAACAGAACATTTAGCAACCCCTCCCTCCATCTCTACCCCCTCACCTCCCACTTCTCTCCTCCTGAGTAACTAAGCTTGGCTAGACTGTACAGGAATTTGCCTTACAGTTTTTGAGAGGTTAGTCCTTTGGAACTTGCAAAGCTAAGGGTGTTATGCTAGATTAATGAGTGATATAAGTTTTGGTTTCTTAAGCAAATTCCATGAGTTACAAAATTGAAATTTAATGCATGAGTGAACAGGAAGGATAATTTTTGTGTAGCATATCCATCTTGTGGACCTCAGCAGTGTGTTCGTGAGACTCACAGTAATGTGATGGTACCCGTGAGAAGGCGAGATATTATAAGACTTGGTTAAAAGGGCATTCTTCTTCTTTGTGTCCTTTTACAAATTAAAAGTCATATGTCCCCCCCCCCTCACCCACTCCACCTCCATTTCCCCTGCTCTCTCTCTCTCTCTGTCATTTCCTGGATTGTAGCCTACCGGTATTCCAAAACTTAACTATCAAGTTACCGGTGACTGATGGTCAGTTTTTTTCCATTGAATGATTACTAAGAAATTGACTGATTATGATGATTTATGAAATAATTTATTGGAAAAAATGAATGTTTGATCAATCACAATGAATGAGTTGATTTATTGATAAATTGTTGACTAAATGATTGATGGGGAAAAGTTGATGCCCCAATTCAGAATTTCTCATTAAATCAACATTCTGCTTTGCACTTAGTGCGTACATGACAATAGCAATCAGTCACTCAACAGGAGGGGAGGGCGGGAGAGAGGGAGGGGGGGTAAATGTTCTGTTGACCCTTATTCCATCAACCTACTTCTCCCACTTAAATCCTATCTCACCCCCTATTCTCCCGACTCCCATGAACACATTGCTGAGATCCACATACAGTTGAAATGCTGCCCCCAAAAAGTGTATTTTGTGTTCACTCATGCATTAAAGTTCAATTTAATGATTTATGAAATTTGCTTAAACAACCAAAACTGGTCACGGTTGATCATTAATTCATCACAACACCCTTAGCTTTGCAATTTCCAAAGGATTTTCCTCTAAAAAACTGACAGAAATTGGAAGGCTAATTCCGGCCCAGCCTAATTTTCATACCCTTTGTTTTGGTGGGCAGTGATTGCTCAAGCATTTATAATTTTCTAACTTTTTGGTGTCATTTGAAAGTTGACTTTATTGGCTTTCCATATATATATATAAGTCTTTTCCCCCGAAGTGATATATTTTTTATTTGGCAGCCATTTCAAAAGTGTATATTTTTTGGGGGACGCACTGTATATCTGATGACTTACTGACATGTACATCTGAGTATATATTCATCTTATTCTAATTATGTGTGAAGTTTTAGGTTTTTTGTCTCGCCTGCATAGCAGAGCGAGACTATAGGCGTCACTTTTCCGGTGGCGACAGCCACGGCAGCGGAGGCGTCAACATCAAATCTTAACCTAAGGTCAAGTTTTTGAAATGACATCATAAAGTATATGGACCTAGTTCATGAAACTTAGACATAAGGGTAATCGAGTATTACTGAACATCCTGCCATGGTTTCAGGTCACATGACCAAGGTCAAAGGTCATTTAGAGTCAATGAACTTAGACCATGTTGGGGAATCAATATTGAAATCTTAACCTAAGGTTAAGTTTTTGAAATGTCACCATAACTCAGAAAGTACATGGACCTAGTTCATAAAACTTTGACATTAGTGTAATCAAGTATCACTGAACATCCTGTGCGAGTTTCAGGTCACATAGCCAAAGTTAAACGTCATTTAGGGTCCATGAACTTTGGTCAAGTTGGGGGTATTTGTTGAATTGGCATCATAACTTTAGTTTATGGATCTAGTTCATGAAACATAGACATAAGGGTAATCAAGTATAAATTATTGTTTTACACACATCTTAGCCAGCACATCAAAGTCAGCACTTCTGCTATATCGAATAATGCAGGCGAGACTGCCAGAGGCATTCCACTTGTTTTTCTTTCACTAAATAATGCTTCCAATTTGGCTTTTTTATATATTATTAACAAAGTTACTTGGAAAAATTGCTGTATCAACTTAATTTAAAATGTGTTTTATTGCCCCAGGGCTCTATACTCGGTCCCCTTCTGTTTTTGATTTACATAAATGACTTGCCAAAATGTTCAACCTTATTAAATTACATATTATTTGCAGACGACACCGGTATTTTCCTTTCCAATCCTGATCCAACTCAACTAATCAATACCATGAACACCCAATTAATGAAATTACATCAATGGATGTGTGCCAATAAGTTGCTTTTAAATGTAGATAAAACTAACTATGTAATATTTGGTACACGTAAAATTAATAATAAAATCCCAGATATATATTATAATCATCGTATTATTAATAGAGTGTAAAGTACTAAGTTTTTAGGTGTTATTATTGATGATAAGTTGTCTTGGAATAATCATATAAGTCATCTATGTTGTACCATATCTAGAAATATCAGAATTCTTAGGAAATTATCATTTTTGCCCAGAAATGTTCTTAAATTATTGTATCATTCTTTAATAACTTCTCATCTAAGTTATTGTTCCACAGTGTGGGGCTTTTCATCAAAATATAATCTTAATCGTATATTTCGTCTACAGAAAAGGGCACTAAGAGTTATAACTCATTCTCATCATTTACATCCTTCTTCCCCTCTATTTTCCAAAATGAATATTCTTTCAATCCATAGTATTATTTCTTTACAAACTGGTTCATTCATGAATAACTGTTATGGTAATATACCACTGTCACTTTTGAATTATTTTATATTGAATCATTCCATTCATTCCCATAATACACAAAATAGGTGTAAATTTCATCCTCCTCTGTGTCGCACTGAGCTAGCCAAATCAACCATTTTTTATCAGGGCCCTATACTGTGGAACAATCTCTCTGTCAAACTTCAGACAGCAAAGACATGTAAACTTTTCAACTTTAATTACAAACGACATTTACTTTACACTCAGCAACCCCTTTCTCTTGACAAATAATCATAGCCTCTCTGTTTCTTTCCTCCTTCTTTCCTGTCCTGTCTTATGCCATATGGATGTATTTTTATGATTATGTATTTATTATGTTTTATGTATTATGTTTTATGTATTATGTATTACGTACTATGTGCGCTTATGAATGTTAGTTTGGGCCATCCAAACAGCCTGATGAGCTTTCATTTGGTCCACCACTATTTTAAAATGTACTTGTATATTGCTTTGTATATATTTTAATTTTGTGGAAATAAATGAAATGAAATGAAAATGAAAATTGATGTTTTTTTTTTCAATTTCATACATGTATGTGTTTTGCATTTTTTTACAGTCTTATTTTTTTCTGTTGTTGCAGTGAAATTTGTTTATGATGCGTTTGTGATCATTTACAGCATAATCAGCTTAAAACTCAATTTGTACACAAAATCAAAATACTTCTATAACTCTGTACCTTATTGTCACAAATTTTGTCGCAAAAGATGGGCGAGTCTCAAAGGGAAAAATAAATAAAATGTGCGCTGAGAGCTTTTCAAAATGTAGATTTATCGCAAAAAATTATTGAGAAGAGCCTCCCTGCCCCTTCAACCCTCCCCCTCCTGTGCAGTAAGTATTGTAGTGATAAAATTGATTTTCTGAAAAAAAATTTACAGCTTTTTGAAATTAATATTGCTGATGTTAGTGAATTAAAGAACACTTATATGAATTAAATCCTACCTATGGTTCAACAGTTAATACCAGCACAAAGAAAATTCCTGATTTATGTATGTGCCTGTACTGATTGTCATCCCATGTAGAAAAAGACAGCATCCCACTGAAGAGGATGATTGTGAGATAAAACGACAGAGGTTTCTAGAGAGGAATCGAGCTGCAGCTAGTCGGTGTCGAAATAAACGGAAACAGTGGATAAGTGATCTAGAAATCAGAGCAGAGGAACTCACACAAACAAATTCTGTTCTCAATGTAGGTGTATAACATTTATGGCATCGTATGCCACAATCATTTTACTGTACAGGTTTATGTGCATTATATTCAAATACTAGTAGTTGAAAGATAATCCACAGTCTTTAAACTTGCCATTACATCTATAGGTTACTTGACTATTCACTTTAGTATTAGTAAGCCTTAATCAAAAAGACTTTTTGTATCCTTAATTTTTTGCCTCATTCTATGCTTGGTTTTGGACCAATTTTTGTACACATTTTTTTAATGCCTCACCCACCATATGCGATCGCATTGGGTTATTTGTTTCCAGGCCGTCCCTACATCTCTATGTCCATTTGTCCATCTCATTTTACATTGCTATGAAGGTCAAAGGTCATAGTGGTTATGGATTGTCACAATGGCTCATAGATCCAATAGATAATTCAGAATTAATACTTTGGGGGTGAAAAGCATTCATCTTGGTTAGTTTAAAAGTCACCACTGCTGTTATATTTAATCGTGTAATGCAGGTGATACTGCCAGTTTCTTGTTTCTAGTTGTATGTTGGACAAAACTTTATTTCATCTTTAGTTCTTTACTGTCACACCGTAGAATAGTAATGGTTTGGGGTAATTCTGAAGAAAGTCACAATTCATGAAAATTATAAACATCTTTTGGCCCACCCATGCAAGAATGAATGAAGATAAAAATGCTGCACACTGCATTCACTTACAGGTACCAGCAACTTCTCGATCTGAACATAAATGCAGATTACATATATGAGTTAGTTACGGATGTTGATCGTATGAATGTTCAACTCTGTTTCATTTTAAATCCTTTCCAATCCTTTAAGTGTTAGGTTTAGTGTCTTTTCTTTGTGGTTATGTCCTACAAAGCACTTTACAATTAGCTCTTCTAGATATACACTGGCCACCATATTTGTTGTAGAGGCCATCCACTCATGTTATTGCTCAAACAAAATGTAATAGAAACCATGCAAGATAAATCCAAAATACTAATTACAAATGATTGTGTTGCAAATTATTATGTTATGTTGTTAACAAACTTGTTTTCATTTCCAAGCAGAAGCATAAATGGCCACTATGCACATTTATGATGCAATTGCCATCCATCCATGTTATTGCTTAAACAGAATCACAGATTATGTAAGATAAATGCTGACTGCAGGTCAAATGATAGTTGGGAAAATGAATTGTGATGTTTTTTCTGAGAACGACCCTTTTATGCGTTACAAGTTCTATTTTGAATAAGAAATTCTGTAATTTTTATTTTGTTTTCTTGTTTAGAATGAAGTTGGCAAGTTGAGGAACGAGGTGGCACACTTGAAGGAACTCTTGTTAGCACACAAAGATTGTCCTGTTACATTGCAGCAAAGGGCAGCAGGGTTATTTATGAGAGGTAAAATTAAACTGTTGAAATATTTGGTTTACTTTTGTGTTTGTTCATATTTTTGTTTGTTTTGATCAGATATTTGTATGTTACAGCTAAGATCAAAATCCACAGTAAGTTGCAAATCAGCATTCTCTGTAGTAGGCCAAATAGTCATCTTAGATTCAAATGTAATAAAAAATTGTAATGACCAAATAAGTAGTTATGAATTTTGATTAAACTTTGGTTATAGGAATTTTAAAAGCCTTTTGTCTTACTTTTTGTAGACTCACGCTTGGGTGAGACTAGAACATCACACCCTGTAGTAAGATCCAAAATGCAGAATTTAGCATTGACTTTTTTTTAAGTCGGTTTCAGATCAATATCAATTTTCTACATATACTGTAATGATACTGTAACCTATAATAATGAACTGCACTTACTGAACAATATGAAATGTTATTTCTTTCTTGATCTTGTGTAGTTGGTGATGTATCGGTGCAAGAACAAGATTCATCAGGGACCATCACCATAACAACCACTACCCTTTCATGAGATTGAGTTTGACCTCTATTCATTCATCAATACGGAGGTCAAAGGTCATATGATGGTAGTCGATCCCATTTTAGAAAATTCTCAATGGAACCATCGGGCAGCATTGGCAGTAGATCATCAAACGTAATTTCCAATCAACTCTTTCAGCAAGCAATCAAACTCCTAAATGTCACAATGATATAGGTATGCAGATTGTTGAGCATATCAATGTGTGTGTAAGAGATGTTATCTGTGGTAGCCCAAATTGTTTTGTCTCCAGTTGCCAGAAGGGTGCCAGATGCTTGTTTCTCTGCCAATCGATCCATCCTTATGAACATACAGAAGAGATATCTCAAGAACAAATGAACAGATTGTCAGGAAACTTAAAAGAGTCAGATACAATATGGATGTCCCATAGGCTAATTAATATTTTGCTGCCACGAGGTGCATGTTGTCACTTGTGAACAGATTGTCAATATGATATCCTACACCCAAAGCTCTGATTTTGAAGAACATCATAGCGCAGTCCAATAATGGTTTCCTACAATAGTATAAGATTTTAAGGTAATGAGGTAAAAGATTAAAGGGTCACTGGTTACCTGTTGAAATGGTCTGTAAACAAGATAGCAATAGAACCAGTAGAACAATATTTACTTTAGGTAGGTCTGATGTAGATGGCTACTTTGTGAGATAGAGGATAGATGGTCAATTTCACAGACTGAATTGAATCTATCTAATATTAACCTTTTTTCTTCTGTAAACTATGGATTGTTTATAGATCAACTTCATATTGGACCCATGTAAATGTATGATGAGGGTAGTTAATATGAAGAAAGCATTAAAATAGCTATCGAGGTCAAATGTCACATGTATGTGTGGAAGGTATTTTGTATACCTGGCTACAACAATTTCGACTGTAAACAAGTTTAAATGTAAAAGTGTGTAGGCACCTTCAAGCAGTTCTCTATGATTCTGTAATTTTAGTTTAAAGTATACTGAATTAGTTTAAAGTATACTTCTCCTTTCATTGAAGACATCTTGATTTAATTACAGTTACAAACTTGAAGATGCTCACTTAATAATTGGTTATTGATTAATATCATTAAAAAATCACCATTTCAAAGCGATTACAATTTGCTTTATTTTTCTAACAATTTTAATGGATAAATGTCTAACAGTAGCTTAAAATGCATCTGAAGAACGAGCTTACAAAATGGTTCCAGAAAGTGATGTGTCCTTTGGGAGCTCTAATTTTGATTTTCAATCAGGAAATATTCAAAACTGTGAACAAATTACTTGAATGTCACAATATAAATAAATGTAGTTGGACTATCTACAATTTGTATGACCTGACCACTTATAGACCTGATGAGTGAAAACACCATGGCGCCTTATTTGAATCACACTTATTGAAATATGAACTCTTCTAGGTATGAAGATTTTTTTACTTGAGCACAGGTGTTTTGTTTGCCTTTATTTTTTTGCATTTGAAGATGAATATTAGATGTGTGTTTTCATTTCACCATGATATCTAATTCAGTTTCAAGAACATTAGAGCTCATTTCCAGTTTCCGTAGGACTTATATAACTGTTTTGTTGTTGTTGGCAGTTTCAGTTCCTGCTAGGCAGTGGTGAGCCAAAGGCATAACTATGGTGCTTTGGAAATCTCTGATAAACATGGAACCAATGAGAGGCAATGTTTATTACATAAATGCCTTTCATACCACCTGCAGATACTGTTAATGTAAAGCCAACGAAAGTTGTATAATGGCACCTGCATGAAAAATTATCACATAGCAATGAATCGGCTAGCAGTTTTCATATCAATAATAATAATAATTACTATCATTAACTCAGAATGACTGGAAATGAAGATATGGTATATCAGATTAGATCATTAGATTACACATGTTTATTTATATGTTAGCAAGACAGTACTTCATCGGTTTCATATGACTTTTTTTGTGTGTGTTACCAAAACTGGAAATGAGCTTTAAAAATTCAACTGCCATTCCAAATTTCAGGAAAGATTGTAGACTGTATGATCTGTACACTTCAAAGCAGCCTAATTCCTAAAGCAGACTATTGTTTGTAGATGTTTTACCTTCTGTGGTCCATTTGATAATGCTTTATGATTGTAAATGTTATCATGGTAACATCCATGAAATCTTGAAATTGATTGGCTGCCAAGCCATTACCATGGTAATAACCAAATATTAAGTCATTTACTAAATGGAACACAAAGTGTTGATGCTAGCACCATCATAAATATCATTCATTCAGTAAAATTTTTAATGTGGGTTAGTTCAGATGTACTATTGTTTATTGTAACTGTCATTGAATGATGATGCCCTTTAATTCTCTGTAACTCCCCATAATTCAGAAAAAAGGAAAATCAATACTGTAATCTCATTTAGTTCAAAATAGCGAATACACATCTTGGGAGAAAATCTAACATTTTTTTAAGCTGTCAGAAGTATTTTTAAAATCATAATTTGAGTTTTAGAATTGAAGTTTGAAATAATGCAGATTTTAATTTTTTTAATTTTTGGAGTGGGGGAGACTCTAAAGTGTATCTCCCAAAAAAGTTTTTTTTTTTTTTCATTTGGCATTCTGAAACAAGATTGAATAGGCTGCTTTCAAGTTTATGGTCCAATGATTTCAATACGGTGCACTAAAACCATATTTACTACATTTATGTTGCTGAGTAGATACAGTATGTCATTTTGATTTATTTATTTATTCATTGTTTCTTAATTTCTTCTTTCATTACAAAAGACTTCTTATGCATCTGTATATATTGCTTTGTATGTTCTTTCACGGTGTACTATATGTAAATATTCATGTATATAATTGTATATTGCAAAGCTTGTATTTTATCACTCTTATTCCTGTACAGTAGATTATACAGTTGTAATTTACATCATTGCATTTATATCATTATTATTTCATAGCAATGAATTGATCATTTTACTCTGTAATGTTACTTTTTAAGGGTATATTTGAAAGGACTTTGAGACACAATCATACAGAATTGCCACAACTTGCTAATATTTTTTTTAAAATTTATGTAGAAAAGTGGATGTTTTATTTGGAATGATACGATTTTTGTATTTTCAAATTATTTCTCATTAAGCCCGATATCTTTACAGTGTACATGTACAGTGTATTACTTTTCCATTTCAACTAGATATCATCTGAATTATATTTGGTATTCACCTAACAGTGATTGTCATTTTGTTGGTGCACAGACAGGTCTTTCACATGAATTTATGTCTCTTTTTCTTAATGTACCTCCTGATGCTTTTTATGTCTACAAGCTTTTTTCTTAAATTCTAATGAGCTCATTAGATTTGCAACAATAACTGTTTTTTTTTAAGAGTGAATTTTGCATTGAGATCATGCTTAGTGGATGCAAATTAGTTTTGTCATCAATGAAATTACGCTTTAATAGCTATACAGGTGGATCTGCCTATTCCTGTTAAATCACTTGGGACAAAATATACTCTTTTACTTAGGAGAAATTCAATTAAGAAGAATAAAAATGTAATATTGTTATAACAAATGTTATTTGCATAATCTGTGCCCTATAACATAATCACTATTATGAAATAGCCTATCAAGAATATTGTTGCATCCACAGTTTGTTCAGACTAGCTAGGAACCAATCAGAATTGCTCTTTCAAAGTAGAGATTTATCGCTAACTATTGTGTTACAGGGCCCAGGTATGTGTTTCATAAAGGTGTTGTATTTTACAAGCGATTTTACACACATTTAATGACCCTTTCTTGGGAGTATAAACACTGTTGGAACTTTGATAAGGTTATGTGTAACTAAAGAAGAGCTTTATGGACTGGACCCCACTGGTCTGTAAAATTTCTTTGATGAAGGTCAGAATGCATCTGTCAATGTCCCAAAATATCTTGAACTGAATGGAGTGAAGTTGCATTTTCATAAAGTCATTGAAAAATGAAATATATCGTGACAGAATACATTAGAAGCCTTGTGTGACAATTTATCCCTCATTTCCATACCAACCAGGATGTGCATGTGTAAGAATAGATGAAAAATTAAAATGCCATTTTATTTTGATGAAATTTCCATAGCTATAAGCAGACTAAAATTGACAGTAGTGAAGTCCATTTGTATAAATTCAACCCCTCAAGTTGGCATTTTGTATGAAATACATCTGCTTTAAAATATTCAACCTAACAAAATATTAGCGTCTTGTTTCTTTTTTTTTCAGTTTTGCATAACCAGGCATTTTCTGCGATAAATAAGTCAATGCAATTTGAATTTTGTTAGAAATTGTAAGTATGTTTCATATCAGATGTGCTGAATATTCATTTAAAAAACCATAAATAAGGGAATCAAAAGGCTTCAACTATTTAAAAAAAAGTTGAGGAAAGCAATGTATCTGCTCATAAGCAAATAGAGTGTACTGTCTGCGTACAGTACATTTCAAAATGAGCATTTTCAAATGTCCATGGATATACATGTTTTTATATTTATGAAATCAATCTGATTTACCATCATTGATCAATAGTAGATGGTCATAAAACTGTGTCATTAAATATTCCAATGTATGACCATTGTTCCTTCAGACATGTTCTCATGAGGGTTACAAATATATTTTCTATAATAAATCAATGCAAACACATCAAGAAAACTTTTGTTTAAAATTTTATTTCATCACAAGATGACGATATGAACCCTTAAATTACATAATCATAATAAGCCCAACACCCGTAGAGTGAAAAGGTATAGTAAAACTAATACAAAAGTGATCTGCAATAACTATATTTTTATATAAAAGCAGCAAAATAGAATAGATATTGATGCCTCTATTACAATACAATTTTTCAAAATACAACACATTTTTAATCATACAATTATCAAGCAGATTTAGTGAATACATGTTATCTTCATGAATACTATAATAGAACCACAAATATTTGCTAGAAAAATATGTTATTAAAAAAATGTATTTGATTACTTCATAAAACCAAACCGTGCATTGGATGTTACAAAAGCGGTGATGCATTTTCACAATGGAAGCAACAACTATAATACCTATTTTCCTACATTGGGTAGTCCATGAATGATGAATTAGATGTTGATATAAAGTCAAGTGCATGGTAAAATGATGGGGAAAGTTTGAAAGTGTATCGGAAACCCAAAAAGGAAAATCCATCTGATGCTAAATTATCATATACAAGAACATGATCTATTTACACGTAATGAGAGTCATTTTGTTGCTAGGAGGAATGATATATTCACTGGTTGGTTTTAAAGATTTTGATCACAACAAACATGAACACAGACAGGATCCAAACAATAGAGGCTATATTAGTGATATCAAACAGGCTGAAGAGCATTGTGTTGTGAATACAAAGAACAAAGTCACAATAATATCTAAGACAAACTGAAATATAACTGAAGCCTATAACATGGAAGTACATGCCTCTTTTGAAGTTGATATCTTGGGATGAGGCCTTGATCTGACATTAGTAACAGTTTTAGCAGAGATGCTTCTTAAGCAAAAAAAATAGCAACATTTGTATTGTTAGAAAGGCATGTCAAATCATCGCCTTGCCCCACTCTTGTGCCAATAAACATGATGAATAAATTCCTAAAGATTGTAAAAAGTTGCATGACAACTTGTAGCATCACATTCTCCTTCAGCTTTTCAGAATTCAACAGTTTCACAGCTTCTTTGCAGCTAGGAGACAAAAAATATTTCTAGGCTCTGTTGCTCTTGTTTGATCACCTCATTTTCCATTGACTTTGTACACAAAATGTTGCCGTATATGTTGTTACGTTTTGTCATGCCGAATCTGAATAAACCTTGACCCATCATCTAAATTCCCTCATTTCCATGAGGGGTTTGTATCGAGGCCACTCATTTCCCAGTTGGTTCAACTAGCAATCACACCCTTGAGTTACAATAAAGATTTGTTGACATCTCTAAAGCATACTTTGTAGCAGACAACATTCATTGTTGAAATATGAACTTACATAACCAAACAATGTGTATGCTAAAGATCTTACTGTAAGAAAAAAAAAACACAACATTAACAAGTCTGACAATTTAAGAAAACTATCAAATGCTCCTATAAAAAAAATGAAAAAGCATGGATTCGAGGATTAACAGAAAGAAACTACTCTTGAAAATCAGATGCAATTAATAGAGGTAGGATTTTCTACATAGTAATCAATTTGATTAGTAACAAATAATTGAATATAAAATAAGGAATTTACAATCACAAAATCTGAAACAATATAGAGAGCACGGTATTATGTTAATGCAAATAAGCAATCATACCAATACATAGTAATACTTTGATTAGACTAAAAAATAAACTAAATGTGTACAATTTCATATTCATGATTTGAAATCTACATCAATATTTACAACTGCAGTTGGACATTAAAGATTTCCTCATTCTCATTTACATTGGAGTCTTAACAGAGCAAGGTTTCTTGTATGATTCCTAGTCTCATATCCAGCCAACTGCAGAATACTATTTACATCATATCAATTTCAATCAATGACTGCTAGTAAAGGCACTACTTATTAGTGTTAAAATGTGTAGACCTTACTTATGTGACATAATAATTTAACAATATCGTCCAATTTGTCCTACTACAAATTCATCATAAGGGAATATATAAATGCTTCTTTAAAAAAGGACAATAAAATCTTGTGTATCATGTTTGGAAGAACTTAGCTAAGAGGTTGATCAATTATTTTTTAAGGTACACTCACTGATCCTGTTATTTTGGCATGATTAGGAGAACACAATCATTAGTTAATGAGAATAATTGTATAATTAAGTGTATAAACTCATAATGATAAGAAACTTTCAAGTCACAATGGTAGAAATGAGGATAGTAGAAAATGAGAAATCAAGTGCACAGTGTTGACTATACATGTAGTGGTAACATTCTATTAACATTTCCACATGTTTGACCTAGCATTGTCACATTCAGAGATCCCTACATCTGCTATGAAGCTAAACTGAAAAGTAAAACATTACAACAGAAGGGGAATACAACTTATTGTACATTAGTAGTATTGATGTTGCAATTTCAAAGAATACAATACATGATTAAAGCCAACTGGAATGAATAAAATAAGATATAATCTAAAGTATGTACTGTTGTATTGTGGTACAAAATCAGGTCTTGTACTGGAATACGCAAAGTACTGTATTTACAACATCAAGGGGGTACATAATATGAATACAACAAAGTAGTACATGGATAATGGACAGAAACTGGAATTTCTACATTTCTACAACTGGTAATGAATTGATAAAACAATGCTGAAGTTTAATATCTTTATTCTTTCACTCATTTGATATTTCTCATATAAGTTTAAGGCAACAAGAATTTTAATATAAGATACAAATTAATATGTTTAATTATATCTATCTAGAACATGAAAAAGGAATGGCAAATTAAGTTGCAATCAATATTCATTGGTCTTATTTAAGCTGCTATAGAATTCATGTTCTCTGAATTTTCATGTTACCTCTAACAAATACAACACAATGAACACTAATCAATCACAATGAATGATTCATGAAATGTCTCTGAAATTTTGGCTTTTCCCTAAAGGCACAAATGTGTCATTGTGACACAATGTAACACAAATAGACACAAATAACCTTATGATCAATAACATGTCTTTAGCACGTAGATGCAACAGACATTGATATTAATTGTAATTAATTATAAGATTAATTGTATTATGCATATTACAGGGCACAAGTGAAGAAAGCAAGTTTAATCCTAAATGTTACATACAGAACTACACCTAAAGACCTTGCTCTCATTGTATAGGCTGATCCATAAATTGTTTATGAACACAATTATCATAATTTGACAACTACAAATGGGAGTATGGTCCCGTTAAATGTCTTTCTCCATGTTACATCTAGACAATCTTCAGTCTCGCAGTATGAAGATTGGCATCTGAAGTCATTCATTGTAAACCCTCTCCATGCTCTATGACTTTAGGAATAGACACATGATCTCAGAGGTTCAAGTTTATATGTTACATAATATACTTGCTGTGGGTGATCTCACTAAAAGTAAGTAGATATTTGAATACATTTGTTAATTATCACTTCAGACAACCAGTCATGAGCCCTACAGCTCTGGGAATAAACATTGTGTTAGAGATCTAATTCTGTATGCTACATAATCATATCATGGCAATTAGTTGATATTTGAATACATTTGTCAATTACTTCCAGGAAGATTCCAACCCTAAGAATGGGTACATATTCTGAAGTTTGCAAGTTAAGACCACTTCTGAATGGGGAGATCTCACTCCATGTAGGTTGACATTCACATCTATTTATTGTTTCATCATCAGTCCTCACTATGAAGGTCCAGTCCATAGGTTCTACTTCTCCAGGAATGGGGGTGGTCTTACGAGCTACGAGAAGACCTCATCATATTAAAAGTAGATTGATATTTTGAATACATTTTTCATGAGTCATTACCATAATGTTCTATGTTCTAGGAGTGGTAACAGAGATGATCTTTAGAAGTGATCTACCATGACAGACACAGTCTTGGTGATAGGTTTGGACTCATTGCTCTTCAGGCCAGGGATGTTCTGGTTTTTCCATTGTGCAGGCTCTCCTGTAGGTAGGTAAACAAAGAGAAACATTCAACTTTACGGTTTACATTCAATATATGACATACCCAGCTCAAAACCCACAATAGGACAGTCCAAATAAATTTGAGATTTTGGGGCAATTCCATTAAATTATCTTGATACGTCTGACCCCAACTTTCTCTACTTTTTTACTAGAGTTAATGAACTGCTAAAAGCATGATAATTTAAGAGCATTACAGCTTTTTATTTCAGTTACAATACTGCAAATACACATTGTTCAATAATCAATTAATCTTTTCTTAACCCTAACTAGGCCGGGCTTTTTTGGCTGTTCTGTGGCTGGGGGGGGGGGGGGGTTGATTCAACCCCCCCCCCCCTGAGATCTCGGCCGCCGATCGCGCGAGCACCGCAAAAATTTGCACGCTGGTAGTGTGCGATGTAATCTACAAGGCTGTATGGTAAAATTTTCCAAAATAATGAGATTTTATTTTATATGAATTAATTATGCTAATTTATGCATAAATCATACTTTTTGCTCTAATTCACTAAATAAAGCTCCTACATGTAGAATGCTAATTTTTGGTAAAAATATTCTTTGTAGCATTCTTAACAATGGCAATTGAAAAAAACTTTGGTTTGGAAATCAATTTCTTATGTATCTTATTGTTTTATGAATTTCTTATGTATTTCTTTGTTTTTCAACCTTTTGTTTTTCTTTGTTTTTTTCACCAGATTTATTGCACAACCTTTTTGAAGCATAATTATGCTAAAATCAATTGCTTTCAGCTGTTTAAAGTAAAATAATCATATCTTTATGAATAAGATGAGAAAACTCAATTTGCATTGACTTTGTACACAAAATCACGTTTTGGAACAATTTTTGGTCTGACATGCACTTACAAAATGTTGCGTAATTTCGGAACCGCGTACCCGGGCGTCGTAAATTTGGTCTCAAAAGATGCGCGAGACTTAAAAGTATAAACTCTGTGAGTGGCGCGGTAAAAAAATTTCGCCCGGCAGAATGATCGCAGAAAATGTTGAGGGGGGGTTGATTCAACCCCCCCCCCCCCGGCCATTTTAGGGTTAAAAGACTGGTGTCCAATACTACACAATTTCAATGTTTTATTATGTAGAGTCCAAATATAATTATATCTGTATTCTTCACGCAGAACTTTGTTCATATTAATTTTCTATCCAAAGAGTGTACACACATATAAACTTGAAATCGATGTTAGCCAATCTTTTAAAATCTTGATTAATACATATGTCAATTGTTATTGATAGAATTTGAGGATGAATTCACATTTTTATGAATATTCATGCTTTCGAATGAGTGTGCGTAACTAGACACAGTAATCAAACTGAATTCCTCAATCATTTCATGAGCACATGAACACTCATAATAAATAGCAAAATAAATATCAAATTGAGAAATCTCATATGAAGCTTTGCTAGTTTCTTGTGACAAGGATTTCTTTAGACACATGAAATATTTACGACTGTAAGTGCTTGCGATCTGCATGTAGTCTATGAATTCTAACAAATACCTCCTGTTCGGTACATTACTAAAAGTGATAGCCACTATTGGCTCAATCTTATAGCAAAAAAAAAATACTTCTCAGCATCTTTATCATTCTAACCATCTCAGTTCAGCATAAACAGACCCCAAAATAAGAGTAATCTAGAATGAAATAACATGCATAGCAGGATTCCTACAGAAGACTTGATCAAAGGTGGGAGTCACCAAAAGGAACCTTGTAAGATACAACTTTATGTTCACTAATAGGCATATGTAAAATACATGCTTAAAATATAATACCACTGGCACAAGAAAGGTATACATACACAGTATCAAAATAAGAGAGGAAAAGGTTACATGCAGTCAACCATAAGAAGATGTACCAATAGACATTGTGGTTTAATTCTTTGAAATAATAATACACATGCACTACGTCATTAAAGTTGCCCGCTCTGGTAAGTTTGGAGAAATGCTTCATCTGCTAAACTGACAAATACTAGTCTCAGAATGACAACTTGCAAATGCCAAGTTTATGATCACACACAGAGTGCTTTACATTTCTGACAGATTAAAAATTAAATAAAAAAGTGAGGGTTGAATATGTCCTGTATCACTAAATGTTGAGGTTAAAATTCCTAAGGCTAAGACCCACAATATGTTGTAAAAAGTAAAGTTTAATAGTCATGAGTGGATTATTATTATTGCTACGTATTATGTAGATCCAAGATTACCATCACAATGTGCTATAATAGAGTGCCAATTTGTGATATGCACTGTTTCATGAAGGCTGCCTGCAATGATAAGTTTTCTTTATCTGATAATAACCATAAAACTATCAATACTGACAAGAACAAGGACTGGTCTAATATTGTCAGAGAATGACAATTCGTCAGTGTTGACAACCTTCTTAAAACAATGTCTTGGGTACCATTTCATAAAGCTGTTCAAAATTTATGCATGACTGATGACATGTTCATCCACAAATTTCCCTAGTGTTTCCCCACAGTAATTTCCAATAACTCCTATCATTTTCAACAAACAACAAACTTTCCATTCAGATACTCATTAGTTGACAAGATTTTTAATCCACAGTGATCAGAATTCAACTGTATAGTTAATGGGAATCCAGATGCTTTGAGAATCTGTTTTGGTGCCTAAGAACATACACCAGTCATACATAGTAGAGTGTAATTCACAGCTTTATGAAATACCCTCAGGTTACTATGTCAAAGTGCTGGTCCTAAACCACCCATTTAGAATGATAACACAATCAAAACATGGCAATAGATGTACCAAATTCTAGAGCACATCAATATCATACCTTGTCCATTAACTTTTGTTAGAAACCAAGGCCTTGGTCAAGTTTTTGATCAATCGTTAATTTGTAAAGACAGTTGTGATTAGTCACTGGTTAGTCTTTTCTACAAAATGTGCACGGAATAAAATCCTGATTGGCCACTCCTATTTTGCAATTGATTGCAAAATTGTTGTGTTACAGGACCAAAAGCCATGGACAAGGGTGACACAAGTTCTTTGGTATACCACAATAAATGTGTGAAGTTAAGAAACAAGGGAAGTTATTGATGGGGATAGGGTTGACATTGATGTCTAACCTTGTCCTGCATCACTAGACTTGAGGTTAAATTCCCAACCTTCTTGGGTGTTGGATGCAGAGTGAGGCAACTTCAACTCCACAGGTTTCATGAACTTGAGACCATGGGGGCCACACATCACCAGAGGGCTCAGTAACGTCTCTCCTATGGAAAGAATAGTGACACACTCATTACTTTTCTTGAAAAGATTACTCATCACACAATAATAATGCAAATAAATAAATCATTACATACAAATCTAAACCAAATTTCTTAGAATTATCAAAGTAAATCTGTTGTTTTCATTACTTTTTTTCAATAAAATTTTGAACTATGAACGTCTTTTCCCCTTGGTACTGTCTTGTAAAATGGTATGGGAGTATGCATAAATTATAAATAAGTTATATTTATATATCAGGTATATTTCAGGACTTTTAACAGATCTTTTAACAGGACTTTTAACATAATCTGCAAAGAAAGGTGAGAATATATAAATAACAAGTACAAAGCAAATAAGTCTATGTATTGTGTATGCTTTATTTACCCATGAAATTAAAAGGTTGTTTTTATTTACAACTTCTTCAAAATACAGGATTTCCCACTCTTCAGAATAACCAATGACTGAACAAAGAATTTCAATACTACATGACTCTACCCTGTCAACAGTGGCAGGCAAAATCTCTTTGAAAAGAGTATATGGTAGTGTAGCGTACCTTTGTTTTTGTCCAGTGGAGGCAGCATACTGTTATCTCTGCAGACCTTGAAGTAGAGTTCCTGGCTGTAACCATCAGGGATTGCACCCTTAGGGATGTGGATGCTCACTCCAGTAGAAGGGGAATCAAGGACACCACCATTGCCATCAAAGGTTCCTCTGACTGTATCCACAACCTCTTGGCCCTCGTCAGACCTCAAGGCTACCTCACTGCATAAGAAGAAAGCAGAAATGAGGATCAGATTTCAAACTCAAAATTTTTTTCTTGAAAATGAGGTTCTTATTTTTAATGAAAAAAATGGAACCTACAGAAATACATGCAGTCAAAATTGTGGAATCAATTACAGACCATATAACTGGCATATACATATATACAAAACTACCTGTAAAACAATGACTAGTAATCTATAACAAAGCTACATCTATCTTTTTTTTCCTTCAAAATGTTTTTTATTCCTTTTAGTAAATGTCTTTCATGCTACTCTTGATCAATTCTAATAAAAAAGATTTGAGAAAAAGATACATGAATTTGTACTTACTCTACTGGGATGGCTTTGAATGCTGGTTTCTTCTTGTCATAGCTGTTCTGTGGTGGGTAGATTCCTGTCCTCTCCTGGTACTGCCTTCCTGGAGACTGTGATCTCTTCTTGGTCCTCTCCTTATGTGCCTTGTAAGATTCCCTGTCATAAGGTGATCCAGGAGCTCTGGGTGGGGCATTAATCTCTGGAGGAGGATTAAAGAAATTATCCCTTGCCTTTTTACTGTCCAAGTAGGCATTTCCAGTCTGTCCTGTTGTTGGTGGTTTGGGTGCTCTAACTGGCCGGATTTGAGAAGCCGATTTGGTGGCGCTTGACCAACCACGTGGGCTATCGCTTCGCTTGATCATATTGGACATTTTTGCAAGCTGGTTGCGGTATGCATCGGCGGACACCTCATCCTCTGACTTATCACCGCCAAGGTCTACTGTCTTGACCTCTGCATTAACGTATCCTGACCCAACTTTTATAGTCTGCACGTCTGGTTCTGCTTTCCTCTCCCATTTTGGACTGCTGGTGGCTGGTGTTGAGGTCTGGAAAGCAGGCTTAGCAGGTGGTGGGGGCTCTACCTTTGCAGGTAAGTCCCATCCTCTTGGACTAGCCCTAGGACTTGGCTTACTCTTTTGTACCTCACTGTGGTCCCAACCTAGAGGACTAGCACGTGGACTGGGTTTGCTCTTTTGTACCTGACTGTATACAGGCTCTACTGGTTTTGGAGGGGGTAGCTCTGGTTTGGGTGGTGGTAACTCCTCTTCTTCTGGTGGGGGAGGTGGAGGTCGTGCAGGGGGCAATGACTGTCTTGGTTCCTGAAATTCTGGGATCTCCCAGCTGGGAGCAGAAATATCAACAGCAGGCTCGGATGGACGAGATGTCGGCACCCTCTTTGGTCGTGATTTTTCTGCTGATGGTCGTGAAACTTCTACTGAAAAAGACAATTCTTCAGGACGAACCTCAGGCTTGGATATTGGGTTATTTGGTGTCCTCCTGGGGCGAGATGGTTCAGAACGACTCTCTGGGGTTTGCATTGGAGTTACTCTCCTGGGACGAGATGCTGGCTCTGCTGGACGAGTCTCTGTTGGAGCTGGTTCTGAAAGAATATTTAAAAAAAAGTTACAAGTACCAAATGAGGTTTGCAGCAAAAAAGAAAAGCATTGACAAACCTTGTGCAGTTATTCTTACAAAACTATTTCCAATAATAGATACATCAACCCTGAAGAAAAAAAAAATTACTAAATGCAATTCAATTCTACAATCATTTTGGATGATTGCTTTCATGTACGTTAAGTTATGTAAAAAAAATTGCAAAATTATTTCTACACTCCCATTTCCCATCTATTCTGTTTTCTTCTTTACAGCTACACAAATGCATATCAAAATATATATCATTCTTCCTAGATGTCTCTAAAATGGACATAAGGAAATAACTCGAACAGTATTCGCTTCTTCACCATTGGAGTTTATTAGTACCAAAATTTCAATATGTGAACAAAATATATAATGGAAATGTATGCCACACATAATACATGCAATGATCCCATATTGACAGTTTTATTAGAATAAAATTGTTATACACTAACCCATTCTTGCAGGGGGAGGTGGACCCTCATCATCATCACTGTCGTCATCATCTTCTGGCCCAAATGTTGTCTCTAGGACTGGGGTTTTTGGTGCTGGAGGCAACAGATCAAAGTCATCTGTAGGAGGATCAATAGCATCAAGGTCTGTCTCGATGGGTGCCGAATGTTGAACCATTGAGACTACAGGTTGGATAGGTTTGGCCTTGGATTCCCTGGGTTGCGGTTGTGGTCTGAATGCTGATGGAAGAGCTGACTCCACCTCTACATCCAGTGAGGCATGGATTTGTTGCGGCTCTGGCTCCATGTGACCATTGACACTTACATCACCATCAATACCAAAGGACTTGAACTCATCAGCAAGGGTGCTAAGGTTGATTGTATCGCTAAGAGCCCTCAGATCTTCCTGACCTTGTGATTTGCCCCTTGAGTTAAGAACTTCCTCTGCAATCTCCCTGGCCTCATCTCGGCGACGATGTTGGTCTTTCTTTGAAGGACGCTCCTCGGGCTCAAATGACGTCTCCATCCTCTCACGTTCTAAAGTATTTCGTTTGTTCCTCTCCTCTTCCCTCATCCTTTCCCTCTCTTCTCTTTCCTGCTCTCTCCTTGCCTCTTCAGCTTCCTCCCTTTCTATCTCCCTCGCTTCCTCTCTCCTATCCCGAGATCTGGAACGAGAGCGGGACATGCTCCGTCTGAGAGATGACCAGATACTCTCCTTCTTCTTGGAACGGGATCGAGATTTGCGTCTGCGGTCAAAACTTGATGGATATTCTTCCTCATCTGATGAATATCTCTTGGGAGGGGGATCTGTCTTGGGAAGGCTCTGAAAAATAGAATAACAAATAGATGTATTCAACAGGATGATTAGAAATCATCAAATCATACATGATTTCTATTAAATCCAAGATCTCACTAAGTTTATGGGAAGTGTGCAGACAAACATCCAGAAATACAGGAAGGTAATTCACCTGGGCGGAAAGTGGTAATCATCAATAAAATAATACTTACAGCTTTCACTTCTTTCTCATTGAAATTGAATGAGCTCTCCGAGGCAGCACCAGGGGTTGCTGAAGTGTTTGCAGTGACTGTTGGAGACAGTTGTTCAATGTCAGAGTCGATGGTACTATTGCCATGGGAGTCGGGCATGATGGATTCAGCATCGGTATCATAGTCAGCTGGCAGGATAATAGGGCCCACCAGAGGTAGATGACTCTCATCGGCCTCAGGCTCCTCATACTGTGGCAAAAGAGGGATTTGAAATGAACCGAATGAAAAATAGATTCTACTGAATCTTCTCATTGAAGATGGTGAACATTAATGTATGTGTCTTTTATCAGTAACCATAATGAATTATGTCATATTAATAATAACAACAACAACAATTATAATATGTTCCATTTGTATAGTGCAGCTACTATAATTGCATATAATCTACTGCGCTTGATACTTGGTATCACATTACTGTAGATTTAAATATTTTGGAGAAGAAAATCAGTGAAATTGAACATGGAAAAAAAGATGAGGTAACATATACCTTGGTCTCTGACATCCAGATTTCTTTCCTCTGTTGTATCCTAATAGCATCTTTTATATTCTGGAGCCATGCTTCATTAGTGGTCAGAGGAATCATCGCTGAAATAGGGATAGGTCACAGAAATATGTCATCAACAATACTTGCAAGATTCATTATTGGTGAAAGATGAGAATACCTGGATCCTGTAACGCAAAGGTTTGCGATTAATCGTACACTTGATTCTTACGATTGATTGTACATTGTAGTCAATGGAATCAATTGTAGAAAAATGTTCTACGATCAATGCTAAGCTTTGTGTTACAGGCCACTAGTTCCAATCAGAGTGAGAATCACAGTGACGCTAGGTCAGAAAAAATTCTAAGGTGATATTGTCCAAACATAAACAAATTATTAATCCTAAAATAAGTATGCAAACATGGTAGTTCTTGAAAATTGACAGTATTGACAAGTTTTATCCATTGATATTCAGCAAAGTGGGTGACCAGTCAGTGCTTTTCAGCAAATCTAAACCAAGAATGACAACTAGTCAAAGCTGACAACATTCATGGCAGCATTCAGTTCATCATTGAGTAAATATTCCCAATCTAGAATCAATCTGACAATTATCATTCTCACTATAGAAATAATTGAAACACTGTCATATAAAATCATTATTCTCAATCAAATACTGTCCCGTCTTTTTTTTTTTGCTGAAAAAAATAAAGAATATGTACTGACTTGTGAACACAGTATCATTCGATTCACATGAGTGGAACACAATCATTAATTTTAGTATATATAAAAACTGTGTGATGGTTACCCCCCCCCCCCCAAAAAAAAAAAGGAAAGTGATCAGACTTTCTTCAAAACCAGACTTGATCTTGGAAAAGGTTCATTTCTCTTGTTCTGAACCTGCTAATATTCTTTTGATCACTCAAAACAAGAATGAACATAGTTTGACATTCTATTCCTGAAAACAATAACAGTCTCATCACTACAATATTTATCCCAGCTTTCAAATTATCATTTGATGACCTTGGATCTCTATAAAGTAATTAATCTGTGCTTACGAATATAAAAGAGAACTGAATGTGAAAGTCATGTACAGTATAGCAATTGAGACTGCACTGATTTCCTACCTGTGAAGAGATGTGCAAAGGCCTTCTTGAGGACCAGACTAGTCTTGTAGAGCTTCTTGGAACCCTTGTTCTGTTCAGGACTCATGTATTGTCCTCTGATCTCCTTGACCATGGAACGAGAATCAGCATTCAAGAAGATAACAATGGGGTAGTACTGCATCAGGTTCAGTTGCTCCACAGCGAATGGTGTCACATCAAGCAGACAATGTTTACCCTGTGAGGAAAGAATGGATTAATGAACGTATCCGGGATTCAAGAGGAATGATAGTGATGAGAATATGACTAAGTCACATCGACCATGAAGACCATCAGTGCTCTGTTGAGAATAACACCCATTAAACTTTAGGGTAACTTTGGCATAAATAATATGTAATAATAATGCACTTGATCTATTAAACAAACATATATATTCTTTTGCACTATGTGAGAACTCCTGATATGCTCGTTATCAATTACATGTGTTATTACCAGTATCTAAGCATCAGTATAGTCAGCCAAACTTCATATCTTGTAATTTCAAGATATCATGTTCCAACAAAAAATTGTTCACTGATGGGACTTCCCAAGCATTTAGAGCCAAGCTTTTCCAGTTTTGAGTCAACAAAAGCAAATGCTTTGCATGTTTTAGCCCTGATGTTACTTTCACCTTGTGTACCATTGAAAATCATGAAAGTGCTCTTATTACTGTATAATTCCATTCATTTTCTTTGACAAGAACAGTCAAGGATACAGAAATACTGGAATAAATGGATTATGCAGGGTTTAGGGTGTAGAAAAGTGAATGATAATATTCATATTTCATCAACCAACTGGGGAATTACCATTGCTAGATTTCTGCTACGTACCTTGTCAATGATGTCTTTGATTGAACCCATCTTAACCATGCCTTGTGGATTTATCTTCAGTTGTTCACCTGGATGCCTGTCGAAAGTGTGTTCTGTGACTGCAAGACAATCAAACAAAAATTGATAGAATGTCATCATTTTATTAATCTTGAAATTAAAAGATATGAAGTTTGGTAGATTTAACCCTGGTAAGTATGGCTTACAAAACTATTCAGTATCAAAATGACACCAAGCTTGATAGAAAAATTAAAAATCACTATTGAAATTACTATGTATAAAGCATTTTAATATTCAGAATAATTTAAAAAGCACTCTGTAAATATGCAATTACAATGCCTAACAATATAGATGAATATAGGGCATGAATAAGCCCATGGACTTCTGTCAAAACAACCACATATTGCAAGACACAAACATACATGAAAATATGGTCTACTTACGTGGATTCTCAAATTTATCAGGCAGGGCACCCTTGAGATGGTCTCGGGCAATGTCTGCTAAAGGTCCAAAAATGACAACGGGCCTGACAAAACCAACTGCGGATTTAAGAAAATTTTAAATTCACATTAAATACAATTCATCTCTAGAACAATTTAAAATGTACATGTAATAATGGTAATCGTTTGCAAATCAAGCTCACATATTTCCATATCGTTCTTTGACAAAGCCTCTAGACTTCATTGTCAATTTACTAAACTAACTTAATTCTTACTTCAATTTTGAACCAGCACATGGTTTGGACCTAACTCTTATCTCATCCCTCCCCCCTTTCCAAACTAAAAAACTCCAACTATGCATCTTTGAGAGAAGAAAGTTAAATGCAATTACACTTGATGCTCTTTTGATAAACAAGTTCATTCTCAGCAACTATTCAAGCAATCAGGACAATCTACAGGTAATAAACTCAATAGAATAAGACTATTGGTTATTTCTGGTGTCAGCAGTGGGATAGCTGGTGCCCCATTATCTGAACCATGAGACTTGTCATATTCTCACACTGCCCTCTCTGAATGCAATAAAATCAGTTTACTCTTACCTGTTCCCAGAGTGACCCTCTCATAGGCAGGGAATTTACCCGGCGTTCCAGCTGGAAAGAGAAGAAAAGGAAATACAGTGTATCTTAGAAAACTGATGTTTGAACAATGATAGAGATGTAGTGTACTACTTCATTATTTGGAAATTAAATCTGGTGTTGAATGTGTAACTATAAGGCAAGATCTTTATATTTTATTTAACAAGTTTATTTTTTTCTCTGTCGTCACTGTCGTATGTTTGTATTACTCACATGAAAATTTCAAAAATAAGACAGACTGTCCAATTCTAGGAATTACAAATAAAACTACAAGAAAGGAGTCTTTTTTTTTCTGTCGTCACTGTTGTATGTTTGTATAACTCACATGAAAATTTCAAAAATAAGGCAGACTGTCCAATTCTAGGAATTACAAATAAAACTACAAGAAAGGAGTCTTCTTTTTTTAGTTCAAAGCATATGACGTTCCCTTTATATTTTTCAAAATGACAGTTTGTTGGAAAGAATTCTGGCTTACCAAAGACAACCTCATCATATTCATCCTCTATTTCAATGCGTACAGCTGAATTCTTGAGCTTCCTCATGCTGGCTCTATTACCCCTCCTCTTGAAAAATTCTTTCCTAGTACCACTTGTGTTGAGAAGTTTGACAGTCTCTACAGACTGCTGTGCCATGTTACTCTGAGTTGCTCTATGTAAAAACAAAACAGCAAAAAACATCAATGATGATTGCAAATAACCATACAGTCTTCTTTCCAACTGAAACTATTAAATGCACTTTCCAATTGCAGTTATTCATATAGAATAGGTTTCCACTGACCAAATTTTCAATAAATATTCATGGTCAATGATTTCAAATTCAAATAATCTAAGTTGAAATAACATAATATTCAAAAGACACTAAATCAATGACAATGGAAAAAGACAATTCTGAAAAAAAAATATTCTAGCAGTTCCATAGTTAGCAGTCCCCACTAATCTTTCCCTACCAGAATGACAACAGCATTCTTACATGCAGCAATACTGAACAAGCTGTAGACTCAGCTCAATTAATTTGAATTCTAATTGGGTGGAATGATTAAATGTAATTATATGTCTTTCCAATGGCTATTAGAATTATTTTTAAAAAAGAAGGTAGAAAGAAAGAAAATGAAGAAAAAGAAATATTTGAAAATTAAAAGAAATAATAGGAAGGAGGAATAGGAAAGGGATAAGGAAAAGCTGGTGTAAAGCTTAAGACCCTGTCACATCATTCCATGCAAGCCTTGCAGGTGAGTTGTGGGTGATTACCCGCACTAGCAACCAAGTTTGAGCATGTTAAAAACTTTTCTTCATACTAATCAGACTTGCGTGTGTTCGTGCGGGCAACCGTGTGTGAGACAAATGCGAGATACTGTCAATGCAAGCTACGTGCGGCAACTTGTGGGTAGCAAAATGTCACCCACAAGTTGCATGCAAGGCTTGCACAGAACGATCCGACAGAGCCTTTTATCAATCTACTGTCATATTTACCTGCTATTGTTTGGAATGAGACCTCTTTCTGTTGCAATGTTATTTCTATCTAATCTGATTGCATACCAGTAACCCATAGCACCCTCGGGGAATGTGTCAACCGTTCTGAAGACTGTTCCACGAGGGAACTTCAACTCCTCACCTACTGGGTTCTCATAAGCAAAATGTGCTCTAGAAAGAATAAAGAATAACAAATAGACCTTAATTGAAGATCACAAATAAAACAGGAATGTTAGCCCTCAAAAAGAAAATCGCTCATATCAAAAACAAAAATTTCACTTGTCACTAGAAAAAAAAAAAAACACTTTGAACAAGAACAAACCAGTAATGATTCCCAATACACCTAAAAAAATATCAATATAATCAGAAATGAATTCATGATATGAATTAAATTCCAAAATATACTACAAAAAATAGATGAAATAGACAATGATGTCATATTAGAACCTAATTTAATTTCACAAAGTGGCTACCAATTTGGTAAAGAAAAATCTTCAAATTGGCAAAGTAGAGAGTCAGATAATCAACAATTATTCACTCTCAGATAAAGAAGATTCTTACTTGATGTAGAACTTGTCTCCTCTCCCTGATTCCATGACCTTTCTAAAAGCTGGAAAATGAAAAGGGGAACAAAAATGGTTAAGGTGAAAAGTAAACTTCAAATATACAAAATACTTCAACAATACTTATTATTTCGTCCAAAGCACTGCCATGTTTCATAAAACTTATTACTGATTGCTCAAGCACCACAAAAAATTGCCGCCTTTTTTGGCATTACACATTTCAGTTGATAGTCACGTCTACATTTAGGGACAGCCTATCAGATCTTTGCATTGATGTGTAGTTTATGAAGATACCAAATATAAATCTAGATAGCTTTGAAATTATCCCAAGGGATTTGAACCCTGGGGCTTTGGTCCAATGTTTGATGGCTCACCTGATCTGCTGTGTCTGACTTCTAACTTGATGTAATCAGGTAATGTGAGAAGAAGAAGAGCCACCTCTTCCTTTGTCAAACCTTGGAGATAGATTTCATCATTTACCTGTGGAGGGGGTGGGGGAATGCAGAATCATTAATACCTTCAACCACATAGAACAGAATCATCATTGACTTGACTTCCTGGAATCAGAAATTTTGGAATTGATAGATATGTTGATCAATATAATATTTTGATTACTACATTCTTCATCTCCAGGAGCTACTTTCCACACACTACTGCCAAATCTGGAAAATTGTATAAGCTATAAAACTGCAGTAAATGGGATTTCCCGGGGCTCTTATATTTATTTTCTAGGGCTAAATTGCTTGAGCATTTTGGAGGCGAAATAACCCTGAGCCCCCATGTTATTCTTTCCAAGATATTAAACACAATTACAATATCAATTATAATCTGACAATAGAATTTGCACAAATTCCACACAAAAATGAGGGTATGAGACACTCACACATGTGATCCTGTCTGCGATGGCTACACCAGAACTCTCTGCTGGGCTTCCTGGTTTGATACCAGCTACATAGATTCCAACCTCATTACCTCCAATAAGTTTGATGCCAACACTACCTCCCTTATTAAAGCTAACCATATGGGCATCTCCTTCAGGGTCAACTGGAATGCTGGGAAGGATAGAGGTTCATTAGATTCATTAGATATGGTGTAGCTAACTGACACATTTTGCTCTTCTTTTGTAGATAAATGAATGGCATGTTCACTTACAGGTAGCTTTGCATGGTCAAACAACTGGTTGGCAAAAACAATACAATATGACACACAGAAATGTGCAATATATATCATCATCATCACAGTATCATTAAAAAAAAAATATCTTGGAAGATGTGCATAATTTGCTTACATAATGGAAGTACAAACTTGATTGCACTTTTAATAATATATGATATATCATACAGTCAAAAAGGGAAAATGTCAGAACATGTATTGTAGATGACTTACCCATCTCTGAAATCATCTTGGCCTGGACTGGGTGGTCTTGGGGGAGGAGGAACTATACAAAATATATATAAAAGGGAGATATATATATATAATCAAAAGGTCAAATTATCATGGTAACATGACACAGGAGCAATTAAATACAAAGGTTTCCCATGACAATTAATAAAATGAAAAAGCTACAAAGTCAGAATGTATAAAATGGCCCCACTAAGCAGCTGAATTTTTAAAAACTCAGTTATGTATTATTAGACTCAATTTATTTCCAAACAAGAGAATATTAATATTGCATGTAAGTCATGAAGAATGAAATGATTGAGCTGATTGTCATGATCCCATTTCCTTATCTTATTTGTATATTGGACATTTCAATCAAGTCACCTTTTTAATAGATGTGTATGACGAATTCTCCAATGATCGTACATATGAAATGAGTCAGTCCTCTATTTAATGTTTCCTGTGCATTATGAATACCCACGGTCGGTTGCCAAGGCCAAAAATAAAATGATTAATTTTGAAAATTGCTTCATGAAATTTAATGTGAATAATAAATGTTCAACAAATCTGTGATTGTTAGAATGTAGATAAAAGAGAACAAAAATGTAGTTTATATATAAAATGAATAGGCACTGTTCCTTTAGTTTGTGTGATGTGTCTACGTCTACCATAGTCAACAGATCTGAGTCAGAGCTGGTAATATTAGTCTAATGTTGCAAGGAAATGGTTACTCTTCTCCCAGTAGAAAATTTGAAACATTATAACAGCATGCTAACCATTGCAAGAATAGTGCAAATATGAATAATGCCATCACTTTAATATTTGTAATCAAAGTTTACTGAAACATTTAGAGCTATGCTAAGATTCATGTTACTGTATTCATGAAATTCATCTAAATAAAGGCAAAAGAGATTTTATGTTAGGTACCAGACCCCTTCTCCTGCCCACTCTTCCTATGAATCAATCAATCTTACCATATTCATCCTCTTCATCAGGTGGAGGTGGTCTAGGTGGTGCTCCTCCTGATGATACTGCTGCTAGAAGAGGAGGAGCAGTGTATGCCTCTATAGAACTTGCTATAGACACTCTGTCTGCAGCAATAGGTCTTGTGATGTCTAAGTCCATACCATCTCTTGACCGTTCAATGATTGCATGAGCATCGGCTAAACTGACCTGTTCCACTGGGGTATTGTTTATCTGAAATCACATTATCAATGATCTTTGAATTCCTCCTTTATTTACACCAAAATAAAATCATCTACACGATACAAATAACGAGTACTTGCTGTTTGAAATTCCTTTAATTTAATACAGGATTAACAGTATCGTCTCAAGACATATTGAACACATCAATGAAGTTGGTACAAAAAAGGCTCATCTCCAACTGAGTTCAAATTAATTTCCATTTGATATACTACCAAATCAAATTGGAAAAGAGAGGATGTACATACAAGATATAAGAAAATATACTTTTCCTGCTTGTGAGGATTGCGATTCACATATTATTGCATTTTAAAAAGTAAATAGAGGTGATAGGTCTAAATGAGACCATGCATACATATTGATATGTGCAACAATTTATATCAACACAAAATTTTTTAGACATTTTTTTTTGGTTGGTTTTTAGGGATATATTTGAGAAGTTCTTCTAGAAAATGAGGAAATGAGCATTAATTTTGTCAAAAAAATCTAGCATCCGTTGAAAGTTAAAACAGACTTATATCATTTAACAAAAACTTGGCTTATATTTTTCACTACTCAAATATACTTCCCTCGATAAATTTCCATTATATGTTATACCTTGACTTGTATTGAAATGTGAAAATGCTTTGCATGATGATTGTTTATGCATTTTGCAAATGGAATCAAATAAAGTTCTGAATTGATATTACAGCATGGGACTTTCAGATTATTACTTCAAACTACAGCCTGTATGCATAATACCGTCCTCAGATAATAATATGAGTGGGTTCATTTAATATGAATATTCATATTATATTGGAAGGTTAAGAATGGAATACCAGAAAAATTCCAAGAGTTTGGGAAAATATTCCACGAATCACAGATGAGTGGCCTAACAAGTGGAATATGTCTAGTATTCCATGAAATAAAGCCATCCAATATAATTATTATTATCTATCTAGCCCCCCCCCCCAAAAAAAAAAAACATGATTGAGCAAGTCATGTCACCACAATCAGTTAATATGGCCTCACTTCAGAGGAACAAATTTGATCGTAGAAATGCGACCTACATGTAGTTTATTATGACGTCATCGAGTCTGTGCTGCGCATCGCAATACATAAATTGATGTACGCGGTGTATAATTTACGCATTCGCACATGCGCACTAGACTCTCAAATACGGTCTCATATTGAACAGCAATTTCTGTAGAGAAGCCAAAGGGATATTCGTCGGATTCCGGTCCGTTTTGGAATACGCTCTCATATTGAACAGGCAATTAAATGCAGATCAAAATATACGCTTTTGCTGCATCGCTAAAACACTCCATATAGATAATAATGATAAATTACTTTAAGTTTGTGAAAATGTTTCTACTCACCCTAATGATTTCATCTCCTTTCCTGAGACCCAAGGCTGCTGCAACACCATATTCATTGAGACTATCAACAAATAGTTTATACCCAAGTCGTATCCCATAGCTCTCACTCCTGCTTTTTGAAAGTCTTAGGGATTGCCTATTGTCAGGGCCATCGAGCTGTGTGTCTGAAATACGAGGGGGTCCTGTGACCTTGCGTTTATATGTCTGTGAATGAAAATTTGGAAGACAATTACAAGAAAAGATTAGAATAGCTTACAAGTTATAGTCAACATATAACCATGTAAAATAACCCATAGTTTTCCCTTTTTACTTAATTCTGCCAGCTTTGGCAAATCAGACGCATATTACTGCTTATTTTTTAAGGCTAGATGCTAATTTGTAAATTATGCTATATAACTTTGGCATATCATTATTGTAAACCAAATGCATGGGTTTCAAGATCAATACCAAGACTATAAATCATGAAAAGGTTATGGGTTTTGTTCTGTTATCCATTTGTCATTGGGTGCTTACTTCGTTTATTCAATCGAATAAAGAATACAAATAGCAAAAATATTATAATATTTATACATAGATGTAGGGTTAAAGCCCCCCTAAAGCATGTTGCAGATAATCTTGTAGCCGAATAAAGAGCCAATGCATGTATTACACAGATAACCAAGTCATCCCTTCTGAATGATTAATAAAACATCAATCATTCACTTAATGAAGTTAACTAGGACACATGTTATAATTTAGCATTAAGCACCAAACATGTTAACTAGAAACTAGAAAACTGCTGTCATATGTGACAAATTTTTTTTTTTAAAGCAAATGACTTCTAAATTGTACTGGCAGTAGAAAAAAAAACTTATGCTCCAATGGAAACAAAAGTAAAGAAGGATTTGCCCCCTGCAAATGATCCTGATATTGTGATGTTAGACTTGAACCATATAATACTTTACTGAATATAGAACCGCAAACATATATACACTCGACAACTGAAAAGGATAAACATTAAGCTTTGATAACAAACATGAATTGATTTTGCCTTACAAAAGAAAGGAAAAAAAAAAAAACATGCATTTCAATTTATACACAAGCTCATATTAGGAAACAGAATGGAGACTGCTAATATCTTTCCTTTTATAATGATTGGGTGACGTCTGAATATGAAGCTCCCTGGGAGGATAGGATAGATATTATCACGCATAGCACGTATACTTTCATAATTAAACCTAATGGACAAAGTTCCACATAAAATTCATAAAGTGCTTTGATAAGTAATAGCATGTGATTCATTGAACAATAAAAATAGACAGAGTATCACAAATGTGTATTTGACGTCGAAGAGAAAATGACTGACACTTACAATAGTGGCAACTTCTCCACCTCGTCTTAGAGAATCAAGTGCATGTTGATGATACACATTTTCCATGGGGGCTCCATTTATAGATAGGATACGATCATTCTTTCTGCAAATATACAACAAGAACAAAACAATAAAAGATAAGATTGAAATCTTAAGCCACTATTCTCCAGTTTTGTTTCATGGTTTGAGGCTTTCATATTCATAACATAATAGGCAATTGAAGAAAAAAAAATCAAGTCACAGGATTCTCTTTAAAAATGGATCTATCTTAAGATTATAGGAAAGTCAAATGCAAAGAAAAATTATATTTTCCATATCCGAGCATGAGGTTTTATTCATGTTGGTACTTTATGTACTCAAAATAATTTTCTATGCATGGGTCTTTATTTGACCACAAAAAAAAAACATTATGAATTCTGAAATGTGTAAAAATATTGTTTACATCTTAAAATTCATTGCAATTAGGAAGAAATCATAAGTGGAATGGAAGATTATCTTGCTATTATTCAAACCCAATAATTTGAAAATATATTGAATTGGTTTCAGACTTTCAGACAAATAATCTCTGTTTTGGTGCAAACCTGCCTGTGAGCTTTAAACTGGTATCCTTTATTTAACTAGGTTCTCCTGCAAAGTTCAATGGATATCACAGCTGAACATCAAGGTGATGAAAGGGGACTTACTTGACCAGGCCCTCAGCAGGACCATTGGGTGCAACATCTGACACAACGATGGAGGTCTCTCCACTCTGGAAATGTGGGTTATCCCGACCACCGCTCACTGCAATCCCGAACCCAATACCCTGGGCCTGAAAAGAAAGAGAATGATGGAAAAGTTGAACTTGAAGTGTGATGCATGAGTGTTATGTATACTGGTTTCATGAAGTTGACTCTTAGACTTTTCATTAATAACAAATACTCTGAATACGATGAACTTTGATCCTGGCCAATCAAATTGCATGAATACAAAGGAAAAGCTATTTTACCATTGATCAATAAATGAAATTCCTTTCCCCATTCTCAGTGCCTAAAATAAGGCAAGGAAACAAAAGAAAAGAAGACGAGACCCGAATGTGACTGGACTAAAAGGTTAGGGGGATAGGCCTCAGCCTTAATCTTTACAGATCATCAATGAAAATTCCCTCATTCCCAACATGAACCCAATTAAACTTTTAGTGACACCCCAATCTTCTTAAACATATTCAGGATTGAAATACTTTGCAAATCAGAATAATTGTGATGAGACTACTATGTAGGCCTAGTATACGGCTATATAAAACACATGTAAAATGGCAAATATAATTTTTCTTATCGGCACTCAGGGAAAAACCCTGTACTATACTCTGAAAAGAATGGGCAAAATAGTTTAAAGATTATGTTGACTGGTCAAGGTGGCCAAGGCCGAGTTCTTTCAGAAACACCCGTTCCCTATTCATCAAACTTTTGTAAAGAGTTTTGTTCAATATTCACCCAAGAATAAAATATAGGCCTAATTGCACTGAATAACATGATCATACTGACCTACATGCGTACAGGGCAGGTAAAATACATGTACTCTAAACGAGAGGGCAATATTAATACCATTTGAGCTTTGATTTCACATGACACTATTGCGATATATATCTTTTACAAAAACTTGTAAAAGTATATTCATGTCTACAGGCCTTTGCTGTGGACAATCATATGTAATTGAAAGGAAAATAATGCACTACCTGCACTTTTCATACATGTATAAACATCAATACATCTGTATATGCATTGATATAACATATTTTAAGTCAATTTGTCTACTGGACTGATAAGACCAGAATTTGTTCTCTTACATGTATCTTCTAAATTGCAAATATTTAAGGAAAAAAATACCTGTCACAACAACTCAACTCTGTATGAACTAGAGAACAAATTATCATCTTTTGCTTACAATTAATCACAACTGAACTTGGTGGGTTGACAGTTAAAGTATGCCTATGATTCAAAGATTGCTATTCAATATGCAGGTCCTGCATTGATGATCATGAATTGTATTGAGGACGGGACCAGGTCACAAGATGCCAGCAGCATCCTTTAACAATTACAAATATTTACTATTCAACTTGCTTTTTGTCACTGGTATTTTCATATTTTTTATGTATTTTGGCAAAGGAAATATTTAGTAGTAAGCACACTCGTTAACAGCTGATGACAACAACCCATCATTGAACTAGACATGACCGTCACGCTGCATGGTTATATTTCTTATTTCAAAGGTAAAAATATGGGATCATCATAAGGTCATGAAAGATAAACAACCTAGGTGACTGACATTGTGATTTAAGTTAATATCCCAGCTAAACAATGAGATATTTGGTGGATTTGATTGAAAGTGGTTGGGTGCACAAGATTTACAGAAAAATTGCTACGCAAGCATGTATGTAGACACCTATATGCTTTTCACACTGCACTTTTTCCCTTAGCCCCACCAATTTCCCGGGGCTAAGCTTAGCCCACTTCGTTTTCACACTATGTTTTAGCAAAGTGGGCTAGCACGGTAAATAGTACGGTACTATCTGGCCCTGCAATAAAGCAGGGTTAGCCGGCTTATTGTGGTGCTAGCACAATTGCGGTGCTAAGAGATGCAGTGTGAAACGAAACAGGGCTAAGCAAAAGTGGGGCTAAGCATTAGCCAATCACAGAAGTCGAAATCGCACGTTAATCGCGCTCTGTATGGTAAAATCATCAATATTTATGAGCTGTGTGATTGCCCGGTGTTAAGACGTTAACCCCGGCTAAGCAAATAGTATGGGGTTAAGACAGACAGTGTGAATCAGAAAAAAGATAGTACGGTGTTAAGGATAGTCCGAGGTTAAGGATAGTATGGGGTTAAGGAAATGCAGTGTGAAAAGCATACTAGAGAAGAATTGTAAAATGGAATGTGAGAATGAATCAACTCTTTGAATTGAGTAGCACTAGCAATGCATTTCAAAAAGTTAATACCAACTTGAGATTGAGAGTACCATTTTAAACACAGTTGCTGTATATTCCTCCTCATAAAGCCCACTTATTGCCCACTGGGTGTGATAATCCCACTAGTTGCAATGAACAACTGGTGTGATAGCATGACAAGTGAGCTTCACAAGTTAGACCAACTGGAAAAGTATGAAACATCCTACTCCAGACTAAAACGCTATGGGACTGGGATTGGATAGAAAACAGGGCAGGAAGGAGAGGTAAAGTCAAATTCAGAGGGGCTGAGAGCACTTGGGTAGAAATACAGGCCTTTTCCAAAGTATTTCTCCAATCTCTATATTTTTTTAGTACTTCTCTCTCATTACCTTGTTAAATTCCACAAGACATATTTGGTTTCTACTCTAGACATGAACCCTACCATACTTATGACTGAAGGTCAAATCACCCTTGACCTTTGCACTACAGGGAGGATGGTTGGTAGGATGCAGGTCAAATAGTCTCCCATGAAAATAGTACAGGCCCTATATTTATGAAGATGACTCTTCCTTCCATCAGAAATTCGGTTCCATTTTAGATTTTCAGTCACTTTTTTTTAAAAATTTTGAAACATTATACACAATACCTACTAGAATACAGGGGCGGTATTCTGAACATTGTCTTTTCTCCATATTTTATCTTTTCTCAGAGATATGACAAGATCGGTATTCTGGTGGATGTCATAAATTTTGTCACAAAAATTGTCATAAATTTTGTCTCTTCTCTTTAGCGCGCACCAAATATACGCGGCTTTAAATGCGCGTAATCCTTTTATACAAGCAAAATATGACAATAGTTATGACAGGGGGGTAGCAGTCACAATTTTTGTCATATTTTTTTGTACCAAATAACCCGATACCCTGCCAACTGAATGTCAAGCAAATAATGGTATTATTTAGATTAGATTGTGGTATTAGTTTCACTCATCATCCATGACATTTTTCAAAATTATTTTTTCATGATACAATTAGTTAGGCAGGGATGCCAGTTGGAATTGATCAGAGGGCCTGAAAATCACCTAGAATACAATATTTTGTACACAAAAGTGCTAAAACTATGGCCTGGAAATAAATGGCCAGAGCCTGAATTCAGGCTTTTGCCTGAAAACTGGCATCCATGGTTAGGCCCTACATATTAATTCCTCCTTTTTTTTCTCTGTTTTTCCTTCTTTTTCTATTTCTCTTCTAAATCCTTCATAGCTCCCTGTCTCTCTTTGTAATTAAGCGCATCAATGTATGCGTAGTTGCACGATGCCAGCTGCAGCCAGCAACTTTATTGGGGATATGCCCTACCATCCACGGGGCCTTCCTATTGGCTAGAAGGGCTCTCGCTGGGATCTAACGATGATTTTGATTGGTTCGCTTCCGAAAAGATGGGCGGGAACTTAGAGAGATATGACAGGGAAAAGACAATGTTCAGAATACCGATTTGTGACAATCATAGCGGTGTCACATCTCGGAGAGAAATGACAAAATTTATGACAAAAGTTATGACAGTGTTCCAGAATACCACCCCAGGTGTATTCTCGATAATGATTTTATAAAAGAGACTTTCCCTGCAGAGAAAACAATGACTAATTGACATTGCTACAATAAAGTTCATACCTACATAATTTTCCATTTCAAACATTCTCCTCTTTCTTAGTACGAGTCACAAATTAAAAGTCTTAGCCTATATGTAAGACTATACGTTTTGCTCATGGACAGTGCCTGTCAAATACATGTCATGTAGGCCTATATACCAAGGCCTGTCTAAAAAATATATACATGTATAGGCCTAGGCCCAGATGAAACATTTACAATATCAAAATAAGAGAGTAAACATTGTTGACGATGACATTGTCAATGAAAACAAAGTCAACTTCAAAAGACTAAGAGCTATTCCACCTCTGTACAAGGCGATGGGTACAGCCGTGTCTTTCTGTCTCTCATTATCATCACAGTTGGGAGTGGGAAGCATAGTCCATGCATTACTAATTTTTTATTTTAAACCAGCTGACTTAGGCCGTGTTTATGCTTCCACTTTTCAGGCCAGAATCAGCGTTTCCAAACGTGATTAGTCCAAAACACGGTTGCGTCCATGCTTACTATCATTTAAACGCTGTTTCAAAACGCCGATCGTAAACTCACAAAAAGGTGCGTTTGTAAACGTCGTTTGACCAGAATCAGGCTTTCTGGGGAAGTATAAACAGAACCACGATCGTAAACGTGTTTAAATGACGTCATTTGGTGCATGCTTCCGGTGAGATGAAAATCCGTGGGCAAATACAGTCGCATTGCTCCATGGTCGCATGTTACCTCCACGGAATTACCTCTCATCTCCCTTGTTACATTTGCATGTGTGATAATTGATTTAAGTACTATCACTAGTATTACTCTTCCAATTTGTCCTCACGATGAATGTTGAGGGATTTACAAAAAAAAACCTGGAACATGAGTTATAATGAGGAGACATCGCAAGATGCCCATAAACAAATACATGATTATTATTTTATTATGTATACTTCAATATTCTTTATTTTTTCTCACTATTATCCTCACCATGGTGGAAAAATATGGCTATGTCAAGTAGCTCCATGCAATGACTAAAACATCGGAAGTTGTTCGATGTTTCAGTCAACGTACCTTCCCCATAACAACTCTCGGAAAAAAAAACTTTCGAAAAAGGGCGTGCCCAATTTGACCTCGCTTTCCTGCTCAACGAAAATTACGATGCGAAGCCAGCTGGAGTTCGTGATTTCGCCTCTGAAAAGTGAAGCATAAACAGCACTCCCAGAACCACGTTTACGATCGGCGTTTTGAATCGACGTTTGAAAACGCTGATTCTGTCCTCGCAATGGAAGCATAAACACACCCTTAAAGAACTATTTACATCACATATGAAAATATTGCCCTTTAAAACCAATGAAAGGTTGTAAATAAAATTATTCAAATGGACTTTATCGCTTGTAATGTATACATTAGGTGTGTTTATTAATGCCCCTTAAAAAACATTTATTCTGCTGTGATGACATCTGAGAATATCTGATATATTGCAATGATTGCTATGATTTGATCATTATAGTTGTGGATGTGCTTTACATATGGTAATTTACAGATTTACAACACTTATTATCTGTTTATCTCTTGTTGAAGTATTGTATGTAGGCATACATCCAATGACCAACAAGCAATCACAAGATAATTCATGAAGAAATTCAAGGACCCTGAATCCAATCTCCTGTCCTACAGATCTGTTACTCACAACAGGCCACACCCCTTTCCATTCTTCTCTCCTTATGCTACCATACACCTTCTCTTTTCTATGTTCATTCACTTTCATTCCTATTCACTTCCTAAACCCAATCCCCTATTTCCGCCCATCCGTTAGCCATAATATACTCACCCGTCTGATAGAGACTGTATCCTTCTCCCATCTCACATCTACATTTCCTCCTCGATTCTGTAATATTAAAAAAACCATAAAAGATAAATAACACACATTAATTTGAAGAGGTCAGAAGAACAATTATTTACATAAGAAAAAAAAACACATCGAACATACATGTAATACATTTAGGCCTGCATCATTGTTAAATCTTAAACAACTAAATCGTGAATCAAATCTACAATGTAGGGCTAAAACAATATTTCTGATCATTTGGAAACTAACCATACATAACCCAAAGAGAATTTGCACTTCTTTTATCGCAAAATGCCCATGGGGGGCCTCGTACAAAATTGACCTGTTAAATTATAAACAGACAGTAGTAGACATCCAGTAAATATGGCAATGTTTGAACTGTCCACTGGCTTCCAATGACTGCAAACACAACCCAGAAAGGTGACTCTATTCAACATATCAAATTCTCTCAAACAGGCTTGGACAATCATATACTGCAAACAGTCCATACAATTTCAGCAAAAAAAAGGCACTACCCATGATTCTTATCTCCAGCATAAAACTTTTATCTACATAAGAATGGTTTGAAAATACCAAGAAATAGAAAATTATTTATTTTTCAAACATGTAATTTACACTTGAAATGGAAAACATTTTAACAAAATAACAGTCATGCCCACCAACCATCTCCCCCCCCCCCCCAAAAAAAAACACCCCAAATATTGAGCTGCAACTGTTCATAAGAAAACAAAGAAAACCTGTATATCCGTTCTTCACAAATCACCGGTCTCTAACCCTCGGTATAACATTGAAAAAATATATTGCTCAATATCTTTTAATAAGATTGTTGTCCATCACACCCTTTCCACAACATGCATGCGTAAATGCAGATGAAGATAATAAAGGGGGAACACTTTTTAAACCACTTAAGCATGGGATGAAGAGTCGCACCTTATTGAAAAGGTACATATAGGCCTACTTCCAGCAATTTTTATTGAGGTGTTAAAGTGGACAAAACCTTTCTTAATGAGCTGTGATTTTCAGCAGAATGCATGTATACTTTGATGTAGATGTAGACCTACTTGTTCATAAGAGTAGTTGACTCATCAAACAATCCTAACTTTATCTTCAGAAATAAATTCAACCCCCAGAAAAATAGGAAAGTCACATGATATTGTTCTCCAACATACACCCCCTCTACTGGCCAATACAGTCACACCATGCAGAGACTCCTGCATTCATTGTAGCCTTCGCACTGCACTCACTAATGCATGAAATATGTCTGTCAACAAACCACCCAAAACAGGACTCATTATGTCAACAAAAGGCATACTCATGGACTGTTTGATAATCAAATTCCAATCTATTCCCAATAATTATTCATATTCATAATGCAATACACTGAGCTGGAATAACAACCCTCTCCTTCAAACAAATTAGAATTCGATCTATAGCCTATAAGCCTGGGTATTGTTCAAAAGGCAATCGATCTACTGATAAGATTAAACTACATGTCTGAATTAGAATTGAGGGATCAGGCTTTCCATGGCATGAATTTCAAATGTAATTACTGTTGTCACATGTTGTCTAATGAAAATGAATGGAGTGCTTATTTGATCAAATAGCTACCAGTAAATCCTTTTAACAGGTACATTGTAAGCCTACATGTACATTGTACCTTGCACTTGCACCTTTTACAACAAAAAGTTTGTTGTAAAAATAGCAGAAAAAAAAATATGTTGGCAAAGTTTTGAGGAAAATCCATCAAAGAATATAAAAGATATTAAAGTTTTAATTATTTGATTTATGACATCATATGGGAGCATTGCTAGATATCCTAAGGTGACAGATTAATGAAATGTAATTTTCTCAATAAATTGAAAATGGTATCAATACACAGATCATTTCACACACGCTCCTAAAAAGAAACTGAAAAATAAGTTATTACGAACCATTAAAAAATTAAATTTATGCATTTTATATTACATAAGGGGCAACTATTCGTTTATGACATCATAAAACAAAAACTTGAAATTCTAATAACCTTCTCAATTGATTTTTTTCAAACCTTCAGCAATATTTTAATCATTTTTTCTGCTATTTTTACAAGAAACTTTTTGTCAGGGTGAATTTTCCCTTTTTAAAAAGAGTATTTAGGTAAGAATGCATTTCCCATTGATATGATTGACATTTTGAAAAGTGAAATAACGATAATAATGATAATAATCTAAAAGTAAAATCACATAGGCCTCCTAACATATTCATAAAGATAAGAAAAAGCTAATACACTAGGGGTAAGATACCAATGTAACGGAAATCATTCATTAAAAGAGATTCTATTCAGTTCACTAATCAGTGATTTACAAAGATGTACAAGTATTCTTTATTTTGCATTAATGAAGAATGTGAATAAAGTCATGTTTTAATAGCAGGCACATTACACTGCAGAGATGTATAACAATACATAATGTACACTTGGGGAGCGTTTCATGAAAGGACTTATCAGACGTTTTATCCAACAGTTACTAGTAAAAGTGCCTCTCATCCAATCAGAAACAAGGAATGTTGTCGGATCTGACAACATGTCAGACAAAAATGGTAATGAAACGCTCCCCAGGTCTGAACATTTACTTATCAATACACAAAAAAAATAATTGAATTGTGGGTTTCTGATTCCCCATGTACATGTACAAATATAACTTTGGATGTATGCCAATACATTTCAATCTTTGAAGATAAATTGAATCATTAGTCTACTGCCACAGGGCATTTTTCTATTATATCAGATGCTCATTTTTTTAAATCAAACTTTTCCCTTGGAAAAAGCAATTTACTCCATAATGTGAATTGCTATAAAGTCTTCAAATGTAATGGATACACGTACTGTCGACTTCATGCAGGAGCAGGGGTGTCCTTCACTTTTCAAGGCTGCACATGCTTATCAATTTCTTTATCTGATAATTCCATTTTTATTTATGATTTCAGCATGACATCATTAAATTGAAATAGAATTTGAAAACAAATGAAGTTGTCATCTCATCAAACATCCATTTGACAGGCAAACAATGCGTAATCATCCCACATAAATTCTCATTAAAAAATCACAGCAAGACTACAATAACAGTAAGAAAGTAAAAAAGTCAACCGACCCCCCCCCCCCCCATGCTTTCTTCTTTTTTTGACAGGGGTGTGCAGCAAGAAATCTCAAAATGGGGTCTAAGCAACTGACAACATGTCAGGGACAATGCTACTTGGGAACTGAATATTAATGTGTATGTGCATGTAACCACAATAGAAGAGCATATTTCATTTTTGTAGTGAGCCCTCTTAGTGTATCTTTATTCTTTGGCTATGTCCCGCTAATGTTTGTGATGTCGAGGCCGTTGAGTAGCAAGAAAGCTATGGAGATCATAGGAATTTGTGCGCAAGACCAGGGTACATGACCACTGCCTTTGCTATTTATTTCCCTTGGCCAGAGAACAGTTATGTTAGGAAGGTTCTTCACCTCTGAAGCAGGGCTGCATGAGCAGCTTCTGAATGGAGTCTGTGTGGAACTGAGTATCTGTAGAACTGAAATCCAGGTCTGAAAAGGGGGGTTGTCAAAGTAGCATGTTTTTTTTCCACAATATACATTAGTGCCCCCCCCCCCCCCGCATGCCCTATCAAAAATGTTGTTCATTCATAGTTTCATACTCCCCTATTATCAAAGAAACCCCCACTGACCCCATGATTCTTTCATCCCTTTCAAACTGAAGAGGGAAACTCTGTTTGAGTAGAGTATGGACTCTTTCTTTCTTTTCAGATGTCCTTTTTAAGAAAATTATACAGGCGGGTGTTTTCATGTTTTTGTTTGTTTTGCTCTTTGCTTCTCATAAAATTCTGCAGAACAAAAGAATTAAATTTTTGTTTGCCCTGCCCAGCCCCATTCTACATGTAGATCTCCCCTGTATATAAAAACATACAATACTGCAAAGCTTTATGACTATCCAAAATAAACAACCATCATAGGAAGAACTTTTAAAGATACATGTGAACAAACAACTTGCAAGTTCAATGGCACATGGCACATACATGAAATGTTTTGCTCTCTTCTGTCTGATCCTACCATACTTAAATCCCTACTTGTTATTTGCACACGTCTCACGGTCTCACTGAAATGTTGGATCATGTTAGCAATCTCTCTTGTCAAGAGACAAGAGGTGTGCCTGGGAATAAACAAGCTGGTTAATTCAGAAGTGTCCTGCCCCGTTATCATAGCAGACATAGTACATATACTCCATAAATTGTTAGATCTGAAAATGAAATTGAGAATAGGGCCTATGGTTGCTTTCACTCTAGGGTGGAAAGTACAGAGCAGAATCACTGTAAAGAGCACCTGCATTCCATTGCAGAACTAGCTTTCATCTCTCACCAAACGGGCTGGCATACCCCAAAGCTCAAATGTCTCCATTTTGGAAGTCAAATTACAAAGCATTTCATACATGCTGGTTTCATTTTGTATTCCTTCTCTTTTCATCTGAACTGAGGCCTTAAGCCATGAGGTGGAAGTTATTTTGGCTCAAACCAAAATACGATCACATTCTTTCAAACATTGTCATAGGTAGAGGTTAGATGCTGCCCATTTTCCCCATAGCAGAAAAGGTTCAGAAAGGTGAAGCAAATTGGGTCAAGCAGTGAAAGTATCATCTGATCAGAATTCTCCATGAAACTTACTCAAGCCAGATTTCCCTTCTACTCTGACTGCCCATTTACAATGGTTAATGCTATTACGGACATTCCCAATATCAGGTTTTTTATCATGATGAGCTTTACTCATGTACCACTTTCACACCAAGGTACGGTCGCAGAGACAGTACCCAGCATCCGATGAAACCATGGTGTGAAAGCAGTTTTGACAGTAAAAATGATCAGTCGCTGAGTTCGACCTTAGAGGTACTTCAGCGACCGATGCAAGCTTGATATGAAAGCACATCGTACTTAGTGACCGATCAAAATGCAAGGACCCCCCATACATTGCCCTCGCGCTATCTCTATTTCCGCTTCGGGCTAGGTCAGCTATACAGCGACCAATCGCTCTGGGCCTGACCAAATTTTGACAGTGGTGTGAAAGCACGTCCGATCGGTTGCTTGGTACGGTCTCTGCGACCGTACCCTGGTGTGAAAGCATAATAAGTGAAATGGCATTGCGGAAAAGGGATAAAAATACAAGAATCTAAGGCAATAAATTTTAAGTAGGCACAAGATTTTGAGGACCTACTTTTGGCTCAACTCCAATTTTCTGTTTATTTTATGCAACTCACCCACTTGGGTTCAGAGTTGTTGTTGAAAACCAAACCCATTTCTTCCTTGCTTCAAAAATTGATATTCATAAACCAGAGTAAGGTAAGGACATGAAAGCCAAAAATACTTTGAATACGCCCCCCCCCCCCCCCCTTTCCCTCCCGAGAATCAGATTCAGCTACAAAATTAATCTTCAGAAGTTCAGAGATCCATTCAAATTTGTTATTCTCATGACAATTATCTGTATGCATTCGCTGTAAGTTTGTCATTCCTAACCTTTAATCTACATGTAACTTCATACAAATAATCTGATTCTGTTATTAAACTACAAAAGGGCTTACAAAAGGGTATTCTTTTCATTTTTATTACATATATACAATAAATGATACAAAATTGTCAAATAATTTGTTTTTGACTAATCAAACAGCATAATTTCAGTGTCGAATTCCTTTAAAAACAAGTTTCATGATAAAAATAAGAGTCCTGGTTATCAAGCTAGCCTGGTAAAATAATGGATTATAATTCAGTATTGCTAATAGATTCCAAATAAATGACTCACATTTATTAACAGTAACCACAGATTAATGGCACAATATTTACATTTTCATATATTCTCCCACATCTTGTTGTTATCTGCCTTTGTAAAATAGTAAAATAGGATTTATAATGGCCTTCACAACCAAAAATCAACAATAAATATTTATTATGCTTACCAAGGTTGAACTTCCACTGTCATAGTGTCTGTAAAAGTAAACAAAAGATAGATTACGATGACTGAATGGCAATGATATATAAACCTAATATACCGTACATTGGAAAATCATAATCAGTGCATAATGATTAGTAACAGTGTGTTATTGATACAAAAAATTAAACAAAAGCTAAGTATTTAATGCAACTTGACAAAGTTGTTCATCGAGTTTGGAATGTCATATAGCAGTCCAGGCTAGAGCTAGGGGGCTTGTTATACAATGTTTTTTATGGTTTCTTGTCAATTCAAGGGTGCTGATTCCAAATCTAACCTTGATAATTTTCCGCAAATTGGCAAACACAATATGGCAGCCAAAATATGCAAATTACCCATAGAAGTCACAAAATTTCACACACGTTGACTATATAATGCCTGTAATTGTGAAGCAAGATGTCTCAAAACATGATTGTTGACAAAATATTAATTTTCTTGATATTCAAAATGGCAACCAAAAACCCCTGTATACTCTATCATGTGCTTGATATGAATGGGGAAAATAATTTTCACAAGAGTGAGCTCTAAAATGCACGCAATTGTGATCTGAGAGTGAAGTACTGTTTGAAAACAGGTTGCTAACGAAATATCATTACTTAGATGTCATGTATATGATAAATGTTGTATTTTGATAGTCCATATGGCTGCCATACGTCCCTTACTATATCAACGAACAATTTGAGTTGGGACAAACAATGATTGTGTTTTGTGAGTTAAATATATTGTCTAAAAAGTTAAAAACATTATATAAACTAAAATATATCATTTCTCCTGCTACACATGTGAGAGTTAAAGAACTCAGTGCTTGAAATTGTACAGTAACTAACAAATACCAAAATATATTTCGTATTTTCACAGCATCTTATTCTCCACTGGCTAGCATAAAAGCTTAGTTAATTTCAGAAGCTCTGTATTATGAGGTCATTTTGCATTGAACATTGCCACCTTCATAGACACCGTTCTCACTACCGTCCTCAAATTAGTTTACTGGAAACTAGTTTAACGTGCAATGAGAAGGGTCAAAGCGGTCTTGGAAGCGATTTTCCAAACTGGTTCAGAAAACCACCTCGCGAATACTTTTGAAGATCGCTTTGCTTCGTTAAACTGGTTTTACCGTAAGTGAGGACACAACCGTTCTTCTGGAAGCAATCTTCACACATTTTCGAGCGCGATATTCCACACACTGTATGTGGAATACATGTACCTACGCTGCGGTTTAAAATTTTGTGCGAAACATGTCACCCCACTGACAGTGTTCCCATAGCACAAAGACAGCTTTATGTGAAGTGGTTTTGAAAACCACTTTCGGGTGATAAAATGGGAACGCTAGCAAAGCGATCTTCAAAACTGGTTTCCTGAACTGATTTCCAGTAAAAGAGTTTAAGTATAATGAGAACAGTGTCATAGTTTCAATAACAACAAGCTCAGCCTTGAAGGGGAAGTCCCAACAGAAGTAGAACTGGTTTTAAGAAAATCAACAAAACATATGGAAGAAACAAAGCAATAACAAGGCAAAAGCGATTTTGTGTCTCGCCCACTTATGAAAATAACCAGAAATATCGTGATTTGCGAGGGCACGCAACAGAATTGTATCGAAACTTCATTGTGAAATGACTGGGATGGAATAACACTTGTCATAAGAGCCTTGCACGTAAACTTTAATGTTGACCTGAAAATGACCTTTGACCTTACCATGTGATCTCTGACTGCAGCATAACATGCAGGTCGCCTAAGTACATCTACCATCCAAGTTTTGTTGAAAAGTGACTTACGGTTGCAGAGTTAGGAGTCATAAGAGAGTCTTGCATGTAAACTTTAACATCGACCTGAAAATGACCTTTGACCTAACCATGTGACCTCCGACTGCAGCATCACATGCAGGTCCCCCAAGTCCATCTACCATCCAAGTTTGGTTGAAAAGTGACTTACGGTTGCGGAGTTAGGTGTCATAAGAGAGTCTTGCATGTAAACTTTAACGTTGACCTCCATGTAAACTTTAACGTTGACCTGAAAATGACCTTCGACCTTACCATGTGACCTCCGACTGCAGCATAATATGCAGGTCCCCCAAGTCCATCTACCATCCAAGTTTAGTTGGAAAGCTACTTACGGTTGTGGAGTTGTGTCATTAGGTTTGTGACGGACGGACGACATTTGGATCCCTAAGTCTCGCGAGTCTGGGCGAGACAAAAAGGTCCAGTGGAAATCCTTTAAAGAATAACCAAATAATAGATGTAGAACTTGTATAGTTTTCTGTGATACTGATATCACATGTGCAGCTCCTTATCAATTTAGCTTTGTGCCATTTTTCACAAAAAATTTAATTAAAAAATAAATGAATATTCATGAGACATAGTTTATACTTGTATGCTTATGTACATGTACAATCATTGTGAACCATAGAAAATGAACAATTTATGGCAACTGAACTACACAACATATGGGAGCTCCTAGCATGTGAGGTATTGATTTTTGCACAACCTTAATTCACATTTTGTTTTCAGCTTTAAATTAAACTATATCAGATGAACTACCCAAGGAAAGACAAGGAGATGGCAAATATGAAAAAATTTGGATTTGGTTTTACTTAAAACAACTCACGCATTTCATTTATTTCAAGTACCACAAAGGAGAAAATGAACGATGGATTGAAACTGAAAATTTGTAAAGTCTTGGGACAAGTCTGGCTGTGTTTATGCTTCCATTTCAAAGACAAATCAGCGCTTTAAAACGCCATTTTTAAAACAGAAATCAGGTTAAATGAGTGTATTTCCAGAGGCGAAATAATGATCAGCAGCTGGCTTAGCATTGCAAGTTTCGTTGAATTGGGTGTGCCCTATTTCCACAAGTTTTTTTGTTCTGAGTGTTGTTACCGCTATTTAACTTCGTACAACTTCTGATCTTTTTTAGTAATGGTATTGTTTGTTTATTAATTTTTCAAAGCCATAGAATTTCCATCATATAAATAGACAACATTTACAATTTAAATTTGTACTACTGACTCAGTCTACTGTCTCCTCATGACAACTCGTGTTTTGTACATAATTTGATCCCTTAACATTCATTTTGATGACAAACTACAGGAGATTTACAAGAAAGTACTTGATTTAATAATCAAACAACTTGTTGGCCATTATTGGAACTGTATGACAGCATTTGCATGCAAATTTTCATTCACACTAGAAACATGTACCAAATGACACCATTTGAACATGATTACCATCATGGTCCTGTTCATGGTATTGGTTCCCCAGGAACCAAGATATCTAGCAAAATGCCATTCGTAAATGCACCTTTTTGCAAGTTTATAATCAACATGTGAAATTGCGAAAGGACGCAACGTGTACAAAATCGTGGATTCTGGCCTGAAAAGTGCAAGCATAAACATGCCCTTAGAGGGTCAGTGTGAGAGTGGCTTTTTGCATACCTTTGCGTATTGTTTATAACTGGAATCAAATGTTCACCAGATCAAGTGCTCTCCAAGCTGTCAAATTACAGTTTTGACAAGGGCTCTTACCATTCAACCAATGCAAGGGTTTAAATGTGACAGGTTTGGTTAGCTGATAATGACAGGAGTTATCACAGATCACATGCCAAGAAAGCTTGCCATTCTCCTGACAATAGTACTGACACCCATTAAAGGGATGGATTAAATTCCATCAAAGTAGAAAAATTCTTTCTGACAGAATGAAAGGTATAATACCAATCTTAACTTTATTGATTTTTTTTTAATCTGCTAATTTGAGACAAAATAAAAGTCTAAGAAGCAAAAAATATAATTGAGGTTCACACTTAGGAGTACACTGTGCTTGAGAGCTACCGATGGAAACAGCAGGTGCTGTGAGCTGGCAAAGCCCATTTGCAACAGCTCAGGGGCAAAAAATTTGCATTCCACTTCCATCAACATTTTGAAAATACAAGTAACTATCATAACTGCAAATATTGCAGTGTCTTTGATAAAACCCTACAAATGTTCTGAATTCCGAAGTATGGGAGAGCGTGTATATTTTTTTTCAAATCCTTTCATTGTGTGCTACAAAGGTTATGGTGCCTTTTGGACAGTGCCATACAGATGGGCGGGGGCTCGGGGATGCTCCCCCCCCCCTCGATTTAAAAAAAATCATGACCAAGAAAAAAAGTGGAAAGGAAATAAAAGGAAAGATAGAAAGTAAAATCTGATATTATTTTCTGAATATTATGTCAAAATTTATCACAAATTTGATATTGTAATAAAAAAGTGGGAATATTTCTGTGCTCGCTTTGCTCGCTCACAATTTTTAAGATACATTTTACCCGATCTGCCATATCTAGCTCCTTCAAAATTGACTCAATACACCATTGCCATTAGGTGGTTTCAGACCGCCTCGAAGTTCGCCAGTTCCAGGTATTCTCTGATCGGGAAATTTACCCCGATCAGAAAATACCAGGTATTTTGGCGGTCTGAAAGCAAACTACGCGTAATATCCCCGAAAGAAAATACCCGATAAATAGTAGGTACTTGGCGAAATTACGAGAACTTTCGCGGGGATTTTTCCAAGGTCGTGGGTATTTTGGCGGTCTGAAAGCAAATTACAGGAACTTTTAGCCCAGCGTGTCGTTGGGTGCGGCGCCGTGCATGGGTTGCTGCTGGGCTAGTGATTTTGAATTTCGCGCCTTGCTGCTTATCAGACCATACTGCGCATGCTCGTAACTTCAGGAACTTATCCCGAAGGGTATGTTTCAGGGCGGTGTGAATGCAGGAATAATTAATGGGCATTTTTCAGCCTAAAAAAGTTCTCGTAATTTAACGGGGATTCTTGTGATCGAGGCGGTTTGAAACCACCTAAAGAAAGACATGAATCCCTTCCTGTTGGTCAAGGAATCAATAATCCCTTGAAAAATTGATTTATGTCTTTTAAAGGTACAATAACATCATTTGTTTCACATAATAAAAAGATTTGAATAATTACAAGTTTTCCCAATTAATAATGAATATCTTCTTGCTTGGGTTGACAAAAAAGTCTTCTTTTTTTACTTATGAAGGAAAATTCAAAGGTAAAAGAAGTTTAATGAAAAAAATTCAAAAATTCAAGTAAATAAATAAATTTGTAAAAAAAATTGACAGCATAATTCGAAAATGATGGCACAGATAATGAAAAGGTTAAGAGGAAGTCTGCTGATTAGCAAGTCTGATCATCATATTACTCATACATGTATTCTGCCATTCTGGCACAAGCCTCTTTGTGGACCCCCGATAAAAATGTCCCGTGTTCGCTCAAGCATGAACAATTTTTTTTTTGTAATTCCATTTCAAAGATAAGATTTCAAAGCATCTATTAACATCAAATTATAGATATCATAATTTGAAACAAATTTTGTATAGACTTTTCAAAACTGCCCCCATTTTTTTAATACGCACTGTATTCATTAGTACTTTGGGTAGGCCTATGTGAATGTCAAAGGGTTACTTTGCATGTTGTGCTAACAGAAGGAAATAAGTGAAACAAGTAAATATCAAAGATGAAAAATAGCTTCCCTATTCTAATAGAATTTTACTGGGAATATCAGTGACAAGTATCTCTTAAAAAAACAACTTAAAGCTAAATGATAGTAGTTGCGGTAAAACACTAATTTCGTGAGAAAGTCTGTAAAACCAAGGTTAAGTAACTATATCATCGTGGATCTAGATCTGGTACAGTTACATGAACTGAACTTTGTGAAATCATAAAATCTAAGCTGAAATACGATCACACTGAAGATCGCCAACACAGATAGGCACATGTGGGACAGTGTATTATTATTGCTGGAATAAAGACCCGACGGAAGTGACCGAATCCGCGCTTATTTTGCTTATTTCTCAATTACACAATTTCTTCCAGAATCGTTTGGCACATATTTTTTATTCATACAAACAGACACTTGGGTGGTCATTATATTAGATTCTGTAAAAAGTCATTTTGAGATTGTTACCAGAACTGGAATTTATCTTTAAGGTTGCATTTCCCCTTTAATAAGGTGTATAGATCTGCCCTGGATTTATACCATTTTTTTATGACAGCGTACATAAATCACATCCCCGAGAGTCTGTCTTGAAACTATGCATGTTGCAACCTCAGACTCCTAAAGTAGTAAATTCACAGTTTATTCTTTCCTAGTGAGTGATGTGAATATCACTGGGAAGGAAGCTTTATCAATCTTTTCCCTCACAAGCTACTCATTCTTTTGAAAATTAAAATGAGTTAAATTTTAACAAGTTCTTCAACGTGCTTCTCCTTGATAATGATTACAGCCACCTCATACTAAAGCATCAAGCTGCACTGGAATAAGCAAAAGGCCCTTTTTATCTGAAGTGTTATAATACACCTTGAACTGTTTTTGATCAAGTATTTCCTTAATTAAACTTGATAGTATATGTCACTGATTAACAACTAGTGCACACACAAAAACTGGTCATAATACAGATCGATCAAGGTTTGTATCATTTGAATGACTACTATATTAATTCATTAGTTAAGCTGTATTATCATAAAGATGTACCTTTTTTAGCCAGATGGCTCATAGCAATTCCTGTTAGGCTGCCTACTTGTATATGCCTACATGATACCTTCTAACATGATAAATAATTATCCAAAGTAACATTAAGACATTACATACCCGTTGATACGGCCCCCATAGCCAGTATCCATCATGGTTACTTCTCCTTCTCTTTTACTCTGTCTCTGTTGATTGGTCTTTGATCAACGGGATAAGAATAGTTCAATTCTTAATGTTCTTATCCTTACGGGTGTCCTGGGCCATCGACAGATCACAAAGTATATTGTTGAGAAATTTTCACCAGGCTGCAATTCTGTGAAAGCAGGAGGAAATGATTGGAAAGTGTAAATATAACATGAAACAAACCCGTAAAAATGTCCCCTTTTGTCTCAATCATTTACAGAAGAAATGTTTGGAGAGAAATGTTAATATTATGACTATGAGATATTCAAAGGCATTTTTTACATACTGAATACCATCATATCATGAAATTGTGTCGACACATCTTCCAAACAGGTACTGTTTAACAGAGCAGTCTTCCTTGCAGATCAAAATGACCAATGATTGCAAATGTTGCCAGAAATGATCCCAAAACAAACCATGTCTTTCAAAAGAAAAAAAACCCTTCTTTAAAAGAACAGTCTATGAGGATAGGACAAACTTTCAATATAAATACATGTCAGAAAAGGGTCACCCCAAAGTGTCCTCAAATGACCTTTCTTGTCAAGAGGACCTTCAATACAGCATGAACAGTTGAAATACAAATCTCCATTTGTTAAAAATAAGAAGTTCTTCTTTTCTAAAAAAGAAAATTGAAAAGTACCTTTGTACTCTCAAGCACCTACACTAAATATAAAGCCTATCTTTAGTTTTGGCAATCTCCCCCCCCCCCCCCACATTGCATGTCACTATATTCCATTATATGCATGTGCACCAAGATGACTGTGGTGTGAAGGGTATAAAATAAAAATGTGTGTTTTACTGGATTGGATAAATTCATGGATTACATCAGAACCTAATTTGATTGGGTGCCTGGTCAAATAGAATGATGGCCAGAGAGTAGACTGCCATATTTAAATTCTAATGGGTAAAGATGCATTCAAAGACCCCTATGCTTTTGTCTGTCATGTTTGTAATATTGTAATGTTCAATAATTCTTAAGTATAGTTCACATTACTGACCCTTTCCCAAAGCTTTAGACAGGCTGTAATCTCTTTTTTTTTCATAATATATTTCAGGCTGTAATCTCTTTTTTTTCCCATAATATTATATATTTCTATGGCCAATAACAGATGTTTGAGAATGGATGTTGTACCTTCTCCAGCATTCCTGTAAATATAGACAAACAGATTCAGAATTTTTGCTGATGCAGCTGAACATTCATCGTGACAAATTTCACTTTCTTGACAAATAATCTTCATTCTCAAAAATATTTTATCTTTCCATACATCAAGTTCTATTTATACATCATTGCACTTGTCCTTGATATGCAGTATCAGAACCAGGACAATGGGATTTACAAATCAAGAGTTATAATGTCCCTACTGGCACCCTAAAACATCATGTTGCACCCCTGGATATCCATGCTGCAAAGACTGTCAACAAAATTGGACCAAAGAGTTTGCAGATGAAGGGGCAGCTGTACTTTTTTATTCATTTGCATACACTGTATATAGTTCTTTATAAATTCCATTCTATGTAACATCAGGATGAAATGAAAAAAAAAGGCTTTCCTCTCAAATGTTATAACATGAAGGGCTTTTTATACCAAGATCATTTTTCACCCATGAGAAAATATTGCAACTTGTCAGCAAGAGAGATTGCCAATCAAATTTGAAGGCCCATGTACTTTTTCAAAAGTCAAGTTTTTCCTCAACTTCTTAATCTGTTTCTCATATGCAATAAAACCCATTTGTAAAATCAATATAAGCACAATTTCAACAATCAGTAAATTTCCTAGAAAATCTTCTTTTCTAATGAAATGTTGATTGGTAATTTTTTAACATTTAACTTATTGTTTCGCTCATAGGGACAACTTCTTCCATCGAATTTAACAAAGAAAATGTTATAATACGTGTAGACTACTCTTATCCTGTGCTAAGGCACAGAAAACATGGGTTTATATAACTGAATATTTTGGCCATATCCCTTGAATATTGTCAGAAACAACAGCACCTAAATTTGCTCATAATGCTAAATCACATGTTCAAGATGTGATGTAATGATTGCATGATACCATAGGTAAAATGGTGTGTATGAATGGGGTATTGAAAAGTCTATGAACAGGTGCATCATGCTTGGATGTTGTGACCTGATCTAACCCCCACCTGAGATAGATACATGATCACCAGCCACCAATATAATGTTCTTTGGTTGAAATGATGTTTAATGTGCATGGCAGAAATAAATTACTTTTCTCAACTTGTCAGATATAAAATTGACTCAAAAACAAAAAGCTTATTCAATATGACAGTTCATGTAACTTGCATTATATGTGTACAGAGAGTATTAAACACATACATGTACATGGAGGCCCATTATTCTGAAGTCCAGAGAAACAGAGGCTACGGTCTACTAAAATCTTTGGTCGAATCATAGAAGAAAAAAAATTGCATTTATGTTTTTATTAAAAATCAGATCAAATTACAATTATAGAAAAATTTCAAAGTTGTGTTTAAATAATGTTTCTAATGTATATTGTACTCTCTCCTCATGTTTTAATGGTGAAGAAAACTATTTTAGTTATTATTTCCAAACAGTCAATTAAGGGTCAAATGAGCTGATAAACTGAGTATGACTGTAAAAGATATGCATCACAATTGGCTATCAACTGGTTAATAAAATCTTTAGAATAAAGTTTGGATTAAACAAGACTTCAGAAAAGGGGCCAATAGGTGTAACAAGATCACCAAACAAGAAAATAAACAGGGGGGGTGAAATTAAGTGCATGACACTATCAAATGTTTGTAATGTATAACATCAGGTACAGACCTATTCAGTGTTTCACTTATTGTATTAACTTTCAAGGAAAATATTATGGCATTTAATGTATTGAACTAAATATGTAGGATTACTTCTATCCTTGTTAACCTCTGGCTTTTAATGATTCCTCCACCATGTAAAACAATAACATTTTATATGATAATGATTTGTATGAAATAAAATGAATAAAAATAAAAAGGCATTACTTTTAATATTAAAGATCAGCTCCAAACACATGTCTGCTTGAATATGCCAATGTAGAATAATACAGATACAAAACACATCAATAAGTCTTTAGAGACACTGCCCGGCAAGCAGCAGAGGACAGTGCATCCCACTATCTCCAAGTTGATTCAGATGAAACACAACCTTTCGATTTACTGGGTGCAAGCCAGAAAATTTGTGTTTCAATTTCCCCAGTAGGAAATAAACATGCTAGATCAATGTGTCACAAAATGATTAAAAAAATTATAATTCCAACAAAATATCCCATAAATTTAACAACAAAAAGACTCATTAATTCTAAAGGCAAGTGATTTAAGCATGTATCTTGTGAGTTCCAGGAGTCTTGTGACTACCACCTGGTTCCGAATTCCCATTTGACAGGTATATTATACGATAGATATGAAATGTATGTTCAAAGGCCAAACTACAAATCAACTGACATGACAGCAGGCAACAGATGGCTTTATGAACCCTGACACTTCCACTCGATAATTAGGTGACAAAAACAAGCACATCATTTATCTCAAAATCAGCATACTTATTTTATTGTCCATTGTAGGAAAAAAATCCTTCCTTAACTATAAAAATAGAACTTTCATTCTTTATCCTTAAATTAAAAAAAAATCTATTATTACATTTCATAACCCTTTTCAACAAAAACAATGGGTCATTGGTACTAACATATTTTTAATTTTGTTTTTCCATATTTTGTAAATAATGATTCAGTAAAGAGCCCTGAGTGTGAGTTAACCAACTGTTTTCAAATACAATACCCAGTAGGGCCCACCCCTCTGCTGGCCATAAAAAGGAAGCCTCACCATCTTCTATTTATGGTAAAGGTTTCTTCTTCAAGTACAAAGGGTCAAGGGTTTCAACATTTGATATTGAAGATTTATGTTTGGGACTTCCATGGATGACAAAGCAATTTTTTATTATAAAATACAATCGATGAAATAGGTCGGGTGATATTCTCTTGCTGACTTCCCTAGAAAGCTTCTTGAAAGCACTTGGATTCATAAAAACAATAAAACCTCAATATAATCTGGTGTGATTTTAGAGAGTCACATGTTCCATGCAGCACAAGTTCCATGGTTCATCATGAGCAAATTTTCCCTTAAAGGGATGGTCCGGGCTGAAAATATTTATATCTTAATACATAGAGTAGAATTCACTGAGCAAAATGCCAAAAATTTCATCAAAATCGGATAGCAAATAATAAAGTTATTGAAGTTTAAAGTTTAGCAATATTTTGTGAAAACGGTCGTCATGAATATTCATTAGGTGGGCTGATGATGTCGCATCTCCACTTTCCGTTTTCTTATGTTATTACATAAAATCATATTTTTTCATTATTTCATACTTGTGTGAATAATATGTCTCTCTTATAATGAAAAAAGTTGCAGCAATAAATATCTAATGCACTAAATCAATTGTCAATCCAATTTTTCTAGTTCTTGGAGGAAAAAAATTGAATAAACCTAATTTCATATAATAAAATACAAAAGAACAAGTGGAGATGTGACATCATCAGCCCACCTAATGAATATTCATGACGACTGTTTTCACAAAATATTGCTAAACTTTAAAATTCAATAACTTTGTTATTTGTGATCCGATTTTGATGAAATTTTCGGCATTTTGCTCAGTGAATTCTACTCTATTTGTTAAGCTATAAATACTTTCAGCCCGGACCATCCCTTTAAACCAGTTCTATAGGTAGGGCCAAATGGCAAGTTAGCCCCACCTATTAGTCCACTTTCTGTTCTCACATTTTTTTTGCAAAGGTAATTAACACACCACCAATAGTCCAGTGCACAAAAACATTAGCGCTAGAATAAACAGAGTTTCTGTTACAACTGGTAATATGGTAGTGATGCCTAATGTTACAACAATACATTACTTACACATTGGAATAAATGTTTTGACTTCACAATCCAAAATATGTGACTGGGCTTACTGTTAGCAACTCTGTTAGACTAGAACGTTTCTGTGCGGCCGGAACTCGACTCTTCACTGCAAAACAGCATGGTAAGCCATGCAATTGCCATACTAATTTGGCTTTCAAAATGGGGCCTACAAGCTGTCGTGAGAACAGAGACCCAGCCAAGCCAAAGAGCGGTGCTCCATGCATGCCCAAGTCACAACAGACCTAGCAGAAAGCACTTAGAATCATACGTTCGCATAGACCACTGGTATAAGATGACGTCATTGAGCACTTTTAGAAACGTACATCAACATAGACGACTGGTACGAGGTGACGTCATTTTTTGGCTTGCCAAATGCCTCAGGTCCTCACACACGTCCACTATCAGAATTGAGAACCTCGCCACATCCATTTTGCGGTTCTCCTAAATCATAGTCGACGTGCACGTGAGTGATGTTATTTTAATCATTCAAGCTCAGCATGAATATCAACCTTTCCCTTTTACAATACAGTTTTCAGTGACTTTTCACAAAATTAATGTAAGTTGTACGATGCATTATGTTTATATTTGAAATTGCTTTCTGATCTCCAAAATATATATCGATATATATCTTAACTCGCGTAAGAAGGAATCAAAGCAAGTGAAAGGGCAAGTGTGCACAAGTTGCACCTTCGCATCATCCGACCGGGTCGCCAGGCGATGGTACGCCAGATCTTCCGGGTCGGGCAGCGTGTCATGACCCACTGGTTATCGCGCTGTTTCACGTGGACGTACCTACACATACAAGTCGAGTGAAATCTAAAGTATTCGCATCTGTAGTGAACAAAGGCAGACGACGACGATGACTCGAACGATCAGATAACTATCAGAATTGAGAACCTTGTCACCTCCATTCTGCCGTTCTCCTAAATTATATGTAAGTCATTTCAACAGCTCAAACTCAGAATGAAGATCATCTTTTCCCTTATAAAACACAATAAGCTTGTAACCGATTTTGCAATCGGCAACCGATTCCATTCGATTTCACCACAATCGGCAATCACTTGCCGATCTTCGATCATGCCCCTTGAAGGAACCTCGTGGTGATAGCGGACCCCGCCATAAACTTTTAAAGACTGTACTATTGACGGAGCTTATTGCGTTACTCTCTTACATCGTTTATGATGATATACATTTTATTTTCAACCTCGTGGTGATAGCGGACCCCGCCGTGAACTTCAAATTGATTTGAAAACGCTAGCTACCCAAAACACTTTAATAACATATTTCAAATCATCGTGCGTGCTTGCGTTTTCTACTTCATTTTAATTGCACTTGCGACTTTAAATGATGCGTCGTAAGAGATCATTCCAATATTTCTAAGTCGCTAGCACCTAAAAATACTTCTAAAAGATGTCCCGCCGATCGTTCATTAACCTGTGATCTATGAGAAATATTTTCATTTTATTTTCCTTTGCGCCTTTGCTCGGAAGATGCGTCTTTCGTTTATCTTTCTAATAAAAATCACTCGGTTTATTTTAAAGCAATAACACCTCAAAACCCCTGGCTTTAAAACATGTTCCAAACGATCGCGCATGTTGGCGACTTCCATTCCAATGCATTCGTCTTTGTGACTTTGTCAGGAAGATGCGCGCGACCGCGAACAACATTTTGATGTATTCCTTTGTTTTTAAACATCGCCGATTCGATTTTCGATTCGATTTCGATTTTAGAAGCTTAACTGCCGATCCGATTTTCGATCTGATTTTTGATCCGATTTACAACATTAAAACACAATTTCAGTGACTTTTCACAAAATTAATGTAAATTGTACCATTGAATTGTACATTGCATTATCTTTATCATATATGAAATTTTCACTCTAAAGTTTTCAAAGATGTTTAGTTTAAAAGAACAATGAATGTCTACTTCATTTACTGCAATCCTAATTTAGTGCAGATATGAAACGATGGAAAATGATTTATCATGGATCTGTAGAACTACAGTAGTCTAATTTTGCTTGTATAATATTTCATTGTATAATGTTTAAAAATAATAATTTAAAAGGCTGGGACCAGAAAAATGAAACATGCAAATTTGTATCCATCTATTTTTATTCAAACTGATGTTTTTTGCATGCATGATATCCCAATGGACCTTTGTGAGAGGGAAGCTACTTTTCTCAAATAGCCAAACATAGATGGGAAACTCATAGACTAAGTCACATCCCCCTAGCGAGTAGCCTCTTGTCGAGGCCCTGTCGGCTGCTTTCCAAGCGAACATGGCGAAGCAAGGGATCATAACGAAGCAGAGCGCTGCGAGAAGGGCCTCTTGACATCCGAGTCGAATTTCACCGACTTTCTTTTGATTTTTATTGTTTTTACCAATATTCCGACCAAAAACTGGTCGGTGAAAATCATCCAATGAGAGCGCGGGCTGCTATGACATCATATTGAATATTCATGAGCTCATCTCAATGGCGACCCGTGGATTCTTGGCGAAGAGTGACAACGAAATATCAAAGAGCATTTGAATACCGGTATGCCTCTAAATTGCTGAATATTGGAGGATTTAAGGAGGATATTTAAGGATTTGCAAGTCGATGAAATTAAATCTGCACTGAAAGGACAAGATGTTTTTGTAAATCTACCCACAGGATATGGAAAAAATGTAATATTTCATGCGATTCCACTATGCGTCGATTATCGATCTCCGCTGTGTAGTGAGGGAATCCTGGAGTGGAGTTGCTTCTCCTCGACTCAGTCTGACCAGCGGCTGACCAGTATCTCCCAGGAAGTTTCGGGGCGGTGATGGGTCTGTTAGTCAGTACTAGTAGTAGTAGTAGTAGTACCACTACTTGTAGCATTTTGCTGGTTATATCCCCTATAGTTTCCCGCAATTCTCGCTACCCCAAATAGGAACACAAATCTCATAATGCGCGAGACGAGATAATTTCACTCCGTCGGGTCGTCATCACCACTTCCGGTTCAGAGTCATGCTCGCGTGAGGTTCGCGATACTGAGTTTTCCACCACGCTGAAATCGATGCCAATCAGCGTAATATGTACAGATTATAATACTTTTTATCTAATTTGGTCAGTTTTGATTCCATTTGAATTATGAATAAAAATAAAAAATATATTTCACGTGAAAATAATTTTTATTCATGTTTTTATTTGGTTATAAAAATCAAACAAAAAATGAATATCTTAAAATTTTGCATTTAGCGACCGGCCTGACATCACGATCGTATTCGACTAGACGCTAAATATATACAGCATTCATTCCGTTCAATTTTTCGTCGACCACAAAATGGATAAAAAATCAGTTTCGGAACTTTAAAAAAATCTTAACTGACAGAGGAATACCGTGCAATGGAAAGCGTCGGGCAGAATTAGTGACTTTAGCAGAAAAGGCTGTTAAACTGTATCGTGAAAGAGAGGGTTGTGATCACGAACTTTCGGAGCGAAAGCGACGTTATGTTGTGCATGACGGCACTGTTGATCTGAATGGCATAACAGTGCATGTTACAGGGATTTCCCCGGATCTCGGCGAAATCGCTATTTGGGGTAGCGAGAATTAAATGAATCCCCTGCAGAATAGTGGACTACTATAGTATTCCGAACCCCGGACGAAACAGCTTTGACATTTCATTGGTTTACTAGGTGACCGGTAATATCATGACTCATGTATATTCATTAGGAAGACGTTCCTTATGAATATATAATTCAGCTCAGATGTCAAGAGGCCCTGGCTTATTAGGAAATCCCTCGCTTCGCTTGGGAAGCAGCCGCCAGGGCCTCGACAAAAGGCTACTTCCCCCCTTCTACCCACTTCAGTCTAAATTGGACTAACAGAGGTTAGGATAAACTAGAAATATCACTGAAGGTGATTAATACCTCCATCTAATGCCTTACCATGGCAACACAGTTTCAATAACACTTAAAAAATAATATTGCATGATGATCTTCAAAAATGATTGTGAGGATTTAAAAAGTTGTATAACTTCAAAGCATGTTATCCCCTTAGAAAATTGCATAAATTGTTTGAATTCCCTTTTAAAAAATGACTTAACATTCATTTCATAGGCAATACAAAATGATTTTGTTTATAAATACACATCATGGAAATATTAAAAGGAAGCCATACCAAGAATTTCAGGAAAAATACTCCATGGAATTCAATGCATTTGGCATTATACATGTAGGTAGAGCATTGTTGGTATAAGAATCCAAGATTCACATATACATACTACATGTAATTATTGAATGGACCCATAAAAAAAATCAAATACAGTATCAAGCTATTAAAATTTTCTCATCAAATGTGTGCGTTTTTTTTAAACCTGCACCTTGCAAAACTGCAAGAGAACAGTAGGATGTTAAAAATCAGCCCCAGTTTGCTCAATCTAAAATACTCATATCATCCAACATTATTATACATTACGACTCTGACAAGGTAATGAAACTGTAATAAGTTTAATGTTCTTTTGATTTGTTTGTGATTTAAAATCTGAATATACATGTAAAATTTTCACATGACCATTTTTACTAGAAGCGAGATGAGAAGTAAAGCATGGTGAAGTGTGCACATGCAGCCTAAAATAATGACCAAAAAAAATTGTGTACATGAAATACTGATTATTTGCAGAATACCTATTATCAAAATGTAATAGATTAGAAATAACTGTTTCACATTTAATAAAGAAATCATATAATTGACAAGACGTTCAATCCTCCCTATCTTTCATGTAACTGATATAAATTGAAGATGCACAATGTATACTAGACTTGCAAGTAATAAAATTTAGATAACCCACATTCCTTGCAAGTTAATCATTGACATACAGTGTAGGTGCATGACTATCAGTGTCAGGTCTCATATGTACAAAGGGATATTTTAATGTAGATATAGGCCTACATGTATTTGACTGTTGGGCAATTCCATAAAATATGTATCTAACCCCCTATATGTGGGACAGACCTTCATGAAATTTTCCATCTCTGATTTCTTGTTCTTTTGACAGTCTGTAATGTTCTTGAAGGACCATGACTTGGTCAGTTTATGAAGTGAAGTAAGACTTGAGAAAAATGGGGGTTGGACATACAAAAAGGTTTACCATTTTATGGAATTGCCCTGTTGCTATCTTGAGCACTGTGTATTTATGTAATCGTCAATCGTCATCATTTTTTCTCTATTTAGATTGCAGAACATTATATGGAAAGGACAGTGTGTTGAACATCTTTATTATGTTTTAGAGTACACCAGTGCATCCCCCCCCCAAAAAAAAGTATGATACCTGTTCATGAAAACTTGAATTAGAAATTTACAGAAAATTCTTATGATACCAAGTCTGTAACAGGATCAACTCAATTCTAAACTTGAATAAATGCATAAATATCAGAAATTTACAACTGAATCATAAATTCTCTCCAACATCACCATATTTCTAACAGTATTTACACTGTACATCATATCCAGGTGTAGGCCTTCATGTAATCTTGCTATCAAAAGAACAAAATAAGCCAGACAATTATACAAATATAAGACTAAATATTTGTTTTTAAAAGGCTTTTTAGTTATAATGGCAGCTACATGCAGGTAAGACCTCTGCAGCAATTGGTGCACAGGAAACAAGCTTGTTGAAGCACCATTAATCAATAACAACTCACCGTGCATAAAATTTGATTCAAAATGTTCAGCGTTAAAAAAATTGAAACATTAAAAATTGAATTTATATGATATTATCCTCAATACAATATTTAAGTTACCCTTTTTTAATCACCATTTATTTCAACACTTTGAACACATATCAAACACATATTTTGAATCAGTATTGTAAACTGAAACCAGCCATGCATGATTTGAAAACAAATCAAGCTCATATTATTCTTCCTGAAATGAAACAAATTGTAATTTGGGCTATTATTTGCCTACATTTGGGCATGCACATTTTTACATGTTTTCATGTCAGATAGCCTCTAAACTTACATGTACTTGCCATGCTGTGTTAACAAGTTATTCTGTATATTCTGTAATGCTGATATTTACCCCCTATTATTCAAAAATATTTTCGCTCCTGTAGACAATACAAGGTTGAAGTTCACAAACTGTAGTAGCAGCCTTTCCAGCATTCCTTTGTATTACATTTCCTTCTTTTCTATGGATACACATGTATGTCGCTGGTTGCGGTTTTCTTGTTGAGATTCCAGGGGCCGATTGCACGAAAGGGTCTTTCCAAGGACCGTCTTTCGTGTCGCCCATCTTTTATGATACGCCATGTGAAACGCATTTCAAATAAATTATCTGGAAATATATTTTATTTGTCCATTAAAATAAACAAATTATTTGTTTATAAAATGATGTGATATCTCATGAAATTGTATAAAATTTGATTTAAAAGCAAGCTTACGAATTTTATTTGTTTATCATAAATTTCAGAAGCACCCCGCTTATAGCGCATCATAAAAGATGGGCGACACGAAAGACGGTCCTTGGAAAGACCCTTTCGTGCAATCGGCCCCAGGGTGCATCCAAGGACAGAATAATGTTCAATGCTAGAGTAAAATATTTAGAAATTAGAATACCCCCCTGTCTCCAAAAGACCAAAGCCTGGCTCAATTTTTTTTTCCAGTCTCCCTGTGAAGCCCAATTCAAAGATTTTCAGAGTGGACAATATGCAAATAACACACCTTCCTGGTCTGTTATAAAAATAGGTTGTTTTCCTCCATGACAAAAAAAACACTGCCAAAGCTACTCAGAATGAGATAAGTCAAGTGCAAGTAACTGCTATACTATCCAATTTATCATCAGGACTTGAATAGGCAGCAATTCTGCTGGGCTAAGAAAGGAAATGCTGTGGTTGAAAGCTTGTGGTCCAATGAAAAGGGGACAACAGTACAATAAGAGTATTTCATATGATGCTTCAAACAAGAACAAATGAAGAGGTCATGTGAATAATTGGTTTCTCAAAGCTTGAAAGGACCTGGAATGCAGGTACAGTAATAGACACACTTGTAATAACAAATATGATGTGGAAACACACTGTGCGCTCTTGTGCATTGGAGTGTGAACGATATGGCTCATTTTCCAGGACAAACTTGAACTTGTTCAAGGATCACAGCATTATTCATATAGCATACATGTAGCAAGTGGCAAGAATAAGTCCTAGATGACTTTACGTTAATAACGAATCATAAGCACAATGTTTTCAGTGTTAAAAACAAATGTAACGGTGTTCTCACAATGCCCGAGATCACTTTCAAACAGGGGGTCTTTCAGTTTCATGTTCTTATATGAGTTATGACCACCTAAAACTTGATTGACAGATATACAGCTTTTGCTGTTTCCTGCATCCACAGGTATATATTCTTTGCCTTGAATGTCTTTCGCTCATGCAGGCAAAAACTAATTTTGCAAGGATAACCTTGAATGTTCCTCTTGATCTGTTAAATGTTCTTAGGTGCAATATACCATGAAATTGGTCCATGGCCATGATTACAACAAATGAGCAATATAAACCGAATGACATTCAGGATTTCATTCGTATAAAATGATTGGGGAAATGGGAAAATGCCAATTGCAATAACTACATACACTTCAAAACCATAAAGCGCTGCCCAAAATTTATTTTTATTTATTTTGAGCGGGTGAAGATACAATGGGGACCATTACAATTTGGTGTGAGTTTAATAATTGCAGAAAACTTGAAATATTTCAAATATGATAACAATGCATTTAAAGGTAATCAAATCAATTTAACACCCGCAAAGCCGAACTACAGGTCATCTCCATGAGGCCGTTCTCATTACGCTTTCTAAAACTAGTTTACTGGAAACCGATTCAGGAAACCACTTTGGAAGATCGCTTTGCTAGCGTTCTCACTTGATTGCACGAAAGTGGTTTTCAAAATCACTTCACGTAAAGCGCTCTTGTTGCTATGGAAACGCTCTCAGTGGGGTGACACGTTTCGCGCCAAATTCGAAACCGCAGCATAGGCATTCTACACCTGTCGTGTGGAGTAGCGCGCTCAAAATGCGCGAAGATCGCTTCCCGAAGGACGGTTGTGTCCTCACTTACGCTAAAACCAGTTTAACGAGGCAAAGCGATCTTGAAAACTACATCGCGAGGTGGTTTTCCAAACTGGTTTGGAAGATCGCTTCCAAGACCGCTTTGACCGTTTTCACTACGCGTTAAACTAGTTTCCACTAAACTAGTTTCCAGTAAACTAGTTTTAGGAACGTAGTGAAAACAGCCTCCATGTATGCACTGAAGTGCATGAATTACTGGAGGCCTGTCATAGAGGCATATGATCCAGGGAGTAAAAACTATGGGAAAAGACAAAATACACTTAACATTAAATTGTAAAAGAGATGAAACTTTTTCAAAATCCATGAAATATGAAATCTTAAAGGAGACACAAGTACTGTTACAGAACATTCCAAATTGCAATGAAGTCAGTCAGGCCAATATTGAATCTATTTTCGGTTCTATTCAGCTCAGTCAAAACACCTCAATAGAAGAATCAATAGCCAAGGGGAACAATAGACTGATAATTCTAAAGGTGTAAAACACTCCAGGACAGTGGTATGCATACATTATTAGCTGAAGTGACCTTTTTGTATAAGAACATTAATTTACGGGTCTTCTGTACTGTGATGATATCATACAGTCACACAGTATGTAGCCTACATTTGTCAAATAATGTGATTTTACTGACTTAACAGATGTTATTGACTTTATGAACGCATACGTGTTTACGGGAATCCTAATAATTCAACTTTGGCTACAAGTGAATGAAGAATAACATAGAGAACAAATTGAACGAATTCATGCTTGCATGTTCGGTGCCTGCCTGTTCAAGACAATTGGTGAACAGGTGATCTACATGAGATATTAATGTAGCACATTACTCACTGCACAATTAAACAAGTTCTGTTACATGAAGACATGTTTATAAATGTTTTATGCTGTAATTGTGGTAAATCTAGAGCTCAAAAACACATGACCTATGACCATATACAAATACCATTTTTGCAAAAGTTCATTCATCATGCAATTGTTTGTCAATGTAATTATTCCACTAGAAGTTTAGAGGAGGCAACCATAGGTCAACCTCGCCACACAATACCAATGGAAGCCTGCGTGTCATTTCATCAGGTATTAAACACAATGGTGATAAGTCTAAAACCATAAATCGGGAAGAATTATAATTTTTGCTGAACAAAAAAATCAGTTTCAATTATCAAAATTCACAAATAAGTCCTACACTGTAGATGTATGTTTGGGATTTTTATTAATAGGCCTACATTTTCACTATTAGATAGCACAAATGTTCCAATTTGAGTTTCCTATATCATTTCATACATTTTTTTTTTACAAAACTAGTCAAAACTTCATTGCCTCCTGTACATAGACCGATCACAGATACGTATACATGTATGTGTTTCACCACTCCTTTGTGTACCCATATTTCGATCACCTTCAAACTTGTTGACTCTGTCTCAAACTATTGTTGATCAGTTTAATTAGCTAGTTTGTCGGTGCAAAAGTAAACAAGATTGCATCTTAATGATCATCTTGATAAGAGGATGGCTCATAATGACACATGATTCAAGAACTTGGAAACAAAATCAACTCCTTAATTATCACGTTTTGCAAAAAAAGAAGAGAACTTTGAGAGAATTTGCATGAGGGTATCCCAAGCAAAAAAAAAAATTAACATAACTTGTACTTGGCAACCTGAAAGCTTAGATACATGTAACTGGTACTGGTAAGAACATGAAATACGTTTACAGAATTGAACACAAATTAGAACTATTTTTTTTAGATATAAATAAATGATATCTAACAAACAATTTTGCAGGAAAATGTAAAACAACAGAGTAATGAGCAAATGAAAATACAAAAAAAAATGCAAATCTGTTTATAATGTGTTCCCACATGTTGTTACTTTTGATACTCTACACCAAGAAAAGTAATAATTTCCCAAGGAAATGAACTTAGAACTGGAAATGATAGTTACAATCATTCTATATTTCTGATGAATATTGCTTGGTATATTAATAAAGTACACCCCACGCAGGTACATTTAATGCCCGAGGGTGAGAATGAAAAATAGATAAAATGTGAATTTAATTGGCAATATTCAAAAGAATACATATTGAAAAGACTATTGTATCATCATAGCTAAAAATGAATACAAACACAATATCTTAATCAGATTAAATAGCACAAACAGTGATAATAGCACCAAAGGAAACAGAATGATTTAATGAGCATTTTCTTTTATAATTCACAAGGAATTTTTCATATGGCCTGAAAATACAACTGCCAAGATTTACAATTCACACTGCATAAAATAAGTAGCCCTCATAAGTACATTGTCCAATATTTGTCCAATATCACAAATTCATAAATAACTAAAAGTACGGCAACTATTACATCCTGATTCGATAATTTATCTTTATTTACCACTCATCATTTTTGTTGAGGACGTGCACTACATGTCACGGACAAAGTCCATGGGGAGGACTGAACTATATTTTGTGTGTGATTGTATTTTTATGCAACTTGCTCATATTTCTAAGATCAAAAACATTTTAGCATTCTTGTTTGGGGAATCATATTCAATAAGTATCATATATGATGAGTATCAAATATGACAGTTAGGCCTATCTATGCATCCCTTAGAGAATCAAGGCTACATACATGTATGTAAAAAAGGGACAACATCCATCATATCCTACATCTTGCTTAAATTCATAAAACTACTGACCAATATTCAGCAGATTTTCTGTCAAATGCAGCAAGTACCAGCAACAGATCGAACATGCATACATGTGAAAGGCTTTATAATTAATGGATACATGTAGTGTACGTTTCAAAACTAGAATAGTGAATAGAATAATCCAAGATGAAATTGCTTCATTGATGGGAAAAGTTGAATAATCAATCTGATCACGTCTTTCTCTGTGATTCAATTAGTGCTTTCACCTTCTCGCGAGACTTGACGATAAACATGGGATGTTTCACGTTCCCCACTAACATGTCAAACTTAACTAGATTCGATGTTGTTGCTGAAGGAAATTTTACGAAGGGTGACTGCAGACTGCTTAAAAACAAAGCCACACCTTAAGATATGAAATCATATGATCCTATATCGCCATTGACCTATTGCTTCAGTCATAACACACTCACAGCGGGATGCATGTGATGGCATTCACCAACCAATTCCCTTCTCCCTGTGCCTTCTATTTGTACTTTATCCAAACTTCTAATATCAATATGTTAGGGTCAAAACATGTATAATGCTGCTACCTCGGTTTAAAAAGAATACTGCTCCCATGATCAGAGAAATGATGGCTTATATGAAGCTTTGAACAATTGTAACATTATACTGTATAGTGTACTACTGTCATAGGGCTTTTCAAACAAGATACCCGAATGCCATGAGAGTGATAAGAACTATTGTAGACCAATTTCCACACCTTCACACCAACCTCATCATGACAAAAACCTGTAAACTTACTACAAGAGGTTCTGGCCTCATAATACAGGCCTAACTGATAATCACTTTGCACCTACATATAATGGCAATTTTTCCTTTGGAATATGGTAGTGATGAGTCACACTCATCATCTCATGTATTCTGGTTTTGTATTAAGTTATTTCTAGTATTCAGAAAATATAAAGATAACAGATATATGACAATAGACCAGTTCGTAGTTACTCATGGACAATTTTGGTCAAATGACCTTTCGTTTCTTTCATTAAGATAGGCAGATTTCAAAGCAAGATATTACGTATGCATGCCTTACATAGCGGGATGAAGAAATTGAATAGACCAGGTGACTAGAATAGCACATCAATGAACACTCTATGAAGGTATTTGTTGCATTTCTACTTTAAATGCATATTATTAGAGAATGTTGTACAATGTACTTGGCAAACTGTGAAATATACCAGTCATTCGTGGACGCATTGTTTTTTGTGGATGTGAATGAAAAACGCAATTCAAAAGAATATATGAATAATCAAGACATCAAAGTTGGTGCTTATCTCATGAAATTTTAAACCACTATGTCACTTTAGTACAAATGACCTTCCTCTGATCATGCGCAGAGTGGAACTACGAACTGGCTTATTGTTCCATTAGGATTATACAATATTCTGTATACACATCAAGGATATGCACTTTTTCAGTTCACAGTGCATATACTCAAGTGTATTGTACAGAATTTGAAAGGGGAGAATTTGAAAGGTGAGAATTTACTCTTGTTCACTTGTTCCTGAATCCTCTCTATTCCTGTGAATACTGTGGTCAACAAGCTGTGCAAAATATCTGGAATAAATTTCTATAGAGGACAATATCACAAACTGCTATCAAATACTGCCTGTTGTTGGCTGTTTGTACATGTTTACAATGGAAGCAGTTCCAACAAGTTTGACGTGTCAGATTGAATAGTATTTCTGCCAATGGCAGATTCGGATGGGTGAATTGACACAAAACATAGCAAGTTTTGCTATAAAATACATCCAACTATAATATCAATCACATAGCATATTTGGTGAAATAAGTGAATCCAGCGCCTATAAAAATGTGATGAGCTCTTTATTCTGTAGCTTTGATTTTGACTTGGACAGGTTGTTAATGTGAATAAAAAATGTCTTTACATAACAGGCACATTTGTGTCAGAATTTCAACACAGAGGAAAGTAATTTTTCTGTTGGTTAGTTCTAACCGAGTTGGGGCCTATGTTCATCACTTATTTTTCAGAACTAATTTCTGGAGAAGCAAAGAGAAAACTCAATTCAAATTATTATTTGCTAAAAGATATTCAAGGATTTTCAAGAATTGTATTTTACTCTCAGGTAGAATTTATTAGCATGAATTGTGTTAATCATGGCGCAGTAAAATTTACCCTACGGCGGCCGTATAGCAAGTTGAAAACAGTAGTTTTAACATTTTATGGACCTACTACATATACATACAATAGGTGGTTTTGAATAAAAACAAGCAACTGTTTTCGACGTGCCGTACAGCAGCTGTAGGAGAAATGTGACTGCAGCATTACTGTCTTCATAACGAATAGTGAAAAGTATTTCCAGAATCCACTGACATAGGACAGATCAAGTGTTCCCTAATCCATGACTTGGGGCCTAATTAAAATCATTAATATATAAAATCATTAATATATATCTCTTTCATAGAGAAACTGTTACCTAACTGCCCAAAAATCATAATGATTACCGGTACACTGATAAAACAATCTAATTTTTGCTAATATTTCAAGGATCAAGAAGATTAAGTATAGAAGGAAATCCTTCTTGTACCACATTTGTGCCTACATGTACTAAATATCAACAGTAAATGACTCTATTTTCCTCTTTCTAACAGTTTTCCTTCACAAGTATTAGCCTACTTCCATTTGCATTTATCATCTTAGGCTATATATGTAAAAGCATGTTTCAAAAGTACTTGTAGGACCTATACAATATAACACATTCGAGCTGCCTTGCCACCATGGCTGGGGGGGGGGGGGCATTTGATTTAAGGTCAAGCCTTATAGGCATGCAGCCGAATCTATAAAAATAGGTAGAAGTATAAACTGAAGTAAGGAAACATTTCACGATAACCAAATGTTGAATCTCTTGGTCAGCTAACATGTTTCTTGCTCAATTGTATCAACAGTAATATTGATAGACCTTTATTAAAAAACACTATTTTTCAAATGTTAATTACTATAGCCCCAGCCTCACAGGAAACCTATATTGCGCACAATATGAAAGCCACCAGGGCCATGATTAATTGATGACTTGTTTGGCTTTATACGCAAACAACAGACATATCCTTGTGTTTACACAGAAAGTAAACACTTCTTTCATAATATGATCATGATAGATGGGTGAGAGATCATCAGCCATTGGTGATAGTGGTCAGAGAACTCCACATCATAATAGATAACGGTTAGCAGGTTAAGACCCTGCAAGAAATGTCTTCATGACCAATGCAGGCCAGTTTTTATGAACTGCAAATCATGTACTGCATACCATATTCATATATCATTCTTATGCAACAAATAATGTGTTACATGTTATTAATTTGAAATGAACTTTTAATGATTTAGGCCTATATTATATAGTACTACATAACCAGTATCAGAAGGGAATTAATTAGGAAATTAATCTGGATCTGGATGTGTACACTGCTGGACCAATTGGTATGAATGTGATTCTACATCTTCTTTTAGTTTGCAAATGTAGTTTTGTTTATAAACAAATTTGTATATTTAATTATAACAATCAAACACTGCAGGAAATGTAAAAGTTAATATTTTGTGTGATTAAAAATAAATGAAAGTTGCAGTACACATCAACTTCATGAGAAAGTCTAAAAATAAAGGTAAATTGCCACTATAGAGCCTAAATGTAGGCTACATGTAGATCTGGTACAATTGCATTAAACTGAACTTTATGAAATCATGAAATTTTATTTTGCACTTAATAATTTCCACCCGGCAAAAAATGTCAACACAAGTTTTTTAAAAACAAGTGTCAGTATTGCAACACATAGTTGAATATCTCTAGTAGTGCCCCTCCCACTTTTCACCAGATGGTAAACTTCAATTATGCGACAGATTTTGAAAAATAAAAAATAATTCTATAGAATGTACGAAATACAAATATTTCATAATTTAGGGCTTACTTGCTCTTTTTACTAAGAATGCATGTAAATGTAATGCCATGTAGGTTGTAAACTGGCACCTCAAGTACATCGACTCCACAGAGTGTAAAACACGTAGGCTCAAAATCATCAACAGAAGAGCTAAGCTGCAAGACCTTCTCAAAGGAATTGCCTATTGTACTGCTGAGAAAGGAATGCAGGAGTCTGAGTCCCTGACATCATTGTACTTGAAGTACCGGGTAACGAAGCTATTCCTCTAACAAGTACTAGGTCAACTTACCCTTTTACACTAGAGGCACTGAAGCTCGTATAAACACAAGGAAAGACCTCACAATCCTCCTTTACAGATCACACTATCCGCGCTAAAAAAAAAAATGCAGCTTCACTTCGAATCAATGCACACTTGTTGGTATATTTCCAATATTCTGATATCCATCCACCGAGTTGTGGATCTTTACATCTGACACAGGCATATGATTAATAGGTGAGAAATGTAGTGAGTGGTATTGCCTTATGACGAAACAGACAGTGAGCCGTGGGAGTAGGTGCTTTTAGTCCCTCCCAATATCATTACATGGGGGAGGTGTGTGAGTCAAATCAGCATCATACCACTATTGTTATGCTGGCAGAAGAACCGATTCAAAAAAGCACATCATGGCGGCCTTCTCAGCAAACACAACCCACTATACAAACTGAATTGAATCGGGTGCAACCATTAACAGCGTGGGGAGGGTCCAGAGTGTTTGCTCACTCAGGCATGTACGGCTGATAAGCAGGCCATTTTGTTTGTACCTCTTTGCATTCTTTAGTAAACACTAAGCTCCAGTGATTCAAATGATGCCGCTATTTAAAGCTCTCATATGCATAACAAAAAATCTCTGTGAGAGGAAGAAAACAGCTTTGAAAATAGAGCTCGCTCAGCATACTCCTAGTACATGGATATTTATGTAACTCTACAAGGAACAAGTAGGGATCAGCTGCAATGTACTGATCACAGGTATCAGCATAACACTGTTTTAAAGAAATAGAAAACAAAACATATTGCACTGACATAATTTCGGGTGCAAACACCAACCATTATTATAGCCCTGTGCATGACTGCTTTTACCTACGTAATAATCTGAATTAACATGTTCAACTCCAGGCAAGTCGTTCTGTCTTTGGCTATGGCCATTCTTGAAGAGTAATTAAGCAAGAGAAAAAGAGTTCATTGAACACGCGTGTGTACTGCATGTACTTTATGTAGGCCACCTTATTTCTGCTCAACTCAAAATAAATAATAGGCCTACATGTCCAACTTACAAAAATCTTGTGCGTTACATTGCCAACATTTTATCACCAATAAAAGTATATTTGCAATGTTATTTTAACAACTTCGCCAATTATTTAACAAATAGTGTCAAAAATCATGAACGTAAAACTGACTTCTTTAGTTCAATGTTCAAAGCCATTCACGACTTTGATTATAGGATACTGTATTTCAGTACATTGTCACTACTTGAAATTTCAAAATATAGAATATATAGTTAGTAACCTTTGGAATCTGTTGAAACGAACTTGGAGTTTCTCCAAGTTCCAACCCAATGATTAGCTCAACTAGACTCCTATTGACTTATTTTATTCCAGATTAAATATTAACTATGCAGCATCATCACAAGTCAACACAACATATTTCTTGCAACTACAGCTTGTGTTGGAAATAATGAACTTTGCACACTATCAAAAAAATAATCTAAGTTGTTTAAGGTCACATTTAAGTAAATAATTATGTACACATGCAGGCCATATTTTTGTATGACATGATGAAATGCAGAGTTCTGCAAACATGAGTCTGCAAAGTTTGCTTTTATTGACATTGCTATGGCAAAGAATTTTACTCTATTTTTACGCATTTTATTCTAATTAAGATCAATGTCATACTTTCCTTTTTAAATCATTGTTTTGTCCCGAAAGACAAGTTAGAGTGGGAGTTCTTATTCTTTAAATGATTTCAGAAAGAGAATATCTCCAGAATTACTTGGTGCTGCAGTGATATTAAAAATTCAAACTAACCAAAGACAATGTGTAAAGTATAATGTACTGTACAAGTGATGGTCCTCATGTTGTAATTCTGGGGTAATCAGCCAACCTTAAGAGAAAGCTGAATCTAAAAAAAACAAGTGGAACACCTCTGGCAGTCTCGCCTTCATTACGCAATGCGATATAGCAGCAGTGCTTCCTTTGAAAATAGCTAATGAATATTATTCACAGAAGAAAACACTCATATGATAATAAAATATTATGCCCATTGACCCAAAATGACCTTTCACCATGATCATGTGACCTAAGACATGTGCAAAACAATCATTTATACTTGATTATCCTTATGTCGATGTTTCATGAGCTAGATCCATAAACTTCCTTAATTATGATGCCAATTCAACACATACTCCCAACACGGCCAGAGTTCATTGACCTTTAAATGACCTTTGATCTTGGCCATGTTCCTGAAATGCATACAGGGTATTCATGCAGGGATAGACTGCTGCTCTTAGGTCCAAGTTTCATGAACTAGATCCATAGACTTTTAAAGTTATGACAATCCCTCAAATAACCCCAACATGACCAAAGTTCGTTGACCCTAAGTGACCTTTGACCATGGTCATGTGACCTGAAACTCGCACATGATATTCAGAAATACATGGTTGCTCTTATGTTCAAGTTTCATGAACTAGATCGATAAACTTTCAAAGTTATGATGACAATTCCTCAAATAACCCCAACATGGCCAAAGTTCGTTGACCCCAAGTGACCTTTGACCTTGGTCATGTGACCTGAAACTCGCACATGATATTCAGGAATACATGGTTGCTCTTATGTCTAAGTTTCATGAACTAGATCCATAAAATTTCAAAGTTATGATGACAATTCCTCAAATAACCCTAACATGGCCAAAGTTCATTGACCCTATAAAGTGACCTTTGACCTTAATCATGTGACCTGAAACTCAGGCAGGATCTCCAGTGATACACTATTACCCTTGTGTCTACGTTTTGTGAACTAGGTCCATATACTTTCGAAGTTATGACAACATTTCAAAAACTTAACCTTGGTTAAGATTTTGATATTGATTCCCCCAACATGGTCTTAGTTCATTGACCTTTTACCTTGGTCATGTGACCCGAAACTCAGGCAGGATGTTCAGTAATACTTGATTACCCTTATGTCCAAGTTTCATGAACTAGGTCCATATACTTTTTAAGTTATGATGAGTTGATTACATTTCAAAAACTTAACCTTGGTTGACGACGCCGCCGCCGCCGTCGGAAAAGCGGCGCTTATTGTCTCGCTCTGCTATGCAGGCGAGACAAAAATCTTTGTTTCCAAAAGCCCAATCATGAAATGTGGCTGTTAGTCTATAAAGCATAATATTACTTTTTTGCTTTTCACACTGCACATATTTTCCTTAACTCAACAAAATTGGTGGGCTAAGGGGAGGGGGTCTTAGCCCCACCAATTTCATGGGGGCTAAGCCCACTTCGTTTTCACACTACGTTTCAGCAAAGTGGGCTAGCACGGTAAATAGTATGGTACTATCTGGCCCTGCAAAAAAGCAGGGTTAGCCGGGTAATTGCGGTGCTAAGAGATGCAGTGTGAAACAAAACTGGGCTACGGAAAAGTAGAGCTATGGATTAGCCAATCACAGGAGTCGAAATTGCATGTGAATTACGCTCAGTGTGGCAAAATCATCATTCATGAGCTGTACGATAGTCCGGGTTAAGGCGTTAACCCCGGCTATTAAACAAATAGTATGGGGTTAAGAAAAACAGTGTGAAACCAAAATAAAAGAAAGTATGGGGTAAGGATAGTCCAGGGTTAAGGAATGTCAGGGGTTAAGGATTGTATGGGGTTAAGGAAATGCAGTGTGAAAAGCATATATGACAGCGTACTATACTTATAGGGGTGCATGATTCCATACGTGTCGTACGGGACATTTAGAGAACATTTAACAGAAAAACAAAAAATATTCCAGTAACTAAAGGTGATCATCAAGTATTACCAGAGTGTTAGAAAAACCAAGACTTAACATGACTTGAATTCACATCCTGTATAATACAGATTTAAAATAGTAATGTGTCGTACGGACGCAAAAAAAGTGGCTCTTTTAGAAACCTCAAGTTTGTACTCTAAATTCTGTGAGTTGGACAGATAATTTTCATAGAAACTGAACTCAAATTGATATTACATTACCCAAGAACAAACACATCTATAAAAGAAAGCAAAATAAACATTCATGAATAAATAAAGCAAATTGCAATTTTCGAGAACATTGTGGCGTACGGGACACTCAAAATGTGTCGCACGGGACATCTCTAAATTGAAGCCAAACTTTCTTACTTTATGTCTCTTTGACTTCTTCAATCACTTTATTTGGCTGATGATAATGATAATCCTATCAAACTAAAGACATTCATTATGACATTATGTTAGAAACCGCTATTGGCTGAATATTTCTGTCAATTATCATAAACAAAATAATGTGTCGTACGGGACACTTGTGTGTCGTACGGGACAGTTGTGTGTTGTACAGGCACTTGCGTGTTGTACTCAGCAGCCTGAATAAAACAATGAACTTTTTATCAATCAGAAGGGGAGCATTGCCCCTAAATTCTTCCTTTTTAATGAGAAGTATTTTAATAAGTAGTCATTCAGGACAATATAATTAAGTAACCTCAATATATACAATCGGGAGCAATATGTTATTTTTTTTTCATGATGGGAAATTTACAAGATTCACAGCATTTTTACGAGCTGAAAAACTTGAGGTTTTGTGTGAAGTTACATTTAGTGAATTAATTGATTTCCAATACACTATTTAAACAATGAATGAATGAAACTGTTTGTGTAAATTATGGGGCTAAAATGTTATAATTTTTCATATAAAATGTATATATACATGATAATTGATATATGTCACACCTGTCACTTGTAATTCCACAAAATATTTTTTTCTAAAGAAATGCGGTTCTACTTTTTCAAACCTTTCTGCATTTCATGAAACCATGTGGTTTGTCTTATTTTCCAGATTTTTTTTTACAACTTGAAAAAAGTAAGGAGTTTCAATACTGTACAGTGTATATAAAAAAATAAGTGATCATCAAGGGAAGTCCAAATAGATTATTAATATGTAATTTTTTTTACATCTTATAAATAATTCCACATTAGCATGCAAGAGGAAGTCATCTTCCAGGCTAGGGTGAATCAATTATAAAGGTTTTCTTCTCATGCTCAATGACAAAGAAATTAACCTGCTCTGACCAGTGAAAATCACCAGTTTAGCTGAAGGGATTCACAAAAGAATATGCCTACATGAAATCAATTAAAATGGTTAGAATCACCTATTTCATGTTCTATGGAGATAAAAAAGTACTTTTTCAGTTCACTTTATGTCAAATCAATTACTTGAATTAAAATAGGTCAACTATTTATAGTTTCTGAATCCAAATCCTGCAATTCAATGCATTATATATTGTGTCGTACGGGACAACTATCAATAGGACAATTATTGAAAAATGAAGGGCAGTAATTAGATCCTTATGGGATATATCGATCACCCATGGGTCAAAGATAGAGAAACTGATTTTGTGAAATTGCATCATCAAAAATAAAATTGTAGGAAAAACTTTTGCATTTTCATGTGTCGTACGGGACATTGCCAAAAATAGGTTCGGAAAAATCAGGGCTGCCCCTATTATGGATCATGAAAATGTTGTAGATATTATTTGGAACCATCAATGATACATTATTCCACTGACCTGCAGTATTTTCAATCTTCTCGTGCTTTGCCAATAATTGTTTCAGGCAGTGTTTGTACTTGACTATTTAAATAGCAAAATTATTGAAAATTGAAAATTCCATTGTTCCCCCAAAAAAAACTATATCTGACTTCACTTTTGGTTAAAACTCATTATTTTCATAAAATTTAGGTATCATAGTAAAATATTACACTACTTATGACTTATTGAAAGCATGTTGAAATTCATGATATTTTTGAAGTTCTAGTGTGGAATCGCCCATAGATGGTATTATCATAGAGCTATTACAGAAGGAGAACCATCTTCCAATTCCTCTGTTAAAGGAGAATGAAACCCTTGAAACCAGCTGAATCCATATCAAAGAGAAAAATCAAAGAAACATATTGTTGAAAGTTTGAGGAAGATTGAATGAATAATAAGAAAGTTATGAGCATTCGAATATTGAGATCACTAGTGCCATGTAGATCCTCCCAACGGCAATGCGACCAAGATCTGTGATATCACACACGTACAACTCCCTCATTACTTTAGTACTTATTTCACTTATATTCTCACTTTTATAGAGTCTATCACAAGGTGAGGTGTTCTCTTTATGAGATGACAAGTACAGAGGTTTCACAACATTATATCATTGATGAATCGTTTGTCATATGATTAGAATGAGCAAAAAGAGATGTTTTGGGGTATATTTTCAGTGTCCAAATGGGAGAGTTGTACGTGTGTGACATCACAGATCTTGGTCGCATTGCCAATGGGAGGATCTCCATAGCATTAGTGATCTCGACATTCAAATGCTCATAACTCTTTTATTGCTAGTCCTATTTTACTCAAAGTTTTGTTGATCTTATTCTTTGATTTTTCTGCTTTCACAAAAGCTAACTTGCTCCAAGAGTTTCATTCTCCTTTAATCCTTTGTTATCGCTTCCTTCGGGCGAAGGAACGATATCTAACATCAATCGGCGAGCCGCCAGGCAAAAGTTAGAGCCCGCTTACATAACGCGATAAGCCTGCTCGTAAAATCTGAGGTCAGAGATTTTTTGAAGGTCCCTGCGAGGCACCGCCATAAACGACGTACTCCCACATAGTTTCTCTTTGAGCTCAGTTTTTTTCAAAATCAAAACACGACTTGCTGTTCTTCCAACATCCATATACATGTATATCTCTTCGTACGGATTCCTGATGTACGTCTTTTATGTATGGTTGAACTTCTGAGATGATCCCCTTGCATACATACCAAATACGTCACAATCTCATTCGACTCAACAAAATTACAAACGGAGAAAGTTAAGGTATGTCTGTCTTTCTTCCGTAGTTAAATCTTTCCCTGCACGTTCCTGTTTTAGAAATTATAATGAGGGGGAAAAAGCATACTTTGAGCTTAATTTTGATGCAAATATAATTTGTGTAGTTATAATTGCCTTGATAATATAACAACGAATCTGCGGGGCATTTCTACGTCGATTGATGCATCGTTGAGTATCTTCCGGTGCCCCACGTACTCCTATTTGTGTAAGTTGAAGGTGAGTGTGATGCTTGAGCTCCCGAGCTCGCGCGCTCAGCTCATTCACACAGTACAGGCCTCAGCTCTGGGCCGTTTCAGAAAAATACTAGAATTGACTAAGCCTGAGTCATATCGATTATTTTGAAAACCGGTGTTCGACAGCTTTAATTCGATCGAACATCGATGCATCGAAATTTGAAGGCGGGGAAAATCGAGTCATTTTTTTTGCTCCGGCTGGCCGTCGATGCATGCGCTATGCATGCACTACATGCACTGACGGTCTGCGCTGGCCGCGCCGGGTGAGCGTTGCAAAAGCAGATGACAGAGCAAAGTTCGTTTGTATTTTCCATGATCACAAAACACAAAAAAGGCCGGGGGCAATGCAGAATTCTTCCCAAAATATCTTCAACAATGATATTTGCAGATGATAACATATAAGTTTAAAATGAAACAATATTAAAGACATGAATCACGCAGAGTCGATCCGAATGATTTTCGGTCAACTAGCATTCGCAGTCCAGCCTCGCACAGACCAGCCCCGTCCGCAGCCCCGTTCACTCACTCTCCCGAAACGACAGGCATGCTTGCCAGCGCCATCTAACAAGTGCAAACAGCGGGGAGAGCGCTGTAACTTGCCTGAGATTGTGTAGTTGGCGGGGTAGTTGGATCCAAAATTAGCTCAAAATAAATTGATGGAAATAAATACGTAATTTTCTCTGGATGGTCATTTGAATTGGTATTCAATGCTGATATATAACGATTGTGAGGAAAGATTGGAAAATATGAGTTCTGACGATGTTCGAGACTTAATCCTGATAATGATAATCCATTTATTTTAGACACAAGAGCTTGTGATCGAAATAAATACGAATGTCTCGGATCGAGCTCTAACTTCATATAAATTATTATTGGATGTAAAATAATTACGATTTAATAAGATTTTATGGCCATACTAAAAATATTGACGATGTCAGCAAAGTATGTTATGTTCATATGGAAGAATTAATAGTATTATACTGGCATTATTTTTATTTTTTATTCCATCTCTGGACGTCTCCGAGCTCCGAGAAAAGAAGCACAATGCGCATGCGCGTTCGATGACGTCTGACATATTTTCCATTCATGAAATCAGAGCCCAAAGTTGGGCACAAACAAGCTTCAAATTGATGGGAAAAAATATCAAATGTAATTTTTCTCTGTTGTGTCATGTAAAATATTATTATATGGTGATATTACGATCATCAAAAGAGTTTCTACATGTTGACAATGTTCGATAATCAATCCTGACGTGTAATTATTTTTTTAGACAAGTGCGATTCCACTCACTCAAGTCGATCGTCATGTGATGTCCGCCATTGAAAATTGAAACGAAATACAAACGTTTCACATCAAGCTCTAAATTCATATTAATGATTATCATATGCAAATTATTGTTAAATATTACGATTAAATCATGTTCTATGGTCATGATATTAATATTGTTCATGAAAGCAAGATTTACTTTTATACGTTGATCGCATCCATTTTCCGGCCATTTTCTGATTTGATTAAAGCACAGTACTGCGCATGCACGATCAATGGCGACTTCCATTCATAAATTCATCGTGCATAAATTATCTCGGCACGAGCAGACGAGCCGTGCAGACGAGTTAGACTCGAACTATGATCGAAATAAACTTCAAATTAATGGTGAATAGGCATCATAATTACACAATCCGTTTCATTTTGGGGGCAATATAAATGAAGTAAGTAGTATGTTTTGTTAACAAATTTTCGGCATTACTCCTATTTGTTTAAGATCAGTATGCTCGATCTGTAAATGAAAATCATAAGATCAGTATGCTCGATCTGTAATGAAAATCATATGATCATAAGTCAGAAAAAATTGGAACCAGTGGGATTCGAACCTGCCATCTACTGCTTTCCGGGCAGCGACTCAACCACCAGGCTATTCTGGTTCACGGCTAAGCCACGATGAACTGAAATTCAAATACCCTCGATCCTCTTTTTTCTAAGTAGTAGTCGAGACGGATATTACTGATATTACTGTTTATTTTGATGTTTGATTGTGTGAACCAAATGAATCGGCCGGCCGACGTATTTTTTTTTTTTTCGATGCACCGATTTTGCAAAATCTGCATCGGCGTTCGATGACATCGATCGAACACCGATTTTAAAATCGATTCGACTCAGGCTTAGAATTGACGCACTTGAAGAGATAGATCTAGACCTAACTTCTATGATATTTTGTTGATCATGATCTGTAAATTTTTATTTATATTAATATTACCCATTGGGTCCGTATGACGGCGTTTTAAATTGCATTTGATCAACTTTCCCAATCAGATTTAGGGCTGATTTACGGGCGGCATGCGCCTGTAAGTGTGAAAGTGCCGTGTTGGACCACCCTGCTGTGAGGGGATTAGCGGTGCCACGCATGGGGAAAAGCGTTCGAGAGAGTCAGTCCTCCTTCTGTAATAGCTCTATGGTATTATCTTGATACAAAACCCCATTAGGGCTATCTGCACCATCCCGAGTTTTCAAATTAGCGCGCTATTTCTGATCCGACAAATTGTCCCGATCTGAACGATCTCAAGCAAGATTATTTGCAATGGAGACGCAATTATCGCGCTAGTTCGTAGGATTAATCTCGAGATTGCAATCCCAAGTCCACTTGGGATTATTTGCAAAATAGCACGCTATTTTACGAATTATCGCGCTAATTCGCAGGTGCAGACGCACTCGGGATTATTTATTCACGGCGTCAGACCATAATGCATCGATGCCTCGCTCAAGCAGGAATCGCTCTTCTTGCGATGGTGGAGACAGGGTTTCTTGAATCTCGAGATTAATCGCGAAGAGGGCCGATCAGGCTAAAATCTCGAGATTGAGCAAACTCGGGATGGTGCAGCACCGCCTAATGAGAAGCTTAGGACTTGATCCGGCTAAGGTCATTTAGGGGAGGCGTAGAGATCTCCCTGATGATAAAGGTGTTTAATAAAATGCAGAACTTGTAGAAAATCCATCCAAGATTAAGAGAGTTATTAGTTTCTTTTAAGTTTTGAGTTTGTGAAATCATATGCAATCAGCTGTACCATGGCATAAATTTCATGTATTCCCATTTTCAATGGTTAACAGCTTCAACAATAATTTATTTCAAAGCAGTAGGTATAACATGATGTGTCATTGATATTGACATTACAAATAAAATAATTTTCAATTTTCTTAAGAAATTACGTTCTTTAGAATTTAAAACAAACTCTTAGGTGAATGTTGGTGTTACACATCATGAAATAAAATATTATCCCCTTGTCAGTCAGTGTGAATGGGATTACAACAAGATGTAAAGAAATGACCTTCCATTCAGATGACTCATCAAAATACAATTTCAGAATCATTATAAATTTTCTTTGAGATTGTTTCTCTTCAGTCAATTTGTTTAATTCAATCTTATCAATCCTGTGTCAAAGGATAGAGAAACACAGAAAGTGCACATAATTACATCCAGGCACAAGGCGACTCAAATGTCATTGGAGAACTATATTAAAGTTTATTAAAGCTTACCTTTGGTGATTCCTAAATATGTGTACATGCACTAAAACAGGTATGATGTGGAATAAAGTATATGAAACTGTGTTTAATACACTCAGGACAAATTTGTGATTTCTTAATTTCATTTATTTACTTGTTTTATGGGATGCCCGATCAAAATAAAATACATGCATGTTTTCTTTTCTTTTCCTTTTAAAAATAATATTGAACGTGTATCTGAGGTGCATATTAAAGTCAAGTTGCTAATTTCTCGTCCAAAGTACAGATACAGCCCAGGCATTTTTGGCTTAGAATGGTGTAGGATTGAACTTCCGGCTATGAAGAACATGATATTAATAAATTATTTGAAGTCCATTTAAGGTAAATGATTATAAAAGAAAAGAAATCTGTGGAAAAGATGGCAGTCTTAGAGCAAAGAATTGATGACCTGGAGCAAAAATCCAGGTCACGCAACATCAGGATCCAAGGAGTTCCAGAGGTGAAAGATGAAGATCCAGAGGAGACTGTCATTGACATTGGCAGGAGGATGGGGGTCAACGTGAATTCATCCGACTTTGTCCGATGTCATCGACTGGGTCCTCTAGTAGACAAAGGAGCAAGAAGAAGTTCTCCTTGTCAACTGCTAGTGGAGTTTTCCAGCCTCCGCACCCGCGCTCGTATTATGGGAGCCAGATCAAAGTTGAAGGGTTCAAAAATCTTTGTTAATGATGATCTGACTCCCAAAAGACAGAAGCTACTTTTCAATGTTCGTCACTCACCGAAAGTTGAGCGGTCTTGGAGCAACGATGGAAAAATTTTCGCTGGACTTAAGAACACGGGAGGCGGACTTACGAAAAAACTCATCACATGTGATGATGATATTTTGAAGCTTTGAATTGTAATTAATGTCTATTGTAGAATATCATGCTGACCTATATTCCCACTTTGAAAAAAAAAAAAAAGGTTATTTTCCTTGCAAGCCAAATCCCATGACAACCCAAAGTTACTTCTTTTTTTTCCATTCAACTTTCCTTTTAATTTTCATTTGTGTTTTTTTTTTCTTTCATTGTTATTTCTATTGAAATCTCTAATCATCTTCTTCTTTTTTTCATTTGCATTTGTAATTTATATAATATGTTCATCTTATTTTATATACATTATTGTATGTTTTTCTCTTATATAGTATGTGTGTATCTTGACAATCTTCCTTTTCATGCTGACATGTTCTTTATGGCGCAAACAGTTAGATTTCACTTGAAATTGTATACTCAACATCCAAATGATTAGTATAGAAGAAGCCATTTGTAGCTCCTTAGAAAATAATTCAAGAATACTAGAGCTTAGTGATACTGATGATTTAGGACATGCTTCTGCAATTAACTGTCAATACTATTCAGAAAATCAGTTTATTAATAGTTTTCGAGACAATCTTGAAATTGCTACTGTCTTGCATTTAAATATGAGAAGTATGCCTAGGAACTTTGATGCATTTAGTACACTAATTGAAAAATTTGAAGATAGTAAAACAGTGATTGGTGTCACTGAGACCTGGTTCTCGAGTGAGAATGACTTAAATCTTTATCATATTCCTGGTCATAATCTTGTGTCTAATCATAGATATGCTAAAAAAGGAGGTGGAGTTGCTTTATATATTCCAGATTCAGTGGACTTTCAATTAAGGGATGAGCTAAATATGATGGCTGAGCATATGGAATCAATATTCGCAGAGTGCTTCATTCCAGGAAAAAGAAATGTTTTATTTGGAGTTGTGTATAGACCCCCTCAGAGTAACTTAGAGAGTTTTGTGAACGAAATGCATAGTATTCTTTCAAACCCACTTTTCGTAAACAAAACAATTTTCATAATGGGTGATTATAACATAAACCTCCTTCAGTGTGATGAAAACTATCATTATGATGTGTTTCTTAATATGATGCTGTCCTTTTCCTTAATGCCATTAATTATTAAACCAACAAGGGTAACTGAAACTTCATCTACGCTCATAGATAACATTTTCTGTAATAAACAACCATTTCCATCCTCAGGGATTATTGTATCAGATATTTCAGATCATTTCCCAATCTTCGCTCGTCTAAGCTTGGATAAAGTCTGTAAACAAGAATCCAAATCAATTCGGAAAAACACTTCCGCTAATATCGCAAAGCTGCGGGCAGCCTTGATAGAAACTGACTGGAGTGAAGTTCTTAAAGAAAATGATGTGAACATATCGTTTAAAAGGTTCTTACAAAAATTCATGTCTCTGTATTATAAAAATGTACCAGTTGTAAAGCAAAGTAGAAGAAATCGTAAATATGTTCCTATTATGCCATGGGTTAGTGCTTCTTTGTTGAGATCCATTAACAAGAAAAACAAGCTGTATTATTCGTATAAAGTGCGTGGTACCGAATCTTCACGTAAACGTTATGTAAATTATAAGAATACGCTTACTTCAGTCCTTCGTACTGCAAAGAAATCATATTATCGCACTCAATTTCAGGAAACAAGAAACGATATCAAGGGAACTTGGAAAGTGATTAAGAAAGTATTCAAGTCAAAGGAAAAGATATCTCATGTAAAGAGTATTGAAATTAACGGTCATGTGGTGGAAAAAAGGAATATTATAGCAGACAACTTTAACGATTACTTTTGCAGCATTGGTCCAAAACTTTCACGGGCAGTGCCACTTTCTCAGCAGACTTACAGAGATTTTATGAAAGAGCAAAATAGTAAAAGTTTATTTTTCTTACCAGTAGTTCGGGAAGAACTGCTTACCATTGTGAAATCTCTTAAAAACGGGAAAAGTCCTGGTTATGATGGGGTTTCTAACAACTTAATTAAAGAAATTATCTTAGGAATTATTCAACCCCTACTTCATGTCTTTAATCTATCAATGTCATGTGGGAAAGTTCCTACTGACATGAAAATTGCGAAGGTCGTACCCATTTTTAAGAAAGGAGACCCTCAATGCCTGAATAATTACAGACCTATTTCTCTATTGACTGCATTCTCAAAGATTCTTGAGAAAGTGATCTATGTTAGAACTTTGAAATTTTTCAACAAGAGTAATATTATTTCTAAATTTCAGTTTGGCTTTCGCGAGAAACATACCACCACCCATGCCTTGCTACATTTTACTGATAAAGTATCACAATCCATAGACAAAAAGATGCATACAATTGGTATATTTCTTGATTATTCGAAAGCTTTTGACACAGTAGATCATGATATTTTGACTGGCAAGTTATCACATTATGGTATCAGGGGTACAGCATTGAACTGGTTCAAGAGTTACTTAGCTGACAGGAAACAATTTGTCTCAATAAAGGATGCTGAGTCAGGTTTACAGAATGTCACTTGTGGTGTTCCCCAGGAATCCCTCCTTGGTCCGTTATTATTTATTGTGTATATTAATGATTTTCACTATTCCTCTGATATTTTATCGTTCATTTTATTTGCAGATGATTCAAGTTTGTATCATTCCCACAGAAATCCTGAGACCCTTTTAAAAACAGTTAATAGTGAACTGAGGAAAGTCACTTTGTGGATTCAAGCAAATAAATTATCTCTAAATATGCAGAAAACAAATTATATGCTCTTTAGCAACACGATAAGAGAAGTTCCAGGTGATGTTATATTTAATGATGTGTTAATAGATAGAGTAAAGATGACCAAATTTCTGGGGTTGCATATAGATGAAAAACTGATTTGGAAAACCATATAAATCATCTATGTAAGACATTATCAAAAAATAGTGGTGTAATATACAAATTGAAATCCTTTTTCTCTACTGATATTCTTTGTATGATGTATTCAACACTAATTCTCCCGTATCTCAATTACGGTGTTCTTGCATGGGGTAATTCTCTTAAAACCAATCTAGAAAGGGTGTACTTGATTCAGAAAAGAGTTTTAAGAATTGTTTGTAATGTTAACTATCGCTCGCATACTACCCCACTTTTTTATGAGCATAGAATTCTAAAATTACAAGATATCTATGATTTTCAACTTGGTACTCTAATGTATGCATACAATGCAGGCATCATGCCACCAGCTCTGGTCACAATGTTCATGAAAAATAGTGACATACATAACTATTATACACGAAATGCTTCTGCATTCCACTTACCCAAGTTACATACAAGTTTTGCTTTTAGGACAGTTGTAAATACAGGACCCAGGTTCTGGAACTCTCTCAATTCAAATATATTCAAATAAGCATTTATACTTTTCAGCGTGTACTTAAAGGTTATCTTCTTAATTGTTATTTGTGAGTTGCTCTAGGTTAAGATATGCTTTTATATACTATGTTATTTTCAATTTTGGAGCCTATAAAACTGTATATAAGACTGGAGAATGTTATGATATATCAATATATATTTATCTTGTATCTTGTCTAACTGGATTCATCTGCAGAGGGTCAGCCCATGTTTTTTTTCCTTTTGTATTCTTTTCTTGTGTTTCTTTTACCTTTGTCATGTTTTGTTTTTTTTACTTTACTATTATTAATTATACATACAATCGTCCTCTTTTTTTCATGCCATGTTATCCATACTTATTTCCTCTTCCATCATATATCACTTAATTATATCATATTGTTGTTAGTTTATTAGACTTCATAACTGTACATTCAAGCAATGTATTCTATTAGTGTGTGTTTTTTGTCATTGATTAGTTTTAGTTTGTCTTTTTTGTTTTATTGTTGCATTTTTTTTGGTTTCTTTTGTATTTTTAAAGATATTACATGTCAACACTGAATACTATCCAGTCATGTACTTGAAACAAAGGAGACCCTAGCCTTACAAGCCTTGCTTTTTCAGGGGTTCTCCTTGTCTTTCTCTCAATACGTTTAGTTATTTGCTATGTTTCTTTTTTTTCTACTGTAACAATGATTTATGGTTAATTGATTTTTTTCATTTGTAGAATGTGAAATCATACTTGTAAGATAAAATGTATGTGCAGAAAGAAAGACGAATAAATATCTTATCTTATCTTATCTTATCTTATAAACTGTTTGTGAAAGAAAATGTAAAATTGTTTTAATGAAAGCTTAATCTCGTGACAGAAAATAATTTATGTATCTTTGCAGTAAAGTTGTAAATACCTTGAAGTAAAATTTAAACATCAAATACATGATCATTTGGAATGTGTTTTTAAATTGTTTTGAGGTGCTAATGATATAAATAATTGATTTCATATACCTTGCAGAAATAACGCTTACTCTCATGTAAGAAATATAATTCAAGAACCTCCCTGATAAAGTGGGAAAGGGAAATATATTGGAGTATATGTCATCAAGTAAGTCATCAACATCACAAATACATTATTGTTCAGAAAATTATTTAAATTATTTTTGTGTCTATGCTGCACATTTCCTGTCAGTGAATTGATTATGATACAATGAACATGTATACTGTTCCACACAACCCCCTCATCCCCTGTGTATCGCTGTTGGCTGTACATTACAGCCAATTCCGTCCACTTTTGCTGTGTGAGCGCACCCACCAACAAATTTTAATTGAACTGAATTGAATTGAATTGGTTGAGGGCAAGTAGAAGATATCACGCATCTCACGTACGGGACATTCACAGATTTTTAAGCTCTGGAAAATACTTTACAATCACAAAGGTTTTTTTTTTCAACTTCCTTGAAATCAAATCAATTCATGAAGCAAACATCAAATGAGTAAATTTAATGTGCAAGGACCAAAGTTAAACACACCATTGTGGTTCCCATTTGAATCAAAGTAAGTTAATGTGCTGCACTTCCTTTCCTTCAAATTATGGATTTGTCATTAACTGTTTCTTTTCATATCAGCCCATAGAGCCCCAGGGATAGCGAAATATCTTAGAGGCTGTTCTCACTACGTTCCTAAAACTAGTTTACTGGAAACTAGTTTAGTGGAAACTAGTTTAACGCGTAGTGAGAACGGTCAAAGCGGTCTTGGAAGCGATCTTCCAAACCAGTTTGGAAAACCACCTCGCGATGAAGTTTTCAAGATCGCTTTGCCTCGTTAAACTGGTTTTAGCGTAAGTGAGGACACAACCGTTCTTCGGGAAGCGATCTTCGCACATTTTGAGCGCGCTACGCCACACGACAGGTGTAGAATGCCCATGCTGCGGTTTCGAATTTCAAGCGAAACGAGTCACCCCACTGAGAGCGTTTCCATAGCAACAAGAGCGCTTTACGTGAAGTGATATTGAAAACCACTTTCGTGTGATCAAGTGGGAACGCTAGCAAAGCGATCTTCCAAAGTGGTTTCCTGAATCGGTTTCCAGTGAACTAGTTTTAGAAAGCGTAATGAGAACGGCCTCTTAGGCTCATTTGTACACACTGGTTAGTCAGCAGCCCCACCTGTCCCCTCCAAGCACAAACAAAACAAGTAAGTTCTCTATTCACTCACAAAACCAGAGGTTTAACCATTGTATCCAAGACTATTCAGGATACCTCCTGGAAAGGAATGCAGATTAATTCCCTTTGCTTCATAAATTCAATAATCACACATTGCATAAATATGGAATCATGTGTGCAAGAAATTCTATATATTATTCAAATGGACCCCCACTGCGCAATGGAGCTACTGATTTTGTGGCCTAGAGTACAGGTAAAAATATTTTCAACCATGAGGGTCGGATCCAGGATTTTCCCTGAGGAAAAATTTGACAAGCAAAAAAAAGAAGAAAAAAAGTCTTCACTTTCAAAAGGGGGGGGGGCACACTTCTGTTTTAAACCGACATTCTTACATTACAAATATAAATTGTGCCTCTCAAAACAGGTGGCATGGGCTGGCTTTGCCCCCTCCCCCTTGGATCCATCAGTGCCAACCATCTCCTGGTAATGAGCTAGTTAAAAATAAAGTACACTAACATCTATATTAACCATGACTAAAACAACCTAAGTTTATGCATGGCAAACAAGCTTTGATAAATACCTGTAGCTCAAGATAGTAAGCAATTAGCTCTTCACTTCTACTTTCGAGTTTCATCTGTAAAGAAAAGGGTTCTTGTTTTCTTGAAAACTGATAGCATGGGCCTAAATATGCAAAATTAAAATATCAGATATATTTAAATTGATCCTGTCTCGATTATTTATCCCCCCCCCCCCTTGATGAAATCATATTCGGCTTCATCATGTGAGCTCACCACAATAGCTCATCTTTGTGTGCAAAACATGAACGGACCATTCATACTTACCAGGGTTTTTCAAAAGCTGAAAAAGGAACAAAGCCTCTACTCAGAATTCAAGTTCTCATGAATGATGGAGCAAATAATAATCTGAGGAATAAAAGAGAGAGAAACATATACTTTTAAATAACATTCAGTTCGAAATCCAATAAAGCATAGGTACATTATAATATAACATGCATGAATAACCACGCTTCAACTACTTTATCTTTTGCATGCATTCATTACATGATACAATTACATTATATGGAATTCATACCCTCTCTCGAAAAAAAAAATGATCTCGCATGCGAAGAAAGAAACTAGTATTTTCATTTCCTTGTGTTGTGATTTTTAGGGTTGTTATTTATCATTCTAACCACCATTGGTGAGGTAACAGGCAAAGAATGCCAGCATACACAATGTGTATAACACATTGCAATGATTGCATAGCATTAGCATTTGCTAAAGAATGCAAACAATGCATCCAGATCCCAGTTTGGAAGCCAACAGGGAGTAATAACCATCATACCCCTGCTGCGATTCATCATCACTAAACACTGACTCCCAAAATCCCATCTCCCAAGCTCCCCTAGCCAATCATACCCAAAATTGATAAAAATATCATACATTGAATATGATTTAAATCCAATGGCAAAAAGTTCTACATCCCTCAAAGTTGAAGTTCACCCTTAAAAAGTTTGTTGCAAAAATAACCACAAAAAATTGGTGTTCTCAAAGGTTTTAGGAAAATCCAGTGTAGGACAAGTCCATCCCATCAAAATGTTGATTTGAATAAAAAGAGAAAAATCCAACAAGCACAACACTGAAAATTTCATAAAAATCGGAGGTCAAATAAGAAAGTTATGACATACATCATGGTCAGTATGCAAATAAGACTGATGACGTCATCCACTCACTATTTCTTTTGTATTTTATTACATGAAATATTCTAACTTCCTCCTCATTGTCAACTTGTCAAGTGAAACAACAATTAATTTCTCCCTGAACATGTGGAATTAGAATTGTTTTATACTATATGGTTCAGTCAAGTGGTCCTTATTGTCAAATCTGTAAAAAAACAAAAAACAATAAAAACAAAGAAATAGTGAGTGAGGGACATCACTGACTGTCTTTTATTTGCATGTCACTGAGTTGTGCATATCACTGTTTTGTGAAAAAAATAAGCGAAATTTAAAATGTCATAACTTTCTTAATTTACATCCGATTTTGAGGAAAATTAAAAAATATTGAGAAAGTTATTTGAATTTTGAATTGTTTGATATGTGACCTCCTATACATGTACATTTGTATGAGTAGCTGCCCATGTTATTTATAAATATGCATAAATTTTAACTTTTTTTAATATTTCATGATGACTAGGTATATATTTTTTTCTTTCAGGAGCACGTGAGAAAAAAAATTCTGATACACTGAAGGTACAATAAAACTGTTTTCAATTTTTTGATAAAATTACATATATTGATATTTTACTCCAGGCCTACAGGAAGCTTCTTGCATATGACGTCACAAATAAAAATGAATTCTAATATATTAGTTTGATGGATTTTTGTCAGACCTTCACCAATATGTTTTATTTTCTGCTATTTTCAGTGAGTGTGATCTTCCCCTTGAAGAATCCATACAAACATTGATTGGCAATTTTCAGTTGAAGTTGTCCTTGTACATGTAAGCATTGAGGCTGTTCTCACTACGTTCCTAAAACTAGTTTACTGGAAACTAGTTTAACGCGTAGTGAGAACGGTCGAAGCGGTCTTGGAAGCGATCTTCCAAACCAGTTTGGAAAACCACCTCGCGATGTAGTTTTCAAGATCGCTTTGCCTCGTTAAACTGGTTTTAGCGTAAGTGAGGACACAACCGTTCTTCGGGAAGCGATCATCGCACATTTTGAGCGCGCTACTCCACACGACAGGTGTAGAATGCCTATGCTGCGGTTTCGAATTTCACGCGAAACGTGTCACCCCACTGAGAGCGTTTCCATAGCAACAAGAGCGCTTAACTTGAATGGATTTTGAAAACCACTTTCGTGTGATCAAGTGGGAAGGCTCGCAAAGCGATCTTCCAAAGTGCATGGTTTCCTGAATCGGTTTCCAGTAAACTAGTTTTAGAAAGCATAATGAGAACGGCCTCATTCTGAATCTCTCAAACCATTCATTCTAATTTAGGATGAACACTTAGTTAGGACATTCATCAAAGTTACTTTATTATATTTATCCAACTTTAAAACTTTTCTAAAGTCCATTTTTATAATTAAAGCAGAGAAAATTTCAATTGTAATTTTGTACAAAAATCAGCAGATAATTGAAGCACTCTCTACATTTCAAAGGCAAAATCATGGCTTAAAAAATGTCTTGGCAGAATGATTTCATTTGTGAGGGTTGGAATTGAAATGCATGGGGTTACAATTTTGTTTAGATTTTAGACTTGCAATTTGATCTCCTCTCTTTTCCAATCACATTTTCATTTGACAAATTCGAGAAGATACAATACTCGACTTCACATAAATCAAAATACAATTCCATCTTTACAAAATAATAGATGGAAAGGGATAAACTGGTAATGGTACCTGACACTTACTTGGTAATTCCCATTCAGAATCATTGCCATTGAACTGGCCCATTAAAAGAGTTAGCTGCACTGAAGCTTAAAGGTAAATGCTAGTTTTGGTAACGATATCAAAATGAGTTCGTACAGAATCCAATGAAATGACCACCAAAGTGTCTGTTTGTATAAATAAAACGCATGTGCCAAAGGATTCTGGAAGAAATTGTGTAATTGCTGAGAAATCAGCAAATAAGCACAGGATTCGGGTAGAGCGTCGGGCCCGACGCTCAAAGCAATAATTATACACTGTCCCACGTGCGCTTATCTGTGTTGGGGAAGTTCAGTCCGAACATTTTTCAGCGTAGATTTCAAGATTTCACAAAGTTCAGTTTATGTAACTGTACCAGACCTAGATCCTGGATGATATACTGACAATTAAGCCTGGCTTTACAGACTTTCTCATGAAATCAGTGTTTACTGCAACTACTGGAATTTCTCTTTAAAAACAACAACTGTTCCAAACCTTGATGCAAGTTAAATAGGAAATTGATTTTGGAACAACCCTTGACCTTGGGTAGCTAAAGTGTAATTGAACATGGAGAGAGGGATAACAAATATCCCAGGTCCCTCAATCATGCTGGTCCCAGGAGAGAACAATGTTAACATTCCTGACTCTGAAGGATTACAAGGGAAACAACTTGTGGAGATGGGAAGAGCCCTGGATCCCAAGTACTGCAAACAGACACAGTATAAACCTCAAACAACAAATGAAATACAAAAAGCACTTGCACAAATAGGAGACCTGTATGTTGGCAGTCTATAAAATGAACATGGATCCAGGGGTGTGAGTGGTCACAAATAAAAAGATCTGAAAAAAGCTGAAACTTGTAGAAAGTCTGAAATAGAAAGAGCTCCCATACTTTTTGTACAGAGGAAAGCCAAAAATAAGCTGAAATTAAGCTGAAAATCAAAACGAAAAAAATCTGAAATCAGATAAAAATCTGAACTCTCACACCCCTGCATGGATCCTACAGAATTATCTATGATTCTTTCTTTTTAAAAGTTGAAGCATTTATTCTGCACCCCTTGAAATAAATTACTTTCAATAGGGATCCCCTGCCAAATTTTGTCATTTATAATTATAAACTGTTCTGTCCAAAACAGTTCAAAGCATGATCGATGCATCTAAAATTCTAAGAAGTAAAAAAGAATGACTAAATGGACCAGCACCACGTACATGACAAAAATAAGTTCACTGTACCAGTGTCTGCAGGCAGAACACTTTTGTAGGCTAGAGTAATGGTGTGCAAAATTTCTTTAAGGTAATATGGTGGTGGTATAGGCCTACTATATAATTGACTTTTGCGATATAAATTTCCATAAAAAATACCTTGATTCATGAATATCTACTACACTGTCTGTAAAATTCAGGTGATTAATATTGAACAGTCGTAAAGTGCTATATAAATGTCAATTATTATCATTATTTGACTTTGGGATTAAGGTTTTTCAATTATGATTTTTATAAATTGCAAAAATTTGCAAATGTTATTTTTGTCTCAAGCTCTGAACAATGTTCCTTACTTGTAACTACTACAGGAGTGCCACTGACTGTAATGATAATAAAAATGGAAAGTGAATTGGAGGTATCTTAATTATAACGCCATATTGGTAATATAGAATGAATCTAGGCCAGTCTAATCAAGAGGCTGCAAATCTTGATCTGTTGTACTGTATTGTAAGTTTTGAATCTCTTAACCAAATTAATTTTTAGGTCTACGGGTATATGTCCTTCATGTGTAAGTTAAGGTTCTGATGTGTCACATAAAAATATAATTTGTGCCAGCACACTCAGCACAGATTGTCAAGTATCAAGTAAGCTCTAGATCATAGCAAAAACACCAGGAATAAGAATTCCTTGGTGTAGGAACCATCACTTCCTTTAATTACCCAATTGATGGATCCTAATCTTCCACAAGAAGGATTGCCCAAATTTGTGGTTTGTTTCCGCATGCTAGTCATACCACTCATCAAAGTAATCACAAGGTTAAAGGTTTTAACTCTGCTACAGTGTTAATCGTTATATACAGGTACATGCATGTACAGTAATCCTAAAACCAAAAAATAATTAACATATTTGGCCTACATGAACTGTAACTAAGTTATAGACATGAAAAGCATTCTTATATGACTGACTCGACAAACTAGGACTATACATTTAAAGATCCGATTGGCACTTTTTTCAACATTTGGGTCTTGGAAAAAACCTATGCAGTTTAAACCATAACAGATCAACAAGTGTATAAACTATGTCACTTGAATTTCATGAAAACCTGTTATATACTTCATTAGAAATTTAAATCACACCCCCCCCCCCCCCCATATAGATCTAAAAAACAAAATCCAACCTGCTGAAGGCTTTCTGCACGCTAACTACAAGAAGGCCCTCTATGACCACAGAATGCACAGACATATCCTTTATAGATTATACCCACGCTATCCACTTAAGTGTAAATGCATAAATCTCTATTTGAATACAATACAAACTATCACAACAGAGAATTGCAAGCTTCATTTCACTAAAGGTATGTCTACCATTGTTGTATCCATTCCTTTCTTTTTTTTTATCACATTACATGTACTTCTTATGGTTGACATGCTCTATCGCATATCTTTTATTGCATTTCGGACAATTCCCTTTACAGTATTGTTTACCATTTTTGTGAAGATATCACAAGGTTGATATTGAGCTTACCATAGGCCTAGGATGCAAGACCCAGAGATCTGATGTAGCCCACACTGCACCCGCTCAATTCCCATTCATCAATTATTAACTTTACAAACATAAAATCTTTATCATACATGTACATGTAGCACAACTGCTTTCAACCACAAAAGCCATGATAATGGTGTAACCATCGACAAATTTTCACTTGCTATTCCTAAAATACTTAACTTTGGTCTAGCATTTAGCAGAAAAAAATTCAGAATTCGATAATCATTTCATAAAATTATTTGGAAAAGTTAGCTGGATAGCCAGCTGGATATGTTTTTTCTGACCTTTTTTACATGTACATGAAGTATATTCCTTGCAACGTGCGCTTGATATTATTTTCAAGAAGTGAACACTACATACGTGTACTGATGCATGATACTTTAGCATCTTGCACAATAATAAAATTAACATACCGTACATGTATACTACCCAACTTTGGCAGTCAAAATTTGAGTTATTGTTGTTTCTGAAACACCATTTGTATGTTGCACACTAAGGCAAAATTTGGGGAAGAAATGATCGTTCTATAGTAAAAATATTTAAAAAATGTACTTGAAAATTGCATTGACACCTACTTTTGTAAAACTGGCTTCCTTTTGCCAAAGAATGGCAGTATAATGCTTCATGTTTCAAGCCCTGCTCCCTCAGCTGCTGGCTAACAAAAAAAAACAAGATACCTGAAAAGGTTTACATACAGCTGTACATGTAGAGGTGTTGTGGCTCAGTGGATAAGTCTTCGGACTTTGAACCACAAGATCCGGGGTTCAAATCCCATCGCAGCACTAGCGTCCTTTGACAAGGCATTTATCTACTTTTGCCCCTCTCAACCCAGGAGCAGTAAATGGGTACCCAGTAAGAAAGAATTCCTAGAATGATCGATGCGCCCGATCACAGTAGCCGTGCTAAAGCCGGGGTGATCATGTGACATGAAACTGCATAGTTTCGCAGTTCCCCACACGCATCAATTCACCGCCGAATCCGAAATGGCAAACGCGAATTGTACACGACCCGTGCGCAATTAATTTGCGCTCGCTATCGCCATTTTGGATTCGGCAGTGAATTATTATGTGTGGGGTACTGCGAACCAGCTTCAAATCACCAATTTTGAGACGTTTGAAACAAGAAAGGGCAAGGAGTGAGTCTGTGTCAGATAGAAAGTTTAGTCACTGTAGAGTAGGCTGAATGTATGTTTTGGTCATGATATGTTGCCTTTGTTACCATTAAGTGCCACAGTTTGTCACTGGTTTTGGAGAGCGAGTATCAAATCTGGAAAGACTTCTTTATATCCCCTCCAATAATTTTTAAAATACTACCCTAAAACCCCCTTCCTCCATCCTCTTTTTCTTCATTTTTTTTTTCTTACTTCCAGTTGGAACTTGGATCCGAACCTCTCGCTGCAGAACGAGGCATCTCCCATGTCTTTAACCCAGGGAGCGCGGGCCGGAGCCCAGGACTCGTCTGTGTAATATTAGGCAGGGGGTACTCTCCAAAAGGGGTAGAATGGGGTCGCAATAGCAGTCCGTCGCTTTATTCACTGAGCTGGCAGGAATTGTTGAAAGCCATGGGTTTCCTAACGGTTAGTTCTTCAAGCTACACTGACTGCCTCTTTTAATCCTGAAGATTCTTGCAGTATTGTACTACTGGGGACCGGTAGGTGCAATACACTGGGTGAACACCCTACTCTTTGACGAATAGTGTATTGGTTTTAACGTTTTAATGGGGTGTGACTCTCCTATACACGGGACCAACATTTGTGTACTTTCCGATGGACGGAGTGTTTTCCAACTGCATTCACACCCGCACATGTCACAAATTGTTAAATAAATCTCCAGAAACATCGGTTACTCCTGTCTAGGTTATGATATAACCTGTATCCAACTTTTCCTTCCTAAATCTCATACTCATACTTAGACCAAAAGCTTCGGTCTGTTATGTTGGTTCCGCTGAACTCTGTTGGCTCCACTCACCAAATACACCAAAGTTGTAACTCGATCTGTACAGGGACTCAATGGCCATATGTCTATGTAATAAATTCGGATAAAACAGGGAAGTGAAGTTGCGCGACAGCCGAAGTAAGTCGCTGTTTTTTCCCCTTTTAAGTTTATTTTCCCCCGGTTTGGTGCATTTCAGGCCGAAACGGAATAATAATCTTTATTTTGGTACAGTTCTTTTTTACATAATTTTATGAAATAAAGACAAAAATTGATGAGCCCCGACGGGGGGATTTGCATTGTTAACCCCCTAATGGTGGCTGTACGATAGCGAGCCGTCTGTGTACGAGGAGAAATTAAAAAAACTAAAAATGTTTTTAAAAACTTGAAACAGACGGCTGCCCACTCATTCAATGAACAAGGTTATGATATAACCTTGTTCTCAGTTATATCTCCATGTGTGGCAAAATAAGGGTGGCAATGTTTGGCTTATTTTCTCTTTTTCTTTGGGACAAATGCTTGATTTTTTAACACTGACAGTTTCCATTACACCTATTTGTCATACAACTTGGCTCTTAAGTAAATTTGATTCTTTAAATTATATTTTTCTTAATTAAAAATAGAGATAAAAAATGAAAATTTTCTTGCCATATTACTTTCCACCAATAGAGGGCGTACACAAAAATATGCCCAAAATTCAAGTTTTTGAGCGCTCTCAACACCTGGACAAGTTAGTCATATCTTTATCCACCAACCACAGAGTTAGTTCCAATCTTACTAAACCCGTTTCACGAAAGGCTTCCTCACTAGAATACCTTGATATTGATACCATCGGTAAAAAGAGCAGACGAGACGTAGCCTTAGTCACAAAATAGCATAATTTTCCAAAAGAAAAATTATGACAAAATTGCAAATATTGTGATGAATTGGGAAATACATCTTTTCAAAATAATAGCACAGGTAAATTATGCATTATACATACTTAGACCATGAAGAATGGGCCGGCAGTCAATTGCTGAGAAAATGGAATTATGTGAATAATTTATTTCATGACTTAAAAATCACATGTGGACGTTGAGATGGGTACCCCCGGGATATCCAATTCTAATACCAGGTAGTTTACGAAAGTAAACCATAACGGTTTTCTTTGTAAAATGATGATAATTAGACAGTCTTTTACGATTCCAAGAATCATGGAAATATAGTTTAACAATTTTTTTTAAAATCTTTGATACCGAAACTTACAATTTGACAAATTCTCTGCATAAATTAGAGATATAATTTATCGAAATGTTAATAGGGGTCTGAAAACGACAAATATGAGTCCAGTTATGGATTGCCTGACGTGGTAGAATTTTTATCGATTAATTTATTTTACTACTTCAAAATGAATGGTTTTGTGGCGTTTTACCAACAGTTTTTACAGTTTCTTTGTATTACAATGATCACTGAAAAAGTCTGAATGCATTATTCCACTTGTTTTGTGATGTAATTTCAACCTCTATTGATTAGGTAAGATTGTAATTTTCAAATTTTTAGCCACTTTTGCATGTCATAGTCTACCCACGTGATGCCACTACGTCATTAAGAAAGAATTTATGACAGGTTCGGAGGTGTCATAAATATTTAGTCAGGTTGTTGTCCCCGATCTTGGCAAAGAGGGCTTCGTGAAACAGTTAGCAGACAAGTAGCTCACTATCTCCGATTTAGTCAAGAAGTTAGACTTATGACGGTGTTGAGAAACGGGCCCCTGGTGAATACAACTATTCTTAACTTAAGTTACTAATGAAAAATAAATTGCAACTGTATGGATCGAACTTAGTCATTTTGGTCACAAAAGTGATATTTTTAATGACTTATTAAAGTGTGTGCTCTGTACAACATTGGCATACCATAGTCCTACCCATACTAACCTCGCAATACATGTGAGTGAATGATTCCCCACAGCTGCACAGGCAGGATGGTTGCAGTGAGCTAGTGCGGCTGCCAGCTGTCTAACTCATACTATGTTAGATAATTCTTGATAAACCTCCATATTTATTTTTTTCAATTTTAGTGGAGGGGACATATGGATGTCTTGCCTCAACTCAAAGCTTGCCACTGCCACCACCGGCGCCAGCCAAGCATCATCATATTTCATCAACATGTTCTTCATCACATTAATCACAACTTGTTCCACATAGTGCCTGGCTTAGTGCCTACAGTTTCACGACATTAAAAGTTCAGAATTATTCAAACTAAATTGCATGCTTACCTTTCTTGGAGCGATGGTGTCTGAGTTACTTTAGGTAGAAGTCGAAACTGTCGATCTCTGTTCTCACTCACGTTAAAATTCTAACTTGTTATCAAGAAAGGAACAGTTGTCAGTAGATCTTGGCTAGATACACCTGCACGTACGCAGTCCGAGCGACACAGGGCAATACTTGATTCAAAAATTGAATAGCGTCGGGCGGGGCACGGAAGGGTACAGTGGAGCACCCCTTGGTCTCGGAAGAGGAGAAGGCGGTCGTTATATTGGCAGAGACAGGCGCGGAGATGGCGCCAATCTCTATTAATGCACAGTACTCAATGCCGGCCAGCCAGCGTCTGGGAAGGATGGGGTCCGACCGATTCTCTCAATTCATATGTCATTCCTACATCATGTCAATGTTTTTGCTAGAATGGATAGTCCCGTATTTTCTCCCGGGGCCCTTTCCCTTTCCCCAAATTATCTAGCATAGATCCATCTAGCCAGGGTTGGCCCTATCTTTTATGGCAATTTTTTTTTATCATTGTAATGATTTTTTTATATTATTTATTATTTTATTGGGTTTCAAAGGATGCCACCGCATCCTTTGAAACCCAATTAAATTTGATTCATTTATAAGTAATTCGAACTTAGCCTGTATTTTGGTGTCACCTACCTACACACCAAATTTTTTTAAATCTATGAAATATTTTTCGAGTTACTGCGCGGAAACCAAGTGGGGGGGGCGGACTGACAGGGGCAAAGCTTAATGCCCCCTCCGGACTTCATGTGCGGGGGCATAAAAATGTAAGTTTTCAAACTTTCTAGGGGAGGGGACGGCCATGGTGTAAATTGATGAAAATGAAATGGATTTAACATTCCAAGGTAAAAATATACAGTATATATTTAATAACAGGTAACCTAAGTATAAGTTTTAATATTATCATCATTATCAACCTCCTTAAATTCAGAAATCCCCCCCCCCTTTCTCTCTCTCGCTCTCATTTCTCCCTCCCCAAGAATATCAACCTCATGCAATACATGTATAGGTGACTCTGATCAAGTCAAATCTCTCTTATTCGACTGAAGGAAGGTGACCTTTTATGAAGTCTTGTGAAGGCATATACAATTTTGAAGAGGCAAAATAGCCCTTGCAATGGTTTTTATATGTTCTTTCTTCAGAGAATTCTTTTTTCCCTTTACAACCCTGGTGTATTTCTCTCTCACTCCCATCCTCCCCTCCCCCCCCCCCCCAGCTCTCTCTCTCTCTTTCACACACATTCAAACGCACTCTGTGGCTCTCTCCTTTATTCTCTCTTTCACACTCTCCCTCTTCCCCTATCTCTGACATCCATTTATCACTATATACAATGACAAAAAGAAATTTAATACAAAATAACTGAAATTCACACTTGATTACCTTTACTTTAATTTGTTTTTTCATTACAAAAGTTCTTTCATTAAAGGCTTTGTTCACCATGGGTCATCACCTCAACTCTCCCTGAGCAAATAACATTGCATATATGCAACCTTTACAACAATTAGCTGTTACATTAATAAATGTCTTTAAAATATTCATCAGCAAAAGGCTTTTCTATCACTGGCCGGATTAAAAAAAAATCACAATTACAATGAACATCAATACTATACAAGGAAATAAAATCATACTATTAAGAATTAGTATTACCTAACATTAGGGAATGCTTAGTTTAATTAACGAACAAATATTCTTACATAAATGATATAATAAAAATCCCAACAGAAATATAGATATAAATAAACCAGAAATAATGTAATTGATTCATTGATTTAAATAAAACTATCTAAAGAAATTAATATATGTATATATTGATCACACAATAAAGTTATCCCTTCTGTATAACTATTAGAATTAGTTTAGTGGATTATTGATATTTGATTTAGCATGCTAAAATGCATGTGACAACCTGCCTCACATAGCATCTTTCAGAAGGTTCATAATTAATCATAAATGACTAATTCCACAAATCACAAATTTAAAGGACAAGTCCACCACAACAAATAGTTTATCTGAATAAAAAGAGAAAAATCCAATAAGCATAACACTGAAAATTTCATGAAAATCGGATGTAAAATAAAAAAGTTGACTTTTTAAAGTTTCGCTTAATTTCACAAAACAGTTATATGCACATCCTGGTCGGTATGCAAATAAGGAGAATGATGACGTCATCCACTCACTATTTCTTTTGTATTTTATTATATGAAATATTATAATTTTCTCCCCATTGTCAAGTGAAACAAGGATTAATTCCTCCCTGAACATGTGGAATTAGCATTGTTTAGTACTACATGTATATGGTTCAGTCAAGTTGGTCCTCATTGTCAAATCTGTAAAAAATGAAATATTGTATAATTCAAACAATAAAAAACAAAAGAAATAGTGAGTGATGGACATCATCGAGTGACTAATTTGCATGTCACTGAGTTGGGCATATCACTGTTTTGTGAAAAATAAGCGAAACTTAAAAATGCCATAACTTTCTTATTTTACATCCAATTTTGATAAAATTTTCAGCATTATGCTAGTTAGATTTTTTTCTATTTATTCAAATCAGCATTTTTCTGGGGTGGACTTGACCTTTAATATCTTGGAAAAGCTCCCCTTCTGAGGTTTTGAGTTAAAAACATTCTTGTTCCTGATAAAGCAAGGAATAATTATTTTTTACCAAGGTAAATTCAGGTTCAACACTGAGATTAGACCCAGCTATACCTGTTGTATTTTTTTTTTTCATTTAAAGACAGTTAAGATCAAAAGGGACATTTTTCATAAGGTTCATTACCTCACACTATTATCTTAGTGCACTGCATAATTTTGCATATTTTATAGCTCACTGACAGAAATCATGATTGGTGCAAGAATGAATGATTTTAAAAAGTTAAGATTATTAGAATAAGAAGATACGGCAATATTACAGATTATACAATCTTCAAAATTTGGTCTGAGGAGTACACACATGAGGCAGAGGGCACTGATCCCTCTCCTATAAAAGGGAAACATAGAATTAGAAAGGTCTACTTTCTCTAAAAAAAGAGGGCCAAAAAACTCTCAAGCCATCCAAAACATATACAGAAATAAAAAAATAAAAAAATAAATTCATGAAATAAACTCACTAGGGAGGAGATATTGCTTGGTGCAAGATGTCGTAAATTTTGCTCCATTGAATAATAGTAGTATAGCTCAACTCAAACTAGTTATTATGCTCTCCTTTCTTGCTCCCCTTTCTTTACTTTTTTCTCCTCTCCCCCACTAATTGAAAGATCACAGATGAATCAGTTGCCAAGTCGAGGGGGGGGGGTGACTGCTCAATCTATGATCTTTCAAGTAAAAAACAAGCATAGATAAGTCAATTGGCTCCCTGCTAACACTTGTGAGAACATCATTTGCTGCCAAGTATGCAGATCCGACAACTTTCCTTAATTGTGATTGGCTGAGAAGCACCATTACTATAACTGTCATATCAAACTGACAAGCATAGCTACTATAGAGCCAGTCTTTATCAGGTTCCCTTCAGCATTACAATGCATACAATCCAACAAGGTAATCATCCAATGGGAGGAGCTACAGGAACCCTGCAGAATTCAAGAAAAAAAAAGGTCAAATTAGAAGAGAGAGGAGAGAACAATAAAGTGAAGGGAAAAAATATATATAAAAGAGAGAGGGAAGTGCAGTGCTCTCTTTTATAAAAGGAAGACATGCCAATTTGGATAGTGTGTTAAATGGCAGCCATGTTTTCTCTTACTCTCCTAACATTTTATTATTTTTTCAGATACATTATTTAGTCACCAGAGCAGCATCGTGCTCTTATCAGAATGAATCCATTCTACTTTACTTCTGTATAGAACTACTTTTCAATCTACATATATTTGGTATGCATATCCTATTTTGTGATAGTTTTGTTACAAGTTTTCAAAATCAGTCTCTTCTTCTGTTTGTTTTCAAACATGGCAATATTCATGCCTCTGTTATCAACAAAAACATTGAGTTTTGTTAAATATATATGTATGTGAAGAATTAAACTCACCCTTTTGGTGTACTCTTTCAGTGTGATACTTCATACCAGGTATCCTCTGTCCTCCACTGATGAAATGATACCAATCCCTCCCATCAGTATACTGTGGAAAGTAAAATATACTGACAACATAAAAAAACAGATTGTTTTGTACAGTGCATCCAAGACAAGGAAAAGTAAAATTTGGATTTATTGAGGTTCACTCAAAATCATAATCTGTAAATTAGCAGACCTGGCTGGGGCAGGGGACAGATCCCCCCCCCCCCCACACACCTACACACACAGAAATATAATTTTGATGACTCTTTTTCCCCAAATCCCCCTATGCAGTTAGACCTTTTTTTGTGTAAAAGTGCTTCCAAAATTGTGATGACCTTAAATTTGTTTATTTGTGAGAAAATTTGTTGCCCTCCTGACAAGGTTTGCTAGGTATGCCACTGCAAACATTCATTATGACAAGGCACTGAAAAAACCTACAAACCATAACAGTGTGATATTTTTAGGAAGATATAAGTATTTTTTGTCAAAATCATCAAATTTCTTGAAAGAGTATACTTTTTTCTATGGACTATTAAAAAATGTACAAAATAAACCCAAATGGCTGGTTTGACAGTCTTTTTTTATCATCTTGCAGTTTGTTCTTCCTGAAGTATTCCCTTTACTTTGAACTACAATAAATTATAATAAACTGAATAAAATCTTTCACTGATACTTCTCTGTAGACAGTAGTTAAGAACAGGATATGCCTATAATGTAATTGATAGACCCTTCCAAGATAACCTGAATTAATTCTAATCCTTTTTTTGTAGGCTTATACAATATTGTAAAGGTATATTGGTTCAACTTTAATCCCTCTTTTCTCAAAAGCAACTTTCTACAGTAGTCAATGATCTTCTCTTTGTAATGAGGGTTAGGAACATCCAATAGTAGTGAGTTAAAGCTGAGATTCTCCTCGTTCAGTATGGATATTCAACTGCAAATTCATTTCTGGTGACTTTTTGTGGATTTTGCCATGCCTGGTCACATTTGTAAAGGTTCGATTGTCCTTTTCAAAACATTATTTATTGACTATAATTGCAGTCATCATAATGAAGTCGATAAATATCACTTTCTGTGGGTTTTGACTAGGGCATGCTGGACTCCAAACTTATCTATAATTTTGACTTTGCATCCACGTTTCACAAAATTTGAATGATAGTACATATTGGAAGGAAAGCATTGATCGGTTTGGAGAAATAATTCTCTCTATTATTGCACTTTACAACTTGGGCAACCCACTGTTCAAAATATGATACTGAATACCAATTAATACTATTAACATCATAGCCAAATGTGCATCAAATGTCAAAATCTTGGTAGCAACATGAGTGGGAGCTGAAGTGATCTACCTGAAAAGTCTTCTCAGGAAGTGGGGCAAAAAAAAGGGGGAGAGCGTCAACCCCTTCTTTGGAGGTATACTCCTGTGTCCCATCTAAAATATCAAAATTCTATTTGCAGAAGGGGGGCACCATCACTTCTTTTGTTAGGCAAGACATTTGCCAAGCCAAGATATCATATATGTTTATTGAGTGGCGTGTATTTTTCTTGGCTGAGAGCTTAGTTATATATATTCTTTTCTTTCTTTTTGGATAGATATTGCTGCACACTAGGGGGTTGGTTTCCTGTTTGAAAAATATTTTCTATCTGCCTCAAGAATTATATCTCTTCAACTTACCCATCCCCCCAGTAATTATACATAAATACATACGTACTGCAGAACACATAACGTGACATCAATGTTTTCCAAAGTCCTCCTAAAATCAAGGTTATTTGCAGATCAAATTCAAACACTTCAAATATTATTGCACGACTCTTTCCCTTGACTTCCCAAAGAAGCAAAGTATGAGATGGTTGGGGGGGGGTCATAATCTCACACACAAGTGCTGTGCACTTTGTCCAACCACCTCAGAAATACATCCTAGATGTGATAATCTTCATAACAAAGTTCTACCCCCTAAATGGTAGGACATATGAGAAAATTCTTCCTTAAATGGCAATGCAGGAATATAGTGCTGAAAAAAAAAAATCAATTTTTTTTTTCAAAGGATGTCATCACTGCCATGTATTTTGATTGATGCTCCCAGTCTCACTGGCATATTGTTTTAAATTTCATCTATCATTCTCACTTCAGTATCTCAACCTTCATAATTTTTAGACTCCTTTTCCAACTCTAGCCCATCTCACAAAGTTTTAAAAACGTTCAAATGTTTCACAAGGTTTGAATTGTTGCTGTTTCATATAACAGTTATATGCACAACATGGAAAATATGCAATTGATTGAACCAATGTCACACAATTACAATTTCCTTCTCTATTTTATATGAAGTATTGTGATCTTCAGCTCTCATAAAAAATGATTAGACTCATCCCATAACTTGTGTAATGGTCATTATTGAAAGTTAAGGATTCAGATTTTAATAAAATTTTCAGTGTTGTGCAGGTTTGCTTTCCTCTTTTCATTAAAATCAATCACATTGAACCTGAACTTTTATATTATGTACCATCATGCCTCCCTTCTCCCCTTTCGATCTCTTTCTCCTCTCTCTCTCCCCCCCCCCCACCTTCTTCCTCCCTTTCTTCTCCCCACTCCCTCACTGCTTTCTCTCTTGCTCCCTCTCTCTCCTTTTCACCCCATTAACTTGTCCATCTCATTTCTTTCTTTAAAAAAAAAAAACTTCTAACATTCATTTCAACTAAAACCCCATTCAGAGTACTTAAGCTTTATGAAAGTTACAGGGAATAGGTTTTATGATGTATAAGAATGGAGGTCAGTGAAATTACAAACCCATATCTTCCTCCTTTGTAATACAGGACCCTAAAGAAAATACCAAATTATTCTTCTGATTTTCCAAGAAAGAACTCATATACAGTTGAATAACACCGATGCAACATTTCATTGTGATGTAGATGAAGGATGCTGGGCACTTTTAGTAGATGACAAACTTTGGTTTTCAAACTTTGGAACAAACCCCATTCATATTAAACTTCGGTCATACCACAATATTGCAGTAGTATTGCAGTATTCTCTGTGTATGAATGGCCAATATTGGTACATGTATACATGCAAGTATAACCGTTACAATTATTGCAGTATTGGCAGGGTATTATATATTAAAAAGAAGCAAAGACATATAGCTAAGAGGGGAATAGATGAAACTATAACAGATTTCAATTCTTGTCATCTATTGGGGGACAAATAAATACACATCAGTGGAATGTTGGTTTGCAATTCATTATTTATTGATGAGAGAACCTGAAATACAAAACATGAACACAAAAATGTTATTCAAAAAGAAACCTATCATCGAAACAGGTGCTAATGAACAACAAAACAAGGTATTCCTAGATAAGAAGATGCTTCAATCATAAGGGAAATGATACTACCGATTTAGCTTCCAATCATTCAAATTCATGCCAGCTAGATTGGCTGGGATAGACATGAGTTAAGACTTGGGAACTAAGGAATACACACAAAAAGAAACACTAGCTCTGTTTTTTAAAGGAAAATTTCATCAAGGATAACCTAATTTTCATTCCAATGTCATTATTTACTAGTACTTAGCTCTAAAGAAATCACCACTATAATCCAGTTGAACAATAAAACTCTAGGTGGTAGAAAACTAGAAGGATTGGCCAGACAAAAAACACGTTACACTAGAAAAGGCTAAATTAAGCAACGGATTACTCAAAATAATTTGTTAAAATATTTAAAATCAATGTTCACATAGCTTGAAGTTGATTGTACTAGCCACAAAGTACATCTAGCCTAATAAAAAAGAAGAGATTGTGGCTTTATAATTGATTTTCTTGTTCGATTACTACTATCAAAATAAGTAAAAGGGGAAATTTTTCACCCACAATACGTAATGTTTCAGATATTTTCACATACAGTATCCCTTCATTCAAGTTTTATTGCCAGTGGCCATGGATAATGTTACCAATCACCAGTGATGATAAACCACAATGTCTGAATGCTCCTATGTTGCTAATGGTGGTTGATCACCCTTCTAAGCATGTTTGCGCTATATTTTGTAAAACTTGTAACGTATCATAAAGTGGTAATAATATCTGAATGGCATTTTAACAATCGCCTACTGTGATCTATCACAAGGTATCACAAAGAGTACTTGGTGAATGGCACATTACTGATAGTGATTTATTGCTATCTATCTTGAGTGTGGTGATAACATCTGAAACCATCAAAATTATCCCCCTACCTCCTTGCAAATAAAGTACCATTTATGTACATTACTTAAAAAGACGTAGAAGGTTAAGGACACATGATGGACATAAGACTAAAAATTAATTTGTCTATGCCTGAAAAACAGAAATGTCACATCCATAGCTGCAACATTCTTATCATTCTAGCAAATAAAAAAGCTAATTGATGATTCAGTGCCAATACATGTTAAGTCAATCCAAGTTTCTAGAAACTAAAAGAAGCAGGGTATATTATATATTCAACAATAGCCTAGTTGAAAATTCAATAAAAGTCATATATACATTATTATTTTTAACGATTGATAAACTAAATATAGGCCAGTCACAAGGAACTGATCATAGACTAAGGACCCAGAAAATATTTTCAAATAGTCCTAAAACAATGTTTTGACATCTTTCACCAGTGCTAGAAAATCTTGATCCATGATTTCTTAAATTAACACCAAGAGAAAAGACAGAATATTCTTTAATGAATGTAAAAAGATTAAGTCTATGGCTACAAAAATTACATCTGTACATCTTGCTAGTCTAGAATATGAGCTTCAGAGGGCTTACATGTACATATTTTTAGTGCATGTTTGCACAAAAAGCAGATGTACATGTATATGTAGTAAATAATGTTTGCATCGTATGGGCTTATATAGTAATAGTAAGTTATGGATAGAGCAAATAATTATTTACAACCAATCTTACCTTTCAACAGAAAGAGAAAAATACATGTCTACATGCAGATGCTTTTTGAAAGAAATTCAAAAATCATAACTTTATAATACATACAATGTCCACATTTTTATGTGTCAAATATGTGGCTTGTTGTGGTGTCAAGTCATTTCACCATCTGCGACAAATTTTGTTAATAAGACCTTAAAATGTTTTTTTTTTTTTTGGATTTACACTAGATTTCATATGAAGATAACATTCAGTTAGACTAAATAATTTTTATAAGAAGAACAAGGTATAACAAATAATCACTAGCAAATAAATATATACACTAGAACACATAGCCAAAGTCTTGAATTTACTTGGAATATATATGCTAAAATTCAAGTTGGGGTCTTGGATGTCACATCACTAAACTAACCATGTATCAAGTAAACCTAATGTTAACTTAATCATTGAAGTCAAGTGTCCTGCAGTTAACAACCTAAAGAAAATAATGCAATCAATATACTACATATAATATTAACATTGATTGCATGATACAGGACACAAGTCTCACACTTGAAAACCTTAAATTCATTTCAACTCAAGGCCGGTTGGACTTCAATCAGAAGAAATAGAAAGCTAGAACTTTTTGCCCCAATTCTATACTCATTGTTACAACAACTTGACATCTAATATATAACTAAGTTAAAAAGTGATAGGATCCTTGAATTCTCCTTTATTGATACCATTGTATTCACATAGACCTATCATGAAGAGCTCTATTCTAGTGGTAATACCATGAATTACAGCACTATGCTGTAGAGTTGTGATCACCTAGGTCACAGGTTGTAGCTGGAATCTCAAGGCAAGTACTCAGTAAAGTACTCAAAATAGGTGGCTAGTGACTAAAGAGTAGGCCGACTGGAAGGCTAAAATAATACAATCTGTGAGGTGAAGAAAAAAAATTATGGAGATTGAAAAATAAATAACATGTGAACATCTACATTCATGTCACAGGCTAAATAGAAATAGAGAATATGAAAAATTACATGTAGGACTAAATGTGATCTGACACATTATTTGTATTTTAAACATGACATTCCTTTTGACAACTCACATTGGAAACTATACTAGAATTACAGATTAAGGGAATGACTGGGAGGAGTATCATTAAGGTTAACCACCATAAAGTTGCCGGATGTGAATTCTGATTAGAGGTCAAGTCCACCCCAGGAAAATGCTGACTTGAATAATTAGAGAAAAATCAAACTAGCATAGTGCTGAAAATTTCATCAAAATCGGATGTAAGAAAGTTATGACATTTTAAAGTTTCCTTATTTTTCACAAAACAGTGATATGCACAACTAGGTGAGTCAGTCGATGATGTCTATCACTCACTATTTCTTTTGTTTTTTATTTTTTGAATTATACAATACTCCATTTTTTTATAGATTTGACAATAAGGACCAACTTGACTGAAACATATAGTATTAAACAATGCTAATTCCACATGTTCAGGGAGGAATAAATCATTGCATCACTTAACAATGAGGAGAAAATTAGAATATTTCATATTTCATATAATAAAATACAAAAGAAATAGTGAGTGGATGACGTCATAGTCTCCTTATTTGCATACCAGCCAGGACGTGCATATAACTGTTTTGTGAAATTTTAGCCTTAAGCAAAACTTTAAAATGTCATAACTTTCTTATTTTAGATCCGATTTTGATGAAATTTTCAGTGTTATGCTTGTTGGATTTTTCTCTTTTTATTCAAATTAACTTTTTGTTGGGGTGGACTTGTCCTTCAAATAATGATTTTTGGCTTTAGAGTGATATACCACTGTTAGGATGGCAACAACCTACATAGACGTGCCTGTTGCACTCAAATTATAAAAGACAAAGAAATCAAGTAAAACATCATTTTCAAACAATCAGAAATAGGCATTTCAGAATTGCATAAGAATTATGAAATAATGGATAATCAAAAAATATTTATGCAACTGGCATCAAAAGAGGTTAGCAACTTTGCTGCTCTAATCGGAATCCACACTATCCTCATAAATAGTTTTCACCTAGACGTTGCATGCTTGCTTGAGTGTTTTAGTTAAGTGGTGACAAATGTGCAAAATATCACATTCTACAATTGGTCTTCAGGGCCTCTGCATTTATATGGAAAATATATTCTTAAGACATGCTTGAAAGAATAAAATTACATGACAGCACATAAAATTCTGCTGATTGAGTTAACGCTGATAGTGGTTTTATGGTAGTGGAATAATGAAAATGCCTTTTGGAGTGACACAAATTTGATCCACGTCTACATGCGTTATTTACCATTTGTAGAATATAGACCTATATTTACCAGACTACAGTTGAAATATGAAACAACTAGGGCTAATAGCTTTGTTACTAGTATTATTACTGTACAGTTATTCTGATAGAATATTGTACAAGACCATAAACAGTGACAGCCATAAAAACTGAGTAGTAAAACTAAATTACATTATATAATTCAAACTAAATAGCTTGATTACATCAATTTCTCCCCAATAATAATTTCTAACCTCTACTAGCTTGAAGTTTGAAAATGAATCAAATATCCACCCCATAGCCACAAAAAGAGCAAATACTTATTACCGACATTGCCAGTCATTGTTACTTTTGTTTTGAGTAAAAAAGTGCTTCTTGTATCTGGCCTACATGATCCTTTTACTAAAACCAATTTCTCATCAGGGGGAACTTTCCCTTTAACACATACAGTATTTCCATCCACTGGATATCCCAAAACAAAAACTGATACACAAGAATGATAGGGGCAATAGACAAATTAGATGCCCATTGTAAGACACCATTAACCCTTATTAAACTGGGGGGGGGGTCAATTTGACCCCCCTCAACAAATTTTGTCACTACGCCGTCGCACAAATTTTTTTTACTGCGCCGCTCACTGACTTTTACTTTCAAGTCTTGCGCATCTTTTGAGACCAAATTTGCGACGCCCGGGTACGCGGTTCCAAAATTACGCAACGTTTTGTAAGTGCATGTCAGACTTGAAATTGCTCAAAAACGTTCCGTGTAAAAAGTCAATGCAAATTATTATTTTCGACCAAAAATCATCAATGTATGATTATTTTTAGTTTTGTTGGTTTAAATGGATTTATTTTATGCTATTTATGATCGCAAAAGGGTCCTCGACAAAGTTCATTGGGAAAAACAAAGGTTTGAAAAAAACAAAGAAATACATAAGAATTTAAAAAACAATAAAATACATAAGAAATCAATTATATTTATGCTATTGTTTGGGTAGATATTTGTTAGAAATGTAATAATTGGTACTTCCACCAAAAATTAGCATTCTACTAGCTATATAAATTGAGTTAAAGGCAAATACATACACAAAAAACCAAATTTATGGCAAATTTCATATGCTTATTTGCATGATTAATTAATAATTTTTTTTTTTTTTTTAAATTTTGAAAATGTTACTACACACTCTTGTAGTTTAAATCCGGCTCTACGCGCTCTCGCGGCGATTGCGCAATCAGCGGCTGAGATCTGAGGGGGGGTCAAATTGACCCCCCCCCCAGTATATAGGCCTACTGGTCCGAAAAAGCCCAGTTAAGATAGGGTTAAAGTCTGAAAAACATGAAAATGGAGCAGTGTCACTACCTGTTATTAGGAGTCAGGCCAAAAATTAACTTTGCTGGACACCTTTATACCACAATACAAAATATATATATCTTCAAGTTTGTCCTGTGGATGCAAAAGTAAATTCTTTCATTGGAATCTGGAAGCAAACTGATACTTACCTTTGACTTGTTTTTCAGATTCTTGAACACATACAGTTCTCATATTCCTGGCATTCCCCCATAAGGTCCTGTACAAAAAATATGGGAATAAATGGGAAATACATGTTTTTTTAGGTGACAAACATGTGATCTTCCAAGAATAGTTCAGATTGTCTAAATTTCTCCTACCATGATTATTATCATTCACAGAAAGGAAATACAGGTCTACAATGGAATTGCGTAACTAATTAACAGTATTAATTTACTAACAGAATTATTGGGTACATAATATATTGTCTTACAATATTCCTATAGTCAGATTCGGTTTTATCTTTAAAAAAAGTTTAATTTAACTTTAATGGTAGCCAAATGTGACAAGTCCAAATGTTACTGCTAAACATTTCATTCATCATTTTTTTTTAATAGTAACTAAAAAAAATATATAAATTGTGGGGTTTTTACCTTTTTGACAAAATTTGCCTGCAACATTTTGGTCATTAATAGCATCAAATTTATTATCAATAAAAGCAAAAATAACATAACTCATTTTGATTTTTTAGCTGAAAACACACGTTGCATTGACTTTGTGTATGAAATTACATATTTTTTTAGCAATTTGGGGTCTGACATGCATTTACATAATGTTGCATATTTTTTTAACCATGTATCCGCATCCCAATTTTGGTCCAAAAAGTTGTGCAAGATATGAAAGTAAAAGTCAGCATGTAGTGCGGTAAAAAAAAATGGACAGAGGATTTACCAGGAAAAAATTGTTTTGAGGGGCAAGAAAGCCCCCAGTGACTATTCGACGTGCAGACAGGTTAAATTATTTTAACTATCCTCTAATATTTCAATTACAATTGCAGAAAATGATATCGGTTATTACCTCCAAATGAAGAGCCAGGGTAAGCAGGTTCTGTCTTCATTGGACCATACTTTGAAGGCATGTTGCCATAGTTTGACCCTAGACCACCATAGCTAGTGTCTTGATCTTGGTTCCCATAGCTGGTAGTCTGACCTTGGTTTGCATATGGATGACCTTGACCTTGGTTTCCAAGGGAACCACCATGACCTTGATTGCCAAAGTTGCTGCCAGTATTACCAGCAGCTCTACCTCCAAAACTGTCAACCTGAGCTCTGTAAGGGTCTTCATTTCCGCCACTAATTGGTGCCACCCCTGGTGGTTGAAGGGGTGCCCGACTCGGTGCTTGACTAGGTGCTTGCCCGAGTGTTTGACCAGGCATTTGCCTAGGAGCTTGACTTGCTTGACTCGGAGCTTGAACTGTAGCTTGATTTGCAGCCTGACTAGCTAGTTGACTCTGGGCTTGACCCCATATCCCATCTACAGCACCAAAGGAACTAACTTGCGGCTGGCTGGTAGCTGGAAGGGGGTCTCTAGAAGAACTTGCTGTTATGCTATTCACGGTTGCCTCTGCAGCAACAGCAGCTACACGTAATCAATCCAAAGTAGAATTAGAAAATATAGAAATCAAATTCATTTTCAGTAATTTTTAGTATTCAAGTGAAATTCAGATCCCATGGAGAGCTATCCAACCTTACAGTATCTCACTATAAGTAAGTTATATCAAATTGCTTTGAAAATTGAAATGGTATGCCATTCTTAATTTCAGGTTACAAATAATATGTCGATAATGACTGATATCTGCCATTTTAACATAAGGAATCTTGATATGTTAATATGAAATGAATTAGGATAAACTTTGACATTTATCTTGAATCAATTTTGGTTTACTGTTCTAATGAGAAATGCAGCTCTCATGGATAATAACAGCACATCAACTATTGGTAAAAAATATAAGGAAAATCCTAAAATAACCATTTTGGATGGGGTGAGTGTTGCAAAAGAGTTCAGTATGTTTACATGTCATTTAACTTGCATTTACTGTATGCAATGCCTTATCTCATGAGCACACTACCTATCAGTACACTACATAAACTAAAAGTAAAAATGTCACCAATGTTTTTATGTTATGTACTACATGGAAATAGAAATTTAGGGGCAACTTTAGCCCCTGATCTGGAACAGATTGTTATACCTTTGGCTGCTGTCCAGGTCTTCATCATTTGATACCACTTGAGCTTCCACATGTACATGGTTTTGTAGTACTCCTTCATCTTGGCCTTAGAAATTTCTGTATTTGTATAATATGGAAAGTGTGGGGTATGGTAAACACATGCACACTGTAATGCTGTAACACTGAATTAGGACATTTTGCTCTTGGGCCTTTAACACAACATTTAGTGTTAAATAAAACATTGAATTGCAGCAACTGACCACATGATCAATCACCAAACGTTGTGTTACAGGGCCCTGTCCTGCAATGGCAAAATAAAGGAAGGGTTAACAGTACCATTTCCTGAAAGAAAACAATTACATGTACAATGATTTCAAAACAAACATCAGACATGCCTAACAACACACATTAATACAAATGCAAATGGCACACATTCTTCTGAACTGAGGTTGCTTGCTTTAAAGTTCTACACTGTTTCAATTAGCTGGCTCTTGGCTGGCTACCAATGTGATGCCCCATAGTAGTCCCAATACACCCTATGTAAAAAAAACAGATCTGTTGTAATTAAAAAGAGGATTAGGACAAAGCGTGGGAAGATCTGTTTTATTTGGTCCGACATTCTTTTGCCTTCTGTCCCACATGTACTTTGGAAAGCTCCCTGTTATAATTCACTAACAGTAACCTCAATAACAGTTCTTCTCAACCAATCAAAACTATAGTTTATCAAATAGTTAACAAATGAATCTTCATTACCAGCAACTTTCAGGAAATAGTGCCTTGGTTTAGCATCTAATATTATATTTCTTGGAACAATTATTGATATCAGTTTTATAACATAAGATGTGGTAGAAACCTGATACTTAATGAATACCAAATTATAATCATCATTTAATTGTTATTATTAGGAGGATGAAGAGAAGAAGAAGAATGAAGCACTTTTTTACCTAGTTGCCCATTCAAAGGCAAAATATACAGTACCCCAGCTTTATGTCCAGCTAATGTTTCAAGCACTTGGTGCATTGAAGGCATTATTCAAGCCATTATTAAGTAGAAATGGATGGATAAATGCAACCTGGATGACCAGGAAAGATAATAATCAAATAATAATTAATATATAATTGAGTTTAAACTCAACAGATATAATTACCAAGATCCCTTTCTACTTCACCCAGCTCTTGTTTGAAATCTCCTGGTATTCCTCCTGATCCACCAGGACGAGATGGTGGTCCATCTCCAGGGAAACCAGGGAAGTCCATGGGACCATCTCCAAACTGACTTCTTAACATTTCGTCTGTGGGCATACTGTCAAACATTGCCTCTGTACACAAAATAGAATAATAATGTCAGGAATCACAATCATTTTATTTTTGTATGATGTTATGAGAGATTTTGAAAAAACTGCACCATCTTTAATTTAATAGATGTAAGCAATGAAGCACTTTGAACCACACACTTTAATGCAATAGGCTCTCACAGATGGATAGACAAAGTCTTTCCTGTTTATTATTAAAGGTATTCAAAGTATTTTAGATATTTCGTGATTATGTATGGACACTAACACTATAAATCTGAATTTGTTTGTTTCTTTTGAAGGAATCATCTTGTGGAAGTAATTCAGTCTGAAATTGTGAAAATTTTTAAATAGAATTATTGTAATATTGATGATGACAATGATGATGGATATTAATGATGACGATGATGATGAGAATGGTGATGCTGCTGCTGCTGGTGGTTATAGCAAATGATATGTTACATCTAAATGCAAATGGAATTTACAAGTGACATTCATTCTTGTTTGTCTTCAAACCCACATTAATTTAAATTGAACATATTTGTCTTTTGTGCAATGGAAAATTTAGGTGACGGCTACTCGTACATGACTAACTTACCATCCCATTTATCCATGTCTCTAAATCCTTGTCCTCCCCTTCCTCCTCGCTCCATACCTCTCCCTTCTCTTGGTCCTCTTGAGCCCATTCCCATCGATTCCCCTGGAACTCCAGGCATATCTGGTCCTAGTGATCTTCTTCGATGCATATCTGGTCCCATGTCTCGCATTCTGTCCATCATTCTCCCACGATCCATTCCACGGTCCATTCCCATCGGCCCTTCTCGTCCCATACGGTCCATTCCCATCAGCCCTTCTCGTCCCATCGGCCCTTCTCGCCCCATCGACCTTTCTCGTCCCATTGACCAATCTCGTCCCATTGGTCCTTCTCGTTCCATCAGCCTTTCCCGTTCCATCAGCCTTTCCCGTTCCATCAGCCTTTCCCGTCCCATCGGTCCTTCTCGTCCAAATGGCCTTTCTCGTCCTATTGGCCCATCTGGACCCATACCCCCATATCTATCTGGTCCCATGTCAAAAGGGGGTCTATCCCGTCTGTAGCCTTGGTCGAAGTCTCTATCAGGTCCAAATTGTTCGGGACCATCAAACATGTTTCTCATGCTGTCTCTCCAAAGATCTCTTCCACCAGCATCATGTCTCTGTTTATCACCACCCATTTCTCCACCTGTTCCTCCTCCAAAGCCTCTGCCACTACGCCCTCCATCACGGCCGCCACCACCACCACCTCTTCCTCCACCTCTTCCACCACCTCTCCCACCATCTCTTCCACCACCTCTTCCACCATCTCTTCCACCTCCTCCTCTTCCTCCTCCTCCTTTCCCTCCTCCCCCTTTTCCTCCTCCTCTTCCTTGCCCACCTCCCTGCCCTCCTCTACTTGCTCCCTCGGGCTTGCCTTTAGGTGGAGGTGCTTGTGGAGGAGGTACAGAGTCTCTCTGTAGTTTCTCCTTTTCGATAGCTCTTTTCACCTCTACTTTCCGCCCAAAGAAATTTAAATATTTCATTCCTGAAAATAAAAGAAAAGAGTTAGAGAAATTAATCAAGATGCACATGGAAGTTCACCTAAATTAAAAATTCATTATCCTTAACCCTAAATAGACTGAGCTATTTCGACGCTTAAGAAGACGGGGCGGGGGACCCCCCTTATGATCTCAGCCGTCGATCACGCAATCGCAACAAAAATTGGCACGCGAGTTACCCATGGCATAATCTACAAAACTATAAGATCAAACCTCACTGCTAATACATTATGCTAATTTATGTGTAAAATCAAGTTTGGTCTGTTTAACTAAATAATACCCCTAAATGCTAAATTTTGTTTCATAGACTCTTTATATAGGAATCTAATCAAATCATGTACTTTAAAAAAATTTCAACATCGCAATTATTTTCTAATGTATTATATTGTTTTTATATTTCTTATGTATTTTTTTGTTTTTTCAATAGAAATTGTCGGGAACTTTATTTTGACCATCAACAAGATGACATTAATTTTTAATAAGTAAAAGGAAGAAAAATGATACATTTTGGCTAAAAACACTATTTGTATTGGACTTGTACACGAATTCACGTTTTTGAGCAATTTCGGGTCTGCATGCTTTTACGAAATCTTACGTAATTTCAAAACTGTGTACCCGGCGGTCGCGATTTTGGTCTAAAAAGTAGCACGAGACATGAAAGTAAAAAGTCAGCGAAGCGACATGGTCAAAAAATTTTGCACGGCGGATTTATCACGAAAAAATGGCGAGGGGGGCTGAATCAGGCCCCCCTGTCTTATTAGGGTTAAAATTGTAGTAACACATTTACATGTATATTTACACATGACATAAAGCCAGAATTCTTAAGGGGGACAAAATAAAGCATAAAAATACTACATTTCTTAATACTTACAGTACAGGCCAAAATTTTGGGCCACCCCCATATTTAAAATAAAATCATACAAAACACTGCATTCTATATTCATTCAAATATATTGATATTGAATTGGTTATGGCAGTTCCATTACATCGCACAAGCATGTTTCCAACCAGTTTTGATTGCCCTTCTGTCAAACCCCAGTCGGTTTTCATAATATATTTAAATTTTATACATACATTTAAACTTTTAAGTCATGCATAAAATTTCAATATATATATATTTAATGCAAAGATTATTTTTTGACAACCCGAAAGTTTGTCAGAGGATTGTCTGACATAGAAAGAAATAATATATGTCAACATGCAGAGTAAACCTGTCAATTGGACAGTCAACCTGCTTGAAACGCTGCGTTTCATCTCTATAACTCATTTAGCAAACTCAAGCCAGCTCTCATCTTCTCAATCTTCTTTCCCCCTCCAACTCAGCCGGCTTCTACTCAAGCCTCTCATCCTGCTTTAATACTGCTCAAGCTTTCCACTCTTTCTTGTTTACAGTCCTCTTTAAGACTACACTCATTTCAGAAAAATACTGTACCTTCTAACCTCCACTTTCTTACCTCTCCATTCTGTTCTACCTCTATCCACCTTTATCTCAGCCCTTTCCAGGACTTTATATATATGGTTAAGCTTGTAACCGATTTTGCAATCGGCAACCGATTCCATTCGATTTCACCACAATCGGCAATCACTTGCCGATCTTCGATCATGCCCCTTGAAGGAAAAAATAGAAAATAAATAATCGGCGTAGATCTCGTTACAGTGCGTGATCGCTCAGAACATATTTCAAGATTGTTTTTGAGGTGCTAGCTATTTAGAGGTGGCATTATTCAGGGAGAAAGACGCGGTATTATCTATGGCGATGTTTAAGAGGATAGATATCTTCTCTTCCGCTTCTCTTCCAACTCATGGTGATAGCGGATGCCGCCGTGAACTTTGAAAGGTCGTATTACCGACGGAGCTCACTGCGTTACTCTCTTACATCGTTTATGATTATATACATTTTATTTTCAACCTCGTGGTGATAGCGGATGCCGCCGTGAACTTTGAAAGGTCGTATTACCGACGGAGCTCACTGCGCTACTCTCTTACCCCCTTTATAATGATATAAATCTTCTCTTCAACCTCGTGGTGATAGCGGACCCCGCCATAAACTTTTAAAGACTGTACTATTGACGGAGCTTATTGCGTTGCTCTCTTACATCGTTTATGATGATATTCATTTTATTTTCAACCTCGTGGTGATAGCGGAAGCCGCCGTGAACTTTGAAAGGTCGTATTACCGACGGAGCTCACTGCGCTACTCTCTTACCCCCTTTATAATGATATAAATCTTCTCTTCAACCCCGTGGTGATAGCGGACCCCGCCATAAACTTTTAAAGACTGTACTATTGACGGAGCTTATTGCGTTACTCTCTTACATCGTTTATGATGATATACATTTTATTTTCAACCTCGTGGTGATAGCGGATGCCGCCGTGAACTTTGAAAGGTCGTACTATTGACGGAGCTCATTGCGTTACTCTCTTACATCGTTTATGATGATTTACATTTTATTTTCAACCTCGTGGTGATAGCGGATGCCGCCGTGAACTTTGAAAGGTCGTATTACCGACGGAGCTCAATGCGCTACTCTCTTACCCCCTTTATAATGATATAAATCTTCTCTTCAACCTCGTGGTGATAGCGGACCCCGCCATAAACTTTTAAAGACTGTACTATTGACGGAGCTTATTGCGTTACTCTCTTACATCGTTTATGATGATATACATTTTATTTTCAACCTCGTGGTGATAGCGGATGCCGCCGTGAACTTTGAAAGGTCGTACTATTGACGGAGCTCATTGCGTTACTCTCTTACATCGTTTATGATGATATACATTTTATTTTCAACCTCGTGGTGATAGCGGACCCCGCCGTGAACTTTCAAAGATCGTGCTACTGACGGAGCTTATTGCGTTACTCTCTTACATCGTTTATGATGATATACATTTTATTTTCAACCTCGTGGTGATAGCGGATGCCGCCGTGAACTTTGAAAGGTCGTACTATTGACGGAGCTCATTGCGTTACTCTCTTACATCGTTTATGATGATTTACATTTTATTTTCAACCTCGTGGTGATAGCGGATGCCGCCGTGAACTTTGAAAGGTCGTACTATTGACGGAGCTCATTGCGTTACTCTCTTACATCGTTTATGATGATTTACATTTTATTTTCAACCTCGTGGTGATAGCGGATGCCGCCGTGAACTTTAAAAGGTCGTATTACCGACGGAGCTCACTGCGCTACTCTCTTACCCCCTTTATAATGATATCAATCTTCTCTTCAACCTCGTGGTGATAGCGGACCCCGCCATAAACTTTTAAAGACTGTACTATTGACGGAGCTTATTGCGTTACTCTCTTACATCGTTTATGATGATATACATTTTTTTTTTCAACCTCGTGGTGATAGCGGATGCCGCCGTGAACTTTGAAAGGTCGTACTATTGACGGAGCTCATTGCGTTACTCTCTTACATCGTTTATGATGATTTACATTTTATTTTCAACCTCGTGGTGATAGCGGACCCCGCCGTGAACTTTTAAAGATCGTGCTACTGACGGAGCTTATTGCGTTACTCTCTTACATCGTTTATGATGATATACATTTTATTTTCAACCTCGTGGTGATAGCGGATGCCGCCGTGAAATTTGAAAGGTCGTATTACCGACGGAGCTCACTGCGTTACTCTCTTACATCGTTTATGATGATATACATTTTATTTTCAACCTCGTGGTGATAGCGGACCCCGCCATAAACTTTTAAAGACTGTACTATTGACGGAGCTTATTGCGTTACTCTCTTACATGTTTATGATGATATTCATTTTATTTTCAACCTCGTGGTGATAGCGGACACCGCCGTGAACTTCAAATTGATTTGAAAACGCTAGCTACCCAAAACATTTTAATAACATATTTCAAATCATCGTGCGTGCTTGCGTCTTCTACTTCATTTTAATTGCACTTGCGACTTTAAGATGATGCGTCGTAAGAGATCATTCCAATAATTCTAAATCGCTAGCACCTAAAAATACTTCTAAAAGATGTCCCGCCGATCGTTCATTAACCTGTGATCTATGAGAAATATTTTCATTTTATTTTCCTTTGCGCCTTTGCTCGGAAGATGCGTCTTTCGTTTATCTTTCTAATAAAAATCACTCGGTTTATTTTAAAGCAATAACACCTCAAAACCCCTGGCTTTAAAACGATCGCGCATGTTGGCGACTTCCATTCCAATGCATTCGTCTTTGTGACTTTGTCAGGAAGATGCGCGCGACCGCGAACAAAATTTTGATGTATTTCTTTGTTTTTAAACATCGCCGATTCGATTTTCGATTCGATTTCGATTTTAGAAGCTTAACTGCCGATCCGATTTTCGATCTGATTTTTGATCCGATTTACAACATTATATATGGTATACTGTATAAACTACTTCAGCAATTGTTTATGCCACTATGCAAACATTCAACCTGCTAGAATCCCATTTGCATATATTATGTGTTGCCATGTCAGACAAGCCTCAGACAAATTGTTCAGGGTTGTCCAAAACAACCTTTGCTAATTTAAATTATATGCATACCTTTGAAAATGAAAAGGTATGCGTAAAATTGAATATATTATGAAAACTGACTGGGGTGTTCACAGAAGCGCAGTTAAAACCAGTTGGAAACGCGCTTGTGCGATATAATGAAACTGTCATAGCCCATTCAGTACCAACACATTTGCTATTATGCAAAATGCAATGTTACATGTATGATTGTCTTTTAAATCTGAGGGTGGCCCCAAACTTTTGGCCTGCACTGTGTAGGTAAAAGAAGGGCTCAAACTAATCTAAGGATGAACTAATTATTTGCTCCAATCCACTAATTTTAAACTGAGAATACTGGAAATTTACTCTGATCTACATGTACTATTTGCTTAAACTGATCAAAGTTCATATGCATTTTCTTATAAACATTCAGCTAATGTAAAAAAATATATATATTGGTCTACATTATACTAATTCACCACATATCCCACTAAGTACAACGGTATCTTTCAGAATTGCTTAGGATTATTCCAGCTCTTCATTGGCAGCTAGATAGCTAAAACCAAAGAAGCATCTGTGGAGCACCAACAGAGCTGTGCAATGAATAAGCTACATGTATCATTATTTACAATCATTAAGCTTGACTTGCTCTAAAGTATTTCTAATTTTTAAAACAATCTTTTCTACCAGAAGAAATCACAGATAACCCAATACTTGATTTCGTATTATAGAGTATTGTATTGTAGAGAATAACTACCTGTCGCATGAAAAAAATATTTGTGAAAATAGTCAAGGACGATGAGTGAAACTAATAGAGAAATTATAGCATTGCGTGCTTGAAAAATCTAGTCGGCATGGTATCGGGATATCATAGTACTGTAAAAGAAATGACAAAATTTATGACCCTGTCAAATATTTTATCTGATCTCTGCATGTACTGGGATAATGCGTATTTATGAGCGCTATAGAGAAGATAAAAAAGTTATGACAATATTAATGACTAAATATATGACTTCCACCAGAATACTGATTCTGTCATACATGTATCTCTGAGAACAAAAAAAATATCCAGAAAAGACAATGTTTTTTTACTGCCCCTGGGCCCTGTAACACAAAGGTTAGCAATTAATTGCTATTATGAAATGGCATATCACAAAAACCATTGTTGCATGTGCATTTTGCTAAATAGACTGACTAGAAGCCAATCAGAATTGTTTTTAAAATTAATCTCTAACCATTGTGTTACATGCCCAGGTTAACAAAAGCCTACACAATAACTTCTCCAAGTCTCTATAAAGCTTTTAACTACTTCATTTAAATGTCATATAGGGCTTTAGATGCCGATAGTCAAAGACTGCCAAAATGACCAGACACTTACCCACAACCTTTCCCACACTCTCCTTGCTTGCAAATGTAATGAAAGCAAAACCACGTGCCTTTCCAGTCTTCTCATTTGGTGGGATATCAACTTCTATGATTTCCCCATATTCACTAAATCCCTCTCTCAAGTTTTCTTCAGTGGTTATTTCCGAAATACCTCCAACAAAGATCCGTGTTGTATTCTCATTAGGCACAGCAGCCTTTAACATAGATGCTTTAGAGCGGCTGGGCTAAAAGAAAAGCATCAAAAACTGGGAATTAACCTCATATTGTTTTTATTAAAGCATTCTAAAAAAAATTAAAAATTCATGAATAATGGTGGACCATCATTCTACCATTCCAATCTTAGGTTAAGGCAATGGTAGATTATAAACCTCTCAAATACATAGCTGCCTTTGATTTTTATGCCTGCAAAACCATTTGAATCATACTGTACTTGTCTTCCTTAATCAAAATTAAACTTTTGAACATATTTACCCTTGCACACAAAAATAAGAACTTTTTGCAAACCTTTCTGTGATTTCACTTATTGGAGAAAAATACATGTTTGTCTCTTTAACTCCCTAATTTACTACAAATTAAAAAAAAAGGAATAATTTTTGTTACATATACATGCACTGAGTATCACTCTTTACACATTCATGAGTGAAAAAATCACATCAATTTGACCTTTTCAGATGACGCAAAAAGTTTTTTTTTCTTTCTTTTCTTACTTGTAAATTATTTTCATGTCTAGAGGAAGATATTTAAATGCCTTTCCTAAAAAGAGCATTCAACAACAGTTACTGTGTAAGCTGTTATTTTTGCGTACAGAATTTTTCGTGAATCGTGGGGGTCCCAACATTTCACAGGTGGTTGAATTTGCGAATCGAAGATGTACCAAACCGCAGCATTTCAGAGAAGTAAAAATAATACCAAACATGTGCAAAATATATGTATGCTCCTCAAAGTCACCATGCATCCGCGAAAATGAAACCCACGCGAAAATAACAGCTTATACAGTATCATATTTGAGAATCACCAATAGATTTCTGTCTTTGAATGAAAAAAGAGGATATTTATTCTTCATTACCTCGCCTTCAGATAATCTCTTAACTTCCACGTTCTTTCCATCCACAATGATGCGATTGTCTGGATGGTCAGAAAATACCGCCTCTAACATGTATGATTTGGTAAAAGTAACAAATCCAAATCCTTTGGGTTTGCCATTTTTATCACGAACAAAGAGAACCTCCAAAATGTGGCCATATGGGAGGAGAGCTTCATAAAGGTGTCTTTCTGAACTTTGACTTCTGAGTCCACCCAAGAACAGCTTCCTTGACTCTAGAGGCTCATCAATTTCACGGTACAGATTATCAAACTCCTGGAATAAAGTGACAAAAATAAAGCAAATTAAAATCAAATACAATGAAAATGTACATATATAGCAAAACAGGAAAGAGTTCTATATCATGTACCCCCACCAAAAAAACTAAAAGATATTGACACTTCTGGTGTACTCGCTTACGAATCTACTCTCGAAACCTTGATTCTTAAATTTTATTCTGTTACCTTTTTTTACATGTCTCGAACTCACCCCGAAGGAACTGCAGTCAAGAACTCTGTCCACTATGCTAGCGAGAAAATGCTGATAGTGGAAGTGCTTTTAAGCGATTATGAGTGTGTGCGCATGTGTGTAATTGAGTTGTTTTTTTCAGACGTGAACCAATCAGATATGATTATTTACATCTGGGACCAAACTTTAACATCACCATCCAAAGACATCACCTAGGCTCAAACCTCTGCATCAGTTTGTATCTTCCCACATACTCATAGCTAGGATTGCAAGCACAAGCCACAATGGGCATTGTGAGCCAATAGTTTGACTCGTCTAGGCGTCACACCATAGTAATTTTATTTTCTGACTGAATAAACTGATGTCTATGGATAATCACACACGCTTGATCCTGTAAGAAATTTGACGGAATAAAGCCATATTTTGGTAGAGTAACCAGGCCAAAGTTCAGCATGTTCGGATTTTCTACAATATTTTTTGTTCTAAAATGTCTTTTCACAAAATGAAATTAACAGTACATCAATGTTGTTGAATAACTTTTTCTATTTTTAATTGCAATGTTTATTTTCAACTCCATTTCAATATTACATTTGACATCCCCCTGCCCTTAGTTCGATAAAGTGCATTTGCACGTTCAAAAGTATTAAAGTGCATACAAATAGTGTTTCCCCGCAATTATTAGTATGCTAATAATTATTTATAATCACATATTAAATTTTGGTATTTGTTAAATAATAATTTTTATCTATAAATTGTTCTTCAAAACGGCATTTTGTAACAGCGCTAATATCGAAGGTACGTCATAATGAAGCGGTTCAAGGGTCAGACCTATTGCTTGTATTTGCTTTGTTGACAAACGGATCGATGGATCTACACGAGATTGGTCTGGTAAGAAACCTTAAATTTTTCACCTTTTTATTAACCAATTTTTGAAAACTTCATAAGCATTAGGCATATGAAGGTGTAAAAATAAATAAAATCACTAACATTTACGTGATTTCTATCTTCAAAGATGGATTTCTTAGGGAAATCCATCTTTGTTTACATGTGTCTCTTATACATATATGGGAGGCGGTTCAAGGCTCCATGATGAAGAAATATATATCAAATTATAAAAAAATATCATCCTCAAGGCTAGGTAGTCGGCTAATCGGCCGGTGCGAAACTGCATGCTATTAAAGGCATTAGCGTCGAGTCGGCGACAATGAACTCTGCGACACCAAGTGACCAAATAGGTGGTTTTGTAAAACGCCTACTTAAGTCTTAGCTTGTTGTACGCGAGCAAATGGGAGGCTGAATGTCAAACATTCGTACCGTTGCACAAAAGACACACCATCCAAAATGTACCGCTGCACGGCTTTAGTTTACTTTAGGTGACGTCACAATACGATTTAATTCATTGCGCTCAGTAAAAATGAACAATACGTGTATAAGCCAGCTGGCTAAATGCGCAAGGCTGCCCAAGCCAAGGTCATGTGCGCTTGTGGGATTTTGCTTTCTGCTTTCGGTATTTTTGCTCCCTGTTCAGTCTTGTTTACTATAGCCCACTCACACGTATTGCGAGGTTAGTATTAGTATACTAACCTCGCACCACGAACCGCGTTTGGCAGTGGATTTCTAACTAGTCCTGCTAGTGGGAGTAGTGGGTCGCGCGTGCTGGGATCTCACTTCTTGGCTCCACAACACACGACTTCTATGGCTTGATTTTTCTGTGCGTGGCGGCATGTAATGAACCCTTGCAGTTGCATGCCTTGGCTTGGGTGCTATAGCCTAGGGATAAACTCTTTGTTTTTCATATTTTCGCTAAATTCCGAGGCGTTGTAATAGGGTGTCTGGAGAAAAAAATTATTTTTCTTATTTCAAGAAAATATCACATTTTCTTTGTGAATTTGAAGAGAAATGACCTTCAGACTGACAGAAATGTAACATTTTTGAAAAAAATCCAATTATTGGCTGCAAAAAAGAAGAATGAAATTAGGTAAATTTTCAGCATTTCTCTGCCATAGACTGTGTAGTTAAGAAATGGACATACACAAATCCAAATTTTTAGCTTCCGAGAGCTGTTATAAATTTATTATTAATGCCAAAAACTTGTCCATAAAGAGTCCAATAGGATTTTTTATGCTCTATCTGATGGTATGATTTTTATAAAGATTTGGAAACCAGATCACAATGAAAAATTGCGACAAAGTGAAAAAAATTGTGCAAAACAGAAATTTCATTTTCCCATAGAAAACGCATGGAGAAATGGCAATCTCAACACACACAAAAATAAGGGTTTGCAATTTATCTCTAAATCCTTATTTAAAATGATCATATAAACTTGTCCTTCAGTAGAGGCGCACGGCCAATATGGGAGACTCTCTCCAATAGGGGAGACAATCTCCCACATTGGAGACTTGCTTTGCAAAAGGACAAAAGAAACAACACCAACAAAAGCATGATTTTTTCCACCCAAAATTTTGTCTCACTGAGGTCAGAAGCCCATTTGTTTTGTGTGTGATTGACAACAAAAATCCTTATCAAAACAAAAGTAGATGGTGAATATTTAAAGTAGACGGTGAAAAGGGGTAATTTTTCATGAGGAATCTGCTTATCACATTTTTATTTGCCGCCAAGGTAATCCTTTTGCAGCAAATGTAAACAAAGGAAATTGGACTCCAAAACTGGAGACTGTCTCTGAAATTGGATACCCAAATTCTTTACAAAAGTCTCTGATATTGGAGATAATCTCCCACATTGGAGACAGTCTCCAATATTGGCTGTGCGCCTCTACTGTCCTTACTGTCAAAAGAAGCCCCTGAATTTTCTCTTTCCATACATGCCAAACACAAGTTAATAATCAATTCAGATCACATTTTTCTAGTAGGCCTAGCCTGAACTTCCCCGAAAAAATGTGCCATATTTTCCCCTAAATTAGCCTGTTTTATGCTGACACTTTTCAGTGTGGCTTCAGACACCCTAGTTGTAACTTGTAGTTTAGCGAATATTCTTATTCGTGCAATGGTGCGAGATTTTGCATTCGGTGAAAGAAAGAAACGCTCTATTCAACTCGGCTAACACCTCGTTGAATAGAGCATCTTTCTTTCACCTAATGCGAAATCTCGCACCATCGCACTCATGATCATGCCTATTCGCTATTTGTAATTGTATAATACGGTATACCGGCGTCAGTGACAAGGTACCGGTACCGTACCGTACACTAACCCAGAGAGCTCCCGCCCGCACAGCGGGCGGGAGCCCAGAAGCTTACCGTGTATTTTACCATTGTCACCGGACTAGGGTGATTTATGGTCTAAATATTTCTCCAAATGAATTGTGAAAACAGAAAGTATACAATTACCATGATTATATGGATGAAGGTCTAACGAGTGGCAGATTCCTGACATCTGGGCACAGTCTGGAACCTCAAAAAAACGAAAAGTTCTCTCCTTCTACCCCGTCTCGATCGGCCATTTTTGTTAAAAATCGTAACAAAATGGCCGATCGAGACTGGGTAGAAGCACTTGTTCACTGCAACCATCCTGCCTGTGGGGAATGTACAGGTTGGACTATGGCATGCCAATTCTGTACAGAGTACACACTTTAAAAAATCATTAAAATATCATTTTTGTGACCAAAATTACTAATTTCCATACAGTTGCAATTTATTTTCATAAGTAACTTGGGAATAATTTTTGTATTCACTAGAGCGCTCAAAAATTTGAATTTTGTGCATATTTTTGTGTACGCCCTCTATTGGTGGAAAATAATATGGCAAGAAAAATTTCATTTTTTATCTTTATTTTTAATTAAGAAAAAAATAATTTAAAGAATCAAATTTACTTAAGGGCCAAGTTGTATGACGAATAGCTGTAATGAAAACTGTCAGTGAAAAAAATCAAGCATTTGTCCCAAAGAAAAAGAGAAAATAAGCCAAACATTGCCATCCTTATTTTGCCACACATGGAGATATAACTGAGAACAAGGTTATATCATAACCTTGTTCATTGAATGAGTGGGTAGGAGAGAACTTTTCGTTTTTTTGAGGTTCCAGACTGTGCCCAGATGTCAGGAATCTGCCACTCGTTAGACCTTCATCCATATAATCGTGGTAATTGTATACTTTCCGTTTTCACAATTCATTTGGAGAAATATTTAGACCATAAATCACCATAGTCCGGTGACAATGGTAAAATACACGGTAAGCTTCTGGGCTCCCGCCCGCTACGCGGGCGGGAGCTCTCTGGGTTAACCGTACACGAGACAAGCCCGAGTTGACATTCCTAAAATCCTAGTTTTGACACATCGTCAACGTACTTATAAAGTTATACCTCATAACATTACTTATAAAAAAATGTTGAAGTAGTCTACATACCTTATTTCCCATCGCCATGTTTGATTTGATGAGTAAACTCGTCAATTACCCCCCGATATCAACAATAATGATCATTAATAATGACACGCACAAGTGCAGGCCAGCGCCAATTACCGTACGCTGCCCAATTCTCGCTCACCCTCACAAGCGCGATGCGCACGCTGCTTATTATGATTATCATTTTAAATTCGTCCCAAATTCCTTATTGTTTAGTATACTCGCATAATTAAGCACCCAAGAGGAGACCATTACATGAAAAAAAAAAGTGTAGAAAAATAAAATCAATCCCTTAATAAATCATCGTGAAATACTGCTTTAAATTGTAGGGTAAAGGGTAACCCGATAACTGTTTGAACTTCGATCAACTGTACCGCAACTGCACCAAATTACGTTTTTTTTTCAATCACTTTAAAAACTCCTAAAAACAGTGAAAAATATTATATTCTTATATGATGAATTAAAATGTGAGAATCGTAGGTGCGGGAGGTCCTGATATGTCGTCACGACAAATTTTTCTAGAATGAATATTTGTTGTGTGAATGAATTAGCGAGGGCATACCTTGAGATAGCAGCCTGCCCTAACTCCGCTCACCCTGATTGTGTATGATAATCATTGTAAGAGTATAGGGCCTAAACGGAATTGGCATAATTTTTTAAGTAGACTTTTCTTTAGAATCTGATTTTTTGTGTCATTTCCTCTATTTTGATGGTGCTGAACATGAATCCGCTTGTTGCCAGTTTCATAAATGCCTCCTTCCGCCGTTGCCATGGCAACTGATTAATATGTTTTAAAAAAATAACATATTGAGCCTATATATATGGCACATTACCTCAATTTAAATGGTCCAATCTATCATTCTTAAGCCTTTCAAATTCAATTTCTAGATATAGGCCTATCAAGTCATTAAAGTATTTACAAAAGATCCATTGCCATGGTAACGGTTTATCTTTCCCGCAGAAAAATACAATTGTCTTGATTGCCTGCAGAGACAGGGCGCCGCTTTTTCCGACGGCGCCGCGCGGGCGGCGTCGTAAACATTGAAATCTTAAAACAGGATAAGTTTGTGAAATGTAATCATAAGTTTGAAATAGGCCTACAGGTTTTTATAGCTATCATGAAACTTAGAAATAAGGGAGTCAGTGAAAATCCTATAGTGAGTTTCAGGTCATACCACGGTCAAAGGTAATTTAAGGTCAATGAACTTTGGCCAATGACGTTGGGGGCATTTATTGAATTGCCATCATAAATCAACATTATGGTGGGAAAAGATGAATGGTGGAAAATGACAATGAAAATGCCAAAATCTATATAGGTTTGACCAATTCATTTGAATTAAATATCGAAAACAACAGAATGTTCTGCATGGATATAAGTTCATTTGAATGCATGGTAATGGTATGTTGCCATGGTAACGCCTGATTACTCTACTAATTCAACTCGTGAATTTAATATGAGATGAAAATTAAGTGTAAACAATGTAGGAATGTCTGAATTTATTTCAGGTCATAATTCAGTATAGGCCTACCTCATAAGAAACATCGCTTCAATAAGAATAGTGGTAATATTTGTTTGTACAACTTTCTAAGAGAAATCAGCTCGATTGATCAGCCTATATTATTATGCTCATTATGTTAGCTAGAGCAGATTATAACTGTAATGCATGAATAATAAAGTAAGTCTTAAAAGAGATCGAAAAGAGATCGAGTGTCATATGAATTCATGAACAAATTTTTTTGCTTGTCAAATTTTCCAGCCCCTTGCCCCCCCCCCTACTCTTTGGGAAAGATTTCCGCCCCTGATTCAGAGAAAAAACGAGACATTTTAAACACTTTTGCAATGATGTTTTATCTTACAAACCGAGAATGACTTGAAAACAAGACATGAATAATGAAACAAACGGGCAATGCGGGCGCGAAGCGCAGGCTGAATAGTTATTTTGTTCTAAATGAAGGGTACAGGTATTTGTCGGTCCCCCAACTCTCATTTTCGTCTTGTCTTCTTCCTTTTATTTTCCTTCCTCTTAATCTTTTTTTTCATTTCATTATTTTCCTATTCCGGCCTTGATTGATACCTCTTCCGTTGTCTTTTTTGCGACGCGGCCATTTTTTCATCTTTATACTCTTTTACATTTTCCTCTCTCACTTCTCCTATGATTTCTTCTCTATCTCCCCCTCTCCCTTTAGCTGAGGGTGACGGCAAATAAAAGCCCCTCGGTCGTCAACGATTTATCATGGAGCAGGCAGATAAGCTGACGTTTACAGAAATGTTGAAAGATGATCAAAATAGTTTGTCACTGTTCACCAGAAATATTTCGAGATTTAATTGTAATCATTGTCCCGGCCCAAAGTGTTTGGGAAAAAGTTTTACAAAAATTATTTTGCTCTATAACGAATCGTAGGGTCATCAATGCTAAAAAATGAGACTTCGATGTTTATCACTAAATACCGACATACAAACAACTTGGAGATATAGGGATAGTTTTTTTTTGTTCTGGGGTGAAGCCCCTCCCCCGGTTCCGCGGCCCCTGGCATGTCTTCTAGGCTATTATCGATCGTAATACTGGTTTTTTTATGTGGCGTATTCATATTTTGATGATTACCAATATTATTTACTCAGAGTATGAAATTTAGGGATAATTTAATTGGAATGAAACAAGGATTTTATACACGTCACCTCAAATAGATGTGTAATTAGGCCTATATGTGATAACTTATGAGCCTTATGATACATATATTTTATGTTAGGCCCATACGCATTATCTGCATGCCTATCTGATTCATATCTATAAATCTAAATAAAATAAAGAATTTAAATGAATAAATAAGAAAAAATCTCCCACTAATGGGCCTATATAGGCCTTTTGAAATCGGTCAGTAGTTTCCTGATTGATTTGAATAGATGAAACTTTGTCATGTTTCTGGAGATTTCCTTTTTTTAATTGTGTTTTGTTTGAAAACGGAACAGGATTTAAGGGAATCCCCCAAAAAATATTATCGGAGTTCAGGGTTCAAGGTTTATGCACATCAACATTTCACATTTTCAAAAAATAAAAAATTCAATACAAACAATAATATTATACAATACAAGTTTTCATAGATAAGCAAAGCTTGTTGGATGAAGACTCCAAAGAATATGCAGTGAGACTGTGAGAGTCCCATAAAATATCAATACGACAAGAAAAAGTAAAGAGTAAACAAAAAAGTGGGATACACGAATACATACTTGATAAATAATGAGTCAAGACAGTGTAAAAGCAACACATTTGAATTAGAACCTGAAGAAGGATGCAAATAATTATTTCTAATAAAAAAAATAAATAATGGAAATCAATGGTCAATGGCATCAGGGGACGATGAGCGGAAGGAACGACAAGGGGGGGGGGGGGCACTCAAGTTGGATGAGTGGCGAAAATGATTACTTTGAATGGCGAATGTGCTAAAAGAGCTTTATAGCGTTTTATTTATAAGAATGTAAATTCATCAATATTGATATCTTAAGTTAATTAACTGATTAAGTTAACTTAACTATATCAAGCATGTTATTCTATTATATATATTGTTCTTTAAACATTTTTGTTCATGCTGACTCTTTTATCCGCTTCCGATTTTATGTAAGCACCCTCATTATAGCACTGGTTAGGGTCATGGTCTTTATTGACAACAGTAATTTATTTGACCCAGTGGGTGCTCAATCTATACTCTGTTAATGTTGTATTACATTAATTGTTCCAATTTCATATACTTTTAATTTCCGAAATAAATAAATAAATAATAATATACTCATAAAATTCATGAATGGATTATAATCATATTCATATTATTAGACAATTGAAATCAGTTAAAAGTTTGTCGGGAAAGTTTTTTTGAAAATATGTTTTTTATAAAAAATACGGAATAAAGTTTGGAGGATTAAAAAAAATGATATATAGGCGTAGATCAGTAACAAAAAGTTTGAGGCCCTAAAAATAATTGCACTTGGCGAAAGAAACATTTTATACAGTGTATAGTACTATAAAACTTGTAAACAATACATTTAATCACAACACAATTACACACTTTCTCACTGAGAAGTGCAAGAAAAAAGGGTAGAAAAAAGAGTTAGACAGTATCAGGCCTTATAAACTACATGTATGAATGCGCGGGCTAAGTGAGCGGAGTTAGGGCAGTGGTGAGCGACGAATGGGACAGGCGCAAGGGGTGCCGAAAACGGCGAATTACGCAGCGGTGCTTTAAAGACATATAATTATTATCCTATGAAACAATTTTCCAGGATTTTCTCTTTCAGTTGACATATAGAAGTAAGGGTATCATAGCTAATTGAATGAAACATAAAGGAAAATACGTAAACTGAGCGACGATTGGGCAGCGTACGGTAATTAGTTGTTGTTGTTGTTGAATATGATGGCGCTCTTCAATCTCTCCAGATTATATACGCGCCAGTCACTTTCGTAAGTAGGACGTCGTCGGCAAAGGAGATCCATATAAACCATTGGTGACGATTATATGACATATTAATATAGATTAGTCACCCATCCACCTATTATATTAGTAGGTCCTACAAGATTAAACATCTTCGAGGAATAATACTTCAATACAAATAGAGAAATTAAATATCGCGCGTGCTAAATGATTGTTCGTGAAAAAGGGCACACCAGCTATAACCAATCGACTACTAGTTATATATTTATAGAATTTCTTAAAATATTCGTCAAATAACAATTCAAATGTGATATCACATACAATTACACGTCCTTCTTATTCTTTTGTCTTGTCTTTTCTTAGTTTCTTATTAATACAATTTTTAAATCCTTCTTGTGTTTGAAAGAAAAAAAAAAAAAAGGGGGGGGGGGAAAAGGGGGGGGAAAAAAAAAAGGGAAAAAAAAAAAAAAAAAAAAAAAAAAAAAGGACACACACCTAACTGTAAAAACGGTTAGTGGCATATATAAAACATAGTAGTTCCCGTGTATAATCGGGATTAATTAACAATTGTTTAAGATTCGGGTCATTCATCTTAAGTTTATTAAACATAATGCGTCTCTCCTTTACATATTTTGAACAAAATAAAACATAATGTTCAATAGTCTCAAATTCTTTGCACACCTCACAGAGGCCGGAAGAGTGCTGTTTAATTTGAAACATATAATAGTTTAATTTGCACTTACCTACTGTGATTTGATGAAGGAGGCATTCCTCTTTCCGAGAAAAACCTTTTCTATATGCCTGCTTAAAAACATTATCATGAATAGCATATAAAAATCTACCATTTCTAGACGCATTCCAATCTGCTTGCCAGACACTTTTATAAAATGTCATGCGTGAGCATGTGAGTTCATTTATAGTGTTTGGTAAAACGATGTCTACAAAATTTTTCGCGGCTCCTTTCTTGGCAGCTTTATCGACGATCTCATTGCCGTTAACATCACAATGTGAGGGAATCCATTCAAAATTAATACAGATATCATTCATACTGAGTTTATGAATTTTAAATAAAATTTCATTAACAATGGTGCATTTTATGAAATATGAATCAATCACATTCAGCGCTGACAAAGAGTCGCAAAAAATTACAACTGAACATGGTTTATCAAAGGATTCTAACCACTCAAGTGCCATTAAAATGGCCAGGAGTTCCGCTCTCATGATACTTACATTGGATAACCTGAAATACTTTTTTATTTTATATTGAGGAACATAAAATGCTGCCCCCGTTCTAAAATTTTCCTGTTTGGATCCATCAGTATATATATGTAAATAACCATTCCACACAATTCCAATTCTTTCTAGAACGATAGCTTTCATCTCGGCCGTTAGCATATCCTTTTTTCTAATTATACGATGAGCACAAAACGACACAGGAGGGCGGGACAAACGCCATTCCGGGATTCTTGTTAATAAGTTGTCTTGCTTCTCTACAAGTACCTCATCAACAGGCTCGAAGTTTGAAAGGTCTTTCCCCTTCCTTCCATTCGTGTCTGTTCGTATGTTCAATGAAAATTTCTCTACTTGGATGGCATAAAGTGCTAAACAACAAATAATATCTAAATTTATCATTAAACAGTTTTCTCCGAAGATACAACGGTAATTCACCAGTCAAAACTTGTAGAGACTCTAATGATACATTGTATATCGTTCCTGTAATGATTTTCAAAGCTCTATATTGTATAGAGTCAAGCTTTTTCTTATGAGATGTACAGACAGAATCATACATTTCACTTCCATAGTCTAAAACAGATAAAATAAGACCTTTGTATATCATCATCAACATTTCATACCTATTCCCCCAGGACGTACCCGAAACGCAACGTAATAAATTTAATCTTTTCTTACATTTATCAATAATCGCATTAATGTGGCTAGACCAAGTTAGTTTTGAGTCTAACCACATACCAAGAAATTTGAACTGCTCACAATGAGGCAAAACATGCCCATTTATTTTCAAAGTAATATCTTTCTTTTGTTTATTGGTAAAAACTAAAACTACAGACTTTGTGTGAGAAATATTTAATTTCCATCTCCAGCACCAGATTTCGATTTCATGGAGGGCTTCTTGCAGCTTTTGGCGAACCAGATCTAAGTTTGAGCTAGTAAACCAAATCGCGATATCATCTGCATAACATGATAGCTTTACTCCACTTTCTTTAATCTTTAAGTCATTTAACATCAATGTAAAAATGACAGGACTTAATGAGCTCCCTTGCGGGATTCCGTGCTCTAATACATACTTGTCTGACATACTATTGTTAACTTTCACGTTACAATATCTATTTCTTAAGAAAGCTCTAATAAAGAAAAATAATTTTCCACTAATATCTAACATTGACAATTTTTTCAAGAGACCTCCTTTCCATAACGAATCATACGCCTTTTCCAGGTCTAGAAAAACTGCCACGGTATATTTTTTCTCCTTCAATGCTAAATGAACATCTGTTTCAATCCTGACTAAATGATCTTTGACGCTACGATATTTGCGGAATCCTGATTGAAGTGGGTTTAACTTCTTCTTATTATCTAAAAACCAATTCAGACGGTTTTTAATCATTTTCTCCATGACTTTAAACAGGGTTGATAATAAAGAAATAGGTCTATAGGACGGCACTAAACTAGGATTCTTTCCAGGTTTCAAAATAGGTATTTGAACAACTTCATACCACTGACAAGGGAAATGTGAAGTTTTCCATATGTCGTTGTACAGATCTAATATGACATCAAGCGCTATTTGGGGTAAGTTTTTTAACGTAATCGAATGAATATCATCCTTACCTGGCGCTGAGTTTTTCAAATCTTGTAAAACATTCTTCATTTCATTCATGTTAAAATCGTCATTAATGCAGTCATCATTCGACATTTCTTTACATAAATTATCTTCATTTTCAGCATCATCATGATCATTATTATAAAAAGATCTGTCAATAGACTTGAAAAAACGGGCGACCGCATTAGCCTTATCTTTAGATTCACTAATGATATTGCCGTCAACGATTAAATTGTGGAAAATATGAGTGTTCATTGCGCTATCTCTCATTCCTTTTACTTGTTTCCATACTTTTCCGATATCTGTAAATCTATTCATTTTACCGCAGTATTTAGACCAATAGTCATATCGTGCTCGCCGTTGCACCTTCTGAGCAAATGCTTTCTTTTTCAAGTATAGTTGAACATCATTTTTATCATAATATCTTCGTAATCTGTTTTTAATATGATTTCTCTCCGCCACCGCTTTTTTACATGCTTCGTTCCACCAGGGAGTTATTTTACCTCTGTTTTCTCCTCCTATTCGCACTCGACGAATACACCTCTTCGAAGCATTCAAGATTACCTTAACTATCATATCATATCGTCCTTGAATATCCAAATTACATGCCGAGTAATGTCTCTTGTAATTTAGATTAAGTAATTCATTTGTAATTGCTTTTCTATACTCTTCCCAGTTTACGTTTCTAAAACTCCATCTAAAACCTATAGTTGCGTTTTCTTTAATATTTACGTTATTTGTCTGTATTAATTTGATCACGATTGCATTGTGGTCGCTGCCAAAGTTATTGGTCAATACTTGCCACTCCATACTACAAGCTAGTTCCTTGGAGACTATAGATAAATCCAACATGGAATAAGAACCAAAGTGCGGGTCTAGTCTTGTTGGTGATCCGTCATTGAGTAATGCGAGAAGTTCTACAAGATATCTTTGAACGCAAGATGGCGCTCCATTCACAGTCTTGCAGGGGGTGAAACTCCGCTTCTGCATCCGGTCAGAATTGAAGAAAATTTTGGAGGGTCAAAAGATCGTATCTCTGTGCAGTCTTGGAATATTAATAAGGGACGTTTTATCGATATCATGTTTTATCCCGGGGGGATACGAGTGGAAACCATGCGCGACCAAAAAAACACGTAAAAAGGATGTCTTTTTCAAGATAGGGCACGTTACGTACGTAACGTGATTTAGGGTCAAATTTGCGAGGGTGTAAAAAATTAAGACTAAAATGTTTTATGAAGGAAGTAGGCCTACTTTTGCCCCAAGTCCAAGAGTCAACACTACGTGGTTAGACTACGATTTGGGCGAGATGTGGGAGGTGGGGCTGTACTATATAAACCCAATGATGTGGGTGAAGGTAGGCCGACGACCAACGTCCGTGACATAGCAATAAAAATATTGCTGTACTTGTTTAGGGGGTCAATTCAGGGAACTTGCCAAGAGTATCGTTTTGTTTCCAATACTTGTTAAAGGGATGGTCCGGGCTGAAAATATGAATATCTTAATACATAGAGTAGAATTCACTGAGCAAAATGCTGAAAATTTCATCAAAATCGGATAACAAATAATAAAGTTATTGAAGTTTAAAGTTAAACAATATATTTTATGAAAACAGTCGTCATGAATATTCATTAGGTGGACTGATTATGTACGTATGTTAAGGTCTTAAAGTGTTAACTACTGCTATAGCGTAACTCGCTCCCTAGCTTATTGAAAATGTGTCCAGTGTGTGCGCGCACTGCCTCTGTGTTTGCCTCTGTGTTGTTTGGGATCGGATGCACGCATAGGATCCTCTACATGCACAAGCACACGATTGCCTCCTACATGTATGATTTGCTCTTAATGAAAAATATGCTGCACTTTTTTACCAAGTTACTATATGTCCTAAATTTCTTTTTATTTGTATTTTTAGAATGGACTTCAAACCAAAAAGGATGAAAAACTTAACCAGAAGCATATAGAGTGGTTTGTGCGTGAATATTTTACAAATTAGAATAACATGGATTGAAAAAGTAAAGGCTGGGGCAATGCTTAACATATTTTCATTTGGAGGGGGGGGGGAGGCAAACACATAAGGGAACTTATATTCATCAGGTTATTATATGTCTTGAATTTCTTTTATTTTTATTTTTAGAATGGACTACAAACGAAAAAAAGGAGAAAAAACTTAACCAGAAGCCTATAGAGTGTTTCTACAATTTCCATAGTTCTCACCATAAAAACATTGTTTGGCATCTTATGCATGGGTTTTTACGTTTTGTTTACAAAGGTTTTAAGAGCAATACTATTATATATTTTTTATTTCAACCGACAATCATGACAATGTTGACTATGTGAGCATTTTCATTGATGCTTACTTCTACGCAAGACACATTGCTGCAGTAAAACAAAAAAGAAAATTGTGCCTCTCGAAAGTAGATCCGCCACTGCTGTCCCTTTCAAAAATATTTTCAACTTCATTAAATTTCATGGGTGATCATCTGTATGTCAATCATGGCGTATTCGGAAGGGGTGTCTCCATCAACCCGTGTTTTTATTATAGAAAAAATATTCCAGTTCATTCCATCACATTATTTCAAATATTACTAACAGGAAAAGTAGGTATGCACATGAAATACAATCGCCGAATAATCACCATGATTTTAAATTCGTTGACGCGTAACATATAAAAATTGAAATAAAAGATTTGAATCTGAAATTGAGCGAGAAAAGCTCTATTATCAGCCTCAACTTTCATGGGGTGCACGCCTTTCCCCTGTGTACTGCACTTGTACTAATTGGTACCTAGTGCACATATAAAAAAAAGAAATGACTCATTGAACCATTTCCCTTCTCAAGCTCTTTCTCTTTCTTATTTCCCCCCCCCCCCCAGTTTTAGAACTTTTGAGAATAGAGCCAGAGTCTCTTTTTTGTCACATTTTAGAGAAAAAAAAAATCACTGAATATTAATTCATAACTCGTCAGTGTCAAAAGTGCATATTCGTCACATCTTTTCAATTCCACGATACTTTTACTGTGCTGGTGCTCACACACATTATTCATTATTTACATATATTACCCTAGCCCCTTGTCTATGGCCAAATACACGGTAAGCCCCTGGTTACCTAGCCCGAGAGCAGCCAAGACTGGCAAGAGCAGGCGCGGATCCAGGATTTCGTAGGGAGGGGGCCCAAATTCGACCTGATTTTGGCGCCCCTGTGTACTTTTCGGGAAAATGGCGGCCCCTCCCTCCCCCAGGCAATCATAAGTGCCTTAAATGCATGTTAAATTATCTAATTTCATAGGCACATGAAGAAGAGGCAATTGAATAATGGTTTTATAATGATGTGTTCATGAATAAATGCAATACCACTTTAAAAAAAGAATCAATGCGAGCGCGAAGCGCGAGCGATTTCTATTTTAAACATTTAATGCTTTCAATCTCGTTTAAGATCTCATCAGAGTAGGCCCTGCAAGAATTATGTGAGCGGGAGCCAGGCACGGATCCAGGATTTCTTAGGGGCCCCTAATTTCAATTTTTTTCCTCTCGTCCTTCCCCCTGTTCCTCTTCCTTTTTTTCATTCCCCCTTTCTCGCTCTTTTTTTCTCTTCTCTCTTCCCTCTTCCTCTCTCTCTCTCTCTTTTCTCCTTTTCTTTTTTTTTTCTCCCCCCTTCCCTCCCTTCCCCCTCTTCCTCTTTTTTCTCCCCCTCCCCCTCCCCCCTCCCATTTCTTTTCTTCCTTCCCCCTCTTCCTCTTTTTTTCTCTTTCTTTCCCCTCTTCTCCTTTTTTCTTCTTTTCTTTCCCCTCTTCTTTTTTCTTCTTTTCTTTCCCCTCTCTTTTTTTCTCTTTCCTCCCTCTTCCTCTCTCTCCTTTTTCTCCTTTTCTTCCCCCTCTCCCTTCCCTTTTCTTCTCTTCCTCTATCTCCTTTTCTTTCCTCTTTTTCCCTCTCTCTCTTTCCCCTCTCTCTCTTTTTTTTAATCCTTTTCCTTTCCCTCTCTTTTTCCTTCTCTTTCTTTCCCCCTTTTCTCTCCCTTTTCCTTCCCTTCCTTTCCCCTCTTCCCTTTTTCTTCTTTTCTTCCCCCTTTCCTCTCTCTTTTTTCTCCTCTTCTTCCTTCCCCTTCTTCCTCTCTCTTTTCCCTTCTCTCTCTCTCTTTTCTTCTTTCCTCCTTTTTCCTCTCTCTTTTTTCTCCTTTTCCTTTAATTCCCCCTCTCCCCTCTCTCCTTTCCTCTTTTCTTCCCCCTTTTCCTCTCTCTTTTTCCTTCCCTTCTTCCCCCTCTTCCTTTCTTCTTTTTCTTCTTTTCTTTCCCCTCTTTTTTCTCTTTCTTTCCCTCTCTTCTTTTTTTTTGGCCGAAGGGGGGGGGGGCAAGGCCCCCTCGGCCCCCCATGGTCCGCGCCTGGGCAAGAGTATTCAAGGCAATTACATACGAATATCGAATGAAATGCGTTAGACCGTAGATTGTATAAATTCACGCGCCGAATTATATTACATAAACTGAAATTGTATTATTCTTTCTGTATTAATACTCACGTGTTTTATGAAATATTGATGGTACCGTCTTGGTACTGTGTACAACTGAACTGAAGTGATTTTCTCGCACAAACTCGGCATTCAGTGCGCGCGCGTACATTATAATTGCAATGGAACACTTTATCGCGAACTTACCCGGCGAGTTACACGTTAAGCTCGAGTCGCTTTTAAGACCTTAACATATGTCACATCCCCACTTTCCGTTTTCTTATTCCATAAAATCGTAATTTTGTCATTATTTCATACTTGTGTGATTAATTTGTCTCTCTTATAATGAAAAAAGTTGCATCAATAAATATCTAATGCACTAAATCAGTTGTCAATCCGATTTTTCTTGTTCTTGGATGAAAAAAATTGAATAAACCTAATTTCATATAATAAAATACAAAAGAACAAGTGGGGATGTGACATCATCAGCCCACCTAATGAATATTCATGATGACTGTTTTCACAAAATATTGCTAAACTTAAAAATTCAATAACTTTGTTATTTTTTATCCGATTTTGATGAAATTTTCGGCATTTTGCTCAAAGAATTCTACTCTATTTATCAAGCTATAAATACTTTCAGCCCGGACCATCCCTTTAAGGGTATGGTTTCACACGCTATAAGGGGTGCATTTTCAGAAAATGGAAAATAAGTGTTTAGGGTGCTTTTCGAGACCCCATGGTCGCGCATGGTATCCACTCGTCAATGGAAGTGCCCCCCCCCCCCCGGGTGTTTTGAATTTAGACCTAGAATCTGGCCATTCTAAATACATTTTCTATCATGAAAATGAATAATACGAGCTGGAAGCGCGAACTTAAAACATTTTGATATTCCGCTCTGAAGGAGGGTCAATAAAAATTCAAGCTCTAATTCAAGCACTGTGTAGGAAAATTGTGGACATGGATCATTATCATCATAACAATATGCATTGGGACACATAAAGACAAATGAAAACAAATGCATTGAGTCAACTTTAGGGTAATTTTACTCATACTAATCCCAGGTCTGTATATATATAGGTTAAAATTTTATAACTCACATGGGCTCTCATGAGGTAGTTGTTCGATCTGTGCCGGGATCTGTGTAGACTGTAGACCGCGGCAGATCTGTATATATATATATGGAATTGGATATGAACAAATTACTCGAATACAAAAAGAATTACTCCAGTGGCTTCCTGTGTCAAGAAGAATTGTACACAAGATCCTGACACGATATAGGCCTAGTATGCTGGGCACTAGCGTACCTACGGGGGGGGGGGGACGAGCCACAACCCATGCGAAGGACGTATCCCTGCCCCCCTGACGAGCTTGAAATACCTTTTTTTGCCCCCCCCCCCCCTGACGAGCTTGAAGACCTTTTTTTTTTTTTTTTTGCTTGTCAAATTTTTTGGCGGACGGTTTTGCCCCCCCCCTGTGGAAAATCCTAGGTACGCCACTGATGCTGGGCAAACCCTTCACTCGAGCTAAGGGTCTGAATGTGCGGCCTACTCATGCCTTGTGTACTGAAGGCTCTCTCCAGCAAGTTTTGTATGTGCTAGTCTTTGCGTGAGGCACACTTGTTGATCAAAGTTCCAATCAGGGTCTGTGCCTGCTGACTAATATAGTCCTACTGTTCAAACTTAAAGGTTCTCCACTATGATGCAGTACCTGCTTAGTCCTATCAAGGACTTTCTTGTCATGAAGCAGATATATTATAATTATCTATAAATATCTACCACCCTAGTGATTCCGCGTAGCTGAACCAAGCATTACGGAGAATTGGTATTTTAGCCATGTTGCCCGGGCCCAGTTGTATAGGCCTACTTCCAAGCAATATTAGAGCAGTGTAAAGACGTTCCAATCAAGTGAAAACATTATTCTCACTTGCAAAATTATATTTACCCCCCAAAACTTGGCAATGTACGAAGATACCATCTCGTTTAAGTCATTACCCCCATCTGTTGGTATTTTTTGTTATCTTACTGTAATCCTTCTGTTCTGTACCCTTTGTTACCCTTTATTTACTTTGTTGTTATTACGATTTTATTTGTATGGTTTTGTTCTATTTTGCTTGTTTCAATACATTATAGGCCTGATGAAGGCCCTATACTGGCCGAAAGCTAGCATTAAATTAGATACCTTGAAAGCTACGTCTATAGCGTCAATGCGGCCTGGATAATTTTCGGCCTATATACATAGAACATGACGCGCTGCAACACACGTTGTGCAAAAGTCCCCTTCCTTTATATATATATATATATATATATATATATATATATATATATATATGATTATATATTTTATGATTATGTCAGGGGATTATGTCCCATATTGTACGAGTATATGGAGCACCTTTCGATAAATGATATAGGCCTATCGTTATATTTGTTGCACAGCCTGATCACGGAGCTATAGCTCCATGTATTTCAGAGCTGCAATATATGAACTGCAGAAAACGCGAAAGAGAACAAGAAAATGCAATGAGGAAAAATCATAATCTTTAAAAACGAAGTGTTAGGTCTATGCTCCGGAAATTAAGCTTTTGAAGATTAAAAATACCACAATTGAAAGACTTGGGTCGCTTCGCTCCCTGGTACAATTTCTGTTTTTTAACCATATTATGTCAGGAGATTTTCCAGAATTACGTTTACAGTTTATACTATTTTATATTTATTTTTGTTATCTTTATTCATTTAAATCAACTAGTTCTTGAAGAAAATACAAAGCCAATATGTGATTGTATTGATTATAGGTAAAAAAAAAAATCATTTGGAAGTAAAGTTTGAGAGGCTTCATTCCAAACAGGGTTGAAGAAGGCTTACAGATGTACGGGCCTGAACTATGTGAGGGGGGGGGTGGGTGTGCTCGTGTGTGTGTTTGTGTGTGTACATTTCAATTGTGGGGAAGAATTAGACGATTAGATGATAGGGCCTATCATTGGCGTAAATCCGTGACGTCATATTATTCATGCGGGGGAGGAGATGAAACAATAGATCACCCCCCCCGAACAATAGATTCGCCGTTTGGATTTAGCCAGTCGAGCCTAGGGGGGGGGGTAACTTTTTGTTGCTTTGTTGAAGGTTTAGTGAATAAGTTCACATTAAGCCTCAACTTCAAAATGACCCTTTTGAGGACAAGAAGTGAGTCATTTTTGCGAAACTACATACCTCCAAGACCTACTGATCTCTATGATTTACCCTATTCTGTTTTTAATCCCAGACATTATGATTTTGTACATAATAATACTTAAATCAATCACTCATTAAAAGTAGCAATCCACAATCCAACTAAATACTTGTTCCCCCCCCCCCCTCTCTCTCCCTCCCCCTCTCTCCCTCTCTACCCCCATCCTATCTCTCTCCCTCTCTCTCTATCTCTCGTTATTCTTGATGAAAATGACTGTCCCATTGTTTCCAAACTTTCGTGTTTCTTGATTCTTACTCATTTCTAACCAAGGCTCACAGACACCGGATTTCTAATGGTCAATAACTTATCGCAACGTAACGTCTATTTCCTATCATGTGAAATCTGGAAACGGATAACGACAACGACAAACCTAATTTCATACAGTGAAATACAAAAGAACAAGTTGGGACATAACATCATCAGCCCACCTAATGAATATTCATGAAGACATGATAAGAACTGTTTTTGACTGGGGGTGCTGATGTAAATTTGAAAAAAAAAGATCACTACAAAATGCATGACATTTTGGTCCCGAGAAATTTGAAAAGCAAAAAAAAAAAGGGGGGGGGGCTTAAAATCAAAGGCTTCACTAGAATGACACACAAAATGAAGTTCATTTGGATTACATTTCTCCATTTTTCACACCTCCCAGAAATCCAGGGGATGCTGTCTATGGAGAATACATGCAGCACCCCAGGAAAATCTTGGGGTTTCTTTAGCACCCCTAGCACCCCGCGGCCATGACAGATAATAGATAGATAGCTCAGATATAGTTAGTTAGTTAATTAGAGATAGATAGATAGATATATTGATAGATAGATAGATAGATAGATAGATAGATAGATAGATAGATAGATAGATAGATAGATAGATAGATAGATAGATAGATAGATAGATAGATAGATAGATAGATAGATAGATAGATAGATAGATATATATATAGATAGATAGATAGATAGATAGATAGATAGATAGATAGATAGATAGATAGATAGATAGATAGATATATTGATTGATTGATTGATAGATAGATAGATAGATAGATAGATAGATAGATAGATAGATAGATAGATAGATAGATAGATAGATAGATAGAAGTTTTTAACTGAATAAAACGACTAATCCTATAGACTCTTGCTGATAATAAAAAAACTTTCATGACTGTATAATTGGGCCTATACCTTCTATTTGATCCTACAATGTTTTACGCAAACTCATACAAAATATGAGTTATTTTTGTAATAATGATTATTCGCAATTTACGATATTCTTTTGTTGTAGTTCTACATTCGCGGATATGCACCGAAAATGAAACTATCACTTTTTTCTGATAGATTGTTTGAAAACTGAAAGAAAATACATGACAAGGAAATGAAGACAGGAAATGTTATTGAAGCAATAAGTCTGTGAACAGAAGTATGAAAAACGAAAGGCGATCAGAATGACAATGAGCTATTTCATTTTTTTAGAAGTGTGTTTCAATATTGCAGATTTTGATTCAATGTCAATGTAGACAAATATATAAAAGCATATCATTGAAAAATATTGGGAAATGATATGCTAGATTAGTGCTCAATAATATTGTTGGAACCATCATTTTCTTTTTGTGGGCCAATGTATAAAGAAAATGACTTAACTTTGCTGTGACTTTGGTTCTGTACATAATGTAGCTCGGCGTATAGTTTGGTGAGAATTTTTCTTTTGAAACTGTGCAAATTTCCGATTCAAACGATTCTTTGAAGTTACACTTTATTGAAGGGCCATAAATGATGTATGCGTTCCATAATCTATTCATAACCTTTCACATACAAAATAACATGACAACAAGTCGTGTACCTCGATCATGCATACGCAGTCCGTCGTATTATTTGTTTGATATCTAAGTAAATATGAATAAAATGGGTTGTTCCATTATTTTATTATGGGTAGATAGCAAAATGCTTCATAATAATTATATATGCCTATAATATATTATATGTATCTGACCAGCGTATAACACCATAGACGATGATATCAGAAGTCTTATCAATCTCTTCTTTCTTCTCCCTACATAGGCGGATCCAGGGGCGAAAGGGGGAGGGGGGGAAATAAAAAATAAACAAAATAAGAGTTTGAAGAAAAGTGAATGAAACAAGATGAAGAGAATAATTGGAAAATGAAAAAAAATCAGGTCCGAAATTTCGCTCGCACTTCACGCTCTCATTGCCTTGCGTGAGATGATAACCTGCTCAAGAGGATATTCAAACAATTAAGTAACTTAAAATATAGTGTTTTTCAAGTTAATATGAACAAAATGTTGTGCTCACTTTTCAAGTTTTTATTATTTGTTAGTTTTAGAGAGATATACCCATCTTGTTAAGGATAAAAAACAAATGCTGAATATCAAACGTACTCGCTCAAATTATTTGATGAGCGATCCGTATCCTCTTCATTAATTTCCACAAAAAGTCTGTGAAAAGTACCCCTTTTCAATTCATTAGTCCTATATGTATATCAAATATTTTTATCGCGTTGCATTCACACTAGCACTAATAATCTGTTTAGTTAGATACACATCATGTTGAGTTACAAAAGATGATTAGAACGTCCAGTTTGTTGTCTAAATCGCAAAAATAATTGATTTAAGTACGTGCTTAAGCTGTTCAGTTTTTCAGGTCGGAATATCAAATATTTTCTGCTCGCGCTTCGCATCAATAATTGTTTTATTTGATTACATCCTGTTCAAGATTATAAAAAGTGCTTACACTCTCCCAAAAAAAGATTGAGTAAAAATGTACTCAATATTGGGTAAAAAGGGGAACAAGCATGTTTGCTGCGTAATTTTTCCCCTCATATTGGGTAAAATGCAAGTTTAAAGGCTACATTTCAACCCAACATTGCGTAAAATGTACAAAGTATCTGGTATCACTTTACCCAGGAAGCATATAATCATATTCCAATTTTACCCAATATTGGGTAAGCTGTCGAACGTCCCGTACTTCCTTATAGCCTTTAGGTCCAAATCGCCAAAAAGAATTCAGCTCGCGATATGCGCTCGTTTACTTTATTCTTTCTTTAGTGCTGTATACCTGAGCAGGCTTTCGGAATATAAACAGTTTTACCCCCGCCCCCGCCCCATGACGAAAGCTGGATCCGCCATTGCCCTCACTCTCTGCTTCTTCATTGTCTCCCATATGTCTCCCATAAATAAATAAATCTTGAATCACGTGGTACATCCCGGATTCACGTGATAGTGGTTAGACATGTGACACAGAAGGAAAGAGAGAGAGTGTGTGTGAGAGACAAGACAGCTAGAGAGAGCGCGAAATGTTTTTATTTATATAAATAGACGTCACAAACACTACTGATCACTTTGCTTCTGCATACTCCTCCCCTATTCAGCTTCACACACGAGGTAAGTCAAAGCCTGATCGTCAACATGTATTTTGTACGTAGATATTAAAATACAATGCAATGAATGCATCAAAAATTATTCAGCCAAAATTCGAACGGGAGCATGGGTAAGTAGTGAATATAATATTTCTGTTCGAATATTACATTGTTGTTGTTGTAGAATTGCTTACCGGTTTATATTTTAACATCTTATTCTACGGGATTCCATCACTCCGAACCTTTTTTATACTGAACATTCAGAAACCTTTAATTTCTTTCTTTAGATTTACATTTGCCTTCATTCATTCGTCCATAACTTTATATCTATTATTTCAAAAAGCTTTATTTTGTCAATGTAATGTTGATTACAGCTAGATGTATAAATTTATATTGCTTATTCATTTACTTTGAAACCTTCTAAATAGGCCCTAAATGATTGTACTTTCCATTTAATTTCATCTTATTTGAATGGGATTGCTTTTCATGAGCAGTATATGTATAGTATAGTATAACAAAGTCGTTCCGGTGAAATTGTACTACATCATATTATGGTATAGGTCTATGCATAGCTCTGTATGATAATGCAAATGTACCTTACACTTCATAAGCCCTGCTTTCTCATGACTGTCTCCTTATCCTTTTTTAGATTATTGTAATCATCTTTTTAAAATTCTGATCATTAAATATCCAAAGTAAGGATGCTAAATGACTGAAATTGTTCTGAAAGAAAGATTATAAGAGGCTTAAATAAAATTGAAAGTGAAATCACTTACCACATATCGTTCTATAGTGTTATATGATGGAGGCCTATTATAATCATTTTTGCATTGTATATTTTCCAGGAAAAAAACTTACAAATTGTAATATCAAAGAACTCGCAAGCATAGTTAGAGATTGTGGGATGGAAAGATAGAACGGGAGGGGGGGGGGCTGATCGTTATTCGAGTGATTTTCAACAAAATGAAATAAGTGAATAGCATGTTTGCATGTTATTTTTCAAGGTTCAAAGTCCAGTCAGTCTCCGGAGTTGGAGGAGAACCGTCGATATACTATTTCCTAACAGGAACTGTTTGAGGGGAAATTTACTTCATTCGCTCTATATCCCATGTTGTAGGCTGTACCGTTCAGAGATATCAGATTTATACAACCACCCTCCTCTCACCACTTGTTATTTGACCTTAGAATCTAATCGTTCAGTGATGATGACAGCACAATGGTAGTTTACAAACACAAACCCACACTAGTAGTTCAATCACTTTCTGAATAGACATTTAAAACTTCAAATGTGTTGACAAAGTACTTTTCATCAATATCAATATTAAGAAACCAAGACCACTGATGAATATTTATTACAGTTTCAGGCACCCTATTTAAATTTGATCGGTATATACAATAGTACACACTTAAAATACTATCCACTGTGTTGGGTAATGTATGTTGGTCGTGTTGGTAACAATATATATTCTGGGCAATTATCATCCAATTGAGCAAATTTATTACCCAATTATTAGTTTTTATTACCCAATTTAGGCACATTTTAACCAATAGTTGTGTGGAGAGTGTGTTGCCCAGCAAAAAAGTTTGGCATTTTTTGCTCATATTTATTATAAGAGCGTATATATTATAGATAATAACGGTCTCTCTCTAAAAACAAATTGTTGCGACTGAAGAGATGTCAAAATTCGCCAACTTGTTGACAAATGGACATCACAAAAAAAAATCTTTAAAAAAATTATTTGCGACATCAGAGTGTATTTATTAAATATTTTGAACAGATATTCGACGCATATTCTTCTGAATGGGCTGATTATGAAGCATGTATGGTCACGCTGTCGTATAAAAAAATGTTTGCAAAGGCTGAATTACAAGTGCTAGCAACTTATTTTCGAAAAATTAGATTCGTACAGGAATTATGAGCGAGTATTAAAAAAAAATTGTGGAGGAGCATGACATTGTCCAGAATTTCTCTGCGAAAAGAAGAGCTGTTTGTGACAAGACGATCTATATAATTAAGAACTTTAAGTTTCTTGCAACCTTATACGAACCTGGCGAAAAACTATAGGCGGGGGCTGCAGTTATTGTCTTTGCTGTTAAGCTGAACGCAAGCGATACGTCTGATCTGGCAAAGACTACGCATTGTGGCTGCTCTCAGGGTGACTTGGTAGAAAAGTACCAATAAACGGGTGTCCATGGGTGAGTGGTATGGATCGTTTGGTTATATAAGGAAGACTAATTTTGTATGTGGTTGTTTTGTTAGATGTTATAATACTATGAATTTTAATTCGAAACTATATGAGATACACTTGAAATGATACCATAGCCTTCATAAAAAACCCTGCTTTTGGCATCAAGTTTATCAGTAAACAAAAACAATTTGTCATCACCATCGTCAGCATCACCATCATCATCACCATTATCATCACCATCGTCGTCATCATCATCACCACCACCACCACCAACAACAACAAAATCTTCATATTATTCGTAGTCAGTATACAGCTTCCAACATAGTTTGGAAGTAGGCCTATCACCTTTTGTTCATAGTTTATGTAATATATTTTTTTTTAATAAAGGGACATTTAATAATTTCCACTCTCCGCAGCCTTATATCAAAAGACCATGAAGTATCTCGTTATCTTGTTACTCTGTGCGGTTGGCGCCCTTGGTGCCAGAGTTCCATCACGTGACCTGGATGAAGTATGGAGTGAATGGAAGTCGAAGAATGGCAAGATGTACGGAGGCGTAGAAGAGGAAAATAACAGGCGAAAGATCTGGGAGGATAATCTTAGGATCATCGAGAAGCATAACATTTTGCACAGCTTGGGAGAAAAGACATACCGTCTTGGCATGAACGAGTTTGGCGACATGGTAAATAATATACATTTTGTTATCTGGGCGACGACCAAAGGATTTGACTGAAAACGCGGTCAAACGCGATCATCATACCTGATGAATGTATTCACAGGCATAACTTTTGTATTATCCATATAGGAATAAACAGTCCTAGATTTAGAGTAAAATACTGATTCAGTAACTAAACGACCTCCATCCATGAAATAAAAGAGAAAGAAGCTAATACACAGTTCACCAAATTTATAGCTAAATTAAATAAAACAAAATCAATTAGAGATAAACAAAGAAATGATATGAGTGTCATTTGGCACCAATACCACTTATTTCCCCAAAGTTGATAATAGTTCTATTTATGAATTTACAGAGGATTAATATAATCTACAAGATCCCAACTTTGCATTCAAATAAAAATTCTTAAAGTAAATGATCAAGCTATTAGAACGTATAATTCCTGATCTTTTAATTCAGACAAGTGCAGAATTTGTAGCGACGAGGACCATGAAGAGGTTATCAAATAGGCCATCTGTTCATGGATCTACCTTTCTCCCCTCGGAGTTCCTTAAGCTTCCTAAGTCTGTAGATTGGAGAACAAAGGGATACGTCACGCCAATTAAGGATCAGGTAAAGTACAACCTACTTGAACTTATATAAATGAATGCCATGTCGAATATTATCTATAAAATTCGTGCAGATATTAGATTTAAAAAAAATAATGTGATGAAAGGTTATCTACATGCTATCAATTGTGATCCTCAAACATGTCAAAGTAACCTGTAAACTAAACAAGTGGAACGCCTCTGGCAGTCTCGCCTGCATTACGCAATGCGATATAGCAGCAAGCAGTGCTTTCTTTGAAAATAGCTAATGAATATTATTCACAGAAGAAAACACTAATATGATAATAAAATATTATGCCCATTGACCCAAAATGACCTTTAACCAGGATCATGTGACCCAAGGCATGTGCAAAACAATCATTCATACTTGATTATCCTTATGTCGATGTTTCATGAGCTAGATCCATAAACTTCCTTAGTTATGATGCCAATTCAACACATACTCCCAACACGGCCAGAGTTCATTGACCTTTAAATGACCTTTGATCTTGGCCATGTTCCTGAAATGCATACAGGGTATTCAGGGATACACTGCTGCTCTTATGTCCAAGTTTCATGAACTAGATCCATAGATTTTTTAAGTTATGATGACAATTCCACAAATACCCCCAACATTACCAAAGTTTGTTGATCCTAAATGACCTTTGACCTAGGTCATGTAACCTGAAATTCGCACAGGATGTTCGAGGATACTTGATTGCTCTTATGTCCACGTTTCATGAACTAGATCCATAAAATGTCAAAGTTATGATGACAATTCCTCAAATAACCCTAACATGGCCAAAGTTCGTTGAACGTAAGTGACCTTTGACCTTAATCATGTGACCTGAAACTCAGGCAGGATCTTCAGTCATACACTATTACCCTTATGTCTACGTTTTATGAACTAGGTCCATATACTTTCGAAGTTATGACAACATTTCAAAACTTAACCTTGGTTAAGATTTCGATATTGATTCCCCCAATATGGTCTAAGTTCATTGACCCTAAATGACCTTTCACCTTGGTCATGTGACCCGAAACTCAGGCAGGATGTTCAGTGATACTTGATTACCCTTATGTCCAAGTTTCATGAACTAGGTCTATATAATTTCTAAGTTATGATGACATTTCAAAAACTTAACCTTGGTTAAGATTTCAATGTTGACGACGCCGTCGCCGTCGGAAAAGCGGCGCCTATAGTCTCGCTTTGCTATGCAGGCGAGACAAAAAGGCAGTTTCTGGTCAACCATTGTATACGGATTTTTGTTATTTCTCAAATTTACTTTAAATATCTTTAGAGAAGGTAGAAAAAATGTATAGTACATGTAAATTTCATAATTCATACATTCCTATTCTATGAAAACAAAAACATTTTGGTATTTTCCTTGTCTTGGTCCAAATATAAATGCGTTTTAAAAATCTAAATCGGCGTTAAAATGGATCACTGGTCGATATTGGACCTGATATCTTTCTCTTCAACCAAGGAATGAAGTATTTAAGCTACTGAATCCTCAATTGTATATTTTCAGAATAATATTTGTGACAATTTCGAAGAAAATTATTTAACATATTCAACTATAGACTGATAGACAAGACCCCTTTTCTCAGTTAGGATAATCATTTATTTTTTAATTTTCTGCAGGGTGCATGTGGATCCTGTTGGGCCTTCAGTACCGTGGGTGCCTTGGAAGGCCAACATTTCGCTCAGACTGGTAAACTGGTGAGCTTGAGCGAACAGAACCTGGTGGATTGCTCTGGTGCTGAAGGTAACGACGGTTGTGAAGGTGGTTGGCCAGCCTGGGCAGATGGATACATCAAGAGTAATGGAGGAATCGACACAGAAACTGGATATCCTTACGTAGGACAGGTGTGTTGCAACCCTGCCCCCTCCCCCCCCCCCCGAGCCCGTAACATAACAAAATTTCAAACAAAATTCCTAATCAATGATAAATCAGTATTAGCCGAAATGTGATGAAACGAACCTTTTATGACCGGGTAACCGGTACATTCAATTCCGCATTTCAATCTTGTCTCTATTTCGAACAGAATCAAAATGCGTTTCCTCGTGAATTTTATCTCGGTTTCATAAAAAAAAACACCACGAAGTAGTGAATCACATTGAGTTGTTTAAACACTTTTGATGTTAAATGTTAACTTATAATTTTTAATGTTTTGATATTAGGATGAAACTTGCCACTTCCGAACATCGGACATTGGTGCGACCATAACTGGTTTCTCTGAAATCGAGGCTGAAAGTGAGAAATCACTAGAGAAGGCTCTTGCCCAGGTCGGTCCAATCTCTGTATGTATTGATGCCAGCCAGCCATCCTTCCAGCTTTACGAGTCAGGTAAGAATAACAGGTGTAGTGTAACGTGGCGACGCCCATATACTTTAAGACCGAGGCGCCATTTTGGAGCTTTCAAAAACACACGGCGGAAAGAGGAATTCATCAGATTCGGATAGCAGGCATACCGCACGATGAGTCTCAAGGAATCTTCTATCATCTTTCTTCTCTTTCTGCCTTTTTCTTTTCAAACATTCTATTTAGACCAACCTGATAATTTTGATAATGAACTTCTGTTTGTTTCTCGATCGCGAATTCATTGTGTTCATAAGGGTTCCTGTGTGGAAGAGAGTGACACTATAATTCCCAGAACCACAACGCCAAGAGACGATATTGCATCCCCATAATAATTATTGAGAAAGGCCAAAATAGAGAATGCGTGGTTTAAATCAAATCCTTACATCTTTTCTGTGTTTTCCGAAAAAAAAATCAGGTGTGTACAACGAGCCTGACTGCTCCTCAACCTTATTGGACCACTGTGTTACAGCTGTGGGATATGATGTCACAGAGAACAACCAAGATTACTACATCGTGAAAAACAGGTATGGGCATACTTAGTGTTATGTTTTCCAATATTTAAATTAAGAAATCGCGCAGAATTCCCTTTCAAAACAAATATAGTTTCAAAAACATTTATAAAAAGAAGCACAGACTAGCTCTAAACTACATAATTCGTTTTCTTAGATTATTTAAATAATTCATATTTTTTCTTATTTCCTCCCATCTTTTTCTTTCTCATTCTCTTTATATCCGCTCACTCTCTTTCTCCCCCTCACCCCCCCCCCCTTCCCCTCTATCTCCCCCTCTCTCTCTCTCTCTCTCTCCCTCCCCCTCCAGCTGGGGAACGACATGGGGTCAAGAAGGATACATCTGGATGTCACGTAATCAAGATAACCAGTGCGGTATTGCTACAAACGCCACCTACCCATTGGTTTAAACATTAACTGCCTAAATATAAATATGCAAATGGTACCGTGTGTTTGGGGCCGGAGGGGGGTGAGAAAAAAATACTGAAAAAATGCGTATTCACACTATGCTACCATTTTCTTTATTCTCACTCCACTCTTAACACTTCCAGTGTCACTCTTCCATTCTCACTCTGTCTATCTCCTCCACTCTATTTCGATTGGCTTTCATTTCTTAATATGATATCAAACTATAGTGTCGTCCTCAATGTAGCTTTGCCACTGTGAAAGAAATATCATGACATCCATGATCAATTATCTTGATTTTGTTCTAGGTGGAACATAATGTTCAAAATTCTTAAAGGACAAGTCCACCCCAACAAAAACTTGATTTGAATAAAAAGATAAAAATTCAACGAGCATAACACTAAAAATTTCATCAAAATCGGATGTAAAATAAGAAAGTTATGACATTTTTAAGTTTCGCTTCATTTCACAAAACAGTTATATGCGCATCCCGGTCGGTATGCAAATGAGGGAACCGATGACATCACTCACTCACTATTTCTTTTGTATTTTATTAAATGAAATATTTTGATTTTCTCGTCATTGTCATGTGAAATGAAGTTTCATTCCTCCCTGAACACGTAGAATTCCATTATTTTAACATTTTGTGGTTCAGGCAATGAGGTCCTAATCGTCAAATTCGTAAAAATTGAAGTATTATTCAAACAATAAAAAACAAAAGAAATAGTGAGTGAGTGACATCATCGTCTCTCTAATTTGGATGTCACTGGCTCGTTCATATAACTATTTTGTTGAAAATAAGCGAAACTTTGAAATGTCATAACTTTCTTATTTTACATCCGATTTTGAATAAATTTTTAGCATTGTGCTTATCTGATTTTTCTCTATTGATTCAAATCAACATTTTTCTGAGGTGGACTTGACCTTTAAATGGTATCAATGTGTTTTTACGCAAAGGAAATTTTCCAGTACTTGATGATAATGAAACCATTTTTTCGATCATGGAACTATGTTTTTAGTAATTTATTTACAGAAAAGAGATTACGGTCCAACATGGAGAGGACCCAATATTACATTGTTTGGACTATGAGCCCCGTCCAAGATCAATATGTGATATGATTGTGTGTACATAAAAAAACCGATGAAAAGTATATTAATTTCATAATTTAAATAATCTCTCGCATTTAATAAAAGTACTATATCCTCTGATTATATTTTTGTACGCTGTTAGTTTTTCTGAAATTAAAGAATAATTTTGCATAAAACTTTCAAGTATTAATTTCTTTAAGAAGTTTTGAAACGAGAGACGAGGAGATTTAGGAAAAGTTGGTGATAAGGGAGTTTAGTATGGGTGTACGAGATGAGAGAGAGGGGGAAGGAAATCATGTATTATTGGAAAGTATGAGTGGTGTACGTATACAGTATGCAGATTTATAATTTAAATCGAGGGAAAAGTGCATAGAGAAAGTAGGAGAAAAGGAAAGAGAGAGCTAGACAAAGAAAGAGAGGGGGAGAGAGACACCGTTCTCACTATCTTCCTAAAACTATATAGGTTTTAAACGTTGAAACGTGTGATGAGAACGGTCGCAGCGATCTTCCAAACCGGTTCATAAAACCACTAGTCCGGGTTATAATTGAGCAAGGTGCCACAAGGAAAAGGAGACATTTTCATATAGTGCCTCTAGACCAGTTTTTTACGCTGAATATGAATATATGAGGTAACCAGGCTGTATCTTGAAAATTAACCCGTGAGGCCGCTTTTTTCAAAATGGCCGCCAAATTTTCAGAACATTTGAATTTTCGTACACAGATTTTGACATAGACATTCCATTGCCACAAAATTAGTGTCATATGAAAGACAAAATAAATTTCCCACAATTTGGTACTATTTATAGGGGATAAGTAGGTCGTTTGGCTGAGATTTTAAGTAGAAAACTGTATTTTTTGTCATTTTTTCCCAAAAATTGAAAATTTTGCAAATACATGATTTTACATAATTCTAAGAAAAATCGATCAATTACCTTGAAATGTTCCAGAAAACTTTATTGATATACTATTATCATTCCAACTCTGTATCATTCTTCTTCGCAAATTTAAAAAGGTATCAAACTTGAATACTTCAATTTCAGAAATGTCGCTTTTTGCATGCATTTCCATAGACTAATACGTATAACATGTATAATATGTATAATGTATAGTTAAAAATTAAATGCAATTATCTCCGCTCATTAATCACTTGGATAGTTAAGAGTATACTTTTCTCTATCAGCTACATAAAACAAAATGTTGGCACATCGAGGCCTAACACTCTCATGGGGTGGGGGTGTCGAAGCCCCCCCCCCCCCTTGGCTATATCATGTTGTTGTATATTGCCTATTTATTGGAAAATCACTATTTTTTAAGCAACCATTGAGGCAAAAGGCATTTCTGCTGTACAGTACAGCCACTTTAATTACTTTGAAACCACTTGGAGAGGAAAAGAGTAAGCTTTGTTCTACCAGCTACATCAAAAGAAGTGGCACGTACATCGAAGCCAACCCCTCTCGGGGGGGGGGGGCGCTGGGGAAGTCACCCCTCCCCCTTTTGCTTATTGCCAATTTATTTGGAAATTCACAATTTTGGACCCAACATTGAGGCAAAAAAGCGTTTGTGCCTTACAGTATTTTATTGATTTGAGAGAGTAGAGTTCGTTCTACCAGCTACATCAATAAGCGCTATCACATCGAACCCTAGCCCTCTCAGGGGCTGTCTAAGTCACCCCCTCCTCTATGTCATGTATATTGCCTATTTATTGGAAATTTCACCATTTTGGGTCACCCATTGAGACATAAGGGCGTTTCTATATGTAGCCAATTGTATTTTCTTGCAATTACTTAGAGAAAAAATCGTAGGCTTTGCTCTATCAGCTACATATTATTAAGAAGCGCTGGCACATCAAAACCTATCCCTCTCAGGGGCTGTCCAAGTCAACCCCTCCCCCTCTATATCATGTATATTGCCTATTTATTGGAAATTATACCATTTTGAATCACCCATTGAGGCAAAAGTGCGTTTTTACTATATAGTACAGCCAATTTCATTTTCTTGCAATGACTTGGAGAGGAAAGAGTAGGTTTTGCTGTATCAGCTACATATAAACAAGTGCTGGCAAAGAAAAGTCTACCCCTTCTGGGATGCTGTTGAAATCACCCTATCCCTTTTGCATTATAGCATATTTATTGAAAATTCACCATTTTGAATCCCCCATTTAGGCAAAAAGGCGTTTCTGATATATAGTTCTGCCACTTTTACTGCCTCACTTAGGGAGGAAAGAATAGGTTTTGCTTTATCAGCCACATATAAAGAAGTGCTGGCAAATAAAAGCCTACCCCCTCCGGGAGGCTGTTGAAAGTATCCCATCCATTTTGCTTTATTGCCTATTTATTGGAAAATTCACCATTTTAGAGCCCCCATTTAGGCAAAAAGGCGTTTCTTGGAGAAGAAAGAGTAGGCTTTCCCCTAACAGCTACAAATAAAAAAGTGGCTCTACTACTGGTATATACCAGAAACACGTTTTTTGCCTCAATGGGGGCTCCAAAATGGCGAGTTTTCCAATGAATTGGCAAAAATCGTAAAAAGTGGGGTAACATCTATAGTCCCCTGAAGTGGGTCAGGCTTCGATATGGCAACAATTCGTTATATATAGCTGAAAGAGGGGAACCTACTCTTTCCTCTCCAAGTGGTTTCAAGAAAATGAAATTGGGTGTTTTATACAGCAGAAGTGCATATCGCCTCAATGGGGGCTCAAAAATTGTGAATTTTCATATAATTAGGCAATAATACAAGAGGGATGGGGTGATTTGACAGCCGCCCACATGGGTAAGCTTCAATGTGCCAGCACTTCTTTATAGAGCAAAGCATATTCTTTTCTCCTTAATTGGTTTCAAGGCAATAAAAGTGGCAGAACTATATATCAGAGATGCCTTTTTACCTCAATGGGGGCTCAGAAATGGTGAATTTCCAATAAATAGGCAATAACGCAAAGGGGTGAGGGGGGTGATTTCGACAGCCCCCAGAAGGGGGAAGGCTTTTATTTGCCAGCACAAAATTATGTAGCTGATAGAGCAAAGCCTATTCTTTCCTCTCTAAGTGGTTTCAAGGCAATAAAAGTGACAGAACTATATATCAGAGACGCCTTTTTGCTTTAATGTGGGCTCCAAAATGGTGACTTTTCAACAAATAGCCAAATACCGAAAATTAGTGGGGTAACTTCTACAGCCGCCTGAAGGAGATAGGCTTCGATTTGCCAATACTTCTTGATATGTAGCTGATAGAGCAAAGCCTACTCTTTCTTCTCCAAGTCATTACAAGAAAATAAAATTGGCTGTACTATATAGTAGGAACGCCCTTTTGCCTCAGTGGGTGATCCAAAATGGTGAAATATCCAATAAATCGGCAATATACATGATATAGAGGGGGGGGGGGTGACTTAGACAGCCCTGAGAGGGCTAGGGTTCGATGTGCCAGCGCTTATTTATATGTAGATGGTAGAACAAACTCTACTCTTTCCTCTCTAAGTGGTTTCAAATCAATAAAATGGGGTGTACAACAAAGCACAAACGCTTTTTGGCCTCAATATTGGGTCAAAAATTGTGAATTTTCAAATAAATTGGCAATATTAAGCAAAAGCCCCCCCCCCCCCCCGAGAGGTGTATGCTTCGATGTGCCACTTCTTTGGATGTAGCTAGTAGAACAAAGCCTACTCTTTCCTCTCCAAGTGGTTTCAAAGCAATCAAAGTGGCTGTACTGTATATAGTAGAAATACCTGTTTTTGCTTCAATGGGTGCTCCAAAAAACAGTGATTTTTTCCAGCAATTAGGCAATATACAACAACATGATATGGGCAAGGGGAAGGGGGGTGACTTTGACATCCCCACCCCACGAGAGTGTCAGGCCTTGATGTGCCAACATTTTTTTATGTAGCTGATAGAGAAAAGCCTACTCTTAACTCTCCAAGTGGTTAAAAAGCTGAGATAATTGCATTTAATTTTTATTAAAGGGGAATGAAACCTTTGGAACAAGTATGCTTGTGTCGAAACAGAAAAATCAAAGAATAAGAACAAAGAAAGTTTGAGAAAATTCGGACAAATAATGAGTAAGTTATGAGTTTTTGAATATTGCAATCACTATATGCCATAGAGATCCGCCCATTGGCAATGCGACAAGGATGTGTGATGTCACATGTGAACAACTTTCCCTTTGATGGACTATAAAATACCCTCAAAATGTCTCTTCTTGCTTTTTCTTATGGTGATACAAACTCTTTATCCACGATGTATTCTTTAAACATCTGTATTACATATACCCTCCTATAGAAAGAACACATGATCTACTGATAGATGTGATAAAAGAGGCAGTTTAAGTGAAATACATACTAAAATAATGGGGAGAGTTGTTCACAAGTGACACCACACATCTTTGTTGCGTTGCCAATGTAAGGATCTACATAGCATTAGTGATCGCAATATTCAAATGCTCATAACTTTCTCATTATTTGTCCGATTTTTCTCGAACTTTCGTTGACCTGTTTCTTTGATTTTTCTGTTTTCACAAAAGCTATCTTGTTCCAAAGGTTTCATTCTCCTTTAAACTATATATTATACATAATTATTATACATACATGTTATACATATTAGTCTATGGAAATGCATACAAAAAGCGACATTTCTGAAATTGAAGTATTCAAGTTTGATACCTTATAAATTTGCTAAGAAGAATGATACAGAGATGGAATTTCATTCACATGATAATATTATATAAATAAAGTTTTCTGGAACATTTCAAGGTAATTGATCTGTTTCTCTTAGAATTATGTAAAATCATGTATTTGCAAAATTTTCAAATTTTGGGAAAAAATGACAAAAAATACAGTTTTCTACTTAAAATCTCAGCCAAACGACCTACTTATCCCCTATAAATAGTATCAAATTGTAAGAAATTTATTTGTCTTTCATATGACACTAATTTTGTGGCAATGGAATGTTTATGTCAAAATCTATGTACGAAAATTCAAATGTTCTGAAAATTTGGCGGCCATTTTGAAAAAAGCGGCCTCACGGGTTAATTTTCAGGATACAGCCTGGTTACCTCATATATTCATATTCAGCGTAAAAAAATGGTCTTGAAACATTATATGAAAATTTCTCCTTTTCCGTGTGGCACCTTGCTCAATTATAACCCGGACTACACCTCGCGATGTAGTTTTCAAGATCGTTTTGCCTCGTTTAACTGGTTTTAGCGTTAGCGCAAGAGAGGACACAACCGTTCTTCGGGAAGCGATCTACACAGTGTGTAGAACGCCGACGCTGCGGTTTCGAATTTCGCGCGAAACGTGTCAAACCGCGAAGAGCATTGCCACTGCAACAAGACCGCTTTACGTGAATTGATTTTCATGCTAGCAAAGCGATCTTACAAACTGGTTTCCTGAACCGATTTCCAGTAAACTAGTTTAGAAAGCGTAATGAGAACGGGGTCAGAGTGAGAGAGAGAGAAAGACAAAGGAAAGAAGGTGTGTCATGAAACTGGTATAGCCCTAAAAGGACTGGGCTATTTGAGATGTATTGATGACGGGGGGGGGGGCATGATGCCCCCCTTCTGATCTCGGCCGCCGTTCGCGCGATCGCGCCGAAATTTGGCACGCACATTCTTTACCACAAAAACTACAAGCTAGTACAAAAAAAATTCCGAAAATATATATTTTTTATTATGAATAATATATGCAAAATTACTAATGAAAAACATTATCTGCGTAAAACTATGTAACACACAATTTCACTTCAAATTTTCTTCATTTTTGCAGATCTCATCTTTGTAATCTAATTTAAAGGTTTCCACAAATGTCTTTATGTATTTCTTTGTTTTTAGAATTTCATATGTATTTCTGTGTTTTTTCATCTTTTGTTTTTCATTGTTGTTTTTCAATGGAAATTATTACAGACCATTTAACAACTAAAAAAAAACCTAAATTAATTAAGCAGACCAATTAGAACGAAAATAATCACCCTTTTATGAATTTCATCTTCCGTAGACTTTGTACACAAAGTATAAAAATGAGCCATTTTAGGCATGACATTGTCTGGTAAAAAGTCACGTGACGTCACGATGCTATACCCGTATGTCGCAAATTTGGTCTCAAAACTTGCGCGAGACTTGAAAAAAAAAGTCATGAAATTTTGCGGCGCTATCCTTTTTGCGTTTCGGAAATATCGTGCGAAGCGTCGAAGGGGGAGCATCATGGCCCCCAGTCCTTTTAGGGATGGCCTATTACAATATCCTGCACCAGCTCAACACAATATGATATTATTTTCTAGACATAAATCTTATCGATATGCAAATACTGCTTCCTCGTGATCTTATAACATCAATAGATTATATCACATGCTCTCTCTCTCAGTTCAAGAGTTCTTATTCAGCGCAGTATATAGAATATATGATTCTTTTGAATACACTACGTTAAATCGACTTTTATTCTGTTGATTTAATTTCATTCTATAATAATATAGTTTAATATTAATTCCCGCACTCCAAAAAAAATCTCTCTTCCTCCCTAAGTATACATACTTTTTTTTTTTTGAATAATGTTTTTATTCTGATTTCATGAACAAAAAAAATACATAACATTTCAAATTAACATTTCAAATCACATATAATACTTGACATTTCATATTTTCACTTTTTTTTTTCACTAACTTAATAAAATCATGAATCATATATATCTTAAAGAAAACAATGAAATCAGTTATTATAAAAAATCTTAAAGACCAAAACTTCCCCCTCCCCCTCCCTCTCCCCGCCCCAACACACACACAAACACACACACATACACACCACACACACACAACACACCACTGTCCAGAAGATCTGCCCACACTCATCATAAATAAATCATGTTTAAAAGTACAAAACAATTCGATAAACAATTTTGAATACAACAAGCTCACGGGAGAAGCATTACATATATTGAAAGTAAATAAAGACTTACAACTTAACCTTAACACAATTTTACTGTTTCCCATTTTTGCAAGTGCCGCCCTAATTTCCCCATTTTAATAGCTATTTTCTTTTCTTGATCCTTATATTCTAAAATAAGTTTATGTATATCGTCAATGGTTGGTAATACCCCCTCCTTTCTAAATATAAATAATATATATTTTACCATAAAGATAATAGTATTACAACTTTTTATTCTATTTGTATTGCCTGACAAACCAACAAATATATCCCGCCATTTCAACTCCTTTATTTCATCTAATTCAAATCGCTGTATCAAAGTTTCCCATATCAGTTTGACCTTTAAGCAAGACAAAAATATATGTGAATATGTTTCTGTTTCCCGTTTACAGTACGAACAGAGATTATCTTCAACAAATCCAAATCTAAACAAATTAACTCTAGTGTAAATTGCCCCATGCAGAAGCTTAAATTGAAATTCCCTATGTCTTCCAATTAATAATGTTATTCTTGGTCTAAAAAAACATTCACCAATTTCTTTCTCTGTATAATTATAATTATTTTCTCCATCTCTTATCTGTAAATCATATGACTTTTGCAGTTCTTTAATAAAATATTCATATATTTTTCTTGATGGTACCTCTTTAAAGCTAATTTCCCTCCCGAACAGAAGCAAGTTTATATTAAAATTAATTAAGTCTATCTCACAAAACTGTATCGAACCTAAATCATTTCTCCAATCACTTGGAATTGCATGATATATTTCACCTATGGTAAACAAAAGATCACTTCCCATACCAAGATTCAAAAAGTATGCGACCGGTTTAACATGTCCATTGTCAATGATATGTTCAACCTTAATTAACCCTCGTTCTAATAAATCTTTATCAAATATCATCTTATTTTTAATACAAATATTCTTATTATTGAAAATGATTGGATTTTTAGAACCATTGAAATGCCTTAAATTATCAATCTCTTGCCAAGCATCTAGCATTTCCAAATAATAAGATGGAATATTCAACTTACTTTTTATCTTTTTCATTACATAATCACATAGAAAAATTAACCTTCCTCCAACTGAACTTAGGGAATAATCAAAAAATAACTTCCACCCCAGATTTTTTTCTCCATACAAAAGTCTTTTTACCCACATTATACGCTGCGTTCTAACTAATATTTCAAAATTTATAATTTTAACCCCACCACAATTATAGTTCTGATACATAATTTTTCTTTTAATACGATCTTTCCCTCCCCATATAAAATCAAATGATAATTTCTCGATTTCTATATACACCCATGAGGGGACAACAAGGATGGATGAAACATAATTTATCTTTGTCAATGCATATGTTTTCAATAAATGTATTTTTCCCATAATAGTCAAGTCTCGTTGTTTCCACCAACCTAAAAGCTTTTTTATTTTACTTAATATTTCTTTATAGTTCAGATCATCTTTTAATCTAAAATCAACTGAAAATATTACTCCTAAAATTTTAACTTCCCTAACGTATTTTCCAAATACATATACAGGGTCATTTGTTTTTCCATTTTCCTTACCCATGTACATAAAATGTGTCTTGTCCATATTTACCTTTAAGCCACTGACTTTTTCAAATTCTTCAAAAATATAATGCAACCTTTTTATTGAATCCATGTCTTTCAAAAAGATTGTCATATCATCGGCATACAATACCTGTCTTATTTCATGCTCCCCCAAACTTATCCCTTTAATAATTTTGTCTCTTCTTATTTCATGCGCCAGTAATTCTATTGCAATCAAAAACAAATAGGGCGACAGTGGGTCACCTTGTCTGACCCCCCTTTCTACATTAAAGTAACCGGTGGAATACCCTCCATTCATAACACAACTACTTATATTCTTATATAGTATTTTCACCCAAGAACAAAATGACTCCCCAAAACCAAAAAAATTGAGTGCTTTCAATAAGTATTGATGAGATATAGAGTCAAAAGCTTTTTCAAAATCTACCGCAATCAAAAATCCTTGTCCTTGCTCCAAGTAATGTCTAGAATAAAATAATATATCTTCTATTAGTCGAACTGCTTCCCCAATATTTCTATCTTTTATGTATCCCACCTGATCATAATGAATTATTTCGTTTAAAACCTGTTTGATCCTTGCTGCCAAAACCTTAGATAATATTTTGTAATCAACATTTAATAACGTAATAGGTCTGTAATTTTTAATATATAAAGCATCTTTTCCTTCCTTCTCTATCAATGTGATAGTCCCTTGTTTTTGAGAAATTGTTAATTCCCCTCTTATATATGTTTCGTTTAATACTTCTACCAACAAATCCCCTAACACTGGCCAAAGTGTATCATAAAATTCTACGGTAAAACCGTCATTTCCAGGTGACTTATTCCATTTCATTTCTTTTAACACCTTAAAGCATTCTTCTTTTGTTATTTTACCTTCACATAGTTTTCTGTTCTGTTCACTTAACTTTAAGACGTCGTTAAAAAATAAACTGTTATTATAACAACTTTCATTTTTCAAAGAATATAATTTTTCATAGAAAATCTTTATTTCTTTTAAAATATTATTTTTGTCCCTAATAATTTCTCCATTTTCATTGACTAATTCTTTAATAACACTTTTCCTCTTATTTATTTTTAACAGTTGTTCGAAGTACATACACACTTACACACACACTCACCCACACTCACAAATAAATGTGTTTCTTCATAAAAAACATTAATCATAATGTCAGAACAGTGTTGTTTCACCAAATCAATACGAATAAGAAAAGCAATCATACAATTGACAAAACTGTTAAAATGAACAAGTTAACATAACTCGCGAGGACTGACGCTTCTCTATATTGACACACACAAAAATGTCTAAATTTAGATCATAAATGATAAAACTTTGTCAAACGCTGGAATTTTTTTTCAATTACCTAGTGAAAATTAAAAATCTTCCCCTTCAGTGGAACATGCACTGTAATCGAATTCAACTCACTGCCATATACAGAGGTGTAGTGACTGGGGGTCATGTTTTAAAAAGTTTCGACATCAAGAGAAAGGGGATTTTTTTTTTTAAATATATTGTCTAAAGCTATCACAAAAATCGAATTTCCGTTTAAACAGGATAACAAATATTAGCGACTAAGAAATATAACTCCATTCACCATGTTTGGCCCCTCAAAATATATGGCTTATTATATGCCAGTAATTCAACTCAAATATAAGAGCAAGTTAAAGACGATCATGTTGAATCTTTTACTGTTCAGATCTATTCTCATTCAATTTTTATTAAAGATGTTCATATTTTGACGGGGAATTCCAGTCTTTAAAAGTGGAGTTAAAAATAATTCACTTTAAGCATATTTATAGAGCAAAAAAAACAAACGCTCCATTACCATCGATTAGATTATGGTTTTCCCAATTTCCTTATTTTGTTTTCAATTTCGTCCTTCCGCGTGACTGAGAAAAATGAAAATAGACGTTTGTTAATTAACATTGTTAATTTCCTTTTATTTTTATTTTTTAGTAATCATGATATTGACTCAATCCATAATGAAATCACGTTAAAATTTCGAGTGTTTTTTTTCTTTTTCGTCCACATGATGTTAAAATCTGTTATATGAGCTTAATTAGCAAGATTAGGGCTTCAAGATTATATATGTCGATGCAACCTATGTAAAACTGTACGAATTAAGGTCGTTCTCGAGGCTTTCTGTTAACATCCAAACTAACTGAGAGTTTATAATATAAATCTTATTTCTCCAGAATCAGGTGACATTGTAAAAATTATTGCAGCCTTGTGACTTTTATTGGATTTATATAAAGAAAGCACATCATTTTGTTTAAGTATGTAATAAAAAGTTTCCTATATTTACCATCGTGTGCAAGTATAATAAACACAATCACGAGGAGAGGCGGATTTATATTATGTTTATAACCCTCACATGACGATGAAGGTGATGCTTGTAAGGACTTTTTTCTATTCTTTGACTCATTACCTTTGTTATTCTCTTCTAGTTAGTAATGTTATTTCCCCCTCTAACATTTCAAGTACATTTATTTTATTCAAAAATATGTCTCTATGTATAATCCTCTTCCTTCAATTTTTTTTTATTTGAGGTGGTTCTTTTTCTTATTCCTTTTTTTAATCGAACCCCAAATGCGTAAATCCATAAATATGCCACAATAATTTATACAATCAGAAATATTCTTTCAAAGAAAAAATAATTGCATGCCCAGTGAATTAACGCAAAAATGTATTTTTCGGGGGAACTTTTGACTCCTTTTTTTCTTCATTTATGACTTCTTTATACATGACCGATTCATGCTCATACACCAAGAGAAGAAATCGTCAATTCAAAATATGTTACATGGTAAACGTTATTGTATTACTTAGGGGCAATGTGACCCTGACTGATTTTTTTATTAATTATTATCATCGTTATTATTTTGTTGGGGTGATGGGTTGATACACATCACAACATGTTCCCATTTTAACTCCCAAACTGAGTATTTCATAAACTCGAGAGTTTTCATAATAATCCAAAATAGTATGTTTCATTCTAAGCCCCCATTGTGGACAAATTATAATATAATAATTTCAACATGATTCTTTATTGAAAATATCACTGTCCATTTACTATATACTGATAGTGTTACCAAAAAAAAAAGAAATTTCTTTTTTAGGACTAAGATAATGACGGAGTAAATTCAGCTCTCTTTCCAGAATCAGTCAGTATTTTTAATGCTTGCATCAGAAGCTCATTTCCTATTTACGACTTTGGAAATATGCTGGGGGTTGAAAATAGTCATCTATATTTTGTAAATTTGTTGATATCTCGAAGAAAAGAACAGAGAATCCATTTGTTGGTTTTATTCTCGTCTCATTGATTAAGCTATGTACCATTTATTTTGTAGAATGTGCTATGAAATGAAAAGGATATGCTTCGTCACGATCTCATCTAGCCTATATACCATACAAAGCAAGGAGATATATAGGCCAATGCCCGTGTATGAAGCCCGGGGTACGAAGATAATAAACTGGTAAACATCAATCATTATTGTATCGCAAAGTATAATAATTTGTAGGGCTTTTGTGTTTGCTTGGCAAAGTTGAACGTTGGTCTATTCGGCACATGACTAGCACAGTCAACAATATCAAGTTCATGGTACCATCTGTATATAACTTGACGAACTTGATGATATCAGTTGCAATCCAGAGTGAGCTTCTCAACCAAACCTGATAGTTTTCTGAACCTCTGTTGTTCTGGTATTAGACAAGGTAAGGACAACCATGTAATTCAATATTACTTCCAGTATAATCTAAAAGTAGTGAGATTCTTATATCAAATGTTGAATAGATCACTGTCTTGTGTTTCTCTATATTTTCATCCATTGTGATTTCGTTTTGTGATTTCGAAACAATGATAAAAAAATGGTTTATCAATCTCTATTTATCGCGTGTCAAGATTTGCTTTAAGATTTTGAATATAAACAAAAATCTATGTTTGTGGTACTAGTGTTAGATGTTGTCGTTTTTTTTTCTTCAAAACAGACATGTATATTCATAGACCTCAAATATCGAAGAATTTTTTTCTTCTTTATGAGTGGTCAAAAGTGTGCTCATGAATGTCTTTCGGCTAGCACATGGCGCATACCGTATACTGGCCTGCCCATGCCCACGGGCTTTACCACGTTACGGACCCCTTGCTCCTTTAGAAACAACTATGCCTCCACGTAATAGCAGTCCATACAGTATATCTATATAATTGTATGCCATTTTTTTAATGAACATATACAAATAAATTAGGCCCGTCATTCTTTCGTATACCGTATGCTGACTGAGTGAGTGGTCAATTCGGTTTATAAATTTCATCAGTGGCGTAACTACGGGGGGGGGGGGGGCGGGGGGGGGAGGGGAAAAAGAAGGAGAAAGGAAAAAAACGTAGCGGGAAAGAAGAAATTATTGTTCATTATAATTATAATAATAATTATGTTATATTACATAAGAAACATTTTTTTCATAACTTTATGAGACATAATTTGCTCAGGGCCTATGTCTTCATTGTTCCTGGTGCTCGCATTGTCTGTTCAACGAGATGTATGATCCTGTTGTACTAAAACCTCCTGTTTTCAAGTCAATATACACCAAATATATTTCCTCGCACCTCGAGTTATTATTGTTTTATGTAGTGACAAACTTCTTTTTCATGACTACTTAAAGTGATTGCCCCATTCTAAGGTCTTAAAATGTCCCTTTTTCTAATCTGAATATCAAAAATTTTCAGCTCGCGCTTCGCGCTCGCATCATTCGGTTAGTGAAATACGTATGGTCTTAGTGAATTCCTACAAACAAGCCTTAGAATGCCCCTCTTCAGGTCTGAATTTCCTAAATATTCAGCTCGCGCTTCGTGCTCGTAGTATGTGATTAGTGAGATGCGTATATGATAATCATGATTACAATAACTACAAAAAGGTGCTTCGTGTATTTAAATGTAATTCTAACAAAATCAGCGGGCGCTTGGCACTCGCATTAGATGACTATGGTGAGATATGTATACTCTTAATTGATTCCTTTAAAAAATAGTCCTTAATATTGGGGTCAATATATGCAAAACTTTCAGCTCGCGCTTGGCGCTCGCATTGTTTGTTTAGCGAGGTACGTATCATGATTAAAAAAATTGCTTAAATGTCGCTTTTTAGGTCTTTTATCAAAAAATTTCAGCTCGCGCTTCGCGCTCGCACTATTTGATCAGTGATATACATATCCGTTTAATGGCACTGTCCTTGAATTGCTCACTAAGTGACTCAAAATTTTTGCTAGTGCCCCCCAATGCCGTGACCCACGGTACGCCACTGAGTTTCATAATTTAATAGCATGATGATACTATTCATGTCATATCAAAATCTTAACTACTGATTGTCTTTTTATTACATGCTGCAGAGTTCACTTAAAATTGTTATTGGTTTCAACTGCACATAAAAACTTTTTTATCAATACAATGCATGATCTATACGCTGATTATTATTATTCGATTGCCTATTATTCCCTTCTTGGGCTTCCCAATAGCTTATTTCATTGGTTTTGCTCACTCATAAACCATGTTTCTGATGTGTTTCTGAGACGGTGACAGAGGTTGGTTTTTTTCATAAGGTTGTTCCTAAGTTAGGAGCGACTTAACGACCAACTGGTAATCCTTTCTTAGGAATGAAATCAATGCCAATGAAAATCTAGTGCGTATCATTTACCACAAGAAGGGATCACACGCCATGCGTTAAGTCGCACTACGAACAGCTTTATGAAACACATAATACCCGAGGCTCCGTAACGCGAAGATTAGCGATCAATCGCTAAATGGACTGACCAATACAAGTCAATGTTACAGGCGCATTTGGTTCATAACACTGACCATGGACAAATCAGAAGTGTTCTTTCATATTTGCTATTCATCGCTAAGCTTAAACCTTGGAAGTTACATAAGTGTTTGAGGCTTGAAGGAAATTCAGGTTTTTGCTTTCTTTTATACTTACACCAATATTACTTCCCTTTCCGTTTGCATTGTCTAAATATAGCAGACCTCTACTTACTTTGATTGATGTTAAACAAACATGATAACTGTTCTATATATTCGCAGGGACTTTTTTAAGAATACAAAAGGTGTTTCGTGATAAGTGTCGAAAATGAAACCCTGAGTGAAGTTGAAACTTAAAACTGCAGGAAATCTATGCTCAAGTAGCATACATTCTCTGGGCTGGGTGTCCGGAGCATTCAGGTGATTTAGTTTTAACGTGGTTCATACATAATTTAATCTATATCCAGACATGAAGTATCTGAGTGTGTTGCTGATAGCGGCCTATGTGGTCGGCACCCTATCGATGACGCTCACCAACACCGAAAGGGATTGGGAAGACTGGAAGACAGCAAACGGTAGGAGTTATCATAGCGACGTCGAGGAAAACAGAAGAGGAAAGATATGGAAAGAGAACCTTGAAATCGTCTTAGAGCACAAAGTTAAATTCGATGAGGGAAAGGTTTCATATGAGCTGGGAATGAACCAGTTCGCTGATATGGTGAGTTTGAAAATAATAATTGTTTGAGATATTAATAATGGTCAAATCACAGTAACTGGTATCATGATGATGGAGAATATTTTCTCGGCAAAGACGTGGAAATAATATGACTCTGAATCAAACTTTCTCAGCGTGTACAAAAAATGGGATAGAAATAGAACACTGATGGACATTGGATATCGAAGTACACTGATTTTGCCACAGTGTTAGTTACTTGGTGAACTAGTCAAACTTTACAAGAGGGACAGGGAATGCAAAATGACGAGGTTTAACCGATGGAATAGGCTCAAACGTTCCCCAATAGGCAGAACTCTGAAAAACAATGTTGGCTATAGTCAAACTCGAGCCCCCTCTCCCGGACCCGCTCCCGGAGCTTTCGACTGTTTTTGTCACAATGTTATTTTTTTCTCTAGAGTGCGTATAAAAAAACGGGACAGATTTGAAAAGTCTATAAAATTTTTGTTTCAAATAATGATGTCTATATCTTGGTGTTAATACACTGCAAAAACTCCGGTGTTGATTTAACACCAGCCCGGAATCTATATATATGTCTACACCAGAGAAGTGTTAAACGACACCAGTTTTCGTTTGGTCTGACACCCGATAGGTGTTTATACAACACCAATTATAGTATTAAAACAGCCTCGGTTTGATTCCAAACTGATGTTGTTTCAATACCTCTCAGGTGTGGACATATATAGATTCCGGGCTGGTGTTAAATCAACACCGGAGTTTTTGCAGTGTAGATGCTCTGAATTCTTATCTTTCAAATGCCATTAAAAAAAATTATTTTCATTCATGCTTGAGCAAACACGGAATGTTTTTGTCTAGGGTTAAAAATGAGGCTTGCGCCAAAATGGCATAAAATGATAAATAAAAAACATGACGATCGGACTTCTTGCTAATCAGCAGACTTCCTTTTAACCTTTTCATTATCTTTGCCATAATTTTCGAATTGTGCGGTCAAAATTCATTTTCAAGTCTGTTTATTTGCTTGAATTGTTCTGTTGTTGTTTCTTTTTGATATATTCTCTTTTAGCTTTCAATATTCCTTCTTTTAGCAAAAACAAAAAATTTTCACCCGAAGTATGGGAGAGCGTGTATTTTTTTTTCTTCAAATCCTTCCATTGTGTGCTACAAAGGTTATGGTGGCTTTGAACAGTGGCATACAGATGGGCGGGGGCTCGGGGTGTTCCCCCAATAAAAAAAAGTGGAAAGGAAATATAAGGAAAGATAAAAAGTGAAATATGATTTATTTTCTGAATATTATGTCAAAAATCTATCACAAAATTTGATATTTTAATAAAAAGTGGAAATTTTTGCTTGCTCGCTTCGCTCGCAGCTCACATCTTTTTTAATACATTTTTTCCGATCTGCCATATCTAGCTCCTTCAAAATTGACTCAATACACCATTGCCATTGAAAGACGTGAATCCTTTCCTGTTTGTCCTGTCAAGCACATAATTAAACTTAGTCAAGGAATCAATAACACCTTGAAGATAGGATTCATGTGTTTTTAAAGGAACCATAACATAATTTGTTTCACATAATAAAATACGATTTGAATAATTCCAAGTTCTCCCAATTGATAATGCAAATCTTCTTGCTTGGGTTGACAAAAAGTCTTCTTTTCTTACTTATGAAGGAAAATTCAAAGGTTAAAGAAGTTTTAATGAAAAAAACATAATAATTCAAGTAAACAAATACATTTTAAAATTAAATTTGACAGCATAATTCGAAAATCATGGTAAAGATAATGAAAAGTTTAAGAGGAAGTCTGCTGATTAGCAAAAAGTCTGATCATCAAATTTCTCATTTCTGCCATTTTGGCGCAAGCCTCTTTTTGTATCCCCGACAAAAACGTCCCGTGATCGCTAAAGCATGAACAAAATTTATCTTTTAAATGGCATTTCAAATATAATTTCAGAGCATCTATTAACATCAAAATATCGATATCATAATTTTTTTTATAGACTTTTCAAAACAGTCCCGTTTTTTTATACGCACTGTATGTGGTAACTTCCAGTTCTTAAAAATGAAGTTGGATTAAAAATTTCGACCTTTTAAAATATCTTTCTATTTCTGACTCCTCGCTTATCGACCCACATCGGGATATAAAAGAAATTCTCTGCTGCAGCTTCATTTAAATTTCTTAAAAGTATAAGCACATTTTGAACAATCAGAATTCTCTACTACTACTACTACTACTACTACTACTACTACTACTACTACTACTACTACTACTACTACTAGTACTACTATAACTTATACTACTACTACTATACTACCGGGGTAATAATAATAATAACAATGCGCCCCCGAATAAAATATTTCTAGATAGATGGCGCTATATAAATGCCTATTATTATTATTATTATTACTACTACTACTACTTTTACTACTACTACTACTACTACTACTACTACTACTACTACTACTACTACTACTACTACTACTACTGCTACTACTACTACTACTACTACTACGACTACTACTACTACCACTACCACTACCACCAATACTACTACTACTACTATCACTATTACTACTACTACTACTACTACTACTATACTATACTACTATTACTTTACTACTACTACTACTACTACTACTACTACTACCACTACTACTGCTACTACTACTACAACTTCTACTATACTTCTACTATAATGCTTTTTCACCATCATTTTTGTATTTTCCTACTACATTTTTGTGGATACCTTTTACATTTAAACTCACTTCTTTCCATTTCTTGAATGATATATAATGGAATGAACTATACCCCACATAATTTTGAAGGGGAAAAAAACGCATATCTGGAACACAAAATATCTTTCAAGATATTCTATTCAATCTGAGACTATCAACATGTTTATTTTTTGGACCCTGATCTTAAAGATTAATACATCACGAGATTTAATCAAATATTGACCAAGTGGTAAAATACCTGAATCTAAATAAATTTGTTTTATCATCTGTTCTTGAACTTGCTGGTAGCTTTATATGGTGATAAGAAATTTGCAGCTGAATTGTCATGAAAATTATATTTCTTTTCCGATATTATATGATACACTCGTGACATAAATTGTAGTATATCAGTTTCTTGTGATGTTAGCTACTAGACTTTACTTTTTGCTCTTTTTAATTTATACTTAAAAAATATTATGAATAATGTGTATCATGAGAGAAAGGAGTCTGTGCGCCTGGTTGTCGGTTTGTGTGTTTTACCTTTGTGCGCAGAACTTAATGTAGGCCTACATAATCATTTGAAAATTGATAAACGAAACGATAATAATAGTAATGACAAAATACATGGTCAAAAATATAATATAAATATGGTATCAGAATGAAACAGGTTGTTGATAATTTGATAGATGAATAAATGGATGCATATTATTTCCATGTTTGAAAATTTTCCATTACATAGCAATCTAAGGAAGAAAATAAAACACATGGCTATCTGTTTACCAATAATTGGATTGGATCGTTTTGATATAGAATACTGGAATTACGTTTTTGTTCATTTGCTTTGTTATATCTGTATATTGTACTTCATGTATTTTTGTAAATTGACCCTTTCAGCATGTGCTGCTGGTCAATTTTTATGTGCATATATACCAATAAATGAATAATAATAAAAATAAATAAACATAATGATCACTTGTCTCATCTTCTGCGCGAACTAAGATACTCCACAAAAAAAATTATTTGAAATCTGTCCAGAAAATAATTTGATCATAATGAACTCAAAGCACGGCATAAAAAATAAGAAATATCTTATATCTATTATGTTACCTCGCAGACAAATGAAGAGTTCGTGCGCATGATGACTGGTTTCCGGCATAATGTCACATCCAAGGTACCCAGTGGCTCTACCTTCCTCCCACCATCCTACGCTGAACTCCCAAAGCAGGTTGACTGGCGCACCAAGGGTTATGTAACTCCTGTCAAGGACCAGGTACTATAAACTATACATGACTGTATACACTTAACTCACCAGACCCAGTCATATCAATGAAACAGTTCTACCAAACCGACCGAAAGTATGTCATTGGAAATAACTTAATAGCTTTAATCGGTCTGAATTCAGTTTCGTCAGTTTGTGACTGTAGCACAAGGGAAATAATACATGCTCTTATATTTTTGTTTATATGTTTACTCATAAGAAATATCTCGAATTAGATTGTTTGTATAAGTACATCATATGCAATGTCACTGTAATACTTCCCTTTTTTGTTCAAAATTAAATCAATGCAAATGGAAAGTTAGGCCTTAAGTTGCAATAACTTATAACAATCATTAAATCCCTCACATGTACCTGACCAAGTATTACCAGGTCGGGTAGTAGGTCCATGTTATTACCAAGTTCAGAACCTTATATGGCTATCCTTCCGTAAATGGTTGGGACCTACGCTATTCCATGTTAACAGCCTAAATTGTATTGTGAATCAAGAAATATAAACATAATGAACACTTAGATGACAATTCGCTTATAAGATTATCACACAATGACATCATTTTAACTAGACTGGAAAGCATTAAAGACCTATCTTAAAAAAAAATCTGGGTACTACATTGATTTAAAAAACAAACAGGGGAAAATCAATATAAAATACATAAATGTTTGTTGTGGATAGGCCTACTGTCTTGTTCATTGGTCGATTATCTCTCTCATTTTTACAGAAACAATGTGGTTCATGCTGGGCGTTCAGTGCTACTGGGTCTTTAGAAGGACAACACTTCAAGAAGACAAGCAAGTTGGTGAGCTTGAGCGAACAGAACTTGGTCGATTGTTCTGGGCCTGAGGGTAACGAAGGATGCAATGGTGGTCTTATGGACCAAGCATTCCAGTACATTATCGATGCACATGGTATTGATACAGAAGCAAGTTACCCTTACAAAGCAGTGGTAAGATGGCGCTAACTATTTTCATCTCTTTTTTGTTTTTATTCTTGTCAATCTTTTTTTTTTACATTATTACAGTCATACAGTGGCCATTGGGGCCGTGGTACTTTAGCACGCTCGGTGGGCTTTCATTGTGTTTTGGGCCACCGTTATCTATAAGTAATCGTATTTAGTCGTTGACTCAATAATAAAAAAAACACAACAGATAACAATCATGCAAAAAGACATTTTAAAAAAAGTTGGATTGTGACCCGGGTAAATCACTGTACGTTGTTGCCATCTGTAAAACGAGCTGTTTTATAGATGATTTACTTATACTTAAGGGTCAAGTCCACCCCCAAAAATATGGATCGAGTTGAATAAATGGAGAAAAATCAGACAAGCATAATGTTGAATATTTCATTAAAATCGGATGTAAAATAAGAACGTTATGACATGTTAAAGTTTTGCTTAATTTTCACAAAACAATTATATGTGCACAAATGCAAATGAGAGAATCGATGATGCCCCTCACTCACTTTTTTTCTTTTTTTTTTAATTGTTTGAATCATACAATATTTCATTTTTTTTGCAGATTTGACAATAAAGCCCAACTTGACTGAACCATAAAATGTTAAACAAGTAATTCCACATGTTCAGGAAGAAATAAAACTTTGTTTCACGGGTCAATGAGGAGAAAATTAGATTATTTCATGTTTCATTTAATAAAATACGAAAGAAATAGTGAGTGAGTGATGTCATCGTTTCCCTCATTTGCATACCGACCCGGATTCGTATATAACTGGTTTGTGAAAAATAAGCGAAACTTTAAAATGTCATATCTTTCTTATTACATCCGATTTTGATGAAATGTTCAATGTTGTGCTTGTTGGATTTTTCTCTTTTTATTCAAATCAATTTACTGTTGGGGTAGACTTGTCATTTAAATCTTGATAATGAACGACATGTACTTGATGACTATCATGCAAGTATTTAAATTATTTTTCAAAAAAATATTTGGAAAATGAATTAAAAACTATATCAAAATTTCATCTCTGCCCCTCCCCCAGGATGGACAATGCCATTTCAAAAAATCCGATGTAGGAGCTACCGTCACCGGCTACACTGATGTCACATCAGGATCTGAGAAGGCATTACAGAAAGCTGTAGCCCATGAAGGTCCTATCTCAGTAGCTATTGATGCCAGTCATATGTCCTTCCAGCTTTATAAGTCAGGTTAGATCCATCGTTCCAACAGTGAGACGAATGTCATATAAATTCTGATCTCGTGAATCATTTCTAGTTGATATAGAAAAAGAATGAGGAAGGGACACTTGAATTCATTATGGATGTCATAACATAGAATTTACAGTGACAATTGTGTATTCGCGTGAATATATATACAATTTATTATTACTGATGAAACTTGTTCTTATGTATTATTTTTTTACAGGAGTTTACAACGAGCCTGCATGCAGCTCTACCTTATTGGATCATGGCGTTCTTGCAGTCGGTTACGGAAGCACCAGTGACGGTACCGATTACTGGATTGTTAAGAACAGGTCAGTTTGTCTATATTTGTTTAGTGATCTTACTCTTGATATACCATATTTAGAACTATATGAGATAATAGATCCTGTATACCAGTCCCCCGATTGTGAAAACGAGAACTATTAAACATTATTTTGTTTGCTCTGTTCCCCCAAATAATATTATGGGTCTTTAAATCATCCTGATAGACACTGCTAAATGCTTACTCATATATATTTGTATATAAGTATATTATATATATATATATATATATATGTATTTGAACTAAAGGCATTACCTCTTTGTCTCTTTTGTCTCATCTGTATCCAACACGCGGAATATATACACACACAACAGTTATGACCACATGCCAGATAATATTATACTTATGAAAATCCACTTAGACATTAAGGCTGACCCTTTGCAATTTTAGCGATCAGATAATGATCCACGTGGCGAACTGTCAGCTTAGATGCCAAAATGAAATATCTCACTTGATTGTTAAGATTGAGAGAATCGACCAAAGTTTGGATCGGTTGACAATTTTCATTTTTCTCCATTTCATTTTTCACAGCTGGGGAGAGTCTTGGGGGATGAAAGGATATCTGTGGATGTCTCGTAACAAGAACAACCAATGTGGCATTGCTACTCAAGCTAGTTTCCCTCTGGTGTAATCTGCATTCAAACCCGTGAACTGTTTTGCAAGAACATCTAGGCATTTTCAAAATCACTCAATCAAACTGCACCCCACGTCTAATTTTGCAGTAGAATATAAAATTAACAGATGTTTTGGAATATACCAATATCAATCTACAATGGCGTGCTATAACCAATCCTTGTGGATACTCTAATGCGTTGACCAGAGTTCCTGAGGGTGCTATAGGTACACCATTACTATTCACTTTACTAAGTTTGTGTAATGAAAGCAATGGTGTCGATCCGCAGAAAAGTTCTATTCAGCTGGGGGTGTGATATTTCGTAATAATACAAAGCGCCATTCTCCCAAATGAATAGAAAGCGTAAGCGGATCGACACCCATGAGTAAGAGGTTATATTCATATTGTATCTTCTTAATGATATCACATGCTTTCCTTTCTAATTGCCTATATTTATGGCTCTTTTTCTCGGAAAACATGATACTTATATGCACAAAATATACAATTGCAATGGAAAAAGCGATGGTTTATCAAAACAGATATTTACTCAAGAGATACAATGTTGATTTGAGCCAATATAGTTAAAAACGATTCAAGGAAAAAGCTATACCATAAATAGGCATAACATTCTTGCGTTGTTTGCTTCAACAGTGATAATCATAAAAAGATAAGTTTGTAATTTAAGAGTGATATCACAGGCTAAATTTTATTTTTTCATCTTTATATGTTTTATATCATGACATTCAGATAACTGCAATATATTAAAAGAAATCTCTTCTTTTTATCACGATTGATTTCAATATTCTCCAAGGTGACTATGTTCAACATTCTTTTAGCATGAAAGTGAAATATTTGAGATTTTATACAATCAAAAGACAAAAGGGAAAGGATGACCTTTCATAAGTTTTTAAAAGTTATTTTTGTTCCAATTCATTTTGATGAAAACGAGTTCACACTTTCTTCTTTGTCATGTGATTAAACAAGTGAGGAAAATCAAACAAGAATTTAGAATGAAATTATTCATCTCAACTTTATAATTACTTGAACTGTTTTGTGGGTGTATTTCGGAAGGATGGCGAAAAAGTGAACTGTGAGGAAAGACCTAACAGACAATATCCCTGAACTAAAAAAAACCGAGTCACAACCTAATCACGATCCTAAATCTTATCCTCATCTAAATATGAGCATAATTATTATGCCCGACCTAAGTCCTTTATGTAAACATGACCGAATATTTATTTTATCTTGTATGTCCCAGTAAAAGAAATTTAATTTAGTTTATGAATGTGCGTATGATGATCCAAATAGAAGTTGGAAGTTGGTATAAATTATAGAAATTAAGTGTGTAATATCGTGAATATAATAATTTCGATAATCATGTTAACGGCGAAGAGATAAAGCTCGACTGGAAGCAAACAAGGATCCACCGAGTTAAATTTTTTATATTTTGAGAGGTTTTTTTGTCAGATGAGAGAGGGAACCATTAAGGGGACACAACTGGGCGTTGTGGCGTGCGCCTGTAATCCCGCCTGTAATCCAAGCTGTGGGGAAGTTACAAATTGATGCAGAGGTTCGAGCCCTGGTCACGTCTTTCGGATGGTGACGTTAAAGGTCGGTCCCAGACGTAAATAATCATATCTGATTGATACACGTCTGACAAAACTCAAATATACACACACACACACGGGGACACAGAGAGGGGGGAGAGAATGAGAGATAGAAAGAGAGAAGATGAGGGAATAGAGTCAGAGGGGGGGGGGCTCACCAAAATTCATGTTAAATTAATGAAAATTAGGAGGAGTACCTGTTTCTAAAGCTGTACACTGTTATTCTATAGAAAGAATTTATGAACAAATCCGTTCCGAATACAGCTAATATAATATTCATGCCAGCTTAGGAAACGTTACGTGAGGAGCGCAGTTGTCGAGATATCTTTTCGTGACCCATCGACAATATGAATTGTTTACGACCCACACATTTTATTTTAAAATGATGATTCCTTCAATCGAACGCATGCTAAAAGGGGGATATTTCTAATATTACAATCACTTTAGGGACAGAACTGTCCTCTAAACATATAGCACAAAAAAATTAAGTTCCCAATAAATGAAAATGATTATAACTTTTTTCTTAGATTTTTAACGAAAAGTTTTTGCCAAAATGAAATTGTATAAAGGTTCCTACAATATATGAATAACTTTTACAAAATACAAAATGGAACCATCAAATTATGCAAGAATGAGAATAATCATCATAGGCATTGTTTTCTCATAAAAGACGTTTGATCAAGTGTGAATTTGATTCATATGCGCCCAGTAAGACGCTATCAAAATACATCATGTTTATACAATCAACAACAGCTTCTTTTTTTTTGGGGGGGGGGGGGTAGCAGATACGTTGGTGGGTTTTTCAATTATTTACGTATAAGCATTTCCAATTTTCATTTCAATTGTGATATTCATCAGTGCAAAACATTCACCAGTAAAAATATCACCCCCGAAAAGCTAAATGAACTCCGAATATATACTCTTTTGAATTTGATACCCCCCCCCCCCTCTTGCCTCAAACATACACGACCCTAATACTGTTTTTAATTCATTTCGATTGAGAGGGAACTTTCCGGAGCTAAAAGTGGAATTGAAATATAGAAAATATGTAAGCTACATAGTACAACAATGAAAGTTTTACGCATATTCACCGATTGACAGCTGAGTATTTTGATTAAAAAAAATAAAATTAACGGGTTTCGCGGGAGATTTCGACAAAAGGCTTTCCAGTGCTTTTCAACGACCTTAAGACCATGACGTCATGTTTTGTTAGAAGCGTTGTGATTCCATATACAGAAAAAATTGGTAAGTTTTCTGCTTTTCAGAATGATTCTGAATTCAATTTTTTTCAATTCTGAAGAAAAAATGACAATGACAATCATTCAGTGCTGAAATGGAAGGAAACCTATATACAACACTTCACTAGATTCTTTGGGATTTCTTTGTTTGGCTCTTATTGGGCATAAATTGCTATGTCAGGAAAAGTTGATACACACAATCTGAATGCAGATAGAATAGGAAAGCTACGCCAAAATAATAAGCAGGAAATAAAATATAAAAAAAGTAGTCAAATGCTCTAAATTTCACCAACTTTTTTCACCAGTTCATATTGCTGTTATATAACAGCGATATAAATTGGGATTCTGCATACATGTCTCTTTTAGTTTTACATCTGACGCATTTGTAAGCTCAAGCTCTTGAACATTCATTTCCTTTCCTTTCGCAATGAAGGTGAGAACAAAGTCAATTAGCATTTGAGCTATTTGGAATATATACATATATATATATATATATATATATATATATATATATATATATGTATATATATATACATATATATTTTCCAAATAGCTCAAATGCTAATAATATTAATAACAAGTGGGCGGTATTATTTGCAGACTAAAGTTGAATCGTCATTGCATGTGATTCTTATACGTGACAGCTACTTTTATAGACCAAAATAGGCTATGCGAATACACCTATTGAACCAAAGACTTGAGGGTTACTGGCGATTTGAAGAAAGCTTGAAGCTTCTTTCACCATTTGTTGTACATCAATCGGGCAGGCAGTGAAGAAATATCCATAACTATTTGGCCATTCAGTATAAACATCATGTCGTGTGTTCTTATTCAAAATGATCGTTTTAGCTATATGTTGTGTTAAACCTGCGCATCAAACATAACCATTTAATGAACGGAATATGTTTCATGGTGATAATGAAATGAGTATTTCATCATCGGAGCCTGAAATTGAATGGTTGGGAGTAAATCACTCTGAAAATATTCCGTTCATTAAAATGTTGTGCCCTTTCCCTAATGTGTGTTAAATTTCATTCATTTTGATCATCATTGCTGTTAACACTATATTGTTCTTTGAAGAGGACATTATTTACATTTGCTATGCTTATTTGCAAACAAAAACGCCACACAATCATGTTCAGTTATTTTTGTATAATAGTACTTGATTATCACTCTATCTACAAGTATTTTACCAAGAGTTTTTTTTATTATTACGCTCGTGTTTTTTTCCTTCTTAAGTTTCCTTCTTTCCTTTTTGTGTCCGCCAGGATTGATAAGAACAAACCACAGATCACTTATTGTAAAATTCCTCATAAATTTTTTTTTAGAGCAAATCTTTTGAAAAAAAGTTACAATTTAGTAACTTTGTGTATTGTAGTAATTGGAGGACTTATTCTCACCCGACATCACAATGACTTTTCAGACGTGGCCAGTTTGGATGTCCAATAATGCAGTGATTTTTTTCTTCAAATTTTTTAGGTTCATAACTTCTCTTTACATTTTTGTTCAAAATTTCGCTTATCTGCTTTTCGGATTCTTTCTTCAATCTTAATATATTTTCCATTTTGTTTTTTTAGGGATTGCTCTTTTTGTTTTGTATGGAATGTATGAAACTTAATTTTTATTCGTTTTAGTTTGGTAATCATGAAGTACCTAAGTGTGTTGGTATTGGAAGTCTGCATAGTTGGCACACTGTCGATGTCGTTGACTGACTACCAAGAAGATTGGAACACAATTATGGAAGAAGTTGCACAACAAACGATATATAAATGACGAAGAAGAGGAGTCGAGGAGACTGATCTGGCAGAAGAACCTAGTCACTGTCATCAAACACAACTGAAAGGGACTCTCTTACCTTTGAGCTCGAAAGCTTAAAATTCATCATATTCGCTTAGAGAAATTACTACAACACAACAACCAACCTGCGGATAACCGCTGATCCTCGAATACCGGGGAAGAACAACAAAGAAGAAGAAGAAGAAGAAATTAACCAGTTTGCTGTGTTGGTTATAGGCAATATTTATAGGGCTAATAAAAATAAGAGAGTGGGGGAAAGAAAGGGAATGGAAGATAGGGGAGAGAGAATTGGGCTGGATAAGGGGCGTCAATCACGAGGTTAGATCAAACAATTACAATAGAATAAACAACCTGTTTCAGTACACATTATTTTATTCATTCGAATAACGTCATATTTTATAGAACACTCCTAAAGATACGACAGTAGGCATCAATATTCCATTTTAAATGGAATGGCCTATGGGAGAGGATCATCTCACCCCCCCCCCCCCGAACCAACAATCTCACGAATTGAGATATTCTGGTAAAAAATAACTCCGTTCTAGTAAAATAACAGATGCACCCATGGTGCTGACCCTATTAACTAGTCATTTTTTTTCTACTGAATTGTTTTTAGAGTGTAGGAACAGAAATGTGGATTTTAATGGTTACACTTCGTAATTCCGAAGATTCGTTATTCCGAATGTTCGTTATTCCAAAGGCTCGTTAATCCGAAAACGAAATAAGGTTCTTTATTCCAAAGGTTCGTTTATCCGCAAACTGAAATAATCGGTGGCGAAGCCGGGAAAACCGGAAGGGCAAGTGTGGTGAAGGGGGGGGGGGGGGACACCGTTGCTGTTCAATTGTTATGAGGATGGGGAGGCAAGTGCGGCGGAACGAATTTTCGTTTGGAGGGCAAAACCAAAAATGACACTCATATGTCAAAATGGACATTTTGGTGATATTTTCACCATGAGATTATCATCTGCGAGAAGTCATTGTGTGTTTTACAATAATTAAGTAGAGCAAAGCCTTTTTGAAGTGATTCTGATAATGATAAGATATACCTATGCTTTATTTTTCGCGAGAGAGTGTAACTAGCGGGTAGTTTTTGAAAAAATTCAAAGCTGAAATTGTAAAACTCGTTTTTGGTCAATTACTGTTAAAGGACAAGTTAACCCCAACAAAAAATGTTCTAAATAAAAGCGGAAAATCCAACAAGCATAACTCTAAATACCTCATCAAGATCGGATGTGAAATAAGAAAGTTATGACATCTTCAATTTTCACAAAACAGTTATATGCACATCCTGTTCTTTTTGCAAATGAGGCGACTAATTATTTCATCCATTCACTATTTCTTTTGTATTTGTTTTATATGAAATATTCCAATTTGCTGCACATTGCCATATGAAAGGAAGTTCTATTCCTCTATGAACACGTGGAATTACCATTGTTTTCGCATTTTATGCCTCAGTCATGTTAGTCCCTATTGACAAATTTGTGAAAATTTAAATAATGTGTAATTCAGACAATAAAACACACACAAAAATAATGAGTGGGGACATCTTCGACTCTCTCATTTGCATGTCACTGACTTGTCATATAACTATTTTGTATTAAAAAAAATGGACTTTGACTTGACCATTAAAAGGGCACCCTTGCGACGTGTTACGAGCGTGAATCACATACTTAAACTTTTGGACATTTCAATAAGAAATAAAAATAAAACATTCCTAGCAGTTTTTGCAACCATTAAAAAGATGTGCATCTAACTGGAGAATTAGCAAGAGCGCGAAGCGCGAGCTGAAATATACTGACCAGAAAAGGAACCTATTAAGGACTGCATTTAGTAGCTCATGAATAGGATACATATTTCACCAATCGAATAATGCGAGTGCGAAGCGCGAGCTGAAAATTTGTGATATTCGAGCCTGAAAACTGGACATTCCAAGCCTTTTTATAACCAGAAATGATGAGTACCTTACTAATAAACAATAACTAATGCGAGCACGAAGCGCGGGCCAAAAAATTGTGATTTTCTAATCTAAAATGTATACTTTAAAAAGGGTATTTCATTTCGAAAAACGGTACATTTCATTAAAAAAAAAAAACAAGGAAATTTCTCATTTTGGAAAAAAGCATTTCGTTCCTACGAGGAATTTTTGGGGTGCGAGTGCCCCCTCCCCCTCCCCAGGCCCCATCGCTTTCACCGCCCCTTTGGGAAGGGGCTGATCTATCGTTACCAGGCACGTTTACGTACGCAGGTCAAGTCCACCCCAGAAAAAAAAATTTAATTGGAATAAATAGAAAAAAAAATCAATCTAACATGACGCTGGAAATTTCATCAAAATTGGATGTAAAATAAGAAAGTTGTGACATTTTAAAGTTTCGCTTATTTTTCACAAAAGAGTTACATGAACAACTCAGTGACATGCAAATGAGAGAGTTGATGATGTCCGTCACTCACTATTACTTTTGTTTTTATTGTTTGAATTATACAATATTTCATTTTTTACAGATTTGACATTCAGGACCAACTTGACTGAACCATATAGTATTAAACAATGCTAATTCCACATGTTCAGGGAGGAATTAATTGCTGTTACACTTGACAATGAGAAGAAAATTTCATATTTTATATAATAAAATACAAAAGAAATAGTGAGTGGATGACGTCATCAGTCTTCTCATTTGCCTACCTACCAGGATGTGCATATAACTGGTTTGTGAAAATAAGTGAAACTTAAAAATGCCATAACATTCTTATTTTACATCCGATTTTGATGAAATTTCAATGTTATGCTCGTTGGATTTTTCTCTTTTTGTTCAAATCATCTTCCTGTTGGGGTGGACTTGTCCTTTAAGGGGATGATCATATAGGCTTATGAGGCTATAGTTTATGTATATCTCTCATTGCTAGACCTGCAAATATTTCTTTTCATTATTCATTTACTTATCCGGTTTAAACATAAATACTGTACATGATACAAAGGTACAAGGACTAGACTGAACATGTTTATAATAATTGCAACTTAAAAGTACTGATCATCCAACAAAGAAAATACAAATGCATTCAACGAGAAAACTACTTTTAAGTATAAGAGCAAAATTATAATCATTGATTAAACGTTAACCACTTATACACCCCCCAAAAAAAATCGCTCTGCTCGGTGGGGGGGGGGGGGGGTGGTGATTGTTTGGGTCGGATTAGGGATGACGAAGACCTCAAACGCCCCTTTTTTGGCTGGCGCGGGGAAAAAACGCCATTCGCAGCCATCGTAGCCAGCTTTTCGGAATGAAGGGGGTAGGGGCACACTTATTTCACATTATATTTAGATGTGTATGCATATAATATACACATAATCATACAGATGTGGATCAAGCTTTCGCCAATTAGGGGGAGGGGGAATTTTAGATGCTTGATCCACGCGCCTATTCTTAATGGAATGGCAACAACACACGCATGTATTATCCGGCGTTGAAACTATTATTGCATAATATTCTGTTATTCTTAATTACAACACCTTTTTTGTTACCAAAATAAATTAATTTTATTTTCGGAAAAACGAACCTTATTTCATTTCGTTTTCGCACCAACGAACCTTCGGTTAATGAACCTCATTTCGTTTTCGGACTAACGAACCTTCGTATTAGCGAACCACATTTCGTTTTCGGACTAACGAACCTTCGGAATTATGAACCTTCGGAATGACGAACCTTCAGAATAAGGAACCTTCGGAATTAAATAATCGAACTTTTGGAATAACGAAGCTTTGGAATGACAAATGTATGCGGGATTTTAATTGCTATAACTCCTTTGGACTCTGGCATCTTTCATACAATCGTCGCTCTTCGATGAATTTATCATGATCGTTCAGCCTGCACTTGAATAATCCTTAAAACCACAGGTTTACTTGGTCATTCATTTTCTCCATAAAAACACGGAGAATTTGTTTTCTTGATGAATGCTTTTCGAGGCAACACATCCAAGGCGAATCGTGGCTCTACTTTGCTTTGATCTGCCAAAGAAGGTTGACTAGCGCACTAAATGTTATGGAACTCCTGTCAAGAATCAGGTAGATAATCATGATAATTACTTGTTGCAAATACATGTTTTAGATAATATAGTAATTCATAATAATAAATATTTTGTCAGTAAAGAGAGTAAAATGAGATTTTAAATTATTGTGATCGTTTTTTTTTAAATAAAGACCTACAACTCATCGTATTTTGGGGGAGAAAACGATATTACCGATGACAACAAAGAGCCTAATTTTCGACCCCAAAATATGACAAATGAACAAATGGGTTATCATCAGTGGCGTAACTACGGGGGGCATGTGCAGACTCTGACGTGCACCCCCAATCGGCTTGGAAAAAAAAACGGGGGGGGGGGAGGGGGAGATAGAAAGAGAAACATAGTGGAGGGAGAAGAAATTGTTATATATTGTTTTGTTATATACATTACATTGCAATACATAAGAAATATTTTTTCATATACTTATAAAACATTATTTGCTTATATACGGCCAATGTGTTCATCATTCCTGCTGTTCGCTTTGTCTGTTTAACGAATTATTTAATCCCTTTGTACCAAAACATTCAGTTTTCAAGTCATTGTACACCAGATATATTACTTCGCACTTCGAGTTATTATTGTTTTATGTAATGACACATGCTTCTTTTTCATGACTACTTAAAGTGATTACCTCTTTTAAGGTCTGAATAGAAAACATTTCTAGTCCGTGCTTACGTTCGCCTTAGTGGATATGCCTTCTCTTCATGAATTCCTAAAAACAGTCCTTAAAATGTCCCTTTCTCTGGTCTTAATATAAAAAAATTTCAGCTAGCGCTTCGCGCTCGCATTATTTGATCAGTGAGATAAATATCCTCTGATTGCACAGTCGTTAAATGTCTCTTGTAGGTCAGTATACTTGAGAATTGAGTGCGCTTCGCGCGTCCACTTAGTGACTAATTTTTTTTGCTGTTGCCCCCCACCCCCCTTGTTGTGACCCACGGTACGCCACTGGTTATCATTAATCCATGATCATCCCTCATCCTGTCTGGATTCGCCACTGGCATGCGGTTAAATTACTTACTCTGTAGATTATTATTATTTTCAGAAGGTAAAAAGAATGTTTTGTCAATCATTATTTTTATTGCAAAGGTGATTATGATAAGCCTGATTGCATCTCTATCATATTGGATATCGGTGTTCTCGCAGTCGGTTATGGAAGCACTAGTGAGGGTACCGATTACTGGATTGTTACGAACAGGTCAGCTTAGGGGGTTATAGATTTAGAAATAATAGAGATAATATTTGTATATCTAAGATTTATAAAACCCTAATGCATACCTATAGTTACCAAGAATGCGGATAGCATTTTCATTTATTTGAATACAGGTTAAATTTCTCGAATGGTCGGGTTACACAATTAGCTGACCTGACCAGACGCGATAAGCTAATGTGATGGCACAAGCCCTCCCAGTTTACATTTGAAGGAAAAGGTCTTACACATTGTGGTTCTCTTTTTTTAACTATAAGTACGACATCGGTATAAAATGTGATTTTTACAGAACAATTCAGTCTTCTACAGCAAAGAAATTACAATTCTATAATTAGAATATGGTTTCGTCTCTAAATTAAGATAAAGCTTAAATAGATTCTTTTGTTTTCGTCGTCTACATGTTTTCTCAACAGGGGCCGCGGAAAGCCCCTCCCCCTTTTTTCCACGGTAGTATACAAAAACGTAAAAATTATCAATTATTTTTTTTTTGCATGGTCAGCCCCCAACTTTGGGCTCAGCCCCCCACACTTTAAAAACCGTTCCGCGGCCCATGTTTCTTGTGTTCTTTATTTCTTATTTATTTTGTTCTTAAAAATTGTAGTTTGGCCCTCGAGTCTACTTTCTTTCTTCTTGATATTTTTATCTTCATTTTTGCAGCTGGGGAGAGTATTGGGGGATGAAAGGATACGTGTGGATGTATCGTAACAAGAACAACCAATGTAGTATTGCTACCAAATGCCAGCTATTCACTTGTCTACTAGTTTCTAGTTTGGACGTCATTAGATTTTAAAAAGAGGCCTGTACTATAAGCTCAAAGGGCCCAAGAAGAATTTTCCAAACTATTTATAGATAAACTTTTAGACCAAAATACTTATCATTTTTCTTCAATTTTTATATTCATTATTTTTGTAATATATACAAATTGAATGGTTATGCTATTAAATTATGCATAATTCTAGCTTTTGTTTCCACCCCGCCCCTAAGCAAGTGTGGTTCGTAGAGTAGGCCTATATGGTTTAGTATTTAGCATGTTTTGTATTGTTTGGTATATGCTAAAATGTAAAGATCTGGGCCTTTCAAACATTATATCACAGAACTTTGATTTTCCGATGGAAATTATTTTGAGTATTCACAATAACAAACACGAAATAAAAATGCATAAAAAATATCAGATAACAAATAAAAATAAAAAACGATGTGCGATCAGTATCGTTGTATTGTCTATGCAGCTGGGGAGGGACAACAATAATATTTTAAGAATTTAATTTCTAGATAAATTCACAAATTCCAAAGAATACACCCGATAAGTTGATTAGAAATGCACAAAACTCCCCAATGATCTGTTTGGTCACTTTGTTCATTCGCCATGATACATAATTATGTTTTCCCTCTGAAAAAAAGTTCATAACGGCTTTTCGTTCTTTTGATTCTTTATAGGCCTATGTAATATTAACCACGGTATAATAATAATAATAATAATAATATAGGGTATTTATATTGCGCACATATCCACCTTGTTAGGTGCTCAAGGCGCTCCTATATTACCCGGCTAAGCTAGGCGTTCACGGCGCACACAGCTTCTTGAGGAATTACTTCCTACCGGTACCCATTTACCTCACCTGGGTTGAGTGCAGCACATTGTGGATCAGTTTCTTGCTGAAGGAAATTACGCCATGGCTGGGATTCGAACCCACGACCCTCTGTTTCAAAGTCCAGTGACTAATCCACTGGGCCACAACGCTCCCATGGGCCTTTACCACTAAAAATCATCACACTTCAGCTATCCTATATTGTTTTAGATTGTATTTTATTTCTCCCTCTTGAAACATGAAAATTATTTCAATAAATCTTACAACCACCACTGAAACTAAGTATGAATGTCAAATTATTTGAACTCATCAATCTGGAATCAAAGAAAGTGCTCACCTTTCCGCTTTTTATTTGGAACGGGTATTCAGTCACTTAACCTATGTTTTAATTTCTTTTTTTTTATACTTAAAATTCTATATACATGTATATAAATGTAGATCCCAGGGATACGATTTAGATTTTCAACATTTTTCAGCTCCTGTTATGCTAGTGCAAGGAAATATTTGAATATTAATTGCTCAGAAAAGAGGACAATTTTCCAGCTTGAAGAAGTGATCATGGTTTCTGGCGAGGAAACCCCATTAATTCAATAATATATAAGTAACCCATATTATTGGAGAACATACAACCAAATGAAGGAATATATGTGTAGGTATATATATATATAATATTATGTAAGAATTTTATCTGATATGCAACGGGATTGAGCCCCCACCCCCCTAGTATGAGATGGAACTGTTACACACCGTGATGTTTATGTATTTGATTATGCTTTTTAAGGAGATGCACGCTATACAGTTTTTATGTTATTTTGTTTGTGATTATCAATAAAAATTGCAGAGAGAGAAAAAAACCGAATAGATTCTTTTTCATTCAAATTCTTAGAACATATGCAAATTGATAAGATTAACTTATATATCAAACACTATAATTTTTAACTATAATGTCACATGATATGGGCCATGCATGGAGTTTAATTTGTCAAAACCAACAGTTCTTATATCACCCCCCCCCCCCCCCAATCCCCAACTAGTAATAGGCCTACTGCTACCCCATCCCCACTCAACCCCTGCATGCTAGCTGCAGACAGACGACACTGCACTATACCGGAGGTCAATTCACGGGATTGATCGAACATTTCCATTGAAGCGTTCGCGATCCTAGCAACGGGTATATCTCGACATCTGCGCTGCCTAGCGCTAGCCTAGGCCGTCTCGGGAATCCTGAAATCTGAATAGGGAGAGGAAAACCGATCAAGGTAACAGATTTCACGAGCATTGATGCCGGAGTAAGTTGAATAATATTGTATATTTAATTATGTTGGTTTAAATGTACAACTAAGTAATTGTGACAAAAACTTGAAATATGGCGAGATAGTTTCTAAAAATATCTTTATGCGGGAACACTTGTAGTTGTACAGTCCCACTCTATGCTATCCATGTAAGTTAGAGGGAGTCTTGATTGATAAATTACAACTACAAGTAGAGTTACCAAAAGGTCGGCCGATCCACTGAGCAAAATTGCTATGGGCAAATGAAAAGCCAATTGCAAGTGCGTAAACAGTGTGCATTGCCACCATCGTCTGTTCTCGACGGCAAAAATGAGCATTGAAATGCTTTTCCTCAGCAAATTAGTTCATCTTAGTGAAAAAAATTAGGCCCTGTGTATTCTACATTTAAATTAACTTATGTGGGATGAAGTGTCTTACCTTCATGTGGTATCGAAAGTGACGTTTGGAGGTTAAATCCACGAGAAATCCACAGAGTTTCGTCGCGTGTATTCGCTATGGAGAAAAATGCGTGCGATCGCATGCGTTATTGCAAGCTCGAGACGGCGCTGTTGAACTTGGTCTGGAAATTCATAAAAATAAACAAAAATCCTTTGAGTAGGCTCACAATAAAATCATAAAAAATATGCTTTATGACTAAAACGGTAGTTCTCTTGCCCACACATATCATACTTGTTGTTGCGTAAGAAATCCTTTTTTCATGATAAAAATATAGCAATAAATGTTTTAAAAATTATGTTTTCCACATGGAATATGTTTGAAACATCTATATTAGAAGAAAAATGTGTTTTTTTAATGAATTCAAACTAAAATGAAGTTTATACATGCTTGCACTTTTTCATACTACTCAAAAAACAAAATGGGCCGTCAATCAACGTTGGTTACCTCGGCAAGTAGGCGTGGTCTATCGTGAAGTTCGCTGGTGACGTACCTTTCTCGCTAGACTTTACTCAGCCGCCGAATTTAATTCATTCTCCGCGCACGTGCAACTGCAACTTATTATCGTCACTGCACTGCTGGTGTTTGCCGCATTGAGGACAGATGAAACAATTCAGATAGAGTTGCGCGTGTACAATGAGTGAAACAGCGCGATCGTTTCATGATCGAATGAAACAGTGTGCCTGTCGAGATAAAATTCATCTGCCATGTTATTTTCTATCGTGTTTTATGCAACTGCAATTGATTTGTTATATTATTTTCTTTGATATTTCCTGTATATGTATGTATGAATTTTATTTGAAGTGAATTAATTATGCTGGTGTCCTTGCCATTGAGGACAGATGAAGATGAAACAACACTGATAGAGTTGTGCGTGTACAAGGAGTGAAACAGCGCGATTGTTTTATGATCGAATGAACAGTGTGCCTGTCGAGATAAAATTCATCTGCCATGTTATTTTCTATCGTGTTTTATGCAACTGCAATTGATTTGTTATATTATTTTCTTTGATATTTCCTGTATATGTATGTATGAATTTTATTTGAAGTGAATGAATCATGCTGGTGTCCTTGCCATTGAGGCAGATGAAGATGAAACAACACTGGTAGAGATGTGCGTGTACAAGGAGTGAAACAGCGCGATTGTTTTATGATCGAATGAACAGTGTGCCTGTCGAGATAAAATTTATCTGTCATGTTATTTTCTATGATGTTTTATACAACTGCAATTAATTTTTTTTTCTGTGATATTTTCCTGTTTATGTATAAATTTTATTTGAAGTGAATTATTATAAAGATTAATCCAAAACAAAGCAAATAATTGTCGGCTTCATTGTATTCGTGATGAACAAGTTAAGGTATCAAAAAATGATGCTTATTTTTTTTATTTGAATGACTTTGAGTAAATTGGAATTGACAAGGACGTTTAGTGTTTCCTGTTCAGTGCAATTTTTGTTTTCTTTTTTTCATTTCACATTCTCGGGATGCGAACCTCCACTATAATTATAATTAATGAATACCATTATAAACAAAAATATTTGAAAAATAAAGACTCGCAAAAATGTTAATACTAGTGCAACGGTGATTTTTTTTTTTGTTATTTCATTTACTGGGAGGTACGACAGACAAATACCCGGTGTAGATCAACATTTTGCTAATGGGGGGGGGGGGGCTACAATTTTTACCTTTTTAATTTTCGCACCGCCAGTAGGAGGGGTTGCCGCCGCCCATAATTGGGTCCGGCACCTGGATCTGCCTATGGAATGGATGAGGAATAAGGAAAGGGGAGAAAAATAAAGGTGCCCCCTCCCGTAATATATCAAATATTTGTTAGTGGATTTTGTCGTTCATTCTCAAGTGAGGACTTATTTTTCAACTTTTCCCAGGAATTTTGTGTATGGAATGATTTTTTCTTAGCATACTAGGTCTTGAATGCCCCCACTTTGGAAAATCCTGGATCAGCCCCTGTCAAGGTGTATATAGATGAAACTAAACTTGAATAGGGCTCCACATTAATGATTTTCAAAATTTAGCCATTTCCTATTTTCCCCGTTTAACATTGTGAGGTGAATAATTCAAATGCTTTCCCCATCGCTACCATAGAAGGATCCAGGGGGGGGGGGGTCATCCCCCCTTCCCTGTTGGCGGATTAAAAACCAAAAAATGGAGAAAGGAAGAAGAAACAGAAGGAAAAGAGAGGGGGAAAGGGAGGGAGAAAAGTGAATAAAATTAGGGAGGGGAGACTTTGATGATTTAAAAGAACATGCAAAATTGAAATTTTCGCTCGCGCTTCGCACTCGCATTGCTTATTTTCGATGAGTACATATTGCTCAATAGGCTGATATATATGAGCTTGACATTTAAGCTTTGCAGTCAAAATACAAAACAAATACTGTACGGTCAGCTAGGACATTGAACTTTCATTATTCTTTTTGATTTATACCTCGGTCACATTTGCTCTGCGGCGGCCGTACGGAGAGTCGAAATAGCCGTTTTATTCATTTTTATTCAAACCACCTATATTGTGCTTAATTTGACCTTTTCACATCGGAATATCCAATATTATCAGTTCGCGCTTCGCGCTCGCATTATTGATTTCCGTGGTAAAAAGTGTATTAAGAATGCACAAATTCTAGAACACGCATGTTTATTGAGACGGGCTGCTTATCCTTTATTGAAAACAGCATGCTTAAATTATCTCGCTTCAGATTAGAATATAAAAAAAATTCTTCTCGCTCTTGCATTATAAAATAATGTAAGACGGTAACCAATTACCCACCCTTTTCACGATTTAGAAAACATAAATATAAAATAGTGTTCCTTTTAGGTCTATATATCTCAATTGTTATCCGCTCACGCTTCGTGCTCCCACTGTGTTCTGTTCATACACAAAGTGCTTGGAATGTCCATTTTTATGGTCAGAATTTCAAACATTTTAGCTCGAGCTTTGCGCTCGCATTATTTTGATTGAAATATGCATCGTCTTCTTGGCTAACTGTAAACCGCCATTAGCAAGTCCCTTTTCGATCAGGCCAGAACGTATATTTCTCTCTTTTCTTACTTACTTTTTTTTTGCTCCTTCGCGCTCGCAGCAATTTTAGTAAAATACGCATCTTGTTCAAGTTCACAAACATTGCCCAGAATGTTCAATTTTGAGGATAAAAAACATGAAATTTCAAAAATATTTTAGTTCGCGCTTCGCACTTGCACTATAGGGGCTATGATATTATTGTATATTGTATTTTGTGTATGCTGTTTAATGAGAATAAAGAAGTGACTGTTAGGACTACCCCTATTAACTTTGAGCGATTGTGGAAAATACGGGTGCAAATATTTTTCGGCCCCTTCCCCGGTTTATTTCCAATTTGTCTAATTGCCAACTCGTCTACTATCGTTTGGTCCATCAGTTCGTCAACTCACCACATAGTCTTTTTTCTTCTTCATTTAGTCTAATGCCATTCCGTCTAATGACCAGTGGACCCAAAAGCCATTTGGTCCATATACCATTTCATCTAATTGGACTATAAGTGTATTATTGTGAATGAATGAAAATAAAATGGGTATTAGACCAACCGGTTATGAGACTAAATGGTCATAGACGAGATGGTTATTAGACAAAGTGATGATTGGACCAAATGGTTAATGGACCAGTGGCTGTTAGACGAAATGTTGATGGACAGATTGGCATAAGACTAAATGAAAGTAGACCATGTAGTGAGTGGACAAGTTGGCCGTAGACGAATTGGCACCCCCCCCCCCCTATTGGCGATAGATCCGCCCATGCACTACTACTTCTTTCTTATCTCATTATGATCTCTCAGTTCCATATCCCCCCCTCTCTCTCTCACTCTTTCTACGAGGACTCTTTTATCGTATGCATATCTTCCTTCGATTTCCTCCCCCCCCCTCTCTCTCTCTCTTTCCCTCTCCTGACTGCTGTTCCTTTATAGTTAATTCCCCTCTTTTCTCTCAAACCCCCTTTCTGTCTCAACATCTTTGCCCCCCCCCCCCCCCCATAAATTTCATTCAATTATTCTACCCCTTTCAATATCTCCAACATGATTCTATACTCCTCAATGTGCCATACACACCTTGAGAGAGAGAAAAAAAAACACTCAAGAGATAAATGGGCAGAAATAGCATGGGTCAAAGAAAGAAGCATTAATGGTTCAAGATTATGGGATTCACAGAATTTAATGCATATGTAGAGTAAATACATAGTTATAATGTAGTAACATATTGATAATGGCAGTTAAAAGGAGGGTAATCCTTTTGACTTGGCCTTATAAAAATTTTGGCTCGCGACTTGCGCTCGCATAAACGGTTAAACATATTACCTGATACATCATATTCATAATTACAAAAGTGCTTGAAATTTCCAGTTTTCATACCATGTTATCATCAGATTTCGTGTCTCATTAGGCATTTATAGATCAGATATTAATTTTAATGGTTTAATTGTCCTTTCTGTTTCATCTCGCGCTTAGCAAGAGGAATAGGAAGATATTCATCACTTTCATGTCCCGGTCCTTTGTCAAATCTATCAGCTCTTTATTAAGTGCGATCCAAATTCACCTCACAAAGTACTTGAGCTGAAATTTACCCTTTTTTCAGATCAGAATGTCAAATATTTTAAGGTCGCGCTTCGCGCTCGCTTTGATTTTCAATTTCATGTTAAAATATATATTCAGAATGCCTAGATTGTAGGCCTAAATCGGAAACACGCGAGCGCATGTCTATCTAGATACTCAACTTGTTAGTATTTCAATCATTATCCAGTTTCTGAAAAACAAAATTCTGCTAGCGCTTTGTGCTCGCATTTTTATGTAGGAAGAACCCCTATTACTCATCCTTATTATACAAAACATGAATAGAGTGTCCCATTTTTTAGGTCTAAATCTCGATTTTTTTTCCCGCTCGCGCTTCGCGCTCGCATTAATTGTTTTATAGCGACGATCCTGTTCATGGTCACAATAATCGATTAAAATTTTCCATTCTTTATGTAGAAGTGTAAAAAAAAAATCGGCTCGCGTTTGCATTATTTTATTGTTGAAATATGTAACGTCTCCATGGCTAAGTGAAATAAGCAGTCCTTAACAGGTACCTTTTTGATCAGTTCAAAACGTATACAAAAATATTATGCTCGCGCTTTGCGCGAGTATTATTAAAGTAACAAAGATCGGCAATTTGACATCCTTTTCCATGATGATTTAAAAGACATGACTAGACATGTCTCGTTTTTAGGTCTAAATCTTCCAATTTTGTGCCCGCGCTTCGCATCAATATTGCTAAGTTATATACCTATCCTGTTTAAGTTACAAAAAGTGCCTATGATTTCAATTCTGTTCGCACTTCGCGTTCTTAGTAATTATTTAGTTGCATACACATCTTTTTCATGATAAACATTGCCCAGAAATTTCAAACTTTGGGGAAAAACATAATTTTTTTAATAAATTAGCTCGCATTATATAAAAAGGGTTATGATATCATATATTTATGTTGATTTATAAGACAAAAGCTAAGAAGTGACAATTTCTTCATAGAAACAAATATAAATCATATTCGCGCGGCCGATTGGGGAAAAATAATGGTGAAAAAAAAATTGGCCCCCCCCCCCCTTTGGCGAAAGCTGGATCCACCCCTTCATCCTATTCATTTCTCTCCTTCCGTCCATCTCTCCATTCTTCCAGGAGCCGCGGAATAGTTTTGAAAAATGTTTTTTTAATTTTATTTCTACCTTATTTCTACCAATAAAATTATTAATGAAAATAATGCGGTACAAGAATCAATGTCATTCTTCTTCCTGTTTTAAACTATATACGTGTACAAAAAACGCACCACCAGCTAAAAAAAAACAAAAAAACTTGGGGGTCACAACCCGAGCACCCCACTTCCCAGGGCCATATACAAGGATTCTAATTTATTAATTTTAAAGAAAGCATGAGACATCAATTGTTGGAAAAAAAATTAAAGAGACCTATTAAAGGGGAATCTAACCCAAATAAAAACTTGTTTTTATAAGAAAAAGAAAAATCAGACAAGTTGATAGGTGAAAGTTTGAACAATATTGGACAATCAACAAGAAAGTTATGAATTTTTAATAGTTGTAAATATTGGTAATCACTATACCCATGGAGACTTCAAATTGGCCGCATATGGGATGTCATAGTGATGTAAGGCAAGGACTACTCTTCCATGTACTCCAATACATATTATGGCTAAAATGTCATTTTTTCCAAAGGTTTTATTTCAAGTTATATTTTTCTTTCATGAGGACATAAAACAATATACTACCTGGATTATATTTAGATTACTGCCCCAGGGGAATGGGTACTTAGGAGAAAACCACAAATCCCTTTTAATAAAGTACATGGCCTATGTGAAAGTTGTCCTTGCCCCTTGTCATAATTTACTTACCCAGTTGCCAATTTGAAATCTACATACTATTAGTGATCTTAATTTTAAAGCAGCTATAACTTTCTTATTGCTTGTCCGATTTCTTTCAAACTTTCACCATTCTGTTTAAATTATTTTTCTCCTTCCCAACACAACATTTTATGGCCAAGGCTGGATTCCCCTTTAATGACTGCATGTGGTCCTACCGGTACGCTAGATCTGCGCACAAAACTGCTTTCATATGACACGCAAAAGGGATGAATCTTAGTGGAAAAGTGGAATAAAGCAAACAGGATTTAGAAACTGCCTTCGTTGGCGTTCAATAATATGGGTAATATGATACAAATTCTGCTAGCTTATTCGTACTATTATTTCTGGCCATTGTACTTAGATCAAAATTTTAATGTGGAAACATTTTTTTTTTTTTTTTAATGATACAAATCGAGCGAGGCAAGCACAATGATATGGGGCAGAGTTCCAAGTCTTCATGCCCCAGACTGAATATATTTTGCATCAACTTACTCTAAAAACAAGTGTTTATGTTTTATTTTTTATTATTCATTTTTTAAGTATAAGGTAAAATTATAAGTCTCGGAGTGTCAGTTAATGCTGCAAAAGATGTATAAGGCCTACTCTTTTGCAGCACTATCCAGCTACCGCGGCGAGGACGCCCTCCGAGAAGGTAGCCATATCAAAACTAAAAACAAAAAATTCCCCTTAGATTACTGGTGGATCCAAGGGGCATAATTATCGAGAGCCAAAATTGTAATTTGTAATATAAGCATGCCCTTTTTACCCAAGCATGCCCCCTTGAAAGTGAGGATATATATATATATGCCCTATTTTTTTGCTTGTCAATTTTTATGGACGAAATGACTTTCAATTTTTGGTAAAAAAATATTTTGTAATGCTCATCAAATTTGCATCGGGAAAATGTGCCCTCCATAGGCCATGTCCCCCCTAAATTTTAGGTGGGGACCATTGGCAGCGGAAATCAAAAATTTAGGGAGGGGGACCACCAAAATTTTGTGACAAGCCCCCTCCCCCCAAAAAGTGTATCAACCCAAATTTTAGGGGAGACCACATGAATTTTTTAGGGTGGTCCACTGGAATTTAGGGGGCATGCACGCAGGAAAAAAAAATTGACAAGCAAAAAAAAAGGTTATCAACAAAAAATTAGGGGGGGACGATCGTCCCCCCACCTCAAATTTAGGGGGGCACACCCCCCCCCCCCCCGCTGCCTATGGGGGATGTTGTTAGCTTTTTGGGGGGCTAAATTTTTTTTAGGCCCCCCCCCTTTGATAACCTTTTTTTGTCAAAAATTTTGGTGCCCCCCTAAATTTTTTGACTGCCACCGCTAACATGGCTAATAGTGCCCCCCCCCCCCTTTGGAAATCCCGGACCCTCCCTTAATTGCCTAGATATAGATGTTTAAATAGTTAATTATTTTGAAAGTCAGAGTGCCCTCGCCCCCCCCCCCCCATGCTTTAGTTATCATGGCATAAAACTTATGTCATATCTAATCCTTATATCAGCAAGAGGTCAGAGCATACTATCCGTCACCAAACGACTGCATTTGAGCCATTCATTTTCCCTTTTCTCTTCTTTCTATTATTTTCTTGTTATTTAATCATTGTTTATTTGTATAAGCTCGGATCCGAGACTAACTGATACGGTGAACGTACTTTCGTTCGAGTTGTGTATTTGCGTAATAATAGACCGAGACGAGAAAGGACACGCCCACAATCCCTCGTTCAGTGCCGAGCTCTGTGCCGTACGTGTCGACCAAATTTCAAAGAGAAATTTGTACACAAATCTGTCACAATTCGGACCTAATTTCGCCTCAGATTAACAGATATTTAGATCTCTTTGGAACACTAAAAGTCATTCACTTGGGGTTTTTGAATATGCTGATTCAGGTGAGGTACTTTTCAATGCTTTTAAACATAGATTTCAAAAATTAGATTTTCGTTTTGGGATCCCTACTACAAGGGGGGGGGGGTGACATGTCGGTGCACCTAAATTGGAACAACGTTTAAACATGTCTATATCTTTGAAAAATCCTAAGCTTTATGTGTTATTGCTTTTTATATAATCTGAAGAATATTAAATATGATAACTTCCAAATGAAACATTACAACAACCCGTCAAACCCTCGTTGCAGATTATTCACCGCACCAGAGGCAGAGAGGTGTGCACAATCTTTCAATTATAGTGAGTGATTGTATTACCGACCGGCCTTGTATTACCGAACGTGCGCATCATGCCATCATACGCATCAGAAAATAATTCCATACGCTCAAAATTTTGCAACATCCTTTCAAAGAGAACTTGAATAGAAAGATGATGAAAAATTGTCTAAAATACAATTTCAAAGTCTTAATATTCGAAAAACAATAAGATACGGTCAAAATAGCGCATCAGTGACTTTGTTGTTTTCTCAACTTTTCCCATAGAAAACACACGTTCGGTAATACGATACCTTTTTCAAGTGACCAAAATATTTCACATGCGAAGAGGGGTCCGATTGGAAGCTAATATCGTAAAAAGGAAAAACGATTTCGGCCAAATTTTTACATATTTATATTTTGTAGGTAATTGTGTATTCATGGTGAAAGTTTGGTGAATTTTATGAGAATAGTGTGTTTGATATGATTGAATTCATGAAAAGTGTTCGGTAATACGATCCACTACCATATATGGTTGGAACTACCCCTTATCGACCACCTAATCTTCTAAGCATCGTATCTGCGAAAATATTCATCGTTTTTACCCAGTTTTCGTCTCATTTGTGCAGAAAATTGAGCAGATCAGATTCCCATGTTTCGCTCGGCGACTCTGATTCAACCCGCGTATATATCGACGAACAACAAATACGACGATTTTACATTTGCTCATTGCACCCGTCTTTTGAAACCGACCACCCGCGATACACTAAGTTTACGGCCGATTCTAGTCGCGGTGGCGAAATATTTTTATTCTTCCAAATCAATTCTACGATGTCAACATGCTAAATAATCGTCTCACTACTTCCACTGCGAGCTCCAGCACATGATTCGACGATCGACGACGGATATTTGTTCTAAAGCCATTTCCTATTGGATTTTTTGGTTTTTCAGCGGGGTTTGGGTCTGGTCTATACATTTTTGATTAATTCTACAAAACTTTTACACTTTGTTCCATTTTTTTTCTCGTAAAATTGATTCTTACCGTTTCTATGGACACTGCGCCTACTCTCCCGCGCGTATCGTTTGTAATACGCAATAATTTTAACGCGCGCAAGGTGGTCGGTTTCAAAAGAGGTGGTCGATATGTGGTAGTCTCACCATACTTGCCAAACTGAATGAATCTGTAGTAACCCATCCAGGTATTTGAATGTAAATTCAGTGAGAGCTTAGGGGAGGCAGCGTAGCTCAGTCGGTTAGAGCGCCTGTTCCGGATAAGAGCGTAGATCTCAACGTGCGTGGGTTCGAGTCCCGCAGCATGCCGGAAGACGTCTAACAAAAAAAAACTGATGCTAGCGTTGCGTGTTAGCGTGCCTCACCGCTGTGTTTAGTGCAGGTGTGAATGCAGTTGGAAAACACTCCGTCCATAGGAAAGGACGCAAATGTTGGTCCCGTGTATAGGAGAGTCACAACCTGCGCACGTTAAAACCAATATATTACTATTCGTCAAAGAGTAGGGTGCTCACCCATTGTATTGCACCTGCCGGTCCCCGGTACTACAATACTGCAAGAATCTTCAGGATTGAAGGAGGCAGTCAGTGTAGCTTGAAGAACTTGAAGAAGAGCTTCAAAGGATAGGGAGTAAAGAGAGTTTGAAGTTCAAGGCACATGATATATTCTAGCTGCAATCTTGGTGAAAATTAGTTCTATTTTGGGAAATGAAGCGTGGAAGCGTAGTGGTTCTGAATCTTGCCTTGCAATCAGAGGGTCATGTGTTTGAATTCCACCATGGCCTAGCGTCCTTTTGCAAGGCGTCATTCCACACTTTGCCACTCTCCACCCAGGTGTTAAATGGGTACCCGTCAAGATGTGAAAGCCTAGATGTAGTATGCCTAGTAATTGAGTCTTTGAACTCTTGTTGGAATGCTCCCCAGGGAGTGGAGAAAGTGCACACATTGTATGCAGGCATGCCAGGATCAAATGACCGGGGTAATAACATATCTTTAAAGCACTTAGAGAAGTCGTACCAATGTATCAAGTGCTATATAAAAGCGGATTATTGTTTATTATTATTATTATTATTAAATAGTGTCGAAGAAACTCATATAGATCTTGTATTTTATTCAATATTTCAACTTTAGATTTGGACAGTGGGAGTAAAAAGTTTTACTCTTTCAATTACAGTAATTTTCTAATTTCTACTTCATGAAGACAAAATTAATACTTTGGCAATTTACAAAGAACCTTTCCTGGTGGGTGTTTCATAAAGCTGTTCGTAAGTTAAGAACGACTGGTGATCCTTTCTTGTGGTAAGGTCTAAATATTATTCACCATTAAAATGTTTATTGGCGATTATTTAGCGCGTAAGAAAGGTTCACCAGTCGTTCTTAAAGTCGCTCTTAACTTACGAAACAGCTTTATGAAACACCCACCTGGTGACTTATTGTTGGTTTGGGGATGGCAGGTCACAATTTGAAACCATTGCATAAGATATTTGTCACCATCTTCACTTGGATATTTTAATGAATATAAATTATAATGCATATAGGCCTAGGCCTATATAAATTTTGTAGTCTTTGCATACATTCTTCTTTGATTAGAATTGTGCAGGTGTGCAGACAAGGGGCACTGTGCAAACATTGGGGACAATGAAACTGCAGCCAACATATCACTATCATTATTTTTTGATAAACTAAGGTCCATATAAGAAATGGTGAGACTTCCATTGTACCCTGCTAAAAATACTGAAAAACCTAATAATCAATAAATTTCTACTGGATCAAATTAAAAGATGTTCCGTGAATTCCATGATTTTACAATAGAACTAGACCAATTTACAATGGATGTAAAGTAAGGAGTCTCACTTTTAGGGTAAAACAATGATTAATACATGACATACTATTATAATACGCAGTTTCCACATAGTTTTTTGTACAGACTTAACACCAATTTCAAGAACTTTCCAAGAAATATTTCACAAATTCTTTTTCATAATACAGTTTTTCTGACTCTTATTCTTCCTCCTTCTTCATTATCATTTGTTCATTACAGATGCAGAAAATATGGGATGTGGGAATTCTAAAACGACTGCTACTGAATCAACCCCATCTGTAAGGCCCAATCAAATACCTGCTGACCATCCTTCTGAGACACCAGTTGAGGATATACGAGGTCAAAATTTACAAGCCTCTCAGCCTCTGTTATCACCTGTGCCTAACACGAACACAGGAAATGCAGACCAGGAATCTGCCAGTAGACCCAATGGTGGGTGCATTGAGCAAACCGCTGTGGAGAAATTTTCCTGTTCAGAAGATAACCATTCTGATAGACTTCTAAGGGATGAAAAGAATGAAGTAAGTAGCAGATAAACAATATTCATTGTGTTATTAAAAGGTAATTAGTGTTGATTAAGTACTTCTGTGAAGGGAAGTAGAGCTTGGGAGGAAAGATATTTAAGGCAATATGATATGTGAAGAAAGAATTGCCAACTAGAATAACCATTGTTGTAACTTGTATTGTAATTGAGAGTTTGAATATTTGGCGGTCACATGAGTTGCAGGCTGTGAACATTTACATGAAGATGGTGATGAGTGATGCAAGAAGCCTGAGGGTTCTGATGGTCTATTCTTGAACTAATCAAGGATATTAACATTATGGACAGAACAGCAATGAGCATGAACAGATAAAGCAATACATTGAAACAAAGGGATACACAGTGATGTTCATTCTGCCAAGACCTGGGGCCTATTTCATAAAGGTACAGCGTCAGCGTCAAGTCCCAAAACAGCGTCAAATTTTCACCTGCAGCGTCAAATTAAATATTTGACGCTGCAGCGCATTTCATAAAAAGTTGACGCTCCAGTAGGATCGTTAACTTTTTACTGGAGCGTCAAGTATGGTTACTGGAGCGTCAAATAGGGTTAAATATTTGACGCTGGTCATAGGGGAGCGTCAAGTTGACACTGTAAAGGGTTTTTCATTGTTAAGAATGGCGTACGTTGTGCTCAGGCATGCCCAAGGGCTCTTACAAGAGAACGGATATTTAGAGCAATGTCTGTGATAATTAATAATGGTTACACTTCGTAATTCCGAAGGTTCGTAATTCCAAAGGTTCGTCAATCCGAAAACGTAGAAGGGTTCGTTAATCCGAACATTTGTGGCGTTATTCCGAAGGCTCGATAATCTGAAAACGAAATAAGGTTCGATGTTCCAATGGTTCGTTAGTCCGAAAACGAAATAAGGTTTGTTAATCATTATGTTTTCGGAATCACGAACCTCATTTTGTTTTCGGATTAACAAACCTTCGGAATAACGAACCTTATTTCGTTTTCGGACTTACGAACTTTCGGAATTACGAACCTTCGGAATAACGAACCTTTGGAATATGTGAACCATTGGAATAACGAAGCTTCGGAATTACGAATGTATGCGTTAATAATGCTAATAACATGAATAAAGAATATATTAAGGGAACGCTTTCTAGTAGAAATGCAGTTTCTTTTTTTGTCCTACCTACCAAAAAAAAAAAAGTTAAAAAATTCTTCCGAAACAACAAATTTTTCAGTTTATCACAGGGCAGGCCAAGGAAAAAAAAGGGAAGTTATAGACAGACTTTTAAAAAAAAGACAAACGGAGAGGATTTTTTTTCTTGTAGGAAAAAATAGAGGAAGGTAGATTTATTATGTGGAAGTGTTTAATTTAAAGCCTAAATTAAAAAAGTCCTAGGCCATAAAAAAAATGATAAAATCTTTTTTTTTCTGTTTCTGACTTTCTCAACAACAAAAAAGTCGTGGCCATGGCATTGTGGAATCCGTTTACTTTTAAAGTTTTAGTTTACGGTACTGAATGGTTATTCGCCGTTGAAACCGATAACTTAAAAATATTTCCATTATGAACAAAAATAATATTTTTTGAGGTCATTTTCGATGTTTCATGCATAATTAGAGCCTACAAATTTACTTGCTTCAGGGTGATTTTTAATAGCACTGCACCAGCAGTGGCCTGCGCCTGCCTTGTTGTTGATACAACCTTGCATTACCGACACAAATAGTCAAGTGTGGGACTGGGTACGGTAGAAACTTTGTTGAAGGTGAAATTTCGACCGGCAATAATAATAAATTTTCCCCCTTTTTTAAATAATTTTATCCCTGGCATAGGGCTAAATTAAATCAATTCTCTGAAAACTTACACAATGGAGAAACAATGCTATGCCATCCTGTGACAAATTTATATTTTCTTCTTACTCTCTTCTAGAATTGCAAACTATCGCCATAGAGCCATCACTCTGCTTCAACTGCTAGTCTTGAGTGCAGACCCTGTTTGCAGCTGCTAAATAATAATTTCGCTCCCGAAAAAATTAATAAGCAAAAAAAAAAATAATATTCTCTTTCAATTTTTTTTCTTCTAATTTTGCCTCTCAAATGTGGGGGGGGGGGGGCATGGGCCGGCTGTGCCCCCCCCCCTGGATCCGCCAGTGCTTTCTACCTAAACTTATGACTTGAATTGAAAACAAAAAACTGGAGAGAAAGGGGATTTCCCCCTAATCAGCCTCGTACATGACTATTCAAATAAATAGCTGGAAAGTCAAGTTGACTTTCCAGCGAATGTGCTTTTACGAAATGCAAAGTTGCTAGCATAGCAAGCAAAAGCTGCTATTCTACCAGAGTTGCTATGATAGCAACTTGCTATGATAGCAACTCTTTATGAAATGGTGCAGACTGAATTAATACAGCATCCAGAAGTCAGGACTCTGTAGCAAAGAGTAAATATTATGACCATCCAGGCAAACGATGATATCTTTGGACCCATTGCAATTTGACAGTTTTAGTGCAGAGATAATTGAAAGAGTATGAACCTGTCAAGCACACTTAACAGCAGTAAAGGGCAAAATGCACAATGTCAGTTATCGATTCTACATAAAAATGAAACAATTGCATGATAGGAATTAATGGAATGAGCAGACACAAAGTTTTAGCTGCAGAGGAAGTAGTCCATATGCATACAAAGTAGACCAAAGCAAGTTTGTTTTCAAGATTTAACAATAATAGATCTGAGCAAATCTCATCCATTTATCTTTCTTCAGGATCAGAATGAGAAGGCAGAAGGTGACAACTTGGGTGTACAGACTGAAGGATCCAACAATGTAAGGCCAACTAGTGCCATTTCTGTGGACAGTGTTGCTGTGCGTGCGTTAGTTAGCCATACAATTAATAAGGCCGCTGCTGATGTCTCTTCACACAAAAATAAGCTGGTCCATGGTGATGTACGACCTTCAAGTGTGACTTCCTCGGTAGATAGTGTCGCAGTTCGTGCCCTTGTAGATGCAACCATTACTATGGCAGCGGCTGGCCTGAAAGAAGACTCTGCAAATTTAGCGTCTCTCACAGAAAATGTGGAAAATCAGTATGAAGTCGAGGACAAAACTTTTATTGAGGATGCACCCCATTTTGCCCATACAGAAGTTGAAGATGCCTCTAACCTTACCATTGTTGTTGATACTGTTCCAACTTTGAACTTTGATGATTCCCTCAAAGATCATGAACCTGAACCTGGGAAGGATTTGAGTAAAGCTTTAGAAGGCCAAGCACCAGAACCCAACAAAGATACTAATAATGCTTCTTCAGAAACAGTTGATAATAAAACTGAGCCAGAGGTTTGTATTTCCAAGTCTTTCCTGTCTAAAAGTCATTTTCCTTCTTTCTTTCATTTTTCTTTCTTTCTTTCTTTCTTTCTTCTGTTTGTTCTTCCCTTCGTTCTTTCTTCCTTCCTTCCTTCCTTCCTTCTTTCTTTCTTTCCCAATTTCCCAATATGACATTTCTGAGATTTTTAGTAATAGTGCTCCTTTAATGTTTACATCCTTCACAAAAATATACACTCAAGAGTCAAATTGCATATTTTATCCATTATTTTCATTGTCTGTTATATTATTTGGTATTTGTGATTTGAATACAATTTTTTTTTTTTTTTCAATGTATATCTTCACTTTAAGTTACCTAATTTTTTTTTCATTTCTTCTCTGTTTGATAAATCTCAGCAGGGTTTAGATGATTCAAATTCTCAGCAAGAGCAAAAAGACACACTTAATTCAACTACTCAAAATGAAAACGTCAATGCAAATTCAAATAGTGAAGGAGAAGGGCAACTTGATACACCGCCAGAGGAAGCGCCTCTCATCCATGATGAGATGAATCGAGTTGATTATCCACCTACTGATCCAGGAGATACTGCTCCTGAAGCAGCAGATGCCCAAAGTCAAGAGACTGAAGCCGTTCCTTCAGATGCCACTCATAGTGTTCCTGCGCTGGCTTCAAGTACCTCTGAGAATACTTGCCGAAATGCCAGCAAAGAACTAGACCCAAAGGCCCAGGAAGCCTTTGATCGTGCTGTCCTTGCATTCTGCCCACTTGTAGATCCTAAGCACATGCTGGATGTAGTAGCTCCTGGCATTGGCAGCTTGCATCTGGACCATGCTCCTCTCAAGGCAGATAGTTCTTTTACCCAGCTTCTCACCAAGATGACTGATGTAGAGGTATATTCCTATTTTCGTATTTAGTTTTCTGTTCTGATTTATTAGTTTTACATTCAGTTTGTTATTAAATCCACATGTATGACCTTGATGCAATCATTTCTTTCTGAGTGTTTTGAGTAAGAATTTCATAACTTATTTTTTTTGTGGAAAAAATGCATATACAATGAAAGCACAGAAATAGTTAAGTTCTTGTCATTACCATGGGACTATGTTTTTTTTTTTTTTTGCAGAATTTGACAAAATATTCTTGTACATGTGTACACAATAGTATTCAATTCTCTTACTCAAAAGCTTCAATAAAAGTCCAGAATCTTATATCAGTATAAGTTTGCATTCTTCTATAAGTAACATGGAAATTTTATTCAAATGATACAATACTTGACAGGAATTAGATTTTGGAAAGAATGAGATGGGACCTCAAGCATTCCGAGTGATCATGATGGCACTGTCAGCCAACACTTCCATCAAATCAGCTGTACTCTCCAACAACAAAACAGACACAGATACAGCAGTGAGTAGCATTTGTTTATTCAAGCCCCCTCCTGCATATAACTTGCCATTTAGTATTATCATAACCAAGCCCCCGAAGCTACCGCCATTTTGTTTAATCCATTAGAAGCTAAAATAAGCCCTCATTAATATTAATTTCGTACGATGCTCCCTCGTCAACTGTGGTTTTGTACGTGTATTAGACAATACGCACATCAGCGCAATGACAAAGGTCAACTTGGCAAATTCATTAATGTATTCATTTTGTTACGCGCTCGTGACGCGAAGGATTCAGCGAATCAAGCAAGCGCAAATCTGAGACGATACGTTGCGCTCTATAAAGTATCGATATCACAAGCGATATCACTTATAAACAAAGCATTGTTTGTATTGCCGTCTTATAGGCCTTTGCTAATTCCAAAAGGGAAGATGAAAAGGGTAGATCGAGTCGTGATTAGGTAAAGAGGTATCTAACTTAGTGCTTTTGCCCAGGCCTGCTTTTGCCATCCCTAAATCGTAATTACCATACTTGTAACTCATGATGAAACGGGCCCCAATTTATCATGTTTAATACGTTTCCTGTCCCCTTTATTCTCCAGCATTTCTTACTCTGTTTTTTTTTCCATTTAATCATTTTCCCACTCTAAATTCTTTTGTGCCGCCTTTCTCCTACATATGTAGAGCTCATTTTCAAAAGGGGTTAGGTCCATTTTTCATCAAACTTGATTCTAAAGATTTTTAGTAGCTATATAAGATGATACCATAGAAAAGTTGAAATTCCTATTAAAAAGTGAACTAATGATGGCAAAGAAAAATCACCCTTTTTTCAAAAGGGGTTAGGTCCATTTCAGTTTAGTTGCAAAAGGGGTTAGGTCCATTTCAGTTTAGTTGCAAAAGGGGTTAGGTCCACACAGACTTTTTTGGGAAAATAATATCTCAAAAAATATGAAGACAAGTAGATATCTTTTATACCCAATTTCATGTTCTCATGGTAGGGTATCATGAAAATTCAGTTTCGCATAAGAATATTGCAATATGGGAGAATTAAAAAAGAATTATTTTCTTGGAGTGGACCTAACCCCTTTTGCTTCTGAAGAACTCATTTGTCAAAAGGGGTTAGGTCCATTTTTCATATATTTTATTGTTTTCTGTCTCTAAACCTCTAAATTTTCAGTCACTCTGATGATACCAAAGAAAATTTGAAATTCAAATGAAAACGTGAATGGAAGTGGCAAAAAAAATCACTTTTTTAATCAAAAGAGACTGGATTCACTTCAATTTACTTGCAAAAGGGGTTAGGTACACAATGATATTTTTTTGAAGTATATAGAAAAAAAATGAAGACGGGTAGATTTCTTTTATACCCAATTTTATGTTCACATTATGACAATTTAGTTTCTCATAAGAATATTGCAATAAGTGAGAATAAAAACATGGTTTTTCTCGGAATGGTCCAAAGTGGCCCTAACGCCTTTTGCAACTAAACTCTTCATATATTTCCTTCTTCTTTTCCCACTTGTTATCTGTCTCCTGGTTTCCATAAATCTCGTCTTATTTCTCTTCCACCCCTTTTGTTCCTACTTCCCACATTCTAGCTCTCTTACCGCCCCCCCCTCTAAATTATCTCTTCATATGTGCCCCTCAATTTCTTTCTCATCTCTTTTCAATCCACTTCTCATCACTCTTTCCCTCTCTCGATCTTCATCTCATTTTGAATTTTGCAAATTCCAAATCCCTTTCATTTTAGCTCTGTACAAATACTATATGAACACAAATGAAAGACATAAAGGAATTCTCTGGTTAGTGGTGAATTTTATTAATTAGCCATAAAAAAATATCACATTATCAGAGGATTATGTTAATACTTTGACCCAAAAGAATATTTTTTTTGTATGCTGGGGCAGCGATCCTGGGGAGGGGGGGGGGGGGCACAGTTCCCCCTACTTCTTTAAGCACTGAAAAGTGCCTTTTTATGCAAGAAAAATGCACCCTCACGAACGTGTACTGTGTCCCTTTCACCTGACGAGAACCTGTTTTAGGTGTTACCAAGTGCTCTTCCTTGTATGCAATTTTTTAACACCAAAATGCCCCCCCCCCTGGAACGTGTTCTGTGCCCTTTCATCTGAGGGCCCGTTTCATGTGTTAAAGTGTGCCCCCTCGCCTTCTTGTAAGTGCCCTTTCTCGAATCACTACCCCCTTTTACCCAAGAAAAGTGCTCCTAAAGAACTTGTTCTGTGCCCCTTTCACCTGAGAAGGACCCGTTTAATGGCCACCATGACGATTGCCCTTTGAAACAAGAAAACAATATTCTCATTTCGATAATATACTTATGAAGGAAATCCTTTGTGCATTAAGTTTAATAATTCATGAGTGGGGGTATTGAAGCAGTTTCGTACAGATGGAGGGGGCTTGAAGGACTCTTGCCCCCCCCCCCCAAAAAAAAAAAAAAAATCACAACCAAGAAAAAAAAGAGAAAAGGATGAAATATATCATTCTGAATATTTTAGATTTTCTTTTTTAAAAATGTCAAAATTTTGCTCGCTCGCAACTTCTTAAAAATTTCACGTAATACAGCATTTTCCCTATGCCCCCCCACTTTCAACTTCACTCCGCCGCTCCTATTTGTATGTTTATAGCTTCTCCTTTTGCAACCAGTTTTAATGAAAATCAACAAGAAATTTCATACGTCATGAATTTGGGGTTGTGATAATATATATTTATTTTTTTTGGGAAAAATTGGACCTGGAAAAAAAAAACGTTTCCATCTTCACCAAGTGGTTCCTAAGTCAGACTCTTGAATTGTTGGTGTTCTTGAATGAAAACATCTGTTACACCAGTCCTGCAGATTGAAAAAATAGTGAAAGAACATCAATGAATTTAAATCAAAATTGTCTTGATTTATAAAACATAAATGTTTTAAGAAAAGTGAGACTATACATATATATGATTCTTCAACACATAACAGGAAATCTTACTTCTACTAATTATAAACTTGTACTTCCATAAAGCATATCACTTAAACCTGTTCTATACAGTTTACATACCACTCTCCATTATAACTACATGTACTCTATGAAAAAATGTAAGAGATTTCTCATAAATATGAATATATGAATCAACATATGTAAATTATATAAATAGTCAGAGTTAAAGTTGATATGTTTTGTTGCACAGAATATTTTGATCTGTGATTAAAAACGACACTAACTATAATCTAAAAACAAAATTGAAATGGGTTTTTCAAAGGCAGGTCTATTTGTTGCCAAAAAAATGTGAACAACCTCCATTATTAACAATATTCACTAATTAACTCACTCATATAACTGCTGTAGGTTGTATTTCTATTTGTGGTCTAGTCGCTGTTCTATTAGGCCTACTTCACCAATTATTTATCATCATCAATCACCTCCATGGAAATTGTAAGACTGCATCATCCTATTGGACAAAATGTAAAATAACAAGATTGAAAAAAAATTCGTAAATCTACAAATATGAAATATGAATATCACACTAAAGAATGAATAGAATGAATTTTTGTAAAATATGGAAAATATATATTGCTTTGTTTAAAACAAATAGGAAATAAAAAGGCCATTTAATTACTAGTAGATCAAGGACATGACCTTACCGGTATTTTATAAATTTGCTCAAGGTACATAACTTTTGGCATTGGTTCTATTTTAGACTCGAGAGCCTGTATATTTAAGAAGTGTCTATATTCATTACAGATCCTACCTATTTGTGGCTTGGATTATTTTTATTTAATGTAAACATGGTTAACATTCAATGCATGTAATGTATCTGTAATTTTGTATGGGTTAGTTTAAGTTTTATACCTGGATGAGAATCTGCAAAATGATGCATGCACTTATGATCATCATCTTGAACCATATAGGTAGTCTACTGTTTTTCTTGTTCTTCAAACTCAACCTGTTTGTGAAAGAAAAGAGAACAATAATAAGAAGCGATATTTTTCATGGCCGTATGTATAGGGGGAGGGGTTTGGGTAAGAGCTGAAATGTGAAACCTTCATCAAAAAGAGAATTACATGACATCCTTCAATTTTACTTTAGAAAATGCACAAAACGGCCCTAGGTAATATTGGTCGCTTCTGGCCCTCGCTTTCTGAATTTTAGGTTTCTCTAAATTTTTTCACATGTCTCCCCCCCAAAAAAAAAAAAAAAAATCTGGATCTTTTTATTTCCGAATCTTATTTCATTTGATTTAAACATAATTTCATAATCTCATGCACTAGGTCTAGATCTATTTGTAAGAAAGTATAGATCTAGTCCAACGAGACTTAGTGCTGTGCGACAGCATTCATGTATCTAAATTAGGTCTAGATCTAGACTAACGATGGACTCTCGATCTATCTAGACCTAGAAAGTAAAGCTTTGGTTCTAAACCGAGATCTAGACCCTATATCAGTTTATAAATTTTGATGTCTGACTCTGACTTTTATTCCTGGCTAAATAAGACTTCATTGCCATTATTGACCAAGAGTAGATCTAGATCTAGTCCTTGGTCCACTGACAGTCATACTCGTACATGTAAATGGAGTCGTTTAGGCCCAGACCTAGATCTAGATCATAAGCCCTGGGGGTAAGTGTCGAGGGTTGGGAAAGTATAAGTTAGACTAGATTTGAATTAGGTAGGCCTAGCTCTTGTCTTGATAGCATCGATGAATAAATAAAAGTAAAGTAGCCTAGATCTAACTCTAAGTAAGTAAGTAGGGCCTAGGATTAAGAAGATCTAGGCCCTAGATCTATTGATAATAAGACAAACATGCAGAGCAGCATGTTATTTCTAAGACCGAGTCTATCTATATTCAATAACAATAAGAGTTAAAATGGGCTGGGGGTAAATGCAGAAGCCTGAAGTTATGCAAAATAAATTTGATATCTGAAACAAAGTGAGGACTGAGGATTGACACAATGACAGGCGTTTCTTCATCCATACTCCGCTTCACAGTTTATTCCTGACTGAGTCTCGATCTACTGAAGATAGATGCAGATCTCCCTCTAGATCTAACGTTACAGTGTACAAAAAGAAGCCTCATTCTTCTTGTTTTAATCAATCGTGGGTTGGTCCTTGTTGGAGGTGAACCAAACCAGCCCGATTATCTCTCGATTCCCAGCCGGCTAGGAGCCCGTACAAAATACATGTGGTTAACACAGCGGCATAACGGCATAACCATAACACTGCAAGCAACATACAGCCTACAGGCTGCACTGGGCGACGATGACAATCTAACTTCAATTTCAAAGACCAAATTCTGCTTTCCTTTAACAGAAGATTAATAGCAAACTCTCTAATTTGTTAAACAAATAACCTAAGATCACAAAATACAGTGTGAAATGTGTAAATAGTCCACTGAATTCATGTGGTTATATCAATTAATACGTACTCACCGGAGTGTTCGTAGGTCCATTTTGTGTGTGGAAAGAAAAGTTTCAGAATGAATAAATTAGATGACGTAATGAGGTCAAATGAATAATTAATTCTGTAACACGATACCACTAGTATCGATGACAAAGAATCGGGGAAATCGCGTATTAATGACGCTCTTAGCCAATGAAAAGGCCGGATTATGAATATCTTCATGCTCATGAATGTCAATGAGGGCTTATTTTTGTCTTCAAATGATCGCGGTAGGCGGAGCCTAATCTCATTTGTTTTGTGCTGAACGCGCACGCAGCTTTCGGTCTAGTAATATATTATAAGGTCTTTGATCATAACCTTGCCATTTACGGTAATTTTTATGAAATCATTGAATTTGATTGGTTGTTTGGCAATTCCACCATTTTTATTCCCATTGGATGAAAAAGTTTCCTAATAATAACAGTAATTTTAATAAAATAGGGTATTGGGCACTTTGTCCTGAATGTTGCCATTCTATGAAAATACTAGCGGATCTTTTGGTTTTGATTTGATAAATAGCCGTGCTACAATGGGAACCATCTGTGAAGATCGCTTTAATTAAAACAGTTCTCTTTTGCGTAATAATCTGTTTCAAGGGGGGTGTTTAACTCTGAAGTAATGTTTAAGCAGTAAATACCAACATACACACAATTATGTATTCATATATTTGTCCATAAAATAAAAATTTGTATTGTTTACATGTTTTTGTGAAAAACCTAATTAAAGACAAGATATCATATGGAATTTATAGACATGCAACAATAACAAAAATTATACATTTGATTATGACATTAAGCATATACATTAGATATACTGTATATTAGATAATTATTTACCCAGTCAATGTCAATGATAATATACCTACAATAATGCATCTTTATAAACAATCTCATATCAATGAGATTATATCATGTCACATATAAAATGATATGAACTGATTGATGAATTCCATGGTTGCATATGTTTTTAGAGTGTGTTCCCACTTGTGACAGGAAATTAAAATGTAATTTTGAGTCACTTTCGGTTGTAGCCCCCACCCCCTCCACTCCCTTGTACTATTACAAACTGCTTTCTCTTTAATAAAATCAACATCATAGCCTGCAATAAGAAAAAAAATGGAAAGCCTTAAAAATAACTAAGATTACAAGGCTCTGTGCAAGCTATTGATGCTCTTAGCTGGTCAAGAAATACATTTCAAAGGACAATAGACACTGCTCTTTGAAAATGTTCGCAGAAGGGACAGTTTTAAAATACTTCTTTGATAAAGTTCTTCCAAAGCAGCTGTATAACTAAGGTCTCTACTTTCATCTTTCAGCAGGAATCACACCGTAAAGGATCTTGTTATCTTTCACATCATGATTTCTGCATTTTGACATTTGTCAGATTAGAATTAATGGTGACATATATCTCCCCAATTTATTTCATTGATTTGTATCTCTTGCAGGAGAGTATAGGAGTGATGGTTATGACCAACCAGACATTGAAGAGCTTGGATCTCTCAAGTAATCAATTAGGGAAGGATTATCTATCAAGATGCATTGGACCTGCTCTCAAGACAAACACTTCTCTGACAACCCTCAAGTAAGTCTTTGATTTGATTGCATATTGACCATGCCTAAGACAGTGATACAAAAGGAAGCTTTTGTCTCTGTCTTACACAGAGTTGTAAAATACAAATTAAATTAAATTTGAGATTGACCTACATTCTGAACTCTTGCAGCATTTGAGATCAATTTCAGAAGAGTTTGATTTGATTTCTGTAAATCGGTTGACTGAGCAAACAATGATTAGTGTGACAAGCCATTGTTAACCTAACACACATTTTCTTGCCCATCCAATCTGTTGTTCCTCTGCAGCTACTTTAAATGCACCAATGTTTTTTTTTCAGGGTGAATCAAATTGTCTATTCAGAGTTTGAACTCTGTGGCTACCAACCAATGAATAATGTAATTCTCTTATTTTCAATGTGTGCCATTAATATGAAAGAAGTTTATCATTGATTGTCAATTTATTTTTATTTTTTATTGAAAATGAAGATTTCCTTACTCCATATTTTATCCTTTCTGGGTTTTTTTACCATAAAGCATGTCAAGTTGTGGTGCTACAGACCTTTCTGCTCTCATGGAGGGCCTTCAAGAAAACACAATCCTTAGTAGTCTTGATGTCAGCCACAATCAGTTGTCAAATAGCAATTCATTTGTCACTTCCCTTAGTGTAATATTAAAGGTAAGTGTAAAATAACCTTTCATATGCACAAGCCTATTTTGAACTGTCCTGTCATACCCATTGAATAATGGCTGATCAAATGTATTTGGAATGAGATAATTACTAGGCCTAATAATTACAGTGATTTTATATTTGTGATAAATTGTCCAATCTATGATTTTTTATATCTAAGTTTTAGAAAATAGTCACTTTTGCAAACAAAATCATCCAAGAACTTCCATTTTGAACGATTGCTGGATTGTTTTGACAAAACGGCACACTTTTTTTTTTAACCTTTGTTTGTAAAAGCACGGCGGAATTCACTTAATGAAATAAATGTTTAACCCTGAGATTGCTGTCGTCCCTTCATAATTGTAAATCAGTTTTCACTTGACTTTATATTGCTACATTTGCTTTACTTTGAATTAAAATTTCAACCAGTTGAATGTCTGTTTGATGAAGATAATGAGCTCCTGTTACAGAAATAAGATTCTTGGAAAGTGTCATTTGAATTTGGAAGCTCATATTGGTACATTTATGTTGGTATTTCATGATGTCGTTTCCTTGTTCCTTCCCAGAATTCCTCATGTGCAATAAAGGAGCTGAATGTTCGTAACTGTGGGATCCAGGGTACAGGGCTCCAGGTCCTGGGAGAGGGAGTCAAGGAGAATTCCTCCCTCGTTATATTTCATGCAGGAGGCAATGATGTAAGCTCCATGTGATTCTGTTTTCTTGTTCTGAAAGTGTCTGTGTTTGTCTGGAGTGGAATGATTGGGAGCGAAAGTACATAATAAAGTGTTATTGAAGAAATTATCGGCAACGTGCGTGCAAAATATTGATATTTGAATTTTTATGAAATATAAATGACTGTACAACCTAAGCATGCAAGATATACAAGGACAATCCATGTACACGGCCATTCATCAGTTGAATACATGTGTAATATTTCTATAATCCCTGTCCATGCAGGATAATGCTGTTATTTTTAAGGTGCTAAAGACATGATTTCTAAAAAGCTTTTTCTTCTACAGATTATCATAATTGTCATTAGAATTAACGTACATTATTGTTAGTCTTATGTAGTAGTACAACCGATCCTTGTCAGGTAATATAACAGTAGTTCAAGTGGCTTAATTATAATTGTTTCATTGGCATAATCATTTCAGGTTTCAATTCTGGTTTCTGGCTATTTATGGTTTTGAAGATGTTCATATTTAAGGAGAAGCTACATGTATTTTTGGGTGTCTGAGATAAATATGTTTATGGTATTTATATTAATCAGCACTCAATTACAAATAAAGTAGATGCAAAGATAATAAAAGCACAAGAAATACTTGTTTGACATTTCAATCATTTAAAGCATAGCACGTGCTTAGGGCAAGTCATGATAGTAATATAAACACAGAATAAATTATTCTCAGTTCCTGAAGAGTAGGCCTATATATATTGATGGTATGCAGTAATATTAATAATGATATTCTAACAGTGGCGTATGCAAGGGGGGGGGGTTACAGGTGGGTTTTTTTGGGGGGAGTACAAAACGACCTAAAATATGTGGTAAAGACCTTTTTTTTTGTCAGCATTTCTTTCAGCTTGAACCCCCCCCCCTTTCAAAAATCCTGCGTACACCACTGTGTTACATATCAATCTTTTACTTTTACTAGTAGAGATCTTTCCTAATCTGCTTTACTTGGTTTACTGTTTAACATTAATTCAATTACTTGAATTACCCAATGTTATCCCTCTGAGAAATGTACTATACAGTGCGTTCCACAAAAAAGAAACCAAGAATTATCAATGATTTATCATAAATTAATAAAAAAAATATTAGACAATTGACCTATCCTTGTCCTCTCTGGTATAAATTAGATGATTCTTCATTCATACATGAGTGAGTCAAAACAATTCTTGGCAGGCGGTATCTTAGTTTCAATCATCTACCGGTACATACAAGTTATATCAGATGAAAGAGGAGACTCTAAGCTTTACAATGATAGGTCATTGTCTATTTGTCATTTAGTTAGTTTTTTGTTTTGTTGTTTTCTGAGAAGCACTGTATATCTAAGAAATCCCTGTAATACATGCGAACTTCAATAAAACAAAATTCTCTGTTTGTTTTGGCAGGTTTCTGATGCAAATGTTTTTTTGGAGGTATTGCTGACCTGTCTCCAGCATCCTTCCTTAGAAACTCTGAATGTGAATGATACCAGAATCAGTGAAACTGGCAATCAAGACATCGGTAGGTTAAACCCATAGCATTATTAATCAGGAGAGCTTTTTATGAATGTGAATGAAACCAGGGTCAATGTGATTGGCAATCAAGACATAAGTAGGTTATCATTATGAATCAGGAAAGCTTTCTATGAATGTGAATGATACCAGAGTCAATGTGACTGGCAATCAAGACATTGGTAGGTTAGCATTATGAATCAGGACTCGAGCTTTTCATGAATGTGAATGATACCAGAGTCAATGTGACTGGCAATCAAGACATTGGTAGATTACCATTATTAATCAGGACTTGAGATTTTTTCATTAATGTGAATGATACCAGAGTCAATGTGACTGGCATTCAAGACATCGGTAGATTAGCATTATGAATCAGAAGAGCTTTTCATGAATGTGAATGATACCAGAGTCAATGTGACTGGCATTCAAGACATTGGTAGATTAGCATTATGAATCAGGAGAGCTTTCTATGAATGTGAATGATACCAGAGTCAATGTGACTGGCAATCAAGACATTGGTAGGTTAGCATTATGAATCAGGAGAGCTTTCTATGAATGTGAATGATACCAGAGTCAATGTGACTGGCAATCAAGACATTGGTAGGTTAGCATTATTAATCAGGACATTAGCTTTTCACGAATGTGAATGATACCAGAATCAATGTGACTGGCAATCAAGACATTGGTAGATTAGCATTATTAATCAGGGGAGCTTCTTATGAATGTGAATGATACCAGAGTCAATGTGACTGGCAATCAAGACATTGGTAGATTAGCATTATTAATCAGGGAGCTTTCTATGAATGTGAATGATACCAAAGTCAATGTGACTGGCAATCAAGACATAAGTAGGTTAGCATTATGAATCGGGAGAGCTTTCTATGAATGTGAATGATACCAGAGTCAATGTGACTGGCATTCAAGACATTGGTAGATTAGCATTATGAATCAGGAGAGCTTTCTATGAATGTGAATGATACCAGAGTCAGCATGATAAATCAGGAGAGCTTTCTATGAATGTGAATGATACCAGAGTCAATGTGACTGGCAATCAAGACATTGGTAGGTTAGCATTATTAATCAGGGAGCTTTCTATGAATGTGAATGATACCAAAGTCAATGTGACTGGCAATCAAGACATTGGTAGATTACCATTATTAATCAGGACTCGAGCTTTTCATGAATGTGAATGATACCAGAGTCAATGTGACTGGCAATCAAGACATTGGTAGATTAGCATTATGAATCAGAAGAGCTTTTCATGAATGTGAATGATACCAGAGTCAATGTGACTGGCAATCAAGACATTGGTAGATTAGCATTATGAATCAGAAGAGCTTTTCATGAATGTGAATGATACCAGAGTCAATGTGACTGGCAATCAAGACATTGGTAGATTAGCATTATTAATCAGGACTCTAGCTTTTCATGAATGTGAATGATACCAGAGTCAATGTGACTGGCAATCAAGACATTGGTAGATTAGCATTATTAATCAGGAGAGCTTTCTATGAATGTGAATGATACCAGAGTCAATGTGACTGGCAATCAAGACATTGGTAGATTACCATTATTAATCAGGACTCTAGCTTTTCATGAATGTGAATGATACCAGAGTCAATGTGACTGGCAATCAAGACATTGGTAGATTAGCATTATTAATCAGAAGAGCTTTCTATGAATGTGAATGATACCAGAGTCAATGTGACTGGCAATCAAGACATTGGTAGATTAGCATTATTAATCAGGAGAGCTTTCTATGAATGTGAATGATACCAGAGTCAATGTGACTGGCAATCAAGACATTGGTAGATTAGCATTATTAATCAGAAGAGCTTTCTATGAATGTGAATGATACCAGAGTCAATGTGACTGGCAATCAAGACATTGGTAGATTAGCATTATTAATCAGGAGAGCTTTCTATGAATGTGAATGATACCAGAGTCAATGTGACTGGCAATCAAGACATTGGTAGATTACCATTATTAATCAGGACTCTAGCTTTTCATGAATGTGAATGATACCAGAGTCAATGTGACTGGCAATCAAGACATTGGTAGATTAGCATTATTAATCAGGAGAGCTTTCTATGAATGTGAATGATACCAGAGTCAATGTGACTGGCAATCAAGACATTGGTAGATTAGCATTATTAATCAGAAGAGCTTTTCATGAATGTGAATGATACCAGAGTCAATGTGACTGGCAATCAAGACATTGGTAGATTAGCATTATTAATCAGGACTTGAGATTTTTTCATGAATGTGAATGATACCAGAGTCAATGTGACTGACAATCAAGACATTGGTAGGTTAGCATTATGAATCAGAAGAGCTTTTCATGAATGTGAATGATACCAGAGTCAATGTGACTGGCAATCAAGACATTGGTAGATTACCATTATTAATCAGGACTTGAGCTTTTCATGAATGTGAATGATACCAGAGTCAATGTAACTGGCATTCAAGACATTGGTAGATTAGCATTATGAATCAGGAGAGCTTTCTATGAATGTGAATGATACCAGAGTCAATGTGACTGGCAATCAAGACATTGGTAGATTAGCATAATGAATCAGGAGAGCTTTCTATGAATGTGAATGATACCAGAGTCAATGTGACTAGCAATCAAGACATTGGTAGATTACCATTATTAATCAGGACTTGAGCTTTTCATGAATGTGAATGATACCAGAGTCAATGTGACTGGCAATCAAGACATTGGTAGATTACCATTATTAATCAGGACTTGAGATTTTTTCATGAATGTGAATGATACCAGAGTCAATGTGACTGGCAATCAAGACATTGGTAGGTTAGCATTATGAATCGGGAGAGCTTTCTATGAATGTGAATGATACCAGAGTCAATGTGACTGGCAATCAAGACATTGGTAGGTTAGCATTATTAATCAGGACTCTAGCTTTTCATGAATGTGAATGATACCAGAGTCAATGTGACTGGCAATCAAGACATTGGTAGATTAGCATTATTAATCAGGGGAGCTTCTTATGAATGTGAATGATACCAGAGTCAATGTGACTGGCAATCAAGACATTGGCAGGTTAGCATTATTAATCAGGGAGCTTTCTATGAATGTGAATGATACCAAAGTCAATGTGACTGGCAATCAAGACATTGGTAGGTTAGCATAATGAATCAGGAGAGCTTTCTATGAATGTGAATGATACCAGAGTCAATGTGACTGGCAATCAAGACATTGGTAGGTTAGCATTATGAATCTGGAGAGCTTTTTATGAAGCAACCTGTCAGTGATTTTCAGCGACATATTTACTCTTAGCCCTTCAGAGTTTCTGTTTCTTGCATAGTTGTTTTGGAAAAAACTGCTTCTTTCATGAAACACTCACTTGGTGACTGTAACACAAGGCTTGGCAATCATTGTACAATTTTTTGTATGATCGATTACATTGACTGCAATGTATAATATATCATGAAAATCACACGTATGATTAATCACCAACTTTTGTGTTATGGGACCCAGGTTATCCCAGTATTCAAGCTTATGAGAATAAACATTTTTATAGTAAATGAGTTAAGAAATCATTGAATCTCTAAGAGACTCAGCTTACAGCGATGATACTGCAAAAAAAAAAAAAAACAATCTTCAAAATACAGTACTTAGCCAATATAATGTATAACTTGTAGGTTTCATGTGAATTTCTTTGTTGAACTGGTAATAGTATGACTCTGTTAAACGTCAATATTTTCGTCAATAAATTTTTCTGAGTACAATTTTGTATAATTTGTATGTAAAAGAGTTATGTAAATTAATTTGATTCGTTATTGATTTGTTTATGTTATGAAATAAAGGGTTTTTTTATTCTCTGGAATAAAAAGGAAAGAAAGAAAAAAAATGACTCTGTTAAACTATTCTTCATCAGTATGCTTGAAGAGATTAGTTGTTCTACTCAACCTTTCAGAACCAAATCTGGCCCATTTAAAGGATTTCAGGCTTTTCACCAACTTCTTGGCAAACATGCTTCCTCAGTGTATCGTATTAACACAAACAAAAATTAAAAATTAAGAACCTAGTATAACTATAAGGCATTATTAGTCTTTAATAGGTCAGATTTCTTGTCACAATATCCTGTATTCTCGTATTCATTTAATCAGCAAGGCCTTTCATCTCCTGTATTATCTCACTCATAAACACATAGATCCAGCATCCATAAGTGAAAAGAGGAAAAGCAGCTTGAAAATGTTGAATTTGGCGAACTGCTCCATAACTGATGACATCATGAAAGTACTGGCCAATCAGCTTCTTGCATGCTTACCACATGTCACTGAATTGAGTTTATCAGGAAACTCTGAGATGACGACAGTCTCGCTTCAGTATGTTGCTCAGCTGACTGCATTGACAGAGGGTTCAGGTAGGTAACCAACATATTTCTACAAGATTTTACTGAAAATACTTTGTACTTTATACTTTGCACTAAAAAACAACATAATGGTTCGTAGCAAGTTATTTTACCCTTGTTTGAATAAATCAAACAAACAGATGAATTAATTCCATACCATCTTATATACATGTAGCTAAATATATGTAGAGATAATTGTTGACATACTGTATGTTTTTTTATCAGGAGGTCAAGTAAAGGGTATTACTCAAAACAATGTGAATAAAATAGATCACAGTGGATGAGCCTCTAGTCAAGAACTTGCGACTTATTCAATTTACTATTCTATTCCATCTGATTACTGGTTAGATCATGCCTTTCAAACAAATCTCCACTGAGCCTGCACCTATTAAGTCAAAGTGATTGGCAAAGTGAATAAATAATAATAATAATAATAATAATATAGGGTATTTATATTGCGCACATATCCACCTTGTTAGGTGCTCAAGGCGCTCCTATATTACCCGGCTAAGCTAGGCGTTCATAGCGCACACAGCTTTTTAAGGAATTACTTCCTACCGGTACCCATTTACCTCACCTGGGTGGAGTGCAGCACATTGTGGATCAGTTTCTTGCAGAAGGAAATTACGCCATGGCTGGGATTCGAACCCACGACAAAGAGCATATTGGTCATTACACAAAATATGGAAACATTAAGATAGAACGACAATTGGATTTTTAAAATATCATACCATAATATAAATATCTGAAATTAGAATTAAACTAAGTTTTGGCTTGACGCAGTCCTCACTTTAACCCTGTAACATAAAGCCGAACAAGTGATTATAGAACTGAAATAGAATTGATAATATGATCACTGCACAATCAAGCATTAAAATCAGTTGTAGATAATTGCTAAGCTTTGCTTTCATAGGGTCCTAATTGCATTAGCCATAGCGTTGGGAATTACACCAATTGGTTTTATACCAAATGGTTGAAATCTTCTGCTTTGGGCTAGAGAAATTATTCTTGATAAGTAATTATAAATATTTAATCTGTGCTAATAGTGTATTCTCCAGGATACCAATACCATTAGCCTATTTTATGGAATTACAGTCTGAAAAGGATATTTGTCAAAGTGCCACCTAACTTATACTGATTGATTGATCGTAGAAATGTGTATTTTCTTTGTTAATTTGGATTTTGCAAGATCTTCTTTATTGTTTAACTTAGAATACAAAACTGATATGAAGTATTTTGCAGGCACAGACCCCAATTGGCACTTCAATATGTTACACTAGTCTTGAATGAATTTTCTCACAATATCAATTCTCCAGCATAAGTGTAGTATTCAGACCACTATATAACATATTCTAATGTGTCAGGTTTTCTGTCTGCAAACTTAAATTTAACAGAGTTAAATTAATTAAACTAATTTGTTCAAATATGTCCTCTGTCTTAACTTCAGATTCCTCCATATCATCAGGTTTGACTCATCTTCACCTTGATCAGCAGTCTTTGGAAGATCTTCCTGATCATCTTCTCAACAATCCATCCTTCCCTAGCCTTACCATGCTGAGTCTATGCAAGGCCAAGATATCACCAGCTAGTCTGGGTAGACTATCTCATCTACTACAGGGACCAGGTGGTCTCACAGAGCTCTGTTTGAGCGGACTCAAACTGTCAGAGACAGAAGCATTGGAACAGCTCTTTGAGCCAGGTGAGGGGATTGATAGTATGACACATGCCTTGATTTGTGCATTTCATAGTACATGCGCCACCAAGTCATTATCATGAGAGTCCTACGTGTACTTTTTGTCTCGCCCACCGGAGGTGAAGGCGAGACTTGGGGATCCAAATGTCGTCCGTCCGTCACAAACCTAATGACACAACTCCGCAACCATAAGTCACTTTTCAACCAAACTTGGATGGTAGATGGACTTGGGGGACCTGCATGTTATGCTACAGTCGGATGTCACATGGTAAGGTCAAAGGTCATTTTCAGGTCAACGTTAAAGTTTACATGCAAGACTCTTATGACACCTAACTCTGCAACCGTAAGTCACTTTTCAACCAAACTTGGATGGTAGATGGACTTGGGGGACCTGCATGTTATGCTGCAGTCGGAGGTCACATGGTAAGGTCAAAGGTCATTTTCAGGGCAACATTAAAGTTTACATGCAAGACTCTCTTATGACACGTAACTCTGCAAGCGTAAGTCACTTTTCGACCAAACTTGGGTTGTAGGTGTACTTAGGAGACCTGCATGTTATTGTGTTCGGAGGTCACATGGTATGGTCAAAGTTCATTTTGAGGTCAACATTAAAGTTTATGGGCAAGACTCTTATGACAAGTGTTATTCCATCCCAGTCATTTCACAATGAAGTTTTGATACAATTCTGTTGCGTGCCCTCGCAAAGTGCAGGGAAGAATAAGGATTAATCAGTAGAACTACAAGTGAGGTCAAAGGAAAATTGTATTTTTAAATGAGGTTTGTATTTACTTTGAAAGAGATATAGTGATTAATGCATAGTGTTGAGTATACTGTTGTTGACCAGTATTTCAGGAACAACACAAAGGAGTGACGTCACAATAAGGGCACAACTTACATAATGAAATGCATAAATTTTGAAAGGAATATGATATTGAAAAATGTGTACTGTTCATGGGAAACATAGATATGTTGGCATTGCACATCATATGAGTAAATCCCATTTAGAACAAAGTAACCTCATTTTCTGGTATGGCTCCATTACTTCTTATGCATAACACTAAAAATCATACAAAATATATCATTTTGTTGCATTGTTATCTTTCTCATTGCTAATCATTTTGAAAGGAAAATAATCACTTAATGTGACAGGGAACAAATGAATCACTGTTTTCTCTTGAAAATTAGCAAATATCTCAATTCTATAGGAATTCTGGATCAAGCTCCATTTATATTTTATACATAAACATTAAAAAGGGAAATGTAGCAATGAAAGAAAAATTACATTTTGCCAATTAATAGAATTAAAACTGATCATAGAAGATTTCACATTCCCCTTAATAACCAAGAAGATGTTAGTTCATTTGCTTTTAAAGTCAAGTTGACATAATTACATTCACAAAGATTGCACTGAAAAGTAATGTTCAATTGTCTGCTTTGTTGTGGTTACAGCTGCCAATCTGAGCTTGAAGAGTCTTTCCTTAGCTGGTTGTGCCCTCAAAGACTCTGACCTTCAACCGCTGACCTCTGCACTTTCTGCTGGATGGTGTGTGACCTCATTGACCTTAGCCAACAACAGATTGACGGGGTCAGGGGTCAATCCCCTGCTGGAGGCCTTGACCAGTTCCGAAGAACCATGCATTGAATCTCTGAATCTCAACTCAAATCAGGTAATTTTTAAAAAACAAATTGAAGGGTTTCCTCTGCTGTTTTCCATCATATCATCCTTCTGCAATAATGAAACAAAGGGAAGAAAACAGAGTTGATATCCAGTTCATATACAGCATAATAAATATTTGTTGTTGTAATTTATTTTGTCAAAATGAGGGAAATATTATCGTAACTCTCAATTCCAGCATTCTAAATCAGCATCTTTTGAAGTAAATAATGTGAAACCATATAAAAATCAACTATGTAGGAAGCTGGTTATTTTGAGAGTTTACTATACTATTGAGTGAGAATGTACAATGATTCATTGTACAGAAGTCTTTTTGATGTGGTTGTATACATGATGTACTTGGGAATTCTAAGGGTTGAATGTCGATCGATTTTATTAAATTCTATAAGAATTGCATGCTTACAGGCTTTCAATTTGAAAAAAAATCTATATTTTTTTCTTACTTACATTTACATCATCCAGCTATCAGATGACTGTCAAGATGTGCTGACTAGTCTCCTTACCAAGGCCAAGAAGCTGCATACATTATCTTTCAATAGAAATAGCCTGGGTTGTCAGACTTTATCAGCAATAATGAATGCATTACACCTGGCAGAGAGTCTAAAGCTGCTTGATCTGAGAAATCAAGAGAATCCTTTAGATGAAGAAGATATGGAAGAACTCATGAAGAAGTTATCAGAGGAACTAGGTAAGAATATATCCATTGACTGGTGGGGTATATCAAAGATATGATATAACATATTCTGTTCCAGTGGTAAAGTCAAATTAACAATATTTGACAAGAAAACATGATTTCTTTCTTTAATCATCTTGTGGTAACATATAGTTTTATAAGATTCTGTTCATGCTATACAGGGGGGGGGGGGGGGGATACTACTTTCCCTATAAGTGAAGATTGGGAGAAAGAAAAGTTTTACAAGTTTTAACTAGTTATAGACAAAGCTTATATCTTGGTCTTCTTGGACAAAACTACAATTTAATTTTGTTTTTCTCTTTTGATTTCTCTGTTTTCTCTCTTGAGTTACTTACTTGCAATTGTCTAAATATTGGCACCTGTTATGCATACTTTTAGCTCTTGACTGATTACATCGCTGGTTCTCCTACAACTCCTACTTGCAGGACAATTTATAAAATACTAATAATGATAATAAAATGAACAATCCAAATGTCCCTGTATCTGTCATGTGTAGATGCTCATGACGCAGTATTGAAAGGAAATAGAAACATTGTGAAAAGGGAAGAGAGCTACTTTTACTGGAAAGCTTTCTGAATAACCAGATTTTTTGTAAGATTTTGAAGATGCTAAGAGAGGAAATTTTACAGAAATCTTGTGGAAATAATAAAAAATTATGGAGGGTCAATTGTCATAAGCATATCAGTGATTTTAATTTTCTGAATGTATCAGCAATTACAAAAGAATATTTGTGGAATTGGAAGATGAATATCAAAATATGTAACTAATGTGACCGAAACTCAAAGCAAATTTGACTGAATAAAATTCATTTTCTAATTTCTTATCCTTTCTTATCCAAGGATACACCATACATGAAGACGAATATGGTGGTATCGAGGCTGGACGTGGCCATCTTCCATCCAGATCATCTGACTTGTCCATCTTGTTGACTGGTCTTGGAGCTGACCTTGGACCTGTTGGTAGGTCACTGGACAGTGCAATGGTCAAGACTGACCATGGAGTAAAGCATCCTCTTCCGCTTAGTCTTCAACATGCCTTACATCTTGGGGCTTGGATGACTGCACAAGATCCCATGAGTAAGTGATAAAATTTCTTCGACAGTCCAGCTCAAATTCCCTGATAAAGCAGGCAATTTCTGATTAGATTTTTGTCTAGTATTGTAGTTCAGAGATCATGAGTTTTAAAGTTATTGATCACACTTGAATTATTCAGATTTAATATTATTTACTTCAATTTAGCCCCACAATGCCAAATGCATGTGTCCTGTCCATTGATCATAATTTCTTCTCTGGTGATCCAATTCATTATAAATTTATTTTTGGAAAGGACAAAACTTTGTACAAAAATAATAAAATAGCAAAATGTACTTCATAGAGGTACATAGAGAAGATTTTGATTCTTAGACCAATATCCATCAAGATAAATTTTTTTTAAGAGTTGATGGTACTTGATTCAATGTACACAAATTTCTCTAACAGATTCAAAGAATAAGAAGACGGAAAGGAATTTAAGTTTCTCAATTATAAAATTGCATACCTATGCATGATCTGTTGAAACTCAACAAAGTCTGAAAAATAGAATCGGTTTCAAGGAAATTCTTGTACATCATTGATTGAATTTTGTACTTTGGCAGGAGATATAAAAGAGTTTCAATTCAAGATCAGCCAATTTAACCAAAAAAAAAACATGAAACCCAATTACTACAGGTATTTGGCTCATTACATAGAAATTTGCCTTGAGATTTGTCATGGAATTTGAGCTTGACTTTCACGTATTCATTTATACATTGCTTGACTTTGCTAAAATGCTCCGCTGGCCTGTTATAAGGTAGATTTACCTAATGATTCTAGATTGTTTTGATTTTGAAATAAAAAGAGAAGAACTTTACAAAGTCTCTCATCCAGATTATTGCCATACTTTATTTATTCAGAAACATTTAGATGCTTGCAGATATAATTTGCTATGTAGTCTCCTATTCTGAATGTTGCTTTGATGCTAAATAGTATTTTCATTTTATTTGAAAAAGAACTATGTCTGCAATGTGGAAATTCAATAACTGTACCAATTCATGCATTTCTTATTTCATGCCCTGAAGTCGCGCATTTATTGTGATGTCATTCTACATTAACTCTGAGATATTGGTCAAACAAAGTGTAATAAACACCATGAAATAATCCCTGTGTTTCTCAGTAAAAATAATTACAAACCTCATTTATACATAAACTACACTTCCCTGGAATGACAATTGTAGTTCTACCAATTGTTTCCTGTGCTTAGGATTCATTATTCAGTTGAATATCTCTTTGTTTTTGTCTCACCTGCATAGCAGAGTGAGACTATAGGCGCCGCTTCTCCGACAGCGGCAGCGTCAACACCAAATCTTAATCTTAGGTTAAGTTTTTTAAATGACAGCATAACTTAGAAAGTATATGGACCTAGTTCATGAAACTTGGCCATAAGATTAATCAAGTATTACTAAACATCCTGCCTGAGTTTCGGGTCACATGACCAAGGTCAAAGGTCATTTAGGGTCAATGAACTTAGACCATGTTGGGGGAATCAACATCAAAATCTTAACCTAAGGTTAAGTTTTGAAATGTCATCATAACTTAGAAAATATATGGACGTAGTTCATGAAACTTGGATATAAGGTCAATCCAGTATTACTGAACATCCTGCTTGAGTTTCACGTCACATGACCAAGGTCAAAGGTCATTTAGGGTCAATGAACTTTAGCCAAATTGGGGGTATTTGTTGAATTACCATCATAACTTTGAAAGTTTATGGATCTGATTCATGAAACTTGGTCAGAAGAGTAATCAAGTATCACTAAACATTCTGTGCAAGTTTCAGGTCATATGATTAAGGTCAAAGGTCATTTCAGGTCAATGAACTTTGGCCAAGTTGGGGGTATTTGTTGAATTACCATCATAACTTTGAAAGTTTATTGGTCTATAATACTAAATAGGTTCATTATTGCGGATTGAAATAATCGCTAGAAGGTATTCATTTGTCTCGCAATCTACTATGGTCAACAAGGAAATTCGTGATCACTCTCGCAAAAAGTGTTCACTGGCTTTCTAGGAAATTCGTGATCACTCTCGCAAAAAGTGTTCACTAGCTTTCGAGTGCCGCTGCAACTCTTTATCAAGTGACGAAAATTATCTGAAAACGTAAATAAGCCGGGGGTATATGCAAATACGCCGTGGGTCGGCAATATGCAAATTAGACAAAATTGGCGGGCTCGCTATTTTCCCGTGGGCGGGGGCTGACTAGCTGAGCGGTCCCTCATTCGGGGCCGGGAACGATCGGGTCGGCGTGCACTGCCAGGTAAGGGGGTATTGTGCTGTCGGATGGTTCGCATCCAGAAGTCGGGGATGTCGATCCCGCTGTCTCTGTTGAAGTTGTTAGGACAAAGACGTATACTAATAGCCTCCTTAATCCTGCGTGTATACCAATGTCTCTCTTTGGCAATGCAATGTACACCCTCCCAATCTGGGTGGTGTTGCTTCTCCCAAGCATGTTCTGCCACCGCGGATGTGTCGGTTCGCTGTAACCGAACATCGCGCTTGTGTTCAGAAATGCGTTCAACTATCGGTCGGGCTGTTTCTCCGATGTAAGACCCGTCACATCCCTGGCAAGGAATGTTGTATACTACGCCATCACGTCTGTGATCAGGGATAGGGTCTTTGGGGTGTACAAGCTGTTTGTGTAAGGTGGTGTCCGAGCGGAAAACCGTTCGGATACCGTGACCTTCTAATCGGCATTTAAGTTGTTGTGAGAGGCCATCTATGTATGGCAAGACTGTGCAAGTCTTGAAAACCTTCTGATCCCTTGGTGGTTGTTTTTTCTTGAAAGTGTTCTTGATAAAACGGCGTGGGTAGCCGTTGCTGTACAAGGCGCCACGTATGTGTGCTCTTTCTTTCGGGAGTTCAGGTGGGTGAGTTATGATACGTGCTGCTCTGTCGAACAGGCATTTAACAAGACCCTTCTTGACCGATTTGTCGTGATGAGAATCATATGGTATGTATTGGTCTGTATGAGTGGGCTTGCGGTAGACAGAGGTGGAGAGTTTCTCGCCCTCGTGTCTTTGGACTAGCGTGTCAAGGAATGCTAATTTCCCTCCTTGCTCAGTCTCCAGAGTGAACTGGATGGACGGTTGCTGGCTATTCATGTATGAGAGTAGGCTGTCTGTTTCGGATCTGTTTACGATTATGAAAGTGTCATCGACGTATCTCTTCCACACCCGAGGGTGGCATGTGGAAGGACACTTGGGCAAAGCGTTCTGTTCAAAACCTTCCATATATAGGTTAGCCACAACCGCTGGTCTAGTTCATAAAAATTGGACATAAGAGTAATCAAGTATCACTGAACATCCTGTGTGCATTTCAGGTCACATCACCAAGGTCAAAGGTCAATGAACTTTGGCTATAATGGGGGTATCTGTGAATTACCATCATAACTTTGAAAGTTTATGGATCTGATTCATGAAACTTGAACAAAGAGTAATCAAGTGTCACTGAACATACTGTGCGAGTTTCAGGTCACATGATCAAGGTCAAAGGTCATGTAAGGTCAATGAACTTTGGCCAAGTTGGGGATATTTGTTGAATTACCATCATAACTTTGAAAGTTTATTAGTCTAGTTCATAAAACGTGGACATAAGAGTAATTAAGTATCACTAAACATCCTGTGCGAATTTCAGGTCACATGACCAAGGTCAAAGGTCAATGAACTTTGGCCATGTGGGGGAGTATCTGTTGAATTACCATCATAACTTTAAAAGTTTATGGATCTGATTCATGAAACTTGGACATAAGAATAATCAAGTATCTTTGAACATTTCGTCCGAGTTTCAGATCACATGACCAAAGTTAAAGGTCATTTAAGGTCATTGAACTTTGGCCATTTTAGAGGTAATTATTAGATTGTTGTCATAACTTTCAAAGTTTTATAGATATAGTGTATAAAATGTGGATATAGGGGTAATCAAGTTTTACTGACAAGTTTTAGGTCACATGATCAAGGTCAAATGTCAATGAACGTAGTATTGTATCATTATATGAATGGTGTTTTTTTAAAATAATTATATGATAGTAGTTTTCAAAGTCAGCACTGCTGCTATATTTAATCGCGTGATGCAGGTGAGACCGCCAGAGGCATTCCACTTGTTTTAATTTTCCTTTGCAGTTCCTGCTATTTTGTTCGTTTTTTTAGGAAAAAGTGGTTGACTCACAAGCCTCTCATGATAATTTATATTGGTGATGCATGTATTATGAAATGCATGAATTTGATAGGTTAGTTGGTGCATTTGCTTCACTTTGGAATCTCAACAAATCGGTATTTGTAAGAATTAAAAACGAAGGCATGAATAATGTAACATTGTTTCTGCATTTGTATGTAGAACAGTTACTGCAAATTTTTAATGAATGATTCTTTAATGTATGGAAACCTCATTTAGAATTTTGTGTAATTTATTTTCTTATATAAAGATGTGGATTGTAAAGCAAAAGTGGCTCAAAACAGACTAGAAAAAGCTATTGAGAGTGAGTGGGGGGTGAGAGATGAGAAAAACAAATACAGCAACCATGGTACAGCAATTATGGTATTAAAAACTAGACTTATCCAAGATTAAGGTGAAATATCATTCAAAATTCAAGTATTATCTGGCTGCACCCAAATTCATGACTGAAGTAATCAAATGATTGAATCCCAGATCGGTTTAGGGCTCCCTCTATAGACTTCATGATGTTTGATGTTTGCTCCATCTTCAACTACTTCTAGATGGTTGGCAATATCTCTTACATGTATCCCCAAGTTATTCTAAACTAAAACTATCACAATTGTCTGTAATCATAACCCAACAAAATAGGGTAATTAAATAGGTATTCCACTTGAGTATTGATAGGAATTGATTAGAGTAAGATTTTTTTTTAAATCAGATGAGTTGTGGAATTGAAACAGTTGTAAGCATAATGCCTGGAATGAGTGAGTTGATATGTTACATCCACACCTTTTTTTATTACATGAAATCGCAATAATTTCATTTTCCCATTATGTAACAATTACAGCTTTTATTGTTTGCACATTCATTAGGAGGTATTTTTGTTATTATATTCTTGATGCAGAAAATTAGAATGATTACAATTTTCATGAATCAAATAAAAGAGGAAAGCGAAAAAGGTGGGTATTCGACATAATCACCAAAGGATTACAGACTTACAACTTAAAATGCGAAACTATCATAAACTTTATTATTTTGTCATTCAATTTTAAAGGATACAGCATTTTTAATTCAACTGTGCTTGCTCATGTTATATTAAGTTTACACAACCTGATATACAACTCGAATGGGGGGGGGGAAGCTCTTTTCAGTTGGAATCAACAGGATTTTATTTTGCACAGCTCATGAATACAGGGATTTCCAGGTCGTATATTTGGCAATATTGAGTATATCAATACATGTAGTATTAAACACATTTTGTGTAATGATTTCCTTTGCATAAAGCAATATACCATTGCATAAAGCAATATACCAGAAGAAATACATGTAATTATATATCCCTGATTGCAGTGCCCAACTCTGGGTTACTGAGAAAAAAGAATAAATAACATTACGTGACATGGATTATCTCAAAGAATCATATTTATTAGGTTATCTTTCACAGATCTTCATTTAGCGTTATTGATAAGAAATAAAAACCAACAAAATCCAATCAACTCCAAAAGAAATGCATCTTAATTGTATTGATAAGACCAGAATAATTGGTGGTTCAGTTAATTTGACTTTCATTATTTTTTTTACCGCGGCAAATTACCCTACAGGGTATATATTCCTTGCTTTTGCAATTTTTGTCCCTTACTGCTGCCTTCGTTTCTCTATATATCTATCCATCTGTCTATCTTTCAGTCAATCTTTTGTTGCATTTATTTTTCCTTTGATCTATCTATCTGTGGTGTCAGTTTATCTTCTTTATCTATCCATCCATCAATGATTGTCATTTTTGTTTGTATTCACTTCTCTCACTTCATCTATCAATCCCCTTTCCTCCTCTCTCCCTCCCTCTCTCTCCCCTCCCCCTTCCTACCCTCTTTCCACTCCCCCTCTCTCTCTCTCTGTCTCCCCCAACATCACCATCATCTCTCTATCCTCATCATCACCCTTTCTTTGTCAATCAACTCTGTAATAAAGACCTGCCAATGTACGTTTCTTTTCCACCCCCATGCATACATAATAGATCATAACACTGTGCACACTTGACAGGTGAATACCATGACAGATGACTTTACAAGGGACACGCGAGTGGTCACTGCCCCACACATTCAGATTCCATTCTATCCTTTAGGAATTTCCAGCATGATTGCGTGCTTGGAGAATGTGTTTAGTTGATTGTGTGGTTTTTAATTAGCATATTCATTTAATCGTGAACAAGAGTTAGGTGTACAATTGTCAGAATCATCTCAATATGTTTATAATGGAAAAATAGAGAAATAGACGAAGGGAATTTATGTACAGTGTATGCTGTCAGGTCCTAGTTCCAGAGAGACTGTGATCTGAATAACCATAAGTGTTGACCTATACCATATTTTAAATCTAGGAGCAATGGAATGGTTTGTTTGTTTATTTATTTATCCATTTATTTATTTGTTCATTCATGTATTTGTTTGTATATTTGTGTATTTATTCATATACTTATTTTTCTATTTATTTATTTGTTTATTTTATTATTCATTTTCATATTTGTATATTTATTTTATTATTTATTCATTTGTTGATCTATCTAAATATTTATTCATGTATTCATTCATTCACTTATTTGTTCATTTGTACATTTTATTTAGTTATTTATCAATTTGTTTTATCTTTAGACAAGATGGTCTCTTCATTGCAAAAAACTGCTTTTTAAGAAAACACTTTAGAACGTTAGAATCAAATGACAGAAAAGAGTTATAAACACAATGCCAAGAACAGTACACCTAAGTTTTAAGTTTACTCTCTGTTAAGAGTACCATGTGTTCTTGTTGTCATCCTGTAGTAAAGGAGATTATCAAAAATATCACTTTTAAATTGCTGTGTACTTAAAAACCCATTATCTCATCTGATAAAAGGAGATGCAAATTTTGCCATTTTGGGCTACCCAGGTCTTAAACCATGGTTCAATTTGAAATTTGTTTCAAAGTATCTCAACAACATTTCCAGATTGTTTACCAACATTTAACCCACAGATTTAAGTCTTATTTTCAAGTTTTATTTCTGTGTTCAGAATGTCTTGTACTGGAATATGATTTTATTTAGGTGGTTGATTGTCATCACCCAATGCCTTATGACAAGGATTACTTTCACACCCCTCTCTAGTCTGTACTTTAAATCAGTCTATGGAAGTATGAATCCCATTTATATTATCTCATCAGTAAAGGTGATTCCAGTTTGGATATTTTTGGCTAGTCATATTTGTACCATCCTTGACTTAAAGTTAAACCTCTGTTCATCAGAGCATCCTTTATTTCCCTAGTCTATATCGTTCCATGCCTAATAATGGAGATGTCAAGGATCACTCTCACACCTCTTTGCACTATGAATTCCATTTATCTCATCCCATTATGGAGATTTACATTACTTCCATACAACTACCCTAAGATGGCGTGACTTCTTTTTTGTGTAAAAGCCATGCTCTTTCTTTGAAATGGGCAAGGTTTTACTATGTACATGTACTTAAAGAGAGCAGTTGGACGGCGGAAGAACAGTGATGCAAATGGAGAGTGAGAGAAAGAAAAAAAAACAGAGAGCGGAGAAGGAGAAAGTGGGGGAAATAGAGAGGGAGAGAGAATGTGCATAGGAAGGGAGAAGGGCAAGTGGTATTTACATGTAAAAAAGAAGAAGATAGAATGGGGTTGTTATATGCCCTCTTTAGCTACTTAGTAGTCAGTTATCATGGAAAAGAATAAGAAGATAATAAGAGACTCAAAGAAATGTTTCTTTAAATGATAAGTGATTCCTTATGAATAAACATTCTGTAGTCTCATTGTTGCAATTTTTTTTTGCTTGAAAATTTCATCTTGAAATAATACCCCAGAAAGAGAATATTAATGAAAAAATTATCAATAACCCTTACAATATCCTTCACACTTCATCACACTTCATCACAATCATTTACAGGGATGAGTTGGAAAGATCTGACCAATTTTTTCCAAGAGTTTACTGCTTAATGGGGCAGAAATTTGATTAAGGGTGCATTCGTGGCGGTCTCCTACCCTATCACTGCTGTGACCTTGATTTGCGCTTCGGCACAGCGGGGGAGTGATACTGACACCGCTCTAAAATGTCTCTCTTCCTGCGATCTTGCCGGGTTTGGGGTTGATTAATCCAGTGACAATTTCTCTCCCGGAATTAATGAATTGAAATGTTGAAAGCAATCTTCATGCAATTTTGCGTGATGAAGTTATAAACTTTGACAGCTTATTAAAGCAATCCATTCAACTGTTACTTCTTTGCATGCCATTTGAATCTTTACACAGATTAAGTTCAAAGAAATTTATGACCTAAAGATATTTGGTTTTCTCTTTACATGCTTTTGAAAAATATAAAAAGCACAACAAATTCCAAGATAAATCCTTTGTACACATTTTCTTCAACTTCTTCATCTTTTCAGCACCAAGTAGGATAATATACTATCATTTTGCTAGGTATGGGAAGATGATCTATTTTTCAAATATATTTATTAATTCAGTGATAACAGTTTGCGGGGAGTTCTGCTGTCATTGCAGAATGTAAAAACAAATTAATGAATTTTTCAGATTGAATGTAGAAATTTCACTCCTTGAGCAATTAATTGAATTGCCCCTTTTCTCTGAAAGAAAGGATTTTCTGTCGTACTCAACATACACTGCAAGTGACGTTTACAGCCAGGGAACATTGTAGGAAGCTCTTGGACCCTCTAGCGTACCAGATCTCGGGATGTCTTTAGCTGTTTTTTCAGCTGCACTCGGGGTAGGAGAATAAAATGAAAGAAGAAATGCAGTCACAGATCTGCACTGCTTTATGCTTAGTATTACTGAATGTATAATAGCATACATAGAATGCCAGGTATGTGTTAAGAATTGGGCTGACTGATATTACAATCCCATCACCATCCTGTAGCTTTATCCTACTGCCAAAACCAATGACACACCATAATGCCTTGATCATGCTGTACTTTCTTACAGGTATTCAAAACAGACATGTCATTTAACCATTTTATAGAGCAGTTTCAGAAACGAAAATTGAGGAGGCAAGAATTGCAAGAATCACATAGCACAAATACCCTTTTCCTCTGAAAGAAGAGAAATTGAGCAAGTTGGAACATTGTCAAAGAAAATAATTTTGTCTTTTATAGGACATACTCAGAATATGTAGATAGGGCATTTTCAAAATTTGTAATAAAAAGAGTGGAAATTTTATTCTTTGTACAGGGTTTAATACAGGCTATCAATTTCATTGGGATGCACATGCTTTCAAGTATTCACTGGATTTGTCACAGAAGCAAAGAAGGTGAGCAGAAATATGATATGCAAAATCTTTGGAAGATAGGAATTTTTGATAATTCATTTGAGAGGGATTCTGAAAATGTCAACAGGATTTGGAGGGAGTAGAAATTAATAATTTTGGATGTAGAATTAAAGCTTCCTCCGAGCTGTTTCACAAAATTGTTTGTGAACTTGTGCATGACCTAATGAATGGCAGGAACATAATGCAGACAGTCAATTACTTTTTATTTGTCTCAATCATATTAGCTGAAGTTAGAGTATGCATATGGCAATGTACAAGTACTCTTCAAACCTATTTTTGTCTCACCTGCATAGCAGAGTGAGACTATAGGCGCCGCTTTTCCGACGGCGGCGGCGGCGGCGACGGCGGCGTCAACACCAAATCTTAACCTGAGGTTAAGTTTTTGAAATGACAGCATAACTTAGAAAGTATATGGACCTAGTTCATGAAACTTGGCCATAAGGTTGATCAAGTATTACTGAACATCCTGCCTGAGTTTCATGTCACATGACCAAGGTCAAAGGTCATTTAGGGTCAATGAACTTAGACCATGTTGGGGGAATCAACATCAAAATCTTAACCTAAGGTTAAGTTTTTGAAATGTCATCATAACTTAGAAAATATATGGACCTAGTTCATGAAACTTATACATAAGGTTAATCAAGTATCACTGAACATCCTGCTTGAGTTTTACATCACATGACCAAGGTCAAAGGTCATTTAGGGTCAATGAACTTTGGCCGAATTGGGGGTATCTGTTGAATTACCATCATAACTTTGAAAGTTTATGGATCTGATTCATGAAACTTGGACATAATAGTAATCAAGTATTACTGAACATCCTGTGCAAGTTTCAGGTCACATGATCAAGGTCAAAGGTCATTTAGGGTCAATGAACTTTGGCCAAATTGGGGTATTTGTTGAATTACAGCCATAAATTTGAAAGTGTGTTGGTCTAGTTCATAAAACTTGGACATAATAGTAATCAAGTATCACTGAACATCCTGTGCGAGTTTCAGGTCACATGATCAAGGTCAAAGGTCATGTAAGGTCAAAGAACTTTGGCCACGTTGGGGGTATTTGTTGAATTGCCATCATATCTCTATAAGTGTATTGGTCTAGTTCATAAAACGTGGAAATAAGAGTAACCTAGTATCACTGAACGTCTTGTGCGAGTTATAGTAGTTTTCAAAATCAGCACTGCTGCTCTATTGAATCGCGTGATGCAGGTGAGACGGCCAGAGGCATTCCACTTGTTAAGATAAAGTGTCTATTTGGGGGCCTTATTTTTGTAAATGGCATTATTGCAAAAGAAATTGTTAGTATGTGATGAGCAATCTTTGACTTCAATTCAAACACTTCATTTTCCAGTGATGAGTGAAGTAAAAAACAAATGTAACTTTGTAATCAGCTACTTGTATATTACCCCCCCCCCCCTGATGTACATGTTGTAGATTGTACATGTATCTAGGACTGGATCAGTGATGCATGCCAGCACAAATTAAATTCCTCTTGAACTCCTTCCTCATGTGACTTATCTTTCCTTCAAGTAAATGACTAGAGTTACTTTAGCAGCATTTCCATGAACTGGGTAAGTGCCCCATGACATTTTCTCACGTCATAGTTTGAAATTTACATTTTAAACCAAGCCTTTTGAATCAATGATTTGGCCAAAGCAATTAATCAAATCTCAGTATTCTCCATACGGTTGGTAAAGGGCATTTTTATTGAGTGTTAAAAAGATTGTGCCAAGATTTAAAGTTTAGTTAATAAGTGCTGTTAACGTAAAATCTTTTTTGAATTCACATGTTTTTATATAATTTAGATCTGTATTTTAAGGTAAAGCCAGGCTCTCTGAGGGAGCAATTCCAGAAATGTATTTATTTGTGATCATCCTAATTAAATAGGATGTATGTGGATAACTAAATGAATTACAAATTGAAATCTGTTTATTTATGATGGAGGACACACAAAACGTAAAGAAAACAAAATGATGATTATTATGTATATTGCAATTGTTGCAATAAACATGATTATCATCGTTTTAACTTATAACACTCCTGGAATGAACATTTTATTTAAAGAATTATCATTCAGATATAAGATACATTTATTATACATAAATATTAAGATCTCATGCCAGAATATCAACCATATATATTCAGGCATGATATTCTCCCGATTGAAATCGGAATTCTGATTTTTTAAATGATTTTTGTCCGATTTTTTTTTTAACGTGAAATCCTTTGCCCAGGAACATTCTCATGCTGTTTTTACTGCTTTTTAAAGTCAAATGATAAAATTATCATACAGACTCGCCTTGAAAAATCATGGGGCGCCTCGGACTTTGGTCACTAGTTGCTAAGATTAGATTTATTTCCTTGGATCTGAATTGGCCTGCTGATTGGAAAATATTGATGGTGTGAAGGAGGCTGATAGCAACATGCCTTTAATATGCAGGGTTCACTAGAGTGATGTATTAAATGGATCTCATGATGATTGAGAAGGTGATTGAGTTGAATGATTCTTTAAACGTAATGATGTTTGAATGATGATCCTAGAGAAATACACAGTTAAAGAGTTTTCTAATGAAGTGATGTTTACTGAGTGACAGTTTGATGGGTCATTTACTGTACATAGTCTTTATATAAGTACAATAAGTTCAATTTTACTTTGATTATTCAAAAAATGAGTACAGCAATGATAAGTATGAATAATTTCCAAATATATTTATAGTACTTACATGTAATAATAATGATGGAATATTTCAGCTTATCATTTGTTTGGAATGTGGAAAATCATACTGTCATCAGTACCAGCAATAATCATCACCATCATCAACATAATTGTTATCAATTCTTCTAATAATTTTTCTTTTGATCATTTAAAAAAAAATCAGAAAGGACCTTTTACAAAGAGAATTTTCTTTTTCCAAAACATTACACTAATCTCTTATTTTTAAAGCTGTGATGGACATGATCCTTATTTTCTTTCAATCATTGAAATTCACTAATTCCTAAAATAGAAATATGTAGCAAAGCAAAAATTGGATATGGATTGGATTTCAAGAGTTATTAGAAAATAAAAATGCAAACCCTGTTTTGACTCTCTCATTTATATGCTGTGCAGTTTCTCTGATTCTTGAATCTCAAGATAATCACTGACACATTAGTAATGAAAATTCTCTTTTATGGAGTTAATGCCTCTGAATAAAGGATCCCCAGAAAGAGATTAACCTAATCAGGCAATCACTGGTGAAAGCTAAAGTAGATATGAATACAGTCAATGTAGTGGTTTACTTGAGAATGATTAAAAAAAAAGAAACGACAGGTTCAATACAAAATACTGGTTTTCCTTCTGTCAGTATTTATTGTAGGAAAGGGAAAGATACTTTTCTTGTACAAGGAAGTACAAATTTTCATTGGTCAATACAATTATGTAACTTACAACAGTTAGAATTCTTGGCTTTGTAATGCATTTATGGGGCCCCATCATATTATCATGCATATTATAATAAACTGCAGCCCCCATTACACAGTTTGGACATCTCTTTTTTCTTCCAAAAATTGTGTGTATTTAAATGCAGTGATGGATCTAAAGGTCTGAGAGATAAGAGGAAATCCTTCTCAACTATATGAAGTGCAAAAGAAGTATCCCAAATATTGTTTTTGCAACCATGATCTCCATGTACACTTTGTCTTTGAGCTTTGAAATATGGAAGAGAAACTGCTTGAGAGCATTAGAACACTTATTTGAAAATCTAAAGGGCAAATTTGTATATGAAATCAAGTGATAGACCTTAAACCATGTTTCCAGGATTATGTATGACTGAAGTTATAAATTTGCAGCTGATTTTGATTCAGAAAATTGAATTTAAGACCTAGTAGTTAATTATTATTTTTTTAATGAGAATAGGAGAATATACATCTGCACCTGATCAACTTAGTATCTTACCAGTACTAGGATTGATAATAGCGACAGTAACACTAACAGCGATGAGGATGATGATGATATTGGTGATTATACTAACAATGTTAATTTTGATGGTGGTGGTTGGAATGATAATAGAAAGAAAGATGAATTATTATTACACATAAAATATAGGCGAGCACAAGCTGTACAATTTAGAAAGTTATTCACTGACGGTTGAAGCCTGCTTGTCCCTATTTTAATTCATTACTAAATTGTATGATTGTGCATCCCCTAAAACAGGTATCATGTGGAAGATATACAAAAGAAATATGTTTCATTGGATGAATTTACAGATCTTACAATTACATCAAAATTTAATTTGATCAGACATTTAGGTCACATTTTTGCCTTGTTTATATAAAACCCCTTCTAAAGCAAAGAATGTGCTGAAAATTTTAGGACAAATCTTTGTCTGTAGCTTTCTAATATTTAATTAATATTTTTAAAGTGGGTGCTCAAATGGTTATTTTTGAATAAAAATGAAAACATATACAGAGGGAGGATGCTAGATGCCAAATTTGAATTCTAACGACTAAAAACCCCAGTATGATATTGACTGTTACACTTTTGTAATATTGGAATATTAGGTGAAAGTCAAGTATTATTTACATTACTGACCCTTTACCAAATCCTTAGGTTGGTTTTAATGAATTTTGTTTCACTCAGTAGCATTCTAACTAATTACCATATTGAGATGGATGACACTAAAAAAAACTCCTCATTATGGCATCCCATGCTCCTTGGAACACTTAATTAGAAGGAAGTATGTTAGAAAAAGAAATACATTTGTGACACACAAAGGTTTGAACCTTTGCCTCTTATTAAATCAAGTGCTCAAACCTCTTGACAATGACACCTCTAGTGCCTTGTAATGAGTTTGTGTGAATGTATACATACATGAATGAACATGAGCGGGCAGGCCTACTGAGAGTATAAGCCTGACATTTTTATTAAAGCAAACATCAAATTGACACAATGGAATACGTCCACTTCATGGTTGTTACCCAAATATGTCAACATCAGTTTGATAACATTATATTCAGTATGTCGTTCCTTCAAAAAACAAGTTTCTTAGAATGTCAAACATGATCATTTGACTACATTATAAATCAAGAACTCTTCATTGTTGTCAGAAGAGCCATGCTTGGGGGAAGTCTTTTGAATATTATATTTGAATACTTAATTCATTTTAGTTGCACTTCCTTACAATTAAACACACTTAGATTATTAGATTTACTTTTTTTTTTTTTTTCATTCTAAGGGAATTATCAACTTTTACTACACGGGTGTCTCTTTTTTTATGTAAAACTTAGTGTCCTACAAACTGTAATTGCTTATAGATTATGAAATGTCATCTGACAAACTAGTAGGGGTCTAGGGAGGTTACTTTTTGCCATTTACTTAAAAATGTGAAGAAAGGAAAACCTTTTTAACCTCTTGCTACTTGCAACAATTTTTCTCATTTAATAATTAAAACTATTTCTTTTGAAAAGACTAAATTTCAGAAAAAATTTAAGTGTAAACTCTACCAGTACTAAAAAATGTCTGGCTATTAATTGAAAAGGATGCACATCTCTTCCTCTCTTTCTTTTCTTTCTCTTTACTTAACAGCTTTATCTGGCAAATAAGGGTGAAGTCAGCCATTTGAGGGTCATAAGGGCTTTAGGTATATCAAATTGTATTAGTCAGTGTCCTTTTGGCATTGTTCCGATTAAATAAAAACAAATGTGCCTACTGGACAGGTGCCTTTTTCCAATCAGTAGACTAGCGGATGTGTTTCTCACATACGTCATTTTCCGGAGAGTATAGGAACACATTTGAAATGAACACTCCCACATGAATTACATTCAAAGTGGGAGTATTGGAAGGGACTGGAATGCATGATTTTAGTGCTTTTACTATGGTAGACTTTTGCATTGACATTTTTTTATTTGTATCATGTGATTTTCTTATATTTCATTTGCTTATTTTCAGTGAAGTTCCAGTTAGATTTGTGTATGTCTTATTTCTTTCTGGGTGTTGGGGGGAAAGAAAAACAAATAGAGGAAATAAAAATTGAAAGTAACATGAAGGTGTAGAAAGTGCTATTTTATATTCCATAAAAATGTTCATTTTACCTTCAAATATTGTGAGACATAAATGATTAATTTTCTTTATGCATTATATTTGTCCTTCATCAGTCACTTTTTACCTTGTTTATGGCCATTCCTTCCACCCCAGGTGATACAACATTTTCTCCACAGACATTAGCTCCGGTTTTAAGGACATAGTGGTATAGTTAGGATTGTGATAAAGTTTTTGGTTCAGAATAATGTAAAGATAAGGATGATGGTTTATTTAGTTTCGGAGGTTATATTTTATGTTTGGCTTAAGCACAGATTTTTCATCAGAGCAAATGTCATGGATTCCCATCTCCCCTCTCTCTCCCTTCCCTCCCTCTGTCTTTATTTCTCTCATCTTTTTTTTATCTGTCTGTCAGCCTGTCTCCCTTATTCTCTCTCCACTTCCTCAATCTGTTTTGCTCTCTTTGTTTGAATGTCCCGAATCTCTCCTGTGTATTTCAATAATCCTTGGCTTGAGGATCTAGTATTCACCTCACAGATCCATGAGATACCTCTGGATGAGGAATGATATATCCCGAGCAGTCCATAAAACCCACATGGTTATAGATATGGCGGCTGTCGTGCTCTGCATGCATATAACCCCATTACCATCATGGGATAGAGGATGGGTTGAGAGGAGTACCATTACTTTGGTCGATGGGGCGTTGGATACTTGTTGAGTGTCTCCAAGACCAAGGGAATTCATTCCTTTTTCTTTTTGTTTTGATTTTCAAAGAGGATCAAATGTCCAGTTGATTGAGGATGTGATACTAGTTTGGGGATTTTAGAAGATGGGGAAATCATTCAGGAGTTCACAATAATCCATTCAAATTACAGATTTAGGACTTTTCAAAATGGCTTGGGGGAAGTTGGGGTGTTGTTCAGCAAAAGTTGTTAATGGCATCTTGGTGAAGATACAAATTACAAGCAAGTTTCAAATTTTAACAAGTAGATGGGTATATAACGTTTATCTTACTGCATCTCAGAAAGTTACCCCCCCCCCCAAAAAAAAAAAAAAAAAAAGCCCTGTGATTTTAGTAGATTCCAATTTTGAGAAGTTGCTCTTTATCATTTTTTAAAATTTGAATATATATTATATTTTTTTGAGGGGGGGTAGGTTACGTTAGCATCATGGGTTTGCATTCATGCTGAGAGTCTGAGAATATTTTTAGGATTGCTCATTGAATCTTACCCAAATGATAGCAGGGAAATCAATAAATGGGAGTCTTCTTTTCTTATTACAGTCTTCAAGTTTTCTTTTACAACCTCACTTTGAGGATGAATAATGTATCCTGTTATATGCAGGTGCCTATGGTGCAAGAAAGCCTTTTAATGTGTTTGAAAAATGACAAATAATTTGCCACCCAGTGGATATATAATGTTTTAACAAAGAAGAGTTACAGTATCTGTAGATCAATCTTCTGTTAGACATGTTAACTCAATTTCTGTGGATTCACTGCCATAGAACATCTCAGATATACATGGCACCGTACTGAGTGATTCAGCTATTTCCCTTTTAGAAATGTAGAATTGTTTGCATGAGGACTTTTTTCTCAACAACCAAGAAGAATTGAGATGGCAGACGTGCAGACAAAGAGACAGAGAGGTAGAAAGAACAAGAGGGAAGGAATCAGAAATAAAGCAAGTTAAGAACAGCATCTTTGATAGTATAGGAAATATGCATTATGCACAAGAAGATTGTAATGAAAGAAAGCGATTATAGAAATTGATCTTTAATGATGGCAATGAACATTGAATCGCCAGCCAGAGGAGAGGTTGACTTAGATAGATTTATGTCCTATGTGGCAGAGATTGGTTTTGTGATGAAGTATATGGATATTGTATTCTCTGAATTATTCATAACTTGATTTGGGATTTTCATCCACAGGTCAACCTGAACTATCTGCAGGCTCTTGGGAAGCGATCATTGGTATTAAGAAGGATCCATCTGTCCCATCTTGGCTTAAGGTATTTATCACATCCACAGTATAAGCATTCTTAAAGACAAATCCACCAAAATATTGAGTTCATCATTTGATTAATTGAAATAGAACCAAACGATCATGACTGAAAAGTTAATCAAATTCATTTTGAATTAGAGAGATAATGCATCCTAAGGTTTTACATTACTTTATGATAGATGCAGTATATTAGCATGGGCAGTATCCAAATGAGTTAGGTGGTGAAGATTTCATTATCACTTTTTTGATGTATAAAGCTTTTATTCCATCATGTAAATTATAGTTTTCTTGCCAAACTCTACTTTGGTATTTTGATACAGGGATTGACTTTTTCATTGTCACATCTGTAAAATCAATTAGCATAGAACTTGCCTTTAGTATATAGAAATACAGCATGCCAGCCTAATCAAGTAATTCAAACCATATGCTACATTTCTTGATACTAAGTTAAAGGTGATGCAACTTAACCTCAAATTATCTATTGATTAGACTTATCTTTGTCTAACCCAGATGCCATGAGAGAGAGCCTCTGAAAAAAAGAATCATAATCTATTTTTTTTAAGTGTTGCGTACAGTAATGGAATGTGGTATGACATATTGTAAGAATATTTTGAAATTGTATGCAGTATTATGTGTTGGAAAGAAATATAAAAACTAAATAAGCTGTGTGATTACTGAGATCTAAGATAAGATGCCCATAACAGATTTGATGCACCCTTAATACTGATCTCATATGAATTACAAAATCTCAGGGTCTTTTATTCATACCTTATTTTTCATCAAATATGAACACTCTTATGTGAAACTTATTGGCCCGAATTCACAAAGACGGTTTTTGAAACCATCGGTTGAACCCATGGTTTATGCAGATTTCCTGTATAGATTACGCTTATTTACCGCGTATATTAAAAAATGTCCAATGCTGATGCGCGCTTTTGTCACATTGCGCCAAATTGACGCCTGTTGCCATGGTTATCTACGCTATTTTATTCATAAGTCCACTGTTTTGAATTAATGAGTCCACTTTTCAAACAGAGGACTCATTGATAAAATAGCGTAGATAACCATGGCAACAAGTGTCAATTTGGTGCACTGCGAAAAATATGCGCATCAGCAGTAGAATTGTTTATATCCGCGGTAAATAAGCGTCATTTATACAGGAAATCTGCATAAACCATAGATTCAAAAGGTGGTTTTAAAAACTACCTTCGTGAATTTGGGCCATATTGTCTGGATTTGTGACAGCAAAAATACTTGTCTCTTGTGTACTACTACAAAAGCGCTACTGTGTCCTTATCATTACTACTCTCTTGAAATAGAATTGTCTGTTTTGTGCATCAGTGAATTCTTTTGTTCTGAATGCTATTTTCAGTGAGTACCTGCAGCTAGTTGCAAGAGAAAAAAATGTCATGATGTAAGCTCATGATCCTTAATTTCCTCTCAGTTATCCTATTGTAAGATGCTTCAAATAGAATGACAGTCGGTTTAATAGAGTTTTGATAGCTCTTGCTTTATTCTTTCTGCGTATGTAATATCTTACGATCACCTATGAGTGATCAGAGGATATTTAGATTCTGCTATTCAGAGGGTTTGTCCTCGTAGGAAAGCTCCATTTTCCTTTTTCTGTCACTTGGGGTTTTACTTTTAGTTTTCTTTTGTTTTTGTCTTTGCAGGTGTTGGTTGTTGTCTATTGAAATATGTTGAAAACCCAGTCACCTAATTTGTAATATTAATATGTGGTGTATTCCAAGTCTACTAATGATTAAACTTGCATAAGTAAAAGCAAATCTATTCACAAATATGATCATGTTTACACATCTCTGTCTCAACTGACAGTTTTTAATCAACGAATAATGTATTCAAAAATATTGAAATTATCAATGGTATGACATTTTTTTTCATATTTATCAATATTTTGAGAGATTTCTTGTATTTTGTAATTTTGATAAAAACAATGTTAATGAATGAAACAAAAGAAGAAATAAGAGTTCAAGGAATACTTATTAAATCCCAAGTTATAAGAATTTGTTTTGCCAAAGAATTTTTATGTGGTGAGGAAGAATATGTTATGCATAGGGATACTGTTACGATACTGCAACAAATAACAATGAAAATTTAGTTTTAAATTTGATTTCCTTTTTTTTATTACAGGAAATAATTAACCATACACAAACAAATCAAAAATAATAATGATCTTACATCTCTTGAAGTGTCAGATGTGCAATCCAAAGTTATGATAGTCCAATATTTAATCCAGATAAAATCCAAGTTGGTTGGCAAGTTTCCTCAGATTAAAGTTCACAATGATGGCGATGATGAAATTGATGTTGAAGCACGATAAATAACAAGAGTCACTGTAACGAGTTGAAAATGTCTGTGAAGACGATGTTGATGATGATTAACAGTCAATTTTAGCAATCCATGGGTTGAAAAACGTTCATTAAAACAGGTTGATGATCTCGATGAGAACTGAGGATTCCTCTCTCAAAGTAACTGCCAACAGTTCATTGATGGCATGCAAATAATTCCACAGAAGATAAATGTTGTATTCCAGTTGGAAATAAACTATGCTCTGACATAAAGTCTGGCGTGAAACTGAGTTCTGATCTGATATGATGTCCTTGAAGAAACTGCCAGCTGATATACAAATTATTCACTATTCTGGAAGCTTCTAGTATTGTCTATAAAAAGAACATTATCCTTCTTTCTAGAATAGTCCAATTCTAGAAGACTCTTGAATGACCTCAGTGAAATTAACAATGTAAACAACATAGCTAATCCTATTGTCCTTTTCACTGCCACTAGCAGTCTATTGTCTGTCTCAGTACATTCCAGAAATAACAAAGATTAATCTCATGAAATAATATTCTTAATCATTATATATATGCTATGAATATCCTTAAAGATAAAATAACTAAATAAATGTAAATGTAAATAAATGAATGTAATTGCTCTTACAATTCTTCTTATATATAACAATACATGTAACTAGTATGTGAAGATCCATGATAGAAATAAGGGAGAGAGAAAATTGATGGGAAGCAGGGGGAATAATTGTCACACTTACTTGTGAAAGAGTTTATACTGGGTGCACAACATGTGATCAGTTACCACAACTCAATTAGACCGAGGATGGCTTAAGACAGGGTGAACACTGTTTTGATAAAAAGGTAATGAAACCCCAATGCTACTGACAAATTGATCTTTTCTTTTAATACTGCTGAAGGGGTTCACATTGCTTTATTGAATCAGTCAGAGCTCTAAATTAGAGAAATGGAATTGCATTGATTTCAACATGCTGAAAGTTGAATCTTACATTCAGTGAAAAGGGCCATCACTTCAGTGGTAGAACAAAATTCTATATTAGTCACTGAATAGAACTAGATTACATGATAATAAAAAATACAAAGATTTATTCCTCCTTCGCAATCACCCCACATACACAGTATCCAAGTTTAAAGACTTCATACCATTAACACAAAGAACATGGGTAATCCTTTAAGTCTTTGCAAGGTATATGTGCCCTAGATATCTAATTTTAATCGAAATATTTATGGGATTTCCACAATAGTTGGAAAAATTAATTTGCGCCGGCTTTGTTGACTAACGATAAGCCAGCTAATAAAGTAAAACTTATGGTTTTGTATTAAAAAAGCAAATATTTCAATTACCTGCAAGTTTGTAATTATTCAATCAATCAATACTTAGCAAGAATAAAATGGTTAGACAAAACTCTGTCGGGAATTCACCTCTAAATACAATTGCACATTCAGACCAAGCAGAAAATAGATACCATAAAATGTATTGGAATGTAAAGGCATATTAAAAACATGTTCATTAAAGTACACCTAACTTAATTTGGCAAGTAGAAAGCAGTGCTAATAATCCCAGTGAAGAGATGGTACTGGGAACTCAATATCAATTGATTTTCCCTAGATTGATTGTCTTAGCGTGGATAAGATGATATTTAAAAAATATATGACTCCCGTAAGTATACTATTTTGTTTAAGGTTAATTGTTATCTAGAGGGTAAGTTAATCCAATGAAGTAGGGTTATGATTAATTATCTAGAGACAGGGGGCTGATTTAATAAAGGAATTAGACAGGGGTAATTCATTAATTATAAAAAAAATCATCCTTGATTGTAACCATGTTTACAATGATAACAGTCAGTCTTTCTTTTTTCTTCTACAACAGTGTCTGTATGGTTGTCTTCATTCTGTCCCCCACTTCTCTCTCTCTCTCTCTCACACGCACACACACACACACACTGTTATTCCTTCTCCCCTCCCCTTCTGTCTCTTTAATTCCCTTTATCCTCACTAATCCCTGGTTTCACCCTCTCATTTCTTTTCTTTTTTCATCTCTTTACCTCCCCCAATCAGTCTTATTGATTCTTGGTTTGTTATTCTCAGTCATGCTCTTTTCTGTTTTTAAATACTTCTCTCTTAGTGCTTCTCTCTAAGTCACTATGATATGAAATATAAATATGAAGATTATAAGTTACCTCTCTACTTTATCATTTGCCTTGTGCTTCTTTCTCCTTAAAGTTATGAAACAATTGTGTCTCTTCGTGTGTCACATGTTGAATGTTTTGTTACATCTATGGTAGATATGAACCAATAGGTTCTCATCTACTTAGGAACCTTCCCCAAATTAGGGCAAAATCTTCCATACAGGAATCCTTAAATTTCAGCTCTACTAATTTACATAGACACTGTTATTCAAAGCAGCTTTCCCACTTTTCCCATTGTTTTTATATGCAACTATATGTTTCACGAGATCAAGCTGTAATTTTAATAATGGTGTGGTGCGTTATTACTGAATTGATTCATGTTGCTGGGTATGAATGGTTTATGAATTCTCTCTCTTTTTGCAATGGAAAGCCTTAACCCAGTAGACAATATAAAGTTGGGTATTCGAAATGTAAAATCTTTGTATCATAAGACCCTAGGAGTTACCAGTGCTGGAAACTCCTTGTAAGACCATGCATGGTTTACTGGTATTTCCAACATGAACAGATTCAATGAAGAAGCCTGTGTGTCATTTTTTTCAAAATATGAAAAATGGGATCATTATGATATTTTCATACATGGAGATAGACACCTTGGTTTATCCTGGTTTGGAAGAATAAGAAAAAAGTTTATCATTACAGCTATCAGGGGTATCACTTATGTTATATATGATTTTAACAATTTTCAGAATCATATTAACCTTAGAAGATTTTCATTTTTTTGACTGTCCATTTACAGGTGGAAAGTCTGCGAGACTGTGCTGTGTACATTAGAAATCTGAGCAGCAATGTGTCGGCCGGTAAATTGGAAGGAGATCTAGATGCTGAAGCAGACTGCAATGTCAAGGAGGTTTGCATCATGAAGGTAAGATAAGAAAAGGGAGGCTTAATGAGAGAGGAGAGAATAGACATTGAAAACAATAGGTTGCAATTCCTTCTTATACACAAATTGTGCCCTCCATGTTAATCCTGAGAGATTGATTAACTGCTATGTACTCAACATCTTGCATTAATTACAGTGTTTCTCTTTCAAAGAGAATAAAAACTCCATTTGACCAGTGGAGTTTTCCATGCATCTAAAGTGCTACTAATTTATCCTTATTCTTCCCTGCACTTGAGTTTCACCATTCAACTACCTTTTTTAGAAATACTTTTCCGTTCTCACTTGTGCCCCATAGTTTTTTGTATGTCTTAGGAATGGGAGAAAACACTCGAAGGCAGACAAGTACCATTTCTCATGTGTTAAATTTCCCTTAAACCATGCTGTAGGTAGGGCTAAATGGCAAGTTAGCCCCACCAGTAGTCTAGGGTTAAACTTAGTTCACTTTCTTTTCTCACGTTTTTTGCAAAGTGGGCCAACCCCACCAATAGTATGGGACTTTGTGGCCCTGCGAAATAGCATTGTTAGCCGTGCACTTGTTGTGTTTATTGTGAAACTTTGAGAGTCATCTTGAGAACACAAAGCTGGCCAAGCCAAGGGCAGTACTCCATGTTTGACCTAGGAAAAGAAGAGGAAGAAATAAAAATTGTATTATAAATTGGTAAAATAGAGAGAGATAAAGCAGGGTGCAGTATGAAAATAAAAGATTGTAGTGGAAAGGAGAAACAATGGAATGAGTGGTTAAAACAGCACCCAAAGCTACTTTCCTTTGCCTCCCCATGCACCCAGGTGGATTTAAGTTCCTTGTCCCTTCAAATATTGGTGACACAACATTTGCTCCTGCAACAATTGCTATGGTCTTAATATCTCAGAGGGCAGATTTTATGTTTATTGTGCAGATTTTCCATTGGAGCAATGGTCACCAGAGGGTAGGGGGTAAGCTTGGAAATTTGGGAACCTTGTAATCTTTTTGAAATCAAATTAAATCTACAAGTTGTGTCTTTTGCATTGTGAGCCCCCAAAATTGCCATACACATTTACACCCACTTCAGTATTCCTGTAAAAATGTTTTGGCAGGCATAAATGGGTAAGAATTAACTCAAACTTGCAAAGAAGAAAATCCAGGTGGAGATTGGTCTTTTAAAACAAAGAAGCAAAATGGTTTTTACCAAGAAAAGTAATATGCAATATAAGACTAGAGATACAGTGGTTAGACTCTGTACAAATTCCCAGTGATTACTATTTGAGTGCTATGCTAATCAGAGAATTTAGATATGGGTTGTCAGGATCTCTTATATTAATACCATTGCCAAGAATCAGATCAATTTCATTAATATATTAAATAGCAATGGAATTCAATCAGAGAAATACACCTAGGCAAACAACTTGTGAAGAGGGAAGACTAAGAAATGAGGTATGACAACTCACATGAAAGTATTATGACTCAGAATTGAATCATTGACTATGAAAATGTAAAAGATGGAGTGAAGTGGAAAGGATTTAATGCATAATATCAGGGGGAGTATCCATTACCCCAGAATTTAGTGATTTGTCAACTCCTTGATGGGTAAACTCTTCCTTCTAACATAGAAGTGAAGAATCTGTTTATAGAACAGATGAAATTAACCTCGAAAAGCTTCACCTAATGTTTTATGAGCCAACAGGCTATTATGAAAAAAAAAAGCTTCTCATTATATTTGCTTGAATTTCATATTGTCTTGCATCTTCTAGTGCTAATATCATAACTAATGAGTTAAGAGCAATATCCAAATAAGACAAGCACTTAGTGCAAGTTCATTTGTAAAGCAAATATATGTAGATGTTGACAATTTATGCTGTGAAAACTGAGAAATTATGTTTTGTAAATGGGAAGAGACAACGAAAGTTGTAGAAAGTTTCACTATCAAATAATTTGATAACTTTTCTTTTATTTGTTATAAATTTGTTTTAAAATCATTCTCTCGTATTACTGATGTAGGATGCATATATACATGTATCCTGTATCCAGTGTGTATAGCAATATATTTCTAAAGGTTTTTGATCTTTTTAGTAATACAGACACATCTCAATTTACAAAATATTGTGTTCTGCACTGTTTTAGCTATCCATATAAAGAAGCAAAATATACTCCAAGAGCAGGGGGATGTAGTTATTAATGCAAATTTTGCTGACATCTATTTGTCAGTTGATTGTGATGTTGAGCAGCCAGCAGCCATTTGTTTTTAATAGTGCATTGAGTTACTCTCTCTAGCAGGAGGAGTCACCTGCAAGTAAGTAGAATGCTTTGTCTGCTTAGGAGAAATATTTTCTTCACATCTGTCTTATCATTTGCAGGTGTTGGAGATTGATGCTCTCTACTATTATGACATAAGGTGAAATTCAAATTTCTTAAGTTTAATTTAAGAAAAACAAACTATGGGAAAGATAATGTAAATGAGTACATGTATGATCATATTTAGATTAAATGTGAACTTTTTTCAGGAATTGAGGCAAGAATGTTGAGGATCGTCTATAAAATCATTCTAATTCAGGAAAGAATACACAAGAGCTTGGATATTTTAGCCCCTATAGTGGAAAAAATACCCAATTGAAAGTTGTTATTAGAAAGTCTCTGCAATTCTTAAAGAGTGAAGTATGGCTTTTATTAATTGGCATGAGCAAGTGGACTTAAGATACCCAGGCCACTGAGCAAAAAGAAAGGAAAAAAAATAAAAAATAAAAACCCCACTTCTTTTACCAACCTAACTTCCAAGTGCCGTCATCTTTCTTTTTCCCTAATTTAGCAAAATTCTAATCATCCTGTGAAAGTTTCAAAAGTAATTAGTCTATAATAAGTCTATATTAAACCATACATGATATTTAAGAGATATTGAAGAAGGTAACACTAAGGATTGCTGTTCAATCTACTTCAAATAATTATAAAGGGATATTAGAATTTAAGAAAAATAAAGAGTTTCAAACAAGACATTTCCAAGAAGTGCTCAGTGTCCTGAGTCAATTCAGGTTTCAAACTTTCATCCGTTGTCCCCCCTCTCCCTACCCTGGGACAGATAAATGAGATGGAAACGAGGTAGAATTGCGATAGTTGGGTTATTTATGCAGCTTGTTCGAAATCAATTGCAGCTGTGACTAGTGAGAGCTGCTCAAGGAGTCGTGAGATGTCACCGTCATCCCTCATCATCCGGGCTCGGTGTTTGAACACCTTGGCAACACACACATTTAGCTCCACTCTATGAATGATAGATGCGACTCTCTCCTTTCCTCATTAGGCTATCAATGTGTCAATGGGGATGTCTGTGTAGGGGGGGGGGGATGAGCGGCTGATAGCTAAATGGTTGGATGGTTGAATCTAGCGAGCTGCATCTGGGGTCTTTTACCTTTCAGAAGAGATTCAATCGAAGAAAGAAAAGAAAGAAAGAAAGAAGAGGGGTGAGGAGTACTATATAGAAGATAAAGAGAGATGAATGTTAAGATAAAGGCAGTCATGGAATTTGATGGATGGGGGGGGGGCAAAAATACAGAAGAAGAAGAGAGAGAAAAGGAATAAAATAATAGAGGTTTTCAGAGGATAGAGATACATGTAGAGGCAAAAAGAGGTTAGAGACATAAATGTGACAGAGAAATAGAGAAATGGAAAGAAAGGAGGAACTAATTTAAAGATAAAGAAGAGAAAAAGATGGACAGCGAAACAAAAGATAAAGAGAATTTGTTTGACATAGACCTGCATGTAAATACAAACACAAATTTTACCTAAAAAAGATCTGATAAAGGGAGTGGTGGAAATGGAAAAAAAAAGGAAAGATGGAAAGTATAATGAACAAGGGAGAGAAAGAGAAAATAAAGAGAGGAGTATAAATACAAAGAAGGGCCTATATAGCATATAGTCGCCGAGATGTCTCCATCATGAAAAGTTTCTTTGATCTAACAAAGGAGATGTATCTGCCACATCTCTAGATAAGTAGACAAGCACTCAATAATCACAGAGTTGTTGGTGCTAAGTCTCCAAGTAGTCACTGCAACGTCTGAGAGAATATACTTAGTTGCAGCGACTGCTCGGTAATGTTTCTGAGACGTTGTGTGACTTCTTGGAGACTTTTTAGTAACATCCCTGCGACTGTCAGGCAAAGTGCCTGTCACTTTGTCTGGAGACTACTATAGAACAAAGAAACTTTTATATCATTACTTTTTTTACTACCTCTCATCAGTCTTTATGATCTCCTGCAGTTCTCTGCAATGTCTCTGAGAGGTTTTTGAAACTTTGCAGAGAAATCACAGAGCTTTCTCAGCAGTTTGGGATGTAATTAAGTTTCCGTGATGTCTCTCCAACTGATAGAGGCATTCTGGCATTTTGAAGCCTGGAAAAGGCATCTCAGAAATTGAGCATGTTTGATTTTTCTTGTGACTTTTTGGAGACTCCATAATTTTTAGGAGATGTCTTGAAGACATTACAGACATCTAAAAACTAGCCAAATCTGGAGTCACAAACAAGTCGCAAAATAGTTGCAAGCCCAAGTAGAGAGAAAAAAATAAGAAAGCTACATGTATATTATATTCAGTGGGCATTGAACCTTGAGGAGAGGAGGGAAAGACAGAATAAGTTTTAAAGATAGAAACAGAGAAAGGGAGTGAGAAGGGGGTAGAAGGCAATTGATGTGAAAATCATTTCTATCAGTATTCATGAAGCATGAATTATCATGAGGGCATTTCTTCATAAATTGATACAGCAAGAAGAAATGCTCTGAATTCAAATCAATTCTAGTTAGAATGAGGACATGGCACAGAGGAATATACCTAAAGTATCAAATGTATGATGGAATCTGGTAGACGAAACCAAAGCGTCTGTTTCAAGACATGCACACAAGAACGACATTTTAGAATAATCCTACTATTCCCAATTTAGACGTTTGCATATTAGGGTACCGGTAATCAATTTTAATGGAAGAGGATTATGTTTACTGAGCTGGTACCGTTGAACAAAGATTGTCTTTTTCTAATGTATCAATATAATTGCATTTCTTATTAACCCATTGACTGTCAGTTCCTGATGGCCTCTGTCTGAGTCTACTGTGATTATGGATTCAGTTGTCAGTGGGTTGCAAAGTGGAGCTCAGGTGACCTAAATCATGCTCCAGTATTTTTAATTTATTGTTTCTATTTCATATTTCAATTATATATTTCTAAGAGGCTTGAATCTACAAAGAGGATTCAGTTTAATTCCCAATGATTTATTAAACTGTAGAACCTCATGAAATGAAACTCAATACTAATAATATATGGGCAATAGAGATGTTTAAATCTTATTAATGGTTTAAAACTCATTGTTTGTTTGTTTTATTTCCGCCATAAAAAAATACATAGATATTTATACATGTAAAGAGATTCAAAGAGTTGCATATACATACATAATGAAATAAATTCTAAACATTGATAAAAAAAAGAAAAGAAAAATAAATTATTGAAACATGTTAAGGAAGTTAAAAGATAAAAAAACCCACAAAAGATCAAACTTAAGACAAAAGACGGTTGGATAACCCATATTCAGCTGCACCAATTATATGTGCGGCTGGTCTTCCATGGGGACCAAATAAAAGAGAGAGAGAGAGAGTCATAGGGAGAGGAACATGAGAACAGAAAAGAAAAGACAAAAGAGGTAAAGGAAGAAAGAAAGAAAGAAAGAAAGAAAAGGTAGAAAAAAAAATAGAAGGAAAGGAGAGAAAAAAAATCAGTATCAGTATCATGAATGAATTTGTTCCAAATCACGAGGTTGGCGGTGATATGCCTACATTTGGTTGAAAGTAATTTCTGTAATAAGTTTATCAGAGACAGAATTCCTCAAGCTTTTTTATTTCCTTCATTATTCAGTTGCATGTCTTTTTTTTTTATTTACAGGATCCTATTCAGAGGAAACCCAATGGATATGCCTGGGTGCTTATGGCAGATCAGGAATCAGTGAAAAGAGCCATGGATTTCTATTATTCAGGCCAGGTATGATTTATGGATCAGAGTAATAAGGATGTTGGCTCCCATGAAATACATGACTAGCCTCTAGTTCATTTAGACCAAATTGATAGTGGACAAAATGGATTTTTTGGATGCTAGACTATTTAATCTAAGACCACATGCCCAGAAAATAAAATCTGAGCAGAAAATTATTCTTTAAGTTACATCCCAACTTCTATTGGCGAGAATATTTTTTTGTCCCGCCTGCATAGCTTAGCGAGACTTAGGCGCCGCTTTTCTGATGGCGGCGGCGTCAAAATTGACGGTTAAGTTTTTTGAAATGTCATAAAGTATAGGGGCCTAGTTCATGAAATTTGGACATAGGGTTATCAAGTATTACTAAACCTCCGAGTCCTGCCAGAGTTTTAGGTCAAATGACCAAGCTCAAAGGTCATTTAGGGTCAATGAACTTGGATTATATGTTGGCGGAATCAATATCAAAATCTTAACTGAAGATAATCATAACTTAAAAAGTATATGGACCTAGTTCATAAAACTCGGAAATAAGGGTAATCAAGTATTACTGAACATCCTGCCTGAGTTTCAGGTCAAATGACCAAGGTCAAAAGTCATTTAGGGTCAATGAACTTTGACCTAGTTGGGGGGTTTGTTGAATTCCCATCATAACTTTGAAAATTATGGATCTAGTTAATGAAATGTGGATATAAGGGTAATCAAGTATCACTGATTATCTTGCACAAATGTTTGGTCTCACAATCAAGGTCAAATGTGATTTGGGGTCAATGAACAATGTATTTTATCATCATTCGAATGGTGTTTTTTGTGAATGATTATTCTGTAGTAGTTTTGAAAATCAGCACTGCTGCTGTATTGAATTGCATAATGCAGGCAAGACTGCCCGGAGGCGCTCCACTTGTTTCTTTTTTTGGGGGGGGGGGGGGAGCACCAAGCATGCCTTTCATTAGGGTGACCCAAGGAGTAGCCCAGGACTGATCCAGGGGCACCCAAACTCTGTTGTAATGCGTGCATAACTGTAGATCATCTAGAATTGTAAAAAATAAACTATATGAGCCATGGGGGAGGAGTCAACATGAAGAGGACTCGCAGTAGCTTGGCAGTTGTTGCAGTTGTTTTAGGGTGCCCTAAATATTGCCTACAGCATACAATTTTACATTCCGGCTTGTGTCTTGATTTATCTTAAATCGTATTACCTAGTTATATTGTTTTAATCAGAATTTTCTCTAATCTTGTCCTACTTCTATTACATTTTCCTGTTATTTCAATAAAATTGATCAAATCCGCATTAGTTATCACCATATTCTATGCTTGGAACAAATTTGTGTAGCTACTCTAATCTTCGGTATAAATTGTAAAGATATATCATTTGTTTCTATCCTAATTAAGTACCTATTAATGCCGAATAGCCAATGGAAATGTCAACTCATTCTGGAGAGGATATTTTGTCATGCCATCCAGTCTGAAATTATAAATGCGATCTGTCATGCATTATAGAGTGTGCTTTCGTCACGGGCAGTTTACAGATATCGATGACATGATGTAATGTCATGGGGGGGGGATGATCTTGAGAGTGGAAAGGGAAGAAAAAAGAGAGAACCAAACAGAGACAAAAGAGCAAGATAGAAAAAGGGGGAGAAATAGAGATAAGGGGATTGGAATTAGTGATAGTAAAAAATACGGAAATGGAGAGAGAAAAAAAAGAGGAGTGGGGGAGAGAGAGAGGGTTGGGTGTAAAAGAAGGAGAAGATGAAGAAGGTAGAGGAGGAGTTGATAAAGAAGGAGGAGAATGAGGAGAAGGAGAATGAGGAGTAGGAGGAGAAGAACAATGAGAAGACAAGGAGAAGAAGAAGAAAAATAAGGAGAAGAAGAAGAAAAAGAAGGATGAGGAGAAGAAGAAGAAGAAAAAGAAGAAAGAGGAGAAGGAGGATGAGGAAGGGGGAGGAAAGGAGGAGAAGAGAGAAGTAGGTAAATGAAGGCTGAATAATAATGAATTTCTGCATGGATGGGATAATGGTTTTAAGGACATGAAGAAGAGGGTGAGGTGGGTAGACAGACAAACAATGAGATTTAGTGGATGAGAGATATATTAGAACAATATATGTGCATCAACAGATGGTGAAACTCCTAGGAATACAAGAGGTCTTTGGAAGAGAATCATCTTTCCACTGCCGACCTTGATGAAAACAGCTGTGTTCCATCAATGCATAGTCAAAGTCGATCTCTTCTCCATATTTTGAGACAGCCACAAGACCTTTGTGACCATGAATGTTCAACTTACAAGACTTTACTAGATGCAGGGAATTCCCCTCCTCTCATGTCAGAGGGGAAGAGAGAGAGAGAGAGAGAGGAAGGGAGGTAGGAGTGCAAGAGGAATGACACATGACATAACAAATCATAAATATTCTTATGGTAGAAGATGGACATCTGGTAGACTAAACCTGAGGAATAATTACTGGATGTAGGTCGGCCAGGGTAATATAACAAGTGTATCTAGTATAGAAGAGGAAGTTATGATAGCCCCCCCCCCCCCCCTGGTTATGCTGGTACGTTGACTGCAATTATTATAGGTATGTATGTTCAACACTAATTCCATTCCACACACATGTATTGATATTATATGCAATCGTGATTTGGCAGTATAGAAACAATATGTTTTTATTGTTTTATTTTTTGCCACCTTTCATTTTTTTCATGAAATATTAAATAATTTCAATTTTATTTATTTACAATCAAGTTGATTTATTTAATCCTGTCTTTTACGTTACTGTTTTATTCTATAATTCAACTTTATAAGCCACTAATTAATAGATTGGATGATATGCATGCAGAAATATCTCATCCGCATAGCAAGTGTAAGATTTGGAACTATGAAAGGTGCCATTTTCTGATTGTGTCATAAACAGAAAAGACTAAATTTAATGTTAAGTTATTAGAATTGTTCTCTAATTTCAAAACTGTGTTGTGAAAAGGGCAATTGAATTACAGAATTGTGTAACATGAATTTCAAGTCCAAAAGTAGGTCAAATTTTAAATTAGGTCAATCAGGTAGGTGTCAACTTCCAAAACATTAAAAGTTATACTTTGAAACTATATGTGAACACAAACTATGATTGTGTATCAGATATCACGAATCATCAGGTCACAAAGTCATGGTCATGTTTTTTTCAAGTCAGTAACATTTTATGATATTCAATATAATGTTGATATTTTGAAAAAAAAATTCATAAATTTACCAACTATTTTTTCATATTTATATATTTTGTGCACCATTAACTAAAACATCACATTTTAGAAAGCCAAATTTCCAGGTTCTAGAACATTACTGTTATTTGGAAATGCATAATGGAGGTCAGAGGCGTCGATCCTGGGGGGGTAGGGGGGCGATCGCCCCACCAATGAAAATATTGGGGGGGGGGGCAAACATATATCGTTTTGCCCCCCCCATAATTCTGCATGCATGTGCAAAAATAAAATAAGATTACAGTGTTACACAGTAATCAGCAAGCGAGATAGAGATACACAACTCGTTCTTTATTCAAAAATCGTGCTCAATATGTCCGTTTTTCAGATTGGAATATAACAATTTTCAGCTCGTGCTTTGCGCTCGCATCATTTATGTACCAAAACCCATACTTTCCATTCTCAGTTCTAACCTAAAAAGAACTCCCGCTCCGATTTGCAATAATCTTTTGTTGAATATATATCTTGTTCTTTATTAAAAACGTCCATTAACCTGTCAATTTTTTCAGATCGAAATATCAAAATTTTCAGCTCGTGCTCGCATCTATTGTTATTTTAGATACCCATCCTAATCACTAGTACCAAAAATTAATCTTTCAGGTCAGAATATAAAGAAATTTCAGCTCGCTCTCGTTACTCGCATTATCTGTGTAGTGAGATATGTATCCTCCACATGAGTTACTGCTACAAACAGTCCTAAACAGGTACCATTCCTGTTTTCAGGTCAGCATTCTAAAAAATTTCAGCTCGCGCTTCGCGCTCGCATTAATTTGTTGGTGAGATATGTGTCCGAGTCTCTTTCTCATATATATATATATATATATATATATTTAATTAGGCCTGTGTGTGTGAGTTTATTTGGTGTGATCGAGCGCCTTTAGAACGATTCATGATTTTGCCCCCCCAATCTGAAAAATGGATCGACGCCCCTGATGGAGGCCATACCACCATGGATGCGCTACTTGCTAGATAAAAAAAAACCCAGACATTTGTCTTATCTAAATATGTTTCCTGAAAAAGTGATTATCTCTTGTTAAAGTCATTAGATGACTGCAATAGAATAGCAGTTAATTCAATCAGACATTTCAATTGCAGCTTGTTTACAAGTTTAAACAATCGGTATGTAGTGATTAGCAGATTGGTTTAATATCAAGGGGTTGCTAATGTTAAAAGCCTTGCCGATAGTCTCTTGTCATAATTAGAGTAGCCATAAGTAACCTTAGTATTACAGGCTTGTCAGACTGTAAGTGAAAAAAGTCAGTGAAAAAAAATGAGGGAAAATTGAATGGGGAATATTTACTCCAATAACAATATTGTCTGTAGAAACATGAAAGGAAATTGGTTCTTGAAAGGTAGGTTGACATTCGGGCTAACCAACCATCAGCATGTGCTCACTAAGCCAGAATTCTATAGGTTAAGCATATTCCAGATTCTGATACTTTTCATAAAAAATCTATGCTTAAACATGCACTACATAATACATGCTGTATCTTTATTCATCGTTTAATATAAATGTTAATTTAGAAAAGCACATCTTGGTTTCTGAAAAGGAAAGTTCTCATAGTGTGAATGGATTGCTAATGAATGAGTGTTTATCTCATTCTGACAAGGGATGTCCTGGATGCAGTAGCATAGATAAATTATTAAACTACACAACTGCTCCCTATGGCTGCAGTGATTAGCAAAGAAAAGATAATGGTTGACCTTTTATATAGCCTTTGTTTAAAAGTTCCATGGAGTCAATGTATTTTCAACTGCACAATTGCAGCTTGAAATATTTTGGTTTTGTTCCAGTTTACCGGTATTTGCTCCAGTTTATTATAAATCTTGAACATTATTTTATATCACTTCTTTTAATTATTGTAAGCTCCACTTTCTATGGCCTAGTATATCCACCACTTCACTGAAAACATAACCTCAAAGACACAACATAATGCTCCTACGATATTTGCTCCTGCGATGTTTGCTCCTGCAATATTTGCTCTGGTCTTATCTCAGAGGGCACAAGGTTAGAGTTAGGATTGTGATAGAGTTTTTAGTCCAGAATAATACAAAGATAAGGATTGGGTTTATGTAGTTTTGGAGGTTTATGCTTGGCTTAACATGCAGATTTTCCATCAGAGCAATTGTCACTGGAGCAAATGTCACGGAACCCAAAGACACAACTATTTTAATGATAAACATTGTTAGTCATCAACACTTCTGTTTTTCACTCTCACAGTCTATTGCTCTCTAATTTAGTTGTGTCAAATGATTAGTTTTACTTTGTCTGAGTTGGCAATCACAGTTCAAAGTACTTTGTCACCTTAACCGATCCATCTACACTGTCTGTTTTATTCCCCTCAGATTAAAACACAGTCTGTATCAATACCTGGTGAAATTCATATGCTTTCTGAGTGTTGTGGGTGTGGAATATACACCCACCATCCCACACCCCTTGCACTAGCTAAAGCCTTGTTCACATGTGAAGTTTATTCTGTATATTGAAGAACAAGGACTTTGTGTGAAACATCAAATGATCAGTTGGCTGAAAGAAATATTGCTAAATGTATGAATTAGTCAGTTTAATATTTTTGTGATGTACACATGATATTAAGAAGAATGCAGTTCATTGTTTCCTGAATCAATTGATTTTGCAAACATTGATTTTTGAGACTGCTGAAAACAAATTGTTAATAAGGCATTCATATATAAGGTATATTTGTGCATTGTATCCCTTGGAAGAGGGTGAAGGTCCTAGCCAAAACAAGAACCATTTTTATATACTTCACCCATCAATGCTAATCAATTATGATGCCATTTTTAATTCTTTAATTCTCCCTTCATCTGAATCAATGGGGGTAATTTGAGGGGAGTAAGTTACCAGATTTACATACGTGTATGTGAGCCGTAATCATTTAGAAAAAAAAATAGTAGTCATTTATAGTTATATAATTGTAAACCACCCTTTACATTGATTTAGACTCATAAAACAAATAATTAAGCATTTTTTATATCTTAGCTAAACAAGGAATCAGTGTTAAAGCTGATTGGCCGCTTTCAAGTCTTGCTGATGGAATAAGAATAAATAGATTCCACCAACACTCATAAAACTGAGAATCATATTGATCTTGGGGTGAAGACATGTGTCGCATACTGCATTGCAATTGTAATGGCATATTATTGTCAATAAATTAAAGAGCTGAGCAAAGTACTTCCTCAGTTTTCACCCAATGCTCATCAGACTTGACACAGAAGGTACACTCTAAATTACAAGGATTTAGAATTAATTCAGATCGGCTGTGAATAGTGACCAGCCAAATATTAGATTTAGATTAAAACCTTGATGATTTGAATATAAATCTAAAAGATTTGAATTAAAATATTTTGAGATTTGAAAGTTAATCCTTAAGATTTAAAATAAATTCAAAATTCGGCTGGTCACTATTCTCAGCCGATCTGGATTTATTTTAAATCCTTAGAATTAAGAGTGTAGTCCCGGAGTGAAGAAGTGCAAGACACATTAAAAACTTTGTTGGGTACTGCATTATTTGGATTATATATATGTTTCTGAAAAAGGACTGTCTTGAAAGAGGGGGATATAGTTTATCATAAAAGGGTGATATGGATCTTCATGAAATGATTGGCTGAAATAACTAGTCATTTATTTGAGCTAACAGGGCAACTTGCTAATAACTGGTTCTAATGGCTAGTTCTTTTATTAAATTTTAATGCATGTTTGGTTTTGATATGAGGATGGTTTATCAAATACAATGATAGTATATCACACATTGATATCTTTCATATAAAAACATATAATACCCATCATTTGCTTAGCAGTAGAATAAGTACATACAGTTTTCACCAGGCCTCTTGTGTGGTATGTTAGAATGGTTCCAAAGGTTCCTCTTGTGTTTAATTTTCACTAATGCCTGCCATGGTGTGTATTATTTTTCACTATTGTTTTATTGATTATCCATTTATCATTTGATTAGTCTGGTGCTGAGCTGTGAATGAAAAGTATCATGTCACTTTGATATCATGATCTTTTTATATATACAAACACATGAATCAATTTCAATCATGTGGAAGTAAATAATAGTGAAGATGTCCCCAAATAATGGTGAATCTCCTCAGATATTTTTGTACCATTTGGAGTGCTGTGGCAAAGATAGCTTGGTAATTGTTGCATTAATGCCTAGATTTACAACCTGTGATATTGATATACCTTCTGTATCCTAGGATCTCCTTCTGCATTCCATTGAGAATAGTGATTCAATCATATCAGGTTATCATAATGGGCCCTGTTTGGCTTAGAAAGCATTACCCCATTTCTGGTGCATACATTAGAATATTAAAAGAGAAAAGTATTCAGTGCAATAAAGAACAATATGAGAGACAATAATTTTTAACTACCTTCTTGTAGATGACATAGATTCAGGAGGGGGCCAAAATATTTGAATTTCCCTTGTGATCAAATGGGGTTTATTTGCCATCTTTGATTTCTAAGAAAGAGTGTCTAAACAAAAATTAACCGCAAGATGTTTGCTTAGAGTGTAAACGCATGTGAAGTGTACAATCCAGGGATAAATACAAAATGTGAAATAGATACTTGGAATAGGGTTGATGTGTTTAAAGAAGAGAAGATTGCGGAATCACAGGTATCAAATAGAATCCCTCAGTGGAAGACGCAGCAACACGTATTAGTTGACTCAAGACACCAGGTGTGGTGTTGGATGCTTGTCGCTAGTAAAATAACCTTAAATGAGAAGATGCCTGTTTGTGCAGGCTGTGAGAGAAAGTACTTCACTCAATTGTTCGATGTGTGCAAATGATATTTCAGGAATTTATCAGTTAAAAGATGTTCCTGTAAAGTTTAAACAATTCATAGATCTTTGGTAGATATGAAGTTAGTATTAGATAAAAAGAGTTATATATTTTTCGCATTGAAATAAATTTTGAAAAAGACACACCAAGACTTGTTATTGGATCATGTTGGATTCTGCTAATTAGTTAAGTACATGGTTGAATAGATTCAAAATAATTATAAAGAGTACCAACACAATTGGAAGGTACAGTAAATGAAAATTAGATGAATGAGAGAATGATGATGAATTTTGTAAAGTTTGAAAATGTCAGAAACTTAAGTAAATAAATGTTTGGAATGATTCAGGAAGGAATGGGATGGTAAGGAGAATAGACGGAATATAAATAGAGTTTGTGATTTAAAAAAAATAGATAGCAATATATTCTGTAAAAGCCAATATTTTAGCTTTAAAATTATTTCTTTTTCATGATATTCAGCATATATTCACAGGCCATGATTGCATTTTTTAATATATGGAGCAAATTGCCAAGTTTATTCAGAAGTGAAAATTTTGGCAACTTGAGCAAGAATGAAACCAGAACAAATTCCCAGCTTAAACTGTATGAAAATGAATATAAAGAGATAAACCTTTAATAGGAGAAGTAGATGTTGCATAGAAAAAGAAGCAGAGACTGAGGACAGAGACAAATAACAGACAATCCCACAGAATGACCAAGACAGAGCCAAGAGGAAGAGAGATACAGAGAGTAACTGAGAGAGAGAGAGAGAAAGGGAGGTGGAAACATTGATGATTGGATTCATCAAATCCTTTAAATGAATGGTATGACACCTCATTAGCTGATCTAATCCAGACCAATCTCAATAGATTTAATCTTGTAATCGTACTCCTCCGCTCGTCAATCCCAACAATTGTTCACATTCCACAAAGTGGCAAGGATGTCTCACTTATTAGTGATGTGTTTGTATGTTCACCTGCGACACATACTAAGCTGTGTTCATACTTCAAAGTGAAAGGAATCGTGTACAGGGTAGGCCTGTGTTTGTTCATCTGCGATAGATAGTTGTGTTCAAACTTTCATGAAAACGGACAATATGCACTTGTTAATCATGTGATCTGCAGCACATACCAAACCTTGTTCATACATGTACTTAACATGTTTGTGTGTTCACCTGTGACTCATGCATGTACAAGGGTACATCTTTTAAAGTAATGTATGTTCAACAGAGACACATATACTGTATGTACGAATTTATATACTGTAATAAAGGCCCTTTTCAGTTATAAGTAACATGTTTGTTCTTGTTTTTATATACTCTTTCATGTATTATTCTCACACAAGTATGTTAAAAGAGCAATGTTGAAGACTTGTTCAAGGTTGCAAGTGACTTGACAGAAATTGGTCTACGATCCTCACTTTTAAAAGACAAGTGACTTAACCACTCTATATACTATGCCTATACAGTGCGTCCCAGAAAAAAGGAAACCGGAATTTAGTGTAATTTTTGACCATCAACCATCATGATTATATATTTGCTTGAGATATACATCAATGAAAAGATACACTTCCCCTCTTTTATTGGAAGCCCATCTCACCATTCCTAATGCACACATGACTGAGTTAGAACAATTCAAAGTGGTGCTAACAAATTTCCATTTGCACGAGCAAATTACAAATTTGATTCGGAAAACAAAGTTCATAATTTTGATGTATAATTTTTCATCTTTCATATGAGATCTCGTGCATAAAATATGATTGACGCAGAGTCGAGAAAGAGTTGCATGAAAACATGCTTGATTTCTACCTATTGGACAGATCATTGAAAAACAAGCATTTCCAATGAAGTGGCAGACAATGGGCTACCGGTAAATGCGTGGTGAATGTGATTTTATGGTTGGCCTGAATTTTATGTTTGAATTCTCTTTGTAAAACTTGTAAATAAAAATAGCTTGACATGATGAGACGAGGCAGGGGTGGTGGAATGTTGAATGGGGGATGGGTGATCCACTTACAGAAAACCAAGAAAATGGCTTTCTCCCCTTCAGTTGTAAAAAAGTGATGTACCCCCTTTTCTGCTGTGCCCCGCCCCTTCAAACATATTCTGCCGCCTCTGTGAAATGTAGCGACGAATGAAATGACTAAGAGAAGTTTTAGATAAAACTGGTTTCTACAGATGGAACAAAATTATTACCATTGTAACATTGAATTCTCATAGCCATAGACTCCAGTCCACAACAATAAAGGGCTTTCCTTACCTGGCCCGAACAGTATTCACCGTTAGCCTATTGTCTGCTGCTTTTTTTGGGAAAATGAAGTGGTTGTTTTTCACCAATCCGTCAAATAGGTAGAAATCAAGCATATTTTCATGCAACTTTTTTCGGCCATGCGTCATTCATTATTTTACGCCTAAGCTCTCATATGGAATAGGAAAAAAGGGATATTCAAGATTTAAAGTTTGTTTTCCAAATTGTAAAAGCCAGCAAATCTCACTTAAAATCATAATTTGTTCGTGCAAATGCAAATTTGGTACCACCAGTTTTCATTGTTCTAACTCAGTCATGCATGCATTATTAGCATTGAGATGGGTCTCAAATGAAAAAAGAGAAGTATATCTTTCCATTCATGTACATTTTATGAAGCAAATTTAATTATCATGGTAGGAAAAATTTACACTGAATCACGGTTTCCTTTTTTCTGGGACACACTGTATATTCACCTGCAAGTTCCATGACGTAAGCCAATTCTAAAACTTAACCTCCAATTTTAACTAAATAAACCGTAATCCTTATCTTTACATTTTTCTGAACCGAAAACTCTATTACAATCCTAACTCTAAACCCATGCCCTCTGAGATATTTAGACCCGAGCAAATGTCGCAGGAGCAAATGTTGTGTCACCCACCACCTGATACATGTATTAAAAACTGAAATAGAGAATCAGATAAAAATTAAGCATTGTTTTAAGTGTTTTGTGGAAGTTTATCTAAGGCCCCTGTTACATCTGAAAGTTTCCTACCCGAGACCCGACCGAGTCCACTTGCAACCTTGACTGGATTATTGGTGGATTAGCTTCGCGAACGGACCGAGTCCGAAATGTGGTCTGTTTACATCACAGCGTTCATTCCCTCCCCTATCGGTACGGTTTCGAGCGTTATCCGATTGCTGACACCAAAGGGCACTCTCGATCTAGGCTCTGAATAATTTGCGCGCGCTAATTGAAGTTGTTTACATTTCGTTATTCTGGAAGCATGCTGATGATCCCAGCAGTCGTTGAAGATATGATCGATTTGAAAAGAATACGTTTAAAGTGCTTCCTTCTTTCCACTAAAATCAAAGACTTTATCAATCACAATTCACATGTCAAAAGCCGCAAAACATTCGAAGAACGACGGGGCTGGGGAGGGGATAGCGCGCGCTATGACGTAATTTGACAGCTGGCGAACGGACCGAGATAGGTTTGAAAGCTTGTGTGCGTTTACATCTACGAATCGGTGGACCGGGGCCGGCCCGATACCTACCCGAGACTACCTCTTGATGTGGTCTCGGGTAGGTTCGCTAAAAGGTGGCCCGAGGTAGGTTTGGGATGTTTACATCTGATTTCTTTCCGACCCGAGGTAGGCCCCGGGCCGGCCCGAGGTAGGGAATCTCTCAGATGTAACAGGGGTCATAGTACTAAATTTGGAAAGATCGACACTTTAATTTTTTTTTCTTGAAGATTCAAGATAATTTATTGTCATGCATAAAAATACACCAAATTTGCTTTCGGGCATAAAGTTACAAACATGAAACTGTCAACACGGACTGTTTTCTAAGATAAAGTGAGAATGATACACAAAGGGATATATATCATGGGGTGTATCAAACACCTTTAAAGACACCATCAAATAAGAAATGAAGCACATTCAAAAGGATTGTAGATGTTATCATGCAGATACAGGTTGATAAATGAAAATACTAATTTACTTGAAATTCAGATGAATTTTATTTGTGAGCATCCTATGTATGTCAAAAAGGACACAATCTGTAACAATAAAAAGGACACACAAACTTGCTTCTAAATGTTAAAGAAACTCAGGCGGATGAATTAACTTTAATTTTAATTTGATGTACAATACTTCAATACTATATATTTATAATAATTCAAAATGGAAAATATGCATACCTTTAATTTCAGTTCAGTTTTAATTAATGTGATATCTACTTTACAATCACTAAGTTTGTTTACATAACTTTGTTTCAGAAACTACATGTAGTTCTATATACCTCAGTGTGCCTCTATTACAGTGCGTGCCAATAACTCAGGCAACCTTGTCACTATCAATGCACTGTATCTCTTCTGACATGCACATTTGAACACACCCCCTTGAAAGTGGAATATTTGTTAGGCCATTCCAACCATGTTAGACTTGTCATCAAGGGTAAATCCCCTAGCCTGATTCATTTGGATTAGGCGTAGAACGGTTTGATCCATGAAAAGTGTGTCGGTCCCGCCCCAGCAGTGACCTATTGTTTTTCTCCTGCACCTTCTCTAAATTTATTTTCTCAGTAATGCCTGGTTTTATCTAGGAATGGGTCTGTGGCAAGTCCACTCCTAATTGGAATTTGGTGTAAAAATTGAAAGTTTAACAATACTTGTAACCATCCCCCCACCCCCTCCCTATTTTGACTGTTTAGCTGATGGATGGGGTGTCCATGAACAAAGTAATGACAAAGGTGAAGATGATTTGACCAAGGGAAGAATAGGTTAATAGTGCCTTTATTTCTAGACAGTCTTAACTATAAATGGATTTGGATATGTCAAGGGGAAAAACAGAAGTTCTCTATTTAGACTACAGAATGTTTTCCTGTTTTATAGTACGAATGATTGATTTAAAATGTATAAAATTTTGAATGGATTGAATCCATTGATTAATGAATGAAAATTGTCACGTTTGATAGGGTAAAATAATGCTGATTCATTCTTAATCAATTCATGTGTATATCACTCTCTCTCCCTCTCTCTCTCTCCCATTCCGTTGTTCTCTTCCACCTCTCATTCTATACAGGCTCTGATGTTCAGCCAACCTTATATCATATCCACTGTTTCTCTCAAGCTACCAGATCTAAGCACAGATAATGTTACAGAAGACCAAGTCAGGTAAGTTAGATCTTTGTGTGTATTGAATTAAGATTAGTTTCAGACCCCCTCCCTCCCTCGAATACAATTTCTTCAAATAATAGATAAATGAATAAATGAATGGATGGATGGATGAATGAATGGATGAATGAATGAGTGATTGATTGAATGAATGAATGAATGAAATGAATGGATGAATGAATCAATTAATGAAAAAATGATGATTGAATAAATGAAATGAATTAATCAATCTATAAATAAATAAATGAAAATAATATATAGATAAATAGATAAATGAATTAGCAGATTTATGAACCTATTAATCAATTAAATATATGAATAAAGAAATGAATAAATAAATTAATAAACATGAAATTTTTTTTTTTTATAAAATTCAGTAAATAAATGAATAAAAATATTTATTGATCAATTAGCAGATAATAATAATAATAATAGCCAATTTTTATAAAGCGCTTTTCCCGGAATGGCTCAAAGTGCGTTACAGCATATTATTACCCCGGTCATTGGATTCATTCAATCCCGCACGAAAAGTGCACAATTTCCACTCCCTGGGAAGCATTCCCTGCATTCATCGCAGCTAGATAGATATTCATTAAATACTTAATTGATAGTATTATAAATCAGTGAAGTAGATAAATAAGTCGAAGATAGATTATTTAAAATTTTCAAGTGAAATAAAATTAATGTGTGATACCTTTTAGAAATATAATATTTAAAAAATATTAATAAATGCCTGAATAGTGAAATGAATAGAAAGTTCAAATGAAATGAATAAGTTATTAAAGAGTATACCTAGAAATTCTTTCCATATGATAAACTTAAGTTCTATGTTCCTGAAAGTAAACTTATAAGCCCTGCAGAATGAAACATGGCCTAGCTTTGAAGGTGAATACAAATTTGAGCTTATTTACTTTGTATCAAAAGCAAAAAAAGGGTACTCAGAAGAATTCAAAAGAAAGTATGACAGAAAATTGTGAGGAATGAAATCATTTAACGTTGTTGAATAAAAAATGAGCCACACTCTTTCATACTAGTGAGATGCTTGATTTTTAAAGGTCTAGTACAGGGACACTTGTGGCGCACCGAGCCTTGCAGAGTGGCGCGTGGGAGCCGGTATAAAAATAAAAAATGAAATATGGAAAAATGGGGGTGCAATAAATGTATCTACCAGTAAGCCTAACCTGGAAATGAGGATTTGGTGATCATTTTATTACAAAGAGAAAACAAAAAAATCCTTACTTGACACTTAAATGCTAATTGATTTCCTCAGATTGTGTCAAATTTAGCAGGAGGATCGATATGGTGTTTTTATTTTTATCTATTCTGTTCTGTACAAAGTTTCTGTGCCACACAAGTGATTTAAAAGTCCCGTTCATAGGATTTTTATTTCTACGGCGAGTAATTTTGCATTTCCAGAGTATATGTTTTGGTTAAGTTTTAAACATCAAATAATATGAAATTCAAAGAAAATCCTGTTCATGGATGAATTTGAGACATATTAACAAACAAACTTTTTTTCCAAAGCCGATTAAAATCCAAAGATGTAAAAGTGAAATATGCTCCGATGTATTGTCTCTACCGTGATTGCCTGCATGCACTGAATGAATGATACTGCACGTGAGTTGTAGAGAAAGAGGGGCAGTTTGGGGCGTTAGTGCAGTGCAACGCCTGATTTTTCAGCCCTTGCAAAATTAGGGAATATATGGTGTATGGGGTGGGGCTTGGGGGATCCCCAAATGTTTCACGGCCAAGAAAAAAAAGGAGAAAAAAGAAAGAAAAGGAAAGGATAAGAGTGGAACATTGTATTATTTTCTTAATATTATGTCAAAATATTTCGCTTGTTTGCGTAATGGATAGTGGAGCATTATAGATTCTCAACAAGAAATGTGGAGCTACAAAAAAAGTAATTGAGAATGGCTGGTCTAGTAGAAGAAAAAGGTCTTTAAATATACATTTAGCAAATTTAGGATCTTAAACATTTATCATTTGTATTCTTTGCCCATTGTTCACCAAACTTTCACTAGAATGCTTTTTAGATCTTAAAGGATAAAAAACGTAAATGATTTTCATTTTCATTAAAAGAATACTGAGGGTGAATAAGTGAATATCAAATCCCTTTAAGCTATTAAAGTAAATTCAGGTTGTCTTACACTGAAAAGATGTAGGATTCGCCTAATGTCATTTCTATCGGTTGTGTTTTGAAGTTTGTTTACATTTTGCTCATTCAGTCTTGTACATGACAAACAGTTCCGGATCACTTTAATGTCTTCGTTTGTTCCCCCTGGATGTGTACATGGATTTCCACAAGTAGGCTAGAACGACCATCTTCTGCATTGCTTATAAACAATCACATGTATATACTTCATTAAAGTAATGTTCTTGTGGAGTCAGTGTGGTGTCGGGAGGTTCCCTGTAGATTGATGATAAACATATTATTAAGAGGGAAATCAATTGGCTAATGTCATTGAGGAGAAGTGCTCTCTTTCTATTGTATGAAAAAAACATTAACATGTAATGCTGATCTGTGTTGTCACATCAGTGAACTACTGAAACATCAAATGACATTAGGGGGTAGTTTCATAAAACCATTTGGAAGTGATGGAAAGGCATGAATGACTGATAAGCTGTCACAAAGAAATGGGAGTGAAGTTTATATAATTCTCATCAAATTACAATGAAAAGCAATCTTTAGAATCATAAGCTTGTTAACAGCAACAACTTTAACCTAAAGGATTTGATTTCAGATTATTGAAAATCTGATCAAGTACAAGACAGGATCACTTGTCAGGGGCCGCGGAACCGGGGGGGCTGGGGGGGCTTCAGCCCCCCCACTTTTTTCCAAAACCGTGTACAAAAACGCGAAAATGACCATACGATTGTGATTTTTTGCATGGTCAGCTCCCCCACTTTTGGCTCAGCCCCCCCACTTTGAAAACCGTTCCGCGGCCCCTGCTTGTCATGCGTAAAGTTGGGTGCCCCTCATGAACAACTGTTTTAAACCTATCTTGATGAAATGACATGCATACAAAATAAGCCAAATTTAATTTCAATAATGAGTTTTAGACGGGTTATCAATTCTCATTGGGAAGGTTTGTCTAATCTGTATATTTGTCCCTTAATCACATTCAACAGATTGATGGAAGAGTTTCAAAAAGCCCATTACGTGATTTCACTAGAAACACAAGCAAAGAAATCAAGTGGAAGATTCTAGTTCCATATATGTGCATGTAAATACAGTGCGTCCCACAAAAAACGAAACCGAGATTTATTGATGATTTATCATAACTTAATCGCAAATACAATAGACAAATGACCTACCATTTTAAAGCTTAGAATCTCTTCTTTCATCTGATATTACTTATATTATTTCTCATTCACGCATGAGTGAGCAAAAACAATTTGAAAAGTGGATACCAAAAAGTCACTTGGCGGGCCGTATCTGGGTTTTAAAAAGAAAACCACATTTTAAAAAAGTTCAATATCTGCTCTTTAATTTGATACCTCAATTACAGAAAATGGTCAAGAAATAACAAAGTTCTCGTTATTTGAAATAAGGCTTGGATTTCAATAATTTCATAAAATGAAGAGGTTTTACAGGCTAGCGTTCAAACTCACTCGACACTCCGTTTTGTTGACGATCAGCCATGCATTAAGTCTTTTGTTACCGTGCGATAGCTTCAATGGGAAACCGGTGAAAACACGTTTATTTAATGAAATTATGGAAATACAAGCATTGTTTCGAGGGATCATAACTTTTTTACTACTTGACCATTTTCTGTGATTTAGGTATCAAAGAAAAGAGAAGATATCAAACTTTTTAGTCATGTGATTTTCTTTTTGAAATTCAGATACCCCCCGCCAAATGAGTTTTTGGCATCCTTTCTTCGAATTGTTTTTGCTCAATCATGCGTGAATGAGGAATAATCTAAGTAATACCAGATGAAAGAGGAGATTCCAAGCTTTACATTGGTAGGTCATTTGTCTATTTTATTTATGATTAAGTTATGATAAATCATCGCTAAATCTCAGTTTCGTTTTTTCTGGGACGCACTGTATATATATGAATATATCTGTAGGTGGATCCTGGAGCCATTTCATTTTCAGGTCATCAATCTGTTCATCCCATTTTCATTAGTGTGATAACTGATAACTCAAGAACTGTTTGAGGAATCAACATCAAACTTGGTTCATGTATGCAAGTTGGAGGGGCAATGATCTGTGTAAACAAAGGTATTTGTTTCCAAGAAAATATCTTGATAACAGTAACCTAAAACCCGTTTGAAGACTCATTTTCAACTTTGGACAGGTATGCTCATGTGAGTAACGATGATGATGATGGTGATGATGATGATGATGATGATGATGATGATGATGATGATGATGATGATGAAGATGATGATGATATGCTCATGTGAGTAACAATGATGATGATGGTGATGATGATGATGATGATGATGATGATGATGATTATGGTGATGATGATGATAATGATGATGTTGACGATGATGATGATTTGGGGGGTCATAAGCACAAAGGTCAAAAGTCACAGAGGTCGTTTAAAAATTGTTGATGTTGGGTGTAATTGTAAAAGCATAAATGTCACCTGCATGCAGTCGAGAATCCATCTAGTCTTTGAAATCAAAGAGATTATACTTAATTTCAAACATGGAACTCTCTCAAGGATTCAAAATCATGTTTGCCCTTTTACAGATATTTTTGTGATGTTTGATTGATACATGTGTTTTCATTTGGATATCTAAATGCAGAAGAATGTCAGTTTATCTTTGATCATATAACCTCACCCATACTGCTGCAATGTTGACTAACTGAATCATTGACTTTGGCTTGATATAATGAAACTAACAGAAACAAGAAAATGTGCAATGTTGGTCATAGTATGTGATCACCTTACCTGTAACATAAGCCTGACATTATTTGTCAACATGAAGATGGCAAAAATTCTGGTTGTCTTTAAACAGAAGGAATGTCATTGAGCAAATAACAGCCATTGATTAAGGCAAGCTATCACTTCAAAGTCGATTTAGATTTCTTTTCAAAGCAAAATTGATAATAGATAATATTAATATTTATTTTTTATTTTTTATTTTTTTTATTTTTTATTTTTTTAATATTTAATTTTAATTCAGTTCAATTCAATTTCATGTCCCATCTACAGAAACCAGCTTACATTTTAGATATAACATGATATTGATATAGTACAGATAAAGCTAAAAATGGAGGGATTCCCCATATGAGCAAATTGCTTGAAAGCAGGGTCCCAACATACAAGATTGTCCGTATTCTGAAGTCAGGTTTAACTTAGACCTAAGTCTGTGCTAAACTTATGGGGAGTCAAAAATTCTAACATTTTGTTTATATTGTATATTTATTATGTTTACTATTTTATTTCTGTTTGCTTTCATAATGATGAAAAATACTTCAAAATACTTCAGTTATCATTCCCAGACAATTTGGGTGTCACATGAGTTAATAAATTGGATGTGTACTGTTAAGATTTGTGCCCCAATTGGCTCTCCATAGTTAAAACCCAACTTTAAACCAGGGTTTAATTTAAACCCGGGTTCAGAATACGGGCCTATGGAATCAACATTGACATTATATAAACAAGTTATATGTACATTAACAAGACATAAAACCCTGTGAGCACAAACATACACCCACCCACCTACCCTCACACTATATAGGGAGGGAGAGAAAGATTAAGGGGGACAGACAGCATATAATTTATTTGCTTTATATTTGAAGATGGAAATGTCATGTTAGTCAATCATGTTTGTGCTCCTGTATTTGCTTTTCTTACATGTGGATAAAGGATACTTTTTTTAAGCTTATAAGTATGCTTATGGATGGTACATAATGTATCATACTTTCATTCCATGCAAAACTCAAGGTAATGTTGTAATTCTATAGATAGAAAACAGTTAACTTGAGAGATTTAGCAAAATACAGAGCACCACCTCCTGTTATTGAATATAGTCTGATATTTACAAATTATCCAATTACACTTGCAGATTGCAATGTGTTCCTGAAATAAATACTTCTGTTTTCATTTTCGATCTTGATGTATTTGCCTTTTTGGCATCTACTTAAGACTATCAATTGAAATTCAATTGGATATCACCAGATAAAAAAGTATATGTTTGACACTAGAAATTCAGTGTACATCACTTCATTTTTTGTTCTAATCTTCCACATCTATATATCCAGTTTCACATAAGAAAAAAAAGCACTGACAGCATGAAATCATTCATATTATTTTCTTTCTTGATGATAAAATAGCAAAGTGTGAATAATGATGTGGTCACATCATATAATATATTATGCAATTGATATCTGCAGAAGAGACATACATACATGGTATCACAGGATAATCCCACTGTTACTCTACCTGTAGATTAACAAAATATATTTACTCATTCCTAGTTGTAGGTCACAGCGGCATTGTGCTTATGTCTGTAAATCTACACCTTAAAAAACATCAAGAAAATCAAGATTGACGTTAAATTATTCCCATGCTAATTCTCTCATCATCACCACATGATTGGTTTACACTGCATGCCTTGGAATCATTTCTATTCTGCATCACATGGGAAGGGCCAGCCACCTAAAAAGTCAAGAGATAAAGCAGTTAGACATGAAATAAGCCTCTCCAGAGAGACTCCATTTGTCACTTGAGGGGAAATCATTGCCGTTTATCGATCGTGTTCAAAGCTTGACAGTTTGGAAGTGAGCAGCACTTTGTCTGAAACAGGAGGTGTCTGGCACAAAGTCATTTAATCTCCTCTACCTTCTCCTCCTCATCATCATCATAACCATCATCATCATCACCATCATCGTTGCCATTTTCACACATCCAAGATCCATAATATAAAGGGGCAGAAATCGAATGTTAAGCATAACAAGTGGATTTTCTTGCACGCTTCATTAGCGATATCTTCTTCACTCTGAATGCTGAGTTGATGCGTCAATAGTTTTACTTCCTCCAACAATAATCCACCCACTGATTCAGAATCCTTGCATTCTATTCGATTTTAGTGCCTTTATATTTAAGAAAGGGTATTTGTAATTTGTTACGTTATCTGAAGATAAACAAATATGAGGGTTCTAGTCCTATTTGGCCAACTGACAGAGCTGTAGCTAAAGGTCTATTCTGTTCTCATTTCTCAAATGTATTATTCTAAATATTTTTTTATCATGCACAAGTTTTAACTACATATATATGGATGGACTTCTTGTAATTTATATTCCAATATCCATATATTAATCTTCAAATATGCTAGTATTGATTAGGGTTTGACAAGGATTTGTCACCACTATGGTTAGTATGGGGATGTATAAAACCATGCCCAACCAATATTTGACGATTCTTTGACTAGATAATGGGTTAATACATCAAAATGCACAATATAAATGATGGTTTTTCTAGCAACTAGGCTAAAAATACACATTATGTTTGATCTACTTTGGTCTTTAAGAGTGAACATATTGAATGTCTTTGCTCGAGTTATATGAAATTTCTCACCATGATACATCATCCATCCAGGCACACTTTAGTTCCATAAATAAAAAGGAAATGATTTTTCTGAAATCTGATATGAAATATTAGACATTACAAGTTCCTTCTCTTGTTTGATGATTTTGTTGTTGTTGGATATCTGATTCCAGGTTTTGGGGGGTCTATAGAATATATTGATTTTTCATGTTTTGATATAATGCTGACATAGTAAACATGATAAGGATGTAAATTAGTTTCCCATCTCCCTGTAAAAAAAAACGTGTTCAGACCCCCAAAATTTACCATACTTATGGGCCAGCAAAAAGACTCTTTCAAACGATGCACATATTTCTTGCCTCACTTCAAAAGTTTTTGGAGTTTTTTTTTCACACGGCAGGAAAATTTCCATGATCTTGAAAAAGTGACTGCCAAAATTCTCAAACTTTTGCAACATCCCTATTCACTTTTCGAGGAGGGGGGGATGGCCTGTACAAACATCCCCCACTTTTTACGAAAGAAATGAAAAAAAATCCCAAGAGATAATTGTTTTATTGGTGAAGATTCTTCCTGAAATACCGCTTAACAAGTAAAACAATATTATTGAATCATAAAATGCAATTAAAGAGCCAGTTCACCATTTCCAAACGAAATACTTATGTCCTTATTATAACATTGAAGAGAAACTCCCGTTTCTTCCAATTCATCAATGTTGGGGTCTTTGGGAAGGGATTAAGATGGAATGTCAATTCTTTTTTAATGTAATCTCTAATAAAACCATTAAACCATCATGGGGTAAAAAAGATAATAATATTGGAGGGGTATTTGCCATATGGACATGCAGTGGCGTAACTATGGGGGGCACGTGCCCCCCCCCCCCCCCCCCCCATCGGCTGACCAAAAAAAAAAAAAAAACGGGGAAAAGGAGAAAAGAGGGAGAAAGGAAGAGAAGCGTATAGTGGGAAAGAAGAAAATATTATTCATTATAATGTTATATTATAATTATGTTATGTTACATTACATAAGAAACATTTTTATCCTAACTTCATGAAACATAATTTGCCCAGGGCCTACGTATTCATTGTTCCTGGTGCTTGCATTGTCTGTTAACGAGATATATAATCCTGTTGTACTGAAACATCCCGTTTTCAAGTCTATATAAACCAAATATATTTCCTAGCACTTGAGTTATCATTGTTTTATGTAGTGACATATGCTTCTTTTTCATGACTCAAAAAGTGATTGCCCCATGTTAAGGTCTTCGTATATATGAAACATTTCCTGTCCGTGATTACGTTCGCATTAGTGGATTGGTGAGATATGTCTGCTCTTCATGAATTCCTAAAATCAGTCCTTAAAATGTCCCTTCTTCTGATCTGAATATCAAAATATTTCAGTTCGCGCTTCGCGCTCGCATCATTTGGATATTGAAATACGTATGGTCCTAGTTAATTCCTACAAAGAAACCTTAGAATGCCCCACTTCAGGTCTGAATTATCTAAATTTTCAGTTGAATATAGAGCCTTCAGATACGGCATAAAAATTAATGGCTTTTCATGTTTTCAGTTTCTACCTTCCGATTCTTAAGGCAGATTTTAGTGTCTTACAGTTAAGTTAAAGACGTCTGCCAAAATGTAAGCTTCGGTGTTTGCTCAAAATTATAATTTTTCGTGAAACTGATATTGACGTTTATAAGATGAATACAATCACATACAGAGAGAAATGCATTATCCTGATAATCTAATTTAATATCTCTCTATATGGTATGCCACTATGCTTCATACTTTGATTCATTTTGTGACGTACCTTCGGCACATAGTAGGCCAACAAGTGCAAGGACAAAGACTTGCTTTCTCACCCGCCCTTTTCTACCTCCTCTTAATGTCATGTCCCTGTCTCCCCCACCCCCCCCCCCTCTCTCTCTCTCTCTCTATGAAACGAATTGATTATATTTCCAATCAAGTGCAAATACAATTTTCAAATATCGAATATAATTGCAAATATTCAGATGACAGATTTATTTTTTTACTAAGAGCAATCAATAATAATGGACCAGTACACTGTTGCAAACAGGTAGACGAGCTCTCTCAATCGCAAAAGTGTAAAAACATGTATGTAATTGCAAGATGTCTGATTGATTTTAAACCTGAATTGTGATTGATTATAAATCCTTGCAACACTCTCACCAATATGCTAAATATCTTAAATAATTATATTCTTATACAGCCATACACCTTTGATTCTTTGTGAATTATATAAGTCGCGCTCTTTCTTTTGGTATTTTTTTATCATTATTAATGGGCCCTTTGAGCTTCTATTGTATAAGATCATACATTTGCAAAATGTATCCATAAAAACACGTTTTACTTAATATCCTTCATAATTATGGTTACTGTTTTAGTGACATGTGATTTGGGGGGTAACAAAGGCTTGAAAAGGCTTTGCGGATACAACGTGTTTCATGTATTGTACTCCTTTACATATTTTCCAACCAATTACAAAATGTGTCATTTTCGCACCTACAATTAGGCACAGACGGGGAAATTATGAGCTTTGACCTATCATTTTTATCCACCAACTTTTGAGGAGGGCAACACCACTTAATTTATGAATTCATTAAACAATTATATGGGTCATTTCTTACATGCACTAAAGGTTAATTGAAGAGTGGCAAAATTAACACTTCGTGATTAAACTGAATTGACTTAGTGATGCAGAGCGACATTCGTGAAAAAGAAAATTAAGATTTTCACACATACATGACATCAGACCATCTACTATTACCAGCTATAAAGTGTGCAAAGACTCCACACTGCATGTGCTGCAGTGGTACTCTGTGATATGTTAGCCGTAAGGCAGTGATTAAACGCTGAGCTAATCACTTCATTAAATGAACAAGTTCCAGTCAATGGGTTCACTAATGGTTTTGACAGTTAAACAGAGCGTCAGGCACGGTGTATGAAATTCGGGGCTAATTTGGCAGAACGACGATAGATCATTGCCCTTTCTTTATGGCTGGTATTCTACTGAACTTCATCCGTGAAACAATAAATGGATCGGTTTAACAGCTAATTACAATTACATTCGGTATGATATTCGAGAACATTTTTCAATCAGAGGAAAATAGGGCATTCACAAAAAAAAATTACGAGAACTTACGTTCCATTCATTTTAATAAAATGAATGCAACGGCTAAAGAGTAAGACCTTTTCAAAACATTTTATAGAAGAGTCGATTCATCACTTTTTTACAAGTAGGTCAAAGCAAAGCGATGTGTATCGTAATGTTGTTATAGATTTTATACTCCTTGCTCTTATCTGTCCCTCTCAGTGATTTATCTTCAAAGCCAATCTTTTTTCTTATAATCTTAACGACGGTTTCATAATCAATTTCTTCTTGCTATCTTGTTTGTTATACTCCTCCCGATTTCTACGATGGGCCGTTGTGCCGATTCATCCTCCCCTCTCATTTCTCTCTCTCACACAACTATATACCCCTTCTCCTTGACCGTTTATCTACGTTCTTTATATTGTTTTGTCCCCTCCCAGAGCTTGTTCCGTCGAGTGGTCACGGTCACGTAGCATTCCCTAAACATCGCTATTACAGCGAAACATTCTTTCACACTTGCACTCTGTGAGTTGGGGTGTCTGATTTCTTAACAAGATAATTTGCCTATATTCTTTTACATTAATCTTACAAAGACCATGGCTGAGGGCGATAAATCTTTTTAAATGAGCCCCCCCCCCCCCCCCACACACACACAAAGTGAGAATGAAATCTTCAAATGTTTCCTTCATTCTAAGTTGTGAATGATTTCTGGAACTTTATGTAGATAAAAATAGTGGACAAGGCATCAATTAATACTGGGTCGTATAACTTATGATTGCCTTAAATAAATCCCGTCTGTACGATAGTCTTACCTTGCACTCCTGATAATAACTATACAGAAGTTCGAGCTCTGATAGAACGATAATGAAGATGGGGAAGAAAGGCGCAAGTGCGCCGACATACGAGTAGTGGAGGTAAAGACAACAGTCGAAAATTAGCAAGAGACGACAGAAACAGAGCATTTAGTGTTGATATAATAGCTAATCAAGTCCCAAATGTTGGCCTCTCGCCGCTCACATATAAGGGAGGGTTCAGTGGTGTTCTATGTAGAGTGATATCGTCATAATCATCATATAGCTGCATTCTTTAAACATAACTCGCCGAGAGTCAATCAAAGTCTTATACACTAGTTCCCACAAAGACATTGTGACGATGCAAAACAAATTATATCGGGTAAACCAACAACCTGAAACCAAGTTGCCAATGCAGTTTGAATCCTTACCACCCCTCCTTTCTCTCACACACATACTCTCTGTTTCTCTCTTACTTTCTCCTCCCCCTGTCAGCATTTCCCCAATGACTTTTTGTCTCGACTAAACGAAGTTCGGCAGAGACCTAGTAATCGATTTTCCTGTTGGTCTGTTTATAGTCTGTTACAAAAATGTTAAAGTTTTTTGTTCAATTTTCTCTCATTTTTTTATTTCTGTATCAGTTATGTTCATATTTGGTACAGATGATCATTGTGTAATACCACATCTAAACTCATGAAAATGATGGGGTCAAAGATCATCTAGGGGTCAATGGTAAAATGGTATTAGGTTTTGTCCATCCTTTTTAAAGTTTTGGCTCAACTTGCTCTCATTTCTTTATTTTTCATCAATTTTGACCACACTTGTTTCAAATGATCCTTGGGTAGTGTTCAAATGTCAAATGATATGAGGTCATGTCCATCCTTTTTCAAGCTTTCAAATTGCTCTCATTTCTTTATTTCTGCATCAATAGTGTTTACACTTGGTACAAATAATCATTCAGTAATATCACACGTGTGTTCATGAAGATGATAAGGTCAAAGGTCATCTAGGGGGTCAAAAGATCATATTGCATATTTTATTGATTGCAAAATCGGGCGTGACTCATGGTTCGTGAACCTTGTTTTCTTTCCTGCTTTCTCGTTTTGTCGATGGCAACCATGTCAACGACAGAGCATCTTCGGATGAACATTTTTTGTCTTTTTTTTTATAAGCGAACCCTCTTTTGAGGACCACCCCCACCCCCAGCTGTGAACAGAATTTGGCCAATACACGGTGATAATTTAAAATTTGAAAATTATGAGCGTTAATGCGCCGCGTTGTAGTAGCATTCTAGTATTGCTATCTGCATTAGATATGAAAATGTTGAATCTGAATTGACGTACTTTTTGGACAATGTTCTTTGTCTTTCTTTCTCTCTCACTCTCTCTCTCTCTCTCTCTATCCCCTCTCTGTCAATATATACTCACTATATATATCCCCTTTTTAAAATTAGGGGGGGGGGGGCTATTCATTAATGACCCTTTTCAACCTATTAAAAGAAATATATATATATATATTCATACTTGGTACAGATGATCATAATATATATATATATATCCATCCTATAAGTGCTCAATGCTATAGCCGAGCATATATTCATAATTTAAAATTATGTATTTTCTAGTTCAAATTTACACTAGAAAATCAGCACTCGTATAGTGCAGTCACTATACAAGCACTGTAAGTGCTAAATTAGCATATCATTTTTTACAGTGTATAATTATATATATGTATATATATATATATTTTCTAATTAAATCTTAAAGTGGATAATGAATCTTTATTTTCCGATATAAGCTTACAATACGTGAATTGACCTGCCGTTAGGTTACGCTTCGCCCTTTTATTTCTTATTGCTATTGTAAGTTTGCAGTTATTGATTTTCTGCGAGAATTGATATCGATCGGTAATTATCAGTTGTCAAATAATAAAAGGAACGAATTCTGATGAGTTACGGATAGACCTGACAAGAGAAATCAGTCTGTCATGAATCAATGATGAATCTAGTGATTCCTGTCAAACAGGGGTAGGATGAGCCCATGTCATTAATTAATCCGAGACAATGAATATGTCAGAGAGCGAAAAGGAGCTCATTGTCCTCTCAATATGCAATAATCCTTTTGTTTTTGACACACTTTATGGTGATTGATCTATCACAAAACTCCCACAGTCAGACACGACAAGGCTACCTTATTGTGTTTACCGACACGATACTATACTTCCCAATTAGATGTAACACTGACATACTGATATCTGGATATACTGAAGAAAATCAAACACAAAAATGAAATCTGTATATTTTGATTATTGCACCGAGTCGCAATTACAGGTTGAATATGATAGAATAAGATATTGCCAATTTTGTTTCTTATCTATAGCCTACTTAAAATTATTGATGAATATGAACGATGTACTGTACAAATATGAAAGATGAGTGAATTACAAGGATACTCCCATTACGTAATGCTGAAAAAGAGAAAAATAAGTTTTCCGCACTTTTTTTCTTGACTAAGCTATTTTTCTCAGGATATCGACATGTGCTGAAGAAGTATGTGTTGTTTTTTTTTCTTCAAATTTCTCTATTAAAGGTTTTGATGTAAAACGTTTATTTTGATCACTCTAGTTTTTAAAGATCTAAAGCTTTGATTAACGTAGAAAATCGAAACATCCGTGAAGCAAGAAAACTGTGTATTGCTTATACTTCGGTCGCATTTGTTCTACGGCGGCCGTACGGCGAGTCGAAAACAGCCGTTTTAACCTTTTTTGTACCAGCTACACGGCTGTTTTCGACTCGCCGTACGGCCGCCTTAGAGCAAATGTGACCGAGGTATTACTACACAATATTAATGCCACCCCTTGCATATGCTTTCAATTACGATAAACTCTATGAACACACTATAAACTATGATTGACTCTATATATCCCTATATACAGCACTCTAGTGGTAACGCCATAAAAAGTAATATTTTTATTCAAAACAAAAACTCTGTAGAAATTGGTTGAGATATAGCTAACATCAGCACAAATATGACAAGCCCCCAAAAAGGTATGTGCATGAACGACATAATTTTCATTCTCTAAAGATATTTACTGAGACTCAAACGGGGGGGGGTACACCTGTGTATGAACGACATATTTATTTTAAAATATTGGTTATGGCTCTCAAAGGGGGAGGGGCACGGGCTGGATGTGCCTTTCCCCCTCCCCCTGGATCCGCCACTGCCTTTGATAATATGGCATCCGGTATGGCATTTGACCCTATTAAAGTCGGAACACTGGGGTCAACATCACAAAACGTAAAATGTTTTGAGCACTGACCGTTATGAGAGGTCAATGGTTTGGACTTCGGAGATCATACCAAAATATACCTCCATACAGATAATTATCAAAGATATCCTTTAAAAAATGCCGTCCACGGTGTCGGCACGGTGTGCATACAATCCATTCGTAAAATATGACATTTGGCCCTATAAAATACGGAACGCTGGTGGTGGTAGCATCAGCAAAACATAGGTTTATTTATTACGCCTCCTTACCAGGGGCGGATCCAGGATTTTCCAAAGGGGGGGGGGGGCAAAAAAGGGTTTTCAACCACAAATTAAGGATTATTCGTACCCGAAAAATGTTGACAAGCAAAAAAAAATAAAGTTTTCAATTTCATGCTCCTTACCAAATTTTAAAGAAATCCATTGAGTAATGTGGCCTCCCTAATGCACGAAAGTATTACCCGATGATGAATTCGACGACGGTAAAGTCGACGGTGGTATAGCGATGGTATATACGAAACTCTTACTGAATCCAAAGCGGCATGGAGGTGCGGAGTACAATAAAAGTTGGTGTAGTGTTTAGTCAAATCTTGCGCAGTTCTTATATTTGGCGTAAACGGTAAAATTAGCTCGTGCAGTGGAGTCAATAGCCTCGGTATTTATGAATGTTATAACATGTTCGAGTTGACCATTGAGAAAAATATGCAACGTCACGTTAGTCACAGTGACTGTTGTCCCTTCTGAGGGATAAGCGGTAATCGTTATTGCATGAAGCTTATTTGTATTCTTGTGTGATTTTATGAGTTTTGTAACCACACACACATTAATGATACATGGGCAGTGTTTGGTGTGTGGAGAATGTTTCATATCCCGCGTGTTCGATTTTCAGCAACAGGTTTGATCGGTAAAAAAAAACATTTCAAATGCACTTCTAACAGGAATATTCTTCATTATTTTGTAGGTTTTTAAACATTCGTTTTTACAGATTTACTAATTTGTAAAATGTAAAATCTTGATTATTCTTTGTTGCTATCAAAAACGTGCAATGGATAAATAGCTGTAAAATATAGATAATGACGGCTGATAGTGAGTAATGCATGTACTATTGTCTCATGATATTACTTCCTAATCATTTTCAATAGATTATTTCATTTTTTAATATCTATAGTATTTAAATATTTTAAAAATGTACAGCAGAAAAAATGTTATTTCACCCTACCCATTTAACCTTTTCCAACGCCAACGCACATCTTGAAGTCTACGTCATGGGGGACTGTTTGTGTATTTCCCCTTGCCCAATCAATAAGGTGACCGGGCACATTTTTTTTTCTCCTGGAAAAACCTTCTATCTTTAGTAAGTTCTAGTTTCTTTTATATAGTTGACCATGTCCGTTTTTCTATATCTTACTCTTTTTCTTTTTTTTTTTCTTTCAGTGAGGAGATGGCACGGAGAGAGAGGGAACGTGTAGCGGAAGCGGCTAAGCATCAGGAGCTATTGGAGACGAGCTTCGCTGCGTCTCGAGCACGCCACGAATATGCCAAAGCTCACCCGGCCTACGCAGACGGCAGGATATTCTAAAAAGAACTGCTAAAACCTGTCCACTTTCTACACAAGTCACCATCAGTCGGTGAATTATGCATGAAATGCAAGGCAAACGGATTTTCACTCTAATCTGATGAATTTAAAACCCTGCTTTCTTGTCTCCTTTAAAAGACGATAATGTATATCTGTTTATACAGCATGCAAAACATCAAGCTCTAATTGCTTTTAAAGATATTTATTATTGTTTTTCTAGAAAGGAATCACTGTATTCCCCGTTATAATTTGTGAAACAGAAATGACGTTGATGCTGTACATATTTTTACTTTATTTAATGTTCTTTACTATCATTATTTCAACAATCTATGGTACAAAAAAGCTTTCTGCTTTGTAAATATAATATTTGTATATATTTTAATTATTATGTATATTATAATTATTGTACACACAATTTAAGACATATTTCTTGAATGCTGCACACCATATTGTATTGTTCTTCCGTATTTTGTAGCCACTTTTGTATCTGTTGTGATTAAGACATTCCAAAATTAAAATCTTTGTCTTTTTTTAGTAATAAAAATTACAGGGAATCTCGTGTTGAATCATTTTTAAGGCCAAATTTTATTTTTTAAAGAAATATGATTTTGTAAGCTAATACAGTATTTGTCCATAATAGTTGTATCATCTTCCATTCGTATGTTTTCTATTCAATATTAAGATGCATTTGAATTTAATTTTTTGAAATAGTATTTGAGGAAAAGACTTATCAAATATTTGTTTATTATATCTATGCAAAGCGTTCTCCGTAAAAGGGTCATAGGATGTCAGATGATATGTTTTCAAAACTTGGTGGTAGTTTCTTTCAGAGGTAAAAGGCCCTTCTTCACTTTCAAATTTGTATTGCTTACGAATAAGCGTGTTGTATTAACCTGGTTCAGTTTACCTATATCGCTCATGAAGTATTATACTTTTTAGAAGGCATCCTTTACAATTATTAATTTGTGAATTGTTTATTTGGTTTGTTTTGTTTTCTTTTATCAATACGTTTTGGTTTGATTTTGCCGGGTTTTTTTTTCAATCTTAAATCTGAAAAAAATGTTAGATTTAATAAATAACACCGGAGGCCTCTGTGTGTAAGTAATTAAGTCATGTACTAGTATTAGTAATTTCCGGGTTATTTTACCGCAGTGAGCAATATTGCAAACTACTTTTCCTGCAGTTATGACTTCGCTTAAGGCATTGTTACGTACCGAATATCGTCTCTGTTCAAACTTTATTACTGATAATGATAAATTTGGGAGCATGAAAATAGTGTCCTCGCAGATTTATTTTTGTTTTATCATGTCTTCTTTTGAAGTTTGTCACTTATGACTTGTTTCCCTGGTATGTAAAGAGACATTAGCAAAAACCAGGTCGGTCATCATAACAATCGTAAAGAATATTACGACATCGTTGGAAACTTCACCTATGATTGATCAACGTATCAATCACGTGTTCAGTCACATGACACCTCGACTATAATTGAAACTGTCACGTCGGTAGGGCCAGATGTGTTGACAATCATGTCTAACATAGAAGGATCCATTATGGATGGTTCGTTTGCTATCATGTGGAACTGATTACTCACTAGTTGTTTAAATGCTGTGCGCCAAATGAGCCATCGTCCATTATCCCCTTCTTAATAATAATAATCTCCTTCACTCTAGCTAGTTGCAGTGCAGTTGAATGGCGATGATGCGCCACTTTTCAAGCGCGATGTTCCGGTGATGATAATGATGTTATTCATTGGTAGAAGGTCGTAATTCACACGCTGTATGATACAAGAACGTCCTAACCGATGCCGGGAAAATGTTAACTGCCTTGATACGATATTTGTATGTTATGATGGCATATGATATTCAATATTGGCCTTTGAGGTGAAGTTAATATTTTGCTTTGAATGCTTTATTAAAATGTTAATGTACCTGCAAATGAATTGAGGTATCTCTTTCAAAGACAAATATTGATACACTTTCTCTGTTAGGGTCTTCCAGTGGCCAGGCGTATAGCAGGTTCTTTAAACAAAAATACCATACGGACTAATTATGCCACTTAACATTTATTTTTGTGTGTTATCTGAGAAATTTGCCAAATGTCACACCCCCCCCCCCCCCCCATTATATTACATTCGATTTTGATGAAATTTTCAGTGTTATGCTTGCTGGATTTTTCTCTTTGTATTCGAATCATATTTTTGTTGGGGTGTACTTGTCCTTTAAAATCAGGTCAAAGGAAAATCGTGACATAAGTAATGTAATAATGATATTCAATTGCATTTTCTCTTTTTATTCTCGTGTGCTCTTTTTATTTTATGTATTATACAACAGACTACACAAAATTATTTTTAAAAGGCTTTGGATTCCGTCCACACAGTTTATGCACAAATTATTTTATATTCTATATTTTGTCAGAAAGAAAATCTATGTGCTGTTTTGCGAGATTTGTATTCGGAAATAACCTTTCCCGTGAGCGCGAGGGTGTGTGTGTGTGTGTGTCAAAAATATGCCACAAATTGTTGATAATCATCTTTGTTGCTGAATGTTGGCTGAATGTAAATAAAGTGTCGAAATAATTATAGCGCAAATAAAACTAAATTACCATATACTTGTGTGTCCTTTATGAGATTATTTTGAACTTTGCCATCTGTTATTTAACCATTATTACACTTTGAATTATTGATATGAGGAAAATCCTGGGTCCTGTAGCATCAAGTTAAGCGATTGATTGTAGAAGTAATTTTTGCGATTGATTACAACGGTATTATGTATGATCATTAAAAGTTAGTCCCACTGTGATTATTGCTCAGCTACTCTCAAAATTACATCGGCTGTGAGTAATGCTTGACCATGCAGTCAAACTCCTACATTTAGTTTGAACCCTAAATATTTATCTTTGAATTTCAAAGGATTCAAATATTAATCGTAACGCTTTGAATCGAAATCTTGACAAATTAAATCAAATCCAGTGTTCGAGTGGTCATTATTCGCAGCCGATTTGGATTAATGTTAAATCCATAAAATTTCGAGTGTATGGTACAAACGGTATAAACAAAAGTGCTTAAAAGTATTTTCAACTTTAACCCTTAGATTTTGTTTAAACGTTGCTTCTCACTGGTTAATCGTTCGAACGTGCATGGTGGTAGAATGAGTCGAAACTGCCCTGCCCTGAATTCTGACAAGCAAGCAATATACAATTTCAAACAAGTAAAAAAAACTAAAAATTTGCATCCCGGAATATCTCAAAGGCCATGGAGAAAGAAAGGGGAAAGGGTAATTTCTCACTCCCAAAATCGGCATGATGACTACTTTTCTAAGACTAAGGAAGTGGTTCGAACGAACACTGACCCCCACCACCACCTCCCCCCGTTTGTACTGCCTTATAGTCTTATCTTAAAGTGTTTCAATCACTGAACAGGCTATCCTTGGTAAAAAAAAAAAAAGAATAAAATAAAGTAAAAGTATCTTTAGATTCCATTCGAAAGGCGGACAAATTTTGCGAATAATGATTTTCACAAGACGTCCATTTTTGCCAACGTAATGATAATAATTCAAGTTACATCAATAACGCACTATCATTTTCTGATAGTAAACATTGATTTTAGAGGGGTATGTTTATTAAAATGGACCAAGACATTGATTTTTCCATGAGATGGATAAAGAATGTCGCATGTGCCCTTACGAGAATGGTCTCAAATGGCCATTATTGTGATAGATAATTGTGCCTACGTGCGCTTAGTATCGGACGTCATGTTCCCAAACTACACCTGCTTTTCCTTTTTTTCCTCTTTTTTTTTTGGGTGGGGGGGGGGGGTAAGCACAATTTTCTCAAGTAAATCTTGACAAGATGCTTAATGAAATATAGAGCCTTCAAACCCTTCACCCGTGTAATTCACCTTATGTAAAGCACCCTCATTTAGGGATTGATGACCTGCCTCAATTTTAACCCATTATTAGTGGGTTCTTTCGCAATTCCGTTGATCTTTATTTTTGTAAAATACAGTAAATCTTTTGTAATTTTGGGACATTTTAAATTGATTTTTGCTACCGGCTCACAATCCGGAGAGAGCCTAATGATTAATCAAGTGTTTGCCCGTTCGGGCTCCCTCGTCCGTCTCTTTGCCGTTGTCTGTCAGTCTGCCCCCCCCCCCCTTCTCTCTCTAATCTACGCCAACTCCCCAATTCTCGGCCCCTCTCTCTCTTATTGTGTCTTTCTTAAAGCTGAAGTATCCCGGTTTTCTTACAAACAAGGAAATTTGAAGGTGCATTTCAGTTAAACGACTAGCGCCTTATCGCACCCAAGCGTTATTTTCATTTCTTACTTGTGTAATGAGTGGATTGCAATTGTCTATATTCACATCAACTGAGGGAAAACAAATAAATTTTTCTTTGAATGTCCCTCATTGTAAGGGAGAGGGGATGCACATGTCACATTTTATGGCACTATTTAATAACTTCAGAATTATATTGCATTTTAATTTAAAAAAAAGGAAGGCCGCTTATTTCCACACGTCGTTCGGTTCAGAAAGTTTTCTTTCAAATCTGACGTCAACGCAAGGGATCGCATATATTCTGCCTGTGTTTCCTGGGGTTGGGGTTACCGATTTTTCTTATCACAAGCATAATATGGGAAGCATTGGCTGGTTTAATATATTTCATTCTTGTTTAGTATTTTACCGGGTGTTTTATTATTATTTTGCCACTGATTCACGTGATCACTCTCGTGACATCCGAGGAGCTCGTTTTAGCAAAGATGCGGCGGTTGCCTTCAAATATTCCACGCTAATCCTGTCAATCTCGGATTAACACCATAATAACTGAATAAATATCTTTTTAAGAAAAGGTTCTGTTTCAACCAATACTCTCCTCTCACTCCAAGTTGCAAAACTTGTCCCTCTCCCTGTTGCTATATTACTTCTCTTTTTATATTATCTGTGTATATAAGATATAGAGCGTAATGTCATCGTATCAAATTCAACGGTGACTTAAATCTCACTCCTATAATCACCTTTCTTAATCCATTAAGATCAAAGATATCACCGCCTCAAGTTATCTTCCAAAGGTCTCTCTTTGACTCTTCGGTAAATCAATGCTCAAAGGTCATTTCGGGTTTGGTGACAATTACTATGGACTTACTAGTAATGATAGCCCCATGGGAATTTCTCTAGTGTGATGTTGGAATCGAGGATAGGGCACTATGTATCCTGACACCCCCAATGATGTGTAACTCTTCGGATCTTAAATTTTTTTTCAGCAGGCCATTATGTTGATATGAATCATGGTAATGTTCAAAATATAATCTAAGTGTAAGATGTAAATACAAAAGACGTAAATAAGGCATTAGTAAGGAGATCAAAATAAAAAGGGGGGACACCCTTGACAGTTTACCAAACGACATACCGGCATGAGGTTTGAATGGGTGTGGTTTCAACGCTAACTCTTAGAGGCAACTCATGGAAGGGGGTGTAATTTAAGCGCTTGCCCCGTGTTTAGATGTCGGAGGGGTTAGGTGCAATTTTAATACTTAACAATGGCGCTGCATTTCCAAGATATATACCACTAGTAGATGTTGAACCTGAAGTGGTCGTAAATCGAGTTTGCTACATGTTACTTTACCATGGCACAACACTCATAATTCACCTTACACAAGCCAACATAATATCTGATAACATACCAAACTAGAGATGCTTGATAACACCGATGCATCTCCATCCTAAAACCAATAAATCAGGTCTAATGGTCCTCTTATCATCCACTCTCCGGAGTCTGTTTCATAAAACTGTTTGTAAAAGGTTGGCCAAACTTCACGAACAACTGGAATATGAGAAACCAATTTGATTCTCGGAGCTTTTGGGTTAATTTGGAGGAAATATATTGGCCTAAAATCGGATTTTTAGAACCATTCATACTTGGAAAAAAAATGTCTTCATACACTCCTAGTCTATTAGACAATTATTCATACATGTTATAAACCTGTCTTTCGCAAAACCACGTAGAAGTTTACGACCAGTTTATGAAACAGCCTCATCTTATGCACAATAACTCATATGTCTTCTCCCTTTCTTCTTATACCTTCAATTATTGCTGATAAGGAGTGTCTCCCAACACGTCACCCCATGACCACAAAATTTTCGACTAAAGATCATCATGTCGATATATGTCATAAATCTGTCTTTCTAATGAAGCTGACAACGAGAGAGGAGAACGTGACGTAAACATAGCAAAATAGGAAGAAGACAAACAAACCACGAAACTACAGCTGTAGAAAACATTGTTCCGATTCTGTAAGGGGAAAACCTCAAAAAAATTCTTATGTTCAGTTCTTTCCTACAATATTGTCTGAATTCAGAGACTAAAAATAGCAATCGTAAATCAATTAATTCCATTCATATAGGTGAATGGATACCACCGGTCGTTGAGATTAAAATAATGGGTTTACTAAATGTTTAAAAGATAAATGAGAAACCGTTTATCTTTAAAAAAAAATGATCGAAAAGTGATAAGTGATCTTGTTTTTCAAGAAGAAGATACGCTTCATTACCTTTACTTATTTTCCGAAGGATATCATGCTGTTTTTAACCATTTATTGCGATAGTTTCAGTTCTACATGTAAAATTTAAATCAATCAAATTTGTCTGGAATACCAATGTTTCATTTTCATTATCACCAACATTAATTTCTATACCTCTCAAATTATAATTTAAAAGTATTGTGGTCAGTAGTCTAATATACTAATATATCCCTCACATAAACTATTCACATTATATTTGTTATAACAGTCCTTTCCTTTTTATACACTGTTTTTTCTGCTTGTAATATAAAGAGAGTACATTCCGTTTTATAAAGTCTTATACTGCACTTCTAATTCTAAATTTCCTGGTAATATATGGTTAAGAATATCCGATAAATTAAAGCAGCACGCATCATAACAATCTTAGGCCTCCTTATCTCGCTCAGTCTCCATTCTTCTTCACGTTTGTCACTTTGATTTGATGCTTTGTTACGCTTGAAGAGGAAGACGCCATTTTCTTCCACGTGATTAGCCAACACCACTCCACTAATCTTCAGTGACTAATCGCGAGTAAATTTCAAGAATCAACCGGTGTCAACCGAAATCATCCATTCGTAGATGAGGGACAGACTTCAAACCAATCTTGTGCTATTTATCTTTCTGAGATCATTAAACACAACTCATGACGGTATATTCATTGAGCTGTCGTGTTAACAATACTACATGTCCCACTAGTAGCAGCAGTAGTAGTAAAAGTAGTAGTAATAGTAGTAGTAGTAGTAGTAGTAGTAATAGTAGTAGTAGTAGTAGTAGTAGTAGTAGTAGTAGTAGTAGTAGTGGTATGATGATGACGACAATGATGATGAGGAGGAGGATTTTCTGGCCTCTAAGCCTATTATTTTGAATCATTATATTATTTTTATATTATGTTAGTACTTTCGTTTGTGTTGTCTATATACCATTATGATAAGCGCAAAACCGTAATTTATAGGGCGAAACCTATCAGCCCCGGCTCCGTACACATTAACATGGTCCTTTTAGGCTTACACCTGAATATCGAAGTCGACAAATTTAGCCCGAAAGTCAAGGGTACGAAAAGTGCAAAATGGTTGCCTACCAGGCTAAAAGTTTAAAATGACCAAGCTGTTTTTAGATGGTAAAAGTCATCATGACATGGTGGACTTTCACGAGTGTGTACAATTCTACTCAGTATAAAAAACGTTTATGATGATGGTAACCCAGAGTATGGGCTTAATTTCCGCTTTTTATATTTTTTCAATAATTCTCCGGAAATAAACTACAATATTGAAAGATAATAAGAAAATATATGCCACTCAGTTCACATTTTTAAAGCTAAAGCGGTCAGTGAATCATTATTCTAACATTGGATAGGGCCTATGACTATTTAGTTCATGAGGTTTTCTTTCAGCCAGGGTAAGTAATTTACAATTCTATTTTCATAGGGACCAAGTTTAGAAGTTTGTTAAAAAACGGTTCGATAACTGTTGGTATATATACCGGAAGTTAAGTTCAATAACCCCCCTTCGCTATTAATGCATTCAAATTGGCGTCATGTTTTGTAACCATACATACCTACCCCACCCCTCATTTTCTCCCCCCCCCCCTCTCTCTCTCTTTCTCTTCCTCTCTCTTCCTCTCTCCCTCTCTCCTGTTCACAACAAAACACTTCCAGATTCATCGCAGCTCATATCTCCCTTCCTTTTTTACCGATAAACGAGAACGCGAGAACGGGTGACACATTCACGATCGCAGAGCCAACTTGAAGGGGGAGAGTTGGGCAGATTTATCACTGGTCGTAGCAGAAAGGCGACAGAGCAAAGCAAGCGTGGATGCCACTTCAGGTTAAGATAAACGGGCCGTTTGAACGGAAACACGAATGCGAAAGCCGATACTCGTTTAATAATTGAAAGACAATCGACCAGGGATGAGAGCCGAAGTAGTACCATAACGCAGACTTTACGACACTCTTTACGTAATTTGAGGATAGGAGATACTCTTTGAAGAGTCTTTTTCTTGGCGTGCGTGAAAGTTGTAAAGTAAATCTGTCAGTCGGAAAGGCAGAATGATGAGGGAAAAAAGTGTTAACGGATATGTCATGGTGATGCAACACGTCACCATTCTCTTTTGTTTATTATTAGTCTAAAGGTTAAATAAAAGGAGATCTATTGAATATAAAGCAATCGAAATATATTACTTCATGATCTTATGAAGATATCAAATTGTCAGTTTGAAAAAAAGTATGAAGAATATATGTTTCTATATCGATGATTTTATGATAATAATGATTTTGATACTCCTACCGGTAATAATAGTTATGATATAATAATATGATGAGTCGACTATGTAGAAGGAGAAGAAGGAGGAGGAGGAGAAGAAGAAGAAAGAATAAGAAGAAAAGATGAAGAAAAAGATGTAGCAGAAGTATGTTCAATGTGAAAAGGAAAAAAGTATATTGAGTGGCTTGTAGAAAATTATTTTACATAGTGCATCTGAGACTTGATTAAAACCTTTTAAGACTGCAAAAAAAATCTCCTCGAGATTACGTTTGCATTATTCATTTCCCAGCCAACTACAGATTTTTCTCCATTTTATCTCTCTCACTTTCTTACTCCCCTTTTTGTCATCAAACTCTTACACAAAAGCTGAGTGGTATAATCTACAGTATATAATCTGTAGTATCTCGTGCTTTTCTAACACGAATTGGTTCTGCTGGAATGCAGAGAAATTGGCTATATATACACATAAGCCATCAGCATCGACTAGTCGAGTAAAGTGGGTGTGTTTTAACCGTTCTCATTGACATGTGGACATTATCACGTGATAGCGTCGCTAATTTAGATATTGGTTGATTTGTTTGGTTGTTTTATCTAACATGGCTGCCAATAAACCATTATGGTTCAAAGTGAGAAAGGTTTTTTAAAAATACTATGGATGATGGTTTATCAAAAAACGAAAGCAAAAATATAGGCTTTCAATGAACATACAGTGTGTCCCACAAAAAAATGTCAATGGCACTCTAAATGAGTATACTATGTGAAAATTACTAAATCATAATAGTTTCGTTATTACGTTGAATAAAGTGCGTAGTTTAATTAAGTCTTCATTCACTCTTATTGTATTTCCATTCTTAGATTTCGGACTCACGACTTGCGGTGCATACTTAAATTTAAAACAAAACGAAGGTTTAAGAAACCTTATACTTAAAAATATAAATATATCTACTAAACAATAACTACAAGGAAATGAATGGAAACATTTTTCATCCATGATCTCACCTTTTTTTTCATGCCTAATATTTAGTTTGTAGGGATGAACTTTTAGGTCCTTATGTGCTATTCGGTTGAATGTTGATTTAGGTATTTGTGGAACATTGTTTCTCCTGCAACTTTGTTGTGGTTCTTGAAGAGGGCTTTGCCTCACCATGTCGATGTTTTCTTGTGTTCGAACTGTTACTCTTCTCCTAAATCTGCCCTTGTTAAAGTTTTTGCTTGTACTAGTACCAGTTTCCTTGTATTTTGAGCAAATTTCTGAGTATCGTCATCTTGTATGATAGTCTTTGATTGAATTTTGCCTCAGATGAATGAATAGGTCATATTCAATACCTGAAGAAAAGAAAATCCTTGCTGATTTACGCATGTGGCTGATCGTGAATAGATAACAAATCTTGTCAGCCGAACCTGACTGCACATATACTACTTAATACAAAACTTGGATGGAGAGGTTTCCTGATGTGTAGTGAAAAAATTATCATATTTTGGTGATTATTGGACCATACCACATAAAGTTTTATCCACTTTAATAGTGTACGAGTGTGAAGGCATAAACCATATAATGTTGTAATTTTTGTGTTATACCCATTTAAAATGCCATTAACTTTTTTGTGGGACACGCTGTATAGATTCATCAAAAATTTAAAAATTAATGTTTTTTCTCTCTAATTATGAAGTGAAGGACCTATTGCGAATTGCTCAATCAAACGGTACTTTTATAATATCCTTTTCTTCATTAAAAAAAAGGTTATATTTCATCATTCACAAGTCATGTTGGTTCCCTTGATTTTCATTGGTATTTCTTATTTATGCTATCAGTGGTTTCAAAACTTAACAGCAATAAATGTTTTATTCGTTTCGAGTGTTTGTCATATCACCTTCATAACATGTTCCACATGTAGATTGTGCATAGACAATTAGTAACAATACCACAAAGCATCACTTTGTATGATAATAGAAGTGAATCGCTTTCATTTTTCTAATAAGCTATCCTGCTAACAGTCCTCATTTTTGCTGTACATTATTTCTGAATATAACTTAGCAGCAATTAGCCAAAGGGGGGGGGGGGGGGAATGGTCTAAAGGAAGTTTGGGAAATTAATGATGCACAAATTATCCGATATCATGTCAGACAAACTAGTGAATGTGTTCAATTTGTTTAAGCCATAAATTCACAATCACAATGCACGCAATAATATTACACATTCAGAGCATCAGGCAAAATTGCAAATTCATTACAAAATGTTAGTCTACTCGACAAGTAAATCACCATCTCCTTCTGCTATTCCCGACAGAGCTACGGCTCGTTTCACTTCTTACTCCGAAACAAAGAGGCAGTGGTGGTGGAAAAAAGTCAGTTAAATTCAACTGCTCAAGTGCTTTTGAGATGGAGTTTCGATTTTGTAACCGTTCTACATGTTCGTTGCACACCGCAATGTATTAGAAGGGAAGCAATGGGGAATTATCCCTCCCCTCTGCCAACCTCATTCCAATGCCTACATCACTCTTCAATATACTATTACATCATGGATTATTTTCTTATCTCCTTCCCAGCTCTCACTCTTTTGGTTTACTTTATTTTCCATCATGATAAATCAATGAAATAATAACATTTTTTTTTAATTATTCTGTTGGTGCAGAAAACTGTCTCAGAAAAACGTATGAATATATACTTTCAAATGTCCAAACTGGAATATTTTTTTTAATTCTGTGTGCGTGGTGGTCAGTGAGTACGTGCGTGTTTGGAGGTGGGCGGAGATATTTCGGAGATGGTCGATTTGTTTAAGCCACAGACTGAGCCTTACATCCATTTATACGCCCATTATATCGTCCCGGGGGGGGGGGGGGGGGGCCACTTCCATTCACGATTGGATACCATGCGCGACCATGAGATCTAAAAAAGCACCCTAAACACGTATTTTCCATATTCTAAAATTGCACCCCTTAATACGTATTGGCGTGTGAAACCCTACCCTTAACAAGTATTGGAAACAAAACGATACTAATTGCAAGTATTCCCTGAATTGAACCCCTAAACAAGTACAGCGGTATGTCACGGACGTCGGTCGTCGGTTTTACCTTTACCTACATCATTGCATGGGTTTAACAGCCCAACTCGCGCAAATCATACACGTAGTGTTGACTCTTGGAGCAAAAAATACATCCTTTATAAAACATTTTAGTCTTGATTTTTATACCCTCGCAAATTCGACCCTAAACACGTAGCTTTCCTAGCGAAATAGATACCCTTTTTTCATTATTTTAGTGTTTTTGACACCCTTATTACGTTACGTACGTAACGTGCCCTATCTTGAAAAAGACATCCTTTTTACGTGTTTTTTTGGTCGCGCATGGTATCCACTCGTCAATGTAAGTGCCCCCCCCCCGGGTATATCGTTGACCAGTGCGTTTTATATTCATTGTTATTTCATCAGTCCAATCAATTCAAATGCATCATATGTGCACGTGTCTTGAAAGGGGAATATACTTTCATCTCCGAGCCCAGAGTACAAACCCCACATTCTTACACCCCCACATATCACTCTTCCCTTGCCTTCCCCTCCCTGGTAGTCGAATTGGCATGTCAGAGCATATTTTACCCCGCTTTCCGCCGACACCGCCGCTTCACTAACCCTTTCTCTGATAGCTATGTCCTACCCACATCCATTAGTTGGCCATAGATACATATAACTGGAAGATAAAACGCAAAGGAAAGGAGAAAATGGGCAAGTGAAGGTGTCGTATCGATTCAGCCTGTTGACCTATACTCAAACCAGCCTACACTGGGCTGACTTTACGCAAGTCAATTTCAAACAAGAGTCAAACCTCGTAATGGCATTACGGGGTCGTGATAAGAGTATTGACAACCCTAAAGAGATCACACTTGGCTTGTTCTCTAGAATATCCAGGATTCTGAGGCGTTAAGCCGTGATTAAAATCCAAATTGAGGAGATTGATGGCTAAATATTTGAACCGCCTCATTCTTCAAACGTCGATATGATGATTTAATCAAGTCAGAATCTCCGCTACGTTTTAAGATTATTTATTCTTTATCTTTTTAAGAAATATTTAAAAGTAAAAAAAAAAATTGGATATATGTATACAGGAAACGCCTGATAAGTAAAAAATAAAAATAATAAATAAACAATTAAAACAGTCATATTCCGTTTTCATGGGCTTAATATGATTACATTTTCATACTCTTTTACAACCACAAAAGTATAATAACCGCAAAATTCACCATCGGAACCAAAACATATTATTTTGTGTAAACGTGAAAAGCGGTGTGGTATATGCGCAAATACCATTGATGTAAATGTCTCAATTACCATGTTAATGACAAATTATAGCCTTCGAATAATGCATCAAAATATACCGTGCTCTTTGTTACCGGTAATTTGATGATGACACAAGCGTTGGAACCAGCTAATTCACCGGAACTGAAAAAAGACCGTTTCCCGTCATTCAAGGCGTGTGGTAGTACCACTCTGCGAATTGGCAGCATATTTTGTTCATAATCGTTCTAGAATAATGTATCGTCATGTATCATATCATTATAAATATGCATACCATGCCCTGTTGCACATTAAAACATTTTTAATTGAGAGTTATCGGGCGACTGATTCGTTCGAGATAAAATGTTACATAATTTCCATAAATAATTTATCATTTCCCGAAATAATTTTAATTTAAAGTGCACTTAAGTACGGATTAAAACTTAAGTGTTTGATATTTGTTTAGAACCTATGCCATAAAGGATCTTTAGGAGGAAAAAAAAATCTTTAAATAATGTTCTCGACATCAAAGCCAGCTACAGGTTTCTTCTTAACGAAATAATAAGCATCAAACTCATGTTTTGAGTAAGTATTATTTCAAATGTTATCTATGTGCACTGGTATGCCTATTGTAATTCTAGTACAGTATGGATGAGGCGACGCAACGTGGTCACGTGGTCACTTGGGACTCACCAATGACATAGGTTGACACGTCTTATCGTGATGCAGGGGCCGCGGAACGGTTTTCAAAGTGGGGGTGGGGGGGGGGGCTGAGCCAAAAGTGGGGGGCTGACCATGCTAAAAATCACAATCATATGGTCATTTTTAAGTTTTTGTACACGGTTTTGGAAAAAAGTGGGGGGGGGCTGAAGCCCCCCAGCCCCCCCGGTTCCGCGGCCCCTGTGATGTGTATGAGAAATGTCAAGGCGTTGAGGTATATTGACTAGATGGCGTAGTTCAAACAAAGTTTAGCGATTGGTTACCCATAGTGATAAATGTAATAAATCATTAAAATCAGTTGATCAATCACTAAACATTATGTTACGATGACTATAAATACTTTGGAAAAAAATGTTCTCCATTATGCATCTGAATGCTTTTTGCCCATACTTTGCTGAAAACACATTTTAGCTAAAACATTATTTTACTTTACCTAATGTTTTGATTCTGTAATTTCGTTTAGTTGATTTTTCTCACTTCCAATCTTGCCGGTTGACGAAGTGAAACATTATTGTTCAGTATGGGTGATACCCCATAATACACTCTCTTATATAAAAATACCCAAACACGATTGATAACAGAACTTGATATCATTTTAAGGAAATTGTTCAATATAAATTTTATCAAATATTACTGTCATTTTATTTCATAAAAGATATATTTCCCTGTTAATGTGTTGTGATAGTTACATCCACACTTGATAGAAAAACATGATAATATAGCATGATATACTAATAGTGCAGTCATCGTACGTTTCCAGTTAACAAGGGACAAACAAAAAATCACACCAAGATCGCACGGCCACTTTACGATCTCCATGAAGCCTTCCGCACGGAAAATCGACAAAATCACTTTAGGATACAATGGGACTACTAATGAATGATTCCTGTACGATCTTAATAGTGCAGCCTCTGATCGGGTTTCTCTTAGCGTCAAAGAACAGTATCTTAGGGCTTCTTTGGCGGGCTCCATCAGTATCATCATTTAGTTTAAGTATTGATTTTGATATATATAAGCAATAGAATGTCATCATTCTTTAGGTCGATACGGGATAGGTTTAGTCTTTAAAGTAAAAGAAGAAAACAAAACATAACAAAAAATAAAAACAAACCATGAAATAATCAACCATCTAATCCCGAACCTTTTTGCACCTTTGATCTCTTGTGCCTGACCGAGCGACAATTTATTGAGATATAAACTCTCGAGTTTTATAAACCATGTCCTGAAATTGATCCTAACAATCTTACATGCGTGTTTAAGCCTAAAGAGAGTTCATGGTTAATCAAGAAATCACAATGGAGCTCCATCCAATTGTTAAAGCATTTTGAAATACGGTTAAGTTTATTGGTCGGAGAAGAAAGTGATCGCATATCCGCGGATTTAAAAGCGGAAAATGAGAAATGAGAGCGAATCAAGCGCTAACCCTGAGGGACAGGAAAGACAAGACTTCGCTCCTCCGTCTAATCATACCCTAAAGCCTCAAACATAGATGCCAGACACCATCGGCTATGAAGCCTATAAAGTCCTCCCAACAGGTCCACTTATGATTTGTGAGCAATCAGATTTGCTGCTCCCTACATCATTTAAGCGCGCTAGATGAGATTAGTGATCTCTTACAGAGGGAATTGAGGAATTGCGTTCTGATCTTTCAAAGATAAAAATCACCCATTATGTTTGAAGGGGATCTATTACTTAATTGAGTACTCAAACACGACTGTTGTAAATAAAAGTGTGGAAACTGCAAAAATCATACTTATCTGAAAGAAGGCCAGAAAATTATGAGAAATTATCAATATCAAGGACCTTGTTGAAATCGTTTACCCATCACCTGACCCCGGCTAAACAATGATAACTAATCTCAATCAAATTAAAACCCATGTTTAATTCAGTCGAAAAATTAAAAAAAAACATTGAGTATTTTTGGTACACAGAAAAGTTCTTGTTTACACTCCTCCATGGCTGTACCAGATTTTTTTTGCTGGGGGGCAGGACTTTTTAGGGGAAAAATCGAAAGCGAGGGAGCGAAGAGACCGAGCATGTCATATGAGCCCTTGCATTTGTAAAGAAAAAAATAAGGATTTTGTGCATACTTTTGGTGAATTATGTTAGTCTTCAAATCCCCCCCCCCCCCCGCTGCGTTCGGCTAAGCACTCATTATGTTCCGCAGCATGAGACCCAAAGGCAAATCAAGGACATGCGTACTTGGTAAAAATTGATGCCCGATAAAAAAAATGCAAATTTTTTTTATAAAGTATTAATAGCTAGCAAAAATTGTATTATTTTGTCATATAGTTTGACCAGCAATGCCATGAAGGGATTCGTAAAACGACCATCGTGGAGAAACACGAGGCAGGTTTACGATTTTCGGGCGACATTTATCCGACGTTTCGTTTTTTCGTCAGTCAGGACTTTGTAAAGTCATGTAGGGCACTGTAGCCCTTGCGATTATGTCATCTTGTCATGCAAAATATTGCATATTGAGGGTATCGCATGGAGGTCGTGCGTTAATCGTACGGTAAATGCACCTCTCCACATGGACATCCAGGTGCGGATCTAGCTTTTTATCCAAGGACGAGGTTTGACAGAAAAGGTTTGACAAGCAAACGAAAAAGAAAAAAGGTTTCACTACCAAATGAAGGTCATTGTTATCTTTTTTTTTAATTGGCAGCACAAGTGTCAAGGGGTGGGGGTAACCTCCTAATCCTCCCCCGTAGATCTGCAACTGACATCGTATGGAGGTCGCGCGCTAGTTCCCCAAAAGGACACCGTATGGAGGTCATGCGCTAATCGTACGGTAAATGCAAATCCCCATGAAGATACCGTTTTGGGGTCGGGGTCGCGCGCGCGCTAATCGCAAGGTAAATGCATACACGAGGTTACTGTTTTGAGACCGTGTACGGTACTCCAACTGGCAAAATTTATATTTAGATTAGACAGTTGTATAATATCCATGAAACCTTTTTACGAATTCAATCTCGATGTTCGTACAAAGTGTGAAAGTACATTCCGTAGTCAACTACGATGGTCCAGAATCGCTCGCAAAATTGTCCTGTGCCAATTAACAGGCCCTATTTTGCACGGCGCCCCTCTAAAATGTTACCAAAGTAATAAAATATTAAATGCGCATTCCCTTGACCAGAAAGATTATTTGTCGTATGAGATAAGGTTGGGATAATATTTACTTGACCATTCCACAGTGTTTTACAATAATCATGTTATTTAATGTAATGAATGCTTCTACCATATGAAACATTTTCTTTATCCATACACAATATCCTTGGTTTAAAATGAAATACATTAGAAACGATTAGAAGAGGGGTTCAGAGAGCGATTCTTGCTCTACAAACCATTCGGGCGTCGGGCCATATAGGTTTTTGGTGAAAAAATCGAATCGTAGGATCGTAGGCCGATATCACCTCCTGCGAATAATTTGGTTGAAAATGTGTCAGAATAAAAAATCGGAATGGTTTCTTCGACATGGTTGGAAAGAGAAGAATGATACAATATCCGTGACCCCTTTTACCTTCCTCGACGATTAACCCTCCTTATGTTGAAGGTGAGCATAATCACATATTTTGATTGAAAGGCAAACAGTCAGTTCGTGCTCAGAATCGCTACGCTATTTGACGTGTAGTCCCTTTGGACTAGTTATTTCTTACGCCTCCCTATTCATCGGGACGAAATAATGATGCTCCCAAAATGAAACGTTGTAATACCCTCGGCATACCATTACTCTCATCGAGAAAATGATACACCCAAAACAACATCAGATTACACCGACTTTGATGGACTCTTTGACAATTTGAGTTTAAGGTATTCGAGCTACCATGGTTACAGTTGGTCTCTAGGTAAAACCACGGAGTAATAACGTCTGAAATGAGCACATCCAAGGCAAGACCCTGGTAAGACCTCAAACCTAACAAAATCGCAGTAGGTAAATACTGGAAGAAAAGAAAAGCAAAGCAACATAAACGCATCAGAGGTAACTCATGGTAAAGAATTAAAGATAAAATATTTCATTCAAAGAGACATCTGAAGGGCTTGTGCCGAAAGTGTGTCGCATAGTGTTTGATAATAAAACCACTGGCCCCACCCTAATAAACAGAACAAACGGAAGTCAAAGATTTGTTTTGTTTCATCGTTATGACATCTTCGTAGCGCGCACCCAAGCAAAAAAGCGCGTAAACGAGTAATACCGTGTTTACACTTAATCGGCAATTGGTTCTGAACCAAATGCCGATGCAGAATCGGCATTTGGATTGCGTTTACACGTTGTTACAGCTCGCGGTTCAGAACCGCGAGCCGATGCAAAAACCTGAAATGATACACATACCTACAATATACGTCATAATAAAGACAACGCTGGATCAGTGCACTTACAATTATGTCACAATGGTAAACTAATTGAAATGCGCACAAATTGCCGGTGCAGAATCGGCTTTCTGTTTACACGTAGTAAAAAAGCCGATTCTGCATCGGCTCGCGGTTCAGAACCTACTACTTTGGTGGTGCAAATTGCCGGTTCTGAACCGCGAGCCGATTCAAGTTGCTCGCGTTTACACTCTATGAAAAAGCCGATGCTGAATCGGCTCGCGGTTCAGAACCGCGAGCCGATTCAAATGCCGATTAAGTGTAAACACGGTATTGGTTGTCAAATAATAATCAACCATTTCGCTCTTGCTTAAAATTGCATATTCGCAAACATCGCACAAAAGAACTTTTTGGCACATAAACAAATGTGAATTACAGCAAAAAAATATTACTCAGTCCGTTGTTCTTGGCAACGATCACTGTTCATTGTTTTCAGGCAAATTTAAACATAAGATCCTATACTTTTGACTACTATAATCAGATGACTGGATTATTCAACATTTTTTAAGCGTGGTTAACAGCACAGGATAGTAATACATACTGTAACCGGGGACAATACAATTACGATCAATCGGTCTTTTTAAAAAAAGGTAATCTCAAAGTCCTCTCTTTTTCATGTAGGCCTTTTATCATAGAGCTTCGCGTGGGGACGGTACGCGCAAAATAAACATCAAGGGTCGGCCAGTAATGAATGACTTAGGGAGTCTTGCGATCAATCGCAAATATTCTGTTGCAATTTTACAACTGATAGATCAACATTAGTTATAACAAATAAGATTAAATTTCTTGTTTCAAGGAGCAGATTAGCAATCAATCACTAATTTGCAATTATACATATGATTGCTTTAGGGACCAAAAATAGACTTGCAATTGATCGCAAGTTTCTTGCAACACCCCATTAAACTTGTCACGAGATATAATTTTCGCCAACCATTCGCCATTTTTTTTTTTGGGGGGGGGCAGAAAAATATAGATGAAAACAAAGAACATTTAAGTTTCTCGGCAAATTCTTTATTCAGGTCGGGTAACGGCAAACTTGTTCGCCAATAGAATGATAGACGAATGTATTTCATTCGTTGTAGATTTGCATAATTTTGTGAATGAATTTCAACAGAATTCCCCTAAAATAAAAATCTGAAATACAAAATACTTTTATAAACGAATTATAGTCAATATTTGTATATTCATTTAATGGGGCCTATTCAAAATGATCAAATATAATCTGTCCATTTATGAACTTTGACATTGATGATTATAAATTGAATTTTCTGACTTGAAAATTCACAGGTAAATATTACACTATGGACGTACATTACTCTTTGACTGACGCACTGGTCTGTCATGTATCATAGTCTTATACTGAGCAAGCAATCACCTATAAACATCCCAAACGAAGATTTTGATGATTTATTATCTTTGCACGATGAAGGATAATGGTAGTTTTGTTGAGGACATGGATATATACGTGTTCCAAGTATGCTATGGGGGCACGGAGAAAAGATAGGATGCTGTCTAGGGGGTGGGCTTCATGTCTTCGGATGTTATCTATTAAATTGATAATAACCTAATTTATATCAATGTCAGTCTCACGAAAATATGAAGACGAAGGTCAGTGGCGTAACTACGGGGGGCATGGGGGACACCCCCCCCCCCCCCAATCGGCTGGCAAAAAAAAAAAAACGGGGAAGAGGAGAAAAAGAGGGAGAAAGGAAGAGAAACGTAGTGGGAATGAAGAAATTATTGTTCACTATAATGTTATATTATAATTATGTTATGTTATAATATATAAGAAACATTATTTCATAAGTTTATTTTGCTCGGGCCTAGATGTCTTCATTGTTCCCGGTACTCGCATTGTCTGTTTAACGTTTTTAAGTCAATATACACCAAATATATTTCCTCGCACTTCGACTTATTATTGTTTTATGTAGTGACATATGGTTCTTTTTCATGACTACTTAAAGTGATTGCCCCATTTTAAAGTGTTAATATAAAACATTTCCTGTCCGTGCTTACGTTCGCACTAGTAGATTGGTGAGATATGTCTGCTCTTCATGAATTCCTAAAAATCAGTCCTTAAAATGTCCCTTTTTCTGATTTGAATATCAAAATTTTTCAGCTCGCGCTTCGCGCTCGCATAATTTGGTTAGTGAAATACGTATCGTATGGTCTTAGTGAATTCTTACAAACAGGCCTTAGAATGCCTCTCTTCAGGTCTGAATATCCTAAATTTTCAGCTCGCGCTTCGCGCTCGCAATATTTGATGAGTGAGATGCGTAGTATCATGATTACAATGTCTACAAAAAGTGCTTCATGTGTTTAGATGTAGCAAAATCAGCAAGCGCTTTGCACTCGCATTAGATGACTATGGTGAGATATGTATACTCTTAATGGATTCCTAAAATATAGTCCTTAACATGTCCTTGTTTGGGGTCAATATTTACAAAAATTTCAGCTCGCGCTTCGCGCTCGCATTGTTTGTTTAGCGAGACAGGTATGTATCATGATTACAAAAATTAACGTATAATGTCCTTTTTTGGTCTGCATATCAAAAAATTTCAGCTCGCGCTTCGCGCTCGCATTATTTGAGCAGTGACATACATATCCGTTTAATGGCACTGTCTTTAAAATGTCCCTATTAGGTCAGTATACCTGGCAACTGAGCGCGCTTCGCGCGCTCACTAAGTGACTCAAATATTTTGCTGGTGCCCCCCCCCCAATGCCGTGACTCACGGTACGCCACTGACGAAAGTAACAAAAGTTACAAGTTGAAATTATTGCAACTGTAACGCTCCTAGGCTTTGGAATGCTCTCCCTGTTCATGCCAATGCATGACTCACCAATGCTTTCCATTTTTAAAGGGATGGTCCAGGCTGGGAATATTTATCTCAATAAATAGAGTAGAATTCACAAAGCAAAATGCTGAAAATTTGATCAAAATCGGATAACAATTAACAAAATTATTTAATTTTAAAGATTTGCATTATTCCGGTGAAACAGTTCAAGGCATGTCATAATGAATATTCATTAGGTGGGCTGATGATGTCATATCCCCACTTGTTCTTTTGTATTTTATTATAGGAAATTAGGTTTTTTCAAATTTTTTCTACCAAGAACTATAACAATTGGATTGACAACTGATTAAGTGCATTACTTATTTTTTGCCGCAACTTATTCCATCATAATGGGGACACATATGAATGAAAAAAATGAAACATTTATGATTTCATGTAATAACATAAGAAAAGGGAAAGTGGAGATGTGACATCATCAGCCCACCTAATGAATATTCATGACGATGGTAATATAACCTTTTTTTTCACAAAATATTGATAAACTTTAAAATTCAATAACTTCGTTATTTGTTATCGGATTTTGATGAAATTTTCAGCATTCTACTTTGTGAATTTTACTTTATTTATTTAGATATAAATATTTTCAGCCCGGACCATCCCTTTAAGATTAGATTGAGGACCTGCCTTTTACATCAGAAAAAAATCGTAATAAATCTTTATTATTATCATTTTGTAATTTGTTGGATTATCCCTCCCAGCAATTTCATCAAAATTTAAAAAGTTATCGATTTTGCATGTCATAACCTCGGTTTATTTACTTCGTGTATGCTTTATTTATATTTTGTAACACCCGTCCCTCAATTCATCTCAGCAGTCCGAGTATTCATGGTGACTGTGTGGTTCGTGTGGGTGTGGATTTATTTTATCTGCATGTTCGTGTGTGTGGCATTGCGTGGGTGGGTGAGGGTGTGTGTGTTTCTGTGTATTGTATTATAGGAAGGATCATAAAGAGAATGCAATTATGAAGTAATAACCGTCCTCAGATATTAGTTATATTGTTGGGGGGTCTTCTTCTCTCGTCCGAAATCGGACGATAGCAACAGTAATAATTATCATGAACAGTGATATCATGACTATTTCCTAATTATTAGGAGGAAATATTCATGATATATCAATTACTGTTGATTGCGGGAGATTCTGATGTTATATGAGTGTGAGATGGAAAGCGTAATACGTGTTTTATATGTGAATGTATAATGGATACAGAAGAGGGGGGGGGCGGAGAGAAGGAGCCGACCCATCGGGGCGGGGGATATGGCACCCCATGTTTGCACTTTGCGCCATCATGCCTTCGAACATAGAAAACTGTCGTAATGTGTTTCACTATGGAAACAAGAGTGGTTTTAGGACTTAACTATCGTGTGCTGGCCAGAAGATGTTAACGATTGGGAAGTCTTACGGTTGTAAATTCCAAACGTATCATGTGATGTCAAATCCATTAGATATTTCTTCGATTGTTTTATGCCGTATATCATAATGGCAATGCAGAGATAGTATCGTAGCTAAAATATCTCTGCTTTTTTTTTCATGTTTGTCTAATATTTGCCGAATTACCTAATTGGATCTTATATAGATTAACTGCTTATATTAATGAAAGTATATTTATATCTCTTAGGTATCATAAATCACCCTCAAAAATTACCGCTAGAGACGTTAGAGAAAATAAAAATGAATAATAACAAGCGGAGAGCCTCTGGCAGTCTCACCTGTATTACGCGATTCAATAAAGCAGCAGTGCTGACTTTGAAAACTACTATAAAATAATTATTCACAAAAAACATCATTCATAATGATACAATACTACGTTCATTGACCCTAAATTGACCTTGATCATGTGACCTAAGACTTGTCGGTGATACTTACCCCTATGTCAAACATTTATAAAATATAGTAATGGGGTAAAATTATGAAAGCAATTTAATAATTACCTCCAACATGGCCAAAGTTCATTGACCTTAATGACCTTTGACCTTGGTAATGTGACCTGAAACTCGCACAGGGTGTTCAGTGATGCTTGTACTTGGTTAATATTATGTCCAAATCTTATGAATCAGATCCATAAACTTTCAAAGTTATGATGGTAATTCAACAAATACCCCCAACTTGGCCAAAGTTCATTGACCTTCAATGACCTTTGTCCTTGGTCATGTGACCTGCATGTGACCTGAAACTCGCACAGGATGGTTAGTGATACATGATTACTCTTATGCCCAAGTTTTATGAATCAGATTCATAAACTTTCAAAGTTTTCATGCTGATAATACAACAAACTCCCTCAACTTGGCCAGATTTCATTGACCCTAAATGACCTCGGGGACCTTGGTCATGTGACTTGAAACTAAGGCAGGATATTTAGGAAATATTGGATGGCCTTGAATGGGTTGCGTAAAAATATTGTACGAGCCAAAGAACAATATTGGATGAGTCGGAGACGAATCCAATATTGTTCTTCAGCGAGTAACAATATTTCTACGCCTCCCACGAAAATTGGTCATCCAATATTATTATTATTATTTAGATACCCCCACAAACCTAAACATAAATTAATAAAGCAAAAAACAAATCTTTTGCTTTATAAATTTATGTTTAGGTTTCATGAACTAGGTCTATATACTTTCTAAGTTATGATGACATTTCAAAAACTTAACCTTAGGTTTGGGTTAAGATTTCGATATTGACTCCCCCAACATGGTCTAAGTTCATTGACCCTAAATTACCTTTGACCTTAATCATGTGACCTGAAACTCAGGCAGGATGTTTAGTAATACTTGCTTAACCTTATGTTTAAGTTTCATGAAGTAGGTTTACATACATTCTAAGTTATGCTGTCATTTCAAAAACTTAACTTGAAGCCGCCGCCTTCGGAAAAGCGGCGCCTATAGTCTCACTCTGCTGAAACTGAAACTGAAACTTTATTCTGTCGACCCCTTTCGGAGTATGAGAATATACATAGTTATACAAACATCATACATTCATACATAGTATACATAAATACATACATAACAAAACCTGAGTAAATATAAAAAGCTATAACAAGATGGCAAAAATGTGAATGCAGAAGATAATACTGTTTTTAAACGCATTAATTACAAAAAGAGATAGAAACAGGATATAATAACATATTAATATACAGGTATATACATTTGGTACTTATCTACGAAACTGTGTCATAATAATATTAACAAACTTGGCAAGTTTTGACAGTGTTTTGGGAATTTTAGTATTAAATAGGCTATGCATTTTTAAAGTGTTTGGACGTTGGCAAAGTGAGAGGGAATATATTTGCTTCTGTCTAATTTGAAGTAAGAACACTCAAATAAATAATGAAATTCATCACCAATCTTACCCAGGTTACAAAGATTACATAATCTATTCTGTCTAGGAATACCTTCATAACGACCCTTGACGCAAGGCAAATAATGACTGCCACATCTAAATTTACAGAGATATGTTCGATCTTTTTCATTAAGTTGTATGAGATAAGGCTCTAAGTTATGGGTGTCTTAGAAAATCCTGTATATTACACATTGGTTATTTTCAAAAATGTCGTTGTGCCAGTCTTGAAAAGCCATATCATTTTGGCGTAACTCTAGAGCAGGGATTAGCCATTTAGGATTTACGTCTTCCTGTTGTGCCAAAACGTTTCTCAACCCCCCGGGGGGGCCACTTCCATTGACGAGTGGATACCATGCGCGACCACGGGGTCTTGAAAAGCACCCTAAACACGTATTTTCCATATTCTGAAAATGCACCCCTTAACAAGTATTGGCGTGTGAAACCCTACCCTTAACAAGTATTGGAAACAAATACTATTGGCAAGTATTCCCAGAACTGAGCCCCTAAACAAGTATGGGGTGTCCAAACTTCGCGCACTTTTCAAAAATATTCATCAGGCTTAAATTTTTTCACAAAATATTCATAATTTATACAAAACCAATTCAAAAAATAGTTACCACATTGACGGCAAGATCGTAAATTATAAAATCATGGACGAAAATGTAAAGTAGGTCAAGGGGATTCGCCGGTATCGCGATCTCAAAATTCTATTCCGATTGGCGAATGCGCGCTGTGCTGGAAAACCGTTCAGAAAAAGTGTGACCTAACTTCGCGGACCAAAGTTTTTGTGGACATTTAAACAAAAACTCAAGCTCAAAAAGTGAAATATTTATATCAGATTGATGGCAAAATGCTATAGAATTGGTTAGTACCACATTTAATTCACATTTTTGATGATTTCTGCTTGCAAAATGGTGATATCGTGATGCTTGTTGAGAATATCAGATTTCTTCAAAACGGGCGCTGAACGTGACAAATTTGCCGATCTTTTGCCAATATTTTCATGAATACTGAACTCATCCTAAAGAAACTTACACCAAATGGTAATTTCAGGTCGCTTTTCACGTTGATGATGTCAGATTTTAAGGATATTGGCTAGTTTTTTAGATAATGACCGTCCGCGAAGTATGGACACGCGCGAAGTTTGGACTCACTGCCATACAGCGATGTATTTTCCACATTCTGAAAATGCACCCCTTAACAAGTATTGGAAACAAAACGATACTCTTAGCAAGTATTCCCTGAAATGAACCCTAAATACAAGTACAGAGACATTTTATTGTTATGTCACGCGTCCGTTGGTCGTCGGTTTTACCTTTAGACACCATTATTTTGGTTTAGTACGGCCCCACCTTCCACACCTCGCGCAAATCGGACTCTAAACACGTAGTGTTGGGGCAAAAAGGACATCCTTTATAAAACATTTTGATTTTGTTTTATCATCCTCGCATATTTGACCCTAAACACGTATATTTTTCCGAGCGAAATAGATACCCTTTTTTCAATATTTTTGTGTTTTTGACACCCTTATCACGTTACGTACGTAACGTGCCCTACCTTGAAAAAGACACCCTTTTTACGTGTTTGTTTGGTCGCGCATGGTATCCACTCGTCAATGTAAGTGGCCCCCCCGGGCTCAACCCACAGGTGTCTAAAATATTTCTAATTTTGGTGATCCATTTCGAATGAAAGGGTTTATTTATATCATTATGTAAAATGTTAACTAATTTATACAACATATAAGATAATTTTGTTTGTTTCCCAGTTAATATTCTACACCAGAAGCTTATCATTCTGCTTTCTACTAGTTTTGATAGATTATAGCGACCAGTTTGACCATAAACAATACAACTCGCTGTAGATTTATGAACTCTCAAAATATTCCGTAAAAATTTTCTATAAAATACTTCTATATGCACCAAGTTCTCAAATCCCCACACCTCGCTGCCATACAAAGCGATCGGGACTACCAATTTATCAAATAAATCACAAGCAATATCAACTGGCAAACTTAGCCTCTTGACCTTATTTAGTACACTAAACATCGCTCTTTTTGCCTGGCTTACTTGTTTTGAGATTGCTTTTTTGAAGTTGCCATTGTAATTGAATTTTACACCAAGGTACACATAATCATCAACAATAACTAAAACATTTTCTCCAAACTTAAAGGTGGGTTTGTTTCTAATTTTACCCCTAGAGAAGACAACCACTTTATTTATTATTTATTTATTAAAATATCTTTTTTATTTATTAAAATATCTTTATACAGGATAACAGGCTCAGATTAACTGTTTTTCAGCCTGGTCCTGTTAACATAAAATAACAATATATACATAATAGATAAAAGAGTAACTTGGGTAATGTACAGTAATGAGTGAATTCAATAACATTTAAAATCAGAATTATCTTTAGTTTTGCTTGTATTGACAGTAAGATACCATAAGTCACAATAGCTACGTAAAGCATCCAGGGCTTTTTGGAGTTCAGGCGGGCTCTCTGCCAATACAATGGTATCGTCAGCATAAAGTAATACATACAATCTCAAATAAATCTCTACATCATCATCACTTAAACACATCCTTATATTATCAGCCAAAAAACTTAAACCCTTGTAACTGCGGCTCAAATGAAATTCAAAATCATTCAGGAATATTGCAAATAAAAGTGGGGATAGATTGTCTCCTTGACGTACACCAATATTGCAGGTGAGACAAAAACCGTTGATAAGTGACTCAACAATTCTTATAGATGCATATTTCCTTTTTGAAAGGTATCCATTTCCAGATCGATGTTTAAAATTTGTTAATAACACACTAAAATATCATGTCACGTATCATAAAATCAGAACGAAAGAAATAAACTCAGAGTAGAGTGATGTTAATTCAGTTCAATTTTTCTATCTTTAATTTAGATCATTTTCAGGAAAAGAGCTTGTAAAATGAAAACAAAAATAAAATGTTTTGTATATAAATAATCATGAAACTGATTCATCATGGCTATAGTCGGAATTTCATTTCCTTCTTTCAAAATTGCGATTGATGTTTTATTTTCGTTCAAGACATGGCCCCTTTAATAGCGAAATAAATTACCAGGGGCGTACACTGTAAAAATAATTTAAACAACGCGCTGTTTACTATGTGAATCGCACAGTAGTTGTTTAAAAAGTTTAAACAAGTGTTTAAAATCTTAAGCAACCATGCTTAAATTATTGATAATTAAATATTTTAATTGAAACTTTGTTGTTTAAGAGTTTAAACAATTGTTTAAAATGTTTAAGCAACTACCGTGCGATTCATATAGTAAACACCTTTGTTTAAATTATTTTTAACAGTGTAAAAGGATCGGTGGCCGGGGGGCAAGAGTAACAAATATCATGATGTGAACAGGATTTTTTTTGCGGGAGTAGCGTGATCAGTAAAATAAATGAGAGAGAACAGCATGTGAGCATGGCGCATGTGGCAAAAGTTTCGAAGTAAAAGTCCCGAGCGAGCGAAACGATAATTTTTTGTTTCACCTTTTCATTTCAATCTTACTTAGTGATAGATTTTGACATGATATTCAGAAAATAACATTATATTTTACATTTTCCGGTCCTTTTCTTTCTTTTCTCCTTTTCATTTTGTTCTTGGTCGTATATTTTTTTGTGGCCATGCCCTCAGATCCTTCCATTTGTATGCCAGTGCCATGAGGGAGGGTCCGGGAGCGGAGCCCCAGTAACCGCTCGAGCTTCAGCCATTGAAAGACGGCTGCTATTTTCAAACAAATCGATGGTATAATTATGTTCCACAAAACACATTACTTCAACGCTGTGGCGTTCAATAATTTTTAACCTTGACTGCGACCATTATTATTTAGCAAGCTATATTATTGAATTCATATTAATTTCACTCCTACATTGATACCCATTTTACACAATGTGCCCTTTATGTAAGAGCCCCCACTTCTGAAAACGCTCCGCCGCTCTTACCTTATCTGATACCCGAAATCATGAATGATAAGATAGCACTTCCTTTTTGATATCGTAACTTGAACGTCAGACGATACGCCGATTATTGTCATGAAGCTATCATGAAGCAAGAGAAAATGAAGCTTCAAGCGAAGATCCTAAGATGAATGGTGAGTCTACCATTCTATGACATCAGAGGATGGTATGGTCAAAGCAGCCGGAGGGAAAGTTGAATTAATCAACCCGTTCAAGAAAATATCCCTCAACCTTATTAGCGTGGCAACATATATAGAAATGAACCGATGATATTCTGCTATGTCCAACCAAAGCATTCATAACATATGTTAATCGCAAGAAGGTGCTACAGCTTCAATAAATAATGAAAATTGTCATTGCCGTCCTGAAAACTATCAGTTGATTTTTATTGTATCGAAAAGGTCGCAACTTTCTCAATCTAGGGGTAGAATACCGATGATTTTGCCCTGTGATTTTGTAATAGTAAAGAAAGTTGTCAGATTGTTAAAGGGATTCCAAAATATTGAAATAATACAAGGAAGATTGTAATATACCTAAAAAATGTATTGTTTAATAACGTTTCGATTAATAAGTACAATAATAGTACTCGAAGAAAAGAGGTTGATGGAAGTAGTAACGGGTTTGCCCATAAAACGGCGTGGATGCACACCGTATATAGCCTCCTCCCCAAAACAATAAAACATAAATATTCATTTTTTTCTTCAATTCTTTATTCCATTTCCGTTCAAAACATAATACAAAGTAATATAAAGTAATACAAATCAAATACAATTTTACAGACGAGCATTCTTACAGTATAATAAACAGTATAATATTGAGCATAAATGGAAATGAGGGGGTCAACTAAAAAGTGTGGATCCCCTTGGAAATGAAGAAAATATAATCGACTTATTCATATATGCATTTATATACAGGAAAGAAAAAAGAGAAGGAACAAAAAAGGTCGAAATCATATTGATGTAAACATAATTACAGAACAAATGCAAAGCTATTCACACAAAGAGGTCTTTGCTGTGAAGGATATGTTGCACAATAGACAGAAGAAAAAACATAAAGAGAGAGGGATTGACAAGACATAGAAGACAAGACAAAACAAGAGACAGGACAGTACAAGACAAGATAACATAATAGGTAAAAAAAAATAAAAAATTGAAATAAACATAAATTAGTAAATAACAACATGAAATAAAATAAAATGAAATCAAATAAATAAATAAAAATCTATTAAATGAATCAATAAATAAAATAAAAACAGATAAGATAAAATGAAAATACAATAATATGAAATGATAAATAGAAATAAATGAATAAAGAGATTATATCAATAATAAATAACAATAAGGATGTGAAACTGGAACACGTACGTGCATATGTTTTGCTAGGTGTTACATCTGATCCAATTTGTGCAGTCACTGTCATGCTTTATCTAATCTACTCTGCTAAAAATATAATGTTCTGGATTGACTTCCGTAGATGCTACCTCTTGATACCTGACTAGTAAACGTGAATTTACACTTATGTTATTAACTGTACATGATTCAAATCGATTCAAGTACTTCCAATACACCTTTTATGCGTTACTTGCTAGTATGTCTAGTGATCCTCTGGTAGGCTCTGCAGGTTCCCGAGAATAATTTTGTTTTGAAGATATTCATAAATATTGAATATACAAGTAAACTGGTCAACAGTATGGTACAATTTTATGCAATCTCAAGGAATGGTAGAAAGGGGCACCTACTTTGAACCTTAAAAGCAAACATGACGAAATTCGCAGCTCCCGTCGAATGTCAAATATTAACTTGACCTAATCGATCAGAGAAATCTTACCCTCAGATTCATCTCCAGATGACACGCATTTTGAATCACCAAGGACCAACTCCAATATTCCCCCCCCCCCCATCCTCATCTGTTCAACTACCCTCCCTCCCGTGCATTTGCTTTCGGTCTCTTTTAAACTCTGTTTAAGATTAACACTGTTTACTATATGAACTTCATACAGTAGAGGGCACTGGAAACGAATTTTGAACAAGGGGTGCTGGCTAGATTTTGACAAACAGGAAAAAAAAGTTTCACAAAAAAAATGAAGGTAATTTTCGTCACGAGAAATTTGAAAAGCCACAAAAAGGGTTTTCATAAAAAAAAAAGAATTTTGGTCAAGAGAAATTTGAAAAGAAAAAAAAAAGACATGAAATAAAGGTTTTCACTACAAAATTAAGGTGACTTTGGTTATATTTCAGCTCTCTAGCATACCTACCAGATTTCCAAGGGGTGCTGCCTATGGCGAATAACACACGCAGCATCCCCTTGATAAATATTTGGGATACTTCAGCACCCCTGCTTCCCAGGTTCATGTTACAGTAGTTCTTTAACAGTTTAAAAAAACGTGCTTATTTCATTCAAGATTAAATTATACATTTTAAACTTTGTTTGTTAAGATTTCGAACACTTTAAGATGTTAGATGTTAAACAAATACTGTAAAACTCATAATTAGAGTAAACAGTGGTGTATAAAAAATTATACGTTTCACTGATATGCATGGAAGACTTTATTCTCCAATGGGGTCATGAAGTTTAAGACGTTTTTAGAAAACTCAAACTATATTATGTAAAAAAATCAATGAAATTCTGTCATGTTTGAAATACAAACTACGAGGTGCATGCAGTAAAAAGCACATCGGAAAATAAACTTGAAATTTTATTTCTTTTTTTAGGGTCCTTAGTCGCTAGAACTAAATTTGATGTCCTTCAATTTTTTATTACTATGAATTCACCTATGACTTGTAACAAATGAAATTTGCGATCTTGAAAGACATTACGCAATAAATTGTCTTGATTGAGATTAATTTCAAGTCCCCACACGTCATGGATGTAAGTAGATTGATCTATGACCAGTGAGAAGTCAAAATTATATAGCAGTAATCTGAAGTATCAAAATATCTTAAAGTGTGAATATACTTGAGAAACTTTTTCCAAGAAGTGAATTCCTGGCGGGTCTGACAATAAATCTGATTGAGGATACGTGCATTGAACGAATCATCAATGAGGGAAAGCAGAAGTATACGAATAAATACGTATCAGAGATCGCTAATAATCTCTTTGATTCTTAGAAGTACGATATTATATAGAAAATAACTGCTTCATTCTACCACCCCATTTAGAAACAGTAACAATGATAGAAATTAATAATTAGTTTGTCAGGACCGTCCTTCTGCATAAAGACTGGTTCATTCATAAGGTAAAACATGTTAAATGGATTTAGCGACTATAAATTATGTCCGAAGGACAATTGAATTCAAACATCAACCTTGGATAATGAAAGTTTGTTTTAAAAAGTGGTATTGTTTTACTTTTTGTTCTTAAAAAAAACTGTCGTTGTTGCTCACTACTTCAAAGTATGTCCAAAACCTTATGTTAGTCAACCAATCTTCCACACAAAGAGCAGAGTTCCGAAGGGATGACTGCAGATATAGAAAACCCCTTACAAGAGTAACAAGAATCACGAGACTCTTTCTGATGACTCGTTGGTTCGAGGATTTTTTTTTTATCAAAGGGCATAAGCAGAATATAATTCTTTAATTAAAAAAGTAATGATGCAATATTTTCATGTAGGAATAACTTCCTCCCCACTTTCATCCACTGTTCTGTTTCTACAACTTCGTCCTCCTTCAGAGATGATGTCCGGTGGTTGCTGCCGATTCCCTCGGCTCTGGTGCGGTAGGGTGACGGCAGCCGAGAAGCGTCTCTGAGCCTTATCATCTTTCACCACTCATCTCAGCCAAGGTGCAACATAATGACCATAATCACGATATCACTTGACCGTCTCTGCTTTCACATAAAACACCTTTAGAAGTCACAGGTAGTCATGAAGAATCAACGCGGCATTTACCAACAACGGTATCAGGATAATGCACCTGAGATAATTTAAAGTGTTTCCACTGTCTTTATCCGAACAAGGGGTGTCTGTAAATTGTGCATCTAGAAGTTTTTCGTTCATAGAGCGTAAATAGAAAGAAAGGATTGCAATATTTCAGATGAAAATCAAATCGTAGAATGCACTGAGAGCTTCTTAAATGGTGTATCTTTTGTGCATGCTGCCATGTTTTATGCTGGGTTGCAACAGCTCATATGCACCCACCCACCTTAGCTCCCCTTTCTCTCTCCAATCTCTCATTCAATTACCTATACATCATTATTTGGTTTACACAATAGGCCTACAGATACATGATTTGCATCGCTCCCCTCTCAGTAAATAGGCCTGCCTTAATTCCCTTCCTTTTCTTTAATCACTCTCTTTATTTTTTTCCTTCAGGTTCTTTCTTTCTTTCTTTTTCTACCTTTCCCTTTTCCCTTCCTTCCTTTATTTCTTTGTTTATTTCTTTGTTTATCGTTATTTTCTCTTTCTCCCTCTTTCCGTTTCAATATCTCTGCCTTGATATAAAAACCTGTTACATGTTCACTCCTCGCAATGTCAAATTTTAGTCGTTAATAAACTTGAGTGATGTGAAAATTAATTTTGATACTGCGAATATATCAAGTAACAGCTTATTACAATGGAAGCGCTGAATGATAAATTTCAGTGTTTTTTCTTTTTCATTCTCAATGATATTACTAATATAAATCGTGCGTCACGCATGGAATGCTAATTTGTAAATGCAGGCCCCACGCAGAGTAATCTCATGTCTCTTACCAGAACAGGTGTTGAGCTGGCTTTTCTTATACATTCATGTATTTATAAAGATGGCAGTACATCGACCATCATATTTCATTTCGAACTCATGGATATCGATTCATCAAGGACTGGCAATCAATGTGTAAACAAAATACGCTGGCTCTTTGTTAATATCGATCTCCGACAAGAATTTAGTACTTTGTGCAAGGGACGCAAAAGATAATATTGACAAAATATTAGAACTTATTTGCACGACACTCCTGACTGTTTTCCCCATCAGATTTGATGTTTTTCCTATGTAATAAACCTTAGTAAATAATTATGGTGAGTTCTTGCTACCGTTTTAAAACAAGGTGAATAACCAGGAATAGAACGATGGACAATGTGACCAAAGTATGCCTATTTCGGTTAAAAAAAATCAATGCCGATATAAGTTTTATTCAAGTAAAAGGTCGACAGAATAATAACTACTAGTATAGGTTACTATGCATGATATAAAGGCTCTCATACTGGTTTACTCACATGGCGTTAATAATACTGGCTTAATGGTAGGTCTTTTTTTTTTTGGGGGGGGGGGGGGGTGGTTGCGGGTAGTGGTGCTGGGAAGGAGGCCTAGGGGGACACCTAAAGAAACATTGTATTTTAAATAAATAATCACGGTAGGAACAATATATGCCTATACGTAACTATGGCAAAATGATGAAAATTCTCGAAATTTGGGTCTAGGCGTTTTGATCCCTAATAATTCGAAACATTACAACCCATCAGAACTCAGGTCTCTCTATTTTTCCTTGCACCGTTGCGCCACTAATAATTAATACGACATCAAGAAGAGTAGGGGAAGTTGTGAGACTTTTTGCATTTTGCATGATAGAATTGATATGACTAATAATATTGTAGAAATAAGTACCTTGCCTTTAAATATGATTCTTGGGAAATCTGTTTCACCTATATATACAACTTTCTACCCCCACACTGAAAGTCGTTGTGACCTTTGAAAAAAAAAACGATGTCAAGTGGCACAACTTGCCCCATCTGTGGGGTAAGTTGTGCTACCTTCTAGGGTAAGTTGAGCCACAAAAACTATGTACAAAGTGTATGCGGGAAGAACCAGTATGTCATTTTTTTATTCAAAGTCTTTTCACTTGCTAATTCTCTATAAATACTAACATTCTCTAAAAGTAAAAGAACTGTCATGTGAATTTGCTCTTTTCTGCTTGCATATCGATGGCTTTTTAAGGTTTTTTTATTTTTTATTTACATTACCATAAGAATTACCATGGCTCAACTTGCCCCATGTTGGCTGGCTCAACTTACCCCAGTCCGAACTTAATGCGATAATTTCGCATCCACACATTTCTTATGCATCCATCATGTAAAAGACTGTGACAATGACAAGAATGAAGATCCATACCTGGACTGACAATGTTGTTCTTATGTCTTTATTATATGTAAAGACGTGTGTGTGTAAAAACACTTATCTATTTCACACCCTTTTTTTAATACTTTTTTGGCTGAAATGTGTATTTTCCCCTCTAAAAAAGTACTATTTGTTTCTAAGTTGAAAACAATATGGTGGGGTTAAAAGACAAGTCCACCCCAACAAAAGACTGATTTGAACAAAAAGAGAAAAATCCAACTAGCATAATACTGAAAATTCCATCAAAATCTGATGTAAAATAAGAAAGTTATGACATTTTAAATTTTCGCTTAATTTGAAAAACAGTTATATGCACATCCTGGTCAGTATGCAAATGAGGAGACTGATGACGTCGGGAAACAACAATTAATTCCCCCCTGAACATGTGAAATTAGCTTTGTTTAATACTATATGGTTCAGTCAACTTGGTACTTTATATTGTCAAGTCTGTAAAAAATGAGATATTGTATAATTCAAACAATAAAAAACAAAAGAAATGGTGAGTGATAGACATCATCGACTGACTCACTTGCATGACACTGAGTTGTGCATATCACTGTTTTGTGAAAAATAAACGAAACTTTAAAATGTCATAACTTTCTTATTTTACATCCGATTTTGATGAAATTTTCAGTGTTATCCTAGTTTGATTTTTCTCTATTTATTCAAATCAACATTTTTCTTGGGTGGACTTGACCTTTAAGGGTTATGTAATGGGTCATCAATACATAGCACCACCACAATGTCTGACTCATTCATTATTGGCCTGGGGGTGGTGGCTCAACTTGCCCCTATGCTCAACTTACCCCGCCTTCCCCTATATATTTTTTTACAACTAAAGAGGCCAGCTTACGTAGTTGCTTGGATTGTGTCCCTGTTTGTATCTTCACCACTTCAATATTGTGGAGAGTTGAAACAAATATATACATTTTAGTAGTCCTCTAGAAGAAGTTGCTGGCTAAGTGGAATAGGGAAAATCCAACGCTTATATTCATGCGCCAAAGTTTGTTCAGCGTATATCAATGTACCCGTTAAAGGCTGGCTACACTCTTAAATGGATTGGTCAAAGTAACCAATCAGTAAGTGAATATGTGTCCGACCGACAAAAAGTCGTAGTTTAGGCCTATGGGCCTACAGAGTCGGTCAATTTACAACATTAAATTTACCAGACGAACAATATCATCGGGGAATCGTTGACTAATGCCCTTTGCTTTAATTCATTCTGGTTTTTTCTATTAAAAATTCCTTTATATTTAAGGGGTTACTCTTCCATTGTATTTTTTTAAATGTTCGGTCATCCTCTCAGTGTCCTGGATTGCATTATCAATTCAACAAATATTACTTTCCAATCTCCCCTATCTCCACTCTCCGATCTCTCTTGCCATCCCTCGACCCCCCATGGGCCCTGGGAACGATTTTTGTTTTTGACTGGGGTGCTGATGTAAATTTTTACAAGAAAAAAAAGGGTTTCACTACAAAATAAAAGTTATTTTGGTCCAGATAGAGAAATTTGACAACCGAAAAAAAGGATTTACTACAAAATGAAGGTCATTTGGGTCCCGAGAAATTTGACAAAAAAAGGGGGATTTTCTGTACAAAATATAGGTAATTTTTGTTACATGTATCCACTGTTTCACATCTTCCAAAATTCCAGGGGGTGCTGCCTATGGAGAGTAACACACGCAGCACCCCAAGAAAAATATTGGGGGTGTTTCAGCACCCCCTGCACCCTCGCTTCCCAGGGTCATGCCCTCCCCTCTTTCTCTCTCTCCCTCATATCCTCTTTCCATCTTACTCCCCTTCCCTTCCTCCATCTCTCCCTCCCCTTCCCCCTTTCTCCTTTATTTTCTCTCTCCTCTAATCCCTTTACCATCATTCATTGCTCTCTCCCCCTCTCCATCCAACTCACTTTCCTTCTTCTTCCTTTCATTTCCCAGTTTTATATTTCCGCCCTCGTTGGCTCTTCTCTGAATCCATGATGTCAAAATTAAAACCGCCTAGATAACGAAATGATTGAACCTCATATTTATTTAAGTACATTTCTGCAGTAAACATGGAATTTTATGTGAATCACATTCATGAATTATTCCTGTCTATACAATTAATGCTACATTATGTATATCCACATGGATCTGTCTGAAATTGCGTTGCTGCTATACACGGCCTCAGAATTGAGCGTAGAATAAAGTCTCTACAGACTGCAATTTAATGGCACAAAAGAGCGCCAAAGAAATCGCGTAGGCCAATTGAGTCCTACAATCATTATTATCCATTTTGTTTACATGCGATCGTATAAAAAAAATAGGTTTTAATGTGCAAGAACTTTTCATTAAATTCATAGCGAAAGTTGATAAGTGTGTATAATCACAGCACATTACGCCTAATAACAACATGTTCATACACACCCAAAGATGAGAAAATACGCAATGAATTATTCATAACTCAGGTATCATTAATTAAAAATAGGGCTAAAATTTGTCAAACTAGATATTTGAAAAGGGTGTAAGTCATTTACTAATCATCATATATACATTAGAGATTAGACTATGATACATCATTTCTCATTAACGTCAAACCCAATAGAGCGCTGGCATGACGGAATATCACAGACTTTTATCATTAATTTTTACCAAAATATTTTAACTAATGCATGAACACACACTTAGTAAGTTATGTAACATTTTGATACATAATATCACCGAATACACTTCGCTTTGTATATATATATATATATATATATATATATATATATATATATATATATATATATGAGAAGTTGATATATATACATCATAATTGAGCGCACTGTATTTACATTCATGTGCAACATTTTTACTCTTCAATGGATATTAAATGAAGAAGAATATAATAAAAATATCACTCTATGTATATTTGGCATTATGTAAACTCAGTAAACGGCTATATCAATAATGAGAGTATATCACAACTGTATACACCTTCACAATTGGAAACAGACAAATCATACAGCTTCCTTGATAATGAACTTGATGCATCCAATCAAATCTGCTTGAACCTACAGTCAAAGAAAGGTTTAGGACTTATCATAATTTCTTTATAATGCTGTTTTCTTAGAACAATCAGCTAAAGGGCCTAAAAAGCATATTAAGAATGATATTTCACTTTACATTATCTGAACGCGTATGTCTATTGGTTTGGATCATAATCATGAAATACCATAAAAACATGTTATAGTGGATGTATTTACACGAACGATTATTTTGATCGCGTACCTGAATGAACAAAATCATGACAGACTGCCATGACAGACAGACTTGAAGATAGGGCGGTTAACTGGAAATTATAAGCCATGAGAACTATGATATAAACTGTCACAGTAAGTATTGCAGTGTCAGACTTTATTCAGAAATGTGAAAAAAAAATCGAAGTTTTAAAGAAATCGCTTTCATAGAGATTATTGAACAAGAATGCTAACCGTAAACAATTATCTTGGCGGACTTTTGCTAAAGTAAAATGCAATCAAAGAAAGTTTTCACCAAGTCATGTATGGAGTATCTGGTTTCAATGAATTGATGATAAATCATTTGAGCTCTCTGATTATCTCACATACCTTATCAAATTAAATATTAATGATTTCTTTATTTAAACACACACACATACAATCCATACCACAGGAACGTAAATGGGATCTATATAAGTATGAAGACAGCAAGGGGTTCCAAAGTGAATAAATTTGAATCTCTAAATGCTTATAACTAAGAATAAACGAATGAGTAGAAAAATAATGAATAATTCAAAGAGTATGCCTAGAGGAAACAAATAACGCTCAGTGTAACAGAAGTTGCATTAAAATGGATTTGGTGAATGCTACAGTAAGACGATGCGTGTAATAAAAAAAAAATCAAAATTTAAATGGATATTCAGAGATTATAACAAATTAAAATGTAAATTTACCAGAATATCAATAAGCAACTCTTTCATTAAATAATTACACTATATAGTGGTAGAATACGTACCCATAGTAAGCTCGATATTAACGTTTTTAATTATTATTTATCCTATACAATAATCATAACAACAATATAAACTGGATTTATATATGGCATTTCCTGTTCTGCTTGTTGGTATACTAGCGAACGCACTTTAATTCATTCAATTCAATACAAATGTCTTGTTCTCAGGTATAAGTGCTGGGATCGAACCCCGAACTTTCATTTAGTCATGGCGCTTATGCCAGTCGACCATGGAACCCTATCTATATAGTTGCTCTTAAAAATCGCATCTACATCATTGTCGAATAACACTGAACAGCAATATAATAAAATTTTACAATTTTAGGATGGATTTTACTATTTAATTTCTCGATATAGTGTTGTCTTGAACAGTATACGGTTCTGATTAATATAATGCTCAAAATTGATTCGCGTTATTATTATTAAGGCTAGGACAAAACCAGAAGATGTTTTTCGAGCCTCAAAGAAATTATTCAATACTTTACTGACGTACAAAAATAATGAAAGAGACTGGCAGACTGAGGCAGAAATATGAGCATAGTAATGCTTTTCCATATGATAACATCTTAGCAATGAATCCAATTCTACATGATCCACCGTCCTTAAAAAGGTTGTTAGTAATCTCAAGTAACTGAACCTTAATCGTTTTCCTTTAATGCTTAGCATCGAAAACTATTAATAAAAGCATCATGAAAAAGGTAGATGTGGTACATCAAAAAGGCTAAATTTTATTGGTTACATTGTTCGCCTGACAACCCCAAAACATATTCAACAAGAAAGGTGCAGGGTTGAAAATACCCCTCACAAAATACGTTCGTGCGGCCAATGTCTCTACTATTTGAATTTGATTTTACAATTCTTCTGATGCATTTATTCCAGCCACGATTTTCCCTGATATTGTCCTTTCAATTTAATGTATATCTTTAGAGCGCAATACGGGGAATAAATTTAAATCTACAATACTAAGTATACTGATCTCGTACGATGTTTCTATGCGAAACAGGACCAATCGATTATTCACCTGTTTTCCCCAAAATGATATTAAAAGATAGACCTTCAATAAATAATAACAATTAATATTAGTTCATTTTGCATGCCATGAAAATCACAACATCAATTTTGCCTTCTGTAAAATACGCAAAAGAATATAATTCTAAAACACGCCTACATTATCATAGATTTTTTTAAAATCATTCATTTGATTTGGAATTTTTTTCAAAATCTAGAATAGTCATTTTTGTAGAGATAATTATATTTTGAGTGTGAAAGACATTAAAAGAATATTTTAATGCCTTCTCAAGAGTATGAAAATTCGAAAAAGCCATCAGCAGTCAATGATTCATTAGAGAGTCCAATCAAATCTTATAATTCCTGCATTTTTCCTTGATAAGCTCTAGTCGGATATAGATTTAATGTGCGTTGGGTATATGTAAATATACAAAAAATACTCTTTCACATCTTTAATTTTGTCCAGTAGTGTGAAATAGAGAAGTTTAATATATATAATTTTTTTAAATATTTTCTTTAAATATTAGATTTTATGGTTTTAACAATTTGCATTACAAAATAATGTAAAGGCAACAAAAAATGCAAATTTTGGGGTTTTTTTTGTTTGAGAGTATATATTTCCAGATTCACCGCTTGAGGTCGACCACTTCCTCGCAACGTGAATACGGTCAAATTGGTATTTATATTGCAACATCTTGTAAATATTTATGCAATATCCCAGGCTGATCTTATTAGCTTGGAATAATAGCTTGGGGTAATACCCACAATTCTTTATTGGACAAAATATTAATTTTACAAAAGAAAACACTCCGAATTATATGTAATGCACCATTTCGTTCTCATACAGATCCATTGTTTCTGAAACATAAAATCATGAAAATAAAAAAATTATATTTGTTTCAATTAGGTCAATTCATGTTTAAATATAAAAATAATTCGTTGCCACGCATATTTGATTCCATGTTTCCCCGAAACCAATCCCTCCATAACTATCCCACCAGGCAGTCAAATGAATATCACTTGCCCCTTCTTAGAACGCTTCTAGCACAAAATACTTACTTATATACAGGTCCAAGATTTTGGAATTCCCTTGACGATGAGATTAAAGACGCCCGTTCTTTACTGTCCTTTAAAAACAAACTAAAACTTATGCTCCTAAAGTCTTAATGAATTATGTTTATTATTCTAAACTAAAAATTTTCCTTATTGCTAGTCTATTATCTATGTTTATACAGAACATGACATATTTTTTCCAATTAGACATACAAAAGTTATAGCTTGTCTATACATTATATTCTACTTTTTATATTGTATATGTGTATGTGTGTATGTCCGTATGTATGTGTGTGTAAGGGTGCGTGTGTATGTGTGTATATGTATGTATATATATATATATATATGTGTATATATATATGTACATGATGTGTTTGTATGTGTAGACATAATATATATGCAGCAGATTAGCTTTGCATCCCTCTCCCTATCTCTATTTTTCTTTCTATATTCTAGGCAGTTGTCATCGTACTATTGTCCACCCTCATGTACCTGTGTTGTGTTGTGTCGTGTTATTGTCTTTTGTCTCTGAATTTCACAATCCTGTATATAAGATTTGTTTTGCCCCTTTCGTTATCTTCATGTATTCCTTTACGTATATTTCAATATTTTTTCTATCCTAACTTTTTGAGGGGTTCACATTTTACAAGCTTTGCTTTTCAATGGACCCCTCCATTCTTCTCATGATATATGATTATATTGATTTAATTATATTTAATTATATTGATTATATTGATTTTAATTTGACATGCATGTTAAGTTATATTTGAATCACTTATTGAATATGTATATTATTTATTCAATGTTGAATTTTGTTCATGCTTTTATTTGAATTGAATTGATTTATCATGTAATTATTTGTATTATGTTGAAGAATAAAAATAAATTTAATTGAATTGAATTGATCTTATTCTTTCTCCAATATTTTGAATAGTTATCGCTCTTTGATGTGAAAATACTGTTCGTTGTGGTAAATTGACCTATGCATCGGCGTGATTTACTGAAATAATGAAATATTACTTTTTTGTGATACACTTTAACGTAATTTTAAAAAATAAAGGGAAAACACGAAACAGATATCCACATATGAAGAGCTTATTTTTTTTGGTAATTGGTCAATATTGACCAGTATTTATTATCGTAAAGATGAATTACTAACAAATCTAATCTTATAAAGTTCATGTTCAGCCGTTCAGTCAATACCTTACAGGTTTTTAGTATTATATTTAGTAGGCCCAATATGATTATGACTTAAAATTTGAAAGGAACTGCATAAAAATAAGACGCATTCTATCCCCATTATTCATGGCCAATAATGTTATTATTGTAAAGAGGGGAAATTTATTTAGTACTTTATCTTCTTTATATGTCACTTCTTCATTCAAAATTTTATTCCCAAATATCGGTTATGTTAATGTAGTATGTTTACCCTTTAATATAAAATATTAACGATTTCATAATACAAACAATTTCCGAATGAAAGAGAATAGTTAAAACACGATTTACACATTTCACAATGTTAAATTTCTTTGCATTCACCAAGATATTGTTTCCTCATTTAATAATTTAGTCTAGACTATCTATGCATATAGACGCACGATTATTTTCAATCATTTAATTTAAAACAAATGCTGGAAAAAATCGAGTTATGTACTAATTGGCACTTAGTTTAATTTTTTTTTAATTGAAACGACATTTTCCATCAGATTTTAGGGAGAGTGATTCTGTCATATCGTTCCGTGGAAACGGGGTAAACTTCCAACCAATAAAGGGGGTTTCGAAAACGCAATCTACGTCATGATCCCTCGAAAATCCCTTAAGCGAAGCAGCCAACATCTTGCATTGAATAATATGTTTATTATATCTGGTTAACCGATCAGATATTGTTAAAACTTTTATTCGAACAGCGATGTTCAACTATTAAACAATACATATAAAAAGTTGAGCATTGCTGTTGAAAGTTTGATGAATTAGTAATCAATGAGATTTTAAAGTTTCAATCCTCAATAGGGTCGAATCATTGAAAAGTAACAATTGAAATTCTCTATAATAATCAGTGTTCAATTTTTGCAGATAGCATCTAGTAAACGAGAAATACAGTTAGCTTGAAACAAGAAAATCAATAACATCTTTCGTTTTTGTGGAAAGCCAATGGCGAAGAGTAGACCTACAAATGATATCAAGCAAAAATGTTCATATAACTGATTGAATGAAATTCCCCTTACTGTTGATACTTGGCATCTGGTATTACAGCAAAAAAATCAGGGTATATACACCATAGGCGGATCCAGCTTTTGGCGAAAGGGGGGGCGCACTGCCGAGCGGCGCACATATTTTTGCACTTCACCGGCGCCATAAATGAAAATGTTTAAAAAGGGGTAAAGTCTGACCCTGTCAAATGCTCTTTTCAAAATGTAGGATTTCCAGTCATGCCATTTTGCATGACCACACGCAGATAATATTTCCGGGGGGGGGGGCAAGACTCGAAAATTTGGTGCACATCTCACATTTGCACATTTTTCATAGTTTTCATGAAATGTTAAGGAAAAAAAATGTTTTTCACAACAACAGATCGCGAATGTGCCCCCCACCCTTTCCCCTTGCTGCGTACGACCATTCCTGAAGTCTACTTAAACATATCTCATTATAACAGAAAATATACATCAATTTAAACATATATTCTAAAACATATATAGAGAGAGATTGAAAAACTTATTAAAAAAAGAAACAAGCAAAAAGTAACACAAATTATGCATGTTATGGGCGATTTCAAAATCTCGTGTATTAACCCTTTTATTGCGATGAGGCCAATACTTTTGTATATTTAAAGAGATACAAGTTTTTTTTTACTATATGTATATATATATATACACAGGGGCGTCGATCCTTTTTTAAAGATTTGGGGGGCAAAATCATGAATCAACTTTCCAAAGGCGCTCGATGGGTGCGTCGTGGTCTAGTGGTTCTGACTCTCGCCTTTGAAACAGAGGGTCGTGTGTTCGAATCGTAGCCATGGCGTATTTTCCTTCAGCAAGAAATTTATCCACACTGTGCTGCACTCGACCCAGGTGAGGTGAATGGGTACCCGGCAGGAGTAATTCCTTGCATGCACTGAGCGCCGGTGATGGTAGCTCGAGCTAAAGCCGGGGTAATAATAGCAGCGCATTGTATCCTCTGGCAAAAAGCGCTTTATAAATCCAACTATTATTATTATTATTAAAACAAACAAACTCATACAAACACACATATGCATATATATATATATATATATGACTCATGAGATAGAAACACATATCTCACCAACAAATTAATGCGAGCGCGAAGCGCGAGCTGAAATTTTTTAGTATACTGACCTGAAAACAGGAAAAAGGTGCCTGTTTAGGACTGTTTGTAGTAACTCATGAGGAGGATACATATCTCACTACACAGATAATGCGAGTGCCGAGGGCAAGCTGAAATTTCTTTATATTCTGACCAGAAAGCTTGATATTCTATGCATTTTTGGTACCAATGATTAAGATGGGTATCTAAAAAAAATAATAGATGCGAGCGCGAAGCGCGAGCTTAAAATTTTGATATTTCGATCTGAAAAAAATGACAGTTTAATGGACGTTTGTAATAAAGAACAAGATTATATCCAGCAAAAGATTATTGCAAATCGAAGCGGGAGTTCTTTTGACGTTTAGAACTGAAAACGAGACATTCTATTCACCTATTTTAATCATGAAAAGTATGGGGTTTTGCTACAGAAATGATGCGAGCGCGAAGCGCGAGCTGAAAATTTTTATATTCCAATCTGAGAAGCGGATAATTTAAGCACGATTTTAAATAAAGAACGAGTTGTGTAGCTCAATCTCAATATACGATTGGTTGCGTAATTATACACTCCCGGTACTAGCAACGGGTTTTAGCAAAGTTTTGGGCTAAAATATCGAATCATCTTCATAAAACACTATAGTAGCTGTCTTAAACTAAAGGCCATAGAGGTGGCACAATGTGGAATGTGTAAAGAAGAAAAGTGACTGACCTTCTTTTTATTAGAGCATTGGAAAATAAGATCAAAATTAACGGATTTGCTCTACGCTTTTGTATGATTCTGGGATTTTTTTAATAAATTAAAGATTTCATGACATCTGTCATTCTGTGGGCAACTGCCCCGCCCCAGTCCACTCTGTAAGGGCATGCGATAAGCTTTGTTAAGACCATTCAACAATAAAATGTATAACCAGGGGAGTGTTTCATCAACATTTTCATCCGACAAGTTGTCAGATCTGACATCTTCCTCTGATGTTGATTGGCTGAGAGGTACTGTTACTATGGTAACTGTCGGATAAAATGGGACTTGTCGGATAAAACGTCCAACAAGTCCTTTCATGAAACGCCCCCCAGGTGCCGCTGATCATTCTTGACCGGCGCCGATCTAGATTTGGTTAGCAATATAATAGGCCCTTCTTCATTATTCTACCGGCGCCTATTTATTGGAACCAGGGGACGCTGATTATTCTTGACCGGCGCCGATTTAGAACAAGTAGTGCTGATTATTTTTACCGACGTCACGTAAGATTCAGGCAGCGGCAATTCATAATTGACTGGCGCCGATTTAGAACCAGGAGGCGCCGATTATTCTTGACTGGCGCCGATTTTTAACTAGGTGGTGCTGATTATCCTTATCCGGCGCCGATTTAGATTTAGGTGGAGCTGATTATTCTTGATCGGCGCCGGTTAAGACTCAGGCAGCGCCGATTTATAACCAGATGGCGCTGATTATTCTTGACCAGCCCCGATTTAGATATAGGTGGCGCTGATTATCCTTGATCGGCGCCGGTTACGAACTCAGGCAGCGCCGATTTTTCTTTACCGGCGCCGATTTATAACCAGATGGCGCCGTTTATTCTTGCCCGGCGCCGATTTAGATTTAGGTGGAGCTGATTATTCTTGATCGGCGCCGGTTAAGACTCTGGCAGCGCCGATTTATAACCAGATGGCGCCGATTATTTTTATCTGGTGCCGATTTAGATTTAGGTGGCGCAGATTATCCTTGATCGGCGCCGGTTGAGACTCTGGCAGTGCCGATTTTTCTCGACTGGCGCCGATTTATAACCAAATGGCGCTGATTATTCTTGTCCAGCGCCGATTTAGATTAAGGTGGCGCTGATTATTCTTGATTGGCGCCAGTTATATGCAGGCAGCGCACTGCTGATTATTTTTAACCGGCGAAGTTATTGGGAAAAGATAAGGAAGATGATATGATTGTGCTTTGCTGGGGGATAGTCTTTCCTTATACTGTTGCTAATATTATATCAGTGTATAATTTTTTTAAGCTGCGCATTTTCTTTTCTTTCTTTCCTTTATTTTTATTTTTCAAGCAGCGCCTTTTCTTTCTTTTACTTTTCTTTTATTTTTTTTGAGCGGCGCCTTCGGCGCCGCTCAAATATTAGGGGGGGCGCGCGCCCCCTGCGCCACCCCCCTGGATCCGCCACTGTACACTATAAGTTGAAGTAGACGATGAAGACGTGTTGATAAAACGATTTGTCTGCACATGCATTGATGAGTATATTCGTTTGAATCTAGATCTCAACATAATATTCATAATAAAACAGTTAATAGAAATCTTGGACAAAAACATTCGCGCTTCATGAAGATAATTCAGAAATAGTAAATTTAGACAAAATTCTTATTCACGAATGAAATTTATAGTCATGTCACTGAACTAATAGAAATACTGCTCTTCTAATTTGACGCGAGTTCTTAAGGTAAACTCTTATCAGCTCGAAGAAAAGAAAAGGTATTTTGTGCACATATCCAAAATAATGTTAAAGCTATTGATGATGACAGAAAAAATAACAGACAGATATTCAATACGAGTAACATGAACGCATTAATGAAAACGAAAATTGTACACATTTGAATGAAATTAATTTTGAAATATAAGTAAATGATACTTTAAATGTATAATGTCCTGCTCTCTTGTTTTGATAAACTTATCTGTGTTTGAAGCTATAGTTCTGTACACCTGGTATTTCTGGAACCCGATCTGCTATCGATAGGCTGCTTGACTTTCTCTCCAGGAATTCCATTGGCCAAGGACCGCGTGTGGGCCACACTAGTCGGGTTCTCTGCTTTCCTGCACCTCACACATATCAACAAAGCCCTCCTGTGACTCGTGCTCATGGAAAATATAATAATCGGATTGAGGCAAGAGTTAGCCAGTGCCGAAAAGTAGTAGATATTCCGAAATTCAGCAACACCGGTCATGTGGACGAGCGAAGAGTGATCAAGCTGGAACCAAACGATGAAGATGTAGTACGGGAGCCAAAAGATACCGAAGAACAACGCTAGGATGAGGACAGTGAGTGCCAGTCGTCTTCGCGCTGAGAAGTGTCTGGCTCCTGGTTGGGTTTCACCGGCAAACGCTCCTGCACTCTTCAAGAGAGTTTGTGCAATAACTGTGTAGAGGAAGGTGATGATGACCAACGGCAAGAGGTACATAACCATTGCTCTGGCGACCTCATAAACCTTTGCCGTTCGGGTGAAGTTCTGTATGTAATGACATACTGGTGAACTTCCACCAGATACGTATGCGTAGACCAAGATCGGTGACGCCACGACTGCTGCAATGAACCAAACGGTGACGGCAGAGAGAATCCCTCTTCGCATACGACCGCCGTGTCTGATGGTACCACCTCGGACCAATACCGAGTAACGTTCAATACTAAGAGCAGTAAGGGTGTAGACGCAAACTCCTTGCACCATTACTTGGGTGAAGTTGACCAGTTTACATCCGGCTAGTCCATACTGCCAACATGAATGTAGTTCATGCTCCAGAAAGAAAGGTCCAGATACCATCACGTAAAGCAAATCACCCATTGCAAGGTTCGTCAGAAGTATATTGGCTGATGTTCGTAAGCGCGGGTTGCTCAAGATCACCATCATCAGAAAACAGTTTCCTAGGAAACCAACCAGGAAGAAAATGCCCAGGAGTGTGGCATCCCGCGCGAATTTCGGCCCTTTAGAATGACAGAAGCTTCCATCGGGGTCGAATGTGCTGTAATCGTACATTAGTCCATAAAAAGAATAAGAGTCATTATAGTCAGCTTGATCATTCAGACCTACCGATTGTGTAGTTGGCAAAGTGGTATCCATTGTTGATATAGATTTCATGTATTCTTGTCCACTTGTATATCGTGGGAAATCGTGTTGCTATCCTTTTTGTAAACTAATTACTTCACACCATTGGATGCATTGAACATAGTGTTCGTTGAAGAATGAAAGATGCACAACAGATCTACCTTAACTCATTTAGCGGTTTCAAATGATGATGCTTATGATGATGATATCATTAATAACGTTCATCTAAGAAGAAAGCGGTCTTCTCAAAATTTACAAATATAATTTCAAGTTCAACACACGTAGTATATATACTAAGCCAAATCGGTTGCCAAAGCCAACAATATTCGAAAGAATATATTCTAGTTGGTATTTTGCAAAAGTTATGTTGAAAACAGAAATACAATTCAACTTTGAAGTCAGCCAAATGTTCTTCGTGTTCATGTACCCTTCATCTCCACTGTGATACTTAGTGATGTAGACTGATGAATATTATTGAGATGCTCAAAATCCTCTTTCGCTGGTACCGGTGGATTGCGAAAGGCATGTCCATAACCAAAGTGAATTGCGTTAGTGAGTGCTGCTCTTGCGCCCGGCGAGTTTACCGCTTTCGGCGTCGAAAAGAGAAAGGGATTCATCTGATTGGCTGCCTGCCATCATTCACATGAGATTATTTCACTCTTGATAAGCTCCGCCCCTTCCATGTCTTATACCATATGTCTTGTTTATATTCTTATGTTCATGCGGTATTTGACTTGTTTGTATGTTTACGATATTGCATCCGTGTATTTTAATTCTTTGATTTACTTAAAGATTGTTTCGGATTTGGGATATACAATAGAAGACAGTGGCGTAACTACGGGAGGCATGAGGGGGGGGCACGTGCCCCCCCCCAATCGGCTGACCAAAAAAAAAAAAAAAAAAAACGGGGAAAAGGAGAAAAAGAGGGAGAAAGGAAGAGGAACGTAGTGGCAAAGAAGAAATTATTATTCATTATAATTGTATATTGTATTATAATCATGTTATGTTATATTACATAGGAAACATTTTTATCATAACTTTATGAAACATAATTTGCTCAGGGTCCATGTCTTCATTGTTCCTGGTGCTCGCATTGTCTGTTTAAAGAGATATAAACCTGTTGTTCGAAAACCTCCCGTTTTCAAGTCAATATATATACATCAAATATATTATTGTTTTATGTAGTGACATATGCTTCTTTTTTCATGACTACTTAAAGTGATTGCCCCATGTTAAGGTCTTAATATAAAACATTTCCTGTCCGTGATTACGATCGCTTCAGTGGATTGGTGAGATATGTCTGCTCTCCATGAATTCCTAAAATCAGTCCTTGAAATGTCCCCTTTTCTGATCTGAATATCAAAAATTTTCAGCTCGCGCTTCGCGCTCGCATAATTTGGTTAGTGAAATACGTATAGTCTTAGTGAATTCCTACAAACAAGCCTTAGACTGCCCCGCTTCAGGTCTGAATTATCTAAATTTTCAGCTCGCGCTTCGCGCTCGCAATATTTTATTAGTGAGATGCGTATGATAATCATGATAACATTGACTACAAAAAGTGTTTCATGCGTTCAGATGTAATTCTAACAAAATCAGTAAGCGCTTGGCACTCGCATTACATGACTATGGTGAGATATGTATACAATTAAGAGATTCCTAAAATATAGTCCTTAAGATCTCCCCGTTTGGGATCAATATATACAAAAGTTTCGGCTCGCGCTTCGCGCTCGCATTGTTTAGCAAGACAGGTACGTATCATGATTACAAAAATTCGATTATAAAGTCCTTTTTTAGGTCTGAATATCAAAAATTTTCAGCTCGCGCTTCGCGCTCGCATTATTTGATTGCTGAGATGCGTATGTTATTCATGATTACAATGACTACAAGTGCTTCCTTAAAATGTCTCTATTAGGTCAGTATACCTGACAACTTAGCGCGCTTCGCGCGATCACTATATAAGTGACTCAAAAATTTTGCTGGTGCCCCCCCCCCAATGCCGTGACCCACGGTACGCCACTGATAGAAGATACCTCAAGTTATTTAATTCTCCACGATTTTAGATTATCATGCTTGAAAAATTTCTTGGATTTATATATATATATATATATATATGGCATTGGAATTGTGATTGAAAACAACTGAGTTTCACTAATCATATTTTAAAAAATCATATAAATAATGTGATGGATAAAAAACACTTTCATTCACACCACAATTTTGCTTTAAGTTCAGATCTAATTCTTTAAACCCCTCACATCTTGATATCTATCTTGTGTAGGCCTATGTGTGTGGGGGAGGGGGTGAGTGGGGTGTCTTTCAACATAACATGAATTTACTTCAAAAGAGATTTTTTCCACTTTTCTTTCATTCAAATCGAAAACGGTATTGCTCTCAAAGAACGAAGAATCTGAATACTAGAAGTTGACCATCTCCAAATAAAATAGTGTTCGTTATATTATGTGTATATACACACATATATATATTATGTGTGTGTGTGTTTAGAACTAACGGTAAAAAAAACAATGACAAGAGAGAAGACCTGTTATATCGTTGTAATAAAATAGTTTTTCCAATGCGCAATCTCCCTCTATTTTTATCTTTCACCAACGCAAATTTGATGACCCGATGTGCCCCCCAAGTCAGTTAAAATTCAACTCCTAGTTGGAGTTGTCTTGACAAGGGCGGAAACTACTTGCCAATGCTGTGAGATAGAACGGTCCATTACATTAATGGTGTGATATCGATAAAAAGAGCAATCATCAAAAGGGCTTCTCTCAAGTGTGTTTCGGATCGAGAATTAAATTGTCAAAAATGACAGACGGCACTTTTTAATCGATTCTGATATTTTATTTACTATTTCGGGGAGAATCGACTTTACATGTTGTATTTGTTCTGTTGGCTATAGTCGCCGCTTTTCCGACGGCGGCGGCGGCGTCGTCAGCATTGAAATCTCAACCAAGGTTTAGTTTTTGGAATGTCATCACAACTTAGAAAGCATGGACCTGGTTCATGAAACTCGGATCGTTAGGGTAAACAGGTATTACTGAACATCCTGCCCGAGTTTCAGGTCACTTGACCAAGGTCAAAGGTCATTTAGGGGCAATGAACTTAGACCATGTAGGGGAATCCATATCGAAATCTTCAAAACGTCATAATAACATTGAAAGTTTATGGATCTAGTTTTGGACATAAGGGTAATGGTGTGTCATTAAGTATCAGGTCACACGACCATGGTCAAAGGTAATTTAGGGTAAATGACCTTTGGCCATGTTGGGTGTATTGTTGAATTGCCATCATGACTTTGAACATTTATGGATATGTTTCATGAAACATAGTCAAGTATCAATTGTTTTTCACAAGTCTTAGGTCACATGATCAAGGTCAAAGGTCATTTTGGGTCAATGAACATACCATCGAAAATCACTGAGTAAAATTTTTACCGAATATTGGATAGAAGGGGAACATGCATGTTTGCTGGGTATTTTTTTTGTTATCCCATATTGGGCTAAATGCATGTTTTAAGGGTAAATTTCAACGCAAAATGGAATGGACTCACGAATAAGATTAATAACCTCGGGTATCAATTATGAGTCTTTCATAATTATATATTCATTGCATGCGTTTTATTGAATTCTATTCTAAATCATTTACATTTGGGGCAATTTATGATCAACCTTTTTGTACGTCTGACCGTGACCCCCATTTTTTTCTTCATAAACAGACGAAATCATGCTCCTTTGAGAAATTACAGACTGTCAAAAGATCAAGAAATCAGAGACGGAAAATTTTATGAAGGTCCCATTAATACTGGGTCGGACGTACATATTTTATGGAATTGCCCTTTGATGAAACACAAGTCCATAAGTCATTTCTATGTATTTTGATTGATAAACACTTTTTTTTCTTAACACGTTTTATGAGGAAGGATACCGTTCACACCCTTTATGATATATGTCTTTGCATACTCGGGCAAAGTCTCCTTAATTGTTTGAGTATGATATAAACAGATCACGTTAATAATCTGTTGTATAAATAATAATTCGACCCTCCATTTATACCTCTTTAGTGTAGCTCGAAAACATAATACCCCATAGAGTTTCTTTGCTAACATTCGTTTTGCTGATTTATATTGCTCGCCTATAGGGTTGCCAGTGTAGAAGAAAAGCGAGGATGCTGCTTTCTATCTTCAAGGGGTCATTGGTGGCTGCCATGATTTTGACTTGTCTGGGCCAGCCAGATCCATGTGAAGTCCCCTTAGTTACAGACAGTGGACAAAAGGACAACTTTACCGTGGTAGATCTAGCCCGAGAGCTCTACGCCTGTACTATGATCAAGATGATAGATCGTGCTGGACTTGGACCCATGTTCCGTGAAAAAGGTGCTAGAATAGTTGAATTTTTATACTGAAGATTGATGACATCTGCCTGTTATTTATGTGACTAATTATCCATACACAGATCGACAGTTTCGAAAACTTTACTTTGACTCAAATAACAATGTATATATAGGCCTATAATGTAGAATGTACAGAGGAGCAATTTCGTCTTTTGATGCGTCTTCGTATCACTTATAACTAGCTGAATAAGAACGAGGAACGAAAATGGGTAAATTATGAATTCCCGGAGAAGGGAGGGACTGGAATTTATATACATGCACATCATTTTATAGAATGGATCCCATCTTGCCGAAATCCTAATCTGTACTATGTATGGTTCGTGAGATAAGTCGATCTTATAATGGGAAAACCACCTAAATAGAAGGCAAATTGCTGTTTATAGATCCGTCCAGTTGTAGATAAGTCTTTCGCATTTATTTAATTGAAATACAACGACCTTTTATTTTACCAGGCCCTTTCACCCTCTTCGCGCCTTACGACCTTGCATTCGGCTTCCTGCCTGATGACATCTGGAACAAGCTCATGTCCAATAACACTTATCTCCGCGAGCTCCTCCTCTTCCACACCGTACCCCGTCTCGTTGGAAGCATCGACGACGTATACAACGACGAACTCATCGAGACAATGCTTCCCGACAAGAACATCCGACTCAATATCTACCAGATTGGCAAGATGATGGTTAGTGGGCGTGGCGCAGCTGAGCAAGCGAAGGGGGTAACCGGTGTGAGTTGGTGGCAATCTGGTGGTGGGATGCCGTTGGTCCATTGGTAGACAGCTGCTTGATCACTTGTCTCGGATGAACGGGATATCATAGATGCATGAGGGAGTAGGATGATGTAGAATGAATGAGAAGAGAATAATAAGGCATTAATAAAAGAGGAAAGTACGGGATAAAGGGTGAGAGCATCGGCAGATCTTGGATTTCATAAACGAAGGAGAGAGTAATAGTTCATGATCGTATAGCGCCTTTTACTCATAAAATCATTTGACCCCCCCCCCCCAAAAAAAAAAAAAACGATCCGCGTTAGCAAAAATTACATTATACGGTGTAGTCCCCCCCCCCAAAAAAAAAAAAAAAAGAGGGAGAGAGAGACAAAAAAATACACAAAATATGTTCAATGTAGTCATCACAGGGGGGGGGGGTCCTTCACTACATAGTGGCACATCCAGGGACCGCCCGGCCCCCTCCCCCACCTCCATCAGGCACAGCCACAAGTTGAAAGAGAAAAGAAAGTGAGATAATTATGGATATAAAGAGATTATCATTGAAGGAGAAAAAAGAAATGGAAAATAGGAACAGAAAAGAAGGGGTTAAGAGAATTCGAAAGGAAGAAAGATGTAATTATAATGAGAGCAAAGTCCATTAGAAGGGAAAAGAGATGGACATGGCCAAAGAGAAAGAAAGAAAGAAAAGGGCATGCTGTTCAAGTAGTCCTTGGTGACTCATCCCGTCCGCTTATGCAAATTGCGTTTGTCGATTTAAGATCAGAGCAGAGGAAAAAAGTTTTAGGATTTAACCCTAAAAGGCCCGGCCAGGGGGCGGATTCCGCCCCCCCCTCTAAATTTTTCACGATAAATCCGCCGCGCGAAATTTTTCAAAAGCGCCGCTCGCTGACTTTTACTTTCAAATCTCGCACAACTTTTGAGAACATAATTTGCGATGCCCAGGTACGCGGTTACGAAATTACGCAACATTATGTAAGTGCATGTCAGACCCAAAACTGCTCAAAAACGTAAATTCATGTACAAATCCAAAGCAAATTGTGTATTCAGCCAAAATTCATAAATGTATCATTATTTCTACTTTACTGATGAAACTTAAATAAATTTGGTCTTGTTTATGATCAAAATTAAGTCTGCAACAATTTCCATCCAAAAAACAATGAAAAACAAAAAGTAAAAAAATATAGAAATACATAAGAAATTAAAAAAAACAATAAAATACATAAGAAAAAATTGCAATACCAAAATTTTGTTAAAGTGCATTTGAACGCAATCATACAAAGAGTCTGTGAATAAAAACTAGCAGTTTTGGGGGCCGTAGGATAGTTGATTAGAGCAGATATTTTATTTCATGCATGAATTGGCATAATTCATTAAATAAAAAATCTTATTACTAAAAAAAAATGAACCATGTTACAGCCTTGTAGATTTTATCGCACACTACCTATTTGCAAAGTTTCGTGGCGCTCGCGCGATCGAAGGCCGAGATCTCAGAGGGGGGGGGGGGCGGAATCCACCCCCCCCCCTGCTGTGAGAGGGGTCCAAATAACCCGGCTCTTTAAGGGTTAATAAGATGGGCAAAATATTGTCTTAGCAGCATCATGACGTCAAGATCAGTATAACTTAGTTGTTAATACCTCTGTTTTTGATTATTTGACTTTTATTCATTTCTAGAGGATTACAGCGTGTGGTGGACCTGTAATAGACGGTGGAAACGCAACCAATGGTGAGGTTCGCATAATCTCTAATGTGATGCATCCAGTTCCACCAGGTGATATAATGGAAGTCGTTAACAATGATAAGCAATTCACCAAGCTTAAGAAATTGATTTATCTGGCAAAACTACAAGATTACCTAAAAGGTAAGGGTGATATCGAATGTTGCATGAGCTGTCGCCCCCCCCCCCCTCCAACATACTGATACACACTTTCTTGTGTGACCCCTTTTTTCTATTAAGTTGTTTTCCGCCTTCCTTTTCTGAAAAGATACCAGGCCTAAAAGTCCTCTGGTCTTTCAAGATTTGGGAGTGCGTTGCAACCGGGCAAGATTGCCAGATTTGCTTTTCTTGAGAGTGTAGGGGGGGGGGGCAAACATTGCATTGGTCTATCTTTTAGGGGAAGGGGGCCTGTTTTACAAATTTTCGTCGGTTGCTAGGCCAGTATGCATTTTTTGTTCAAGGATTGTGGAAGAGTAATTCTTTTCAACGAAATTTGAAAGCAAGAGAGTGAATCGACCAAGCCTTTGACAAGGGCACATTTTATTTTTTATACGTGAAATCAAAGGATTTGATGAATCTTCATAACATTTTCAGCAGAAAAGCTTTCACTGTTGAATTTTATAAGTGGTGGGGGCTAGCAACTACCCCTTTCCCCTTTTAACGCTGCTGGGTAAGGACTGATTGTGACCCCGCACAAGTTTTTGTGTCGGGGGTAATTGCCCCCCCCCCATGCCCTTCCACTAGCCATCATATGTAACAAAAACCTGGGGAGCATTTCATTAACATTTGATGTCTGACAAGCTGTCAGATCTGCCAACGTTCTTTTGTTTTGACTGGCTGATATTGTTACTGTGGGATAAAACAGGACTTGCCGGATAAAACGTCACAAGTCCCTTTTTGAAACGTTTCCAAGAAATGACCAAGATGCTACTGTAAGAGTGTCTGTTGTATTTGTACTTTCCCATTAGCTATAAATTGTTGTTCTTATCTCTATTTTTTTTTATCTCACCTTCCTCTTCTTTATTCCTCCATTATATTATCATTTTCTCTGCTTCGTCTTTGACAGAGGGTCCATTCACGTTTTTCATTCCAAATAACGATGGCATCGACAAGCTGTCACGTGACGAGTTGAAGAAACTTGAGCACAACACAACATTACTACGTGAAGTATTACTCTACCACCTCTTAGATTGGACTCTCTATGCATCTGGGAGCTATGATGGAGAAGTGTTTGCCACCGTACAGGGAGAATCAATCAATCTAACTGTATGGTATGGTACGTGGAATTAATGCATCGAGATCAATAGTATGGCCCATATTCAGAATTGATTTTATTCAGTTGTAGATCTTGTAGAATTCAGCATTAGAGCCTATAGATAAATATAAATGAACTTTAAGTAGTTCATACAGAAACGCCGTGAGGTTTAGCCAAGTGCTTACCATCATGATACCAAGAATTAAAGGGTCCATATTGTTAGAGTACAACAATCAGTGTTTAGGTGAGGGGTGGAGAAACTGATAATCTCTCACAACACAAAATAAGAAATAAACAACATGAATCAGTGCACTTCTCCCAATTTGAGTAGGAAGCTTGCAAACAATTCCCGCCCCCCCCCCCAAAAAAAAGGGGGGGAAAAACCAGACATTCTTGAAAGTGAAGCTGAACCAAAGCTCCAAGTTTCAAAAGCTTACGGTGCCAATATAGAGAGATTGGATTTAGGCAGGATGAACCATTGACCTTGGGGCAATTTCATAAAATATATGTACATGTATGCAATCTGACCCCTTTATGTTAAAATTTCTGAAATCAAGAAAAGTTGTAATGCTCTCAAAGTAACACAGCTTGAGCAGTTTATAAAGTGAAGAAAGATATAACAAGTGGAATGCCTTTGGCGGTCTCACCTGCATCACGCGATTCAATATAGCAGCAGTGCTGACTTTGATAACTACTATAAAATAATAATTCACAAAAAACACCATTCACATGATACAATACTACGTTCATTGACATTTGACCTTGATCATATGACCTAAAACTTGTCAGTGATACTTGATTACCCCTATATCCACATTTTATACACTATATCTATAAACTTTGAAAGTTTTGACAGCAATCTAATAATTACCTCTAAAATGGCCAAAGTTCATTGACCTTACATGACCTTTGACCTTGATCATGTGACCTGAAACTCGCACAGGATGTTCAGTGATACTTGATTACTCTTATGTCCAAGTTTTATGAACTAGACCAATATACTTTTAAAGTTATGATGGAAATTCAACAAATACCCCCAATTTGGCCAAAGTTCTTTGACCCTAAATGACCTTTGACCTTAATCGTGTGACCTGAAACTTGCACAGGATGTTCAGTGATACTTGATTACTATTATGTCCAAGTTTCATGAATCAGATCCATAAACTTTCAAAGTTATGATGGTAATTTAACAGATACCCCCAATTTGGCCAAAGTTCACTGACCCTAAATGACCTTTGACCTTGGTCATGTGACGTGAATCTCATGCAGGATGTTTAGTGATACTTGATTAACCTTATGTCCAAGTTTCATGAACTAGGTCCATATATTTCTGAGTTATGACATTTCAAAAACTTAACCTTGGGTTAAGATTTTGATGTTGATTCCCCAACATGGTCTAAGTTCATTGACCCTAAATGACTTTTGACCTTGGTCATGTGACATGAAACTCAGGCAGGATGTTCAGTAATACTTGATTAACCTTATGGCCAAGTTTCATGAACTAGGTCCATATACTTTGTAAGTTATGCTGTCATTTAAAAAACTTAACCTTCGGTTAAGATTTGGTGTTGACGCCGCCGCCGCCTCGGAAAAGCGGCGCCTATAGTCTCACTCTGCTATGCAGGTGAGACAAAAATGGGGTCTGATGTAAAATAAGATCAAGGATTTTGAGATTTGCCTTTATACGGTAATTTGTATTGCTCTCTTTACTTCTCTCTCTTCTTGTTCAAAACCTGCTCTCCCAAATTATCTGCAACTCATCTCCACAATTCCCTTTGCTAATCTTTTTCATAGACCAGGTTTTGGTTGGTTTTAATTTTTAGTACATTGGTACACTCCTCCCTGAATGTCTCGAACTTCTTTAAAAAGATGTCAACCTGAACAAGATTATTTTAAAAACTGAAAATCAGTATTTTGGTGAGGAAATCAGTATTTTCACAGAAATACTATAGGACAACACCAAAAACCTGAAACTTAAAAAAAAATCAGTTATTTGCGTGTAACCATCAGTATTCTATTTTTTAGTACCAAGTACTACTTGGCAGCTCTGCATGTATGTCAGGGGTGGGTACACACAGTCCAAGGTATATTTTGGAAGTTCTTAGAGTGGCATTAACAGTTCACCATGCCATCTTATTCCATGTATTCAATTTAAAGCAAATTGTCTTGCCATCAACTCTTATTCACTTCTCATCACTAATGATTATGAAACCATTCATTGATCACATTCACATACATTTCTGATTCTGATATTCTCTAGTTACATTTCTGCCAATAATTAATTCCAACATTACTTCACCCTTCTTTCATCAGATACTCTTTGGGTAAATGGACATACCAACGCCAGAGTGGTCTATCAGGACTACAACATCTACAATGGTGTTCTGCATATCATTGACAAGGTGCTCATCCCACCTATCATTTGGAGGAAGTACACCTGAGAAACTGATCTTATGAGATAAATCATATTAGATCTCACGAGAATAGAATAGGATCCGAGTGTGTATATTGTATCTCCCAAATCATATCATAGCGTAATCAGCATTTAAAATCTCTTGGGAACACAGTAATCTCTAGACTACCTCTTGCACAAAATTTGACTGTGAAGATGTAAATAACACGTTGAACATTCCCCTAATTCGGTTTGAAAATATCCTGCAACTTTATCAAATATTTGGCTTACACTACCTCAGGCGAGGGTTCGTATAGACTCCACTACACTTCACTACCGGTACCCTCTGCTCCACCTACACAAAGTACCTCGGCGGACAAATACTCGCTCTCTCTCAAAAAAAGACAAATTGTGGCACTTTATGGTAACGAAAATGGCGAAGGCAAATTGCACATGCGCGGAGGTCTGCAGCAATTTTAGGTACAAATTGTTGCAGACCTCCGTGCATGCGCAATTTGCCTTCGCCATTTTTGATTCGGCAGAGAATTTATTTCGTGTGATGAATCGAGAACTGGCTTCAAATCATCGATTATGAGACGTTTTCAAGAAAGGGCAAGGAGCGAGTCTGTGTCCGATGGTAAATTTAGTAACTGTAGAGTAAGCTGAATGTATGTTTAGGTCTTGATATGCTGCTTTTGTTACCATAAAGTGCCACAATTTGTCTTTGTTTTTTGAGAGCGAGTATTTGTCCCTGAGGGTTCGGAAAGGTGGAGCGGAGGGTAGTGGTAGTGAAGTGCATTGGAGCCTATACGAACCCTCACCTGAGGTAGACTTACACAAAAGGTTAACTTGTGTACTCTCCTGTATTTCTATCAAAAATCACATAAAGGTTAATTTGGAAGACATTTTTTGGAACACTAATTAATATCATCTCTCCAGTTCCTATTCAAAAACATTTTTTGTAGAGTGAGCATGAGGTGTCAATTTGTGGTAAAATTGACATGTAAATACCATGTTGGGTAAATGTTTCAATACAAAAATAAACATGGAATAAAAAAGATAACTTGTTGAAACTGAATGATTTCCCAACAGTTTTATGTAAAAAAAATACCATTCTCATTTGATTTTATTAATGAACTATCTCTTCTTGTTCTCCCTCATTTTTATCTAAAATTTGTATAAGAATTTTAATATCTCACCACAATATAGTGATACAGTAAAAAACTGACAAAATGTCAACAGTAAATTGTCAAAATCAATAGGCAAATCAACTTAGATAGCACCATAAAAGTGCTTAAGGATAGCCAGAGATTGTTTTCACTAACACTTTGTTACAGATAATCATGTTTTTCAAAATGTTACAGAATTAAAGATTTTTATATATATACTAAATTTTTTGCAATTAAGTTATTTTCTTACGATTGTTTTCTTGTAGTCAAAATGGGATTAGATGCAGATCCGATGGGTATTTTTACAGGCACATGGTTTTGCATAGGATACTTATGTCACAAAGGGCAAAATTAAAATTTGCATCCAAGATGTTGAAAGAAGGTCTAGAAAGATACCAAATTCACGATTTCAATATTCATGGTATTTTTAGTTCGAACATTTCAATTATTATTGTGCTATTATAAGCATGCAAAATTTGTGCCTAGGTTGTGAGTATGGAAAATCATATGCTTTCAAGAAATTAAATTTTACTTTTTAAATTTGAATACGCTAAACAAAAACACTTGCTTCACTTGCAAATCCCAACACAAAATTGACAAACTGTGGAGAATAAAATGCAAATGACTGATTGTGACATATTCTTTCACTCTCAACTTTCACAATGAACTCTCATTCCTGAGAAAACTCACCTTTAATATACAGCCCGCACATAAAGAACATTGATTCTAACCGTAATACACACTAAAAGAGACACATGCTTGACCTTATGTTTGCATTTTGTAAGCCTTGTTTATTGGATTTGCTGATCTCATATCACAGTCCTGATGGTGTTGGGATTTTCTTAATTCAAGGCCTCACATGACACAGTGTAGAGTGAGGATAATAAAAGTCACTATGTCCATCATCATAGATGGTTGGTTGTTCTACTTCTTTCCTTTTCCTTTGGCCTTGGCTTTGCCTTTGCCCTTGGCTGGTGCCTCCTTGGTCACCTGGAGGTAATCAAATCAATGGAAATAAGAAGAAAACAGGAAATAAGTAGGCATTTTAACAACATATCACCAAATGCAACTTTGGAGGTATTTATTACCAACCCTAAAAATGAATATTCTATAAAATAAAGGCAATCACAAGCTAATAATGGCTAATAATAGGCACTATTAGCACATAATCGTGATAAAGTACACTTGTTTCTACAAGCAGCCTTCCAATTGTCTTACAAGTTGAATGCAATCTAATGGACTTTTAATATGTAATCAACAGATATTGTATTGTCATCAATCACTGTACATATACTATCATACAAACATCAAAATTAAAAAATACAGGCAACCCTAAGATAAGGAGATCCAAACAAATGGAAAATAGTTTTTAAAAACCCAAGAAATATGTGCTTAGGAGAAATAGGCACAAATTCTGTATAATAAAGTACATGACAAATGCAAGTGTATCCCCTACATCGGTCACCATCTATTCATCCAATCTTAAATTCAAGATCTACATAAAAGTCATCTCAGTTTTCCAAGAAGTAAAGTGGTGCTCAAAATTAATGAACCCCACCAGAGAATGAACAAAAATTTAAAGTATTTTATAGTTCTGCAATGTTCAAGCTCTGCTATGTTAAAGGTATTTAGTTGTGAAGTCAGGAGATAAAATACAACATTCAATAAAGTTTGTTTCTCTATGCTCACCGAACATCGTAGTGGTGTTGTCTATATTCAACACAAAGGAGTGCATTTTGTGGTGGGGTTTTGCGCACAACTGTACATTCCTTGTCTTAATTCTTGGAAGCATTCTGGGGTTTTCATGCTTTCTCTCAAATTATTCCTTTACGAAGGTAGGATTCCCTCAATACTGCAGGTGCTATCTTTCATTATCACGTTCAGTGACTCTGATAAGTCAAATTTCTTAAAGCAAAGTTCTTTGGTACCATTTGATCTGAATTTGGCATTTGACTACTACTGAACAAGGTAATGAATGCAAGATTGTTGTAAATGAAGTACAACAGGAATTAAATACATACCCCCCTCTTCTTGTCAAGGATCTCTTGTCTCTTTGCCTTTGCCCTCTCCTCATCAAGCTTGGCGTTGCGCTTCTGTGTCTTGGCATAGGGGTTGAGCTTGAACATGACCCTGACATTCTTCAGAGGATTCTTCTTGAGGACCTTGCGCTTGGTGGATGTTGTGTTGACCGGTCTGAGGGAGCGACGGATCTCTTGACTCCTCAGCAACCTTCGTAGGTCAGTGTTGGTCATCTTGGGCATGGGAAGGCTATGGAAAAGCAGAGAGGGTGATATCGTGTTTTTCTTTTTATGTTAACTGCATTAGACGATATAAATTGAACACAATGCTCATCTTGACTATTGTCTACCTTTAAACTGTGACCATTTACATCAATTAGTCAACTGACTCCATTTCTTATGTCAAGGGACGCTTTCCTTACTTGAAGCATTTGGTACAAATTACCAATTTTATGCAGGCAAGGTTCACTTTAAGATCATTCAGATCACCCATGTTCATACAAATAAGTTTGCTGCAATTTTTTCTTTTTTATAAAAGTTGAGTATAATATATGGTATTACAAAATGGTGATCTAGATCCTAATCAAATAATTGGTCAAAATCTATCATTTTTTCACATCACCGTCATATATTTCAGGTAACAGGAAAACTTGCTGCTGACTGGTAATAATGAAATGTTGTATAGACCAGTCTTGGTTTGATATATAGTTTGTTTATCAAATATCAAACACTTGTTACCTTAGAAAAAGTCATAGCGCCCTGAGTTATACCTCAGGGGAATTAGAACAGTTCCAAAGGTACCTTATGGCATGCTTTTCTTATTAATGATCTCGGTGATGTGTACTACTTGTATACCAATAGGATAGATGGATCAAATATCCTCATACATTTGCAAAAAGTAGAAAGCATTATGAGGCTTTCTCAACAGTATTTGCATAACATGGTATGTCAATCAGGTTACAAATTTGTGATTCATGCTCACTTTATAAACTATAATTGAACTTACTTCCAGTTGGACTTCTCTGAGGAAGGCTTCTTCCACGTTCCGTAGAGGCCATCAAGTTTGTTGAATGCAGACTCTGTCCAGATGCAGAACCTACCAACATGACCACCAGGAGCTAGCCTCAAGAGGTTCAGTCTTGAGACTTGGAGGAGGGTCACACCTGACAACACAGAGAAGTTTACAATAATGAAAACTATGTCATATTCTTTCTCTAGCCTTGAAAAAACAATTCATCAATATCTTTTTTTTTCTTCCAATTTTCCAAATAGGAAAACACCTAATTTACACTTGATAAGTTTGTCCATCCCCTTAGAAAAAAGCCCTATTGTTTGATTAACTTTGGCTGCTTTGGAACCTGGTGAACAACATTAAGTTTCATTCACAATATCCCATCAGTCTCATTAAATCAGTTTGGAACCTCCATATTCAATGAATTCAGGTTGAATGCAACATCATCTGGGATACCGAGAACTTTGAAAACATTCAAATCAAATCTAGATAAGGCCTGTTTAACCACATAGAACTGATTCCACCTGGACACAGAACACATCCAAACCCACAAAGGCATATAGGAAAAAAAATTGTTGATAACAGCCAAAGACAAGTACTAAGACGATGCAGAGGGGCGAATACGACTTGTTAACTTCATGCCCAACATCAAGGTAAATCAAGGTAAAAGAAATGTTCGACAGTCCCTTGTAAAGTGAAACAATTCACAATCTTAGCTGTTACGTTACGTCCTTTTTAAAAAAATTATTTGCTTTAGCTGCATACATTAGTTGTTGAAATGTTATTTTTGCATGATTTCCGATTATGTCTCTGTTCTGATACAATTTGCCTGCTGTGTTTGTTACAGTGTTATTTGATTTGTGTATTCACAGCTGCAATTATCATTTTGTTTTATATTTCCTTGATTATGTATGTACGAAATTTATTTGAATGAATAATAAAGATCACTACAAAACAAAAAATATCTCCATTTTTCCCAGGCACCAAAGGGTTGCAATTGATTGTAAGATTGATTACATATCTCTACTTTTCCCCAGTCACGCATATTACAACTGTACTCCGACATCTTTTATTTCATTTTATTTAATCTTTTGAAAAGGTTGAGAAATTATATCAGTTAGGAAGATCTTTCACTTTTGCACTGACCTGGGATGTTCCTGAAGGCCCTTGTGATGCCATTGTCTTGATCATAGACAACCAGTGGACCAAGACGTCTGACAAACCTCCTGTTCCTCATCTTTCCCTTGCCTGCCCTCATGCGACGAGACTTGTACACCTGCAGTTCACAGTACAATACAATATTCAATGATGGCAGAGTGCAGGCTATCTGACAGACTGTCAACTGATTATCAAATCTGCCCCTTATGTCACCTTCATATTTTGTGATTTTCCTTCAAAACAAAAAATTCACAATAAATGGCTGTGATCTAGTTGCATCTTGCTACGTTTTGTAAAATATATTAGGAATTACATATTTGGAGAAAATAAAGCAAAATATTTTATGTTTCAGGTACTCCTCAATCAACTGTTCTTGGAGAAGAAAACAACTGAAATCACTCATTGTGTTCACCCAGAAATAAATAGCATTAGAGAAAGATACTCCCAACAGTCCCATCAGTCTCATTAAATCAGTTTCTATTTATTCTCCATATCAAATGAATTCAGGTTCAAGTAAGCATCATCTGGGATGGGAATATAAAGGTTTTTATTTACTTCATGACTGAATAATCAAAAGAGATTATTACACTACCATTCATGAGGCATACAGAGGAAACTGTTTCACTGGTATGGCAAGTTTTTTTTTAATTATTCTAGTTTACTTTCATAGTTCTTTGAATTTACCTTCTTGATGTCTTCCCATGCCTTGAAACGCTTGAGAAAGTAGACAGCTTCCTTGGTCTTCTTGAAGTCTTGGACTTTGTCGCTGACTACAAGGGGTACTTCTGGCGTGCCCATGATCATGTGACCTGTGATTGACAATATAATTTATTTATTTATTAAGAATAAAAGATCATTACTTTCCTCCAAACAAGACAAAAGATGGGGGGTTTCTCACCTATCATTAAGTCTCACAAGTTTTGTTTTATTTTCTATAATTGTCCATATGGGTGTTCTGTTTACTAATTAACCAAATTAGGTGCCCAAAATTGTTTTATTTTGCATATCATCCAATTTTTCTTCAAGAAATATTAGAATTTGACATTTGGGTTCTCTTATGCCCAAACAATTACTTCATTAAAAAAAATCTTTGTCTTTTAAAGGGACCTTATCTTGCACTTACACTAATGTAAACACTTGTATACAATTTCATTTTACATGCCATCACTAAGAAGTGAAATATTACCTTTGGACATGACGAGAGCTGGGACTGCCGAGGCAGCGAGTGCAGAGCACATTGCAAAGCGCTTCTGGCTGATGTTGGTGCGTGTGTGCCAGCGTCGCCAGATCTTGGTAGGGGCAAACATGCGTCCACCACGGCACATGTTGCCGAATGCTCCCTGACCAGAGCGGTGGGTACCACCTCCTCGGACACGGGGGATACGGGCAACAGCACGTCCTGTACCCCAGGATTCAGCACTGGTCTGGTGACCTGCAGAATAGATGCCAAACAAGTATTAATTAATATTTATTTAACATTTTCATTAACTTGTCAACAAAGTCTAAATTAAAACTTAATTTTTTTGTAGCGTATCTGAATTTCCAAATACATAGACAGATTTAATATTCATAAGGTCTGATGATTACAAGTATTTCAGCCCAAGGAATCAAAACTTCATCAATATAGTATAGGTCTAACATGGACTTCTATCAAATAACTCATTGCAAGCAGGAAATTGTCTCTGGTTCTGCTCTCCTTAAAGGTCCATTCCTTAGTGGTACAGTTTCAGCACTCCTCACACTACTATCCAGAAGTGACATCTATGTCTTGTGCAAAAGAAGCTTTGAAAACCCTTATATGGACAAGTCATCCATCGAATCAGAATTGGATGAAGTCACACAATGATCCGCTGAATGATATCACTGAAAAAGCACGGACTAGGGCAACGTTCACGGAACACATGGAAGATAACAATGAACCCGGACAAGAAAAGGAAGAATTACAATGTGCCAATCCCACAGCTGATTCAACTTCCTTGGTGTAATGTAAGAAGGCTATATAATAGATCGAATCACAAGCATTTCATTCTCGTCTCTTTAAAACTTTAGCGAGCATGTTGTAATTTTTTTTGCAATCCACACTCAAAGCTTTTGGGAGAGACAAGGATACAGTGACTCCTTGACAGGCCTAATATACATCACACTGATGATGATTCCTGGAAAATAAAGTTCTCCAAATTTATCTGATCTCAGAGCAAAATAAGTTCTTTTCTTGGGAACTACACCTTTAGCACAGAATGATTAGGTCAGAACTTCAATATTATCAAGGTCATTCAAAAACACGGACCTGAAGTTGAAGAATCATCATACCAATAGGCGATGTAAGGACGGTACAAAAGTAGGTGATACAGCTCCGTAAACCACCCAAAAATCTTGACAAAGCACTCTAACTGTAACTAAAATAACTTACCAGCAATTTTCTTGACAGCGTAGGGCTGACGGCTGTTCTTCCTCATGTTGGTGTGGGCATAGTTAACCACATCTGGCCTGATTGGTGCCTTGAAGACAGCTGGTAGGGTCACATTGGTTCCTGTAACTTCATTCTTCTCATTGTACACTGTAACAAGTGGTCTTGCAGCTGCAACAGCCTGTAAAAAACACGACAGAGACAACATGGTGTCTTACATCAGCATTTGTTTCAATGAAAATTCTTGAGTACGAGTGCATGATCATAATGAGCAATATAAGATTGTAATTTGTACAGAACACTTCCATGAATTTCAAAAGTATTTTGTGCTTTTTATCAGTTTACTTGCCTCATTTCTTTTTATCTCATTCAAATTAAAGACTATACATCTCAGATAGCATCTCGGGTGGTGGCCTACCATGATGAAAAAACGATTTTGCAATAGAGTAGTCAAGGAAAGAGTTCCATTTGCGACAGCCTTCCAAAGTCACCCTACCCCTAATCCTGAATCAGGGCTCGAAATAAGCAGTAGCCCGGGGCAACCAAAAATGAGTCAGGCCACCAAAATTCAGCAAAAGACCACACTTGATTGTATTACCGACCGGCCTTGTATTATCGAACGCGCGCATCGTACGCATCAGAAAATAATTAAATACACTCAAAACTTAACATCCTTCCAAAGCCAAGGGAACACAGTGGCAAATTGTATAGAACGGATAGCGGTGCGTTCAACGCTAGCGGGCGTGTACATTTTGCTTATTACATGACGTCATCCAGCCACTGCCGAGAGCCAATTTATGAATGACAATATAGTAAGTATGCGCAGTGCAAGCCTTCCATCGCCCCACACAGTATTCCACAAAAACTAGTGTGCAATTCTCTATCACCTCGTACCAAAATCGACCTAGAATTTCACTTTCCTATATTTTATATGAATTATGAAATGTATTCTCGGAGGATCTATTTTCTCACCGATACCGCACAGGTAAGCGAATTTCGATTACTTCTTGCTTTTCCGTCAAAATCTTACGAATTAGCGTCGATATGGCATCGTGTTCTTTGGAGTTTGTAGAGTCTATCGCAACGTGTTCAAAGTCAATTGATTTCCGGGTTTCGGAGCGTCGCGTGAATGCAGAGTCTCGATAATTTTCGATCGATACTGGAGCGATCCGATCACGAACCAAGACCATTTCCCGCGTAGACAATGTGACCGGATATTGTTATCGCTATCGATACTTTCGCACGCAGTCCGAAGGAATTATTTTGGCGACCACGTAGTCATGACGTGATCTGCGCGATTGGCCAATCAGCGGTCTCCGATTCGCTGAGCCGAGACGGTCTATCCGTTGCACACAGTCTATGGACAATTTGCCACTGTGGGGAACATGAATAGAAAGATGATGAAATATGGTCTAAACACATTTTCAATCAAAGTCTTAATATTCTAAAAATAATAAAATATGGTCAAAATAGCTTGTCAGTGATTATATTGTTTTCTCAACTTTTCTAAACACACGTTCGGTAATACGATATACCAAGTTGTTGTGTGTCCGGACGATCAATAATAGAAAGTCATTTGGAAAAATATACAACTGGGTCTAGATCTACAAAAATACAAGCGAAGTTTCATCAATTACAAGTACAAGATGTTAGGAAATATTATAGAGAACAAAATAGATGATTAACTATTGAATTCATATTTTTAGTTTAGTCTAGATCCAAATCCGAAGACAAAAAAGAAGGCTTCAAAAATGTAAAGTGTCCGGACACCCGACCCCCCATCCTACCTTTTTCGATTGACCAAAATATTTCACATGCAAGATCGAGAAGAGGGGTCAGATTGGAAACTAATATCGTAAAAAAATAAAAACACGGCAAAACTTTTATAGGATTTATATTATGTAGGTTCTTGTGTAGACCTAGACCCCTGTTACATCTGAAAGTTTCCTACCCGAGACCCGACCGAGTCCACTTGCAACCTTGACTGGATTATTGGTGGATTGGCTTTGCGAATGGACCGAGTCCGAAATGTGGTCTGTTTACATCACAGCGTTCATTCCCTCCCCTATCGGTACGGTTTCGAGCGGTATCTGATTGCTGACACCAAAGGGCGCTCTCGATCTAGGCTCTGAATAATTTGCTCGCGCTAATTGAAGTTGTTTACATTTTTATACACTCGTCGGCTGCTAGCTCGCCATTTGAAGTTGAAGATATGATCGACTTGAAAAGGATACGTTTAAAATGCTTCCTTCTTTCCACTCAAATCAAAGGCTTTATCAATCACAATTCACATGCCGCATGCCGCAAAACATTCGAAAGAATGACGGGGCTGGGGAGGGGATAGCGCGCGCTATGACGTAATTTTACAACGGACCGAGATAGGTTCGAAAGCTTGTGTGCATTTACATCTACGAATCGGTGGACCGGGGCCGGCCCGATACTACCTCTGGATGTGGTCTCGGGTAGGTTCGCAAAAAGATGGCCCGAGGTAGGTTTGGGATGTTTACATCTGATTTCTTTCCGACCCGAGGTAGGCCCCGGGCCGGCCCGAGGTAGGGAATCTCTCAGATGTAACAGGGGTCCTAATTATGGTGAAAGTTTGGTGAATTTTATGAAAATAATGTGTTTGGTATACGACTGAATTCATGAAAAGTGTTCGGTATACGACTGAATTCATGAAAAGTGTTCGGTAATATGATCCATAGTACGCTACAGTACATACCCAGTTGTTGTGTGTCCGGACAGGTTGTGTGTAGCCAAGAGGCTCCTAGAGAGTAAAAATCATTTACTAACGTATGCTTACTCTCCACGGATTCCATCCCATTTATCTGCGTGTCCCGCAAAAAAACCCTCAAACTTTCACCCCCGAGATTTCTACTTTCCTTCTAAAAGATCTAGATCTGGCCCTAAAACATGTAAATGGGATACTTCATTTCTGAATCTGACATTTCTACGCTACCGATTTCATTTATAAAATGAGAAAATTATGAAAAGACGGGAGATTGCTCGATGTTTACGACGCCATCTTGTTCCTCTTTTTAAAAATGAATTCTTGTTAAAAAATGAAATCGATAACGTAGAAATGTCGGAAATGAAGTTGTATCCCATTTAGGCCTACACAATTTAGGGCTAGATTCTTTTATTTTAGAAGTAGAAATCTCGGGGGCGAAAGTTTTTTTTGCGGTACACGCAGATGAATGGGATGGAATCCCTGGCTCTATGGAGAGTATATCGAGTAAGCATACATTAGTAAATGATTTTTGAGGCTTCTAGAGAGTAAAAATCATTTACTAACGTAGGCTTACTCTCAATGAAGCCAGGTCTTCCTTCTCATTCACCTACACAAAGGACCCCAAAACCTGAAACTTCCACCCCCGAGATTTTTACTTTCCTTCTAAAAGATCTAGCCCTAAATCATGTACATGGGATAAAACTTCATTTCCGACATTTCTACGCTCTCATTGTTATTTTATTTAAACTCGATTCATCAAAAAAATGAGAAAAATATTGAATATATACAGACGCGTATGTTGCGTAACGTTGGCGAAGAACAATAGGTGGCGGCGTAAACATCGGGCAAGTCTCTTCCGACTTTTCACAATATTTTTCTCATTTTTTTGATGAATTCTCGTTTAAAAATAACGAGAGCATAGAAATGTGGGAAATGAAGTTTTATGTACATGATTTAGGGCTAGTTTTTTTTTTAGATAAAAGTAATTTAGAAGTAGAAATCTTGGGGGTAAAAGTTTCATGTTTTGGCCTTTTGGGGTGCTTCGTGTAGGTGAATGAGAAGGAAGACCTGGCTTCATTGAGAGTAAGCCTACGTTAGTAAATTAAATAATTTTTACTCTCTAGAAGCCTCCTGGCTAGTCTGCTAGTTGTGTGTATGGACGATTAGAATTTAACTTTAAGTCATGTTGTATACCCAGTGGTTGTGTGTCCGGACGGGTTGGGTGTCCGGACACATGACTTTTTTACTCTCAATTTTGAAAAGTTTACAAGCAATGTCTTTAATTCTTTTTAGCACAGAATATAAGAAAATATTATTAAGAACAAATATTGATGGTGAAAAAAACTATTCAACCTATATTTTTGGTTTATTCCTGAGATAAAAACAAGGCTTCATTTCTGTTACGTGTCCGGACACCCAACCCCCCATCCTACATCATAGTTTACATGTTGTAAGTCATTTGGAAAAATTTACAAGCGAAGTTTGATCAATTTTTAGTATGGCAGTGAGTCCAAACTTCGCGCGTGTCCATACTTCGCGGACGGTCATTATCTCAAAAACCAGCCAATATCCTTCAAATATGACATCATCAACGTGAAAAGCAACCTAAAATTACCCTTCAGTGAAAGTTTCTTTAGGATGAGTTCATCAGTATTCATGAAAATATTGGCAAAAGATCGGCAAATTTGCCACCGCTAGCGCCCGTTTTGAAGAAATCAACAAGCATCACGATATCACCATCTTGCAAGCAGAAATCATTAAAAATGTGAGTTAAATGTGGTACTAACCGATTCCATAGCATTTTGCCATTAATCTGATATAAATATTTCACTTTTTGAGCTTGAGTTTCTGTTTAAATCTCCACAAAAGCTTTGGTGCGCAAAGTTAGGTCAAACTTTTTCTGAACGGTTTTCCCCGATCGGAATAGAATTTTTAGATCGCGATACCGGCGAAACCCCCTTGACCTACTTTACATTTTCGTCCATGATTTTATAGTTTACGATCTTGCCGTCAATATGGTAACTATTTCTTGAATTGGTTTTGTATAAATTATGAATATTTTGTGAACAAAATTAAGCCTGATGAATATTTTTGAAAAGTGTGCGAAGTTTGGAGACTTTGGACACCCCATCATGCCCATCAATATTAATAATAACTTATAAGAACAAAATAGAAGATGATTACAACTATTGAATTCATATATTTAGTGTAATCCAAACACAAAACAAGAAGGCTTCAAAAACATAAAGTGTCTGGACACCCGACCCCGGACCTCATGCATGGAAATGGGCCAAGGCAATAGCAAAAGCAATGAATGATAACGTGGACGTGGGCAACGTCACTCATTGATCTACCCACCGTCTATCTACCGTACCGGTACGTGCGTGGCAGAATAGAACGTACCAACATGACCAATAAATCTGAGCCTAAAATTTCCACTAATGGAATGTTAAATCCCACGTAATTATTTTAAAACATGCATTATTTTATAATCTCCATTAACAATCATTTTTCCGTGATAAAATGAGACAATTGTGTACCATTTTGACTGTATATGCCGGCAGCTTTCGATGTAAGTAAGAACACGAGAGCCAACACAGGCGAAAAGATCATACTGCTAAACACATGTGATGGAGAGAAGTGGCGGAACTATTTGATAAAGCTGAATACGAAATTTTTACAATTTTCGTGCCTTATAAAGTTTACACTTTTGATTTTGTTTAATTATATTCTTACGAATATTTTGACAAATAGGAGATATGTTCTATTTTCAACAATTTATAGCCGAACTAATTTAATACGCGGACAGAGTCCACTTAACGGTTCGTCCTTATGTTTTACAACCTAATGCGACCTAAAGTTTCGAGCCCTGGCGTTAAATGGGGAAAAATTCATAGAGATATTAGTATACATCTCTATGGGAAAGTTGCATGTGATGATGATGTTTTATTTTCGTTCCCAGAAGAAGGCCTGATTCAAGTAATATATTATTGATACACATCTGAAAATACACAAACCCTCACCCATCCCGCCCCCCGGGCCGCCCCCCTACACACCCTCATACACGCATCAATGTCCAATTAAATTAAATCCGGGGGACCGCCAAGGGGCCGGTAATCGCCCATGATCAGTTGGGGACACTATATACGCCTATTGATTTAATTTGCCCCCCGATAATTTTGAAAATTTTACAAATTTATACTGCATTGCAAATAGGCTACAGTCATGTTTTAAAAAGCAGAAATCACGATAAAAAAAAAAACATGTATCTTGGCATAAAGATAAGGCTTTCAAACAAGTAAAATTATTATTATACTTTAATTCTATATGAGGCCTAGTTATTCGGCGAGCAAAGCATGCATGTAAAAAATTTTGTGCATTTAGTAGTCAAGCTGACCCGGCCCAAAATATGGATCGATATAAGTTTCGCATAATTTCACAAAGCAGTTATTTCTGCACATCCTGGAGTCAAGGAGACTGCGGGGAGACTGAAGGCGTAATCTACTTTTTCTTTGTATATAGATATTTCATTATTTGAAATATTCAAATTTTCTCCTTATATAGCATGGAGTGTGAAACAAAGTTTTATTGATCAGGCGCGAATCAAGGAGGGGGCCGAGCCGGCCCCGCCCCCCTATTTTTGACAACCTGCAGAAAAAAGTTTACTCTTTAACTTGATAGAAACTATGAAAAACAGAAAGAAATGTAAGAAAGAGGTATTATACCCATGATGTGTAATTTACAGCCTCGTAACAGCCGGCTCGACCCCGAAAGGAAACAAGAAAAAGGTGAGTGGAAGAATTGGAAAATAGACTTTATATAAAAATTTTCGCTCGCGCTTTGCGCACGCATTTCCTGTGTAATGAAACCCATTAGACAGGATTAAATGCCACTTAATATATCCAGTTCTGAAATCAATTTGAACACAATATTTTAGCTCGATCGCACATCAAACTTTCATTATTTTGTTTGATTTACACAAATTGTTAATAAATATCAAACTTTTCAGCTCGCGCTGCGCGCTCACATTGTTTGATTTGTGAGATACCTATATCCTCTTTGGAAATTCTTACCAAAATTTGTTAAAATGCTCTTTTATCATGTCAGTATATCAAAAAATTAAGCTCGTGCTTCGCGCTCGCATTTAATTGAGACACACAGCTTGTTTTTTATTTAAATAAAAACGCGCTTAGACTGTCCAGTTTTCACGTCGGAATATCAAAAAATTTTAAGCTCGCGCTTCGCACTTTCATTATTTAATTGGTGATACTAGAAACAGTCCTAATTGAGTCCCTTTTCACTTTACTATAATAAAATTTCGGCTCGCGCTTCGCGCTCGCATTCTTTAGTTGGATACATATCTTTGTTCATGATTATAAAAACTGCTCAGAATCTTCAGGTCTAAGGACATAAAATATAAAAGAATTTGAGCTCGCGCTTCGCGCTCGCATTATATGTTAAGACCACATGAGATATCTTGTTTATAACAATAAAAACTACACTTAAAACTATACTTTAGTTAGGACTACCCCCTGAAAAACCAAAAAAAAATCAGATTACAGCGGCCAATCGAGAAAAATGTTGATGAAAATATTTTTCGGCCCCCCCCCCTATTGGCGAAAGCTGGATCCGCCCCTGTTGATCCATGTGTACTTGGAAAGCATTGTTTAATACTATATATGGTTCAGTCAAGTTGGTCCTCATTGTCAAATCTGTAAAAAATGATACAGGCTCTATTGTATAATTCAAACAATAAAAAACAAAATAAATAGTGAGGGACATCATCGACACTATCTTATTTGCAGGTCACTGAGTTGTGCATACTAACTGCTTTGTGAAAAATCATAGGGTAGCGATACTTTTAAATATCAAAACTTCCTCATTTATAAATTTCAGCGTTATGCTTTATATAGTTTGATTTTTTCCTATTTATTCAAATCGACATTTTTCTGGGTTGGACTTCGGACCTTTAAGTTAGGCGGGATGCCGTCCTGCCGCCCGCCAAAATCTAATTTTCTAGTTTTTTCTAGTTTTTTATTGTTTTTTTAAGGGTTTGTCCTAATTAAAGATAAAAGAATTAAATCTTAATTGAAAAACGAAAATGTTTTTCTTTTATAACATGCGGGCGCCAGCTAATTTTTTTTAATATTATATATTTAGTCCTGAAAAATATTTATTCTGGTCGGTGGTTTTTGTAATCATGAACAAGATGCATATCTAACTAAACGATCATGAATGCGAGCGCGAGGCGCTGCAAAAGTACCCGTTGGCAGTGACTCTTGAAAAGAATACATATTTCACCAATCAAAATAATGCGAGCGCGAAGCGAAAGCTTAAATTTTTAATATCTCGACCTGAAAATTCTAAGCACATTTTGTAAGCATGAATATGGATATAGGCCTATGTCTATCTTACTGATGCGAGCGCGAAGTGCAAGCAGAAATATATATATATATATATATATATATATATATATATATATATATATATGTATATATAATGATAACATGTCCATTTATATAGCGCAGTTACTATGTGCATACTCAACTGCATGCGCTTTGATACTTGATATCATTATTATTATTACCCCGGCTGTAGCTAAGCCGCCATCATGATTAATAGGCGCTAAAGGAATAAATCCTATACCGGGTACCCATTCACCTCACCTGGGTCGAGTGCAGCACAATGTGGATAAATTTCTTGCCGAAGGAAATTACGCCATGGCTGGGATTCGAACCCACGACCCTCTGTTTCAAAGTCCGGAGACTAATCCACTGGGCCACATAAATAAATAAATAAATAAATAAAAAAAAAAATATATATATATATATATATATAATATATATATATATATATATATATATATATATATATATATAATATATATCTACTTGCGCTTTGCAGCATCATGTGATTAGTAAGATACAATAATTCTTCAGACCCTGTTTTCAGTAATACATGTTTCTCCTTCTTTTTTCTCGTCTATTTTCCCTTCTTTTTCTTGTTTTTCTTCTTTCCCCCTTTTTTTCCCCTATTTTTTGCTCCGCCAATGGGGGTGGCGGCTCGGTGTAAAATGAATGGCAGAGGTAAAGATGGCAAAAGTAAAAATGGCAGAAGTAAAAATGGCAGATTTAAAAATGGCAAATTTAAAAATGGCAGTGGTAAAAATGGCAGAGGTAAAAATGGCAAAGGTAAAAATTGCAAATTTAAAAATGACAGAGGTAAAAATGGCAGAGGTAAAAATGGCAAAGGTAAAAATGGCAAAGGTAAAAATGGCAGAGGTAAAAATGGCAAAGGTAAAAATGGCAGAGGTATAAATGGCAGAGGTAAAAATGGCAAAGGTAAGAATGGCAGAGGTATAAATGGCAGCGGTAAAAATGGCAGAGCTAATGGCAGAGGTGAAAATGGCTGAGGTAAAAATGACAAAAGGCCACCGCACACCTTACGACTGTTCGCTATCTGATTTTGGAACAAATCGCATTTTGCTCATTTTCTGAAAATGTGAATGGAACATATCATTTTATTTGAGGTTAAAATTAATTGAAAGAATACTAATAAAACCATTTCGAAAGATGGCAATTTTTTTCTTTGGAGTAAAGGCCAAATTAGTTTCAAATCGTAGCCAATCGTACGACTGCTATCAGTGCATATATGACGTACGTCATTACGACTAGATATTAAATTTGCTTTTATTCTAAGAAGGATGATAGCATAGTCACAGATTTTAACAGAGGTATATTTGTACGATGATTTCGAACACTACGCAGTAAGATATTCCAAGTCTCAATATTAGCATAAAAATATACTACGTTTTATCCCAAAATTGAGTCGCAGACCAAGAAGGTATAAAAAAAAGTTTACACTTTGAAAAAGCTCTGGGAATTAAAAAATATACAACATGTGGGTAATTTTTTTTCACATGTAATGTTGGGTTTGGGTCTCATCAATTCAATGACAGTAAATGTTTTGTTGACCGAATGTTACACTTGAGTGAGCACTGTCCATTTTGTAAGGCTCGCAGAAATCTGTTTGCGCAGAAATGCTCGTATTCAAGCTGTATCAAGGGGAAAGGGTGAAATCAAACTTACCCTGCGAACCATTTCTCATATATTTAATATTTCCCTTGCACTTTTAGTCAATTGAAATAAAACGGATTCATTCAAGCATTTGGTAACAATTTTGCCACCCAAATTCAAATTTCAACACTTAGTATAAGCACAACCTTTACCCTGTTTGTGCCAGCCGGATCTGAGGACATAAATGAATCTGAACAAATATTTATATCGGACATCTCCAGCATTTTTTTCACTAAGTTTTTATCATTTAAACTGGGTTTACATTTCATTTTTATTTTAAACTTGTTTCTCCACACTTTTCCCTAGCTTGACAATGATTAACAAAATGAAAATCAAGCCTAAGCCGAGTCATGTCAATCACAGCTCAGTGTAAAGCAAATATCGTCACGATGGCCTCGGTGTATATGGGGGAGTGGGGTGGGGCGCAATGCACTCTTCGAAGTGTTTTGGGCAAGGAAACAAGTTTAAAAAGGTAAAAGATATCTTCAAATCAATTTTACTAGCTAAATTCCATGTGTTATTCACGATTAATGTCTACTTTTTTTCGCATAACTATTTCAAAGTTCTGCGCAAATCATCTCAAGCGGAGATATTTTTAGACAGTTATATCGCCATTTGCTTAAATGGATCTGTATAGCAATGTTAAAATGTGGACAAATCCTCAGGATATAACAAATGGATAATTTTACAGGACTTTTTCTAAGTGTAAACTTTTTTTGATACGCACTATATAGGCCCTAAACAATTAAAAAAAATAACCTAGAGAAAGATATAAATGCTAATTTAGCTGCTGTCCTATATCATAATGAACTGTTTGCAATAATTGTATAAAACATCAAAGTAAATCATGTAGGGGCCTAATGAAATAGTGTTGGGGGCTGGATGACTTGGGGGAGATCAGCGTTTTGAAGCGTCAATTCTCATAGTTGTCTAGCTCCCCCGGGCTAGCTCCGCATCTCCATGCTGCCCACAATAGGCATATTCCCCCATTTTCTTCTATTGATATGACCAAAGTCACATATTCTTCTCTTTTTTTCTCAAATATTTCTTGGGGGTGATCGCTCCCTAGCTGCTTCTCCGAGGATCGACGCCTCGATCTGTTCGGTCTATGCATGGACCTGTGGTCTATGGGAGAGCTATAGAGCAGAAAGTCCCGTTGAGCGCCGTGAGGAGGAAGTGGAAGTCAATACATTAATTCATAGGCGGATCCAGCTTTTGGCGAAAGGGGGGGGGGGCGCACTGCCGAGCGGCGCACATATTTTTGCACTTCACCGGTGCCATAAAAGAAAATGTTGAAAAAGGGGTATAGTCTGACCCTGTCAAATGCTCTTTTCAAAATGTAGGATTTCCAGTCATGCCATTTATTTGCATGACCACACGCAGATAATATTTCCGGGGGGTAAGACTCGAAAATTTGGTGCACATCTCACATTTGCACATTTTTCATAGTTTTCATGAAATGTTAAGGAAAAAAAATTGTTTTTCACAACAGCAGATCGCGAATGTGCACCCCCCCTTCCCCCTTGCTGCGTACGACCATTCCCTGAAGTCCACTTAAACATCTCTCATTATAACAGAAATATACATCAATTTAAACATATAATCTTTCTAAAACATATATAGAGAGATATTGAAAAACTTATTAAAGAAAGAAACAAGCAAAAGTAACACAAATTATGCATGTTATGTGCGATTTCAAAATCTCGTGTATTAACCCTTTTATTGCGATGAGGCCAATACTTTTGTATATCAATAGAGATACAAGTTTCTTTTTACTATATGTATATATATATATATACACAGGGGCGTCGATCCTTTTTTAAGATTTTGGGGGCAAAATCATGAATCAACTTTCCAAAGGCGCTCGATATCACACAAAACAAACAAACTCAAACAAACACTCACACACGTATGCATATATATAAATTGGCGTAAATAAATCAAGCATTAACGCTAGACGTAGCTTCCAAGTATCTCTTTTATTGCGAGCTTTCGGCCAGTGGGGCCTTCATCAGGCCAGCATTGAAATTAACTTTGGTTTCTGTTCATCTGGAGGAGTAGTAGTCTTGTGTAGGTAATACCAGTAGCGGACGGAGGAGACAAAGCATTGGAGGGGCACAGCATTGTTCACAAACAATACAATGCCCCTCCAATGCTTTGTTTCCTCCAGGTCACGGTCCGCTACTGGGTAATACTATATAGTTCCAGTGTCATGGAGAGTGTTTCGACTAGGTGTGCAGGTATGAGTGTGTCGACTGCACACCTAGTCGACACACTCTCCATGACATTGGAACCAGTGGCGTAACTACGGGGGGGGGGCATGGGGGGGCACGTGCCCCCCCCCAATCGGCTGGCAAAAAAAAAAAAAAAAAAAAAAAAAAAAAACGGGGAAAAGGAGAAAAAGAGGGAGAAAGGAAGAGAAACGTAGTGGGAAAGGAGAAGTTATTGTTCATTATAATGTTATATTATAATCATGTTATGTTATATTACATAAGAAACATTTTTTGATAACTTTATGAACATAATTTGCTCAAGGCCTATGTCTTCATTGTTCCTGGTGCTTGAATTGTCTGTTTAACGAGATAATCCTGTTATACTAAAACCTCACGTTTTCAAATTAATATAAACCAAATATATTTCCTCGCACTTCGAGTTATTATTGTTTTATGTACTGACATATGCTTCTTTTTCATGACTTCTTAAAGTGATTGCCCCATTTTAAGGTCTTAATGTAAAACATTTCCTGTCCATGCTTATGTTCGCATTAGTGGATTGGATTGGTATCTGCTCTTCATGAATTCTTAAAATCGGTCCTTAAAAATGTCCCTTTTTCTGATCTGAATATAAAAAAATTCAGCTCGCGCTTCGCGCTCGCATGTTTATGTTGATAAAATATGGTCTTAGTGAATTCCTACAAACAAGCCTAAAAATGCCCCTCTTCAAGTCTGAATTTCATAAATTTTCAGCTCGCGCTTCGCGCTCGCAATATTTGATTAGTGAGATGCGTATGTTATTAAATCATGATTATAATGACATTTGCTTCATGCGTTTAGATGTATACAAAATCAGCTAGCGCTTGGCACTCGCATTAGATGATTATTGTGAGATATGTATACTCTTAATGGAGTCCTAAAATATAGCCCTTAAAATAACCCTGTTTGGGGTCAATATATGAAAAAATTCAGCTCGCGCTTTGCGCTCGCATTGTTTGTTTAGCTAGACAGGTACGTATCATGATTACAAAAAAATTTGCTTATAATGTCCTTTTTTAGGTCTGAATATAAAAAATTTTCAGCTCGCGCTTCGCGCTCGCATCAGTAAGTGACTCAAAAAATTTTCGGGTGCCCCCCCAATGCCGTGACCCACGGTACGCCACTGACTGGAACTATAGTATTACATACACAAGACTACTACTCCTCCAGATGAACAGAAACCAAAGTTAATTTCAATGCTGGCCTGATGAAGGCCCCACTGGCCGAAAGCTCGCAATAAAAGAGATACTTGGAAGCTACGTCTAGCGTTATGCTTGATTTATTTACGCCTATATACGTAGAACATGACGCGCTGCAATACACGTTGTGCAAAGGGCCGTCGTCCTTTATATATATTTATATGACTCATGAGATAGAAACACATATCTCAGTCACCAACAAATTAATGCGAGCGCGAAGCGCGAGCTGAAATTTTTTAGTATACTGACCTGAAAACAGGAAAAAGGTGCCTGTTTAGGACTGTTTGTAGTAACTCATGCATGAGGAGGATCCATAATCTCACTACACAGATAATGCGAGTGCCGAGCTGAAATTTCTTTATATTCTGAGCAGAAAGCTTGATATTCTATGCATTTTGGGTACTAATGATTAAGATGGGTATCTAAAAAAAAACAATAGATGCGAGCGCGAAGCGCGAGCTTAAAATTTTGATATTTCGATCTGAAGAAAAATGACAGTTTAATGGACGTTGTAATAAAGAACAAGATTATATCTAGCAAAAGATTATTGCAAATCGAAGCGGGAGTTCTTTTGACGTTTAGTCCTGAAAAAGAGACATTCTATTCACCTATTTAATCATGAAAAGTATGGGGTTTTGCTACAGAAATGATGCGAGCGCGAAGCGCGAGCTGAAAATTTTTATATTCCAATCTGAGAAGCGGATAATTTAAGCACGATTTTAAATAAAGAACGAGTTGTGTAGCTCAATCTCAATATACGACTGGTTGCGTAATTATACACTCCCGGTACTAGCAATGGGTTTTAGCAAAGTTTTGGGCTAAAATATCGAATCATCTTCATAAAACACTATATAGCAGCTGTCTTAAACTAAAGGCCATAGAGGTGGCACAATGTGGAATGTGTAAAGAAGAAAAGTGACTGACCTTCTTTTTATTAAAGCATTGGAAAATAAGATCAAAATTAAAGGATTTGCTCTACGCTTTTGTATGATTCTGGGATTTTAAAATAAATTAAAGATTTCATGACATCTGTCATTCTGTGGGCAACTGCCCCGCCCCAGTCCACTCTGTAAGGGCATGCGATAAGCTTTGTTATGACCATTCAACAATAAAATGTATAACCAGGTGCCGCTGATCATTCTTGTCCGGCGCCGATCTAGATTTGGTTGGCAATAGGCCCTTCTTCATTATTCTACCGGCGCCTATTTATCGGAACCAGGGGACGCTGATTATTCTTGACCGGCGCCGATTTAGAACAAGTAGGCCTAGTGCTGATTATTTTTACCGACGTCACGTAAGATTCAGGCAGCGGCAATTCATAATTGACTGGCGCCTATTTAGAACCAGGAGGCGCCGATTTTTAATCAGGTGGTGCTGATTATTCTTGTCCGGCGCCGATTTAGATTTAGGTGGAGCTGATCGATTATTCTTGATCGGCACCGGTTAAGACTCAGGCAGCGTCGATTTTTCTGTACCGGCGCCGATTTATAACCAGATGGCGCCGATTATTGTTATGTGGTGCCGATTTAGATTAAGGTGGCGCAGATTATCCTTGATCGGCGCCGATTAAGACTCTGGCAGTGCCGATTTATAACCAAATGGCGCTGATATTATTCTTGTCCGGCGCCGATTTAGATTAAGGTGGCGCTGATTATTCTTGATTGGCGCCAGTTATATGCAGGTAGCGCACTGCTGATTATTTTTAACCGGCGAAGTTGTTGGGAAAAGGGTAGTTAAAAGAAAAGATAAGGAAGATGATATGATTGTGCTTTGCTGGGGGATAGTCTTTCCTGACTGTTGCTAATATTATCAGTGTATGATTTCTTTAAGCTGCGCCTTTTCTTTTCTTTCCTTTATTTTTATTTTTTCAAGCAGCGCCTTTTCTTTCTTTTACTTTTCTTTTATTTTTTTTTCGAGCGGCGCCTTTGGCGCTGTTCAAATATTAGGGGGGGGCGCGCCCCCTGCGCCACCCCCTGGATCCGCCACTGCATTAATTGACATCGTTATTGTAAGGAGTGATCTCCATTCATCTAAGATTACCAAAACAAATTAAATTTAGTGATTTTCAGATATTTTGATTGTGAAAAAGTTTGTTGAAGCCTTTGTAATTTCAACTTTTGACCAAAATTGAAATGGGCTTCATAATGTGGCAATTAATGACCCCAATGAAGGGAAGCAAGTAAAATTTACCAAATACAAAGAAAGGATAATTGGGATTTTTAGATTTGGTTTTTTTTTTTGGGGGGGATGGAGGGTTGACGAATTTGTTCGGCTAAATTGGACCTGGCATGCATGCAGCATAATGTATCAGTCAAGGGCCGCGGGACGGTTTTCAAAGTGGGGGTGCTGAGCCAAAAGTGGGGGGGGGGGCTGACCATGCAAAAAATCACAGTCATATGGTCTTTGTTACGTTTTGTACATGGTTTTGGAAAACAGTGGGGGGGGGGGAGGGGCTGAAGCCCCCTCCAGCCTCCCCCCCCCCCGCTTCAGCGGCGGCCCCTGTCAGCACACGTACCCTGAGCTAAAAGGCGAATTTGTTTTGGTCGATGTGTGTGAGCCAGTGGGAGCTTCTCCTATGCGCATTGCATGCATCCCATTTCGTCTGCTAGCGCTATTTGACGTTGAACATCCAAGATAAGTTATAACTTTTTATAAGCTGAAAAGTAACAGTTGAAAAGTACTTCCAATACCGATAGAGGTTGATGCGATTTTATTCTCATCATGAGTGCATGGCCAAAAGTGGTTTTATTTGGTGATTCGATAACACAGGTAAGTTCATGCCGGGACGGGTCGGGAGCTGTTTTCAGTGCTTACCGGTACCGGTATAGTGAGTCAATTCGCTTTCTCAGACAGAGGCACTGACTCGGGCTCGTTATTGCCTATTGGTGTCATAGGATTTTTGGCCCGGGTACCGGCGCACAGTGGGCCAGAATGAACCCGAAGTGCGCCAAAACCCATTATTCATACATCTGTACGATTAAATTTGGTAGTTAGGGGTAATTTCACCCGTAGAATTCAATAAAAATATTTTCAAATATTGATGATGTCGTTAAAATACTGTTTTCTGATTGGCTGTTAACATTTAAGAAGAAATTACATGTTTCTAATTCTAGTTTTCTACAATAAGTTTCAAATTTTCAGGAACTAGTTTTAGAGAAATGTCAGCAATAATATTAGCAAACAGCTAACACACAAACAGGCAAACAAACAAGAAAAGTCTGTGCTCGGGGTACAAATAATTCAATTGGTGACTTGAGTATTGCTTAAGTTAAAGAGGGCGCCCTACCATCAATCCGGAATAAGCCTGTTCACGGTTGTAAACTACGCACGAGCAGAAAAAGGTCATTGGAGACAACCATGAAGGTGGCTTTCAAATTCACTGACATAGGCATTTGTGATTTGATGATTATTCATGAATTCCTTTCAAAATATTTATCACATCCAAGCTGAAGAGTAATAAATAGAGCCTTCATAATCACTGGTATTTGACAGTAGCCTAAACAATAGTCAAATGTGCCAAAGGCAGACAATAAAACAGATTTCCAAACTTTATCCCTGATGTACTATTCTAGTCACCTGGTCTATACAATGCCTTTTGTTCTTAGAATTTGAATACTCTACCGGTAAAGCTTACGCAACATCTACATTTGAAAATGATAGTGCTTATCCTAATGACAAATCACAAAGGTCATTAGAGAAAAGTTGATCATGAGCTAACCGTGAACTGGCTTATTGTAAAAATTCAAAGTGAAATTGTAAAAAAAATGAAAAGGGGTGTTTTCATTCCCTGGGTACAATGATTAACCACACCTACATGAATTAAAATGGATCGATACCAGAAGTGGACAGTAAAATCTTTAAAATCATGATTCCAATGATAAATAATAGAGGCCGGGTCCTCGATCTGCAGGTTAATCAGTACAAGGCCCTACAAGGCCTACCTATTTCACCAAAAATGGCGTATACAAAGTTATTCCGAATCAGATCCTCTCACTGCTATCTCACCATGTATTTGGTGAGAGGATCTTTTAGCATACTTTGAACATCAGGAGGAAGAGGCTGTGATTGTTGTACTCTTAAAAACTTGCTGCTAATCACAATGTCACCTGTTAGTGTTACCATTAGTCTGTGGAATACACATAAAGTCAATGAGAGTCATAAACCAAACAATCCTTGAAATGATAATATACACTTCCTTCTTGATCGATACTAACAATTATAGCAAATTTAGAATGAACCAAGAGATAAACGAATTCATACGTGTATGTGAAGTTACAAACCCTTTTTTTTTTTGGGGGGGGGATAAATACTAATAATGATAATGCAACTTATACATGTAATAGAGCCCACGTATATCCCATCTCTGTCCTATACACATTTTCATATTTTGTCAGAAAACTGCGTGAGACCTATCACATCCCTAGTCATATGTGTTATAGTGATATACAGTAGCCTCTACTTGGTTTATGAACAACAAACCAAATATATAATCTTACCCGGGAATCTTACCTTAAGAATTAATCTTCTCAGGATGAAAGCATATCAGACATGGAACACGGGATGGAACAGTTTGGCATCAAAATGAAGTTGTGTTACATGTATTATTATATAGTTAGTGGAATTGGAAATTAAAGCTTGCCTTTACGTATGTTTAACGAAAATATTTTTAAGGCAGACACCCGTCACAATTAAGAGCCTTACACTTGAGCCAGACACCCCCCCTCTCTCTCTCTCTCCCAGCACGCGACGGGGAGTTTGTTTAACGTGACCCGCAACGTTCGGCACGCGCATAATGGGACACTTGGAACGATTTTTGTGATAAATACGGCAAACATGTGGTTGGAAAATTGGTTATATCTCCAGAAAATGCGCGTATATGCAGCTAAATTTGGTATCAGTGTAAAGCATGAACTATAACAAAGAGCGTCATGGTATTTACAGCGCAGCAATCGGCAGCAATTTGTAAAAGAAATGCTCATGAAATATTTTTTTGCTAAACCCCCCCATTGTCAAATGGTTTCGTCCAAATTTGCCTCTGAATGGATTATCATTTTATCTTGAAAATCATTGATCACTTAAAGCAATCATTCATCAAAGAGCACAGTGAATTAGAAATAAATTAAGCAATCCGTTTTGTTAAAACAGTGAAATATCTAAAACGTGTCATTTACACATGCGGTAGCCGTAAAGAGTCATTTTGCGGTACTATTGAATAAAAATGGGCAACTAATAATCAATTTAATGGAGAAATATTGTATGGAGGCATTCTACAGGTTCTTATCTTTGCTTAGAACATGAAAAAAACAAAATTTGTTTCATGACCAAAAACCATTTTTGGCGCACTTTTGCTCTCTCCTGGCCCACTGTGCGGCGGTCCAAAACGGCTAGTTGATTAGTACCGCCAGTACAAAACGACTAGTCGATCGGGCCCCCCGGATCCAAATGACTGGTTCAAATTTTTGCCGAAACGACGGGAGAGCCGCCGTTTGGTTCCGTATTCGTCAGAATGTAGTAAATATATTCTATAAATCTGCTTTGGTGAAATGTTTTAATATATACATTGGTGTGATTTTTAATGTAATTTCATCCCATCGGTCTAAAATTAAAAATGTTGGTACATCTAACTTAGATAAGAGGTATTTCAGCCTCGTACGTTAGGTACCGGTACCTTTTTTGCGCACGTGCAGCGCTGCACTGCTTGGACAGTTGACACGATACGACGCGGCCAGGTACCGCACTGTACCACGTCTCCTTTTGGAGTAGGGTCTACCCAAACGACGTTATACAGGTATTTGTTTTTTTACATTAAGAAGCTACATAGGCGACGGAAGTGGGGGGGGGGGGGGGGGCGAGGGTCCTGTCCCCCTAAATTAGTTTTTTTTGTTTTTGTTTTTTTTTGCTTGTCAATTTCGTTCCTGCGTCCCCCCTAAATTCTGATGGACCGCCCTAAAATTGTTTAAAATCGTTATGGTCCCCCCTAAAATTTTGTTTGTTCACCTTTCTTTTTTTTGCTTGTCAAATTTTTCCTGTGTCCAACCATAAATTCCAGGTAGATCCCCTCCTAATTTTTTTGGCTTCCGCCGCCAATGAGAAGCTATACGACCAATTTTGAGTCATTCATTCACTTCTAAATAAAATATATATGGCCTACATGTGTGTTATTAAATGCCAGCCAGGTGCGGATCCAGGAATTTCCTGGGGGGCACTTTTGTCCAGAAAAATTTGACAGGCAAAATTTTTTAAAAAGGTTAGCACTTGCACATATACGGTACTTTCGACTTTTTTTTGGCTCTCAAAAGGGGGAGGCATTAGCCGGGTGTGCCCTCCCCCCCCCTGGATCCGCGCCAAAGCACCCCCCCCCTCGAGCTTAAGGTCAGTTGGTGGCGCGCCCATGCACGCTCTTTTATTATTATTATTATTTCATCTCCCCCTCTTTTCCCCCTTCATTTCCCCCCCCCCCTTATTCCCTCTTCCTTCTTTCCTTGCAGCTTATATACTTTTCCCCATTTTTGCGATCTCTTCTTCCTACGTTTTTTTCTCTCCCTTTTATTTTCATATATTTCCTCCTTTTTTGACTACCCGGGTCCCGTGCCCCACCACCCCCCCCAAAAAAAAAAAGCGCATAGTGTGTCTCAATGAGGTGTCACTGAGAGTTCCCTGTGTCATTTAGGCAGCCTAGCTTATTGTTGGACTTAGTTTTCTTGTATTGATACATTCATTTTGATTTCTACTTGATTACTTTGGGGGTTCGAAGAGCATGCAGCAGTGTTTACCCCCCCCCCCCCGGCCCCATCACCATAGTCGCCAATCTCATCCTATTTCTTGCTTGATTATGAAGACCAAGACAAACCAGCCATGGTGGATATAAGTTCACACCCCGAATAGCGCTTAGCACAGGCGCACAAAGGGAGCACGCAATGTGAATAGGGCTTCATGACTCCACAAAGCAGCCGTCCCCGGATGTTTAATTACATGTAATTGGACGAGTGCTAAAAAATGCATACGACTCCCTAAATAACTTGAGATTTTCAAATCAGCAACTGTGTCTGTTCTGTGGGTGTGTTTGACTTGGAGGAGCCAATTGGTTGAAAAGGACGACTAGAATATCACATTCTTGCTGTAGGGGTGCAATGGTGCATGAACAGCGTATCGGAACAAATCGCCTGGTCGGAACAAATCGACTATGACGATCGCATCACACAACAAAATCCGGTACTAATCGATGGGTAAAAGAGCCGTCTATTAGTACCTCCGGCCCCGATCGACTGGCCGGTCCAAATTGCCTATGACACCGGCGTATGCGATTCATGTGCACACATATCCAATGAGAATATTTCAGTACTGTGAAACAGTAATTGAAGTTGCATACTACTGGCATAGCAGTTAAGTCCCGTGGTAGAACGTTGGGGGCAGTTCCAAGCAAAAGTAGACATTTTCAAAAAAATTATACTGGCTCCAATTAAAATCTGGATAAAATTTTTCTACCAAAACTCATATGGAATTTCATAAATAGATTCTACCTGTCAAAAAGGGAACATGATTAGCCACAAATTATTTTTCTTAATCTTATGCATCTCCTTATCCCTAAATTTTTAGCCTAATAACTTAATAAGTGTCTTAGGCCAGGCTTTAGGAGAATACAGAACATTCTAGGCCTATATAATCTAGGTCTAAGTTAGATCTATCATGGGAGTCATGATGGGACTACATTTTTTTTTACTCAATTTCAATTTAACAGAAAACTATTGCTTGCTTCGTAAAATTTTACATCACCAAGCAATAATCTAAGCAACTTCCGCTTAACTACAGCATCTATGGAGAAAGGATGTGTTTTATTTGCACCCTCCTCGATTACTCCTAAATTTTGCTTTTTGACAGGAAAAAAGGAAGAAATAGTAAAGATGAATTTATATCAAATGCAATTTACCACCTTTCCGAAAAATATGCCGGAAAATAGGGAAATTTGATGACAAACAGATCAGGATGGGCCAGGTTCTTCGATCGCTCGATAAGCTAGCTGAGTGTACGGACGTGCCAGCAGATTGGCTGTATTGTAGCTGACGGCGATCAAAGAAGAACCCGATCTATTTGTCATCAAATTCGCTATTTTCCAGCATATTTTTTGGAGAGGTGGTAAGCTGATTGTATTTGATATAAAATTATCTTTATATTACTTCTTATCTTACTTTTCCCCTTGTCAAAAAGCAAAATTTAGGAGTAATTGAGAAGTGTGCAAATAAAACGCATCCTTTCTCCATAGATGCTGTAGTTATAAGCGGCAGTTGTTTGCTCCACCATTATGAGCCCAATGACTGTCGTTTGTGTAGGAGAAGGATAAAAAAAATCTGAAAATGTTGAAAAACTCAAAAGAAACAGATTTATCAGTACTCCACCCTGCGTGGGGAAATCAAGTTGGCAATGTTTGACTTATCTCTCGTTCTTGGGGACAAATGCTTGATTTTTTTACACTGTCAGTATCCATTACAAAATCATATAATAACTTTGCTCTTTAATAAGTAAATTGAATTCCTTTATTTTTTCAAAATTAAAATAGATCTAACTTTAGAGAATGTAAAATGACAATTTTCTTGAAATTTTATTTTCCACCGATAGAGGGCCTACAGTAAATATGCCAAAAATTCAAGTTTTTGAGCGCTATGGTGAATACAAACATGATCCCCAAGTTTGCAATTGTGTGGAAATTAGTATTTTTGTTTACAGAAGTGACATTTAAATTAATTTTTAAAATTTTTAAAATCAAATCTTAACTGGAGGTTAAGTTTTTGAAACGTCATCATAACTTAAAAAGTATATGGGCCTAGTTCATGAGACTTGGACATTTTTTATAAGGGTGATTAAGTATCGGCAAATATCCTATGCAAGTTTCATGTCACATGACCAAGGTCAAAGGTAATTTAGGGTCAATTAACTTAGTATTTCATTATCATATGAATTGTGGGTTTTTTGTATAACTATTCAATAGTTGTTTTGCAAAGTCAGCACTGCTGCTATATTGAATGGCGTAATGCAGGTGAGGCTGCAAAAGGCATTCCACTTGTTGTATTCACTAGAGCACTCAAAACTCAAATTTTGGGCATATTTTGTATTGGTGGAAAGTAAAATTGCAAGAAAAAAGTAATTCAACAATCGCTATTTTTTATTAAGAAAAAATAAAAGAATTCAAATTACATGAGAGCCAAGTTATATGATGAATAGTTGTAATAAAAACTGACAGTGTAAAAAAATCAAGCATTTGTCCTCGAGAACAAGACAAAATAAGCCAAACATTGCCAACCATATTTCACCACACAGGGAGTAGTAACAGAGAAAAATGTTTTATCATATTACCTTGTTTATTGAATGAGTGAGTTTAGAAAAAAAAATATTTGTGAAGGCTGAAGTTATTGGTTGAATGTGAAAATCTTTCGAAAAAAGTCAAAATGACAAAGAAAGAATAATTTGATGGAGTTTTTTATTTATTTAGACTGTGTGATGTCAAATACAGGCAGCTCCAAAAATTGTCATTTTCTTAACAAATTAAAAGGGATTTTATTCATGATTTGGACATTACATGTTTATTGGATATATTGGTGAAGATTTTGGTCTAATCATTTCAAAGCCCCTGAAAATATTTGTGTTTATCATGAATTTATATTACATGATGCATTGGGCTTTTGGGGATGCCCCATATTTTAAAAATTCCATAATTCTTGTTTTTGATGGATATTTTATCAAATCTGATGAATGCAGTTTTTCTGTATTTTTTTCTGCATTTATTAAAACAAACTTGGGAGTTAGGATGAAGAAAAGATTGAGTGGGGGAAAAATGTATAATCCAACACGTGGGGTTGGATGAGTAGTCTGCAGGCACAGACCCCTGGTTTTCATAATTTGCATAGTGCACAATGCAGAGTCTGAACTAGTGAGACTAGATTCACTATGTACTGTGGATTGCTCTACACAGACAGAGTCTTTGGAGTCTAGTCTTCACTCTATACCTGTCATTGGTCAGAGTGTCAAATATGAGTCTGTGCTTGCAGACTGGGATGAGTCTCGCTGGTAATCTGCATTGAGAGCCCTGGCGTAGGAGCAGGGAGGGGGTGTTCCTCCTATATAAGTTGGGAGCTTACATTTTTAAACAATTACAAATGGTGCAATCTGGTTATACTTTATCATTCATGTTTTAAAAACTACATATCATAAGGCAGGGTTTAGAATCTAATTAATAGCTGTAACGATAAATGCAGAAAAATTAGAGAGAAAATATTGGTGATGGTTTGATGAAAATTTATGTGTTGGATCTTTTATTTCTTAAAGTCATATGCTATCAATAGCAGCTCCCCCATTTCTAGATCCAATAAATTTCCTTTTTTTAAATAGAACACGAAAAACAAGGTGTAACTAGAGCAATGTCGCATAGTGCATGATTTTAACTCCATTTTATCCCCGGGGGGGCCACTTCCATTGACGAGTGGATACCATGCGCGACTATGAGGTCTCAAAAAGCACCCTAAACACGTATTTTCCATACTCTGAAAATGCACCCCTTAACAAGTATTGGCGTATGAAACCCTACCCTTAACAAGTACTGGAAACAAAGCGATATTATTGGCAAGTAATCCCTGAATTGAACCTCTTAACAAGTATAGCGATATTTTATTTTCAATTGTTATGTCGACCACGAACGTCGGTTTTACTTTTACCTACACCATTGAGTTTAGTACAGCCCCACTCGCGCAAATCGTAGGCCTACTCTAATTAGTGTTGACTCTTGGGGCAAAATGTACATCCTTTATAAGACATTTTAGTCTTGATTTTTATACCCTCGCAAATTAGACCCTAAACACGTAGCTTTTCTATCGAAAATAGATACCCTTTTTTCATTATTTTAGTGTTTTTGACACCCTTATTACGTTACGTACGTAACTTGCCCTATCTTGAAAAAGACATCCTTTTTACGTGTTTTTTTGGTCGCACATGGTATCCACTCGTCAATGTAAGTGGCCCCCCCCCCCCCGGGGATTTTATCCAGGCAAATTCTACTGAGATTCTGAGAACGAAATTAAATTAAAAAAAAATTCTAAAAGATTGTGAATGTGATTGAGATAGTAAACCACAAGACCTGACCTACATGTAGACCAAAAGTTGAGTGAGGGTATGTTATTTTTATTTCATACAGCGCTCCTTTGAAGTTGGAGGATGGGGTGCTTCAATTGCTGATCAAGTCCAGAGGTAAGTGTTGGGTATTAATTTAGTAATTCATGGAATTCAAATGAATGAGGAAAAAAATCCACCTGTAAAGCTTTAGGCTCATATTCATGGTTTGAAATAACAAATCATGCAGATTTCATTCATGAACTACATGTATACTATGTTTATCATAGTTTGTTCATTGAGAATTGGTCCAATAATGATGGTTGTTCATTGAGAATGGTCCAATAATGATGCATGTTTGATTAAAAGGTATTTAAATATATGCTTGCTGCTACATGTACATCTATGGGTATATTGGACTAATTGGAAAAAAATGTGAGTTCATTAATGCTCAGACCTGAGCAACAAGCAGAAAAAATAGAACTTTATCAATTTATGTGTTATTTTAAGTAGAATTAATGGATGAAATATGTATAAATCATCTTTTCAAATAATGGTGGCATTATTGATCTTATTACTATCGTGACTATGTGCGTGACTATCATGATTACGTGCGAATCGCACAATGTAATCATAAATTTTCATCACAATTGACATCTTCTTCTCTTAAGTCATCACTTTCATTGATATTGTCCTTAGGCCTACTATCACTTATGCCGCCATCATCACCATTATCACTTTATGAGCACCATCATTGACATCATGACCATATTCATCATCACATGTCATTATCTCCACCATTAAAATCATCATCACTGCCATGATCACCATCACCACCATTATCAAAGTCACCCCCATCAGTGATCATCACCTTCAAGCCTATTGTCATCCTCACCATCATCCCTATCATCCTCAATGTTATCACCATCATCGTCACATCATCATTATCATCATTGAAAATCTTCATCATTGCTATTTGTAATTACTACCACCTTCATCTCCATTTCCATCAGCATCACATTTAGAACTCTTACAGCCACAACCTTCATTTACACTTTGTTATTGTCTCAATACATCTTACTCATGTTTGTCTGACCTGCATAGCAAAGTGAGACTATAAGTGCCGCTTTTCCGACCGCGGCGGTGGCGGCGTCAACACCAAACCTTAAAGATAAATTCCAGTTTTGGTAACGATCTCAAAATGACTTTTTACAGAATCTAATATAATGACCACCCAAGTGTCTGTTTGTATGAATTAAAAATATGTGCCAAAGGATTCTGGAAGAAATTGTGTAATTGCTGAGAAATAAGCAAAATAAGCGCGGATTCTGTCACTTCCGTCGGGTCTTTATTCCAGCAATAATAATACACTGTCCCACATGCGCTTATCTGTGTTGGTGATCTTCAGTGTGAACATTTTTCAGCGTAGATTTCAAGATTTCACAAAGTTCAGTTTATGTAACTGTACCAGATCTAGATCCTCGATGATATACTGACAATTAAGCCTGGTTTTACAGACTTTCTCATGAAATCAGTGTTTACTGCAAATACTGGCATTTCTCTTTAACCAAAGGTTAAGTTTTGGAAATGACATCATAACTTAGAAAGTATATGGGCTTGGTTCATGAAACTTATACATAAGGGATATCAAGTGTTACTTAACATTCTGCCTGAGTTTTAGGTCACATGACCGAGGTCAAAGGTCATTTAGGGTCAATGATATTTGGTCATGTTGGGGGTATTTGTTGATTTCCATCATAACTTTGACAGTTTGTGGATCTGGTTCATGAAACTTGGACATAAGAGTAATCAAGTATCACTGAACACCCTTTGTGAGTTTCAGGTCACATGACCAAGGTCAAAAGTCATTTAGGATCAATGAACTTAGATTATATGTTTGGGGAATTAAAACAAAATCTTAATCTAAAAGTTATACATTTGAAAGTATATTGATCTAGTCTTGAACTTGGATGTATGAGTAATCAAGTATCATTGAACGTCCTGCATGAGTTTCAGGTCACATGACCAAGGTCAATGAACTGTGGCCATGTTGGGGGTATTTGTTGAATTACCATCATAACTTTGAAAGTTTATGGATCGAGTTCATGAAATGTGGACAGTATAAGGGTAATCAAGTATCACTGAACGTCTTGCACAAGTCTTAAGTCACACGATTAAGGTCAAATGTCATTAAGGGTCAATGAACTTACTATTTTATTATCTAAATGGTGTTTTTGTGAATGATTATTCTATAGTCGTTTTCAAAGTCAGCACTGCTGCTATGTTTATGTTAGAATAGATGTAATAAGATTTTGGGTTGAATGGTTAGGATCAAATCCAAAAGATCACAAAATATCTTTTTCTCACAATTACTGTCAAAGAAAATTTTGAAGGATTGAATTCTTGGATCATGTGAGTGAAAATAAGATTTGAAGTTGGGGGTGAGTGGCAAGGTCAAAGGATCATTATATAATAATGCAAAGGCATAAAGGTTGGCTGTGTGCTGATGAGAATCCATCTTTTTATTTATTTATTTTATTTTTTACATTGCAGTTATTTTATTTTTATTTCCAGAAAATGTGATGTCATTTGTAGAGGATTTTCTGGTTACAATGGCAAATGGGCTTGTGCTGGAATACAGTATATTCTTCCTAGTGAATTGCTTCAAAATGTTGCCATGGTAACTGTATTCTTTGGTGCAAATGATGCATGTTTACCCGAACTGCAGCCAGATAAATATGTGACCCTGGGAGACTATACAAATTATATAAAGGTACAGTTGTAAGATACCTGTTAAGTTGTCAGCAATAATTCTGGACATTACTTAAATACTCAGAATGTAAGATCAAATTGCAGGTGTGCATGACAATGTTTCATCCCACCCATAGATGCAAAGCTCTGATTTTCCCTTCCCCATGCATGCAACATACATGATACTGTAGTGTACTAATAATGTGATATTACATTATCTTGTACTTTTTTGATTTGCTAGGAGTAACAGGGAATCATTGCTACATTGTATACAATGTATAAGTATGCATTGAAAAATATTTTATTAGTCCCCATCAATTATCTTGAATTTATTTTTATTAAAAGTTGTCCATTATATTTTTATCTGAAACAAATAATAAAGTTTGTTTTAAATTTCCACAGGAAATGTGATGTAGTGAACCGAGGGTTTTCAGGGTACAATGCCCGTTGGGCTCACATGATAATGCAGGCTGCCTTACCTCCTGAACTTCTTAAAGATACAGTTGCGATGACCTTATTTTTTGGTGCTAATGATTCTTGCTTGCAAGAGGTATGGCCATGTCAGTATGTAGGTGTCCAGGATTATGCTGACAACATGAAGGTTAGGTTAAATGCCACTTAATTGTAGCTTTGTAGGTTTTGAATTTAAAATGTTATAAAATGTTTCATAAAGGTATGTATTTGTGATGTTACACATAACATACAACTGTTATACGGCAGGTCATAGGGATTTCACTGGCTCAATATGATGCAGATTTTGATCAACTTTTTCAAATGTTACAACCCTTCTTCAGGGCTAGTTTATTTTCTTTATTTTTTAATGGTTATTAAAAAAAACAGTCACACTTTTTCCAACAGGAAAAACTTAATCTCATATTTGGGACTTCATATATCAGCCATGACTTTATAAACAGCTTTATGAAACTATTTCCAGGTTTGCCATGGCACTACAATACATGTGTATCATCAAGTTTCAATACAGACTGTCAGATCTTGCAAATTTAGAGAATTTAAAAAGTATGACTATAAATATCTGATCTTTTAATCTAGCTGATCTACGAGTCAGACCAATACTTGAATTCAGCCTGACTTGACTTTTCAATGGGAAACACAATGGAGAATACAGCTAACATGACAGTACATGTAATTACATAGACTATGTGATGGAAATCCTTACAACATGGTCACAAAAGATGGGGTTTATTTAAAACTGTTTAATGGATCACAAATATTCCTTTGCTTGATTCTGCTCATATTTGGGGGCAAGGAATGCTTGGGGAGATCTATGACTTTCCCAGATGAGGCGAGGAAAAATAGCAATGTTGGTCATGAAAGTCATTATATTTGATTAAAAATACCTATTAAATGCACTATTATATCAAACCCCAAACTATTATTTATTTACTATATAGTAAACATAGTAAATAAAGATGTACTGTATTCTTAAAAACTCACTTTTGTAAGCCAATATTTTTAGACTTTTGTTGTATTGAACTTTTGACATAGTATAAGACAGATGTCTTGTTGATGTCCTGGCCTCCTCACAGTAATAAACAATTCAAATGCATCATCTGAGTCTGTAAACAGGGTGCCACTGATATTCTACACATGTATGTAGATAAAAAAAATTGGAGAAATAGTGACTTTCAATTTATTTATAAGTTATGAGAACTCAGATTGTTTACTTTGGTTGAATAGATTTCCCTTAAATGTTAAGACTTTTCTTTATTATCTTCCTCAGTCAATCGTAAACTATCTTGAGAGCAACGGTGTCCGAAAGGAGAAAATACTGCTGATCACACCTCCTCCAATAGATGAATCATTGTGGGGCGAAGCCTGTAAAGAAAAAGGTACTTATTTATAGTTGCCTCTCTTGACTCAGGGTTTGTGTAATATTTACTCAGTGGGAAGATTCTTCTTGAATGCTAGACCATGTGTTAGGTAACATTGACACTTTGAAGGCCCCTTGACACCTCCCCATTATTCCTTGTGAAAAATTGAAGTTATCAGATAGATTCATATTTGCGGAATGTATACAAATAATTCTTTTTAATACCAATTGATATTTATTGAACTTGTTATCAATATCAAGTATGTAGCTAATTTTCTAAGCCACTGAAATCAAGTTTGCAATACAATATAATTTGTTTTAGAAAGTTCTTAAAAGGAAAATGAAACCTTTGCAAAAGAAAGTGTGTATGAAAACAGAAAATCAAAGAAACAGATCAATGAAAGTTTGAGAAAAAATGAATAAATTATAAAGTAATTATGGGTGATTCCATACGTGTTGTACGGGACATTTAGAGAACATTTGACAGTTTTTTGACAAGAAAAACAAAAAATATTCCAGTAACTAAAGGTGATCATGAAGTAATACCAGAGTGTTAGAAAAACCAAGACTTAACATGACTTGAATTCACATCCTGTATAATACAGATTTAAAATAGTAATGTGTCGTACGGACGCAGGAAAAGTGGCTTTTTTAGAAACCTCAAGTTTGTACTCTAAAGTCTGTGAGTTGGACAAATAATTTTCATAGAAACTGAACTCAAATTGATATTCTATTACCCAAGAACAAACACATCTATGAAAGAAAGCAAAATAAGCATTCATGAATAAATAAAGCAAATTGCAATTTTCGAGAACATTGTGGCGTACGGGACACTCAAAATGTGTTGTACGGGACATCTCTAAATTGAAGCCAAACTTTTTTACTTCATGTCTCTTTGACTTCTTCAATCACTTTATTTGGCTGATGATAATGATAATCCTATCAAACTAAAGACATTCATTATGTTAGAAACCGCTATTGGCTGAATATTTCTGTCAATTATCATAAACAAAATAATGTGTCGTACGGGACACTTGTGTGTCGTACAGGACACTTCTGTGTCGTACGGGACACTTGTGTGTCGTACGGGACATTTCTGTGTTGTACATGCACTTGCGTGTTGTACTCGGCAGTAGTGAATAAAACAATGAACTTTTTATCAATCAGAAGGGGAGCATTGCCGCTAAATTCTTCCTTTTTAATGAAAAGTCTTTTAATAAGTAGTCATTCAGGACAATATAATTAAGTAACCTCAATATATACAATCGGGAGCGAAATGTTATCATTGTTTTTCATGATTGGAAATATACAAGGGTTCACAGCATTTTTATGAGCTGAAAAACTTGAGGTTTTGTGTGAAGTTATATTTAGTGGATTAATTGATGATTTTCAATACACTATTTAAACAATGAATGAATGAAACTGTGTAAATTATGGGGCTAAAATGTTGTAATTTTTCATATAAAATGTATATAGGCCTATACATGATATATGTCACAACTGTCACTAGTAATTCCACAAAGTATTTTTTTCTAAAGAAATGCGGTTCTACTTTTTCAAACCTTTCTGCATTTCATGAAACCATATGGTTTATCTTTTTTTCCAGATTTTTTGTGAACAACATGGTTTGTCTTATTTTCCAGGTTTTTTTTACAACTTGAAAAAAGGAGTTTCAATACTGTATGTACAAAATAAGTGATCATCAAGGGAAGTCCAAATAGATGACTGATATGTATTTTTTTTTACATCTTATAATAATTCCACATTAGCATGCAAGATAAAGTCATCTTCCAGGCTAGGGTAAATTAATTATAAAGGTTTTCTTCTCATGCTCAGTGACAAAGAAATTAATCTGCTCTGACCAGTGAAAATCACCAGTTTAGCTGGAGGGGTTCAGAAAAGAATATGCCTACATGAAATCATATTAAAATGGTTAGAATCACCTATTTCATGTTCTATGGAGATAAAAAAAAGTACTTTTTCAGTTCACTTTATGTCAAATCAATTACTTGAATTAAAATAGGTCTACTATTTATAGTTTCTGAATCCAAATCCTGCAATTAAATGCATTATATATTGTGTGTCGTACGGGACGTGTCCCGTACGACACAGTGTGTGTCATACGGGACAACTATTAATAGGACAATTATTGAAAAGTGAAGGGCAGTAATTAGATTTTTATGGGATAAATCGATCACTCATGGGTCAAAGATAGAGAAACTGATTTTGTGAAATTGCATCATCAAAAATAAAATTGTAGGAAAAACTTTTGCACTTTCATTTGTCGTACGGGACATTGCCAAAAATAGGTTCGAAAAAATCAGGGCTGCCCCTATTATGGATCATGAAAATGTTGTAGATATTATTTGGAACCATCAATGATACATTAATTCATTGACCTGCAATATTTTCAATCTTCTCATGCTTTGCCAATAATTGTTTCAGGCAGTGTTTGTACTTGACTATTTAATCAGCAAAATTATTGAAAATTGACAATTCCATTGTTCCTTCCAAAAAAAAAACTATATCTGACTTCACTTTTGGTTAAAACTCATTATTTTCATAAAATTTAGGTATCATAGTAAAATATTACACTACTTATGACTTATTGAATGCATGTTGAAATTTATGATATTTTTGAAGTTCTAGTGTGGAATCGCCCTTATGAGCATTTGAAGTTTAGATCATTATTGTAATGTAGATCCTACCATTGGCAATGTGACAAAGATGTGTGATGTCAAATATGAACAACTTTTCCATTCATTTTTTTTCCCACTTGAAATGCCTCTTTTATCATATCTATCCGTAGATCATGTATTCTTTCTATAGGGGGGCATGTAATACAGATTTTCACAGAATGGGTGAAGAGTTTGTGTTAAAGAAAGATAAAAAAGAGACATTTTGGGGGTATTTTATAGACCATCAAGGGAAAGTTGTTCACATGTGACATTACACATCTTTGTTGCATTGCCATTGGGAGGATCTCCATAGCATTAGTGATCAAATTTACTTGATTTCAAAGTGTTTTACACTAATTTCCAAAGTTCTAAAGTAAGGGAACATGTTGATTACAAACTAGAGAACTTGAGTTTCGTTGGTCCTTTTCAGGACAAAACACGGGCCCAAGAAAGAAAATGGTGTTCCTTGAAAACTCTACATTGATAAACAACTTTTTGGAAGAGTTCATTGAAAATGGTATGAAAGTAATAATAACTTCAATCATCACTTTTCACTTTTTTTTTCAAGAATAGGTAGAAATTTATAAGTCTGTTGATGGAAAGTCAATTGTATTATTTTTTTTCAACAGGTACAGCCTTGAATAGGACACTTAAGAACTCAGGAATTTATGCCAAAGCTTGTGTAACTCTAGCTCAGGACTTAAGAGTGAAGGTCATTGATTTATGGTCAGCTATGCAGACAGAAGAGGTAAAATGTGTAATAATAAGTTCTCATCATTCTTAAAGTACTTTCCAATTGACAAGGAGAACAGCAAGGGTGTAACTTTAATATGCCTCCACCCACTGCAGGTACCTGAATTATGTATCCTTTTGTCCATCCCATTTTTATTACAATGCAACTATCATGCATACATGATTATATGTTTAAAACCTTGTATGATTGGTAAGGTAACACTGAGGTGATCATTCTATTGGGAATTTTGGTCAAGGGGAATCCCTTGAAATATATTGCACAGTAAATTTGGGCTATTTTGTGAAATTTACTTTAAGTTGCCTCATATGTGATATCATTTCCTATGAAGCAGCACACTTTCAAAATCTGAAATACTAGTGAGCAAAGATGCTATAAACATATCATTATGCAACTCAAAAGTTGCATTGGCATGTTGATGTAAATTTTACATTAATAAAGTTTATATTCAAATCCTTGGGAGATATAATTTATGAATGTCATTCTCAGACTTTTATATTCTTGTTTCATTGAACTCTTGTAGAACTGGGGACCACGATTCCTTTCTGATGGTCTTCATCTCTCATCTCAAGGAGCTGGCTTTCTTTACAAGCAGCTCTCTGGTTTTGTAGAAGAATGTACATCCTCCCTTCCTCAGCAGTTCCCTGACTGGAGTGAAATAGACTATGCCAATCCAGAGAAGAGCTTCCAGCAGAGTTGATGTTTTCCTTTCAGTGTTCCAACTCGGTGTATGTCATTTGATTACCCTTAGTAGTCATCTAAGGAAATCATGGGTTGAGCCACAGTGTATTATATGTTGTTTGGGAGGAGAGACAATGCTTTAATATCCTCCCACTTACAATAGATAATCCCCTGAGGCCATTCTTATGACTGAAATGCTACTCAGGTACTGCATACTTTTTATAAATTAGTTAGATATACTACTCACACTTAACTTGAGAAATTAGCCTTTTATTTGTTTGTTTGTTTGTTTGTTCATATGTTTTTAAGTTACAGTGTACAGCTCAGAATGAATACTGCATGATTTCATGGTGCTGATATCCTGTTTCAGACGTGCATAAACAAAGCTCAGCATCATTTCTGTGCATAGCATTTGGACATTAAGTGACATGACCAATCTCTCACATTTTAAATTAACATATGATACAACCCCCTCCCCCCCAAAAAAAAAAATAATAATAAAAAAAATGAAAATGTCTAAAATCATGACATGATAATTTAATTATGATGAAATGAACTGATATTATGTAATGTCATAATTGTTATATTTGATTAATGATGTTGATATGAATATTTGTGCTTTGATATGAATTCAAATTTGTCAATTTTTACAGAAAAAAAGAAGAGAAAATATTTAATGACTAAATGTATGGAACCTTCAGCTCTAGTCCATATTGTTGTGATTTCTTATTCTGCCTCACATTTGATAATGACTGTTTTGTGAGGCAACACATGTCAATCTGAATGCAGATATACAGATTAAAGCTATGCCAAGTGAGCAGCAAATAAAGATTAGCAAAGTAGAGGTATGCAGCTGTAAGTTTCATCTATTTTAACATAAAAGTAATTTAGTTTTTTTCTCACCTGCATAGCAGAGTGAGACTATACATGTAGGCAGCAGTGACTTCAACATCAAATCTAAACCGAAGGTTAAGTTTTTGAAATAACAGCATAACTTAGAAAGTATATGGACCTAGTTCATGAAACTTACATAAGGTAAATCAAGTATCACTGAACATCCTGTACGAGTTTCAGGTTACATGACCAAGGTCAAAGGTCATTTAAGGTCAATGAACTTTGGCCATGTTGGGGGTATTTGTTGAATAGCCATCATAACTCTGAAAGTGTATGGATCTAGTTAATAAAACTTGGTCATAAGAGTAATCAAGTATCACTGAACATCCTGTGCGAGTTTTAGGTCACATGACCAAGGTCAAATGCCATTTAAGGTCAATGAAGTTTGGCCATGTTGGGGGTATTTGTTGAATTACCATCATAACTCTGAGGAACTTTGGCCATGTTGGGTGTATTTGTTGAATTACCATCATAACTCTGAAAGTGTATTGGTCTAGCTCATAAAACTTGGACATAAGAGTAATCAAGTATCGTTCGAGTTTCAGGTCACATGACCAAAGTCAAAGGTCATATAAGTTTAGAGGTAATTGTTAAATTGCTGTCATAACTTTCAAAGTTTATGGATATAGTTTATGAAATGTGGACATAGGGGTAATCAAGTATCACTAACAAGTCTTAGGTCTCATGATCAAGGTCAAATGTCATTTAGGGTCAATGAACGTAGTATTGTATCATTATATGAATGGTGTTTTTGTGAATAATTATTTCATAGCAGTTTTCAAAGTCAGCACAGCTGCTATTTTGAATTGCGTAATGCAGATGAGACTGCCAGAGGCGCTCCACTTGTTGTATTTCAGTGCAACTTCAAATTTGTGTACAGAGAAAAGCACATGTTCCTTTAACATCAATGATATATTGGTATGCAGTCCAGCATGGAGCCTAATGAATTCCATTTTTGCTGTTTGAGTAAAATAAAAAATTACATATAAATGAATGAATTATTCTTAAAAATGACAATAGAAAGAATAAATAATTGAATAAAAAAGATATATAGGTTGATCATAAAAACTTGAAATGTTTTTTGAGGAATATTTTCTTTGTTATTAATAATTCTAAGGTTTTAACTAAAAAAATCTTGAGATGTATTGTCTTATTATTCAGAAGCTTTTAGCTGTGATGATATTTTATTGAGAATAAGATATTGAAGAGTTTATATTTTTGTAGTCTTTTTTCAAAATAGATATTTAATGATACCAAATCACCTTTGTGTTTTCATTTTTTTACCTGTGTTGCATGTTTTATGAGTAATTATATTTTAAAGGAAAATATATTACTTGCACTGGGAAGACAATAAAATTGTACAGATACTAAAGGCCAACGAACACTTTACGACTGGTCCACAACCTTTCTGTTTTCATTTATTTTTACCTGTGTTGCATGTTTTATGAGTTATTATATTTTAAAGGAAAATATATTACTTGCACTGGGAAGACAATAAAATTGTACAGATAACTACTACAGGCCAACAAACACTTTACGACTGGTCCACATCCGATTTAGGAAAATATAGCAATTTGCTCTTTTTCTGAAAATGTGAACGAAAAGGATCTTTTTATTTGAGGTTCAAATTAAATGAAAGAATACTAATATGTATAACCATTTTGGATGGTTGCAAGCCTTTCTTTTGGAGTAAACTCAACTCAAACTCAAAGGCAAAATTAGTTCCAAATAAAAGGAAGGAAGGAAAGAAGGAAGGAGGGAGGGAGGGAAAGTAGCTATTTTAAATGAAGGGGGTGGAGCATACGGGGGAAACGAAAAAGAAGGAAGGGATAAAGAAAAAGGAAGAAAACAATTAAAATTGAAGAAAGTGAAAAAATTGGGGAAGGGAATAGTTTAATAGCTTTATTAACTATATGTATGCAGGGACCTATCCACTGAGGATTAGTTTGTTACTGGGGGTGCTGAGCATTGTCACAGCACCCCCAGTAACAATACATAATCCTCCGTGGATAGGTCCATGACTGTATGTATACTGTATGCACATATATATAAATCATGAAAAGGGTGCATATTTTAAGCATCATTCAAATTCATGAACAGAGAAGTATATCACTGAAGAGCGAGCTATACGTTTATATTGATGAACATACGGTATAGGCCTACAGAGACCTAGAACAGTTCTAGGTCTGTATATGCCTATACCTAGTATGTTCATCTAAATACATATTTAACTCGCACTTCAGTGATATTCTTATTCATTATTTTATTCATGAATTTGAACGTTGGTTAGAATATGCCCCCTTTTCAGATTAGCTACAGGGGGGGGGGGGGGCTTCAGCCCCCCACTTTTTTCAAAACCTTTACAAAAACGTAAAAATGACCATATGATTGTGATTTTTTGCATGGTCAGCCCCCCCCCCGCCTCTTTAATAACCGTCAGCGGCCCCTGAGTTAGGGTCACTGAGGCTATCACTAAAAGATTGAGCTCTCACTCAGTGCTCGCATATTTTGTTCAGTATATATTTTTCCTTTTCATGAACTGAGTGCTTAAATCAGTTCTTAGATTGGTGATATCATAATATGTAACTATATGTATTTTAGCCTGTTTGCTTTGCTAACTCACCCTGAAGCATATGTATTTTAGCCTGTTTGCTTTGCTAACTTACCCTGAAGCATTAATTATGCCAGCTATAGGTAGGCCTATACAGGCCTACCTTGTACCACTGAAAGACTGTTTTTGAAATTTGCCCCCGGAATTTGCCTCCCTGAGGGTCTATAATCCTGTACAGACTTAATAATAATAATAGCAATAAAAACATTCACAACCACGTTGTATATTAAGTCAATATTTTTTTCTGAAGGCCGGGGTCGATTTAAAAAATTTGGTTTGACTTTGACGGTCTTGGAGGTAGAATGGGTCAACATTTTGCTTCCTCGAAACTTTTGCGGTCTTAGCCATACAAGAGGAGGATGTCCCCATCACATGTTCTTCCTGAACACGGGCATTCCGCTGATTATTAGGACTGTCCTGTATGTAAGATAAAATACAAAAATAAGAAGGGATATTATTTATGAATATATTAACTTTAACAGCGGATGAAGAAATAATTAAAGGAGAATGAAACCCTTGAAACCAGCTGAATCCATATCAAAGAGAAAAATCAAAGAAACATATTGTTGAAAGTTTGAGGAAGATTGAATGAATAATAAGAAAGTTATGAGCATTTGAATATTGAGATCACTAATGCCATGTAGATCCTCCCATTGGCAATGCGACCAAGATCTGTGATGTCACACACGTACAACTCCCTCATTACTTTAGTACTTATTTCACTTATATTCTCACTTTTATAGAGTCTATCACAACCCAGGACAAAAATCCAATTGAAACCAGTTAGATTTCCAACTGGTTTCAATTGGTTTCAATTGGTTTCAACTGGTTTCAATTGGTTTTAACTGGAATATAACAATTTCCAATTGAAACCAATTGAAACCAGTTGGGCAACTGGAAATCCTATACTGGAACCAGTTGGGTAACTGGAAATGACTTCCAACTGGAAATGATTTCTAACTGGAACCTGTTGGGTAACTGGAAATCCTAACTGGAACCAGTTGGGTAACTGGAAATGATTTGTAACTGGAACCAGTTGGGTAACTGGAAATCCTAACTGGAACCAGTTGGGTAACTGGAAATCCTAACTTGAACCAGTTGGGTAACTGGAAATGATTTGTAACTGGAACCAGTTGGGTAACTGGAAATCCTAACTGGAACCAGTTGGGTAACTGGAAATGACTTCCAACTGGAAATGATTTCTAACTGGAACCAGTTGGGTAACTGGAAATGACTTTTAACTGGAAATGATTTCTAACTGGAACCAGTTGGGTAACTGGAAATCATGACTTCCAACTGGAAATGATTTCTAACTGGAACCAGTTGGGTAACTGAAAATCCTAACTGGAACCAGTTGGGTAACTGGAAATGACTTCCAACTGGAAATGATTTCTAACTGGAACCAGTTGGGTAACTGGAAATCCTAACTGGAACCAATTGGGTAACTGGAGATGACTTCTAACTGGAAAGGTGATTAACTGGAAATTAATTATAATTGGAACCTGTTTGGTAACTGGAAATCCTAACTGGATCCAGTTGGGTAACTGGAAATGACTTCCAATTGGTTTCCAATGAATATATTAACTTTAACAGCGGATGAAGAAATAATTAAAGGAGAATGAAACCCTTGAAACCAGCTGAATCCATATCAAAGAGAAAAATCAAAGAAACATATTGTTGAAAGTTTGAGGAAGATTGAATGAATAATAAGAAAGTTATGAGCATTTGAATATTGAGATCACTAATGCCATGTAGATCCTCCCATTGGCAATGCGACCAAGATCTGTGATGTCACACACGTACAACTCCCTCATTACTTTAGTACTTATTTCACTTATATTCTCACTTTTATAGAGTCTATCACAACCCAGGACAAAAATCCAATTGAAACCAGTTAGATTTCCAACTGGTTTCAATTGGTTTCAATTGGTTTCAACTGGTTTCAATTGGTTTTAACTGGAATATAACAATTTCCAATTGAAACCAATTGAAACCAGTTGGGCAACTGGAAATCCTATACTGGAACCAGTTGGGTAACTGGAAATGACTTCCAACTGGAAATGATTTCTAACTGGAACCTGTTGGGTAACTGGAAATCCTAACTGGAACCAGTTGGGTAACTGGAAATGATTTGTAACTGGAACCAGTTGGGTAACTGGAAATCCTAACTGGAACCAGTTGGGTAACTGGAAATCCTAACTTGAACCAGTTGGGTAACTGGAAATGATTTGTAACTGGAACCAGTTGGGTAACTTGAAATCCTAACTGGAACCAGTTGGGTAACTGGAAATGACTTCCAACTGGAAATGATTTCTAACTGGAACCAGTTGGGTAACTGGAAATGACTTTTAACTGGAAATGATTTCTAACTGGAACCAGTTGGGTAACTGGAAATCATGACTTCCAACTGGAAATGATTTCTAACTGGAACCAGTTGGGTAACTGGAAATCCTAACTGGAACCAGTTGGGTAACTGGAAATGACTTCCAACTGGAAATGATTTCTAACTGGAACCAGTTGGGTAACTGGAAATCCTAACTGGAACCAATTGGGTAACTGTAGATGACTTCTAACTGGAAAGGTGATTAACTGGAAATTAATTATAATTGGAACCTGTTTGGTAACTGGAAATCCTAACTGGATCCAGTTGGGTAACTGGAAATGACTTCCAATTGGTTTCCAATTGGAAATTTTCCAGTTACCCAACTGGTTCCAATTGAAACCAGTTAATTTCCATATTATTTGCCAGTGTGCACAGATTAATATTTTATGTGATTCATCATCATTTAAACTGTATCTATTTAATTCTTTTGTAATTCAAGTACCATACTTGTTTCAAATAAGTGTTTAGAATGCTTAGTAGTGAAAACCATGTTCATAAATGTTATAGATTATAATTAAAACAGATTATAAGATAATTAGTACACCACTAACTGTTACCAAATTACATCAAATACAAATACATATATTTGAAGATCTTTCATATAAATATATATACATTAAAAAGTCTATTTTATCAATGCCCTTTACATTGGTATTAATAAACATATGGCACTGCTTCTTTGTTGGCATGAGCAATATAGTTAGTGCAAATTCTAATTAATTTTTAACTAATTAACTCATTCCAACTGGAATTTCCAATTGGATCCAGTTGGAAACCAATTAGTTTCAACTGGTTCCAGTTGAAACCAGTTGCCTCCAATTGGTTTCAACTGGAACCAATTGAAACCAGTTGCCTCCAATTGGATTCAACTGGTTTTAATAGGGAAATTGGAACAACTGGAACCAATTGAAACCAGTTGCCAACTGGTTGCTTAATTGGTTTCAACTGGAACCAATTGAAACCAATTGCCAACTGGTTCCAGTTGCCCAATTGGTTTTAACTGGAACCAGTTGGCAACTGGTTTCAATTGGTTCCAGTTGTTCCAATTTCCCTATTGAAACCAGTTGGCCAACTGGTTTCAATTGGTTTTGCTCTAATTGGTTTCAACTGGATTTTAGTCCTGGGAAGGTGAGGTGTTCTCTTTATGAGAGGACACGTACAGAGGTTTCACAACATTATATCATTGATGAATCGTTTGTCATATGATTAGAATGATCAAAAAGAGATGTTTTTGGGTATATTTTCAGTGTCCAGAAGGGGAGAGTTGTTCATCTGTGACATCATAGATCTTGGTCGCATTGCCAATGGAGGATCTCCATAGCATTAGTGATCTCGACATTCAAATGCTCATAACTCTTCTATTGCTAGTCCTATTTTACTCAAACTTTTGTTGATCTTATTCTTTGATTTTTCTGCTTTCACAAAAGCTAACTTGCTCCAAGAGTTTCATTCTCCTTTAAGGAAAACACCAGTAATGATCGCCTGTAGTCGTCCCTATACAGTCTGAATGTTTTATGAATGAGTAAACTTTATAATTATGTTCTTTATACTCATCATGACTGATCTATATTACCATAAACATTTATCTCCACACCTTTTTTCCACATCAAACTTCCAAACTTGCAAACAAGCCCTTAATGGCTTTTTTTGTGCATACCTAATAGGCTGTAATTTAATAATTATGTGCCAACCATAATTTTGTCATTACCTCTATTTGTCTCATTTATGTTCTGTTGATACCTTTGCTTTGTTCTCATTTTGTTCTTTTTATGTATTTGGAAATAAATGCTGAATAGAATTGAATTTCACAGCATCATAGGCCTACTCATGATGAACATTATTTTTTTTGACTAAATATAAAAATTGAATTGTCCGAACTAAATTAAGTCTTCAAAGAGAAAGAGAGAGAGCTAGAGGGGGAGAGGTGTGGTGAGATAGGGTCAACATACATAGGCAGGCATGCATTCACAATATAATGTCAATTAGAATTATGTCATAACAATACCATATGGTAAATAAAGTATTTTCGTCCCACCCTAAGCTTGACCATTCTTATACAAAGTCTTATTCATTATTCGCATGGGGTGTTCCGGTTGGATTACTGTGCTTGTGGTGCCGGTGGTGTTCTTTTCATGAAATTGGACGTACTCCCTCTTCCGTTGCAAGATCTATCGATAATTCCCATAATGACGTCACACATTTGAAATTGGTCAACATGGCGGCATAGCACTGTCTAGTGTCTGTGTTATTAACTTACATGGCCCAGCGGAACTCACTCACACTTACTGATTGTAACTATTTCGGGTTAATCAAGAGAAGTGCAGTTCATAAGTTATACAATATAAGGTGAGTATACAAGATCTGTATTAGTTGTCAGTGATGGGAGAAAATGATGTTTCTGATGTAATTTGTATACGGTCGGTAGAGTTCTTAATCTTACTCATTTACTGTGTGTGCGTGTGTGTATTGATAAGTGTTTGTGCGCCGCATCAAGACCAGCTGACCAGTGGTAGCGCTGCCTCCATCATGCAGCAGATCTCCGGCCCGGCCTGCCGGTGACTTGAGCTGGCTGAGCCTGAGCTCAGGGCCAGGCCTCAGTCACCCGGGACAAGCCGGGGGACAAGCAGTCCAACTTCATGCAAAGCTAAAGTCCAAGCCATATATTTCATTGCCCCATTCAGGCCATTGGCATCTTGGGTTTTGAAAATGATTTTAAAAATGGCAGAATTAACACAGTAGACGCGCACGGCCAATATGGGAGACTCTCTCCAAAAGAGTCCAATACTAATAGGGGAGACAATCTCCCACATTGGAGACTTGCTTTGCCAAAGGACAAAAAAAACAACACCAACAAAAGCATGATTTTTTCCACCCATAATTTTGTCTCACTGAGGTCAGAAGCCCATTTGTTTTGTGGGCGCTAGTGTAGTTTCGCACCTCCCCGTTTAATGGTTTTCAAACATGTACAATCTCACCCTAAATAATTCACAACCTAAAATAATTGCATCTGAGCCTCCAAAGTCCAGTAGAAGTTGAATATTTGCCGTTTTGACACTTTTTTTTACAAAGTTTTACACCTATTTCGGAATCACTCGGTCGCTTGAACTAGCTCAGCGCTGCACATAAGCAGTCGGTACGCGTACAGTACGTACCACCTAGTGAAGTGTGTATTTGAGTTTTTGTCAGACGTGTATCAATCAGATATGATTATTTACGTCTGGGACCGACCTTTAACGTCACCATCCGAAAGACGAGTGCAAGAAGAGCCAGTTTTTCTATGGTATCTTCAAAAAGATTTTTTCCCCTCTTTCAGCTTGCACCAAGTATTACGGTAGTGGTTGTGCAGAGTGGTTGATGTTTGTTGTGTGAAGGTATGTGTGTGGGGTGTGCGTGTGTGTGATTTTTTTAATGAAATAAGAAATGTGAAAAATGTGAATACACGTAGATTTAGCGATGAAATAAGAAATAATAATGTAGAGCCTTGTTTTGAACTCTAGGTCAGAGAACTTTCCTTCAGTTTACAATTGTATGCTATGTTGATTGTATTGTAGTGAGTGTATGCGCATGCAAACAAAAGGATGAAATGTACATTGCATGTCCCAGGTGGTATGGATGGAGATGGGCATGTGAAAAATTGAAAAATGTAATCTACTAGCATGAAATCAACATAGCATACAATCAACATAGCAAACGATTGTAAACTGAAGGAAAGTTCTCTGACCTAGAGTCCAAAACAAGGCTCTACATTATTATTTCTTATTTCATCGCTAAATCTACGTGTATTCACATTTCTTATTTCATTCAAACAAGCACACACACGCACACCCCACACACACCTTCACACAACAAACATCAACCACTCTGCACAACCACTACCGTAATACTTGGTGCAAGCTGAAAGAGGGGAAAAAAAATCTTTTTGAAGATACTATAGAAAAACTCGCTCTTCTTGCACTTCACTAGGTGGTACGTACTGTACGCGTACCGACTGCTTATGTGCAGCGCTGAGTTTCAAGCGACCGAGTGATTCCGAAATAAGTGTAAAACTTTGTTAAAAAAAGTGTCAAAACGGCAAATATTCAACTTCTACTGGACTTTGGAGGCTCAGATGCAAGTATTTTAGGTTGTGAATTATTTAGGGTGAGATTGTACATGTTTGAAAACCATTAAACGGGGAGGTGCGAAACTACACTAGCGCCGTTTTGTGTGTGATTGACAACAAAAATCCTTATCAAAACAAAAGTAGACGGTGAATTTTTAAAGTAGACGGTGAAAAGGGGTAATTTTTCATGAGGAATCTGCTTATATCACATTTTTATTTGCCCCCAAGGTAATCCTTTTGCAGCAAATGTAAACAAAGGAAATTGGACTCCAAAACTGGAGACTGTCTCTGAAATTGGATACCCAAATTCTTTACAAAAGTCTCTGATATCTCCAATATTGGCCGTGCGCCTCTACTGATTAATGTTGTTAGGCCTAGAATAGATATAACGTTAGAGTAGAGTAACTAAAAGTAACTGCGTTGGTACATGGTGTGCGGCAGGGTGCCTGTGTGCGGCCTGTTCAGCAAACTCAGCTCTCAGCACCACCCCACGTACCTCGGGCGATGGTTAGTCTTCACTACCGCTACCCCTTACTACACCTACCCGAACCCTTGGGCGACAAATACATTACTTGCTCTCAAATTAACCAGTGACAAACTGTCACTTTTTGGTAAAAAAGGCAACATGTCATGTTAAAAAAAAAACATTAAGTGTACTCTACAGTGACTGAACAGTAAACTTACTATCAGACACAGACTCACTCATTGCCCTTTCTTGTAAATGTCTTAAAATCAGTGATTTGAAGCTGGTTCCCAGTTCCCCCCACGTATTAATTCACTGCCGAATCCAAAATAGCGAATCGTGCGTGGAGAGCCTGTGTCATATGTGTACGATTAATAACTTGTGGCTGACATACTAAATGTATTGGATGTTTCGAATCAATTGGTGACTTAAAATTCATTACTCCTGTTCTTTATCATGAAAATAAAATCATGAGAAAAGATTGGAGTCCATACTCTTCAATTAAAAAATTAGATGGTGAAACATTTGGCAAAAATAGGTACATGTACCGGTATGTCATGAGCATGTGCCCGAGAAAGTCTTTTGTCTTTACTCTGTAATAGTAGTAATTAAAAATGAACATGCATAATGTAATTGTGTACAATGGACCTGTTTTTCATGTTTTTCGCCACTGTACTTTTGCAGTGAAGAGATTGGATGCTAATCTTTCTATTTTTTTTCATGGAAAAGAATGATCACTATTCGATGGTGCTGGAGAAAAATATTTCATGCTGCATAATAATCAAGAACACAATACACAACTGTTAAAAATATAAACAGAGTTCTATATTATTGAAACTTTCAGATTACTATTACTATCACCTTATACATTCTCAAATTCTCTACCAAAATTATTGTAATTTTATTTTTGTAAAAATCAAGGATAGCTCTCCGTTTAAGTTTTAAATATCATGTGTGCCAGAGAAAATGCATTTCCTGATACTGTATGAGAAGTACTGAAACATTTATCTAAATTTATTCTGGTTGTTCACTTCTAAATTCTATGATTCATGTAGGTTTTGTTCTGGTCATTTAAGGTCATAAAGGTCAATGAACTTTGGCCAAGTTGGGGGTATTTGTTGAATTACCATCATAACTTTGAAAGTTTATTGGTCTAGTTCATAAATGTGGATATAAGACTAAGAGTAATCAGATATCACTGAACATCCTGTGCGAATATCAGGTAACATGACCAAGGTCAAAGGTCAATGAACTTTGGCCATGTTGGGGGTACATGTATCTGTTGAATTACCATCATAACTTTGAAAGTGTATGGATCTTATTCATGAAACTTGGACATATGAGTAATTAAGTATCACTGAATATCCTGTGTGAATTTCAGGTCACAAGATCAAGGTCAAAGGTCATTTAAGGTCAATGGACTTTGGCCATTCTGGGGGTATTTGTTGAATACCCATCATAACTCTGTAAGTGTATGGATCTAGTTCATAAAACTTGGACATAAGAGTAATCAAGTATAACTGAACATCGCATGCAAGTTTCAGGTCACATGACCAAAGTCAAATTTCATTTGTCAATGAACGTAGTATTGTTATATGAATGGTGTTTTTTGAGAATGATTATTTAATAGTAGTTTTCCAAGTGAGTACTGCTGCTATGTTGAATCACGTGATGTAGGTGAGACTGCCAGAGGCGCTCCACTTGTTCCTTTTTAGAATTTATAGAAATGATTTTACATATAAATTGATCAGTTAATCTTTTAACATTTTTCCTTTTTAGAATTTTTTGAAATGATTTTAAATTGATCAGACAATCAATGAATAAAGTTCACATGAATCTGTACACGTACATGTATGTTAAGGAAATTCCATTTAATTATATTTTGTTGACATCATATACATATCAATTAGTTATTTACTCACATTACTGTCAAAACCAACTGGTATGAATTCATAATCAAAGTATTATCTGAGATGCATGTACATGGATGTACATGGTACTTAGTATTCTGGCCTTGTCACACATTGTCAGTGGAAGTCAGCTGTTACACTTTTAATGGCTTTTCTTCTGCAGTAAAATGTAAAGTCACTTACATGTAGTCTGTTTAAGAAATTAAGTGAATGTGTTCTGCAGCTCAGTAGCAAAATCACCTTTTCACTATTAACAGGATCGTTTCACTTTGTGAGCAGCTGATTTTTAAAAAATTATCAAACTGAGATGAAACATGTGTATGAGTGCCTGTATTTGTCCTAAAAAACCCTGAAGCACACCACAATATAGGATGAAAAACACTAATTTAGATACAAGAAGCAATTTATTCGCCTGATTTTGATAACCATCTGGTAGACGGATTAAGCTTTTGACCAGTTTTCTCCAATTCAAAAAGTCTGTTGGCGGTTGGGCTATGCACTTTATTAGTGATTCTAAGTTTTGGATCTTTCTTCTTTTTCGTTTAAATCAACAAGACCTTCATGTACCACGAATGAACAAACTAAATACAGTACATCTAGGCCTATTTGGTATGACTGGCGAAACTCTGCCATGCTTCAGATGGATAAGAAAATTATTGATGTGTTAAATAGGGGTATTCATAATATACAATGTCACATGTGTATTCAAGTTGTGAAAAACTACTGGAGTGATAATTTTTTATTACCTCTGCATCCCTTTATTACCTCTGCATCCCTGAATGGCCCATACACTGTATATCCTGAGCCCCCCCCCTAAAAAAAAAAAGCTTTATACTTTATAGGCGGGGGCGGAGTGACGTCACATGCACTTAAAAATGACAGCACTGCCCTTCAGTGTGATGAAAACAAAGTATAGGAAACACAATGAAATAATGTCAGAAACAGCACTGAAAATTTTAGAAAGATTTGTAAACTTCCAGATAACGAAATGGTTAAACTCGATAAAGTGTGAATGCTATTTTTGGGTATTATGCATTGTAGGCATGCCAAAACGCCATGCTGCTGTACGGGTCGCTATCTAGTGCATTGTTTTCATTGGCCTGTCAGTTGCTAAGGCTCGAGATTAAAAATGCCTGGATATTCACCCAGGCCTGTACAAATCGAAAAAGCTCGATGACTGGTGTAAATTGTTAGAACTGGGAGATGGTCATGTTTATTCAGTCTCGGACCTTAGATAGCATACAGTTTTTTTGTATAATTTTGTGTAAATAAGCTGATTTAAAGATTCCAAGATGTGTTATTCTAAATTTATCTGTCTTCAATTTTATTTCATTTTAATTCAATTCATATCAATTTATTTGCTAATAAAGTCCATGAAAAACATTACATTTACAAAGAGTTATATTCACAAAGAAAAAACAACAACAACAACTGTACATTGGTTTGAATAAGGAACAAGCCTTGTGATTAGCTGACCCTATAGCCTAACATACAAAAATTTCATAATGATAAAATCAAAATAACTATTAAAAAAAGGGGGTGTTGCCTATTTTCCCTATTATAAAAATATTGTGTGATATTTGTGCAATATATTTTCTGTTAAATTATGTGCTATTCTCAAACTGTCATGTTCAGCTCCTATTTTATTTTAATTGATTTGTTTTTGTTTTTTTATTCTGCAGATTAGTACACACAAACACTTTGTCATCCTGAAGAGGAAAATACCTTCAAGTGCTACTATTTTAGGTTTCGTTATGATCAAACCGGAAATCAGACAGGAAGAGTATCCATGTACGTCCATCTAATCTGAGAGCACATTAACATTGCATATCTGCTGGATTATAACAGATCAGACACTGCAGAGACACAATACATATGTACCATGTAACAGAAAGGGTTTCCTGTCACAGTTTTCAGGTTGCATTTTGGTAATTCTCAGAGCATATCACCCTGAAGTGGAAATATCCAACCTAAAGTGCTGCAGGATTTTACTACTTGTGAGTTTACCTCCTTCGGAGGGGCTTGACTGTAGACAACATGGCGGGGAAGACATTAGATGACATATTCAATGATGTCCTGAAGCAGGACACTACGTCCAAATTTCAGGCTTCAGAGGATTTGCAGAACTATCTCCAGGACAATAAGAATTCTCTTCACTGTGATAATATGGACAGATTAGTGGATGCCCTAGCAGGATGGGTGAATAGTAGTAATTTCAAGGTGAGTAGTTCTAGTATAAAAAAATCAATTAAGTTATAAATCCTGTTTTACCCTGTGAATGAAATTCAATGAATATGGTTACTGATTTACATGTTTATGGATGTCAGATAAATTTGCCTTACATGTACCTGTTCTTTACCACTTTACTCGATTATGAATACTCCTGCTATGATCCCTTGAAGCCCTTAGAATATAAATTCTTGTATGGAGTCATAATCCAGCTAATTTAATAGCCTTTGTACAAACGATTTTGAGCAAAATTAAGGGGAAAAATCCTTATAAATTCATAAAAATATGATGCATTTTTTTCTGCCTCATGTTGTTTGTCTTTCAGTTCCATTTCCATTGGTGATAAATAAAAAATAAACATGTAGATAAATCAATGGGGGGGGGGGGGGGGGATTGGGCACTCACATATTGTACATTGGAGGTACGGGAAGTGCCACTTTGATGACCCCCTTTTCAGTCCTCCATTTAAGTTCTCTTATACTCTGAATGACAAAAGTTCCGTTCAAAGCCGCCCCGCTCCGTTCACATGACCCCTCTTACACTGTATAAAATCTCCATTCCTCAGCCTGCCAAAATTGTCCAGCATGAGCACCGCACAGCTACACGTACATGTAGCTGCACGTACGGCTTCACAATTTACCCTTGATACCACGCCGCTAGTACAATGCATGGTTATGCTAGTGCTAGCGTGCACCGTATCTCCTATGTCATCTCTTCATCAATTTCAATTCTATACATGTATCCTCAATTTATGTCACCAATGTAATTCACTACAGTGTCAACTGGGCTGAAATTAAAATTGTGTTAAATTTCGTTGCGAGATGCCGGATGAGCTCCACATCATTGATGTGCTAGTTATGCTCAATACAGCATGTTTTATATTGAGGCCTTTGGATAGCCAAAATAAAGAATGTCACCAAAGACTATGCATTTCAGTTATTTTCAGGCTTCATTTCCTTATCTAGATTTGTATCTAAACTTTTACATGATAGTACTTCCAAACCTTCTTATCAGCCAAGTACAGTTATGAAAATAGTATTATTGAGCAGGATTTATCAAATTTTCTTGCTTGAATTGGCTTGTACACTGTAATACTAGTAGTCCCCATTGCTGGGAAGTAAATGAAAATGCAAACAGAACAAAATTGCTGTGTCCATGAATTATTTACATGTAGGGCCTGTGCATGGACCATATTTCAAATGTTCCTGAATCACTGACTGTTTTATCAAGTTCATCTGTACATGTTCATGTGCATGTGGCAGTGTATGAATTCGCTTCTCATAGATCTAATATATTTGCTAAGGTGTGGTTAAAGGCACTAACTGTAACAGTACTATTAAACAGAAATGAGTTGGTGGTAAGTTGAGTATGCCTCACACTGCTGAAGCTGTCCACTGTACCTGTACATTTATTTCTAAAATGTGCTTAGCCCTTTAGCACCTGAACCGCCCGAGACCGCCCTTCCTATTACACACTGAACCGCCCTTAACCGTCCGTACGTTTTCTTTGCGCTATAGTATCTCTTGTCTATGATTTACCGTGGTAATATAGCGTGTGCATACCGTATAGGTTGGCTGCTACATAGATCTGCATAGAAAAGTGTATGCTCCTATTGAGTATAATAGAGAAAAACCGATTGACATGCATCGGTGTGTAGCAAGTTTCCAGACTGTTGCGCAGTCGATCTCAGCAAAGATGGCTGCGTCCATGTCTCGGAAAACCACTTACTTCGCCGAAGAAGCTCGGGCCTTGCTATATGTTCATCAAAACGTTGGATATCACACAGAGTGACATCTAGATGTGAGTTGGAATTAATTTTTGACATATTTGATCCAAGATTTGGCGAAAACTTTAGTATTCTGTCAGTGATACTTTACATTTTTTTGAAGGCGTGGGACTGGGGTTGCTGAAACCCGAACTTTTGTTTTTTTTTCTTCTCGCTCTGCAAACGATTGTCAAAGGTCAATATTCGTATATCTGATTGAACTTTGCCATGTACCATTCTATTCAACAGGTCCTATGCTACAAAATAAATATAACTTGTAATGAACAAAAGTAAATTTATAAAAAAATGTTTCAATTTGTTTGGAACAATGCCTACTTATTACCAGTTTTATTGTTTCCTCCAGTGAGTAATTGCCATTATGCATAGGAATCTGTAGGTGCTAGAGGGTTAAGAAAACTTTAAAGCATTATCAGAGTCTTGTTGTTTTTGATTGAAAATGATTTGTGTCCTTGTACAGTGTAAATGGAGCACTATGCATGTACATGTACTGTCACAAATACTGAAATCTCATCAAAATCTGATAACAAAAAAAGTTATTGAATTTCAAAGTTTGGCAGTATCTTGTGAAAACAGTCCTATCTTTGCCATCATGCATACTCTATGGTGAGCTAATGATGTCATGGTCCCACTTTTCCTTTTCTCATACATGTGCGAATCATAATTTTTTTCCATACTCTGTACATGTGTAGTGTTTAAAAACATGTGTCCCTTCACTCTCTTGTCACAAATTGTTTCAGCAATGGTTATCTTATACAGTTAATCAGTAAATTCAGGCCTAATGTTATATACTTGTTTTAAATGATTTTAGGGTTGAGTCATTATTACAGACAATGTTACAGCACATTTTTATTTCAAGTCTACTAAAGTTAGTGGGCTACAATACACCAATTTAAACATGTGGGGACAAAGCCATGTGGTTTGGATGGTGTTACTCTTAATACATCCTGTCAATTGTATGTGTATCCATTTGAGTTACATGTACCTGTCAACATTCTCCCCCCCCCCTTTTTTTTGTCTCGCCCACCAGAGGTGAAGGCGAGACTGAGGGATCCAAATGTCGTCCGTCCGTCTGTCGTCTGTCCGTCACAAACCTAATGACACATACATGTAACTCCACGACCGTAAGTCACTTTTCAACCAAACTTGGATGGTAGATGGACTTGGGGGACCTGCATGTTATGCTGCAGTCGGAGGTCACATGATAAGGTCAAAGGTCATTTTCAGGTCAACGTTAAAGTTTACATGCAAGACTCTCTTATGACGCCTAACTCTGAAACTGTAAGTCACTTTTCAACCAAACTTGGATGGTAGATGGACTTGGGGGACCTGCATGTTAGGCTGCAGTCGGAGGTCACATGGTAAGGTCAAAGGTCATTTTCAGGTCAACGTTAAAGTTTACATGCAAGACTCTTATGACACCTAACTCCGCAACCGTAAGTCACTTTTCAACCAAATTTGGATGGTAGATGGACTTGGGGACGTGCATGGCATGCTGCAGTTGGAAGTCACATGGTAAGGTCAAAGGTCATTTTCAGGTCAACGTTAAAGTTTACATGCAAGACTCTCCTATGACACCTAATTCCGCAACCGTATGTCACCTTTCAACCAAACTTGGCTGGTAGATGGACTTAGGGGACCTGCATGTTATGCTGCAGTCGAAGGTCACATGGTAAGGTCAAAGGTCTTTTTCAGGTCAACATTAAAGTTTACGTGCAAGGCTCTTATGACATGTGTTATTCCATCCCAGTCATTTCACAATGAAGTTTCAATACAATTCTGTTGTGTGCCCTCGCAAATCATGATATTTTTGGTTAATTTCATAAGTGGGCGAGACACAAAATCGCTTTTGCCTTGTTTTTTTGCAATTGAACTGTTTATGAACATTTTAAGTTACCTAAATAAAGTTTTTAAAAATCAGCCAAACACCACCTGAATTTAACTTTTTCATATGAGGAGCCATCTTGGAATCAGACATCTAACCATTGTATTTCAGACATTAATTTAAAAAAATGAAACATTTTTCTTCATTTTATGATACTTGTAAAAATGTTGTTTCAAAAAGATATTAACTTTTGTAAGTTTACAGGTAGATGGGATAAAAACACAATTAGAATTAAATCTAATACCCGTACCCAATAATAGAATTAATTCTGAAAGTGTGAGATTTTTTAATTTCACGGTCTCAAACATTTTTTTTTCTTTATTTGGGTAATTTATAATGGTCACCAATTCCCACAAAAAGGGGAAATTCAAGTTGATCTGCATTAAAAAATGTTTAGAGGTTCAGTTCAGCATGTGGATTTTATTACATGTACATACTAACTAATTGATGGATCTATTTTTTTTTCCAGATATCTCTCTGTGGTCTTGAGTGTTTATCATTACTTGTTGATAGAATGGGAGAAAAATTCAAGAGTCATATAGGAACAGGTAACTTTATTAATCATTATTTTTTGTGTTAATCTTCTAAAAAGTATCTTTCAGTGTAAAATAGATGCACAATCCCTCTTTGCAAGAACCTGAATGAGTGGTCCTGTAATGTACCTTTGCTGAAAGTAACATTTATTGTATGGGTGTGATTAAGGGCTGAGTCAAACATGCATAACTGCAGTGTAAGTGACCATAAAGAGCATAAAATGTTTTGTCATATTTTCAACCATTCGACCATGTGGATGAAGAAAGAGAACCCTTCCCCATAAGTTGCTTAAATTCAGATTTCACATCTTTACATCATAGATGCCCATGTACATGTAATATCATTGTTCTCAATGAAAATATTTTGATTTAGTTGGAAACTACCCAGAATTAAAACACTTATAAGAATATTCCATTCTTTCTTGACTCTGAACAATCAATTTCAGTTGATTCTACACTAGATCTAGTAATATTACTATTTACATTTACTATTTAAATTTTAAGTTCTTATGAAGTTGAAGCTACATGTACTGTAACAAAAATTTTTCATTCTTATCTTAACAAAATGTTAAGATAATCAGCACCAATCAAAATGGAGTAATAAGCCAAGTCAACCCCACAATGTTTTAGCATATCTTGAAATTGTTACAATATTTTCTTTAAAGTTAAGAAATAAAGCATCAAAGAGTCAAAGCATTTCTGAAATTATTTTTAAATTTTTTATCATTGGCATAAAATGTATTTTTGTAAACAATATACAGTAGGGATGACAGATGTGTGTCAACTTCTCAAAAATATGGCATAAAATGTCCCACACAAGCCTTGAAATAAGCGGGCGCTGAGCGCAAATTCGCGCTCATAAAGCCATCAATTGCGCCTATAAAGCCCCAAAATCATCAAAATTTTGACGACCGGCGCAACTATTTTCCAGGTAATTGCGCCCGCCATGAGTGAGCAGTGAAGCCATATCATACATGCAATTTAAATATCTGAAAAGCCAAAATCAAGTAACTTTCAATTTACGATAAGCACAGTTTCAAATTGCAAAGTGCGTCTTTTTTTCTGTACCATAAAAAGTGAGCTACGTCCATCTTTTTTTTTCTGTAATACATGTGCGCGCGGCTTCCGGTAGCGGTTTTTACATACTTCACCATGTGCAATTTCTAATGCACACATTTCCAGTTGGGATATCACAATTCTGCGATATAGTAAATCGAATTGCTCAGGAGATAAATCCCTGTTTACAGCACATACGATGTGCAAGTCTTTTATCCTCACAGTCGCCGACTTTGTTTGTCAAAATGGAGCCTTAATAATCCAAAATCACTTAGCTTATAGTTGTGAATTATAGCTTTTTAATTTCTTTCTTGGAGAGGGGTAGATATCAGACAATAAATCATCAAACAAGGCTCCATCTAAAAAAAAAAAATAGGAGGACGCCGTGCACTTGAGTGTGGTGTTAGCTAGCCAGTTGAGCTCATGTTCTCTGCCAGAGCTCTGGGTGAGAATTCTATCAGTAATGGCCTAAGTGATGGTGATTTTCCGTTTCAGATAGAGTTTAGATTTCATGTTAATTTTTGAAAACTGTCAAAAAAACTTTATGATTTCTTCATTGTGATGAATATTTAAGTTATTAATGAATACATTTTCACCAAATTTAGACTTTCCCAGAATGAAAGGCATTTTCTGTGGAGATCTGCGTTTTCAAATAACTTGTGAAAAACTTAAGGTACATGTACATGAACCTACAATACATGTACATGTATAGCCTGTGGCTATGTGCTGGAATTTGAATAAACTGAGTTAGATATTGATTTCATTTCTTTAACATTATTTATATGCAATCCAAGTGCATCTCACAGTCACAATCACACACAAACACTCACCCACAATCGTGATTCTAACCATGAAAAAACCTTTAAAATTATTTATTTTTTTCTAAATTTATTATTTGATCTGAATTCTCTCTTTCTCCATCTCCCTTTTTTCATATTTTTATTTTATTCATTTATTTAGATTTTTTTTTTTTTTTTGGGGGGGTTCATTGTTCGTGGTTCATTAAATATGAAAAATAAATAAGCCCATGTGTGTGTGGTTGTAAAGGGGATGTGGAGTGAGGGTGTCAAAACACACTTAACATTTAAATCTGATTTCTTAAATGTTTGAATAAGCCTAATACTTAGCATGCTATCCATGTACTAATTAAAAAATTGCAGGAGCTGCGCTTACTATAAACAAATTTGCGGTGTGGTTCACCGTTATATTTTTTAAAATTGCCCCCGGCTCCTGTAAAAAGCCAGTGAGCCGGGGGCAATTTTTTTTTTGAAAAATTGCCCCTGGTCTGCAGCTGCTTATTTCAAGGCTTGGTCCCACATGTAGAGATTGATGTTAAAGCCTAACATCAATTGCAAGTCCCAGATATCAGTCTTTCATAGTCAAGAAAGAAGGAATATTCTTCATTCTCTTGTTAGTTTCCATCGAAATTGAAATAAGTTATAGAAGATATGGACAATACAGTAAACATCTGTATATGGGCATTTCTTGGGTGTGGAGATATGAAATGTGGAATTTCAAAAATACTTGGGGAAGGTCCACAACCTCGTCTCTCCCCCTCCATCTCTTAAACCCCAATCACCCGTCATGAAAAGTGAGTACTTTCTTCAAAATAACAGCAAGGTCTCTGGCCTTGTGCGAATAATAATATGCAGGCATACAGTAATGGAAGCTCTCTTCCATGTAATACATGCACATTATATGCTGGGAGAAGTTTACACCCCATGTAGTACCCAGAGGAAAAGCTTTCCTTTTTTTTTTTAGTTGCCATAGATGTGTAACCATTTTTTTTTACTACCTGGTAATCAACAAAATAATATTGTAGGGAGATACATGTAATTCTCATACTGTACACTTGATCAACAGTGTATTGTATCTTCAGGTCTGCATGCAATGTACATGTATGTTTGTGGGGAAATTTCCTGCCTGTACAGCAATTTACATGTACATGTAGGTATGAAGGTCAACAATAAAAGATAATTCACCTAATTTCCTATTTTGCTTCACTTTTGTGTGAGGTCTCTGACCCATTCAAACATGCAGTAGATGTACATTTATGGAGTTTTAAGTGACTGGTCATTATATACTATTAGGCGCACATGTAAATAGAGATCATGCAATGGTCAATTCCATTAAAGGACATTTCGTAAAATCATCATTTTTGCTCTTCTTCAAATTCTGGTCAATTCTTTTATCATTGAAATTTATAGTTATGAAGGGGTCTCCAATGCACTAGAAACATTTTTGCTCTGAATGTCTTATGGGTGAATCCACCCCTCCCCCAAAAAATATTGCTTTTGGTGTGAGACAAAGAATACCATGGGAGAATAGGAAAGAGTTTAAAAATCAAGTTCATGTACACAATACACATTTCACTAGCTAAATGTTAGGTTGTACATGTACAATGCTTATGAAGAAAGAACAATTCATGGTCACTTGTCATTTGGATCCACAGCCACGAGATCTTGGCTGCCTATCGCATGAGTGCCGCAAAAATGTACACAGGGGTAGTGTATGGTGAAATCTACAAGGCTGTATGATTAATTTTCTGAAATATTCAGGGTTTTTTAATATGAACTAATTAAATGCTAAAAGTAGTTGATGCGTATTAAAATGAAAAAAAACTGCTCTAATTTAATGAATACTTCCCCAAAGAGCTAATTTTCTATTCAGACTCTTTGTAGGATCTCAATCGTATGTATGTGTACATGTTATTCAAAAAGAAATTTCTTATAAAATGTTTTTTTTTTTCTTTTTTGCTTATCTTTATAATGGAAATTGTTGCCAACTTAATTCTGATCATAAACATGACAAAATTAGTTTATTTTAATCAGTATAACAAATAATAATTGATTATGAATTTTGGCGAAATACACAATTTTCTTTTTTTGTACATGAATTCATGTTTTAGAGCAATTTGGTTCGGACCTGCAGTGTTGCATAATCTCATAACTGCGAACCTGGGCATCGCAAATAGGGTCTCAAAAGTTGCAGGAGACTTGAAAGTAAAAATTTAGCAAGTGACGCAGTCTAAATAAAAAATGTTAGGGAGGTTTTTGCCTCCCCCCGCCTTAGAGGGCTAAATTTTAAACATCTGATTGCAAGTAGATGTTCGTTATTAAATCTCTCAGAAATGGTTTAAGGAGTAAAATGCAACACTATTTCTACTGTGAATGTACCTGAATTACTAGTGTTGATTGTATTTCACAAACTGCATTCATGGGAGTGTTTCAATCAAGATAGCCACCTTTGTTTTGTCATAATTTGATCATGAATCTCATTTTCTGTGATTGGAAATTTATGAATTATGAGTCACCACTGTACATAGGAGACTCGAGACATTGGGATAATAAGCGCTAGGCTGAGCATCACATTGAAGGAGCAGTAGAGTGAATCATGTGGCGATGTTTGAGAAGCAGTGAAGTGGTCCCCCATCAGGACCATGATACTGTATCTACTGTAGTACTGCTACTGTACATGTATAGGCCTAGGGATTATTGGCATTGTTGATCAAAATTAATCATTGATGTACATGATGTAGGCTACATAATGTAAGGAAATATTTGGAGTAAGGCTATACAAACAATTCAGTTTATAAATCATTTAATTATGATTTATTTAGTATAAATTTGTATTTGTTTATTTAGCTATTTATTGATTTCAAGGGGGTAGTTATGTTACCTGCATGTAAGTAACAACAACAAAAAAGAAGAAAAAAATCTATATTTGAGCAGTTAGCGAATGCACATGTAGTGTATGCCCACATTATTTCCAGATGAGAATTGTGTCACTTTCTTTTAACTGGTCAGGTACTGTTTAACAACTTGGCAGGGGTGTTATAGTCTGCAGGCACAGACCCTGATTGGAACTTTGATCAACAAGTGTGCCTCCATGCAAAGACTAGCACATACAAAACTTGCTGTTCCCTGAGCGAGAGAGCCTTCAGTACAAAAGGCATGAGTAGGCTGCACATTCAGACCCTTGTAACTCGAGTGAAGGGTTTGCCCAGGGTTTGACTATGGATGTTACTCTTTTTTGCCCGAAGTAGACACGTAATTGCTCTGTTGCACACACAAAAAAGCCAACATTGTGTTGGTACAATACATGTACTGATGCACGGCGCGACAAAACCGCTTGCCCGAGGCAAGTGAAAGTGACGTGCGGGCAAGCATTTCTCAAAGTCAATTGCCCGATCGGGCAAGTGGTTGTTTTATAATTTTTCGATAAATTGCAATCATCGGCCAATTATCTCTCATACAAAATGTCATACCAGTAAAAAAAACAGTGGAAACATGTCAAATCAGCGCCAATTTACCGATAATTTATCGCCAGCGGTCCCGTTCGATGGGGGCTGCCATTTTACTTTCTAAACTATACTGTGCGCATGCGCTACTAATTGACGAAGGAGCTAGCTGGGGAAACCCCTCTCTCGCCCTCTTAGCGCATGCTCTAATACATCGGCGCTACAGTACATGTACGTACGTACACGAGCGATCGCGAGCCAGCCGACTCTCGAGCTAGATCGCGCTGAATGCATGCAAGCTTCGGACTGACTCGGCCAGAACTCGGCTTCAACTTCAAACCAAATAAACAATGAGTCGTCAGACTAAAATAGGCAACTTTTGTCGTCGCGATCAGCGACCAGCACAACTTGAACAAGAGTCAAGAAAAAGAAATGCCGAGGCCAGCGCCAGTAAATCAAGTTCAACCAGGACAGAAAAGAATAATTAAGAGCAAAAGAATTTTTGAAAAAAAATCGGGCAAGCAGTTTTTTCTATCGGGCAAGCAAATTTTTTTTTGTAGAGGCCTGCTGATGTACAGGTTATTTGGTCTCTGCATCTGTTATTCTGTTCTGCAATTAATAACTTAACATGAAATTTAGAGAATATATGTAGCTTTTGTCTAGATTTATTCAGGATGGATGCATACTGATTAGTAAATATTTGCTACATGTACATGCTTGTTGTTTGAATTATAAATTGTTCTCAGTTCAATTACTGATCTACATGTATTACATTTTTGTAATGTACCCTTGTGGAGTTTTGGTGGGGGGGGGGGGGGGTATGTAAAAACAAGGTTTTAGTATTGCATTGTTAATTTTCGTACTACATACTATACATATGTGTACTTATTCAGTAAACGCTAAACTACTAGTACATCAATATTAGAGTCTGCATGCTAATGTACAGCATGAATGTACTAGCTAGTAGCGTCTTGACACACAATTGTGGTCGGGAATTGTGAGAGCATCTTTTATGCAGACAGCATACAGTTTAGGGAAGACAAGAAAGAGAGAGCTCCAGCTCTAGCCTGTTGGTGAAATGCTAATGAATCGTTAGTGGGGCACGTCCAAGGTTGCTCTTGTAAACTTGTATTTAAGATTTCAGCAATGGTTTCCAACCATATCTGATCAATTTACATTATTGCAGAAGTAATTGACAGACTGCTGTTTTATTCCACCCACCCTAGCTATCATCTAATCTCATTAGTTCAAACATTGCAAATGTCTATTTCAACTCAATAACTTAAGTCTGTCCTTTTCAAACTGATTTTATTTCTCAGTACTTCTTAATAAAATTTCATTTTGAGATATTTGTTTCAACATTCTATTTGATTTTTCTTTCAGTTTTACCAGCAGCAGTTGACAGATTGGGAGATAGCAAGGAACAGGTGATTATACAATTGTTTTGAGGCTATGGTGAATTTAATTACTAAAATACGTCACAGGAAGCTAGGACATGCCATGTCATTGATTTTTTGCAATTTATTAAAAAAGAAAATGTGACAAATTGCAAATAATCTTTGAAATGTTACACTTTCAAAAAACCTAATCCTAGATTCCTAGAGACATGCCACTGTATCTGAAAATTCAGTAACAATTTGCAGTGTTCATGTCACAGAGTATTTATTTTTCATCTTGAACCTGTTTCTTCAGACTGCAAGTTTATAATGAAATACAATTACTTTTACAAATACAATTACTTTTACAACTTACAAAGTGAATAAAGTGATCTTCATGATGTCATTATTGGAAGTGTTACATTTAATGAACATTGCTTCAATATGATTATGTCATAACATTTTTCTTCACTATTTGATGTCATAACATTTTCTTTGCCATTGATGTCATAAGTTTGTCTTTTTTTTCCATCCAGGTTCGAGAACAATCTCAAGGTCTCATTCAAAAGCTGATGTCACCCTCTTCTTCACCACAGGTATTTCAAGATAAAAATCAGTTACCAAATTATACATACATGTAAAGTAATTACTAAAACTCTGTCCAAATCATTTATTATAATAATGGAAATCAAACAACATCTTCATTGAGTGATGTCAGAAATTAACTCTGATTGAGTGCAAAGTCTATATGAATTTAGGGTACACCATCTTTAGCATTTCCTCTATTTCTGGTATCAGTGGACTTTTCCATTCCATGAAAAAAAAATATGAAGAGGCTATAAACTCCTCTTCAACCAAACAAAATAAAAGGACAGAGCAAAATGAATGGTAAATGAGCTCTTATTGAAAATATTGTGATGAGACATAATTGTGACACAAATTTTTGAGCAGAACTATTAAGATCATTTACTCAGGATGGTCAGTGATTTATTAGGTGACAATTTTTACTCTACTGGTACATTTCATTCAGTATGCCAGCATACTCACAGGCACATACATGTATTTTTTTAGATTGGAAAGTGAGGTTCTAATTTTCAAATCAGAGTAAAAAATACTTATGACAAAGGGTGGGGGATATAGCCATGTATTTTTTAAGCTCCCTTACATGGCTATATTGAGTTCAATACAACATAAACATATGTACATGTAAGTTAGATAAAGGAAACACTACCTTTTAGCAGAAAATATAAATTCAGACGGCGGCACATGTACATGTATATGATTGTTCTGTTGTACAGTTTGATATAACTAGAGAAAAGGGCTTATGCCAGGGTCAGACTTTTTTTCTAAAAAAAAAATATTGCAATCTGTGTATAATTCATGCTGGGCTTGAGAAAATAGCTTCAAGGGTGGTTCTTGTTTGGGTTTTGAAAACCTATGGTTTCTCTGCTTTATCAGCCTTCATAACCAGTGTGCCAAGCAGCATATGGGACACATATTTTTAAGATAAAAGTACTTTGAGCTGCCAGTCCACTTTTTAATGCAAGTCTAGTACAGTCTGAATTTAATATTCATTTTTGTTCTTGTTTTTGCGACTTAATGCTGCTTGGGTATTTTTAAGCAGTGACATTTGAGTAATTGTATGCATTTGACCCTTCAATCTAGTTCTATCTTTTGGAGACATTCATTTTCCACTCATATGTATTTACTTGAAGAATGTGGTAATACATGTAGCATATACCAGCATTAATCAGGTTTATATGTTTCATCATCATAGAATGTGTATTAGGAAAGGAGAAGGAATTGTCCTTGAGGATAAGACGAAAATTGAATGGAAAAGAAGGAATTTCTATGGAATTAAATCAGACAAAGGGCACATGATGTGTGAAAGATAGTTTTATTTGTCAGATATATTTTGAATTTTGTTAGTCCTTCAATGCTACTGTTCAATCAGTTTATTGCCTAATTTGAAAAAATTCAAACTGAAAAAAGGAGATAAGGGGTATAAAACTTGTTTATTACATGTTTGACATGATTCACATGACTCATTCTCAAAGCAGTATTTTTGTTTAGTTGGAGGTAATATAGTTTGGTTTTGTCACGGTCTATTTACTCTCAGGCACAAGTGAATTTTGTTGGGTGTTAGCATTGGTGAGATAGGGCGTGAAGTGGCTCTATGGGAAAAGTTGACCTTTGCCACTTGACAACTTCATGTATTTAATATCGGTCCAGTAAAAAAAAACGAAAACAAAAAACCCGAAGGGCATGCAAACCTCGAAAGAAGGAGAAAGAAAGAAAAACAAACAATTTAAGCAGGTTTGTGAGCTTGGCAAATTTTATATTAGATTTTATACAAGGTGCCAGTCCAATAGGAGTACAGTAAATCTATTATTTCCCAGTCTATGTCTGCAATGTTCATGCACACCTTTATGATGAAGTTATGTTAAAGTTCAAAGCTTTTCTATTGAAATTTGGTCACCTGTAAATACATGTAAAGTGATCCCTTGCCCCAGTAGAATTCATATTTAGGTTAAAGGTCTGGGCAATGATTTTATTTTATCATCTTGATTTTTCAAATGCATTATGCAGTAATTGATGTCTACTGTGAACAATGTACTAGTAACACTCCTTGCTGATCTACTTTCAAAAAATGATACTCACAATTTTGCATACATTTTTGGAGAAAAAAAAAAAAGTTAAAAAAATCTACAGAGCAGACCTACATGTATGTCATGTTTTCATATTTTTTTCTAACTTATTTTGAAGCTTTTATCCAGTAATGCAATTAGCAAAATTAATCAGGGTTCAAGTATTACCTGCCTTGATAGATCCACAAATTATCTGATATGTCCAGTGAATTTCAGCACGTTACTGAAATATGTCCAATGACAAGTCATTGGTCAATTTTTACCAAGGCCAGTTGATCCTACATTCACTATTTTCCTCCCTCTTCATGTAAAAGGGCCTCTCAATAATTTTGCATGTGTACATGTTAATGAACGTACGGCCAGGATTTTGATTTTCATGACCAAGGAAATGAATAATATTCTAATTTACCCATTATTATTTATCTACATGTACAGTATATATCAGAAAAAAAACCTGCAACTACACCGACTAGTGATAAACCAGAAGCAACACTTCATCGTATTCCTACCAGATGCGGACCAGAGCTTTAACTTGTGTCTCTGCTCTGTCATGTATAAAAGCATTTCAAAGCACACTGTTTATCCTCCTGCTTAGAGAAAAAAATTCATTGCTCTTCTTAAAAGTGTTGAACCTCCAACATGCCTTGAATCAATGATCAAGTTGCAACGTTCAATTTACCTTAGGGATTTCACTGATCTAGGTCAATCAATATTTGAAAGAGCTTCAATGTAGACCTGGGTTCTTGTCCTCTTCTGAATGTGTATGTTTGTTGATGTCACTTTAACTAGTACTCCCTGCTTTAACTGTGGGAATCAATTTAGTTTATATGAAGTGGTGATGTGCAGACAGACCTGACATATGCATTTATTGCTATTTGCTAAATTAATATATAAGTTGTGAAATATATCTTTAGTGATACATTTTAATGTATGTTTTATAAGACCTGATTGACATTTGCATTTCCTTTAATGCAGAGAAATATTTCTTATTTTTATATAGATTTATAGCTTTTCATTTCATTTGTATTTTCTTAATTTTCCTGTTATAATCTTGTTAGATTCTCTGTCTTTTTTTTTTTTTTGGGGGGGGGGGATGGGGCAATGAGGTGAATGGAATGTAACCATTAAAAAGATACAAAGTATCATTAACTGATAAAATCTTTTCGTAAAGGCTTGTTAACATCTTTGATTGTGACAGCATCATTACTTGATATATTCTACATCAATAGTAGGGAATATGAAAATATTTGTACATTTAATTGTCTCATTTTAATATGCCTCTCTGTACATGCAGGTCTGTAACGTATGCATCTCTATGAATGAAGGGTATCAAAAGCAAAGTTCAACGTCATGGATTAACAAGCTCTTACAATACTCATATTGTGCACTGCTTGATAGACTACCCATTGGCGTAATTTCTTTTTAGTGTTTGGTAATGGAAACTGACAATTTACACAGCGAAAACTGATTTTATTTCATACTGTTGACTAATAGCACTTTCTATGAGCTAATACTAGGAATGTATCCGTCATCCCACTTCAAACATGCTACAGATCTACATGTACATTGTAATACACTAGCAATGGAAAATAATTGAGGACTTAGGGTTGCATTCAATACACTGTGGGATGTTATATCATTAGAATGTACATTACATACAGGAATAATGGTCTGAGGAGACTAGGAACGTGGGTGCAATCAGAATTCTTGCGATCACATTGCAGTCATGCATGCTCATTTGCAAGGGGCACAGGTATGTCTTCCACATGTATGTTCACATGTATGAAATCATGTGCGTTTGGCTGACGGGGAAGAAGAAACGCCTGCCCAAAGGTATTACAGAGATCCCTGTGATATGTTTCATGTGGAGTTGTTGAGTTACAAGTATGTGTCGTGAGTGATGGAGAACGATTTCTCCCTCCCACATTAGATTGGAAGCCTTCCCAGTGTAAACATCTTGTCTGTCCTATCATTGGACCATGAAACATTAAAAGAACTCTAGCCTCATATCAAGACTTCAACATACACGTACGTGTGAATTAGTGATAAACTTTTGATTATGTACCTGATGTAATTTTCATTCCTGGAATTGGGCTATTTTGTTGTGGTTTCTGTTCCTTTTTCTAAGAAATGTTCTCATAAGGTTTGTGAAAAAATGCAAACACCTGTTAAATGAATGAGGATCTTACATAAAACCGGTGGCATTTTTTCTCTTTTATTTTATTGTTGGCAACAGCCAACTTCTATTTGAATAAATTATTTTTACATACATGTACATGACTACATGTAGTAGGTTATATAATTTTGATTTAAAAAATATAACTTTACTGTACTACATGTACATACATGAATAATGTACACAATGATACTGTACATTCAACTCAGATAATCTTGTACATTGTACAGTTCAATGGTAAGTCAATTTAGTTTCATTTTTTTTTGCTTTGGATTTGGAATATCTACGTTTTGTCTTTTTTTATCGTACAGTTTGTATTTGAGAGGCTGATGAAAGCATTTTCGCACAAAGGTTGGCGTGTTCGAGAGGAAGTTCTACTATGTTTAATGCAGACTTTAAATGTGTAAGTATTCTTCCTGTATTTCAATGACCATCAGCATGTCCTGGGAATCAATGTCCTTGAAATAAGCCTCTTAATTATGTGATCTTCTATTTCACACAAAATGTTGTACATCTTACAATAGGGATGTTTCGCTTGATAGTTCTACTGAAAAATCTCCAAACACCACAAAAGCTTTATTCTCTGCATATTCATTTCACACTTGTGTGTTTTAAATTTGACATCCAAAATTTTCACATTGTGTTGAATTTTAAGAGATACAATTTTGGTTGTTTTCTTTTAAATGAATTCATTTGTTGTTGAGCACTTGCTTTATCCAATAAAAACATTGTATATCTTCATCCTTGATTTCATCTATATTACAGGTACCTGAATTAAATGTATTTCGGATGAATATCTATAAAATTAACCATTCTTTAGAAGGGTGTTATTTTCTGAATGAAGTCTTATTTTTTTAAAGATACTCCATGTATATTCTAGCTACACCTGTGCTGTTTTCTAATAATTTGAATGAAAAATTGTCTTGAGAGTTGGTATTTATTATGGTGCATGTGTATTCCCTTTTCCTTCATGTTTAGTCTCTATCTCCTAATGGATTCCCTGCAGGGAGACTCTGAGCGAACAAGAGAAAGAGCTTGAGTGAATTCAGATTTTAGTTTATGCATTGTCATGTCTAATATTGATCTGGTCTTTACAAGACATGTCAAATAATGAACAAGACATTCCATCTGTGCATGAGGAAGGGTGAAACCATGGGGATCTCTGTCAAATTGTCATAGTTCAAGTGTTGTATTTAAATTCCCCTTTTGGTTTAATATCCCTATAAAGCAAGCTCAGCTAATAAAAATTCTTTTATTTCAAATCTATTTATTCATGAGGTAAGCAATAGCTATGTATTGAATTCAGACAGATTTTCATTGTTATAGATTGATCAAGGAGGAATGAAAAAAAAAAGAATGTGCCATAATGCTGAACTCGGTCTCAAAATTTCAAGATGCAAGGTGATGAATGATGATGTCATCCTCATTCTGTTGGGGATTCCCTTTTTGAAACAGTCTCTTCTAAAAATAAATCATCATGGAAAAAGATGATTGTTGATTTAACTTAAAGGCTTAGAAATAAAACACTAAAGCCATCTGCAACAATCTCCAGAGAGAGAGAGAGGGGGAAAGGGGAGGAGCAGAGAAATGAAGTGAGAAACGTGAAAGCATCCAATCCATTATTCATCTTCCACTGTCAGTCTTTGGAGAGAAAGCCTAGCTGGAATGAATTTTGAGTCACCCTGGTTGTATTAGGCATCATTGGAGCTTATTCATTAACTGTGCAGACATGGGTGGATTGCCAGTGCACCTTTCATGCGTTGTTTGTTATGCTGATTATGGTGATCATTCATGTTGTAAAGTGCCTTGTGTTGTACTTGGTGTGCTTGTTAGATTTATAACCATACAGGTGCATTTGGCCTTGATCGATTGAAAACTCATTAAAACAATCGTGTTTAAAAATGATTTTTTGAATTTACCAATGTCTACCTGTACTAGATTCGTAATCCAGGTTTTGAGTCATAATTCCCTCAAGTCTTAAATGTTAATCTAGTAATTTAATCTTACAGCAATTAAAACAAGAGAAATACTGATTGAATGGTGTAATATACTAGTGAAAAGGTTATATGAATCAAAATTAATTGAAATTCCTTTTTTTTATGCAAACATGAAATACATAATGTAAAAAATAATTTTCTGTGAGGGAATGATGTACATGTACTTTCTTCCAACTTAAAATACTGGGTACACTGTAAATGTTGTACATACTGTACAGGTAGTTCTCTCATTCATGAACCTTTCAAAACCTACATGTAGCATACAGATTGAGTGTGGACATGAACCCTGTCACATTAGAGAATTGGGTCACTGTCCTCGATCACTATGGTATGGATACAATAAGGAATACAGAATCATCATGGCAGTTACTATTCCTTTTTGCTTTGAGTCAGATTCCTTCCTGTTGGTTTAAAAATATGAATGCAATCATGTGTGGCACTGATCTGAGTAGATAGAGACAGTGCAAATTTTAGTGCCCTGTGTCATTCCTATGGCAATACTGTTTAAATGGGCATCTTCACCTGGAATTAATGGATGAATCATACAATTAATGTGTGCCTCACCTAAATAGCATTCAATGCAATGTTTGTTAAAAGAAGCCCAAATTGGCTCTCATAGATAAATTGACATGTCTGGAGGCTAAATGTTCAAGTGTAGAAAATCACTGCACTTTATGATTGAATTAATTGCTCTGTAGAAGAATACTGTATGTCTAGCTCAGGCAGTGACTGGTGATGGTGAGAGCTAGATAGATGCTAAATCAAAGAATGTTAATTTTCTGATTGGGAATGGAAACTAATTTGTTTCTGTTTTAGTAGAAATAAACTATTTACTATTTTACTCTTCTTGGTCCTCTTCATTTTTAATTGTACAGTGTATGGTTGGCTATTGTTGCCAATTGCGACTTGCTTTTGTGGACAGACACAACACATCAACACAATATATAGGCCTATTGCCTTTTCAATTATATTGATCACTGATTTTTATTCTATACTGAGCATTTTCAATACACCCAGATCATTAAATCATTATTTTCATATGATTTTTTAAATAAATTGCCATCAATCTATGATTATCCACATCACTTTTAGTCTAGGGTTTCATAATACACGTACATGTATGCAGGACAATAGTTAACTACATGTACCTGCATGTCCTCAATAGCTGATTGGAAAATGTATGTACATGTACACTGTGACTCCATGTATCTTCATATTTTCCTTTTTATTCCCCCTTTTTTTGTAAATCATATTAGTGAACCATTCACTTTATATTCTGTAGGAAAGGGGCTATTTGTGTCTTCATGGTAAATGTAAAGTATGTGGATATGCAAATGCCCAAGCATAAACTTCCTCTCTGGCTAAACAACTGCACACGATGCAGAGTATCCTTTCATGGATTTTATGCAGACTCTCCTGACATTGAACTGAGAGGGCACACTTTCCATGAGCTTTAATGAGAAACCTCTTTAGAGAACAAGTCATGACCTTTCGTTAGTAGCCCCGCCAGGAATGATTCATTTAGACTTCAGCGTGTAATAGGAGCTACCCATATTGCAGTCTCATTTTGAGGCATTGCATGTACGCTGTATACATGCGATTGGGTGATAGATGCTGTGAAACACTTCCTTTCCGAAGTGAAATGCTGCCCTCTTTCTGCCTTTTTCTGTATAATGTCTGCACATACATGAACACAGAATACATCCCCTCCACTGTATTTGTTGTAGGGCCTATAGGTTATACCTGTACATGTGTACACATGAAGTCGTTATTAATTGGAAGGTACATGTACAGTGTAAAATATTCTCTGCTTCATGTCCAGTTTATGCAGAGGTAGAACTTAAATTGCAAAACTAATGTAAGAGCATTGTGATTTGATACAAAGAAGGGATTAAAGAATGGAAAATTAGAATTTTGTAAGTTATATCTATGGAATGCCCCTCCATTGTCCATGCATGTATTTCCCTGAAAATATGATAATTTTGTTGTTGATTACAAAAAAAATGTGACAGTAAACTATTTATTTATTTCTTGACTCTGGTAGATCGATTTCTGGATAATAACGGCAATGTGTTCATATGGGACAAGTTTACAACCTTACAAAATAATAGAAGATTATTATATTTAAAGGCATCTATAGAAATACATTTTTATGCCAATGGTATATATTCCTAGAAGAACTATAATCATTCATACTCACCTTATGTGTACATTGTTAACATCAAATTCTCATCTCTTTGCTTATTAAAGTTTATAAACATTGATGGTTTGTATGAGTTTGTTTCTATTTTCTTATCCTGCAGATTTGGTGCAAGTTCTCTTCTATTAAACAAAATTGTTCCATCAATTTGCAAACTTCTTGGGGATCCTAACAGTCAAGTAAGTATCGCTGTTGCACCCTTCTTCTCTTTTGAATTTGTCAACATTTCCTTTATTTTTATGAGTAAATACATTACTTTGTGGAAGGAGAGTTTCTTTGTTGACATTTTGTTTCAAACATACAAAACTTGTAAAACTCCTTGTTATAATTGTTTTTGTGAGATACATGTTTATTGAATTACCATATTCTTAAAAATGATGTTCTATGTAGTAAATGTTGGTTATCATACTGTTTATTTTATTTTTTTGTTTTGTTGTTATATAATTCATTGATTGAATTCTTACAGTGATAAGCAAACATCCTTTAGTGTTAAAAAGCCTCTAAAATGATTTTTTTTTTTCTAAATACAGTATATATGATATGGCATTAATATATTATTTGTGGTTATATGAAATCCATATGATCGCTTGTATGCAATCTGCATTTCCATTTCCAGGTAAGAGATACAGCAATCAACACACTAGTTGAGATCTACAGGCATGTAGGAGAGAAGGTTAGGATAGACCTGGGTAAAAAGGGCATTCCTTCATCAAGGTACGTAACTTGCTATATACTCTCTCTATATTATTTTTAATTTCTCTTCATTGTATATCCTGCACTTGAAGTAATTTTTCTATAGGTGTATATATAACAATTTTTTATGGAGATCTACATTGTAGAAAATGTACTGTAATAGAAAAGACTACAGTCATGCTATCATGTTAAGTCTAGTTTTAATTATTAATAGTATTTCGAAATATTTAAATTTCCCTGACATTATGAAGTCAAATCATATATAGTCGTTTTGTACAATGTTTCATATTGATACCTCTACTTGAATGCCATTATTAATCAGAAAACACAAAATAACCTAGGAATTTGATATAAAATTCCTTTAAACAAAGTGCTATTAAGAACACACAACAAACTTTCTTTGGATTTGCTTGAATGTTCTCTATACGCAGGTTCATTTATTGACCGCATTAGTCTCTAAGTTTATTCTCTATAAAGGTCAATTCCATTGTGACTTATGGGACATTTGATACTTTTTTCCACATAACTGAAGTGCATATCTGGAATAGTAGCTGCACAAACATGGATTTACTTTATTAAACTATAAGAAGAATGTTGAAACTTACTATATACAAAAATGTATGCTTTCAGCTTGGTTGCATAGGGTGCTAGATCTTCAGAAATGTCACTGTGACTTATGGGACGTCGATGGACCACACAAATTGAGCTCTTTTGTTCAAAGTGCCATAACTATCTCAGTTTTATGACAATGTTTTTAGATTTGGGCTTGGAGATTAACCAGTGATAGGGCTCACTAACAGTACTTGAATTGGACTTGATTCATTTAATTTGTTTCAGTAGTTGTGTACAATCGTGTGTGACTTATGGGACAAGTGAATGTGACTGATGGGACCCTATCTCATTTCATGGAATTTACATTTCCTCTCAATGACTTTTTAAGTCAAACTTAATTTCAGCATAAAAAAATATTCCCTAATTAGATGACACCTTTAATAATTCATGCCATTGTGTCAGAAATAAATTCAACAAAGGGCAGAAACATCTTTTCATGCACTTCATGTATATAAAGGGAACATTAACCCCCCCCCAAAAAAAAAAAAGCTTCTTAACTTGTCAGCAGGCTTTAAAAACTGTAATCAAATAAGTACAAAATAATCAATAAACAATTACAATCATAAATATTTAGCAAAGAGATGAACAATGAACAATTAGAATAAGAATGTACACACTTTCCGTTGTGACTGATGGGACATAATGATAGGACATATTTGTTACAGATGGGACAAATAAATGTTGCTTTTCTCTATCCGTCTCGTACAGTATGGTAAGAAAGTTACCTTTTCAGTGTGTTACATATAAGCAAATTAACACATTAATACTGCCATGAAGTATATCAATATTCTCGTTAACATATTCTCTTTCGTGTCGAATGCTGATATTTTTCATTAATTGTTGATGTTTATGATAAAACAGATATCAGTGCACATGCAAATTTTTGACAAAAAACATGAAAATGTTGGCATAAATTCTTACCTTTTTAAAAAATTATTAACTGGACTGTCTAGAAAACGATTGCAATCGATTTCTACTATCTATACTTGTATAGTAAAAAGCGTATTCATTTACATGGAAGATTTTACCATTGTCTGTGCAAAAAATATGAAAATTGATTGATTTTCATGAAAATCCAAGATGGCCGCCAAAAATTGCCAATTTGGAACCCCATGGAACACGGTTTGGCAAAGGGAACAAGATTCATTAACTATACACTTCAGGCAATACAAAAAAAAATGGTTAGAAATATGTCATGGGGTGCATGTGAACCCTATCACAAATTCTTTTTTGCGAGCTGCTTGGGTTGATATGTCATCTCTTTCATAGAAATTCAGAATGCCTGTAAGGACATCATCATTTATAGAGTACCAAAGCAATGACGTCAGTTGCCATGGTGTCATGGCGGCCTGGTTCTAAAAGAACCTGGGGGCCGTTTCATAAATCTGTTCGTAAGTTAGGAGCAACTTTAAGAACGACTGGTGATCCTTTCTTTATACACGCTAAAACATTGCCAATTTATGATAACATTCCCCACAAGGATCACCAGTCGTTCTTAAAGTCGCTCTTAAGTTATGAATAGCTTTATGAAACGGTGCCCTGTTACGACTCTCAGAATGATGGTAGCAACCAGGGACAACACACATCACCATTTTTGCAAATACAGATGTGTATAGACGATTGTGCAGCTGCGACTCAGTTTAGAACCGGCCGATTCGATGTCATGAAATCGTGATGTCACCATGTCACACTTCGGTACTCTATATGCGCATGTTCCTTACTATTGACAGGCGGCAGGAATTATTCTGAGAAAACTTGATGGCAAGCTTCTGAACAACTTTTTGGCATTTACAGGGGCTGGTAGGGAGTGCTGTATGTGCCTTTTTAACAGCTCTGTTCATGGTAGCCTTATGCATCTGAAGACTGGTGCTTTTATTTTGACAGGATCCAGAGGGTCCCTCAACTACAAAATTTGTGACTGATGGGACATTGCAATAGGTCGAGTTTCCATGGGACTATATACCAAGTTCACATCATATGTAAAACAGTGGATGCATACTTCAAGGGACAAGAAAACCAAGAGAGTGATCTGGACCTAAAAAATGAATAAAAGCTAGGGTGAAACAAACCCAATTCACCTGTATTCAGCTTTGCATTTTAGCGAGATATCTCATATTCAGTTTTCTCCTTCTTTCTGGGCTGTGCACACATTGCAAGTTTTTTTTGTTCCCATGCACTGCCTATGATATTCTGACTGTTTTTTCTGACAGTCAGCAGACTACCCTCCAGCTTTTAAGCATTCTTGTCTCTCTCTTTGCTGTCATGGACAGCTTTAAGGTGGCATGGTTTACGAACTGTATATGTGACTTATGGGACTTGTGACTTATGGGACTTAAATGTATGTCCCCCCAGTAGAGCTATTTCAAGTCCAATGCAGATGCAGTTTGATTTGTTGATGCATGCATGTACTGTAGTAGATAAAAAAGTCCAATGCTTGTCTGCAGGAGTCAATGGCAGCATATGAGGTACACTTAATGCTCAAAACTGTGACTTATGGGACATCGAACATTCACACATTGCAATGTATTTTGTGCCTCGCCGTTTCACTGCAGCATGTAAAACAATACAGGTAATGGTAAATTACTGCTTGGAGGTCACATGGACAGTGGAATTTTTCATCAGCACCCTTTGCATGCCAGGAGCCAGAGATGGGTGAAAGTTGTACACTTTCTATGAAATCTTAGTACCAAAGTGCAACAGAGTGCACATTGTGTATTTTATGAATGAATCAGGGTATAGTAAATATAAATGTGCTTTTGTAAACCTTAAACTGTATACTTATAAACAGTATAAACAAAATTGCTCAGAAAAGAAACTTTAAAAAATTGAAAAATGCAACATTTGGCTGGAATTGACCTAAAGCGCAAATATCTAAATGAACAACAAAATGCCAGCACTATGAATTATGATGTGAGGTTACTAATATGTTTGTACTTGATCTGTCATTCCCAGGTTATCTATTATTTATGCCAAGTTTGATGATGTGAAACGGTCCGGACAAATGGTGGTGCAGTCTGAACAAAGTGGTAAGTAAAACATACGTCTGAAAGTCCCCTCAGCTTTAAATCATTAGTGTAAATGTGCATTTTTTTCTTTCAGGAAAATTTCAGTCCAAAACACAATAGTGATGATTTTGGTTGGTTTGTCACACCCTTTCTATTTTCACAGATAATGCAATTTTCTGGTGATTCTCACAATCCTCACGTTGTTTTATCCAACATATTGAACAGTTAGACCTTATGAATCGAGGTGACTTCGCACACGGCGGAATAGGAGCTTTTGATTGAGTGATGGTGATGGGCATGATTAAAACCTTAGTCGTGCTGAAATGATTCCTTAAACAGTGAAACTTTTCAAAATGCACACTTTTTTACATTTTGGGATTGCATTCTCCATCAAGATTTTGTGAACATATGATTAATTAGAACTTGAAATGAAAGCTAAAGCTATTTTCTATGTCCCCCTCCCCCCATTCTTGTTTGAACGCAACTTATGAGACATTATTCATCTTCCATTAGAAGGTTGCATATTCTGTTAAGTGTATTCCTAGTCTGTGTATCGTATCAGTTGGTTTATTGAAAAACCTTGTTGTTGGTAAAAATAAAAGTGCAGTGAAATTCTGCCATATGGTGACTAACATGACATCTGCTCATTTTATTTTAGAGTGGGTTCTTTTTTCGTCTGAAACTACTTGATCTGAAGAAAAATACTTTCTCATATCCAGAAAAGCTTTATGCATGTATTGGGTCCATTTTTCATGTAGTTTAATTTGTAGTTGGTCTTATTTCCAGAAGTTCTAATAACCACTTGGACTTAATATCTGCAGTAATTTCTTTTTGGTTGTATTGCCTATGTTTATGGGTTTGATCCCAGGCTGAGTGAAACCAATGGCTTCTAGAAATAGGATCTGGCATCTAGTCAGGGGCTTGTGTAAGAATGGAGAAGGGTTAACATACTTTTTTCACAGTGTCCACTGAAAGACCAGATAAACAGCTGAAGTTTTGATCCCAAGGGAAATCAATATTGTAATCATCATCACCAAAAAAAAATGGATTAGACTAATTATTGACAAATAGAAGTAGAGGTTGTAGACAAATGAAGTTAGACCATGTGGACTTGCACTAACTGTTAATACAACCAAGAGGTTTACAGACCGAATGAGGGTGTACTGTGTTTATGCCAGCAGGGAATTGAGGAGATTCACTGGATCCGTCCCGATTCGAATTTCAGTATTTGTTTCCAATTAAAATTACTTTTACACGTATCTTGTTTTTATGAGATATTGAGGAAACCATATCTTGTCCTCAATTCAGATTTAAAAAAAAAATCTATTTCATCCATGGTTGGACGAATGACACAATAGCAGTATTTCCAATGAACAAGTATGATTAGTAGATTGATGAAGATGCATGTCTGAAGACCAAATTTGAAGTAATACCTCGGTCACATTTGTTCTACGGCGGCCGTACGGCGAATCGAAAACAGCCGTTTTTTTAGAGCTGCATATATATGTAGTTTGAATAGAAATGAATAAAACGGCCGTTTTAGACTCGCCGTACAGCTGCCGTAGAGCAAATGTGGCCGAGGTATTAGGACATTTTTTTTATCACCAATTGAGAGCAAAGAATAAAAAAGATCATTGATCTTTAATAATATGGCATGTCCCTTTTGAATTCTTGAAGAGAAAGTATCCTTTACTCTCTTGCCTCATACATATAGCATGACTATGAATTATTTTGGAAAGTAGGGGTTACCTCAGGATTTGTGGCTGAATCAATGAGGCATGAAAGAGTCCAAAATTGAGTGGATACATGAAAGATGTGAATTTTTATATAGGGGTAACAAATGGTGATGGTGGGTTAAGATCACATTCAGGACAGACATTGCGTGGAAAGTGAATGGACAAAAAAAAAGGACAGAGAAGAAAGATAGAAATCCAGAATTTTGAGCAGACTTTATCTGTCTGTGTATGTACTAGCCTTGAAGAAATTCACATGGATACTTTTTGTCATGTGTCATCGATATGGTGAGATTTACTGTATGACATTTAGTGTAAAGTATACATGTAAGGCCTTCCTGAATGTAATATCCATGCATTGAGCACTATAGGCCTATGATATGCAGTATTCAATATTGAACAGGACCCAATTAGTATAGGCAACTACACATCCAGCTAATTTTCAGTTCTAATGATATATTATCCATTAAGTACTGCAAACATATGAAATAACTTTGCTATCAACTTACCAGATGACTTTTGAAGTTTCCATTCTAAAGTTCAGCTTGATGATGTGCGTGGTGCAGAGTTGCAGAGATGGCTAACTTGTCAGCCATGTTGATTTGATGGAAGACAGTTCCATTGCCTATGACTCGCTATTTAGCACCCATGCTCTGCCAGAATTTGACAAGTGGGGATGGACAGAACCCAAGCAAAGTGTCCCCTATGCGAATGGCTCTGGCCAATCACGTCACTCAAAAATGAGGAAGGGGCTAAAAGGTGTCGCATGGGGTTCTCTTCCTGGATGCGGTAATTTGTTGAGCGGAAGTCTGCTGATAACGGGTAGCGACTTGAACGAGAGGAAGCCATTGATTCTACCCTTCACAGTAGCAAAGACTAAAAAAAACCTTTCTCTGTATCTTTCTGGAGAGCTGGATAAGGGGGCCAGCATAATACTGTGTGTGTTTGTGCCATCAATGATATACGCTTGTCTAACACGGTAAAGTCTAGCCTAATCACAATAACAGTAGTCAGCGTGAATCGATTGGCCTCACATGGCTTTCACCCCAAATACTGTGCCAACGTCATACTTGTAGGATTACTCTGATAGGCCAATGGGGCTTAATGTTCTTACTATCACCCATGGTTCAGAAGGAAAACGACTTTCACAACTTGACCTTGTCAGGGATATTTTTGTCATTCTTTTGGCAGCTCTTCTTTAAATTAGCACATTTTGTTTGAAAGTTGGAAACACTCACTGCATACTTGCTGGGTAGGCTACTTTTGAATGAAATGAAACCTGATGTCATTTGTTATTCTGGAACAACAAAAGAGAATTTCATGAATTTATACTTCATGCAATTCAGTGTGTTTGGAAAGTATAACTAGTGAGACTTGCATGCAGGCAATTTTGCTGATATAAAATAGTGGTTTGAAAAGAAGAAAGTCAAATTTTCTTTCATGATTGTATCGTGATTAGACTTGATAGACTTCTATTTTTTTGGAAAAAGACACACTTTGTTTTCTAATAACATGGCTTCTGGAAAGGATTCAGGCGGAAAAGATGGCAAGTTTGAGAAGGACATTTCACTAATAGTCAAGTGCCTCTTGAAAGGGCCTCTTCCATCAAAGAAGAAAATCATGAAGAATGGAAAGGACAGCCCTGATTCAGGATTTGATGAAGAACAAACAAAAAGACCAAAGAAGACGCCACCTCCACCCCCTCCTCGACCCACTAAGCCAGCACCACCATCGCTGCCCCCTCCCCCTCCACCACCTGCTAAAGAGAAGGATATACCTCCCACCTCACCAAAGCACCCTACCCATCCACCCCCAGTACCACCACCAAAGAAGAAGGATGAAAAAACTGCTCAGCTTGTGGACAGCAGCACAACTAAACTTGCAAAGGATCAATTGCAGAAGAAGCAAGAGGAACAAAAGCAAAAACCTCTTTATGTGAAAAAGAAAGGTATGTACAATGTAATTAGATAAAAGTTTACAAGAGAATTTTATCTTTCTGTATTGGCTGATTATTCTATTTTCATATTATTTGTTCACAATCAAAGCAGAGTGTTTTTGCAATATTCCAGATATGGGAAGCAAATAATTTATTTTTTGAATTGTACAATCATGTTTGCTGTTATTTATTTATTCATTTTTAATTTTTGTATGTACTTACAGTCTTAGGAGCATACCGTACTTGTGAACAATATAGTGAAGTCTTTGATCATTTGAGAATACCTCCGTTTGGTATTAAGTGTTTTTGAATATTTTTCAGAAAGGATACTAGGAGTATTCCATTTCACTGTGAATAATAGTCGCCCAGTATATGAAGGGGAAGGCTACTTATAAATATATCTTTGATGAATATTTTTCTTTCTAATATGATACTTTCTGTATTGAAAATTGCAAGATAATATTTCTTGTCCCGTTTAATCCTCTAAAAGAACAGGAGTTACCATATCTAGACAAAAGAGGAAGTGATACTAGTTATCAATTATGACTTTACATGACACTCCTGTTCCATATAAAGTCACTATCACATTTAATAGTTGATATAAGTACTTAGCAATCATTAGACTCGTCTGAAGCCACCAGAGGTAAAGGTACTCATAGGATGTGATAATTACAGAGTAACTTGCAGTGTCTAACTGTCTACGCAGGAAATCTATATCAGCTGATGTATAGTGCATTTACTGTTCTCTCTCAACTTATGGAAAGTTACTTGCAGTAGGGATGCCCTTTAAAACCTAAAATTGTGAAAATTGATGATCAATTCAATATGTGTTCATATTGCTTTTGACTTAAAGGAATCATGAATGTACATACCATGTCTGCCTCTGTTTACCACTTCAGACCCACAATAGAGACACAATTGACCTTTCCATTCAAATTTCACACCCCATTGTGCTTTATATGTTTCTTCTTTTTATAACAATTTCATAAATAGTTTATACTCTATGCTTTGGACAAAACATAATCCAGTGTATATTGGCCTCTTTTTATGTCTTTTAGTCTAGACCAAAAAGCCTGAATTCACAAAGGTTGTTTTTAAAATCATTGGTTAAACCCATAATTTACGCAGATTTTCTGTATAAATTATGCTTATTTACTGTGTATATAAAAAAATGTCCAATGCTGATGCGCGCTTTTGTCACAGTGTGCCAAATTGACACCCATGCTATTTTATTAATGAGTCCACCGTTTTGAAACAGTGGACTCGTGAATGAAATAGCATACTTAACCATGGCAACAGGCGTCAATTTGGCTCACTGACAAACGTGCGCATCAGCATTGGACATTTTTAATACACGTGGTAGATAGGCGTAATTTATACAGGAAATCTGCATAAACCATGGGTTCAACTGATGGTTTTAAAAAGCACCTTTGTGAATTCGGGCCAATGTGTATGATTTTTATTCAGAATCCCATCAAGCTTCATATTAAACTTGGAGATTGATCTAATGTGCTACATGACTGAAGGACTACTGATTTTGTGTCTTTGATATTAATTCATAGTTTCATAGCAAAACAATATATTCTTGGCGGGACCTCCAAATTTAGTTTTAAGCATTCACATCGATTGTTTTATAGGAATATAAAGCTATTAATAATCATTGATTAATGATCATTTGAAAATTGACCTTGATCTTCTGACGTCATTTGTTGACATCAATTCCATAGTCACTATTTACATGCCTTACTATTAACCAGAAAGTGAAATATTTTTTAAAATTTATACAGCTACTGATATTGATTGGAAGTTATTTAAAAGCAAAATCTCTTTTGATTATGAAGGTAAGACATTTCCTGTCCTTTCCTTGTTACGTTAATTGCAAGTGTGCCCCCTCTTGTCAAGATGGTGATATTAGAAAAAAATTAGAAAAAAATTCTGCCGAGAGTAATTAGTGTATCATAATTCCATGCTTATTCATTTTTGTAGCCAGGACAATGTATGTACAGAAAATTGTGCTTCAGTGTATTGTCTTTACTTATTGGTAAACTATAACAAAATTTTATTGATTTATGATGGTCCCAAATATTTCCATTTTCAGATAATTGCAATATATATGCACCAAGAGGGAATTCTATCGTGTTTGGGAGTGCAAAATGAATTCTTTGTTGTTTGAATTTCTGCCCCTTGGCAACTGACTCACCCCACCCCATTGCCCTGAACTGTCCAAGATCTAATTGAAAGGGCTGGAGAATGTCCCAAAACAGAATTTCCCAATTACCTACAGATAAATGTAATACATGTAGGCCCTATATTGATTGTCTTTGAATCTCTGTGTCAATTGTAAAAAAAAAAATAGTAATTGAAATTGAATTTCATTAATTTCATTAGTCAAAGGGGTGGGGAAGGGGGAGCAGATTGGGTATAATTTTGACTGTTTCAGGAAAAATTTTGGGTTTTTTCACATTTAATCCTACAGTGCCCCACTATTGTAGCAGGTGGCAGAGTTTCATTTTCTAGACAACTCTTTGGTCCACCTGTTACCATTAAAGACAATCAGACTTCATTTCATTTTCACACCAGATACATCACAGTTATTTTAAGGTTGAAACTAGGTCTTGTTAAAATTGTAGTCAGACGATGATGTCTGACATCTGTAGGCTGTCTCCGGGTGGTTCATGTAGTTAATTAAAGATTTTTAAAGGAGAACTATATAGATTATGAATGTGGTCTTATTATATGTCAATGGAAAGGTAATGATGTGGGGATTATCAGTGGGTCATTCAAAAATAACGAAAATAATACATAAGGTGAAAATCGCAGATTAAAAAACGCTCAAAATGCCTCTCCGAAATATGCCTCACATCGGTCTCTGAATTGACTTGAATTTGATGACGTCACTTTCTGTACGAGATGCGTGATTGGCTCTCCCACGTGAAGCTCCACTTGCATGCAAAACCTGTTGCGAGGGTACGTTTTCTCCACACTGTCACTGAATACTTCGATCACGAAATGAAAGAATACCCAGAATTTTATCTAGATTTGGATTTTCAAATTGATGATTTTGAAGATGAAGAGAATGATGGTGAAATGAACAACAAAGTGACGTAGTTGGAGGTAAATTGGGGGAATTACGCCGATGATGATGAGTCGGACAATTCAACTTGCAACACGATCACATGCCGATTCGCTACCTAACTCATGCAGCTGCTAAGTGCTAGCTACACCGCGCGGGCCAAATTGAATTCATGAAAATGAATTACCACACTGTCCAGACAGAGTCTCTTACCTCTGTGACTATGAAGAAGGAAAATAATGATAAAACTGTACTTACAAACAAGTGAATGTAATCCGAACCTGAAGGCAACTCAACGAATAGCAGCAGACGATATGCACCGACGATAAACTTCATGCGGCTGGGATAGATTGTCACTCGTTCTGTTAGATGTAATTTTTATCTCATTAATTTGACAAAATTACGAAACTCGGGGAATTATTTATCTATATAAAAATATAGTAACATCTCGTATTATTTTTTAAATTACGATAAAACCTTTTAAAAGCTCGTATATGTGATCGTAATCAAAATCACAAACATGCCGTATTGCTTGCTCGCCTTGGCTGAGAGAGTAGATCTATGCACGTGTTGCACAGCTCTCAATCAAGCTACGCATGTTGGGGATCTTTTACATCTAATTTTAATTTACCTCAACGTTTTCCTTCAAAAAACGTTTTATCATCTTTTTTTTATAAATTATACGAGATGTTACTATATTTTTATATAGATAAATAATTCCCCGAGTTTCGTAATTTTGTCAAATTAATGAGATAAAAATGACATCTAACAGAACGAGTGACAATCTATCCCAGCCACATGAAGTTTATCATCGGTGCATATCGTCTGCTGCTATTCGTTGAGTTGATTTGCCTTCAGGTTCGGATTACATTCACTTATTTGTAAGTATAGTTTTATCATTATTTTCCTTCTTCATAGTCACAGAAGTAAGAGACTCTGTCTGGACAGTGTGGTAAGTCATTTTCGTGAATTCAATTTGGCACGCGCGGTGTAGCTAGCACTTAGCAGCTGCATGAGTTGGTAGCGAATCGGCATGTGATCGTGTTGCAAGTTGAATTGTCCGACTCCTCATCATCGATTCCCCCAATTTACCCCCAACTACGTCACTTTGTTGTTCACTTCATCATCATTCTCTTCATCTTCAAAATCATCAATTTGAAAATCCAAATCTAGATAAAATTCTGGGTTTTCTTTCATTTCGTGATCGAAGTATTCAGTGACAATGTGGAGAAAACGTACCCTCGCAACAGGTTTTGTATGCAAGTGGAGCTTCACGTGGGAGAGCCAATCACGCCTCTCGTACAGAAAGTGACGTCATAAAAAAATCCCCAATTTCGCGGACGTAATTCTGCGTGTTTAAAGCATTCAGAGAGAGAACTTTAAACTATCAATTAACTGAGTTCCATCGGTCTCCATGATAAATGATGTACACCATCGTGTTCTCCTTATTTTCTCCTTTGATTTGATATATGATTCTCCATTTTTACGATTTTCAATATATTTCTCCTTTAAGAATGGAGTTCCCATGCATGTCATATGACTTCATGTTCAAATGAGAAATCACAAGATTTAGATATGACTATTTATGTGATATAAATAAATGAAACATATTTCAAATACCTGTAGAATATTGATAACATTAATAGATGTTAAAAATCAGGTGTGCATCGGCCAAACACAAATATAATGTAGGCCTACATGTTTCTTGCCCCCCCCCCTCCCCCCATTGGAATTCCCAGGCAAGCAAAGAGGTTGTCGTTTTATTGAAATGCAATTACAAATGAACACTTGAAGATCTGTAGTCTGTATCTGATTTCCATGGAGATTTCCAGTCAGTAGCAGTCGTGCTGTAAATGCTCACTAAACGGGAAGCTTGAGACTTTGCTTTGAGAGAGGCAGAGTCTCTAGAACTTCCTGGCCTCCTAAATTATGTCTTGGTTGTCTTCCTCTACTTGCAATGCCTATTTCCCCCTACTGCTAATCTCTCACACTCTCTCTCTCACTTTATCTTAGTTATGACTTTTCCATTATAAGTACTTGTGAGACAGTAACAGACAGACATTTGTTTTCATCAAAATAGGATATTGAAAGAAAGAGAAAAAAGAGAACAGCCATATATTATTTGATGTGTAAGTGGCTGCATAGAATACTCTGCCGTATCAGCAGTTGAGCAGACTGAATGAATAAACAATAGTGAAAGAGAGAAGAGCAATAGATAAAGTGAAATAAACTAATGTGCTTTGTTTCAGCTGTGTTATAAATGAGTCACCTGGCTTGGACGGCAAATGTAATTATGTTTCTGCTGATATCACAGTGTGTCAGGCAGCCTATATTGATAACCCAGAATTATAATAGGTCTTTTTGCGATGGTCTGTGCAAGTCTGTTTAGAATTTGTTCAGACTTCAGGAAACAGTCATGACTATTTGTTCTTCAGCAGTGTCATTGTGTCTTTGTTTTGTTTTTTCCTTTGTTTTTTGTTTTTTTGCATGAAATTACAACTGATTTTGTCCAGTCTGAAGGTACAAGTCTTGTCAGGAAAGTTACATGGTATTGGTAAACAGTATAATATTGATGATGATGATGGGGATGAGGAAATATTAATGACAACAACTACAACAGCAATAATAATAATGATAACAGTGATAATACTAGAACTGCAATCGTTTCCGAACGATGTGCATGCATTGACGCGTCTGATTGAAAGGTCAAGTCCAACTCAGAAAAATCTTGATTGGAATCAATAGGGAAAAATCAGACAAGCACAATGCTGAAAATTTCATCAAAATCGGATGTAAAATAAGAAAGTTATGACATTTCACAGTTTCGCTTATTTTTAACAAAATAGTTATATGAACGAGCCAGTTACATCCAAATGAGCTAGAGAGATGATGATGTCACTCACTCAAAATGGCGCATGCACTGTCATGCATGAATGATTTTAGAAAATGAAATAAGAGGTACACAATAATGCATCATGGACAACATGTCTACCAAATCGGAATGAATTTGGATGAGGAGCGGAGGCAGGGGGAGGACTAACAAAAATTACATGTTAATCAAAGTGGATTTTGGTACATTGTGCCCTCCATAGGAAGTTACATTCTTGAGTCAAACAGATTTCGTCCATTTTTAGACCAAATGGCCGCTCAACAAAGAGAGAGAAGGGATAGAAAGACACAGAGAGAGTGATATGAATAAGCTACAAATTTCCCTGACAGTTCATTAACGTAACTCAGTGTAAAGTATACGTATCAGAACGATGTGCATGCATAATACGTTATGCCATAGACATTGTATACAATTATGTTATTGATAATGTGTGCATTCTGAGTAGTATACCATTTGTTCAGATTGGCTTATCTTGAAATTTTCTGTTGTAACCTATGTCATATTTGGTATCACTGGAAAGAGCATTCCAATGCGGTGACATTAATACCACTTTTATGTGTGCTCAAGCAATAGACCGGAAGTAAATGCCATATAAAGAAAGACATTAAAAATGACAGTTTTGCACAATAATTTTGAGCTGACGTCAGCTCTATGTCAGTTTCTGTCACAAAAGGTTAACGAACGGTTGAAGTATATATCAATACTCATATCTGCCAAGTTAGAAAGGATAAACTTAAATAATAAGGAAATAAGAGCAAGTTCAAGTTGTGCTGGCATTATAGTGCATTTTTGCGTATTTTGCTGATTTTCGGGAGCATTTTTCAGATATTTCGTCAGTGGTAAGGTATATATTTTTCTAAATGGCATGAAAGAGCATATCTTGAACACCCTAAATCTAAAAAAGGGTACGGGTTTGGCCATGCATGACGAAATGAGGAGCATTCAAAGATAAGCGTTTTTGAAACTTTAGAGGGCGCTATTTCACTAACGAAATTCAGTGATGCGTGAAAACTAACTCGTAAGTATGATATGGTACCAGTATCAATTCCTGAAAAATATGAGCTCGAAATGAATAAAAACAATAAAGTTATGGCCATTTTACGATTTTTTTGACTTTACATTTCAATAAATGTGACGTTTTTGAAGGAAGGCTATTTCGGATTTGAATTTAGGGCATGAAGATGGCATTTTGAAGGTCAGGTTATACGTCGCAGATGATGGAGCAACTCTTTGACTATCTATAGCAATTTGTTAGAAGTTTGTAGCATGCAGGATGCGGGAGTTAGGACGAGATTAGTAATGGTATGCAAATGGACTTGAAATTTACAAAATGGCGCCTAGATGGTCATGCATGAGTGATTTTGGGAAAAGGAAGACGAGGGGCACAACTAGGGATGCTGGACAACATGTCTACAAAGTTTGGATGAATTTGGATGAGGGACGGAGCCAGGGCAGAGCTAACAAAAACCATGTGTTAAACAAATGGGATTTTGTGGAAGAAGAAGAAGAAGAAGAAGAAGAAGAAGAAGAAGACGACGGAATAGGAATACGGAACAAGAACAATGCATTGTCGCCAGTGGGCGTCAATGCAAATAGTGATGAAGATGATGATGCTGCTGCTGATGATGATAATGATAATTGATAATTGCAAGTTGTTTGTATAACTTTCAAAGAAGCCACTGATTAATAAGATGGAGTACATTTATGCAGTTTCAGAAATAAACCTTTCTAGAAATAAATATGTTAAATTATCTGTTTTGTCTAACTACATGTATAGAAACTACAGAAAACAATCTCGGCCTAGTTGCATGTCACATATTTTCTAAAATTATAGGCTGTGTTTATCCCTTTAAAAGGAGACGTGCATGGTTATAGGATTCCCAATCCACTCCAGATGTTGAAATTGTCTTGTCTATAAAAGAATCCACAGCCATCTTGAAAACCAATTCAGTCACTGTCACCTTAGACCTTCTCTACTATGAGTCTTCCTTTGAAGTTGATGTAGTGTCATCTTCGATAGATGACAAGAGAATGGCTCCTCTTTTATACCACTCCACTCTTTTCCTCTTGCAATAAATTGAAGAAGAATGAAAAGTATACCAACAAGATTTTCAAACTTTTGGGCTAAGGGTGATGTGTTCTTGATTAAAGCCAAGCATTGAAATAAGATTCTGGTTTGATGTATCAAAATCATTGCCCAATAATTTTTTTGCCAATTATAATTAATTGATCTATTACCAGGTCATCTTTTTAGTGTTTTGGACAAAAACATGAATGCCTACATGTACATGGTACATGTATTTGTTTAAGAAAGAAAATAAAATATTTTGGGCTTATTTTTTTTTTTTAAACCAAATGATTAATAGATGAAGGGGTTATCAGGTTATCGACATTAAGATTTCATCATCAAATGGGCATTAGCCAAAGTATTATTGGACCATGTTGCAATTCATGACTATTGTGACAGATGTGAGGGAGTGAAAATAATGTGGTTTGAAGATAGTTATTTACATATACTGGTGTGAGATGTCACACCAAACATGAAGTCACAATGTACACTGACTAACTCTCAATCCATCAATCTGATATAACAATTGAATGGATTTGAATGGAATGTATTAGACATTTAGACTACAATTGGGGTTAAAGTCCATGTTTGTTTTAATCTCTACAGTGGTAAATGTTGATCTATAAAAATACCTTCTTTAATTATTCTGCTATTAAATTTCGGGTGACACAACATTTGCTTCGGTGACAATTGCTCTGGGCTTTATTTCGTCTAAGATGGGTTAGGGTTGCAATAGGGTTTTATGTTAGGTTTCATAGGGTTAGGTTTTAAGGAGAATGAAACTCTTGGAGCAAGTTAGCTTTTGTGAAAGCAGAAAAATCAAAGAATAAGATCAACAAAAGTTTGAGTAAAATAGGACTAGCAATAGAAGAGTTATGAGCATTTGAATGTCGAGATCACTAATGCTATGGAGATCCTCCCATTGGCAACGCAACCAAGATCTATGATATCACAGATGAACAACTCTCCCCTTTTGGACACTGAAAATATACCCCAAAACATCTCTTTTTGCTCTTTCTAATCATATGACAAACGATTCATCAATGATATAATGTTGTGAAACCTCTGTACTTGTCCTCTCATAAAGAGAACACCTCACCTTGTGATAGATTCTATAAAAGTGAGAATATAAGTGAAATAAGTACTAAAGCAATGAGGGAGTTGTACGTGTGTGACATCACAGATCTTGGTCGCATTGCCAATGGGAGGATCTACATGGCATTAGTGATCTCAATATTCAAATGCTCATAACTTTCTTATTATTCATTCAATCTTCCTCAAACTTTCAACAATATGTTTCTTTGATTTTTCTCTTTGATATGGATTCAGCTGGTTTCAAGGGTTTCATTCTCCTTTAAGATAGGGTATAGTGTTAAATCCAGGGTTGAAGTATAATGGTCATTTCATTAATGTGTGGAGTTTGCAGCGAAGCAATTGTCGCCAGAGCAAATGTCATGGAACCAAATTTCGAAGTGACATGTTCTACCTGTTTACCGAAAAGAGTGCTCATCTAATTTCTTTTGTTAATCTAGCCAATTATCTATTTGTATTATGTTGTAGGGTTTTTTCTGGGGAGTTTGTTAGTTAAATCATGATTTCTCATGTCATAATCATTATCTAGATATGATCTCAGATAAAAACTCCAAATAAATCAAGTCACTTGTCATCATCTGATCATTCAAGATTTATATTTTTTCTTAATTTTCTTATTGTTTTTGTATACAGATAGATTGAGTCTGTATGACATTCTTTGTATTTTTAACTGTATTGTTTATCACTTTCCTTGAAACCAAATTTATCTGAATAAAATTGTCATTAAGTTTAAATCAATTTATTGGTACTGCTTTCACCAGGGATAGTGTAAACTGCGTCATATGCATTTACAACTATGCACTTTCCTAAAGATATCTTAGGTTTGTTTTTACCTTCATATGATAAATAGAAGAATCACCATATGATGAATAGGGGCCCCCACTTGTTCACCACCAGAACAACACGTCCCATTGCCAAACTGTCTACAGATGTGCTGGAAAAAGATAACTGAATTCATTTGTGGGTGTCACATATCTGGCATGCAGACCGTGGAATGTAATTTAATATGCCATATTGCTGTGTTTGTAATGCAATATGTTTTGTTTTTTGTTCTAAATCATTCAGTATTGCTTGCCAGCGTTGATTATTTTTGTTTTTGCTGAACTTGACACTAGCTTGTGAATGTTGCTCCTGCCAGAGTACATTGTACATGTACTTCAAAGTATTGACAATTATACATTTGAATATATCATATATTTTGCGAAGCCACCACCCATACTGTAGATTACTCAAGACGTCCAAAGTTGAATCATACAAGAGAAGTGTGAGAAACTTTTTTTCCAGGTACTTCATACTGTGTGGACTTCAGAACTAGAATCTTCTTTATATTTAATTTCCACTGCATTGTGTATTAGAGATTCTGTTTGAACAAGTCTTGTGCACCTTTGAATAACAAGTATCAGTTTACCAAGTCTTGAAGCCTTTGCATATGGAGTAATAAGGACTTCAAACAATTGTTCGTGACTGTCCTATCATTCATGCCTATTTTGAAGGGACTGTTTTCATTCTTGTCAATTACAAAGAACAGTTTTGTTTGAGCTCTTCATGACAGTGTCAAGTAAATTGGATAAGTGGATCTAGTTTTTAGGACAGAGCTCAAGAAAGAACTCCAGCTATCCATTCCGAGGACACTTATATAACTATAATGGTAGTCTTAATGTGGAAACTTTAATTTGCATTTCACGAAGTTGAGCTTCTTTAATCTTTGTTGTATTGAATACCAGTAGATAAGAGACTGCCATTGATATATTCTTATAGTCATCCTTCCTTGTAACTGATTGCTGTAACCAGCTCCTTATTTCCTTTCATCCATTAGAGAATATTACTTTTTACATATTCACAACCCTAGGAAGCAAACCAAATAACAGTTCCACATCTTATTATCTGTTTTGACTATCAATAGCACCCATGGAGGATATCTAATATACTAGTCAACACAAAATTAATGAGCTGGGCAGTGTTTATTCATTAAACCCTCACTGGCCACCCCTCTGTATCAATCAGACAAATGTGTGAGTTTCCATTATTGCCTTTGCACCCCTTTTGCCCGTCATCTGCCTGAGCGAAAGGTCAGAAGCCCTTGAGATTCTCCATCGATGATGATTGACTGACGTAGGGGGATCCTTCTACTACCAATATAGAATTCACCCACCATCTGACTTCATGTATCAACCTTGGATGGGCGTGTGTATGCATGCATCGATCTGTCCTGCTTGCTAGTCACATCCATACCTTGGATTAGAAGATGCAGTCAACAGTTCATGCTGGTTCACTCTTGATTTGGAATTATTGATATTGATGCTCGCCTTTCTATAACAAAATAATCCAATCATTTGAAGTTGATGAATCTCTGTGGTATAAAAGCTTTGGAGCACCTTGGTGATATAGGCCCAACTGTTGTGATGGTTTGACCTGGAGTGGATTAGGAAATGATTTTTTTTATTTCAAAGATGGGATTAAGGATTAACGATTAAGACATCTCTTGGATTAAATGCTTAGTTCAGTCATAGTGCTATGCTCAGCCATAATCAGAGGAAGTTCCAGCGTGGCCTTTGTCTCATGCAGGAGTTGTACTAAGTTCGAATAGTGTCACTCTTGTCAGTTTGATATTTATAAAGTACAGGCGACTTCAATCATTCAATTTACCTTCTTCTCCATGTTGGATTGTCCTTGTTTTATTTTGATGAGGTGAAGATAGGATGTTGATAATGAGTGCTGAAATTGAAATGGCTTCATTCAGATTGAGTGCTGTCTGAATCTGAATACATGCCAGCGAGAGATAACATTGCTGCCAGACCATATGCAAATTCAATTGAAGCACCTTATTCTCTGAATTTGTGCTACTCCCATCTGAAATTGTGTTTGAGCTTGTGAGATTCCTTATGACAGTCTGCACACTTAGTTAACCTGTAGCTGCACGACATCTTATTTTGAAAGATTGTTGTTTACGTCAGAAACAAAACGGTTCCATCTTGATGATTTATTTTGCATCATGCATGCTTTCATGAAGCTACCATTGTCGGTGGCTGCATGCTAGATTCTTCTTGCCTTGTATTCTTTCATGATTGTAATATAGAGAAAGTTTTCCTGAAGGCATAAAGAATCAATCAATACTCTTGAGGGATAGGAAGGTTCATCATATGCAATCATCTTCTCACCATCCCAGTGAAATATTTATTGAAATTGTAAGAAGGGACTGAGATAGGAACTGCATACTGTAGTACATTTATCTGTTGAGTTTCTTGTGCATGTGCAGACCTTACCAAATTTCTTGGTGCTTTTACATATTATTGGATAATAACAAACATGGATTATAAGCCTTCTGCAATACCAGTGCCACGCAGATCGCTTTTCACTCCAAGATATCGTAAGTATATATTTTGGCACTCTTTAATTCAACCTTCACATTTTTTTTTCAATTCAGTATTGAATTACACTACTGTACTTTTGAAAATTTTATTTTGTGTGTGTGGGGAGGGGGGGGGGGGGTGGTATGCAAGGATGATACCTTATGTACCTGCAGAAATACATGTACATTATTGCTCAAACGAACATGTTAAAATGAATTGAGATGAAAGTTGTATTTGTTTTTGAATTATATGAATTTCAATGCAGCGTGTCCTTTACTATTCAAATGCATGGAATGATGATGATATCGATGCCTTTGGTAAATGACAAAGTTATATAGAGTGAGTAATCACGCTTGTGAATGAATGCATTGCATTTGAAGGTCTCTGAAGGCACATTATTGTATAATTTATTAATGGCAGTCCCCAAATAATCATCTCTTTTCATCAGCATATTGCAATTCCAGATAAGTTCAGGCTTCTGTTAATGTAGACTACACGATGAACAAACTTCAATGAATATGAATTATGCCCTCATTATAATACAGTTATTGTGGGTGTCACAACCTTCATGCTATTTACAGGTGATAAGTCATCAAAGTACTATTCCAACAAGGTAATTGAATGCAAGGTTTATGATCAAAGTGCTTTTTTTTCCACAGGTAGCTGTCAAATTCTATTTCCGTCATCCAATTCTGTGTATATTATTTGACAGGCTTCCTTCCATGAAAATGCAATTCAACAGCGACATTCGTTGACAATACAAAATATCAAATAATTGACTTGCAATTATATTTACCTGGGCAGCTTGATGCTCTCATTTATATTTCCCATTATCTGTGAAATTATCAATTTTACCTTCTAAATCTGATGGTGGGGATTCATGATATTATGGCAGAAACAGACTACACTGTATACATACATATTACGGTAGTCAGTGCATTTCTATATTCTGTTTTATTATGATTTTTTTTTAGAAAACTGTTTTGCGTTGTGATATTGCTATAGAAATTGCAATGGGAATATGAGATCCTGTTAAAAATGGTGCATTTGTGATTGTAGTCAGTTCATTTGAATTGAATATAACTGATATTACATGTACAATTTACAAAAAAGTAAAGAAATACAAATATGCCCATATTTTGAACTCAAAGTTAAACCTAAAATATGTTTTTTTAAATAGTGAATCACCTATGGGTAGCCGAAGGTGACACAAATCTCTTCAACAAGATGATCAATATATCATCACAATTGGCACTTCAAGCATTGCAACACCACATTGGATTAAGAATAGACATTTTCCCTCACCATGAAAACATGAGAATGATCCCAGTAAATTCACAAAATGTGTGACACTTAAAACTTCCATTATTTTAGATTTTACTTTGCTACAAAAGCAACTCAAATGCAACTACTTCTTTTCATAAACAAAATTGATGGTGCATGAACATGAACTAGTTTGTTTATTTAATATCTATAGACTTTTTATAATATGGAATGAATACTAGTACACATGTCAAGGAATGCATGCACACGCGACACAGCATCACATGTCTGTTATAGCGTTCCACCATGGAACATAACACCCGAGCCTTAATTAGCTCTCAATATAGCCTGCCGAAAACCTTGATTTGGTTAACCCATTACAGGCCATGCCAGAGATAACTCCTTTAATCTACCATTGAAATAGCAGCCACATGTGTTTCATGAGTGATGCCATTACATGATAAGGTTGCTATTAAATAGCAACCTTCCATTCCATTTTACAAGAAATGTCCTAGTAATGCTTTGAGATCATTTTTACTATAGATTATTGTCTATTACAGTATATTTCATGTTTATACTCTCCCTTTTTTGTCACTAGTCAAATAAACTATTATGAGAAGTACTGTTTTCAGCAATGATACTTGATAAGTAATGTACATGTATTGTTTATTCATCATTACTCATCTACATCTTAATTATAACTATATGGAAATATTTTGTTGCCAATTTAAGGAGTGTATATTTTGAGTGATCAGGAAAGAGTCCATGGATTTTTACTTGTCCAGAGATATTTCTATTCAGTGCAGACTTCTTTACACAGGCAAAAGTAATTGAAATTCACATTGTGTAGAATTATTACCCTTCAAAATATTTTTATTGGTGTTCAAGATTACTGTTCTCTGAATATTGAATTTCAGTGATGCCAAGTGTTGATAACCCAGATAGAAATAATCCATCAGATTGCAGCCTAGGTCTACATAAAATAAAGTCATTCAAATCATTCCTTTCTGCTGATAATAATCATTGCGCAAAGAAGCCATGTAATGCTGATTTAAGATATGTTCTGTAGACTTTATTACTAAGAAATTGGTGGGGGGGGGGCAGAAATGGGTTAACTTCATATAACTTAATATTTTATGTAGGGTTGCTTTCAATAATGTTGAGCCAAGTAAATTTAATATCTTACATTTTGTTTCATTAAGTTATAGTTACAAATGAAATAAGTTTATAAGTTGCCAATGTTTATGCAGATCTGAAATTAGTGCTTTAATTCAAAGATCAGCATTTTTAATCTTAATAGCATTGTCATGTTTTTGCCTATATATCGTAACAATCTTCCCCTATTTCTATTTTTCATTTCAGCTCCTGCTAAAACATCAGCATCACAAGATGAGACTGACAGTAAGCCTGTAAGTATTACTTTAATAGGATGATACATGTAACTTAGAATCAATCTAGAAACACATTATTGCATGGGTAGTGTGTTTGTCGAGAACCCAAATGGATATGTTTAATGATAGGAATTAATACATTGTATCATCAGATGCTGTCTTGGTGCAAGATTGATTTTAAGAATGATAATAAAAAATGATTTAAGTTGGTGTCACATACACATACACATGTAGCACATTGAAAATCATCATAGATTTGAACATTCTACATCCTTGTCATCACCTTCATTAAATCATTGCAGACATCCATTCATGATACTCTCCATGTTTTTATTTGTAAGCATCATATAGTGTTTTGGATTTTCATCTTTCATTTATAGGATTATGGGTTCAAATTCTACCATAATGTATTAATTATCTTCTTATAGCTAGAACTTTAATTTCTTAAGAAATTAAAAACATTAATATTAAAGATCAACTTTACTACTCCACTTCCAGAAGAAACATGGGTGAAATGAAAAGAAGAAAGAGACGCCTGACAATTCATCTCATCATTCTTTATCCTTAAAGCCTATCTATAGTTTTGGTAAATCCCCCATATATGTTATTATGTGAAGGATTTATTACAAAAAAATAAGATAAGACAAATTAACACATTTTCCATCAATTTTTTTTTCAACTGGGTGCCTAATTAAAATAAGACATTTGCATAAGTCCACCCTAACAAAAAGTTGATTTGAATAAAAAGAGAAAAATCCAAGAAGCATAATGCTGAAAATTTCATCAAAATCAGATGTAAAATAAGAAAGTTATGACATTTTAAAGTTTCGCTTAATTTCACAAAACAGTTCTATGCACATCCCGGTCAGTATGCAAATGAGGGAACTCACTCACTATTTCTTTTGTATTTTATTATAGGAAATATGAAATATTCTAATTTTCTCCCCATTGTCCTGTGAAACAAAGTTTTATTTCTCCCTGAACATGTGGAATTACCATTGTTTAACATTTTATGGGTCAATCAAGTTTGTCATTATTGTCAAATCTGTAAAAATTGAAATAGTGTTTAATTCAAACAATAAAAAACAAAAGAAATAGTGAGTGAGGGACATCATCGATTCTCTCATTTCCATATGACTAAATTGTGCATATAACTATTTTGTGAAAAATAAGCGAAAGTTTAAAATGTCATAACTTTTTTTATTTCACATCCGATTTTGATGAAAGTTTCAGCATATTGCTTGTCTGATTTTTCTCTATTGATTAAAATCAAAATTTTTCTGAGGTGGACTTGACCTTTAATCTTTGTCAGGAGCTTTCTAATATCAAATTACTAAATCTGTAAATTATTCACTCAAAGGCTATTAAGAAAATGAAAGCATTACTGTGAGAGGGCTCTAGATGTTGAATTAAAATCCCAATGGCTGAAAAAAATGCAAAATTTAAATTCTCCAGTTGGCCGAACACATTCAGTGACTACTACACTTGAATTTTAAATGATACTTGAGTACTATAATTTACATAACTTACCTTTATCTTTCCAATTTATGGGGCAATATAAATATTCACTAATTGATATATAGCTACATCATAAACATACTTATATTAAAACACATAATTAGTGTTCAGAATAGTTCATATCATCAGACTTCATTAGAAAGTTCATGCTGTGCTTGTGAATTGCTAAACAATAATGGCATACAGTCATGATCTAAGCAATGTGTTCACAAATAAAAACACAATTGAATAAGTAATTCAGGTATAAAGAGATGCTGAAAGGTAATTCTAGAGGGGAAATAACCCAAAGGAACTTAACATTAAAAATTACTTATTTGTGATGTGTTTTTTTTTAGGATAAGGGTTAAGATCATAAGAATGAGATACTGATTGGCAGTTTGATTACTACCTAGCTCTGTTGTTTAGAGTAAACAACTTTCTGTCAAAAAATAAAAGTATGCATTCAAGTGCCCCATGTCTTTTAGATGCTTTGTGTCATAACTCTTCATGTAGTCATTTCATTGTGATCTGTTTGTATTATGCTAGCTGTTTTGTTTCTGTTTTGTTGAATGTGCATGTTCCAGTATTATGTTCAGTTAGTACATGAATGGTTAGTGTTACATGTAGGTGCTCATCATCATTTTATTCCATATACCTATCTATTCAATGAAAGGAGTGTGAATATGTATTGAGATAGGGATGGTTTCTTATATCATGTATAGCATATCATTCAGAAAATAAATGATTAAGTGCACTTTAATTAATCAAAATTATGAATTATTTATTTAAAAGGGATTACAATGTTTCTACTAATACTATTTACATTTATTTTATTTGGCATCATATTTAACCTTCATTATAAAGGGTGAAATAAAACTTCTTTAAAGCTGTCTTTTATTCAGTTAATTATGTTTTTTTTTTTGATTTTGTTGAATGTAAACAATAGATGACATTGTGTTTTAAAGAGTTCTTGTGAATGTATTTAAAGAAGCATGCAGTTAATTTACTTGATATTCCCTCCTAATAATACATGTTAAAGAACCACGCATCTGTTGCACCTTTAGCTATTATGATTTGTATTTTGTTTTGCATGCTCTTTTACAAACGACACCCCTTCATAACCCATAACCAGTCAAAAAAATCGCGGCATTCTAAAATCGACACCTCTACATCATCATGGAACGCAAAAGCCAAAAGTGCTGTTGCGAAGAAGGTGGCCATGAGGGCCGCAGCCGAGGTGAGAGCTTGCACTTTTTCCCCTAAAAAGACTAATGCTTGCTGTGTGATATCTACTGACATTTGACCTTTGGTTTGGAGTTCTTGAAGTTCATTAGAAATGGTTGAAATCATTGCTGATCATGATCTCATTCTAGTAGTGTAACTGAAAAGGAAAAAAAATACAATCATTGGCAATTCTGATTTCTACATGTCATACTTACACATAGATTAGAGTCTCAGGTGTTTACATTCTTTATTCTCATTACTAACTCATAAATTATATAGCCTCTTCAACTTGTTATCTTTTTTGTTTCTTTTTTTCTTGAAATATATCCTGAATAGGGAATATGTATTCATGTTTACGGGTTTATTAAAACTTAGTATGCTGGAATACTCTTTCAAACTTGATTTTTTTTCCCCTTTAGATGTTGCTATCCTTATTCCTTGAGATGTATTCTTAAAACATTTATTGGTGTACAGTATCTGAGTGTAACTGGTTTATTGTATTGTATCTGTTATGATATTCTTTCTACAAATGATAACAAGATAAATGTATGTAAAAACCAAATTATAACAAGATATATGTATATTATCCCAATTATATCTTTGCTGTGGATTGTAACCGTTTGCTAATCCTTGTAGCTTTAGTTCAAACCTGTAGCAACCTTATGCTCATTTAACACTCTTTTCAATTGTGATATATAAATATATATATATCTCTCTTTTGTTAGTTGATTGACATGCCCTTGGATTTGTCATAAGGGGTTTTGTGATAATCTAATGTTTATCAATCCACAGGCTGCTGTACAAAAGACTGCTCCTGCAAAGAGGCCTACTGCATCCACAACACAACGAAAGTCCATTAGTAGACCATCAACAGGTAGATCATTATTATCACTTTATTAAATGTGCATTGAAACTACTAACTGCTTGAGTAGTCTTTATGGGCAGGTTGTCTTGATGGAAAAGACCTTATTTGGAATCATATACATTTGGAATGATGTGATGAGAATACAAAATGTACACTATCCAATCAGCTAACCTAAATCTGGGCCTTGAGGGTTATACTTGCTGAACAAGAGTTGTTGCTTAGCAGAAGGAAACATTGAAAGGGTTAAATTTACCAATATAATGCTTGTGGCAGATCAAGTAGTAGTTCAAAAAAGGAGGGGGGATGTACACATTGATTTCAAAAAGTGATGTGATTTCATGAATATATTTGTTTGTATTTTATAACTTGTGAAAATGCCTTGTTCAGAACTGAATAACAGACCCTTTCTCCTTCAGATATTGCTAGTTTGGGACAGACATATTCAATTTAAAAACTAGATTACATACTAAGTTTCTCTCCTGTATATCTCATTCTAAATGTTTATACCGATATGTGCTCATCAGGTTCCAGCAGTGGTGCAGTAGATGAGAATTACTTCCAAGCTGCCTATGAAGATGTCCCTAGTGTTTCAGTAAGTATCTCATCACATAGAGGTAACACCCTTCATTACCATACCCACATAGCAGCAAGCTCTTAGCCTGGCAAAGAGAGGTGTACCATCTACCTATTAAAGCCCTTTTATGGCGCTATATATTGTGATGTTTAGAAGGGCAGTGGCCTCATATTCTGGAACCCAAGTGCAAATTGGAGTTGATAGCGAACATTGTGAAGGAATTATTCATAACATGAAAGCTCTTTCATGAAATCGTTGTAAAGTTACTCATGATTTTATGAGTGACTAGAATATAAACCTACTATTTTCTGTAATGTTTTAGCAGAGTGTGACTGTGGATGAATTAAACACAGATGTCTAAATTAAAGTAAAACATTAAATATCTTGCATAAAAAAAAAATGTTAAAGTGTGTATGTGGATCATATTTCTTATTTAGATTACAAACACTAGGCTTTGTAGTCTTGTACTTCATGAATAGGGGTGTCTCATAAATTAATTGACAATTGCAATATGGGTGGAAAATTGATATCTTAACCACTGAGCTGACATTGAAATATCCTGATTTTGACTAACATCCCTACTTTCAGACAACATTTTTAGTAAATAATGTATTCAATGGCACAATCTAATTTTCAATTATTTACAGAACATTCCATTCATTTCTAGATAAGTCAGGAATATTTTGGCACATTATACCCCAGTCCGTTTTTATGTCACTCAGAAAGTTATATCTTAAGTCATACATAAAGTCATTTGTAAATTTGGCAAGCAACTTATTGAACCACCCAACGGTCCCTCAGAAAGGATCCAAGCCATTGATCCTGTACTTGCTTGCTTTCAAACATTTGTGCTTAACAGTTGGCCAAAATAAACACATTTACCAACTTTCATTTTTTTTTCCAAAACAGATATTCACAACAAAACAGCTGGAGGATGATCTGAGTAAGATTTCTACTATTCTAAATAATGATAAAGCAGATTGGGAACTTCGTGTGACAGCAGTAAGTAGAGATTTGTGTTGCTTGTTTACATGGCATAAATGTTCTTCAAGTTTGGTTTATTGAAGTAGCACTTGCTTATAATACATTTTAATTCAATTTCAATATTCATTCAAAATTAAAAACAATTACAAGGTAAAAATATATATACAATAAAATAGAATTTGGAGACAGCTTTGAAGAACATTGAGGTCTTGTCAAATGCTGCCACCAATATACAAACAATTAAAACCAAGTAATATACAAGAACATATGAAAGAGAGCATATTTCAAATAAATAATACAAACAAGATGATGCAAATAAAGATAAATTGAACATTTATCAAAACCTTACAAACCCTAAACGGACATAACACAATCAATATAAAGGGAAAGTACCAAAGTTATAATAAAAAGAAGAAAAATCATTAATTTATCATCAAGGTTAGACTGCAAAATTCTGTAATCCGATATCTATTGATATGTGGTCATGCCAACAGCTCCTTTGAGCAGGGGCCCAATTTTGCAATTCTGTTTAAATAAAACTAATTGGATTGCCTGATAAAAATTGTGCAATGTTCACAAGTCTTAATGAAACAGGATCCTGTTCACTAAATGGGTTATTCATATTGTTTGATCTCGTCAGAGTTTTTACTTCTAAATGAAATTCTTTCTACGTTTATCTTGTTCCTTTTGATAACCGACATGAGCACTTCAAGGCAAATTCTGTGCATATGGTCAAAGAAGTTGAAGATAGTGGGTGACTGACTTTCGGAAATATTTTTGATGCAAGACTTTATTATTTTTCTTTTTTTATTATTTTATTTTGTTCGTATATTTCATTTTCTTTTTTTTTCCTTTAATTGATGAATTTATTTATTAATTATTTTATTAATTGATGTTTTATCTGTTTGTTTATTTATTCATTTTGTTTTTGGGGCATGTGCAGACCTGCCAACCAGTACGTTTTAGCCGTCTTTAGTATGTTTTTGCAACCAAAATACGGCAGTACGTTTTTTCTTTGAAAATACGTTTTTTTTTTTTATTTTTTTTTTTACTAAATAGTAATTTATTGAGAAAAATAATCTCTATATGTCTCTATTTCATAAAACGTACACAAATATGGTTATTAGATCAATGTAATTTCTGGTAACTTGTTTTTTTTTTAAATCTATTTGTTAAAACCAGGGTGAAGATATACACATGTTTTAATGTTTTTTTTTCATCTGCAAGAGCAGGGCACATTTTAGCTTGCATGCAGCTTGAGCGCCGCGATGAGCGAGTGCGCCAAGCATTTTATTATGAAATACACTTTTTTTGGGAAAAATACAGTTTTTTGTCTCGCCTGCATAGCAGAGCGAGACTATAGGCGCCGCTTTTCCGACGGCGACGGCGGCGGCGTCAACATCAAATCTTAACCTAAGGTTAAGTTTTTGAAATGACATCATAACTTAGAAAGTATATGGACCTAGTTCATGAAACTTGGCCATAAGGATAATCAAGTATTACTTAACATCCTACCTGAGTTTCAGGTCACATGACCAAGGTCAAAGGTCATTTAGGGTCAATGAACTTAGACCATGTTGGGAGAATTATTTTCAAAATCTTAACCGAAGGTTAAGTTTTTGAAATGACATCATAACTTGAAAAGTATATGGACCTAGTTCATGAAACTTGGGCATAAGGTTAATCAAGTATAAGTGAATATCCTGCCTTAGTTTCAGGTCACGTGACCAAGGTCAAAGGTCATTTAGGGTCAATGAACTTTGGTCAAGTTGGGGGTATTTGTTGAATTACTATCATAACTTTAAAAATTTATGGATCTAGTTCATGAAACTTGGACATAAGGTTAATCAAGTATGAGTGAACATCCTGCCTGAGTTTCAGGTCACATGACCAAGGTCAAAGGTCATTTAGGGTCAATGAACTTTGGCCAAGTTGGGGGTATTTGTTGAATTACCATCATAACTTTGAAAATTTATGGATCTAGTTCATGAAACTTGGACATTAGGTTAATCAAGTACCACTAAATATCCTGTGCGAGTTTCAGGTCACATGACCATGGTCAATGGTCATTTAAGGTCAATGAACTTTGGCCGTGTTGGGGGTATTTGGTAAATTACCATCCTAACTCTGAAAGTTTATAGATCTAGTTCATAAAACTTGGACATAAGAGTAATCAAGTATCACTGAACATCCTGTACGAGTTTCAGGTCACATGACCATGGTCAAAGGTCATTAAAGGTCAATGAACTTTGGCCATGTTGGGGGTATTTGTTGAATTACCATCCTAACTCTGAAAGTTTATAGATCTAGTTCATAAAACTTGGGATATAAGAGTAATCAAGTATCACTGAACATCCCCTGTGAGTTTCAGGTCACAAAACCAAGGTCAAAGGTCAGTTAAGGTCAATAAACTTAGGCTATGTTGGGGTAATTGTTGAATTACCATCATAACTTTGAAAGTTTATGGATAGAGTGAATGAAATGTGGACATGGGTGTAGTTGACAAGTCTTAAGTCACCGTTTAAATGTCATTTATGGTCAATGAACGTGGTATTATGTCATTATATGAATGGTGTTTTTGTGAATGATTATTTTATTGTAGTTTTCAAAGTTAGCACTGCTGCTATATTAAATTGCGTAATGCAGGCGAGACTGCCAGAGGCGTTCCACTTGTTTAATCACAGAATACAGTTTTTCATTCCCAGAGGTTGGCAGGTCTGCATATTTATCTCACACGGTAAAAATACTGATTTTTTTGGTCAAAATACTGATTTTGGGGGATAAGAATATTGAAAATGCAAAATACAACTTGGCAGCTCTGCATGTGTGTTCATGAAGGACATCATGATCTGTTGATGTATGATTCCACCCTAAAGTGATCATTGTTTTAGGGATTAACACAATTATGTTTAAAAAAAATATATTATTCCGTGTGAAATAAGAAAAGGAGAGAAAGAGAGACCTCAGAATAGTTACATGTGTGCCATTGAATGATGAATTACTCCCATTAGACAGGATACATTTAATTTAGAGTATACTCCAATGGATCCACTCAAATTAGTTGAAAAATCTTGGCACTATAAAGGGAGCAGCGGATGTGAATTAGCGGATATGATTTTGGTCTTCAATTAAGCAATGCCAGTTGTCATGACGATTAATTACAACTTGTTGCATCTAGTGACTTAGGATAGAATTGGGCTGGTGGGGCCTGAAGTTTAGGAGAAAGCTGTCTTGAATTAACTCCACAGCTTCCTAGAAAAACAAAGCCTGTCAGTCAAGATTGACTCAATGAGAAGTACTAATTTTAGGGTAACAATTAAACTTTAATTCATAAAACTGTCCTTGCTCATGTTTCATTATGATGAATTTCTAGGTTTGAATTGTAATAAACTACTTTGACCATTGAGGGAATTCAATTGTACTTGCCTATTCTTGTGATCCTTAATTATAGGAAAGGGAGAAGCAATATATTTTATATATATATTTATATTTTAATATATTTTTTTTTCAAATTTACAGGACTTCCGACTGATATAAATTGCAGTTTCATGTGCATGAGCAAATAATTATTTTATTATAAAATCTTCTTGAATTTCATAGAAATATATATATTTTGTGTATTGTATTCTGATGCATTTTCATCCATTGATATAAAAATCATGGTGGTACACAAAATATGAATGAATAGACCTAAATTGCTCAATAATCAACTCAAACTAAATTTCATTAAAAATATGGTTGTGTGTATCTGACAGGGGCCTTGGGACCTTCATAAAGAAGTTTACCAATAACGAGTTTTATTCAATCATGGTACAACAGAGAAGTTGAATGGTTGACAGCCGTTGGTTTTGTAGCCATGCAATGAAAATGCCACATGATATTGGTTGGTTTGTTCTTTCGTGCTTGAATAAACCATCAAAAGGCACTATCATTTTGTTTTGAAATCATGCCATTTGATTGGTTGATGGCAAATTTGTCACAAATTTTAGTAACCGCTATCAATAACACGTTATGCAAAATAGGGCACTTTCTTATCTATTATTATTAGCTTTGCACCATTGAAGCATTCACCATTTTATTACTGATATCTTTTTTCCTATAGGCTTTGTACAGGGACCACCATATATAAGTCTAAAGCAAAGGGTTTTATTTGTTTTATTTTTCTTTCAGTTGAAGAAATTACGAGCATTCATCATAGCCGGTGCAGCAGAATATGAATGCTTTGGGCAATCACTACGGCAGATGGAAGAAGCCCTTATTTTGTCGGTCAAAGATCTAAGGTCACAGGTCTTACGAGAAGCTTGTATCACATTAGCGTGAGTTCACTTATTTTGCTATAGATCCTCATTTTGAAGCCTGTCATGTTATTTCATGTCATTTTTGTTTTCATTTGCTTAAAATTTATACCAGTCCATGCAAGTTTCAATGGATGTGGATATAATTACAATACAGCACAGATCAGGGAACTCTGCTGCCTGATACATATAATTTCTGTGAGAGTGTGCTATCTTGTGCATTGTTACTGTTTCGATTGTTATAATGGGCAGTACCCCATTGCATAAAAGTTCATTTTCCATTTGATATCGTAACTACTGCCTTGAGGATATTCAACAGCCATTCAAATTTCAGGATTACATGGAAGTTACCATTGGATCGTAAAGTTAGTGTAATAGTATAGAAGTAATACACATCAAGGGCATTAGTAAGAATTTCATTCAGATTGTTAGGACAGTTCTAACTTATTTAAAGGTAGCATGTACTTGTTATTCTAATACCTGAGCAAATTGCTGAGTATTGTATGTTTCATAAGATGTTGATCCTTGTTATTTTATGAACCATCCTCACCTCAAAACCAGGACCGGTCATTAGAAATAGTCATGACAACCAGTCCAATTTTACTGTTAGCTGAAAGAAATGAATGGTCATCTGATAGATTTTAGTCAATAAGTTGATAAAATCCATATCACCATTTAACCAACCTTTAATGCATTGGACCAAGGCTTATACTTTGGTTGTCTTGCACTATGTAATAGCAGCGGAGTGTAGTGTCATGGGCCCAACCTGTGTAATAGCTGAGTTTACCCACAAATCCAAGTTTCTGCACATTCATTTATAGTATATAACATGGTAAAGGCTCAGTGAGTCTTTGAGAAATAGTTGCATTATAGTCTGTTAGTGATAGATGCATTGTTGAATATATAAATATTTTTTTTAATTCGTGCTTGGCAATTGAATTTTATTGTTCAGATAGACTTGATGCTCAGAACCCATTTCTGTACTTGAAGTTTTTATCGTGTTCTACCCTTCCAGGTTTTTATCAATTCGTCTGAGGCGGCAGTTTGACCATGCTGTAGAGGTTGTCCTTCCCCATTTATTTAGTCTCATTCAGAATAGTGCAAAGGTCATGGCCACATCAAGCATAGTTGCAATAGACATTGTCATTAGGGTAAGTATTTGGAAATATTTACAACTCCACATCTGGTACATGTTTCCCACGATTCTTTCAAGATCTAGTTATTTTGTGTTTAGGATTTTAGATCTGTGTATAATTTAGATTAGATTTTTTTAGATTAGATTTATTCATTTATTTCCGTTCAAACAAAAGATATAATCAAAGTAAAGTGTAAATACATGTTCAAAATAATACATACAGTTCTATAACATTTCATAACAAATATTGAAGATAAAATTATCTGAACGGAGGGACTTGCCAAGAAAAGCAGAGCTTGTAAATAAGGCAAGTCCCTAAACATAGTTCCAATACTAATTAACATAACCTATATACAAGAGAAGGGTGGAAAACAAAAATAAAATACATAATCTACAAAATACCAAAATAGAGCGTATAAGCGACAACAAAAAGTGGAAAGTAATTTGAATAATTGGAGTGATAACGATAATGATGATAAAATTTTTAATAGAATTCTGAATGTTTCCTTGAAGAAAAAATATATGCTGCTTGTGCGTCTTTTTAAACATTCTATAAATATGAATAGAATATGGTATATTACAGAGTACTAGGAATCAAAATCATCAGGGGGGATTTACAACAAAGACTTATGACTACAGGAATGTATGATTTTCCAAGTAAAAAAACATACGTAAAAATGAAATTTTTGCCAAGTCGTTCCTTATTTATGTCACATTTCTGTCATCTAATAACTTGTATTATTAATTTATTTCACAGCATACACATTCACCTAGGCTTATACCCATTATGAAAAGCAATGCAACTTCTAAGTCAACTGCCATTAGGAAGTAAGTAATATTATTCACTCTATATGTGATCTTGATCTTTCAAAAGGTCTCTTGTATTGATCAATTGGATTATTTTTCATAATTCCTGCATAATTTCAATATTTATATGGTAGGGGAAGGCAGGGTAAGTTGTGACACTTTTTGCTTTTTGCATGTTTGAATTGATATGATTAATAATCTTGTAGAAATAAGTACCTTACCTTAAGATTTAATTCTTCTGAAATATTTTTCACCTATATATAACTTTCTACCCCCACACTGAAGTAATTGTCACCTTTGAAAAAAGAGATGTGAAATAGCTCAACTTGCCCCATCTGTGGGGTAAGTTGTGCCACATTCTGGGGTAAGTTGATCCACGAAAACTATGTACAAAATGTATTGGGGAAGAACCAGCATGTCATTTTTTAAATTTAGATTCTTTTCACTTACTAATTCTCTGTACATTGTAAAACTAACATCCTCTAAAAGGAGTCATGTAAATTTGCTCCTTTCTGCCTACTTATCGATGGCTTTTTAAGGTTTGTTTGTTATTTATGTACATTACCATAAGAATTACCATGGCTCAACTTGCCCCATGTTGGCTTGCTCAACTTACCCCAGTCCGAACTTAATGCAACAATTTCTCATCCACACATTTCTTATGCATCCATCATGTAAAAGACTAGGACAAGAATGAAGATCCATACCTGGACTAACAATATTGTTCTAATCTCTTCATTATATTTAAAGATGTGTGTGTAAAAAGCGCTTATCTATTTCACACCCTTTTTTACTTTTTTGCTGAAATTTGTATTTTTCCCTCTAAAAAAATACTTTTTGTTTCAAAGTTGAAAACAATGTGGTGGGGTTAGGGGTTATGCAATGGGTCATCAATACATGACACCACCACAATGTCTGACTCATTCATTATTGGCCTGGGGCTGGTGGCTCAACTTGCCCCTATGCTCAACTTACCCCGCCTTCCCCTACTGTTCTCTTAATTGAAATCTTTAAGGCTGAGTCCATCCAGATAATGAGCTGTTTTACAAATTAACATGATGCTGAAAATTTCATCAAAATTGGATGTAGAATTAAGTAGAAAAGGCACTTAAACATTTCACTTAATTTCAAAAAATGCTATCTACACAACACAGGTGGTATGCAAATGAGGGAACCGATGACGTCATTTACTTACTATGATGTGACTTTTTCAAAAGAATGTTTGATCTATCAATTCAGCACTCGACACTTAGAAAAAAAGAAACCTCATCCATCTCCCGTTAAAAAAAAGAAAGTATTTTTGATAAATTGTATCACAGTGCATTAAATAAAACAATTTTCTGCTTAATTTGAAGCCCAGTTTATATAATGCAGTTTGATTCAATTGCTCTATCTTTGGCAGAGAATCGGGAAAGTGGCTGTTCATAGCTGGAAATTTGTTGGAATTTCGCCATGGAAGTAAATTATCATTAACAGAGTATTGACATTTTCATGGATAATAATTATTGTTCGGAGATGACTTTGAATAAAGTTTTGTCATAGAAATTATCCATGATAGATACCATAGGTGATATTTGAAGAAAGTTCATATACTGGCAAATATTGTTAAAGTGATTCCGTTTATGTATTGCTTGTAACTTTCTTTGATTGATTTTTTTTAAGAGGCCAATATGAACAACTAAATTAAAAGCTTTGCTTGTTATATTCATATCAGTCATGTACATCAATTTTTGTCTTCTGTGCATTCTCCTCAGGCAAACGTTTACATACATAAACACGATATTGAACGTATGGGACACACATGCATTGGAGAGGCATGCTAGCCTTCTATCTGAGGTCATTCACAAGGGTATTGAGGATGCAGATTCAGAAGCTAGGGCTATCTCAAGAAAGTAAGTTTCGATTGCCAAGTCTTTGAGTTAATTTTTCATGCATTGTTTCTTGAATACATGCAACAGTAAAAACAACATGCCCCCCTTCGTTTTTTTTACAAATTCTAAAAACTGTAAATGTAGGTGAGAATTGAAAGGTTTAGAGGTTGTTTTGAATTAGTGGTTTTCTTTAGTTAACTTATCAGTCAATTATTTTACTTTTCTTTACAAGATGGTGTGCATGGAAAATGGTCAGGAATTGAATAGAAAGTTCTATGTTTGTGTTGTTCCATTGTGAAACTCATGATTAATCAGAAGTATTCAGTTCACCTCAACATCACTATTTGTTTGTACAAGTAGAAGAAATGACTCTACCCTTTACTTACAATGTCACTACCATTTTTCCCAAACAGAGCATTCTGGAAGTTCTCAGAGCACTTTAAGAGCCATGCCGACAAGATGTTTAACAACCTTGATGCCTCCAAGCAGAAGATGCTACAAGGAGAGCTGAGCCAGGCATCCAGCTGCACCTCCCTTGATGGCAGACCGCTTTCACGATCCTCCACCGCTAGTTCACATGAAAACCTAAGGTTGGCTAGGGACTACAAGTATGCACACCAACCCCCTCTTATACTTTCAGTTGCAGTTTTATGATTTATGATGTTTTATTTGCTTGTTTTGCCCCTTGCTTGCTTGCTAGAAATAATTAGATGAATTGATTTGTTTGTTTGATTTACTTGGTATCATATAATTTACATCTTTCTCTCTGTCTCCATCTTGCTTCCTTATAGTTTCATTTTACATTTGGTACTTCCACTTGATTATTATGAATACTATTATGCCCATGACACATTTTGCTTTTCTTACCTTCTCTCTCATCTCCCCCCATTTCCTATTCTAAGTTACGTGAGAGTTAAAAAAAAAAACCCATCAGATCCTTATTATGGTCTGTAAATTCGAAATATTTCTAAATATGTAAAATGATTTTAACCAGAGACAACATAGCTTACTTAACCTGAATGATAAGTTGAATGTCTACTTATGTCCTTTTATTAACTGTCAGTCTCTGTAAATTCCCTCCTTTCATTTCCTCTTTCATTGCTGTTCATTGCAGTCTTTCCCCTTTTTCATCATTTGTACTCATTTCCATGAACATTGATATTTATAAAAGCAAATATAGATTAGATTATTATCAATGTTATGTTGTGCAGTTGCATGCTGCAGTTGTCATGGTTTCAAAAAATTTACTCATGAACAAACAGCTATAATTCAATTTTCTCATGTATATACTGTTCGTATAAGTATGTAGTGTTATAAATGTGGAAGCAATGAAAAGGACATGTTGTGAAATTGATTAATGAGTTTTAACATTACAATGCAAAAAGGGAAACAGATTTGGGGGGGATATAAACAAATTTAATTTCAGTTGTGTTTTGTGAATGTGCATTCTATATAAAAAAAAATTAAAAATAAAAATAAATGAAACTTAATGTAACATGTAAAAAGCTTTGCAAAATGCATTTTGATGATTCCTTATTAAAAAACACCATCAGTTCATTTGATTTCTTGGAGCTAATGGAATGATATCTATATTGCCCTTTGAAATGTAATGACTTTGTTTTGATCTTCCAAACTATTAATAGCTAGAGTAACCCCATTTACCTTTATATTCTGAATCATTGCCCAGTAACATTCCTCTTCCTGTGTATATTAACTTATATTAACCAGTTCTTGTATCCTTTTATTACCTTTGTGTATCTAACAATGATTGTTCATGTTTGCATTGCATTTAATAATTCTCTCTTTTCTCTTGGGTACTTTGTCTCTTTCTCTCTCCAACAATATTATCTGCACGCCCTCCATACAATATGACATCATACATACAGCACGGTGTAAGTCTACCTATCTATCATAGACTGTGGTTTCATGGGTTTTATTGTGGTCAAATGGAATGGATTTAGTAATCATTGTTAGATGTAAAGTGCAGTTCTATGCCACATATCACAAAGGTATGTGATGGATCACCTATATGAGAGATCGATTCTGATTGGTGTTTTAATGAAATTCATATTCAACAAGGGTCTGGATTGGCCATCGTCATTTAGAAATTGCTTTTATGTTATGTACCTAGATCATGGAATTTTCAAGGAAAAGTGAAGATTTCAAAGCAATTGAGAAATTAATTATATAAATACAGGTCTCTTGTGTGAAGTCAAAGGATTCTTTAATTGATTAATGAGAAACTTCACTTTCTCCAAAAGCTTGTTGCCTACCCAGGACTGTACTTTAATTGTTTTTTTTGCCACAGAAATATGTGGTTAATGTTACAAACTGATAATAAGCATGTGTTACCTGTCATTTTAATTTCAGTTTTTGTTTGTCTTTATATTGTGACTTATGTAGGATTTATATTTTCATTTTCATTACTCTATCTTTGCTCTTGATGTACTTCAATGTTTCTTAATTACCTATGAACTTATAACCGGCATCATTCTCTTTCATTAAAATAGGGACACACAGTACTGAACTATACTTTTCTAGATTCACTCTCTGAGGGTGATGGTATATATTGCTATTTAAAAAAAAAACGAAATGTCCAGCTCATTTTCTAAAACAAAACTTTTTATGACTTTTTCAAGTTTTCATACCATTTTGACATTTAGATGATGTCCAATAATGACTGATTGATTGTTAGTCATTTTAATATAGAAATACTAAGTAATTACTTTTATATGTATTATCTGTCAGGATAATATTCTATTGATGAATTTTAAAATATTCTTTGATATTACAATTGTATGTTTTTTGGGGGTTAGCTTGTGTTGTTTATAAAATCTCACTATTCTCAAGTTTTCTTAATGTGAGTTGTCAGTTATTGTATTTTTGTTAACTGTTTATGCATGTTCTATAAAATGCCAGTTCCTGGTATCTTTAACAACATTACATCACTTTCTATGTGTAGGACTGCCAGTCTGCCAAGGAGATCAGTTGCATCGAGAGCAAGTCGCACTTCAGATTCTTGTGAGTATTGCAATATTTGCCTCCTCTACTGCTTCTTTGCTCTCTATTTGGCAAACCTGTTCACAAACTGATTTATCATCTTGATAATACACTTATTCCCGACCGCAGCTAGATGTACCAGACGAGTGTACCGTGAACGTACATGTAGCTGTGACTGGTATTTGATAGAGTTGAACTGTTTATTCTTCTTTGACTTCATCAATTTCATATCATTTTGATAGATGATAGCTTTATAAAAAAATATATTGCAATTGGCTCATTCCTTCTAATCACCTAAAACCTCTCTATTCATCATGCCATTAGTTTATCCTATGTAGTTTATTAAGAAGAAAAGATGAATTCCTGTAATTTAAGGTGAAAATTTGCTTACTTTATAAAGTAAGCAAGTTGCATATGTCCATTACATCAACAATTAATAGCCATGGTATAAAACCTAAGTGATGTTGGGCGCTTTGCATGTATGGCTGAGACACATTGCACAAAAGCAGGCAACAATCACAGGAAATGTGAGCTTTAGGTGGGATTTTCTGCCTCAAATTGTATTTTTAGCTGACTTCGATAGATGGAATCTGACCTTCTCTTGGATCCTGAGAATTTAAAATTGTTGCACCCTTTTTGAGTCATCATTTTCTTATGGTTTATCTGGCTTCCCTCTTTACAAAGCCAGATTTATACCCCTTATATGCTTTACTCTGCCACCAGAACAATTAGATGCCAGTGGTAACCAGATGAGAATTAATACGAATGAGAATAACAACAAAACAATTGATATTGATGGTTTAAAAACATGCCTATAGTATTTTTTCTGTTAAATCTATTATGAGGTGCTAAGGTGCTAAGCTTTGTGCCCATTAGCACTGGTCTAATCCAAAGGGAAAAAAAATGGAAAAACAATATCTTTAGAGAACAGTAATGAAATGATTGCAGAAAACGTCTCCTGTCGCTGCCTTTTATTTCTTAATCATGAAATGTTAAATTTACTTCTATAAAGATTAGCAATGTACACGATATATGCAATATTTTACTACATTATGTCATTTTATATAATTATACAGAATTTGTAACCAATTATGTAATTTATGCATGGCACAGTTCGCTTGCGGGATTATGTCATTGCATGACTCAAAGTGCTTGAATGAAGAGTATGTTTGAAATTGAATGAATTGTTTTACATATCTTAACAATATACTTTCAACCAAAGTATGTATCATAATAGATATCATCACTCATATGTTAAAACCATGTATCTCAAAATTTAAAAAGTAATTAAGGACAGCTCAGGAAAAGCTCAAAGTATCTCAATGTAGCAACCGTCTTTTGACTAGAAGGAGGGTTTTCCATGCAGGAATAAGGAGACTTTTCATACAATAAGATGTTGCCACCATACATGTATCTAAAACAGGGCTTTTTCTGAGAGGTCTGCTGTCATTTTATTTTTTATTTTTTTTTTCTATTTTGTGTTGTTTTAATTTTGTATTATATGGATATTAATGCTGAAAAAATTAAAAATCATACAAAATTGTTTTATGAAAATGTTTGAAATGCACTATGTTATTTTTTGATTAAAAACAAATGACCAAACAAAGTTATCATTAAACCTTGGGTTCGTTTTTTAAAATTATGGATATAAAAAATGCTTTTTCTATGTACTTGTTTGCAAAAAGTAAGAGGATTTGTTATTTTCTTCTAGGAAATCATGAAAATCATTTATTAGAATGTTCATCCTTGATGAGTCCTCTTTAAAGAGGTATTTCTTGTGTGCATGTAATTGCATGATTTCATGTTGCTGCAGCAAATCAGATCTCAATGATCAGTAATCTGCTGAAAAGATAGCAACATCACATTCATTGTTCTTGAGGCTCTATCTCTACCATGAAAGTCTACTAGAGTTATAATGCATAAAGTTGTAAATTGAACATTGGAGCTCACTTTCAGCTATTTATAAGAAGCTCCACACCAATCACATTTTATGACATTGATAATGTTACATTAATTGATTTTGGCTGTTAGTTATTCACCTCAAACATGTCAAGCAGGAAAGTGTTATGAACTTGAATATGGGTTTCAGTTGAAAATCATTTAGGAGACTTTACATAAATCTGACTTAGAGTGTCTCTTCACATTCTGTAAAGGACAAAACTCATAAAAGGGTCAGTTACATGTAGTTGAAATTGATTATTGGCACCTTCAATTCTGTGGGAAAAATTGTAAATGCCAGGATCCCATTGAAGACCCGAGAAGTGTGTAATTATTCACATATATTCATGTAATTTTGCTGCTATCCAATGCTTTGCTTGTTTTCATAATTTCTTTAGCAATAGATGCATGCTCATTAAAAGTTATTAACATGATTAATTTATGTAGATATAGCACTGATGCACTATTATTATGCACACTTGGCTCATTTATTAGATTACACTGTAGATGCAATCAAGATATCTATGAAATTCATATATGAATCAATTTAATTTAATTTGAGAGCTTAAGTTTTTTCAATAGCTTGTCTTGAGAATAATTTATTTGGCTTGACTAGCCTTTCTAAGAGCATATTCTTTATATTTAGATTGCTGATATTTTTATATTTAAATTAATATGTTTGAAAGATATAAAAAATATGTAGACTACAAATAGAAGCATTTTAATGGTAAACATAAATTTTGATCTATCAAATATTAATTGGTGATTTGTAGCTTTGCTCTGGTTTCTTGATCCTGCCCTATGTTTAATTGCAGTGCTAACATGGGTTTTTGTGTTTCTTACAATCCTCCCCTCTTCCTGATTCTCTTTCTTGCTCTACCCCTCTATCATTCCTTTTCTGTCTGCATAATGGACAATACTTCCTCATGCATATCATATTACCATCTACTGACATTCTCACGATCATCGTCCCTACAACCATTATCCATCGTCCATACTGGTGTGTCTCATCTGCATTTAACATGCACATGCACAGCGGACAAGCCCGCCCTCTTGAACCAACGTTCCAGCAGTGAGATCAACTTGGCGGCTGCGTCAAGGGCCCGATCACGGTACTCGTCGGCAGGTCAGAGGGCAGCCAGTGGGGCGGCAGCACGTATTTCTAGATCTAAATCAACTTCTCGGGAGAGCTTGGGTAATTTCAAATCACTCTTTTCTTCCTATTTATTTCTATTTACAGCAAAATTTTCATTAACCTTATAAAAGTTCAGCAAAAATTAGCAAAATATTAAAAATGTTAGTAACTAACAAACCTCGAAAAGTGATTCATTAAGAGATCATGTAGAACAAATTTAGGTTCATTTAAATGCTTCTAACACTTTGAATGCACATTTAATTCATAATATGACTTCTTTAATCCACTCCACATGTAGCAAACGACCTAATTTGTGGAACGAACAGTCGAGTAGCTTCCACTCCATTGTCACCAAGACTTCAAGGTAGTGGGGAAAACAATCTTCTTGTCTGTGTGCTTTTTCTGTCTGCACTGCACTCTAGGAATTAGGGTTGCACTAGCAATCCCCTCAATGATTTTTTTTTTCAATTAATCATAAGTCTACTGTGAAAGATTCCGTTTTAATTTTCTTTTCTTTCGTTTTGCTGTTTTTATTGTGAAATAGCTTAAATGTTTTGCCTACTTCAGGGATCATATTGTGTTGCTTTTTATCCTGTAGAGAAGAAGTTATTAAAAAATATATATATGTATATATATGTACCTTCCACTGACCACATAAAGGAGGTCTAGTCATTTTTGTCTGATATTTTTCATGTTAGGGAATGATTACAAACGTTTAATGAAATTAGTTATATGAGATTCTGTAATGGTACTTTTCCTTATAAATATTGATTGGAAAGATAAATAGGGGCTGAGCGGGATGAGGACAGACATAATCATCACTACATGTTCATCAGATGAACTTTATAAACAACCCTGACATTCATGGCCATTCCACTTTGATTTGCATGAGTTTTAGTTGTTTTAGGATGTGATCATTTCATATTCACGATTTGTTTTTTGATTCAGAATGTCAGTATGAACATTCTTTTATTTGTTTTCTCCTGTATGGTTCATTTAGTTTTAAACATATTTGGATATTTTCCCCTAACAAATAAGTCATAAACTTGATGAAAACTGAAGTGATAATGAATTAAATATCCAGTCAAGATGAAATCTAGATAAATTGTTACATCACTATATGCATGTTTGCACATAAATCCTGCAATATATATAAGTAGATTATGTATTAACAGGTAAATATAATATACAATATCATTTTCACATAGGAAACTGTTACTGTTATTTGTTTAGAAATTGCTACATTTCCCCCTTTTTTCATCCTGGCTTTCTCTCTGTGTAGATTCTCTTTTTTTTCCATCAGTTAATGTTATTACCCTCCCCATATATAAGATATGAAGTGTTTCATTATTATTATTATTATTTTTTTTTTTTTGGGGGGGGGCAGGTACAGATGTAATTGGAATCATGATAGTCACCCTGCTTCACATGGTGTACCTGTGGTCTTAGCCAAATTTAGATTGATTTTTTGTTAGATTGACTTTAAGGAAGAATATAATTTTTGCTTTTGATGATCCGTGGCACTAAGAACTTTCTTGCAAGGATTTTATGAGGTTTGAAGCTTTGTGTATTCAAAAGTATTGATTGATTCAAATTGAACTCAACTATGAATGCCATCAATGTCATGATTGAACTTGAAGACATGTAGACTCCACCCCCCCCCCCCCCCCCACATCATAAAAAGACACCATGGTTCAAATTGTATAATATGATATCCCTTTGATGGCACAAAACATTTTTTGGGTCATAATTATGACACTGCCAGCTTTTCATAGTTGAGACTGATGCAGTCAATTGCACTCTTTTGTTAGACAAGCAAGAGACAGGTATATGTGCCTTCTGTAGTTAGTATTGTCTGTGCTTTCCAAGGCCTTGTAACACAAAATATAGCAATTGATCATATGACTGATTCTATTATTCATTGCACATAATAATCAATACAGTCAATCATATAAATCAGTCCTACGATCAACACAAAGCTTTGTGTTACTGAACAATGATATCAACCCTTGATAGAAATCATCAGATGGGCATTTATTCCTTTTACTTTGACTTCATGTCCTTTAGCTTCCATCAGCCATAAACAATTTCACTTTTTGAGAATACCAAGTGAAAATTACTCAACACATTGCAATTTGATGCTGATTGCATTACAAAGAAAAGATTAAATTGTTTATTTAAAAAAAAGATGAAAACCAAACAATACTTTGATCCATTATTTGTTGCAATTATCTCATCTCCTGCAGCCAAGCGAAGGAAACGAGGTCTGAATTCAACCTGTCGTATCTCCATATTTTTCACACCTAGTCTCAGTCTGTGTAATTGGTCTTTATTATGATTTTCTAGATGTGCAGCTTCCCATTTTATTTTGGTTGATCATGTACTTTTGATTTCGGTTCATTTTGATTGTTGTCTTGTACAATTTGATTTTGTTATCTTTTTTATTAGTTTTGTCTTTTTTTATGTATTTGATAAACTGTCTGTATATTTGTATATATATCACAATGGCCTTAACTAAATCAATAATATGAAGTGTACATTAATATGAATTAATTGTAAAAGTATAAGACCAGGATTATTTGTTCTACATAGATATTGATTCACAAGTTGAATTTATAATTTACAGGTTTGAAGGGATTATGAATACAATATTCTATATATTTCATTTTGAGAAATGTGTATATATCTCAATTTTTCATAAGCTAAAAAGAATTGCATGGCTTCTTAAGAATCCACATTATTGTAAAGAAATTGTCAATCATATTTTACTAAAGTTGATATTCTCTTGGATAAGGTACAGCATCAAATTCAGTTGTAATTCATCCTGTTTTGTCATTTGGCAGCATGAAATTGAGTTTAATTTAAACAATCAAACTGCATATTTCATTGTATTTGAATGTCAAAAAGCTAGCAAAAATATCATTTAACTCTTCATGTGCTGTTGTTGTTTATTTCAGATAAGCCAAATTGATATTCGAAGATGCATTGTTAATTGGTTACATGATGAATGATTATGGAAAAAATAATGAGTGATTGATTAATTCTTTTTTTTAACTGTCAAATGAATTACAGGGAATGGCATTGTTTTTTAACTTGTGTAGGAATTTGGTTATTTGGTATGCCACTTGTTTAATTGTTAACTAACGTGGTTTGAAATTCCCCAACAATTCCAATAATAGCCATGTGATCCAACTTATTTGCATTGTTAGCAATGCTCCTCGTCCTACTGCTTTCAAAATAATAAGTAACAATTTGTGATTGTATATATGTTTTGCAGGTTAAAGCCAAAACATAAAAATGAAAATAATTGAATAACAAATAAATAAATGATAGTTGAATGTTTTTGTTCGAAAATTTTCAAATGAGCTATTACCATTTTCATTTAATAATGTGTTTCTACACAACGTTTAACTTTATATTAAGTTTTGATGTGCAAAATTTCAAGGAGAATTTAAATATGTATTTTAAATTAATTGATATAATACCACATGTGTGTTGAGCAGATCTATATCGAAGTTTTCTTATTTTTCCTAGAGGAGATAGTCAAATGATTTCTTATAATCCTATTCCTTTTGTAAGTACACTTTAATCTATTTGTCTTCAATTTCTTTCCGCCGTTTGCATGCGATATCTTTGTCTGCCTACTCAACTGTTTTTTTCCCATCCTTTATGGTAGTGGATATGTTTGTGTGACTTTTGTTGTTCCTCTCTATCACTCATTTCAGCTGCTACTCCCAGAGGATCCTCTCTTCTTCAAACTCCTAATGGTCGTGCAGGGAGAACACGATCGAGAATTGGGGTTTCCCAATCACAACGTAAGTCACTTGCAGAAAATGTTAGTTTCAAAACGCCTTAATTATCTCAGTAAATTCATTACCAACTAGAGCTAAACTACAAAGTATCTATGGCAGGACTATGGATATATATTAGAAATTCAATTTTTGTTTGATTTCTGAATCAGATCTATAATCTGATGCATGATGGTAAATATGAAAAGTTGAATCAACATTCCCAATGAATTAACAAAGAAATAAGGAGGGTGACTTTGTTGTCTGTTGCACCATTGGATTACTGAAGGAGTTATAAGCCCAACATATTAAAAAAGCAATAAAATGCATTAATTTCTGTTCATTCTATTTAATAAAACAATATGTTTAGATATAAATAACTATTGATGGAATGGAAGAAACTCTTTGCTGCTTAATCCTAAATTAAACTTTAATGAATTAATGCGAAGCAACTGACATATTCGGCCATGATGGTAAGCTTTTTTTTATGTGTCTTCTTCAACTCTGTTTTAAGTGCTAGTCTGTGCTATCTTCTATGACCTTGTTTCAAAATACTATCTTCACATATGATCTAGTTTTTTTTTAGCTTAGTATATTCACCAGCTTTAGCAGAGTGGTTCTGGACTTCCTTGACTGAGAGTTGAAATACATTTCCCAAAGTATACCATATTGTATATGCGCACCAAAGGGTGGATGGGAAATCAACAGTATTGATATTTCTTGTTTGCAGCTGGTAGCAGGTCTAACAGCCGGTCCAGCTCACCTTCGACAGCCTCCTCAAGATATTCCAACATTCAGACCAACGGTAGGACAAGGAGGAAGAGTGGAATCCCAGTGCCTCGTAGTCAAGGAGCAAGCAGAGAGGCCAGTCCCAACAGATATGGATATGCAAGTGGTTCGTATATTGTTTCCTTAGAAATATAATCTTTTTGACAATTAAGTTATAGTTTTGATGCCAGTTTTAGCAGATATGGTAATGCTTTTTGTATTTACATTAATTTTTCCTGCAAAAATGATCTTCCTAGAAACTCCCATCTTTATGATATTTGCAAGTATGCAAGGAAGATTTTAATAGTGTTAATACAGTCAAACTTGTGTTAGTGGTCACGTGTCTATAGTTCTCCCGCCTATAGTTGCCACTAAAACCGATTCCCATGGAGGAAGATTGTATAACAGCCACTTGGCCATAAAGGCCACATTTTCTGTTTCCTTGGTTGGTCACAATAGACAGGTTTCAATGTATGTGCATCATTTACGGCTTTCATTATAGAATGGGAATATATGGAGACAAACCATACCAAAGTCGTTCTTGGGCATCAGTGAGTGCATAATGCAAATAAAACATGTTGCGCTAAAATTTGTTGTAAATCATGATTAATCAGGGGTGTGAGAGTTCAGATTTTTTTTGTTTTGATTTTCAGCTTAATTTCAGCTTATTTTTGGCCTTCCTCTGTACAAAAAGTATGGGAGCTCTTTCTATTTCAGACTTTTTTAACACTCTTCAGCTTTTTTCAGATCTTTTTTGTTTGTGACCACTCACACCCCTGATTAATGTGAATTCAAAAATTTACCCCCAATTGTGGCCTTCATTTGCAGCTCGAGAGAGGCGGCAGAGTGGATCATCTCTTGGTCCTGCACAGAGAGAGCCTAAAGAAAAGCAGAACATCATGGCCCAGAGAGTCCTGGTTCCTGGCCAAGATGCAGAGGCTGCCTTAGCTGATGCTCTGGTGAGTAATCCTACATTGACCAATTGACAGGGTCAAATGTCTTGTTTAGTGGCTTTCACTTGTCATCTAGATGGAAAGCCACATTTGGTTAAGGTCTTAAATACCCAAACTAAAGAAGTTATAGGCTATTTCAAAGTGGCTCTTTGAGCATGGGGAACTATCAGCTTGAATTACTTGAAAGAACCATTTCTATCCAATGATCATTCTTAATATTTAAGTATTTAACTGCCAAGTTCTTTGCAGGCAGTATTGATTTTTGGGTCATTCATCTCCCTAAACCAAAGAAAGATGCCAGGAGTAAATTATTTTTTTTTACTAGGACACAACTTTCATTATAATTTGGCAAAAGAGAAGTAGTATTCTTTAATAAAATTATGCTCTCAGATATGAAGATTTCAGACTTCATGGATCGCAGTCTGTTACATCAGAGATCTCATCTAGTGTAGTGCCCAACCCCTTCCCATAGACTTGTACCTGTAATGCTCTTATTCTGTTCACATTGCGCATTAGAACCTGTTAAGTAGCAGGTGTGGGATGGCGCTTGCATCCCAGACAGGCGGAAATCTTATTAGCACTTAGACCACCTAGAGGGTGGGGCTGGGTAGCTGATAACTTCCCCCATAGTCTGCAAACTTGCACCTGTGTTCCTCTCATGTTCGGGTGGGAAAACTAAGGAGGAAATCAAATTAGCTTCGTTTCCAAAAGTATTAATGAATGTTCCAAACACGCATATCCTCACTGATGCTATTTGTGTTCTACTTGTTGGTTCACAGTGTGGAGCCTGCATTTCATTTCAGTTAAATCCTTTAGCTTTACTTGATGATTTATTATATACCTTTTCTCATTGCTTCAATTTATTTTTCTTTCAAGAAAATATATATTTTGCAGTGTTGTATAATTTTTTCTTCTTCATCACTTATCACTGTTTTTTAAGCATTACATAGTCTGTCTTTGATTTCAGATTCTATAAAGGTAATTTCATGCAGTGTAAGATGTTTTGTGGACTTATGTTTTCTGTGCAATTTGTCATTTCATTAAAGCTTTGACCTTATTTAGATTTACACTGTAATGAGCTGGTAGTATATATGACCAGTTTGGAAAGTTATGCTGAAAACTTTTAAGCAACAGTTTTCATCAAAAGTTAATTTACCTTCCTAAGTGAAGAATTTTGTGCTATATTTAGTTCACATCATGATCATGTACAAATATGTATGTATTTCACACTTTTGAAGGTATGAAAATACATTTCATTTCGTACATCGTATTGTAAATATAAAGTGTTTGATTTGCAGTGATGCTACTAAGGATTAAAGCCCCGTTTTAATAGTGCCCTGGCAGAGGGCGGGTAGAAAAAAAGGGGGGGTGGAATTCCTCAATGAGGAGATAAAACCACGGGTGGTAGCCTCCATGCTCCGTCTTAACAGACACTAATTTTTACCCTGGTAGGTTTCCATGGTAATAAATGCCCCCCCCCCCTCCAAAAAAAGAGACAGACAGGAGGAGAACAAAAGGAAGGAAATTGGGGGAGAAGTTTAAAAAAAAAAGAAAGGAAGAGGGGAAAAGGAAAAAAGTGAAGGAAAAGAAAGGAAGGGGAGAGAGGAAAAGGAAGAGGGGGGGGGGGTAGAGAGAAAGAAAAGAAATGAAGGGAGGATGGGAAAGAAGAAAAAGGAAAAAGGGAAAAAGAGAATAGAGACATGAAAGGGAGAGGGGAAAGAAAAAAGAGAGAGAGATAGAAAAGAGAAGGGAAAGGGAGAGATGGAAGAAATGGCAAAGGAGAAAAGGAGAGGGAGAACAAAGAAAGGGGAGAAAGAGAGAGGACAAAAATAAGGGAAAGAAAAGGAGAAGGGAAAAGAAAAGGGGAGATAAAAAGGAAGGGAAGAAGAGAGAGGAAAAGAAAGGTGGGGAGAAAAGAGGAAGAAAAACGATAAGGAAGGGAAGAGGAAATAAGGAGGAAAAAAGAGAGAAGGGAAAGGAGAAAGGAAAGAAAAGAGGGGTAAAAATATACATGTATAGAAATGAGAGAGGAGAGAAAAGGAAGGGGATAGAGAGAGAGAGAGAGAGAGAAGAAAAAACATGCTTAAGAGAGAAAGGAAAGAAAAGGAGAAGGGAAATGAAGAGGTGAGAGGAAATGAAGAATAGAGAAAGGAATGGGAGAGGAGAGAGCTTTTCAGACAGACTGTACCCCGATTGCGTCTTAACAGAACATGCGTCGAGGCGTTAGCGGGGTGGAGATGTTTTTTCTACCGCGCTTCCTCTCTGGTCTAAGCAGGCCGAAATTTGGAAAAATCCTTCTAGACACAGTCCTACTTTTCTCCCAGTGGGAGCGTCTAAATAGGAAGGGACATTTTTGTTCACCCTGCCTTTGTCAGGGTAGGGCAGTATAAAATGTGTCTGTTACAACGGGGCTTAAGTCTGAGTCTGAAATTCATCTATATTTTCCAAAAATGCTAAAGAGCTGTGAGTCACAGTCTCATTGATGTAGAAGGGAAAGTACACTCTAGAAATGTTCCAAAGCTTACAATTGAAAAATGAAGTTGTCAAATTGGTAGCATTTTCCTCATGATCGTATCAAAAGTAAAATATTATTTGTAATTGAAATGACTTCATCTTGCCAAAGGAACTTGATAATTAAAAAAAAGAAGACATTTCATTATAGTTACTTAAGAAATGTCACTGCGACCAGAATCAAATAGTTGCAAATAGTTTGGGAGTTACATAATGATGGTAGTGATTAAATTGTTTGTTTGTATTCTTTATAGTGAAAGTATTTGGAAAAAGTCATGAATGATTGTATACAATCCTGTGTTGAAAAGAAGTAAAATAAAAGGTGGGAGCAAACATTTATTGTGACAGATATCTGCCCAGAGAGCCCTCAGGAGCAACTATGGGTACGGTTACGATTCTGATTACTCCGACAATTTGGTGAGTCAAACACTGCGGCCAACACTCGTAGAAGATAAACGGATCTTAGTAATGGAAGACAATTATTTTACGTTTCTTTGATTTGCATTCCATTTCATCACCCTGTATAATTGGCTTGAATCATTGGTTTGATGGTGTTGCGTTGTGATGCATTACAAGAGGCAGCCTGTGGATTACCCATAATGCATGTGCACCTGTTCATCATAGAATCGTGTGCAGGCATGGAAGTTGATTTTTTGTTGTTGTTGGATGTCCATATGGAAGGGAATGCATTTGTTTTGTTTTGAATATAGTCTGATTTTGTTCTATAAAATCTGAGGTGTTGGTTGCTTTGTGTTATATTTAAAATCATGTAAAGATTATTAGATGCGTAATGTTCATTATGAGATAAAAATTTATGTTGCTAGCATTTGTGTCCCATTAGCTTAATACAAGTGTAATAATCACTGGTAAATTCAGGTAGTTTATTGAATTCAGTTATGAATGATTTGGCACTCTCATGCTCAGATTATATTGCAGAATTCATACTCCTTTCTATTAAATGTGTCAATATCTTCGGTAGTAGAGCATTGTTTTTGTTAAATAGTCTTGTTCAGTTCCATATTATGTGGATAATGATCAATAAAAAAATGGCATTGATTTATATCTTTATGATTAAAATTGTTTTAAATTGTACACTTGCCATAAAGTTGAAGTGTTATTAGTGTGCCACACTTTCTTATAGAGGAAGCAAAGCTATGAACAAATAATGTTTTATTTTTAAAGAATAATTGAATTATTCAAGGAATTGTGGAAATGTCAATATTTTTCTCTTACATGTATGTTATCTGTCTGTCTCAAACTTATTTACAAAGTTGCTTGTTTAATGCAATGTAGTTGCTTATTAAAGATAATTTTATGTTTGTTTATGCATGGATTATTATTTTCAATTGTTTGTTTGCTTTGTTCCCCTTCTAAGGTGGAACCCTTATGAATTGCTTATTTTATTTTGTTTACAAGTTCTTGTACACTTTGTTCTATACAGCATAGATTATTAGTATGCACTATTTTAAGGACGTTCCACAGTTATGTTTGTGCGCATTATGATCTGCGCATAGTTTACACTCTGCGCGCTGACGTCACAATGGATGAACAGGTGATTAATTAGCTGCGGGTATGTGCTGATTTTTCTCATCTTCTGCACTTTAACTGCAGATCCGATGCGTTATTTCATGAAGCTAAAAAATGGAATTATTCCATGGACCATTCAAAAAAAGATTCTCTATAATTTCAAAATACTTTACTCTGCAATGCTGCCAAGAATCACGAATATTACCCCGAGTTTGAATATATGGTAGAGTGGTTTTGATTTTTTCTTCACATAGATACAAAGCATTCGGCGCATTTTTGGTGTTTTAAAAAGCACATTTGCTCTAATAAAAATACAGATAGTTTAAAAACAAGCACATGAACCCCTATTTTTGAATGTTTGTTCCTCTTAGGTATACCTTCCTCTACAACTCTACAAATTTTGGTGAAAATGACATGGATTTTGAATAAAGTGCAGCATTTATTGTACTTTTGTAGTTTGTTACTGAAATTTCACATTTTTTAGATTGGGATTTTGTTATCTTTTACGCCATTTTTAAGAACTGACAGTGCTGTTAAACTTAAAATTGCAAACAAATAGCTCTATAAATATATTCTCCATTCTAACGATACAATTATTAACTCTCTTGCGAAATTTGATGACTTTTTCATGTATTTTGACTGAGTAGTAAAGGTTTAAACTCATTGTAGTAATCTTGGGCGGTCTAAAAATGCCAAATTCTTTTGAATGCGCAATTCTTAAGAACATCAATTTGGGTGAACTTTGAAGTTCTATAGCAAAAAATCAAGCACATGGATCTATGTTAATTTTTGCATATTTCGAATATTAAGGTTCTAAAGTATCTATGTGCAAAGTTTGGTGAAAATGACATGGATTTCACTTTAACTGTGGAACGTCCTTAAGCAACAAAGCATTATTTGGAATATATGCTCTCCATAAAAAGTTGAGGTAGCTTTGTGCTTATAAACATTTAATGAAATGTTCTCTCATCAAGGTTTGTATGTTCAATGAAGATGTTTGCCATGCGATTGGGTTCCCTACAGTATTTGGTTTCTCCTGACACAATGTATATATTTGGTACAAAAAGATTTATTATTGATGTTGAAACTAGCATAATCCTAGTTTTGTCCATCTGAGAAGCGTATCCTATTTTCCACGGTCATATAGGTTGATCATATTGATTGAATTATTATTTAATAGGTTAATACTAACCAGACACATTTTTAATGAGGGGAAAATTAATTGGTCTGTATCATTTGTTGGAGCATGCGGAGGAGCACTATTAAATATTTTATTTTCTGAAGCCATTCAAATGAAATTTTGATTTACCCATAAATCTCAAAGCATTGTGGTGTAATCATGTTCATTGTATGCCAAGTTATATTGTTTTTTAGACAGAATAAAACACACGTTCACACAGCATGGTTGCAAAGCATACAGAATAACACACCTGAATTCTTGAACTTTCTTTTTTAAAATAGAGGCATCTCAGCCAGTTACTTGCACAGAAAGCTGAGATGAACACTTTCAAAGTGGATTTGGGTATTACGGCCAGTGTTTGAGTTTTGTGTCAAAATTTCTCTATTTGTCGTAATGTTTTGACTGAGTTAAAGGATAGAAAAAAATTTCATTTCATTTTAAATGCTTTACCAACCTATGTAACAACATGTACATATCCATACAAATGGAAGATAATTTAACATGCATTCAGTTACAATGGTTTGCATTATCTCTGTGGTTTTGATTCCAAATCATAAACAAAAGCTAAGATGTGAATGATAAGTTTCTTTCAGTTTTGAAGAATTTTAAAAAATCAAACCTTTTACACAAATTAGGTACCTTCAAATATTGAAATCATAGTATTCCTATCTTGTTTGCTTTCTAATTCAAAATCTATAATGATTTTGTACAGGATTTCAAAATAATAGAAATGAACTTCAACGGCTGAAATTTTATATCTTTTTTTTTATTCGAAGAATAAATGATATAGTTTTCAAATTGGAATCTATATGGGTATCCTCTTCTTTTTTTCCCCCAAACAAATGATCATACTTTGGATATATATATTATCTTGTATTGGTAAGTAGGTTATTGCTGGTTAAAGAGATAACCAATATTTAGATTAAAATTTTATTTGTTATGATTTGATTTGACAGACCCAGAAAGTGATGCAAAAGAAGAGATATGAAAACTTTTCAGATGATGAAAGTGATGCTTCCAGTGTCTGTTCTGTAGGATCCTATGGGTCGGGACAAGCAAAGATCATTGAGGTGAGTTTTGGAATTCATCACAACCCATTGTGAGAGATATTGAAATGGAATGCTATTGGTATTAAGGTTATCTGCATTTATTTGCTATGCAGGGTAGAAAGTATTTTTTAGCTCATCCGGCCCGAAGGGCAAGATGAGCTTGTGCCGTGGCGTGGCGTCCGTCGTCTGTCGTCCGTCCACAATTTCAAAATGCTACTTCTTCGCCATTTCAAGTCCGATTTCAATTCTGTTTGCTTTATATGATAGCACTAGGTGGGGGATTCAAAACTTCTACACAGAATTGTGAAATTCATTAAATATGCTAATTTATGCGCATTTTTCAAAATTCACAAAAAATGCTTCTTTATTGTTGACCGATTTTGAATTTTTTGCTTCCATCTGGTAGAGCTTCATGAGGTTCAAATGTCTACACAGAATTTTGAAATTTTGATCAGTTCAATTTTTATGCTAATTTATGCGAAATTAATTTATGCAAATTTTTAAAAATTCACATAAAATGCTTCTTTATTTGTTGACCAATTTTTTGATTTTTTTCCTTCCATCTGGTAGAGCTTCATGAGGTTCACCAAATTTCTACACAGAATTTCGAAATTTTGACTAGAACAATTTTTATGCTAATTTATGCGAAATTAATTTATTCATATTTTTAAAAATTCACATAAAATGCCTTTTTTTTTTCTTTAATTGTTGATTGATATTGATTTTTTTTCTTCCATCTGGTAGAACTTAATGAGGTTCACCATACTTTTACACAGAATTTTGAAATTTTCAGTACAATATTATTTATGCTAATTTATGCAAAATTTATTCAGAAATCACAGAAAATGCCTCTTCTTCTTTATTTGTTGACCAATTTTTTTTTTTTATGTACCATCTGGTAGAACTTCGTGAGGTTCACCAAACTTCTACACAGAATTTTGAGTAGAAAATTATTTATGCTAATTTATGCAAAATTTATTCATAAATCACAGAAAATTCCTCTTCTTTATTTGTTGACAGATTTAGATTTTTTTCTTCCATCTGGTAGAGCTGCATGAGGTTCAACAAACTTGTACACAAAATTTTGGAAAATTATTTATGCTAATTTATGCAAAATTTATTCATAAATCACAAAAAATGTTTTTTCTTCTTCATTTGTTGATCAATTTCAATTTTGTTAGCTTTATATGATAGCTCGAGGTGGTGATACAAAATTTAAACACAGAATTTTAAAATTCATTAAATATGCTAATTCATATATTTTCCAAACTCACAAAAATTACTTATTTATTTGTTGATTAATTTTGATTATTTTTGTTCCATCTGAGAGCTACATGAGGTTCACCAAGGTTCTACACAGAGTTAAGAAATTTTGACTAGAAAGTTATTTATGCTTAATTTATATGAAATTTATTCATAGATCACAAAAATACTTCTATGTAATTTCTTCATCAATTTCAATTCTATATCCTCAATTTATGTCACCAATATAATTCACTACAGTGTCAACTGGGCTGAAATTAAAATTGTGTTAAATTTCGTTGCGAGATGCCGGATGAGCTCCACATCATTGATGTGCTAGTTATTTCTTACTACAGTGGAGTGATTGCTGAATATTCTGGGTTATTTCTTTCATTTGGAGAGCTACTTTCTGTGTAACAAGTAAATATGCTGTAAATGGATCTTTTGCAGTATGAAGAATACTAATTTTCTAAATATTCCTGAATATTGTTTGTGGCAGAACTTTTGGCGATACAAGAAAAAATGGCCACCCCCATGCATGCCATTTGGGACATTTTAGGGTCAGTTTGGGCTGTGATGAGGGTAAAATCGCCTGTCACCCTCATATATCTCCTCTGTTGCTGCTATGCTAGTAATGTAATTTTCAATTCCAGTTGTACCCAGGTACATGCGTATGTAGAAGTCAATCCATGATACCAGTCATACAATTCAATCACTATACACCAGTCAGACCATTTAAGATGATGTGGACCATTTAGCTTGTCTATTTAGATCAGTCATACCACATATGACAATGTGCTAGACCTGTAACATCAATCTTTCATGACCCTGTTACATACAGGGTCTGTATCTACATTTATTTGTTAAACTTTATATGAAAATTACAATAATCATTGAATATTGAGTATAGCTCTTTATGTAAATAGGCCCAGTCGTACTTTTAACCTGAGGAAACCATTTTCTCTTTTTTGCAAAGTGACCAATGTTGGTAGCATAATGTAATTCCCTTGCAATTTGTAAAGTTGATAATATTCCAGATGAACTTAAATTAAGTCTGACTTTGTTAACATTTAAACGTAAATACAAAGCTTATATACTGCGTGTAGATTTTTAATATACTTAGCATGTTTATTTTTTTCTTCGTAATCTTCTTTTTTCATATCAATTCTCTATTCTCATCTTTTTCCTATCTCTCTCCCTTTTCTTTCCAATCCCCCTCTCAAATTTCTGCCTGTCTGTCTCGCACTCCCTGTATCTCATGATATAAATGTATCTTTTTACTCTTATTCTGGGATTGCCCTCGATAAGCTTCTTTGGCTTTTTGGCAATTCCTCCGTATTCAGATTACATATTATGTTCTGCTTCTTTGGTTGTTGTTTTTTTGTTTTTTGTCATTTTTTAATTAATTCTTGTTTGTATTTTTTATCATGTTTTTATATTGTCCAATTTGAATTTGAATATAGAAATAAATGAATTGAATTGAATTGAACATTATTTTCTCAGCGATAGTATAAAGTTAATGCTTGAAGAAACTGTTAACTATGGGAATCAACAATTCCCTTATTTCCTTCTTTTTGCCTTTCTTCTGATAATTTATATATTTGTTATCTCTGAGTCAGTTCTGTAAGATGTAACAACAAGAATGTATAAATTTGTAGTAAGTACTTTGTATTTGTTTTTTATGAAATATGTATTTAATTCCCTATGATTTTACAGGATGTATCAGAAGTCCTAAACAAGATGGCAAGTCCTGCATGGTCAGAGCGGAAAGAAGGATTAATAGGTCTTCAGTACACCCTACATAGCAACAGAGCACTAAGGTATATGCTTCATTGATATGTTTGAATAACTGGCTTTAGATGTTACTGCAATGGACATAATGCCAGTCAAAATAAGTAATTCATGATTAAAAGATCAAATCTTGAATCTAACTTTGAATATCCATTTCATCTGCTATTCACTCTGTATAAATAGCTTTCAAGACTATAACATTTTTGCAGTAGATTACTTTATAATAGACCTATGTCAAATTTCAGTTGCTTAGTCATTTTTTCTATGGAAACCTCTACTTTTTGGAGCACCATGCCCATGGTAGTTGCAATTGATGACAGAGTAAAGATTGAAGATGGTACAGTTATTATGAATATTAAATTTCTGCAACGGAGCACATGGTGGCTGTTTTTTCACGAGGTCAGTGGGACTTAATTTCACATGTGTCACAATCATGTGGTATATAGCATGTTATGTTTACATATGATTGTATCATTCTTTAATTTTCAGTCGATCTGAAATAAAGAGAATCACAGAGCTGTTTACAAGGATGTTTGCTGACCCACAGAGCAAGGTAATACTATAGCTCCTTTAATACATTAGGAGTCTTCAAATACATGCAAATCATTTTGAGTAACATTCTTTGTAAAGACACTGGTCAATAGACAGTATTGATATTAATTATAGAACTGTATGCACCATATTTTTCACAATCATATTTCATGACATACATGTAAGATTATATATTATCTCAGTCTTATTGCATTTTCATCAATTTCTTTATCTTTTACAGGTATTTTTCAGGAAATAATTATTTGTGGGGTTTGATTGGTTTTGAATTTTACATAGATAAAATGTTTATTATAACGCTACTATTTTTCATATTGTGAGCAATTGTTTCCAAAGAGCTAAATGGTATGCTGCATTTGTCCATGTATGAACAACATTATTTCTGTACAATTTTTTTGTCTCTACATTTTCAAGATAATTTTGCCTTTTTTATAATACACTGCATAGTTTGGATTTTGATTCTTCATGTATCTTTCTATTTTTACAGACATTCAGCCTGTTCTTAGAGACATTAGGAGAGTTCATCATAGTGCACAAAACTGAGCTCCTAGACTGGTTATTTGTACTCATCACAAGACTATTACAGAAGATGGGGTCAGATTTATTAGGTTCTATTCTCAACAAAGTTCAAAGGACACTAGAAATTGTCAGGTATATGCCTTATGAAGTCTTTCCTTTATATTATGTCGTTGTTATTTAGCTCTTTGAGCAAGCATATTATTACCATTAGTGATGATATTGTGGCATTATCTTAAGTGCATGCATTGAATTCAATTAGTGTGGAATAAAAAAGATATGCACAATATTGATTTAAAAAATATGAAAAGTAGTATAGTGAATTAGTGAGGTAAGCTAACCTTATTGCCATTCCTTGTATTCTTTTCACAGGGAAAGCTTCCCATATGAGATTCAATTTAGGATACTAACCAAGTACATTATGGACCAGACACAAACACCTAACATGAAGGTAAGGAGGGAGGAACAAACTGAATATCAAGTCTAGTCCATCTGATCCCTCAATCAATAATTGTACAAGGAATTATATGGAAGGGTGCATTTTCAAATTTCATTTTGTATGTGTGCCAAGACCTGAAGCAAAAAAAAAAGTTTTTATCAAAGAACAAAGAAGTGTTTGGGTGTTGAAACTTGTTTTCTAATTGTTTGTTATCAACTATTATTGTTGAATAATTATTGGTAAATAACTGCATTACCTGGAGGCTTATGCTACTTCATTGCATTACATCATGGCACTTCATACCAGGATAATGATGGGTAAAGCACTATGAACATCACAACATTATTGGTAAGATTGCTAAAGTTGCCAAGTATGGTCATGAGAATGATGATGATGATTATTATTATTATGAATACTAATTTGATATTTCTAGACAAAAGTTGCCATGTTACGGTACATGGAGAGTTTGACAGATGTGATGGATCCTGCAGACTTCAGTAACTCAGCAGAAACCAGGTTAGCTGTCTCAAGAATCATTGGATGGACCAAAGATGCCAAGAGCCCTGAAGTCAGGAGGGTAAGATGCAGGATTCAAAACTGGCCAAGACCTTCCCTACCCCCTCCCCTCTAATAATTGTGTCAGAAATTAATGGGTGGGGGGCACTATGGCATTGTAGTCTAGTTGGAACAGGTGGTTCAAAGCTGATCAACTACCATTTACCCTCCCCTATGTGATGCTTTAATAGCCTTGTAAAGATTAAAAAATGATACATCCCCTGGGCATCTCTACCAAGCCTGTCATCTTACTAGATTTCTTTGGGGCTACATCAGTGTCAGAAAATTGCCATCCATGACAAGCTATGCTACATTCTTTGAATGCATCAACTGTATTGTAAAGGCAATTTTGTAACATTCCTATGCAAAGTAATTCAAGAATTGAATTCAAGTATTGTCCACATTTTCTGTCATTCAACAAGATTTACAGGATTTTATTTTGTGATCTGTTGAAGTAACTCTAGGGTAAATTAGTTCATGCACTGGAATGTTAATGAATTGTTTACTGTTCATTTTGAAATCTGTTTCACAAGGAACCAATCAATTGAATCAAATACGAAATTGACACGCCTATGATTTCCTAAGTTTAGACTCAAACTGTAGTTAAGCAACAGGGGGCAATTCAGTTTTTATTCTCTATGTAACATCTTCTATCAAGACAACTTAAACTCGGGTGCATACAATCATTTTGTGCTGCTGTAAAATCTTATGATGTTGGTAATGCTTGTTACCTCACACATTTTATGATTTTAAATATGATTTATGTTATAATTTTGATGATTTGCAAGTTTTGTACTTAAACAAGTTCACTCAATCATGACTTCATATAATTTCAGTGAATTTGGTAAGGATGGGGTTCTCTTTAATATAACCTTTCCACCTTTTTATGAAGTATGCAAGTGAAGTTCTACACAGCTTTTAACCCATTTTTTTATCGCAAAGTCCATGTAAATTCAAACAGTGCTATTCCTCCTGTATTTCAGGTATGCCATGTTGAATGAAGTAGTCTTTATTTATTGTTTCCTCACTTTATTGATTTATTGCTTTGTTATTTAAAGGTGGTATTATTCTTTATTTTGTGTTTTTTACACCCAGGCATCCCAAGCTGTATTGATAGCCTTGTTTGAACTCAACACCCCAGAATTTAGCATGATGTTATCTGTACTACCCAAGACCTATCAGGTAAAAAAAACAAAGTGTATCATGTCACTTCCTCCTTTGTCCTACATGTACCTTCTCAAATGCATGTCATCTTCCAGGTCTCTGCCCCTTTTCTGGGTTATGATTTTGAAGCCCCACCGAACTGACTACCTTGAAAATGGGGTTGAACCATTTTTAGAAAAGGGTAATATTGATACTCATCTGATCTGATCTGATCCTTTTTTTTTCTTTTTCTTAAGAAATTAGAAAAAATAGAATGATTTTCATTCTGCAAAGAAAGATTTTGTCCTATCATTGCAAAATCTGTACTTAATTTGGGTTAATGATGTAAATGATAATTGATATTTAATTGCTAACACAATATTATCTTAATAAACAGTGCTCAAATTATGTAATGAGTGATTAATGACACCTTTAAACATTCTATGGATATATTTTTGGAGAAATATGAAGATTTCCCTTTTTAAACGACATATGAGCTGAAAGTAATTGCCTCTTTGATAGAATACAAATTGGTTCTTCTGCAAGATAATTTTTTTTTCAAGGTCTTGATAATATGGGCTTATATAGATAGGGATGCATTATTATTTATTTAGTTTGGGGTAATCTATCAACTAAAGATTTTATGAAGATGTGCAATTTTCTTTTTACAGGTGGTCAGTTTAGGTAGCCCCTTTATGTCCTGTATTTCCGTTTCTGTATGATTTGCCTCTTTGTGCTTGTACCTTAGTCTGCTTTCCAAACTCATGTTTATGTTATCTGGCCTTTGCTTTCAATGGTTTTTGTTTTTGTTAAAAGTTGAACACCACTGCCTTGAAGAGCACCAAAACATTCTGGATGGTTCCTTTGAGAGTAATTGATCCTTTTCAACACGCTATGCATGATTTGATTTTAGGGAGATGGATAATTAATGGAAAATTGACAGAAGTCTGAGACTAAAGTATTGATGCTAATTACACATTTAATGCAGGTATACTGTGGGGGAAAAGAGGAAAAGAAACATATATGTAGAAGTGCACTGCATCGTGATGAAAATCATGTTTATGAATGAATGATATGGGTTAGGGGTATAATTACAACTTGAATAAATTTTGCTTTCACTTTTCTCATTTAATGGTTAAAAGCAACAAAATTCATTATAATAAATTGTTTTGTTTAATACACAGGACTATATTTTCCTACATAATCTTATTAAATTGCCATTTTGTTACCCCAACTCAAATAGCGAATTTGATGAGTATAACTGAGATGAGTATTGCTAGGACTCATGTCATATTTCGCAGTACAATGTTTAGAGTTTACTCTTCAAGGTATGTAGTGTGGAATGCCATGGCGCTACTATGCTGCATGAAATATGGTCTAGTGGTGCTGGGTAGTCAAAAACAGTACTTTGCACTCATTGGGGAATAATGACGATGACAATTCAATTATTCATATGAGTGACCTTGAAGTTATGGATATAGTATGACTGTAAAATAATAATATATTTGCTTTGTAATCCTAGGAGATAGTACAATGTGCCTGATGTTGTCATAATTAATGTACATTTGTTTTGTATGGAATTTATGGAGTGTAAGTAATTTATTTAGGTAGAAATATTTTATTCATATTTTATTCTTAACATAGAGTAAACTATCTGTTTCTGCCTGTGAGTAGGATTAATTGGTGATTCATTTCACACATCAAATAATTAGAGAATTATTCTAAATAGTTTGCCAAATGCCAATCAGATACAATATTTGAACAAAGCTTGCAATGATGGTTAATGAATATCTTAATGAAGTGATTATCTTGTGTGATCTTGGCTGTTCATAAATTGTCCTTTCAAAACATTAGAATTAATAAACGTGGATAAGTAGATGAGTAGATTAATGCTGAAATACAAATGTGACTTATTAGTTATTTGCGTGCAGTGCTCCACATGTGGTGTTGACATCCATTTACCCACTATCAAGCCGCCTCTAACCAATAGAATTATCTACAATAGACAGTTATCCAGCGTAGAACTTTGTCCTGTTTCATAAAGACTTGTTATTATAACAAATGCACATTTCAATAACAAGTTTAATATCAGCCAATCAAATTGAATGATTTCAATAGCTTTTAACTGTTATTGCAAATTTGCTATGATAACAAGTTTTATTAAACATGCTCAAAGGATGTTTATTTAGATTTATATATCTTCATATCTTGGGTAAGGTTTGTTTGAGTAATTACCTTGTTTGTATTTCAATATGGTTGCAGGCTTGTGGTTCTTAGAGAGATTTGCTGATTTCAACTCACTGAAATAAATTTATGTTATTCACATTTTTGGATATGAAACATTTGAGTTTTGGTACAAATCAACAATGGTTTATTCAGCTATCTACTGATTGCACTTTTAAAAATCAATAGTAAAAAAAAAAAGGAAATAATAAAGAAGTATAAACCCTAAAACTTCATTTAAATGGACACAGTTAAGAAAACATGTGACGTGAAGCTGGATGAGATGTCACCGATAGGTGGTGTATTTGTCCCCCTTAAATACAATATTAACCTGATTGTTTTTGCTGTGTGTAGCCTTCTGGCCCATGGAATTATCTGGTTCCCAACTCACCTAATCAGACACCAGGCTACATGGTGAGATCATCAACATTTAACAGATTGAAATATAAACCATGTAACCATCAATACTCCATAGTCTTCCATTGTTTGTTCCATTCTGAAGAATTTGTATCAGGCTATTGTATATGACCCCCCCCCCCCCCCTCCCCCCAAAAAAACAAAACAAAAAATCAAATATTCAAGATTTATAGTATTCTAATCAGATTGCAAAGGCATTGATGTTGCCCATTCCATGTTGCATTGGTACTTCATCCAGCACATAGAAACAAATATATTTGCTGTATACATGTAGCAACATGATGGATTAAAATAATATCTTAGTATTTGTGGATTATATCAATATTCTATTTTCCTCCCCCTTTCCTTTCTATTTTTTTAAATAACTTTATTCTATTCTTACATTCTTTGCTGTCCCATCCCTATTCCTCCTCTCCCTTTGCTACTATTTGCTACTCTTTTCCTCCCCCTCTCTCCCCAGATAAATCACATTTTCTTTTCCTCTTTGCCCCCCCCCCCCTGCCCCTTTTCCTCTCTCTTTCCCTCTTCCATTCTGTTTCTCCAAGCCTCTATCTACACATATCTCTAAGAGGTGAATTGTATAACTAATTGCAAATAGCTGATATCTATGTGCTCAATTCCCTTGTGGTATGCCTGATGAAGGGAAACATTTTTGCTCTAACGTGCTGCAAAGTAACACAAGCCAGAGTCACATTGGTTTATTAATTTATATTCAACTGTTATATTATATAAAAACACCTATCATACAAAGGAAATCACCATTTTACACAAAAAAAGAGGGGGAAAAAAATCAAATATCTCCTGTTTCAAACGCAAAAGGTTGTGATTGACTCTAAAGATAGAAATATAAACTTAAATGAAATATGTAGGGGTTCTAAAGGGCAAGATGTCCCTTGTAGTTAAAGCTCTCTCCCCAAATCTGAGATAATCTTAATGCTCACTGTCAGGGGTCTAAACATACATTTTTTTTCTAAAGCTGTGCATGAAAAAGGCATTTTATTATTCTTGGATTCAGATTTATTGCAGAGTATAGTTATATGCATGTCCCAGAAGGTGTGTTTTGTTCTTTACTTTGATATTTTGGTTCTGAAGTTGCTATCAAAATAATGTTTAAGGCAGGAAGGTAATCACAAGCAAGCTAAAGAAAAACTAAGTATTTCTATAGATGAGAGTGTGTCATTTACCAATTCTTGCATAAAAAGACTCTATATGTATGTATTTTGTTTTCATTTTTAATTTTAAAGAAAATTTGATTTTCCACCTGTGTTATTTTAATTGTCCTGTTGCTAATGGTAATACAAGGATATCAATTGGCCTTTTTAATTTTTTTTTGTGATAAGTCATTCTTTAAGTTACAAATTCAACATTCAACATTGCTCATACATGTATATTCCCAGATTTTGAATGGTTAATTTCTTCTGTGCTTATGGATTTCAATAACGTAATTTGCTTTAGTCAATATCCGTGTTGTATTTTGTGTTTGTAGATCCCATTTTTATTCCCAAATTGGCCCAATTTAAGAGAGCATGCTGCCTCCTCCATTTCTTTAAACATTAAAGTGACATTTATTCTTTCCATTCTCTTCTAAATGTGTGAGAGTAATGCAAATTTACATGTAAATACAAAAAAATCATTTTGGAAATGTTGACAATTAACTTGTTATGTATTTTAAAAGTGTATTATGTAATGAATGAATAGATTGATGATAGTATTTAGCATCAGAAATCAGGCCATATAAATATATTTTAAACTACAATGTGAGAAAAATCTAAGTTCTTGTTAACCTTTAAATAAGATGTCTGAATTTTCATATTCTGCATCTTTTTTTATCTGAGGGAAAAATTTAAGAAAATTGTTGTAAAAGAGTTCACATGTGTAAAAAAAAAAACACCATAACTTGATGAACAGAGAATATCTTATAAATTAAAAATTAGCCAATAATAAAGGTAAAATATTTACATGATTATACATTATATTTTCATTTTCTATTTATATGTAGAATATTTTTTGAGGGGATTTTTGAATAATTTCCTTGCTAATTAATATAACAAACAACAAGACATTCCTTAAATATGCTTTTATTATTGGATTCCAATTTCAAAATCATATTTAACCCAATTTATTTTTACTGAGATTATTCTTGGTTCAATTTCCATTTCTTACTAATGACAAGCTTATTTAAATGACAAAATAAATTGGTAGTCAGGGAAATAGGGCTCATTAAATTTCTTGATTATTTTTTAATGGGAATCAAAATCTTTGGAGCAAGTTAGTGTTTTAGTATAAATATGAAAACAACCCCCCCCCCAAAAAAAAAAAACCCCAGAGAATAAGGTCAATGAAAGTTTGAGACAATTCGACAAAAAGAGAAAAATCCTCCAATTCATGGCAATGCAACCAAGATCCTCTCTCCCCCTGTGTACACTGATAATGTACCCTCAAATACCCATTTTTGCTCATTGTAATGATAGTACAACCTCTTTGTCCATGGTATATTTGACAAAGCCTCTATTACATGTCACCCCCCCCCCCCCCAACAAACAAAAAAAAAAAAAAAAAAAAAAAAAACCACCTGATATATGGATAGACTTTAAAAAGTGACAAATTTAAGTATAATATGTAGAAAACTAATTGGGGAGTTGTGTAAGTGTGACATCATACATGTTAGTCAAATTACTAACAGGAGAATGTCCACAGCATTAGTGATCTCAATATTCATATGCTCATAAACTTTCTTATCATTTGTTAAATATTTAAACTTTCATTGATTTATAACTTTTTTTTCTGTTTTCATGCAAGCTAACTTGTTCCCAGGATTTCATTTTCCTTAGTGAACATTTACACTTTTAGATGGTGTTAGCATAGAGCTTGACAGTTCAAATAATTATGGTATCACCATTTTAAGTGAAAAGAATTCTGCAGTAAAGTATTGTTCACTCAAAGCAATGCTATCTTTCATACAAAATTGACACTTAGGGGATAAGATTACAAGTGTGTTTATATCTTGGATAAGACAAAAAATGATTATTCTATGGGTTAATGACATTTTCTGCCATCTTTGAGAAATTCATTCACTGCATTTATTATATCGATCTGTGTACTATAAAAGTGAAGTAACGGTTGATATAGTGCAATCATTTTATTTCATGTTTCTTAATAGTATTATGAATCTCAATCATTTTTAACAGTTCATCAAATCAGATTTCCATAGAATCATCAGTCCCACCCAGTGTCAATGAAAAAAAAAAACTATTTGCAGTAGTTGAATAGAAGTGGATGAAACAGAACAAAAAGAAAAGCATCTAAGGATCAGGCATGCAACCATTCTTCATTATAAAATAGACTGCATAATAAACCAGAATAAAATGCATAGACTAATAGTGTACTCAACAACACTAATGTTCACTGGAAATGAGCATAATTTTGTGATTATATATGAAAGTAGTAAGTGTTACACATTGATTTATAGTTATATTTAGTATATGTATACAGTATATGTATATGTATTTTTTGCATTCTTTTGACGAAGTTAAATTGTACTGATTTTTAATGTCATCTTTAACTATTCAGGCGCTTACCATCTTGATTTTTGGAGATTCTATAATATGACTGTGTATGCATTCCACTAGCGATTCTGCAGTATACATTTCTTGTGAAATTCAAAATAACTTAATTTATTCATCACTTCCTGATAGTTGATGAAACCCTGATTTAGAAACAGCGCAAGTTTTTCTTATTTCCTGGTTGGATATCAGTATTTTTTTTAAATGTAATGTTCATTATTAAAAGAAGGATATTCATTATTTAACAAATGTTGAATCAAAGTCAAAAGTAATACTAATATTGAAATATACTTGTATGGTCCAATCTGCCTTAATATTTCTTAAATTTGTAGTCATGTAATAATGTCCGAATTTTTCTTTTATTTTCAATTGCAAAATTTATTAATGTCCATCTAATTTTTCTGAAGGGGGTTAAAAAAATTCCCTTTTATCCTGTGTTAATGGTGCTGCAGTGGGGGAACCATGTTTGCCTCATGACCTTTCCATTCTTTTTCTCCTTTTTGGGGCTTAATGGAGTCTCTCAAGTATTTTTAAGGTTCTTCTCTGTTTTCACAATCTGACAAATAATTTGTTTTATTGTGTATTCTTTGTCTGTCATTTTCCCTTTCTTCCACTCTTTTTGTTGCTTTTTTTCTTTATTTTTTTATTGTGTCTTACACTAGGAGGGGGCGACCAAGCTCTTGCGCAATGATCTGCGTATAGCATCCACCATTGATGATGAGGTAAAGCAAAGCAAAACAGAAACAGATCTCAAAGCTCTGGGGCCACCTAGCAATATTAAACCAAAATCCATCCAAATGATCAATGTAGCTCTCTATTACCTGCCATCCAAAATTGCTTAATCAAATATATATTCTCCTTTAGCTTTAATTCACCCTTTTTCTATTTAATTTTCTATTAAAAGTCTCAATTTTCCTGTTGTAACACTAGATTTTTACAGATTTTTAGTCTGCATTAAGTTTATTTTCAAACGATTATTTTTAGGGATTACCATGTGGCTCCTTCCCTTAATATTGCCATGAAAGATATTAAAGATGAGATTTCTAAACCTTGAAGGTGATCTTTGGTTTATATACACTCAATACATTGCCACACTCAGGCTGAAGAGATACTCTGGTTCGTGTCGGGTTGATATAAATCTATTTGTGTTTCTTTGTGCTTGCCTGTCTCTTGATAGTGCACCATTCTGTGAAAGAATGTCTTTAATGTTTGCCTCTTAGTCTTTATACTGCATGCTGTGAGATTTTGTTCTCTGTTGCATGTCTATTTTTTTTCTTCTCGCATGTTGTCTGGGTCTTGTCTTGTAGCCCTATCCGTGTTGTTCTCATTGCGCTTTCCCTTCTCTTGACAATTATTGGAACACTCTCAATATATCCAGGTGTATACTTACTCTATATTATTATGTACAGTATATTACTCCTATCACAATTATTATAATTATTTATATATGATACGATAGCAAATATATTTAGATCTCAGTATGTAACTGATAGCCTTTCCCTCTATGTATTCATATATAAAGTGGTTGCATGATTCTATACACCCTCCAATTATGATCATATGATATTTAAGGACAATATAAAAACTATGTGTTCATATTTCATCATTTTTCCTTGTAGGTAGGTAATAGAAGAAATCAGTTGCCTTTTCCTTAACAAGTTTATATTAAATTAATAACCCTTGTGTATATTCAGTTTATTAATTTGGTAATTTTGTTTTGTTGGTTTCAATTGAATTAATATTGTTGTGCATATTTTGTATCATAATACAGTTTTGTCATTGCATTTTATTAATGTAATCTTGTTTCCCATTGTTTTGTTTCAGTTTATTAAGTGTACCATACCATGTTTTGTTAAGCCTTCATTCCAGTGCTTTTTTATGATCATGTGATCACAATATTTTTAATCTGTTATCTCTTTATATATCTTTGACTGCTACTCCTCACTTACAATGCAAGTCATCTAAATATTTATTAATGGTGTGAACTTTTGCTGTGCTATTAATCAATAGATTTGTAGAATGAGTATTGTATCCAGCATAGACAACCTAAGTAACAACTAAACTTGAAGTATGTGATTAAGATATTATATGCTTACAGTTTAATAGTGAAGGCTTGACTTGTCACCATTGCATAAATTACATTATTAATATATTATATAAGTGATGTTTTTATATTGAATGGTTGAATTGCAGATTACTGCTCAGGAGTATAGGAGTAAAGCTTCCCCAAGATCAGTCTTAAAAGCTTCCCCTCGATCAACAGGATCCTCACCCCGTGGCAGCTACGCCAGCAATGGCCCTCCAGACACCGAGTTCCTCAACTCAGAAGACATCTATGACTCACTTCGCCGAACCACCGCTGAAATACAGAACTACATGCACAGTAGCCGTGATGATCTTGACCATGTCGCAGTCAGCAAGGAAACGCGAGTGGACAGTGATGAGGTATTGCCTGACCTGGTGCCAGGCATAAGAGTGGACAGTCCCGAGGGCAAGGTCAAGGAGTACCTGGAGTACCGCATGGTACCTGACCCAGACTCCATGCTGTCACCCCCACCAATCACCCACAGTAGATCATGCGGGGACTACCGTACAGTAAGCGGTGCACGCTCTCCCACCCCACAAAAAAAGCTCCCAGCTGCCTCTTCCCAAGCTAAGTCCAATAGCAAAGGCAGACCCACATTGAAAATCCCATCAGCAAGTGGGCGGGGGTCACGCAACCAATCCCCTGCTGCCAAGAACAGAGTCCGTGCACGTTCCCAGTCCCCATCTCCCCCTGCTCGTGCTAATCAATGTTTCACAGATTATGATCATTCCTCTCCTACCCCACCAGTCTTCTCTCCTGATGCCTATTCTGAACCTGCCTATAACCCCCTTCCTATGTCCACCAATGCTTTGTATCGTGAGTCTGCTTCTCCTGTCTCTTCTCGTAAAAATCCTCCAGCCTCAGGGGATGGACATGTTAGTATTGTCAAAATAATCCACTTTTCTGTATTTTTCTCATTCTATATCTTTATCATTTTAACTTGGTACTTTCATGTCATCAATTTTAATACACATATCTCTACTCTTTCAACTTTCTGTATATATACACACGATTTCCATACCCAACATATTTATAAAGCCTGTATATACCCATATTATACTCGTTTAGATATCAGATCATATATTTTTTTACTTCACAGATATGTGTCATTTCTATCACAAAATAGAAGGCCATTCTAGTGTACATGATGTATCACGATTTATGAGTTCTATATTTATTTTGAGTCATCAACATCATGAATATATGACTTAAAATAACACTTTGTAATCATTACTTTGTTGGCCTTGTGTAAAAAAAAAGAAAATGAGAGAAAAAAAGAGGCCTAACAAGATGGAGGAAAATTGTATGGGATTTATGATCATTAGCTGGTACAGTTTAATGTTACTAATGTCTTAAGAGTTTACTATCTTTAATTTGCACACTGGCCTAATCTTTTATGTTTCTTATAGGGGATATCAAGAGGAATACAGTTAGATCTCAATTAATTGAAGTCCAAGAAGGTCCTTGTTTGTGGATGTATTTTTTATTGATCTGAATACCCACTCATTGGTGCTAGATATTTTTGTGCCTTAAAGAAATGTGCCCTGTAAACCATGGCCTTGCCCTGATGCAAATCAAAATATAATACCTGAACATAATTCTATTTATGAATGTTTTTTTCTCATGTCACTCTTTCCTCTCCTAACCTTGTTTCTTCAACCAATTGTACTAATCCTACTTTCACCCACCCGATTCCATACCTACACATTGAGCAGTCAGTCTCAATACCTGACCAGTCCATCATGACATTCACCAGTATTTGCCTTGCCCTTCAGCTGTCCACTCTTTTAAGGCATCATCAAGATTTATTTTCATTGATTATTTTTGCAATTAACAATTGCACTACTTCATACCACTGCAAGACTTTATGACATGGTTACTATTTTTTATAGTAGATAAAGATAGTCAATATTAATGATTAAAAAAAAAGGAGCAATTAAAACTAAATGGTGTACTAAATGCATCCTATCATTGGCTTTCACTGTGATCAATTGATCCTTCCCACTTGAAACCTTAAAATACATGTAAATTGGATTATTAAATTACTACCAAGCAGTTACTTATTCTATAAATAAATGTGTTATGAATATAAATCATCATCTTTGTTTAGAATTTCATCAAAAATGGTGTTTATCAAAGTCATAAGTTTAGCAGTGGTTTTGGTTCATTGTTTTTTCTTTGCAAGGGAAGATTTTTCTGTTACACTTTACTTTGACATTAATTGGTTTTAAAATGTAAATTTTTTCTCAAATTATCATTTTTTTCAGCTTCTATGAAGTTTTAATTTCTGTATCACTTTGATTTATGAAATATACACTTATATAGTCTATCTCAGTACATATACTAACAGCATTGTATCCAAGAATTATAAGTATTTCAAAGGCTTTATGCATTCCAATCTGTGTTTAATTTATTCACAGGATTATTAACTGCATGAATTCACAAATCTAGATTATGAATGATACATCATCATATTTTCAGGGAAAAATTATATTCTTTACTGATTATACTAAAATTCAAGCATTTAAGCAAAATATGTGAACAAATATCAAATGTATACAATGTAATATATCTTGTCCTTAAGTCCATTTTGTAGTGACAGGGGCTAGTGATTATTCATGCTTAATGCTTTCCTAGTTTTGATATTTTGATGATTTGTTTTTCTATTAATGCATAACATACACTGTCCTGTACATATGTTCAAATGCATGGTAATGATGTCATATATCAGCACAAGTGAAGTAAATGTATGAATTTTTCTAGTGTATTGGAATACTTTTTGTATCGTTGCAGTGTATTCCTTGGAATAGAGCTAGTTTAGGGAATCTCGTCATATTAACTAATGTCCTGAACAGTGATTGTTTAAATAGTAATTAAGATATATAATATATTCACAGGGCATAGCAGATACAATGGGTAGAATGACATTGACTGATGGAAATTTTGAGGATGAAACTTTCCATGAAGGTAAGTTGTGAATACTCCTTTAAAGGAGAAATTAATGGTTGACTGATTCTGTTTTATATAATGAAGAATAGACTTGTGTTGAGACATTTTTAGTGATTATAGAGTACCTGGGGGGCTGTTTCACAAAGAGTTAAGTTTGACGTAACATGCAATCCCAGTGATAATCGCTAGAGGGTATTCATTTGTCTCGCAATCTACTATGGTCAACAAGGGAATCCCAGTGATGGCTGTATGTATTTGGTATTGCCTGTCAATTCAACATAATCTGATGAGTGAGGTGGTGTGTTTTTTACTGCATGCAACTAGGACTTTTAAGTACAAGTTTAAGTGACACCTATAGAGATGGTAACTATTAGTTGGGAAACAAGCCACCGGGAGATTAATTTTTCTTCCAAATTGTCAAAGAGAATAGATGTATGATATGGCTTGTTTGTTTCCAGATTAATTAAGTCCTCTCTTTCTGTCTGTCCATGTAGATCACCAAGATATACTGGTTCCTCTACTGACTGAACTATCAAATCACAATGGAAGGTAAGTGAAGATTAATTTTTGGATATTTCTTTTCTTTCTAGATTGTACTTCATTCAAAATAAATCATATACCATGCTGACATTGGTATGGAGATATTTTTTTTAATTATTCCATTAGATGAGATACAAGTTTTTCCACATGAAGCACATGTTTACTGATTTTTGCTGCAGACCAATTATATTTGAATTTTTGATATAAAAGTGCTTGCTGAAAATTGGTAAATTATACATTGTTACTAATTTTAAAGCAGCCTCATTTTGAATATTGACATTTCTATAAATATAAAAGTGTTTGACAAAAGTTTGCACATATGTATCTTCTGAATTTAAGCAAGGAATATCAAGATTGCCAAGATTGTAGAAAATGTTTTTACGATATGAATATATGTTTAAAATGATTATTCAGTGAAAGATTTTCCTTTTTTTTTATTGAACTAAAAAAACAAACAATTTATACAGTTAAATAACTACATATCAGGTTGATAGTTTCTGACCAATAGTTTGTGTTGATCTTTACAGGTTTGAAGAGAGAAAGAATGCCATGATGCAGTTAATCCGCCTCACTCGGTCTGAAAGCCTGTCGCTTTGGGATGACCACTTCAAGACAGTTCTCCTTCTAATGCTAGAAACCTTGGGAGATGTAGAGGTAAGTTGAAAGATCTCAACATATACACAAGATATTCAAAGAGAACATACTTCTAGTACATTTAAAAAATATTTTTCTCCTTTTGACATGGCACATTTTTTTTTGTTCTGATATGTTATTAATGTACTGTAATGGTTATAATAAAAAGAATAACAAAAAGAAAAAGTGGAAAAGAATCAGAATATATTAGAAGAGGAAGAGAAGAAAGAAGAAGAGCAGACGATATGTGATCTTGTGTATAATAATCATTGTATTTCATTCTTGCCATCAGTCATCAATACGAGCCATAGCATTGCGTGTCCTTAGAGAGATCTTGAGGAATCAACCTGGTCGCTTTAAGGATTATGCTGAGCTCACTATTCTCAAGATATTAGAGGCACATCGCGACCCACACAGTGAAGTAAGATAACAGTACTACACTATCTACATGTGGGGGTCATTCTGTAGAATTGAAATTTACATTCCAATGACATGTCCAAGAATTTAAGACTTTTCATTATTTTTCATTGTCTATGACCCAACATTAGTTGTTAGGCTAAAGCAAAAGGCTATGAATTATCATGGAATCGCCTGGGAATCATTTCTATTCCATTTATGCAGAGGATGCTTAGACAAAACTATTTTGGCATGATGGAGAATCCTCTGATTTTTTTTACAGCAATCAGAAACAAAGTGGCTTGTCTCACTTGCCTTTAGCAGCATTCTACAGATAAAAACAAATCATAAACATTTATTCAAATTGCATAACCACAAAAGTGAAGATAAAATAAAGAAAAGATTATCAGAATACTAGCCTTAGCTTAGTCCATGACTCCTTATTTTAGATCAAACTGTTGGTTTTCCCTACCCTTTGTTGTCAATAATGTCAAATGTCTTTTTGATTTCTTTTCGTAAGTTCAGTCAATTATCATAGGTGCTTTACTACACAAAAAAAGTGAACACAATTACTCATTGTCAATTTTATGTGCATTCTATTGCAGGTTGTAAGACAAGCAGAAGAGACTTCCGCCACCCTAGCTATTTCCATTGCCCCTAGCCAGTGTGTCCGAGTCCTATGTCCTATCATCCAAACTGCTGACTGTCCTATCAACCAGGCTGCCATCAAGATGTTGACCAAGGTGAGACTAGCACCGTTGTAGGATATTAATGTTAAATTATTACGTTTTTATATAGCACATGATACACATGAACAATGTCTATAAGTTCTTTAGAGATATATTGTACATTTGATCATTGGAGTGTGGATCGACATTCAAGTGTTATATATGCACACTCTCTACTCCCTGGGGAATAGTTCTGCAATGTTCAGACATCTCTTGGGAGCTGCTGTAATAGAGCTTCTTAGGTCTCTTGTGGAAGACATTCACCAAAGTACACATAGAGCTAATTTGTATTATGTGTACATGTTCTTCCGTAAATAAAATGTGCATTTGTCGGAAAAGGTCTTCAATTTATCTCCCAAATAGAAACGTCCATGGAGTTAAATCTGTCCTTTACTGACCGTCCAATTTTCAGCTTCTGAATTAATGTTTTAGTCCATTAAATCATGTAGTTTGTCATTCAAAATGCAATATTCTCCTTTTATTTTAAATTTTTATATAAATATCTTTTTTTTATTTATCAGATTGTTGAATTAATGTCAGAAGCAGACCTAATGGAAATCTTACCTGAGGTGATAGTTGTTCTACTCAAGTCCTATGACCACACTGAGAGTAGTGTCCGCAAGGCCAGTGTCTTTTGTCTTGTGGCCATTCATAACATCATAGGTGATAAACTCAAAGAGAAACTAGCAGATCTACCAGGATGCAAGGTGAGTCAACTCATCATCAAGAGGTTGTAATATGAAGTTTTCATCATTTTCACTCTCTTATACAGTCTCAAGGGTCATTTTAGGGTCTTTGTCAAACAGGATTTAGAAAGTCACATGCTGGAAATGCTGAAGTGTACTGTCAATACAAAATAAATTCTCTTGTGAATCTAATTTTCGCAGTCAAAAATATCAATAAATGCGGGAATATCCCTGCTAAGTTATTATACAGAATATCTGTTCATTGAAGTGATGTCATTTGGTCAAGGTGAAGAGTTAATTTTTATTTGGGTTTATTTTGTTTCATGATTCTGTTGTATAGATTTTTATAAGTAGTTTAAAACATCATATTCTTGGATCTGCTAGAATTGTAAGGCATTGTGTGATGAATAGATTTTAATTTGTATATTCTAGAAGAGTGACAGTCTTATTTTCATTTTTCTTTGAATTGTCTGCATTTTAGATGAAACTGTTGAACCTGTATATCAAGCGTGCTCAAGCAGAAAAAGACGCTCAGACGCCTTCTCCAAGTAGTCCTTCTGCTTTATCAACTGGAAGCAGATAGTACCCATCTTAATATTAGACTTTATACACCAGCACACAGACACACACAGGCAACTTTGGATGGGACTGTTGGTAGAGACCTGAGCATAGACTCTGAACCAGTGCACAGTCACAATACAGTTTATCAGTCAAAAGTGTGTATTGGTTTCAATTACCCCCAACTTAATGTAGTGTCAGCTAACCCAGCAGCACCACATAATCACCTACAGGACATGGTAACCTATGAATGGGACTGTACAGAGAGAACTAATCAAGAACTAATGAAGAATCTACTTGGAATTTTGTCTGCTTGACCTGCAAGAAACGGACATAAGGTTTCCTTTAGCTAATAAATGCATACTACTTTATGTTTGACTGTTGTAAAGTATGAAGAAATCAATCGATTAGTCCATTGCTGATTTATCTATTTCCATTATTAGTAAAATACATTTTAACAGACCTTCATTAAGTTGCTGTAAATCAGGTAAGACATTCATAAACCCCCACATATTATCCACATTACCCTAATACAACTCACCATGGGTCCAACTCCAAGTGAAATGGTCACCAAACCCTGCACCTTTATCAACATTTTCATCCACATCCATTGAACCTGGCTTGAATATCAAACTCAGTTGAAAAAAGAAAGATATTTGAACATTGATAAAAATTTAGAGGGTACAATATGTTACCTTATTATGTTATCACAACTGAAGATCAGTATACCATTCAACCCTAATTTCTGATATATTAGCTCCTCATTGTATCTGAGTCAGGAGGTCACTACTCTGTGTAAAGTAATTATATCCCTTTTGTTAATTAGTTTGCCATGAGCTCTTTTAGTCTTGAATATCAATCAGTTTTTAGTGAGAAACACTATTTAAAGCAACAAGCAACACTATTTAAAGCAACAAACAGAGATACCTAGATGTGGAAGTAGTTATTGGATATCTTGCTTCAACATTTTTATAAGGAAGTATTACGTAAAGAAAGACAATTGGTGGTATTGATTCAACTTACAAAGTTTAGTATTGATTGTATGTAGGAGTGAGTAAAATTGTTTTGGATGAAATATTGAACCTCACTGCCATTAATGATGTTGCTGTAATGGTATTTTCTAGATCTTTCAAGGAAGATAAACTAACATGTTTTTGGCTTGCCATATTTTGTATTGTATTCTTTGGAGGAGAGTGGATTATTTAATATGCACTTTAATTAATGCTTTTTAAGTTTGTAAGGTAAATTTTTAAAATGATAATATATTGACTATTCCAGAGCAGTTTAACAATAGAGATCAATTAAGTGGTAAAAGTGAGAAATTATTTTCAAAGGTTTGAATTAATATTTACATATGGCTTACAAACCGTCTAGATATTTGTTATTATGATCAAGATATGATTGACATTATATGCATTTACGCACTGACACAAACATATCTGTTGGAAAAATGAACTCCCAGATGGTTCAAGATGTCATTATTTGGATGATTTAAATGTTAATGGCTGCATGTATTTGATTATCGAGTTATGCCATTGATAAGGCAATTCCAAAGGTTTTTACTCCATTTTAAAGAATAGTTTGGATAATATTGAATCATAAATGTAAGTTTGTCTGAAACATGCAACACATAGAACTTAACTACAGCATTACCATTTCCCTACATGGTAATAAAAACTTCATCAAATTAGCCGAAGGAAAACCTGTGAAATTTCCCTCTGCTTCCATGCTCATGCTGGCTTGTTTTTTTATGTTTACATTTCATTTTTTTTTCTGTTTTTGGTCACTGTAACTCATTTTATTTATGGGTCTTTTCTGCATACCTTAAATCACTATGTATCTCAAGAATGCTTACCAATCATCATACCTTACAATACCTATCCTTTCTCTATATCATGGTCATTACAGATGATGAATCTTTGGTTAAATAAATAAAAAATTCTGAACTGATTAATTGTGTATTAGGGAAAAAATAAAGAAAAAAACAGCAGTTAACACAAATTGTTTACCTCATGGCCATTTTATAGCATTTCATTTGTTCTAAAAACAATATTATCCGAATTCTTGACTGTAGCTTGTTAACATTGTCAGCAATGATTTTAATGTGAATGGTATACTTGATATCTCCATTAATGGTCTATGGTAAATAGTATTCTAGCGCTTTGTGTACAGGCAATCCCTACACATTAAAATGTTATCAGTATGGCTTACTAACCATCTATAGTGTACCCTTTTACACGATTCATCATAAATTAATATTGCAAGAACAATGTTAGATGAGGTGTTAATAGATGTAAATGATCCATTATTGGTGTCACAAGTAAGGCATTAGATCAGATTCTAGACTTTGGATATTGACTATGATGAAGCTTCTGAATTCAGCAGTGTCTATTGTACAAACACAGATGCAACAAATTCAGGTGGTTTTTTTTTTAATTAATAGTGAGGAGCTTTTATCTTTTTACAGGGCTGCCTGCTCTGTGTATTTGTTTATAGGTGTTGTTGTTAGAGATGATTCTATAGTAGGTTCAGTTTATTTAACATACAAATGAATGTCTGAAGTATCCTCATACATGAAAAAAGTTCATTGAGATATTTCTGATCAATTAGTTTTAGACAGTGGTGTGACTTTTTATTTTGTTCAATGTTTCTTGTTTATTTTTTTACGAATGGTAAGATAATGCCGTGACTGCATTAAATATGATAAACTGACTCCTTCTGTTCACCCACACCCCTTAAAAGTAATACAATGAATAACAAAAAAACATTTTGATCATTCAGAACAAGCTAAGGAGCAATATCAAGCTAACACATATTTTTGTTGTCAATGAAAATGGAGTGGTTGTCTTAAACTACCTACAGAAGTAAATATTGTGGAAATATGAATACATTGATGGAGCAGATATCGCATGCTAATTGTGTATACTTCAAATTCTTATGAAACTTTGTGTTCTTGAAAGAGAAGTAGGAGATCTTGCTAATGTGAGGTACATGTATTTACACATTTTAAGTTGAAAAGTGGGGGACATCTTCTTTTTCTTTATTTGTTATAAACACTTAAAATTGTATGGATTTATTCAGGTGCGCTAATAGATATCTCCCAAGTCTTGTTTACACATGATACAACAAAGCACAGCAATGTTTTTCAGTGACAAATTGTACCATTTATGAGTATAAATGTGCATTGTATGCTTCAAGATTTAAAAAAAGTAGTCCAAAATTGTGTAAACGAACTCATTACATAATGATAACTTAATTATGATGTCGTGAGTCTTATTTTCGCAACTCTGAACAGATAATTTTGGTTTAGCTTTGGTGCACCATGTGTGGTGAACTTGCTTCGAAATGAAATAGGATGAAATTAACTTGCCTTCTTAATTGTATTTCTGTTTAAAGTAATCATGATCATTCATGTTTTTCATCACAAAACTGTACAAAGTGTAAATTGATGACATATTTAACATAGAGAAATTTTCAAACAATTTACTTACAGATACAGAGAGAGAAGGAGAGAGAGAGAAAGAGTGAGTGAGGGGAAGAAAGATCATTGCAATGTGAGTTCCTTTGATTTGGAATCTCATTTTCACCATTGTATAAAAATGTATAGTCCTAGATGTTTTTGTGGTCTCTGGTGTTCTAATATGGACAAACTAAAATCAACTCGACTTTTTTTATGTGTGTCTTTCAGTTGTACTTTAACAGGGCTTATTTAAAGATATTTTAAGAGAGAGTTTGAGTTGGTCGCACTTCAGCACAATAAGGACAAGAATGATCTGTAAATATGTTGATTTGTTTATCCTTATGTTGCCCTTATAAAGTGTTCAGATTCATACCAGTTGATCTGTGCATTCGTGTAATCATGTCTTGATTGAACCTAATTTACAGAAGTGTCTTCAAACTTTTTTTTATGTATAAATTTGATGATTGTGTGAGATTGAATTGTTAACAGAAGTGCTATTATTATGCTTCCAAACTGATTAGTGTAATAAATATCGCTTCACTTTCTTTTGCAGTATACTGGGCAATGTTAGCTACATCAGTAAGGGTTGAGGACGTTATTCTATAGACTGTCTGGTAGGAATTTTACATGTATAAGTTGCTACATTCATCCGTTGAATGGGAAGTAATCCCCTTTTCATTATTTTTGGTAACGACCTGCCATGTATCCTGGTATTCTATAAATTTTCAAGCCATTTTTGTGTAATACAGAAAACTTTCATCAGTTGAGGATGATTGAATGTTCAAACTTCTACCAACCTATTTCTATAGAAGGCAAGATTTAGTCCACTCCTATGAACTCTCAAGAGATCAGTTGTGCATGCATATGACTGAATCAAGGATAAGAGACAATCTGGTCACCTATCATTGATCTAGTGACTGAAAGGATAGCAGGCAAGAAAGTAATCAACACCAGTGAAAATATGTGAATTATCTCTTGACTTGAGAAATTACACAGAAGTGAAGAAAGCTCGCATTCTATATGAATAGGTCGATAGAAACTTGAACATTTTAATATAATTCACCAAACATAGATGATAACTTGTTTTCTGTATATGCCCATTATCAAGATCTCAAGATGAAATATTGCAATTTCCCCTTTTTAAATTACACTTCTTACTGGGCATGATCTCTTGTTGATGTATCCATCTTGGAAAATTTATTGTAAATATTTGAATGGGAAGAGTCTGAAGCAAGAAAATAGTTAATGAATTCAGATTTTGTATATTGCTTTATAGATGTAGATAAGGTTATCCTGGAATTGTGAGGAGAAAGAGAGCAATAGAGAGAGAGAGAAAGGTGCGAGAGAGAGAGACAGAGTAATAATATGATGATATGCACATGTAGAATAACATGTCTACTGGCTTAGTGGTACCTATGATTGCAGCCCATTTTTGTGATGTGGTCAGAGCTTTTGAATCTATCTGCATGTTTTCATTTTGAGTAGTTCTCAAGCAATTACATGCGAACATGTGGCATTTTTCCTAAACAACCATTTTCTTTGTGTGTCTTTATTTGACTATGATTGTTGTTTTTTGTGGAATGAGAGAAGAATAAATGGAAATTAGTTTATTAATTAGAAAGTACACAAGCTCAGCTTGAAGACAATTGCAAAATGCCTTTTGGATGAATTGGATAGCTAGCATTCCACAGTTGATACTGATCTGAATCAATAAAAAATGTAGAGGAGACAGGGTCTTGACCCTCTGATTGCAAGAATAATCTGATGAATCAAACGTCATTTTCAACATGCTACTTTTACATTTACATCATGCATATAATCTTCATTTCTAAGTCAGTATTCCCTACCAAGAAGAGAGAGGTAGGGAGTTATGTAGGATCTTAGTCCACAAATTAATTCGATCGTCAAATTTGACAATATAGGCAATCTAAATTTGAAATACAACCATAATTTGAATGGTAAAATGTTTTTACATTCAAATTGAAGTATTTGAAGCATAACAAAATTTGACAGTATTACCTGAAAATGCTTAACAATTATTTTGTTACCTTTTTAATTTTCAAGATGATATTGAAAATGTAAGTCTGTATTGTCTAAAACTTATTACAGTCAGTCAAAATGGACAATGTCTTTACAGAGGCTCGCTTCAATAATTTTTACCAGGCACGTGCCAATAATTAATAGATTGGTTCAATCACAATAAGGCTTAAACCCCTCATATTAGTTTCATAATCCAAAGTCACAAAATGAAAAAGAAATACCAATGAAAACGAGATGGGATTAAACAAACTTCACAGTTTATTACACATGTCTTTCACTGGAAAGTTAAGTGGTTGGCTCAATCACGAAGAAGCAACAGGAAACTAACCTCAAATCTCTTCTGACTAGACCAATCACACAGCCACACACAAACCCCACTGGGGATGTCCCAGTAAGCGGGAAATAATCTGAACTCAGTAAGCGTCTGTGTGTATCTTACTCAGCAACATTGTTGGTCTGATATATTAAAGCTTAACCCATTTAGAAAAATGTATTGTAAGAGTCCCCCTCAGTATTGCCAGTTTCTTTGCTTCTTTTTGAACCCCTATATTACTATTTTTGCATTTCATTTAATGAAGGTGGTTTTTTAAGTTCTTTTTGTTTGTACATAAGATTAAGTAACCAGACTTAAAACATGATTTATTAAATGACATTACCTTTTATTTATATCCTGCTTTCCTAAAAAAAATCCTGCCAACTAAAATCATGTATTTCCATATTTAAACATCTCGCACACATTCCCACTTATTTCAGAAAATTCACAAGTATTGAATTTATTTATTCATTTATTTATTTATTTATTTATTTCAATTTATTTATTTATTCATTTATTTATTTATTCATTTATTTATTTATGTATTAGAATATATTTAGTCAGGTACAAAAATCAGCAAAATGCTGTTTTTCATCAATGACCTGATGAAAACAAAATCAAGATTACAACAAAAATCATCAATATCATACATGTAAATACATGTAAATATAGGCCTACGTGTAAATTTTGAGGTTTTATCTAGGCAAAGCTGAGTAACATAAATAAATATTTTACATACGTTTCTTCTTCCCTTTCACAAAATGAGCATAAATTGGTCTCAACAAGGCCAAAGCGGAAAAAGTGATGGTTTGTGTAGTCTACTATTGAGTGTGTTTTATGTCTTCGTCTGAAAATATATATTTCTACTTCATATACAGTTCGTATCAATAAAAAGTTTGCACTTTGAAAAAGTCTTGGGAAATGAAAAATATACAATATGGGGATATTTTTTCACATATATTCTTGGGTTTGGGTCTCATCTATCAAATGAAAGTAAATTTGTTTACAAAATATTACACTTGAGTGAGCAATGTCCATTTATGTAAAGCTCGCAAAAAAATAGTTTGCGCAGAAATGCTAATTTTCACACTGTGTCAAGGAAAAAAGAAGAAAACAAACTGACCGTGTGGTAAACTTCTCATATATTTCTTATGCATTTTAGCGAATGGAAATAAAACAGATACATTTAAATATTTTGTAACAACTTTGCCACACAAATTAACATTTTAACCCTAGGTAAGCACGACCTCTATTATATACCTTTTCTTGCGCCAGCTGGATCTGGGGACATGAATGTAAACAAAAGTTTATTTCAGACATCTCCAGCATTCTTTCACTAAGTTTTTATCATTTAAAGTGGGACCACATTTCATATTTCATTAAATACTAGTGTCTTTACACTTTTCTCAAGCTTAAGAACCTAAAGTCAAGCCTAAGCCATTTCATGTCAATCACAGCTCCGTGTAAAGCAGATATCAACATGATGGCCTCTGTGTGTGGGGATGGGGGGGGGGGGGCACATTGGCGTTCGGTGAAGTGTTTTGGGAAAGGAAACAAGCTATAAAGGTAGAAGGTATCTTCAAATCAATCTTCCTACCTAAAGTCCATGTGTTCTTCATGATTAATGTCTACTTTTATTGACATGAAATTATTTCCAAGCTCTACGCAAATCATTTTCATGAACTTTTCATTAGTAAGTGGTGCTCACTCAAGCGGAAAGATTTTTCGACAGTTATATCATTTGCTTGAAGAGATCTGTACCAATGAGGAAAAAGCTTCAGGATATTACAATGATTTTACAGCATTATGAAGTGTAAAGTATTTTTGATACGCACTGAATAGGCTAAATAATCCACTCTAATTAAATTCATCTCTCTTTTAACAGCTGTACGTATATTTGTTTTGATTTTAAATACATTATTTTAGTTGTTTTATTCCCAATTAAAGTGAAGACCATTCCAGAATTGTTTTTCATAACGGGTAAACAGGCATGGATATGCTTGAGTTTTTCAATGTCATTCGCTTCTAAACTTTAATTTAAAAAAAAAATGTCTGTCACATTTTAATTTATCATTATTTTCCAAAATATGTTTTGATTTGTAAACTCCCTTATCGTACAACCTGATATCTTGTATACAACTTCCTTTGTATCGAATTAACTTATTATTGAAAATCGCCACTCCACCAAACTCTGTACTTCTAATTTTATACCCACTCATCTATTATAATAAGTCCGTGTAATTTTAGTCACACGAAATCATCAAACATCTACCCAAATATTTAGTGACAAAATTAAAGTACTGTTTCCATTTCATGTCTTCGTCTTTATGTAATAGTTTCCGAATCCACGTAATTCGCGGTGCTTTTACCTACGTAGGAAATTTGAACATCTTTAATCCTCCTTGCTTCTAGTCTGAAATCATTGTATTCTTATTAATTTTTTTTTCTTTCCTTTCCTTATGAAATAAAAAACAAATTCATCCAATGATTAATAAACTGATTTTGGAACAGGAGTAAGAGATGCTCGATGTGCATCGCCAGTCACACTCGTGAGGGTTACATCAAGTCGCTGCAGCGATTGAGAGTGGGGTGGATGGCGCCACGGCGCTTTATACCCACTGAACTAGAAATACGTATACTTATTATATACCCCACTCTCGATTCGATCGAGTGTGACCTACGAGTACTCTCTCGTTGAGAAATACCATGGATCAACCCATGGAAATACGTACAGCCAATAGCAGTTTTGTGCTGGCATAGCTCTCCATGCAATCGTGCATTGTCCCGGCATTGTCCCTGGTCAAAACACATGAATAATCGCACTGAAATTTTTTTTTGGCTTGTATACGATCGACGTTTGTTTCATGTGTGATGAACCAGCCAAGAATTTCATGTATTATGCTGCATTTTCAAGTTCACGGATCAAATGACCTCTATGGAAACACAACCGTCAATGGATTTGTTAGGAGAAGCCGAAGGATTGAGCAGAATGAACCTTAGATGGAAATAACACACAGCAAGGTAATTATATCTATATATTTTTGTAGGCTTCAATATTATTTTCATTAAAATTTGGAGAAGCATGGTGACTCGATCCTGTTTCATACTTTGTCAGCTCTACGATATCCACCCATGGATATTGCACAAACCGAATATGATATTAGAGAAAAATTATAATTTTCCCGGGGACTCTAAAGATTATCATCTCCAAGGGCTCCAAGGCCAATCACGAGAATAGCTTGATGTTTTTTAAATCTGTTTGTTATTGTAAGTCTATTACATTTCATCATATTATTAGTACAAAATTAGCCTGATAATTTAGCTGGTTTAGCAATAGAAATCATCAACTTTTACTAATAAATACTTACATAACATGGAGGTGCCTATGTTTCTTCATAACCTTATTCATATTCCATTTTCACGTCAATATGTGTTCTTTTGGCCACGAGTCATATTGCTAAATAGTCAAGGAAACGATCGGATTACTATGTCAAGTTCATTTTGCTCTTTCTTTCCTCGGCAGCCATGTATTGTACTCCGGAAATCGCTTTAGTTCATATTTACTTGAGCACTGCATATCTAAACCTTGTATTATTAATGTATTTTTATCTCGATATTTTGTTTCACTCTGAATTATACTGATCGTCTGTGTTAATTTCAGTATTATCTTTGTATTTGTGTGGACCTATTATACAGAGATCCACTATCAATAAGGAACATATAATACATGCTATACTATATGTTGTTTATTGATAGTGGACCTCGATAAATTATGTATCATAGCTGTGTCTGGAATAACGTCCGTCTCGAATTTCGTTCCGTGATAAATAGAGGGCTGGCTCTTCCCTTTGTATCTATTCACTTGAGTAACAGACAGTATTGATCAAAGCCCGGGATTGAGGCCGACATTCAGTACTATTTACAGAATTTCAGTGTCTGCTGTAGTAGTGTCCCTGGTTTACAAAAAAAGGAAGACATGTTAATGCGAATTATTATTCATTCCATATCTTGGTGACTTATATTTGCAAGCCCTGACCTCACTTTGGTAATTAGATTACTTTCGCGCATAGCTAGCCCGACGGTTTGGACGTAGTCTGCAGGCGCAGAGCTTTGGTTTCGCAATTCGCGTAGTGCATAATGGAGAGTCTGAAGTAGTGAGACTAAATTCACTATGTAAGGTGGCTGCCAGCACAGACAGGGAGTTTAAAAGCTAGTCTTCGCTCTAAACATTGTATAAGTGGTAAAGGTGTCAAATTTGAGTCCGTGCACGCAGACTAGATTGAACGGTCAGACAGATGCAGCAGCTGCGAGTTCATGGATGTCAAATGCCGAGACGGAGAAGACTGGGAACCCGGACTGGGAATCACGTGGAAACAGATGCCTGGGAGACAAGACAGAGAGAGACATGCAGAAAGACAGTCAGAAGGGGGGGGGGGGGGAGTCGGAGAGACACCAGAGGGTTATAGGAGAGAGGATGGGAGGGGTTCGGGAGGGGGATGGTTCGCCAACAAAAATATCGGCTTAAATATGCCATCGAGAGAAAATATAAGGCTACACATATACAATAAACAGTAACATCATAATTATCATATCTTATGTTCATTCAAAGATTTATGTAGTTTGAAATTTTAACCAAATAATTGATAAAATTTTGTAAACTAAAAATCTCCATTGGGAATGGAAAATATTTAAGGTTATTTGGCGACTGCATGCGGGGGGGGGGGGGGGTTCTCGGATTTGGAAATGGTATGGGTGTGCAGCCCCAAATCTGAATTTATGAGGAGCTGAAAGGGAGAATCCAACCTTGGTCATAAAATGTTGTGTTGGAAAAAAGAAAATAAGATAAACAGAACGGTGAAAGTTTGAAAGAAATTGGACAAGCAATAAGAAAGTTATGGCTGTTTTTAAATTGAGATCCCTATATAAGACTTTGTAAAATTTCAAAATGGCAACTGGGTAGGTAAATTATGACAAGGGGCAAGGACGACTTTCCCATATAGGCTATGTACTTAAAGGAGAATGAAACCCTTGAAACCAGCTGAATCCATATCAAAGAGAAAAATCAAAGAAACATATTGTTGAAAGTTTGAGGAAGATTGAATGAATAATAAGAAAGTTATGAGCATTTGAATATTGAGATCACCAATGCCATGTAGATCCTCCCATTGGCAATGCGACTAGGAGCCTGTTCAGACCGGCAGAGATAGCGCGATCTAGCGCGCGCTAGATCGCGCTATCTCTGCGGTGTGGAAGGTACAACGTCGTTTCGGTCCGCCCAACAGCGAGCCACGGCGAGCCAAAACGGCGTGCCACTGGAGCACCTCTTGGGGGTGGTCCACGAGAGATAGCGCGGTCTAGCGCGCGCTAGATCGCGCTATCTCTGCCGGTGTGAACCCGAGCTACGATAGCACGCCGGAGATACAAGAGTCTAGAATCTAGATTAATCAAATTAGAAATACATGCACAATGTACAACGCCATGAAATAAACGTAGGCCGGCTAGCATAATAGGCACAGCGATATCGAACTCTCAACTAACTAGTACGGGTTCGTAATAGCGCGCGAAATCTTTGACCGCTCTGACCTCATGACGTCACGCGTCATGGCAACAGGACCTCTAAAAAAAAGGGGGTGCTACGATAGACCGCGCTATCTCACTGCGGTGTGAATCCGGCGAATGCCAATGGGCGGACCGTGGATCGCGCTACGATAGCGCGATCCACGGTCCGCCCACGGTCCCCCCTTGCGGTGTGAACAGCCTCCAAGATATGTGATGTCACACACGTACAACTCCCTCATTATTTTAGTACTTATTTCACTTATATTCTCACCTTTATATAGTCTATCACAAGGTGAGGTGTTCTCTTTATGAAAGAACAAGTACAGAGGTTTCACAACATTATATCATTGATGAATCGTTTGTCATATGATTAGAATGAGCAAAAAGAGATGTTTGGGGTATATTTTCAGTGTCCAAAAGGGGAGAGTTGTTCATCTGTGACATCATAGATCTTGGTTGCATTGCCAATGGGAGGATCTCCATAGCATTAGTGATCTCGACATATAAATGCTCATATTTCTTCTATTGCTAGTCCTATTTTACTCAAACTTTGTTGATCTTATTCTTTGATTTGTCTGTTTTCACAAAAGCTAACTTGCTCCAAGAGTTTCATTCTCCTTTAATTATCAGGATTTTGTGGTTTCTCTTGAATGGGGACTTCGCGATCGAGAACTGACGCCTGAAATGGTGGGGGGGGGGGCATGGAAACTGGGGAAAACGGGATTGTCAATCAAAAAGGGTGAAAATGAACTACTGGCAAGGTGTGAAGGGGGTTCATTTTCAATTGGTCTAATGCTAATTCGTCCAATCACCAACTCGTCTTCTATCATTTGGTCTACCATCAGTTCGTCCACTATCCTCAGGTTCTAATTGCATTTCATCCTTTCACCATTTCGTCTAATAACCAGTTGGTCCAATAGCCATTTAGTCCATATACCATTTGGTCTAATTGGATTAATTGAGCGAAATGAATGAAAATGAAATGGGTATAAGACCAACTGGTTATGATACGAAATGGTCATAGACGAACTGGTGTTTAGACGAAATGATTATTGGACAAAATGGTTATTGCACCAAATGGTTGTTAGATGAATGTTGATGGACAAAATGTATTAGACTAAATGAAGTTAAACCATTTGATGAGTTGGCAATAGACGAATTGGTAATTTACCGTGAAGGGTAAACCTGTTGCTCATGCGGTTGGCCAGCATGGCGAACTCTGAATGTAAATGAGAATAATATCAGAGATAATTATGTCCTTATATTTCATCGTGAATTTCCAATGGACCCAGTTATTTACCTGGTAGTAGGTCAATATAAGTTTCAAGGTCTTTTAAAACTTATTTTTCAGATCATACGATCTATTTGAAAGAAATGTATTGTCATTCTGTGTGGAATCATTTCACACTTAAAAGGGAAAGTCCGTTCCAACAAAACAGTGGGTTTGAATAAAAAGAGAAATATAAAAAAATCACCATGATCACAATGTTTGAAATTTCTTCGAAATCGGAAGTAAAATAAAAGAGTTAATCAAAGGAGTACTATAGGACACGGTTGAAAATAATATGAAAAATTCATCTAAATCGAACAATGAATAACAAAGTTGTGACATTTCTTAAGTTTTGCATGATAGGCATGTACACATGAATATGTAATGAGCAAGCTGATGATAATCATATCCCTCCTTTCTTTTGTACATGTATTACGTTATAATTATGAAATCATTATTATTATTATTGTATTAAAATCTTTTTATTCAAGTGTTCCCTCCAAGAATTAGAATAAATGACTATACAGATTTAGTTTGTAAGATAATCATTGCTGCAACTCATGGATACACATACAAACCCTTAAAAATATGAATTAATCATGCAATAATATGAGAAAGAGGACAGTGGGGACGTGAGATCTACCTAATGCATATTAATCATAACCTGCATATAATTGCTTTCTCGAAATTTTGCTAAATTTTGGTAAACTTCGTTATCAGATTTTGATAAATCATAAATATTCAGCGTTTTGCTCTATGTATCTTTACTATATTTACTTAGACAGTGGCGTAACTACGGGGGGCATGGGGGGCACGTACACCCCCCCCATCGGCTGACCAAAAAAAAAAAAACGGGGAAAAGGAGAAAAAGAGGGAGAAAGGAAGAGAAACGAAGTGGGAAAGAAGACATTATTGTTCATTATAATGTTATATTATATCATAATTATGTTATGTTATATTACGTAAGAAACATTTTTTTTCATAACTTTATGAAACATAATTTGCTCAGGGCCTATGTCCTCATTGTTCCTGGTGCTCGCATTGTCTGTTTACGGAGATATATAATCCTGTTATACTAAAACCTCCCGTTTTCAAGTCAATATACACCAAACTGCCAAATATATTTCCTCGCACTTCGAGTTATTGTTTTATGTACAATAGTATGCTTCTTTTTAATGACTACTTAAAGTGATTGCCTCATTTTAAGGTCTTGATATAAAACATTTCCTGTCCGTGATTACGTTCGCAGTAGTGGATTGGTGAAATATGTCTGCTCTCCATGGATTCCTAGAATCAGTCCTTAAATGTCCCTATTTCTAATCTGAATATCAAAAATTTTCAGCTCGCGCTTTGCGCTCGCATCATTTGGTTAGTGAACTACGTATGGTCTTCGTGAATTTCTACAAACAAGCCTTAAAATGCCCCTCTTCAGGTCTGAATTTCCTAAATTTTCAGCTCGCGCTTCGCGCTCGCAAGATTTGATTAGTGAGATGGGTATGTTAATCATGATTACAAGTGCTTTATGTGCATGTTTAGATGTAATTCTAACAAAATCAGCAAGCGCTTATTGGCACTCGCATTAGATGACTATGGTGAGATGTGTATACCCTTAATGCATTCCTAAAATATAGTCCTTAAAATCTTCCTGCTTTGGGGTCAATATTTACAAAAATTTCAGCTCGCGCTTCGCGCTCGCATTATTTAGCGAGACAGGTACATATCATGATTACAAAAGATTGATTATAATGTCCCTTTTTAGGTCTAAATATCAAAAATTTTAAGCTCGCGCTTCGCGCTCGCATTATTTGACCAGTGAGAGACATATCCGTTTAATGGCACTGTCCTTAAAATGTCTCTAATAGGTATACCTGGCAGATGGGCGCGCTTCGCGCGCTCACTTAGTGACTCAAAACTTTTGCTGGTGCCCCCCCCAATGCCGTGACCCACGGTACGCCACTGTACTTAGATATAGTTATTTTCAGTCCAGAGCACCCCTTTAAGTTTTCGCTTTATTTTTCACAAAATAGTTACATTACATGCACCATATAGTGACATGGGAGAGAGAGAGAGAGAGAGAGAGAGAGAGAAAGAGAGGGGGTGGAGTAGATGGTGTCATGCAAATTTGACAATAAAGATACTCTATAAAATCTTTATAATAGTAGTACGCCGTGGGACGAAGCCATTTTTTTGTTGTGTTCACAAACCTGTAGTGAAGTTACGAAATAAAGATGTCAAATTATCTTTTAAATTCATCAAATCTGGATCCACTTGTTTATTTGGGGGCAGAATTGCACAAGGACGCACAAACTATGAATAAAGCAGGTAATATTTATTCTGTAGAAGGTCTTATTTATTTTGGGGAATTCGGCATGTGCACAAAGACACTTCGCCGAACTCAGCACAGACCACTGACTGACTGATTTGTATACTATCATTATTTCATGAAAGGATTCTGTAACTATGGAGTACTATAGGAACGGTTTATTTGATCACTAAAATATATTTTCTTCATGAAATGAGAATGTACCTATTGCAAGAAAGAGTTGTTTGTCTGAGGAATCTTTTAGACTTTAGTCCTTCAAATTCATTTTATTTCATTTTCAACAAAATATGAACCAAGTAAATACAATAATAACAAGTCAATGTCATAGACAATATAATGAAGGTCATAAAGGTCAAAGGTCAAAAAATCGCACGCTAGTATGATATTTAGATACAAGATGGATTTTTATAAAGTTTTGGCAAGCGAGGTGACCATAATGTAGGCCGATAAAAAGTAATAGTCTATACATGTATATATATATATATATATATATATATGAATTTATTATGTACATACACAATGTAAAAACTGTGGTGTTAAAACTGACACCAGTTGGTGCTTATAGAGGACCACACCGTGAGGTATTAAAATTCACCCTAGAGATTGAATATATCACGAAAGAGTGTAAATGTAACAACCAAATGTGTTGTAATAACACCTATAGGTGTTAAACTAACACTGTCAATTTAACACCGGTGTAAAATAACTGGTGTGGTCCTCTATGTATACCGGTTAACACCACAGTTTTTGCTGCGCACACTCATTGGCGGCGCTCAATGGGCTTGCCCGTATAATATACGACTTCTGTGAGAAACCCTTGTTATGGATAACTTGGTAAATGGCAGTTTTGTCCGGTGTTATGTATAATTATGTATAAATAGCAAAAATTATGTATAAATAGCAAAAATTATGTATAAATAGCAAAAATATTCAATAAGATTTTTTTTTTATTCAACGATTCGAGTATACACTCGATATTTAGGAGGATAAAAATCCATGACGCAAAGAGGTAACAAAATGTCGCAATGAAGTCTGTATACATGCCGAGTTCCAACAACTCGACATCTTGTCTTCTGGTCCCAAACAAGCTGATATGCCGAGTTTTAACAACTCGTCATCTTGGCTCAAACGAGCTGACATTCCGATTTCCAATAACTGATCATATTTTCTTCTTGCAATTAACAAGTTGACTTGCTAAGTTTTAATAATCGTATTGTCTTCTTGCCATTAACAAGTTGACTTTCTGAGTACCAACAACTCGTCGTCTTGTCTTCTTGCCATTAACAAGTTGACTTTCTGAGTACCAACAACTCGTCGTCTTGTCTTCTTGCCATTAACAAGTTGACTTTCTGAGTACCAACAACTCGTCGTCTTGTCTTCTTGCCATTATTAAGTTGACTTTCTGAGTACCAACAACTCGTCGTCGTAATAATAATAATAATAATAATAACGTCATATTTTACCCAGGGAAGCCACTTCAGTTCTGAAAATTGTTCTACGAGTGGGCTCTGCTTAACATGATAATGTTATTATTACCCCGGCTACCTTGATCGGGCGCTCGAGCATGTCTGTTTGTCTTGTCTGTTTGTCTGACATAAAAAAGGGAGTAGAAGGAGAAAAACAAGCATATTGGATGGTCAAGAGTGGCTGAAGTGGCAGGGGGGTGTGACTTTTCTAGTAATGAAAATACTTCTACTACCAATACTACTACTATTACCATTATAGAGGAAGAACATGAAAAAGGAAGAAGGAAAAAGGCAGGGGAATGAAGGTACAGCAATCCCCGAATTCGATCATGGGTGTCGGTCGGTATTCATGATGGGGGGGGGGGGGGGGGGGGTTGACTGACACAAATTTGTTCTATGTGAGGGATTTCCCCCTTTTAGTTTAAGGGGTGGGGCATTTACTTGACGATTCTAAAAAAATAGGTTGCCAGACATGGCGGCGAACCAAAAATTTGAAATTTTTTATATAAAATTTAATATCATGGTTGACATTTTAAAACCTGATATCACATTCGCCGCTTTTCTTTTCGTGTCTCTCTTTTCTCCTTTATTGGTTGCAAAACTGTTTGAGGGTAATGGCCCCCAAGCCCTACGTCTGTACGCAAGTGGTGGTGGTGGGGGTGGGGGAAGGGTAGTCCTAAGCACCAAAGTCTTAAGTATATTTTTAGCTTTATCTCTACAACAAGACTATGTGTGCTTCGTATGGACTAGATCAATAACGCGAGCGCGAAGCGGAAGTTAAAATTTTAGAAAAATTGAAGTGAAAATAATTTACTTGAGGTCTCTGGTAAATTGCCAATTCGTCTATTGCCAACTCGTCCACTCACCACATGGTCCAACCTTCATTAAGTCTAATGTCATTCCGTCCATCAACATTTCGTCTAACAACAATTTGGTCCAATAACCATTTGTTCCAATCATCACTTCGTCTAATCACCATTTCGTCTCATAACCAGTTGGTCTAATATCCATGTCATTTTCATTCATTTTGCACAATTAACACTAAGTCCAATTAGAACAAATGGAATATGTACTATATGGCTATTGGACCAATTGGTTATTAGACGAAATGGTGAGTGGACGAATTGGCCATTAGACCATGTGGATAGTGGAAGAACTGGTGGTAGACGAAATGATAGTTGGCAATAGGACGAATTGGCATTTGACGAATTGGAAATAAACCGAGGTTTTACCTGTTTTCATGGATATTTCCATATATATATATATATATTACTATACATATAGTTCATAACTCGAGAATAACAATCGGTTAAGAAAACTTCCTGTCACGTCTCAAACTTTTGTGTTAAATGATTAGCAAAGCCTTGTCTTGAATCGTGCAATGAGAGTTTCGTTCCGGTAAGATAAAGGAGAATTGCTTCCCCTCTTAGGTATGTTAGTTTAGTTGAAGCCTGTCTAAGCTCAAATATTAGTTCAACAATTTCTAGATACAACAAACTTTGTGATACGGATGGTTGAAATGGATCAACCTGAGATATCAATTACCGGCAGTGGCGGATCCAGTCGGATTGGACACAATACAATTTTCAGGAGCCGTATTATTTGTGTATTTATTGGGACCCTCAATCAGTGCCTGTCCCTGAGGAATAGAGATCTTGTAATGATAGAGGGACGGTGCCAATAATCGCGAAAATATTTTATTAGCAGTAAGTTACATATTTCAATTTCATATTCTTGTTGTAAAAGATATCGATGACATAACATGTTTCTTTGTTTCCCCTCACTTCTTAGAATACACTGTGAAAGTTTTCTTATGGAATTTTCAAAGTGAACACATCAACTGTGAATAATGGGAGGTCCTGCTGAAAATGTGAGGAGAGACCGAATGCACCGTTGGTTTCGTGCTCGATGGGGTTGGGTTGTGACTGCAGCTGGATTCATCGTCAACCTTGTCACCTATAATATGCTTTACTGCTATGGAATCCTCCTTGTAACTTTCCAACAGGAATTTAGTACCAATACCGTAACAGCAGGTAAGGTTTAGTCCTATTTCGATTTAGTTCTAATTCGATGGTGATTCTCATCAAAACCTGTTTGACAGTATCTGAATGATAGGTTAGGATGCGTTGTTTTAAACAATGGACATAATTTGTATTATTTCAAGTGCATAATTATACAAGTGTTAATGGGGCAAGTGAAAAGAGCACTGTCAATTGCAAGTTGGCTTTTATACTTCTTTTGAATGGAGGGCAGTTCTTTTAGAGAGTCAATCTCAGTCTCGAATGTTTCTTGGAAGAAGTTTTAATTTGGGGCATCCAACATGTCCAAGGTAGAGCCAAGTCCTATGAAGCGCTGTTAAAGTGGCTGCTTCGTTTATTGATCTCTGCTTGGGGTAGTCCGGCCGATATAGGAATCTGGATCTTTCAAATGAGTTATTTATTTCAGAGTTGAAATTGCACGAGTTATTTTTGTCTCACCTGCATAGCAGAGTGAGACTATAGGCGCCGCTTTTCCGACGGCGGCGGCGTCAACACCAAATCTTAACCTGAGGTTAAGTTTTTGAAATGACAGCATAACTTAGAAAGTATATGGACCTAGTTCATGAAACTTGGCCATAAGGTTAATCAAGTATTACTGAACATCCTGCCTGAGTTTCATGTCACATGACCAAGGTCAAAGGTCATTTAGGGTCAATGAACTTAGACCATGTTGGGGGAATCAACATCAAAATCTTAACCTAAGGTTAAGTTTTTGAAATGTCATCATAACTTAGAAAGTATATGGACCTAGTTCATGAAACTTGGCCATAAGGTTAATCAAGTATCATTGAACATCCTGCATGAGTTTCACATCACATGACCAAGGTCAAAGGTAATTTAGGGTCAATGAACTTTGGCCGAATTGGGGGTATCTGTTGAATTACCATCATAACTTTGAAAGTTTATGGATCTGATTCATGAAACTTGGACATAATAGTAATCAAGTATTACTGAACATCCTGTGCAAGTTTCAGGTCACATGATCAAGGTCAAAGGTCATTTTGGGTCAATGAACTTTGGCCAAATTGGGGTATTTGTTGAATTACAGCCATAAATTTGAAAGTGTGTTGGTCTAGTTCATAAAACTTGGACATAATAGTAATCAAGTATCACTGAACATCCTGTGCGAGTTTCAGGTCACATGATCAAGGTCAAAGGTCATGTAAGGTCAAAGAACTTTGGCCACGTTGGGGGTATTTGTTGAATTGCCATCATATCTCTATAAGTGTATTGGTCTAGTTCATAAAACGTGGAAATAAGAGTAACCAAGCATCACTGAACATCTTGTGCGAGTTATAGTAGTTTTCAAAATCAGCACTGCTGCTATATTGAATCGCGTGATGCAGGTGAGACGGCCAGAGGCATTCCACTTGTTAACTAATATAGAGTAGATCTATGTGATGAAGTCATTATGTCAGGCTTTTTTTCGAGTCACCAAAATTGACTATCGAACCTGTTCTCAGGCTATCAGATACAATCATTTCAATAGCAAACTCTTCTCAAAACAAGTCATGTTGCTACTTAATATATGTTTTAATTCATGACTTTTGCCATTTAAATCAGATTGCAATTGGTTTTGCTGTTGAATACTTATCAAAAGCTTTTTTCTTTAATTCTCAGCCGGCCTACGATAGGCGCAATATTAAATATCTGGAAATAATCATGATGGTGGTGGTGGCGGTGAGGATAGTGATAATGATGATATTACGGTTATAGTAATGATTGGATAATAACTTCTGCACCTTATTTTTTTATATCAAATTAATAGGTTGGGTGGGCTCCGTAGCCATTGGGATATCATGTCTGTCCTCACCCATTGCGAATCCTCTCATCGAGCTATTTGGCAACCGAGTGGTCATTGTCATCGGAATCATCCTTTGTTTCAGCTCCGTGATCTTGACCTCATTCATGCCTGTCCTCGAAGCCATGTATTTCACATTCAGTATCCTATACGGATTGGGAGCGGGATTTCAGCTCATGAGTAGCACTAACCTAGCTCTTCAGTACTTTCCTGCCCTCAACTCTACCCGTTCCGTCTCTATCATCATGTCCGGTGCCAATATTGGTAAGTCATATCTGATGCTCGGTGGGTATCAAATCGGTTTTGTTGTCACGTCATTTTCGCTTGTTTATTGTCTCAATCAAAGCAGTAATAGAAACAGCAACAGTAGCAACAGCAATGAAAACAGTAAAATTATTATAAAACGATAATTATTTTGTAAGAAAACCCTTCACCTACTATATGCTTTCACTAATTGGTAAATGACATACTTCATCATTCGGCCTTATATAGGGATAAAGCAATAAATGTTAGTGCACATTGTTGAAATGTCAATAGCAATACGTGTTTTATATGCAATAACAGTGGGAAAAGGAACATACGCCAAGAAAAGCTATCTCATGACCGTCATTCATGGGTCTAAATACTCTGTGAATACATCATTAAGAAATTTCTTTTTTCCCCAGGCATGTTGTGTACGGGACCCTTTCTACTTTACCTGGTAAATAACATTGGTTGGCGAAACAGTCTCCGTGTCATGGGCGCCATCATTCTTGGTATTGGGCTACCGATGACCTACGCTTACGATCAACCAAGGAACATTCTGCAGAATATCAACATTCCCGAAGGCACAATGGAGGAGTCAGCTCAGGAGTCAGCTCCAGCAGAGAAAGTACAGTGTCTTCCATCAAACAAAGAAGCCATCGAGCAGAAAACGTGCACTTCTGAGATGAACTCAAGGGAAGAATGCGAACCTCTAAAATGCAAAGATACAGGTTGCCATGGAAATGAGAAGTCAACACTAGATGGTGGAAAAAGAAAGGGTCAAAAGAGAAACTTATTCTGGCGTATTCTGGTGGTTTTGACCTTCCCTGATCTTTGGTTGTTCTGTATAGCATGTTTTGGTTATGGCGCTTGTTCTTCTTTCGTGTATGTACATGTGGTAAGTCGATTTGGTACGTTGAAATAAATGTGTGGGGATCGTCCACTTTATTTAGCAAATTTTATCTTGGAAATTTCATATTTAATTTATTGCAATATATTGTTGGTTACAATGGACTTTTCAATTTCATTGTTCAAATGATAATCCCCTATCGCCATATTCATTTTACTGTTATAATAAACTAACACTATATAAGTACAATATGCTCCAACTCATCACCCTTTAAAAAAAAACACAGTGCATTTCATCACAATTTGATGTTTTTATGTCTCCAAACAGATCACTTCAACTAGGTATGAAATTATGGGAAAAAATATTTATGAGCATAGTTCGAAATGGAAAAAGTATATTGACATTCATAACGTCTTATTTTATATCTAACTCCTCGAAGTGGTTTTGTACAAAGACCGCGTATAACAAGATTAGATAGGGTCCTACTACGAATTCTTAAGTAATTCCATTTAATAAGGGCGTTAATAGGAGAATGATCTCTCTTCCCTGTATCTTCTGTTACAGTTTTTATGTTATTACCTGCACTGAAGCCTGAGGGTTGATTGTCGCATACACAAATCATTATCATAATACTGATAGTACTTTGAAAACATAGATCTTCTACATATTCACAATCTGCTCAAGGGGGGGGGGGGGCGATGGTGCACCGTCTTCATTGCATTCCCTCTTGCCTTTACTTCATTTCATTCCGTTTATTACCATTTCCAACATTTTACAATTATGTTTTGTTCCATACATCTTGATAGTAGAGAACAATGGTTGGCGTAGCTTAAAGTTCCCCAGAGCTATCTGCCCTTTGGAAAAATTGGTGATGCCGAAGAAAATGTCCCTGCCGGGAATCGAACCACTAGACCACAGAGATGGGTTAGTGGTTAGGGCGACCCAGATCCGATTGATCGTCAGATAGACGGGGGCCCGGATTCAATTCCCGGCAGGGACATGGTAGGCAATGGTTAGACAAAGAAAATTTATATGTGCATTATAATCAAGATAGCCATAAAAACAGGTTGGAATGGAGGAGGTCGCTAAAATGCGGAGCTTGTAGAATGCAGCCTCCTATTAAAATAATTACATAACTAGTGTTAACCCCCCCCCACAACGATACGCCTATAATGGATGTGGGTGTATAGATGCGTGTATTTTTAGTAAAGTCATTAAGTCCAGTGAACTGAGAAAATGGGTCCAAAGTATTTATATCTTAATACATAGAGTAGAATTCACTGAGCAAAATACCGAAAATTTTATCAAAATCGGATAACAAATAATAAAATTATTGAAGTTTAAAATTTAGCAACATTTTGTGAAAACAGTCGTCATGAATATTCATTAGGTGAGCTGATGATGTCACATCTCCACTTTCCGTTTTCTTATGTTATTACATAAAATCATAATTTTTTCATTATTTCATACTTGTGTGAATAGTATGTCTCCCTTATAATGAAATAAGTTGTACCATAAATATTTAATGCACTAAATCAGTTGTCAATCCAATTTTTCTAGTTCTTGGAGGAAAAAAATTGAATAAACATAATTTCATATAATAAAATACAAAAGAACAAGTGGGGATGTGACATCATCAGCCCACCTAATGAATATTCATGACGACTGTTTTCACAAAATATTGCTAAACTTTAAAATTCAATAATTTTGTTATTTGTTATCCGATTTTGATGAAATTTTTGGCATTTTGCTCAGTGAATTCTACTCTATTTATTAAGCTTTAAATATTTTCAGCCCGGACCATCCCTTTAAAGCTTTACATGAAGCCCAGTGAACTGAGAAGGGATTAAGGGAGCGATAGTTGAAATTTAGCTTTATCCAGTACGAGGCGTGAGTCCGGGGTCAAGAAAACTTTACAGTCAAATAACACGGATGGTTTCATTATTGTGAAAAAGAATATGTGATGAAAATGAATGATGTTCTCCAAAACCTCATGACATTGTTTCACTTATAAGCAAGGTCATGGATTGTTAAATAATGTTTACATTAAGTTAAACCCCATCAAATATAACAGGGGATATAATATCAATACACTCTTCATGGCTTCTTTGTGACCCAGTAAAAAAAATATTACTTTCAGAATGATGCGTGCAAGATTGGAAATAACAAGCTATTAAATATACTGAGGGAAGTTGATTTTTTTAATGATTTCCATTAGCACCTTTATAGCTTTCTTCAAGGAAGCAATTAGCAGTATATTTTCCGATGACCTTGTTCGTTATCTCCATTAATTGTTGATATATTTTCTAAATAGTCATTTAATACAAAAGAGCCAAGACTTTATTCCAGTATCGCGTTTGCATCGAGTGAACTGGAATAAGAAAAATATGATGTAACCTTCCAGATATTCATCAGTTCAGTTCAATTTTTTTTCTCTCAGCTTAAAAACTTATATATATGTACAATATGTACCGGAATGACAAATAATATTAGAGAAAATAGGAAGCTGCAGACAAGTTAATAAAAATCTTGTGAATAGTAGTTCTCAATAAATTAAATTAAATGTATAATAACAACAATGAATAAAAATATACACACAATATTATCAACACTACCAAACACACATATGGGGGCGGTAAATGTAAGAGGCAAGAATAAAGATTATTTTGCATATTCATTTATATATACTTTTATTTACTTACAGATATTGTGATTATGAACGGAATGCATGATTAATTTTATTAAAAATATATGGGATGTATTTGAAGGAATTGTGTTATGAATAGTACGAAACATCACATATAATATCTGTAATGAATGTCATATGGGTTTTGAGGTGAAAAACAAAGTTCGTGAAGGAAATCTAAAAGGGGAGTTTGTACAGATTTTTCAAATTTTCTACCTTTTTGCTGGCGAAGAAAAGGCGAGTCAAACTTGCCTCGCGGAGATGGTAATTTCCGTTCACATTGGGGGAAAAAGTTAGACTCGCCTCGCGGGTCTGACTCGCGAGCTGGGGCTTAGTGAGAACGCGGTATTAAGAGGGGAGATCTGTGGATCATACCCGCGAGCTGGGGGAGACTCGGCAACTTTTTGCAGTGTGGACAGAAAGCCAAGTCTTCCCCGGCAATTGATTGCGAACTTCCGGTGTATCTCGCGCGCTTTATTCGAGTTTTGTTTTTCTACGCACGCAGTCTTTCCGGAGTACACTCGATTTTTTTTAATTTTCAGTCGTGGTTTATTTTCAAGGCAAGCGCGCGCCAGAGTTTGTTTACATATTCATCTCGGAGGATTGTGGGTAATTGGCGGAGCAGACCCGCGAGGCGAGTCTGCTCCGCGAGCTAGGGCTAAATGTGAACGTGAGGGAAGAAGACCCCCACGAGCCGAGGCTGACTCGCGAGGCGAGTCTGATCCGCGAGCTGATATGGGGCAAAGTGAGAACGCGGTTATTATTAGGCTCAAGGGAATAGTACAGGACATCATGCTTGGGAAAGTACAAAGGAAAAGGAAAAGAGGAAGAAAAAGGAATAGACGATTTGAATGAGTAACTAAGGAAAACAACAAATGCTTGAGAGAAATAATTTGCAGGCGAGCTCAGGATAGAGCAGCATAGTCGAAATTTGTCCATGGGATCACCAGTCGCCAGGAAGGAGTCTCAACGGCACATAATAGTATGTGTGTTGTTACAGTGGTATATTATTGTGGTGGTATTGGTGGCACCGTCCTTGGTTCTCTAAGCAGTGGCGTAACTACGGGGGGGGGGGCATGGGGGGCACGTGCCCCCCCAATCGGCTGACCAAAAAAAAAAAAAAAAAAAAAAAAAAACGAGGAAAAGGAGAAAACGAGGGAGAAAGGAAGAGAAACGTAGTGGGAAAGAAGAAATTATTATGCATTATAATGATATATTATAATTATGTTATATTACATAGGAAACATTTTTTTCTTAACTTTATGAAACATAATTTGCTCAGGTCCTATGTCTTCATTGTTCTTGGTGCTCGCATTGTCTGTTTATTAAACGAGATATATAAACCTGTTGTACGAAAACCTCCCGTTTTCAAGGCAATATACACCAAATATATTATTGTTTTATGTAGTGACATATGCTTCTTTTTCATGACTACTTAAAGTGATTGCCCAAGGTTAAGGTCTTAATATAAAACATTTCCTGTCCGTGAGTACGTTCGCATCAGTGGAATGGTGAGATATGTCTGCTCTCCAGGAATTCCTAAAAATCAGTCCTTAAAATGTCCCTTTTTCTGATCTGAATATCAAAAATTTTCAGCTCGCGCTTCGCGCTCGCATCATTCGGTTAGTGAAATACGTATGGTTTTAGTGAATTCCTACAAACAAGCCTTATAATGCCCCGCTTCAGGTCTGAATTATCTAAATTTTCAGCTCGTGCTTCGCGCTCGCATCATTTGGTTAGTGGAATACGTATGGTTTCGTGAATTCCTACAAACAAGCCTTAAAATGCCCCTCTTCAGGTCTGAATTTTCTAAATTTTCAGCTCGCGCTTCGCGCTCGCAATATTTGATTAGTGAGATGCGTATGTTATTCATGATTACAATGACCACAAGTGCTTCATATGTGTTTAAATGTAATTCTAACAAAATCAGCAAGCGCTTGGCACTCGCATTAGATGACTATGGTGAGATATGTATATTATTAAGGGATTCATAAAATATAGTCCTTAAGATCTCCCTGTTTGGGGTCAATATATACAAAAATTTCCGCTCGCGCTTGGCGCTCGAATTTTTAAGCGAGACAGGTACGTATCATGATTACAAAAATTATAATGTCCCTTTTTAGGTCTGAATATCAAAAATTTTCAGCTCGCGCTTCGCGCTCGCATTATTTGATTACTGAGATGTGTATGTTATTCATGATTACAACGACTACAAGTGCTTCCTTAATATGTCTCTATTAGGTCAGTATACCTGACAACTGAGTGCGCTTCGCGCGCTCACTAAGTGACTCAATTTTTTTTGCTGGTGCCCCCAATGCCGTGACCCACGGTACGCCACTGTCTCTAAGTATGCCATCACAAGAAATATTTTCTTAATATTTTTGACGTGTGATGCATATATATATAGTTGATTTATTGATTAATTTATTAAGGTGCATCACACCTTAATAAATTATGTATCCCGGTTTTTTTTCGTCAGGTTCCATACTGCTTGTCCTTGGGATTCACGGAGGAGAAAGGTGCACAAGCGATCATGGCAATTGGGATATCCACACTCCTTGGAAAGTTCGTATTGTCCTATTTTGGTGACCGGGTCCCGTTTCCAAAAATCTTCATTTTCTTGGTAGCCACTGGAGTTGGAATCTCGCTTTCGATCTACCTTCTATTCATCTCAAGTGTAATCGAAATATTCATCATAATCACGCGTATGTTCTATCAGGATGATGATAATTTATAACAATGATAATAATGATAATAGTAATAATAATAATATTGATGATAATAATAATAATAACGATAAAGATAATGGCAATAATAACATTGATAATAACAAATGAAAGTGATGACTTAATTGTATTAATAAACACATGTTTTATTATTCAAAGTTAACATCAATAAACAAGAGATGAACTGAAATTGCAACAGGAAAGAAAATATATGTAAATCCTTTAAGCCCATGAGTTGGTATAGATTGATGAATACATGTATATTTATATGATACTACATTTTACCATGAAGTTGATTGCAAAGTTGGTGACAATTTGCATTTTCTTTATGATTTTTGTTCTCTCCCCCCCCCCCCCCTTTTTCCTTAAATCAAGTTATGGGGCTGTTGGTGAACGGTATTTGCGACACATTGCCGTACTCAGTCTGTAACCAGATCTTTGGAGTCGAGAGGGGTATGGAGACTTGGACTCTTGTCACCTGTTTTCATGGGGTTGGGTATCTGATATCATCCGTGTTTGGTAGGTACATCAATTCTCTTATTGTCCCTTTTGATTAATTTACTGTTAGTAGCAATATATTTCAACATATTGGCCTAATAGAAAATACACTTTGTCCCATTTAAATTGTGCCCATCGTATAAATAATCAGCTAAACCTTGGAACGTTTTATTTTTTTATCATTTTTATATCCTTTTTGAACTAACCCATTTTAACGGCTGAATTTGGTTTACACAATAGATATATAAATAAATAGATAAATATATCTATCAATCAATTAATCAAATAAATAGATAAATAAAAAGATAAAATGAAATACCTGTATTAAGGGATCGAAAACAGCAGTTGAAGTTTTTTGTAATCTCCCTTCAAAAAAGGAAAATATAAATAATTAAAACTCACGCATGTTTCCAATAAAATTCACGGCTAGATTACATTAATGTGTATTCCCCCCTTCCCGCCTCTGCTGCCCCAATGATTTTTATTTTAAGTCTACTGTACAAAAGAAAACAAACAAGGTCTTTAAAACAAGAAACCCGGCTCTTGTAACCCTGTTAGCCATGTTATTTAATTTAAAAAATGTCACCTTTAGGATGTCTTGCAACCCTGTTGAAATATCTGTTATTAAAATGCCATTTCGTATATGATTTGTAGGTTAGATAAATTATTGTGTTTAACCCTATCCCCTTGTAATCTTTGCTGTTTGGGTCTCTACACCCAATATATACCTTATTTTCTCACTGTCATCAAAGTTTAAGATTCATATTAATCGTTTGAATTAGATGAAATGGCATTATTCTTGTATGCAGGAAAGAGTGTCGATCAGACAGGGTCATACAACGGTGCTATTTGGGCAACAATCATCATCTATGCTGTCTCAGGTCTTCTCTGTGTGATGGTTCCAGTTTATCAGAGACTGTTTGCTCGGGACAGGTTTGTCATGGCCGACTCCTTTCAGAGGTGCTGCTCCAGAAAATGTGGCCAGGCAAAGGAGCAGATTAAAGAAAAGAACAATGACAAATTTGGCGATGTTTCGGTGATAGTTGACTTGCCAAGGGAATGAATAATTTGTCTTTTATTATGTGCTTGCATTGTTATCCCATGAGGCGTGCCTTAGAACAAAATATATATTAACAGACGGAGAGGGCGCCTGTCATGCTTATGGAGGGGAGCTTGAGGAAAAATGTTGGGAAATAATGAAAAAATATTTTAAAGACATGCCTATAATAACCGATGGTAGAGGTGATGGTGCGAATTATCACTTCCAAGGCAGTCAAAAATACATATTTACACCGTCTGCTGAGTGATGGTCCTGGTTTCAATGCCCGAAACATAGTGATAATTTTCTTTCATTGGTCTGAGGCGCAACTTTATACTTTGGTTCGCGTGTTTACTGCTCGAGTATAATAAGAGGGCATTTATTCACGCATATTCGGGGACATGGTAAATATAATTAAATGTGAGGAATTTGTTAGAGATAGTACGGAGTGCAACATACTTTCTCAAACAGTATAGAGTGCAATAAACTTTCATATCGTGCACAATCCACGTTTTGATAAAACGCGCCGTTGTTTACACGAGGATTCATAATGCGTGGAATATTACAAATAATTTTCTTTGTCAGTTGCAGTCATCGGAAGTGGAAAATTAATGCATTTAACCGATACGCTTGATATATTTTACACAAATATATAACTAACACTACGAAAATGGAATATTAATATTGAACATAATCTTCCAATTTATAAATAATGATCTGATGCAGTGATGTACGAGTCTATTAGCATGAGTTTGGGTTTTTATGCTTTTTGTCTGTATAATGTTGATTTTTTTAAATATCTAACTTTTTTTTTTTTTTGGAGGGGGGGTGGGATTTAAAGCAGGAATCACATTGGTGTAATCCTTAAGGAGAATTTTAATAATAGTAATATCCCTCATTGAAGCTGTGACATCAGTGGTCAGTTATTCTATTTTTTTATAGAGAGGGGAGAGAGAGAGGGGGCGGGTTGCGAAATTAACTGCGCACAGTGGGCCAGAATGGGTTGAAAGTGCGCCAAAATTATATTCGGTGTTATACTTTAACGTGTTCTCTAGGGGTAATTTTGGGCGTAGAATCGACTGAACATAATTTAAGGCCGATATGACGTCACCTTGATACCAAATTTTGATGGCTACGTAAAACCTATCTGTGAAAAGACAAATTATGCTAAACAATGTGTAGTATATAAATTTTGTGTTATGTATTACTTTACGATTGTCCTGAGTGAATGTTCTTTAATGCTTCTCACATGCCTAAAAAGTGTTTATGAGATCCCAAAAAAATTATGACATCAAAATGATCATTGAATAAAAAAATACTTTAAAATACGAAAATAATAACCGTGCTTTATCAAGCTGTGTAGACTTGGGTAAAACGCAGAGTATATCACACCACGAATGTATCACTTTATGAGGAGGGCTTTTGGCTGAAATGATGCTACGAGTAACTTTTTATCTCTGGAAGAGGGGTGGGTAGCCCTTATATGCGTTATCAACCTTCATTTTGTTTACATTATGCCCGGAATTCATGTCATTTTTCATGGAATGGAAGGGGAATCGACCTCGCCGTGCAAAAATGAATGGCAATGTACACCCCATACGATGCGCTGAGATGACTGCGCGGTATCAAAATGACCATTTTGGGGGTGATGTGTCAAGTAAAATCGGCTCTAACATAAAAACGGGCAGCTAAATTTGGTATCAACGTAAAGCTTAGACATCGGGAAAAATGATGCTGATAGAATTTAGACGGAAATCCACGGAAATCTATAAACTTTTCTAATGTAAATGCAAAAAACATGGATTATCAGCCTATTTCGAGGAATAATTATCCTATAAACCTCCTGAAAAGTGTATTTTTTCTACTTTGAACCCTTTCACACGGAAAAAGAATTTATCAGGATTATTTGGGAGCCATTTCAGATTCCTACATGAAAAACCTCCAGTGAAATGGCCTGTTTTTCAACTAGGTTGTCATATACGCGGTATTTCGCAAAATGTCACATTTTACGATTTGAGGTAGGAAATTAACAACCTTTATGCACATTCCGGAATGAAATATTTTGCTGAAGTATTCTTCAAAGTGTTGTCTTTCAGCTGGGTATGACAAAAATAAAAAATCTGGAATTGCCCAAAATGACTTTTGGCGCACTTTTGTTTCGCCCCGGCCCACTGTGCTGCGGTGGGAATAATAATTCCGCGGGCGGGTTATGTATAAAGGTACATTAACTCTTGCACTAACAAAACGAATCCATTTAGGCACCATAATCATTCAACGAACGTACCGAAGTGACGGTAATCTAATAAATTTGAGGGTCACACAGACAAAAAATCTCGCAGGTCAATGTTTGAACATTTCGAAAAGAAAACGAAATTTCTACTTCTTGCTATATAGAATCCATCTAATTTTCATGAGCAGAGGTGTAAAGTCTTTGTGTCTTTATTTCAATCGTTCATGGTATACCTTTGAATAAATGCAATAGATTTTTCCCAACAAAACTAAATACGGGATGGGCACAAATATCGTTACAGAAATATTATTTATATATGCAATTCCACAAGGTAAGTATGGAGGTACTATATTATGTAAAATTTTGTTATTTTCATTTATTTTCTTACTTTTATACAAAAATGAAACATTAAAATGCATTATATTTTGGGTAATATATGATATGAGGTCGAATGCAGGGTTATGTTATTGATGTTAAACATCGTAATTATATACAATAATAAATTACAAAGAGTTGCGATTGATCCGATCAATCGCAATTATGGAAAGCCAGCAAAGTCAACATATTAAATGCATGTTTGTTCAAAAAATTCTAGATATAAATGTATATCCATAAATTCATTGATTTCTAATTGATAATTTGGTGTGTTCTCCTTTGTTTGCAAAGGACATTTTGCAAATTTCCTGTAGAAAAAATTATGACACTGATGGATTTCCATAGAGTTACGATTGATTGGATCAATTGTAACTCTTTGTAAGACGGGGCCCTGGTGTTGCAAGTTGCAATAAGGTTAATAGACCTAATGATGTAGATTATTTTTCACCAGGTGATTCATCAGTTTGTTATTTCATGATCTTCTCACTAAAGACATTTATGGCATTCAATGCTGGAGCGTTGATATGATATATATATTTTTTAATCTTGAATTTTTTTCAATAAACTGAAATTCCATGTAAATATAATCAAATCATCTAATGCATTTTCTTTCTTAAGTTACACGCATGCCTGCATTGTCACATGTTTTTTTGTATACCCCCGGGGGGGGGGGGGGGGGGCGCCTCAGGGCAAGTGATGGATGGAATTGTGCCCCATCTAACTATTAGTTTCGAATGCTCCTATAATTAATCATGGAATTAAATTCGAGTGTGTCTTTATTTTACTTATTTCATTCTCGTTCTTTTTTTCTCTTTTAAATTAATTAATTTATTTATTTTATTATTTTAATTTATTTATTTATTATTATTATTATTTTTTTTTTTTTTTTTTGGGGGGGTGGTTTACTTTACACTTTTGCGCCCATCCCAATTATGGCATGGATACCAGGGCACACTCCCTCTCCTACCACAAATACACCATTATGGTACAAATTGGTTGTCAAATGCACATGCAGGCACAATGCTTGATACTGAAGGAAATTGATTAATTTGAATCAGGAGTTAAAACTCGGCTCGTTACCATTCTCTGAATCGGAGGGAATTTGAGAGCAAATATGAAATAAACGCACCTTCTATTTAATATATATATATATTTTTTTCTTTACAGATGCCTAAATGTACCTTTTACAGAAATATTCAAATATGGACTAAGCACCTTTTGGAATAAAATTATTCTGTTGCCAAATAAACTTGTTATTAGTTCTTTCAGGTTTAATGTTAGAACTGGGAAAGTGTTACGTATTGTCACTCATAAGTATTTACTAACTAAAATGAAAGCTTGAAAATAAAAATCTGGTATTAAAAGAAAAAAAAATATCGTAAAAAATGTTCGCGTAGTTTTGGCAATAAAGGTTTCACACGCCTAATTATGACAGTAGGCAAAACACATTCATTCGAACCAACCCCATTCCCAATATTTATCTATTTATTTCAGGTTATGAAAGAAATATCGTCACGAGACGTATTATTTCCGAATGAGCCGGGCGACATACATTTTTTCTGGTCAGATCAGAAATATTTCTATCCACTGGTAGTAAACATTAGTCCCTCTAAATTTATCTTTATATCTATATGATTCTTAAGTGCTTTTAGGAAAATGTTTAAGTGCATGAGACATCCAGAAAACTTGAAGCAAACCTTTCCGTGACAAACGAAGCGCCATCTTTATATCAGGTAGATAAATAATTATTTTTACTACAATCAAATCCCAAATGTTGTCCTCAGTTTCACTAATTGCTATTGCATGTCTTGTCAATGCTCAAGGTGGTCGAGGATTAATGGAAATTAATGGTCATAACGACCGTAATTTTTCGTCATTGAATATTGCATTTTAGGATAGACCAGGATATTGTACAAAAATTCGTGGGGGGTGTCCCGCCCCTGATTGCCTACCAAGAATGGAAGGCAGCGGGAGCATCATTCGAAAAGAAAAACGGATTAGAGTGAGTAAAATGGAATAGATAGGTATTTCAGGTCACAGACCATTATTATATTCCCCATTATTATGCTCATGTGTTATGGTGTTTAAAATGATTTCTCCTTTTCTTTTTAGAAAAAGGGTTTCAGTAAAAAAGTAAAAGTGAAGGTCGTTTTGGTCCCAAGTTATTTTGTCAAGTAAGAAAAAAAAATGGTGTCAATGCAAAACGTTGCTCATTTTCCTTACATTAAATGTAAGGAAAATAAGCAACATTTCATTTTGACACCAAATTTTGTCCTATTTGCCACACCTACCAGAACCTACCAGAGGTGCTGTCTATGGATAATAATACACCCTCTGGAAGATTCTTGGGGGGTGCTTCAGCACTCCCGCTTTCCAGGGCCATACGTGGTTAATAGCTTCTTTGGCCACCGCCCGGGGGCCACTGATTCGAACCAAGTCCTCAAGAAATCAAACTGCATGAAAACTGCTGCTTTCTCGTTGGGCTATTCCAAACCAATAATAATTGTTCTTTAAGTTAGTGTAACTAAATCTATTATGCATCCTTGATTTTGTAATATCTTTTTTATTCAAATCTTGCTCCAACCTGTGGGGTTCCCGAAAATGAAAAATCCTTGCAAGAGATCGATGAATAGCGCCATCATGTAATCAAAAATTTATATTACCTCAGGAGAGGAGATTGAGCTGATACTCGGTCTTCATAAGCGAAACTTCTTTAACTCCTTTTACCTTCCTCTTTATTTTTCTTTCCACTTTCTCTTGTTTGAAATTTTCTAGATCGCTCCTCATTATTCTCCTTCTTTACTTCATTTTATTATTCCTATATACCCCCTCCTCTCTCCTTTTCTTCTCCTTCTTCTACTTCTTATTCTCATTGGTGCCTCACCTTCACTATTTCTATTTTATATTGTGATTATTATGTGATTTCAGATTTTCTTATAGATATACGGTAATAACAGAATATCTGAAACTCAATAGTAAACACTTGAGATATTCCTCGAGAAATCAAACCGAGTAATCAAAATATGTATTGTCTCTAAAACATGAATAATCTATGCTGTACCTTTGTGTGTGAAATCTCAGTTATACTATCGAATGTAAATATCTGGAATGCTTTTGTATTATATAATATATATATATATGCCTCTCTTACTCTCTTATACAAGAAAATCAATGCATTTCAGGACCAAACATTATGCTCACAAATTGATATATGGTGTAACTTGATGCCGACACATGGTATCACTGAACTGCGAAAATAAACTTAAGTTTTAGATGTTATAATTTTTTAATATTACAAATTTTGATGAAATTTTCAATTTTATTCTTGTTTGATTATCTCTGTTTACTCAAATCCACTCTTTTTTTTTTGGGGGGGGGGGGGCAAACGTGACCTTTAGTTTTATACAATTTTCCTTCTTTGTCGTCCTTCCCTTTTCCCTTCCCGGTCTCCATATTTGTGCATTTATTCTTCTTTCAAAATTCTATTGTTAGTCTCCTTTCTTTGCTCTGATGTGACTCTATAAAGTTTGTTATGATAATAAAAGTGCATGAACAGTTTAAAGCTACTGAAATTATTCGATTTAGTTGACTGATACTAAACTTGTTTAATAGATATTGAGCATTTGCAACTATTCACAATAAGTATTTATGAAACAGTACTCTGAAGTGGTATTTCTCTAATATGTTACTGTCATTTGTTTTGTCTAATTAAAATACGCTTATATTTATCACCACTGACCACTAATAAGTTAACCAATCATTCTGCTGTTCAATTAAACCAGGTTAGCAGTTAGTAAATATCTGCCAGTGGATTGAAAGGAAGCCCTCAGAATGTCAAACACATATTTATATATGTTGTACTTTGCCCTGATGGTGAAAACCAAGACTATGTATAGCTGCCTTTTATCATTACCCCATGACGGAAGAAAAAATCCTACATTGGAAAAAAGAAATGTATCTTCATAATTTGGGTAATCATATATTGATATTGCATTGATTCGGTGATTGCTTGTCTATGTTTATTGCGTCAATTAGATTATCTGCTGCGTATTTAGTCTTTTTCCGTTTTTGACGATTCGTCTGTCCAATGGAGGATGCTCAGAATAGCATTCAACATCCATGCTTGTAATTTTATTAAACAACGTTTAACAACAATACCACTGTTTTATACATTTGCAACGCAAATATTCGGTATATTTGGTATATATAAAACCACCCATCCCTTCACATGTAAGACTCCTCCTCTTGGATGAAGAGTGGGGCACCAAATATCTTTTTTCTTTTTTGATATACAAGTCAAATTAATCGCGAAGATAGAGAGACAGACAGACAGAAAGGGAGAGAGAGAGAGAGAGGGGGGGGGGGGCGTGAGAGATTCGAAGCTAACACAACAGATCCAGTCGGCTGACAATCGCCTTTGTTAGCTAGCGAATTTTAATGAAATTCCAGTACATCTGCTCTTCACCCAAATTGGATTACGGTAGATTTAGAATGACCAGCAGCACCTGTAAATTGATTAATTATCTTGACCACAATTAGGCATAACCATATCCACTTATCCAGGATATACAGATGACCATTTGGCATTAGCCAGGAAGTTGGGTCATATAATTTATCGTAAGTATATACATTTATTGCAGCTGATGTCATTGTGATGTTAATGAAATAATTTTGGGAAATTTGAAAAATTTGAAAAATATTCTTTGACCCATTTCCATGAATGATTAAATATGCTGTAGCTCATATGCTCAATATTTTAGTCATGTTTAGGTTTCTGCCCTTTACGCACATCAGACCAGAAAACGGAAGGAATATTTTGACAATTTCATTTTCAAATTGACGGCTCTGCATTCTCAGTTCTTCCTGATAATCTAAACAGGACGTGCCTTTTCAACTCCAATTTCATACGAGTGCTTTGCATTGGGTTGGTATCCACCACAATGCTGTCAGGGTAAAAATATAAATTTATATACCTAAAAGGACTATCGAGTTTCAGGAGGCTGTATTCTATTCCATCAGAATAAAGCAACATCCCGTATAGGCTCCTACATCAATTTAAATATTACTTCTAGATTGTTCTTAATAGTATACAAATATATCACGATTTGAGAAAGTATAGTGGGAATTATTTATCCGAGGTTGGACTGGCAATTACTATTTTTCCCGATCGGCGAAGCCCCGAAGGAGAAATAGTTATATTGCCAGTCCAACCGAGGATAAATAAGTCCCACTATACTTTCGAAGGAATTGCCTGATATATTTGTTTTATATCCCTCTTTAACTTGCAGTCCTTGCTGATGTGTAACCAATCCAGACAAATTCTAACGTTACCGGACCTATAGACCCAGGGCGATCAAGCAAATGCTGACCAGTTCCTGGATAGGTTGCGTGCGGCTTCTACCCAACACTGTAGTTAATGAGAGGTCCGCTGCGCTGCGCCGCTGCGGTTGCACTCGGTCTCAAGATAATTTTGTTACCGCGCAGGCTAACTTACTACTCTATTATCGAATTTTGATTCACCTTTGTTGGTCTGTATGAATGGTCGTCATGGAATATATTTCCTGCATGATAATCTAGACTGAATCCTGCACTGACTTTTTAGATTTAGTAAGTAATTTGAGCGAGAGCGTTTAAAAATATTTTTGCGGATAAACGGTATATAGTTACGTTACGAATCTCAGGCCTGGGGTCCGTTGCAGAAAGAGTTGCGTTTAAACGCAAGTCAAAAAATCAATCGCAAGTCCCAAATGCGCGCTGTTGATTGGTTGAAAATCAAGTTGCACATGATTTTTAGAGTTGCGATTGATTGCAACTCTTTCTGCAACGGGTCCCTGGATATCCAGGTAAGTCAGGGAGCATGCGCAGTTCAATGTCGAGAGAAAATACCGAGCATGAGCATGCGCAACTCTGCCCATGAAAGTATATCGTAAAATATTCGGAGCTAGAAGAAGACTATACGGAACTGTTTGCAGCGATGTGTTTTTCTAGTTAAAATGTACTTTGTCACATGATCACGAATTGACCAATCATTAATCTAGAATACTCATGAATATTCATAAGAGAGATATAATTCCTAAAAATGCCTTTTTGACAACATACTGTAAATGATTGGTCTGTCTACTACTACAAGACATTAATTTCAACTTCTCCCTTCACAAAATAATTATCCCAGAAATCTCCCTGTATTTGCTGCCAAAAGAGATTACTTCATCAATCATGATGTATCAAGATTCATGATTTTTAAATCTTATTACATGTCACCTCTGTAATGAAAGAGCTTCAGGATTTCTCATAGATTATTTTATGTAAATTTTACCCTTTCAGCATCTCATGAGTGACAATCCATGATGGATATGGAGACCCCTTTAAAAATATAAAGCAAACATGTCCCCTTCCCCAAATAAAAAAGAAGAATATTTGTATTTTTGATAGTACGCTCGATTTTAAAGTTTTGACGGTAAAAAGAATATTATTAAGAAAGAATTATAATTACATATCATAATTTCCTCGGCTTACCCTTAATTTATCTTGAAGTGATATCATTTTACAATATTGCTTAGTTGTCATAGCTCGCTTTTCTCACTCGTAGGATATTAGTTTAGATTTAGGTTTTTGGAAAGCAAACACATTTAGCGTAGTGATACAATTATCACTATAATGCATACACCTGTAGTGTATTTTCATGATGAAATATAAGACTTCTACCACAGAAAATACTTATTTTTATAGGCATACTCCTTCGTTAGTATCATGCATGAATACATAGGGTAGCATTTACAGGTTTGCAGAGGCTCTTAGATGATACTATTAGTATTTCCTATATGGTTTGCTCATAGCATGGGATGAAGTATATTTGGTGATGATATGAAACTTTTCACCTCTCGTTCAGCTCACTCGTTAAATTCAAATCAAAGTACATTCCACACGAAAAACGGCTTTCAAAAAGTTGAGACAACAATTCCCTTCGGAAGTTTTCCCGAAAGATTACAAAATTTCATTTTCATGACTACTTAGTCAACCTTGTTCACCTAAGTCAAAGTCATTTCGGAATCTACTTGTATCACGGCAAAAAAGCAAGCAGATTGATTTCCATATATCCTTAAAGATAATGGCGCATTTTTCGAATTTCTGTTGGTTGTGGAATGACTAACGTAATTTTCAACGTCATCAGGGCGTCATCCGCATGCGGTATCACCCGTCAAATACTTTCCCTTTTAAAACATACGCGATCGGATCTGTGACAAAAACAATTTAAAATATAAAACTACTACCAGTTCGCTGTGTTTTCCTATGTTACGTAGTGGCCTAGATAATAATTGCTCCTTGAATGCATGCTTTGTGAAATGACGCCGATGCCCCTGCGTCATGCTTATACTGAAGATAAAACAATAATTAAAGTAATTCACTGATAATCAATTATCAAAGAGATTTACTGAGATGTGGAACTGGTCGTCTTGTTGACAATACGTGCTCATCGTCGCAGAGTGACGAGACGAGAACGATCCATTCTGAAGGACAATCGCCTTTAATTTGTGTAAATGCTGACGTTAGGGGATCGATTTTTGTTCTCTTTGTGAAGAATATATATTGATAGTCTAGCCTAATTTAGATTTTCGTATATTTCAATATCAACAGAATAGAAGAGGGGAAAGACACGCTCGATTAGATAACCAATGGTAACAATATACATATATTATTAGAATTTGACAATACTTAGCTGATCAATCCTTACCAAATATTCCACCAAATGCTTTGATTTCATGCAGTACAAATTTTGGGATTGCTGAACAGATAATAAACTAAAAAAGATCTTGTACGTCACATAAATCAATTTATAAATGAATTATTTAGTCATTTTAAAAGACAAATAAGATACTAACTTATTACTTGTAGTTATATCATGTTAAACCTATCGACCCCAAAACATTTCCTACGTAAATTCATTTCAGCTCTGTATAAGCGGAGCAAAGAAGCTTCAGTTTGATAAGGGGAAAGAAACGTGAACAGCACACTGCATCTTAAATGTTACCAAAACCGACCCCTAATGTATGGGTAAAATAAAACTTGGAACGCAGGTACACCTCCTTAAAAGAGGTATAAGTGTGTTCTCGAGGAGGAAGATCTAGTTTACCCATGGCTTCAAAGAATCTCCAGTAACAGGTGATCATTCCTATGGCTTATAAATATCTGATAAAAGTAATGTGGATGTTGGGATGCGTGGTGAAAGGCATGTCGTTATTTGGAGGCGGAAGCAAACCCCATCAAAAGAAAATTAATTCATGAGTAAAATCAAGAACATTATGAGAATGCATGTTAGTGCATCAAGAAATTAAGTACAAATGACTGTAATTATCTTAATCATCTCTGAAAGCACAGTAAAATTCGGGAAAATTAAGTGGTTATGGAGAAAAAATAATCATAAAAAATGATGGAGGAAAATATGGGATTCAATAATAGTGAGAGGTGGTGTGTATTTAGAATCTTGGGATGAGAAGAGCAATGTCTTTAAAAAAATGTTGGAGAGTGAGATTAATGTTTGAACGCTGGCTGTTTCAGTGAATAATTGTTGTGTGTCTGTGTGTTTGGGTGTGGGAGGGTGTGTCTCTGTTTGTGACAGTGGGTGCTGAAATTGGAAAATTGTGTACAAACATCCGTTCATTGTATTAATTAAATGATTTCTTTTATAAGAGGACGATATGTTTGATATGGAGCCAATGATAATAACTGTATTGTATATAATTTACAATTTAGAGGTCACTTATACTTAAAATTCATGGCGCAGTATTGTTTTTCACAGAGTAAGAAAAGTTGCACATAAAGTGCAGTGCATAGTGTTTCCTACTTGTACGGATTCATACCATTTTTTGTCCTGTCGGACTACTTTGCTGGTAAATCTCTTTGTAATTAAACGAGAAACCAAAGCAGCGTTTCCGGTATTGACGTTTTATTAGTCTTACACTATGCACTTTCACACTTTGACACGATCATTTACCTTTCATCGAAAGGTAATTCGTTATCAGTTCCCGATATATATAGCATTCCATTTTATAATGCATGTTTGTTCGTTTACACTAGCAAGGTCGGTCCACTAATTATCTTTTTAAGGAAAAATACACAATCTACTTTTCTCGCTTTCTCCAAGTAATTAGTATGATCGGGTTTAGAGAGATTCCGCTTGTCCATTTACGATCTTTTATGGACTTGAGATAAAGTAAACATTCCATTAATCTGAATTCATTCATGCAAACTTATTTAAACAGCGAAATCGTGGTAAAATACTTTTGTACCATCATTCATGTCCTCTTTTAGCGTCATATCACCGGTTGAAAGGAGATACACGTAAAGCTTACATTACATACCTACACACTGTTCCCCCTCACATGCATAGAACACACACATCACCCTCTCCCACACTGGTGAACGCACCGGTAGTGCGCACGGGTTCTTAAAAAGCGTCCATTGGAAACGTGGCTGATTTGATCAATTGCTGTTAACGCCATTTAAAAAGTGAGAAGTGATGAGAGACGATACAATTTGGTAGCGAACACACGCAAACTCAGGCGTAGTACAACGAATTCATAAAAAGTCCACTCTTTTACTTGATTCTCTACTGCGCAGCCGTGGATGCGAGGATAACTAATTCTTTGATTATCAAGTCACCTCGGCTTACCTTTTCCCTTTCTGCTTCGTGCGAGAGTGTTTGAAACAACAACTAGCTGTTGGTTTCTATTTTTCTCGAAATCTGAAGTAAAAATTGCCGTGGAACTGCACTGGCCGAATAAAGGTGAAAGGAATTTCTCGGATTTCATCTTTATCATCGCAAGAAAGTTTTAACGTCTATTTGATTTTACGATACACCGCTGAGATAGTGAATAATTGACAAGAAAACCACGAGGGGTGTATTAAGAGTCCAGACGGCAGGGCGATAGCGGTCGTTGCTTAGTAAGATAATGGCAAAGCTATATCCAACCATTTATGCCTCGATACTTTGTTTGGCGCTTATCTTCGTGCACACAGGTAAGTTTTTAATACTTACATTTTGAGTAGATTTTTGTTTCACTAAGAAATCCTTCTTCAAACGACAGATAACATGCATGATGAAGGAAAAAGTTTTTATATAACGCTTAAAGTGCTTTTTGATTTCTGAATCATCCGAATAAACTATTGGACATACAAATAAATAAATTTCATCAATAAAACAAACAAAATAAACCAATGAAATACTGACGAAGCTTTTAAAGTCATTTAAAGATATTTAGATAAAACTTATACTATACACAATGATAACTCAGTACAATTCAAATTGACACAATTTCTTATCTCTTAATAAACAAATTTGAAAAGCCTAGGCAAGTTAAGTGATGTAAAACACAAAAAATAACAGTTTGTATTCTCATACCATTGGTTAAGGCAACTCTTTCCCACTCTTTTATGCAGTGCCTTTTGTCAATCCGATCTCAACGTAACACAAATGCAGCGAAAATGTCACAAAACGATGAAAATGGGAAGAAAACACTACAATAAACGAGTATTAAGTGAATATTGATAAGATTTTTTTTGTACATGATTTTTTAAATCAATATTGAACAATATAGAACAAGATAGATAAAAACCAACAGTCTTTATAGTGATGTGGGTTTATTAAAACCCATTGAGTAAAATACCAGAAATATTCTATTAAAATGATGACAACAGCTAACAAAATATCAATGCGATAAACGTTTTAGCTAAAAAGTAATTATTTGTTTGTCTATTTGAATCATCGTAAAAATCAAATCAAATTTAGGACCATGGTGACTCCATATGACTTCGTGTCATTTGTGTTCATATCTGTATTCACAAAAATAAATGTATATAATACTTTGATGTTATTTGAACTTCATTTATGGATAACAAAATTGTCCTAGGATCAGAGCATGCTTTATAAACGATGACACAATGCCTGGTTACAAGCTTGTATCTCTGAGGTTGATTGAATGTACTAATTGGTAAATTATCTGTAATTTCATTCCAAATGAATAATTTTTCTAATATTTGATTATAAGATTTAATAGCAGATGACAAGTCAAATAATGTGCATCGACAAATGAAAGAAATCTTAAATCTGTCCATCCACAAAAGACTCGAAAAAACAGCTGTTATTGATTTAAACACTTTCTTAGTTAGAGAAGTGAAAAAGAGCGGAAAATATACACGAATCTTATAAATGATGGGAGTAATGTTAACCAAAAAGAGTGAAAGAGGGTAAATGAGAACGAAATATTAAGCCCATAAAGGCGTTTGAGTGTTAAAACAAGAATATAAGCTAATTAAATCATTAAAGAGTGTAGTCTAACTGGGTATCGGCTCGCTCCAGTTTCAAGGGGGAATATTAAATCGCGGTCAATATTACGGAACCGTTACGTCGTGAATGAAGACCTTATTCTGTCAGAATTTATCAAAAATTAAACCGTTAAAGTTAGGTTAATTTCCTGCCATTTTCAGGTTAATAAAGTGAGAGTGTAAACCTCTCTAAATATTTGTGAAAGGAAAGTCATCAATATTATCAACGTTAAAGAGAAAGTCGACCCAATCCCAGTTATTTGATTTGTTAATATTACAGTTGTTTGTGTCCAATAAGCAGCTTTCATGCATTTTTTGATAAAAATCAGGGATTGTCTCATGTAAGCACAATCAGGATGAGTTTAATTCTGTCCAACAATAGCCTTTTTTCATTTATCAGGGATTGTGACGTTTGGATAATTTACAAAGTCTTTTCTAAATCGAATTTTCTCTCGGATTATTCTTTATGCATCTACCAATAATCAGAGTAGTCTTTAAACCTCATGAAGTATGCAATCAGTCTGATGGAATTTTATTCAGGGAAACTTTTTTCATTGGGCAAGTTGATCGATACAAGTGGTTTCATCAGTTTTTTCGTTAGAACACCGTGTGGTGTGAAATATTTAAATAGATGATTACAAAGTTACCAAATCACCTTAAACCTGATTTTCTTGCAACAAAAATAAAACATTGATTGAAATATACAATAGATGAAATGTCAGATTATTTTCTTATCAAGGCATTTTTTTTTACAATCTCGTTCAATATGACCCAATATAAAAATTGACTAAAAATGTGTCGTAAAACGTTATGCACGTAACACGTTATTTCAGAATTTCCAATGAAAATTTTGTCTTCTTTTAAAAGCTGGCAGCTACACATGCTTCAAGCAGCTTGCCCATGCATTTTACCGAATTTACTATTTTACATGATTTATAATTCTCTATCTCTGTTAGTATTATCTATCCCTTTGATTTTCAAACTTGAATACATTTATTTATATTATTGTTATTATACGAGTAGGATAATACATTAATGATTTGTAAATAAAATGCAAAAACTCCTGCAAAATACGAGTATTTGAACTATTGTAATTTATTAGAAAAGTACAAAGATATAATGCACGTATTTATAATTCTTATTTCGACCGTTAAATTTCATTTACGATTGCGATTTTAAAAAGGAAAAATGGGACAAGGCATACATACTTATGTAAAATTAGTATTTATAACCATTTCCCTCTTGAGCAGTAAATATTTGGAGGGAATAAATTAACATTGTTTGTCTCGGAGGATTTTTTAAATTGAATCATTGTGTTGAAGTCACTACAATGTAACTATTCGCCAAGTTTTATTTCACCCGTGGGAGATCCGTCACAAACCATTAATACAATGTTTTCTTTATAAAGCTTAGTGCTATTTCAACTGGCCAATTATTGTAATGGGACCACATGGATCATTGAAATAGTAGTTTGAATCCTATATAAAGAATCCTTAATTGGGAACAACATTTCAGAGATTGTAATGTGAAGCATAAAAGTCATTACCCAACATGACAATCGTTAATCAAACTATAAAGAATATGCCTACTGGCCTTGTGTAATTTGTTTGGTTCCAATGACCCGCACATTTTGTATCATTGTTGATTCTCAAGGGATGGGATTAATTTTTGGACGAAGTGTCTCAAAAAAGGATGTCTTCAATGAATTAATATAAAAGAAAAAATAGAGTCAACGAAGAAATAAAAAATGGTCACTTTGAAATACCCAAAACACTTACAGATAAACATTTTGAGAGCTAGTATGAATAATATTTAATGATTTAAGAAGGGAGGTACTCCGCATGAAATGGTGTGTTAAAACTAGGGTTCCATGTTCAAACATGGATCAAGTATTATTCACCCTCATCATTTTTTAAACCAATGTAGACAAATAGAGATTTACATATCAGAAATATAGCACAATCTCTTTATTGGATGTGGATCCATCATGGAATTTACAAACTAATCTGTACCCCGACTGATATCAATAAACTCTGAATAAATGAAATATTTCATTTTATGTTTACAACCATTCATTTCCCCTTTAATACCAAGCGTCTTAACGCTACTATACCCTACTCCAGTCTAATAACCTTGGTGGCTGTGAAGCCGACTTTATTGTCATATCAACACCACGGTATGACGAAAGCAGTCATGGGTGGAAAGAGGCTGTGCATCCACATTTAACTAACGCATACACACACCCACACGTGTGCATCCTTACCCTCACACATACGCACACACCCTCACGCGACCTCATCAACCTTGGACTTGGTTGATTCGAATATGATTAAAAATATCCACCAGTCTGAACTGTGCTTATTTGGATGCTGGGTCACCACGATGATGGTTATGTTTTTTTTCTTCAAAATATCCACATGGAACATCACTATCTCATCATTCCTTCCAAAACACTAGTGCAGAACTTTAGTCTGTCGAGGTTTATGTGTGAACACACGGAATTGCATTCGTTCCCAGAAAAGGACATTTTCGATTTTCATTTACTCAGCGAACTTCTATGACCTAAATTGATCATAGATACAAATTCGGTTAAAAATTCGCATGATAGGAGTTGTCTATCAGAGTATGACTTCCTGATGTTCGCGTGTAGATAAAAAAAACGATTCCAAGTTCAAAGAAAATTGCATTTAGTACATCCTTTTATATATAAGATTTAAATATCTAGATTAGATAAGACTAGATATATGTTTATATAATGATATGTATATTTAACGTCGAATTGTGGTCATAAGGTAACGCGAAAGTACTAAGTACCCTGCAACACAGATTAGATAATTCAGAATTCCAAATCTACCTAAAATGGCACGAGTTGAATTAAAACACAAGATATGCAAAAGATAATAAATAGAAATGACATGAATGAGGAGCTGGATTTCCTGTTTGCTGTTCCCTAATTGTTTTTCTCATATCATGAGGAACAACGTGACAATAAAGAAAGGCACTGGACATCACGGTGAAACTGAGAAAGAATGCATGCGTAGATGGATAAAAACTTGTGGAGTTCTTTATCGTTGAGTTTGCCCAATTTAAAAGGCGTTTAGTCTTGGAATGGGGAGAAAGTGCTGGATGCCCATGAACTTTCGATTAGAAGATGGCTCTTTGGGTGAAGTGGACCTTTAGCTTGGCAGCGCAAAGTGGGCTATCAAGTTTCCTTCCTATCCACTCCCTGCCTGCCTGGCATCCGAATCCACCACGTCATATGCGTCTCCCATTTGGGCGAATATCATCATATTTCAACCATAGTATGGTAAATTCCTAAACTCGTGAATACATATGGGAATGGAAAATGATTGGAAGCCGCAAGCCTGAATTTCAAGAGAGATCTTTGAATTGGTAGACAGTTGGAGGGGTTAAATTTCATGGCATCCACAATACCCTTTTCAAACCTATAACGGGTGTCACTAACAATGCTATCAAAGAGCTGTAAACAAAGTTAGTATGCTTCACCGAAGGGCTATGAATCGGACCGTCCATGGGACTAAGGGATGTTGTCATGACTATTTTTATCAGAATTATGAATAATGGGACAGTATTTGTGACAGTAGAAGTCATGAATTATTGAATGGAACTGTGAAATAGAAATTATACCACTCGGGTTATTCAAGCGGAGGGAAAGAGTAAACAGATTGAGACAATTGTTAATATATACAAAGGGAAATGGTACGATAGCAAGCCCGTTGTCGATCGAACTCCTCTATTTTTCAAAGCAAGAAAAATAGGTTAGAAAACAGGTTTGTCTGCTAAATACCCAACAATTTTGACTGCTGACCTTTTTTTTCCTGAGGCGGATGGCCCAACAAACTTTTCAGCCAAGGAATAGAAGGAATCGAACCCCATATTTGAAACTCCTAGTTACAGGGCTGGTTAGGAAGCGAAAACGGAAGGGGAAAGGTGAAGGGGGGGGGGGGGGTTAAAACCGAAATTAGAAACATTTGTGTTACATTGTGTATGCATGTGAGAGAGGATCGTGTTGTAGAAGGAAAGCGGTGGCAGAGAAGGGAGGGTAATATTCTAATAAGATTTGTCGGTGTTTCAGATTGGCAATACAATGTTAGTACTTTGTATGGAGATTATTTGTTTGTGCTTACTCACTCTTGATTTCCCTCATATAGTTTAAGAATCCCATTAGGCCACTTGGATAAATCTTAATTGAGACACCCCTAAATCACCCTACAGGTTTCATCTTAATCCCTTACGGGAGTTTCGGCCATTAGCTAATGACATTTCTGAACACGTTAAGATCTACCGTAGATCGTAGCATAGTAACATGCAACAATGCATGTCCAACTTCAAAACCTATTTTGACTGCTGTAGCGACTGAATAATGTTTTTTTTTATCAAAAATCTTTTCTGATACTAATGAAACGTGATAATTGAAGAATATTTTGTCAATACATTGTTTGATTTGTAATAATCATTTGTCCATCAGAATTTATCGTGAAATAGGATGTGAGCCTATATAAGTACCCACATTCTCTATTCTATATTCTCACTACTTTCTCTTTTTTAAGTCTTTATTGAGAAGATCTGAAAACTATCAGAATCGTAGCACATTTTAGAAGTTTCGTTCGTCCTTAATAGGCTAATCTTACTTGGTCTCTGTTCAACGTGTTGTAAATTAAAGCATATATATAAGGTAGTTGATCAGAGTATTGATATTTTATAGGGCTTTATTTTGAAATTTTGAAATTTAGCCCCCATTTTCAAAAAAATTGATATTGCAATTGATGCTTCACTCAGTATGGCCCAAAGTGAATGACTTCTTCAATAGAAAAAGAATGTATATATTGTGGTTAGTATCGTGCTTCTGATTCCGAGACATCTTTGCCAATAACGGATCTTAGAGTGTCCTCCACAACGCTATCCGATGATGTATCGTCTTTGCTATTGTGATAGTTGTGTCACCCATGGCAACCGATAGGGGGTGTGGCTTAATTGAGTGCGTGGGATGAATAGATTCGACCAATTGGAGCTGACTTAATACTTCGTAGAACCCAACTTCACTTTACGTTGGACGGAAACGATGTCGACATTGCTCCATGTTGAGTGATTATTTATAGAAATGTCTTGGAAGTGAGCGGGAGGGCAAGAAGGTTTCCGCCATCCCAATGTGAAATATATAGCTGGAAATACAGATTTTAGGCACGTAATTAACGTTGAGTACTTATTATTGTACAACGGGAGGGAAATCCAAATTGTACGATGTTTTTTGCGCCAATCTTCTTTCTCTAAATATCATAGTTCAAATTTATCGTCTTGAACACAAGTTATTTGTAAATTACATTTTCTGAAATAGTTAATTTTTTCCCGATCATAATTTCATTCATGGGTTTATTACTACCAATAAAATTATTTTTTTGTTAGAGAAATTACAAACGGCAGAACTGTCATTAAGCCCGCATGTGCTATTAAGTAGCTTAATATGTAGAGCATATTCTGTAAAATACATGGAGGGAGAGGTTCAAGTATTTCTTAAAGTTCACTTATTTCCAAGATAGGTTTATAACCAATTTGACAAGTCAGATTAATATACAAATAATTGCAAAATATTTCTTTTATCCATAGCGCACGCAAACCTATCAGATGGATGTAAAATGGAAAGTGATGACATAATCTACACGTTTATTCGCATGTTGGTCTTCACACGAAGTCCATGTAATTTATTGAAGGGTAATTTTTTCTTGAATTAAAGATATAACCACACACAAATGAACAAAAATCATAATTTCGGTTGTCCTTTAACACATTTGTCCATGCAATATTGAAGAGTTCCTTGATACTTTTACATCAATATAGAAACATGTAATTGCTTAAACAAATAAATAATTTCACTAATAGGTGAATGTGTTGTATGCAACGCGGATCATGACAACGGATATCTATAAATACACTGACAGAGTTATTCTATTATCGACCTGGCATTTTATGACATTGCCGATTATTAGTTTTCTTTTCATACAGACCTTTTCTAATTAAACGAAAATAAAATTCAAGAGCGCTCCAATCAATGAGTTATTGACACCGACCAACGTCACAAAGGCAGTGTCAGATTAACATTCTTGGTGGATGTAAATAATAAATGTACTTGATGATGATTAGTATTACAGTAGCCATCAAGACAAGATGTTTCAATTCTGTTTCTTGATTTTGGCACATTTCTCACTGGCCGTTTCAAGAAAATCTTAGCGGACAGAATTAAAATAAGAATAAACACGTTTTAGAGTTTACCAATTGGTAAATGGCAATAAGTGCATGATTAAATTTGATATTGCATAATCCACTATGATTTTAAGGATTCGAATTATACTGCCAACAAATCAGAATTTTCGTGAGATATAAATATATATATACACACAAAGTAATTTGGGTTTGGATTACAAAATCGATGATGGCCTCTTTTTTTCATGAAAACATTGATATCACAATATTTGGTAAAAAATTTATTAAATGTTTTGAGGTGAAAAGAGAGTGTTTCCGTGTTGTTGAATATGTATTCATTTGGCTGTACACACAACGTAAAGAACGAAGCAAATATATTTTTTCCCCTCAACTATCAAATTAATTAAGCTTCATGTGTCATTTATGGTTAACCATTATTTTCCATTCATTTGCCAATACCAAATGTACCCTGTGTCAATGAATGGTATAATTGAGCTCGTAATGATTCCAAGAGAGTCATTTGTCAATTTTCAGCAGAAACAACCGATTATATAAAATACTCTTTAATAAATTGTGCTAAATATTTTCTATCAATGTGTGCTCATGCTTAAATCGCTTTTGCAAACAAGATGTCACATTTTGATGAGTAAATTTCTATTAATATCTTCTCTCTGTAAACATTGTTTGCGCTTTGTATTGCTTCTCCGTTTATGCGAAGGGTTATCCGCACTTTCTGTTGGTTGTTAATAATTATCATGTTTAATGAATGGATTACTGTATACTAATAATTGAATGGCATTACTCGATATATTGGTGAAATAAGTAGTTGTCCAGTAGGTCCGTACTCACACTTAACATTCACTATTTATTTTCTATCATGAAAATGTCGAATTGTAGAATCTACCATTAAAAACTGGCGAATAATTCATTGTCGCATTTCCTCTGCATGATTTTTATTAGATTAAAATTTTGGTGAAAGCATACTCTGTATTTTTGTATGGTTCGCACATATCTTGTAATACACATTATGTTATTCTAATGGACCTCAATATTCAATGAGAACATTTTTGAAGGGCCTATAAAATTTTCAGAAATGGAGTGGATAATAATGTATTACTACGTTTCTGGTTGATCCCAAACCTTTTAACAATTATCTAATGATGACGGGACCCTCATTGTTAGTTGTCTGCACATAAATACTCACCCAATATTGCGATTACATACCACAGGAGCTGATAACATAAACATGTAATTAAGATAATTGTGTAGTACGTTATTATTACAAAGCCATTGAATTATACACTGATAAAAAGAAAACTAAACACTGGTGGAATGCATTAAAATGAATGATTGACCGCGATTGAGAATCATAATGAAAGAGAAAGGTAACGAAATAGAGAGAGGAAGGGGTTGAAATTTAGTGCAAATGAGAGAGGGAGAGAAGGGGGGGGGGCAGACCTGGGCCCGTTGCAGAAAGAGTTGCAATCAATCGCAACTCTAAAAATCATGCGCAACTTGATTTTCAACCAATCAACAGCGCGCATTTGGGACTTGCGATTGATTTTTTTACTTTCTGCAACGGGCCCCTGGAGGGCGAGACAATATATTAAGAGTGAGAAAGCGTTTGATTATATTGTGCGTTCACGGAATCATACCCTCTCTTTCATTTAGTTAATCTTGTAGGTTGATTCTGTTCCTCCAAAATTTGCGTTTCTTTCACTTCTGGGTTCTAATTAGGCCGAAGGAGTTTGCTCATGGAACACAAAAATTAAGATACTTGAAATTGCCTATATGCATATCTTTTTACTTATAAATGTTAATCGAAGGTTATCTCTATCTGTGTGATTCGAAAAAAATCGATTGGTTACCGATATAACAAAAAGGTTTTCATAAGATAATTTACAAACGATATGAAAATCAAATTTTATCACGAAAGACAGGATTTCTGTCTTAATTTTCCACGTCTTCAGAGAATCCGAGAGGTTTAATTATACAGCAATAAACTAATATCCTTTGGCTCTTATGAGTTGCCCCTCATGAGCTTCTTAACAAGACAATGACAGACCTTATAATATTACTAACTGCAAATGATGCAGAACGGCAGGATGTTGGAACACCTCATTGTGGTCCTTCGGTTGTTTCCCGGCGTCCTTCTGGCGCCATGCCACCAAGTGAAGATTGATTTCTGCTGAATCAACGACCAAGTTATGTGAGACGATACTTTTAACACTCGAGTGGTTGACATACTCAATATCAAGCTATGATACGATTCCAATTATTATTTCTTTAAGTATAGAGGAGGAAGTCAATCATTTGTTACTCTACAGTGATCTGTTAACGATATCGTTCCTCTTACAGCAACAATTTTCTATTCTTTTATCGCCCACCGCTCAAACCTCTATCATGAAAAACCATTGGGTAAGAAATAACGATATCTAAACTGACTTGACATTATTTACATGTTTGTTTGAACGGTATAAGAAGTGCTTTTTGATACTTTCGCCATTTCGATGGATCACTAGTATTCATCGCCGTCTTGAAGAAAACTGGAAGAGAAAAACATAAACTTCGAGCGTTATGCAAGTGCCCTCTGTACAGATATTCCTTAATCGATATCAGTACGCATTCATAAACAAATCGTTCAAAGTGCTTTTCGCTATTATAAGATTGCCTTTGCTGCATGTTGTAGGTTTTTACTTAAATGTATTTCAGGAGAAGAGAATCAATAAATGATTTTTCTTTCGTTTAAAGTACTTTAGAATTACGCCAAGGAGGATCTGGTCTCCCTTTCCTTTTTTATTTGAAAAAGATTATGACGATATTATTCAATATTCCTTAAATATCCAACTTTTCAGAGAGAGAGAGAGAAATAGAGAGAGAGAAAGAAAGAGAGGTGCCCTGGAAGTATCGAAGTGACAAAAATGAATTAGAATATATTAATGCATTTAATGACGACAGATGTCTCCCAAACCATATGGAAACGAAAGTTATTATGAAATAAATATTCATATGTTTTAAACTCTGATCTTATGGGGATATGCAACTAAAAATTATAATAATAATGACACTAATGATGATGATGATGACGATAACAATTATAACAATGATAATAATGACAATTATAATATATAACAGTAAATATATCGGTTATTATAATTGTTCTATCAGAAAAAAAAACTACAGATCACGATGAAGGCAAATTAGATGGTCTGTCATTATTAAATGATTACCAAGAGGTATTCCTTACGCATGTACAGTACGTTACAAAAACAAAACAAAGTATTTCTCATTGGAATTGCACTCAGACGGAAAATAAGATTTCCATTCCATTTAATTTGCAAGTATAATATGAACATGATCCCTGTATTTATTAAATTTAAATAGCTTAAGTGATCTCAGCTAACCCATAACTTGCACCATTATTAGCCCATCCACTGGTAAAGAGCGAAGTCTAACGAAAGACAGTGATGCACAATCTTCTTTTACGAAAAAGGTCTTCTCCAATAGAGATTGTACACACAATGGGAAAAATAAAATTACAATAGTGCCAATGTTGACAACATAGAGATAAAGAAAATAAAGAAAACGAGACTATTCAGTCAGGTACAAAATATTAAAGTATAATCGGCTGAAAGTACGCAATATCTATAAAGTAAAGCCAATAAAAATATGTAAACATTAAATTGGAGCAAGATAGTACACTGTAAAAAATATTGGGTAAAATTTTAACCAGCACGGGCGTAAATATGTGTCCAACCAATTTGATGCAATATTTTGCCCAATGCGGGAAGCGTATTGTCCAGTAAGGTTGAAAAATAAGCAGTAATTACTTTAGAATGGGCAAAATTTTTCATCACACTGGATAAACAAAAATGCCCCCCAAATTGCCCAAAGTTGGTTGGACACATAATTACCCTCATGCAGCATTGTTACCAAATATTTTTAGAGTGCACAAAGAATGTGAAATTTAAATCGGTAGGACCTGGAATGTGAATGCTGAATTAATCCAAGTTCATGTAGGGGTCTAGATATTGCTAATCAAGAAAAATAGAGAAATTTAGAGTTTAAGTATATGACCTAGCACTAGGAAAAACAACGGATTGACCATGTTGACAGTTACTTGATATATTAGGTTACTGGGTTAGCCATGGGGAAAATAAACTAGCGTAAAGAGAGCACATTGCGGATATACCTTGCGAAGCGCTTGATACATAAAAGGCCAGTATACCAAGGCACTTATGAAAATCTTGAAAGCTAAACTCGAGTAAGTGCAGTAAATGATCACTCTAGACAAAGCTTTTACAATCATTTTTTTTTCAAAAATACATGCAAATAGAATGAGTAAGTTTTGGCGTAGTCCATGGTAACCAAACCTTGTGACATTATCAAATTGACGATTTATTTGTGATTTAAAGATTGTATTTCAGACAAGCAGAAGTGGTTAATGGTAATTCTTTTACCTTATTTAGCAGGTAATAAATGTTACTAGTAGGCTACTTTGTAGCTGATAATTTTCGTTTTAACATTGTAATATTGGGAGGTAGTTTGTTGTTTTCCCATTCAAACTCATTCTGTGATCGTCAGTAAAGCTCAATTTCGGTCTAAGTACCAATGATTTTCTTCCACTTTTGTAAGACCTAAACGGATCAAAGATGAATAAGAGATGAATTCTTATTCAGAGATGAATAAGGTGAATAATAATAAAGTATGTTCTAAATATCCATCATATATATTTCGACCCTGATCTTTCCGTTCTGGTATAAGGAGTCTAGATTTATAAGCAAGAAGAGTCGATGAATAATTTAGTTTATTTACAAGTTATGTTCACAGACTAATCCCATATCTGATGGCTCTCTCTAAGTATATATGAAAAGAAAGGTAAATGCAACAATGTGACTAGAAGGAATGTTTACCTCCAGTCATTTATTGAAACAATTTCCTATTTCATCGCAGTCTGGTATGCATCATCACTGCTGTAACCGATTGAGAGTTAAGTGTGGTTGATCAAGTTTCGTTTAAAGGAAAATTATATTTGTCGGCCAAAAAAAAACACCGTTTGATTAAAGGTATCACACCTCATTTATCAACAATAATGGCACGTAGAAGAGAACGTGTGAGACTTATTCGTTTGATTCTCATTTCCAGCATCACCCCATCGGGAGTGGTAAAAGGTGTCTTGATATTCTGGAATACAAATATATTATGATAAGAGATAGCTGAAGTCACAGTAGATTCTGACAAAATGGTTTGAAAAATACTCAACTGGAAAAAAAAATTATTGCAATATTTATGTTTGTCTTTAACTTTCTCTTGATCTTATAAGGCTTTTATTAGTATTTTGTGTTGTGAAAAACATTTGGAAGATATATTTAGGGAAGGATTTTTTTATATTGAGAACTGACTAGCTAGATGATAAAGATTACACATGTAAGAATAATTCAGATTAATTCAATGGCTTTCCTATCACGGTTATAAAAAGAATCGTTTCGTAATGTTCGCATGACATGAATAATCATGACATTACAAGCGACATTAATAATCATGATATCTCAAAAAGAGAAATAAGACAGTATTTTTAATGAAGGAAAAATAAAAATTACTATGAATTTGTTAATGTCCTCTAAAGCAGATATTATTTGAAATTATAAAGAAATAAATTATTCAGCTATTCATTGTGATAATTTACATGTACAGTATATACATTAAACACGAAGTATCTAATTTGGTATCTTCCCGGATTATATCAGTATTGCACAAATATACCATATTCCCCACCTACTGGAGACTGGTGTGGTGCTCTCAAAGTTAGGCGAGTATAGTGATCTTTGCATTATATTAGATTACCATTAAACACCTGTTAAAGAATTTTCGCTCCACGGCTCACACGGATTCAAGAACATAGAAAATTTATTGTCAAATGCCCTTCATGACAACAAACAAATTAAAAGTATTTATCGAAAATTGGTGAACCAGAACGACAGTTTCCTCCCGGACTCTGAACGAACGACATATTTGCAATTTTTCGTCAGCTCTGAAACGTAGAACGAAACTGCTCTTTCGGTTCACTGATTTTCGACACAGACCTCTTAGCTATTCTTTGTCATTTGACAAGCATTTTCAATACAATTTCTAGGTTCTTGAATCCATCGTACGTCATAGAGTAAAACTTCCCTATGGATATTGTGCCGAAGAACCCAAGTGACTGGTCTCAACTCGAATACATGACCCTCTGATTAAGATGCGGAGTTAAAACAATTGAATTCCAATGCATCCACACATAATAAAAGGAATGTTCGAAAATTCCCGTTTGTAACTTTGCGAACAACCGTATGAATCGCCATTGAAACAGCCTATTCTTGTATCAAAGCGTCGTATTTTGCTGAAGCATGTAACTCAAATATCATGTATATGTTCTTGCACTTGTCTTTTGGTTGACTATTCTATGGTATCACAGAATTGGCAAGGTACTTTCAAGACCGGGGGTATGACATCCGATACCATCACTTGATATGGGATTCCGTGCTTCTTAGTTTAATAATGGTAACAATGACTGAACGATACAAGATCTCATAGTTGCACAATGAAACCAAGTAGGCCTACATACAGCGAAAGGAGGATGACATCTATTAATGACCAATATTGGATTATCTTTTTGTCTCTCTTTAGAAACTTTGTGAAAGTGGATATAAAAGAGCCTTGCGAATTAGTTGGCAGCTAGAAGAAACTGTAAGACCAATATTTTACTTCATCTAAATAAAATGTATAAATTTGAACGAAACACCAATTACATTCTGAGGAATCAGCTCGACAATTGAGTCGAAGATTCCTCTGAACGATACTTAGTATTCGACACTTTTACCCTTTCTTTAATTATTCTGACTGACGTTGTCTTCAACTATCTTTTAATTTATCGCGGCGTTCATTAAACTCTCTTACTTAAATGACATCACTAACATGCCAGAGAGCATAGAGGAATCCATTTTTGACATGCTCCCAAGGGCATTAGACTGAGCCTAAGGGTCGTGATTATCATTACCTTATAACAAACATGGCTGGATGGGACCAGGAATGTAAGAACTCTTACATGAATCAATATTGGCTTTTAGATCTCGGATCGGGGAAATAACAAGCCATATGATGAAGGCAATAACCCCGTCGTCATGCCCATGATAATTATAAACTGCTAACCTCATGCAGTCTGTTACGCAGGATAAATGATCATAGGCTTGGAATCAGGGAATTAGTCGGGAAGGTCGACAACAGAGCGACATTTCCAAATCATCCAAAGGAAATTTCACTGGAAATAGAAACTCCTTCTCTATAAATTAGAATGACGTCACCCACTCACTATTTCTGTTTTAATTTTATTAAATTAAGAATCTTGTTAAAAGTGAATGTATATAAGACGAAGGGGGAAAGAATATGCTTTATTTAAAATATAAACTCTTGACCATACTTAATTCCTCACTTAGCTTAAAAAAAAAACTATTGCATGATGGAAATCAGTTGTACGATACTGTCGAGTCAAACATTGTTTTTGATGTAACTTTTCTGAGCTATGTCCAATATCAAATCAGTGATGTTTTTTTTCTCCATGTCAATATCTACCTTAGATATAAGTTGGTCATCATCCAGCTATGGTTGCATGCTTGCTTGTGTGTGTGCGTGTATATGTGTATTTGAGGGGCGTACGAATGATGCGTTAATATATAGGTCTATGTGTTGATAGGAACTTTGTGTGGGTGTGTGAGTGTGGGTGAGGGTGGGTAAGGGTGTGGGTGTGTGTGTGTGTGCAAAGGTTTGATCATCCCATTACAATTTAAGAGGAGAGCGCTGGTGCTTGTTTTTGGTCTAGTATAGTTCTGTTGGGCTTATGGATCGAATCCAGTCTTAACAACTGGTTGTTTGACAGGCTACATTTACCAGGGATCATGGTGTTGTAAAGGTGAAGGGGAATTAAATACTAAAAATTCTAGAGATTCCGGTCAATGTTTAAAACCGAAATAATCATTAACAAGCAAAATGAGTGCAAAATCTTACAGTTACGGCTTCAATTCTTTTGTTCCTGTCGAACAAAGTAGTAAAGTTTGACGAATGCTTGTTATTACAACGTAATTTGACCAAAAACCTAAATTAAACCTTTATACATTTTGTGGATTCTACAAAAATGCCCACTTCCTCTTGCAAATACTAGAGGGATAGTACGCATCTTCTACATGCATAGGTTGGGGACCGGATTGGCTCTTTTTGCATTTACAGAGTAGATTACCTCTGATGATATATGTTATATGAGTTTTAAATGCCTCAATACCATATGATTGCTGTTTGTTTTTATTTTTATTTTATTTTGTTACGTCCCAGATTTGTTTATTGTGTTTACATATTCTACCAGTTCTCAAACATTATTTAATTTTTTGGTACCTTATTCAATTTATAGTGAATGTACTTGCACATGTGCTCGTAATCTATTTTTATCTCCAACTTTCAACTTCCCGTGCAGTCAATCAATTATTTCCTTTAAAACATATACACTCTCATTTCAAGATTTTTGATTTAATTATCAATTTCGATTATTGAGATAATATCATTTATTACACACGGTTTCATGTTTTCTCAAGTATACCACCAATTTACACAACCCACATTATCAATCATGTCTATATTTATTTTATCTGCTTTAAATTTATTAGTTGTTTATCTGTGTATTTATCAATGTTCTATCAATTATCACTATTACAGACCAATTCTGGGTACATGTAGCTTGGTTGGGGAGGGACATCCTCGGGTCACAATTATCAAGTTAGCTTTTCCCATACCCAGGAAGCTAAGCTACATGTACTCATCTACGGCTCTGCTTTTATTCATATTTTGTTCAAATTTTATTGTATATTGTAATTGCCGAATTGATAATAAATAAATAAAAATAAATAAATTGTAAAATAATAAACAACAACGCACTCTTCTATTTTGAAACACACCCACATCCCACCCTTTCTCCACCCACAAACACACCTTGATGAATCTAATAGTTTATATATAGACTCACGGGGTCTTGTTTAGAATGTAATGCCTTATTACATTCATAGCACAAATAACAGGCTCTTTGCACATTTGTACCACAAAGTGGGTGTCGGTTTTCGAGGCAGGGAAGTAAAGTGTCCCTCAGAGAAATGTCATTGATTTCAAGGGGCCTGAAGATACACTTCATGGGCAGCGAACATGCGAGTGTTTGATTTAAAGGAATGGAAACGGATTCTGAAATTTACATCGAAAGGAGTCGCACAGTTTGCACTGTCTTGCGTTTCAAAGGTTTACATTTTATCACATTCGCGAGGAGTTAAGAACTCGAATCTTAAGTGATTTAGTAGAGTGCACGGAAAAATAAAGGTCATAAAATCAATTTTTGAAGAAAGTGTATTTAAACTATTTTTAAAGTATCCAATGTGGTTATAGATATAATGTACAATGAAACAACAAATTTGTCTTCAGGAAAGCAAATCCTTTGTTGTTAGGAGAATAAAAAATAAATTTCCAACGTCAGGTTTCAATCTTTTTTTATATTTTAATTTAACAAATAGTACTTTCACAAATTCGAATCGACATGCTAGGTATTAAAGAGTATTTACAACCAGTACTTTCTGGAGCATATTTCTAGCTTTTGTGCATTCTTTTTTGTAAAGAGGGTTCCATAATACACAATTGTACAAACAGTATCTAAAGTTTCATGAATTTGATGTAAAGTAATCATATAAGATTATTGTCCTGGAGGAAGCAATTATCTAGTGAAATATCAAACAAGCCTTTAATCTTTTCCAGAGGAAAAATTTCCTCTTGAAGGATCAAAATGGTGTTCAGTAAAAACAGGTTGTCCAAAAAAAAATTGTCAGGATGATGTACCCTACATTTGTCATATATTGCTCTTGGTCAAAACTCTACAGTGAAATCAGGAGTGTAACGCCTTATATGTACATAATTACCATTTTTTTAATGAGAATATAATGATAGTAATAAAGACCCTAAAGATAGGAAACTTCCCTCACTTCAACCGTTGCTTAATCATTTATTCATGATATATTCGATCCATGATCACTCCTTTTCTGCTTTTTACACGGGTAATATAAAACTGAAACCAATTGATTGTGAAATAAATTTTGTTAGAAGGATGCTTAATATTGCTAAATTTAGAAAATAAGTTACTGGACTGTTAAATTCACAAGCTACAAAAAAAAAATTACTGAAGGCATATTGTAAATTGCGGTCATAATTTCTAGTAATATCATCCGGCTCGTAATAAGTCAGCTTTTTGGTTAATAGGAGACGACCAATACTTCTTTTGAGGTCACGTCATTCCATAGTTGCTAAGTTCGATTTAAGTGACCAGTTATTTTATTCTCAATATTGACGGATATTTTGAGCCTTTCAAAAAGTGATAAATTTGAAAATGGCCGTATTGTAGACCTTCATGCACATACGTAATAGCTTATATCAGATTGATGCCCATGGGGGGAAATTGCCACGATTCGTCGACACAATAAATAACACGCGCTTCCACAAATCAAACAAACTTAACGGCTAGCCAGTTCCCTGGCTACGCCAACTAATAGGATTGTTTCATGCATATAACACGAATGTTGCCCAGATCTAATTAAGACCCCCTTGGCCTTTTTATGGTCTTGATACCCTGCAATTAACTAACGGGATGACGGCAAGCACTCGAGTATGAGAACTACTCGAGCAAGCAATTCAAAGGTCTAATCGTCATCAATATGCCAGTCGATGAGAACTCTGACGGGTGTTTTGAAGTTTTCCAAGTCACGTGGTAAGATAGAATAATGATTCACAGAATTCTTGGAATGTCCTCATATCATTGCCATTGGTGAAAAACCCCATTTGATTCAGTATGTAATATTTATTTCTTTTCGTGTTATATGGTAGGATAGAATAAATCATTCATAGGTCTACTAGCTGTCTAAGATCGGTCAAGCTGGGTAAAGTAATACGAGTTCATTCACCATGCTTGGCGTTAGTTTATTATGATTTACATCACTTTGGTAAAGAGCTCGAATCTTTTTAACCTGTCAAAATATTCAACCGGGATCCCGAGTGTTTTCGTCAATCACTCCGATCTTGCTGAAAATATCTAAATCAGGTTTATCACACCATAATCGAGTTAATCAGCTCGACAGTTGCGACCTAGCATTGTGGGTGTTTTAGCGTAATACCTATTTACAGTTAGAGAGAAAACTGACGGTGACTAATGAGACCCTTGTGGCACACACGTCCGAGTACTATCAGTCTTTACCCTTGCTAACTTTATGTAGCGCAAAAACCCATCTTCAATTCACTGATTAGTATTGCGGCCGTTGCCTTTTGAAAATGAAGATGGATTTTTTTCCTGCATTTTCTATGTGTATACCAGTGAATGTCTCTGGTTGTAGACCACTATGGTTGTAGATCAATAATAACATCATTTACAAGACTTTGCACCACCATTCAAAGTCTAATACTTTTTAAACTAAGAGTGGTATCCTGATGTAGTATTTTTTCATCGTCTCCCTTAATCTTAAGGAAAGTTTGCTTCCTACTAATTTAAGAAAATTGATAGAATTCACCTCATGACAATTTTTTGGGTTATGAAGTGCCCGTAGTTCTGTTCATTTCATATTCTTTTTCATTCTTATTGTTTCATGGACACCCTATTACGTCGAATAGTGATAGCACTATTGAGACGTTGCGGCTACAGGCTAAAACATAGGGTTATTCAGTAAACGGACAAAACGTTTTAGTCTTCCAAATGAAATAGCGTATAATAACACTTTGCTTATACTCCCTGACCAACGAACAAAATGGGATTACTTTCAAATCTTAAGGGACAGGTCTACCTCAACAAAAAATTGATTTGAATGAAAAGACAAAAATCAAATAAGCATACATGAGCACTGAAAATGTCATCAAAATCGGATGTAAAATAGGAAAGTTTAAACACTTTTAAGTTTCGCTGAATCATGTTCGGTGTGCCAATGAAAGAGCTGATGACGTCACCCACTCACTATTTCTTTTGTATTTTATTCCATAAAGTTTTTTTTTCTCAATGTCTTGTGAAACAAAGTTTTATTCCACCTTGAACATGTGGAATTACCATTGTTTTAACATTTCGTCCAATCAAGTTGGTCCTCATTGTCAAATCTGTAAAAATTGAAATATTGTCTAGTTCAAACAATTAAAAAAAACAGAAGAAGTAGTGAGTTATGGACATCACCAACTCTATAGCACTGAGTTGTGCATATAACTGTTTTGTGAAAAGTAAGTGAAACTTTAGTATAAATCAAAACTTTAAAACTTCATCATTTAACATCCGATTTTGATGAAACTTTCAGTATTTTGTTTGCTCGGTTTTTACTCTATTAATTCAAATCAACATTTTCTAAGGTAGACTTGACCTTTAAGAAAAAAAAAGAAACTGTATATATTTCAGCTTCATGAATGATTATATGGCTCCCCATGGGATCATCAAGATAGCCAGGACTTTAGGATTTGAATGGATACCTGCTTCCAAAAAATCTGAACTTCCAAGATGCAGAGCGAAAATGTCTCATCAAGCAATGGGCACTAAACACGTCCAGGATGTCCAGGAAGACATCTGCATATTCTGCCACACAGGTATACAGTAATACTGGTCATCAGAAAGTTGGTTGGCTGCAATGGATTTTTAAGAAGCAGGGAATTTAACGATATTTACATCAATCATGGCGAAAGAATTATGGCATGAACAACATATATGGTGTTGCAGTCGCCCTATAAATGATTTCAGGGAAGGGATGTTATGATTATGATGAAAATGCACTTTGACCATGAATCAAGTAGCGTTCTTTCTGTTCTATTTGTTTACTGTTTATCAAACATGATCGTTGTATATACACACAAAACTACTGTAGCAACTGATATTTGCGTTAGGCATATAGTAAAATTCACCGAAAATTCCATGAATAATTAGTTCGAAACCTGATGGTATTAAACACTGATAATAAATCCCATTGACAGTTCTTATCGTTATCAAGATAAACCTTTCTCTCTTATAGTTAGGAATGTGTGTATGGGTGCGTGTGTGAGGGTGAGAGTGTTTGTGTAAAGAGTCAGTGGGTCACACAGCCCGCTCCAATCTCTTCAGATACCACTGTCAAATTGATTCAAGGCGGTATTGAATCATGGTCTAAGAAAATGGCTTATTACAATTTGAGCGACCTTAATTGTAAACTGTTCATGCTGATTATTACATTCAAAGGGAAATCTACATCCGTCAATATCCAATTATAAAATTATCACATGGAGACAAAAGATGAAGCCTAATTGATATCTAAAGAATAAGCGTCTACGAGGAACTTACTCTAAACGTGGGTGGGATGAGAGTATTATCTTTACTTTATTTTGATCTGCTGTCAACCTATTTCTTTCCCATTTTTTCGTCACAAGAGACTGTATGTGCAAACAGCACATTTTGCTGCTTATTTGCGTTTGCTTAGCTGACATATGAATTTTGGCCCCCTTGAACAAATTGCTCATTCGTGGATTTTCCTGAGACAATCTATTAGAATGATTTCTTTCCTTGAACATTTTCCTTATATGTTGGAATAGTTCTAGGAAAAATCATTAACATTTCAAACAATTGCCTCACCTGGGGCCCCGCCCTGTGTATTTTGTTGGTTGGGGTGAAACCACTCCTCTGTTAGTATTACAATGTAATTGATACATAATATCCATAACAAAGCACTTCCAAATTTTTGTTCTAACAGGACCAAAAATCGCTCAGAAAGAATTATGAACTGTTTAGCATACGTGCAAAAAATATTTTAGCGCGCTTTTTCGTGAGGCTATTTCGCACGTGTAACACGCTGTTGATGATCGTTGTTCGGAGCGGAGAGAGGCTTCAAGATAGAGAAAGAAGGGGGAGGACGGAGGGGAGATTCCTCTTTTTTATATATTCAATTCAATTTATTTACACTCTCAATAAAAACATGAAAAACATACAAAAGGTACATAAGTAAAACATTGTAACAACATACAAAAAACATATTTATGAGAATGAGGGGCCAACAAAAAAGAGCAGATAGCCTTATTGAGCGTTGACCCAACAACTATAAGACAAAATCAATAAATATTACAAAAAAGATAACATAAATGAAAACATATATTAACACATACATTCAAAATATATAGCGTAGTTATACAAGCAAATTAAGAATACAAACTTAAAAGATGTAATATGTAATAACGTTTGAAAGAATTGAGGTTTCGGCATGTTTTAATAGAATGCGGTAAATTATTCCAAAGAATAGGTCCTTGAAAATAAATTGAGTTATGAGAAACTGAGGTACGTACTCGTGGTAAATGATAATCAAATAGACTGCGGGTATTGTGTTGATGAATCGAAAAATTAAGGCAAAATTTAGACATAATGGAATCAGGAATAAGTGATTTGGAACAAAGATACATAAATATTGCGATGTTAAACCTATTTAAATCAGACAAAGTAAGTAAATGAAGATCATGAAAAAGTGGCAAGGTATGGGCATTATAAGGGCTATTACAAATTATCCTCACGGCCTTTTTCTGAAGTATATATAATATGTTTATAAAACAATCAGCGGAGTTAGACCAAACGATATTGCAGTGATTAATATGTTAGAAAATTAAAGCATAACATAACATAATCAAAATATATTGCGGAAAATGTTTTAATATATATTGTAGATCTGGTAAACTATTGTTTGCAATTTTCAAACTCTAAATCCCATTAATGTTATTCAGTTTAATGTTTTATTCTTCATATGTTTCTAATCAAACACTGTCTTGATAGAATGATTTGATAATATCTTAATATTGTGAAGGTGTGGAAGCATATCTGATGCCCCCTCCTCGTTATATAATGCACGTGTTTATTTACGAAGTCTACTTTCTGTTATTCTACATTCTTCATATTTAATTATATATTCACTATCTTCTTTCATATACAAGGAATTAACTCTTCATTTCAAGGTTATGTAATAAAAACATAAAGGGACCGATTGGGATTTGCATTTCAATAACTGGAGTCTGCATCAAGAAATTTGCAGATTAAGCTCTATCCCTTATTTGAAAATAACTTCTTGTAAAATCAACAAAAAGTTTTAGAAAAGAAGTATAAAAAAGTGTATGATTATCATTTTAATCATGAGCGACAGATCTGAAGATTACGTTGCTCTTAGCATGTATTTTCATAATGATTTTACGAAATGAAGCTTTATACATGTAGGTATGTAGATGCCTAACGATGTCTTTTAGGCACCTTAGTATCTGTATCACTTCGTGACGTAGAAAGTTTTGATACAGCTATCTGCAATACGCATACTTAATAGTTCGATCAAGGTCCGCGCTAAGGGAATATGCATTTATTGTATTATAATGATCGACGTAAAATTACAGCTTTGATTTAATTACCCATCATTCTATTTCAACCATTGAACAAAAATCACGAATAACTAGTATTGATGAAAGATTCAGAATCTGAGGAGGCTTTGGGGATGTTGTATAAATTGAAGTTGGTTACGTTTCAAGGTCTGTTGTAGCATTTATTTCAAGCGTGATTAGGGAAATCATATTAAGCACATGATACCATATACCCGTCCGCACTATGAAATAAAAAGACGTGCCTTTTCTTTCTCATGAAGAATCGCTTATCGAATAGAAATCCTTTGGGAAATCACAGCCGAAACCAGTTGAAATCGATAGATATTAAGTAAAAATTGACTTCGCCTCATTAGATTATAAACGTAAATAGATAATTACTTTGTCTTTAGTGACGATCGACAACGTTTTAAATATCCGTGAAAAGGAAAGATTATTATTTAAAAGTCCATTGTGGTAAAAAAAAAATTTTTAAAGCAAAAGCTCGTTGTGTTTACCTTCCTATGTATATGTTAAGTTGATTTCATCGAGGATTTATAAATATTTTAGAGTAAGAGATATCAGCCAAAACTTATATTCTTGAAAGTGGCAAATTGCTGAAGATGGATATGAAAAATAACATGACGATCAAAATGAAGGCGGCGGTGAAAAACGTTTTGACCAAACTGTCACTGATTTAATGGCATTGGTGCTTCTCAGAGACAGGAATCATAAATCACAATTGCGTGCCTTCCTTTTGAATAAACTATAGCCTTGCGTACATTACCTCCAAATTACACAAAAAGTAAGATGTAAATCGATTATTCAGAAGTGACCATGGATAAAAATGAATCCGTCTTAGAAAAAATGAGATAACTATAAGAACGTATTTTTTTATAATGCACCGTATTTGTGATAATGCACCGAATCGCTGTCATTTTAAATGTCAAGAATTGACAAAATGTACGGTTTTAAAGCAAAATATCAAGAAACTGTTTCCCAATCAAGAAACTGTTTCCCAGGACATACACATGCCAGGAGAATGTATATGACAGCTAATAAACTCTGCAGTGAGATTAGTTTAGCAAATTGTCGTCGATGAAGTCATTCAATGAATTGTGAAGCATCTTGCGTTTAAGCATTTCAGGGGATTAACTATCCTTTTAGATACTTGTAATTCTAATAATTTTGATACGAATTATAACTGTTCGCATCCCATTGATTATACGAAACATTGTATTGGATTGAATTGTTTTCGATGAATGTAGCATGATATATCAACATAGATGTCCATGAATATAGGATCAGGTCCTGGATGCTCTTAGCTGGTTCAGGAAATGCCTTGTCAACATACCATGTTGTAAAATGGAACGGGCAGGTCTTCGAAGGATATTCAAGTTTGCAATTTATCAAATGTTTAGAATACTATATAAGATAATATCATGATGATCGGAAACTGGGTATTGTCGCGCCCATCTCTTTTAGAAATACTGAAAGGTTCTATATTGAAACAATGTATTGCAAGTTTTTTTTCAGAACGTTGTAATGTCATTGTTGGCATGGGCTCTCTTTCCTAGCCTTGTCTTTGGGTTAAAATCATTCATAGTGTACGCTATGTCCCGCGGTAATATTGAGACCACATAATAAACTGTAAAGCTGAGAGTTTTATAGTTGTTTAATTTCTCTGTCTTTTACGCCATGCTTGTTTCCATCTGAGTATGTCGAACTCGTAAATTTGATTCTCACTCGGTCGAAGAAGATTTAGTTACAATTTACGCGTGCTGTTCTTCGCCTTTTCACCGTTCGCCCCATGACTTTATCAACCCAGAATAATTGCGTTTTACGACGGGTTTTCTTTAGTGACCCAAAGAATGCCTTTCCGCGTTAATTCGGCACCCCAATGTTTATCCGGGAATAGAATTAAACATTATAAATGTTTAGTTATCACATTACCACCCCATCTCTCTTACTCTTGCACCAAATTGCTTTAGGAAAGGTTTACCTGGATGAACAATACGGAATGACAGTATCATGCTCATCAATTATAGAATTAAGAAGCACTCGATTCTTTTCACCCATAAAAGGGAACATGGATACTGTACATTAAATCGTTAAGTGGAAGTCTATATTTCAAGTGCGAACTATTCCAATATAAATAGAAAACAGTTATCAAGCTTGTATTGATTTTTTTTGCTCTATGATTTATGTAGTGATCAATGGTAATAGATTTACTTTATACTTTATATGAACGATTATATGGGATGGATTTTAAGACTTAAATGAATTCCCGATGTATTTCAATCTTCTCTTATATTACCTTGTTCTGTCCCTAATATTCATAATTAGAATTTAGGATTGATTTCAAAGAAATTGCTGGGCATATCAATTTCAAAAACTCTTTCTTTAGTGTGTCATTTAATGAGTTCTAAATTTTTTTCTCGCAATTAATGATTTACACCGTAACCGCACGCCTACTGCTTCGAATGGTCGTTGGTATTTTAGACATTAAATAGTGGTTTTTAAAAATTAAGTAGTGGTTGATATACTCTGTTTGCGAGACAGAGTAAAAGTAGCATTTCGATTCACCGACGATAATTTCAGTGAAGGGGAATTACTTCTGACGTTGGTAACAATAAGGAACCCCTGCAGTCAAAGTTTTTATAGTCAGCTCTGAATAGCCTGGAAATTGTGTTCTACTTTTAACGAAATAGAGGGAAAATAATTGGTAATCAATCTATTTTCCATCGCTGAGAAGTTGATTGGGTGTATTCTTATCTCATTCTCATCGACTACCCACCCTGTTTTCCTTCATCTATGGCCTGTAACCCTTTGGGTACGAAGGATTCCCTAAGATAAGTTTTTATCCCAATATACTCTTCAAGCATCGGGCAAAACAGTCCAATATATTATTCAGCTAGCCATTTGAGTTACTCTGTCAAAGACTCGTATCCCTGCGTTAGAAAGGGACTTGTGCTCACTTATACTTCAATCGAGCTACTTAATTTTGTTTAAAAAACCTGAATTAGATCGACTTGAGAAAGGCAAACTAGTGGGGAAAAATAACAGGCTAATCAGAATTGTATTTTTCTTGGTATACTGTGGTTTTTATTGTTAAATGCACTTCGGTTAGGCCCCCTACATATATAATTGAACATGAATATGCAATGTTAGTTTGATAAACATACAGCTTATCACCTTGCCATTTAAGTATATGTTTCAATGTGTGACAAACCTAATGAATATCATATTACTGCATATATAGCATGTACTGTTGTATGGATACAAACTCTAATGGAGAATGTATACATGATTAAAAACAAATTGAAGTGGCTGAAAGGACAAGATTTAGAGAGGATGGGAAGAAGTGGCTTATCTAGGACAAACAGCGCCCTGGGCAAGTGCTAAAATCGCACCCCTTTTACAGTGTATTATACTACAAGAATTAAAAAAACACGACCAGTCAAAATCAATGCGAGTGTGAATATTTTTTAATATTAAGACGTTAAGACAGAATATTATAAGTTGTTTTTTATCATCATAAAAATGATTCATATGTAACTATACAATGAATGCGAGCGCGGAGCGCGAGCTAAAAAATATTGATATTCAGACCTGAAAATGAAAAAGACACTTTCTTAGAAATTCATAGAGATGATAGGTATCTCATTGAATAAATCGACCTAATACGAAGGCGAAGCGCGAGCCGACTTTTTTCAATATCAAGATCTTAAGACTGAATATTGTAAGTACTTTTTGTAATCATTAACAGGATGCATGTGTGAACAATTAATGTGAGCGCGAAGCGCGAGCTGAAAATTATTGATATTTAGTCCTGAAATCTGGACATTTTTATGGAGAAGAAATCCCACAATGCGTATCTAACTAATGCAAACACGGGGATGAGCTTAAATGTTTGATATATATATATATATAATCATAAATGGTTTGGTAAATGCCGTAGCAATAAAATCGAAGATTTTATAAGGAGCATAGCTCTCAAAAATGAAAGGTAAAGTCACACTCTTCGTCAGTGAACAGACGTGTTTTTCACGACTGTTTCAGAAACGGATTTTGAATTCTCTTTTTTGGTCACATCATGGGCACTGACGAAGAGTGTGACTTTACCTTTCATTTTTGAGAGCTATGCTCCTTTTACAATCAACGATTTTATTTCTACGGCATTTACCAAACCATTTATGATTATTTTATTCCATATGCCGAAGCAGACTATTTCTATATATATATATATATATATATATATATATACTTACATGAAAGGGAAAAATATTTAAGGACCATTTTTTAGGAATTCATGAAAAGGGTGCGTATCTCATCGGGGTTATGCGAGTGCGAAGCGTGAGCTAATTTTATTTCAGATATCCTCACCTAAAAAAGGACATTGTAATGATTGTTTGTGATAAATAATAAAGAGGATTTTTATGTCCTTTATGGCAATAGCATAAGACGGGGTTATTAATCACCTTCAGTGTATTCCTTTTCTGTGCCTTTATTCCTTTGTTTTTTCGCTTCATGTTTTATTATCCTTTTCTCTAATCGCGCCCCCTGAATATGGCGCCCGGGGCACGTGCCCCCCCCCCCCCTAGATATGCTACTGGCGGGCATGGAAGGGATGAAAGTAGGTATAGAAAGTGAATAAAAGAGAACGATTCTGATTGCTTACATCTAGATGTCGTCATATTGGATTACTTCATATTCCCGATTATTGTAAAAGGTACACTAGCCCTTGTAATTTATGATGACTCCTTTGTATCGTGTTATACGAGGGGGAAGAGTTTACTACATAGCCCATTTTCAACTGATACTGGAAATATTTCTTTAATTATTGGTTTTATTTATTTTATACTGCAGGGTAGGCCTGTTCAGTTATGCAAAACTGCTTTCCCAAGGCGCCCTGCAGTTTAACAAAATAACTCAACATCATAGCAATTCAATTTATGTAACATAATAAAGTAAAAACAGAATACATTATATACATATAGAGTGAAATCAACAATTACTCATGTAATCATTACATTTTACATCAAGTTATTCAGGACCCACTTTTATAGCTTTAATCATTCACAGCTCTGAAGCTCAATTTTCCACTCGTTATTATTATATACATATGGTAATATCATCTTTCGCTGCGAAGGCATGATCATTAAGGATCTACTACCCGCCAGACAAAGCAGCTTATAATATTGCAGATAATGGTGTACACAGACTACTACAAACATTTTTTTTTTACAATTTCGTAATCGTTCATACAATTGGACGTCGGGATATTCAATTGAGTATAGCAACTAGCTCACAGAACTGAGACGGGATCTCTCAATATTTATTTCCCACTGATACAGTCTCAGTTCGCTATTACAGGGCATATTGAAGGTTTTTTTAATGATATCTTAATCGTTAACAACAACACGCTTCATTACCGATATCCATTGATACCCTCCAGTATGCTGCCCGGGCAAGTTCAACCGATAATTAGATGTAACTATTCAATGCATGCTTCATTAACCGGTGCTCATTATAGAACAGTGGTCGATATCCGATCAAGGACGGGTTTATTTTAAGGCATTATGATTGCTCAGCAATACCTGTAATTACCAATGAATGACAATGATATTTGGTCGCTTAAACTATACACAAACAAACACACGTCACACACACGCACACCCACACACGCTCATTCATGCTCTCACAACCATATCTCACACATCACGGACTTTCACAATGGTTGTATTTTAGTCACTGTTTGAGGAAGAAACCCGTAAAGGGATTAAAACAACTCATTGTGGTTAAAGGGGGATTGATCTGCTTCAACCTTAGGAAAATATCATTGATCTACAATAATTTTGTCTTTTCCATTGAATTTACAAAAAACGAATATAAGTCTTTTCCTTAAAGATACAAGGATGTGGTTCATACCCACTCCTGGTGTTTTTGTTTGATATCCACTGGATTTTTGTTATCAGACACGGAGGAGACCAACATCATTCAATCCAATGTGCGATGAACAGTGTGTCGAAAGAAAAAAATAAAACCGAGATTTCCAGATATTTTCTCCAACATAATTGGGTAAATAATTGTATCGTCTGTCATTAACATCATCACTAAATTACGTCTTTCTTTTTCATTTTGAAACCTTAAAAGAGCAATAAGTGTTTTGAAATTCAATTTCTTAATTTTCAAAACCAAGTTGCGCAGAATAATGGGTGGAAATGTTTAAAATCTTACCTAAGAAAAGGATAATAATAATGATAATCCGATTTTATATAGCGCTTAATACATGTACATCGGAACCATGCGTCTAAGCGCTTTACATATATATTATTACCCAGTTCATTAGCATATATTTTGTTTAATTTGTAAATTTTATTCAATATTCTGTAGGAGTATGCAAAGATTAACATGTGATTATCTGCGCAAATCGTTTATGAAACGTACTTTAATATCTATTGTTTGTTATCGGCAATGCGTGAACGAGTATTTCGTCTCAAATAAGAGAAGAGATTTTACTCTTACTATTATTTAATCTTTCGAAATGATTTGATTATTGTAATGTGTTTCTCCTGGTATAAAGACTAGTTTTCATTTTATGGGAAGCACTGCAAGTAAAGCATATCACACTATGCGATCCGATGCGACCCTTATTTCTTTTTAAATAGCTTGCAATTTGCATTAACTATGAAAGTTCAAAGAAATTGCATTTTTTATTTGATGTTCGGCATAAGGTTAGGAATATTAAAATCGTAATTTTGGTTTACGGCAAGCCCTGTGGACGGAGTAAAATTCAAATCGGCTTCAAGTCGCAGTCGATGTTGACGTCATTGTGATTTGGAATTGAATTTGTTTTTTATTCCTATTGGGAGGCTCGAACTACTCAATAGTCCTACCACATGACTCTGATCGCTATGAGTTTATTGGTAGGAATGTTCATATCAAATGTTATTACAATTTCTTTGAATTTCGGATCGCAACGAGTCGTTAAGTGCGCGCTGGGCTTGATATTATAAAGCCGAAGTTATTGTTTTTTAACTTTAGATAAAATTTCACTGTTCAATAGTTTCAGAAGACAGTAAAGAATAACATATATTTTTTTACACCAATATATTTCGGTTATTTAACTAATTACATACCAACCTTTTGCCATTACATTTTAATATCGCAGTCACACGGCGGAAACCGAATCCAGACCGGACAAAACTAGATATTTTTTTCTTAATGAAATACCTCGTTCATTTGGAATCAGTTTCATAAGTGTGACTGCGGTGAGCAATGCTCATGTGGTGATTTTCAATTTGGGACGAGGATTAAATCGGATGAAGCAATACGATAATAGCTTCGTGGTCATCATACTTCCACCACGTAGGTGCACGGATGGACGACCTCACTTACATTATCCCGGATGGATGTTTGCAGGAAGGTATCTACCCCTGTTCATAACCTGCCCTTGTGCCTTAGGGAGGTTGCTTAGTTGCACAAATGTGTTTGTGAGCACTCCCCGATGGGATATGTGACGCAGATTCGTTAATCACCAATAATCGGGAACAAATTAAAACTCCCGCCTCTTCATCAAAAGCACATTAATGCAAACAGAGACCAGTCAGCCAAGCAAGGCTGGCTCAGTCTATCCTCGGTTTAACGTGCTCTTTTGATAGCAATGGGGCGAAATTACATACATTAATAATTTCTGTGATATCAGCAAATTAACTGAGAATCACTGTAAATAATCCGCGGAAATAGAAGGCCATTACATCTCTCTCATACAATAAAAATGTGTTATGCTAGATATTTTTTCGGGGAAATTCTTTATTGAAATTTATATTGATAGGGTACCAGAGTTGAATAAAATATCTGCATAAAATACAAACCGTCCCCCATGGAATGGACTTAAAATATCACCATTTAGAGCTGTTCGATATCTTTAAAAGTTTTAAAAATAAGTACTCGAAGTGCCCTTGTTTAAAGAAAAAAAACATCAATCAGAAGGATAGAAACAATCAAATTACGAATTTCCATAAAGAATCGACGGTTGCAAATCAGATTCAGTGGCCACTATACTGTTGTAAAGTAGATATGGTATAATTCACACAATATTTTAACGCTTTACCAAAGCTTTCGGTTGGCTTCAACTAAAGAGATTGTTTGATTTTGATTTGATTTGTATTTTTTCACATATCACCATATTTTGAAGAAACAAATCAGAAAATACACTGGGTAAATCATTCGTATTCAATTAGCACTTAAAAATACCAAACAAGTAATAATATAAATCGGTTACTTTTAATAACTTGTTTGAATAAAACAGTGGATTAGTATAAGCGAGAAAGTCAGAAGAGGAAATTGTCCTCGCTGCTCTTTTTGAAATTTTAAGTATGGATTCGAGTTTTGTCTTAGAGGCATTTCCCCAGGCTAAAATCCCATTATTCAGATATGGTAATAATACAGTTGAATACAATAGTTTCAAAATATAATGCGGAAAGTGTGGTTTAAGATGATTAATGACTCAGAGATTTCTTGAGAGCGATTTGCATAGATGATCAATGTGAACTTTCCATGATAATTTACAATCAGTATAGACACCAAGGAATTTTGTTGATTCTTTTTTTTTCTAAAACATTACCATTCATGTAAACAAGACCTGGCAAAGAATGTAATGACTTGCTGAAAACTATATATTTTTTTAATTTAGCAATAATTTATTAGCTTGTATCAAATAACAAACAGAGCATGATTCAACATTTTGTCTTTCAAGAAGAATATGGGGATTGCTGTGTGTAACAAAAAATAAACTAGTATCATCTGCGAAAAGAAGAAATGATAATAAACAATAAAGGCCCCAAAAGGGAACCTTGAGGCACACCACAGACAATGCGTTGAATTTCACAATCAGAATTATTAATTACTACAAATTGAGTTCTGTTTATGAGGTAACTTCTCAACCGCTCCATTGATTAATCAACATATAACTAAGCTGTATACGTACTTTTTCTTGTCTCCCTTGGTGAACTTTGTTTGTAAACCTATCGTTTGTGTAATATGATCGACTCTGCTGCTTCCAATACTTTAATTTAATTGCAATCATTCTATGATCATCAGCAATATGAAGAATATATTGCCGCACTACATGTTTAATGCATTAATATGTGTGTCAATCAGCAAAGTGCAGCAAATAAGACCTGTTCGATAAAGTGTTATACATTATCTGTAAAAGAGTGGTGCGACATATAACCTTAAAAAAGAACTCCACATATACTATCTAGATATATTTTGAATAAAGAAACACGGTTGAATATAAAGACGACGGTGAATTTCAAGCTTACCGATTTATTTCAAGATCATGGTACTACTGAATGATAAAACGCATAAGTCACGACACCGATCGATAAATAGGTCTTAAAGGTGTTGGGTACCATTGAAAGGCGTTCTATGTTATTGCACAGTATCTCACAAATGAATGAAAGTGTCCAGGTAAACTGCAATCAAAATCCAATTCTTGATGAACAGGTCTAAACAAACTACGCGGGAAACACAGGAGGACAGCTTCAAAAACAATTGAAAGGTCATGTCAGAAAATGCGTTTTTATAGCTGTCTTCGGGTATTATCATTAATGTGTGGTAGCAGACTGCAAATGCAAGACAGATTTGCAACAAGACACGGAGTTTATTGTATCATGATATGAAAACTAGTAATCTTTAAAATCATACGCTTTAGTTTCCGAAATCATTTTGAATATTCATGTGATTAAATTGCAAAATGTTAATCATATCGTTTTTAAAATTCTGTTAATTTCACGAAGAGACACCCATTGACTTTGAGTTATTACCATTTCCTGAACATTTTTTTTCAATGTGTGGTGGAATGTGGGTCACCCTTTCGAGACATTGGGGGGGGGGGGGGGTCGAAAGGGTGGTTCAAGGCAAGGGAGGGGGCGCTTGGATTTCAATGTGGGTTCATTGTGGGTTTATGCCATTACCTTCGGACCGCAGGCAAGGCTGTGCTGAGTAATCTCTTTTACCAGATGTTTAACGGCTAAAATGTTTTAAAGGGTGTAATTTTTGCCCCAATTAAGAGTCAACACTACGTGTTTAGAGTACGATTTGCGCGAGGTGTGGGAGGTGCGGCTGTACTAAACCCAATGATGTAGGTAAAGCCGGAGGTAAAGGTAACACCGACGACAGACGTCTGTGACAATTGAAATATCAATTGCGGGAATACTTGCCAATAATATCGTTTTGTTTCCAATACTTGTTAAGGGTAGGGTTTCACACGCCAATACTTGTTAAGGGGTGCATTTTCAGAATATGGAAAATACGTGTTTAGGATGCTTTTCGAGACCCCATGGTCGCGCATGGTATCCACTCGTCAATGGAAGTGCCCCCACCCCGGGATTTTAGGTCATTTTGATTTTGTTGTGTTTTGATACTGTTGGATTCCAAACTTCTGTTCAAATGCAAATACATTCAAAAAGGATAAAAACGCGGCTAGTTCTATAGGGCTTTGGAGGTAGAATTATGAACTAAAATGATTGTGGAAATTGATTCAAAATCAACTCCTTTTCTCTTATTATTTCATACATAATTTTCATACTGGTTCAGAAATTTTCTCAACACAGCCTTTCGTGAAAGCCCCCTCCCCGTTTGCCTCGAAAGAGTATGTTAATTTGACTCATTTTTCTTCCTCAACCCATCCTTTCGAATTAACTATTAAAATATGTACACAAAATAAAACAAAACGACAAAAAAATATGTGGTCGATGCAGATATCTCTACACAATGTGAAGGAAGTGATGTATTTATGTATCATCGGAGAAAATGCTATAGGCGCTTTTTAATTCTCCAACTTTGAGGCCTTCTTAAAAGAAGTTCGATATGCCATTAGATACGTGGAGAATTTTGGCGACGGAAAACAATTATGCGTTTTCCTTTGTAAGTAAGTAATCATATTTGAAAAAGACGAATGGAAAGGCCGCGTTGAATTCCTACTCCCCACCGGCGAATGATATCTCGTATGTCACTGTCAATCAATGGTATTCACATCTATGAGCCCCATGTATTCAATCGGTTTGCTGTAGAGGAACCGTGAGTAGGTGGAGGCTGAAAATGAAATCCCATACTTTAATTGGCCACTTGCGAAGTAGCAAGGTTTCATATGAACATTAAAGAAAGGCCAGGGAGGTCGAAATGTTTTGGTTTCAAGAATATCGCTTGGTTGCGCTCCGTAAACATTAGTCAACAGTGATCTTACCGGATATACCGAAATTACTACTTCGTGAAGAGTCATAAATATCTATACGGGACTAGGAAGGTTATCCAAATAGTTCCTAAAACTAGTTTACTGGGAACCGGTTCAGAAAGCCAGTTTGGAAGATCGCTTTGCTAGCGTTCTCACTTGATCACACGAAAGTGGTTTTCAAAATCACTTCACGTATAGCGCTCTTGTTGCTATGGAAACGCTCTCAGTGGGGAGACACGTTTCGCGCGAAATTCGAAACCGCAGCATAGGCATTCTACACCTGTCGTGTGGAGTAGCGCGCTCAAAATGTGCGAAGATCGCTTCCCGAAGAACGGTTGTGTCCTCACTTACGCTAAAACCACTTTTCCGATGCGAAGCGATCTTGAAAACTACATCGCGAGGTGGTCTTCCAAACTGGTTTGGAAGAGCGCTTCCAAGAGTGCTTCGACCGTTCTCACTTAGCGTTAAACTAGTTTCCACTAAACTAGTTTCCACTAAACTAGTTTAAGGAACTGAGTGAGAACAGCCTCTAAGTAATACTTATGAATGGCGATTACAATGCAATGTTTAATTGTCAGCAATGACAAGTTTGTACTCTTGCAAGGCAGGAGTAATCTTCAAGAAAAAATATTTCTGAATGTAAGATTATAAGGAAACAGAGCTTATTAGTTTCAACGTTGCATAATTTTTGTGAGAAATTAGTTCAAGTACCCAGCACCCACTACAATCGTCGCTGATTCCACGCAGTGGCACAACGTCCCAAAATCACGTGAAAAGTCATTTTTTTGTTTCTTTTAGTTTTAGTATTCTCTAGTCATGGTCTATTATTTCACCGAAATTTAGAACCCAATTCTCTCTAATTAATGAGATAATTAAAGTGAAAAAGCGACACAAGCCTTAAAATCCTTTGTAAAAAAATCCACGAAGTGGCACACAGGTGCGCGCCGTTTCTACGCACAAAACGACACTTGTGTTTGAATCACTGCTGCGTCAAGATTTGATGTTCATTCGATACATTTTTAACATGGAATGCAGCAGTAGATACCTGGCTCTTGGTAAGTGCATTCTTCATTCTGTTAAACTTCACAATCAAAATAGCAATGGGCAGTTGAAAATGTGAAAATCTTTATTCGCGTTTATCTCGAATAGTGATTACGCGCATCAACTATCGCGTGTGCCACTTCGTAGATTCAGTGTCGTCTCTGATTCCACGAAGTGGCACAACGTCCCAAAATGACGTGAAAAGTCAATTTTGAGTATCTTTCTGTTTTAGTATTCAATTTCAAGTATCTTTCAGCTTTAGTATGCCTTTGGTTATGGTCTATCATTTCACCGAAATTTAGAATCAAATTCTCTGTAATTAATGAGATAATTAAAGTGAAAAAAACGACACTAGCCTCAATATCCGTTGTAAAATAATCCACGAAATGGCACGCACGTGCGCGCCGTTTCTACGCACGCTGAAGTAATATTTTCCACAAAACGACACAAAGTCATGTCATGCTTGTGTTTGAATCACTGCTTTTTCAAGATTTGATGTTCATTCGATAACATTTTTACATGGGAAGCAGGAGTAAATACTTGACTAGTGGTATGTGCATTCTTTATTCTGTTTAACTTCACAATCCTGTAGCAACTGGCAATTGAAAATGTAAAAATCTTTAATCGCGTTTATCTCGAAAAGTGATTTCGCGCATCAACGGTCGCGTGTGCCACTTCGTGGATTCGGCAATATTTTTTACCAATAATTCGGTAATAATTATTACCAAGTAGTGTACGTGAGTATAATTGAAATGGTAAAACTTACTACGAAAACCCCAACACACACACACACACCCACCCTCATACACGCCCACACACACACCTAATCCTCACACATGTCGCACACACACACACACCCTCCCATGCACGCTTTCACACACCGATCTCCGCATTGATCCTGTATTCGATTACAACTATTGTTTCTGTCTTGCCAGCATGGTATTCCCTCCTAGCTCTCTAAAAGATGAAGGAAAAGGTCCATATTCCTTTGTTGACATTCTGAGCTCTCCTGTTTGGCATCCGAGGACCATGGCTCCAAAGAGTTTCTCTTTGTCGACAAGATCACACACACCATTCCATCAAACACCTCCACATGCATACATGCAAAGAAAAATACATTGCCGACTTTGCCTGAATTATTTCGCTTAACTGCATGGTAATCAAAATAATAGAAACAACTTTTTAATTATAGGTAGAACCTGAATATTTAAGTTCTACACGGGGGAAAATCCCATCTAATGTGGTCGTATTAAAAACCAATATAAGTCTGAAACTCTGGATATACGATATCCGTAAAAATATTCTTGTTTACAAGGCAGCAGATACTTTCGCAGACTTCGATGTGTCATCATGCGCCCTTGTAATGGATACCACTTGTCCTTTCAAGAGCATCCTTGTCTATTTAAGCCTTCATATCACGTAGAAACCAATGTCGGCATGGAAGTCATTGATGTTGACAGACACTCAGGATATCATCCACATACTCCGACTCTTGAAGATAGAGTGCTTTGAAAGGGTGTGAAACGTTACTGGATTGATTTCTAAGATTGAGCTCCGCAGGCGCGTCATCAAGGCAAGGCATTCAGCAAGCGTTGACCTAACTTCACTGAAGGGAATGAGAGTATTGATCCTATCTATGTACAAAAGTTGGCTATGTGTTCTCTAACAATGAAACAAGTGATAGTCCAAAAAATCCAAGTTGGTTTCCACAAATGGAGTTTGAATTGGCTGTTGATACTTAAAATGGACATTATTTTTTCATATCCGCCGGGGAGATATGATTTTGGTGTCTAGACCATGGTTTCAAAATTATTGTCAAATACATTGGGACAAATTAAAAGGACAGTCATTGGTCCAGTATGTTAACAAATCCAATATGGCTTCCAAACATGGATTTTGGAATGGCTGCTGATACTTAAATGATGCCATTTTGAATTCCCTCTTGGATTTTTAGGCAAAATGGACGACTGCATATCATTATATCCAGTCCATTTTAACCATGAAACCATAGTGTGGACGACACCGAATTCATATCTCCTTGGTGAATTTTAATGGACTATGTCCATTTTTGGGCAACAACAGTCATTTTAGACTCCGCATTTTTGGAAGCCATCTTTGATTGTTCGACATACTGTACCACTGACTGTACATGAAACTAATTTTCTGACTTTTAAAATCACGGTTTGGACATCAAAACCATATGCCCTTGACGGATATTACATGTTTAATATTACATGAACTATTTTATACTCCACCTGTCCTCTTTTGAAGCCACCGTAGACTTTTGGACATACCTGACCACCCGCTCTCCTTGTAACTAATCCAAATGTGTTATTTGACCCATTTAACCATGGTACAGACACAAAAATCATATTCCTAGATATTGAACAAACTATACGTTTTTTTTTCTTAAAGTAGCAGCAGCAATTTTAGACTCCATTTTTTGAAGCCACCTTGGACTTTTTGGACACATCGACCACTGACTGTCCTTGTAACTTGTCCAATATATTATTCAAACATTAAAACTATGGTCCAGACACCAAAATCATATCTCCCAGGTGGATATGAAATGAGCTATGTGCATTTTAAATATCAATAGCCTTTTTAAACTCCATATTTGGAAGCCATCTTGGATTTTTTGATACACCAGACCACAAGCTGTCATTGTAACTTGCCCCAATGTACTACTTCACCTTTAAACCATAAAATAGAAACCAAATTAAAGCCACTTTATGTAAGTAATAGAGAAATTGTGAATTTTTAACCTACGGCAGCCCTTTGGCCGACATCTTGGAATGTTCATGTACCCTGGAGTGCTTATATTCACTCTAACTTCTTTCAACCAATTCTTTACCCTCCCCGGACCATGGAATAAGAACCGAAATAGGATTCTAGGGTGGATAATGAGTGAGTTATTCCAATTTTCAGTGAATGGCGGCCATCTTGGACGCCATCTTGAAAAGAACTAATTTCCCGGATGCGGATTTTGATAGATTTTTAGTATGTTATTCCTAAAGTCAAATACTGCCAGAAGCCGTCTAGTGGGTGCATGGCAAAAGAAAAGTTTGGGGATAGAGGGGGAATAAAATTTATTTTCATCTTTCACAAAATTAGTTGTTTCTACTACAGTATATAAAGCTGAATTTCGCAAAAAGGGGGTGGGGCGGAAAGAATATAATTTCATTCAAGTTTCCCCGATCAGCCGCTAAAAGCTTATTTTCGTTGTTTGCCCCACCACACACACTTTTAAAACGTTAAGATGACAGAGCTTGCGCAAATTAATGAGTGAAAAAATATTATTTTCATGTTTTACATTTAACTTGAGTTCTGAAGCGGATACCGCTGCTGCATTATGCGCTAATACTTGCCACGTTATGCGTTAGTAGTTCAAGCGTACGTTGGACGCTCTTGGCATAATTGGGACCTTTCGCAATCCTCACGGACGCTAATATTAGGGTCCCCTAACACAAAAGTTAACGCTTAATCATACACTTGATTTTTAAGATTGATTGTACATTATAGTCAATAGAATCAAACATAGAAAACTGCTCTACAATCAATGCTAAGCTTTGTGTTACAGGGGGTTACAGGCCCTACAGATCTGCTTTTCGTGTGCAAAATTCTTTCCCGCGACACCCGCACCATACATGCATGTACATTACGACTGATGGCTGGAGATATTCGAAATGCAGGACCTACAGTAGATTATGACATGGATAAGAAAGTGGTTTTTCAAACAAATCAAGTACATATTGAGTGAGGAAAAGTTACTGAAGGCTTAGATATAGATCATTACAGTCCATCGAATCGGTATTGCATTTAATGTGGATTATTGGTGGATCACTGGCAATTGATTCCATGGGTCAGATCACCTCTCCAGCCGGAACCATTTTGCATGCGTTGATATGTACACAGCATATGCAATAGGCCTATACATTGGGTGCTAGAGGCATGTCGTTTGTGTAGGAGTAAACAAAAGAAAAAAACTCTCAAAATTGACTGAAATTCAGACGTATTTGCGGGTTTTTTCTTTTGTATACTCCTTCTACACAAACGGTATGCCTCTAGCACACAATGTAATGAGCATTATGTTTAACTTTCCCCAGAAATGGGGGATTAGATTCAAATTCCCGGGGGGACCACTTCCATTGATGAGTGGATACCAGGCACGACCATGGGGTTTCGAAAAGCATCCTGAACAAGGGAAGCAAGTCTTTTCCAGATTATGAAAATGCATCTCTTAACAAGTATTTAGCTTCTGAAACCCTACAAGTATTGAAAACATATCATCCTTTTCAGTATTTCAAACATCGTTTTTGACACCCTTATAACGTTACATAGGCCTATACGTAACGTACTTGCCCACTCTTTCCCTTTTTACGCGTGGTCGCGCCTGGTATCCACTCTTCAATGGAAGTGGGCCCCCCGGGCGGCCTCTCGAGCTCTGGGAGGAACCAAATGTGGCTTTGGAAAGTCGTCCTAAATCGGATATATCGCTGTTACCATAGTAGCAACCAGAGTTTTGCACACAAAACGCAGATTGAATGTTTCCGTTCCAGATGCGAAACGAAAAAAAATATAATGTCACACAATTTGCATTGCAGGACAAAGTTTTACGACCATGACAACGGGCCCAAAAGTCTCTTCCGAAATCAACTACCGTCGCAAATAAGCGTTCGCGTTCTCCAACGAAAGGTCGGGAATGTCATTTCATGCGACATTATGCGTTGGTGTGATATCATGCATTGGTGCGACATCCCCACTTTTCGCTGTGCAACGCAGACGGCTTTACGACAGTATATTAATTTTGGAAGAGACTTTTTGGCCTGTCGTAAAACACTGTCCTGCAATGCAAGTTTTGTGACATGAGAATTTTTTTTCGTTTCGCATCTGCAGCGGAAACATTCAATCTGCGTTTCGTGTGCAAAACTCTGGTTGCTACTATGGTAACAGCGATATATCTGATTTAGGACGAGCTTCCAGAGCCACATTTGGTTCCTCCCAGAGCTCGAGAGGCCGCCCGGGGGGGGGGGGGGGGAGCCCACTTCCATTGACGAGTGGATACCAGGCGCGACCACGAGTAAAAAGGGATTTCCTTTTCAAGAGTGGGCACGTTACGTATAATTATGTAACGTTATTAGGGTGTCAAAAACGATATTTGAAATACTGAAAAAAGGGGATATATTTCGTTAGGAAAGCTACGTATTTTCGGTCAAAATGTCCAATACTTGTTAAGGGTAGGGTTTCACATGCCAAATACTTGTTAAGAGATGCATTTTCATAATCTGGGGAAAGACTTGCTTCCCTTGTTTAGGGTGCCTTTCGAAACCACACGGTCAGTGGCGGACTGTGACCCGGAGGAGACAAAACATTGGAGGGGCACTGTATTGTTTGTGAACAATGCTGTGCCCCTCCAATGCTTTGTCTCATCCGGGTCACGGTCCGCCACTGCCCACGGTCGTACCTGGTATCCACTCGTCAATGGAAGTGGTCCCCCGGGAATTTCAAAGTTAATCCCCCATTTTGGGGAAAAGTAAAACACAATGCCCATCATATTGTGTGCTAGATGGCTTATCGTTTGTGTAGGAGGAGCGAGCAAAAGAAGAAAAAAAACCCCGCAAATTTGGATGGTTTCAGACGGATAGGCCTATTGCATGTTGTGTACATATCAACGCATGCGAAATGGTTTAGCTGGAGCGGAAGCCGGAGAGGTGATCTGACCCATGGAATCAATTGCCAGTGATCCATCAATAATCCACATTAGATGCAATATCGATTCGAAGGGCTCTAATGATTTATATATAAGCCTTCATTCAGTAAGTTTTTCATTACTCAATATGTACTTGATTTGTTTGAAAAACCACTTTCTTATCCATGTCATAATCTACCATGTGCGTTTAGCGCTTAGCGTTTCATCTCCAGCCAGCTGCCAGAGCTCCTCGGGCTCAAGCGGGCATATGCTATGATGACGAGTCGTACATGCATGAAAGCGGGATTCTCGCAACTTGGAAATGCATGCATGGTGTGGCATGGAACAATTTTGCACATGAAAAACAGATCTATAGGGCGTGTAACACAAAGCTTAGCAATGAATGTAGAACAGTTTTCTATATACGTTCGATTCTATTGACTATAATGTACAATTAATCTTAAAAATCGAGTGTATGATTTATCGTTAAGCGTCGTGTTACGGGACCCTAATGTCTGCGTCCTCGAGATTGCGAAAATTCGCTATTATCGCTTGTAACACGGTCTACTTGTGCGCATATGGTAATACTCCTATGCAGAGCTACTCGGCCATTGATGGATTGCAGGAAACCCATGTGCAGGAGAATGTCTTTCATTGATGCGCACGCAGCTGCGGTAGCGTGGTTTGCGTACATGTGAACCAAAAGAATGCGGTGTCACTGCGAGTAGGGCTATGGGGATCGGACCGGCCGTTACGAGGCCGTAAATTAAACATGGGTATGATACCTCCTTCGTACTTTTCTTTCTGTTTTTCAGCGATTATCTCAAATTTTTTGGGTTGCCAAAAAATAGGGGGGCGGGGCCGGCTCCCCCCCCCTTGGATCCGCGCCTGTTAGGATGTCTTTGGGTCTTTATGGCAATATGACCTTTGTTTTTTAATAGATGGCAATTTACCAAGCAGACTAGTTTTACATTTACCACAGAAATCGGTAGCACAAAATCAATAAAGAATATTTTTCTTAATTTCCATTTTTTCTTATACCTTCTTTTTCCCATCTTTCTGAGTGGCGTACGGTCTATTTGATTTTTTAGCCTCCTGTAGATTTACCACTGGCTAAATATTTATGCAGCATGATAAGATAGAATTGTTTCTGCCAATTGTGCATTATTACTTTCCTAAAGATAATATTATGAGGTTTCTTCATCTTTAAAAACAATCATAACGGATAGATTCTAACCATCATAAATATCTTGAGCCTACCAGAGAAATCTAAACAGATTTGGTTTGGTGGATTCAGATGACTTGTTTCAACAAAAAATGGGTTTATCTATTCCGCAGTAGGACTCGTATTCCACACAAGGCATAAAAACGATATATCTTTGGATGAAGAGTTTATCCATAAACTCTATGCAGCTGATTCAAGCGGTGGCTTGATTCAAATTCTCAAGGAACTCTGCCCAACTCTGCACCGTCAAAATGCCTTTCAGTATAGGAATATGGGTTTGCTGAATTATGAATATTATTAGATATCTAAAAGCAGAATATATCAGCTCAAATAATTATGAACCAAATGTTTGCATATTTCTAGATCAGATTTACTTCTTACATAATTTTTCGTTTCAGGGGATACTAGTGTTTATGATGGTGCATTGCACATGCACTTATCAATACTTCAATAGTGTGCTACAATGGTGCGACAGTGAAAGGATTATGATTACACAAAATATATAAATTATCGTGAAGGCGTCATGATGTAGTGGTCCAGTCAATTGACTTTTTAATTTAAGGGCCCATGTCCTTTGGTTAGGCACTCATCCATTTTTGGTACTCTTCATCCAGGAGTTAAATCGGCACCCGGTATAGATGTAAACAACAGTGTGATGTATTACCACGAGTGTCCTGAAAGAACGGTTGCCTGGCCAGGTAGTTTCCCTAGGGAGTGAAGACAGTGTAGTGCACTCTATAGATCCAGAGAGAGGGGGTAATAATAAGTACATTAGAGGGCATACAAACGCAAGCATTTAGCGCTATATAGATATCATTATTGTTATCAAATTATTATTATCATTATTATTATTAATAATAATAATTATTATTATCATTAATAATAGTATCATTATAATTATTGTACTTAAGGAATGAACGAACATCCCGTTATACTGTATATGTAACACAATAACAACTAAACGACCACTTTTTTAGATTAAACTTTTTACTGGCTTCACTGTTGCCACAAGCTCATCCATTAGACATTTTTTTTTCATTTGGAATTAAGTTGTATCAAAATCCAAAAGGTATCATGAATTTCTTCTGATAATGGTACTTTTTGAGATGAGTGGATATAGTGATGAGCTCATGCATGGAAGTGGGAGATTATTACGCTTACCGGCTCATTTTCACACCTAGAGAGAAAGTGGTAAACCAATGAAATCCAGATGATTAAGTAATGAACATGTCATCAAATTGTAAAAATGACTAGCTTCACTGATCGGATGAAACCAAGGATCTCCGCAAAAGGTTCAGCCGGTTCTCTTAATTCCCTTCTTTTTACACCAACATTTCTTATGATGTGTATCGGAATGCGTCCTATGTGCGGACATCGCTGTTTGATCTCCATCTCACGTCCTACCACTCATCTCATAATATAGAGCTCTCATTAAAATGGAGAACCTCGAACGTTGACACCTGTGGCATTGCCTCTAACTTCTCAATATTCCTGTGGGTGTTTTCCTCTCCACAATCCATGAATGAAACCATTGACGAATGTCTTCATTTCAGGGCTTTGGGGCATTCAAAAGGTGGTCGACGTGGTTCCATCATCCGTCTTCACTTCGATCCGACTTCACTTCGTACCAGAAGTAATACAACAATAACATCATGTTTCGAGGGATACTGCCTCTGCTCTAAGAGAAAAGATAATTTGACTACCCCAATCTTCACATTTTGCGTTAGCTTCTAATTGGTTTATATATTGTATTGTATAGTTAACTCTTGATTACCACCTCTGTCTTCGTGTGTAAAGGCTACGGCATGTGAGATGGAGGACACTGGTGTAGATTCTCAAGAAGTCCTAGGAGTGAATCTTTTGTGTGAGGGTGTGCGTGTGTGTGAGTGGGATGATTTATTGTGTCATCCTTTAATAGCGTGAGGGTGTGCTTCTACGACAGAGATGAAGGTGCCGGTAACTGAAATGAGAAAGAGTAAGAAGGGCAAAAAGCGCCAGAGAAAGGAAGAGCGTATTAAAGCTTTATCTTTAAAAAAAATAAATTATCCTTTTTTTTTCTAGATTTAAATAGTATATGGTGACAGATTCATATGATGAAATTAACTGTATACACTGTAGTTAAACAATAAGTCGGATATGATCTATTTCATAAAAATGAAATAGATCAAACATAAAAATTTATCAACAACGTTTTATTTTCTGAAGTATTGTGAGTACTGTGAGGAAGGCAGTAGATAGTAGGCAACCATAACAAGCAGCGTCCTAAATAAATGGAAAAATATGTTATGCCGGAAACCAAATAATACGATAGATATAGTAAAATGTGTACTACGGTTAACCTGTTGTATATCATAACATCTTTGGATTTCTATACTTTTCGTTCTATTTATTAATCAATTAGTAATTATACATTCAACGTGTTTTATGTACTTTATTAATTTTTGTATCATTTTATACAACGAATCCATGCACTTCAGAATCATGAAATGTATACAGATTGCTTTTAAATGTTCAAGTAAATTGATTGCTCATGGGCTAGTGTCTCAGTTCATTTATCAGAAAATGCATTCATATTTATAACTTGCCAAATCTTCTGTTCAACTTTTCGTAATGAACAGAACAATTAATCACAAAATATGTCAACTGTTCGTTAGAAGTCCCCGTCAATTTTATGACCACAGTTTTCTTTTACCAATATAGGTAGGTTCATTTATTAACTTGTCCTATATTTTATTTCTGAGAGTGTATTAACGGTTTTATAGGTATATTCAAAGTAAATCCATTACAACACTCATTTACAATCGGGCCGTCTTCTCTAAAAATCCATACGATTCAAAGATTAATCGGCTAAAAAATGCTAAGTTTTATCAGCGCTGGCAAAATTTCCAACGGAATGCACGAAAAAAACCTCTAGAATATGACGTCATTTTTCTTCTTCTTGAACTTGCAGTAAAGAGAAAATTTGCTGGAAAATTGATAATGTCATTCCGCGTGAGTGTGCTTAACGTTAAACCGCATTGAGTATTGTAGAGATATTGAATTGAATATTGATTAAATTTGAGCAAAATGCTACCGCAGAGAGATGGACCTCGTTCAAACCAATTGAAATAAACACGCTGTATCTCTTATGAACGCAATGCTATCCGACTATCTTAGAATATCCTCGTATTGTTGGCCTTCTAACCATATATGGTAAATGAAAAAGGTCTTGCCACCCATACAGTATCAAATTGCTGATAAAAAGTTTGAATTCTAAAATAGAATGATAAAAATACAAAACAGTAATACTTCATATAATTGACTGCACATAAAAAAAAAACATTACCAGAAGAAAGTTGCTGTACATAAGAAGAATATGTTAAGAGAAGGAAAGGAAAGTACGTTTCCAAGTAATTTTGTTGCATCAAACAACTTTTTGCTCAAATATTACATGGGAACATGGTCTTACCTTCCTACTGAATTTCATTAGAATGTGATTGCAATGTATGAGACACGCACAAAGTTTGTTTGGAAATGGAAATACACGAAATAAAAGCAAAATATACAAATTCCAAAGAAGATTGCCTATCGCTGAATTGAATTAATCCAGTATTTGAAGTTAATAACAACTACAGCATACAACTGCCTGTTTGAAAGTAAATATAGAAATATATATTATTGTTGTAATCAAATGACAAGTTAAATGTTAATCGACCAAGATCATTTAAAAGTTTGTGTCTGATCATGATCTAGGAAAAAGAAATATTTGTTGAAAACATTTATGTTAACTTGAATTAATGCGAACATGTATACATCCTCTCTCACACACAACAAGATGCACCCTCGCAGGTACATACACGCGTGCCCAAAGCACACACACCAAAATAAAACCCAGAACAAACTTAAAAAAAAATAATATGCAATAATTCCCACTACAGATTAAGTTTTCAATTTGAGGTATTCAAAGGTTGATAATCATCACATCTGCCATCCCATGACATTTTTTTGACAATAAAGTTTATTCTATTTTTTTTAAATAAACGGATGATTAGGAAACAGAGCACTTCTAGGAGATAAACGATTAGGCCTATACATTCTTTAAAAAGAATATAAAAATATACTGGGTTAAAAATGGACCATGCATGGTTTTTTTTTTTTGGGGGGGGCAACATAACGTAGAAGTTATAAGATTAGTTGATTGTATCCATCAGAGATTCATGAAACGTCTTCACCTTTATCAGCTGAGTCCATTTTAGAGTGCATTAGTACGTCGAGATCGGAAAAGATTTTTTACCATCAACTATGCTCCAAACTCCAAATATATTTATGTTATATGTTATACTCTAAATTCCAAGGATTTAAAGTAAATCCAGATCAGCTGTGAATAGTGACAAGCCGAATTTTGAATTTATTAAAAATCTTAAGGATTAACTTTTAAATCTCAAAGATTTAAATTCAATCCTTTTAGATTGATATCTAAATGAACAAGGTTTAAATCTAAATTTAATATTCGGCTGGTCAATAGTCACAGCCGATCTGGATTTATTTTAAATCCTTGGAATTTAGAGTGTACTTGTTAAAGCACCCTTTTCAGATCTACAAGTTGTTATATAGACATCAATATTTCATGTATCTTGAAATGTAAAGATAAATGTCTAATTCTTGTCAATTTATTCATTTATTCATGAAAAAGTAAATGTATTTGTAAATGTATTTTTACTGCAATATATGAAAAGGTAAGTTTAATTATGGAAACCTTTTAATTCATTATAAGAAAAGTATCTATTTCATGGATTGAATGGATCATAACCTTTTTGAGCGGAGTAAAAGAGTTTGCAGGTGAACTCAATCCCTATTTAGAAAAGTAAGAAAACTGTTAGGGATTTCCACTTGGTCTCGCTCTCAGTCTCTCTGTTTATTTTTTTAATTGACATTTTTATACATTCTATGTATTGAAGCAGCTTATCCATTTCCGATTCCGGAAGACGTATTAGGTAAGTTGAGTGTTTAATGAATGGAATGACCCTCCATATGTGTTTGAGATATCTAACCTACTAACCGAATCACTGCACTTAAACCCTCCCCTTTCAGCACAGTAAAGGTAAAATGAAACCTATAAACAAATTATTTCAAAACCGTCAGTCACATTTAATATTAGCAACAACTGCAATTCTGAATTCTACATATGTTGAATTTATATTTTACCGGAAATTCATTTACAGGTTTCTTTACTAGAACTGGGTGACTTCTTTCAAATACATTTTTAGCATTTTTGGGGTAGTATTTTCATTTACCTTTAAACCGCCCGGTTTATTTTGGTACCACACTTTGAAATACTAACATTGCATTTTATATTAGTGTTGATAGTGATTAAAGTTTGTATTTGGGCAAATCCAAATAAAATTTTACGATATTTCATAACCTAATCCAAACTTGTAGTACACATACAAAAATGACCGGAGTCAGATCACGTAAAATATCATAATGAATGAAAAAACAGACTGCAGTTAGCATTTGGCTTTCCCCCTAATACAGATTGCACATTGGGTATGATATGAAATATTACTTGGACTTGCCCTAATACTAAAGGCCCGGTCACACCGCCCGAACTTTGTTGGAGCGTTCCTTGAACGGTAGGGAGAAGGGCCGAATTTCGACACCGCGCACAAAATGGGGGAAAAAATCGGAAACAAATGCGTTGCCTTGACGGTGCACCGCTGAAGCCGGCGTTGCTTTAGCGTTGGTTTAACGGTAGCGAACGTTTGTCCGCTCAGACACCTCCATACCAACGCAAAACCAAAGTTCATTACCGCAATGGATCGCTGCTTCAACGCCCGACACCGTTCCAGCAATCCTGTGTTTGCTCCATCAAAGTTTGTGCATCGTAATCACCGCCCGGGCAAAGCAGCGGTGGTCCAGCGTACAAGATTTCTGCGTTGGCCTAGCGGACCCAAGCGTCCACGAACTTGCGTCTAGCGGTGCCAAACTTTGACTGGGCATTGTTAGAGCGTTGGTGAACTTTGCCGGAGCGGAAAATTGCCCGCTCCTCACCGCTCGCAATATTTTGTGCAGCTCAAAACTTTCGGGGCGGCGCGGCGGTGGCCGAGCGTATACGGTGTTGCCTTAACGGGGGCCAACTTCTGTTAAACGGTGGTGAACGGTAACGACCGGTGATGAATTTTATTTCACCGCTCCAGGAACGCTCCAACAAAGTACTGGCGTTGTGACTGGGCCTTAAGATAAAGTATGCAGGGTGAACTCGTGACGTACAACCTAAATTGATAACAAGAGAACAAAGGAAAGTAAGAATTTAATGAAATGAAAGATATAAAACACGAAAAGGCAATGATAATCAATGCATACAATTACTTATGTAGTATAAATCTTAACATTTCATGACATGCATTTTGACCCAATAGTTTATTTTCAACAGAAAGTGTATGCTCCAGTGTGTTTAAACTCCTTCAAAAATATGACTTGGGAATCCATCCCCTCTCTCTCCCCCTCTAAGCTTCTTTGAATGACAACCATTCCTCTATTCCCCTATCTGTGAAATCATTTTGATTCTGTCTATCGTTACTTATTCCGTGATTTTCATGATATCCATTTTCACGCATGAACCGCTTTTTACCTTACTCTATTCTGTAATATTGTATCAATTTGCAAGATGAAAATTGAATCTCTCCTCTTGAAAATCTGTCATTTGTTTATCAATAGCAATAAAAACAATGGACGACTCTTTGTGTCAAAAATGTTGGTGAGTTAAGACAATTAGACATGGCTGTACGCTTATATTCTACAGTAAATTGCACTATGGCAAAGTGGACACAATCCTTCATAGTAAAACTTTCAACTTATAAATCTTACTCTCCTCGCATTACTTTAGTACGTTCATGGCGGTAACGTAGATCCAAGTTGTGATTTAATCGTAGAAATATAAACGGGTAATATTTTGTTAATACATTATTTACTATGACATTATTGGATATACGCAGCCAAAATAGTAAAGTTTGCATCTCAAATTTCTACAGTAAATTATTAATGTATCACGGGAGTGTGCTCTCTAAGACAAAAGTAAAAGCAGTTACTTGAATTGTGACGAAATAATTCAAAGAGACACATGCATGACGGGGCGAGTAGAACGATATCTAAATTCAAACCAACTCTAGGGCACGGCTGTAGTGCCAGTTAAAGAATATAGGGAAGTTAGACATCGTGGGTAGTAACTTTGTATATTTGAATTATTTACGATTTAAAACTTATAAAACAAATACAGAGATGGTCATAGAGAGAGAAAGAAAGAGGAAGATAGGTGGGGGAGGGGTGATAAAATCAGAGGACCGATAAAACATCATAAAGATAAGGGGAAAACATGTGTATGAAGCAGACAATATTCTAGCATGGAACATAGTAATTATTCTCATATGGAAAATAAAGTTTCTAATTGACGTAAGATTTTGATTAGAGAAGACTCGCTTTGAAATACCTCAACCTCTCCTACAGAAAGATAACATCTAACAGCTACATGTATATTTGTGCGTGTTTTGTCTGATAGACGAGGGGAGTCACACAACTGAACTTGGTTTTTTGTAGCATAAAATTGTATAAGGGAATATTTAAAAATGGGTAGAATATATAGGTTGCAATATGGCTGCCGCTACCATTCACTAATGGTGATCAGTGGTATACCTGGCAAACATAGGAGGGATAAACAATCCAATTATTTTTCCAACCGCAGTTCCAGAAGTCATGAATATAATATATTCATGACTTGCGTCTTCGGAATAAGAGTACGCTTGCGCGTAAACTTGATCTTTACAAAATTAATTGTCAGTGGTCGTACTCGTTAGCGTTCACTAACTTCACGTTGTCACGAATTAATCAGCACCCACAAATTACCGGTACCCTTACATTGGTTATATAGGCCATATAGGCTTAGATCTATATCTAGATCCAATTCTTAAACACTTATCAAACTGTCATTAATGACAAGACAAAATGCTAGGCTAGCTTAGGCTAGCGCATTTATCACAAATCTGGACCTGTATAATGCCGACTAATGCCATGGTTAACTTCGAACTGGTTAATTCTGAACTTTACGTTTAATTAGGTTAGACCAATTAGCTTATAGCCTTGGTTTAATGGGTCTAGTCCGTATACAGAACTAGTCCTGGATCTAAATAAATTTTTCTTAGATCTAGTCTATAGTCTCTAGATCTTGATAGACTCTGATCTACGCTGTATCAGCATGGAACGTATTCTAACGTCAGGCTCAAATTAACGTCAGTGAGCAGAACATGCACGTAAACTGTCTATGTTTAACGTGCGGCTATGCATACTATTGCAATCGCAGAGTAAACTCTCAATCTTGATCCCCGACTTGATCAACAAAATATAATAGATCGATCTGCATTTTTTTAATTTCCCGTGCTCGAAATCGGCAATTGTGTTACTAGTTCTATACACGGCGACCAACCTCATTGGTCTAACCTAAGTAAACCTAAAGTTTGGAATTAACCAATTCTAAGTTAACCATGGCATAAGTCAGCCGCAGGCATTAGACAGGTCCAGATTTGAGATAAAGTTAATGCGCTAGCCTAGGCTAGCCATAGCCTAGCCTAGCATTTTATTAATGGAAATTTGAAGTGTTTAAGAATTAAGTCATGTTACTATTCAACACTTGCATGTCACGTTACGAATAGCGTGCCAATTGTGAATAGTGAGAATGGCTGAAATCTCTTTAAGCATAATATACAGTGCGTCCCACAAAAAACGAAACCGAGATTTATCGATGATTTATCATAACTTAATCGCAAATACAATAGACAAATGACCTACCATTTTAAAGCTTAGAATCTCCTCTTTCATCTGAAATTACTTAGATTATTTCTCATTCACGCATGAGTGAGCAAAAACAATTTTAAAAGGGGATACCAAAAAGTCACTTGGCGGACCGTATCTGGGTTTTAAAAAAGAAAACCACATTTTTAAAAAGTTCAATATCTGCTCTTTGACTTGATACCTCAATTACAGAAAATGGTCAAGAAATAACAAAGTTCTGGTTATTTGAAATAAGGCTTGAATTTCAATAATTTCATAAAATGAAGAGGTTTTACAGGCTAGCGTTCAAACTCACTCGACACTCCGTTTTGTTGACGATCAGCCATGCATTAAGTCTTTTGTTACCGTGCGATAGCTTCAGTGGGAAACCGGTGAAAATACGTTTATTTAATGAAATTATGGAAATACAAGCATTGTTTCGAGGGATCATAACTTTTTTACTACTTGACCATTTTCTGTGATTTAGGTATCAAAGAAAAGAGAAGATATTGAACTTTTTAGTCATGTGATTTTCTTTTTTAAATTCAGATACCCCCCGCCAAATGAGTTTTTGGCATCCTTTCTTCGAATTGTTTTTGCTCAATCATGCATGAATGAGGAATAATCTAAGTAAAACCAGATGAAAGAGGAGATTCTAAGCTTTACATTGGTAGGTCATTTGTCTATTTTATTTATGATTAAGTTATGATAAATCATCGCTAAATCTCGGTTTCGTTTTTTCTGGGACGCACTGTATACATGTCAAAGCCAGGAAGAGGGGAGAGAGTGGGGGTGCGGATGCGGATGCCCACTTTTAATTGTCCCCTCTCCCATGTTAGCATTATACACACGTGGTTTTGACAATATGAATTTTCAATGAGTTCCCAGTTACTTAATTACTTATAACATTTTTAGTTTCTCCATTTGGTACATTGTTTCATGTTAATCGGACTGAATTTCAATTCAATATCAGTAGTTTAACTGGCATCATTGATAGTTATGTTATCTTTTTTATCGAACAACTACGATGACGTGTTTTTAATATCTATTTTGGACAATTCTGAAAGTACAAGGGAAAGGCTCCACACGAGTGTTATAAATGAATTACATACGCGTTCTAACATTGTGTAAAATAAGTGTCATATATAAGTTGATCTATGTTTACTAACATCATTTGTTGGCCTATATGTACTAACATAACCTCGCTGTGAAACTCGGTATACATTTTGGTTATTTGAACACATGTTTACTAATATGCACTTTATCAGAACTGCACAATTTTTCCAAGTAATTTTCTTCGATTTTAGACAGTATCGTTCCTCGTTCTGTGCGTATGGGTACTTGCTCATCAGCTCTTATCATGATATTTCATTTTATTTCAGTCTCAATGTCTTGTTGTATCATGTTGCGTGTTTCGATACGTGTACATTTAATTGATATCGGAGTGTTAAGTAGCTGAAGTTTGTTCTTATTGAAAAAAATGTCACGATTACATAATATGTATTGCTTTATGGTTTAAAAATGCAGATGACGTGCATAATTTCTAAGCTATGAACATTCAAAGAACCTTGTAAATGATTCGTATTCACACAATGCCAGCACTTGAATGTAATTTTCGAGCATCCATAAAAACCATAAATCTGATATTTGTAATTATTTTCCAGTCTGAATTATCTATAAAACATTGTACCCTAGGTTTATATAACCATCATCCATAAATAGTTTGTCATAAAATTGTATTTTCATCTTAAATTATCGGAAATAAATGCAATTCATTGAGGTTTTTTTTATTTACCAACCATTCTGAGTCACCCTCTTTCAAGGCCTGCTTGGTTGATCATAAAAAATAAAAACCGATTTCACGTACCGCTTTTTCCGTATCTCTAGGTGAGATAATTTTTGAGCAAAAGTTAAAGATTTAACATTTCGAACGGTAAAGTAAAGTAGAGTGTGTCTAAACTAAGGCTTTTATTAGTGCTTTGTAAGATTAAGTGAGTTAAGAACCACTGATGCTTTTTCTATTATACACCCCATACATACAACCACTCCAATTCACGTGCTCACGAACCCACACACCCACACGCTCAAACACGCCTACAATTAACGAAATACGATGGGAATAATTTGCCACTTGCCAGCTCTTTCGATTCATTCCTTGTGATAAAACTATTTTGAAACAAATCTGCTAAATCTTAACAGATTTAAGATAAACTTTTTTTTTCAAGCTTTATATCGCGACTGAAACCCAAGAGCGAGGTAATTAAGTCGAGATTCCCTTTATACATTACACTACGTGACTGCAAAATAAAGTCTAGCATTACACCTGTGCAATCGAAGGAATGTCCCTTTAAATAGTTACTGCAAATAGTTGAAAGGTTTGCCCTCGCTATTTTACGTGACTATCTTAAGGACCTAGGGTGCTGAACGAGCAAATAGTAATAAAAACAATGATTCATCTCGTCATTCACTCGCACGACTTCACATACTTGAAAAAGTGGGGCGGAATCTATGACTGTTGTAGCTATATGTTAAAGAAAAGAATACTGGTCGTTTTACATTAAAATCATCATTGCCTCATGAGGGTCACCGGGTTGTTACCCCTCCCCAATGAAGATAGACACAGTTTTCTTGTATTAACATCTTCTTGTAAAAAAAAATCATTTGCTTACTATATATAGAGCGGTTGACAATAAATAGATTTATAGCAAAGTATCATACTGTGAAATATTAACTGGTTGAAATTTGGGGTCATTATTGCTCCATTATTTACAGAAGAGAATAATTTGGTATTTTATACCCTTCATGATATACTAATCATGGCGAGAAACACCAAACGTGCAATGCATCATAATATTTACCTTTGATTTGGTTGGCATGTCTTTACAAAATCTTAAAGTGAGCCTTTTACCTTTTATATAAATTTTTACTTCGCTCCATTTAAATACTTGTGCAATATATCTTGGTAACAAATATTCAATCTTTTTCGTGAAATTATGATTTTCCTCTCTTTATACATATATATTAAACCATGTAAATTAGACGTCGCGAATCTCAACCAAGTCGATTTTTATATTGCTGAATGTCTAATATATCTAATGAATATTCATATCACTTTATTATGTAGGATATATTTCTTATCAAACCAGCTTCCTTATTTTATAAGCCTGGTTCATTTGACATAAAATAAAGAAAGGCATTTCTAACGGGTTTTTTAACGTCGTTTATTATGAGCCAATGAAATTATTGCTCTTCTGTTTTTTTTTTTTTTTTATTTAAATGTTTTCGATCTGTTTGAACGTCATTTCTTTTTCAACCCAAGATTTGAAATTCATTCGCAGAGATAAATTTTATTGTCTTTTGGGGATCTTGAAGGTGGTTTGATGAATATTGTGGTGAATAAATCCTAAATTCTCTCTTGCAAAAAAAAGTGACAAGGATCTGGGATAGGCGGTTGAGAAGGTGGGTTGCTTTAAGCGTTTCCCTTTATTTTGATAGAGATTCGATCCTTGTTATATGATCTCAGATAAGCAGTGGGTTATCATGACTAGAAGCAAATCCCCGATGAAATCCAAATAATCTCAGTTGACTCAAAGAAAGTGATTTTGTTTCATGATAATTACACACGTAGACCGCGGGATATTGTGGATTTACCCCCGCTAAACGCAATAGCTCGGATCTACAGACGCGCTTATACCCATGCACATTATTTGCTTCATCGTTGGGGTTTATGCTTTCAGGGGCAGATGAGAAGATTTCAAGATCCATCGAATCCTTTATTCCTGCTCATTTGAGAGAAAGGAAACATGTGAAATTATCGCAAGTTGTCACCATTATTTGCAATGAAAAATAAATAGTTTCAAGGAAGGTCATCTTTTAATGGAATAAAGGAGATGATATCGAGTTGCGTAGTTAAAAAAAAAGAAATCAACATTACTTATATTTGTTGAAAAGAAGGGAAATCAAGAGCAGATCAACAATGAAATGGCAATCATTACACAATCTTATAAAACCTGTATTTTTCTTTTGCTCAAAATCGTAGGTCGCCAAATCCTTTGTAACCCTCTATCGTGATACCCATAGAAAATTTTACATATATTAGCAAAGCCTGCCAAGTTAAAATTTCGAATGACCCGGGAAGCAACCAGCAGACAAATGAACATTGAATAAATATATTTTATTGGCTAGGTTAAAGGCTGAGACTTTAAAAAACGTTTAGATCTTTTCAGTACTTTGACATACTAAAATTCAAAGTGTCCTTGATTCATGATACACTCCAGACATTATCTTAGTTTAGACTATATTTTGTCAAAAGCAGAATATAAATATTGAAATATAATAAGAAATCCTCACATTTCAGAATGAAGAATACCGCGTTCTAAAAAAATGCATTTCATGATGCTTGATCCAAGACTGGTGAAACAGAAATAGATGCACGGGAGTTTTTGCGGGAATGTGATGTCCATCTTAACAAACGTCTGAGCTAAAAATTCTCACGGCATTCGAAAAGACCGCGGATTTCACCAAGGTTTTCAGATTGTACGCATTTTTCAGGTCAAACTATCGAATTAGGAAACATGTATGGAAAGATCATAAATATCGAAGCAAAATACAAATAAAAAAGCTGTGCACCATTTTAAAATAGGCTAATTAAACCTTTTCTGAGTTTTGAATATGTGGTCGTCAAATTATATTTGCACACGGCAGGGCGGTGTAATGAAAGCATAACCTTACTTAATATTCACTATTTAGAATGAATGCTTTGACGTAATGTGTTATTTACATGTACATGTATTCAAACGGAGAAGACCGAATATAAATTTCTAAAAACAGAGGAAACTTGTGACTCGAAGAGCTTGAATACCTTCATATCTTACCTAGATCAGTGTAGGGGTGGGTTTGTTGGCATTCCTGAAGTTAAGTCTATTCCTCAATCGTTTTAATATGTGAAGCTGAACTAGGCCCCGTTGCATAAAAGTTACTATGAAGGCAACTTTGCGATCCAATGGTAACTACAATGGTAACGCTGATCAACAGTCAATGAAAATCAAGGATTCTATGAAAGTTACCATTGGATGGCAAAGTTACCATAATGGTAATATTTATTTCAACGGGACAATAAAATTTTAATTTGATAAACTGTAATTTCAAATCATTGTTAATAAGAATTTTCAATTCAAAGTGTACTTGGGCCCAATCCCATTCACGTTTCTCTAAACGAAAACTGTAATATATCGTTAAAATATTTGAACGTTTTATTTGGAACTCGCGTCGTTAATTACATTGTCAAATTCACGACTTAAGTCACGCCTGTGATATCAGCTTTATGATGAAAGAGGCTCCAGTTCTTGTTGAATCACAGAACGCTAGATATATGTAAAAAAAAAACACTAAAGCTTGTCATTTAAATCGTTCTAAACCACTTCATAATTCTATTTTTCTGACACGGTTTAGTTGTTTTGTTAGATTATTTTTAGGTAGACGGTCCATCAGGGTATCCCTGGGGAACTACACGTTTTCCATCGTATTAACCACAATCTTCAGGTTGCTTGTATATTAATGGTCTTGTGGCAAAATTAGACGCCCCACTCTAAACCACAATGCCCTCCAAAACTAACGTATTCACCAGGGCCCTGGGAACAATTTTTTGGTTGGCCGTGCTGAAGTTCAGGGGCGGATCCAGCTTTGGCCATTTTTTTTTTTTGGGGGGGGGGCAAAAAACATTTCTCCCATATTTTCCCCGATCGGCCACTCAAAGTTGATTTTTGTTTGTTTCTTTGAAGGGGTATTAGTAACAATCACTTCTTAGCTACATTCTTATAAAACAACATACATATATTGTAATCTCAGAAGCCCTTTTTAAATAGTGCGAGCTCGAAGCACGAGCTAATTTTTTTTGAAATTTCATGTATTTTGTCCTGAAAATTGAACATTCTGGGCAATGTTTGTGATCCTGAACGCGCGAGCGGAAAAAATGAGATTTAGACCTAAAAACGGGTCATCCTATTCGTGTTTTGTAAATCATGAAAAGATGGGTAATTTGGTATCCTACATCAATAATGTGAGCGCGAAGCGCGAGCAGAAATTTTTTGATATTCTAATCTATAACTGGATAATATTTAAGCATGTTTTACATAAAGAACAAGCTGCGTATCTCAATAAACATGCATGCGTGTGTTTTAGATTTATACCTAGTATCTGGGCATTATAAATATGTTTTTATCATGAAAATCAATAATGCGAGCGCGAAGCGTGAGCTGAAAATATTTGATATTCCGATCTGAAAAGGGTCACTAATTAAGCACTAATTCAAGCACTGTGTATCAAAATTGTGAAGTGGATATTATGGATCGCACTTAATAAATGAAAGCGCGAGCTAATATTTTTATTATTATTATTTTGACCTAGGACCGGGAAATATTAAGGACATTTTGTCATCATATGAAAATGATAACTATCTTCTAATTTCTCTTTCTAAGCGCGAAATATTCCATTCTGAACAAAGGGGACATTTCAATTATTAGGAATTAATGAAAATGTTATTTTTGTATTTATTAATCTAATAAGTCTAATGACAGCTCAAAATTTGTTGATATCAAGACCTGAAAACTGAACATTTTAAGCACTTTTGTAATTATGAATAGGATGCATAGGTTAATATATTTCAAAAATTGATGCAAGCGCAAATTGCAATGTCATGAAAAGGGGATTTTAAGTAGTTTGTTATAGAATTACTTATTATTATAGAGGTAATAATTACTCACTAATCAAATTGCGAACGCGCAGCGTGAGCTGAAAATGTTGATACTGAGATGATAAAGCAGACATTTTACAGAGAAACAATAAAGCAGACATTTTACAGAGCACTTTTTGAAAAAAAAAAAAAACAATGAAAGCTCGATTCCGGAGCTGAAATATGTTTTGTATATTGAATTCAAAACTTGATATTTTAAGCTCCATATCAGCCTATTGAGGAAGAATCTTGTGTATCTCATCAAACATGCAATGCCAGCGCGAAGCGCGAGCGACAATTTTATATACATGTGGTGACACGAACTATTTTTTTTTCTAAATTCTATTTTCCAAGTCTTCCCCTTTACTTATTTTATTCACTCATCTTCCTCCTCTTTCCCCCCCTCTTTTTCCCTTATTTTTCTTTTCTTTCTTCCTTTCCCCCTTTTTTCCTCCGCCAATAGGGGGGGGGGGAGGGGGATCCCGGGCCTCTCGACCCCCCTGGATCCGCCTATGTAAATTTGACAAGCACAAAAAAAACCAAAAAGGTTTTCCGTGCAAAATGAGGGTCATTTTGAGTGAGAAGCCCCCACGTACGGCTAAATACTTATACATAATCATCGTGAGCTAGAAGTTGAGAAAGCTGCTTACCGTCTTTTCACAGATCACATTTACTAGACATACATCATGACCATAGTTTTTAATTAGTATGAAGATCAAAGCATACATCCTTTTAAAAGAGTTGATTTATCTCAATGTGTTATTAGATATTCTGTTTCAAAAATTGTTGGATGAATATCATGAAAAAAAGATAACTGATCCCTTGCTTACCGCAAGTTTTATACATATGGCTGATTGTATTGTTGCAAATGTAACAAACTAATTGTTTGAATGTCTTATTATGACGAAGATTTGAAATCTTTGTAAATCAAAATAATAATGAAAACTTACTTTATTTACAGATTTAATTCATACATCTTAGAGAACTTTCATATCCAAATGTAGAATAAACTGAAGAATAACCTTCTTTTAGATAATTTTCCTTTTAATGTTCGATCATATTTTGATGCATTACCAAAATCAATGTGTTTTTATTTCGAAATGTTAACCCTAAATTCGTCGATAAACCATGGTTAGCTGGTCGAGAGGATAAGAGTGACACCGATGACTTTTTATTGGTCATTTTTACCATCAATTTGGAGGCGACAATGAAGAAGACAAGAGGGGTACACAAACATTGCGTGGGTTTGATCACTGCTACCTACCCATGTCGTTTCCGGTTAGAAGGACTCCTCTGGCTATGCCTTCTTCTTCCGCTTAGTTGCCTCCAGGTGATCGTTGTCTAAATATTTTAAGAACCGCCAGGTGAGAACCTGAACTTCTGCAAGGTGTATTATGGTTAGATTTCATTAGGGGTAAAAATCTGTCACATTCTCCCTTGCCTTGTTGAATCGTCTGCCGTAGCAAAGTGGCAAGTCCCTGCACCACGCAAAAGAAGCCCGCCGTTTCCTGACACATTATGACGTCATATCGTCACAATCCCCAAAGCAAATTCTTGCGGAACTCACCTTGCTCAATTTCCTTGTCGCTAAATGTCCTGTTCGTCATCACTTCTTGAAAATATAGATGGTGGACATGACGTAATCAGGTAAAGGGTTTACATTATCGCTTCTTGTAATGTTCTATAATTGACGCTAATGCGTGGGGCTTTTCTGCAAAAGCCAAACACATTCGTTATTCCCTCGGGATTACACGTAATTACATTGCTCATTGTCTGTCAGTAATGGGATGTACGTTAAACAAAAGCACCGTCTCCCGCCATGGTCATGTCATCTTTTATTCATTCATTTTATGCAGAAAGTTAATCAATGAAAATTGATACATTTACTATCATGCTGTTTAACAATAATTTATTATTCACTATTCTCAAACATATTCCAGTCAAGAAGAATAAGTAGTCCTGACTGTCTATCATGGGCTCGCATTAATAACTGAAAAAAATCAAATTAATACAAAAAAGGTCGAATTGAATATGGATTTGTAACGACTGCTTTCCTACTACATGTACTATATACTCTTCGACGTTCAAGAAAGAAATATCCGATAAGTGACTATATTCTTTCGTTAGTTTATTGTCCCACTTGCTCATCCCAATCTCTCTCTTTTCTTTCTCTCTCTCTCTCTCTCTCTCCCTCTCTTCCTCTCTTTCTCCTTTTTCTATTAATGGCTATCTATGTCTTTCATTCCATTCTTTGTCTGCAAGTAAAAATCAAAGATAGGTCCGACGGTTGTTTAAGCATTACAATGCGGTTTCTTTTAAAGACGTACTCAACACGCATCTTAAATCAAAGTCATTTTGTATGCAGAACCAAATAATCATGATAATGGATAGTGGTTACTTTATCATTTTCATCTTGGAATGCCAAACGCCTGGTTTCACAGGTTCCATTAACAGGATTATGGGGAACTGATGATACCCCTTCCTTAGCTATGCCTCCTATAGGGGTGGTCCACAGTTAACATTTCTATGTCAGAACATATTAAATGCGAAATTGACTGGATTGTGATAACATGCACTGTATTTTCTTGATACTAAAGACAGGAAATGCTTATAATTCTTTTTCAAAAGGGTGGTAAGCCAATTCATAAACCGTTCGGGATGTGTGAGTGAATGACAAATCTTAGTTTTGGTTTAATATGTCGTCAATATCAAGCCCATATAAATATTTCGACATTGAATTCATAATAAACGCTGACAAAAAGAAAATTGAATCTATGGATGATATAGAATACATGTACGAAGTCCTTACTTACTGTGATTTAATTGTGATTACAAAGTGATTTATAATCTGTACTGTAAAGCTTTCCTCTGAATGAATATTTTGGGGCGATGTCTTGAATCAGTGGTTCATTCACAAGACATCAGATCCAGTGATTCCATGATTCAATTCATGAAATCTGACAAAGCCATAACGACATTAATAATATGCTTGGCAATCGTCGTCCAGGTGTGACCAACATGAAGATCAGATTCTGCTTTGAATAAAAATTGATATGATTTTCATTTACCAAACCTAACCTTGATACTATATTTCCCCAAAAGATATTTTTCTTCTGACGAAAGTTGACACATCTTTTTCAATCTTCCCCGTTGCACAGTTACCTTTTGGTTCCAATACCTTCTACCTTTCTTGTCCTTTTCTAGGAGAGTCATTGGACTGCAGGAGAACAGCAAAAGAAGAGGCAACTTCAACAAGAAAAGCATGCATACAGTCTGGAACGGGTGAGTTCAAGCAAGACAAAACATTTTGTCAGCAAAGGAGCGGAGTATTATATCCTCTTATGCAGAATCTCGCACCTTTCTTAACTGATAATTTACAACTTTATGGACTTTCGTAACATATAATACATTTCCCCGTAATAAACGCCGCTTATATGTATTTATATGAATATCAATCGATTTGAGGGACTAGTAATCGTCAGTTTATGCATGAATGATAACTGAATGAGAATCACTGCTTAAAGTGAGGGCGAACTTAGGTATGAGATATAGCCATGACTACTGACTCTCAACTTTTGGGTATTTAATCATCGTTCTGACGATAATTTCAGAGTTCTTATACAGTCTACCATGACTTGTGTCTCACCACTGAAAACTTCTTAACATAATAGCTTAAAACTCGACAATTCCATGGGAAACTGAAAAATTCGTTGAATGAATCGTCCTATATGTTTTGTTTGTCTCATTATATTGTGTTTTTCTTTTACATTTAAGCATTTAGCACGTGTAAACATGATAAGACTCCACCATTTTGACGTTGGCGTTTTTTCCTATATGTACAGGCATAGATGTCCGATAAAGTAACCCCTCTTGCGCTATATGAATAATGGTTTGTGGCAAAACTTAATGACGATCGTTGAATATTGATCCATATAGTGCTAACCGCTCCTACTAAGCGAAATTCAAACAGTCCTAAGAAAATATAAGAAAATGTGCCTTTCCCAAAAAAAAATACGAAGTGACAATTTCTGCCATTCCATGATAGTGATTTGCATGCGCGGTAGATCTGCTGCTTTTTTAAAAAGAAAACGAAATATACCAGTGCATGTATGTCAATATTCTATCAGGTGCACTTTCTGCGGCGCCTCCCTCGTCCCTGAAGAGCCAAATGACGTAATGATAAGTGACGTAGTCCTGCGTCTGCCGTATGATCATAGTGATCCTGGTTATGTACATATATCGTTCTTGTACCATTTGATGATTTGATAGGCCAAGACAAAGTTGATTATATTATATAAGTACTTAGTCTTCAGAAGGTTTCAATTTTTGTAACATCATTTGTTTTATTATGTCTTACGTAATGTAATGATACAAAAAGGCAATTGATTTTGGCTAATATTTCTTAAATTTTCACTGTTTTTAAAATTCTCAATGCTTTTGCGACACAATTTCGTCCAAAATGACCTTTCATAATAATTACATGTTTGATGTAAGCTGTCATATTTCAATCCCTTATATCAATGTTTACTGTTTCTAGTCGTCACAGCGTTTTCTATTACGTCGTCAAAATTTGCGAAATTTGAAAATGACAGCATGTTCAGAAACCGACATCTTACTCCACTAAATTCAGTGATCATTGTATCATTGTTTTGTGTTAGAAGGTGCATTAATAAATATGCCAGATAACCGAAGCATTCTGAAAGCCAGTCACTGACAATCCACCATTCCATTTATTTGCGGCACTCTACATGCTCGGTATCGGTATAATAAGATAAAATGAAAGTGGTATACGCTTAGTTATTGTAGACTAAATGCAGTAAGTAATTCATCAAACAATTATTAGTCTAGATATTTTGAATACCCAAATAAGTTGCATACTACCCACTTTTGAAATGAAATTCGGGTTAAACCAGACGACTTTATATCATAAAATGCAAGAAAAAATAATCCTTCTCTAAAGGCGACCGCACACCTTACGATTGGTCTGCGACCCGATTTCGGAATAAAATGTAGTAGACTTTGATGCTAACATTGAGACTTGGAATATCTTACTGTGTAATGTTCTAAATCATCGTACGAATTACTATGTTCAAATCTGTGACTATGCTATCATCCCTCTCAGAATAAAAGCGAATTTAATATCTAGTCGTAATGACGTCATAGCAGTCGTACGATTGGCTACGATTTGAAACTAATTTGGCCTTTACTCCGAAATAAAGTCTTGCAATCTTTCAAAATGGTTATGTTAGTATTCTTTCAATTAATTTAAACCTCAAATAAAATGATATGTTCCAATCTCATTTTTAGCAAATGAGCAAAATGCGATTCGTTCCAAAATCGGATCGCGAACAGTCGTAAGGTGTGCGGTGGCCTTAACATGTCTAAAGCCCCTTTCACAATTGACGTACGACCTGTTTACGACCACCTGCAACAGTTTTTTCTTGTTGTTGCACGATCGATCCCTTGGTGTCTTGCGAGCACTCGCAGTCGTTGTAGACGATCGCACAAACTCGAGGTGGTCGGAGGTGATCGTGACTGGTCGCATCTGAACTTTGAACATGTTCAAAATCCAAACGCGATCAAATACGATTGATTCACTCGCAACAGGTCGTACCATCGGTCGGGCGATCATCGTGTGAGTGTTGTTCAACGTTGTACGACTTGGTGCGAGAGGTGGCACAACTAAGTATAGTCGCATTTAGTCGACTGGAGGTCGTACAACACTTGCACATGTGCTGGAGACCTACAGAGACCAGTCTTGCGACTGGGTGCGATAATATGAGACTGTTGCAAGACCGATCGAAATTACGGCTTACTACATTCCACTACCGTTGCATTCGCATGTATGCGACCGTTCAGCCCCTTTCACAATTGACGTCCGACCAGTTTACGACCGCCTGCAACAGTTTTTTCTTGTTGTTGCACGATCGATCTCTTGGTGTCTTGCGAGCACTCGCAGTCGTTGTAGACGGTCGCACGAACTCGAGGTGGTCGTGGCTGGTCACATCTGAACTTTGAACATGTTCAAAATCCGAACGCGATCAAATACGATCGATTCACTCGCATCAGGCCGTACCCGGGGTCGTACTATCGGTCGGGCGATCATCGTGCGAGTGTTGTTCAACGTTGTACGACTTGGTGCGAGAGGTGGCACAACTAAGTAGTCGCATTTAAGCCCCTTTCACAATTGACGTACGACCTGTTTACGACCACCTGCAACAATTTTTTCTTGTTGTTGCACGATCGATCCCTTGGTGTCTTGCGAGCACTCGCAGTCGTTGTAGACGATCGCACAAACTCGAGGTGGTCGGAGGTGATCGTGACTGGTCGCATATGAACTTTGAACATGTTCAAAATCCAAACGCGATCAAATACGATTGATTCACTCGCAACAGGTCGTACCATCGGTCGGGCGACCATCGTGTTAGTGTTGTTCAACGTTGTACGACTTGGTGAAAGAGGTGGCACAACTAAGTATAGTCGCATTTAGTCGACTGGAGGTCGTACAACACTTGCACATGTGCTGGAGACCTACAGAGACCAGTCTTGCGACTGGGTGGGATAATATAAGACTGTTGCAAGATCGATCGAAATTACGGCTTACAACATTCCACTACCGTTGCATTCGCTTGTATGCGACCGTTCAGCCCCTTTCACAATTGACGTCCGACCAGTTTACGACCGCCTGCAACAGTTTTTTCTTGTTGTTGCACGATCGATCTCTTGGTGTCTTGCGAGCACTCGCAGTCGTTGTAGACGGTCGCACGAACTCGAGGTGGTCGTGACTGGTCACATCTGAACTTTGAACATGTTCAAAATCCGAACGCGATCAAATACGATCAATTCACTCGCATCAGGCCGTACCCGGGGTCGTACCATCGCTCGGGCGATCATCGTGCGAGTGTTGTTCAACGTTGTACGACTTGGTGCGAGAGGTGGCACAACTAAGTAGTCGCATTTACTTGACTGGAGGTCGTACAACACTTGCACATGTGAAAGCGACCTATATGTACAGAGACCTGTCTTGCGACTGGTTGCGATAATAATATGGGCCATAAGACTGTTGCAAGACCGATCGCAAGGGCTTACAACATTGCACTACCGTTTCATTCGCATGTATGCGACCGTTCCACTCGCAATCCCTCGTACAACACTCGCATGTGATCGCACGAGCACAATAAGAGCATATGCGACTTACTCGTGCAACGGGGTTTACTGGTTGTTTTTGTTGTACGACAGCTGTTGCAACTGTGAAAGCCTCTGTGCGATCTTATGAGATGACTAGCGATTGATGCCTGTTGCAGCCTGACGCACGACCAAAAGGTCGCAAATGGTCGTACGTCAATTGTGAAAGGGGCTTTACTTGACTGGAGGTCGTGCAACACTTGCACATGTGCAAGCGACCTACATGTACAGAGACCTGTCTTGCGACTGGTTGCGATAATAATATGGGCCATAAGACTGTTGCAAGACCGATCGCAACGGCTTACAACATTGCACTACCATTTCATTCGCATGTATGCGACCGTTCCACTCGCAATCCCTCGTGCAACACTCGCATGTGATCGCACGAGCACAATAAGAGCATATGCGACTTACTCGTGCAACGGGGTTTACTGGTTGTTTTTGTTGTACGACAGCTGTTGCAACTGTGAAAGCCTCTGTGCGATCTTATGAGATGACTAGCGATTGATGCCTGTTGCAGCCTGTCGCACGACCAAAAGGTCGCAAATGGTCGTACGTCAATTGTGAAAGGGGCTTAAGGTTTGAATCTTATGAATACTGACACGCGAGCGAGCCTCACTTTGGCAATAAAGACACAGCTTCCGTGCGTCTTGCCTTTTCCAGACTAGGTGCGAATTCAGCACAACACCATATGCATAGTTCCTAGGGGTTGATACCGTATTTGTTTCAGAATTTAAGAGTTCCTATCCCCCTGCTATGGTGAGTACAGGCTACCTAGTGAGTCGTATGGTGTCGTAAGAATTCCGCAGTCGGTAATACCATCGAAACATACTTGACCTTTAAGACTCACCGTTTTGATTTTATTTTGTTGGACTCATTGTGAATATAAACAATTTAGTCTATGTTATTTGTTATGAAATTGTCAGGAAGCCGTATATAGAACCTTACTGAAGTCAGCTACGTGACGTCGACCTACCAACATCGAATCAGGAAACCACCTTTGATCCAAAAGTAGAGAAATGGTTTCCCTTCTTTACCCACTTATGCCACAGGCTTTATCAATTAAATTTCGGACATGATTTATTCCTCAATGATATCAAAGGACGTGGAATCATTTGATGACTGATCGTGTTCAGCACAACTATTTTGTGAATCTGTCAAGGGCATGGATGTATTAAGAGCATGGGCGTTCTTTCCTGCATATTTCATTTATCACTCAAATCCCCAAAGGGAGTAGTGATAAACTGATATTGAGTATGTTATTGTTATAGTTTCTCCTTGGCAATTTACCTTTTTCTACAAACAAAACGATAGAAGAATCGCCATTAAATATTTCGTGATCAATTTATTATTACTCTAAAAGAAATCTTTAAAAAATCGTAGATTTAAATGATATGCAACTTACTCGCCAGGAGGGTAAGGGAAAGGGGGTATGACATATCATGCCCATCGTGCCAAAAGCGGATTTATGAAAATGACTTATAAGATATTGCATTGTGAAAGTAGTCGTCTGTTTAGATCACTTTATATATATATTGTTCTTTATTCTCCTTTCTGTCATCCTTCCTTCCAGCTTCTTCTATTTCTTCTTTCTCATTCTCCCTCTCTCGCGCGCTAGCCCTTTCTTTCTCTGACACCTTTGAAATTGAAATGAAGCGCCTATCGTACCTTTCACCCTTAAAAAGCGTCTTTTTGTGAGATATCTAAATTCCTTAAAGTTTTTTTAAAGTTAAAATCTTGTTTTCTTTCACTTTTACTTACTTTAGGAGGATGCGGCCAAGCCTATACCAATACATTCCTCTTACATCAGCGAACATGTAATTTTCAAGGTAAGATTAATCACCATGCATTTCATCATATTCCTCATGTTAGCCACCAATTATGATCTTTCTCTAAAAACTCAAAGCCGAAATTTACACAACGAGTGACACGAGGGCTCGTTGCAAAACTAGTTACAATATGTGGACCACTTTGTAAATCAAACGTTATCAAATTTAAAATTAAATAAAAAATTATGTGTGCTTTTGGAACTTGCGTTTGATATTTTGAATTACGTCTTAACGCACCACAAGCGCCATAAGACAGCCACATGAAATGAATTATTAAAGTCGAATTTTCAAAATTCCAGCAAGGTTTATTGGTAACATCAAAAGTCACCGAGTCTTGTTTATGATCCAACTTGAATTTGTGCCAACTAGACTGGCCTTGATCTGGTTCCCGTGTGGACATTCTCAGTCATCAGTGTCAAAATTATGACACTGATGGATTTCCATAGAGTTACGAAAGAATGGATCAATCGTAACTCTTTGTAAGACGGGGCACTAGTATAGGAGAACGTTTTGGTTGATATCGATTCATTTCAAAATTGGGTGCAATTCATGAGGGACGTGATGTGTAATTTTTGACGAATTCGAAGAGTAAAATGAAGCGACAAGTCACAGAACACCGCATTCCGCCTCGGTGATGTAAGTTCATCAGGGATATTAGCCGCGATGGTGCTTTGCATTATTGGTTGAAGTGTGTAATCCCAGTGTGTAATAAGGAAGCTCTTCATTAAAGCAAGACTCAATCAATTCACATTCAAATGACAAGTAATGTTCAAGTGAAAGTGATTCAATACTGCGTTACTCCTACCACTATGGTAATTTGCCATCCAATAGTAACGTCAACAGACCCGTTGAATTAACGGCAACTCCCGTAGGGACTCTGCAGGACAGCATTTTGCTGGTAAACGCCAAGCTGGTATATAACCAATTACCTACACTCTTAAAATGTTGGGCAACATACTGTCCACACAGCAATCGGTTGTAAAAAATATCAAAATCTGGGTAGTTTTCAACCAATACTGTGTAGTTTTCACCAAAGCACACATTTTTGGTTTAAAACTACCCAGAATTGGATAAAGATTTAACCAATTGTTGTATGGACAGCATGTTGCTCAAAAACTTTAAGAGTGTAGGAAACATTGTACGTCTAGGTTAATAAGTCATAGTGGCGGACTTTGTAGACGACAGTTAATACTCTTGGGCCTTTTTTTATCAAAGTGGAGACAATGGCAGAGTGGGTATTCGAACTCACAACCTTGCGATTATGAGTCCAATACTCTAACCACTGGACCACACGACCCACGAAATTTTGATAGGCCATTGATACCAATGTTGCCAATTTATTTGCTTGAATCAATTCGACAACCCCCCCAAAAAAAAAAAAATCATAAAAATGACGAGATCTTCTTTCAGTCTTTCTTTCATCAGCTGAGATTAAAAAAGTGTTTATTCTGATTGAATATACTCTGTTTATTCCTAGACAGAAAAATAAACTTGTAAATCGGCCAAACATACGCGTCCCTCTAGATTCAATAATGTGCATTTTCTGATGAATGTCACGTTTGGCCTCCAATTGTACATGTTTCTTGCAGATAGATTCCGACCTTAGCGACTCTTTCGCGTGTGTCACGCCGAAACGCTTCTACTAAATTTTCACTCATTTAACAATCTTATTTGAAAGCGACAGGTAGCAATTTATATTTAGTGTACTTCTTCCGTGCCTTATGTTGTGCTTTGGCGCCACGAATGGCATAATGATACATAGGCACTGGGTACGCTTAGGTTGCTAAGATAAAGCAATGCAAGAAAGCTGGAAGGGTAACGCCAAGCTGGGAGAGTTCACTCGCTAAATGCGTTTAACGAGCATGATTCCTTTGAATAATTTGCACCCTGGGTAAGCTACTGATCAATTATAATAACATTAAGACATTAATTACCTTGGCAACTCTCGGATATACATATTATATTGAGTTAATTGAGTAGAATTGTAGGAGAACTGAGCGAGATGGCCAAACCTTTAATGTTTAATCAATTTATTTTCCCTTTGGAAGTGAAGTCAAACATGCGAGTGTGGGACTGGGATCAGTAACCATGAACCGAAGGAGGAAGTATTGAATACAGCTCCGATCGCTTGCTTTTCTCCAGAAACAGATATCAAATAGGTGCTCCTTCAACATGGCTTGGCAAAACAGAATAAATTGGATCAAAGTGTGAGCGTGGATTTGCATTAGTGATGGTAACGGGTAATCGTAGTAAGAGGGAGAGAGAAAAGAAGAAGAAGATAAAGATAGATTGATAGAGAGGGAAAGAGCTAGGGAGAGAGACTGAGAGAAATGAGAGAGAGATATATATAGAGAGAGCGAAATGCATTATAAAAGTTTTTTTTAAATGTGAGAGGGAGAGAGAAATGAAGATGAGAGGGTAGAGAAAGAGGAAAGAGGGGAGAAATGAGAGGAGGGAAAACGGAGAGGAGTGAGTATGAGGGGGAGGGAGAGAAACTGAATAATGAAAAGCTGGAATATAAAATTAAGAAATGATAAGTTTGGAAAAATAGGAAAAATTATAGACCTTACAGGCTAAAATAAATCTTTTAAAAACTGAAATAAGGAGAGAGGAGGAGGAGGGAGTATGGAATGTAGAAAGTGAATTGCAGGTTGAACAAGTGGACACAAAAAAGAAGGTAGGTGGTAGAAAATACAAAAAGGATGAATAAAGCGGGATACAATGTGGGGGAAAAACTTGGATGACAATAAACGAATCAAAAGATATGATAAAGAATAAATCAGAGACTTATAAAACGATAAATCAGTAAGTCATGCAGAGTAATGGATGGGGGAGTAAAGATTAATAAAATAGTTTTAACACACAACAATTACGGCAACAACAAATCGACTATTTTCACAAAGATGATGATAGGTCCGTGGCATCTTTTATAAGACGCGCTTCTTTCAGTGATTCAGTGATTATTCAGTGTAAGTTGGAGGCGATTTATGAAGCCTTTCAGAGGGTTTGTAGAAGATAAACCATTCAAGGAACTGAAAATTGTGTAACCATCTCTACTGAATTACCCATTCCTTTCATGAAGAAGTTTGCGCGAAGTTGTGGCAGTTCCTTTGCCTATCTATTTAGATTCTTGGTAAAGAAATTAAGCTATTAAAAAGCTATGTGTACATTCTAACTGCTGGTTAGTGACGTATCGATCCCAATAATATCTTGGGGGAAATGATCACAGCCACATTAGACATAAATATAATTTGTCTATAATGGACTAACAGTATGTTAAAACTGTGTAATTATTAGAATTTCCAAAATGATAGATCTCATATAACTGCACACGGGCATGACTGGGACTGAACAAAAACTATCGGTTCGACCTTTTCCTGTTGGGTTTTCGATTGCAATCATATTGCCATTGGAGATAAATATTTTGCGACGGATCATTACTTCATTATTGTATTACAAATTATTCCCTAAAAATGTTTAAGCTGACAATAATTTTGTTCCTCTTTCCCGTGCATGAAATATCACTCTACTACTTGACTATGCTGTAATTAGTTGAGGGTGTATATGTGTGATGTGTATGACCGCGAGCTCTCTTTAGATAGAAGCAAATCTGTCGCAGTTGGATTTTTACACTTCAAAATGCAAAACAAAACTCCATTTCCGCACCGTTAATTCAACCTTAAAACCTCATTTATTTATATATATATATATATATATATATATATATATATATATTTTATAAAAGATAGATCGTGTTTATGTCATATTGGAAGTTGTGATCCATTGTCTTTTATTTCTGTCATGGAAATAAAAGTTTGATTGTATTGCTTGAATTTAAGCGACCTTCAAACGATAGTAAGATAAAGTCCCGCCCTCATTTTCTCCGTTACCTTAACAGGAGTTGAAACATTCAGTGTGCAGTCAATTACGTGTGATGACTCGTTTAAAGCTCTATATACTACTCCCCTAAGTGTTCATGTGTAACCGGAGATAAAATCAAATACACCAGAAGAATAAATCGAATTATTATAGATTTTTGTACTTTGAGGAAACTTATTGAACTATGTCGAGATCTAGTTATTGAACGTTTGTTTCAAGAAACTGTGTCGTGTGGATAAAAATGGAGTTCAGAATACAAGGAATACATCAAAGAAGACAAATTCCAGGCAATCGAATGACATGACAATTTTCTAACTGTCGGACTTTGAATGTGTAATTGTTATGGGTGATAGAATAAGGCCAAAGCGTGTAATGTCTGCATGTAAACTGGTACATAATCTTACATTTTAATTGAATTCTTAGAAACATTTTCACTTAAAATCCTCCAGAAAAGAGATACACGTATGACACATATACAAAAAATCATTAATCAGTATTATCATGATTATTTCTAGTATTATTGCTACAAAATATATTGTATTAGCTAATTTTGATGACATGATTCTGTTATCGATTAAGTAATGTGGTGCCACGTCATTTAATTCAATTCATATATCATGTACTCTAAAAGCAGAGTAAAAATTTACCCAATAAAGGTAACATGCATGTTTTGCTGGGTAATTTTTCCCTCAATATTGGGCAAAATGCATGTTTGAAGGGTAAATTTCAAAGCAACATTGCGTAAAATTCATAAAATATTTGGTTTCTTGATACCCCCAAAACATGCATGTTCCCATATTACCTAATATTGGGTAAACCTATTCTTTAGAGTGTGTCCATGGAAGTGTATTTCATTACACTTGAATTAAGACATAATATTTATGAGAATATATATACGTACATAATATTATTACATGACGTAAATCCGTGGGTGCATTTTGGTCTTATAAAGAAAAAACATAAACTAAACTATAATGAACCCAACTTTACTTTAAAGAGTTGATACTAAATATAAATCGATCGCGAATGTTAGCAAATTAAAAAATATTAATCAATTACGGAAGAAATAAATAAATAAATAAATGAATAGTTTGATCTCATAGATTAATAAATTAATTGAAATTAATATATATATATTAATCAATACCTCATTTAAATAGATCTCATAAGATACGGAATTGCCTTCTCAAAACAACTTGATTGAAAAGCCTGTTATATCACCTAAATGAAAGGATATAACACCAACATGAAAGGATATAACTACAAACGTACTTGACACGGAATTCTACTCCTGATTACACCAACATAGATATGAAATTCTGGTTATAAAATTTTCCTGATCTTTTCATATATTTAGCAAAATAGTGAAAATAACCAACTCTCTTTATGTAGTTGTCCACTGTAGTTGAAAGGAAATCACGTTGGCAAAAGGTCAGACGGACAGCAAATCTGCGTGGCTAGGTGACGTGAGATATACTGGAAATAACTATTATATGGTTCACGTTCTTGAAGGTGGAGTTAAGCTGGGCAACCAAAAAGAACTGACAAAGAATTTTCTAATTGTACCCGGGAATAGCAGTCAATTCAGGTACCTCATACCTCGCCTTTTGACTAGCATACTTACCTGCAAATAATCGATTTCCAACTATTCGTTACCATGGAATCGCATTCATATCCCAGTCACAAAAGTATAATCCTAAAACCACTTTTCGCTTTCTTGCTTCATTTCTAGGGGAAGCATTAAAGATTATTCAAAGTAACAGAAGTGCCTTGTAACGCAAGAATGTTACCAGAACTACAGCCTTCCTGAACTTCCCTTAGGCAGACTCACGAATTATTCATTAATGGCCATTCGACATGATGTACGGTGTCTCTAATGTTACACATCACAGCCGAGTAATTTTAGGAATGCTCCATGATTCTTAAAATGGAGGAATGGAGGGAAATGGACATAAGAAAGTAAATTGGAAGAAATACAAAAAAAAAATGCCTAAGAAATGAATTGGTTTACGTCTCCTTTTAAAATATAAAGGTTTTGGGTAGTGAGTGGATTTGGAGTCATTCTAGTTGGCACTTGAGAAAATATGTAAATCAGAGAGAGAGAGAGAGAGAGAGAGGGGGAGTGGAAAGAGGGATGCTTTTCCTTTTCATGTTTTTTACGATCCCACTTGAATGAACTTTAAGAATTAATTGGTAATGGTGTTCATGCTTTCTGATTTGTCAATCGTTGATGATACTCCCACATACTCACTTTTGAATGTTGAGATATGGCAAATACAATTAATCAGTTAATCAGTTAATACGGACAAATGCAAAGATACATAAACAAGTATTACTAGTAGCAAAACTAAATATCTGTGTTTATAAATATATATATATATATATATATATATATACATACATATATATATATATATATAATTATAAACACAGATATTTAGTATATATATATATATATATATATATATATATATAGAAATAGCCTGCTTCGGCATATGGAATAAAGTAATCACAATTAAGGTTTAGTAAATGCCGTGGAAATAAAATCGTAGATGCTCCTTTTAAAATCTACGATTTTATTTCCACGGCATTTACTAAACCTTAATTGTGATTACTTTATATATATATATATATATATATTTCCTTCCATCTCACCCCCCCCCCAAAAAAAAAGGCATCCACTCCCCCGGAAAAGGAAACAATAATGGTCTCCCTCCTTTCACAAGCAAAAGTGACAGGGAAGTGAAATGCTTGAATAGCCTCGATGTTGTTTAAAGAGCACCATACAGGTGAATTCAACGATCAATCTTGTTTATATCAATTACCCTTTTATTTTCACACTCATCATCAGCCCCATCAAAAATAATCGTGGTATCGACAAATGAAAATTATTATTTTTCAAGAGCAGTTATGGTTATGTCTCTTTTAGCGCCTTCCAAAGGTCGTAAAATACCATTAGCCTCTAGGGTGAGAAACCAGTTCTTCCCATTGCTTCTGGTGAGCATCGGATTTTGGAGAAAAAAGTGATGGAATTCAAATAATTAAACAACTTATTTCGCAATAGCCGTAAGTTCTTCTTGATTATCCAGTCTGGTTGATAATTTGGAAAATGAAAGCCTTGTGTGAATGTTTCCTCCAAGAGAATAAAAACAGAAATGTCAGTGCCATATGCAGTGTATCGTGTAAGACAAATTTACCATCTAAACTAACATAATAAAACAATGATACAAATATTTTATTAAACGAATGCCATGACGAATATGAAAAGTTGGTTCATGAAATTAAATCACGAATTTGTGTATCCGGGTTGCCATTTATCTCCTCTTCTTTGATACCTCATATATTTAATCGGAAAGTGTTGATGACGATATCATTGGTTGAAGGCAGGCACCCCCAAGTGGTTCTGCAAATGAATGTCACATGAATGAACGATGGACTTGGTTGATTTGCCATTAGGAATCATTCGGGTGCGTTTAAAGGGAAAGTTCACCCTGAAGAAAAGTTTGTTGTAAAATAGCAGAAGTAGCAGAAATACATGAGTAACAGAAAAAAAACATATTGGTTGAGGTTTGAGGAAAATCCATTAAAGTTTAAGCAAGTTATTGATGTTTTGGATTTGTGACGTCATAAACGAGCAGCTGCCCCATAATCATGTCATGCAATATAAAATGCATAAATTTAAATTTTATAATGGTTTGTGATGACTTATTTTTGTTTTCTGTTTAGAAACGGGTGTAAAATAATTTGTCTATTGTTATACTGAAGGAGGAGTAAAAACCATTTTCCATTTTCTGAGAAAATTGCATTTCATTGATGTTTTACGATACGATATTTAGAAATGCTGCTCGCATATGACGTCACAAATCACAAAATAAAAGTTATAATAACTTGTTTATCCTCGATGGATTTTCTCAAACCTTTGGCAATACTTTTATCGGCAATGTTCTTTTTACAATAAACTTTTTGTCAGGGTGAAATTCTCTTTTGAATTCAACCTTCTTAGGCCAGAACCAGTGTTTTGAAACAAACTCGGTTCAACAAACGGTGGTTTAAAAGACCATTCGTTAACATTGCTCGTAAAGGTACAAAAATGGCCTTTTCCTGTGACGTACGATGGAAAACCAAAGCCAGAGTTAACGTTTAAAGTGGGGTCAAACGCCCAGCGTCAAACGATGAAATTGCCCTCTTTCCAGCATAATCACGCCGCAGTTTTGATTTGAAACCCCATCCTACCCAACTTTTGACAATGATAGGTATGTCCATTGTTCTAGAGATTAAAACCTCAAGAGTTATCAGCTATTCTTTTCTCCCTTAACTTTTTTTTGCACTCCCGTAATGTGTCGGCAAGACAAAAGCCTCTTGCCTCGGAGATTCACCACTATAAATTTCACAAACATGGGGGAAACTATGGTCTATGTTACACATGCGTCTGGTTTGAAGCCGACGCCGGCGCCGGCTTTCGAGCCGCGTTCATGTACGCCTGCAATTATTTGAAGCCGCCTCGAAACCATTAAAGAGTTTTTTCGCAGTTACTACGGAGCCGCTCAGCTCTCTACCACGCACCAATTCCTTTGAAAATTCACGTCAAATCACAATGAAGAGCTGAGAGGCTTTTGTCAAGAGTTGGTGGATCGGGACAGTATCGTAGTCTCTGGACTCTGGACAACGACATATTTGCAATTATTCGTCCGGTGTAAATATTCGGATGATCTGCTGTCCCGGTCCACCAACTTTCGACAAAAGCCTCTCAGCTCTATATTGTGATTTGGCTTGGATTTTCAAATTACTATTGGTGGTTGTAGAGAACGTCTCCGTAGTAAATGCGAAAACTCTCTATTGTGGTATGGCCCGCAATTGTGTGTGTTAACTTGGCCGACTTCACGTCCCTTGTTCACGTGACACGAATCACCTCACCTTTTCATGTAAATTACAGTTTGTTAGCTATAACCATTGCTCGCTATCACGTCAAGCCGGCCTATGTCCTCATGATGGCATTTTATATACCTATTCCGGGACAGAGGCCGGACTCAAGCCGGCTTCACACCACATCTGGAGGTGGACTAAGTTCCAGCTGGCGTCAGTTCTGCATTTGTTAGGGTTGTTACATATACGTCGAGCCCGTTCCTGTGTCAGCTTTAGTATGATTTCGACGGATAATTATGTAACAAAGGCCTATAATTTGAGGGTTGTAGTAAACCCTGTGAAATACGTTTTCGAACAGTGCCTCCGATGGAAGTTTCAAAACGCCTAATATGTCGTCCAACACGATATCTCAGTAATATGTCTGTTAAAAAGCTCTATGCCCTTTGAACAAGTACTTGCTCGAATTGCTCGCATATCTCCAGTCGTGAGGTAATTGGTTCCAAAAACACTACATTCATGACCATCCTTGAAAGAAACAATGTCTTAGAGGAAATCTGTCTCTTCATGCGAGCTCTTTATAAAAACTCTACCATTACATCTTCCTTTTGTTTTACGTAATTGATTCTAAAAAACAAATGCGGCATATAATGACAGGATAAATCATCAAAATGAACTTATAACATGCACCGACATGTTGGCTCAGTTGGTAAAGTGCCCCTCTCACAACCGGAGGTCGGGAGTTCAAACCCCGATCACATGCGCGTCAGACCAAAACGCGTTAACAGATGGGAGCTGCTGCTACTCTGTTTGGCGTTCGACGCATCAAGGGATAGACCTACGTCGATCATTATTTTCGTAGTATTTCTATTTTCAGATTTCATTTCGAACAATGATATATGGATTTTTTTTTATTTTTATAATACACACTTGTAGTATTCTTGTAATACTTTTGATTCGCCAAAACTATAATGTGAATGATCACTACCCTTCATACTCCGGGCTCATATTCAACAATGATAGATACAGTACAGAATAAACCCCTACAATAAAAGTATCTAGGAACATCAAAAGACAGTGATCCTCATTGATATGGAGGAATTGTTCTATCGCATAAATAAAGATTATTCCAAATTGAACATGTCTTCCACCAAGCTGACCATTAATGGTTACTCAAATTGGGGCTCGCATGGGCTTGCTTTGCTGTTTACTTGATTAGAAATAGTCAATAAGATCGTCTGAACGTTCTTTGTTAATTGAATCAGTCAGAAAACGTGAGGTTGCAACGTATCCATGGCTTGTGGTATATTGATAGTGTAAATGTCAGATAACAAAGTCTAATCTAAGCGGGAAGCATAGGATATCCTGTCCCATTTCATCCAAATGTTTCATCTTTTAATAAGAAATGGGCATGACGCATATTAATTTTCATTTTCATAAAAAAAAAAGAACTAACCACTCTCGCTCGCACTAAATGCGCAAACCTGACAATGTTTTAAATCTTGACCGAAAGACAGAGACGAGAAAATGGCGTCTCCAGGAACGCCCTACCATATTGCTGCGAATCTCAATCAAAATGTTTTTACAAGATTTTACTTGTACGGTAATGTGCCATTAATTGAAAATTGGTTCATGTGTGTGGTCAGCGTAGTAATCAATACCACATTAAAGTTACCTTAATTATTAGTTCTTCATAAAAAATAGCTCCTATGGCATAAATCGCAACATTAATGGTTACTTGCAATCAATGACAACACTGTCCAACAATCAATTAAAACCAATAACCCATTAGATGTTACTTTTGACGACAAATTTGCGATGCAATGCCTGTTTGAAATATACATAAATATGAGCAGAAAGGGTATACAGTGGCAATGATCTGCATCGTGATGTGTTTCTTAAATAATATATTTTTAACAGTCCTCGTGTGTGTAATGGATTATTCTAAATGACACGTTGGAAGTGTAAGGGGGACGTGACGTTGCCACATACACAAAGCAATGACGTAAATTAGTCATACTTAATTTGACCATTACTAGTACTTGAAGTAATTATAACTATCCAGAATGTTCTCATAATCTGTTTATAAAGAACACATTTTTTTTTCAGAGAACATCACTCACTCTGCATTTCATATCTATCTTATCATCTAGTTGTTTTAGTGTTATCATGATTTAGTTTTGTCGTGAATTACATTTCAGTTTCTAATCCTTCTACCATAGCCTATATTCGTGTTTTGTGTTTCTTGAAATAATTATAATTTTGATTTATTCATTTTGGGATTATTATAAACGGGTACTTCATTTAGATGAGAGATCTATTAATTATTACACTCACGTTGAGTAACAAATATCAAATCAATTGTATGTCCGTTCGTATGATCTTCTTGTTCTTTTCTATGATCATGCTACCCTTTAGCTTGATTGTAAATTTCCCATCATAATAACGAGGAAGATTTTAATTCTAGTGTTATCATGGAAATGTATTGTGTGATAAAATTGGATTCGGTAATGAAAAGAAATGTATAATTATTATAGTCTCCACTTTGATTGTCTATGAAGTGTGCGTCCCTCGAATTTCATTTTCAATGACATTCAAGTGATGTAATCTTCAAATTGATTAAGTGTTGTTTTGGCTGTAAACATTGAAATAATATGCAAATTAACTTTTAGTTCACAAGCTGAATTCGATATTCAGACTAATCCATGACCTGATTACGAATTTCATCTCAATTTATTTTATTTCCTTTACCCTATCTTTCTTACAGTCGGGAGGAGAAGCGGTGATTTAGGAACATTTTTAGACGAAACAAACGCTCAAGATTCACCTGCAATAGTAAGCGAATTTTTTTCTTTTCATGTATTTGGTTTAGGTTCTATATTGTTTACATTATTATTTTCTATATAAAAAACAACGCAAATTAGAATAAATGTATACATCACAAATGTAGATGATATTATACGTTGATCTGAAATAAATAATGTAAAGAATACTATTCATAGCCATGAACAAAATGTAGTTAAGCTCTATTTATTTCTATAGACTCCCTAGATCAGAAATTACTCCGCAAGCCTAAGTCAATGAAATAAATGACATTAAGTAATAGTAGAAACAAGAAATCCTATTTTATTCTTAGAACATATTGGTAATATTTGAAAACCCAATTAAGCTAAATGAAAAAAGTCCATATCTACCGTAGACAAGGTAGAATATGTTTACGACTTTATAGTACACAGGTAACAACTCATTATTACAAAGGTTCGTTATTTTTCAGGTTTAAATACTCCCAATGTTCTTTATTTCGAAGATTGATATTTCTGAGGGTTCTTTAATCCAAAGGTTCGTTAATCCGAAAACGAAATAAGATTCGTTATTCTGATTCTGATAGTTCATTAGCTATTATCGCACTAACGAACCTTATTTCACTTTCAGACTATCGAACCCTCGGAAAGCTGCCTGAAAATGTTCTGATTTACGTTTTCTAATTGTTTACGTACTAACAAACATCTTGGTTGGTGTCATTTGCGGGTTTCAGAATAATTACTAACTCCTGGAATAATGAACCGCTGGACTACGATCCTTCAGATCCTTAACGATACTTTTCCGAAACACAGAGCCTGATGCTATCTCAAGGATGTGCTGTGATGTTGCGTTTGCATTCATATTGTGATGATTGATTATGATTCAAGACTTCTTTCAAAAACAGTTTTGGAGCTGTCAGACTTCAAATGATAATAGGAACAATATATAGTTATTTCATATCTTCATTAGATAGATTAAAAACAATAAATCTGAAACTATTCTACGATGCGTATCATTATTTTTTATATTTAAGTAGATGATAAAATATACAAACTTTTATTAGTAAATATGATTCAAACATCGAATTAAGAATAGTCTTTGACAAAAGAAATACAATTGCTCCATATCTTTCTTAGATAGCCTAGAAAATACAGAATTTGAGAGCGAAACATATAGCGTGCCTTGAAAGTTATATCTTGAGCGACATCATTTGGAGACTTATTTCACAAATCATCTAGGTTAGTATTAGTCATTGAAAAGGGACTGAAAAAAATAAAGTGGTTCAATATCTTATGATAGTGTACATAATATTATTTTTATTTTCTTGTGAATCACTTGCGCATGTGCGCTGTGTTGGGGTCATTCAATTGTTAAATACTTTTTTTCAGATATTTAAGAAAGTTTGTAATCAAATAAAGTGGAATAGGATTTACTTTGTATTTTTCCAATAAACAAATTACTTTCTAGTACAGTAAGAGCAAATTAAGTAAAAACTAAATAAGTCGATCGGGTGATTGATGCATTTGTGCATTTGATGCATTTGATGCATTTTATTACACTTTGGAAACAAGAACAATTTGTTAGAGAAGAAGAATCCACCTGGGACTTTCCTTTCCTTAATAAAATAGCACAGGGAATGCATCTTTTTATAATACTAACCATGCAATTATTTATATCACATCAAGTATGACACTTTAAGTGTATTGATATACATGGAAAGTGATTAAAATTCCCCTGTAGCGGCTGGTCTATCAAATTAACACAGAATTACCTTACTTATCATTTACATTAGTCAATATTGATATTGATACATCGTATTGTATGTATAATGGCAGAAATTGTTTCTTACTTGTTGATATATATATATTTCCAGAATTTCAGTTATTATGTCTCTCGAGAAATCATGTAAGCATGTTAAGCATGGCGATAGATACTAAATGCAACGTAATTAACTGTTTTCCCACAAATGCTGTAAGTGTTATCAAATACAATAACATGAAAAAACCCACGCAATGTTATCACTAGATTTGCTTCTTTAAACGAAAAGGAGAAAAGGGGGAAAACGATAAATTACTGTAATTATTATGAGTTATGTGTTAAAACCCTCAGAAATCCCTTGACTTTTTCAAAGCAGTAATTTTTTTTTTGTTCAAAGATTACTCAGGTTGTATTCAATTCAAATCAAGCACAGTGAAGGGGTGAAAATCGATTTCCATTGTCAAAATTAGAAATTATATTAAATACTTATTGATTTGTGTAGGTGACAATATCGTTCTTGTAGATCATTTTTTTGTAATTTCTCTTATCAATTGCTAATCAATATCGTCCTCTGCATCTTGCAATCTGATCTTATAACCTTACTTATTTTGGACTTTTATTTTTTATAACACAGATTTCCTTTATTTTGGACCCTTTTCAATTCCATGAAGGCACCTTTCTATTTTTATTTCTAGTGATTTTACATAATATTGCTGGGATACACTCGTAGTTCGCTTATTATCCAGCAGTCTAACGTTTACTTCTCTAGAAGAGTCTACATCATATCACCAAAACTAACCTAGTTTTTGTACTTTATAAATCTCTCTTACGAACACACAGACACCTTCACGCACACACCTTCTACACACAAACGTGTCAACATCTGATATCTTCTTTACCATTCATGGTTTTCCTTTTTTCGCGCGCTATCAGACTATCTCCCCTTTTTATTAATCCTCTTAATATTTCCGTCTTGATCTTATACCCCATTCTCTCGTCCAATCTTTCTTACGCGCACGTTCCTTCCCACTCTCTCCCCCTCTATTTCATGTCCCCCTCCCCTCTCTCTCTGTCTTCCCTCTCTCTTTCTTTCTTGTTGCCTAGCTGTCAGTACTGCCACGATATTTTTTGTTTACCTATTCATATGATTTCCGCCAATACTTACGCGGATGACACCACTATCTGAATATAAAATCCCCCATTGCTTCACCCTGTCCCAAAAGCCATTGGTATCAATAGTGCGCTATACTTTATACCCTTCCGGCTCCTCAAGAAATGGGGTATTGACTATGATTATGATAATAGTAGCTTCAGTTTCAATCCTGCAGTCATTGTATCTTGACCTATATTTTGGTGTCAAGGCAGTGATAATTTACTTTAAGTGCGATACTTAATACCTGGTTTCTCAAGGATGTGTCTATAACAGTGTCTACTTTGGCCACTCTTCATTTATAATATGACACAATATCTGAATTATAAATCCTATATTGTATATTAGAACTTGATGCAATGGGATCGATAACAAAATGCTAGGTCTATGCGTATAAGTTTGTATAATTATGGGGGTTAGGCGATGGAGGGACCCATTTTAATATTTGGGAAATAAAAAGTCCATTATGGTCAGTTTGTCGATTTTAAGGCCCCCTCAATGATTCATTTTCAATTCCAATTTTATAATACCCCAAAGACTTGGGCTGACGTTACACTACTCATGCAGTGCTTGTCATGATGTGATATGTCACCTGACACCTGTGTGACATAGACGATTGAAGGAAAGTCATGTTCTATGTTCATTTTTACCAATTTAGTCATTGAACTTCTTTGTATACACGTATACTGTATTCATTTCAGTTTGCGCATCGATCATTATATTATGTAGTTCTGTTAACACCTTTAAGAACACCTTTGATTAGCGATCTCCATTGAAGAAGGTTCATAGATAACCTACATTAAATCGTTTGGGACCTTGTGATTACTTCCTGTCACATCTGGGTTACTTTTAAACTTGAGTTAACAGATAGCATAAGATAATAATATGGCTGAATATATATCATTAAAATTACCCATATTTCATTTACACCAAACTGACAAATAATGACGAAATGTTTCACTAACGTGAGTACTGGGGCTGGATTCTGGAGACATTTAATCTATCTTTTTCTTATTTCCTTTTCTATTTTAATTTCCCCCTATTTCTTTTTAATTTAACTGGTTTATGCTCAAGTTGTTATTTTAATTTTATATGCTATGTAACTACAAGAATATTTATTAGGAGGCTGCACTCTACAAGCTCAGATTTTAGCAGCCTCTTCCATTTCCAACCTGATATGTAATAATCTTGAATATAATTTTTGTAAAGGGATACTTGAAATAAGTTTTGTTATTTTTATGTCAAAATGTACAAAACAAACTGTATTTGTTGAAAATGGAAATAAACGAAATTAAAATGAAATGAAACGTTATTAATTCATTCTGAAAGGTGTTGTGTTGTAATAAGTGATGTTCTTGATGTATTAATATATTTAAAGCCAGCAGCTTATAGCCTTAGGCCGTAATTTTGTGGCGGATTAATTAAACATCAAGAAAAATGGGTCGCACTGGATACACTGTGATAGATGGAGTCCTTATGAGCATGCAATTAATAATGTAATCAGAAATTACATTTTCTTATGCCATTACTTTAAAACATGCACAGTAAAAATAAAAATGAAAAGTAATTTACTGGCATCTCAGCTACACCAAATATAATTAACGCCTTAACAAGTCCAATTGGCAGTTAAGATAATTAACGTTATTTTGACATTCACATGTAATGTAACATTATAAGAGAAATAGACTTAAGAATAATCAATCCAAATAACAGCAAGTAATTTATTGAGAGTTTAATTAACAGGGAGGGAAAAAATACCCAAAAATATTTTTAGCTATCAACACAAGGGGGAAATCTTATGCTATTTTCGGATAATAATTTTGTATTGAGAAAAAAAATTTGCTATAGAGACCTTACTGTCAATCTAATGAAAGCCAAGTTGCCAACTTTAAATTTCAGTAGAAGAAAACTATCACCCCATTTTCTCACTGGTCACCGATTATTGGTTCCTCTATTACGCGTTGTGGTCTATGCATATGGGCCTACCTCTTCTTGTTCTTTCTATCAGAGGTGTAAATGTAGGCCAGTCGTGTCAGGGGGCCGCTGGCGACGGCATGCATCCCGTGATCGGCTATTCACAATTCACATGATTGATGCGCCCCTTCGTTGAATTTGCCGCCAAAAATTTATCACACGGTACGCAGCCTGAATGGAAAGTGTTCAATCTATGTCAGTATATTCCAATAGTATGACAGATTTTCTTTGTTTACAGGCGGTTAACGAAGGGCAGAATCGCCGCTTTTTTATGTGTGGTTGAACTTAGAAAGACAAGTGTCAAATGATACGAGTCAGGAAATAGACAATGTTGTTTCAACCTTTGCCTATGGCGGATAGAGTATATGGGTGAGAATGGACCCTACACATCACAGTTCACAGTCGAGCGAGAAAAAAATGCAGACACTTTGATTTTCGACATCCATATGCCTGCTGAGATCCCCCCCTTTCTCGTTATAATACCTTCAAGATCTTCCTCTGATTTGACCTCGATTCGGCTTCTTCAAAGCAAGGACTTTGAAAGAATCTTTACACTTAGTCGATGGATCATGTTACCTCAACTCATGAAAAAAAAACAGTTCAGAGTATGTAATTGGTGAATCGCCCACATGAACATCCTATAAATTTAAAATGTTCTTGCATATCATGATATGACACTTAAAATACGATAGGTGACCGTTTCAGCGGGGCTAAGATGTGATTACATATGATTTGGAATCATGACTGTGAGCCGACTTTAATCCATGTATTGCAATGCTTTTCAATATTATGAACATTTATAAGATCATTTGATTCAATTTTTTTGTTCACCAACATCACAACAAATTTATTTCTCTTTTGATGATGGATTTCCTCAACATTCCACAATCATTACAAACTTTAACGATCATCATGATATTGATAGGAATTCGTGAGCAAAGAGCATTAATTACTTTAAATGGGCAAACAAACAATTCTGAGCCTCGAGGAAATGGAGGCGGATAAGATGACATGACAGTGCGATAGAGGTGTGAAATGTACAGTCTGATTGTTGTCCCCAGGAGCAGGTTTGTCTTTCATCCATGAAAGTGTCCATTTTACATCATGGATATGTACAGCATAACATATTTATTCTCTATCCTTTCCCAGCCTCTAACATTCCGAACATGCATGTCATATACAATATTTATCAGTCTTACTGCTTTATCCGCAACTTTTCTTGTCTTTCTTTATAACTTATTATGAAGTACTTGAGAGTCTGAACTACTGAAATGAACGACGTATAGGTGTTTAATGCTCTCATGAGAATAGAGATGAATAAGATCAAAGCCGGATCCAGGATTTTCTAAAAGGGGCAAGGGCATTTTTGTACAGGAGAAATTTGACAAACAAACAAACCCCAAAAAGAGGTTTACACTACAAAATAGACGTCATTTTGTTCCAGCAAAAATTTGACAAACAAAAAAAGTCCTCACTAACGTTTGCATAACATATTTCCCTATAAAATATTTGTTGCGCCTCTCAAACGGGGGGGGGGGGGGGGGGGGGGGCACGTACCGGATGTGCCTCTATCTGGATCTGCCAATGAACTAGGTATTGACTGATATTCTCCCGTTATTCTTAGTAATCATGTATAGAAAACTAGAAAATTCATAGTATATTGTTTTAGCAGGGCTTCATTTAAATAGTCAAATTCAATTATCTCTGAATATTAGCCCTCGTAACTAGAATCCGCTTTATTTTGATGTGTGACATGAGGCAATAATAAGGTAAGGAGAAATAAATTGAAAATATTTTTTCCATCTTTATTTGGCTTAACTGTACAGTTGGCATTACTGAAAAATCAATTTCATTTTATTAGGGAGGTATATTTTAACGTTATGTTGAACAGCTCTTAAAAGGTTGAAAACGTGGATTGCCAAGGGGTAAACTTCATTTTCTTTTATAATTTGATAAACGTCATGGACGTATTTATTAGTACGTCTCAGATGAATGGGATTAAAGGATATAATGATATTCATAAACGTCATAATGAAATGGAAGAAATGTGTGCAGTAGTGGATATGCTTCTCATTATCAAAGACATTGGAAAGCACTATAACTGTTTTAAAAGCTTTTATAACAACGAATAAAGTGTGTCAAATTCTAATAACCCTCCAAAAATTATTAAAATGTAACATAAAATAAAATATGAGGGCTTACCGTGACATTGATATAAGAAAATGATGAAATTATTATATTCTGATGAATTAATCAACTCATCAATTATTGTTCTACCAATCAATCAGTTGATTTGAATACAGTAAGGTATTTATTTCTAATGACTTAATCAAATACTTCCTTAGCTGTTCATCGGATTTCTTCTTAACATATACATTCCTTACATTAATAACTTTGATTCTCCTAATAAAATTCAATCCACCTTTATTCTATTCGCGGTCAAATGTGAATCGTTGATGTATTCACGATTTGTTCCTCTATCTTTGTTCAAAGGAAACAATGAAAGCTACTGCCTGTCACAAAGCGCATAATCTGACCAATCTGATCGAATAATATTTTTACTGACATTCATTTCTCATGAGTTTTCAAAAATGCTACATGAAACTTGCAACAACCTTCTAACTTAAGAATTGGGTTAAATAACCAGGTTTCCTTCAATACCTAAGATTCGAAACAAAGATAATCACTGTTAGCCTGATTTACTCGGTGCTTACCTCCTTCACAATATCGTCGTTAAAAAAAGTATCTTGATTTCTATATCCTCTTTTTGAAAAACTTTCTCACATTTGTGTCATTAAAAAAATATATTATTTTACATTGCATAATACATAATTCACAAATATTCTTCCGAAAAAGACAGGAATTCAAACTTGATGATGAAACATGAAAACATACTTGCTCCCTTTTTTAACTTATAGTTCCCTTTTAAAAAAAAACTTTTTTCCTTTGAAATACAACGGTAGACCATTTAGGAGTCAGGTGGTTTCACTAACCCTAAGGGATTTAAGCATGCAGTCGGAAACTTGAGCGACAAAACATCGGAAATCCTTTGGTTGCTATTGTTCCACCCATGAATGTGGTTTTTCTAATTGATTTCGTTCTTTCTACCTTTTATGTGTGCACACCTGCGCAAAAATATCAATCAAAACTGCTTTTCTAATTTTGTTTAGGTTATACATTTCAATTGTAGCTTTGGAAAGACATGCATTATTAAGATGCATTGTGAAATGATGCCTTTGCTTTATGGAACTCATTAAGTAAAAAACCCATTTTTATAGGCGTTTTGGCGCATTTCCTATATGCCCCATTGTGGCATTATGTTTAAGAATAAAAACATGTCAAGCCTTTTATGAACAAAAATGGTCCCTGATCGAAAAAAATAATGAAAAACAAGCCATGTGAAAGAACAGACGTTCTTTGATATCGTAGTAAAGAGGGTAAATTGCCGATTGGTCTACAATCGGTTTGTGACATCCCACATGGTCTACTCCTAGTTGGTCTACAACCAATGAATCTACTCACCATTTGGTCTAATTCCCTTTTAGTCCATTTACCATTTTGTTTTAATTCCATTTAGGCTTTACCGATGTCTTCTTACGTCAAATTGGTCTCAAACTATTTAATGTATGATGCACTATCCAGTCTATAAGGCAATAATAAGTCAACGAAGTGGAAATTGAACAAAGTGGAAAATATATTAAATGAGAATCAAGTGATAAGCCTATCTAAGACGTCAACCAACTAAAGGTGAACCAGGAGAATATAAACCTGATAGAGAAAGAACGCAATAAAAAAACACAGATACGCTTCCTTCATTATAACATACGTACGTCCCATTCGATGAGTCCTTATTGATTATTTAAAAAAAGGATTCCTCCCTGCTATAAACCGAAATATATGGGTGAAAACCTCAAAATCAAGACCGTATTTTCTGTCATCCATTTTCCTAACTTTAAACTCGTTTTTCCCCTATGTTTAACTATCAATATCCTCTATTTCATATCCTTTTCTCCAAAAAGATTTTTATTATTGGTTTATTTTTTTCCCTTTTCTTAGTTTGCATTCAATTATTTCTGTTCATATGTTTGCTTCCCATTTTTCACCTTTCTCTACCTTCTCCCCTTTTTTTACAATAGTAAACCGATATGGTAATTCTTATAAATAAAAATAGAAGCAGCCATTGGCGCAAGATGTCGGTACGTAATAGACATTCTTTTTCCACACTGACAATACCGCCAATTCACAGTGCTAAGAGAATTTCCAGAGTACCAAGTCTCATCGCTTCTCAATTAAGTCTTCACGCGGTCACTATTATGAGCAAGGCATCCTGATGAACCCAGAAAATGGGTGCTTAGGTGACTTTTCAGAACACCAATATCAATACCAATGCCAATACCAATTGAGACATAATTTGGTTTCAGAATACCACCTCGGGATGAGCGCGAGTATGTGGGTGGGTGAGGGTGCGTAAGAGAGGGTTGGTGAGGATGCGTGCGCGAGTGGGTGTGTTCAATAGCCAAGGTTTTTACTCGGTGAGGGTGGTATACAAGAATGGTTAAAGTTTGCGGTATGTACCAAAAATATTCAAGTCACATTAACAAAAATAGAACTCCAAAAAATTCAATTTCGAGCTTATTCCGGCGGATGTGGCTGATTTATATTGTTCCAACTTAATAGTAAGTTAGACATAACTAACACGATATTTCTTCTTTTTCATTTCGCTTTTTGGCTGCACAGGAAAACTGGAGGAGTTCAGAGGATGACACATTCAGCGCTCTCATGAACCGGCTGCGAAATGTTGCAGTAGACGTAGAAGATGATCTCCCTAGGTGGCTTGAAGAGGCCGAAGAAGCGCAATTAGATTCACCGCGTGTAGTCCCACATGATTCAATTCAGCGTTTGTTAGCCCGCCTCTGATCAACATAGGTTTTTATTCTTTCAAAATCTGGGAGGGGTCTCGAATTCTATATATGAAACCAGTTTTATAGGCTCGAATAAAAAAAAGTGGTTGGAATTAATGATAATTGTCAAACTAGAATGAAAATTGATCAACCATGGTTGTTTTAAACTACCTTTCAAAATGATGAAACAAGACAAAGTAAGGATGTAAATTGTTGATTATATGAATACTGAATTTCGGAGACGGATTTTTAAACTATTTTTGCAGATAAATAGTGAGATGAAATAAAAACCTTGCTGTACGTACTCGACATTATTATGTTAGAGTTTTATTGATCCAAAGCATTTTTATGTCCCTTCTTTTCTTTTTGTTTAGTTTCACGTTCTTATTCCCTCCTTTAATATCATCAAAGGTCTGTAGAATGGTTACATGCATGTTTCTTTTGAGAACATTCCAACTTCTCCTTTTAATTTTCATTCAAGAGGGAATTTAAATCTGACGGAAAAGCTTGCACGTATTTCTATTATGTTTTCTGAATTGTCGTGATGCTATGGTTACATGACATGGCCATACATTTCTTGATCGTATGCCTCAATTCATACGGTTGTTCCATTTACAATATAATATTTTGAAATATTCTTAGCTAGGATAATTTTATAATAGTAGCGTGCAATTGTTCTCAAGCTCAATGAAAGACTGTTTCAACCTCTGAAATTATATTGCAATGTTAAGGCAGCAGTTCCATGATGACATGCACTTGCGTGTATATGTTAACTAAAGAAAATCGTAATGTTTAATTATAAAGCAAATTATTTTTAATGAATTTACATTATTTTAACTGAATCTAGCATAATGTGTATTCTTTGTAAAAGTAGAATGCAGTATGAAAAGTTACATTCCCACATCAAAATTATTGCGTGTGGGAGAGGCAGTGACATCCAGATAAGATATAGTCTAGACCAGACTTATTTCAATATTTACAGTAAAGATGTGCTCATGACTATGATGATAGAGATTACGTGCTATAGTCACGCCAAGTCCAGTGCTATTAAACACAGCCAGTGGTACTAAGCTGAATAATAGATTCCCATCACTCTCTGATTGGGCTGATAAATCACTGTGCTGTCATCAATTTGAAAAAAATCTTTATTTACACAGTCATGTAGCGGACATACGAATTGAAGATGGGGGAATCGGTCAAAAGTAGGACGGTACTACCCCCTTTGATATGCGTTGTGCATTTATTATTTTCGCTAGACTTCCATTCATCATTTTGGGGGGAAGAAACATTTATAATAGGCAGTAATGGATCCATTTGAAGATATTACTTAGATTATCTTGACTAATTGGTACATTGATGAACGGTATTGATAAATAAACATAAGTTCATTATGGTAATGGAGAATTGATTCATCGAGAATATGGATTTTAACAATACAGTTGTCTAAATTCTTCATGAATGATATCGATATCCAGGGCACCGCGCGTCTTAGACAGAGTTGTGATTGATTAAATCAGCTTCAATTATCGATGTCATAATTTTTCCTACAGGAAATCTGCGCAGAGTCATGTTGTAAACAAAGAAGAGGGCACTTAATTGTCAAGACAACGATGAATGTAGGAATATCCATCATACCTAGAAAACATTTTGAACTAACATGCATTTGATATGTTGATGTTGCTTGCTTTCCATAGTTTTCTTAAAGATTCAGTGTGCTTCTCTGTTTACAAAGGACATTGTGCAATTTCCTGTAGAAAAATTATGACACTGATGGATTTCCATACAGTTGACGTTGATCGGATCAATTGCAACTCATTGTAAGACGGGGCCCAGGTCTCACTTCTGACACTTGTAACAACTTGTAAATGACAGAAGTAGAATTTGACATACTTACGTTAATCATGACTTCAATAATATTAAACAATTTGACTAAAGATTAATTAAAGAAATGTAATGGATAAAAGCATCACCACTTTAAAAAGTTCATACTGAAAGTACAAAAGAAGCAAACAGTAACCCGACACCGTCAGGCAATTGTTTTTATTACATGAGAATGTTTGATAAAATTTACCATAATACAATGGCCAATAGGGCATTTTCAAAGTAATTTATTAGAAAAAGCGTCAGATCATAAAAATGATGATACCCATAAAAGCGTTCCCAACGGCAAAGTTCATCCAAGTAATGGACCATTATGATGACTTTGGAAGATGGAAGTAGGTTTAAGTAATGTTCAAGCACCACTCAATATAAAATTAGCATTTATATTAAACTAGAATACTTTGAATCTGCTTGACACTGGTACAGATATCAAGCAAGAGAGTTGCGAAAATGATATTTGATCCAATGGCACTTTAAGCAATCAGGTGGCTCAACTCACTATATTTACTGGCTGAAAATGGCATAAAAAATAGGCATCATATTACTAGAGAGAACCAGTGGCGTAACAGGCGGGGGGGGGGGGCAGGGGGGGCAAGTTGCCCCCCCCCCCTGGCGGATTTCACCGGGAAAATAAAAGAAAAACGGGAAAAAGAAAAAGAGGGAGAAAGAAAGAAAGGGAAAGGGGAAGGAAAGGGGAAAAGGAAAGGAGGAAAAGGAATGGGAAAAGTGAAAAGAAAACGAAGAATTTTTTTTATGGAAAAGGAAGGAAAGCGGGAAAATGTACGAAAGAAGATCATTTAAGAACAAATCATTCCGAAATAGCACGATGGGAAATTAATTAAAAGATTACAAAATGGCAAACAATAGCGGGAAACGAAAGTAGAATGTAATTAGTCAAAAGCTAAATTGGAAAACAAAGAAAAGGGACAAGAAAAAAATTATAACACGACAAGGCTGCCGATGATTTAAATTAAAGAGCGGGAAGAAAGATGGACTGCATACAACATTGTGCTATAAGCTTGCTAAATTTTATGCAAATAAGCTATCGGGGCTTTGCCCCAGACCCCACGCAGTAGGGGCTCTTCATTTATAACCTTCAAATGGCAGCTCTATAACGCCCCCGTTCAATCACGTTCAATCACTGGCATACAGGCGCGGGGGGTCTTGGTTCCACACTCAAGAGGAAATAAAAGAAATTATAGGAGACAACGTACAATGAAATGAATGGAAACAATGGAATGTGTTATTTGCTGAATCTAATGGAAAAATCTATCACATAATTAGAATTTAATTTCAATAGGCAATTTTTTTTCCTGCTCGCTTTGCACGCTGGCGACTTTTTACAAATTTTCCCACATTGCTATGTTTTGCCCCCTCAAAATATTTGGTTCATCACGAAACTGGGTTGAATAAATGTGTTGTGTAAAAGTTATATTCTGTATATGCCCGCGATTTGATTAAAATAGCGGCAATCTGCGAAGTTTAAATGGCTTTGATATCAAGAAGCACTGCGTATGGAGGGGTTGGGCCATGGCCCCAAAAAGTTCTACAAACAAGAAACAAAAAATGAGGAAAGAAAAGCAACGGAAAAGTGTAGGATATGATTTTATTTACTGAATATAATGTCAAAAAATAGCTCAAAGTTAGATTCTCATGAAAAGGTGATTTTTTTCTCGCTCGCTTCGCTCGCTCGGGACTTATATAAAGCAGCTTTTTAGCACATGTGCTATACTGCGCCTCTCGTTTTTTATTCTTCACGCTACTGCCGCAAAGAATCCTGTTCACAGTGGCGTACGTACAGAGCACAAAAAAGGAATCTAAAGAGAGAAGAGTGAAATATATTATTCTCTGGATATCATGTCGAAATCTATCACAAAATTTGATTTTTATATCAAAAAGGTCAAAATTTTTGCTCGCTCGCTTCGCTCGCAACTTTTTTTGAAAGATAAATTCTGCCCGATACGCAATATGGCTGGCCTTCTAAAAATAGTCTCCTCATTACACCATTACGCCTGTTCATACCATATGACCGGGAAATTTTTGGCTCTTGCCCCCCCCCCCCCCCCTGGCCACCGACCCCTGTTACGCCGCTGGAGAGAATAGAAGGCTCAGAATAATGTCTACAATTTCTTTTTTATATACTGTATCCCTTAAGCATTGCCTCTTAATGTTCTCTTTAAACATGGCTATGATTGCACTAACCGTGCAAATTCGTTGATGACTCCACTGAAGGGACACAGATAAAATACAATTGAGATAAGACACACTGTAGTCTAAGAGGAATCTCAGATTATCCTTCATGTACCAAAAACTATGACCTAAAATTAACATGGTATACCTCTGTACAAAGTAAATGGTTAAGAATTTGATGGACAGTAGAAAGTCACAGTTTGCCCGGTAACACAACTTTCACCAAATAGAGTAGTACAAAGTTAATTGATCAGCATTACCATAATTGTGTTAAAACGAGAGAAAAACGTATGCTCTACAACACTTCACCTGTCACGTCCATTAATGCTTTAAACAGTACGTGTATTACATGTATAAGTTAAAGTTAGGTAGGTCTATGCAGGAGCACGATAAGATTGTTCTTACTGAAAGACGAATTCAGCAAAGCCATGAAATGAACAATTACCGATGTCCTACAGTGTGGCTTGGCTGAGACCTACCCGCGACGAATCAGTCGTTAACAATTAAAAAAAGGTAGACACCTGGCGAAAAAAAATCTAAGAGTATATACTCATTTTTGATTACCCCTTTAATGATCTGCCGAAAAGTGCGTTATAAAGGTTGTTATCTTTATTTTTAAAATAGATTTCCATCGAAATTGAACAGAAACGATGAGAAAGGTTGCCAAGTTTCCAAGCTTTGCATATATAGGTGCTGGAAGAAAGGAGGTATTGGGAATTTAAAAGGGAGCTATAAAACATGGTATCTGACCTTTACCCACAATATCTATCAAATGTTTATTCTTTGGAGAATAATATTCCATAATCCCTTCTTCCCACCATCTACCACCATATTCGCTCTACCAGTATTGGCGATTGTTTTAATTAGGACATGGCAAGTGGTTTATTTCGTCTATGGCATAATATCTGACAAAAGTATCTAGCAAATTCATGGTTTTATGGTTAGGAAAAACTCGAAAATGAAGACAAAAAAGTAACACAATTTTTGTTTATTTGTACATCAGGCAATAATTCATATAAATACAACCCCTGCCCATTTAACTGGGAATGATCTCAAATTCAAAACGATATGAAGTCTATTATTAAACAAGACCAATCTGAAAACACGCTATTAAACGACTATGAATATCATTGATACTCTGATAAGATTTCTGAAATTCTGAGAAGGTAAATTATAAATAACCATGATTTATTCAATATCCAAGTGTAGGTCATTTATGGTAATTACAACACTATCTGAGTACAAAATCTATCTTCATATGGAATTCTCATAATCAAATTATTGTTTATCAGTATTACTTGACATGAAAACACTTTGTTTGTTGTGTTGTCGAAAACTTCGAGAACGCAGGGCATGGTATTGCTGCATGGTTTACAATAAATCTATCATTCATAAAATCATGAATTCTGGAAAGACTGAAGAGTCATCATGTGGACAACAATAATAGATTTAAAGAGAAGGTCCTTGGTATATATAATACAGATAATGGTCAATAGGGTGGGTGAAAGATAGAAAGAAAGAGCTATTCGCACACTTGTTTGATAATGACAAGTCACATCAACGAAATCAAATCTAGACCGAACGGAGCTATTACATCATTTCGAATGTCATATCGTTGGCTGGTCGGATTTGGTCCCTGTGGTGTGACTGCAGCAGTAGAATAGCCGCCTACATCTCGAGAAGGCCTAATCCTTTTGATGAGACGGCGCCATCTTGGAAGTTGGAAAGTTGATTTTATTAGAGCGGTTGATTCGCTTGCAGTAACTTGATTTAAAGGTGTACGATGGTTGAACGATGTAATAAACGGGTAAATGTTTTCTAAACACTTCAGTGAATTATGAATTAAAGGGTGAGAATTAATTACGTTAAATTGCAATTCGATACACAGATGGTTCAGAGCACACAGCAAGGGTCTATTATTTCACATCGTATAGTGACGTTTTAGGATTCACGACCCTTTTGCAATATACACTGTATACTTATATGGATGCTCCCTTAAACATTATACCACATAAAATGTTTCTTAAGGATTTTTTTGGTATTTTGTTGTATTCCAAACTTAGTGATACCGTATCCGCTCGGATGAAATCATTATTAATATTTCATGATATATTTCTTAAGTTGCATAACGGGTGAATGGACATACTTATTTGCTTAAATAAATATACGCTTTACATTTCATAAACGTTTACAATTCTTTGATATTTTAAATGAATACACAGACCCCTGCATCTCTTTCTCAAGAAATAAAATAGCGACGTTGATGTCTTTCTTAGTTGATGCAGTGAAATGGTGATTAAGTTTTAATCTCAATTTTATGTGTGTAACTGGTGAGAAAAAAGTTTTTTTTTTCTTTTGAGCATTTGGAAAAAAAGATGGAATCTGAAATGTTTGCATGATTGTTCATGTTTAATTTGATGAGTTAAACTTTTCATGCCAAATTTATAATGTTTTTTTATCAATGAATCTAAAATACTTATGACTGTTTTTTAGGTTACCAGCATTGATGAAATACAAGGATATATAAAATACGCTGAAATATGAAAATGAATCATTTCCGCTATGATAATGTTACAGTTACATATAGCTATGTATTTTCAGAATAGAGATGTCATTGTTCAGATCCCAGTAGTGTAATAGTATGTGTCGATGTCCTCGTTCTGCTTCAAAATATTACAAATTATTTTAATCGATTCATAAAAATGAATGATTTGTATTGTAAATAATACTATATTCGTGCTTGACCATTGGTTATCAATGAGCAGGCACTTTAAGAGTTGCAATCTTTGTCCATTGACTAAGTACTGAACTTGGCTATTCGTGCTCATGTGTTTTGTTGCCTGAAAGGGTTTATATTCCCTATCAGATAGTCTGTAAAGTTTATTTGGCGAAATGTTGTGTAAATAGCTTGTAAAAAGTCGGAATTCTTTATCAGAGCCAGAAAACCTTGATTTATTTAAGACGTAGATAGTGGAAATCAATTCTGATGTAGATTAGTTTCATAGTTGAAAAATATTTTATTGGGAAGGAAATTTGTAATGTTAGTTCAACTTGAAAATGAAAAGTCTTTTAAGTAAATTTGAATTATTCATGTATGAAAGATATGTTGTATCTCAAGAAAATTTAAGATAAGGGATTATTTTAAATGAAACCAACAAAATTTTATTCCATTTTCTAGGATCGTAAAAGGTGGTTGAATATTCAAACGCCTGTTTTAACTTGTCCCTGCTTTGTTCTTAGATGTAAAAATCTAGGTTTCCCTTGAAAAGATCTTAATTAAAGTTATTGCAATTTTTACATATATGTTATTCCATGATTAATTTGTTCAACTGTTGATGTGAAATATCTTGTGCTTTGTGTTGTTGGTAAACTCTAAAAACAACTTAACTGAAATAACTAGACAAAGGGTCAGCTGTGCATTTTGAGCAATCATAAGTGCAAATATAAATTTGAGGTATTAAATACTTTGAGATAATGGCCCATGAACCTGGGATGGTATGAAGAGTGTCACAAATATAAATCTAGTATATCTGATCATAATTCATTTTACGTAGGACAAAAAGATTGTGTTCCATTATTAGATTAGACAAGAAAATTGTCAAAATTATCAAAAATAGAGCTTCAATCCGCTGGCTCTTTCTTCGAGATTACAAAAAAGAGTGTAGCAAGCTTACCCGGCGGTTTAGATGTGGGTGTAGTGTGGTTTAAAGGTGAGAGTGGGTGTAAGTTTGTGAATCGTAATGAGTTTTTCAGATTTTTTTTTTCACTGAGGAAATAAGCATATGACTCTTATGAAATTCACTTCTTGGAAATAACACCACACGATTACGAAATTCGTTCTCGCTATTTGTCTCATCTGTATTGACATTTAGATGTAGAAGGTAAGGAGAGAGAGGGGAAGGAAGAATAAAAAAAGAGAGGCAGGAGAAAGGGTGAGGGAAAACCTGTGGAAGGGGAGAAATAAAGAGTGAAAGAAACTAACACCAGACACACACACACACATTTGTATATATATATATATATATATATATATATATATATATATATATATATATATATATATATATATATATATATATATATACTTACCCGGGCATATTCACAAGTATTGAGAGAGACTGAGGGAGAGAAAGACAGATACATTAATTAGAAGCAACAATTTCCGCGAAATTATTTCACCTATTTTCATTAATATTTGTGATAAAATTTGAGTATGAAAGACGGTTATCAACATAAAATTCTTTACAAAATATGACCATAGTTAATGAAATAATTTGTTCAATATATACAAATTGATCGATTTTGACCAATCCTTTATAAAGTATACATTTGTTTTGGACTTAACACGTAAAAAAATGGTTTGAGGAAATAATGAGGCATGTATATCACAAACCTTCCCCAGCATCTATATGTGGGACGCAAATGTCGTCTCCACTCAAAACATACGTAGGCAATTTGACATGTGGAAATCAACTTAAACTATTTGAGAATATAATTAAGGAATAGAATTAGAGCCAAGATGGAGGCGAAATGATGACTTGGTTCTCTTATCAAAGAATGTGCCTGTAGGGAAACATCTTCTTCATGTTCCTAATTGGGCAAGATAATAGACCGGAGACAGGGCCATTAACACTCAATTATGACTCTTAGAGCGTAAAGGTGAACTCAAAGTACTTTTTAGCTCCTGTGACAATCATCCTATGTTAAACATTGTTATTCTGAAGTGTTTGTTGATTAAAGTGAGCGCGTGTTTTTGTGTGAGTGCCTTAATGATGTAGGGGATGCTTCTCACAGCGCCAAACACGTTTGTCGATGTCCTATTGTTTAAAGAATACAATAAAATAATCAGCAACAAACAAGCCGAGTCCTACCCTCCAATTACGTGAAATTGCAATGTTCAATAATGCTAAAGAACCTTAGGTAATTGAAAGAGTTCCAAATATGCCTTAGTATGAGAGTTAAGAGCTTCAACATTCTATGTACAATACATTTGCGCGGGCGCAAGTGATTGGAATTAATGTTCAATTGCAAGGAAACTCTTTCCCCTTAATGTACAAATAGGATGACAAGTAAATATATTTTTTTTACTGAATAGTGGATTTTCTGTTATTCACTAAATTTATTGAAATGATGAGAATAGTTTCCCCAATGTGAGAAAGTACAGGTTGTTAATTAAAGGGTAATTTTTTAAGAGAAATAAAATAAGTATTTCGTTCTGTGAAATTATATTGCAATACCTGAGAGTAGGAACCCTTTTAATTAGAAATACCCCCCACCCCCCCCCCCCCCCCGCATGATTTACGCACAGGACACGTTTAAGCCAGTCTATTTAGAACATTCGTGGGCAGTTTCGACAATATGCAGACTTTATATTCTTCTATAAGAAAGAAAAAAGACACGGATATGGAGTTATCAATATCATCCAGAGACTGAAAACAATCTCATTTCTGCTTGGTCGGTTGGTCCCAAGACTGAAGTGAACGAGGAAAATTCAGCGTGTTTATGCCTTCAAGATAGTCCTCAAAAGTCAGGTAAATATACATTGTCAACCTCTGAATTCCTGTCTATGTGAATACTTGGAATACTTCAATCAACACTTCCACTGGGGTTAGTCCTGTATATAACCAGAAAAAAATTCATGGCAAAACTATCTCCTGTCTATCTCTATTGACTTGGCAGTGACGTCATAATTTCATTTGACTTCATATACTACGTCATGTATAGCTAAGGATTGGTACAATAACAAATATTTTTTTCTTCCACTTACAGAAAATATTCTTATTTTTTCCATTTTTCCTAAGGGTAGAGGAAGTTCAAACACATGTAGGGGAAGACTTTTATGCCTAAAACATATTCTTTACATGTTGGATAACAGTCATAAACATTAAAATTGTGGATAAAACGTACTTTGATATGACTGAGTAGAATCTCTTCAATATATTTCATTAATCATGACATTTGTTTTGCTTTTTTTATCAACGGAAGGTCTCAAAAACGTTAGGAAAAGGATATTGATTTCTGTTGATTTGAAATAGACAGAATAATTCTGTTCTCGAGCAGAGGCAGGGAAGTCTATAGGAACATTAAAACTATACTATGCCTTTCATATTGATTGAGTCTAGAACGTTTCCAAATGTATTAATGTATATATATATATATATATATATATATAAATGTGTGTGTGTGGGGTGTGTGAGGATGTGCATAGGGAGGGTGCGTGTGTTTCCAAATATGTGTGTGTGACTGTGATTTTACCAATGAGATGGTTGAATTTCACGAATTTAGTTAATTAAAAAAAAAAGGAATATAAAAACAAATTGAGGATTTACGTGGATGATTACATAAAAATAATAAAAAAATTATGCAGTTTGTGAAACCCCAATGGACTTAGCCAGATTTTCATTAAAAAAAAAATCATGAAGCTTTAGATTTTATATTATGTCTGAGCATGTTTACCCCCAACATTCTACTAACTGATCGCTCCCTCCTATAGTCTTGTCAATCATCACCCTTATTTAGTGGAATCCATCCTTGATGCAGTGTTTCTTCTTCACGTTCTAGGTTTATTCCCACGCCTCATTAAGCCATGTCATTCAGACGAACCCACACGCTCCCCGTCGTCAACCCCCGCTCCGCTCTTTTAAAACTATTCTTCTGGCTTGATTAATGTAATCCACACATCATCTCACTTTAAACCCTCGCATATCAGTGGCAGCTGAGAAACAAAACCGAATGCAACATCACCGTTCCTGCTGTTCGTGCATCTCCAGTCGACTAGAGGCTCGGGTTAGATCTCACCAGTGTCAGCTTACTTCATTAAAGAAAGCCATCCCGTGTCGTTGCACTTTCGTCATCACTGCCTCTCAATCAGGCCATATGGAGAGTGTAATTAAAGTTTATTTATTTTTTCAATGTAATGTATATTCAAGATCTAGCCATTATGCTGTACAGCATTAATTTTGCTTTTTATGTTCCATGAAGATGTTCCTGTAAAAAAAAACCCAAAAGTAATTTTCAGGGAGAGCCCCTTTACAGATAAGATAAGCAATGTGGGCAATGTGTATGATTGGCTGTCCCTGAGAGGGTGCATCTCCACACATATAAACACACAAGTGAAACTCGATCTAAAAAACTGAAAAGTCCACTTCTTTTGACCAATTTCTAAAATTGAATTCGTGATTATATCAGCCAACCTTCAGCGACAACAATATGATATTCTCTACCTATCCACAATTTCATTGACTTGATATTTTTCTAAATTGTGGTTTATACATGAAAAGATCACTTTTCTCCCCAGTGACGATGTATAGCTAATATTTCGTATGATTGAGTAGTGAACATGATAGCCCTTTTCTGAAATTCAGTTATTTTACAGAAAGTGTTAATGTTTGTGGGTTTGTCCCTTGTTTTTAAAATTTTCAAGTTTCATGCCTGTCGTTTCAATTATGCATCGTGTTTCTTGTACGCCAGGAACTTGCATTGAAATGGCTCCTTCAGGTCTTTACAATTCATAAAACAGTCTTCTTCTTCAGGCACCTCGTACCCAGCTATACATAGGCTTAAACATGAAATGGCTCATGACTATAACATAAGACAAAGAGTTCATTGAACTCTGAGGCGGAGTTTATAACTTGTATCTTTTCCCCAAGCAGAGAACAAACCTGTCACCATTCGTAATTTTCGATAGCCCAAAAAGCGCATCGGCAGTTGCAAAGGATAATCAATGTTGACGACACTTCCGATGGCATTATGACATAGTGCAATGACGCTCTTAAAACTGTAATCCTTGAAATAACTGTTAACTGAAAATCTTCAGTTTTTCTATATGAAAAGTTGACGAAATTACATAATTTTATACATGTATATATGATATTTATTTACTTATCTTAACCATTAGACCTATGGTGATTATTTTAATCTTCATAGTCATAATCCTTTTCATCTGTCCATCATTTTGATATTAGTGTCTTTGTCATTTTTATAGATAATAATCGTCATCATTGGAAGCACCATCTTCACAACCACCACCAGCATCATCCTTTATCATCATCACCACTACCACCATCACTAGCATCACCATTGTCTTATCATAACCATCATTTATAATACATCATTTTAACCATCATTATCATCTACAGCACCAGCATCCTCCTCCTCCTCATCTACCCCCTCTTCCTCCCCCTCCTTATCCTTTTCATCACACTCCCCATTCCCCCTCCTCCTCCTCCTCCTCTTACTCATCATCACCACCACCACTACCGCCACCACCATCATCATCATTTTGTGTGAACATAATCATTGTTTATGATTTTCATTGTAATCATAATCACCATCATCCTCATTTGTTACTACGTATACCAGTTGTTTAAATAATAAGATCTTATGACATTGCAAATGCAAACTGTAAACATTAAAATTATGTATTTTACAAGCCTAGAGAAACTATTATCCCCCAGCTTTTAACGAATGTCATTGTTCAAATGCCGCTTAACTCTTATATCATAGCATACATGTTTCTTAATGAAATAACATCAGAACATAGGAATGCTAAGAGTAAATGCGATCATGAAATTGTAACTTGATGAATATCGCATCAATTTTGATACGTTCACAGTACATGTAAGTGATGTACTTATTTTGATTTAATCAAAACAATAAAGGATATACGCATTATACACTGTCGTACAATCAAGACAACCCATCGAACTTGTATTATAATCATAACATCGTGATATGCGTGAGACATTTTGTTAAATGAAATAAGCCAGAGAAACCAAAAATGTACCGGAAGTTACAGTTCTGTCTTGATGTCCAGAGTCGAGATTTTTTCTCGCAACGGTACAGCTGAGTAGGAGCTGACGTAAATATTTGAAGTCCAATTACGCAGTCATGTACACAATTTCTCTTGGCATATTCTTCCATCATTATATGACATCTTTATACAATCAGGATTTCGATACACAAAATTAATCAACTTAAGTGACTAATTTGACAATTGCAATCAAATATTTGAGCCGGAACAGTCGGGTAGTTTCAGTCTAAATTATTATTTTGTGAATTTTCAAGTCTACGGAAGGGGAGGTTCATATAGAAATTTAAAAAGATGTGATCACCGACAAAAATGTTGATCTTTAAGTCCATTAAGGGTATCAGTGTTTTTGTACCCAACACTTCGGAAGCGTTTAATCAAAATATACTAAATGCCCATTATAATAGCGTCGGTAGTGTATCATGCAATAGCGAAATGAGCCAAAAATGTAACGGGGGTAGACATGCCATATACTCAATATTTTGAAGAGCGAGAAAAATGTGACACTTTTAATACGAAAATTTATTCTTTAGATAGATTTTGACATTTTCAGAAAATATTAACACATTTCAGCATTTGTTCTTAACCTATTCTATAATTTTTTTTGGGAGGGGGGAATGGCCCCCAATTGTTGTACACCTACTATGATATCATGTCATTGCATTATAATGAGAATGCACAACCAGTCATTGCGATAACGCAATTCCCTCTGCTTCTTTAAATACAGCACAGTTTGTTGGCATAAAATTAAACACACGCTTCAAAAACTTCTTAGTCAGATTAACTCGGACAGTTATTGTTGCAGGTCATATCCGATCTCGAATAATGTTGAATAAAATTGACTCAATATGGTAATAGTAACTTATTTCCGGTGCCATAATATCCTCGCCGGTTCATTCTTTTAAGCAGGATCAGAGACTCATTCGGACTATTTAAGATCATTTTGACAAGGAATTTTAAGAGTGCAGTTCTTAATCATCGGAAGTAATAGTTTTAAAATCACAAGTTTTAACCATATACGAAATCGTAACAAAAATCGGTTATGAGGGGGAAAATGATTAATGATTGTTTGCGAGGACGAAGTAAATGGCTTTCTTAGATTGAAATAGAGAAATGAAATTGCCAAAGCTTAGCTGATATAACAGATAATGTGATTATGGCTGGGCTATCAGTCAATTATTAGGAGTAAACACTTGAGACGTCATTGATTTCGGCGGTAACATTCAAGACAGTGGTGGATCGGGTTCACTCCGCCTTCATGGTATTTGACCATGGATAGAAACCGTCTTTTGTAGTGAATTTTATCGGTATTTATCCACCCGCCATTTAACGACGCCAATCGATGCATCCAATATAATAGTCGATAATGCGGGGAGAATGATACATGTAATGTATATTTGGTAAAGTGACTTCTTTTTTCCAAGATTTTCCACACCATTGAGAGCACGCCGGTATAAAATGACAAAAGACTACTTTAGTGGCAGAGAATAATACGGAATAGGAATAAGCTGTGCCTTGAATATCAACCTATTCTTTTCTAAACGTTCCACCCCATTTTCTATGTTCATTCTATGTTCAGGGATTCTATTTATACTCTCAATTATCTATTTATCTACAAAAAAATAAATTATGAAGTGTGTATGCAAAGTCTATTTCAACTGTTCTTCTACAAATTTAAAGGATGGTTTCAGACATTAACATAATCATTATTAATTGACAATCATCAATCATTCTTATCTTACTTTCAACTTCCTGAAAATTCATTGATAGTTTCATATAATTATTTTTCTCTTCAATTCATTCAGTATACTACCTACCATTCATATTTCAGGGGAAAAAAACAGTGGCGAGTATGAATTGATTTATCATGTGAGCTTAATGACCAATACCTCTTAGGTTGTGATTTTTAAATGTTAAACAAAATGTTACTGTATTGTGAGAGAATCATGATAAAAATGAGGACGATCCATCCAAGAATATTGATAAAATTGTTTATGATATTTTAGATCAACCTGACATCAGAGTAAAATTTAGACATAAAATTATGAAAATTTATGATAAAATTTAAAGCTATTCTAGCAGATTTAGAGCTTGAGGGGGATGACATGACCTAAAAATAAAGCATATTGAGCTTTTATTAGCCGATCCAATCATTGATTAATTTTGTCAGAACTTAAGAACAGTCAATAAAATAGAATAGCGTTTTGCTAATTCGAATGGCTTGATTTGGAATGATCAGGGTTTCATATTGATTGAAATTTATCATATATTGAATCTAACCAAAATTTATTAGCAGACTTCAAACCGTCAAAAAATATTGCCTTTCCCGCTTTACTATCATAATGATGGTAAAGAAAATAAATGCGCATCCCTGTCTGTCATAATTAACACTTTTGGCGCTCTATTATCATTATCGTGCCATGGCATTACACCATAAATACAATGAAGGTGTTTGAATCATATATGAGTCTACGCACAACAGGTGTTTTATCACGAGATAAATTAATTTTTAGTAAAATAAGAACAAAGGGCTATACATTTCACCCTATGACAGATGAGGTCACTTAAGAATATGCATTTACGTGGTATACATAAATACGACGATGAATGAAGAGGATCTTAAGAGTATCATAAACGGTAATTGATTAAATAATCAGGTTCGGAACGTGTATAGTTTTAAAATTTGTAATTCCCCCTATTTCATTTAGATCCATACATTGTTATCACATAGGTTGAGACAAATGAATTGCTTGAAGTATTGAAATTTTTTTTTTATCTTAAAGAGTCATTTTCTTCATTTAAAACGTTTTATCAGTATGTACACGTATATAGAGACGAAATATCCAAGGCCTTTTCTTAGATTAGACAGTGTTGTTCATTTCAAATTATATTTTACTTTTACATGTGTTAATTTTGGAGAACCTATACACTATTCATTCTGTAATTGCCAATGAATAGAATACAAAAAGAGTCAGTTTCTCTAAAGATATCTACTCCGACATTTCGACAGAGAATACCCCAAGGTGATTTCGATTGATGCGATGAAAGCGGGCCAATAAACGAACGGATTTACCGATAATCTTCACAAAGCAGATAGCGCATCAAGAAATTTCCTCCATTAAGGGACATTCAGACAACAATGAATAAGCTAAAATTATTCCATATCATGTAGCATTAAGCACATAAAAGAAGAACATATGTGTATACAAATGGCAGAGTCTTTCACGAATATATAGAGAACAAAAGTGTTTTCCTTCATACCGCTCGCAAAAACCATGACATCGATTTACACCAATTACAGGGCTTTTTTTGACAGATGCGGTATTTTGCCACCATATTGCGCATTACCTGCGGTATAATGCTTTATATACACGAATAGGCTGTGATACTTACCTCAAGAAAGAAATATTTGGCAGGAAAAAAATATATAAAAATAAACAGCTCATTTTGGTGTATGAAATTTCCATTCAGTGCCTCTTTTGAATATATAGCAGCTGTGAAATACAACCGGTTGTATCCCAGTGGCGTAAAAGTATGTATGTTACTTCTGATTTAAAATGCAGAGACATCGAAATTGGCTATTAATGAAAGACAATCCGATGAAAAATTATAATTTTCAATGATGCACATTGAAAAGGTGAATATTTTGCACCCTCTAATACAACATTTGGCGATCCCCCTACAATATATGAGGCCTGTTTAGTCGTCAGAAAATTCCAGATATATGGTTCTTTTTCAGAATAACCATTGATTTTTATTTTTTCTTCATAGTTTGGTAAGAAACATGTGGTAATGTGTGTGCGTTTGATTCCTTTACACTTTATTACAATAATTTTTTTTAGCATGATGACTTCATAAAGTGCTGTTGCTAACGACTTTGCAGGGTGATCCAATAACGCAATGTTTCAATGCATTCTATTTTTTTTTAATGAAGTTCTGAGGCACATAGAATATAACTTTACAATAGAATGAAAGAATTATAACATTTTAATGAATGAAAGTTTCGAAGTGAACCCACTTCATCTTTAATCTGTATATTTGACAGAGAGTCATCGGTATTTAATTTTTTTTTATTAATAGTGATAATAGTGATAATAATATAGAACAGATAAAGCGCTTTATGCAGAAGTTTCAAATTGCCTTTTCCTGATGTACTTTATCAAGGCTACCTGATATTGATAAAAATTAAGATCAGAAATGTTAAAAGTATTTACATGATTATAATTTCTAAAAAAAAAAAACGGTTGTATTTTATACTCAATTTTCTGGGAGCAATGTGTGAGCACAGAGAGCAAAAAAGGAAAAAAGAAAGAAAAAGAAACAACACAAAAAAATAACCAATATTCACAAACATTATACTTTTCCCGATTTGAGCGCTAGCTTTAGTATCTGTTTGAATCCATAAAGAGTTTCTTAATTTCCTTCAGAGAGTATAAAAATCATTACAAAATATAAAGGATAGAATAAAGTAGAGCCCCACGATTCGCCATTTGAGATTGATATAGCCGAGGCTATATGTCCCCTAGAGCGACTCGGCCAAATAGCAGAAATGTACATCGTGCCCTAAAAGAAGGGCGAAATTCATAAATGCTTGAGTAAACAACTAAACACAAAACACAAACACACATGTATTGCAAATGAATCTGAAGAACACACATTCACACACCCTTATATATATATATATATATATATATATATATATATATGTATATATACATATATATATATATAGAGAGAGAGAGAATTAAATTTATGTAAAGGAATACATACACATATGTATATATATGTACACACACACACACACACATATATATATATATTGTGAAAGAAATGGATGAAGAGAACAATGGTAGGCGTAGCTTAAATCAAGGTTCCCCAGAGCTATTTACCCTTTGGAAAAATTGGTGATGCCGAAAAAATGCCTCTGCCGGGAATCGAACACGGGCCCCCAGCTTTGAACGCATGTGCCTTAACCACTAGACCACAGAGACGGGTTAGTGACTAGGGCGACCCCGATCCGATTGACCGTCAGATAGACAGATTTTCGACACTATACCAATTATAATTTTCTTTGTCGGGTGTAGGTGGGTTTTGAATAATGACAAGCCGCCATGCCTCAGCTGGATCAAAGCTATTGCTTTGATACAGTACACGTATGGGAGAAAGTATACAAATGTGTGAAATTATACATGTACAACAGCTTTGGCAACTCTTTATATATATATATGTGTGTGTGTGTGTATATATATTCCTTTACATAAATTTAATTCAGGACTTGAGATCAGTTAATTCTTGGAAATTACGAAGCAGTCGTGAGAGTATATAAAGAATGATGAGTTTTATTTTTAAAAAAGTTTGAAAAGCTTCTGCTACAAAATAATGTAACAGTACATACCTAAACATATTTACATATACCTGTTGAAAATGTTGCCATATATTGAAATTGCAAACTCAAGGAGATATAAGTAATTCTAAAACCTCTCAAATTAGTTTTAGTTATGCATAATTATGTATATTACTTTATCTGCTATTAATATTATTTTATTGATTCGGAACACTATGTTTTTAAAACAACTATAACAATATTTTTGGTTCCGTCGAAAATATGAATTATTAATTTCTTCCTCCCAAGATATGTCTTTAATTATTTAACTGCTTGCCTATCATTTTTTTTTTCAAATACAATTTAACATAAATTATTACTATTCTATATTTTACTTTAATTTTTATTTGGACATTTACTGCTTTGGTTACATTACACTAAAAATAGGATTTCTAATGCAGGATATAATGTATATTTGAATAGTTTGATATGGTGGGGCAATGATGTTGAATTTGAGCTTGTGTTGACCTCACAATTCCTTAAGAGTTTAATGGGTAGTGGTTTAATTTACATGATGTCGGGAAATAAAGAAAATGAAAGCTCGCTCAAGGCTCTCTAGGAGTAGAAAGTACACGAACGGAATAAAAGAACGGGAGAGGAAAAGGGGATCTAAGAATTAAGCGACCAATATAAATGTTGATAAAGGAAGATGAAAAATAAAATAAGATAGAATGGGAAAATCGGAAAATGTGCACGGAGAGAGGAGAGTTTTAAAAAAATAATGAGAGTTGAGTGGAGTGCAGTAGTTTGATTTGATTATAAAACGTGAATAGAAAGAAAAAAAGCATAATAATGACGACGACGATGATGATGATGATGCTGGTGGTGATTATGATGATGATGATAATAATATTAATGATGATAATAATAATAATTATAATAAAAATATATATAACCACAATAATGATGATAAAGCTGGGAAGAAAGAGGGGGAGAGATACAGAGGGGGTGGGGGTAGGTGTTGGACAGCAGATCACATATCTGAATAAGAAAGAGCAAACGCACTTATCGAGATGTATAGATAAATTTATATATTATATAGATAGATAAATAAATAAATAGATGGGTGGATAGATACAGCTAATACGAAAAGTTGGGAGTTATCAGAAGAAATTATTGTTTTAATAATAACACCTTTCTTATTAGGAGATAATTGTACTTAAATCAGATGCATTTAACATACCCTAATCACAAAGTAAATAAAGATTTGAAGAACAAAAATCTGACAAACGGAGATAGATGTCTTGAACTTTGCTCTACAATCTATATTAGATATGAACATCTTACTTGTGTTTCAAACTCTGTATTGGCATTAGTCTGAATGGGGCTCTGGCTGAGGCATCAAAGTGAACATAAACTAACTTACCAAAAAGCAACGTAAACCGGGATAAGCAGACATTAATTTTTTATACTCCTCCTCCTTCTTCTTCTTCTTTTTGTTGTTGTTGTTCTTCTTCCTCTTCTTCTTCCTCCTCCTCCTCCTCCTTCTCTTCTTCTTCTTCTTCTCCTCCTCCTTCTTCTTCTTCTTCCTCCTCTTCTTCTTCTTCCTCATCCTCTTCTTCTTCTTCTTCTTCTTTTCCTCTTCTCCTTCTTCTACTTCTTCTTCGGATACTCCCAGTTTTATGTTTCCTTGTAGTCCCGATTATTATCGTTTAATAACTTTTTATCCCCCTTTATTCATTCATTTATCAATTATTCAATTAATTTATTTATTTACTCATTTGTTTATTTATTCTAATTATTTCATTTTATTATTGTCATTATCAATTTATTATTATTATTATCTTCTTTTTTTTTTTTGGGGGGGGGGGAGAATGAATTTGAATATAATCATGCAGTAAAGAGAGAGAGAGAGAGAGAGAGAGACATTACAATGTGCCTTTGTGTATAGTAAGAGAGACCATTGGTCGACACCAATATTGAGTCGCTATACAGTCTATGCAGTTGGAAGACCATGTACACTGTCACTACTATAGGTGTGTGTCTAAGACCCAGAAGTAAACCAACCAAGCACAAATGATATAAATCTTTCGTTTCTTCTTCACCGGTGTGTTGGCTCAGTTGGTAGAGCGTCCGTCTCACAACCGGGAGGTCGGTGATTCAAACTCCGGCCGCGTCAGACCAAAATACGTTGAAAGATGGGAGTTGCTGCTACCCTGTTTGGCGTTCAACGATTAAAGGGATATAGAGCCTCGTCGATCTGGCGCTGCACAGCGGCTGCCGGGCCCACGATCAATTGGGCAAAGCAATTTTTTGGAGTATTTCATTTCATGTCAATTTCGAACAGTAAAATATAGATTTTCATTTTCATTTTTTTCATATCAAGAGTAATGTTTCATTAATTTGAAATGTGAAATTCTTGAAGTGAGAGGATGTTGCGTCGTAATCGGGACTATACAAGGTAACATAATCGAAACACGAAGAAATAGACTAGATTACGGAAAGTGAAGCAGTGAGTCTGACATGTGCTACATTAAAGTAAATTAACTTCGAGTAAGCGTACAGAACCTACCACCTATAATAGTGTGTGAAATTTTCATTGCTCAATCGTAAAGCTCGCTTGAAACTTGCACGCATTGTGGTTCCCGCATAGTTTGCGCATGGGCACGCATGCGGGCCCATGCGCGAATTATGCGTGCCAGCTTGCGGATAGGTGCGTGGCAGTGCGTGAAATGCGTGCCAATTTTTTCAACATGTTGAAAATTTTGGCACGCATGGAGTTATACTTAAACGCATTCTAGGAACATAAAAGTCACCAAAACTTTTTTCAATTTTACAAAGCATTTTCAACCGATTGTTGGATCATTCAAAAGCAATCTTGAAGAATTCTATTTTACATTCAAAGAGAGAATATGAGCGTTGGACACACATACATTGATAAGGGGTCGATTGTTATGATTGATATAATATTAATTCAATACCGTGCCATTTTCTTTGAAAAAAAAATCATTATACCTAGCAGTGCATTAACTAGATTCAATTATTAATAAGGGAACATAAACGGGAACATAAACAATGGCATTTAGTGAAATTCATGTAATATGACATAAGGAATCCGATGGGGGTTATCACACTACGAGTCACAAAATAAAAAAAATGAAAATTCACAAACTCTCTTATTACTTACATGCAGGGTTCTTTCAAACCTTCATTTTCATCCATCCATTAACGCTTCCCTCATTGTTCTTCATTTATTAAACCCTAATACATCAGTGTAGGCTTCCCTTACCAGTATTTTGTCTGCAGACGTTAGTCCTGGTTGGGATATACATTTACACAGGATCCAGCCTTGACATTAATTGTCTATTCTATATCATTATACTGCGCATGATAGCAATATATAATGATTTACATCAATGGATCCTAAGCACTGACTCTAAATAAGTCATTATATCCAACTACATCCTGTCAAGCACAAAAAAAGTGATAAGTGAGACATTCATGCCTCGTAAATTTTAGACGTTATTAATCTTTCGATTACTCTAAAAGTGTGACCTACATCCGCCTTGTGTGTTGCATTGTCAATTAACTCTTTCTTCTGCGTCTCAATTTACCTTTCTACTCAGATACAAAATGTGATGCCACTAATAGAGATCATCGGGGCAAGAATGGATACCTAAGTATAGCTCGGAAAAATTACCCCCAATATGGTCACAGTTCATCGACCCTAAATGACCTTTGACATTGATCATGTAACCTAAATCTCTTGCAAGACAATCAGTGAAATCTGATTACCCTTAATGTTCAAGTTTCACGAACAAAGTCCATAAACTTTTCTTAGTTATGATGACATTTCAAAAACTTAACTTTGGTAAAGATTTCAATATTGACGACGCCACCGTCGGAAAAGCGGCGCTTATATTCTCACTCTGCTATGCAGGCGAGACAAGAAACGAGTACACCAAGCAACAAACCTCCAGATAATCTATATACAATGAGAGAAAGTGAGAGAGGAGGTGAAAAGGGAAGAGAAGAGAGAGCAGAATAATATCAGAACAAATTTTCGAGAGACATTCATGAATAGTACACCATGGGTGTCGGTCGGGGGGTGGGGAAGGAGGAATATTTTCCCTGATATTTTGGGTGAGGGATGACCTGTGTTATTATCCCCTAATAATTCAAGGTCGAGCATCATAATATTTCAATATGTTGAATTATATGACAGATTATATTTATCATAATCATAATTATTGTTTTATTGTTATTACTATTAATTAGGATTATACTCATAATAGACGTATGATGATTATCATGATGATTGTGTTATTGTATTTTTTAAATCGTATTTACGCATAATGATCATAAGTATTGTTTCGCTCATAATTTTCTTATGATTATTGCTATTGAATGAGACCATACGTTTCGGAAACTGTCTGACAAGTTGTCAGATCTGACAATTTTCCTTGATATTGATTGGCTAAAAAGCACTGTTACTCTGGAAACTGTCGGATAAAATGGGACTTTTCGGATAAAACATCCGACAATTTCTTTCATGAAACGCTCCCTAGAAATCAATAGAATATCATGTTCATGTTCATAATTATACATGACACTATCTTTTTTAAAGTTACTCCTCCCCGTAAAGAATTACATGTGGCGTACCTCGTTTATTTTCACACCCTTTGAAATATCACATCACTTTTGTTCATTTTCTTTTTTCGGGTTAATGATGTAAAATAAGTGGAGAACAAACAAAAGAAATGAGAAATGTTTAAAAGAGTGTATAAAAGGGATATAATCATGAAAACCGAAAGGGCCCTCAAAATGGTGAATTTTCTAGTCAGTTTTTCAAAGATTTAGTTCACGCTTCGCTCTCGCATTCTTGATAATACTCCTTATAAGTACCCAATCTAGTTGTAGAAATAAGCAGACATTATACTTCTGTTTCAAGGACTACCGCCCCCACTGGCGTATACATACTTGGTGTTGGGGGCCATGGACCCCAAAAAGTTTAATGACAAATAAAGAAGGAGAAAGAAAGAAAGAAAAGAAACATGTGGAATATGATATGTATTTTAAAGAATCACGTCAAAGTCTATCACAAAATGAGAATTTGTATTGTCAATTTTTTTTGCTCGGTCGTTTCGCTCGCTCGCAGCATTTAAAAAAATGAATGTTGCCCTTTACGTCATCACTGGTCCCCTAAAAAAAGAATCGTAATGCTACTGACCCCACCCCCTAACTAACATTTAAAAAATCCCTGGCAGAGAACAATATTTGTGTTAGTCGTTCCCCAACCACGAACACCGATCGACACCCGTCGAGTACACCATGCACATTTTTACATTGTGTTAATTTTTTTTCGCGCTTGACTAGATGCAGAGATAATAGATGATATACGTCAAATTCTGAATAAATTACAATCATAATCAAATTCAAAGAGATATTACTCTGTGATTGATTTTCGTTAAGTTTACATCAAAAACTCCTGCTTTTCTTAAAATCTACTTAGTGTAAGGGTAGACTTTCCCTTTAATCAGTAGCGAAAGAGGAAAAATTGTCAAAAGTAATTCAGTAAATTCTATATTTAGGTTAAGCAGTTTAATAGGTTGATTATCATTCATACAGTATTTCGTGTAGCTCATCTGAGATCCTACTATCTACTCAAGCACAAAAACACCTAATTAAAAAGTGCATGGTGTGCTTTCAACACAAGTCTGTATAAGGACTTTAATCTGTTTCTACTGATTAATCAATAAATCAACGTATCCTTACATTCATTTACCTATATTTCATTCCTCAGTAAACTTGATCTTATTTGTTGCGTAACTGGATGTGTATAATATTGTGCGATCATCTAGATGTTTTCTTTGATCATCAGATGGAACTAATGATACACCCCTGGTAGTCTCGCCTGCATTCTGAAATTCAATATCGCATCGGTGTTGACTTCGTGACACTAATATTGATAAATGGTAAATGATATTCAAGTAAATGCTATACCTGAAAACCGTTATATCCAAATTATGAGAACAAGGAATTAAAATTTCCAAAATTTAGTGAAAAAGCGATTTCTAATTTTTGATCTTTGCCTATGACCTGACATTGCATTCATACATTTTCCGATACTTGATTACTATTATATGTAGCCTAAGTTTTATGGAATAGGAATTTATACTGTAAAAATTGTTTTGAAATCTAAAACATTAGCCTTGTTTAAGTTTTTGATGATACCACAACATGATCCAAGTTAATTGACACCAAATGACATTTGAAGTTAACAATGAATGTTACCAGCATAACTAAATACCTTTTGTCCAAGATTCATGGAATAGGTCCTTACTCTTAAGATTTGACGACGCCGCCTCAGTCGCTACCGCCGTCGTCGCGAAAGCGGTGCCTATGTAGTATGTTTAGCTTCTGCTATTTTTAAGAGACATTAACTTGATTACAGAATGAGCCTTTTACGTCATCGCGCACGCGCAGGACACTTAACTATTCAGACAAATTCTACTCAGAACTCCTCATTCAACTCGAAAATCAACATTTTCAAATAATTGTGTCGGATCACTATTATGTAAGAATGCCATGCAATCGGACAAGTAACAAAACAAATCCATTCAAATGTGAGACGTTCGTGTTAAGTTGGTGGATAACAAAGGCGAAACCAATTCGATTGGGAGTGGGGGGGGGGGGTCATGTGATGTGGTGAAAAATTACATAGGCCTAAGTTCTAAATGGTGGGGGAGCAAAATGGAGAAATGTGAAAATCAATCACGAATGTCCCTTTATTTTTCTTGACTTCTCTCTGTAGTCAATGAGTTTTGTAAATTTGTATGTTCTAAGTTCTGTTTTGGCTCTCCTATGACGCCGTTACTGTCGACAATGGTGGTAAATGGTTGCTGACAAGACCTTGATGGGTCATTCATAAGCGTGATTGGCCTAATAGTAGGAGAGGAGACCCGTAATTTATTCAAACATCGCTAAAATCATCATCATTCATCGAGGCGCAAACGATCCGTTGCACGATCTCGTCTACATGAAGAATTAATACCTAGTGGGGAGGTGATTGTTGGTGTCCAAATAGAATGAGGCCTTCTCTCACGATGAAAAATCCTTCAAAATGTTATTTCAAATACTGTTTATGATTCGATAATTCATAACATTCAAATGTAACTATGAAGTGTAAGATGGAGCCAACTTTCTTTCACTCGAGTGCTCATGTGTTCTATGTGATATGATGGACTTGCACTATAAAGATACGTCAAATCAGTAGGCTAATGATGGGGGGGGGGGGGTGCTTTATCGCCATGAGATAAACCTGCAATTATTTCTAAAAATTGTACTGTTTAATTTATTGTGGATCTTTCTACCGATGAAATATCGAAACACAAAGAATATCTCCATGAATAATGGGAAGGTTAAGTCAGAGATGGACAGTGATGACGAGTCTTTCTTCATTAATGCATGATTGGCAGGCAGAGGTCATTACCAAAGTAAGTGTTCAATTAATGGCCATTAGCTCTCAGAAGAACGACCTTGTCGCTTCATTTCACCAATTCATTTTCATGCGGATGGTCATAAGTTAATGTTGGGGGATGAGAGGGTATTCTAAGTTTGTTATGTGGTTTGAAAATTATTGTTTAGCGATTAGTCACCAACATCAACGTCAACGCAACCACAATACAGACCATTACCACCACCACTACTACTACTACCACCACCACAACCACCACCACTACTACTACTATTACTACTACTACTACTACTACTAATAGTAATATAAAAATTCCCACTACTACCACTATGCTGCTGATGCTAATACTACAAATTCTGTCATGGTTGGCGCCAGGGTATTTAAAACAGTGTGTCAGCAGGGCACATGAGGAGCTACATTTTTAATTGGAAAATAAATTTAGGATATTGTTAAACTCTACCACTCAGATCCTCCTCACTACGACTACCACTTGAACCTGGATAGAGAGTGGCAGTGTCTTTTTGTTCTACAGTGGACGAATTTGAACTTGTGACTCACATTTTGGGGTGTTACATGTATCCATGGAATCACACAAAATGTATCAAACATGATACATTCTCTTCAGATACATGAACAAAATGTAAAATCTAACACTTTGTTGTACGAAGGGGCCAATTACATGAAAGGGCCTTTGCAAGGACCGTCTTTTGCGTCGCCCATTTATCATGATACGCTGTATGAGGTGCCTTTTAACGATAAGTTCTAATCCATTAACATTATTCAACTCGTTTAAAACTGATTTTTATATACTTAAATAAATACATCATTTCGGAGCAATGGTTTTGTTCACTTCAATGGACAGATTAAATATGTTTGCTGATAATTTCATTTAAAAGCGTCACATACAGCGCACCATAAAAAATGGGCGACACAAAAGATGAAGATGAAGACTCTTTCATGTAATTGGCCGATGAATTCTAAAGCAACTTTCAAGACTCTTTCATTTGCTTAACTGGGAATAAGAGGACTGAAAGGGAAAAGACACTGAGCAAGATACCTGCCAAAGACCACAGCTAAATGTTGATCTGATTATTTTCAAAGCACCTTGGTATATATGCCTACATGAGAACACAGGAGGAATGCACTAAAGTGTAGTATACACATATATTTTTCGAAATAATACTTTTATACATCATACATTGATCATAAATTATTGTTCACATTATCACAATAAATCATTCATGAATTTGACCAAAAAAAACATGAATTGCATAAATATTGAACTTCAATGCATATATCAATTCACAAGAATAATTGAAATGTGAATGAGCTTTAAAACAACTTGGGCTTGGTTTCATACATTTTGGTGAATAAAGAAATTACCATGTCCTGTAACTAATATCCCAATATTAACCCATTTGACAGTGAGGCCACTTATATGCAGACTGCGGTCTATGAGATACATAACTAACATGTTTCATATGGGTTATACGAAAGATACCCATCATTGCAACATTCCTTGAAAATTGAAGATCAAGGATTCCATGGAACTTTACCATATACGGCAGTTAACATTATTGTGACTTTATGAATCAGGGCCCATGAGTCCTGTAACTAACCATTAATTATAACTTTATCATCAATGGAAACTACCAATATAATAATTCTCAACATCCAGTTAAGATCAAGGTTTCAATAAAAGTTACCACTGATGGCAAAATCACATCAGCTTACAGGAATGTTTTTGAACATCTAAGGCATAATCAATGCATAAAGAAGTTCTTATACATCTATAAAATATTATTTATTTATACATATTTACAATCTTTATATATAAAAATAATTATCAACATATTTACATGAAAATGCATATGGTATGCAAAAAGTTTTGAGATATCAATTTGGATGGAATCATAACATGGCAAACTTGAATACTTCATTTTGCATACATACATTATACTAGTATTATGTTATGAAAGACACAATGGTTCACATAAATACGTAATCTTTGAACAACATACAGTTCTATCAGTTCTATACAGATCTATCCAAACATGATGAAGGTACAATGACAATCGCAATGAATAAAACTGTCATCAGTGGATTTGCTGAACATTAATTTTCATTGATTTCTAAGAATTAATTGCACATGTAACTGATAAGTGTGGTTATGTGTGTCAAAATGAGAGAATTCATTATTAAACAATTAAATACAGATTGATGATATGAATTGATCACTATTAAACCTCTCCCACAGAATCAAACTTGTTAAATATAAATAATAAACTCGTTTTAGTATAAATTCTCAAGTTAATTTCAATGAAAATAGATTGCTAATATGTTTACTAACTCAGTTCGATTATGACATCACTGACATCTGGAATCATTCATTGCAGCTATGCCTTACTTTAGCGCACATCAAACTTTACATCACAGTAAAAATACCTCCTGATTATCCGAGTGTTCACACATACCACATAAATATGGAATCAAATCATTTGGAAGAAGATACTCTTTCAGGCAATATATAAAGAATATATGTCCATGGCACATCCTTAAATTTTGAATTTTTTGAGGTGTCAAGTTTTTTTCCTTCTTTTTTTGACTCCATGATATATCGTAAATATAAACACAATCTTTAGACACAAGGAATCCTTTATCAAGTTAATAATTTCTAGGTTCTATGAAAAGTCCAAGGACTTTAATCTAGTTTCCCTCGTTTGATCAATTGCTATATCAGTGGATATCAATCAATATCTATCAACAACTGAATGTTTCATAAGGCAAGCTTGTCCATACATTGCTTCCTTTTAAATGACAAAGGTTGTTGTACTTTTTCAATACAAGGTTAGTTAGTTTTCATAGTATCAAGGTTGACACAATGTACAACGGTGTTTATACAATTTTGAACATTGGAAACATTTGATCTTATTTCTTAAACTTTCTTTCCTTCTGTTTGTTCTGTAATTTCATGAACGCTTCTTCGTACAGGATATCATGATAAGGTATTTCAACCAATTAATTAATAAATAAACTTAAAAACTTTTGAATGCACTTCAAAACCTCTTGAAAATGCAGTTTGTTTGGAATAACCTTCAGTTGGTTTGATCAGTATGCATAGAAATTGAATATTTTGCCTAAAATAGACAATCAAGCCTATTCCCCCATTCTCAAGGCACACAAGATTGACTGATTAAAAAAATGAGTATATTACCTCCACAATAAACCTGGGACTATTCTCCTTGATGATATCATCATGAAGACATAACACGCTTTGAGGCTCTTACCAAGGAGCATTTCATATTTTTCATCCAGCAACAAGTTGTCATATCTGATAAATTTGAATTTGATTGGCTGAGAAGCATAGTTCATATGAAATGCTTCCTGACACAAATGATAATTGCACTGAAACCTTGGTAAATATGTAACTGGAAGATGCCTTCTGGAATTCATGAAAATCACCTTCTACACTTAAGGTTTCAGTCTGGCATTGTTTTTCCTGTCGACATCATCATGGGGAACCTCCTAATATCGAGGTACATGTAATGTTCTGATGACCTGCTTGTACTAAAGACCTTGCACTTGTGACCCAGAGATTGGAGGATCTCCTATATCAGCAACAACACATTGCAGAGTACTACTTAATGCCATCATACAGAGGAAACATCACACTTTGGGATTGCCTGATGACATCATAGTGCAGTTAAATCACATTTTGAGGTTGTGTTCTGATGACCTGGATGCTGATCGCATTGAAACCTTGGTTATGTGACCGGGAGATGCATTCTGGGATTGGCGTGGATCATCATCATCATCAATGATGGCAGGAGAGTGTCTGAGTGAAGAGCCAGGTGGTGTATGAGGTGGAGATGGATGGAGTCTTGACTGGGAATCTGGAAATGGGTAGGGGAAAACACACACACACAAAAACAAAAACAAAAACAAATAGATTAAAATATACTGGAATACCCATTTATTGTCTTTATTATAGAGTGTAAGAGGCCATCTCACAAATGTAAAAGAACAAGATGTTGGTTCAATTTGCTGTTTTCTTGATATTTTTCTGAAAACGAAAATTAGAAAGGAAATATATCAAGTATCTAGGTAATCCAAATTTATTGATAATTAAAAAGAACATATGAATGTGTATGAATGATATAGAAAAGGATTCTGTCCAATAAACATTTGCCACACAATGTTGAGGTTTTTTGTGAAGCAACAAAGATTTAACATGCTACTTTCTGATTCAATTATCTAGTTGTGAGAAAACAAATATATAATTCACAAATCCTCTCATGTTAAGTGAAAACCAAGTTGTAGGACAATCATTTACATCACCTAAGAAGGTTGTGGTAAATGTGATATATCTTAAGGATTTTGTTATATCTATCTTTAACAATTTTATAAATAAAAGATACTGGTATTGTAAGTAAAAGAAAAGAGAACAGAGTTAGAAAATACTGTGCAAACAGGAACAATATCAAAATATTTAAAATAGTATATAAGTACATAATGCATTAGAATGTATGCATTATACTTTCAAATGAAATCTAAGACAACTTCTGAAAGGTAGATAATACAGATTGCCCTTTAAAAGTTCCCATTAAGAATATTCATCTTAGACACAAATATTTTGTAGAAATCCATTTGCAGGATATTTTCTCTATCTCTTTTAAAACATTCTGTGGTATAGGTAAAAAATATATGATGATTAACTATTCATCAGAGAAGTACCTCAAACCAAACCCACGCATCTTCCATTGTCACAAGTCACAAACATTTCATAATCTTGGCTTCAAGCCTACCTGGCAGAACCAGCAGGCACCTACACAACAGTTCTTTCACACAGTACCTGCTAAACTTTTTAATAGCACCTCTATTCAAATGTCATTCTATCCCACACACTAGATGATCAATATCTCCCAAACTGCAAATGCTGGCAAAAATTAGACTCGGGCGTGACAGAGAGAAGCATGGTGTAGTCAAGAAGGAAAAAAGAACGGGGAAAAAGACATTCAGTAATCGCTGTAATTGGGCCCCAGAATCGTGAGTGTGCTTGGGCATTCAACAAGCCTCCATCCATCGACACTTCATGAGAGAGGAGAGAAGTGATATGCCCAGTGAATTGCAGAAAAGCATGTTCCTAAACAAAATGACCCATTTTCACAAAGAATGGTTCCAGATCAACAGTCTGTACACAGATGCCTTTTAAACTTACACCGAAGAAAATGTCTATATGCGATCACATCTACATGCTATTACTAAACCAAACTCACTCTATCCAAAAGCTTATTGAAAATCAGAAATATTCTATTATCATAAAAATTCAAGTCGGATATAAAATTGAATTGCATTTTATCATGAATTGAAAGAAACCAATTGTTAAAACTAGAATAATAATTAGATAATAATAACAATCCAAAAAAAAATTGTTTTATGAAAAGAAGAACGTGAAACTGGTCAATGAAAGTGAGAGGAAAATTTAATTAAATTTAATCTTTGAGTTAGTGTGAACACAAATTATACTGTACTTGCTCTGAGTTCACAAATCTCATTTTTATCTTAAAGATTTTTATCTTTTTAAAGATCTTTTATCTTAAAGATTGTTATCATTCATGCTCCCTTAAAGAATTATTGCAAATTATGATGGGTGCATAAAACAGAGATGTTCTATCCATCACTTATGCATACATAATCTTTTCATTTGACAAGATACATTTAAAATCTGACACATTTAAAATGCAAAAATTCCCTCCCTGCTAGTGGATAGAATTAGAAATACCATGACTATTTTTTTTTCATAATGTTTGTTAAAATCAGAGTAGATTTCCTGGAGTGTAACTACATGCAAATAATTAATGTAAACTTAGCTTCATATAAACATTGTCTTTAGTTTCTTAAAGGCTCCTGTTTTCAAGTGTTAAGAAATAGAAACATTTCCTGTTTTCATACTATTCAAATTTCCTGTACTTTCATAGTCTGTGATCATATTTACAGAGACAGACAGGTTTGTAATGTAAATGGGGAAAGATGGGGGAAAGTTAATCTCAATGTAAGTTCATACCCCCACTAGCTTGTGACTGCGGGATTGGGCAGTTCTTTGAGCACCTGCGGCTTCTTCACCGTCACAATGATGACCAATCCTTAGAGGAGGTCACATGAAGCATTTAGCTTGGCTACCAGGTATGAGGGCTTTGTAAAGTAAGAGGGTAAGCGATGCCTCCTATCACAAGTACCTCTTCATTTTGCCAGATATCAACCCTTATGAGCCACACTATACAAGGAATATATTCTTCCTTCCTTATCCTCCCACTGGATGCCTATGTACTATGCCGCTAACAAAATGAGCCTTACTGGAAAAATCCCCGGCATGACCTGTTTGAAAAAGGACGTCATGTTACCCTCGACAAATATTGGCGATGATCGACTGATGCAGCCTGGGAGATGATCCGTTGGGAGGGAGGTGTTGCGCATAATTGAAAACTCTTATAGGTTTTGGAGAGGCAAGACCATCTTTACTGTGATGAATGTCAGAGGCAATGATCGGCCTCTCCTACACACTTAGCACTCCAAATTCCTACCTCAGCTTCAAAAATGATTCACTGAGGTAAAATGACAATCAATAAATGAGTGGCTTCATATTTTGTTTCCTGAACCTCTACTAGAGTAATCATAAAGTAAACTGCGTAAATTCAGAAAGTCATCATAGATTATTAACTAAATTTGATCTTTTTAGTTCAGGTAGTCAATATACTTTTTATATTAATTAGTATTACAACTGATGATATATTAAATAAATAATAATACACCTAAACACAGACAGAAAAAGAAGAGACGTATGTTGAAATAAACCTCTATATAGAAAACCCACACAAGTTAACCTATTTCAACCCTAAACTGTTGACATTCACATAGGATTCCAATTATAATATGTAATAACTCATTCAGTTGCTCTTGTTCTTCTATTGTTTGTTATTGAAACTTTGCCACCTTAACTTAATGAGTCACAACTGGGTAATTAAAAGAATATCTTCTGCAACTTAAGAGAGGCGCGATAGCTCAGTCGGTAGAGGGGGGGATTCGTATTCCGGTGATCCGGGTTCGATTCCCACTTGGTGCGCTAGTGCCCTTTGCTAAGGCATTAATCCTCATTACCAGGTCCTTCGGAGAGGACCTTAAGCCGTCGGTCCTCTGGTTGTTTGCTTACAAGCATTCATGCTTTCTTAGCATTCAGGTAAAAAATCCCAACCAACCACAACCAATAGAGGTGTCACAATAAAGTTTACATAGATTATATATTGCATATCCAGTTCAATAAAGAACTTCGGTGCATAGATTGGAAGTTCAGAAAATGAAGATCTTGCAATATAATTCCAGTAATTACAATGAAAGAGGAATAGCATATTAAATGCAAGGCACGAATCTACCATAATAGATCATGGTGCTTCTTATACATTGCTAAAGAACAAAATAAATATAAATAGGAGAGAAGATAAGAAGAAACACTACTAAAGAAATAGAGAGAAAAGAATGGGAAAGGGGAAATGGAAAGGGAATATCTTTTATTTCTGAAGATATTTTTCCTTATTTTCTTTCTCCCTGTCTTGGCTTCGTTCTCCCTCTTTCCTCTCTATATTCCCTTTCCTATAATACTATTCTCTGTATCTATTTGAGTCCTTTCCCTTACACTTTTCTTATTCATTTTCCTTCTCTGTCCCTCTTTCTTTCTTTACTTTAGCGTTTTATCGTTTTTTGTAGTATAGGCCTAGGTACATGGAAAATTTTAATTGATCAGTTATTGTCTTGCTTAAATGTTTTATACTAATTGTTCTTATGTTGAATGTATTTATATATATATATAATTCATTTTCTATCTCATATAGGATATTCATATCGTTATGTAGTGTCAATCATAATTGACAATATTTTGTCTCCTATGTTCTTCATGTCACTCTCCTATTCTTCACCACTTTCTGTTTTTCTCTCTACCTCACTCAATTTTCTCTTTCTATTTGGAGATCATACCCCCTCTCTCCCTCCCTTTCTTTCCATTACTCTCATTTCTCTTTCTCTCTCTCCCTCTTCCCCATTGCTTATTTCTCCCTTCCTCAATCTTCTATTAATGAGATACGTCTTTTAATTGGATCTAAGTTTTGATATAGAATACTGTAATTACGTTTTTTGTTCATTTGCTTTGTTATATTGTACTTCATGAATTTTTGTAAATTGACCCATACAGCATGTGCTGCTGGTCAATATTTATGTGCATATATACCAATAAATAAATAAATGAATAAATAAATAAATTCACACAAAAGCTCAAAGTTCAGTAAGACAAATGATGGACAGATTGACAGACTGAAAGAGATGAAACAAAACCTGAACTGGTGAGGAAGCTGAGATTGAAGAGAGAAGGAAAGAGAGGAAGACTGATGAAGAGAGAAAGTGAGAGAAAAAGAGAATGAGAGAGAGAGAGAGAGATAAACAAGGGAATGAGAGAGAAAAAGGGCAGTGAGAGAGAATGAGAGGGGACATTGAATAGAATATGAGGCTAATTAACCTGCTGGTTTGAAATGACTCCTAAAAAATGAGGATAATTCGTTTAACAATTTACAAATATACCTGTTATATACTGTTTATCAACAAGAAAATGTTCAAATTGCCAGTTCTAGTGCTACCTCCTCTGGCAATCTTTTTTGCTTTGTACCACATCAGCTTGTTGATTATTAAAATTGTCCTTTCATACCCCCAAGTCCAGCTTCTGAAGGCATTCCAGATTGACATTATTTCATTACTCTACAATGCTGACCATTTTGCATCGAGGGCAGGTGACTGCAAAGAGGTGCAAGAACGAAATCATATACAGTCACACGTAGATACAAGAAGAGGTAAACAAAGACACTTTCATCAGTAATGTATCAAATGTATAAAAAAAATACTTTTGGCAAAACTACAGGAAAAACAGTAGAGAAAAACAGGATTGGAGTAAATAAAAAAGTAAATAAAGGCTATATAAAAAGAGGAAATATAGTCAGGTGATTAATTATGGGAATATAGAAAGGGCATGAAGAATGAAAGTAAAGAGAGAGAGAGAGGATGAGAAGAAGAGAAAAAGATTGAGAGAGAGGGAGTTGGGAGTTAGTAGATGGAGTAGAAGAAATCAAATTGATTTATCAGCTTTAATTTGCACTTATTAATAAGATTTTAAGCTCAATATTCTGTAACTTTTCAACTAGGTGCACACTATTACCCTGCTATTCTCATTCATGCCATGAAAACCATACAAGCAAATGATTAAGGACATTAAGATGAAGGGGAAATTTCCCTTCCATTCCCCTCTGATGGTTGAGTAAACCTCCTCTAGGGAGTAAAGGAAATCCAATTCACTCCTACTTCTCTATTTACCTGCAGAGCTTTGATTCTCAACAAGGGAAGACCAGGACAATCATGGGGGAAAAAAAAGAAGAAGCAACCTTTCCTATTCATTGACAATGGCCATCTTGATGATTCTCAACAACCGTGTTGCATTTCACCACCACCAGGAGGCTCAGGTTTCCATGGTAATGATCCAGCATCTACTGCTCCAATTTTAGGTACCAACACTACCCCAGTTTCTCCCCTAACAGGAGGAGTGAGTTAATCTGTGTCAGAATCGGCCAGAATCGACGAGGGAGGAGAGGGGGAAAAGGCCAGTTACGATGAAGAACAGAATTGTGTTTATTGATTTTTGCGTGGTAAACTTGTGACACTGTACTATGTTTGGGAAATGATACTTGAACGAAGCTTATGTTCTGAGGCAAGGGAATGTTCCCTGTGCTGTTGTAGTTTCAACTGACAATGATGAAAATCTGGTTAATTTTTACTCTACATTTAGACTTGTAGGGATATCTATTTGTACTTCACTTCTGGTAGAAATGCTTGCTAGTTGCAACACTTTGAAAATCCTATGATTTTAAGAGTCTTAAGCATATAAGTCATTTTTTTTAAAGTTCCCTTTTTCGAGCAAAGTTTCAAAACTAAATTAAGATAATATATCTTGTTTTATCTCTGTGATGTTGTTAATGGAAAGGGAGCCACCATTATGTTCTGAAATTTCTTAAGTGTAAGATGCCACATGGAAAACATTATTCAAAGTAAACCTAAAAACTGGAAAACATCTGACAATATACATCAAAAGTACTGCATACTTCTTGAAACCACCAATGGGTTGAATCAACAACAGTACTGTGTACATGCAATTATTATGCAAGGATTTATTCAATGCTGCTCTTTAACACAGATATCAATTACAGGGTATGGTACACCAGACTCTTCATGCCTGGGCTACTATCATAATTGAATGTATGAATGTATAATACAAGAAAAATAATGTGGGTCATGTCCATTGGATGTTGACAACAGACAAACTTGAGTCATTCTTGACACACTTGGAATAGGAAAACACCTTTTGATGTAGACCCAATCAATCGTTAGGCGAATTCATCAATTAATATGATGGTGGATATGAACTTCACTTCATCCTGCTCTTTATTAACTATTGAAAAATGTGATACCCAGGAGGTCAGTCAAACAGTTTATAATTATGCTTCACATATTTGAACTTTTGATAAAACATTTTGAAAAAAGGGATACCCAGGAGGTAGGCTATCCTTTTTTTTTAAACATCATAAGAATATATGATCCATATTTTGCAAATTGGGTGAGGAAGACAGGGACACATTAGGAAGCCGAGGGCTCAATCTGAAGCTATTTAAGGCACCGTAGCTAAAAAGGAATAATTTTGCTTTTGAAAATGTAAGAGATATTGCAGATTTACTGCAATACATTAATTAATGTACATGTATCTACTGATCACTAATCCAAACTAGGCAGTCAATATTGATATATTCAATAAAAAGTATCACAAATTGTACCCACCACACCCCAGCAGGCTACCCTCCTGTTGACGCTTAAAACACATGAGGCTGAATGCATTTTTCTCTTTCCTGTGAGTGGGGAAAAAGAGCTGATGAGCTTAAACCTGGTCCAGACTAAATTCTAACAATCTTACAGGCCCTTGACATAGATCATGCTGGCTCTTTCCCAAAGGTTTAGAAGAGATGGTAATTCAAAGAAAAGGTGTAAGGATATGGAACAACATGCAATACACTCAGTACCACAAAATAGACCACAACAAGCCCAGGAGAACAAAATAATGTCTCACTCTATAATGTGATTTGATATACTTCAGCTAGACAGACTGAAAAGCCTTGCCCTTTCCATAGCACTTCTTAGCATTAGCAGTTAATTTACAGTTTCTGTGAAATCATAATAACATATCTAACAAAAAGATATGTATAAAAGAAATGCGCAAGACCTTGGCAATAAAGTAAAAAAGTAGACCAGGGGCCCATTTCATAAAGAGTTGCTATCATAGCAAGCTGCTATGATAGCAACTCTGGTAGAATAACAGCTTTTACTTGCTTTGCTAGCAACTTTGCATTTCATAAAAGGACATTAGCGAATTATTTGAATAGTCATGTACAAGGCTGATTAGGGGGAAATCCCCTTCCTCTCCACTTTTTTTTCAATTCAAGTCACAAGTTTAGGTAGAAAGCACTGGCAGATCAGGGGGGGGGGCACAGCCAGCCCGTGGCCCCCCCTTACCTTTGAGAAGCAAAATCAGAAGAAAAAAATGAAAGTTAATATTTTTTTTGGCTTGTTAATTTTTTCTGGGGCGAAACTATTATTTTGCAGCTGCAGACAGGGTCTGCAGCATAAGAATTTTTTTTTTAGTCTGTCTATAACCTCCCTCTTTTGTGTGGAGCGTTGTGGCCCAGTGGATTAGTCTTCTGACTTTGAAACAGAGGGTCGTGGGTTCGAATCCCAGCCATGGCATAATTTTCTTCAGCAAGAAATTCATCCACATTGTGCTGCACTCAACCCAGGTGAGGTGAATGGGTACCTGGCAGGAATTTATTCCTTGAAATGCGCGTGCGCTGTAATCTTAGTAATTATGGCTGCCAAGCTACAGCTGGGCTAATAATAATCAAGTCCTTTGAAAGTGCATAGAGACATTATTCATAATGTGATATGCGCTATACAAGAACTGTATATCATTATTATTATTATTAAGACTAGCTGTTGAAGCAGAGTGATGGCTGGCAATAATCCTGATTCTGGAAGAGAGTAAGAAAAAAATGTTCATTTTTTATAGCATTCTTTCTCCATTGTGTATGTTTTCAGAGAATTTATGTATTTTAGCCCTATGCCAGAGAAAAGAATATATCTTGAAAAAAGGAAAATGTATCATTATCGCCGGTCGAAATTTCACTTTCAACAAATTTTCTACTGCTCAATTTTAATCCCAGTCCCACACTTGACTATTTGTGTCGGTGATGCAAGGTTATATCAACAACATGGCAGGCGCAGGCCACTGCTGGTGCAGTGCTGTTAAAAATCACCCTGAAGCAATTAAATTTGTAGGCTCTAATTATGTATGAAACATCGAAAATGACCTTAAGATTATTTTTGTTCATATTTGAAATCATTTTAAGTTATCGGTTTCAACGGCGAATAACCATCCAGTAAATGGATTCAACAATGGCCACTATTTTTTTTTTTTAGAAAGTCAGAAACAGAAAAATAAGAAAGCAATTTATCATTTGTTTAAGGACCTAGGGTTTTTTTAATTTAGGCCTTAAATTAAAGACTTCCACACGTTAATAGATCTACCTTCTTCTATTTTTCCCCACAAGAAAAAAAATCCTCTCCATTTGTCTTTTTTTTTTAAATCTGTCTTTAACCTCCCTTTTTTTCCCTTGGCCTGCCCTGGGATAAACTGAAAAATTCGCTGTTTCAGAAGAAATTTTTAAACATTTTTTTTTTTTGTAGGTAGGACAAAAAAGAAACAGCATTTCTACTAGAAAGCATTACCTTAATATATTCTTTATTAGCATTATTATCACAGACATTGCTCTAAATATCCGTTCTCTTCTAAGAGCCATTTGGGCATGCATGAGCACAAAGTACGCCATTCTTAACAATGAACTTGACATTGAAAAACCCTGTACAATATCAACTTGACGCTCCCCCATGACCAGCATCAAAATTTTAACCCTATTTGACGCTCCAGTAAAAAGTTGACGCTAGGAGCGTCAACTTTTTATGAACTACGCTGCAGCGTCAAATATCAAATTTGACGCTGCAAGTGAGAATTTGACGCTTTGGGAATTGACGCTGACGCTGTACCTTTATGAAATGGGCCCATCTGTCCAGGGGGGGAGGGGCATTCCATTAAGTACACTAGTGGTTTTAATTCAAATGTACAATTAATAAGCTACTTTCATTGCATCTGATTGGCTGATAAAATTTACCAGAGAGAACTTTTGATAAAACACTTTGTGACACACCCTAAAAGGAAGTCAATATCTATGGTAGATATGAAATGAGAGAATATAACACAGGATTGTAATCAGGGCCCTGTGACACAAATGTTACAATATATTATAAGGGGGGGTATGAATGATTGCACCAGCCATAGTAAATGCAACCAATCATTAAAAAATGTTTGTTTTTTCAACATTCAAAGTTTAAATAACTACATAAGTTCTATGGGCAAGTTGCCTGCAAAATGTGTCTAAGATTCGTTCAAGAGCACTTGTAAATTGCTTCAAACAACATACAAACTGTTATTTGTAATAACCAGATTATAACCGATTAGAAATTATATTTAATGATGATCTCCACTTTGATTTAATTGATCATCATAACATTCCCAGCATATTGGATGCTGTTTCATGAAATACTACCTTTACATAAACGTATGTCAGTAGAGAAAGAAAAAAGGGGATGACTTTAAACTTGGCAGCTCAGAAGACAATAGCAATACACTCTAATAACAAAAGCAATTACAGCTAAAAGCATATTGATTTATTTTCAAACTGCAAATTGATTTCTGTCAATAATACTTAACTAAAATTGATTTACATACAAACACAGGTACTTTGTTCAAGTTGTCCACTAATAAGCAGGAATTTTAGTATGGAAATATTAATTTGCTTTTCTCTGATATAAGGTGGATGTTTTTTTAATGTATTTGTTGGTATTAGTTGACAACTTGTAAAAAAGTTTTGTTTCCTGTTGAATGATGATAACATAGAAAGAGAGATACATATCTACAACGTAATTTAACAATTAGGAAAATAACCAGCGTTATATTTGTGTCTTGGATTCTGTTGTAAGTGATCCGTTGATCCCGTCCCTTCCCTCTCCAGCACCTTTTCCTTTAATCCGATCTAAGGTCCCAGGACACTCCTTGCACCTGGTAGCCTGTTCGTGTATTGAAAATGGTACAGTAAAAACAACAATTTTACACTGCCCTTCAGCATGGTCAGGGACAAATATTTATATAAGAGAATTTTTTGTAAATGCTACCTTTAAAATCATGTAGGTAATAGACTTCAGATAATATCTTGATTAAATGTAACATATAGTTGACAATTTATCTGTACACAAAGTGAAATGAACTCTACATAATCACATATCATGGACAAGGTGCAAGTATCTGGTAACACATCGAGACAAAATGCTTCGTCCAACATTAAACTGAGCTCCTATGGTATTTCACAAGTGCAGGGCTTTGATCTGCTTCCTCCACTGATAAATGCGAAAGTCTACAAACCTTGTTCCTGCCAACAGACAAAAAATGTTTCGAAAAAGGTTCATCCAACATTTCACTCAGCAGTGTGGACACTCTAATTCAAGGAACACAAACTGACGTCAAACACCCAATGACCACATCTTGTTCATTCCTTGGACGTTGGTCACATGAATATGTGTCACAGTAATCAATACTGGTGGCTGTTGAAACACTATACTATCCATGCCCAATGAATTCCAAGTATGGTGGGGCTAAATCATTCCCTATTGATAGCCCCTTGTTTTCTTTTGGTTGGTTGGTAATCGTATATCCCATTAATGTTCTTGTCTTGTTTAGCCCCTTAGGACATACTTTTGAATATTGTTATCATGTAATGATAACCCGATGGAACACATCCATACCAAGTTGAGACATTTCTTTCTGAATATTCACTAAATGAAGAACCTTGAAGGGACCAGGACACACGCAAGGGTAGACAAGATTCTACTCTCCTTGAGCTTTGTTCATTTCTTTCCATTATTCATTGATCATTTCATCTTTTTGTAGCTGTCGTACTGCAAGGTATTTCTCAGGCTCCATTTCCATGCCCCCTTTTTGATAGCTCCACTTTTAATCTTGAAGAAAGGATTTTAATTGTCATATTTGTTTCATAAAAATATCTCAACTGCATGGATATGAATGAGATTGCTTGTGGAAGGGGATCAGATCCAAATGGCATGTCTGTTTTAGTTTCAAGATCTACTAGTCTTCATCATACAGCCAGGTCAATGCACTGCATTTTTACAATAGAAACAAAACAAAACAAAAATGGTAATTTCTCATTTCACTGTCTCAAACTATTCCCATATTATAGAATAAAGTTGACAAAAAATAAATCATGCAATGATTTTTATGAAGGTCAAAGCATAATGGCATCACAAAAGAGAAAAGGGAATTTCCCATCAAGGAGAAAACATCAAAAATTGTAAAATTACAATCAAAAATTGTAAAATTTTAACATAAAACATTGTAAAATTACAATTACAATCAAATCATTAATGTTATATTTTTGTATTTCTCCCTTTCATTTGGTGTCTGACCAGTATTCATTATTGATGCTTACCTTTTTTTTCTACGTATATCTTGTTTACTTATGTAACTTATGATTAGATATGATGTCCTTCTTTCAGATTCTGTCTGACCTTTCTATTTCTCTCTTTCTGTCTTTCTCCCTCCTTCTCTCTCTATCTCCCTGTTGCTCTTTCCAACTCTCTTGTCTATTATGATCGCCATCATGTCACTTTCCTTTTTTTTTTGTTACACATAATTCTTATATTTGTAATCTGCAATTTATTGTTTACTTGTGGGTCTTTTTTTTCTCCTTCTTTCCCTCTTTCCTTTATTTTTGCTACATCCCCCTCTCTATTCTCACCTTTCCACATGTTTACTCTTGCCATTCTTGCTCCTCACCTGCTCTTTTAAAAAAAAAACTAAATCTGTCTTATTACATGCATCTGCTCATTCTATTTCTTTTATACTATTATTGCATTTTAAACATAATGTATTTTTTTTTCTTCTTTAATGGTCACTGCAGGTTATGTATTTATTTAATTCTCTGTTATGTATTTAAAAAAATGTAAACTCACATTGTTAGTCTTCGGACTTTTTGATGAGTATTGTTTAATAAAACCGAATTGAATTTGAATTTGAATTTACAATAAAGGGTAACATGGATTTTAATAGCATTTCATTGAGAGATAAACATGACATGGAACGATAAAAATATCAAGATTTCTGTCTTTTCTTCAAAAGTATATTTCACGATAAGTTAAACAAATAACCACCATTTTTTCTTACTATTGATTCAAGTTTACAAACCTCAATGATATCAAAGACAATTGCAATTGACAAGCAGGTGACAAGATCCTGTACAAAAGATAATGTGGAAATTGGCAAGCATGGCAGGCTGTATCATACAGTAATGGAAGGAGAAAGAGTGAAGGTAGTAAAGAGATATTTCAAAATGACTTAATAAGATTTGTAGCGGTATTTCAAAGCAGGCCAATCAATTCATCAATTCCTATAAGCCCATTAAGCCTCAAATAAAGGTAACAGCATTTTAGTGACATCATTTTCTCTGAACATCCCGATGTCTGGTTACATTATGCAGATGCTGAACTGGAGGCAAACTTGGCGCACCTATTTTGGGCACAAAAGGAATCCAAGTGCAGAGGAATCAGACTTTTATCCTATCATGCCAAACTGATTTTGATTTGATAAAGATGTGGCTATGAACTGGTGGGTGGATGTAATAAGCCATGCTGTCACAATCCTTTCCGTTTTCCCGCTATTCATCCATCTCAACGACCAGCAAACTGTCTTAATCTAATAGACTGAAGCAATATGACCATGAGAGAAAGATGGGAAGAGAGAAGGGACAGAGGGGAAGAGAAGAAGAGGAACATGTAAATTGTAGAGAGATAAAGAAAGAGGAAAGTATAGATGCCAGGGCCCATTTTGAATGATATAAGGTGTATAAATGGATCAAAATGAGGAAAGGAGGACAAGACCAGAATGACACACGGAAAACTGAATACAGCGACGCCTCAATGGAGCAGGCGAACAAACGAGAGAGAAAGAGAGAGAGAGAGAGAGTAGGAGGAAGGGAAAAGGCAGGGGAAGAAAATGAGGGGAAGAAAAAGCCAGATAGAAAGAGAAAAGGGGGAGAAGAACAAGGGTGGTAGGTCTGTAGTTTGGAAATGGAAAAAGAGACATTAAGGGCTATATCGAATGAAAAATAAAGAATCTTATTCACCGCCCTGGTTTTTGGCAGAAATGTGAAAGAAACCAATGTTACTTTATGAGCTACAGTACTGTACTGTTTATGCTGTACATAAGCACAGATAATGTCCAAGCTACATTACAAACACAAAATCTAACAGCCAAATTTACAAAACAAAGGTAGCGTAGAATAATCTGGAAGCAAGCTTTAGCCAGAGTGACAAGGATGTACTTCAGCAAGACCCTAAAACAAAACAAACAAAACCCTCTAGTGAAGAAAAGATAATAACATTATACACAACAGAGGGAAAGAAAGAGAGAGGAAGATAGGTGGAAGGAGAGGGAAAGAGGGAGAGAGAAAAGGGGAGGTGGAGGGAGATCATGGGCATGAATGAATGGAGGAAAATAATCAGGAAGCAATAAAGAAATGTAAAAGCAATGGAAATACAAAAGTAGATGGGACTGTATACTTGGAAACCAAATCTTTCATATGACGTGGCAGCAGAATAGACAGTATTGTACTGTCGCAATGGTAAACTTCTGTCATCAAAACCTAATATTGTACAAATGTCAATGCAAGAAGGGTGTTACTCCATCTGTATTACGATGACTCTATATTGATTTGTCTCTCAGCTGATGATTATGACCTCTTGAATTTTTTTTTTTTTGCAAGGTGGCATCAAAATCCAAGAAGTGGAATCAATCAAAGGAGCAGTTGCGTACATTATAGGTACGTGGACCCACGTTCTTTCTTTAACTCCCCCCTAAATCCTAGAGTAAAATGCATGTTCATTTGAGTTTATTTCTTAACTAGTTCTTTACTCCCACATACATTACATAGAATGAATTAAGAATGAATATTGGTCAACAATTTCACATATTGAAACTTCCATCAATGAGTATTCAATTTCAATGAAAGGTTCTCATGCATTGAATTGAATATGATAAATGTCTATCAAATTTAGTTTTTATCATTAGGAATATGGGTATGGGGAGGGTAGGATTATGGAAGATATGGATCGATTGCTGGGAATACATGTAAAAATCGAAAGAAAAAGAGGGCAAGCTATGACAAAGATATGAAGAAAAACATACTTTATATAAGAGAAAGAGAAGGAAAGAGATGTGAAAGAGAATATCAAAGGGGTTATGAAGCAATATTGAATGGATAATATTCAAAATAATAAAAAATGAATAAATAATGAAATCATAAAAGAACTGAAGGAAGCAAGAGAGAGGGGGCAAGGGGAACAAGAAAGACAAAGAGAGAGAGAGAGAGAGAGTCAAGAAGAAAATAGGACGTGGAATAAAAGGGGTAATAAAGAAATGCCTGATAAAGATTTTTAAAAAAATACAATGTAAGGGTTAGGGTTAGAGTAGACTGCATATATCATAAAAGTAGAGTGGCAGCAAAAGAGATGAAGAAATGGAAAAGAGACAAACAAGACAGTGAGATATACAGGAGGGTAAAGAATAGAGAAATCCTGCACTGGCCATGAGAGATTTGAAGTTGGTGTCATCTAAATCTAATCTGTCTACCTCTTGAGACAATTCTGATGAATATGGTTTAGATGAGAGTCAAGAAAGCGTGTGGAATTTCAATATAATGCCTGATAAACTTGCTATACAAGCGACCATAAGGAGGGGGGGGGGGGGGCTTCAGCACTAAATGCACTCAATGGTAAAGTGCGCACACTTGCACATTAGATTTATCTGCCCTTTTATTCTAAAGGTGAGTAAAGAAAAACTTTAAGATTCTTTAGGAGTACCAAATCTAATAGGGTTGGTCCATGGAAGTAATTCAATAACTATACATAGTACATACCTTCAAAAGTCTAGAGCTACATGTATGTTCAAGTAAGCATTGCATAATATCTAAAGAGAAAATAATGTGAGGATTTAATGTGATAGAACATCAACTGTGTGCATGACGGCACAATATTTACAAGAGCAAAACAAAATTAATCATGCATCACTGCATAGATCCTTTCATGTAAATAAAATGTTAACATCTACTACAGATGCAGACTTCTGACTGGGATTAGGGATTTAGTGAGGGGGGAGGGGTGGAGTAGGAGTGAACCAAAGTTATATGTAGATAGATAAAGAAAAGGGATTCTTGAAGAGAGATTTATTGCCCCATTTGCAAACAGACATAAAAAAAATTGTAAAAGAATACAAATTCAGTACATGTTCACTATATACATCCTGTAGTATGATAACATTTTCTTTGATCACCTTATCTCTTTTCGAGATTAAACTTGGTAGGTAGTCCAATAGGTACATATATACAGTATAATACCACCAGTTTGAGAAGGTGGTCAAAGGTAACAGATAAAGAAATCAGCTGGAAATGACAGGCTGACTAAATAGAGTAAATTAATTTTCAATTGGATACTTTAGTATAGCACAATCTATACGAAAATATATGAATGAATAACAAATACGGATAATAGAAATATATATTTTTTTCACCAAAAATTAAATTAATAAAGAATAAGTAGATAATATCAAATTCAGTCAACAATAAGGGTAAAGATCAAAGGGGGTTGCATTATATATGCATGATTTTTAACAGATAATCCATCCATATCATTACAAAGCATGTCCTTGAATTTGTATTGTCTGGCCAGTACGCTTATAGCAATCAAGTAAAAGTGTTTTGATCACTTTACAGAAGGAAATTGTATTACTTCATCAATTATTAACCCTATTGATTTATTCATAAGCCAGTTAGCCCATGATAAACTTTTCTCAAATGACATTCCCATTTTTCATTACGATGAGCACTAACACTTTCGATTGAAGATGTTGCATTAGCTTTCATGTGGTACTTAAATTCTATGAAAGAAAGACAAGGTGACTGGAATAGTACGCCAGTGATCGTATTTCAAAATTGTTTGTGGTATTGTCTGATTTTGGCAAATTGATTATTCTTTGGGCTACTGTCAAATAACAATAAACTCTTTGTAACTCTACAGTGTATGTGATGAAAATAATCACAAATGCTCATGTCAGTAAATTTGAAAACAACCTTGATTATCTATTCTAAACTTCCTTTTTACTGTGACAAGTGAGAAAAGATTTATTGAAATAAGATGCAATGTACAATCCATTTGATCTATTTCTCCAAGTAGAAATGATATTCAAGTTTTCTAGGAACACTTGGTGGATTTTCTTTCTAATGTATTCTTGAAAGTCATTAAAATGATATGTAAAGATTAGGTAGATCCCTTGATTTGAATTCAGCTTTGAACACTAAAGCTCATGTAAAATACATGGATTCCAGGATGCCTTTTTATTTATTTTCTTGTTTGTCTTTCTCACTATCATCTAAAATGGATAATTACATGATCTTATCAAACACCCCATGGCTATGTATGACATACAATGACTAATAAATAGTTATGCATTAAGATACATTTTCTACCCCAATTAATACTGCTTTCATCTCTCTCATCACCAATAACTTCCCTCCACTTTCAACTTTGTTGATCAAAATTAATTCTTTGATAATGCACTAATGGAGCGTAGAATTATCTTAATATAATTTGCCTTAAAAGCCAAATAACTGACTCATTTCAATGCGGAACATGACATAATGTGTCATTCAAATAGTAGGACATCAATAATAGATAGGCTTTTAAGACTGCGGTGTACAGTGTTATGACACATTCAAAAGTAATTAATAAAATGCTACTTCAATATCATTAGCACTTTTTTTCAATATAAGAAAACAACTAATATCAACCATCAATATTTATAGAAATAATTATAAAATATGCAGTAATCTAAATATCAAAAGAAAGTCTTAATCATGTAGACATCTTTTTTAAAATAAAAAATGCAAGTATTGTCTTATGCGACAATAAAGTTCTCAAAGGAAAAAAATTATTTGAATTACTAAAAATGTCCTTATGATTGTCAATATCATATTCACCACATTCAAGGAAATACTCAATCATACATGCTTCATGCACATATATTATCATCAAAGGGAATCTAATCCAACTAAATATTTCTTTTAGAGTAAAAGAAAATAATCAAAGAAGTAGATATCAAACTTATTGGAACAAAATCTGACTACAACAACATTATCAATTTATAATACTATTTAAGTTGTCATTAGTAAATACATCTGAGGCTTTCATATTTGCCATATACATGAACATTTAGGTCAAATCATTAAATGGCATCTCTCTTCATTCGCTCTTTCAAATCAATTTGCTCATTTTAACAGGCAGGTACTTTCAAGTCAAATTCTTGATGAATATTTTACTCTAAACATACTTCCCACCCTTTTCTCACCCTCCCTCCCTTTTTGTCTCTTTTCCTTTCTTGTATTTTCCTTCTCTCTCTCTTACCCACACTCATATACACAATCTCTCTCTCCCTTCACAATATTCTAATTATATGTAGACCTTGAACTAATATCAAGCAGCAATTGCCTATCTACACTTAAGTGCATTGTTCACATGTGTTGCAAACCAAATCAAAGTCCATGTGCTCCCAATTAAAATGGGTGCATGCTGCCTATATCATTCACACATATCCCAAATAACCAGAATCTAACCTTAACCAGCAAACATGGTAAACCGATACTATGACTTTAATACATGTAAAATTAGTAATTACATTCCCCAATTACTGGCTGTTTCCCCGCTGGCCAAACATCCATAATGTAGTGGGGATAAAAGACATGAGTATTTCTAGCTCAGTAGTGTTAGTTTGACAATGTCTAGGGATCCTGTATATCTCTGTAGTCTACACATTCCATTATATCATATGATTAGAAAAAAAGTCCTGGGTAAAAGGAGCCCTTCATCTCTCTTAGTTAGATCAATTTATACTGCTGTTGAACTGTTCTTTATCAAGAAACTTATTGCTTGACTTCATGATTAGGATCCATTTCATCATCTTACAAACATTAAAAACGTACATGAATAATGTCCCTAAACACAAAAACAAAAATAGAAAAAAATTGAATTAAAAAAAGGAGAGATTTAGGAAATGAAGCAATGAATGACTCACCAGATCCACCAGTGTCTTTGCCAGTCCTGTTATCATCTTCCTCATTATTATTAGATGGGACTTTGATGGGTGGGAGGGGCTGACTCATTTGAAGAGCGCCCTCACTTCTTGACCTTCCATGGGGACCTGCACTAGATGATGTCTGAGGAGGTGGTGATCTGGGTGTGGTCTGGCCCTTTTCTGCCTCACCTGATGGTGTACAAAAGAGAAAATGTCACTCTTTGCAATAAAAGTTAATGCTGGCTCTACATGTAGGAGATATTACTGCCATCAACATGTAGTAAAAAAAGAATTTTCCAAAATTAAATTTTTTTTCTAACCCCCCCAACAAATTAATTATTCACAATAAACTGTCTACAAGAAAGGCTTACAACACTCCTAAATATGATTTTATTATTTACAAATATTTAACACCTCCTAATTGCAATATATACACATAATTTTTTTCTCCAAATATCTTAGAGATTAAGCTTACACAGTGAATGATAAAGGGTAATTCACCTTAAACACTTTTGTCTTCAATAAAGGCAAACATGTCACTAAGCCCTAGATAATGACTTCAGTGTCTTGTGATAAGGTACTTTTATGCCAAATATCAAGAATATATTATAACAAATCATGCACAAAAAAGTTAAGAAAACAAATTATCAAATATATGTTGGACAAATGTCATATAAGATATACAAATATGCATGTGGTCTCGAGATTACAGAGAATGGACTGTAACGCAAAATCCTCACTGGAGCATGTTACTACAAATAAACTTGGCTTGGGGAAAGTGCTACTGGCATCTATACATGGACCTTCACTAAATATCTATCCTTTGTAATATTATACTGACTGACTTCTGATCAGACAAGTTCAACAGCAAATACAGAAACAAATTAATATCTTTATTTCTCTGACAAGCACTATATCAAATGAAACCCTATCATGCTACATTCAAGAAATAGGTCATCAATTCAAGTAATGAAATTCATGGAATCTGAACTGATCGCATCCAATCCAATGCACTACTGATCCTGAATGGTAGATATTCCATCAGTGCTAAAGAACAACAATAAGAAATAACACTGCTCCCATCGATATCGGTAATAATCTAACAATCACACATATATGGAATCCTTTTAATTTGATTAAACAATTCTTGGAGTGATGAGACGGGGATGCGACATGGTTGGAATATCCCAAGGGATTGAGAGGAACACATCGATGGAAATAGGAAGGAAGGGGGGAAACGGGAGTAGGAGATGCAAATATGAAGAGGGAACTTGGTATGGATTGACAAGTAGAACACTTGGTTGAAACACAAACACAAATATATGCACTTCATCTCATTTGGACTACTCATCATTCCATTTACCTTTGCAAAGAAGAGTTGATGAGATATATTACAATGCAGTCAGGTGGAAAGGTGTAAGGTACACAGAGGTAGAGAGAGAAATGAGTGTGTTATTGTGGGTGCAAAAGAACAAAAAAAAATCTGAAAGTAGCAAAGAGGAAGAAGAACAATGAAGATAGATAGAGAGAGAAGAAAAAGAGTCAGAGGAGAATAAGTACAAGGAGTGAGAGATTGGCTGAAGAAACATATTGAAACTAGAAAGAACAGGAATAGGGAGAGGAAGGGAGAAAAGAAAGTTTTTTATTGGGGGGGGGGGCCTAAAACAGAGAAAAATGGAAGAGAGGAATGATACAAAACAAGAGGGTGGATAAATGGCAACATGGAGATAAGAGTACAAATACTTATAGAAGAAAGAAAGAGAAGAAAAATGTAACAAAGGATGATCCTCATTGAAAAAAACCCTCTATCTGTTGGCATCATGAATCTCCTTCATGATACGAAATAACCAATTAAAAGATGTTTATGTCTTTTATTGCTTGAGTGTAACAGCAAATGAAAGACTAAGGACAGACTCGTATGACATTTAAAATTACAGCCAAGTGAAGTCTGACAAACACATTTTTTTTTCAGATAACAAAACCAAAAATATTATTTTGAGAAAAATGCAGCCCCAAAATAAAACTCAATCCAAGTATGAGTGAAATTTACTGAAGCCGAATGCACAATGAAAATTAGCCTATCACACCCTTCAGTCCCCAGGCAATCTTTGATATTTGACACCAACTTCTTCAGCTCACAATTTCCGGTTCTTTCTTGATCATGAAAAATTGACTCGATAAATATTTCGCAGCCAATATCATGGGCTTTGCATAGTGTTGAGTTATTAATGAACTCAATTGTTATAGCAATGAACAGGCCTGCAGTGAGCTTGGCTTTAAATGATGTCACCTTACTATCAGAGCAATTAGGTTAGTCCTTTAAACAGTTAAATGGATCAACCAAAATGGGCCACTGCCTAATTCATATAAAATGCATTGTATGAGGATAAAATGTTGAATAAATGGCATGCAATGCATTATACATGTACATTCTTTATATTTCACATATACTGATGTCATCTGTATCACACTTATACATGTTTATGTATCTATTAAATGAATGTGTTTTCACTGTGTATGAAAAATAGCGATACTCTAGAACTAGAGATCCAGCTAATACTTGGGCCATATTTGATTAAAAGTGATCTGATTCCAATCAATTATCTGTCACTCTGACACTGATCTCAAATACTTTCTCATACATGATCGAGGTCAATCTATAAGTTTAATGTATTGGTATCAATTAAAAAAAAACTTCATTTGTCTAAAATACTGGTATTAATAATTTCCTCTAATGATGTGCAATCCAGCCATAGTTATGATTGAAAGTAAGATTAAGTTTACAGTTACATGTAGTTTATTCTTCAAGAAGTGGGAGTCTGACTGAATGACAACAAACCTATGACTAGGATTGTACCAAAACTCACTTTAAGTTTGAAATGTTCCATTCAATCTATGTATTACACAAATACTAATAATTTAATCTATGAAATCAAATAGCTAAAAGTTGTTAAACCTCGATCATTATCATTGCCATATATTCATTATTTTCATAAAATTTATCTGAAGTTCAGGTCAGGTGTACACAAGCCTAAAACCAATTTTATCACACTAGCAAGTTTACTAAATCAAGTTGATAATTAAGGGAGCAATATTCTTATCACCAGAGTGATTCCAAACTATTTACTGATGCCATTAAATAATGCACAAGCAATGAAAGACTGCAATGAACTAAAAACTAACTTGGTATTCATTGTAATCTATCACACAGTTTAATACTGAAATTTACATAACTGAAATGATTCAAGTTACCCTCATTTTGTCTGGGTGAATTGCACCTATAAGTATAGTGTTAGTAACGTCTCCAGGCTTGAACACCACCTTTCAAAAAGTGGGCGTATTTTTCTCATGTTTGTTGCTTGTTTTTTATTGTATAATCCTTTGTGACGTGTTCTCTTTAAGATACAATTAGGTGTTGAGTGGATAAGAGCAGGCTGTATACTGTTTCCTTGCTTATGAGTTATGCCTAATTGAGAGTAAATGCACATTCTATATAATTCTTTATTTTTTCAATGCCAATCAACCTTCTTTCAGTTAAGCTGCCTGCATGGGCAATTTACAAAAATGAATAACTATTCAATACCTAATTTTCTTTCATCCAAATCCACCCAAACGACAAAAAATCAAACAGACCTTGTTAAAATTGTGATGTTTTTAAAATTCTAATCAATGTTAACAATACCTTTCAGATGTACTTTATTATTTAACATGTAGTTCATACAGTATAAATGCATGTCAAAAACCAATAGAGGTACTATCATCACTTCTGCCCCTCAAACAAGTTTCTGCTACAACAGACAGGTACAATCCAACTAACAGTGTCAATGTGAAGCAATCAAATTCATGCCTCAGACAAAAATATGTGTGTTTGACATTTAGCTGTGTAGAGTATGCTCTTCCACTATGCCCTAAAGATAAAGTTTGCCATTCGCAGGGAGACCGATGATTAAATTTTCCTAATGCAACATCAATTCTATCTATGGCACTGAGTGGACAAATGGTGATGTTTACATTTTTAATTTCTTATCTGTTTTGCTCTGCTGCATTTAAAGATATTGCTTTTTCATCTGGAGGCTTTGTCAGATTTATTGAATTTGTCAATATTAAAAGGACATCGCCAGAGGGAACATGGCCAGGGGAACAATGAAAAGGGAGGACAAAGAAGCTGAGAGAAATGATATCGGGAAGTATGATGAAGGGGAAATAGGTGGCAGACAGGCAGGATTAGCATCAGGATGGGAGGAGGAAGAGTAGAAGAATGGGAAGAAGGAAAAGATGGAGAAAGGGGAGAAGAGAACACTATGAGTATAAATGTGTGATTGGTAGAAGATGGGATGAGGACATCCCCTGAGGGAAAACAGCCTTCGGAACAATACAAAGAAATGGAAACAGAACGTGAAGGGAGTTGAGAAGAACACAGAGTGTGATGAAGGGGAATAGATGGTAGACAGGTAGGATTTAGAATGAGGGTGGGAGGAAGAAGAGTAGAAAAAAAGGGAGGATGGAGAAAGAGGAACGGTAAGCAGTGAGAGGGTGAAAATGGGAATGTGTTAAAAAAGGAGAAAGGGGTAAAAAAAACAGAGTAGAGGATGAAATGGGGTGGAAGGAGTTTAGAATAGAAGGAAAAGGGTAGGTAGAGTGACATAGAAAGATGAGAGAAGGAAAGAGAAAAGGAGGGAAAGGAAAGATAATTGGGACATAGGAAAGGATGAATGAGGAAGAGTCGGATGAGTACAGTATCAGGTGAGAAAGAAAGAAGGAAAGTACAAGTAGGTGAAGGAAGACGAATGATCAGGCAACTTCTAAAATGTGAGATGAGATGTTAGAGAAAGAGTAGATGAAAGAAGTTGAAAACAGAAGAGAATAAATAACAAGAACATCTTAATTTCCAAGTAATGTATCATACAAATCTGATTACAATTTATGAGACAGAAAATATTTCAATACTGCACTTGCTCCTAACAACACAAACATTTTCTAATAACAACCTACACACTTGAACTATAACACACTCTTGAACGAAATCCATTCACGAAAGCATACAACCATAATAAACGGGAAAAAAAACTTACTTGAGGAGTTGGGCCTTGATGGTCGAAGATTCGGCACAGGAGGATGTGTAGACGGTCTTGCTATTGTCACATACGATCTAACACTGCTATTGGCTGCATTCACCAGACGATCATTGCTTAGCAGAGCTTTGGTTGCAGCTCTGTTAACAGATAACACAATGAAAGAGAAAGGATTTAGTAAACTTTAGATCTATTGCATTTTTTAAAGATCATGTTTGACAGGATTACAAGTCAAATCTGCACTGATGCTCAAATAGTCACCAAGCATTTTCTCTTCACAGAATGTACATGGAATTCTACTTTTTCATCAATTCAATTTTTCTAAATGTCTGTGAAGAGATTGAAACATCTAGTGATGATAGAGATTGCAACTTGGAAATCTCCCCACAGCCTGCACATCAACTTTTGATCACATTGTAATCTTAATATAATTCTATACAGACTTGAATGTAATGCATTGAAACACATAACATAAAAAGCTCTATAATCAATTTCCTTAATCTGAGAAAGCCATTAGGGGCATTTTAAACATGACTGAACATTTTGTCTTGTCTTATGCCTGAAATAACTTAGATTAAGGTCTGAAGAAAATATGTATCATACTAAAATCAAATCATGTGCAACTGATTATCTAAAGTACCGTAACAGTGCAACTATAATGATAGACATGACGTCTTTGATTTGGAGTGAGTGCCATAAGCGTCAGATTTAGTTAAAATCCTGTAACTATAGAAAAAAAATTTATCCTTATAACTACCTAAAATTTTTAGTTTTCTGCATATCGACATAAATACCACACTTGTTAATTTCCAATGTTCCTGAATTACACTAATTTACTAAACCTTATCTAAAAAAAAAAACTTGTCAATACTCACGAAACAATGTTTTGACCAATCAGGAGTCTGTTCACGTCAAGCTCAAGGAGACGGGGTGTGGTCATGAAGTTTAACCTCCCTGTTAGTCCTCCCCCTACAGTGCCTGTCCCTTCTCCTCCTTGGGTAGGTATTGAGGTGTTCATGGACCACATGGGTTGGGGAACCTCCCCTACCATCTGTACAGCAGACCCTTTGAGGGATGCCCCTCCATTGGGGATATGGCCTGAGGGGGTGTATAGACGATGGGCATCGCCTCCTCCTGGGGTACCAGATGAAGTCTGAAACGAATCAAAGCGGGCGTTGTAATTTTGTATATTCTTGAACGGGATAATTAACATTAATTGATTATACATTAAGTGTTCAACTCCATTAAAATTGATTTATTATGAACTAGTATCATGTGTTTTTATGCTTTTCTACTCATATTTAGAGAAGACAGGGGGGGGGGGCTTAAACTGGCTTTCTAGTCCACAATTAAGGGAAAAACAGTTTTACATACAAAAATATCTCATCCATGTTTGATTTTACTTACATTTTTATTGCAGCTGATTCAATAATAAGTTAGGATAGACATGAGTTCTAAGAAGACTGTTACTATGGTTAACAGTACATCATTTAATGACATTTTAAGCACTTAGCTCAAGTACTTAATGTTTGTTGAATATGAAATATCAGATTCATCAGCTAGAGCATGTGCAATCTCACGTACATGGTACAAAGTGCAGCTTCTCATTAGTAACCAAATCATTTCACGAAAATTATCATCTCCTCCAGCACATAAAAAACAAGTACGTTCTCAATGACAGTGTCAAGGACAATTTACAGTCCCATCCCCACCTAATCAAGCAAAGCAGTGAATATTTAATCCTACATGAATAGAAATGTATGGCATAACAGCAATATGCATAACACAGATGATAAGTAGTAGTAGAAGTTGTTGTAGAAGTAATAGTAGTTGAAATAGTAGTAGTACTTGTAGTGGTAGTTAGTGGATTAGACATACCTCAAGTGAGAAAAGAAGATTCATACATTCTTATTATCATCAAAAATAAAATCTCCATCGAAAATGATGCAGTGAGTCTGATGGTCATAACAATTATCAATTTTCGAGATTCCATAGTCATACAAAATTTGTTTATAGAAATCTTGATGAATGATGATTGGTAATGTTTGTTTGAATACATACTCTTGTGCCTGGTCTGTAGCCTGCCTTGGTTCCTTGGTTGGCAGGGGTAGGAGCAGGAACAACTGTAAACGGGGTTCCTTTCCTTTCCTCTGGTGTTATGGGTCTTAATAAACGCTTGGGTGGTTGATAGCTGGACAGTTTGCTTTGATAATGGGGCTGGAATCCTCTGGGCAACCCCCCAATAAAAGAATATGAGAGAGTAATAAGTAAGAATTCAAATCTATGGTCAAATCACCCCACACCTATACACACACCCCCATACAGGCTTTCTCTTCCAATCATTGTTGCCCTATATACATTTCAGAATCCTGCATACACATATTAAATATCTCAATCCAATGGAATTTGTCTTTTGTTAAAAGAAATAAAACTATCTGCTTATTCACATTTAAATGGAATTTAATGATGGAAGTCTATTAAGCAATTTAAAAGTGTGATTAAAGTAATGGAGATGAATCAGAATGCATAAAACTACAATATCCTTGACAGATTTACATAAAATGCCAAGATACAAACAGAACACCTGAAGAAGTATGGATTGTGTCACCCAGATTCTTACTGAATCCTTTCGCTCCACTTAATTATTCAAGGTAATCTGGTTGATGGCTTTCATCAAATATTAAGTGGCCTCTAAGAAATAAATTCAGATGACTTTTACAAGGATTACAAAAGTATGTAGGTGATCTTCTTGCAATTAGGCCAGCCGATCAAATTGTAAATAGATTATGATACGAACAATAAATAAATAATCAAATAAATAATGCATGTGTAAAAACCAAAGCGCACTACCTCTGCAGGATCTACAGACACGTTGAAATAATCAACCTACTTCTATTTCATTTCATTCCTTTATCATTTTATTTCCACTCATTCTTATCTTAACTATTATACATTTTCATAACTATTATACATTTCCTTGTCAGGTAGTGTGATATCTACTAAGAAATTAATCTTTTGATTGCTATGGGAATTTCTTCTAAAAGCTAAAAGATTGGTTCATGAATTATTAAATTACACTAAGCAGATCTTGTTTTGATTCTGTAATAGACATCAAGAAATTCTTATTTTAATGTATATTTGTAAACTAGATGCAATCAAAATATTTTCTACACTTTATGATAAAAAGAATGAAAAGAAAAAAAAAACATACATGAGATAAAAGAAAGGATGGGGTACAGTTTACAAGATGAGTGGTTCAAGAAGAAATTTTAGAACGAGACAACTTGAATGGAATGCATTGAAACACATAACATAATGTAGCCCCAAACATTGCTAATCATTGATTGATTTTGGATGTCCTTTAATGGAATCACAAACATCATTTTTCAAACACACTTTAAAATTAAAAATTCAATATATATTGATCAAATTACATGTAGAGCAAAAGGAAAATGGACAGGATTCTGCAAGATTGAGTCTATTTCCAAGATTTATTTCAGACTACATTGTTTTGATTCAAATGTCATTGAGTAAAACTGGCATTTGTAGTATTAGACTTACCTTCCCTTCCATGATAGTATAGGTTTGATCATGAAGATACCAGACTCTTGTTCTAGATGAGTTAAAGTGTCCATGAGAAGATGAGCCAAACGATTTCTTTCTGCTGTCAAATTATCCATCTCTTCACCCCATCTCTGTGCTCTCTATATAGAATACAAACATTTGAATGCAAATCAGCCTTCAATGATGCCCATGGGTGGTGTACTAATAAGTTAAATCAGATCTGAGTCAAGACTAAACAAGTTTTGAGCCCTTTTCCAATATTCATGACAAATATAATTTTATGAAGAATTCATAAAAATTCAGGTCATACTTATAATTTCATTTATTTCTTCTCATTTCATTGCAAAATTAACATGTGAACGCTTTTCGCTGGAGACTATTTGTGAATGAGTTGACAACAGGCATTCCATTAAAAAGGTTATCTTAGTTAGGGCTTAAAAAATACTATGATAATATCAACCCATCACTTTTTACAACCTGGAGGAAGTAAAAAATATATATCTATATTGAAAAAGTAAACTTCTTCTAGTTTCATGAAGCTAATACTGGACATGGACCCTCATTTTATAAAGATGTTTGGATGCTTTTCTTCTTCAAAATAATAAGCGCCATCTACCTAAAAATAATCTATTCCGAGGCACACAGTTATCATTATCATTACTACCCCTGCTTTATCTTGAGCTGCCTTCAAGCGCTTAAGAATGCTGTACTTAAAAAGAGTAGATTGATAGAGATGCCATCTCTCATATTTGAATATATGCATGGTTATCCTATATCAGCATTCATAGGTTAACTTATCAGGTAGCAGAATATGCACTGTGAAATATATCAAGGGAAGGTTAATTCACTGGTTGTAATATGACATACATGTCCAGTACATGTAAAAAGAAGGCTCATTTGATATTTTTGACAATGTCTTACCTTGCTTTGGAGCGTTTCCATCCTCTCTAAGAGTGTGTAGACTTCTTGATCTATTGAGTTGCTATGTCTTACATCATCTATAGAACAATTATCAAAATAAAGAGAAACATTAAAATTTACTACCAATTGTAATTAACATATTCCTAAAAATATTTAATGTATCAAAAGCAGAATTGGGTTAAACAATATTAAAAATCTTTTTTGTTTTCTAGCATTGGTAACTCTAATCCTATTTTTTTCTCCTCCATTATTCTTCATTCAATCAGCATTCAGCTCATAAATATACATTTCATAACTTTACATTATTAAACATGTATAGAATTTAAATCTTGCCCATCACTTTAAATGATGTTTGATTTCTTCATTCTACAGGAAGGTAATATGTTAACATCCATTTCTTATTTAGTAAATGGATTTTCAAAAGATAATTCGATTATGATTAATGAAAAGATATATGAAGTAATTACAGTGCATTTATATGCAAACTTATAATAGATTCCAATCTCACTTCCATCTCGTTATCATACATGCTTTTTCATTCAAATTGATTGTCACATACACAATGATTTCAAAAGTGGTGAAGGGAATTACGGTAAGACATAATAAAATACTGAATCATTTTTCTAATTATACAGAGGATGGCTGATTTGTACTAGATTTTTTAAGTAAGAAATTCTAGGAGGATAAGGCTTGGTACATGAATGGTAAAAAAAGTCATGGTCAATGAGTTACCTTCAATTTTTTTCATCTCTGTATGATGTGAGTATTTCCGAACAATATGAACAAGCCTCTTTGCAGGCAGAACGGTGTACTGTTCCATTGCTCTTACTGCTTCATTATACTGCTCTGCTGACACCTGTTTGGAAAAATGATAACAATCTTTATTATCATCAATCTTAATGGTCATGATGGGGTGTCCTGACTATCATTCCAGTGCAACAACTAAATATATTATATGCTGTATTTCTGCTCAAAGTCTACAAGTATTGCAATTTTTACCAGATAATCTGCTACAATAATGAATAGTGAATGAATAAAATATTTTTTTGCAAAGTATCTTCACTCTTATTCTTATCTGCATTACACTCTTGAATTTAAAGTGTGGATGTGTATGAAAAACTACTTATTATTTTTTTTTCTTTTTGAATAAATATTTGTTAAATTCTGTTGCTCCCGGATAGAAAAAGAAAAATGCCATATATTTTTTCTCCAAAATGAATAACAATACAAACAACAAAAAAGCATTTTTCGCAACTTCTATCTTCTGCTCCTTTCATCAAAACCCAGCTACAACTTTGGTACAGGGTCAATAATGGGAATTATATTTCAGTATCATCCAACATGCAAATCAAGCATTGCAATAGTGATATACAAATTTGGGGAGATTTACCAAAATAAAAGCCAGGTTTAAATTAACTTAAATTATCTATGGAGTGTAAGGGGGGGGGAGATAGGTTTTAAGATTGACTAAAGAGTGAAACTATTGCATGACTTGTTTCCTTCTGTCAAAAACCACCCCCTTGCATGTTTAAATTCCTCAAAATGAATTCAATTACCATACGACTTACCTTCTGTGCACTGATCCCCCTCTTAAGTGCTCTCTGATTCCTCTCCGAATCTGACCTGGAGAATATAATGGTAGGCTCCACCTGGAGATCTCTGTTAGCTGTTGCTGTGGAGACCCTGGATGGTGAAGACATCGCTTTGCTTCCTCCTAAAGCTTGAAGTTCCTGCTGCAGATCCTGTATAGTGTTCTGCATCTCCATCATCATCACGGTGTTGTTACTGCACACAAAAGTAATCACATGGGAATGTTGATAAAAAAAGTACTTTACAAGGCATCCTATCTCATTTTGGAATTGTCTGTAAAAAAGTTAAACTGGAATGGGAGTTGCACTTGACATCCCAGTATATTGACATCAGTATATTAATTCAAAACTCAGCTAAAAATATATCAATGTATTTTATAAACATAAATTTCAAATACAATCAAACTAAATTAAGATAATAGAACTTACTTGAGTTTGTCTTCATAGTCCATCTGCTGTTTACTTGCCTCTTGTTTCCTAAAATTTCAAGGAGATAACAAAATTGACTTTCAAATTCAAATATCCTTACAGAAACATGTACATTCCAAACATCAAGAGACTAGCAAAATATGAATAAATACTGATCTATCTAAATTGGACTATTGTGTCATTACTGTACATGTTCAAAATTTCAAGGTAGTTGTTGTTGTTACAAATTTTGTAATGGGACAACTGCAGAAATGTTCACTTTCTGACATACAGGTTCAGAGTGTATTTACAAAATGAATAAAAAAGCAATATAATAATTGTGAAAAAGACAATGAACTTCCAATTTTGAAGCAAAACTATGAGATATGTATACAACACGCTTTTGGGCAATTTCATAAAATATGTATGTCCGACCTAATATTTGTGGGACTTTCATGAAATTTTCTGTCTCTGATTTCTGCTTCTTTTGACAGTCTGTAATGCTCTCACATGATCATGTTTTTTAAGTGAAGTTGGATGTACAAAAAGGTTGATCATTTTACAGAATTGCCCATTTGCAGAGTGAGTTAAGTAGTATGTACTCACAGTCTATCATAATTTTCTTGTATCCCCTTGATTCTCTCACTGGATTGAAAGGTCATATCGGTCATTTCCCTATCAAGACCTTCCTGGACACCTTCTTGTATAGCTTCAGCTGCTGACTGCAGTTGGAACCCGAGACCTCCCATTCTTGACTTGCCAGTATCTGCTCTAGATACCATTAAAGATGATATTGCTGCTTCCTAAAAGAATGGTAGGTATATAAGAGGATTGAGAAGGGTTATCAGTGGTGAGGTACAATATTGATTTGGGTGTGACTAATTCAAATCAGAGTGCTTTATTTGTACATCTCATCAAAACATACAGAAGGTATTGTCAAATGAATAAAAAGAACTTATACACTGTAAAATATAAACGAACAATAATAAATAACATAAAAACCGAATATACAAAAAATTTATACAAAAGAATTATACAGGATGTATCTAAAAATGTTACAAGTTAAGGAATGAAAAAACAATATCAGCCATAACATTGTATCCAAGGGAAAATTCTTCCCTTTCTCATGGCTTCAATATTTGAGACTGAATGCTAGGACCAGAAGAGAAGTAATCACTTGAGAAATAATATCCGTTTCATACAACAAACCAGATGGATTCTTGGTTGGGCAAAGTCTCAATTTAGGTTGCAAGTGCCAAATCTGTAATTGTTTTACATTTTGGTAATTTCTAAGATGTTAAAATACCTCAAACTTATTTGATCATCATTTATGTATGAATCAAGTTCATATTTGATTTGCTCTATATCAAGGTAAGCACAAACGAGTCATTTAATGATGGACCTCCATTACATTGGACCCCATGACCCTAAAATATCATCAGATCATTATCAAGCTCATATGCATACATGAGCCATCCAAGATAGAAATCATAGAATCATTTTCAGTTATTGTGAGAAAGAATACTTTACACCTATAAACTGACATTTATAACCTGTGACCATAATATCCCTAAATTAGGGCTCCAAGGCATAAAACCCCTGATGACAATATGCCATGGGCCTACCAAGGATGTTAATATGCTTATTTACCTAACTTAAATTAAATTGAATAATTAATTCCCTGTTTATATCAATTACTAAATGATTAATTTGAAATAACAAAATGAAATTAATTATTTCAACAATCTGTGAATACCATACTTACTGGTTCAGGTGTTGTCATGACTGTTCCAAAGACAGAGATGATCTCTTTGAGAACTATAAAGAGAAAGAAGATATATGAATGCATGTATCAGTATCACTGAGATAGAGAGGTTGGAATCATCCATAGTGATGAATAGTAAATCAGTTTATCAAAGTTTGTGAAAGTAAAGGAAATATAGTAAGCATATCAAGAATTTGACGTAGGTAAAACAATCTTCTGTAGCAGGTTCTCATCATTTGACTAAACATGCTGTGACAGGTTTGATTTTAAGCACGAAAATAAAAAATTCTGCATTTTTAATATACATTCTTTATCAACAATCAAAAGAACAAGGTACAATATACAGTTCAATGATAATTAGGGGGATTCCATATGTGTCGTACGGGACATTCCAACAACAATTTCTAGTCTCTTAGCTGAATGCTTGAGCAATAAATTTTCATTTTTCATCAGTGATAAAGCTATAGGTGGCAGTCATATGAAAAACTGATAAACAACACAAAATGTTTGATTAAGGCTGAATTAAAAATGAAAATGTTGTGTGTCGTACGGGACTCAGAAATGTCCCGTACGAGATGCAACATTTTCAGCTCTAATTCATCCATGGACAACATATTTTTGTTGGTTGTCATATTTTTACATGACTACCTCATAGTACTTTATTAATTAAACAAAACAAATATTACTAATCTGTTTAGACAGCAGGTTGAAAAGTGTAACGAAAATGGCTGATTTTTCTAGGATGGAATTGCCCATCAGCGCTAACCATAAACCCCCTTTCACAAAAGATCAAATACATGTATTATTTGTTGTTGTTTTATTGTTTCAAACTCATGTCAGAATGAAATATCTGAAATTGGTTTCACATGTTTACACATACATGTAAATATATACTTACAAGTTTCTACATTATATGTCATGTGTGAGACTTGACTTTGAACATTGCTATCCCGGTCAAACTGCAGTGTCTTGATTTCAGCTAACTGTTCTAATGCAGCTCCAAATTCTAAAACAAAACAAAGGGGGATTTCTTGGAATTGCTGTCAGCATTTTTATTACAACAAATGTTGAAATCTTACAATGTACAGTAGTGGATCTAAAGGGGGTAAGAGGCCACAGTCACACATTTCTGTGGCACTTTACAATATATTCTGATAGTCTTTATTACCATGACTCTACAGCTTGATTCCATTATGAGGGACAAGTAGATTTTTCTTTCTCTCTTTCCTCTGAAATTACAATCCTAGCTTTAATTTCAACCAATTTTGGTTGTTATATTTCAACCACTCTAATGACAAGACTTACAACAAAGAAGAATGTTGCTTTTGTCAATCATAATTTTTATATAGAAGAATACTGTACTGTCAGAAAATACCATATTCCTGATTATTATTATTATACATGTTGACAAACTATGAGAGACCATTAAACTCAGTATTGGAAGTGATTAAAATATGATCAGCAGTAGTAGACAAGATTTAAAGATAATATAAGAACACAAATAATAGGTGCTGAATGGCTCAAAGTACATGAGGTATAGTTATGTATCCATTATCGAATAGCAAACAAATCACACTAGAAATGTTTTATTCTTACCTTTGTCATAGACAAGTTTAATGACGTTTTCCTTGAAGTCTGTGATATGTTGATACGTTTTAAGGTAATCCTGTACAACTGGATGATCAGCTATTGACTCTATGGATTGCCTGTATACACATCAAGGTCAGAAAAGGTCACAAAATTCAGAACCCATATTTTGTAAAATCAACTGATTTTTTTATTCTAAAGTTCTTAATTCAAAATTTGATAAATTGAAAGATCATATCATAGAAAGCATTTTGTGGGAATATAGGATTTTAAATGAGATGGAATAGAGAAAAGTTAAAAGGTATAAAGAGTAGAGTGTCTCAGAGTTTGTTTTTCACTCTTTCAGCATGGAATAGGATGAACATTTTTATTTTTGATCTACAGCTCCCTATTATACAATAACTGCTGTCAAAAGATAAGTGATGGGAGGGCCCATTTTAAGAAAAATAATGACATTACCAACAATAACACTAAATCTGATTTAATGACTAAATTGTAATTTTTACTAAGAATCAATTCATTATAAAACTGTCACTTCACTATTACATAAGACTTTTTAAATATATAAGCCAATGATATTCACACTATTGGATTTATGCTAACATTTTAGACAGGGTTTAGGAATCTCAAGCATACTTGGTTTCAATATAGATAGCATCAGTACCATAGGGTAATTTCAAATGCTAGAAACTTATTTTCTTGAAAGCAGATGAAAATGAACTTTAAAAAAAGAGATATTCACCTTGAAGATTTGCTGACTGTTGAATATGCAACGGGAGAAGTAGCCATATCCAGCTTATCAACTGAAAAGATAAAGATAAAGTAATGAAAATATATATTGTTACACACTTTATACAGTGTGTAACAGAAAAAAGAGAGAATCAATGATTTTCATGTATCATAGCTGAATTACAAATATAATTGACAAATGACATATCACTGCGAAGCATTCAAACTCCTCTTTCATGTGATAAACTTTATTTGACTGCTAAATCAAGGATGGGTGAGTAAAATCAAATTTGTAGAAAGGATACCAAAGAGTCACATGGTGGACGGCATCTGAATTTCAAAAAGAAACAAGCCTAAAAGGTTCCAATGTTGAGAAAGTCTGACTACAAGCCCTTATAACGTCTTCAATAACAATGACAAGACTTTTTTTTTGCATCGTAGGTTGCAAAGGATCTGGTGCACACTACAATTGGATTCTCATGAAAATTTGCAAATAATACAGTTTTAATATCTCTGGTGTGCAACTGCCTCTTTGCCTTGCCTATTTCTCCTCTGCATATGGCAATGAATTAGTATTTCAAATAAATGTTTTAAAAACAGGCCCCTTTACCACACTTACTTTGATAAATTTTTCGGATATGTATACTATTAATGCATATATCCAGGTTATTTTTTAAAGATCTATTATATGCACATTTGTTGAAGAATAAGAAACATCTGTCCCACATAAACGTACAAGTATAAAAAATGGTGATGCTACTAATGAAAATAAAATTTCTCCACTAACAAACTAAACTTTACTGATAACTAAGGATAGGTTGATTAATATCTTAGATATTGAAACTTAAAGCTTCCTTTATCTTAACCCTATATAATAGTGATAGTTTACAACTACTATATTACCACTGAAACACAATGTACATAATGTACAGATCACAAGGTGTAATTCACAGTGCACACATCAATCTTTCAAATAATACAAATCAAAATAAAACAAAATTATGAGTCAAGAAGTGAGGAACAACAAATTATTTCTAAATTCAAGATCCATCAAATGTTTTTAAACTAATTTTACATTGTCAGTAGTAAAATGACAAACTTGTGAAACTGACTACTTTAAGTGTCATATAATCAATTTTAATATTTCAAGCATGAATTTTTTTTGAAAATTACTATTTATTTATAAATAAACAATGGCAATTTGGGTCATGCTGGGGGAATTAAATGCTTGACTTCCACATGTAGGTGTGCGAAATGCACAGCAATATGGTCAATACATCTATGTGCAATGATATCACGTTTATTTCATAATGTGATACATCATTTACAGTCTACAGAATTAATGCATCTTATCCCATTTGGGCCAAAAAGCATGGACACAAAAACATCCGGCCTATTTTGACCCTTCATGGTTTATCATATAACTCAATGTTCAAAGGAAAGAAATAACATCTTGGTTTTACTATTTTTTCCTGCTACCAACTACATGTAGCTTTAAACTGTGTGTAATCACTTTCCAGGTATTGCCAACAGTATAATCAGCCATTTTATGATTGCATTGGACACTTTTTCTCTTTACAATAAATGAATCCTTTCAACTAAAGAAATGCCTGATTTCCACTTTGAATTTGGTTGAAAATTAAAAAGCAAGTAAAATGAAACAAATATTCCCCTCTCTAAAGGAAATTATCAGAAAGTGTGTGCACATTTTGTGAACTGTAGAACTGACAGAAGGATTGGTGTTTATGGAATTAGATTCAAATACATGTACCTAAATGTAAAGTTGTATCCATTCATCAAACATATGAATATATTGGACAAAACAAAATTCATGAGTCAAAATCCAATACTTCTTTTGGTCTGTATCACACATTAGGCTGTCATACTGAGTTGCAATACATCATTTAACTTTAGACAACTGTAAATACTAGCACGTTTTGCTACTGTTGGATATGGTCTAAAAGAGGTACAAAATGTGTGTCTATTTGTTAATCATTCACAGCAAAATTGGGTGCATCAAGAAAAGTTAGTTTGGTGATGTGTAACACGATGTGCACTCTCATTGTACCATCAAAGAGTTTGGCGCTTGTGGCCGTCGCTATGAATCTAGGCAATGCTTCACCCACTGCTTCTTCCTCGTCCGCAGTGTAACCCCCTTCTTCATCCGTCTCCAGCATGGAGACACCACTTTCAGACACAGAGGGCGCCCTGCTGATGAGGTGTGAGCTGACACGCCCCTGATACCCTGCTGTACTCAACCTTGCTTGGCTCATCTGGTCCTGATGGCTTATAGCAGCACTCGGCTGCTCACGGTGAGGGTGGGGACGGGTGGAGCTTTCAGCTGAAGATTTTAGAACCTCACCTGGGTCTTCGTACTCTATTTATTATTATCATATTTTGTATCCCATATAGATGTATTAAATCCAGATTTGGTAAGCATGGAAAAGTTAGAGGGCAGATTGAACATTGGATTTAAGAATGATATATGAGCTCATTTTCTGCTGCAATTGAAAGCTTTCAAAATGGGCAGAATTCTGAAATAATATATATATATGGCAATTATTACAGAAGCTGTACAAGAAGTATTAAAAGTCAAAATCTTGAGTATAACTTGAACCCCAAAATTAATGAGCATACATGTCGATGTAAATGATGAACTAGGAAGAGACACATTTTGGGGGGTGATTTTACTTCACCAAAATTACTGTTTACCATCAAAAACAAATTCATTTTAACATCTACATTATTTGATCCATGCTCCTGTGACAATCACTCCAATTGGAATCAAATTCCCTATCAAGGTCCTAGCCCAAAACCTTAACCAAAATTTTAAGAAAAAGGTTCATTGTTGCAGGAGTAAATGTCAAATCGATCATGAAAAATCAATACTTTGCAAGGTCTACCGCACACATACCTTCATCAGGGAACTGTATATCCCCTTGGGGTGTCAACACAGCCGATGAGTCCCTACTAGGGGCTTGATCCCTATAGCTGCCACTTTTAGCGCTGAGCAGTGAGCCATGCATGGACGTGGCCCGTGACCTTCGTTCCACTATCTCCTGTTTACGTTGTTCAAGCTGGGCACGGAACTTCTCATAAAGAGATTGTTGGCTGTGGTGACTGCTTGCAGATAGAGGGCGGTCTAACTCATCCTCCCCATCCTATAAGAGAGTATTTCATAGAAGTATATATGCATGTTATTTTTTCTCTCATATAGTCTAGAAAGACAACTTATTTTATTAATTTTGAGAAATTAGAAACCTGTCAATAGAATCCTGATTAACTGAATGATATATTTGTATATAAGAGCAGATTATACAAATAATTCAAATGATTCACTATCAAATATAGCCAACTTACGATCTAACTCAGTTCACATTTTCTTAAATTTTCTTACCTTTTATAAGAGGACAAAGGGTTTCAATCAATTTTCATTTTCCCTCTACTTTATCTTCAACATAATTAAGCTGAGAATCAATGTAAACAAAATTTTCAGAAAGCAAATTATGTGAATTGATAATAAATAACACTAACTTCATAAAAAAGTGATCAATTGCATGAAATAAAATGAGCAAATACACATACAAGGATTAAGCAACACTTACCACTTTTTCCCAACAAGAAACAAACGACATACATGTATAAGAACACTCAACGGCTTAATTGTTATGACTTATCAATGCAAGAATATGTAGAGGTGTGCAGTCCATGTGTGTGTAAACATGCAACATCGGTGTCAAACATTTATACATGTACCATATAAAAAATTACTCAATTTACACCTACAAAAGCTATTTTTGTTTGTATGCATGGCATTTACAACACGAAAAAGTTAGCATGACTGCCGAGCTCAAGACCAACAAAAGGTTACTAGGCAATATTTTATGCAATTGGCCCCCCCAAAAAAAAAAAAAAAAAACACAGCAACAATAATTTTGGCATAGAATATTGATCTATCTGATAGAGTAAATTTTCCCCAATATGTATCTCCTATTGAAAGATAAAGTTGTCCAATATAGCCATAAATGAGACAACATTTTTTTCAGTTATTCTTTTTGACTACTAAGAGTTTTACATTGTACTCATAATTGGTACTTTGAATCTCTTCTGTGTATTCTACTACACTGATCAATTAGTTGTAAGGGTTGTAGACAAAATTTGAAAAGTTATTGCAATGCCTTTGATCTGTTATCAACTGCAGGAAATACTTTAAAAAAATCATGTTGGCTAACTTTTGGTGAGTTTTGAGCTGGGGAGCCATAAATATCAATGAAAAGGAAGCCTTTCCTTTCTCTTGCTGTTTCCTGTTAACTTCAGATTGTCATTTCAACATAACCTTAACAGAAAATCAATTGTCTTAATTTGATTTCTTTTATTTTATATAAACACTCACGAAAATAAAATTATTGTAAAAATGTATACTGCAGAATTGACAGATTAGTGGTGATGTGAGTGCACACATTTAATAGCAGAATCTTACAAATAGCAAGCATTCATAATTTTCTCGTAAAAGCTTGATATGTTAGAAGGCAAACATTAATACAATCAATGAAGACAAATAAATGAATGAACTTTTCAAATAAACAAAGCATACAAAATCTACATGGGGTCCGGGTAAAATAAAGTGGAGTTCAGTGGACAGGTATTACTACCCCATCCATAAGGTGGGAATAATCAGAAATTGTAATGAAATCAACGAAAATTCAGAAAGGTTAATTTTGAAACAATTTATAAGAAAAGCAAAGGAGTTACAGAGATACATATATGAAAAAATATTCATTTTAAGGGTTCATTCATTTTAAGCATTTTTAAATACCTAATTCTTCTACAAGTGAAATTAAAAATAAAAATCTGTAAGTGAACATGAAGTTCTATCTAAATAGGGTGTAGTACATGTACATTTGTTCTATTTCAGAGTGAAATTATATCTGAAAGAAACAGATAACATTTCTTTACATTTCAGTCACTGCGATGATCCCTCTCAGTCCTGGATTTGAACAAAACTTCCGGAGTTTAATAACATCTCCAATGAGGGGGAGAAAAAGGAATGCCAATGGAGTTAGTTGAATAATACGGGCAAGCCTTGATGGAGATGACATTTATTTCCTACATTAGATCTTAATTATCAACTGAGCTACAGACGTGGTCAATTTGAGTCTAATGAAAGCTAAATGCAAAAGTAAAACCTTTGAAGACAAGTCTTATTTCATTATCAGCTAGAACAAATCTTGAGCAAATTTATGGGAAAACAAGAAGTAAGGTCTCTTTATAAGAAATCTTGCATGGATGTATGTTTATTCTGACAGGTTCAAATAATAGATCGGTGCTCATAATGTGCTAACTCAATCCAAGTTCATTTGTATTGTGGTTTGTAATCTGCAAATTTAATTTTTGGACGTTTAAACTAACTTTGGTTTTCTGCCAATGCAAACAAAAAATCTTGTACTCAGAAGACGTGAATTATGTGTAATGTGGCCATGACTTTCTGATTTATATGGACTTTTATTGAAACTGTTCAGATTCAACACACGATAATTATGTGACATGGACTCTATCACTCCTTTTTCTAAGAATTTGTTTTCAAATTATTTTATTGCAAAAAAAAAGAAAAAGACAAAGAAGCCATTGAAACACAAATCCATCTGAATCAGTGGATTTCTTCAGGATTTATGTTTGGAAGCCTGAAACTGCATATTAAGTTTCAAAATTCACCATGCTCTCTCAAACTACAAGTATTTCAATTTATTTGACAATAAACAATTCAATTAATCATGACAGAATAAATTGATAAAACAAACGTTTATATTTATTTAGTGCTTATAACTGGACATTTTCATTCATATGAATGAATTCATTACTGATTTTCACAACCTAATGTAGTTATTAGCTACATGTACTCAAATACTTGAATACTTGAATCTTATTGGCTGTATATATTTTCAAAATCTCCTCAAATCTCAATTTAGTATGTTAACTGTACAGCAAAGCTATTTTTTCTTGGATAAGCAATAAATACTAGAAAGGTGACAATGTCTTTAATTATTAAAGCAGGTGATGAAATGAGTCAGGTTATCAAGCAGAAGATAAGTGGAATAATGGAAAGCATATTAGATTTTGTTTACCACAAACAAACTATGGCCCATATTCTAGCCTCCATTCTATCTTAAACTATGGTATAAAATCAGCCAGATGCAACACTGATAATCAAATGATAGATCTATTTATCAGATAATTGGAACTCAATATATAAAAAACTGAATATTAATGGTTTTATTCACAATCAAGATATGATTTTTAAAAAAGCACAATAAACATGGAAACATTTAGTAAAACCAATTTCAGACATAATTGGTTCCCCATGAGCTGACTTATACCATGGCAAACTAGGAGTTTAGAATATGGGCCTCTATTTTGATTCATATTGTTACATATTCCATCATGCAATACCCATTAACATATTAAAATATTCTTTGTTGTCATCTGTTGATATAAGTATATATTAAAGCAACAACTTTAGTTCCATCACCACTGGTAGAACATGCTAACTCAAGCGATTGTTAGCCAAAATGTAGAGATGATGACCACTCTTACCAAGCCGCTGGCCAAGAGCTTTTCAAAATGATTGGCCAGTTGGATACCATCCATGTTATCTTCATCGTATTCATCACCATCCTCAAAATCAAGCTCTTCCATAACCTCATCTTCATCGTTATCATCCATGACGATATTTTCAGTAGGTGTTACTGGGTGTTTCATTTCAGACTCTTCCTTGGGTTTTAGTCGAGTACCAGCCCGTTGTCGCTGGCTGTTTGGTTTCTTAGCATGCTTTGGGGGTAACTTTCGTTGTGGAGTTTTCTGAGTTGCTCGAGATACTGGCTTCTTCTTAGGTTTTTATCAGGGATGAAAGAAAAAAGGTCCCACTTTGTTGAATTATTCATTTTCAAAAGTGACCTTAACACTGTTGATTTTCTCACCTTAACATGTGCTTCTAAAGAGAAGTTTTATCTTTTAGATATTCACATTAAAGACTAACCACGTACTTATTTGTTTTTACATTTAAGGTGAAAAGTCCAAAAAAATGCAGAACAATATTACTAAATGTGTATAACAAAAATATCCTACAAACCAAAACCAACAGTAGAATATGGCCAAGATATTACCCTTTTTAAAAATTACACTGCATGGTTTTTAGATAAAATTTCCTTATAATAAAATAACAATCTATACCTAAGAGTTGAATTCTTTCAGTATATAAATCAGAAAATACATATGGCAAATCAAACTCAGAATTATATTGACACTAGATATCTATCTCTATACAGATTATAGTAATTTTCTGATTTCAGGAAAAGAGAATTTTAAACAAGTTTCTTTGAATCATCTTGAATTTCAATATCTTATCCTGAAAAGCAAACAGAAATTCAAGAACTTCATGTAAAGCAAAATACTTATCAAAAGCAGGCAAATATTCTGGTATACTTTATGCAAAGGTTACTGCATTTGGGATAAAAGAATAAATACGGCAAAAGAAAATAGTGAGAGATTTTACAGAGAACAGTCCATAGAGAATTCATAAAGGTGAAGATATTTTAGTTTAGTTCAAAAGCAACAAAACCAGGATATCTAGCATTAGCCGACGGATTTTGAAAATGGTCACACCTGAATTTCTGGTCAAAGCACCTACATTATTATCAAGAAGAATGTTTCGCAAGTAAGCATTAGACACATCATATACAAACATGCACTTGCAGGTGACACTAAAAATCACAGGTTTCAACCAATTCAGCAGGAAGTATTCTTTTGACAGGTAACAAGCAAAGCAGGTACTTAAAATCTCTCTTTCCACAAGATTTTAATAAGCAGTTATTTAATAGCAAAGACACAAAATATAATGAAAATTGTTAATCATTCCCCTCTTTTCGTCAACAGCTTGTCTGGCAATACGAAGATTCATGCATGGGGGGAGCAGGAAGCATCTTCTCATTAATTTCAAATTGAAATTTTTCAATAACAAATTTGCCCTCAATGTGAGGAATCCAGCACCTTCAACAGAAAAAAAAGTGGCAGAGAAAAACATCTACAGGATGCTCCATGAAATGTTGCCCTGAAGAAAAAATATCTTTTTTTTCTGAATTCCTTAAATCAATCAACACTTTGCTGGAACTAAATCCAAATCATGCCAAACCATGAAAAAGAAAGAGGAAGGTTTATGTGAAAAGCCTACATGACTGATGCACCTCTGACTTCAACTTGTCTACTTTAAAGAGAATATTGATACGGTGAAACTCATATACAAAGACCATAACAAAGGGATTTTTATTGAAACTGGTGGTCTTTTTTGATAGGTTCCTATAATACATGTTTCAATGGGGATTCAAGGAAGACCACTCTTGATGTAGGTGGTCCATCTTCATGTATACGAGCTGTTGCTGAGGGGGGTTTGACAAAGACACATAAATTATCGATTCAGCAAGCAAGCAATCATTTTCACAATTAAACCAACATTTTAGACCAATGGCAATACAAAAGGATGCTGTAGGTTAGTAATGGTAGCATCTGGGGACACATTTGCTTTCACATGGGCGATATGACACTCTCGCTCACCACTGAGATACCGCTTTCTATGGATGGTTCAACCATTAGGAAATCATCAAGAGGATGTGGTGGACCACTAGTAACATTTTCTTCTCCATCATCTTTTCTCCCCAAGGAGCCTTCTGACTCCAAGATACCAACACCCACCCCTACATCATCAGCAACTTCCGAGGTAACCTTGAGAAGTGCTTGTTGGAGTTTCTGGTTGCCTTCGGTGGCAGCCACCAGCTCCTCCTGCAAAATGGTGGGCATCTTTCTAAACCGGCCGGTGGACTGGAGCTTCATGAACAGCTCCATGTGTTCTGGGTTCTATGGTGGGGATCGTACAAGTATGCAAGTAGACGCGATATCCATATAGTTGTCAAGATGTCAGAGATTATGAGAGGAAGAGATGGTATAATATACTTAATAAAACCATCATATCATGAATCCTACGTGGAATATAAATTTCTATAAAGGACAAAATTGAAAAAAAAAATCCCAATTGAGGTAATTTATGCAATTCAAAGATAAAATACACTCCTCTTTATATGAATTGAAGTTTCAAGTTATATGTCACATATAAAAAACTATGATAAAGGGCATACTGTACAGAAAGTGCAGAACATATCCATTATACTCGAAAAAATTGATGACATTTACCGTACAAATAAAATCAAAATTGTCATAATACCTTATCAAGAAAAGTGTAGTTCTTTCATGCATTTAATTTTTTACAGCACTTCAAACCTAAGCATTCTGAACACTATTTTATCTTAGTCATTTAAGCCACATCAGCAGATCGACACACACAAAAAAAAGAAAACATATAAAACTACTGTCTACTATCAAACTATAAATACTTTAGAAAATGACCTTGGGCGGTATTCTTTATCTTAAAAATATTATATTTTATCTCTTAAAATGAAATTGGTATTCTGAGATGACATTTTATCTCTCCGATAAAATTTAAAATTTTATCTTGCGTATACATTTTATCTTGCGTATCTATAAATGATACGCAACAGAACAGTGCCTGCGTAGACATACCCATCGCGTATCTGGACATTGCAATGCGGATGATGTGCTTGCGCACATGCTACTTTGAAGAAAAAATAAACGTAAGAGGGTAGGGGCTATTTTATCTCCGCGACATTGATTTCATCAATATTTCTAGGTGAATTAACCCCACATGTTGACATGAAAATGAAGAAAAAGTATATTTTTATTGGGAATAACACCTTAACGTTATTCCCAAACAATCAGGAAGTATTTCATAAGACTTTTCTTGACTAATATTGTCTTTGAAATGATGATTGAAAAGATGCGATATAGACTTCGAAAAAAAAAAGATGAGAGTATTGTCATTTTTGTAAAAAGAAATCTCTGTAAAGACGGGCTTGCGTATAGTGCAAGTGTATTTGAAGTCAATAAATTGACGCAATCTCACTCCTTTGCCACACCTCCTGGCGGAATGGATTTCCATTGGTTGAGTGACATGAGAGAGCTATAAAAGCGCGTTTCTAATTGGATATTGATTAAAAAATAGGTGTGTCTTACAGAGATAAAATGAAGATAAAATTGTTCTCAGAATACCAATTCCAAAAGATTTTAAGAGTATTTTATCTCACTGATTTTAACGGAGATAAACTATTTTATTTTATCTGAAATAAAATGGATCTCAGTATACCACCCCTTGATTCCTACGTATTTTGGAAAACAGACTTCAAGACAGAGATAATTAGAGCTAAAAATAGTATCCATGCTCATTAAACACAAGATCTAAAGGGTAATTTCTAATTGATAACTATACAACATTGGCTGGAATTAATTTTAGATAGCATCTCAATAGTAGGGATCAAAGATTCCAATATTGCTACTGTAATATCCTAGCAGCGATACAAATTTATACAGGGTTCCTCAACTTAGTATTTAGTAATCGTTATCGGGTTCTTGCATGTATTATGCAAGCTAATTCCATATCAATTATGAGAATATTCAGAAACAAATCTAATATCTACTCCATAGATCTTCCATCCTCAACAGCTCTGTATATTATCCCCCTTTTCTTTCTTCTGAAGTTGTTCTTGCTTCTAGCCTTTAATACAAATGCTTGGAAAGAAAAGGTATACATTTTGTCCACTTCTGTGTTTACAAATTATGTACATGCCAAAAAGAGGAACACCTCACGAAGATAAGGTAGGATTAAATGAGAAGGCTATCATGTTAACTAGGTATCCAATGTTCTTTCTGTTCACTATATCATTTAGGCTGTTTTCACAACTTGAAGTGGATACTGAATCTGCAGTTTACATACAAAGTAAGGATAAGTTATCCTATTAACAGCAGGCCAGCTCTTCTTTCTTTGATATTGATTGGCTGAGGTATCTGCCTGTTACTTTTCAGATTAAACATTTGAAATGCCCATTTATGGCATGGTTTCTTTGATAGAGGCAACTCCAATCATCCTACACATGTACATGTAGTGTTCAAATGTTCAAAAATTAAGGTTGCAAAAAATGCAGCGGACATAAGTACAGGCATTTTTTTGTTGTTGTAAACTCTGTTGCTGAAAGCTCTGCATATCGCTGAGCAAAAGAAAAAAGAAAAGAAATTGGCATAATTAATGCATCATCAGGGAATCTGATAACATGGATACCAGATTAAGGTAAGGTTCCGAAAGTTGTGCATGCTCAAAATAACTTCTCATTTGTAAAAACATTAACACAGCAAAATTAGTAGTACACTCAACAGTTTTTTCATCCCTCAGTGCTACAGGTCAAAAAATTAATTTAAGTAATATACATCTCTTTGTCATGGAAATAAAACAAGGCACAGAAATCAATTTTAAAAAAAATCTTTAACATTGAATAGAATTGAAAACACAAGTACAAAAACACTGCTGCAGAAATGGACTGCATGTATATATATTTATTGGCCATCTGAAAAGCTACATGTATATGATTATTTCAATGGATGACCTTGGATGACACTGCTGAAACAAAACAAATTTACAAGGACAAGAGCAGTCACTTGACAAAATGAACCTCACAAAGTCAAATGTTATGAGAACACTCAAAGACACACAACAACTGCAGATTTTGTGGGTGTTATATCAGCCAAGCTTGGTGTTTGCTCTTACCAAACGCGACTGAATCCTAGATGTCTGCTGTTCTTGTTCTACCATGATCAATGGGTCCATCTGAGTATTTTGATCCGCCATTTCTGGAGCCTCATCCTCCTTGTCTTTCTTATCTTGTTCAAACTTTTCTTCTTCCTTTTGTTCTTTTACCTCAGTCTCCTCTTCAATAACATTGTTTTCTTTTTCAATTTCATCTTTTTCTCCATGGAGTTCAGATTCCTCCTTCTTTCCTTCCTCTTCCTTTTCAACCTCTTCAGGCTGATGAAGCATGTGAATGCAATCATTTTTTTTAGAAGCAATGTGACATGGATCTCATGACATTGATGGAAAATATGGTACCATTCTCATTTGTTGTTAAATGGACATGATGCAAATGATGCTAATTGCAGTTTTCTATGGTTAAACATACTTTTGTCAATCATCTAGAACTACTAATACACTGTACCTTATTTTCACCAATGTCAACAACATGCTATGGATTTAAAATAGATTGAATGACATGATACATATTTCCTTTAAACAATTGTAGTTCATTTTCAATATACAGTCAGTTACATGCAATCTACATCATACAAAAACATACCAGAATTAGTGATTTTTGTTACTGTTGCAATGCTAAATATTCAAAATTCCGAAATGATCTATCCCTAAGTGTCTACTTGAAACACTTATGAGAAACAAAAATAGGGCAAAATATCTGTGGTGCCATTTTGACCTAGAGAGATGTACAAATTGATACAATACTAACATGGATTGCAGAATTAATTGTATTATCCAAAGAAAAATCATTATCATTTGGTTTCTTCCAAAATGATGCCGAATGATATGAGCTAAAGACAGGGCTCAACCATGATATATACCTGTAATTTGTATACCAAGATATTTTCAAATGAAACCCATGGTTAAGATTTTAAAATGTGTAAGACAAACTGCAAAGTAGATATCATATTTTTATAAAAAGAATTCATTTAGTACGTTGTCTTTCAACTTCATATTTGCAGAGATAATCCTGATTTTGTACAGGGTGGGGAGTTCAACTGCGTTGAAATTTAATGATTTCTGTGATCCCTTCACTTCTTTAAATGAGCCATACTATCAAAGTGAACATTTTCATGAGGGCCAACTCATGAAATTTACAAAAAAAACACAACCACTAAAATGATAACTTATACCATATAAATATCTGCAGTAAAGTAAACCTACCTTCTCTTCTTTGATGGGTTTTACCATTTCCATTGGGTTGAATTCACCAAGGTACTTAGCTCTCTGTTCAGGTGTGAGAGTCTTCAGGGCTTTCTGCTCCTGTTTGATGGCATTCTTGGTCTGAGAGGGAATAATAATTGAAGGATTAGAGAAAGAGAAAGCCAGGTGTTATGCGGTTTATTCCTTCTACCCCTCTTTTTGGCATCATGTCTGTAGAGAAAGAATTGAAGGAGTAAAGTAGAGAAACTGGGACAAAGGTAAATAACAAGAGTGAGAGGGATGGGATCCCTTGGTCCAGGATTAAGGTTCTTCTCCTTCTTTATTATATTCTTTGTCTATGAAAATAAATTCTGAAAAGTAAATTTATCTGAAACAGGATAGCTTCTGGGTCTATTGCTGCTCAGCTTTAAGTGGCAATTCTACCCCAACATACAATTGATTTTGATAAAAAGATAATTTCCTATCTAATGCCATTTGCAGACATGTATTTGGGTATAATGTATCATGTTCTATGTATTATTATGAATGTGCATTTGGGCCATCCACACGACCCTAATGAGCTTTTTGTTGGTGTCCCACTCTTTTCAATCTGTATATCTAACCACCAATAAAGTCAACCTGTATAACACAGACTCAACAAACAATAAAACTCATTTTAGAGATCGTTCTTGACATAAAGGTGCTAGTTACTCACTACGGAAAATTAGAAAGGTTCATCTTCAAGGAATTCCATAAGGAGGAGATATTTTCATATACGATTAATTCCATGGGCCACTATTCAGCATAAAAACAATATCACAAATAAGATTAAGATAGACTCTTTGAATGAATTGCATTTAATGTACAAAAATATGAATGCAACTAATCAATAATACATACTGTTTCTTCATGTTCTTTAACAAAGCTTTCTAGCTGGGCAACTGCATTATCTGCTTCCTTCTCAGCCTCCCTCTCTGCTTCTCGTGCTGCATCCACTTGGTGAACAAGGGTGTTTCGCTCCTAACAAAAATCAAAAGGAGGAAAACATTTCAGAAGTATATATTATAATATTGTATATACCAGTAGTAAAATACTAAAATGCACATAAGTCAACCTTCTAAAGTTAATAATCACCCATGTTAATGTAATGGTGTGGTCCAGATAATACACAATGAATAATTTGCCTCTTCTAAGTCAAATTTCACCAATAAAGCACCAAAGTTTCTGTGGTCCTAAGAAATTTGACTAAATTATTCTATAGTATAATGTAGTTCAATTTTGAGAACCATTATTTGATCCCACATATCACTTTTGACACTTTTCAGAGTAGTTTCATTATTTTGACATTTTTTTTATTTTGTGTTTAATGTATAAAGAATTAAAATGATGCCTTAATATTCATCATATGTGTACTTATATCATTGTAGACTTACATGCAATTCTTCAATGTTGGTCAATTCTTAAAACAAACAAGTGATTCAAGAAATTTGATGTTGTTAAGAATCTTCAAAGAGGTTGGATGATAAATAGGGAGAACAGAAACATGACACTTGGTAGATGCTGTTTTGTTTTGTTTTTTGGCAGTTGCTCCTGCCATGATTTTGCAGACATTGAAGAGTGGTATACCATCTGACAACAATTGGATGACAGATTAGAATTCAATCCAATACAAACCTTGTCCCATTTCTCTTCCTTGACTTGGATGTGATTACGGAGTTGCCTGATTTTCTTGTGGTTGTCTTCTTGGTTGGTTTTGATCTTTTCCTGCAGCCCTTGGACTATGAACAGGGCCTGGAATACATAATTGCAAAGTGAGAAGAGTATTAAGATTTAAAAATTGATCAAAATATTTGAGGAGCTCTAAGAAAAGAAAGAGTCAATTAGATCATCTTGTAATAATCACAACGGTAATTAGTTCAAAAGTGTATTAGAATAAGTGATGATGAGACCAAACAGTAATAAGGCACCTGATAAATGCCTGAACCACTTACTGAAAGCCATGGTTTGTATGAGATAATCATTCAACTACTTTTCCATTCTACAATGTAGTCAACCAGTTTCTGTATTTAACAAAAATGGTGGATCAAAAAAGTTGCAGTGAAATATCTGATCATAACCACAAAAGTTGATGGTCATAACTTTTGTTTAAGGCCAATTCCATCCCCAAAAGATGCCGATTTAAAGAAAGAATATGAAAAATCATATAAGCATAACATTGAAAATTACATTTAATCAGATGTAAAATAAAAAAGTAATAACAAATTCTCATTGAATTTCAGAAAAAGATGAAAATCATGAAATGTCACAAGCATGAAAGTTGATGGTTATATCTATCGTTAAATGCCAAGTCCCTAAAAACTAAGCCTGAGTCGAATCAATTCTAAAATCGGTGTTCGATCAGCGCCGATGCAGATTTTGCAAAATCGGTGCATCGAAAAAAAAAAAAAAAAATGGTCAACCGGCCGATTCGTTTGGTTCACACAAATGACACAATCATCAAAATAAACAGTAATGTCCCACTTGACTACTACTTACTTGATTTATATTCCCCCAAAATGAAACCGATTGTGCAATTATGATGCCTATTCACCATTAATTTGAAGTTTATTTCGATGATTTTGATCTTAGTTCGAGTCTTACTCGTCTGCTCGTGCCGAGATAATTTATGCACAATGAATTCGTGAATGGAAATCATCGCCATCGATCGTGCATGCACAGTACTGAGCTTTAATCAAACCAGAAAATTGCTGGGAAATTGACGCGATCAACATAAAATATACCTTGCATTCATGAACAATATTAATATAATGACCATAGAATAATATTTAATCGTAATATTTAACAATAATTTGCATATGATAATCATTAATATGCATTTAGAGCTTGATGTGAAACGTTTGTATTTCTTTCAATTTTCAATGACGGACATCACATGACGATCGACTTGAGTGAGTGCACTTATCTAAAAAAAAATTATCAAGTCAGGATTGATTCTCAAACATTGTCAACATGCAGAAACTCTTTTCAAGATCGTAATATCACCATATAATAACATTTTACAAGACAAAACAGAGAAAATTGCGTTTGATATTTTTTTCCCATCAATTTGAAGCTAGTTTGTGCCCAACTTTGGGCTCTGATTTCATGAATGGAAAATATGTCATACGTCATCGAACGCGCATGCGCATTGTGCTTCTTATCTCGGAGACGTCTTGATGGAATAAAAGTAAAAATAATGACAGTTTTAATACTTCCATATGAACATAACATACTTTGCTGACATCGTCAATATTTTTAGTATGGCCATAAAATCTTATTAAATCGTAATTATTTAACATCCAATAATAATTTATATGAATTCAGAGCTCGATCCGAGACATTGGTATTTATTTCGATCGCATGCTCTTGAGTCTACAATAAAAAAAAATGGATTATCATACCAGGATTAATTCTCGAACATCGTCATAACTCATATTCCACAATCTTTCCTCACAATTGTTATATCAGCATTAAATACCAATTCAAATGACCATCCAGAGAAAATTACGTATTATATTTATTCTCATCAATTTGGAGCTCATTTTGGATCCAACTACACGATCTCAGGCAAGTTACAGTGCTCTCCGCTGGGTGCCCTGTCGTTTCGGGAGAGTGAGTGTACGGTACGGGGCTGCAGACGGGGCGGCTAGGTGTGTGGGAGTCTGGCCTGCGAATGCTAGTTGACCGAAAATCATTCGGATCGACTCTGCGTGATTCATGTCTTTAATATTGTTTCATTTTAAACTTATGTGTTGTCATCTGAAAATATCATTGTTGAAGATATTTTGGGAAGAATTCTGCTTTGGTCCCCGCCCTTTTTTTGTGTTCATGGAAAATACAAACGAACTTTACTCCATCGTCAGTGCTAGTGCAGTGCGTGCATAGCGCATCGCGGCCGGAGCAAAATAAAATTGACTCGATTTTCCCCGCCTTCAACATTCGATGCATCGATGTTCGATCGAATTAAAGCTGTCTAACACCGGTTTTCAAAATAATCGATATGACTCAGGCTTACTCAAAACAAAGAGCATAATTGAGTGAATAGAGGGAAAACATACATCCATAGCATTGAAAATGTCATCAGACAAGCCGATGTAAATGTAATAAGTGATGACATTTCAATTTTTTTGCTCTACTTCACAAAGAAGTCATATAAGGCAATTGATAATGTAACTCACATGCGATTGATGATGTCACTTTTCATTATATGTAAAACATAAATATCTGCCCCCTTTAACAATAATAATAATATAATACACTGATTTGTATAGTGCAGAAACTATGTGCATATATTCTCCTGCACTGGAAGAGCTCCTGTAATGCTTGAAAAACAAAATTTAAAAAAGGAAAGAAAAAAATGTATGGAAATTAATGGAAAAAATTGGTTTTTAGTCTAAGTTTGAACATTTCTACCTTTAATGTAAAGCATTATTTTGCTGTCACATGAAACTTTGACATTTTAATTACTATAACTTGTTATATGATGATGCAATAAAGATTATTTTCATTGCAAAATTTATGAAAATTAAATAATTTTTACTTTATAAAGTTTTTTAAAAAGTGAATATGTAAAATCATAAATTCTCCCAATTTGCAAGGACACGTGTTAGGCTTAATATAACTTTTCTGTGAAACTTAAGTGATACGTCACAACTTCCGAAGTGCTAAAATTATGGGAAGCAAAGAATTTCAAAACAATGTTTACACTGTTATGTTTACATTGTAGCTTGTATTCACTAAGCTCTTTTCTGATGTGTATATGTGTTGAATAAAACCAAAGTTAATATTCCAAAATAAATTATTTTGCCAGCTACATGTACTACAAAATCCCCAAAGTGCTTATAAAGAATGTACTTTTTGCCCCAACACTACATGACTTTTTCAGTACTAAATATAAACCAAATGTAAGAAAAGGTAAAGCCAACATCTGTGACATAACAATTAAGACAGAGTGGTTTTGTTTTCTTACTTCTTTCCGATATTGCTTGAAAGCTGATGGAAGCTGCTCCTGGGGAACTTTACTCCATCGCTCCTCTTCTTCCAGGGGAATTTTCTCCTCAAACGGTACCTCATGGACCGGTTCTAAGTTGGACTTGGTCCTCATTGCTTTCTTAGGAGTGCCAGTCTTGTTCCGAGAAGTGTCATCTTCTGTCACTGTTATCGTGTAAATGTCAAAATTGGAATAACAAAATTTATGGGAAACATTTCAAGAACGGGCAAAGATCTTGGAAAGAGATCAAAGTTCAACTTTCATTCTTTTCTTTTAAACATAAAAAGCAGGAAATCATGCTAAATGATTTCCAACTGATAAAGAAAAATAAGTAAATTTAGGAAATAATTTAGAAAGAATATACACACTGTCATCTTTGACTGTTTCTTTTCAATAATATTATTATGAACTTTGATATTGGGAGAAATTGATTTTTAAGCAATTTCTATTTAAAAAATGTGATCATGGCCACAAGATAGTACTGCATAAAGCAAATATTTAATCTGTACAGATATCCAAAAAAAATGTTTTAACTCAAAAGCATGTTCAGGAATTACTATATTCACAAATTTGTTGTGTAGTCATTAAAAGTAATGGTCATGCACAAAAATGGAAATTCTAGTTATATTAGACAAGCGATATTGTAAAAAATAAAATCACTTCAGAAATGTTAATCTCATTACATATTAACTCATCGTTTGCCTTTTTCACCTTTATTAATGTTCTTTGGCTTTGGGGGATCTAAGCTCTTGGGTGTTCCAGGTGGTGTTGGTTTAATGGACGCATCTGTTGACTGTCTGCTTTGTAGTTCCTATGAAACAATAAAATGTATTGCTAATTCATTTAAAAAAGATTTCTTTAAGTACAACTACTGCTACAACCAAACCTCAATCAGAAATGGTAAGACACATTCCCATATACATTTCGATCTAAAAAAAATGTCCAAAGTTATACAGAAAATGTGATGACATCCTAAGGATTTCAAAATGTCAAGACTTACATGTATATGTATTATGTATAGCTACATGCAAGATTGTTTTTTATTATCATCAGTCCTATTGAATAATGTAACAAGTTTGTGAGAGCAATTCTTGACAGATTAATATGCATCAACTTCAAGAAAATTATTGGGAGGTGGCATTCTTGTCATTTTTTGTTAAGAAGCCTATTGCCTCCGCATCATTGTTTGGTAGATCATATCCCTTGAGTTTGTACAAAAAAATATTGACGACCTATGTAGCTCAGTTTTTTTTTTCATTTGGATAAACAATGAATACTAATTTTAAAAAGAAAACTGTTATTGGGCCAAGAAATTTGCACTATTAGAGTTGTAATTGCCAAAAAGTTAATAATTTCATGGTGTTCAAATCAAGATTGTGACGCTCTTCCAGTGGCTTGTGGAAAGGAAAATTGAAAATGCATTTGCAATTTATTATCTGGTTTGGTTATTCATGATATAATCTGTCAAATCAGTAACCGTCTATAGGTATCACCAGACCCCTGCTTGCGAAAAATGAATGATTAAACATTTGCCTCTCTAAATGACAAGTAAGTGTGCAGTCTAGCCATCTGCAAAGAAGATTTGATATCTACGGGCATGCCTGACATATGTCCTATTGTCAGCTATGCACATGGTTCAAAAGAAATGGTTTTGCTGTTATCCATTTTATCTAAAATTCCTTGACAAAGCTAATAGCTCAATAATTCAATCCTGTGGTTGCCAACATCAGGCATGGATTAACCACAAGAAAAAGCAAGCAGATCAAGCTATCCACTGTGGCTTACTGATAACCTTGTACAAACATCTAATCAATATTTTAGAAACCATAGCTTTCTTTGAAAGGCTCTTTAAAGATTCTCTTTTTACCTGTTTCCTTATAGATGAAGGTTGTCTGCTTGAAAGGCCACTCTTGATTTCTCTCTGTGAAAATAAAAGATTGGGGTAGTTGGTCAAACACTGTAATTTACGCTGTATATTCAGTATACATGTCTTACCTTTACTTCAAGTGCAGTGATGGTGCTGGTGATCAGAACATAAATGTCGCTCAAAGTAATGTGGGTTTAAAAAAAAATGAAGTGGAGAGCGTAAATCACTCAAAGACTTGTAATAGAGTCAGTCTTAGCACCAACTTTATATTTGGTGCTATGACTGGAGAAAAAAACAATCAGCTTACATTAACTGTCGACGCAATACTTAAAATCACCCTCATCCCTGAGAAGAGCATTGGTTTACCAGCTGAAACAGTCTACAAACTGGTTTGTTTAGATTTGAGACAAATATTTCATTTAACTACGGTATTACAGAAAAAAAAATCATTTTAAAAACAGGTTGCTACATGTAACTGTCAGTCAGATGACATCCATTTGTTGTTTTGGAAATTACAAGTGGAATGCCTCGGGCAGTCTTACCTCCAACATGCGATTCAATCTAGCAGCAGCGCTGGCTTTGAAAACAGCAATTAAAGATGAATTATTTGTCACCAAATACAGCCATTAATTTCATCATGAAATTTTAAGTTTGTTGACCTCAAATGACCTTTGACTTTGATCTTGTGAGCTGAAACTAATGCAAGAAGATCAGTGATAATTGATCACCCTTATCTTCAAGCTTCACAAATTAGATCCATACCTTCAAAGTTATTACACATTTAAAAACTTAATCTTGGATAAAATTTCAATATTACCAAAACATAGTCAGTGATACTGATTGCCCTTTTTTTGCAAAAATTCATGAAACAGGTCCATGTACTTTCAAAGGTGTCATGACATTTTGGTTAAGATTTCAATGTTGCCAACACCGCCAGCATCAGAAAAGTGGTGCATATTGTTTCGCTCCTGCTATGCAGGTGAGACAAATATAGTTCCATCACTGATAAATGCAGTGTTTAAGTACTTATTAATGGACTATATGGATATGATTGTATGTACATCCAAAAAAAAATGGTTGCATTAACAAAAACAATGTTAAGCATAACTGGATCTTATTTGCACATAGGCTCCTGAAAGACCACCATTTCTTGGTGAACACTTTCCAACACACAACTAGTTAAGATTATTAAGATTGAATCTGCAACTTTGTATGCTCCTTTAGCAATTTCAGAATTTCATTGCACTAAAGCCACACAAAAAAGGGGCAACAAAAATATGCAAAACAAATTTACAGCAAAAAATAAATTCAAGTATATTAAACCTAACACTTCATTTTTGTATATATATATATATATATTTATCTTCTTCTCTCTCTCTCTTTACCAGTACTTACAGAAAATTCATGCAGAAGAGGATTTTTACTTTGTTTTTTTATCCAAAAGGTATTTAGATTCATTTTTATGATATGTTTTTTTGGAGACCTTTTCTAATATTGTAAAACCAGTATGCTCTACTCAGGGAATAATAAGAAATATTTTTTTAAATGCACCAATTTTGGCAAGACAGCAAACAATCCATAAATATGCAAACTTTCTTGATACATCCATTCAACTGATATATTTCACTACACATTTAAACTTTTTTGGATTTTTTTCAAATAAAAAGTGAAAAATGCTTTTAACTTCATCACTCTAAACAAAGAATTTCATGAAGCAAATGTTAATTCACTTATAATTTGTACTTTTAAAAATAACTTTCATTAAAACATTCTCCTGCAAAAAAATAAAACAAATAATTGGAATAATAGTTGTATGCATGAAGTATTTTTCACTGGATAAAAATGTAGCCTGGTTATTTGAAGTAACTTTTTTTTCTTTTACATGTATATATTCAGAGGTGAGTTAGAGTTTCCATGGTTATTAATGATTAAAATGAAACTGTTATAATTTCACAATATAATACTAGTATTAATTACAATAAAATGCTAAAATTACATGTAGTTAATCTACTTGTATGAATACAACCATAAGTTATTAAAAGTAATGACACATGCCTACTCATTCTGAGTATCTCATCTTTGTGATCATTTTACCCAAAAATACTACAATTGATATTGATTGTTATCATATCAAATCTCTTCATTATCATATTACTAAAATTGTCATTGTCAATGTTGTTAATTGTGTTATAAATTTCTAAATAATTGTTATTGTTATCATCACCAAAACCAATGTAAAATAAATATTGACATAGATGTACATTATTTATTTTTTCTTTATTCATCAAATTAATTATTGTCATCCTTGTTTGTTTTCAAGAAAAATCTTCAGACTAGGTAATTCTTTGACATTGGATGGTTCAGAATAGGATACCAGGGGATCATTTCATCAACATTTTTGTCTGACAAGCTGTTATAATTGACAGCTTTCTTTAATTCTGACTGGCTGAAAACACTGTTACTATGCAAACTGTCAGATAAAATGGGACTTGTGGGATAAAACGTCTGACAAGTCCTTTCAAGAAACACTCTCCAGAAATATTCCAAGAGTTAGGACCAATATTGCACGAATTGAGGATGAGTGCAATATTGGTCCCAATGAGTGGAATATTTCTGGTATTCCATGAAATAAAGCAATCCAATATAATAATTATTATAACCTACATGTACATAATTTTATATCTGATCTTGTGAACCTGTTAAAATATGTGTAAATAAATGAATAAATAAATAAATAAATAAATGTAAAATAAGAACGTTATAACACTTTAAAGTTTCGCTTATTTTTCACAAAACAGTAATATGCACATTTCAGTGGCATGCAAATGAGACAGTCGATGATGTCCCTCACTCACTATTTCTTTTGTTTTTTATTGTTTGAATTAAACAATATTTCATTTTTGACAGATTTGACAATAGGGACCAACTTGACTGAACCATATAGTATCAAACAATGGTAATTCCACATGCTCAGGGAGGAATTAATCGTTGTTTCACTTGACAATGAGGGGAAATTAGAATATTTCATATTTCATATAATAAAATATAAAAGAAATAGTGAGTGGATGACGTCATCAGTCTCCTCATTTGCATATTAATCAGGATGTGCATAATACTGTTTTGTGAAATTAAGCAAAACTTTAAAATGTCATAACTTTCTTATTTCACATCCGAATTTGATGAAATTTTCAGTGTTATGCTTGTTGGATTTTTCTCTTTTTATTCAAATTATTTTTTGTTGGGGTGGACTTGTCCTTTAAAGTAGGATATTAAACAAATATACCAGGGCTTTATTTCAAAAGTATAGAGGGAATTATTCATCCTCGGTTGTACTGGTAAAATGACTAATTTCCCCTTGGGGTGCCAGTCCAACCTCGGATGAATAATTCCTGCTATACTTACTCAAAGCCTGGTATATTTGTATATTATCTACATGTATCCCCCACCCCCAAAAAAATTGATTGAGCAAATCGTGTCACTTAACACAATCAGTTCTGGGGACCGTTTCATCAATATTTTTGTCTGACAACTTGTCAGATCTGACATCTTTCCTTGATTCTGATTGGCTGAGCGGCACTGTTACTATAATAGTAACTGTCGGAAAAAATGGGATTTGTCGGATAAAACGTCCGACATGAAACGCTCCCCATGTCTCATAAGATCAGTTTGATTAGTAGTACGAATATATTCAGCTCTTTATGACATCATGTAGTATCACTATGCTCTATATTGCACATTATATTGCATTAATAGTTGTGCTGGTTATAATTTTTGTGCATTCGGGCCTGCCCATTAGACTGTTCAATTAAGAATATTGAGCAACTAGTTTTATTTATATGACACCGGGATAGATCCTTGTGATTTGATTGGTTGTTTGATAGCGTTCATTCAGTCCATTTTGCAATGACGTCATCAACCGTGCAATTTTGGATCCATTCATCGTGCAATTTGGATCCATATGATTTTGTCCATTGCATTCGCGCACCGAGACTGCAGCTGCAGGCACCAGCAGTGCGCATGTTATAATGACGTAACAATCAACAGACTGAAATCGCACTGCATGAGCATGTTTTGCATCGAAATTCATAAATTTCATATGAAAAAAAAACAATTTTTAGATGTCATATAAACCAGATAATGAATTTTTTTTTCATTCGTGCAATGGACAGAATACTTCATTCGGTGAAAAATGAAATAATGATCCATTCAACTCAGCTACGCCTCGTTGAATGGATCATTTCATCTTTCACCTCAAGTATTCTGTCCATTGCACTCATAAACATTCATTATTATTATAACAGTAGCCTATGGGATATTTGTCAGATTTCAATACTTTGTTCAATACGATCTTGTATTTCACAGGCATGATGCAGACTAAGTATGTATTTTTTTATGCATGGCTAAATCACTCTATATACATAACAATTTTGCTTACCTAATTTGATTAGCATCATTGGTCATACACAAACCAATTAACTAACTTCTGTACAGTACTATTGAAATCCTCGACATAATTTGCATTATTTATATAGAAGTCTTTCAGAAAATATGGAGGAAATTGTGATGCAATACAAGGAAAATTGTTCCCTGGTCCTGCATGAGATTTTTACAGGGCCTATAACAAAATGAGATGGGTGGATGGTGATATGTGCGAAAACAGCAAAACAATGATTGTTTGGATGGAAGGTGAATACACACAAATACAAATAAGTGATATGTCTGACTCTTCAAGGTAAGGTTTGAAGTCTGTCATAGGAATATCTCTTTAAGTTCAACTCATAATTTCCACAACCACATTTTGCAGAAAAAGAGTGAAGTTAAATGTGTGTGAGTCCACAGACCTACTAGCATCATAATGGTAGAAACTACATTTTTTCATAGTTTATACCACTGTAGAGATGACATTTAAACTTAAGAACCATTCAGAAATGTAAAACCAAGAAGTATCTTCAAGATACTTTTTGCTGAGTTTGACAATTTTATAGAAACAAGTGCCATTCATTCCTTATCAATCCACAATAATTTATAAGAAAAACAGCTTTATATTAATTATAAGCATACAGTAAGTATCTCTCTGCGGACTCAATCTCTTGTTCAGCCTGAACCTGGGTTAGTATTTCATTTATTTTGGGCAATCAAGTGTTGACTAGATTTTCATTCATATTGTAAATGCTAAAAGAGATAGTGGAATCAGACATATAGTGACCACTGGATTACAAATACCGCCCTCTCCTGGCATTAAAGGGGAATCCAGCCTTGGCCATAAATTGAAGTGTTGGGACGGAGATAAATAAATTAAACAGAATGGTGAAAGTTTGAAAGAAATCGGACAAGCAATAAGAAAGTTATAGCTGCTTTAAAATTGAGATCACTAATACTATGTAGATTTCAAATTGGCAACTGGGTAAGTAAATTATGACAAGGGCAAGGACAACTTTCCCATAGGCCATGTACTTTATTATCAGGGATTTGTGGTTTTCTCCTAAGTACCCATTCCCCTGGGGCAGTAATCTTAACATAACCCAGGTAGTTTATTGTTTTATGTCCTCATGGAAGAAAAATATAATTTGAAATAAAACTTTTGGGAAAAAATGACATTTTAGCCATAATATGTATTGGAGTACATGGAAGAGTAGTCCTTGCCTTACATCACTATGACATCACATATGCAGCCAATTTGAAGTCTCCATGGGTATAGTGATTACCAATATTTACAACCTTTTAAAATTCATAACTTTCTTGTTGTTTGTCCAATAATGTTCAAACTTTCACCTATCAACTTGTCTGATTAATCTTTTCCTTACAAAAGCAAGTTTTTATTTGGGTTGGATTCCCCTTTAAGAAGAATATTTTAAGACTGGCATCACATTCTGCGCATCAGGAGATTTGCATTACATCCCAATATATTGCATGGTGCTTAAAAAATTCTGACACTAGATCTCATGTTTTGTCATATTTCTATTTTTTCTAACATTTAATTCAGTGTTTCTTAAAATACAATGGTATAGTAGTAGTTTGGGTAAATTATCTTGCAATTTATATGCGTATTACAAAAAAACAATGATATTCTAACATGTGTTATTACATGTATTTGTACAAATATTGGAGTTGTACCAATGAAAAGTAGATTAAATACACAATCACATGTTAGTAATATTACATGAGATTAGATTTCATTTCAATGTCTAACAAAAAATAGCATGACAAAGTCAAATATCAGACTGTAAATTTTATAACTCTAAAGGCAAGACCAATTTCCTATCTAGGGCACATTTCTATATTCCAGCGCAAACTGGAGAATCAAGCTCTATCAGTTGGCCATCCATGGCCATGGTATTGGAGGCTCTTGATTATTTTATGCCCTAAAATATGCTGCAGGGGAGCCAATTAAACATACATGTAGAAAATGTACATCTTTATAGAGGAATAATATTTGACAGCATTGCCTAGCAGAAGTAGTGATCGTCTTGGAATAAAAAAAAAATATGCTGTAGTTTACGGTATATTTCCTCTAAGCAAAATCTGTTACTTAGATTCATATCATGGTAAGAATATTTACAACTGCCGAAAGGTCTTAATGTCTTAATGATAATAACATTAAAGCTGGTTGTTACCCCCCCCCCCCCCCCCCGCCCTCATGAATGTCCAGAGTAATAATTCTAATAATTCAAGTGATCGCACCATCGACTATACTATGATTCACCGATAAACGATAACCAATAACCAGTGCATATTTTATACACATCATGTTGAATATCTCTCATTGGTTCTAAATATACATGTGTATGTATGTGATGAGAAACAAGGCCCATACCCAAAAGCTTCCATGTATGTTAATATTTCACTGATTTCACAGACACATTTTAAAAATAAGAATTAGCATCACAATTCAATTAGTCATTTTGCAAGGTCATGTAGTAATTTTCATTCAGCCTACTAATAAGTAATTACCTGTACATCTCTGATTTATGCAACATTTCTGCCTATTGAACCATTGATTCAGAAAATATTTTCTTACATAAATGTTACTACCCTCTTCGTAAATTGAATTAATTAATTAAGTTTATAAGTATATGTAATTAAGGACACAGCAAATCAGGTGATCAACAAACCTTGATGTGAATAAATGAAATCATGGCTAAATACAAAGGTGAGGCAAACACTCATATTTTTTTCTTTAGATTTGCTTTATTTGTAAAACTTACATCATCCCCGAGTGTATCTAGATCCCAGCCCGGTTCTCTGGGCTGGGACAGAGAGGTGACATTACTCGCCACCTCCGTCATCTCAAACTCAGGACCCTGGTCTAAATACTACAGACACAATGGAAACAGGGTAGAGAAGAAAGGATGTATGGCATGCACAAAAATGAAGAATATAGCAAGATACTTAAGTTTCTATATGATTGCAATGATTGCATGATTACATAGGAAGCCATCTACACCACTAATCTAGAAGCCCTAGAAATATCATTAAAATTGAAAATAACACAATTAAAATATACTCTCATGAAAAAGTGTAATCTTATGGCAAAAAAGTGATACTATCAAGCATGAAAGAACACTACTACATATAAATGAGAGAAATGATACAAAGTCTTGCATCAGTGGAAAATATGGATCCAACCTGTAAGCAGTACATTGGGCTCTATAAAAAGATACTGCCTTTATAGGATCTAATGTTCGCGTTACGTAAATGTCACTGAAAAAACCCACAGAACTAGCATTTTACAAAATAAAGAGATGTAGATTTTTCTTTAAAAACCAGGAATGGCAAACTTGTAACAGAATTGCATTATTTTGATGGATTTTGAAGCATTTTCGAACTTCTTTGCAATTAATAATATATCATACAATTTTGCAGATATGTATTTAAGTATCATCATGAAACCTGCAAAATATTATTTAAGGAAAAACATTATAAAATACAGTAAAACAGAGACGTTTGGCATCTCTGATACACTATAAACATGGAAAATTGAAGCAAGGCAGAGAGGGGAGCATACATGTACATGTATATAGCAAGATACCCATTTACAGTTTTTCATACATGTTGGAACTGTAGGACTTTAACTTTCAATAACAGAACTTACATGTAAGTTACATAATATAAGTTAATCCTGGTCCTTGGCAGAAAATAATAAAAACCACCATACCAGTTGATGCACATCCGCATGTTTTCTTTCCCCCCTTAACATAACATGACTTCTTGTACACTTAAACCTGAATAGACAACAAAATAACTACATGTATGGATGGAGGTATACAAGCTAAATGATGCCCAGAAAACACTCATATAGTTTTATCTTACCCCAGAGGTTCTGCTCAAACTTTTAGTAAGGTCCCTTTCGTCTTCTGAGTCCGATGCCCAGCCCTTGGGTTGATTTAATGCCTCTTCCTGATAATGAAAGGGGAAGGGAAATAAAACAGAGACACAGTTTTCAAATTTCAGATGTAACATGAAAAAACTTTTTTTTTAAATATATCAGTAACAATTGCTATAAATAGAGTAAATAGAGCAAGGTTTAAAAAAGATTACTTCAAATCAAATTTACATTTTTATGTGTATATCACAGCCTTCAACACTTTTAGGCATACATGTATAATACCAAGTAAAAGAACATTGGGAAGTGGCAATTACATCAATTTCATAATTAGACTCCAAATCTATTAAAATAACATGATTTTTAATTGGTGAAATGAAAACATACAATAGTATTCCGAGATTTAAAAAATGGTGTAAAAAGACATGAAATTAATCTGCTAATAGAGGCAACAATTCAGATACTTTTAACAATCAAAATCAGAAATATTTTTGAAATACTGTATGTTCAAACAGGTACTACTCATGGTGAAATAAATAGACAAACCTGTGTTTTTGATATTGAAAACAACAGTTCTTGAAGTTCTACTGCTACAGACATTTTGAGTAATACTGTATTACTTCCAAATTAGGCAACGGTGGATTGCATTAGTTTACACCAGAAAAGTTTCTCTTTTTGAAGAAAAAAATATCCACGAAACAAACAGCAAAGAAATATCAAAGCAGTTTTAAAAATCCAATGATGTTCACAGTCATCAAAGTCATCTGGAGTCAATAAATTATGGGCGAGCACACAGAGAATGCTGTATACCCTTGTTAATCCAGAAAAAAAAGGAGATCAACTAGAAAGAGTTTATCATTAAACCTGTAACGCTGAATGTTGCTTTAATGAGCTCAGGGTCCAATTTATGACAAGTCCAATACAGAAATATGGTGGGTACATGAATACATAATAAAGATAAGGTTTAATACAAGATGCTGACAGCATTATCTTTCCATCTTGATCAAAGCAGTTTGCAGATTGATTAGACATCCTTCCGAAAATTGATTTGGATTGTGTTCTCACTGCCAGATTTACCCGAGGCACAATAACTCAGAACAAAATAAGTTGCAGTTGATATAGGAACCTAAATACAGTATTCTATCACAATTAACAATGCTCCACATAACGATTTCTAGAAAAGTAATATAATGCAGCAAGCACTGAAGCATGAAAAATCAATTCTGCCCATGAAAAGTGATACCACACATCAAGCAAAGTAACAATGAAGTGGCTTGTGCCTTGTGGATTGGAATTGTTGGTAGACACCTATTAAACAGACATAACAATTTGAGAACATCCAAAGAAGTGAGGATCAGATTTCAACATTATCTGTTCGCCCGGACGAACAACATTTTTTTTACATTTGACAGGCACTGACAGGTTGTTTTGACTTTTTTTTTAGTATTGCCATTTCTCATTGGTTGCTTTTGTTGTAGGTTGCCATGGTGTCCCAAGCCACCAAGTGTCAAGTCAGGTGACCTCCTAACCCCAGCCTGGTAACCCACCACCCTGGGGGTCTCTCTCAATACTGCTGCTCTTTCTCTCTCTTTTATCTCCCATAACAAATTTCTCTTTATTCTTTATTCTCTATTTTTCTATCAAAAAATCCTGAAAAGATCTTTTAATAGTATTTATTTGTTTCCTGTTACAACATCTCCTTCCTCTCTCCTTGATAAAGAAGTAGAATATTGCAAGCTCCTTTTACAAATTGCACAATAAAAGTTTGGAAGAAAACATGCTCTTCAGAATCTTACTACAGGAAATTGATATTTCATAACTAACAATTTTTTTCTTCTGAATCAAGACAGAACTTCATGCATGCACAAAAACAAATTATGAAGATAAAAAAGAGCAAAGTTTATGAACGGAAACCAGACGTCAACATTCTTTATTTGTATTTAATAGAAATATTGACAATTTCCGTAAAACTGCCATTTAAATACAAGTTTGTTAATTATGAAGTGAAATAAAACCAAACATTGTATGGACTGTTATAAGAATTGTAATTCACCTACAGCTAAAATGTAATTATACCTATAATTGCATATAATCATAGCATCTTGATGAAAATTTTACATACATGCAATATAAAAAAATGCTTTAACAATTCACTATAATCATATATAATTAAAGGTGCTGGGTAAAAATGGCAGAGGTAAAAATGGCACAGGTAAAAATGGCAGAGGTAATAATGGCAGAGGTAAAAATGGCAGAGGTAATAATGGCAGAGGTAAAAATGGCAGAGGTAATAATGGCAGAGGCAAAAATGACAGAGGTAAAGATCATGACATACCAGATCAGCAAGGAAAAGATATAGCCTTTCCAGTTAATATCAGTCATAATTATTGACCTTGAATGGACTCCTATCGACAAAATGAGTATTATGAACTGATGAGATATTATCTGGATTCTTTTTTCATCATTTTAGGTCTATACTTTATCGTTGATATGATTAAACTCAAAAATTTTCATGCCAAAATGATTTCAATTAGTGAGTGATGAAAGGATTTATCTTGGCCAGTTCGTATAGTAGAACAGCACTTCATCACATACATACCAAACGAATTGTAATGTAAACACCAATGTGCACTACCATTAACACACTGAAATAGACAAGTTCGGGATTTCTTTGAACCACTTGCATAACTTACATATAAAAATACGTTCTGTAATAAAAGTAATTTTTCATATTTCAACATCATAATGGATCAGAATAGATATTGATATGAAACGTATATAGTTTAATGTAAATGATATAATAATAGCAACTAGTGTTAAATTTTTTCAGAGTAATACCTCATTGCAGCTAGTCCAAGTGGATATCAGGTTCCTTAACTAGTTTCTATGGTAACGGGTACTGCATGAATTTTGAAATGTGTAGCGAATCAGGGATTTAAATTCATAGGTGTTTCTTAGGTACTATTCTATCGACGTGTTTTGAAGGGGAAATTCACGCTGACGAATGGTTTACTGTAAAAATAGCAGAAAAAATATATTGGTGAAGGTGTGCGGAAAACCCATCAAAGATTAAGAAAGTTATTAGAAGTTTGAGTCTTTGATCTGTGACGTCCTATACTAGTATATACCCCATATTTTATGCACCAAAATGTCTACTTTTCAATTTTTTTAATCAGTGGTTCATGATTGCTAAAACAAAATCTTTTAGGAGCGGATGTGAAATTATTTGTATGTTAATATACTTATGGTAAAATTAAACCATTTTCTTTTTTTTTTGGAAAATGACATTTCATTGATATTTTTTTATTACACCATATATGGGGAAAACTGCTCGCAAATGACGACCCCATTAACATGCAAAATTTTAGTAGCTTTTTAAATCTTTGATGGATTCCCTAAAACCCTCACCAATATCATTTTAATAAACTTTATGTCAGTGTGAATTTCCCCTGTAATGAATTAAGTACAATATTTGGGATCCAAGGTGTTCTTCAAATTTGAATATTAGAAGAGCGATTTGACATGAAGTCGTGCATGTAAGTCCAGGAAAAAAATAAGAAATACCAACTAAAGTGTTATCATTTTTACCTCAGCCATTTTTACCTCTGCCATTTTTACACCGAGCCTCATTAAATGCAATTGACATTTTAAGTGCATGCTTGTCCTTGTCAAAGTGACATAACACCAAACAAAGCCTAGACCTAACACTAAAATTCACCACTACTTAAATATAATTACCTTCTTCATGCAAGATATGACATAAATGGCACCACAGGGTACTAAAAAAAATAATCATGTTTTTCAACTTTCTTAGTGAAATCTTTTGTCTTTTACGTCTTTTACCCTTTTAGCAAATCTCTGTATCCACCACTGGCATTTTTCAAGTTTGAAAGTTGTAAAATATGAATGTCGATATGTTTTTGTTTTCACCATGCACTGCATTGGTTTGTACTCAAGTGGACGTGAGATGGCGCTACACAACGTGGTACCGCAGGGTAGTGTATGGTGCATCATAAGTATATGTTATCTATGATAATAATATGCTGTAGGCAAGGAAACAGCAGGTGTGCTTTTAGTTTTTTTTAACATTTATCATTTACTTGCACATTTCACAATACTTGCACATAATGTAAGTTGAGCCCTTATTGTATGACATCATTCCTTCATATCAATCCAGACAGATTGACTAACAACAAACTTAACACTGTGTAAATTATCATAAATCTTCTTATTCTAAGCGATCACAAACATCATCTAAACACTACAGTTTTCGTGGAATACTACTGCTAGTTAAACTGGTTAATCTTTATTCATCTGTGTGCTTGTGGTCAGTGTTCTAGCTATAGACCCACTTTAGTGGTGGTCGCTATTTCACATCAATACACACTTTTGTTCATGCTCATTTGTGGTCTTAAAGCCAAAACTGAAGGAACATCAATGTAAATAACAATCTGACATTAGCAAATCTTTAAAAATAAACTAATAGTTATGAAATATAAGGATGTTTAATGTAAATTATGCAAATAAAACAAGATTAAAGATGGAAATGAACCCAAGTGCAATTCCTTATTGCAAGGAGCTGGTTTTGAAATACTTTTCATTTGAAATCAGTGGTGTTTTTCAGTTAAATATTTATTAGGTGATCTGTCAATTGACAGGTCAACTATTAATTTTGTATGAAATTTCTTTTTTTTTAAATTTATTGTTTATTTTTATTTTTTCACCCTTTTCTTGTTCCCGTAAAATCTCCAAACCTACTTCATCAATTTTCTTCGAAATATTATCAGTTATGGGGACTTATCATGTCATGTGTATGAAACAAGTTCAAGGTCAAACAGTCATGGTGACATCATCGAGGTGCCATTTTGTGAAATCACATTATCAATTATTAAAAAAATCAACCATATTTACAGCATATCAACTTCAGGTCAAGGGTCAACTGTCCATGTCATCAAAGGTCATGTAAAGGTCACGACATGCGCTTCCGCATCAACAGGGTTGATAGTGCTTGGGAATGAAATATCATGGATCCTCTCTTTCTGTCTCTCTCCCTATCTCATTTTATGTTACTGTTCTCCTTTCATTTCCTCTTACTTTTCTTTATCTTTTCTTTTTGTTTTTTTAAATGTTATTCTTTCTTTCTTCTTTCCTTCCACAGCTTCTGTCTTCCTATCTTTCTCTTTCCATCTCTTTCTCTATTGCATACGCAGCGTGACGATTCAATCAAACTCTGCGGCCCACCAGCACATGCAATCGTTTTTATCCTCTTTAATAGTTTCCTTATTTCGGGGCCGAATTTCTTTCTTCCAAATTGAAAACAAAGTAACATTGGATTTCAAAATACAATATGCCTTCGAAAACTTGAATAAATATCAAATACAATGATTCCGAAAGGCCTACTACAGGCAGAGCTGCTCTTGCGTTATATCACAGCTGTTGTTTATGGTCTAACCCGCGGGCTTGCCTGCGGAGGAGAAATGTTACATAAGAGGGATTATCGGGTTATACAGGGTTGATAGCGCTTGGGAATGAAATATCTTGGATCCTCTAACAAGGTTTTTGTTACGGGGGTATACAACCGCAGTTCAGGGCCCTAAACTGCTGTTGTCTCCCCATCGAAGGTTTGACGTAATGTGGTCAATTTTCACCCAGTTTTTTATATGTTGTAGTTTAGGACATACTCCTTTTAGGTATTTCATTTATTTTTCATTTCGAGAAACGTATCATCCTAGAAAATGGCAATTTATAGAGGTATGTAATTTTCACTCAATTTGCATGCAATCTCTATGGGAAATGACTTTTTCTTAAACCTACATTCCCCCCTTTCGTGAGCCATATCTCCACTATTTCTTGTCGGCTTTCACTTACATGTAGCTTTGAGTATGTTGTTGCTGAGACTCTAAGCTATCGTTTATGTTGCTTTTATGTTTTGCTCAGATGTAGGGATCTTGCCCGTATTTCACTTGCAATAGTGAGTTTGAGAATCTTGCATTTTGCTTACATGTGAAGTCTATGGGACATACTGTAGCTCAATCAGTAAGGCGTTAGACTCAAGCGGTCATAGGTGCACGGGTTCGAGCCCAAGAACATGAGAATTTTTATTTTCTTTCAACCATTTTGCACATGGTCCTTCATGACCATTTAAAGGTATGTAAAACCTAAAATATTGCACAATAAAAGAGATTAAAATCCCTTTTTTTCATATAACATGTACCATGTGTACCGGTATACACTTTTCACACAACTTTCTCATTTCCCCTTTTCAAGAGTATTCAACATAATCTTTTCATTATAAAAGTTCAGTTTTCATCATGATGATCATATTGATCTGAATTAACATGGCGAATGTATTCGTGATCATAAGAATCAGAGACAGATCACCTAATTCGTCCTCATGACGAATTAACATTCTAGTTACTTTTCAATTCTCAAAATCATGGCACATGCTATCTTGGAAAAAAGATTTTGAACCGCAAAGAAAAATTAGGCCTCTCATGGTAATGAACATTGTGAAACACTCAAAATAAAACTGATTGGCAAGAGTGTATAATTACCTCTAGTTCATCTATCCTTGCCTGGAGAGTTTCTCTTACACTCTCTAGTTCTTGTCTGTGTTCTTCATTCACTTGCTGCAGTGTAGTTTCAAATTGTTTCTGGGAATCTGGTAGAACAGAAACAATTTTAAAAATACATATTTTATCGGAAATCACAAGTACATGTACACAATATGTCTCCCAAAAGAAAGTAAAAAATTTTCATTGATGACATATCTCTGTAAATGTTTGGTCCTCCTTTTCATTTTAGGAAACTCATAATATGCAAACTTAGGCATCAAATTAGGATACGTATATTTAGGGATTAAGGCACTTTGAATATAAAGGGTCCATGGCATTACATCAACAATTTTTGTTTCAATAATGGGCTATGTAACTTTGTATTCAAGAGAGATGGATGCAATCTGAACATATGGTCACGTTTGAAGTAAGCATTGCAAATTTGTTCAGTGGTATGGCACTGTTACCTACAGACCGTCTAAAAATCAAATTATATATTGAGAAAATAAAATAAGTCTCAAATTTTACAAAGAAAAATAGTTCAATCCAAAAATATATTTCTTTTTTTTTCTCTCGAATATTCTGAGACATGTTTCCTTTTTTACTATCAATTTAAGACTTCTAATAAAGGAAAAACATCACAAGCTACTTTAAATGTAAAGCTTGTTTCCATTATATCTAAAAAAAAAAAATTCATTGAAATCGGATGTAAAATAAGAAGGTTATGACATTTTCAAGTTTCGCTTAATTTGACAAAATAGTTATATGCACATCCCGAATGGTATGCAAATGAGGGAACTGATGACATCACTCACTGACAAAAGAAAAAAAAATTGGCATAGTTGGACAAAAACTATTGACATAAAAGTTTGATGCTTACCATTCCATGAGTCTCCAAGTTGAACATTTAAAGCTTGAATCTTCCTTTGCAATTTCTCAATAGTTTGCTGTATAATATGACAAACATACATAAATGGGATAATGATTTCATCAAATCAATTCAACTGACCAAACGGTTGTATCGTAAATTACGTTAAAAAGACTGAACCATATGATTAAAATTTATATGACACAATACATTAAAAAAATTTGGAGTGGAAAATAAAGGACAAGCAATAAAGAAGTATAAAAAATTGAATAAAAGGTATTGTGGATTTATCATATTGAGGTTAGAATACCTGAGAATGCTTTCCAAGGTCAAAAGTAATGTAAGTATTCATGAAGAGGAAATCAAATTCATACATGAATGAGAAGAATCATCCTTTAAAGCATAAATACAAATGCAGTATGTAGGCGTAGGTCTTGATGTAAATTGAAATTAGAACGTGAAAATGGAAAGACAGTCAATAAACATATATATAAATGTTTCTTGACTGTCTTTCTGTTTTCACATCGTGAAACACTCAAAATAAAACTGATATCAATCAACTCTTTTGACTGAGAGAAGGGTATCAATTTTACCTTCAAACGTAAAGTTACACTTAACTATTAGTGAAACACTCCAGATGGTCTAATGCTGTATCTTTTTGTAGTTAATATAACAGTAAGAATATTTGCAACAATAAAATAAATACTGTAGTTACATACAGTTCACATGAAAATATAATGCTACAGAATAATATAAATCTTTTGATCCAGAATATTCTGTTTATAAGAAACCTAGGTAAGTAATTGAATTAAAAAATTTTCTACATATGTTACAGATCTTCACAAATATACATTGTAGAATGTGGATTCAACACTACAATCACCAACCCCAATGTTAATGGTAGCTTCTCAATTAAATATTACATATCTGCGTTGTGTAAAAAAAAAAGAGCCTGTTTTTACAAGTTAATCTATCAACTGGTAATTTTCAGGGACAATAATAGCATGTCACTGATATCTCCTTTTCAACCTTTATACAAAGATACCAGTTATATTTATGCAAACTTTAGTCACTAAAAAATGAATTTATGAACTGGACATACCAGAAGTTACTGCCACAAATTGTTGAAAACAACCATCATCCAACGTTTATGTATGTTTTATCAAATCCAAGGTTATAGTCGACTTGTATGATGTACAAAACATATTGAATGTAAATTAAGCTTACAACTAAATGCAGACTCTTGTCTGTTTCTCTATTAAAATTCGCTTTATTCAACAGCTTTATGTTTGTGTGACAACAGAGCTTTGATGCTTGCAATCATCTCTGACAGGAGTAGCAGCGAAAAAAAGATCAATATTTCTCCCTCTTGTCTTTCAATTTTTCTTTTCATTCTTCCAGTCTGTACATCATTGGTTATAGCATGTAGCTCCTACCTTTCTGCTATTGTTCTGAGCTAACATTTCAAAGGAAACCCCCAGTCAATAATAATGGCTAAGGATGAGGGCTTAGTGGGAGGGAGAGGCATACAGAGCCTGAAGGGACACTAAAATCAATATCATCTCCATGGTTCTAATGCTGCTGAACAATTGCTCACCTAAATGTAGACAAAGTTTAAAAGCGATCGCTTCATCATGAGCATTCAATTGTTTGGCATTGAACTTTTGTTTTGAAATATTACACCTTATCATGAAGTACCTTTGGACAAAACAGATTCCCATATTACACAATATTTTAGATGAACAAAATCTGACATCAATAAAATATGTACTTGAAAAAAAAATCAGACCAGCATTAATATCAACAGTTCAGGATTTTGTTTTCTGCCATCAGGTTAAAGGACATGGCAATTTTCCTTCCTGTTAGTTATTTCATTGGGAGTGGTCATGATTTGAGGTTCTATTTTTGTGCTCACACAAAAGCTCATTTATTGAACCTGCCTTTTATTTCACGATTCCTATTACATACACATATACCCTTTTTACACACGCTAAAATTTCCTTAACCCCGTACTATAGGTGGGGCTAAATTGCTATTTAGCCCCACCTATAGTACGGGGTTAAGCTTAGCCCACTTTCTTTTTACACAGCATTTTTGCAAAGTGGGCTAACCCCACCTTTAGTACGGGATTATTTGGCCCTGCAAAAAAGCAGGGTTATCCCAGCAATTGCGGTGCTAAGAGCGATAGTACGGGGTTAAGATCGCTAGTGTAAAACGAAAGTGGGCTAAGCTTAACCCCGTACTATAGGTGGGGCTAAATGGCAATTTAGCCCCACCTATAGTACGGGGTTAAGGAAATTTTAGCGTGTGTAAAAAAGGTACGAGTGAACTACTTGTACTACGAATAATCGACAAAAACCACTAGTCCGGGCTTAGCGAGTTTCGTGTCTGAAAAGCAAGCATTCCTTATCCGGGGTTAGCAATAACAATTTGGCATGTGTGAAAATGAAAAAAAATAGTACGGGGTTAAGGATAGTACGGGGTTAGCGATAGTCCGGGGCTAAGAAAATCCTGTGTAAAAAGGGTAATAGTATTTCAAGAAGGGATAAAAATTTGAACCCACTACCATGAACAAATTGACAATTAAACATGGGCAAGTTTATTACCAATCTTGTATTGTAAGGAGGGAAAAATCTAGTTTCCTTGGGCTAGATGTTCTATATTTGAGTATGATATTTCCAAGTTTGCATTATGACATGTTCTTGCTGCATAATATCTCAATCTAAATATGCGTGATATTACTTCAATCAATTGCAAAGGTACATGCATATACATGTAGATTGTACATATTAAAGGACAAGTTCACCCCAACAAAAAAACTGATTTGAATAAAAAGAGAAAAATCCACCAAGCACAACACTGAAAATTTCATTGAAATCGGATGTAAAATAAGAAGGTTATGACATTTTCAAGTTTCGCTTAATTTGACAAAATAGTTATATGCACATCCCGAATGGTATGCAAATGAGGGAACTGATGACATCACTCACTCACTATTTCTTTTGTATTTATTATATGAAATATTCTAATTTTCTCCTCATTCTCCTGTGAAACAAAGTGTAATTTCGCCCTGAACATGTGGAATTACCATTGTTTAACATTTTATGGTTCAGGCAAGTTGGTCCTTTTTGTCAAATCTGTAAAAATTGAAATATTGTATAATTCAAACAATAAAAAACAAAAGAAATAGTGAGTGAGGGACATCATCAATTCTCTCATTCGCATGTGACTAAATTGTGCGTACAACTATTTTGTGAAAAATAAGCGAAACTTTAAAATGTCAACTTTCTTATTTTACATCCGATTTTGATGAAATTTTCAGCATTATGCTTGTCTGATTTTTCTCTATTGATTCAAATCAACAATTTTCTATTAAAGGTGGACTTGACCTTTAAATATCATGCATGATTTTTTTTCATTTCTGTTTTAAATACTTTACAAAAAACACTTGAGAAAAGGATATGAATACAAACATTGACATGGCATGGAAAGGATATTACCTTAATATTGAATTGCCTAAGTGATATTTATATTCAAGAAGTTCATCAATAAAACAATATTCAATTAAAAAAAATCCTTCATTGCCACAATGAGTGACCTGATAATCATATTAAAGTGTGTATTCATTCCGCAGGCATGTTACATCATGCTGTTCTAATATCAAGCCCTCATGCCTGACAAAAACCCCATCTATGCATATATTTTATTGGCACAATTCCCAGTATTTTTCATCTTTTAATTTCTGCAAACATCACCATTATCCATCCAAAGTTCTTCTCCCACTCCCCCACCATCCTCCCACCCTCAGTCTCCCAAACCATTATATTAATAGCTGTCTTCATGTGACATATAAATACATGAATAAAGCATACTTACCATTCAAACTATGCAGAATATAGAAATGTCACAATGAACATGTACATTGTATTTGTGGAAAGTAAATCAAAGAATGTATCACAAATTGAAATTTTGGTAGATTTCTATAATGTTAACTTGTGTTATTCTTTGGTAAATTGATCATCATATTCCATCTCAGTGTTCTATTTCAAATAAAATGTCATTCTATAGTATCACAGACTTGCTGAAAAACAGTCTTTTGGGCTGATGTGAGTTTTCTGTGAACAAATAAATTCATATCAATCAATCAATCATCATACAATGCACTGTTAATATAAAACTGCATGACAGGCTTTGAAATGTACATGTATGCAAGTAAAAAAAAACTATTAGAATTTAGGAAAGAATGAGTTAATACAAATGGTTAGATAATCATCATGCATCATTAACATCATGCAAAATCACCACTGCACTGCATCATATTTTTAGTTCCATGCTGCATGCAATGTATTTCCTCTTTTATAAAAGAGTCGCTTTTAATATAAAACGTTAATATTAGTGATGTCAAGAAGTACATGTTAATTATAAACATTAAAAAATCCACCAGAGCTTTAAGATGTACAGTTGTACATTCTTGTGCATTTATCATAGATTTTTCAATTTTCATCATTTTGTTTAAAAGCACATGAAAACTACTATAAAATAATTATTCACAAAAAATACCATTCATATAATGATACAATACTACATTCATTGACATTTGACCTTGATCATGTGACCTAAAATGTGTCAGTGATACTTGATTACCCCTATATCCACATTTTATACACTATATCTATAAACTTTGAAAGTTATGACAGTAATCTAATAATTATCTCTAAAATGGCCAAAGTTCAATGACCTTAAATGACCTTTGACATTGGTCATGTGACCTGAAACTCGCATGAGATGTTCAGTGAAACTTGATGACTCTAATGTCCAAGTTTTATGAACTAGACCAATATACTTACAGAGTTATGATGGTAATTCAAGAAATACCCACAACATGACCAAAGTCCATTGACCTTGGTCATGTGACCTGAAACTCGCACAAGATGTTCAGTGATACTTGGTTACTCTCATGTCCACGTTTTATGAACTAGACCAATACACTTACAGAGATATGATGGTAATTCAACAAATACCCCCAACATGGCCAAAGTTCATTGACCTTATATGACCTTTGACCTTGGTCATGTGACCTGAAACTCGGACGGGAAGTTCAAAGATACTTGATTACTCTTATAGCCAAGTTTCATTAATCAGATCCATAAACTTTCAGTTATGATGGTATTTCAACAGATACCCCCAATTTGGCCAAAGTTCATTGACCCTAAATGACCTTTGACCTTGTTCATGGGACGTGAAACTCGCACAAGATGTTTAGTGATACTTGATTACTAATATGTCCAGGTTTTATGAATCAGATCTATAAACTTTAAAAGTTATCATGGTAATTTAACAAATACCCCCAATTTGGCCAAAGTTCATTGACCCTAAATGACCTTTGACCTTGGTCATGTGACGTGAAACTCAAGCAGGATGTTCAGTAATACTTGATTAACCTAAGTTTCATGAACTAGGTCCATATATTTTATAAGTTATGATGACATTTCAAGGTTAAGATTTTGATGTTGATTCCCCAACATGGTCTTAGTTCATTGACCCTAAATGACCTTTGACCTTGGTCATGTGACCTGAAACTCAGGCAGAATGTTAAGTAATACTTGATAAACCTTATGGCCAAGTTTCATGAACTAGGTCTATATACTTTCTAAGTTATGCTGTCATTTCAAAAACTTAACCTTAGGTTAAGATTTGGTGTTGACGCCACCGCCATCGGAAAAGCGGCGCCTATAGTCTCACTCTGCTATGCAGGTGAGACAAAAATGCTCTAACTTTGTTATTTTTCTTCCAACTTTGATGAATATTTCTCTCACTGTTTTTCCGGTTTATTGAAATTTTTCATTCAAATAGTTTATACCTGCAGATGGGCTACCCATTATATCATTCAATGAAAATATATTCTTAATTCATTTTTTTTGTGTGCAAGTGTGTTAGCATTTTCAATTTTTGCTAAAGTAACTTTGGGGTAATACTGTACCACCATGATACATTAGACATTAAATGATTATTTTTCTCACTTACTAGTTATCAATTTGCAGACACAAAATTATGTTCCTAGAAACAGGAGGATCTAGGGCCAGTATCATCATCATCATTTAATCATAATTATTGCACTTATTACTACCATGTTTAACAGATAATTATATTACATATACTTCAGTTAATGAAGGCATTATTGAACACAGCAACTAGATTAATGACATGCAACATTTGTTTTCATGTTAAGGAAAAGAAATGATCCTAGTACTATAGAGATAAAGAACACAGCTCCCACCGCAAACCTGCCTAGTCTACTACAAAGATATGTAATCAAATTTACATTTTTATTCTGCATAGTGAAGATGTTCCGTAGATCCACAGAAGACATGAGAATTTCGCCAAGAGAAAATGATTTAAGAAAATGAAAATTGCATCAAAGAATAAAACAAAGGAATTTAAATAAACTACAAAAGTCAGTGAATACAGTCTGTTTATTACTGAACAAACATAAAAGAAATGGCAGACCTTTTTCCCCTTTTCTCACCATCCCTATGATATATTGTGAAAATTGCAGAGAGAAATAATAAGCTTCATTAATAGCATGACTACATGTACTGTACAGGTACAGGTAGTTATTTTCTTTAGAAGTGAATACCTGCATCCAAGAGCCATTATCAAAGTGGAATAATAAGAGATATGTTATCTTATTCAATTCCATAATTTCTCAGGGTATTTTTCAACATTTTCACTACCTGGAAATTCCCTGTTCTTTTCTGCTTTCTATTACACAACCCTTTTTAAGTATTCAATTGTCCTCCAAATACAGTGCTCTTAAATGGCAGTGACGTTATAAATAAAGATGATTGACCAAGGTCTAAATTTTGCTTTTATGAAGTCACCTTGCACTGATACCAAATGCACATTTAAAACTTTATTTGCAATGTAAAAAAAAAGTTTCTACTGAAATAACATTACACTGTATTTTACATAATAAAACATTTATTGGAAAGTTCTTCCTCCAAGCCATAATATGTGCTTTATAATTGACTATGTTTATGTAATAAATTATCTTAATTCGCAAGATTCTTTCACGTATCCAGGTAATGTACATGTATGCAGGCACACATATTACTAGGTTCAAAACTGATTTAATTGGTTAAACTGATTTAATTAGGTTATAAATAATTCAACTTCAATAAGGGTAAAGTTTAAAGATGACCCATCAAATGCATCTTCAAAAACTTTAATGAATACCATGACCTCAGTGACCTTTGACATTGAAATCTTAATAGGTCACCAATATAGATTTTACATGTAGTCATGAAGTGTCCAAAATCTATCCCTGCATTCTTAGGGCACTAGTATTGGAAATGGATCGATGGATGACCTAAATAAAACAAAAAACCATTTGATTCCTAATTTGCATCCAGTGGTCAGGGCATACAGTACATACATGTACACTTGTGAATGTGTTGTCTCTGAAACTTAATTTGCATATGAAATGACACATTAATGGATGCCCATTGTAGGATAAACCTACATGTAATTTCAATTCATAAACTTAAGTGAAATTCATACAGTATATGTCTAAGTAAATTAGAAAGACAGATGAATTGTGACTTGGAGACTGGCTTTTCATCACAAGCATTTCTAACTCACAGGTGCTGCAAAACTTCGGTACTGACAGACAAAAATTCCAAGAAAACACAGCATTAAAAGATTGCTTTGTGAAATGGATGTGAATATCAGGGCTAGCATAGAAATTTTCATTCTTCCTTTTATACATGCACATATATTATTAAAGGAGAATGAAACTCTTGGAGCAAGTTAGCTTTTGTGAAAGCAGAAAAATCAAAGAATAAGATCAACAAAAGTTTGAGTAAAATAGGACTAGCAATAGAAGAGTTAAGAGCATTTGAATGTCGATATCACTAATGCTATGGAGATCCTCCCATTGGCAATGCGACCAAGATCTATGATGTCACAGATGAACAACTCTCCCCTTTTGGACAATGAAAATATACCTCAAAACATATCTTTTTGCTCATTCTAATCATATGACAAACGATTCATCAATGATAATGTTGTGAAACCTCTGTACTTGTCCTCTCATAGAGAGAACACCTCACCTTGCTGTGATAGACTCTATAAAAGTGAGAATATAAGTGAAATAAGTACTAAAGTAATGAGGGAGTTGTACGTGTGTGACATCACAGATCTTGGTCGCATTGCCAATGGGAGGATCTACATGACATTAGTGATCTCAATATTCAAATGCTCATAACTTTCTTATTATTCATTCAATCTTCCTCAAATTTTCAACAATATGTTTCTTTTATATTTCTCTTTGATATGGATTCAGCTGGTTTCAAGGGTTTCATTCTCCTTTAAGACCAAGTCTATCCCAACAACCAGCTGATTTTAATAGTTTGTGTTATACATGTACATGCATGGAAAGCACTAGATTGAATTTCATCAACGTTTTACACTCTGCCATTGCCAGATCAGATATACAGTGTATAATATGCTTAATACCTCGGTCACATTTGTTCTACGGCGGCCGTACGGCGAGTCGAGAACAGTCGTTTTAACAATTTTTGTACCAGCTAAATATAGGTGGTTTGAATAACAAGTGGAACGCCTCTGGCAGTCTCGCCTGCATTACGCAATTTAATATATCAGCAGTGCTAACTTTGAAAACTACTATAAAATAATCATTCACAAAAACACCATTCATATAATGACATAATACCACATTCATTGACCATAAATGACATTTGAACAGTGACTTAAGACTTGTCAACTACACCCATGTCCACATTTCATTCACTCTATCCATAAACTTTGAAAGTTATGATGGCAATTCAACAATTACCCCAACATGGCCTAAGTCTATTGACCTTAACTGACCTTTGACCTTGGTTTTGTGATCTGAAACTCACAGGGGATGTTCAGTGATACTTGATTACTCTTATATCCCAAGTTTTATGAACTAAATCCATAAACTTTCATAGTTAGGATGGTAATTCAACAAATACCCCCAACATGGCCAAAGTTTATTGACCTTTAATGACCTTTGACCATGGTCATGTGACCTGAAACTCGTACAGGATGTTTAGTGATACTTGATTACTCTTATGTCCAAGTTTTATGAACTAGATAAACCATAAACTTTCATAGTTAGGATGGTAATTCAACAAATACCCCCAACATGGCCAAAGTTTATTGACCTTTAATGACCTTTGACCATGGTCATGTGACCTGAAACTCGTACAGGATGTTCAGTGATACTTGATTACTCTTATGTCCAAGTTTCATGAACTAGATCCATAAATTTTCAAAGTTATGAGGGTAATTCAACAAAAAAAAACCAACTTGGCCAAAGTTCATTGACCCTAAATGACCTTTGACCTTGGTCATGTGACCTGAAACTCAAGCAAGATGTTAACTAATACTTGAATAACCTTATGCCCAAGTTTCATGAACTAGGTCCATATCCTTTCTAAGTTCTGATGTCATTTCAAAAACTTAACCTTCGGTTAAGATTTTGAAAATAATTCTATAGTCTCGCTCTGCTATGCAGGCGAGACAAAAATGAATAAAACGGCTATTTTCGACTCGCCGTACGGCCGCCGTAGAGCAAATGTGACCGAGGTATTAGGAGTATATGAACAACAGGTTGAAAATGTAATTTGAACAGATGAGTAAAATCAGACAAACGAACATTACAAATTAAATCGAAATTGGATGAGGAATAACAAAGTTATGACAATTCAAAGTTTTGCATTAATTCAGTGGAAGAGTTCTATGCCTGACCTCATGAACATGAAAAGAAAAAGCTAATGATGTCACGTCCTAATTCATTCTTTTGTACTGTATTCAATTATATCATGTACGTTCAAAGTTTGTCCTCTAAAAATGTAAAATTAGGACTGACTGCTGATTTACTCTGTAAGATAATCATTGCTGAAACTTATTTTGTTTACAAGGGAGACGTGTTTTTACCCACATGTATGAATTATGAAATAGTTTTTTGTTTTGCAACTTAAAAAAAAGCACTTTTGTAAGAAGTAATTATCATTATTACTATTTCATATAGTGAAATAAGGAAAAATAAAGAGGGAACATAACATATTGCATATTCATAATGACATGCATATATAAATAAATCACAAAATAATGCTGAACTTTCACTATTTTCAATCAGATTTTATAAAATTTTCAGTGGTTTGCTCATTGCATTATACATGTACACCAGAATGCAAAAATAATAATGTAAATGAACATGTGATGGTATGTAAAATTTCTCATTTCCAGATCCCCCATATAATTCTGTGATATCAAGCAAAACATGAAAAACTCTTGCTATTTTACATCTGATCTTGGCAACATTTCAGTGTTTTACTTATTTAATTTTTCTGTAATTATTCAAGTTATTCAAGTCAACTTGCTACTGGGACAGACTTGGCCTTGAGTACATGTAATTGTCCCCTTTCCCCCCATTCTTGAACATTTTCTTTCATTTCATTTCAATTCACATTCATAAGTCATTGCAACAACAATAATATGAAATAATAATCAAAATAATGCACAGAAAATGTTTCAATTTTCTAAATATTGAAAGGAAGTAAAGATAAATTTTATGCAAATAAGGGGAATAGAAAGGCATACCTCTCCTTCATCATTTGCTGCTTTGAGTCTGGCAAAGCTGTTCTCTTTTGAGTTCTCCAGCTGTTTTAAACTCAGCTGACTGTCATCTAGGGCCTTGTTTAACCTCTCAATTTCCTCATCCCGCTCAGAAATCTCCAACTGCAGTTCACTGATTTGGTCAAGTTTTTTCTGTGTGAATAAAACAAAGTTGTATCAAATTCATGGCAGAAATCACAGGAGCACATTTGCAGGGCGTGACAAACCTGCTTGCCCGGGGCAAGTGAAAATGACGTGCGGGCAAGCATTTCTCAAAGTCAATTGCCGATCGGGAAAGTGGTTGTTTTGGAAATAAAATAATAAAATATCAATAGACCATCTAAATTTCAAAATCTTTTGGATAATCACAACTATATATATCTCTCATATTATGTCAAACCAGTAAAAAAAAACAGTGGAAACTGATGTAAAATCAGTGCCAATTACCAACAATTTATCGCCAGGTACCTCGTTCGAAAAACCGTGCCATCGCATCTTACGTTATATGTGTGCAATGACTGCGCATGCGCTACTATCTTGCGCAATTTGCCGATGCAAACCAAAAAAACAAAAACAACAAAAGTGGCTAAAATTTCACACTTTGCAAAGATCCATGAAATGGCCATCTATTTTCCATATTACCTTGAAATTGTTTTGATTTATTGGAAACTACGGAAAAATGAAGATTATTCAGCTCTTTCTTGACTCTCTTTTTTTACTCTGATTTATGATGATGCTTACACTCGGTAAATTTTTTTGTTATTGTGGTCCCACATGTAGACTTTCATGTTGCATGAAAAAAAAACATGAAAGTCTAAATGTGGGACTACAATAAAAAAAATATTGACCGAGCGTAACATCATAAAATGATGAAGAAAAGACAAGAGAGAGGTGAATATTCTTAATTTTCTTGATATTTTCCAACTAATTTTTTAAAAAATCAAGGAAATATGGAAAATAAATGACCATTTCATGGATTTAAAGATGCAAAATGTGAAATTTTAGCCACTCCACTTTTTTTTTTGATGATTTAAAAAAAAAAAAATTTTAACATCATAAAAACTATCTTTTTCAGAATCAATAAAGAGCTGAATATTTTTCACTGGATTTTTTTTATAGTTTCCAACTAAATCAAAACAATTCTAAGGAAATATGGCAAACAGATAAACATTCCGTGGATTTACAGATGCAAAATATGAAATTTTAGCAACTTTTGGTTAAGGTGTTTTTTTTAAACCTTAAACGCCCATTTATAAACAGCGAAAAAAAAATTATAAATAAACGTAATGACTCAGGCCTACGTTGCTGAGTAAACTTTTAAATGTGTGTTCTTTTATACTATACATGATTCTCAATTGTTGTTATTTTGTATGACCTTTGAATATAATAGTAGTGCCGTCATAATAAAATTATAAAACAAATTGGGCAAGCAGTTTTTTCTATCGGGCAAGCAAATTTTTTAATCACTTGCCCGACAGTGCAAGTGACGAAAAAAAAATTTGTAGAGGCCTGCATTTGGTAAGAAAAATATATGACTTTTAAGGCAGCAGAAAAAACATGAAGCCAGGTCGGATAAATTTCAGACAGGAGAGTGGAGATTTTCCAAAATGACCTTTACGGGGAAAATATGAGATACTGCTCATATCCTTTCATACCTCCTATTTTTTTCCTTCTCGTCTTAAACACATTGAAATTCTGGCATAAAATAACGCCACATAGCAAGATCCCTGATAGTCTTGTATATAGTTCCCCACTCATTCTTGTTCAATGTTATTTCCTAAACTTATTCCTTGGTTTATTACTTTTTATAACAGTTTACATTCTATATTTACAACATGTACACACTCACCATAATTGATTTTATACTGATTGATGAATTGAAACCCACCTTTGCTTGTTCAGCTGCATTCTTGTATTTCATGACTTCCATGCTCTTCAAATCAATCTGCTTGTAAAGTCTTGTCATCTGATCTTCTTTGTCTTCAATGTCTGTAAATAAATGCCAGGAAAGACATGAATTTATTGTAAGATAAATCCATAGAAATAGATGAAAGCTTGCATAAAAAAAATTAAGTTGGTTAAAGAGCTTTGAAGCATAAAGTTCATATCAATATTTGGAGTATGTGCAAAGTGAAAGTGTGAAGAAACAAGCTAGACATGATTCTCAACTGTATGTAGTAAAATTTATGTCTCTGCGATTGCTAGACAACACACACAACTTCTAAAATTTTCCAGTATTTAATGATTGCTGTGACCTTTTACCTTGTGACAAAAAAAAAATCAGATGACCTTCATTCATACATGAGTCTAATTTTAAGTTGATAACCCAGGTGGTTCTTCAGTTATCTAAAATACAAGTTACTTTCAGGTATAGTGCCCTAGTGCCAAATTGACCTTTGACCTCATGACCCTAAGACTACATTGTAATTAGATCATATTTCCTTCTATATGTACATGAACCAAGTTTAAAGTTTATCCCTTAATTTTTTTTTTTTTTTTCTACGAGAATGGGAAATGCAATGTATACAAGTGGAATGCCTATGGCATTCTCGCCTGTCTTATGCAATGTCGCGTTTCAATATAGAAGCAGTGCTGTCTTTGAAAACAACTATTAAAGATGCCTAATTATTAAAAAAAAAATATTCATTAGATAATGCAATACTGAGCTCATTTAATCTAAATGACCTGTGACGTTGTTCATGTGACCTGAAATTCTTGCAAGTTTCATGAACAAGATCCACAAACTTTCAAAGTTATGATGGCATTTAAAAAAAATAATCACAGCATGGTCAAAGTTTATTGACCCTAAATGACCTAAATCATGTGACCTAAAACTTACGCACGACAATCGTTGATACTTGATTACCCTTTTGTCCATATTTATGAACTAGATCCATAAACTTTCAAAGTTATAATGACATTTAAAAAACTTAACATTGGTTACGATTTTGATGTTGATTCCTAAAACATGGTCAAAGTTCATTGACCCTAAATGACCTAAATCATGTGACCTAAAACTTACGCACGACAATCGTTGATACTTGATTACCCTTTTGTCCACGTTTATGAACTAGATCCACAATCTTTCAAAGTTAAGATGACATTATAATAACTTAACCTTAGTTACGAATTCAATAATGATGGTGCCTATGACCTTTGACCTCATGACCACAAAATCCAATCAGACCATTATCACTCATATATACAAGAAGCTAAGTTTGAAGCTTTCATCTTCAAACTGTTCTTTAGTTCTCAAGAGAACAGGCTATTTTGGGGTATTTTACCTTTGCAACCTTTGATCTTGTGACCCCCAAAACTAGTAACCTCAATGACCCTTCAATACATATACAAAAACAAAGTTTAATCAGCTCCTAACGTTTAAATATATTTGCCACAAATTTGACCACAGAAGGGTAATCATCACTTTACTTCATTAAGAAGAGTAGCCTTCTTACCTGCTTGAGCCCCCTGTAATTTGTCAGTTAAACTCATGATATCATCTTTGGCTTGCTGTAGAGCCTTTTCAAGCTTCTTTTTACTCCTATTTATATGAAAGAAATAAGTTACACAAAAGTTTAAAAACTAGGCAAAAACTCATTAACACAACAATTCTTTTAATAGCATGAATAGATCCAAAAATAGTTCACAGGTTTGTACATAAAATTGTTTAGTGAGCAGATCACTGGATTGAACATGTTGATGACTTCATGCTAATTGTATTAAAATTGGACTTCACAATTTTCTAAAAACTGACTTCCGGTATTAAACTAGATTTGCAACATATGAAAACATATATTCTGTACAGATGGATTTTCAAGAATGGAGATATGTATATTCTCATTTGTCTCATCCTTTTTTTACCACTGTGTCAAAACATCAAAAGTCTAGAAATATAACATCTATCTACAGACTTACTTTGATGCAGCCTTGCCTCCTGTCATTTTCTCCACATATGATAGGATTTCAGTATTGATGTCAGATAGTTTCTGTGTGGCACTAGACGCTGTATCTAGAGCATCCTTCACAGCAATGGATACCTCTTCCAGGTCAACTTCAGGTTTCTTGGGTTTAAATTCCTCCTCATCCACACTATTTATGTATGTTCCAAAGAACTGAATACCACAAAAGGTTTACAAATCATTTTTTTTTTTAGATATAAAATCCCATCATCATTCACCCTCTGAAATCATATCCAATTTTGGCAGCTTAAAAAGGAATACTGAAACTGATCAAATGTAATGTAAAATAGTCTCCTCATGTCAAAGAAGCATGTGAAAGATTATTTTTTTTTTTTTTGCAGGAGTTTCTGCATTTTATTCATAAATCAATAATAAATCAACATGTTCACATAATTGAATGAATACAATTTAAATGTGACAATTAAAGAGATACATTGTAGATAATACAGAAAAGACTGATAATTAAATCATACCTAAGCATGTGATATAGTTCGGTAAAATACAGGGGCCAGCTATTATAAGCACAAAGGTGCTTGAAGCAATAGCAGCCAGGAGAGGGGGCTACATGAAAACCATCATAAATCATATTTGATAAATTGATCGTCACGAAATATAAGATTTAAATATATATATATATTGGTAGAAAAAAATGGTAAAAAGAATTGCAAGTGTGTGCATGTGGGTGAGTGCAGGTGAATCAAATTAGGTATATTTAGATATAAGAAATTTTTTCAACGAAGCTTTAAACGAATAGAGAGATGTACATTGTTTAAGATCATGTGGCAATGCATTCCAAATATCTGGGCCATGGTGGCGTATCGTCTTATGAGCGAGTAATATTCTTGGGTTGGTTAAGTGAAGATCTGTTGAATGTCGTGTTGGATATTTGTGAATGTCTTTGTTGTAAACAAAAAAATTGCGAAATGGAATCGGGATAATATTGGATGAAAATTTAAACATGAATATGGCGGTTTGATAAATGTTAATATCTTCAATTTTCAATGTCTTTAAGTTGTGAAATATTGGATCAGTATGTGCAATGAAATGTGAATGAGTACATATGCGGAGTGCTTTCTTTTGGAGACGGAAAATCGTTTCTATTTTTACCTTACTACTATACCCCCATACTAAGTTGCAGTAAGATAAGTGGGATAAAACGAACGAATTATAAAGCATAAATAATGATTTTTTGGAGAGATAATATTTTAATCTAAACAAAATTCCTATTCCTCTGGATGCCATCATGGAAATATTGTGAATGTGACTGTTCCAGGTTAAATTTGAGTCAATCCATACACCTAAGAATTTGGTTTCTTGTTTTTCAATGATAGGTATGTCATCTATGTATATATTAAGGAATATATGTTTAGTTTGAATGTGTTTAAAATACATAAAATTTGTTTTGCTTAGATTTAGGGAGAGTTTATTGGCTTTAAACCATTTTGATAATTTCTTTAATTCTAAATTAAGTGTCGGGACGAGTATATTTAAGTCTTTGTGGGAATAGAAGACATTTGTATCGTCTGCAAATAAAACGTATGTTAATTCTCGAGATGCATTTACAATATCATTCATATAAATCAAAAATAGCAAGGGACCTAAAATCGATCCTTGTGGTACTCCACATTTCATGGTACAAATATTGGATGTTTTTGATTTGAAAGAAACATAATGGCGTCGATTACTTAAGTAATCTTTGAACCAATTGAAAACCACCCCCCTGATTCCATATCTCTTTAATTTACAAAGTAAAATGCGGTGATCCATTGTATCGAATGCTTTCGATAGATCCATAAAAATCCCAACAGTGTGTTCTTTTTTAGAGAGAGAATCAGATATTTTGTCGAATAATTTTAAAATAGCATAATCGGTTGAATGATTCTCTCTAAAACCATATTGATTTGGAATTAATATATTATTATTGTTCAAAAAGGAATACAATCGCTTGTAAACTACTTTTTCAAGAATTTTAGAGATACTCGGTAATAAAGATATTGGTCGGTAATTGGAAGTAAGACATGGGTCATCTTTCTTATATATTGGTATTATTTTTGCAATCTTAAGTGGATCGGGAACAATGCCATGATACAGAGACAGGTTAAAAATATGCATGAGCGGTGAAGCTATAAAGTGAATTATTTGTTTTAATAAATAGACACTTATTCCATCATGCCCTGAAGATTTAGTCGGTTTCAAAGACCTAACAATTTCTAAGATCTCATGAGTATTAGTCGGATTAAAAAATACAGAATTTTCCGGAAAGTCGTTTAAGTATTCAGAAAAGTCATTATCATTAGATATTATTTTTGAAGCTAAATTTGGACCGATATTATTGAAGAAGTTATTAAAGGCATTAGCAACATCACTTGGGTTTCGCAAGTGTTGACCATTTTCTACGAAATTAATGTTATCATAGCTTTCTTTTTTCTTACCTAATATCTCATTTACAGATTTCCATAATGAATTTTTATTATCTTTGTTATTTTCAATTTTATCAGAAAAGTAAGATTTGCGAGCTAGGCGGATAACTGAAGTTAATTTGTTGCGGAATTTTTTGTATTTATTTATGTTTTGAATTGTAGGCGATTTAATGGATATTTTATAGAGTCTATTCCGAGTAAATATGGATTTAATTATACCTTGTGTAACCCACGGTTGTTTGTTCTTCTTTTTGCTCGATTTAACTCTTATTAATGGCACGTTTTTATCATAATAATAAAGAAGTTTATTTAAGAATATTACATAAGAGTCATTTGTATTTTGTTCTAGGTAAATATCATGCCAATTTTCTTCAGCCAAATCTACCTTCAGGGATTCTATATTACGTTGGGTTTCTTTTCGTCTGGTTATGTTTTCTTTGTCCCTAGGTTGGTGAGGGCGTTTATCATTTGGATACATTGCAAAAATAGGCAGATGGTCTGAAATATCATAGTATATTATTCCATTATTATTTCTATCAAGTGCATTAGAAAAAATATTATCAAGTATTGTATTTGATATGTTAGAAATTCTAGTTGGTTTATTAACGAGATGTTGTAATCCAACTGATGATAATAAATTAGTAAAATGTTGACCTATTGTAGTATAGGGAAAGGACAAATCAATGTTAAAGTCGCCCGTGATATAGATTTTTTTGTTTTCTCGAGAAACTGATTCGAGACTAGATTCCAATTCATTTAAAAATGTATCAGCATTATAGGTTGGGGGTCTATAGATTACACCGATTATTTTATTCTTATTTTTAGCGTTAGAAATTTCAATGAATAAGGATTCTATATTTTGAAGTTCAATATCATGTCTTACTTTGTAATTAAGATCTTTATGTACATAGAGAGCGACACCTCCTCCCTTACCAACTTTTCGATCTGTATGGAGGAAGTTGTAATTATCTGATGACATACTCTATATATCCGACTCATGGTTGCAGTGAATATCAGCGTAATGATTAAAATGAGTGGAATAGGTAACAGTCACTAGAACAATGATAACATAATTGAAAGGAAACATTTAATGTACAGTATATGATTCCACAGAACTTTATACCAGCAAGGATTACATACGTGTATCTAATTGTGTGTAAATGTGGACAGTTATTCACCACTCAGGATTCATATTTATAACCACAGGATATTAGACCTTTGTTACCTTATTTATTCAGGTTGTTGATATAAAAAATTTCACCTCCTATTAGTTTTTCCTTCATGTATGTATGACTTTCAGAAAGCAAATAACTGTTACATTTTTAAAATAAATTCCTACAAAAACTGCAAAGAATTTTTAACATCCTTTTGATGCACCCAGATTTCAGATATGAATACAATATAAAATACACATTTTTACAGGTGTACAACGAGGGCATGCAACAGAATTGTATCGAAACTTTATTGTGAAATGACTGGGATGGAATAACACTTGTCATAAGAGTCTTACACGTAAACTTTAATGTTGACCTCAAAATGAACTTTGACCATACCATGTGACCTCCCAACACAATAGCATGCAGGTCCCCTAAGTACATTTACCATCCAAGTTTGGTTGAAAAGTGATTCACGGTTGCAAAGTTATGTGTCATAAGAGAGTCTTGCACGGAAACTTTAACGTTGACCTGAAAATGACCTTTGACCTTACCATGTGACCTCCAACTGCAGCATAATATGCAGGTACCCCAAGTCCATCTACCATCAAAATTTGGTTGAAAAGTGAGTTATGGTTGCGGAGTTAGGTGTCATAAGAGAACATTGCATGTAAACTTTTACGTTGACCTGAAAATGACCTTTGACCTTACCATGTGACCTCTGACTGCAGCATAACATGCAGGACGCCTAAGTACATCTACCATTCAAGTTTGGTTGAAAAGTGACTTACGGTTGCGGAGTAAGATGTGATGAGAGAGTCTTGCATGTAAGATTTAAAGTTGACCTGAAAATGACCTTTGACCTTACCGTGTGACCACCGACTGTAACATAACATGCAGGTCCCCTATGTACGTCTACCATGCAAGTTTGGTTGAAAAGTGATTTACGGTTGCAGAGTTATGTGTCACAAGAGAGTCTTGCACGGAAACTTTAAAGTTGACCTGAAAATGACCATTGACCTTATCATGTGACCTCCGACTGCAGCATTACATGCAGGTCCCCCAAGTCCATCTACCATCCAAGTTTGGTTAAAAGTGACTTACGGTTGCGGAGTTAGGTGTCATAAGAGAGCCTTGCATGTAAACTTTAACATTGACCTGAAAATGACCTTTGACCTTACCATGTGACCTCTGACTGCAGCATAATATGCAGGTCCCCCAAGTACATCTACCATCAAAGTTTGGTTGAAAAGTGATTTACGGTTGCAGAGTTATGTGTCATAAGAGTCTTGCATGTAAAATTTAAAGTTGACCTGAAAATGACCTTTGACCTTACCGTGTGACCACCGACTGTAACATAACATGCAGGTCTCCTAAGTACATCTACCATGCAAGTTTGGTTGAAAAGTGATTTACGGTTGCAGAGTTATATGTCATAAGAGTCTTGCATGTAAAATGTAAAGTTGACCTGAAAATTACCTTTGACCTTACCATATGGCCTCTGACTGCAGCATGATATGCAGGTTCCCCAAGTCCATCTACCATCCAAGTTCGGTTAAAAAGTGACTTATGGTTGCTGAGTTACATGTAGGTGTCATAAGAGAGCCTTGCATGTAAACTTTAACATTGACCTGAAAATGACCTTTGACCTTACCATGTGACCTCTGACTGCAGCATAATATGCAGGTACCCCAAGTCCATCTACCATCAAAGTTTGGTTGAAAAGTGAGTTATGGTTGCGGGATTAGGTGTCATAAGAGAACATTGCATGTAAACTTTTACGTTGACCTGAAAATGACCTTTGACCTTACCATGTGACCTCTCAGTTTGGTTGAAAAGTGACTTACGGTTGTGGAGTCATAATGTTTGTGACGGACGGACGACATTTGGATCCCTAAGACTTGCCTTCACCTTTGGTCGGCGAGACAAAAATATAAACAATGGACATTTCCAGAAATGCTACCCCCCAAATAAAAACAAGTGGAATGCCTCTGGCCGTCTCAACTGCATCACGCGATTCAATATAGCAGCAGTGCTGATTTTGAAAACTACTATAACTCGCACAAGATGTTCAGTGATACTTGGTTACTCTTATTTCCACGTTTTATGAACTAGACCAATACACTTATAGAGATATGATGGCAATTCAACAAATACCCCCAACGCGGCCAAAGTTCTTTGACCTTACATGACCTTTGAACTTGATCATGTGACCTGAAACTCGCACAGGATGTTCAGTGATACTTGATTACTATTATGTCCAAGTTTTATGAACTAGACCAACACACTTTCAAATTTATGGCTGTAATTCAACAAATACCCCAATTTGGCCAAAGTTCATGGACCCTAAATGACCTTTGACCTTGATCATGTGACCTGAAACTTGCACAGGATGTTCAGTAATACTTGATTACTATTATGTATAAGTTTCATGAATCAGATCCATAAACTTTCAAAGTTATGATGGTAATTCAACAGATACCCCCAATTCGGCCAAAGTTCATTGACCCTAAATGACCTTTGACCTTGGTCATGTGACGTGAAACTCATGCAGGATGTTCAGTGATACTTGATTAACCTTATGTATAAGTTTCATGAACTAGGTCCATATATTTTCTAAGTTATGATGACATTTCAAAAACTTAACCTTAGGTTAAGATTTTGATGTTGATTCCCCCAACATGGTCTAAGTTCATTGACCCTAAATGACCTTTGACCTTGGTCATGTGACATGAAACTCAGGCAGGATGTTCAGTAATACTTGATTAACCTTATGGCCAAGTTTCATGAACTAGGTCCATATACTTTCTAAGTTATGCTGTCATTTCAAAAACTTAACCTCAGGTTAAGATTTGGTGTTGACGCCGCCGCCGCCGTCGGAAAAGCGGCGCCTATAGTCTCACTCTGCTATGCAGGTGAGACAAAAAATGATGAATTAGCTCTCATGATCAAAGATAATTTCAATTAAAATCATTAAGAAAATACTCATGGAGAAATGACAAGTCGTTCCAATCCATGATAAAATTCATTGTATCTTTATAAGTCTACCATACTGTGTCAAATGGGAAAGTAAGGCAAAATCATAAATTATCAAGTTATCTGATTTCACAAACTTGCAGTCAAATCATATATTTGTTAATTTGAAGAAACAACTGCAATCTTGTGAAAAGAAAAGAGTTTGTACGGCTGTTACAAAATTTGTAAAGGGGTTGGTATTGACCATTGACCCCTACCCCTTCATCAAAATTGGAATGAGTGTCAAAGATAATGTTAAGTCTACACAGACATTATGTACAATCAACTCACATCATTGATCTGATTTAATAACTTGAGTCTCTGGTCAGTGACTTCTTCAAATCCAACCACAAAGATCATGACCTGCTGCTGATATCTTCTCTTTTGAATGGTGTCACTAATGATCTTCTCAAGCTCCAACTGAAATCGAAGAACAAAAAAAGAATATGAACAGCATCTAAACCATCTATCACACTCCACACACAAAAAAATCAAGTAAAAGTGGAATATGAATTCAAAGAGAGCAAACAACTTAGAGCACTCAATTGTTATTACTTCTGATGTTTCCCCCATTTTTTTCAATGCTGTTTCTCTTTTCGACATTGTTTGCTTCAACAATTGTTAAACAATTGTAAGGACAATTGTTAAACAATTGTAAGGAGAGTATAATCACACACATGTATATAAACCTCTTATCTCAGACTTTAAAAAAAATTGGGGAAAGCTCACAAAAAAATCATTTTAAAGTAACATTTATGATAGTAGGAAAGACTTAAGTTCAGCAGTCAACCAGTTTATATACAGTATAAACCCTAACAACAGAAAAGATCTTAAGGACGTTCCACAGTTAAAGTGAAATCCATGTCATTTTCACCAAACTTTGCACATAGATACTTTAGAACCTTAATATTCGAAATATGCAAAAATTAACATAGGTCCATGTGCTTGATTTTTTGCTATAGAGCTTCAAAGTTCACCCAAATTGATGTTCTTAAGAATTGCGCATTCAAAAGAATTTGGCATTTTTAGACCGCCCAAAATTACTACAATGAGTTTAAACCTCTATTATTCAGTCAAAATACATGAAAAAGTCATCAAATTTCGCAAGAGAGTTAATAATTGTATAATTAGAATGGAGAATCTATTTATAGTCCTATTTGTTTGCAATATTTAGTTTAACAGCACTGTCAGTTCTTAAAAATGGCGTAAAAGATAACAAAATCCCAATCTAAAAAATTTGAAATTTCAGTCACAAACTTCAAACGTACAATAAATGCTGCACTTTATTCAAAATCCATGTCATTTTCACCAAAATTTGCAGAGTTGTAGAGGAAGGTATAACTAAGAGGTACAAACATTAAAAACTAGGGGTTCATGTGCTTGTTTTTAAACTATCAGCATTTTTATCAGAGCAAATGTGCTTTTTAAAACACCAAAAATGCGCCGAATGCTTTGTATCTAAGTGAAGAAAAAATCAAAACCACTCTACCATTTATTTAAACTCGGGGTAATATTCGTGATTCTTGGCAGCACTGCAGAGTAAAGTATTTTGAAATTGTAGAGAATTTTTTTTTAATGGTCCATGGAATAATTCCATTTTTAAGCTTCATGAAATAACGCATCGGATCTGCAGTTAAAGTGCAGAAGATGAGAAAAATCAGCTCATACCCGCAGCTAATTAGTCACCTGTTCATCAATTGTGACGTCAGCGCGCAGAGTGTAAACTATGCGCAGATCATAATGCGCACAAACATAACTGTGGAACGTCCTTAAATGACTTACTAAATCAGGGACAAAGTAGGCAGCTTTGTTTTCATCCATCATCTCTTCATTGAGTTCAAAGGCAGCAACAGTCTAAAAGTGACAAAAGATAAGACTTTTCAATCATCATAGGATCTAGATGTAACATACACAGCCAAACATTTTCTCCTGCTTTATACATTTGCTTCAGTATTCTATTTTATCTTAAAGGGATGATCCGGGCTGGCAATATTTATATCTAAACAGATAGAGTAAAATTCACAGAGCAAAATGCTGAAAATTTCATCAAATCGGATAACAAATAACAAAGTTATTGAATTTTAAAGTTTATCAATATTTTGTGAAAACAGTTATATGCACATCGTCATGAATTTTCATTAGGTGGGCTGATAATGTCACATCCCCACTTTCCTTTTTGATATGTTATTACATGAAATCATAAATTTTTCATTTTTTCATACATGTGTAAATGATGTGTCTCCACTATGATGAAATAAGTTGCGGCAATAAATAACTAATGCACTTAATCAGTTGTCAATCAAATTGTTTTAGTTCTTAGTAGAAAAAATTTGAATAAACCTAATTTCATATAATAAAATACAAAAGAACAAGTGGGAATATGACATCATCAGCCCACCTAATGAATATTCATAGAGGCATGCCTAGAACTGTTTCACCAGAAAAATGCAAATCTTTAAAATTCAATAACTTTGTTATTTGTGATCCAATTTTGATCAAATTTATAGCATTTTGCTCTGTGAATTTTACTCTATTTATTGAGGCATAAATTTTTCCAGCCTGAACCATCCCTTTAATTATTAGTAATAAGATTGAAATTAATCCCTGGTCATCATAGGCCATGGTCTTGATATTCCTCTCAGTAATTATTTTGCCCTTCTTGATTTATGCTGTAAGAAGCCAATGCAAAGATGACAGCCCTGATATTCCTGAATTTTGAGGCCTGTATTATTGAAGGAGGTCTTGTTTGGTATGTTCAAGATTTGCATCTGCATATGTTTATTACATCTTTAGCTAGAATGTGTGATGATTGAGATTTTTTTTTCATTTTGGCTTGTAATACACCAGTCATTCAGAACATGAAAACCTCTATGAAAACATCCACCATCCCAGATCTACTAACTCCCTCAAAACAAAGAAGAATATTTCAAATATCAAACAAATCTTGAGTAAATCCATAATGGATGAGAGGTAAAGTGAAAAACTGTATTAACTTCTGGATTCAACATTATTCTTATCAATGAGTATAAACGTGAAATCTTTATGAGTAATGTTACCTTGTTGACACGAGATGTGATGCGATCTAGTTCCTCTTTTGTTTGGTCAGCCTGACGCTGAGCTTGAGCTTTTAGATTCCTTTCAATCACCAGCTGTGCTGGGGCATCACCTCGGTCTAAGACAGACATGGTACCCACCATAGAGGGGGACCACTGACGCACACCAAACTCTTCTGGTATCTCATCCATCTACATATAAAATAATTAAGAAAACATTTACAAATAATGGAAAATATTTTAGATAAAAAATTTTAGTGTACAATGGCAGACAGCATTCTTTGACAGTTGTCTACACTCACAGCAAAAACAAAGGAGTGACCAAGCTAAGACAATGTGTTTACTGTTCTTTGCAGATCATCCAGTAAAATCATCTAAAAGTATTGGAAACCAGAAAGCAGCTACACATGTACACAAGGATATCTTGACATTTTCAGCCAATTCCGTATGAGAAGTATAAAAATTTGATAAAATATGAAAATGTGAAAAATACTAACTATTAGCGCTACATATACTTGATGCAATGGACAGCTCAGAGCAAAAGACAATGTTTCATTGTAAGTGTGCAGGCTTTGGACCCCCATCCTACTGGAGCATGGAGAGGGACCCATATACATGTATGTATGATGTATGCATCCTTTCAATTTAATTCTAAATTCATTTTTCTTATAATTCCACAAAAAATCAGTTGACAAACTGTTCCCTACATGCAGTGCATCCTACAAGGCAAAAGCGACTTTGTGTCTCGCTTATGTCTCACTTATCTCTTATGTCTCACTTATGAAAATAACCAGAAATATCGTGATTTGTGAGGGCACACAACAGAATGGTATCAAAACTTCATTGCGAAATGACTGGGATGGAATAACACTTGTCATAAGAGTCTTGCATGTAAACTTTCACGTTGACCTGACAATGACCTTTGACCTTATCATGTGACCTCCGACTGCAGCATAACATGCAGGTCGCCTAAGTACATCTACCATCTCAGTTGGGTTGAAAAGTGACTTACGGTTGTGGAGTTAGGTGTCAAAAGAGAGTCTTGCATATAAACTTTAACGTTGACCAGAAAATGACCTTTGACCTTACCATGTGACCTCCAACTGCAGCATAACATGCAGGTCCCCAAAGTCCATCTACCATCCAAGTTTGGTTGAAAAGTGACATATGGTTGCGGAGTTAGGTGTCATACAGTAAGAGAGTCTTGCATGTAAACTTTAACGTTGACCTGAAAATGACCTTTGACTTTACCATACATGTGACCTCCGACTGCAGCCTAACATGCAATTCCCCCAAGTCCATCTACCATCCAAGTTTGGTTGAAAAGCGACTTACGGTTGCGGAGTTAGGTGTCATAAGAGAGTCTTGCATATAAACTTTAACGTTGACCTGAAAATTACCTTTGACCTTACCATGTGACCTCCGACTGCAGACTAACATGCAAGTCCCCTAAGTCCATCTACCATGCAAGTTTGGTTGAAAAGTGACTTGCGGTTGCGGAGTTAGGTGTCATAAGAGAGTCTTGCATGTAAACTTTAACGTTGACCTGAAAATGACCTTTGACCTTACCATGTGACCTCTGACTGCAGCATAACATGCAGGTCCCCCAAGTCCATCTACCATGCAAGTTTGGTTGAAAAGTGACTTACGGTTGTGGAGTCATAATATTTGTGACGGACGGACAACATTTGGATCCCTAAGACTTGGCTTCACCTTTGGTGGGCGAGACAAAAATATAAACAATGGAGATTTCCAGAAATGCTACCCCCCCCCCCCCCGAAAAGTGACTTACGGTTGTGGAGTTATGTGTCATAAGGTTTGTGACGGACAGACGACATTTGGATCCCTAAGTCCCGCCTTCACCTCTGGTGGGCGAGATAAAAATGGAAAACAGGAATCCCAGTTATTTCTTTAATTACATTGAACATACATACGTACCAAGATGATTTATGATCTTTTTTGCATCATAATATTCAATTTTCCTTCATTTTATACAAAATGTAAGAATAGTTTATGCATATATGTCATTCAGAGTATCTAGAGAACTGAAAATTAGGTCTGAAAAAGGGTGTCATCAAAGCGTCCCTGTACCACCAATATATGTGAGTTCCCCCCCCCCCCCCCCCCCGGGGCTGGGTATAACAAAAACCTGTGATACACATGCATCGGGTTTGAAACTGTCTCTGACGCCGACTTTGAAGCCACCAAAAGTGGACTGAGGCCGCCTGAGGCCGCCCTCAAGATGATTATTCCCCTGATAAGCCTGCTTCATGTCGCCTATTCATATGACACAAGTCGCCTGATTTTTTATGTCAACATTATCTATCGTTCATCAGGCCGACGCGACTCTCCAAATCGGATCTATTCGACAAAGAAATGGTAATCTTTTCTTCTGGAAGTTGATACACTCTTTGAATTGATGTTCAGAGACTGGGCGAGTTGGATTTTACAAAATTAGGTAGCATTTAAGATTTGGACTTTTATCTGCACTCTCTCATTTACTTGTCTAATTAACACACACACGCACAAATGGCGGAAAATAAAACTCCTGCCACTCCCCCTGCACCCAATAATGGCGTCGACTTCCGCTCCTGAGTCAACCCATTTGACATGGGCAAGGATGTCCAAACCGTCGGATGTAAAAAACGCCGAAACAAACGCAAACATGAAGGAAGTCTAGCAGAAGAATCTATCTTGCTCAGGGCAGACTCCTCTTCCAGCGCTTCCGAATCACATAATACCAAATGCAAAACCCCCTCTTCTAACCGCAGCACCTCCATTCATAGCACCAACCATCTGAAAATTCCATTTGTCCCAATAGAAAAGAGGAAATCATTAAAGGGTGTAAACCCAAAAGATATTGCGAAGTCAATTGAAAAATGTGTTGGTTCGTCTCCTATTCAGCACCTAAATCATGTATACAGTGGAATTCTTGTTCAATGCAAAAACAAACTAGAAATTTGACGTATCCAAAGGGCACAGATGCCCCCGCTTAATGTGATTGAACTTAATATCATTCAGAAACCAATATTCATATACAGATGTATATAATGAACAAATTTTAGACCTTTGAACAAACTTGCATATATAATGAGCTGTGACCTTTGACCTGAGGACTCCGAATTCGAACTTAGCCTGTATTTTGGTGTCATCTACCTACACACCCCAATTTTTTTTTATCTGTTGAATATTTCATAAGTTATCATGCAGAAGTTATCATGCAGAAACCCACTCGCATATATAATGAGCTGTGACATTTGACCTACGGACTCCGAAATCGAACTTAGCCTGTATTTTGGTGTCATCTACCTACACACCCCAATTTTTTTTTAATCTGTTGAATATTTCATAAGTTATCATGCAGAAACTCACTCGCATATATAATGAGCTGTGACCTTTGAACTACGGACTCCAAAATCTAACTTAGCCTGCATTTTGGTGTCATCTACCTACACACCCCAATTTTTAAAAAATCTGTTGAATATTTCATAAGTTATAGCACGGAAATCAACTTGCATATAATGAGCTGTGACCTTTGACCTGCCGACTTCGAATCCAAACTTAGCCTGTAATTTGGTGTCATCTACCTACACACCCAAATTTTTAAAAATCTGTTGAATATTTCATAAGTTATCATGCAGAAACCAACTCGCATATATAATGAGCTGTGACCTTTGACCTGCGGACACTGAATTCAAACTTAGGCTGTATTTTGGCGTCATCTACCTTCAAACTAAAATTTATATATATATATATATATATATATATATATATATATATATATATATATATATATATATATATATATATATTGTTTTAATACCATAGATACTGTACTACCACCAGAGGAGATACTACGATCAATAAACAGGCACTCAACTCAAGCCTACAGCATCGTGGACTGAAAGTAAAGTAAGTAAAGTAAAATCAATGGGGTCAGGGGCAGATCCAGGAATTCGACAAGCAAAAATAAAAAAGTCCTTGCTGGTGTATGAACAACATATTCCAATTAAAAAACATATGCTGTGATATCTAAAGGGGGAGGGGGGCACACTTGTGTAAGAACAGCATATTTACATTACAAATTTTGATTATGGCTCTCAAAAGGATGCCCCTTCCCCCCGGATCAGCCACTGACTGGGGTGTTGAAAAAAAATTCCAAAAAAGTGTACACACTTCCGACAGTCCTTTCTCATGTTAAGTGTATATATACACAACAAAAAAAGGAAGTCCCCCCTTAAACAAACATCAATAATTTCCGAACCAATGCGAGTTTTTAATATATTTTTACATGAGCGTGTAGGTAATTTTATAGGCTACCCTCTGAGTAAATGTTATGGACGTATTTTACGTCATGCTTCAGTGAGCACCGTCAGAAGGCAAAAATGTCACTTTTCAAAAGTCACAAGCCAAATATCATGACTTTGATTCCATTTTTATTGGAACTAATTCCACATTCTCATCATGAAAAATAGTCAGAAGGCTTGTAAAAGGTACTTTCTAAAAGACGATACAATTTTTCTGGCTAAATTTCACGGTTGAATGAACACAAGTCCAAATTTGCTATAATTGGATTTTTTACAAACTTCTATCAATAAAAATGATAGAATATGATGACAGTTATTTTTGGGAAGAGTATCTTCAACAATATTCATTGTTTCACGATTCAATGAACATTTATTGAAAACAAAAGATACGATTTTCAAATATCATAGGCAAGTATTGTTTCATTTTGGTAACTGAAAATGATCTTTTCTCAACTTTTTCGTTATGTTCATGACCAATTAACATGCTTCAATGATTCAAAGGCGTTTAATTAAACATTCACGCTTGAATGAACAAGTGGAATGTGATAAGCTCTTTTTTACGTTATTGGAAAAAATGCAATTTGTAACTATGGATATCTATCACAAACCTCCTTGCATGGTTCATTTGATTTGATTTTTATGAAAATCCCGATGTTTAATGCATCAGTGAGCACACAATATTCGAAAATTATGCAAATGAGAAGAAAGTTCAAGGCCCTGGCCCCACTCTGTGCCGTATCAAATGGTTATTTTGGTGTGCGCACATTTTGGATAGTGTTACACTGAAGCCATGTGCGAAGTTTCATGAAATAACTGTTGGCAGAAGTAACAAAAACCGTCCATGAAACAAACCCTCATTTCATATTTGTTAAAATGTTGACTTCCTCTCTCATAGACTTGTGTACATTATGGGAGCATATGTTTAAGAATAAGTAACCCCCTATTCAATGTGGTGGAACTTTTTTTCAAGGCTGTCTTTAGCAATGTCATTTGGCAGTAATGTTTATCAACCTATGGGCAGAATTATGTGCAAAAATGAAATCGATTTGTTTATTTATGGATGAGTGAGCACACATCAAAGTGGGAAATTGGGTATTTTCAAAGTCACAGACCCATTTTAAATGGTAATAAAGTGAATATTGGGGGCAAATTCGGTTTCAAATGTGATTTTAATTGCTGTTGTTTTTATCATCCATCATTTTTATCACCACACACTTTCCGAAATTTTAAAATTTTCATGGTTGAGCGAGCACATTCAAAAACTTAGGAATGAATACTCTTTATACTGCATAAATGTATTTTTTCTTACAAATTCTCATGATCAGTTTAATTTATGGACAAATCAGTGGTGGATCCAGAATTTTAAAATGGGGGAGGGGCCTATAATCGGGGTAGCCATCAACATTTTCAAATTTTAACATGATCTAACAAGTTGTAGAGGATACTACCATAAACCCCTTTGATGATACGTCACTATACAGGGGCCGCGGAACGGTTTTCAAAGTGGGGGGGGGGCTGACCATGCAAAAAATCACAATCGTATGGTCATTTTTACATTTTTGTACATGCTTTTGGAAAAAAGTTGGGGGCTGAGCCCCCCCCCCCCCCGCGGCCCCTGCATTATTGTGCTCACTCAACCATGAACATACGATATCAAAATTGTGTGTGGAGTGGCTAAATGATGGATAGTAAAACAGCATTAACACCATAAAATTCACCTAAAAACAACTTTTGCCCAGTTTTGTATTTGCACAATCTGAAAAACGACTCTTGTGACTTTCAAAAATTGTCATTTTTAATTAAATCTTTAATTGCTCATGCATGACTCAACCGATCAATCTCATTTTTCCCCAGAGGTTGCTTAATGAGTGTAGAAAACCACCTACGAAATATCATATCTCAAAATAATTCCGTTCAAAAGTTACAGCAATTTGATTTAGGGGGGACTTACTTTTTTTGTTGTGTATATATATATATTACAGGCACTCAACTCAAGCCTACAGCATCATGGACTTAAAGTAAAGTAAGTAAGTAAAGTAAAATCAATGGGGTCAGGGGCAGATCCAGGAATTTGACAAGCAAAAAAAGTCCTTGCCGGTGTATGAACAACATATTCCCATTAAAAATATATGCTATGATTTTCAAAGGGGGGGACACACTTGTGTAAGAACGGCATATTTACATTACAAATTTTGATTATGGCTCTCAAAAGGATGCCCCTTCCCCCCGGATCAGCCACTGACTGGGGTGTTGAAAAAAATTTCCAAAAAAGTGTACACACTTCCGACAGTCCTTTCTCATGTTAAGTTTATTATAAATATATATATATATATATATATATATATTTATATACACTTAATATATATATTATATATACACTGTATATAAATATATACATATATATAATATATATATATATATTACAGGCACTCAACTCAAGCTTACAGCATCATGGACTTAAAGTAAAGTAAGTAAGTAAAGTAAAATCAATGGGGTCAGGGGCAGATCCAGGAATTTGACAAGCAAAAAAAAAGTCCTTGCTGGTGTATGAACAACATATTCCTATTAAAAATATATGCTATGATTTTCAAAGGGGGGGACACACTTGTGTAAGAATGGCATATTTACATTACAAATTTTGATTATGGCTCTCAAAAGGATGCCCCTTCCCCCCCGGGGAACAAAATTTCCCCCAAAAAGGAAAAACGCCAGCACTAAAAGATCTCTTGTTGGAATAAAGCGTGTTTGGATAAAATAGGTATATTAAGGTATTAACCTGCTTTGATTTTTTTCCACAACTTTTTGAAAGACCACACAATTAATTGTCAAAGGAATTCGAAATGGATAGAGGTGGGAGGAGGGGGGTCTTCTTATTATTTGGCAACCAGTAAATTTGACTATTTCCCCCATCATAAATATTCTTCAATTTTGTTTTCTTTAAAAAAACAATAATAAATAAATGAAAAATGAAAAAGTAATCCCTTTCTTTTCTTCTTTATTTTCTCTTCTTTCTTTTTCACTTCTGTATCATTACGGTTAGATTTAAAGTCAAGTACATGTACGTGTGTCTCAATAATTCAGGGCTTTTACTGAAAATCGAAGTACATGAACATAGGTTGGAAAACTTAGGAAGGAGATGATAAAGATAAAGAAAGGAATAACGAAAATCACTACTCCAATCCTACGCCCATACCGGAGTATGGGGATATGTCTGTCCAGTTGATGGAAACACCAATGTCGGTGAAGTCTCAAACTTTGCCAGAGACAAGATGCCTTTAAATCCTAAACAAGTGGATCACCTCTGGCTCTGGCAGTCTCACCTGCATTACGCGAGTCAATATAGCAGCAGTGCTGATTTTGAAAAACAACTATCATGACTATTGAATGGTGTTTTTTTTAAAACACAATTCATATGATAATAAAATACTACGTTCATTGACCCAATGTCATGACCTAAGCTATGCCTATGGCAGGTCATGTGACCTGAATCTCATGCAGGATATTGTTAAACTTATGTCTAAGTTTCATGAACTAGATCTATAAATTATGATGGCAATTCAGCAAATGGACTGCTACCCACCCGTGTCCAACAACCTCAGAAATGCACCCTAAACGGCGTAACTACATTAACTAAATTTGCAACCCTAAATGGCGTATACCCATGAGAAAAGCCACTCTAAGTGGCGTTAACAGGGAAAAGCCCCTAATTCGATACCCTAAGTGGCGTAAACATATCGAAATTGATTAAATTTATACCATACTGATTACTGAAGTTAACTTGATGTTACATACAACAGGTATAAATTCCCTGCATTTTTAAAAAGTTTTTGCAAGTAAGGCCAGCATAATTTACCCCCAATGACACCTCTTTTGGCCACTTTGAATAGCCAACTTTTAGACTAAATTAATGAATGCAAGTGAAAAATGTTGCTTGCTTTGACTGATTGATCGATGCATCACTTGCTATTCGTTTTACCAATTTCATCAAAACTTGAAAAAATGGAATCCATTATATCCATACCAGTTAATGTGTTGAAAAATACATTCATTAGACATTAATTAAACTTATATCTTCTTTGTTTTGTTTTAATTGATAATAAAAAGCAAATCAATATAAGAATCCCCGGTATGAATCACACAAAATGATAGACTACAGTATAGGCCTAAACCCTAGGTGTGCTGCCTAGTATAGAGCCAGGTGTAAGACTAGAGACTACTGTGTACAGGGGTATTCTCTCGTAAGTGATGCGCTGGCCGGCGTGTGCGAGGATTATTTTGTATCCAATAAAATCACGCCCTTCATGGTGTTTATGGCTTAGGCCTGCTCCCGAATCTTCTCAAATTTGCAACCCTAAATGGCCGGAAATGGCGTAGATCTATTCATATTTGCAACCCTCAACGGCGTAATCTTCATAACCAAATAAGCAACCCTAAATGGCGTGAAGAGAGAGATGAAAGGCTAGGCCTACCCTAATCTAGCCAGGCGGCTTCTTGAGAGTAAAAATCATTTACTAACGTAGGCTTACTCTCAACGAAGCCAGGGAGTCCTTCCTATTCACCTACACGAAGGACCCCAAAACCTGAAACTTTCACCCCCGAGATTTCTACTTTCCTTCTAAAAGATCTAGCTCTAAATCATGTATGGTACATGGGATAAAACTTCATTTCCGACATTTCTACGCTCTCGTTGTTATTTTTAAACAAGAATTCATCAAAAAAATGAAAAAATATTGTGAAAAGACGCGAGCGTCGCGTAACGTTGGGGAAGTACAATAAGAAACAAGATGGCGGCGTAAACATCGGGCAAGTCTCTTCCGTCTTTTCTCAATATTTTTTCTTTTTTTTGATGAATTCTTGTTTAAAAATAACAACGAGAGCCTAGAAATGTCGGAAATGAAGTTTTATCCCATGTAGGCCTACATGATTTATGGCTAGATGTTTTACTTTTAGAAGGAAAGCTAAAGTAGAAATCTCGGGGGCGAAAGTTTCAGGGTTTTTTCATTTTTGCTGTACAGGCAGATGAATAGGAAGGACTCCCTGGCTTCGTTGAGAGTAAGCCTACGTTAGTGAATGATTTTTACTCTCAAGAAGCCGCCTGGCTACCCTAAAAAAAGGCTAAATGGCGATTTACCAGCGAATGGTCCTGAAAAGTGAAATGCAACCCTTTTTGCCAAAGCCAAAGGCAAAGACGTCGACGACGCGCGCCTGAGGCTGAGTGAGTGCCTGAAACCGGACCCTTTTCGACGCTTTTTCTGGACGCGGGTGGGTAGAAGGTCATGTGGAGAGTGACCCCCCCCCCCCCCGGCCCAACACATCCGAGCTGAGCCGAGTTGTCTCGGTATCGAAAATCACGATACCGGTATGTGGTCCCCGCCCAGTCCGTCCGGCCGGCCGGCCAGCGCGCGACGCGAAAACGGGACAATTGAACCTGGTGAGTGGTGGAATGATGTAAACAATGAATTTGCAGCTTAAATAACATCATTTCTATATCATTTCCAACTTACCTTTGTACTTTAAATTGTAGGTACACCCTGAATCTGCTACCCTCACTGAAACAATATACTCATCTATCTTCTGTCTGTGAATATGTCAATTTCCATGGAAAAAATATGGCTTGTTATCGGGGACCATGTCGGCCGCCATCTTACCTTTTCGTGGTAATTGATTGATCACATGACCTTGGTTGCTCGGTAACGTCCGATGGTGGTACATGGTTTTCCGTGTCGAGACGATTGATCGAATAAAATATATTGAGCAACATGATAATTGGTTATTGATTTTCACTGCGGGTATATTGCATAATTGAATAGTTTCATGTCATCGATTAAGTCATTTGGTCAATGCCATGTTCTTCTGGTCACATTGACAAAATTCGGAGAGTCCCTGCTTCCATCCTGTTCACTATAGTATATCTCTAGTGCAACTCATATCGGCCTAAATATATTTTTCTTCCTCCCAATTTAGAAATTGCTTGGCCTTTAAAATAAAAATTTGAAATACACTTTTAGATACTAAAAGAAAGAAATAAATATGAAAAAAAGAGTAAAAAGGAAAGACGCGAGGGAAATATCGAGGGGGGGGGGGTTGGGATATAGACAGGGGTGTGCGGTATTTTGATCAACCGAAAAGATAGAGATTAAACAATGTATGGGGAGGTTTGCTTTATTGCACATTTATCAGAGTAATTGTGCTTTTTATTTAAATAGAATCGATGAAAGTTGTTAGACGTCGAACAACTTGTAAAACTATACAGATCGGGACTGAAAGTATGCAGGGAAATGGCGGAGTAATTTGGAATAGGTGTGAGACTCCCCGCAAACAGTGGTTGTGGAAAATGCTTAAACATTCATTCTGATTTTTTTAATGTGTGTTACGACTTACCCCTAATAGTAAACAGGGTAAGTTGTAAAATAACATGTTTAGTTTTCTTCCCCATGCTTGTACCAATTAATAACAGATCACGGTACTGTGGGTGATAATAGCATAGACTTTAATGTTAATAGCTTCAATATTAAAAGCCAATTTATACAAAATCTCTTCATTTATAGTCAGAGTCCCCCCCCCCCCCTCCTCTCTGTATGCCAGTGCCCACTTACTGTAACACAGCGATGTTTGGAATCAGTTTCCTGAGTGTTGAGTGTTGCAAACCGTCAAAAGTTATGTATATGCGAATTCTTTTTGCAAATTTTGCCGATTTCATTCTGGAACATATAGGCCTATCTGCTCATGCGGTCGCTAGCAAAAATCATAACCACTTTCTTAGTGTTTGTGAAAGCCTACAACTGTTTTGCAAACTCTATATAGCAAAAATTAATGTTTGGAAATGGAGGAAAATAAATAATATCGCGCTCGCAATATTTTATTAGTGAGATACGTATCATGTTCATGATTACAATGACTACAAAAAGTGCTTCATGTGTTTAGATGTAATTCTAACAAAATAAGCAAGCGCTTGGCGCTAGCATTTTATGACTATGGTGAGATATGTATGCTCTTCATGATCTCCTAAGAAAATAGTTCTTAAAGGAGAAATATATTGATTATGAATATGGCCTTATTATATATCAGTGGAGAGGTAATGATGTGAGGATAACCATTAGGTCATTCAAAAATAACGAAAATAATACATAAGGTGGAAATCGCCAATTAAAAAGCGCTAAAATGCCTCTCCGAAATATGCCTCGCATCGGTCTCTGAATTGACTCGAATTTGATGACGTCACTGTCTGTACGAGAGGCGTGATTGGCTCTCCCACGTCAAGCTCCACTTGCATGCAAAACCTGTTGCGAGGGTACGTTTTCTCCACACTGACACTGAATACTTGATTGATTGATTGATTGATTCATTTATTTCCACACTTCATAAAAAGAACAATACAGAGTAAAGATGGTATTACAAAATACAGTACAATATATTCCGATGCATAAAGAGAACATACACTACACAAAACAATATACCAAAATATGAACAATACTTAAATCAGACAAGAAGAGAAACAGTATATGTAAATGTGGGGGATCATTTAAAAAGTTAAAAACTTATAACATAATCCCAATTTTGTCAATAAAAGTTTGAGTTTTGCAGAGAAAGACTAGAAGAAAAAAAAAATGTAATTGAGGTAACTTAGTCTAGGAAATTAAAGTTTTTGTAGAAGAAATGTTTTAAGTTTATATTTAAATACATTAAGGGATAGAGAACTTTTGACATCTTCAGGGAGACTGTTCCAGAATACAGGACCATTATGAATTATTGACTTTCGGGATAATGATAATTTCCCACATGATACACGGTAATCAGATTTTCTTCTAGTATCATAATTGTGAATATCAGAATTTTTACAAAATAAAGAATCAAAATTTATTGGAAGTAATTTCTTATAGTATAAATACATAAAGATACCAAGATTGTAACTATATAATTCATACACAGGCAATATTTTAAACTTAAGAAAGAGTGGAGCAGTGTGAGCTCTGAAACTAGAATAAGATATCATTCTGATTACTCTTTTTTGTAAAACTAAAGTTCTATCTAATAAATATTTATTTGAAGACCCCCAAACAATAATTCCATAATTGAGATATGACAAAATTAAAGTGTTATAAAGCATTAAGAGAATATTTTGTGGGACAAATTCACGTAATCTATTTAAAACACCTATATTTCTAGAAATGAGGGAGTTTATTTTGTTAACATGACTTTTCCATTTTAAATTATCATCAATGTGAATTCCAAGAAATTTTACACTCTCCACCCTTTCTACTTCAGTATCATTAATATATAATTAAACAGATTTTTTATCTACATTGTTTCTACTGATGATCATAACATTTGTTTTCTGAATATTCAAAGCTAAATTATTAACAGAGAACAATTCCTGTACTTTATTAAGTTCAATATTCATATTTTGTTGTAAATAACCTATGTCACTGTGGCAAAAAAATATATTTGTGTCGTCAGCAAAAAGAACAAATTTTAATAAATTAGAACAGAGATGAAGATCATTAACATATATAAGGAAAAGAAGAGGACCGAGGATTGAACCCTGCGGTACGCCTATTGATACTTTCTTGAACGAAGAATGACATGAATTATAAAGAACACATTGCTTTCTATTACTTAAATAATTGTGTATTAATTTAAGGGAAATACCTCGTATTCCATAAAAAGATAATTTACTAAGCAATATGTCATGGTTAATACAATCAAACGCCTTTTTTAGATCAATGAACACTCCAAACGTTATTTCGTTTCGCGCTCGCATTGTTTTTTAGTAAGACAGGTACGAATCATGGTAACAAAAATTTTCTTATAATATCCCTATTTAAGGTCTATATATCACAAATTTTCAGCTCGCGCTTCGCACTCGCATTAGTTGATAAGTGAGATACATAATCGTTTAATGGCACAGTCCTTAAAATGTCTCTGTTCGGCAGGGGCGGCGGAGCAAAGTTGAAAGTGGGGGGGGGGGGGGCACAGGGATATGATAAGGCAAAGGGGCACCCGTAACCACATAACAGGTTCTTCTCAGTGAAAGGGGCACAGAACACGTTCGTGGGGGGCACTTTTCTTATATAGGTAAAAAGGGGCACTGATACGAGAAAGTGCACCTGTAAAAGAAGAAAACAAAGGGACATTTGCTAACAGCATAAAACGGATCCTTCTCAGGTGAAAGGGGCACAGGACATGTTCGTGAGGGAAACTTTCCTTGGGGAAAGGGGGACACGGATTCGAAAGGGCACTTACAAGAAGGCAAGAGGGCAATTGCTTAGACATAGAACATGTGAAAGGGGAATAGAACACGTTTGTGAGGGGCACTTTCTTTGGGTAAAAAGGGGCACTGATATGAGAAAGGCACCTATAAGATGGCAAAGGGCACTTGCTAACGGCATAAAAACGGGTCCTTCTCAGGTGAAAGGGGCACAAAACACGTTAGTGAGGGGATTTTGGGGGGTAAAATTTGGCACTGATACAAGATTAGTGCACACTGCAAAAACCCCGGTGTTGATTTAACACCAGCCCGGAATCTATATATGTCCACACCAGAGAAGTATTGAAACAACACCAGTTTGGAATCAAACCGATGCTGTTTTTATACTAATTGGTGTTGTATAAACACCTATCTGGTGTGAGACCAACACTAAACTGGTGTTGTTTAACACTTCTCTGATGTGGACATATATAGATTCCGGGCTGGTGTTAAATCAACACCAGAGTTTTTGCAGTGCACTTGCTAACACATAAAACGGGTCCTTCTCAGGTGAAAAGGGCAAAGACACAGAACACGTCCGCGAGGGTGCATTTTTTGGAGAAAAAATGGCACTTATACGAGAAAGTGCACTTGGTAACACCTAAAACGGGTCCTCTTCAGATGAAAGGGGCACAGTACACGTTCGTGAGTGGGCATTTTTCTTGCGTAAAAGGGCACTTTTTCAGTGCTTGAAAAAGTGGGGGGCACTGTGCCCCCGGCCCCCAGGATCGCTGCCCCTGCTATTAGGTCAGTATACCTGGCAATAATCGCGCTTCGCGTGCCCATTAAGTGAAACAAAAAATTTGCTGGTGCCCCCCATCCAGTGACCCACGATACGCCACTGCCCCTCCCCTTCCAACTAAATGGAAAAAAAAACCTCACAGAGATCAATATTGTGTCAGTCATCCTCCCAACCATGAACACAAATCGACACCCATGCTCAAATAACGCAATATACTGAAAATAATACACTTATAAGAAGTACACTAGATCGGCACTCTCAAAGAAAAAAATATTAAATCAACAATCGAGAGATTGGAGGAGTGACAACCTTTTCTAAATGTTGCATTTACCACTTTAAACTGGTCGAGACCCGGCCAACACTTAAATTTTTGGATTCAGCTTTGTGTATATAAGGTTGGGTGTAAAACGGTTGTGACTCCTCCAGCCTTTCATTTGTTGATTTAACATTTCATTTTTTTTTTATAGTGCAAAAGGTTTTGGGGAAAGCTTTACCAAATTTATCAAAGCCCACCAATATACAACCCCCACCACCTCCGAAACCGCACAGGGGCTGAAAATTACCCCCACTCATTTGCTCCTCATCCGGCATCCTCCTTATACCATCGCTTCCCGACTGTTGTTTGTTGAGATTTTATAGCGGCAGAAATAATAAATTGGAAGGGTACAGACTGTCACCAGCCCTGCCTGTGCATTGAATCGAGCATAATTAGGTACATGTCGAACCGAATGTCAAGGTTGAAAGAAAGATGACTGGAATTTTCATCTCCAATCTCATCTAGTGCATTTAGTTGAATTTCACACCACGATGGCTGGGATATCCTGTCATGCAGCATCCCATTTTTATCCATATCGCCTTTTGCTTTCTATCACACCTTTATTCTTGTCCCCCCCCCCCCTGTTCTCTCCCTACTCTGTTTTTCTTTTCACTTTCCTTTTAATAAGTTTTTTTCTCTCTCTCTCTCTTTCATTTTTCGAAGAATATGAAAGATCAAATATGGAGAAATATTCAAATCAGTTATAACAGCAAAGCTCTATCATTATTGAATTATTATGATATATGATATATATTTATTATCACAGTGTTATTGATAGGGTAGGCCCTTGATATGATATTGAGTTAACATTTTATAAACCATCAATCTAAATTATGAGGTATGCACCTGAGAATGACAATCTTGCTTACAGATTGTAGGATTATGTGGACTTTCATAAATATATTTTGTACACAATACACTGTAAAAAAAAGTGTTGGGTAAAATTTTACCCAATGCGGGAAGCAAATTTCCCATTAAGGTTAAACAAATAAGCAGCAATTACTTTAGAATGGGCAAAATTTTCATCACACTGGATAAATAAAAATGACCAATGTTGGTTGGACACATAATTACCCTCATGGAGCAATTTTACCCAATATTTTTTAGAGTGTATTTTACCTATTCCTCCCCATTTTCGTCTCAAGGTGACTACTTAAAACTGGGCAGCTATACTGGGGCGAAGCTTGGGCGATTGCCCTTATGATGCGTCAAATAACAAATAAAAGAAAAACGTCGAGAAAAAAGGAATAATACATGACATTGATATGTGTGTCGTGTTGTGAAGATTAGATGGCTTATTTAGGGGCAAAGAACAAAATACCTCTTTTCATTGGTAAGAACACAATACTTTTATTTGTGTAAAAAATCAAGTCATCTTGATGACACTTTGCATCAGTGGCGTACCTAGAATTTTCCACAGGGGGGGGGGCAAAATCGGCCGCCAAAAAATTTGACAAGCAAAAAAAAAAAAAAAAAAAAAAAAGGTCTTTAATAAAAATATATAGGTTTTCGTACCAGAAAAAAAAATTGACAAGCAAAAAAAAAAAAAAAAAAAAAAAAAGGTCTTCAAGCTCGTCAGGGGGGCAATAAAGGTCTTTAAGCTCGTCAGGGGGGGGGCAAAAAAGGTCTTTTAAGCTCGTCAGGGGGGCAGGTATATGTCTTTTGTATGGGTTGTTGCTCGTCAGGGGGGGCAGACTGCCCCCCCTGTCCCCCCCGTAGGTACGCTAGTGCTTTGCATCCTCAATCAAAATATCCTGGCGCTGCCCACTTCGATGAGTCAAAATTGATTTACACCACTTCAGCTCAAAGAAGAGAGGAAAGAACACAATGACAAAGAAATAACACGGAGGTTCTTATTATATCATATTACATAAACTATAACTTCTTGTCCCGTCTTGTGATTCAATTGTGTATATATATATAATTCATCATTTTATTTCTTGTGTTTATAAATTCATTTATTAATCGCTGCCTTATTTGAATGTTTGTAACTATCATTCATCTTTTGATTTGGCTGCGACAGTTTTGTTTTCATCTCATATCCCAACCTCCTTCCCCCCGCAATACATTACAATACATATAGATAAATCAACATTTTGAAATTAACATAATTAGGGTAACTAACCATGTATTGACATATGATTCGGGCATAATGATTTTCTGTATTGATAGCATTGTAAAAGCTTTTCGGAGGCTTGGAACCATCTGGGTCCCGTAACACAAAGGTGATCGGATATGCTTGATTTTTATGATTGATTGTACATTGTAGTCAATGCAATCAATCGTAGAAAAATCATTGCTAAGCTTTGTGTTAAAGGCTCCGTAGCACAAAGGTTTGCGATCAATCGCTAAATAGCCACCTTTCGCAAACCTCAGGGACGGTAACATTAGGGTCCCCTAACACAAAAATTAGCGATTAATCGTACGTTTGATTTTCACGATTAAGTGTACATTATAATCAATAGAATCAATCATAGAAAACTGTTCTACATTCATTGCTAAGCATTGTGATACAGGCCCTATAGATCTGCTTTTCGTTTGCAAAATTCTTTCACGCGACACCCGCACCATAATTAAATCCCGTTTTCATGAATGTACTTCTGGTCATCATCGAATATGCCCCCTGAGCCGGCGGCGAGCCTCCACTATGACAGTTGGCTGGAGATATTAGAAATGCAGGGCCCACAATAGATTATGACATGGACAAGAAAGTGGTTTTTCAAACAAATCGAGTACATATTGAGTGAGGAAAAACTTACTGAATTAAAGGACAAGTCCACCCCAACAAAAAGTTGATTTGAATAAAAAGAGAAAAATCAAACAAGCATAACACAGAAAATTTCATCAAAATCGGATGTAAAATAAGAAAGTTATGGCATTTTAAAGTTTTTGCTTAAATTCACAAAACAGTTATGTGCACATCCTGGTCGGTATGCAAATGAGGAGAACGATGACGTCATCCACTCACAATTTCTTTTGTATTTCATTGTGAGAAATATGAAATATTCTAATTTTCTCCTCTTTGTCAAGTGAAACAATGCTTAATTCCTCCATGAACATGTGGAATTAGCTTTGTTTAATACTATATGGTTCAGTCAAGTTGGTCCTTATTGTCAAATCTGTAAAAAATGAAATATTGTATAATTCAAACAATAACAAACAAAAGAAAAAGTGAGTGAGGGACATCATTGACTGTCTCATTTGCATGTCACTGAGTTGTACACATCACTGTTTTGTGAAAAATAAGCGAAACTTTAATATATCATAACTTTCTTATTTTTGATGAAATTTTCAGCGTTATGCTAGTTTGATTTTTCTCTATTTATTCAAATCAATATTTTTTGGGGGTGGACTTGACCTTTAAGGCTTAGATATAGATCATTACAGTCCATCGAATCGATATTGCATTTAATGTGGATTATTGGTGGATCACGTATGGCAATTGATTCCATGGGTCAGATCACCTCTCCAGCCGAAACCATTTTGCATGCGTTGATATGTACACAGCATTATGCAATAGGCCTATATACGTCTGAACTTCAGCCGAATTTGCGGGTTTTTTCTTTTGTTTACTCCTTCTACACAAACGATATGCCTCTAGCACACAATGTAATAGACATTATATTTTACTTTCCCCAGAAATGGGGGATTAGATTCAAATTCCCGGGGGACTACTTCCACTGATGAGTGGATACCAGGCACGACCATGGGGTTTCGAAAAGCACCCTAAACAAGGGAAGCAAGTCTTTTCCAGATTATGAAAATGCATCTCTTTACAAGACTAGTATTAGGCTTGTGAAACCCTACAAGTATTGGGAATATATCCCATTTTTCAGTATTTTTAGCATCGTTTTTGACACCCTTATAACGTTACATAGGCCTACACGTAACGTACTTGCCCACTCTGTCCCCTTTACGCGTGGTCGCGCCTGGTATCCACTCGTCAATGGAAGTGGGCCCCCCGGGCGGCCTCTCGAGCTCTGGGAGAAACCAAATGAGGCTCTGGAAAGTCGTCCTAAATCGGATATATCGCTGTTACCATAGTAGCAACCAGAATTTTGCACACGAAACGCATATTGAATGTTTCCGTTGCAGATGCGAAACGAAAAAAAATCTCATGTCGCACAATTTGCATTGCAGGACAGAGTTTTACGACCATGACGACGGGCCCAAAAGTCTCTTCCAAAATCAACTACCGTCGTAAATAAGCGTTCGCGTTCTCCAACGAAAGGTCGGGAACATCAATGACCAAGCGCACGCTGTCTAAAATACTGCACCGGGAGCCAATCAGTGCGGTTCTTTCATATTTGCGATTCATCGCAAACCTTTGTGTTGCGGAGACAACAGGGCTCCGTAACACAAAGGTTAGCGATTAATCGTAAATTTGAAAGAACGATGCTGATTGATCCTTAGTCAATCTACTGAGCAAAATGGGCATGCAACAATGATCTTGATAGGCCATTTGGGTCTATAGCGATTAATCGCTAATCTTTGTGTTAAGGGCCCCTGGTATTTCACTGACCAGTTCGAAAGTCACGTTCGATGCTTGACTGGTAGCCCTTTTTTACTAGGCTGATTCAGATTTTCCGATATCATATTTTGTCTACATCCGATGTTTCTTTATTAAAATTCTCATTGATAGAAAGTATCTGAATGGGAAAGTCAATATTTTTTCAAAATTTTGATTGGAATTAAAGGAAAATGCACTACCATTTATGTTTAAAAAAATGAATTTTAGCACAAAAATTGGTCACCAGCCGTGCGTAAAATTTTTAGGTTACGAACATTGATACCTAAGGTTCCACAGCATGTCATTTCGCGTGTGGCAAGATTGCTTAAAACTCCCGAGTGAGCAAAGAGAGCTAACAAATTTGCCCCTCATTCCCTCGTTGGCACTGATGGGTTAAGCAAAAGGATGGAAGCAAATGAAATTGATTAATAAGAGAAATATATTATTTACAAATGTAGAACAACTGATATTCCCAATATTTCCCTCTACCAACTAATACAGTATTTTGTTGATAACAGGTTAAATGATTCAAACACTAATTAGCCAACCACAGATGTTAAGTATGCCTTTAATAAAGATCGTGCAATTTTAAAGAAAATACAGTTCGAGCGCGAGATTCTTTCAAAGATGACATTTTGTGTCTGTATCATTTTAATAAACCACCCTCTTAAGTCCCTCTCTTTATCTCTTTTCTTACCGTTGAGTGGAATTTCCGTTTCAAAGAGGCAAACCTATCAATATCAATATCGGAGAGCGGAGAGGAGAGGGGGGGGGGGTGGTTGGTTAACTTGGTAGAGCGAAAACAGTGATTTCATAGAGACTTAAATTTGATTTAGAGAAGGCTATCCCGCAGAAGATCCAATTTGCGTGCGTAAAATGGCAGGAAGGAACCACTTTGGGAATTTCATCATTTCGAGGCCCTTATGATGTGAAAGTGTGAAAGGGAGAAAAGGTTAGCAAGGCTTCCGAGATTAAGAGCGGCCCACATCCGGGGATCAACGGAACAGTTATATATCTAGAGGGGAGAAAGGGATCAACCGACTCTCAAAGTAGACATACATGAACAAATATCTTTTTTCAATGCTTTTTTTTATTGACCCATTGTACATGTGCAAATATTAAACTTTATTCTTCTGACTCTCAGCACCTGACAAAGTAGAGGGTCATGTGTTCTGGTCTCATTGTTGCTCTGTTTCCTTCGAAAAGACGTCATTCTTGACTCTGCTGTTCTACACCATAAGTGGATCCGGGGGCGAGGGGCCCGGCCCCCCTATTGTCGGAGCAATGAAGAGAAAAGAGAGAGAGAGAAAAAAGGAAAAGGAGGGGAAAGACAGGAAGAAAAAAGAAGAGCAAAAATAAGAGGAGGAAGACGAGTGAATAAAATAAGGTGAGGGGAAGACTTGGAAAAAAAATCTTTTATATCACTGCATGAAATTTTTGCTCACGCTTCGCGATCGCATTAATTGTAAGAAATATATGTTAACCCATGAATCCTATTAAAGATGACAAAAGTGCTTAAAATGTCTAGTTTTCAACAAATATCATGCACTATAGGCTTGATAACTAACTTGTCCACCTTTTCAGAGTGGAATATCGACAATTAAGTGTAATCTCGCGCTCAGGAAGAGGAATAGGAAGATAGTCATCCTTTTTCATATGATAACGAAATGTCCTTCGAATATCCCGGTCCTAGGTCAAAATAACAAAATATCATCTCGCACTTCGTGCTCGAATAATTTATTAAGTGCGATCCACATCCACTTCACAATTTTCATACACAGTGCTTGAAATAGTGCTTAAATTGACTCTCTTTCGGATCGGAATATTTTATTGACATTCATGATTTTATTTTTATGCTTTTCAGTTTATGAATGTTTTGCAAAGTGTGCATAGATAGTTATTATTATTACGAACTTATTTTTTTTATGTGTGTGTGTGTGTAAATTAGGTAATGAAACAAAGTTTATAGGGGTTTGCATTACACGCTTTGCTTTTTTTTTTCGGCAAGCCCCTCCGTTTAACTCTAAAATAAAAAAAATCATCTGAGGCAGCTTGTTTATTGATTGTGTTTATCAAATCTATAGGCCTAATTATGTCACATATGCTATTATGTCTTGTAATATTATTTACTTTTTTTATGTTTATTATAATATGTACAACATTGTGAAACGGAAATCAATGAATGAAATGAAATGATAAATGTATTCAGAATGCCCAGATTCTAGGTCTAAATCTTTAAAAAAAAGCGCACGCATGTTTATTGAAATACACAGCTTGATCTCAATTTAAAACGTACTTGAATTATCAAGTTTCAGATCAGAATATCACAAATTTCTGCTCGCACTTCGCACTCGCATAATTAATATAGGAAGATACCAATTATACATCCTTTCCAGGACTTACAAAACATGACTAGAGTGTTCAGTTTCAATCTCAATTTTTCCGCTCAAGCTTCCCGTTCGCGTTAATTGATTATACCCATCCCGGTTATAATAACAAAAAGTGCTCACAATGCCAATTTTTTTATGTCGAATGTCGAAAAATTTGTAGCTCGCGCTTCGCACTCCCATTATTTAATTGTTGAAATATTTATCGTCTTCATATATAACTGCAAACAGTCTCTAATATAGGTCCCTTTTTTATTAGGCCAGAACGTATATTAAAAATTTCTGGTCGCACTTCGATCGCGCTCACAGTAATTATTTAGTTACTTACGCATCTTGTTCAGGATCACAAACATTGCCCAGAATGTTCAATTTTCATGACAAAGTACATGAAATTTCAACAAAAAAGTTAGCTCGCGCTTCGCGCTTGCAATATTTAAATAGGGCTTATGAGATTATTACATATTTATGTTTTATTATGTTTTAAAAGAATAAAGCTAAGAAAAAAGACTGTTATAAACTACCCCTTCCACGAATTTAAAAAAAAAAATCAAATTTGAACGGCCGATCGGGGAAATATGGGGGGTCGCCTTCTTCCATATTGGAGAAAGCTAGATCCGCCCCTGTTTTACAACCAAGCATTATATCGGTAAAAAGTAGGATGCGTAAGTCATTGTTTTGCATAACATTGTGATGGTCTCATTACATGCATTAGAAAATAAGAAAGTTATGAAATTTAAAGTTTCCCTTAATTTCACAAAACAGTTATATTCACATCCTGGTCGGTATGCAAATGAGGAGAATGATGGCGTCTTCCACTCGCTATTCTTTTGTATTTTATTATATTTTTTATGTAATATGAAATATTCTAATTTTCTCATAAATGTCAAGTGTAACAACGATTAATCTCTCCCTGAACATGTGAAATTAGCATTGTTTTAATATTATAGTGTTCAGTCAAGTTATTCCTTATTTTAAATCTGATTTAAAAAACGAAACATTGTATATATAATTCAAACAATGCAAACAAAGGACATAGTGAGTAAGGGACATCATCGTTTGTCTCATTTGAATATCACTGTTTTTGTGATAATTATTTAATAAGCGAAACTTTAAAATGTCACAACTTTCTTATTTTACATCCAATTGTGATAATTTTTTTCAGCGTTATGCTTGTCTGATTTTTCTATATTTATTTAAATCAACATTTTTTCCAGGGTGGACTTCACCTTTAACTGTTATCGCAAATTTGTTATTAAAATAAGTTTTAGGAAACAGGTCCATGATATTTCGATCATCAAGTTGTTTTCTATCATCATCACATTTTTAAAATGAATATCAACTGCTGTTCTCAACACACAGTAAATTTACCTGGAAAATTATCCATTGTGCTGAGAACAAAAGTTGAGACTTTAAATATCTTCTACCAACGCAGATAAAATTTCACGACAATCTTTAAAAAAAAAATCATAATCCGTAATTTGTATATATTTGTTTTGCATAATATTTTATTTTTCCTTCCTTTTAAATGATAAGAGTTTTATCGCAATTGAAGAGTGATTCATAAATCTGTTCACAAAGTAAAGTTTGCGAACAGACTTAATATGTGAAGTACCTTTCCGTTCTTAACACATTTATTTGATATATTGCTAACACTCTTTTTCAAAATGTGTCAAACAATACTTTGCACTTCAACGTAAGTCAATAAAAGGTTTAAATGCTAAAGGTTTTAATCTTATGCTAGTTAAAACAATTATTAGCTGACTTGGATTTCCTTATTACAGTTGTTTCTAAACGCATTCGTAACTAAAGCTTCGTGAAACCACTTCCTCCTGAATATTAAGCAACAAGCTTTATTGGCATTTCAACAATGTTCGTGACACTATACAATGCGTCCCACAAAAAACGAAACCGAGATTTATCGATGATTTATCATAACTTAATCGCAAATACAATAGACAAATGACCTACCATTTTAAAGCTTAGAATCTCCTCTTTCTTCTGAAAGATTAGATTATTTCTTATTCACGCATGAGTGAGCAAAAACAATTTGAAAAGGGGATACCAAAAAGTCACTTGGCGGGCCGTATCTGGGTTTTAAAAAGAAAACCTTATTTTTAAAAAGTTCAATATCTGCTCTTTAATTTGATACCTCAATTACAGAAAATGGTCTAAAAATAACAAAGCTCTGGTTATTTGAAATAAGGCTTGAATTTCAATAATTTCATAAAATGAAGAGGTTTTACAGGCTAGCGTTCAAACTCACTCGACACTCCGTTTTGTTGACGATCAGCCATGCATTAAGTCTTTTGTTACCGTGCGATAGCTTCTGTGGGAAACCGGTGAAAACACGTTTATTTCATGAAATTATGGAAATACAAGCATTGTTTCGAGGGAACATAACTTTTTTTACTTCTTGACCATTTTTTGTGATAAAGTTATCCAATAAAACAGCAGATTTTGAAATTTTTAGGCATGTGATTTTCTTTTTGAAATTCAGATACCCCCCGCCAAATGAGTTTTTGGCATCCTTTCTTCGAATTGGGTTTGCTCAATCATGCGTGAATGAGGAATAATCTAAATAAGTTCAGATGAAAGAGGAGATTCTAAGCTTTACAATGGTAGGTCATTTGTCTATTTTATTTATGATGAAGTTAATATAAATCATCGCTAAATCTCGGTTTCGTTTTTTGTGGGACGCACTGTATAGCCAGTTTGAAATGTTATCAAGTTCATTATTATAAATACTTTGTAATTCAAATGGATCTTTATGTGACATAAAAATGCTAGTGTCGTCTGCAAATAAATGTACTTTGGCATCCTTTCTTCGAATTGTGTTTGCTCAATCATGCGTGAATAAGGAATAATCTAAGTAATACCAGATGAAAGAGGAGATTCTAAGCTTTACATTGGTAGGTCATTTGTCTATTTCATTTATGATTAAGTTATGATAAATCATCGCTAAATCTCAGTTTCTTTTTTTCTGGGACGCACTGTACATGCCGCATTAAGAAATCCGAAATACGATACGTTGATTTTTTTTACTGTAATTAATGTTTGTTGGGGAAATTGGGACATGAATAAAAATATTGTAGTTTGACATTTTGCTTAACATTTCCATATTTATTGTTTCGTGTAACATTAATGCTACGGGCGAATGTTGGATTATACATTACTGTCAATATTCATTACATATATCCTTTTTGGGGGATCGACATGATTTATCATAATTTAGATTTTATACAATATCCTTCTCATAATCCATGTGAACATATTTTTATGGAACTGTGAATAACATGCCTACAATGTAAATGTGTTATTTAACAGAAATATCAAGGGTCATGAACTCTCTTGGTAATAACGTAAACTGTACCTTCTCGAATGGCAAAATACCACTATAAAGTTTAACCATCTGATATTTTTCTGATGGTAAAATAATTTTCCAGTAAGTATTGTTTTGACTTTGCACTCATCTCATACTACTCTTATTGTTATGGTACATGCAGGTAAATAATCAATAATACTTATTGAATACATACCTGATGAAGCATTGTTTTATTTCATTGTCTTGGGCTTATTTGTAACTTTGACTTCCGAGTTATTGATGACCGATCGTGTAATTTTTCTTATCAATTTATTCAATTCTATGTATTTACTGATTTTATTTTCTTTATTGTATACCAATGTTCATTGTGCGCCTTGAGTGTCATTATCGAGAGACATGTGTGCTATTTCACATGGCAGGACATTATATCATGTAATGTATTCATGTATACTGTATGTCTATATACTTTTACGAAGATTTTCCGCTCTAATATAGTTTTAAATGAAATATGCATGAATATAAGAGCTTCAAGATCTCTGGAGATGTATCCTTTTTATGTTGGAGTTCCTAATTTTGACCCCCTCTATTTCTACCCCTATCACCCTACATATTCCCCTCTTCACCTTCGTGGGAGAACCTTGATTTGCGTGCGTTTGAAAGTGTGTGTGTGGGGAGAGGGTGTGTGTGTGTTTGAAAAAAAAAAAAAGTGTGTGTGTCTATGGTGTGTCTATGGTGTGTATTTGTCATGTATACGCGCTTGCGTGAGAGACTCTCCTTCTCTCCCATTCTCTTCCCACCATACAGAGATGGATTCAAAGAATATCATACCAATAAATCCCAGTCTGTCTGACCTCATCCTTGCAGTCCTTAGCAATTTCAAAAAACAATGCGATATCGGAAAGATGAGCAGTGGACGTTTCATTTCGAAAAAAGCTAATAAGTCTTCCTTATCGAAGAGTACCTATTTCCGTATTCTCTTCATTGTTATCACTACTGAGAAGTCTTTGCTATCAAAATGTCAAGACTGGCATGCCTGTCAGTGACAGATAACATTTTTTTTATTCCATACCTCTATTTTAGTTTTACTTCAATTATGACCAAATGGCAAGTAGAAAATCAGGAAATATATGAATTATGACTATTCAATTTCTCTCTATTTTTCTTGATTTGAAACAACTGACAATTAACAAATAGTGGACAATAATGGAATCTTTAAAGATCTTTAAAAAAGGGGGATTTACCATGTTTACGTACAAGGTGGAATATTGGTAATATTTCTGCAAATATCTTTTCTTAGGCCTACAAATTGTTTTCAAAGCGTTGTATGAAATCTTGGCCTCTAAAGATTGACAAAAGTTGATGCATAGATATGCCTAATAATCAGTCCTATTTTTTTTACAATAGTTGTATGCATACTATCCAAAGAAAATAAGGAAGAAAATATGCGCATTAATCATTAGGGAAAACATGAAGTTGTTTTATAAATCATGTTAAAGTCTGTCATGAGATTATAGATTTTCATTTCAAAAGGATATATATTTGGTCTCGCTCGCGGAATATACAACGTGTCCCACAAAAAATGTTAATGGCACTTTAAATGAGTATAGTGCAAGACTTACTAAATCATATTTTATAATCGTAGACTAGCATTTATTTCATACAACTGCATGGCTTAAATTTTATGCGATATGGTCCATTGAACAAAGAGATATGAGCCTTTTTTTCAGCACTCGTCAGAAAACCTCTCAATCCAAGTTTCGGTATTCCGTAGAATAAAGTGTATAGTCCACGTCTTCATTCATTCTTATTTTATTTCCTCTTTTTTAGATTTTGGGCCCACTACTTGATCCTGGCCAATACTTTAATTAAAGGTTTAAGAAACTTATACTAAAAGATATACACTAAACAATAACTACAAGAAAATGAATGGAATTTTTTTTTTAATCCATGATCTCACCTTGAAAACCTCTGTAATTTTGTTTCATGCCTAATCTGTAGTTTGTATAGGGGTGAAAATGTAGGTCTTTGTGTGTGTAAAAATTTGATTTAGATGCTTGTGGAACATTGAACTGTTACTCTTCTCCCTGATCTGCCCTTGTTTTGATTCCTGAACATTGTCATCTTGCATGGTGCTCGTTGATTGAATTTTGCCTCGAACACATTTTGTACCCTATTCAGATTTTTATTTGTTCGAGCGTATATCTAAAACCACGAAGGCCCTCTACTCGGGTGTGAACGGCTGTCTTACCACAATTAATTATCAGGAATGGTTGAGAATTGAAGTTTTCTTTTGAACCAAGATGCAATGAAAATAATGGTATTTTAGATATCTCCCTCATACGTCATGCGTTCTTCCGCTTGAGATTTTGATTCGTTAAGCCAACGGGTATTTACTATTATAGGCATCCTTTAATTTCCTGTTCTTTGTTCAATCTCCCTTAACATTAGTTGTTCAATGAATCAAATATGATAAATGATTAATGTACACTTCAAACTGATTACAAGGATGTGTTATGAATGGTCTTTGGTATATTATACATGACTGGGCTAGTGAACCCTGTTTAGAACGGTTGGTCAAGACTATACAGCTGATGATCAACCTTGAGAACCGTTTTGTATGAATATGCACTTTTTACTCTGAATTGGGAGAGTGGACCTTTAAGTAGGAAGGAAGAATGTAGTGAGGGTTAGTTGGAAGATGAATGAGTGATATTTTCTTGTAAACATATAATTTCCTGCTATACTTCTTGTATAAATATCTATTAGGTTTTCATAAATTAATGAAATATGACATGTGTCTTATAATCACATTAAATTAAACTGCTAATTGCAGTTTAATTAATACCTACATACCTCTCTCTCACGGCGTTCATTTTATAATTCGGAGAGATGTGCTTAGGCGCAGTGTAAGTGGAAAGGTGGCTATATATTAAGACCCTCGATAGAATATAATTATATAAAAAATGCGATGTATCGTAGAGTGCAGAGTCATGGAAGGAATCTAATTTGATATATCACAATTACCCTTTATACATTGAAAAGAAAACACTAGCCAAAAATTCGCCATAAATTAATGACGGTTTCATACAGTGGTCATTCTTAACGACATTCAGGTTATCATTAACATACAGTATCCGGGGCAGCAAGGTGCCTAACCATCAATATTATTTGAAAGGTGTAACTGATAGTATTCTGTATTGTAATTAAAGGAAAAGTCCACCCCAACAAAAAGTTTACATGAATAAAAGGAGAAAAATCCAAAAAGCATAACACTAAAGATTTCATCAAAATCGGATGTAAAACAAGAAAGTTGTGACATTTTAAAGATTTGCTTAATTAAGGGACAGATGACGTCACCTTCTCACTATTTCTCTTATATTTCATTATATAAAATATGAAATATTTAAATTTCTTCCTCATTGTCATTGTGAAGAAAAGATTTATTCCTCCATGAACATGTGGATTACCATTTTATTAACATTATGTGGTTGAGTCAAGTTGGTCATTATTGCCAAATCTGTAAGAAATGAATTATTGTATAATTCAAATGAAAGAATAAATAAATGAATAATGAGTGCGGGACATCATCGACTCACTCATTTGCATATTACTGAGTTGTGCATATAACTGTTTTGTGAAAAATAAACGAAACTTTAAAATGTCATAATTTTTTTATTTTACATCCGATTTTGATTTAAAAAAAATTTGTGCTGGGTTAATTTTTCTCTGTTTATTAAAATGAACGTTTTTCTAGGGTGGACTTGACCTTTAATTGACAGATCTGCGCTCCAAAATATTGATTATATTAAAACTTTATTTCAAACAAATCATGAGAAATAATTCCCAATATAGTATAATCAGGAAATGTGAAAAGGGAAACATGCGACTCCAACCCACAGTCTCCATATTCTCTGTTCTTTCGTTATTCTTATATTTTGTCTCTTTCCTTCCCCTCTGAATTTATTCTTTCTTCTTTCTCCGTCTTTTTTTTTCTCTCTTTCCCCTCTTTCTTTCTCCCCAATTTTTATTTCCCCCCATTTCTTACCGTATCTCGTCAGAATCCTTGTATCGGTTAGTTGGTCGGGGGATGAGGCCTGGGCTGCATGGGACTGGGAACTTCAGCCCCCTCCATATTTGTGAAATTTGGAAACGTCATTTAATTTTGAATGAATTTTAAGCAGATTTATCTATCTTATTTAAAATCATTTTGGTATGGGAGGACCTTCCCTGTTATTGTAATCTGTTCTCTTTCTCTTTCCCTTCATATTCCCCTTTCTCAGTTAATGTTATCCTTTCTTTTATCTGACATTTCAATATCCAATTTTACTCTATTTCTCTCCCTCTTATTTACTGATATCTTATCGTTCACGAAGAAAGTGTATCAGATAAAATAATTGACAGGTCGAATTAATCATATACCAACAAAGTAGATCGTGAGAAAGAAACATACTTCAACTACAACCATAGGGATTAACGAGCGCTCTCTTTATTGGAAGGCCATTACAATTATTTTACAAAAAATACGACTTCTCAATTTGTCGTTTGTTATCATCTCAATATCTTTTTTTAGTGTATGACTCTCAATTAAGTATAGTCGTAATGTGCATTAGTGAATATAATGGCATAGTGAAACAATAGTTTCAAGTTTCAATTAACCTCGATAAAATCAAATCTCACAAGAATTAGTCGAACAATGATTTCCTCAGAATTATTTACAAGCGAGACTAGGGATTTACTATTGAATACATCAGTAACAGTAAATAAGATACTTTAGATAAATGCAGATTGAAAATCCTCTTCAATATTACAACTGGAGAATTTTTACAAAAATATTTTGAATGATCTGTACAGGAAATTTTTCTGTGCGTGCACGGAGCTACTGTGCTTATAAAGAAACAACAATAGCTATCAAATAAATAATTAAGTGTTGTACAATTATATTGATAAGATATAGATTTAGGGATGAAAATAATAAACGTTTATGAGTGAAAAAGAAGTTTACAACTTAAATAGCGCCTTTATAATAATCATTACAAATATCACTTTATTGCCGATGAAGTTAGAATAATACAGATCAAAGTAATTCAATACAAATTTATAGTATTTATTTATGATCTCTTCGATTTAACTTCAGCGAGTGTAGAGGTATTTTGTATTATATGTAAAAAAAAAAAAAAGGAATACAGAAGTAAAGCATTGCATTGCAGAACCGTGTAACATTATTAAAATGATTTCTAGATGTTAGATGTTGTATATGGTTTACAATAGACTCAGGTTATAATCAACATTTAGGAAACATGGTCGATATATTATGCTGTGAAGCATCCTTATGATATACATGGGCTCAGAAATCTGGGCGAAGTTTGTAAAATCTTGACAATCAGAAGTATGAAAGGGAATTATTCATTATCAATATTATCATCATTTTATCATCATTACTGTACTTATTTCTAATATTGTTATCAATATAATCATTATAATTTTTATCATCATTATTATAAACTGTATTATTACTACTAAAATCAATCTTATTATCATTTTTATACTTTTGTAATATTCTATCATTATTATTAGTAATAATCATTGATTCAACAAGGAAAAAAAAAATCAAGGAATACAAAACTGTGAACGGGATACATTGAATTATTCACATGGACGAGCTATAATGACTCGATGGTCTTTTTTTATATTGTCCATTAAAGTCACATTAATATTTACTGCATGAATTACCCGCGAGGTGGTGCAGGAAACTTTCGAAGCAAACGAAAGGCCTTTGACCAATTGCAATTTAACTTTTTGCAACCCCATTTACGCTTAATCTGTAATTGAATGTAAGTTTCTTGTTACGCCAGATTATTCGTGTAAAAAAGGAGCAAATTTAGAAGAAAGAACAACAAATGTCTGTACGAAACTATAGATGAACGATTTGAAAAAAAAAGATAACTGTTCGACTTTCCTTGTATCTTAGAAGACCGGATGTTTACATCCCAATAAATTCAAATCAAGAAAAACGAGATGGATATAAATTTAGTTGAAGCGTATATAATTATGAACATCAGACACCGTTTTGTTGCTTTGTTAATCTGGAATCGCACATGATTCCATATTCACCGCTATAGCATTAGGATTATATAACATTCATATATGTTTATGAAGTCAGTACAGGTAAAATGTTTTTTACAGCTCTTTATTCGTTCTATATGATGGGAGATTCTACACATGTTAAAGCAATACATATTACCAGTGTTGCAGTTATGCGGCAAGATGCTTATATTCAGGTTAATAAGAAGTAATTGTTCTTTATATCATGATTAGCGCTATATAACCTAGTCGTGATGCTGATTAAACCATAATTTTTGTTTTAAATGCAAATGCTATGATATTCTGTTTACAACACATGATACAAATCAGAACAATATTGTCAGTAAACTTGTAGAATTAGGATGACGTCACTGACTACGTAGCACACCTATTGTTATGAAATGGCTTTCTTCCATTTGATTTCTTCCACATGATCCATGGTTAATCTTGTTAAAGTCAGTTTTTCTTCCAACCCAATTATGGTTTTAAATTAAGAAGACAATGAGTACAATAAGCATGCATAATTCAAAAGCTTCACTTATATATTGAGGTTTAAACCCAAATTATAACTGATCTTAATTGTATTTGAAGATCATTTCCTCATAAATTGTATAATAACAATTTTGACTATGATTCGTTTATTCCATGGTATGAGGACAAAGGTTGGTTTGGTTTAAGAATGTATAAAACCATATTATCAATGTAACTATAAAATACAATTAAATTGAGTGACAAACAGAAGTTGATATATATTCAAGATTAAAAGAAGGGTGTAAAATATTCATCTGTTCTTTCTCTTAATACCAAATCTCTTTCACTGGAAGATTCAATAATTTCTTTTTAGATTTTGGCAATAGAGGAATATAAGCAAAAGGACGAAGAATACCAAGATGATTGAATTGGTAACAAGTTATATAGATGAGTTGAAAATTAAAATTTAAGCATTTATTCCTTACACAACCGAGAATCATTACAATTCATGGTAGAATTTTAGACTGAATTTATTTACTACGGATTCACTTTCTGACGAGCAAGTTGTATGGTATTCAACAATATGGATATACATCAGAACTCAGAAGCATTACTGCTGGCTGGTATATGCACTAAATGGTTTTTAATGAGGTATAATTGATTATGTCTTTTCGTACCACGTGAATGACTGTTAAACTACTATCATAATCAAAGTCCAATTAAATGGTGAAGCACCAAGCATGGCACTTAATGTTACAAGTAAATACTCAAGAGAATAACCACTTTGTAGGAATCTAAGCCAATATTTTGTTCATATGGATTTGTCATCAAACCTTGGCAGGTTTTCTGAAAATCTAAGAACTGGTCAAAATCAGTGCAGATACCAATTTTTAGGATCAATCGCTTTTGTTGAATAAAGATCCTTGGAGATAAAAAAAAAAATGTCTCGCAATTTTCTGATAATATATATATCATGACAACACAAACGACATACTATATCTTCCCGCACACACTTTATTTCCTCACAGACCGGACACTACGAAAAGTATAGAAATCTTCTAAAATTAAAAAAGTTTTCTAATGAAATTACATTTTTTCATGAAAAAATAGCTCTCGAATATCTTAAGAAGTATGATAATACGAAATATTATATAAGCAAACGCTATAATTTTAACCAATATCAAAAGCTTCTCTGTCCTCATTTTTCGTTGTCTACAGTTGCTCTCATGAACTGTCTTTAATCAGATGCTTGAACAAAATTGAAATTGGGATTAAATAATTGAATATTGTAAACGCAATACCGATTCCGGAGAAAAAAATGATAATGAACTTTTTCGAAAGGTGAAAGTTGAAAGGTCGGCGCATTGACTAGGTCAAGGTTCTTCCAGCGAGCTATCCATGATCTCTTGGATGAGCCTTAGGATTCTCATTTTTCGCGGATGGCTGTCCACAATAATGTCAACATCTTCACCTACAAATAAGAAAACACAAACAGAGAGAGAGAAAAAACAAATGAGTCTTACTTCAGGCAAGACTAAGATAGCATCATTACTGTTATTGGCATTAATGAAGGTATTTTCACCAACACTTAAAATGACATGGCAACTATTTAAACCTTTACGAAACTCCCTTGCCATTTATTATTTCGGGTGATTAATCTGCCCTACCCGCTAATCAGAGGCACAGGAAGGAGGTTGAATTTTTCGATTTGATGCATTATTCAGTTTGCAAAAAGAAAAAACGATAGTTCTTGCATCAATGATTATTTTTTTATAGAATATATGTATAAGAAAAGTCACATCGGTCAGATAAAAAGGGGATTCGCTGGAAGTAATGATGCTGCAAATACTATGTAATTTTTTTTTTCTTTTTAATATAACTTTTATTTAAAAAAGAGGGAAAAACCCTGAAGCGATAGGGGCAGCAGTCTACCTCGACAAACCACAACAGTATCTGTGTAAAATACTAAATATTGAAAACATTTCTTTTTTAACGTTGAAGACTCAAGTTCTTAACCTTGATATACAAAGTCTTCATCGATGCATGTTTAAAGGTTCACTGGATGAATATTAATTAACGACTCTCAACAGGTGTGTGGGGGGAGGGGGGGGGGTAATTTACTTACTAAACACATAATTTAAATGCATTTAAATAAGTAAAATGGAGAATGCAAAAACAAAATGAAAATAAATCAAAGAGTAATTTGTTGTAAGAGTGGCCTATCTTAGCAGAGAATAAAGGATTGGAACTATAGTATCGGAAGTTGGTAGTTTGTAGAAAATAAATTTCTGTGCATTTTGGCTTGCTAAACCATAATTATATCATATTGGGATTTTCACTGCATACCTATCACTCACAGTAACGTCGTGTGTCTCTCCTCTCCTTTTCCCCCTCTTCTCCTTATAACCCCTTGCTCTCTCTCTCTCTCTCTCTCTCTCTCCCTCATTATCTCCTTCCATCTTGTCTTTCTCTTGTTATCTACCTCTCACACCAACATCCTCTCTCTCGAGCATGCGTTATTAAAGTACTTTGAACTTCCACTACTATCCCTAATCCCTCCAATGGATTAAGTTTCCTTGGATAGGTTCTCTTAAAATGGTTTAGGAAGAAATGACATTTTTCGAACCATTATCTGCTCCTAGCTCATCACATCCCCTGTGCTTAATTAACACCGATCAAAAATCCATATTTAGCCCATCCTTTGCCAATGCATCGGCCCTACCATGATACAAATCATACCTTCCTGACTGCACATTAACCCATGTTACACCGGATTTCCTACCCTAAACCAGTCTCGGGGCGCCCTGAGACTACTTAGGAAATGATTTCGATGTCCTCTGAACTCAATGGGGACAATATTAACTATACAGCCTTCCTGATGACGAAGGATAATCATCATTAAGAGCTCCTGTTTGCCAAACAACTATATCAAGTAAACCAATTTTCCCCTCGTATCATTAAAAAAGAACTTCAAAATCATAAATTAGTCCCTCCCTTTTGAACCTAATATATTAGTTGTACAGATCATTAAAAGGAAGAAATTTGGAAATAATCGATTATTGACAAATATGAACAGGTATCAGCATGTGAGATATAATTGAAGGAGTGTCATTTTTTTTAAATTGATATTTATCTCCCAAGGCTGTATTGCTATAGAAGCTTTTAGTAATAAAGTAAGTTGTATATCATAGTTGAGTGATATCACAATAGCACAATACCACCCACTCTCAGCTGGCCATGTTTCGATCGCTTTTATCATGATTTTCTCTCCTTCTTGATTTATCTCGACAATGAGAGGAAATTACTTGAATTATAGGACATTTTTCAAAACTATACTTGCTCTATCTCGAATTTAGGTAATTTGTATGGCTAAAGTTCACATTTAACTTGTAAATGCAAAATGATCTCATACACACGAAAATAACCTTTGGCCCAATGTGTCTTATTATTACAATTTGGTAGAAAATTTTTGTATCTCGTGTATATTTTTAGTAAAATAATCTGAAGGCCATAATATGTCACATCTAATTGGACAAAAAAATCAGCTATAAATAGCAGAAAAACATAGAAAAATCTTAAATTTGTATGGGTCCAAAACCTTTCATATTATATTCTTTTTTTCCAACCTTTGTACTAAATATTTATATTATATCACCTGATTGGTTTGAATAAATCGATATCACTTATCATTTAATGCTGAACAAAGTGTAAGGGAATATAACGTAATTATGCAAACTAAATCATGATTTTACTTTACCAATCAGAAATTATAGATCTATCCATAACACATTATTGATCGAATGACTTGTCATAAACCAGTAATAAAATAGATATCAGTGTTCATTTTGTTTGAACTCAAATTCAAGGAAACTTTGGGGAAAAACGCATGAGTCATTATTTATGTCCTCTTAAAGTTCTTATCATCCTTACTGAAACGTGTCTCAGGATTTAATTCAATGGTGTAAAATTTGATATGTCTAGAGATATCAACACTACAAAAATAGTATCAAAACATTTTCAAGTAGGAGTCAATCAAATTATCAATGACCATAAAGTGTAACGTAGTAAATCATGGATCGATCGTATCAAGAGTGATTCAGAAAAAGCACGGGATTTAGTCTGTTATAATTTCTCTCTAAATCAATGCTTATACAAAGGGAGTGTGTAATTATGAACATGATTTTTTTACCACACAATTATATAATACAATAGCAATTGCATTGAGCACCCATATATATATATATATATATATATATATATATATATATATATATATATATATTCTAAAATATACAAGAATCTATCATATCTATAGAGGAATTTCATTTCTGTCGATTCTAGTAGTTTTTATCTGATTTCCTTTACTCCCGGTAATTTTTCACTTCAACCCCGCTCCATCTCTTACTTTCTTTTCTTTCCCAAAATCTACTGATTTCTCCCTCCCTTCATCTATATAGCAAAGAGTATTTACATAATTACATGTACGGTATACAGCGATTGTGCTATGTAATTGTTTAAATTTGTGGTATATTAGTATGTCTCTCATATCCCCCCCCCCCCCCTCTCTCTCTCTCTCTCGGTAAACTACTAAAATAGAATAGTCGAAACGTGCAATTCTTCTTTACGTCACAACATTGAAAGATAATTACCCGCATAATATGATTTTATGAGCAACATATTATTATTCAAACAAACCCCACGTTCCCGCTGTAGCCAAGCAAGTAATTACAACTACCCTCTGATTTCCCTCCATAATTATATTCACATTGTCATTCACGTGACTGGTTGAATTCAAATGGATAGTCAGTGGACATTGGTGGAGCCAGATTAAAGTATAAATGAGTTAATGCGACCACATTGATAACGTGATTTAGCGCAGGGAGCTAGCTACCTGTATATGGGTTGACCGTTATTTTCCTTCTTTTTAGTTGACGATTTTGGATTGAGATTACCCACTGAAAGTTATGATACTACTTATATTTGTAATCTTGTCAGATATGGTGATAAGACAAGATATTGACTAAGAAATGAATGTTATTCGTATCAGAACTATTTGTTAAATACATTAATGGATCTGCAAGACTTGGACGGAGAAGGAGAGGAGGGTGAAACATGATGACGAATGTGTGTATGTGTATATATATATAGGAAGGATAATTGATGGAATTGATTTCAGTGGGAAAAACGTGATACTGGGACTACCACCAAAAGTAGGGACTGAAATTTTGAAGCAAGGGGAAAGGAAGGAAAGGGGAGTAGGGAGGGCTTGACTGAAACCGACTTAAGACAAATAATAACATTTTTTGTTTTTTTTTCTCTCTCTTTCCCACTCAACTTCTCCCCCACCTATTTCATATGGATACATTTCTTCCTGGTAAAGAAAAAAAACCCATGTCATCTGTATTTTTCTTCCCTCTTTCCTTTCTTTTCGTCTGTCTTCATTGCTACTAATATAAAATAGTTGGTCTGGTGGAGTAGTTGTCATTGCTGTTTTCCACGCATTTGAGACAAACAAAAATGGACACGGTTTAAAACTTACCTTGATTTGCCAAGTATTCTGGTGGTGACTGTCGGAGTTGGGCATTTTCTTCTGGTAAGTAACCACTGAGATCTATTGTGGAGGGGTCGATGGCAAGAAGACGGGCGGCGGGAGACTGGGGGTCGATGTTAGCAGGGACACTGAGATCACGGTCGTCCGAGAAGAATGTTCTTTTGCCGATATGTACATGGCAAAGCTTAGGGTGTCGACCTTTGCAGAAGGAACTCTTTGAACTGTGAGTCAGGTGAAACGTGGCACATAGTGCTATCAATACCGAGAATAATGCTGTGTGGGGGAAAATAACACAATAACCAGTAATTAAATAGAGCATTATAACACTAAAACCAAACTATGAGTGAAATGTATCCGATATTTTGGTAGAAGCGAAACATTTAGTGTTAATTGGCTTTCAATAATAGGTTGATTCATACACATTATTATTAGGTAAAATTGATTAAGCATTTAGCATTAATACATTCCATACAACAATTCAATAAATTGCTAATTCATCGTATAGCATTCAATTTGTCGATTTAAATATAAACGTGACGAAATATGAAAATCCGCAGATTAAAATATATAGTAATGCACAGGCTGTAAAATAAAAATAAATTTGGCCGCTTTTCTGCATTTCATCTCCTTTTCACACTTATATAATGGCATGATTACCACTGAATCATTCGGGCGTATAAATAGCTTCTTTATATCGTTCTGTAAAACGAACAAATAATCGAATAATGTTAAATTTTGAGAATTAACATTTTAATTTGTATTATTTCGACACGGTACACGTACATCAGCCATTTTGAGAATTACCTCACCCCCCTTCCAAGCGCGTACAAACACCCTCGAATGTTCACCGATTCTTCACCGACAGCCTCTAATCTGTAGTTACAGACACTGATTGAAACCAATACCAACAATTGAGTCTTCAAACAAGACTAGCACAAATACAAGTTAGTGAGAGTGCACAAGTCCCAGTCAGAGCCTTTAGGCCTAATATTCAGACTTTACTGCGAAAGATTTGCGCAGTGTTATAGCAGTCAAGAGTTGAACGCTGGAAGCAAGCACGGGTAGTTCACCTGGCGATTCCAAACGCCGTTTTAGCCTTTGAAACTCTGATATAAAAGAAAGAGTAATTTAAAGGAGTACGTCTATAGTCACGTGGACCTCATCAAATAGAGGTGGTCCACTGCTCCACGTTATAATTGTGTCAAATTCGGTTTGCAAAAGCAAATTAGAGAAGATAAATGTTAAGAGTTAATCTTGACAACAAATAAACACATACAATTATACTGAACTGAAGAAACACTTGACTATATAGGCCTACCAATGAGTGCAATCAATGTGTTTATCTGTATAGAATATTAATTTTTTACACAGTGATTTGATAAGATGGTTGAAGTATTTCCAGTTACAAGAAATATTCAGGTTAGAATAACCAAAACGATGGAAAATTAAGCATACTTTACGGTGGAAATGCAATCACTGTATGAAAAGAAAAAGAAAATAAAGGGTTAGTAAAAAGATAGAAGGGGAGAGAAAGAGACAGAAAGAGGGAGAAGAGAAAGAGACGGAAAGGAAGAAGAGAGAGAGACCGAGGAAAATAAGAGATGGACACGAGAGAGGTATAAAAAGGGGAAGAAAGGACAACGCTAATCGAAGACTATTGAAGTAAAATCAACCCATATGAACTGAGAATAAGTTCATCTAATTCATACCTCAATCAATGAAACAACCAATTGCATTTTTTTCTAAGAAATACATTTCTAAACATGATAGAAATAGTGCAATTTTAAGTGATGGGTAGATACAAATGAAATCAAAATTGCAAAAAATAAAAGGCTTACACTGTGTGAGATCCATATAGATTTCTGGATGAAAAAAAAACAGGCTGACTAATGAAATACAAAATCTTATCGACACCAGAGGAATATGAGTGAATAAATAAACGCCTTCGAATTGAGAGTTGGAGAGGTGGTCGTGGCGGAGAAAATTGCTGTACTGGAATGAAAGGTGACTTACCCACTGCTTTTAAAATAATTCCAAGTGCGTTCGCAAGGCGCCACCGCGCGCTCTACTGATGATGACAAACAACAAATTGGTTAAATGTGGAGTTTCTACAACCGATCATCTTCTGATTGGGAATGCCAAGGTTTAAGGTACATGCACAGCAATCTCATGACCTACATAATAACATACTCGATCAAATAACCAAATAGATATTTATAAACATAGAAAAATTATCTTCCAACACTACATCCGTCATACTGGCCAGAAAATTTCGAACGATGTTCCGGACTACATAAAGAAATCCTTGTCAACAACCAGCTGCAAGAATAAACAACAACAAAAATGTTATTTCCCTATGTTTGAATATCTTCATATTTTATAAAAGCCCTTTTGCATTTAAATTAACATGATTATGAACTATGTGCAATTGTTGTTCCGACATTTTTCCCTCGTCACAATGTTGTACAGTTTGCTCAGTGGTTCATACCCATCTTCCCACCACTCTCTTCTCCCTATCTCGATTCCATTTCATCTTCCGTTCTTATCCCTGCCCTTTCCTATCACCAGCGGTAGTCTACAGATGTATCCCGCCATCAGCTTTTGTGTCTCAGGGACCTGCGCCTTCTTCTATGAACACAGTTTGCATACATTTTATATTCTTTTTGAAAAAAAAATTGTTTCGACACAAAATGAAGAATATGTGAAATGGAAAGAAAATGTTTATGTAAAATGGAATGAAAAACAACGACTCCTCCACTAGGGTTTCATTGTTACGTAATTACCCATTTATGCCTATTTACATCCAAAATCACAAAAGCCTTCATTTTAGATATGTAGATTTCAATTCTCATCATGACAAAAAGAGTTATATTAGCCATATCATTACAATACACTGTTGGTACAACGTCTGTGATTTATAGTCCCAATGGGCTTTTAGAGAATAGCGTCTTTATTTCCTTCTGTTTTTATTGCCTCTACTTACACATTATATCATCAAATATCATCATCATCAAATTATATCATCATCATCATCGTATTCATTATTGTTGTTCTTATCATTATTGTTGTTATAATTATTGCTATTGTTGTTATTATTGTTATTATTATCATTATAACATTGCTATTCTTATTTTGATATGATTTTGATAAATGCAACCATAAACGATAAAGGGCTGGCCAATACGCATTCACCCTTTTACATCGCGTGTTTCCAAGATCTGACAATGCCAATAAGTTCTCATCACATTACAAATCCATTGCCTACTAACACCAGATGGTCTGTGTATAAACTAATAGGATTTACATAACTCAGAACTGAACGGGTTAATTAGTTAATTGTTTACTCACCACATCTGATGCAGAACAAACTGCAAGCACGTACACATATGTTTGGATTTTATCAATTCTACATTTTAGGCTTAGTACAAATCAAACCATTTTGCATTGTTATTTATGCGAACAATTATTGAAACGATCGCGTTATTTCACGTCAAATCATCCTGGAAAATTGATTTTCTACAAAGAAAAACATTGTTATAAATGTGCGAATCCATGCATGGTGCGTGGGTGGGGGAGGGGGTAGAAGGCAAAGAGGGCAGGCGTTCCATACACTTTTACCTCTTATCGCAAATAATATACATTTTTATTTTTTATTTTTATTTTAAAGAGCCAACCTCTTTTTTGTTTTACCAACTATAGGCCTTCTTGTTTTCTTCCCCATTTTGTTTTGTCTGTCATTTTTGTTGTCGTTTTCTTGTTTTGTGTTTATTTATCTATTTCATTTTATTTTTTCATTTGTTTTATGGTGGGGGTGATTAAATAACTTTCTATAAAGGGATAACTATTTTTGTTTATTTGCTTGCAATATTTCCGTGCTCCTTCTGTCATCCTCATCTGGCATTGACTGTGAGGAATAATAATATATCCCTTAAAATTGAGATGGTTAACTTCTACAATCGATGCATATAAGATTTAAAAATAATTGCAATAAATGAAATTTAACTTTCATGTCGAAAGATTCCACTATTCACACATCGTTTTAATCACGCACTGATTTAATGTCGGTGTGTTTTTTTAATAACAAACAGATGAAAGCTCTGGATCCTTTCAGATGAACTGGTTCACAGGTTTTTCAAACGAATACAATACTAATAAATTACTGTCATAATAAAAGTAACATTTTCAAATCACATTTCCTTAGCCATTATGCAAAGTATCTACACAATTCTTTGTCATGATGTGTTCATTTAGGAATGTGATGGAAATCACTTAAGCGTACGTAGTCGGTATATTCAAGGTGTATAAGTCGTGCGTGATTAAAATGAAAAATGAAAAACCATAGGCCATGTGTAAAATATATTCCTTTCTTAATTCTGAGCAATTTGCTTGAAGAATGTTCTCTGTTACCGTGTTCCCAAAGCGATTTTCTTCTTATTTATTTTGCTAAATATGAAGTCCTCAAAAGGTTGGCACATTTCACGGTCGATTGCTTGACGTCTTCAGCGAAACAAATAATGATAATTATTGGCTCTTAAGTGTGCTCAATCTTCCTGCCTGCATCGTTGAAATCACCTGTCCCTGTCATACTAATTGTCACGTCATAAACAAGCAAGAACATTATGATTTCAAATCGTTATGATGAATTAACGAGTCTTCCAAAAACAAATTGCAGTTTTCTCCACTCACACAGGCCGTTCATTTGTATCATTTTTAATCTCCAACCTGATACTCTATACTACTACTACTACTACTACTACTACTTGAAAATTCGGACACATTTTGGGAACATTTGCTAGTTACTATGCAGAAGTAGTGTACACAGTAGTAGCAGTAGTAGTAGAAGTAGTGGTAGCAGTAATAATGGTGGTTAGTACACTATAGAAATCAAGGATTTAAAATAAATACAGATCGGTTGTGGATAGTGACCAGCAGAATGATGGATTTATTTAAAATCTTTAGGATTAACTGTCAAATCTCAAAAGATTTGTATTCAAATCTTATAGATTTATATTCAAATCTAAAAGGTTTAAAATTTAATATAATATTTGGCTGGTCACTATTCACAGCCGATCTGGGTTTATTTTAAATCTTTGATTTTTAGAGTAGTAGTAGTAGTATAAGTTGTAGCATAGCAGTAGTAGTAGTAGTAGTAGTAGTAGTAGTAGTAGTAGAAGAAGAAGAAGTAGAAATAGTAGTAGTAGTAGTAGTAGTAGTAGTAGTAGTAGTAGTAGTAGTAGTAGAAGTAGTAGTAGGCCTAGTAGTAGTAGTAGTAGTAGTAGTAGTAGTAGTAGTAGTAGTAGTAGTAGTAGTAGTAGTAGTAGTAATAGTGGTAGTAGTAGTTGTGGTAGTAGTAGTAATAGTATTAGTAGTAGTAGTAGTAGTAGTAGTGGTAGCAGTAGTGGTAGTGGTAGTGGTAGTAGTAGTAGTAGTAGTAGGAAGAAGAAGTAATAGTAGTAGTAATAATAACAATAGCCAATTTTTATAAAGCGCTTTCCCCAGAAAGGCTCAAAGCGCGTTACAGCATATTATTACCCCGGTCATTAGATTCATTTCAATCCCGCACGAAAAGTGCACAATTTCCACTCCCTGGGGAGCATTCCTTGCATTCATCACAGCCTCATATGGCGCTGGCAAAATCAAACAAACAATATCTTTCGCATCCTACCGTATCCTAGTAGTAGTAGTAGTAGTAGTAGTAGTAGTAGTAGTAGTAGTAGTAGTAGTAGTAGTAGTAGGTTGAGGAAGAGTAATTGTGGGAGGTAGCAGCATCAGCAATCAATCAAAAGAATATAAACCAAATCATAATCATCAAACTTCAAATTTTCTTCCGTTCATTATGACATGATCTCTTAGTCTTCATACCATTCACGGTTAGACGCTTTGTTAACGTCTTAACTATTTATAGAATTTAATGAAGAATTTCGTTATGTATGTTTTAGTGTCATCCTCACCGTATATTCCATTAACCTAAATTGCACGCGGGAAAACTCCAATGTCATCAGTGCAACTTGCTCAGCATATGACAAAATATCACTCTCCTTTATTTCACCATTTTAGGTTCGCGTATTTTTTTCCCCTTCAAGATATTGAATGATTGAATGGTTTGACATTTTCATCTTTATCATGACCAGTGAAAGGTATAATTCCATTTACCCCTCCACTTTGAAAAAATAGACGAAATAAGCAGAAAGTAAGAAAGGTGAATCTATTGAATTAAACGACATTTCGGTATTGAACCATGCAGGCAGCGTAGAGTTTTTTCGTCTTCAATTTCACAATGTCATTGTCTTTCAATCTGAATCTATATCTCACTGCCTCTCTCGAACCTTTTGTTTTCACTGACCATTTTATAAAATTCTTCTCATCGCTTACGGATTTAAGTTTTATCTGGTTACGTATCGCAACTATAGGGGTATGGTAATATATAAAAGTGTCGCGGTGTAGCGGTTCTGACTCTCGGCTTGTAATCAGAGGATCGTTTGTTCGATCGAATCCAGTGACAAGGCGTTAATTCACACTTGTCCACCACTAGCGTACCTAAGGGGGGGGGGGCAGGGGGCAGTCTGCCCCCCTGACGAGTCACAACTCATGCAGGGGACGTATCCCTGCCCCCCTGACGAGTCCCAACTGATACAGGGCACGTGCCCCCCCCCCCCTCTTTTGAACATGAAGACCTTTTTTTTCTTTTTTTTTTTTGCTTGTCAAATTTTTTCGCGGACGAAATATCCTCAAAAAAATGTGCCCCCCCTTCTGGAAAATCCTAGGTACGCCAGTGTTGTCCACCCTAGTGTTGCGCATACACCATAAGTGGGCAAGCCAATATATCAGTAAAGCGCTTATAGCTGCCCTTCCGATGTGATAAACGTTGTAAAAGAGAATAATGATTATTTTTATTTTTAATTATAATATTATTATTATTTTTGTTATCATTATTATTAGTATTGTTATTATTATTAGTACCATCATGATGAAATATTGCGATCATGTATCAAGGACGATGAGTTTGATCTAACAGATAAAAAAATAAATAACGGGTGAATCTTGTAGCCATCATGCAAGAGATCATCATAGCATAGAAACAATTAATGAACGAATAAACATATATCATCTTATGAAGAGGTATGTACTAACAACCCGAGATTATCTTCAATCCATAAATATTCAAAGTATTCATTCATTTGCATTGACACCTTTTTAAATCACGGGCTAATTGAGCCACTATTGGAATTCTTAAGGTCAGATTATGTACGGCTGTAGGGTTGATGATGACGGATAAAGGGCATCTCTATAACTCAAAACGGGAGTGTTAGACCGATGTTTTAAGAATAATTTTACTGCATTTTGCTCTACTCTACACTCTCCCTTACAAGAGACGAACTTTGTAATCACAGAACAATTGAATACTATGTTTTAGGGGACTTTTAAATTTATTGTAATAAAATACACTAGAGAATTATCGTATGTTTTATTGCAAGTCTAAGTACATGTAGCAAGGGAAAGCCCTAACTTCATTTTTTTTGTAAACGTCATGAGTGAGATTATATCCGTTTTTATCTATGTCAGTCAAAGCAGTTCGACACGCCTTAAATCAATTGAATTAATCCCCTCGCCAGTAATCTCAATTAATTCAGAACACAAAATGTGTATCCACATTGGCATCTAAGGATATGAAAAATAATGCCATTTAATGATTATATTTCAGAAGCTTTTTCTGAATCAATTTATATAATTTGGAAGATGTAAGGAGACCTTGAACACATCCACGGCGCTTGGAGCTGGCAGACACCATGGACATCCTTTCACCCTGTCACCAGAGATGAAGTTACTAATGACTAATTTTTACTCTATTCATAACGAGCGTACATCAATGGAAAGGGAGATATATCTCGTATTCTACTTCATGAAAGGAATACACGTGATCAAGCTGGCCTATACGGAATTAAAATGAGGAACGGAGCAAGTAATAAAGTGTAGATGTTCCCGCGTGATGATATAATATTCATCAAATACTGTGGGGTTGCAAAACGTGCCCTCATGGTCATGTCAGTCTGTTATCATAGCACGTATGCTTGTCATCCTTAAAAACGACAGAGCCTATACCAATTTATTTATTGTTTGGACAAAATCATTGGACCGGAAGACTTGAATATTACAGCGGATGTAGATAAATATCTTTATATTAAACTTCCATTTCAACGAAAAGACCAAGACTCGTAAAAATATATTTATTCCAACATTCATTTTGTTAATTTCTCTGGCATATCGTGGCTCAGTCCTCATACTTTTTAGGCTAAATAATGACTTACTTTGTAATTCGCAACTTTTTTGCTGATTATGTCTTGATGACAGCTGTTTTTACAACGTATAACCTTTTCTTCGGCTGAATATTGACAATGTACTTAAATGATTACATATCTTGCTGGGAATCTTCTGCCCCCCACCCCACGTGGGTTGCCTTGCCGATCTGTCATATATGAAATTTTCTTTTACTTTTTATGTTTTTTCCCCCTGAATCTGTTAGCGATATGATTAGGCACGGAAAACAAAATCTTATTCTGCCTGCGCATGAATAATAAATCACATTTGTCATTGCTCACACTGGCAGAACCAGGGGGGGGGGGCAAAGCGGGCCCATGCCCCCCCCCTTAGAGGCACAATTAAAATTCATAATGTAAAATACTATTAAAAAGTGCCCCCCCCCCCTTGAAAGTGAAGACCTGTTTTTTGCTTGTCAACTTTTTGTCGTGGACGAAATGTCCTTAGTTTTGGGTTGAAACTATTTTTTTGGGCTTGTCAAAATGTGCCCCCTCCCCTTTTGAAAAATCCTGGATCCGTCCCTGATTGCTCACTATATCAGTATTACAAGATTTTGTTACATGTTTTGTGTCATTTTAATATTTATTGTCTCAACACTTGAAACGGAATGCAACAAAATATCACATGTATATTATCACATGACATCTCATGTATGTGCTTGTCAGTGCTTATTACAACCGATAATGTCGCAGTGACTAAAATGTCACAGTCAACGCATAATTTCGCAGAGGGTGACATTATGCGATGATCATCATACGCATTATGTCACAGTTAACGCATTATGTTGCATGCAACTTTTCTAACGCATAACGTCAGATGTCCTAACACGTAATGTCGCAGAAATTTCTAACGCATAACGTCACATGTTCCAACGCATAATATCGTTGCTTGCCAAAGCAAAAGACAGCAAGGGCTGCATTAATATCCATTTCAAAGCACCTTTTTAATAATTTACATTTTAATTGTTTAATAAACACTTTTAAGGGCCTTTTCCCATGTGAAACTTGAATCATTATTATATTGATGATTGCAATTCGTCTTTAGAATCATCGGACCTTTCACACGCTCACTCGAAAACTGTGATTTGAATTCGAACTCCCGAGCGAAGGCGGTACATGTATGTGTCCTTGGTGGCTTTTCTATCAAAGCACTGCATCGATAAGATGAATGCATGACAATTGTATTATCTACGGAAGTGCTTGAAAGGACACGTAAGCTCCGCCCAAAAAGATTGTTTGGAGGTCAAGCCTTTCACACGTAAAATTCGTACCGTAATTTGAGTGAAACTTAACCGGAATTCACCTCCGGAGTAGAATTTGAATTCGTGATTGTGATTAGCGTTCGTGATTCTAGTTTGGTTTCACATGTGCTAAAAATTCTTCATTAGCCTCATTTTTCACTGGAATCATCATTCAAATCATGATTTTTTTTAACCGTGTGAAAGGGCGGTAACTCATGTAGAATTGTGACATCATTGGAATCTGGATTCATTCATTGCAGTAATGCCTTACTTTGGCGGAAATCAAAATTTACATCACTGCAAAAATACCTACTGATTATCTAAACGTGAAAACATACCACATAAATATGGTATCAAATTATTTGGGAGAAGATATTCTTTCTAGCCATACAAAAATAATATGCATTCATGACATATTTTTTCTTTAAATTGGGTATTTGCGAAGTGTCAATATTTTTTTACTCACACGGAAGAGTTAATCTATCGCCATGTAATTACAACATATAGGGTGACAACCCCTGGACAACTACTACAGGACATTCAAGTTTTAAATTGTTTGTGTGTATTTGTAGGCGTTATTGCATTGAGGGAGATGCGTTGAGTCCACAAATGTAATAATGCTTTATAAAAGTCACAGTGCAAAATTATTGTCATTAAACTTATTATATACAAAAAATAAGAACTCTAATCCCTCGGAGATGATTAAGGCCGTCGGTTGGAAAGACAGATGTGATTAGAAGTGAGAAACGTGGGGATTGGGAGGCACGAAGGATGAAGGTGAGTAGTAGGGGTGGGATATTATAGCTGGTATCAAACAGACGAAGGGAGTAAGTCAAAGTGAAATCAAGTATAGCAGATACGTTGCGTTTTGATGAGGAAGGTGGAGAAAATGAACATTTCATTTATAAGAAGAGATCTCATCATTACTCCTTAAAATTTAAAGGTGGTTGTAAAGAAATAAAGAAAACCTACCAATTAATTTCAAAGAACGTGAGATAAAGCTTGGCTTTTATCTTTCAGCTCCCAGGGTCCATAGAAAAAAACATAGCTAGAATTATAATGTTGAAAACGATAAGAAAAAACCCTAAAATGATCAAAATCAGTCGTACGTCATCGCATATAAATGGACACACACACACGCAACAAAAGAGCTTTCTTGAAAACCATGGACAGTGATGGGTTCAATTAAGAACGAGACTCAATGTGGCAACCTTGTTATTATTCCCGTACAATATTTCAATCAAATCAATGATATTTGAGAATATTCTTCATTTTGAAATTGCTAATTGCGCTATGGAATGCAGAATGTATTTTCTCAAACACGTTCGGTATTTATTCCATGTGCGTCATATCTGAGTGAATTTTTATGGAACCACCGTCAGCCAAAAGGTTTTAAAGGGGAAAAGTGACGAATGTGGCAAATTTTATAAAAAGTCGTCATCGAGCACAATGTACTTAAATTAACAAATGTATTTCTTCCCCTGAAGCCCGGCTCACTCTATGCGATTCGTTGCGATCCGAATTTCAAAGAAATTGTGATAACAAATTTTATCTGGACATTCCAACTAATAAAATCTTACGGATCAGAATTCAGAATAGCGGTACAACGGTTTGCCGTCATTACGAAAAAATTGTTACGATTCCGATGTTCATTAATTTTTTGTTAATTCTTACATGTATGTGTGATCGCAATATCATTTTCTGATATCACTGATTTTAAACAATTTAATTAATAAAAGATAGGGGGAAATATGTATTACGGATACCGGTATTTTCGTCTCCACATCAGCTCTTTGGCAGTAAATCATTTAGCTCAGTTTCTTTAATGATTCTACTCCCATTTTGTGCATTTTGTAATAATATCAAAAATATTACGCTTGTTTTGCCTTGATATTTTGGTAACTACCCCCCTTCTCCCGCGCCAAAAGAAGGTGTTGGTCACTTTTCTAGTTTATTACAACATCACATGAATATATGTGTCCTCAAACTAGTATGATGCTGTGCTTGTTAAAAAAAACAGGCTTGTACAGGATGACCCATGAAAGCTCGAATGCTTATTTCCAGTGGAATAGTTATAGGTTGATGTATATTGCAATTTTACATGAAATTATGTATTGGTGGAGAAGGCGACATCTAAGTAAAAGGATACTAATAATATAAAATGTTTTAGATGTTTTAATGAAAGGAAGTCGTTTATTTTATTTTCTTAGTCGCTTATTAATAAAGGCAAACTATATGAAGTCGAATATTGTTATTGACGGAGTTTCCTACTCCATTATTGTATAAATCAACACAATGTTGTTTGAAGATAACTTTAAAAGAGTGACCTTCTGATAATGTCCCCAGATACATTATTTTCCTCCTTGTGAAAAATGACTAGTTCTCCAGTGGAAGGAAAAGGGTACAACCACATGGAATCCCTACAGAGAATGAACAAATTCAACGTTGTACCAGGATGATATGACTTAAACTTTCTATCTTACTCCCTCACCTTTTTAATGCAACGAGTACTGAATATTTAACAGTTTTCCCTAGAAAAAATGAAACATCGCATTTCCCTTATCAGAATTCGTTTGTTTATTACTGAGTGTCATCTGATTTTCTTTGCCTTGTTTTTTAATATAAATACCATATTTTGAACGTGATAGTGACCGTTTAATACCCTAATTTATATGGAAAAACAAATCTTTTTTAATGTGTCTGTAAACCTTCAAACTACTTTCAAATTGTTCTTTCAATTTGATAATTTTGTATTCCTTTCAAAGCCAGAGACATTGATGAAATTCTGCTTGTTTTGAAGTTTTTTAAAATAGCAAGTAGCCATATTTTCTTCAGCAAACAAATGTGGGGAGAAAAAAAATGCATAAATAAAATAATCCAAAGTATTAATGTACTAATTTTCAATATTTTAGATATTTCAAATCATAACCAAGCACTAAGTCAAGTACAGCAGATATCAATATTATGAAGTACTTTTCATACAAACCGAATATCTGCTACACTTTGGAAATATATGTTTTTTTTTTTAAATTCTCGAAATCTACAAATTTTATGCATTGCACTTAACTCAACCCTAGTAGCAGATGTATGTGGAACTATATTGCATCGTTCAAGTTGATTTTTGGGTTGATGCTTTATAAATATCAGTTATAGATCGAAGGGGAGGGGGAAAGGAAAAGGAAAAAAAAAGCCCCAGGAGGAACATGACATTTAAACCCCCCTTCCTGTTTCTTAAGAATATCATATTTTAATGCCACGACTATAGATACAAGGAGAAGCGTGTATTATCCATTGCTCTCTGTATCTTTCTCTAAAAAAATAATAATAAAAAAATCATATGCATAATGTAATCACCGAATTGGTAACCAATCTATATAAAACTTTTTATACTTCGATTACCTCTAGATTCTTGACAATTAAACCCCAACACTGAATGAAACTGATGTATTAATGTGGTAATTGCACCTTCATTGATCACCTTCTCAACTATTTAAATCGATGTAATCCAATTTATTTGACAAGCAATAGATGAAGGTGTTTATTATCTCTATTATTGTTCATGATACCAACTATGTTAAACGATTTGTAATCCAATTGTATGACAATCAATGAATTCTTGTGGTTAATTCCATTGTTCATGCATGGTATGACATTAATACCAGTCGCGTGCCTGCATGCTTTATGTACTGTTTGATTATAGGGGCGTGGCTATCCAATATTGAACAAGATGCACTTACCATGCCTACATGTGTCTCAGATTCGCTTCATGATCGAAAACACGCATGCGACCTTGTATGCTAGAAAGGGTGTGGCTAGACATGCATGAACAAACCTCCATCTATTCAACTAACATGTTCGCTATTATATGCATGGTTAATTTCAATATCCTTACCAATAACATTGGCTTGTTAAATATGTTAATTTTAACTTGTGTCTCCCGACACCCTTGCACATGCGTTGTTTGATCAGAGAAGGCGGGCTATTTCATGCATGATTAATGCACACCTATTTTTTGCTTTTAATTCACTAAAACGCCCAACGGGTCAGGTATTTAAATACTGATTGATGTGGGCTTTACACCCGGCTTTAATACATTCCATTACATGTATTTCCAAATCAGCCCGATATTCATGCGTATTATTAACTCGCACATGTTCAGCCCCGTATCTGGTCAGAGAAGGTGTGACAACTGCGACATGCATGACTATCATGAATATAGGCTCGCCAAAGCAGGAGTAAAGTCATTGTTTAATAGGCCTACCCTGGGTATGAGCCTACTATTTAAAACTGATTGATAAATACGAAATTTATTTAATCATTTCCTAGACTTGTACCTATCTTTTGTATTAAATAAACCACAAATTATTTTAAAGAAATTGAAACAAATATCACTCCACAGACATTAGGATATACGTAAAGGGGAATCCAATTTGTATTTCGTTGCCGTGTTACCTTTAAAATTCAGAGGCCTAAAAAAAAGTCCCCGATTGTTTTTACCCCTGATATATCAGGATAAACATAACTTCAACTTCTAATTTTGCGAAAAGCATTTCACACAGTATTCTTTTTTTATTTATTTATCAAGGAAAATATATATACATTCTTGATTGCTTAAAAATGTATTGCTTTTTCTTGACCAAAGAAACCTAGGCATATTCTTTGAATTGCACCTTCATTGATCACCTCAACTATTTTAATCGATGTAATCCAATTTGTTTGAACTGAGAAATGGATGAAGGTGTTATTATTATCTCTATTATTGTTCATGATACCAACTATGTCAAACAATTTGTAATCTAATTGTATGAGAATCAACGAATAGTTGTACTTAATTTCGTTGTTCATGCATGATATGACATTTACACCAGTCGCGTGCTTGCATGCCTTATGTACAAAACGCTGTTTGATTATAGGGGGCGTGGCTATCCATTATTGAACATGAAGATACACCCACCATGCCTACTTGTGTCTCAGATTCGCTTTATGATCGAAAACACGCATGCAGCCTTGCCAGAGAAGGTGTGGCTATATACATGCATGAACAAACGTCCATCTATTCAACTAATATGTTCGCTATTATATGCATGGGTTAATTTCAATATGCCTAACCGATAACATTGCCATGTTAAATATGTTAATTTAGTGTATCTCCAGATATCTTGTACATGCGTTGTCTGATCAGAGAAGGCGGGCTATTTCATGCATGATTAACGCACACCTATTTTTGCTTTTAATTCACTCAAACGTCCAACGGGTCAGGTATTTGAATACTGACTGATGTGGGCTTTACACCCGGCTTTAATACATTTCATTATTTCCAAATTAGCCCGATATCCATGTGTATTATTAACTTAGAAAGTCAAAAAGGGGCCTAAGCTTTCGATCCTATAGCAGAATCTTCGTCGGAGGCAAAATGACAAAAATTTTATATTAACTAGCACATGTTCAGCCCCGTGTCTGTTCAGAGAAGGAGTGGCAACTCCGACATGCATGACTATCACGAATATATGCTCGCCAAAGCAGGAGTAAAGTGATTATTCGATAGGCCTACCCTCGGCAAGAATCTGCTATTTAAAATTGATTGATACAATATGAATTTTTTTTCAATCGTTCGCTAGACTTGTACCTAACTTTTGTATTAAATATCCCTCACATCATCTTAAGGCATATATCTGGGTATACTCTTAATTCATTTTCATGTGACCGCTTATTATTAATTTTTTTTATGTGTAATGATTTCAAATCTTATATGTACTTGGGTGGTTGAGCTCTGCTCTACTCTTCCAATGATATGTTTTTGCTGACCAAGATGGGTCTTGTTCTTTTTGTACATGTAATTTATATTGATATTGACTGCACATTTGCACCACAGACACGCATGAACACCCATTCAATCACTAGCAAACGCACCTACACCACAAGCACCCTTGCAGTTGACCCCTTACTTAGGTACTTTACATTTTATCAATTTTGATGGAGTCCCTCTCTTTTATTCTTGATAATTACATAGAAAATTCACATGACAGCAAATATTATACACCTCAAGAATTTGATAACATGTCTGATAGTAATCCCGATCATATTTCCCTTTTACATGCAAATTTAAGAAGTCTCAATAGAAACTTCGAATATTTTGAAAATCTCTTACACACATTAAATAATTTCACATTTTCTGTTATAGGTATTAGCGAGACATGGTTGCATGATAATTCCCCAGATTTGTTTAATTTACCAAATTATAAGTTCATAAGGGCAGACCGCAAAGGAAAAAGAGGCGGAGGCGTGGCCTTCTATATTATTGATAAACTGAAATTTAAGATCCGTTCCGATGTGAAACTTTTACATGCAGAGTGTTTGTTCATTGAAACTGAAAAAAACAGGATTTAAAAATATCATCAAAGGTTTGATTTATAGACCACCAGGCTCTAATTTTGATTTGTTTTATGAGGAACTAGAGCAATATTTATATGCAATAGGTAATGAAAATAAACATACTTATATTCTTGGTGATTTTAATATCAATTTCCTACCCTCAGTCGACAATAATCACTCTATCAATTTTATGAAACTAATGTACTCATTCGGCTTCTATTCATTCATCAATAAATCCACTAGAATCAACCCAAATTCATCTACTCAAATTGACAATATTTTTTCCAACGTACATAGCAACATGAATAATAAAATGATAGAAGGAATTCTATGCTCTGAAGTTTCAGACCACCTACCAATATTTTTAACTTGTGAATTGAAATTACCGTGCCCAAATCATTTAACAAACGCTCATATCGAAAAGAATCTAAACGTAATATTGAATTAATGAAGGAAGACTTATTACTTGAGGGATGGGAGGATGTCTATAATGAAACTGACGCAAACACATCGTATAATCTCCTAAATAATAAATTACAACATTATTATGAAAAGAATATTCCCATAGGAAAAGTAAAAAATAATCGAAAAACACCCAAACAACCCTGGATAACAAAAGGTTTATTAAAATCGATACAGACACGTAATTGCCTTTACAAGTCACATTTACGTAATCCTACTGAAGCCAATTAAAAAAAATACAAAGTATATCGCAACAAGTTAACAAAATTAATTCGTTTATCACGTAAAATGTATTATACTAATAGAATAAAAGATGCCAGTTCAAATACTTATACTACCTGGAAAATCATCAAAGAAGTAATGGGAACAAATGCAGATCCCCCACCTACCGATAATATGACTTTAAATTGTTCCAAAGTTGACTCTTCCCTTCATGCAATCTCATTCAATTCATGTTTCACAAATATCGGACCCGAACTTGCAAGCAAGATCAATAGCCAAAATGCGCATTTCACGGATTATCTCCCCGAACCTAATCCACATTCATTTTTCTTGAACCCTACGAACCCCACAGAAATTCTCAACATTACACGGTCTCTTAATAGCTCAAAATCTCATGGGCATGATAAAATTAGTATGTCTCTTTTAAAAGAAATAATTCACCCGCTTGCAAACCCTCTTAGTCATGTTTTTAATAAATCTCTATCACAAGGTATATTTCCTGACTTATTCAAAATCAATCCAATAAAAAAAAAGACAATCCTCATGAAATAAGCAATTATCGCCCTATATCTCTACTCCCTAGTATATCCAGAATCCTGGATAAAATAGTATATAATAGACTTTATGAATTTATCAACAAACACAATTTATTAATTTCTAATCAATATGGCTTCAGAAAAAATTATTCAACAAACTTGGCTTTAATTCAAATTTACGATAAAATAACAAACGCCATAGCTAACAAAGAGCATGTCATTGGTATATTTTGTGACCTCAGTAAGGCGTTCGATACACTTAATCATAATATTTTACTTTCAAAACTTAATTATTATGGTATGCGAGGTCAATCACTCCTTTGGTTTAAAGATTATTTAATAAATCGAAAACAATATGTCACATTTAATGGCAACGATTCTAGTTCACTTTCAGTTCAATGTGGTGTCCCTCAAGACTCTATTCTAGGCCCGCTTTTATTTTTATTATATGTCAATGATATTATCAACACATCTTCCATTTTATAATTTGTATTATTTGCTGACGACACAAATATTTTTTTTTCTCATAAAAATATAACTTAAATATAACCTAAACAACATATTAAATCTTGAATTAATTAAAGTTTCACAGTGGTTTAAAGCAAACGGACTATCGTTGAACTAAAAAAAAGACCCACTTCATCCATTTTAAACATTCTTATATTACCGATACTCCAATTCACTTACATATTGACGGTACACCATTAGAGCGGAAGACTCACTCTAGATTTTTAGGCGTCATCATAGATCAAGCTTTGTCTTGGAATGAACATCTGCACCATATCATTATATGTATCTCGAGAAATATTGGAATAATTTCCAAGTTGAAATTTATTTTACCTCATAAAACTTTATTTCTATTGTATAATTCGTTAATACTCCCGTATATAACATATTGTAACGTTGTTTGGGCTAATTGTGGTTCCACAAAACTTACTTCTATTTCTAAATTACAAAAAAGAGCAATTCGCATTTGTACAGGTTCACATTATTTGGCTCACACCGATCCTTTATTTTTTAAACAGAAGACATTAAAAATTGCCAACTTATATACTATTCAAATAGCTATAATTATGTTTAAATATATTAACAATCTGCTCCCTTCGTCTTTTGATATCATGTTTAAATTTAATAGTTCTGTCCATACTTACCCAACGCGCATATCCGGAAACTTTCATCTCTCTAACCCCAGACTGTTAATTGCCTCTAAATCAATTCGACATCATGGTCCAGACATTTGGAATGATCTTCCAAACAATATTAAAACTTGTTCAACCATATACTCATTAAAAGCCACTCTAAAGAAAACTATCATTCAATCTTATCAACCCCTCGCTCCAAATTAAAACATTCACTCAAATATCCACATTCGCTATTTAATATCCTGATTTTACTCAACTGCTATACACAGCACCTGCACCTGCAATGCACCCACTTGACCAGTAAATATCAATCTAAGTCACGAATCTTTTTATGAGGCCGCCATCAATTCAAGCCTAACCGCTCACGATGGCGGTCTCCTGCGTTCATTTATTACATTATATATATATATGTTTACATGTATAAAAGATTTATTTATACTCACACCCTTATTTGTATTTATCATGTAATATGACTACATTGTTTATATTGTGAATTATTTTGTATAATGTAATTGTAAATATTTTTGTATTGTGTTTTTGAACGCAGAAATAAATGCAAGTAAACAAGTAAACAAACTAGCTTTTTACGAGGAATATATACTTTTTTGTGTTGATTCTTGTTCTATAACGTAAGATCCATTAGATAATAATCATATTACAAGCTAAAATATGAAATGAAGGTTAGTAAGGAAGCTGTTAAAGTATAAGCAGTGGTTTTCAGAGTATTCATATTTTACTGTAGAAGGTGTCGTGATATATTATGGTTGGGAATACCGTAGTGATTCGGAATATGGTTAGGATTGTGGTTGAGGTCAGGCTTTAAAATGGACCTAACATGTGACATTTAATGTCATGATACCCAACTGTATCACTTTATAATGGAAACATGTGTGATGAATCACAGTCCTATTATGATTTGGTGAATGTAGAATGAAATTTAGAATAAAAAGATGTAAAACAGCGTAAACATAATTTAAATAAGTGATGTATTTTGCATCATCGTTGCGTGGGTGTTAGATGTGCAGGAGGTTTGTAGCAGCGTGGTGTGCAACGCTCTTTAAGGGGACTTGGTATGCTTTTCTAGTCAACACCGTTGACACATAAAAGTACATGTCGTGATTTCCGAACATGAAATATGGAATCATCAGAAGAGAGCTCTCCAGAGTGCTAGGATTATGTGTCCTCCGTCAATAAGAATATCTCCTCATCGTATTTTCTTGTCGACTCTGATTTCAATAAAACGCGCGGAGAGCCTGCCTAAACCCTTTTTATAAAACATTTTACAGGAATGGTGTGCTATGTTTCGATTGTCAGTCTTTAAATTACACACTATTAATCAAATCATGCATAAGAAACATTGAAAAGACTCTTTACTAACCTAATATCACTGCAGGGGAAGTCGAACGCATTTCCAGTGGTGTATATATTTTTTCTACATCTGGTAAACATCGCAGGCCTATATAGTGCTTTACATGATACTGTGTGATCTAATTTTAGACTAATGTGAAACCCCAAATTCACAATGTGTTGCAATCATTGCTTCTCAACAAATCATGACTTGCAAATCTTGAAAATAATCTATTGAATTTGTTAAAAAGTAAGCAACAGTTTCTTTACCTACTATTTTTTTTCAAATTGCAATTTATCGACATCCAGCTGCTAAAAATATGTTACCAATAATACACTTTATCCATACTGTAATGACTCAGATATTACGAACAACACTATAGCGGGGGTTTTGAGGGACCGCACCCTAAGCTATGAGCATATGAGGGGGGGGGGGGGACAGGGGACAGAGTGCTCCCCCATAGCCTATTATTACGCCCCTCATTAAAACATTTTTTAACGGAAAAGTAAAAATGGCGGTGACCATTGACCACTTCTTTTCAACTTTTATAAATTTCATGACGTGAAATCATGTGTAAAAATGGCGATGACCTTAATCTCTTTTCACAAAAGTGGTGCTCTTCCCAGCGAGGAATTTCAGTTACGACACTCCGCGAAGGTGTTGATATATATAATTGGTTTTAAACATACTTAAGAAAACAACAAGCTGAATGTGTTGTCATAACACCATCGGGTTTGAACATGAACTTAACACTGGTGATAATGGTCCTCTCAGACTTAGTTGTTTTAACACCGATGTCTTTGCAGCAGCATCAGCGGGGCAAGGAAGACAAGAGAAAAACACATCGAGAACCTTTGAATATCTGGCGCAACCAGTAATTTCATCCTGCATGTTTAGAATAGTTGCGACATCACTCGCGATGGATACAAAAAGTGAACCCATGGTAACAAAATTACGAGCACGGCTCGAAATCCAATACCCATTGTATTAATATCCTTTGTATGGGCAATATAGCAGGGATTATATCCACCTCCAGGCGATGGGTAATTCCCTAATTTCACGTTACAACCGCTGATAGAAAAAAACTAAACTCTGCGGCTAAAGTAATCATCTTGCCCTAACTGAATAACCATGACGGTTTTCCTTGTTAGCAGTGGATTATTAGACTCAATGTAGATAATCATTTCTTCCATTTCGGTAATTTTTTTTCTATTCCGTGAGCATGAGTTGTATCAGGCGGTTTCATCCAATATCATAAGTTTAAAATCACTTACTAATATAATTCGTATCAGGCCTGTGTTATGGTAAAAGCGCGGATGTGATCTAACATAATTTAGAGTGATAAGATATGAGGGGTGGGGGGGGGGGCGGGTCACCGATCTTTCTTTTAATTGAACGTGAGCATAAGGCCTTATAGCAACAAAATAACACATTTTAGGGAAAATTTATTTTCTCCTTTGTCTTATTTGGTTTCTGTCTTTCTCAAAATTTTATTGGGTGATATTCAGTTACAAGTTATAGTAGTATAAGTATTACTCGACAATATTCAAATCAAATTGTAAATGGCAACTTCACTTTCACAAGAAAAATGTTAATGGCACTTTAAATGAGTATAATGTAAAAATTAATCATATTATGTATAATTTTGTAATCGTTAACAAGTATTTATTTCATACAAGTGGCTCAAATTCTATGCGATATGGTCCATTGAACAAAGAGATATGAACCTTCTATCAGCACTCGTCAGAAAACCTCTCAATCCAAGTTTCGTTCTTACGTTGAATAAAGTGTGTAGTCCAATTACTTCTGAATTCCCTATTTTACTTAAATTTTTAATATTTTGGTATCTTCATTCCCGAGAACTACTTTTGCAAGGATGGGTTGGGGTCTGGCTATTACCATCTTTGAAATAATTCATTCTGCGTTGGAAATCGGCGTGGAGAATCAAGCTCTTGCCTAGTATGTAGTTTGTAGGGATGAAATTTTAGGTCTTTAATTCGGTTAAATGTTGATTTAGATATTTGTGAAACATCGTTTCTCCTGAAACTTTGAAACTTTTTTAATGTGACTTTGCCTCAACATGTCAATGTTTTGGTTTGAACTGTTACCCTTCTCCCCGATTTGCACTAATTAAGGTTTTTGTTTGTACCCGTTTCCCTGTATTCGAGCACATTTCTGCGTATTGTCATGTTGCATGGCCGGTGCTCGTTGATTATATTTTGCCTCAAACTCAGCTTTTCCCTAGTCAGATTTCTATTTCTTTGAGTATATCTTAATGACTGAAAATTGCAGTTTTTCTTTTGAACAAAGATGGAACGAAAATACTGGTATGTTATGAAATGTGTCCTATCGTTCGCAAGAATTTCTATTCATGAGATTAATTGATATGTCATTTCCAAGTTCAGAAGAAAGGAAAATCCTTGCAGTTTTACGCCTCTGGCTGAATTGAATTGATACCAGAAATCTTGTTAGCTGAACATGACTGCACATAATATATCTCTGTGATTATTAGACCATATCACATACAATTTCATCCAGTTGTAGAAAAAGAATGATAGTTTAAGGATGTAAAGGTATAACAATATAATGGTGTAGTTTTTATATTATACCCATCTAATGTGCCATCAACATTTTGTGGAACACGCTGTATTGCAAGTGATGGAAAGGAAAATAGAAAATAAACTTTTACTTTGACCGAATTCACACTTTCTATGCATTGTTTGTGTGTGCATTTTTGTCTGTTGTGTGGTGTTTTATTTTTATAACTTTTTTTTCACGGCAACTGTTATATTTGTTTTAAAATGCCTTATCGAGAATTTTGCATTTAAGAGTAATATCAGTCTGATTTATAATCATGTAATTCTTCAAGCAAACGCAAAACAGGCAGTGAACGATTCCAGCTCAAATACTCGTTCTCCTTGCATACGTTGCATTTAATAAAGCACAAGGATAAATTTAGGATTTCATGATAGGGATGGCAGCGCTATTTCTATAATAAAAATAAACTGCGTCCTCACGAATCAAAAACATACGTAATCATTCACTGTTTCCATGAAAAAAAATATTATGAAAATAAAACATCAAACGATAGACAACAACGCACTCACAAACATAATAAACAATGCATAGAAAATGTATTTGGTCGGGGAGGGGGGGGGGGGGGGCGATACCCCCACACATCATCCCCCTTCAATCAGTGCCTTATAACACTATTCACTTGGTATGATCGAAAATGTATATGTGAAAAAAGTCATGAAATTAATATCTGTCTGTCATGATTAAGGGCGAAATCGAATTGGAAAGTTGGTTTAATCAAGCAAGAGAGGAATAAAGCATCCGTGTAAAAGAGCAATGACCATCGTTTGTTCGATCGTCAAACACCACCGGGTTATTTTTTTCATTTGTAGTCAACTGTAATATTAAAGGCACACATATCCGCCTTTCATGGAAACTGTATTGAATATCTGGGAAACAATAATCAGATGATTAAATCACAGCAGGTCAAAACAAAAATTTCGTTTTAGAGAACTTTGATTGGGTGAATATCCAAATTAATTGGAAGAGCTAGATAAAAAGAGATGGAGTGGGAGAAACTAAAAGGAACCATTAATTCAGAGAGACAGTATACAGTTCATGACATAGAGTGGCGTGTGAATCCATTCCGATTTGTGTATTTGGCTTGCAAACACGAGACGAAAATATCAAATATAAAAAAAAATTCCAATGCAGATATGTCAATCCGGTTTCAGATCACATTATCACAATATCAAAAAATTTATGTTCGCGCTTTGCGCTCGCATTATTAAAGTAGGAAGATTTCCAATTACTCATTTTTTTTATTTACAAAACATGAGTGTCCCATTTTTAGATGTAAATCTCGAATTGTTCCGCTCGCGCATCGCGCTCGCATCAATTGTTTAGTTATATACTTATCCTTTTTACGATTACAAAAAGTGCTTAGAATATCCATTCTTCAGGAAGAAATGTCAAATTTTTCAGCTCGCGCTTTGCGGTCGCATTATTTGATTGTTGAAATATGTAACGTCTTCATGGCTAACTGCAAGTAGCTGTTATCATATTCTTTTTTGATCAGATCAAAACGTATATTAACAATTTCTGCTCGCGCTTCGCGCTTGTAGTAATTATTTAGTTGGATACACATCTTGTTTAGGATCACAAATATTGGCCAGAATGTTTAATTTTTTTGGAAAAAATACATGAAATGAAAAAATAAATAGCTCGCGCTCGTACTATTCAAATAAGGCGTATAAGATCATAACATATTTATGTTGATTATAAGAATAAAGCTTAGAAGTGACTATTAGGACCACCCCTTCAAAGAAACAAACAAAAATCAACTTCGAGCGGCCGATCGGGGATAATGTGGCTGAAAAAATTCGGCCCACCACCCCCCCCCCCGTATTGGCGAAGGCTGGATCAGCCCCTGTCAATCTATCACAGTGGTGTTCATAACATCAACAATACATACAGTACGTTTTTTGGACTAAATTCATACTCGCACACATATATTATTAAGTGGATTTGTTCATTGTTAGAAAAAAATTGTACGAGACCGCGATAGTTTAATGATTATCAGTGTTGAAAAGAGATGCTTAGCCTATAATGTAGTGTAACATTTGCTAGATTCATTTGAGATGTATTTTTCCTCACAAATCATGCAAGTTACACACTGGGGTTATTCTGACGTTACAGTATCCAGTCACTGCTCTGAAAAAATATTCAGATCAGTATATACAGTAGGCCTTCATGTATATTAATCTGTGTCCAGAGAATGACGGAGTCAAGAAACCGTTCGCTCTCGTCGCGATACTTGCTTGTTTTCGTCTAGCGAAACGGCCCTATGGGATGAAGTGATCAGCGTAACAAAATAGTTCCACCACTGTGAGTGATGACTGATTTGGAAGGGGGAAACTCCACTTTATCACGTGAATGACTTTTGACCAACCCTATAGCAAGATTCTTAGTATGCGGAATATAGCTGTTCTTAATATCACAAATTTATATTTTGTATATCAAATATTACAATAGGAATACGCCCGCCTCGCTGAAAACCCATAACGTTGCTGGGTGAAAATTCGTGACTATGGTTTAGATATCTTAATTTTTTTTTTTAGATATCTTAATTTACTTGTATGTGCTAGCCCGATCATCGTCCCGATAGACCATTTGACGATATTGATCGAGTAAGGTTTTCGATAGAAAGGTCAATCCGCATTGAGCAAGTGCTTTCACATCCTATAGAGACAACGATATAGGCTGATGACATTAAAATTACAAATTTACAAATTTAGGCTGTGCCTGCATTGGTGTCATTTATATTACTATTTTGGGAGATTTTTTTATATAATAACCTCGATATGGCATGTATATACATGTAATTGTTTCAAATATTTTAGCGGTATACACATACATGTACTGTGTGATATACTCCATACCCCATTTGGGTTCGTTGAGTCTCAATAAAGTTGCAAAAATGCGAATTTCCAAACTGCGTCTGGCAGACGTTCACTGCACCAAAACGTTTTTCATGTTTTCGAGCTAGGCCTTATGTCTTGGATGAGTAAATTTAATTGAGATTCTTGATGACATTTTCCACACCCATGCATCCTTACAAATGTATCTATTTTGTTTGTCTGAATTTTATTCAAACTTCATCTCATTTTTTTTCTAATCTGGGTAAATTTGTCATGGTAAATAATATTGAAAACCTTGAATTTGAATGGCTGCTAAGCACTCATGCACGATTTCTATACTATAAATGAAGATAATAATAATAACGGTTATTTATATGCGCTATACACAAAAAGTATCACAGCGCTTACAATTGTCAAAAATAAAATATAAATATAAATCTTAAGTAACAAAAAAGTATAGAATTGTATACATTAAATTGCATCAACTATTGGTGTTCTCAACTGCGCCAGATGTGGCCTGGTGGCCTCTTGCTTGCTGCTTCGTTCACCAACAATTTAAGGGACAAGCCCGGTCAGCACATTATTCACAGAAGCTCTAGTATAGCACTTGAGGCCACCAGGCCCCATATGGGTAAGCCAAGTCAAACCTAACAGTGATAGCAAAAATCATTAAAACAAATACATAATAAATAAATGAAAATAGAAAACTAGATATTTGGAAAAAGATATGACTTGAGTTGTCGTTTGAAAGATGATATGGTCGGTGTTCGGATGGTAGAGGGGAGTGTATTCCAAAGTCTAGATCCAGCTATACTAAAACGTTTTTCTGCTATGGAGAGATTTGTTCTCGGAATAACAAGTTTGGTGGTATCATTCAGGGAACGTAGATTACGAGCAGGTGTGTAATGAGCAATTGTGTTTACAAATATGAAGGACCGGTACTGTTAACCAATTTATAAATGTACAGACAAAGTTTGAACATGATACGTTTAGAAAAAGGGAGCCAATGGAGTTCCCTAATCAAAGGAGACGTATGTACATTGCGACCAACTGAAAACACTAAACGTGCGGCACGATTCTGAACACTTTGAATTTTTTTCTGATCTTTAACACAAAGAACTGAAAAGAGACTATTACAATAGTCAAGTCGAGAAAGTACAAGTGCCCTAACTGCATGATGGCAAGTCTTTTCATTGATAAATCTTCTAATGCGCCACAGATTGTTAAGATGGAAATTATTACAGGTACGTACAATATAACTGACATGAGATGAGAGTGTAAAGCACGAGTCAATACATATGCCAAGATTCTTAACTTTAGAGGATAGTGTAATTTCATTATCACATACATTGAGTTTTACGTTGGATAGATTTTCATTTAATTGGTTTTTCCGACATAGTACAGTAAATTCAGTTTTAGAAACATTTAATTTGAGGAAGTTTGAAGTCATCCACATGTTTATCTCAGCAATACAGACAGAAATTCTTTTTAACACTTCTTGCATACTTGATGGTGAACGAGGATCAAACGCATCATATAGATTAATTTCATCGGCATAGATAAGATAGAAAAGATTGTGCTTACGAATGATAGTTGAGACCGGAGTGATATAATGACAAAGTTACTTTGAACTTTTTCTTAATCATGATAGTAATCTAATTTTATTTCGGTTGACAGATGAAAAACATACAATTGAAATAAAGGCGTAAGCATGGCACCGCCCATGTCTTGTCAGGTGTGGCTAGAAACTGAATGGTTTCAATATTATATGTCTAAGTATTTTTCTTCCAGAATTAAACGAACTAAATAGAGTACCAATATTTCGATGTTCCTCTGGTCGCATGCAACATTTTCTACGGTTAAAATGAGAGTGAGGCGAGGGTATTATTGATATGATGTCATACCTGACACCCCGAATGACAACCTCATGGCCCATATAAATCGGGTGATTGAATGATAGACGGACGAATCATATCACAGTTCGATGGATCGATAGGGAGACATGCTGAATATAGGCAGATTTGTGAACGGGGGATCAGGGAAACATTTCATGAAAACACTTGTCAGAACTTTGTCCAACAAAGTCTGTTTTATCCGAAAGTATATCCAAAGTAACCGAGCTTCTCATCCATTCACAAAAAGACAATCTCAAATTTTGATAACGTTTTAAATCTCTGACGGGTATTCCTAAAACCTTCACCAATAATTTGTAAACATTTTTAAAATCATTTTTTTCGTCAGGGTGAACTTTCTCTTCACATCATCATCTCAGAGTTGTTTTCCAGTATGAACAATGTTTTCTGGTACGTGCATAAGATCAGTGACCCCGGAAGCGGAAGTAGGCCTTTGAATCCATCATTGAAAAAAAAAGTCTGCTGAGTGTTTGAAGGTCTCTTCTACTAAAACATGTGAACGATAACCTAATATGAATAATGAAAATGGCAATAATGAAATAGCTTACAATGACAAATGGAATGACTCTGGCAATGCAATATAGATAATTTAATACGGTATTGACAATGTCACAGTGATGTTAAAGGAACCTCCAAACATAGGTCTATGTTATTCAAAGTACACATTTTTTTATTCTCAAAAACATGAATTAAATACAATTAATGCAATGATGAACTGTTAAATTCAATTTTGATAAGCCTTTTCACGGTTGTAAACTGCGCACGAGCAGTAAAAGGTCATTTAAGATATAGGTGGTTTTCAAATTCACTGATAGGCATTTTTGTTGTGATGATTATTCATGTATTCCTTTTAAAATATTCTTTTCATCACATCCAAGCTGAAGAGTAAAAAATCATCATAATCACTGGTATTTGACTGTAGCCCAAACAATAGTCAAATGTGCAAAAAGTAGTCAATAAAACAGATATCCAAATTTTATCCCTGATTTACAATTCTAGTCATATGGTCTATACAATGCCTTTCGTTCTTAGAATTTAAATGCTATGCCGGGAAAGCTTAGGCAACATCTTCTTTTCAAAATGTTGGTGCTCATCCAAATGAAAAATTGCAAATGTCATTTGAAAACAAGTTAATCATGAGCTAACCGTTAACTGCATGGCTTATTGAGCTGTGATAGGCAAATGCGAATGAAAACACGCGAAACATTATAAAAAGCTAAATGTTTAACGATGGTTTGTTTCAAAATCTGAAATAATTTTAACATTCATGAGCTGCAAAACAAAATGCTGAAATACCTCGCGGCTTTTCTGTGTTGCATTCAAGGCATCAACAATTACTTTCAGTTATCATGGGGTCATCAAATGAAACGTCCGTTTTTATGTGCTAACGGCATATATTGAGTACATTGGAACAAAATGCTCTCATGAAATACCCGACAATGCAATACTCCACACCGTGTCATGTTATTTCCTTTATAAAATTCATCGGAATTAAACCGTGAACGTAATATGTTCCCAATGTAAACATAATTGGGATAAAAAATCAATAAACTCTAATTTAGCGTGCAGTAAAAAGAAATCGGTAAATCTTTTGAAAATTACACCACTTATATTAATTTAGCACACCCAAGGACGAATAGTGGGCGATTGGCTGTTTGGAGGATAATCATTATAAGACTCGAGTCGTTTTATACTTTTATTCAGTGGTGTAATAAGCCATGATTGGGGGAAGGGTGCAGAATGTTAGAAATCATCACTGGCATGAGGTACACCCTAACGTTGTTGCAAGTTTTTTCAGCAAATTAGCAATATTAATAATCTAATTAAACATCTAAAGTCTAACAAATCCCGCTTTCGGCTTGCTGCTGACCTGCTGTTGAAAAGAACTCCATTATCGTGCAAATGAATTGCATTAGCGATTCAGTACTTTATAGTCGTGTATATAAATGTTTAGGCCTCCCCAAGACTGAATCGTATTACCTTCTGCAATAGAACTTCACGGATCTTTATATAAATTTTGAGAATACCTAAAAGACACCTCCTTTTCCAAACACGTCACGTGACAAACTAAAAATGCATACTAAAAAATTTGATGTGTTATAATGAGATTTGAACCAGAACAAAGCATGGGAATGAAGATGGATTAGAAGAGAATCCAGAGAAAATAAAAAATAAAAAAATATTCGCTTTCTTATAACAAGATTTCCTATCTATGATTAATTTTGGAAATAGGCGAATCGCAATTGATTAATAAAATCAAAAATATATCATGTGAACAGACTCAAGACATACCACTGAGGTTTAAATGATAGGAGAGAGTTGAAGGAAGAAGAAGAGAGATAAAGAGGAATAGATAAGAGGATGAGAGAATATTGGGGGAGAAGGGTGAAATATATAAAGACACAGACAGAAAAGAAGAGAAAGATATAAAAAGATTGAAGAAATAAATGTATTTGAAGCAAGTATGACGTAAATATGCATGACGTCACTACATGATCACAATGTTATTTCAAATATTTCTTTACGCTTACGGCATTGGAATCCCCTAATCAAGGACATTGAGGTTTGTTAATTCATAACGAAATGAAAATGATTTTTTTTCTTAAACTCGTCACATATCGCTAACTTGATTACAACCAACAGACAGCTCTCTAAATAGAATAACAATGATGAAAACGACTTTGTCATGTAGGTTGACTAGCAGGGATGAATATTACATCGTGACATTCGATGAAATTCTGAATAACCTTGTTTTCACTGAATATTTTCACCTACATTTTACGACTCCATCCTTGATGTCCTGATCGAAATAACAAAAATATTAAAGCCACCATGCTTCAATGGCAAGCCCAGCGAAAACAAAAAATCATAAATATTATTCGTCTGATGTTCTTTCGATATTGATGCCAAAGGGGATTTTTTTTCTTCGGGCATCCTGTTATCTATCACAATGCAAAAACGAAGCGTGTGAATACACTCTTAATTGCAGGGAAATTAAACTAAATCTGGACGGATTGTAGTTAGGGACCAATCGAATTCTGGAATTAATTTGAATCCTAAAGGTTCACTTTAAATTTCGAATGTGTCTATTTTTACAGCTTCTGATATATCCACATCTCTACCTCCTCTCTCTGCGCTTTCCTCTTTTTTTCTATTAGTTTTCATTGATAAGCTGCTAAGAAAACTCTCCTTTAAAGAGAAATTCCAGTAGTTGCAGCAAACACTGATTTCATGAGAAAGTCTGTAAAACCATGCTTAATTGTCAGTATATCATCGAAGATCTAGATCTGGTACAGTTACATAAACTGAACTTTGTGAAATCTTGAAATCTACGCTGAAAAATGTTCAGACTGAACTTCCCCAACACAGATAAGCGCACGTGGGACTGTGTATAATTATTGCTTTGAGCGTCGGGCCCGACGCTCTACCCGAATCCTGTGCTTATTTGCTGATTTCTCAGCAATTACACAATTTCTTCCAGAATCCTTTGGCACATGCGTTTTATTTATACAAACAGACACTTTGGTGGTCATTTCATTGGATTCTGTACGAACTCATTTTGATATCGTTACCAAAACTAGCATTTACCTTTAACAAGATCTTTCATCATTAATAATCGGGCATTTTTATTGTTGAATATTTTTCTTATTTCTATTTTTCATCAATTCTAAAGGACTTTTTCAATATGCAATCTAAATCGCACTAAATCAAGAACAGTGCTTATATGGCGGCCTTTGTTTCATGTCTAAACCCCCACGCAAAGAAGATAGCACGATCACAAATTATTGATTTCCGACCTCCAGTTCTGACCTGCCATTGATGCCTTCGACTTCCAGTTCGTCCTCAGCACATGCGTTAATGATTTGACTATGGAACGGCTACCCATAGATTGATTCTTGGTAATTAGCTATCGCATTTCCTTAACGATTGTGAAAAGAGACGCTCTATTTTACTCTTGCAGTTTTCAGGTGTTTTGTTGCACAGGTTGAATGTTAGGAGAAACCATGTGTACTTTCGGTTAGCTCAGTTTACTCACTTTCTTTACCATCCACATTCTAAAATCTCTCCTTGCACTTTAGGAATTCTTTGACTTTCATATTACATTGGCTGACATGAAGTCAAAGGTCACATGAAGTGAAGATGTTAAGCAGTATAGCCACATCACATATTAAAGATAGATATAGATAATAAGATAAAACTATATATTGTAGTTAGAGGCCACATTGTAGCTGAGAATAGTATCTGAACTAAGTTTACAGAATCAAGTTAAAATTGCAATTGGTCTAATTTTATCTTTAAACGAGTTAATTTTTGTCAAAAAAGTCACGACTTTGCCTGAAAAAATTCTTAGATTTGTAATTAACAATTACAGCTGTCAGTAATCGACAGTAATTTATATAATGTTGTAAGCAACTGAAATATAACACGAATCCGTATACAGTGGTCGCGGAAAGGTTTGCAAATGTGTGTGTGTGGGGGTGAAAAGGCATAAAATTACAAGTTTGGTTATACCAAAAAAGGGCGGACCCCCGGTTCCGCGGTCCCGGGATTGGGGCCTATATTTCATCCACAAACCAACCAAAATCATCGAGATTGACAGGCTGGTTTGACGTAAGAAAGTAAGATAGAGTCTTTTGGTGAGAGGTAATATTCAGAGAAGACAATTTGGAATATGATATACCATAATCAGAATGTACACCAATTACTCATACCTTGAATCGTGCAAATTATAAGTACACTACTTTCGCTGAAATTGGGAAATTTCGAAAACAATCATTAGCATAATAGTTACAAAATTGACGTAGACTTGAATAGCTCCTCCGAGGTTATTAATATTACTTTTTAATTTCACACACATTTCGAGGCCTGCTATTCGTGTGACTTTATTCACCAAGGTTATTTTTGCAAATTCCAAGCGTCCAATATTTTAGTCACAATAATAATTTTTCTCTGATGAAATATGTAGAAGTAATAGGTCGTGCATAATAGCTTGATTTTATCGATCAATTGATTTCAGCTGTCATCACAGCTGGAATGATTTCCCCCTCGTCTCAGAATTCAATAAACTGTCTTTAAACCCATCCTATTGTGACGTTAAAAGACTTTACTAGAGATCCTCATCAGTATTAGTTTCTAATTTGCTCTGAAAAATAACGAATGAGTAATGGGAAAATCACCATGCAGATTACTTGACATGTCCTTAGTCTGCATATTTTTCTTATGAGCTAACATATTACGGTCGAATCATACATTTCAGACACTAGCAATACACATTATTTTAAAAATAATTATGAAGATAACAAATCTCAGATTTAAGAATACATCCATTAAAGTTGGCGGTAGATTGCGATGAAAGAAAATATCTAGTTTTCTTGAACAGTTTCTGTTGAAGTTGGGACAATATTTTTTCTTAATCGTTTATATTGATGAGATATTCTTTACCATGACCGTGATTCGTATATATATATATATATATATATACTGTAAAAAAATGATGTGCTAATTTAGCACTTACAGTGCTTGTATATAGTGACTGCACAACGAGTGCTGATTTTCTAGTTTAACTTTTAACTATAAAATCAGCACTCGCAGTGCAGTCACTATACAAGCACTGTAAGTGCTAAATTAGCACTTTTTTTTACAGTGTATATATATACATACATGTATATACATAGGTGTATATATAATATATGAAAATGTATATGAAAATAAATAGACGAAGAAACTTTCTATGAAAAATTCACTTGACTAAAGTTATGTTTTTTTTAGAATCTGTTTGTTGATTGTTGCGCCTGAGTGATCCGGGTGGTGTTTTAAAGTTGTTTGCAAGCTAAGAGCGACTTTAATAACGACTGGTGAACCTTACTTAAGCGCTAAATAATCAACTATGAACATTTAATGGTGAATATCATTTACCACAAGAAAGGATCACTAGTCATTCTTAAAGCACTCTGAACTTACGAACGAGAACGACCCCGGGTCAATAAGCATAAAAAGGCAAGATTTATGAAAGGCTGGGTTTTGGAATGTTTGTGAGTAAGTGAGCCATTTTTACCCTTATTAATCATTTAGTAATAAATTCAGCTACAGTACAAGATGCCAAAACAAAATTCAACGATGTATTGAAAAGGTTACTAAAGTTGTGATGTTAGGGGGAGTGTAGCATTAAAACTCCCTTCTTATAATATTTTACTTTAGAAAAATACTAGTGATTTCCATTACTTCTCTTCTTCTGATCGCAATGTCTTACAAGAGATTGTGTATCATATGAAGAGAAGATGAAGGTGTAATATTCAGAGAGGGATTAGATGACATCGGTTAGAGATCCCTGGTATATCTAAACGGGACTGTGAACACAGTATCTGCCTTTTGTCGGTCGACACTATAATGACCCCCGTGGCTGCAACTGTCATCTCAATCAACTGCAACTCCGACTTACCATCCATGTCCCCCCTATAAACTCAATGGCAAAGGTTTGGAATTAAAGGTAAAATCGGGTAGTCGGGAAAAGTTTTAAGAAGAAAATCCTTATTAAAGCCGATTGTGAGCATATTGCCATAAATCTAGATTTTGAAAGTTCTAACATAAATTATGCCAAACGTCAGAAGTTAAAATCTAGGTTGAAAAATTGACTACACTCAAAATTGTATACACAGATAAACACACCATATTAGACATGGGCACATGTATTACTACTATTGTTATGCAAAGAAATATGTTGAAAGACGGAATACCAAGAACGTATTTTGCAGATTATCGTGCAATAACCCATTTTCTACAGGTCCATTTAGCACATGAATCTTATTGTATCAATAATACAAACATTGAGGGCATTTTGTTGGATTGAATTAATTTTGTGTATGTTACCATTTTTTATATTCCAATGTTATGATTGGAATCAATTTTTGATGAAAATTAGCTTTGCGGAATCGATTGTTTCTTTTTATTCTATGTAAATATGTTGAATTAATTAGTGAATGATTAATAGATTAATAAATTCATAAATTCAAAAGTGATGATGATAACCTTCGAGTTTCATCAACCCAAGTATTCTGTTATTTTAGCACACGATTTTAATAATTTCGTATCATGCAGTTAGGTTGTACTGTTATACTTCTATCGATGATTAATTTTACGAGGGGCTATATTGAACTATACTTTACCGTCGTCATTAGGATAGCAATTATTTTTGTTAACCCGTTAATACTCATTCAGCCAATACTCATAGCCTTGGTAGAGAGATTACCATAGTTTCTATGGCAACAACTTCATTTCCGTTCACTGAAAATAAAGAACCCAATTGTGCTGAATTCCAAAGCGTAATATACATCCACCCACACCGTCTCATCCAGTCTCTCTCCCTAATCATTAATGCTAATCAGAGGTACGCTCTGAATACAAAGAAAAATATGGACCGGATGACCGGTCGAATTTTGAAGAAAAAATGAATAAATCAGAAGATGAAATATTTTTTTCTCAATGCCATAAGATTCGAATCTATATGGAGAATTCGACTGCCAAATGTTCACATGCGATCTGTATCTATTTCAAATCTATGATTTTGGTGGGAAATCCTTATTGGTATAGCATTAGAAACTTATTCTACCTGAAATTATTTGACTACCCAAATAGAGAAATATCGACCGTAATTCATTCTTTGCAATAGTAATCCTGTCATAAATATGATTTTATAATATGTTCTTGCAATCGCACACTCTCCGGTAGCGCATGGGCAAAGAAGTGAGAAAGACTGAATAAGAAAAACCCGACTACGAAAGTTGATATGAGCGGAATGGGAGTATAATGATGGTAGTAGCTCATTTTGTGTAATTATGCCTTAGGCGGTGCCTTGAGGCAGATATCATTCAGTGAAATCTGAACCAAGCCGAGCTTTATTCTCCGTGTGGTATCTCACTTTAATCTGAACAGTTGTATTTCATACAAGCACAACATGAAGCGTAACAAGACATGGTAAAAAACAATATCTGTGAAAATTTATTTTGTTAATCGTGTTTTTAATTGCAATTATGAAAACAAGAAACACGGGAACATAGGTAGTTACATTCTCTTGGGTGTTATGATGCTAATTTGAATACAGCATATTTTCCATTTATCACTGACACACATTTGTTTGCCGTTTAAATATCACGTCTACAATTGATGCTTGGAATTAATTGAGTGAAATTCCGACCCAACATTAATACAAAAACTCGATCTTACCCCAAATAAGCGGATATTTTGACTGCATGTATAATCTGCCCTTGGTCTCAATATAACCATAATATTGCTTACACACTGTGACCCACACTGACATTTTCTATTCGATTATTTTATAATTGAAATCATATGACTGCATTTCCTCATAATTTCTTTTCATAAGCGGTCCATTTTCCCTGCATCTCTCTCTCTATACTCTCTCTCTCTCTCCTTGACTCTCCCTCCCCTCCCTCCCTCTATCTGCTCTCAGTCCCACTCTCTCCTCTTTTCTCTGATAGTCTCTCCCTCGCTACTACATCTACCCTCTTGCTCTTACTCACTTTTCTATGTTACCTCTTTTCAATTTCTTTGGAGCTAATATCTAAGGCTAATCGGAAATTGGCTCCGACCTTGAACTGAATAATGCAAAGGACATATCAAAAGCTCATTGTGTGTATAACGCAATGCAATAGAATCAAATACAATGTATTCTATGTCGATTAAAATGTCGTGTCATTTCTACTGATATATTAAAAACGATAATATAAAGTTACACTGCTTCGAATGGATGGATATGGACATAAATGAGTAACATCTTCAGTTTTTCTTTCTTACTGCAGGAATATATAGAATGAAATGATATCATTTTCTATTTTCATGTTCACTAATCAATAAATTGTATGAAAGATTACAATATTCTTGGAAAAGCGGTTGAAAGAATTATAGTAGAAAGTGCACACGCACATTTGCAAAGTTTAACTGCCCTACAGTCAGGTATTAATATGTAGTTTAGATTGTCATTTGTGTTCATTCAGTGGTTTTAAAGGTGATTACCATTTCTTATTCAGAGAAAACAAATCTTAGTATGTCAGACACTTAGGGATATATTGAGTAATATATTTATTTCAAAATCGAAAGAAGTGGTCATGTATTATGCAAATGCTTCGGAATACGTGGAATAGTATTTTGTAATTTAAATGACCTTTTATCAATTATCTAGTAGACTGAACTCAGCTCTTTTATTTTAACATTAAAACATAATGTTTGTTCTTAATTGCTCGATGGAAAATGCTGACTTTAACCCCATTTAAGATTGTACACCCCTTGTTTGTTAATATTTAGAATGGTAAGTCATTCTATAGAACAACATACTAATAAACCTTGTTCACTATAATTAATTATGCCTCGTGATCTTATTGTGATCATACAAATGAGTAGGTTCAAATCAAATAAAACACTAGGCGAATTCTCGACTGCATGTAGTCAAAACTGCTGTCACCGTCAATGCAAGATAGTAAACAAAAACTAAAAAAAAACATTCCTCACTAAAGTTCATAAATTTTCAAATTATCTCTTGACCTTTGACCTTGTGACCCCAAATCATATCAGATAATAATGTACGTGATCTGCGTTTGAAATTGATCCCTAAAACGATTCATTACCCATTTCGATATGCATTCTCAATTAGGAATACAATGACCATTGTGACATTTGAACTTTGACCTCATGACCTATCAAATCTAATCAGATCACTCTCCTTTATGCATTCGTAAATGCAGATTGAAGAAGATCCATAAAAAGGTTCTTCAGACATCGCGAAAATGAGACATTTCAAGGTTAATGTTCTAGGCAATGTTTCAAAAAGATGTTCACAATACCAAACATAACGGGAGGGAATGCATGTGTTGCACTCGTAAAAGAGGGAGAAACCTTTCCCTAGTTTCACATCTACTTAAGATGGATAAACACTCACAAATATAAGAAAATCATACGGGATTTTTTCACAAAGCTGTTTATGACATCAATCATGACTTAAGAACAACTGAGATACATGGTGCACTCGTAAATGGGGAGAAACCTGTCCCTAGTTTCACATCTACCTAAGATGGATAAACTCTCACAAATTTATAAGAAAATATAAGAAAATAACATAGGGGTGTTGTTTCACAGCACTATCTATGAAAGAAAACGTGACTTTAAAAACGACTGGAATACATACACTCGTTAGTGGGGGCGAAACCTTTCACTAGTTCCACATCTACCTAAGATGGCTTAACAATCGCAAAAAATGTATGGGGAAATCATAGTTAATAATGAAATCAAGCATGATTTTTAGAGACGACTTGAATACATGTGGGGCACTTGTGAATGAGGGAGAAACTTTTCCCTAGTTTCACATCAAACTAAGATGGATAAACACTCATAGTTATAAGACAATAAGCTGTTCATGAAAGAAAACATGACTTTAAAAAACGACTGGAATACATGAATCATGGACTCGCAAGCGGGGAAGAAACCTTTCCCTAGTTTCAATTCTCACTGAAATGGGTACACTTCTAAGATAATCTAGGAAAATGATAGCAGATATTTCGCAAAGCTGTCCATGACATCAAGCACGCCCTGAAATACGACTTGAATATTATGGTGCACTCGCAAATGAGGAAAGACACCTTTCCCTATTCCATCGATAGGTTAACACTTAAAAAGACAATCATAGAGGGTGCTGTTTCACAAAGCGTTTCATGAAATCAAACATGACTTTAAAACGGTAAACACTCACAAAATATAAGAAATTCTAAGAAAATTAGATAGGGAGGTTGTTTCACAACAATTTTCATGAAAGAAAACATGCCATTAAAAACGACTGGAAAAACATGAATACTGCACTTGCTAGTGGAGAAGAAACCTTTCCCTAGTTTCACATCTACCTAAGATGGATAAACACAAATGAAGATAAATCATGAGCGTTGTGGCCCAGTGGATTAGTCTCCGGACTTTGAAACAGAGGGTCGTGGGTTCGAATCCCAACCACGGCGTAATTTCCTTCAGCAAGAAACTGATCCACAATGTGCTGCACTCAACCCAGGTGAGGTAAATGGGTACCGGTAGGAAGTAATTCCTTAAGAAGCTGTGTGCGCTGTGAACGCCTAGCTTAGCCGGGTAATATAGGAGCGCCTTGAGCACCTAACAAGGTGGATACGTGCGCAATATAAATACCCTATATTATTATTATTATTATTATGAAGGATGCTGTTTAATAAAGCTGTTCATGAGATCAAACACGATTTTAAAAACGACTGAAATACGTGTGGTGCACTTGTAAATGGTGAAGAAACCTTTCCCTTGTTTTACATACCTGAAATGGGTAAACACAAACAAAATCTGAGAAAATCATATAGGGGTGTTGTTTCACAACACTAGTCATGAAAGAAAACACATGAATACTGCACTCGTTAGTGGGAAAGAAACCTTTCCCTAGTTTCATATTTACCTAAGATATATAAACATTTACAAATCTAAGAAAATAATAGGAGTGTTCCTTAATAAAGCTGCTCATGAAATAAAACATGGCTTAAAAACGACTGGAATACAAGAATTTCGCACTCGTAAATGGAGAGAAACCTTTCCCTAGTTTCACATCTACCTTAGATGTAATAACTTCACATCTACCTATAAAGATAGCTAATGACTGTTTCAGAAAATATGTATCGTCAAGTTATAAATGAATGGGCTAGATATGACCATGGAAATAAATCAGCTTGAGCAACCATCAATCCAGGTAAAATAATGACCCGGATGAATAAGGTGAAATGTGACCTAGATTCCAGGCCATTTTCAATTTGGAATTGACCTTTTTTCGTGGTCTGTCTTTCCTTAAGTTTACAAATGTACATAACTTGAGCAAAGAGTGATTTGAATAACACATAGATGTGATTCGTACTGTCCCTTGTTTCTTATAATTATACCCAAGACGGCTTAACACTCACAAAGCTCATCGCTGTTAGGGGAGGATATTTGGACGAACTTATTTTTTGAGTTTTTATATCTTCCTTTAATGTTTAATGCTTAACATATGCATATCATATATATATATATGTGTGTGTGTATATGTACATATATGTATGTCTGTATATATATATATATATATATATATATATATATATATATATATATATATATATACATTGTTCGAAACCCACCTTCACCCGACAAAGGAAATTATAATTGGTATAGTGTCGAAAATCTGTCTATCTGACGGTCAATCGGATCGGGGTCGCCCTAGCCACTAACCCGTCTCTGTGGTCTAGTGGTTAAGGCACCGGCGTTCAAAGCTGGGGGCCCGGGTTCGATTCCCGGCAGAGACATTTTTTCGGCATCACCAATTTTTCCAAAGGGTAGATAGCTCTGGGGAACCTTGATTTAAGCTACGCCTACCATTGTTCTCTTCATCCATTTCTTTTCAATATTTAAATTAAAGAGTTGCCAAAGCTGTTGTACATGTATAACTTTACTCATTTGTATACTTTCTCCCATACGTGTACTGTATCAAAGCAATAGCTTTGATCCAGCTGAAGCATGGCGGCTTGTCATTGTTCGAAACCCACCTTCACCCGACAAAGGAAATTATAATTGGTATAGTGTCGAAAATATGTCTATCTGACGGTCAATCGGATCGGGGTCGCCCTAGCCACTAACCCGTCTCTGTGGTCTAGTGGTTAAGGCACCGGCGTTCAAAGCTGGGGGCCCGGGTTCGATTCCCGGCAGAGACATTTTTTCGGCATCACCAATTTTTCCAAAGGGTAGATAGCTCTGGGGAACCTTGATTTAAGCTACGCCTACCATTGTTCTCTTCATCCATTTCTTTACAATATTTAAATTAAAGAGTTGCCAAAGCTGTTGTATATGTATAACTTTACTCATTTATATATATGTATATATATATATATATACATATGTGAAAACAAAACGCATTAATAAATGATTGAATTAAATATATATGGATTTTACAATGCAATAAACATCGTACCTTATAATAGAGCATGTGTCATGAAGACTTCCTCTAAAGATTTTAGGTTTGCACGGTATTTAAATTCAAAGTCTCTTTGGAATTTTAATATCATTAAAAAAGACATGATCGCATTAACTATCGATTTGAATCTAATCTCGTTTCAGCAAATGATATTTCGCAGTTCAGCCAGCCATCGCGTAGTTTGCTGTTTCATCTCACTGTACAATAACGTGTGGAATCGACACAACTTTATTCAAATTAAGAGTCGTACATTGTTAATACTACTAAAGAAGCAAAGAAAAATTGGTAAATAAATTTCAACCGATGGCCTTATCTGCTTAAGGTATAACGATTACAATGTTGCAAAGTTTGCAATGCTTGGAATTTACTTCCGAGCTCAAGTCCGGACAATTTACAATTGGATAGAATCAGATCAATGCTATCTACACTGACCTGGTTGTCCGCTCCCAATATTTTGCACACACGCACTCGCCCACACACATCTTTTTCACCCCCCCCCCCCTCTGTATTTCTCTAATAACGCACATACATGCACATCACTGGCAGATCCAGGGGGGGGGGGGCACGTGCTCGTGCCCCCTCCCCCTCCCCTTTGAGAGCCATGATCAAAATTATCAATGTGAATATGCCGTTCTTGCACTAGTTTGCCCCCTACCTCTTGAAAGTCACAACATATATCGTTGAATGGGAATATGTGGTTCATTCCCAAGTGAGGACTTTTTTTTTTTTTTTTTTTTTTTTTTGTTAAATTTTCCGTGAAAGAAATTATCTCAATTTTTTTGTGAAAACCTTTATATACACACACACACCCTCATACATTCCTCCCATATTCCTCTGTGTTGTCCCCTTCCCTCTCTCCCACACTTTCTTTCTTCTGCCTCCCCTCTCCGGTATCTCTCTCCTCATCTTTCTCTCTCTCTTCCTCTCTCGTGTATGTATTCATCCTTTCTGTATAATGTTCCATTCATCTCATTCGGCCCCACATTGAAATCAAGCTCATATATATTTTTGTAGCAATGCTTGGGCATTCTTCAAAGACTCCGTCTTCCCCTAACTTCCTCCTACATCTCATCTTCACTCCCATACTACCGTCGCGTCTCCCACGCTGTAATTTCAGCCTATTGTGTATCAAACCCTTGCTCACCAAACACTTGACATTTTTGGTGCTTTATGTCCAGCTTTTTTCTTCCAAAAGGTGGCTACATTTCCTGCTTTCATTTCCTCAGTTCTGTCCTGTGCAGATTCCCTTTCTTCCCTCCCTATGTTACGTCTCCAGTAACCATTAGGTGGACTGATTCACTGAGTAAGCCAATGTGGGCTAGGAGGTGGCGGCGGCGGCCAGCGGACGTGAAAGGGTCATGGACTTCATAGCATCCGGCGTCGAAACCATAACACCTTTGGAATCCTGTTTCTCCTTATTTTAATTATTGATATGTAGCTCTGTTGCTGCCACTGCTTGATTAATTACAGTGTGACATGAAATGCTTCTACTCCCGTGAAACCATTTATCTCTCCTAATCCACATCCTGTTATTCCTGTAATATACATTATCAACAATCATAAGCTCGGATGAGATTGTAGGTCTTTCCTTGATGTTTTTTTTTTGGCTTATAATTATATTAAAATTAAGTCTACTCTGGTTGTATAAGCAGTCGGGTTCTTAATCCGGAATTTTAAAATCTGAATTAGTTCATGCCAGTATAAATCACAATATATATATATTAGAGGGCTCCGGAAGTGGCCGTTCTGTTTTTAAAATATTACTAACAAGAAATTGGTGATGTAAAGCCTTTCGTAATTTCACAATTATGATTTATAAAAGACTGCGTCGTATTTGTTATACAGGGCGTCCCAAAAAAAAATTCCGGGATTCCCATGCCCTTTTTCGAAGGAAAATGAATTATGATATATCATTTGCCATTTGCATCTTCATACAATTCAATACTATATGTAATTATTCCTCTATATTTTGATACCTTATGAGGCAAACAATTCATGCATTAATGAGCAGACGAGTTAGAAATTTTAATGTCAAAGTCAGATTGTGCAGAAATACTGGACAAGATTGGTTCGTGATACGACCACTGTGCTTATTCGACTTAATTTTGTCAAGAGAAAGGAACAACCAGCAATGGATTCATGGCAATCGAATATCTATAATTCACCATTACTTGGTTGCATCCTTTGAAGTGAATATTTCTAGTGTTCTGAATTTTAACCTCTGACATTTAATGCCATATCGAAAAAAAAAAATCATTTTTCATTTCTAGATCAGACAGATGCCTACTTTTTATTTTGGGGAGGAAAGTGCAATTGTTTCAGATGACCCCTTAAATTTTTCCATGTTAGACTGCTATGTTGAAAAAAATACATCGTGTCAAAATGCTATTCACCCATCGGGCATTAGAATTCTTCTATAAGACAAAGTTACTCATCTCTCATTCTCTCTCTTTACTTTCCACTCCTCATCAAAGCCTTTTATATTCATTTTAATCGCCTTCCTTATTTTTTCTGTCCCGGTATTTCATTTTCTCACCGCCACACTCCTCTGTTAAATATTCTGTGTATAAGCACCTTGTTCTATACGCGATTTTCAGATAAAACATTTCAGATGAAAAATTCAACTTTCTATATTCCGTACAGATAGATACCTTCCTCTTTTCGACCATTCCACACCGCATGCGCACAAAACAGTGACCTTAGTAAAAAAAAAAAAAAAAAAAAGAAGAAGGGAGCAAAGATTGCTCCCGACTTTTATTCTATCTTTCCTCTTTATTTTTAACCCCGGGGCAATACCCGGATTTGCAAGATGGAAATCTTTCGTAAGCCGATTGTGGAAACAGGGAACGGGGGCAAACCTTTCGGTTGTCTCCTCAGAAGGAGAGGAATAATATGTTCTTCCCAGAACACAGTAGGTAAGACCTTATGATTTGTCAAATTGCCCAGCTAAACATCCATAATTGTCCATACTTATTATCATGTAAATTGGACTTTACGACATACGTCAAACAATCCAGAAATTGGTATTCTTTACATTCCAAACTCAGAGTGAAATTGCACTTAGTGGCTTGACGCTGCTTCATTTCAAAATCGTGTTACCGTCATCGTTGGATGATACTGAAGTGCATTGTATTTCCCGCGGGCTTAGAGCAAGAGCTTCGCATATTGGCAATGGATTTATTTGAACTCATCATTTTGTACGGCCATTTTGGGTTAATCATTTATTTTTTGCCTTTTATCAACTAAAATTCAAATCATGAAATACGACCTCAATTAAGCACTTCATGTAACATGGAATGTCAAGAGGTTTAAAATTCTCTGAGAAGACAATAAGAATATTTCTGCTTCTGCTTCACCCTATTCTTGATCAGACAACTCACCCCTACCATGGCAACTTTTAATTATGATGACGGAGTATTCTAATCGCCCTTATGATATTCCAAATACTGAAAAAATAAAAATTTAAAAGGAAACAGAACAGACAATTAAAAAAAGAAGAAAATCGAAAATATAGTGTCTTCTTGGTTGTCCAGCTCTATGATAATATCATTTTCAAATGATAAGAATTGACGATATCATTCGTTCGTTTTTACCCATATCATGCAAGTTAAAATACCCCGGCACCAAAAAATAGTAATCTCAAAGTTTGACCTTAAAGGGATGGTCCGGGCTGAAAGTATTTATAACTTAATAAATAGAGTAGAATTCACTGAGTAAAATGCCGAAAATTTCATCAAAATCGGATAACAAATAACAAAGTTATTGAATTGTAAAGTTTAGCAATATTTTGTGAAAACAGTCTTCATGAATATTTCATTAAGTGGAATGATGATGTCACATCTCCACTTGTTCTTTTGTATTTTATTATATGAAATAAGGTTTTTTCAAATTTTTTCCTTCAAGAAGTAGAAAAATTGAATTGACAACTGATTTAGTGCATTAGATATTTATTGCTGCAACTTATTTCATTATAAGGGAGACATATTATTTACACAAGTATGATATAATGAAGAAAATTATTATTTTATGTAATAACATAAGAAAACGGAAAGTGGGGATGGGACTTCATCAGCCCACCTAATAAATATTCATGACGACTGTTTTCACAAAATGTTGCGAAACTTTAAACTTCAATAACTTTATTATTTGTTATCCGATTTTGATGAAATTTTCGGCATTTTGCTCAAGGAATTCTACTCTATGTATTAAAATATAAATATGTTCAGCCCGGACCATCCCTTTGATTAAAAAAACAATCTTATAAAATATCAAAGCAGGGAAAAGACTATTCATTGCAATTCTACAGTCACTCCCAAATTGCCAATTAGCAAGGAAAAGCATCTGGCATCCCCCATCCCCCCAAAAATACATTGATAGTAGCCTTTAATTCATTCATTGATGATAATGTAATCCCATAAATAATACATTATGGGAAGGCTATGACAGGAGCCAGTCCCATCCTTTATTTTTCTAGGTAGTAATATATATTCCACATCATGATTAAGAAGTATTCATACTCGAGGATAGTTTAACAAATAATCGTAAACCGGAAATAAGTAGTATCTTATCTTATTCAGTGACACCGATTAGCATGTGGTGGAGAAAGAAAAAGAAACACACATGATTAAAATTAATAAGAAATAATTTTAGTGGATTCATTGATATAACTAGAATCATGCTTCTGATTAATTATATTGTGCCACCATGCTGTCAATGGTAATAATCAGTTAACATATCTAAAAAAAACTTTTCTGGCACATTCGTCAATGAAATTTACCTCTTTTTTTCCATGCGTGATTTGATTTATTTTGTGTTCTACCATGGAACCAACATCTGCTGTGAAGTGAAAATAAAAAGATGAATATTGTGTTAATCAACCATTCTCTCTCCTAAAATACACCATGGCGTAGACATCTCGGTGTTCTGTCACAACCAACGGGAGCTAATATGCAAATTGGATTTAGTAACACTATTCCGTGTCTACGCCAGGCGGTCATCTGTCCCAGCTGATCGTAAACTAAATTTGCCTGAGATTTAATTACCAGCCCTCACACATCAAGAGGGAAAATGCCCCTCAAAAGGCAGAACTACAAGCTGATTCCCCCACTCAACGATCTCCTGTCACTTTACTTGTTTCCAATGAATGAACGACTTTTCCCCTCAGCGTCATGTTTACGGGTTTTCTTTCATATACTGCGTGTTTTATTTTTGTCTTTTATTATACAACCTTTTGAATGTCAAATCATTTGTTTAAAGTTATGCTTTACTTTCAAATGGAATTATCAGTTAACCCGATTTTTTTTTCTTTGTTCTTTTTGTTTGCTGTCTTACCGCAAATTAATGCAGGTAAAAATGAAGCTTTATTGTGCATGTCAGCTTTTTATACCAATGAAATAATACATATAATACATTCAAAAGATGTTACGGTCCGTACCTTGAATTCACTATCAAATCTAAGTTTTGAGGATACGAATGAAAGTTTGATTTTGTAAGGGCCTTTGGAAAATTATTAACCGGCAGTTTTTTTTATAGTTTTGTCACCGAGGTGTTTAAATTGATGATTAGGATATGATAAAGGCTTTTTGACTTGATTCATTTCACATGATACTGAAATACTGCCTTCCATGGATTACATTCAATTGTGTGATTAATTCGTCAAATCTATTTAGGTCATTGATCAGTTTCATTAAGAGCTGCTGCATGATGCCCTCGAAAGAGAGGGCAAACATGTGACTTGAATATAAGAACTTATCACCTATCTACAAAAAAGAAAATTATGTTTAAAATTGTCAACTCTAAGCGTCATGAAATCTAGAAATGCTTTCTTTCCATGTTGTATGCCTGGAGAGAAAATATACCGAGATTTTTATTATGTCAGCCCCTTAAAAATCTGTAATCACACGCCCTTTCCCTTGCAATGCTGTTCTTTTAAAATTCACATAAAGGGTCTGCATCGAAAATGGAAAGCCATTAATTGAAAATACATTAGATTATATCATTTTCACCGTAATTTCACTATCGCAGTGATGGTTGGATGATATTGCTAATAGTGATTCCAACATCTGTATGTGCAGATATGATTTATATCCATTGCACCACATTTTTGTGGCTTATTAAATGAGATGAATAAACTTACTTTCAATTTTCCGTATTTTATTAGAATAGTAATAATACGCTTTTACCTGACCGAAAAATTGACTTTGTATGATTTATCATTTTACGAGTAGAGGTTTTGCTAAATCACGTGATCCCATAAGAATGGTCATATTTTTTTTATATGACACATTTTCGTGATTTACACGGTAGAAAATTTCATGCTTATTCCAACACAATTTATTTGATTTGATTCTTACAAATTTTAAAATAAATATCGTCTCCATCAAGTAATTAAGACGATAGAAAATGTGTGGACATCAAATTTCGAAAATTGGTGGACATCAAAATTCGAAAAAAAAATTATGGACATCAAATCAAATAAATCACATTGGAATAAGTATTAAAGTTTCTACCTTGTTTTTGATAATTTTGATTCAACATGTGGATCCACCAAATATATATATATCTATAGTAACCAGCCTAAAGTACAACATGAGAAATTTGCTTAATATAATAGTATTTGCTCTTCATTTTATTTCAAGATAATATGAATTATGTTGTTATGTGACCTCAAGTGCCTTGGTTCATTAATAATGTAAGGATCGCCAAAAAGTACAGAAAATGAAAGATTCAAATTCAAATTCAAATTGTTTTATTCTCTCAGTAAAACCTTTACATAGAAAAACAAATATAATACAAAGTTAAAATACATGTATTAAAAATCGGTGTACAAGAATTGTATTATGGTTCAGAATCATACTGAGGGGTAGCAGCCAAAAAGGAACACAAATCCTCATATTTAGGCCGACCCATTATTAAACCAAAAGGTGACATAGAAAATGCAATAATAACAGGGATAAAGCAAAAATATTTCAAAAAACAAACAAAATAACTTAAAATGCACATAAACAATGAACCAAGACATCAAAAAGTGCCATGCTCTAACAAAATTACAATAATTATAATAATACAAGTGCTATACATAATTCATAAATCATTCAGCCACTGTATTTCTCAAGAAGGAATCTTTTGAACTTTGTTTTGAATAAATTAAGTGTTTTTTGCATTACGTATTTCATCTGTTAGTGAATTCCAAACTACAGGACCTTGATAAATAATGGATTGATGTGACAGTGACGTTCTTATTTTAGGAAGATGAAAATTATTTGCATTTCTAGTAAGATAAGAATGTATATTGCAATTTAGGTTAAACTATTCTAATAGGGAAGTGGGTAAAAGTTTCCGATAACATAAAAACATAAAAATTCCGAGCTGGTATTGATATATGTCATAAATGTTTAAAAGTTTCAGATTATAAAATATGGGTGAAGTATGGGCTAGAAAAGATGAATGATTAACTATTCTTATTGCACGTTTTTTGTAATTTAAAAAGTCTATCGAGATAACTTTTGGCTGCACTTCCCCGTACATAAATTCCATAATCAAGAAAAGGAGCAGTAATAGCATTGTATATCATTATTACAATCAAAGATGGTAAAATTTTAATTCTGAATAACATTCCTATATTCTTTGATATTTTATTACAAATGATGTTAAGATGGAATTTCCAGGTCAAATTTTTATATAGTCACGCCAAGAAATTTCAAAGACGAGACATGTTTAATTTCAGATCCAGCAAGGCTTATGCTTATTTGATCGATATCAACATTTCTATTTGTAAACATCATGAAATAAGTTTTCTTTACATTAACTGTGAGTTTGTTCATATACAGTGCGTCCCACAAAAAACGAAACCGAGATTTAGCGATGATTTATCATACATTAATCACAAATACAATAGACAAATGACCTACCATTGTAAAGCTTAAAATCTCTTCTTTCGTCTGAAATTACTTAGATTATTTCTCTTTCACGCATGAGTGAGCAAAAACAATTTGAAGAGGGGATACCAAAAAGTCATTTGGCGGGCCGTATCAGGATTTCAAAAGGAAAACCACTTTTTTAAAAACTTCAATATCTGCTCTTTAATTTGATACCTCAATTACAGAAAATGGTCAAGAAATAACAAAGTTCTGGTTATTTGAAATAAGGCTTGAATTTCAATAATTTCATAAAATGAAGAGGTTTTACAGGCTAGCGTTCAAACTCACTCGACACTCCGTTTTGTTGACGATCAGCCATGCATTAAGTCTTTTGTCAACCGTGCGATAGCTTCTGTGGGAAACCGGTGAAATCACGTTTATTTCATGAAATTATGGAAATACAAGCATTGTTTCGAGGGAACATAACTTTTTTAATTCTTGACCATTTTTTGTGATAAAGGTATCAAATAAAACAGCAGATTTTGAACTTTTTAGGCATGTTTCTTTTTGAAATTCAGATACCCCCCGCCAAACGAGTTTTTGGTATCCTTTCTACAAATTGTTTTTGCTCACTCATGCGTGGATGAGGAATAATCTAAATAAGTTCAGATGAAAGAAGAGATTCTAAGCTTTACAATGGTAGGTCATTTGTCTATTTTATTTATGATGAAGTTAATATAAATCATTGCTAAATCTCGGTTTCGTTTTTTGTGGGACGCACTGTATAGCCAGTTTGAAATGTTATCAAGTTCATTATTATAAATACTTTGTAATTCAAATGGATCTTTATGTGACATAAAAATGCTAGTGTCGTCTGCAAATAAAATGTACTTTGAAACCTCAGACGTATTGCACAAATCATTGATATAAATAAGAAACAACAGAGGTCCAAGAATGGTCCCCTGGGGCACTCCACACGTCAGATGCATCCTTTCAGATTTAAAACCATTGACAATGACAAATTGCTCCCTATTTTGCAAGTAACTTTTGAACAAATCTAAAACAGCTCCTCTAATACCATAAAGTTGTAATTTGTAAATCAATATATCGTGATCGAGCGTGTCAAATGCTTTACTTAAATCTAAAAATACGCCTAGCATCACTTCTTCATTATCTATAGCATTTGTTACATTGGGAATAAAATTGGTTAAAGCATGAGATGTGGATTTCCTGGCTCGAAAACCATACTGATTTAAAGACAAATATTGCACTTCTGAATAAAAGATAAAAGACGATTGCATAAGCATTTCTCAAAGACCTTTAAATAAACTGGCAAGACGGAAATTGGCCGATAATTTGAAAGCACTTCTTGGGTTTCACCTTAAAAAATTGGAATTACACGAGCTAATTTCAATTTATCCGGAAAAACACCAGAGATAAAACATTTATTAATCATTTCAGACAATGGTTTACATATTACAAAATTTGATTTTCTTAACAACTGTCATACTAATATCGTCATAACCGGCACTGGTATTGCTCTTGAAATTCTTTATGATATTAAAAATTTCACATGGAGAAGTAGGATTAAACAAGTGGAATGCCTCCTGCGGTCTCACCTGCATCACGCGATTCAATATAGCAGCAGTGCTGACTTTGAAAACTACTGTAACTCGCACAAGATGTTCAGTGATACTTGGTTACTCTTATGTCCACGTTTTATGAACTAGACTAATACACTTACAGAGATATGATGGTAATTCAACAAATACCCCCAACATGGCCAAAGTTCATTGACCTTACATGACCTTTGACCTTAAACATGTGACCTAAAACTCGCACAGGATGTTCAGTGATACTTGATTACCCTTATGTCCAAGTTTCATGAGTCAGATCCATAAACTTTCAAAGTTATGATGGTAATTCAACAGATACCCCCATTATGGCCAAAGTTCATTGACCTTTGACCTTGGTCATGTGACCTGAAATGCGCACAGGATGTTCAGTGATACTTGATTACTCTTATGTCCAAGTTTTATAAACTAGACCAATATACTTTCAAAGTTATGATGGTAATTCGACAAATACCCCCAATTTGGCCAAAGTTCATTGACCCTAAATGACCTTTGACTTTAATCATGTGACCTGAAACTTGCACAGAATGTTCAGTGATACTTGATTACTATTATGTCCAAGTTTCATGAGTCAGATCTATAAACTTTTAAAGTTATGATGGTAATTCAACAGATACCCCCATTATGGCCAAAGTTCATTGACCTTTGACCTTGGTCATGTGACCTGAAATGCGCACAGGATGTTCAGTGATACTTGATTACTCTTATGTCCAAGTTTTATAAGCTAGACCAATATACTTTCAAAGTTATGAAGGTAATTCAACAAATACCCCCAATTCGGCCAAAGTTAATTGACCCTTAATGACCTTTAACCTTGGTTATGTGACGTGAAACTCATGCAGGATGTTTAATGATACTTGATTAACCTTATGTCCAAGTTTCATGAACTAGGTCCATATATTTTCTAAGTTATGATGACATTTCAAAAACTTAACCTTAGGTTAAGATTTTGATGTTGATTCCCCCAACATGGTCTAAGTTCATTGACCCTAAATGACCTTTGACCTTAGTCATGTGACATGAAACTCAGTCAGGATGTTTAGTAATACTTGAATAACCTTATGGCCAAGTTTCATGAACTAGGTCCATATACTTTCTAAGTTATGCTGTCGTTTCAAAAACTTAACCTTCGGTTAAGATTTGGTGTTGACGCCGCCGACGTCGGAAAAGCGGCGCCTATAGTCTCACTCTGCTATGCAGGTGACACAAAAATGCAGATTTAGTATTTCTGATAATGTACTCTCCAACATGGTTATCAATAAATGAAACAAATTTATTATTCAGGTTGAATTCATTAAAAACATCGGAAATTACCTTTTCATTAATAACACTACCATCATCAAGAACTATTTTACTAACATGAGTTTTCTTATTCTCTTTGCCTAAAGCCATGTTAATAACATTCCATGTTTTGGTCATGTTTCCTTTGGCATTATTCAGTTGGTTCCTATAATATTCTTTTTTAGCTTGCTTAATCTTATCAACAGTTTTATTTATAACTTGTTTATATACAGTCTTTCTATATATGGTTTTGTTCTTCAAATATTGTTTATATAACATGTTCCTCTTTTTTATGATTTTGTGAACTTCTTCATTGAACCAAGGTGCACTAATACTAGTAACCTTTTTCTTTATTCTTACAGCTTTTACATGAAAACACGACTCGTACGCCTTTGTGAAAATATCATGAAATTTATTTTAAGCTTCATTGGCATTCAGATTAAAAAAGTCCCACTCATTGTTATACAAAATGTTCGCAAATTGCAACATGTTATCATCATTTATATCTCTTTTATAAATAAGATTGTCCTTTCTTGGTTTGTTTTGATTTTTATGAGCAATACAAGATATAGGAAATAGGTCACTGATATCCGATAGAAATAGCCCTGAATGACATATTTCGGGATCATTTGTAAAAATGTTGTCAATGAGAGTAAATGAATTTGATGGAACACGTGATGGATATCTAATTAAAGGAGACAAATTGTTGGAAAGCATTGTATCAAGAAATTAATCTACATATTGCACTTACCCACATGTAAAATGTTTATGTTAAAATCACCCATCAATTAAAACAATTTCTTCTCTGATTGCACAATATGTGAAACTTCATTTAAATAAGTTTAAAATTGGTCTAATGATTGGTTTGGGGTCTATACAATACAACAATCTAAATCTTTTGATGGTCAATATCAATTTCAGCAAATATACTTTCAGGTGAAGAAGAACTGAGATCCATATCTACTCGTCTCACATAATGAATATCCTTGCGTATGTACATCCCCACACCTCCACCTCTCTTTGATTTGCGTCCATTGCTAATAAATACATAATTATTAATATTATATAAAAAACAAAAAACAATTTTCATTCAACCAGGTTTCAGTTAACCCTATGATTGTAGATTGCATACAAAGCAAAGATAAAAACAACGACAGGCTGTCAAAATTTTGAGGTAGGCTTCTGCAGTTAAAATGGAAACAACTAAGACGCGAGTCTACATCATTTTTGTTAAAGTTTGCTTTTATTAAAGAGTTGAAATATTCAGATGAATAATAAAACAGATCTGGATTATGATCATTTACAATGGCTGTCGAGATATGATCATGCAAGATTTTAAAATTTGATTGCACTTGTTGTAAGTCTGGGCACTGGCTAAAAATTGCATTGAAAGACATATAATAAACACACACAAAATAACTAACATCTACAGAAAAAGATAATAGAAAATACAATCGAAATGATACGATTGTATTAGAAACTGCATAAAATATGTTCAGTCTAAAATACAATCTGGCGTGAGGGCCCATTTTGGAGAAAACTCAGTCAAGATAAAAAGCGTTGTTTAAAATCTGGGATGGAAAGCGATTTGAAAAATCATAAGTCACTTCGCAATAATATGTTGCATTATTTTGTTAAATGAAGCTCGTGGAATCTGTCGCAACGATTTAGCTATGGAAAGCAACGATGATAAAAAACAGTTATTCCGTGTTGTCAAGTCTCTGTTGAATATTGCAAATAAACAACCTGTTAGACCATACATCACTGACAAACAGGGCTTTATGAATGATTTAGGCTTTTTTTTCATAACAAAGTAATACAAGTTCAGGAAAATATTGAGTCCATATTGATTGAGTGCAAGTAGTAATCTAAAGACAGGCTTTCATCAGATTTCCTCCCATGGTGTATCAGACTTAAGGAACTTTACCCTTCTATCAGAACACAATGTTAAGAATCTTGTTACTAAGTTCAGTTTAAAAAAATCCCAAAGACCCAATGCCTACGAGCATTCTTACACAGTGTAATTGCACACTGATTCCCATCATCACATCTTTAATTGAAAAAAAAAATCGTTTGGAAACAAACTCTGTAATTGTCGGCCTTTAAGTAATCTGAAGTATTATCTAAGCCTGTAGAAGGTTCTGCATATGTGAAATATCCGCAACTACATTCTTCCAATTAATCAGTCAGCCTATACACATAAGATCACAGAACTGAAACCACACTGCTAAAAATTAAGAGTGATAATCCCCAAGACTCTGGATAAGCAAACAATCACTTTACTAGATTTTTACTAAACCCGAGCAGTACCCATTGCGTACAATAAATAAACCTTTTGGTATTGATGGAATCGTTTTATGACGGAGGTCGACAGATCAATATTAATAAAATTGTCTCTGAATTTTTCCTTGTACCTTTTGGAGTCCCGGCAACAATTTTTTCTATGACAAAAAAACTTTGGTAAATACTGGACCCACCCCTGATCAAGTTACTGATGCTGAACCTCAGTCTGAAGACAGAATAATCTGAAAACATACTTTAAAAATATAGTTTTTAAACGATTGAGGTTAATCTGGTTGTAACTTACACGAAGAAGCCATCAAAGGAGGTCGATGTGAGTGAAGACTTCTTGTAATGTAAATGGAGAACTATAGGGATTAATTTATAATACTGCACTTGCCTTTAGCCATCCACCCTTTGCCCCGCCCGCCCGCCCGCTCATGGTCAATAGTACTACATGATACCGTTGTCGGGAACCAGTTAATAATGTATATCATTCATTCTGTATGAAAGTTTCGAGAGCTCATATTTCTATAATTTGTCATACCTAAGATTTTTAAGTCTTAAAAATGGGACAAGCACATTAATATTCTGCAAAGTATTACTACTGAAAGCAATGAGTGTGATCCGGTCAAAATAACTGAGGCAATAGGTCTATGAATACATTTTATTTCAACGTGACGCAATTAGATGGATATCTTTTTTAACAAGTTCAAGCTATTGATATCAAACAACAAAATCTAACAATGATACAGAATTGTGCTACAGAATGATCGCGCAAATGAATCCTGGCTTAAATAGGTTCTTATTTTTTTCTCCTTATTTTTCACTTTATTTTTGAAAAACAAGCAACACCCAGTTATTTAGTTATTTAATATTATTGCGTCTGTTGCCTTCGATGTCTGTTTCTGAGTATCCGTTTTGAGGGTAATGCATTTGAAAGTGTCAATTGGAAAACATGACCCGTCAGTGAGGAAGTACATAGAGTTGACCATTGAAACTTGAAAAGATGGAAAGGAGAAATGAGAGTATTCAAAAGGGGTGTGCTAGGTCGCATGACACTGATAATAGCCATATTTCGTTTTATTTAAGTACAAACAAAATGTAATCACCTTTACGTCATTAGAATTAAATCCTTTTTATGCCAATTCCCCCAGAAGAAACAGGAAAAAACCCCACAAAAATATGATAAATGTATAGAGAAGAAAGGGGTGCAAGAAGAAAGAATAATAGTGACAAGAAATATTAGAGTCGTAGAACCGCATATCCCCTTTTTTTCATTTTAATAAAATATGGCGTTACTTTGGGTAGCCCTATCTTCTCACCATCTCTCTTTTGAAATAACCTGCAAGCAGCCTTTCGTCTTTGAGATACCATATAATAGGATCGCTCCTGTTTGTAGCAACTGGACGTCATGGACGTGGTGATGCAAAAGCAATGGTATGCTTGCAAGGAACAGTGCTACCTCTGAAGTTTCATAAAATATCAAGAACAGCAAAACATTGTGGTTTAAAGCTGGAGTAAGCATCACCTTTCTGTATTGCTGCTGGTATTTTTTGACAATGTCCTTAGTCTCAAAATATGGTGCTTGTCTTTGGGAGTAGTCGCACACTATTGTTTCAAATCACTCGCATTGTGTTGTCATGGTTGTAGAATGCCTTTGGCGTTCCATTAAAGACCCCAAAACCGGAGCTTTATGTGAATTTGACCCATGATAAATATGTAAGCTATATAGTACAACAATGTAAGTCACCGATTGAGAGCTGAGTATTTTGCTTAAGAAAAAAGTCAAATTAACGGGTTTCGACAAAAGGCTCCATCGAGCTCTAATACCCCTTTACACCAACGCTACGTCCATGCACTTCTCACTACGTCAACGGAAAATGGCCATGACGCAGTGGGAGCTGCTACCACTTACTAAGAGCGTACCGAGAACTGCTATTGACGTAACATAGTCTGCATGATCTCCGGAGACCCATTTTCCGCTTCGTGGATTTTGAACATGTCCAAAGTCCACGTAGCAGGAGCGCCGTCTGAACAGTGCATAGTAAAGTACCCACTGCTATCAGTTCTATTAAAGTCATGGATATGCACAGACACAATGTTCTTCTTCTCCATCAAATAGCTGTAAATCAACAGACGCAAGACGATCAGTTGGTACTGCTGCTGATGAGAAGACTCAGAAAAAGAAGGCAACGAAGATCTTGCTGGGTGCGACCTTGGTTGCATGCCGAACGGAGACTTTTATATGGCCATTATTTATTCTTCTTTCTTGGCGGCATGATGCTGGTCGTTACCTATCTGAACTCTGGAGTATAAATGTTGACCTGCTAGATCATTATGCTCACGCGTCGGAGACGTAGGTACAACGTGTCGCAATCTGCGCGGATGTAGAGGGAACGTAGCGGGAACTGTTTCGACGCCGCACAGACAGCGCCTGCGCGCACAATGAACTCAGTGGGAACACCACTAACGCACCATTAACGTATCAAGGACGTAGCGCAGACGTAGCATGCACGGGATGATTTCATATTTTTCGAAAACAAGGAAGTTATCGCTACGTCTCTGTCATTTTTTCGGAATTTCAAGGACGTAGCGGGAACTTCCTCCGGTGTAATGGGGGCATAAGTTGGCGCTACGTCGAAATCGACGAGACAAAAGGCCCAGTCACATATACCCCAACGCACGACCCGCGCATTGAAAATTGGAAAATAGGACCAGTGCGTCGTTGTGCGCTCAACTCCTGTCAGTATTTGTGAAAGGCTAGCGTACTTGCATCGAATACATAACATATTGCTAACGCGCTGCACGTATACTGGGCGCATATTGACCGTACACAGAGCGCATATACAAAACCTCCCAACAAATGCATCACGTATTGCGAGCGTGTTGAACGAATGGCTAGCGTTCAACGCGCAGCCTGCGACCGAAAACTTCCAGTCACGTGACTGTGGCAAGAAGAAAGGCAAGAAGAGGGAAAAAAGGGCCAACAAGCTGTCCGATGAGGAGGAGGAATTGATGGTCGCCTTCCTGGAGGAACACGAGATGCTATGGAACAAGAAAGTTATGAACTACAGGAGGCCAGATCTGAAGAACGCTGCGTGGCAGAAGCAGGCGGAAACCATGTCCAAGGAGGTATCTCATCCGCAAGGTTGGTTCAGGGGCATGAGGGACAACTTCACGCGACTAGAAAAGATACCCAAGTCTGGGTCCGGGCAACGGGTATTTACAGATCGTGTACCACAGACCAGAGCCACTTAGCAGTGTAAGTACATATTTTTGAACTTTTTATATTGTTTAATGTTATTTAACTTATGATGTTACCATTAAATAGTTAAAAAATGTAAGTGTATCTAGGTCGAATGTTTTTATACCAAACTTTGTAGTCAATTTAGCCTTAGGAATGTTAACAAAATATTGTTTGTAAATCATGGTATGTATTTTTGTTTTGTACTTACAGGTGAAGGATACAATTAATGCAAACAGTGGAGATATCTCGGGTGCTGAAACTGAGTGCGCCCTGGTCGGCACGGAGGTGAGCGAAGAGGAGGAACAGGCTCCAAAGTCTTCCCATAATGCTGGTAGAAAGAGAAAGAGCACGAAGTTGGAAGACACCGTCCTGGCCACATTATCAGTGCTTGATAGGATTCCTCTGCTTTTTTCCTTCCCTGCTGGAGGTATTGCTGCCTGCGACAGAGATGGTGTCTTGCATCTTAAGGCCTGATCTCCATGCTCCTGGGACGTAGTCATGACCAAGGTTCTCGGCACGGTCAAGCTGCTGGTTCTGCATACATGGGTACCTTGTCCTCATCAAGTTGTGGAGGATGATGCATGCCGTGACAATGAGCTTGACGATAGCTGGCTGCTGCTGCATCGTGGTCAGGAGAACTTGGAACCTGTTGGACAGAATGCCGAAGGCATTTTCGACAACCCTTCTGGCTCGGGAAAGCCGATAATTGAAGATGCGCTCCGACTGCGTCATACCTCTAAGACTGTACGGCTTCATCATGTTAGGGCGTAGAGCGAATGCATCGTCGCCGACGAAAAGGTATGGTACATCCTGGTTGTCGTTGGGAAGAGGATCGGGATCCGGGAGGCCTAAACTGCCATCTTCAGAAGATCTTCAACACATTCTCTCAGCTCAGAAGCATTGTAGATCTGAGCGTCTGATGCCGATCCCATACCACCAATGTCTACCCAGATGAAGCGATAATCAGCATCCACGAGTGCCATGAGGACAACGGAGTAGAATCTTTTGTAGTTATAGTAAAGAGAACCACTGTTTGGAGGACATTTGCTGCTGACATGCTTTCCATCGAGTGCACCACAGGTATGGGGGAAGTTCCACTTCTCCATGAACTGGTCAGATATGGCACGCCACTCATCGGGAGTGGTGGGACACTTCATCATCTCACCCTTGTACTCTTCGATGATGGCCTGGCACACTTCTGGGATGAGCAGGGATATGGTATCGTGAGGGATTTTCCATCCATAGGACATTGAGCGATACTTGGTCCCAGACGCAAGATGTCGAAGGGTGAGAGCAAGATTCAGGCCAGAATCGAGGGCATCTCTGTAGGTTGTATTCTGTTTGGTGATACTCGGGCCCACTCTTGTTAGCAGTTCGTCGAACATCTCTGGTGGCATTCGCATGAAATTTTTGAAGGCTGCCTGCTCTTCGTTACGGAGTTCTACAAGAAGTTGATCATACAAGCCAAGCTGTCTTCTCCTTCCGATCCAGGGTCGGACCCAGTATCTTCGTTGACTTTTATCCTTTCTCCTTCTGGAGACTTGTATTTGGTGAATAGTCAGTGGCATTAGATTTTGCTGATGTTGGAGAACTGCAATTTTATATTTCAATTGAGTGTCAGGATCATCCATCTTCCGAGGTGGTTCTTTCGAGGGCTGGAAGAGAAGTGATGAGGAGTTGGTGCCGGATCCACTTATATGCCCTAAGACTACACGTGTGAGTATTTGAGTTTTGTCAGACGTGTATCAATCAGATATGATTATTTACGACTGGGACCGACCTTTAACGTCACCATCCGAAAGACTTGACCAGGGCTCGAACCTCGAACCTCTGCATCAATTTGTAACTTCCCCACATAGCTTGGATTACAGGCGCACGCCACAACGCCCAACACGCTAGGCACACGCCAGGTATATGTTAGGAACACGCAAGATAAACGTTGTGTGCGTTAGAGACACGTTCAGCACTCGTTCAGCTCGTTCATATTCGTTGCGTGTTCGTTGGAAAGCACGTTATGTGTGCGCCAGTTGTTCGTTCGAAATCAGCCGCCGAACTTGCGACGGATACTTAACGTACGCTCAGCGTACGTCTAGCGTTGGTCTAGCGCGCTTTGCGAATGTTTGGCGACTTCATGGCGTATAGAGTCATGCGTCGAGCTCTGCGCATATTTTTTTAGCATGCTCAAAAAATCACGACGCACAAGCGAAGAACGTCGAATACATAACGTTGGTAAAACGCGCTCGTCGAACGCTTAACGAACAATGGCGCAGATCTAGCGAGTAACAACGCATTGACCAAAACTGCCAAAATTCAACACGTGGGCCATGTGCCCCTCGTGCGTCGCCTATATGTGACCGGGCAAGTCGCGCAATCTGCTGTGCGTAGTCAGAACGTAGCGGGAACCGTTTCGACGCAGCATGGACCGGTTCTACGCGCAGGATAAACTTAGTGGGCACACCACACACGCAGCATAAACTTCACAATAACGTGATGCGGACGTAGCAAGCACGTGAAAATTTCACATCTTTCGAGAAAATCAAACAAAGTTGGCGCTACGTCCTAGGGTTTTCTTCTGAACTGCAAGAGCGTAGCGGGAACTTCGTCTGGTGTAAAGGGGCTACTGGTTTACGTGACATCATACACGTACTGTGTCAGGAGGCTTGTGATTCCATATAGGTTTGTAAGAAGAAAAGATGGATTATTTTTATAAAAATTTTATATTTCCAGATCATGAATTCGATTTTTTTTCTTACAATTATTGAGCCCTCAATTGGATGGAAACCTAAAACTCTTTACTAGTTTGTTTGGCTCTTCTTGAGCCTAAATTGCCGTGTCATATTATGAATACAAATGGGATTGGAAGGCTGCGCCAAAAAAGCGGGAAAGAAAAGATGGCAAAAACTAGTCCAAGGCTGTAGATTTCATCAATTCAAGCTTGCGGGAAAATATATTTATGTTATGTGCATGTGATGGAAGTGAGGAAAATGAAATTCGTAATATGAAAAGCAGAAAAATCGAAAAGTTGTTTTTTTGTGTACAAACTTATGGAATCACAAAATTCTAACAACATGACGTCACGGTCTCGAGGCCATTGAAGCGCGCAATAAAGCCATTTTCGGAACCTGATTATTGGAGCTATTCTTAAGCAAAATATCCAGTTGGTATAAACGGCTCTCATTGTTGTGTTTATTTATGGCTTTTGATCGGTATATGATTTGTGCATTTTATTTTTGGGTCCGGTCTGGGTCTTTAAGCGATAGTCTCAGAGTCGCAAGATCGAGCCCTATCACAATTGGTCTGCTACCATTTGCGACCTATTGGCCACACGGCAGGCTTCAATTGTTATCTATATCATAATATCGTAGAAAGAAAAATGCAACAACTGTCGTACAACAAATGCGACCAGTAAACACCGTTTTGCACGAGTGGCCGTGCGTTCACATGCGAGTGCTGCACAATAATATTGATTGTGAGTGCTTTCACACCTATCTCAAAAGTTGCACAACCGACTGCACAGTCGTGATGGAAGTATAACACTCCCCCCTTCCACATTGAAAGTATGACCTTTTTTTTTTTGGGGGGGGGTGATGTGTCAAGTAAAATCGGCTATAAAATAGAAGGGTGCAGCTAAATCTAGAATCAACTTAAAGCTTAGACATTAAATAAAATGGTAGTAATAGAATTTAGACGGAAATCCACGGAAATCTAAACGTTTCTAATATAAATGTGAAAAACATGAATTATCAGCTTATTTCGTGGAATAATAATCCTATAGACCAACGTGAAATGTGTATTTATCCACTTTTACCCCATTCACACGAAAAAGGAATATATCAGTATCGTGTGGTAGCAAATTCAGATTCATATATATAAACTTTTAGTGAAATGACTTATTTTTCAACTTGGTCATGATATCCGCGGAAATTCGCGAAATGTCACATTTTGCTGTTTTAAGTAGTAATTTGACAACCTCAATGCACATTCCGGAATAAAAAATTTCACTGAAATATTCTTCAAAGTGTTGTCTTTCAACTGGGCATGACAAAAATTAAAATTCTCAAATTGCCCAAAATGTCTTTTTGCGCACTTTGGTTGTGCCACGGCCCACTGTGCAGAGGCCCAGGGAATGGCAAAATCCGGTATACCGGTACTCACAACACATTGCCAACCCGCACGATACAGATTTAATTCAATCTAACATGCCTAAACAAAACGGCATTTAAATAAAAGACCATACCTTCGAATGCACCAACAACTTCGGGAGGCATGCCCCACTTCCGAAGAAGGTTTCCGACATGGTTGGTGTCCGTCATGACATTGTCGTGGGTATTGGTTCGCGATATCGCACTAACCCCCCTCCCCTCCCGGGGGGGAGTCTAGCGTATTGCTGTACACACGCGTGGCCAAAGTACTTCCAAACACCCCCTAAATGAGTTTTTCTCTGTGTGCAAATAACCCCCTAAATAAGTTTTTCGCGGGCTTTATTTATACATTTTACCAGTCTTTTAAAACTACCCTTTAAAAAAAAATTGGTGTTTTTGGTACCTTTATCGAGTGCACGCGCGGCCAGCGTCCAAAACTGAAAAAGAATCCACCCCTTTAAACGCGTTTTTTGGGTCATATTTGACTCCCCCCCCCCCCCCGGGAGGCACTAACTTGTACTAGTGCTGCTTATGTTCACATGCCGACAGTTTACTGAACATTATGAGTAAAATGTTCATAAACAAGGTGCAAAAAAAAATCAATGACACCCGATGGATGTTGAGAAAAAAATCCGACTTTAAGCCACGGCAGGCCTTTCGTAACTGATCGCGAAAATCTTTGAACTGTTCAAAACATTTTCTACGATCAATACGATTACCACAAGTGAACATATACGACCTAATACGATTATACGATTACTCCACGATGAAGACCACCGTTTCAATCGTGCCGCTAATTGTGAAAGTGGAAGCTAGGTTTTATTGCTGATAATTGCTGTAATAATTAGCTTGAAGAAACAAATGTATGTTTATCAGAGTGGTTAAGAGCCAATATCGGCCAGGACCACTTCATCCCAAGGCCAACCTTACAGTGGTAGGTTGCTTGTTGGTTCAGGGGAACGAACCGTTAATTGGAACAGTCCTAATGCCCTCGGCTATCCTTTAGGTGTAATAGAACTGTTCCAAAGGCACATTAATTCTAACGTCCTCCTGATATATATTACCTGTATAATATACAGTTCGTACTAAGATTCTGATCATGAAAGCGTACCAGGTATAGGTGCTAGGCAGTTGCCATGCCAATGTGGTCTGTCAAATCAACCATAACCGAGTAGGTATATCGCGCCAGGTCTTTAAGACTGTTAGACATCACTGTATTCCCCTTGAGTCTAGAAATAGTTATAGACAGAAATCTGTTTTATATAAGGATGAAATAGCTTTTTAAAATCGTCATAATGAAAGACTTAATTCTTTTGTGATTAAAGATAAAATATTTATCTTTAAAAATATTGACTTCTATTAAAGGTATTCTGATGACGGTATTAATCATCGCTTCTTCGTTGCTTATCATATACCAACCTTCTTAGAAGGGTGGTATGAGAAGCAACTTTGGGGTGATAATTACCACCGTTCTCCCTATATGATCAGTCAATATTTGTATACTATTGGCACTACCTTCATCATCACCATCATCGCCATCATTTATGTTTTCTGACACTTTCTGTTCTTCATACTCGCTATTTCAATGGGCATTCTACGCCAGCTCATGAATGAAGAACATGAACGACTGCGTATATTGTAGGCCTAATATCGATCGAAAATGTAATGAGTCGGTAATGGCGTCAATGTTGCCCTCGAGTCACGATTTTCTATAGTGAGTGAACCATTCAGGGTTTAAAATTCTTATTTTTTAAGAGAAAACAAACCCAATGTATTATAGATAGCAATAAAAGTGAGGAATTTCTTATTAGATGCAAGGTCGACAAACGTATGAAGTGCGTGATTTTAATACAGGTAAAGGTTTGTCTATTAACATCACATGGAATAAGCTTATCATGTAGTTTTATCATCACATCATTATCTTGGACAATTTTTTCTCAATTCCTCTGAAAGTGGAACATCTTTAAAATCAAATGAAATTTTCGCTGTTGTAAGGGGCACGATTGAAACAGCCCACTGAATCACGTAACCAGAAGAAAGGTTTGTATTATGTAAATCAACAATGAGGCAAGCGTAAACGAATGTTTGAAACATTTATTTTGATACAAGGTCATGATCGTAAAGTACCTTCTCTCTCAGTACAACGAATCAATTTACAAGTATGCCCTCATTTCAACAAAAAGGTCATAGAAAATATTTTAGAGAATACATTTGTTTATTTTTTGGTTAATATCAACACTATCGACATCTGGTTTTCATTTGCATGGTTTTCCCATAATTGCACATGTATGTTAAAATAATTTTCAAATTAGAAAAATGATTTTCTGACAAAAGTAATGAGATGGTGTATTTAAAAAAATGACATGAATAAATATTACAAAAGGGAACAGTCGATTGTGCATTTACGTTACAAAACAAGATACGGTACGCGTATAACGTGGATATTTCATTAAAACTATAAGAAATATAAGATTAACAAACCTTAAGTGCTCATGCATTTAAATTTCATCTAATCTTATTACAAATTTAAAGCTTTGCTTTGAAACTCATACAAAATTGAAAATGTTTATGACTTATTCTTATCAATATTAAAAACATAACAGATGCTCGCTATAGCACTTCAAGAGTTATAGATACATTTCATGTAACAGATTTAAACATATATCTAACAGGCAGATGGTATCCATCAATTTTCCATATTTTTGTTAATTTCGACACAATCCCAATATTGATAAATGAGTTGTTGAAAGGCAATTCAGCAATCGATTGTAAAATGACGCTATTGTATTTACAGCTAAATAAAACGTTGTGCAGGCAATCGGCAAGTAAAGGAAACCAATGCATTCTGTTATATTTTTCATCGGATTTAATTCCTTTAACATGTATAAAACCGTTTGAAATGCGGTATTATTTGAATTGACAACATTTCATGATTTGAAAAGAGTAGCATTGCACTTTCACCCGCTTAACTGATTCGATAACAAGACCCCATCAATACACCATTTTAAAATCTGAGATAACATGGATACAAGTAATTACTGTTAAACATCTGATTATGATATAAAATTAACGTAGGCCTGAATAAAGCGTATTGGCTTTGTACAATACTTTATTCAATATCAACATTAAGTGTTTTTAAGTTATATAACAGATAAAGAAATCCGAGTTGTAAATAAACCACACACAACGCACCAAGGCTATAGCAATATAACATAGATCACGCTTTGAAAAGGTCTCATCAAACATCAAACACCTGTCCCTAAATGCAGAGATTTTAATTCGTCTATAAAATCGAATGTGAGGAAGAAAATATTACAACAGTGAAATTCATGTAGGATTTTGAATCGATGTTATCTTATCTTCGTGGTTTGTTAGCAGGATAATGAAAGAGAATTGCAGCTGTCTTCTTTACAAGCATTAAGAAGAATTTACTCATGAAAAGCGCAAATAGTTTATATCGATTCATCCCTTATTCCACTCACCATGCTCACTGTTCCATTTAAGAGGGGTTCTATCGATGGCGTCTTTCATGAAACACGATATCTGCATTTCGGGAAATGAAAGTTGATCTTTAAAAAAGGACTCTTCACTGGTGTTGAGTAACGAACATAGCAAACACCGGAGAAGCATGATGAGGATAAAAACAAAGTTTTTCCCCTTAAAATACATCCATTGAAACATCCACTCGCATTTACTCATCATTTCACCCTCAAATGGTGGATTGCGATTTTCAAGCTTTCATCTCACTTCTTGCCCTCGTAGCCATGATTTAGCCTCTTCCGGAAAATATCACCTTTCTTCATTCTGTTTCAGAAGGATGTGCGTTTCTTTTCTAGGTTGTGTTCCCTATACCTTTCACCTTTACTTGGTGGAGTTAACTGGACTATTCCCTCTTCCGCCTGATAACTTTTGTTTTTTTCTGGCTTCATTCTAACTTTATGTCAATAATGCAGCTTCGGAGTATGCCTACTCTAGTTTTGCGCAGGGGCCTTGGAACGATTTTTGAAGAGGGGGTGCCGGTTGGGGAAAAAACGTATTGACAATAAACCAAAAAAAAGAAATCGCTCCAAAATGAAGGTGACTTTGTTCAAATTTGATTTCCAGGTGGGGCTGCCTATGCATGGTGTATAATATACCCAACACCCTCATAAAAATCTCACCACCCCCAGCACCCCCGCTTCCTAGGGCATGGTTTTGCATTTACTAAATACCATCGAATTGATTTTGTTTTTATTCTCCCTTGATTTATCACTTAGATCTTCTTCAATGGATCATATTTGTAAAGCCCTATTTCAGAATTGGTCTTGCGACCGTTTGTAAATTTGCTGATCACACGACAGTCTGGGAAGCTATCAATTCCAGCTGACGTATAACCAAATCGATCGGGAGAGTTCGTTGCACAGTGAGTCGCAATTGCTCATACTTCAAAGTCGTAAATTCACATGCTAATGTTGCACGAACCTTCATTAGCGGTCTGAACACCAAGCGCAGCATAATGATCGTACTGTAAAGCAAAGCTTGGTCGAGGGAGAGAATGCGAGACCAAGTAATTAATCGCGCTATCGAGACTAATGAGACCAGGGCCCCGTCTTACAAAGAGTTACGATTGATCCAATCAATTGTAACTCTATAGAAAACCCTCAGTGTCATAATTTTTTTCTACAGGAAATTTGCACAATGTCTTTTGTAAACAATTAGAAGCACAGTGAATTTTCAAGAAAACAATGAATGTAGGAATTTACATCCTAGTTAGAAAATATTTTGAAAAAAACATGCATAATAGAAGTTGACATTGCTGGCAGTCCATAGTTGCGATTGATAGGATCAATCACAACTCTCTGTAAGACGGGGCCCAGATGTAACCCCGAAATGGAGGTTTTACTTTCTTCGCCATTTTTATTTTTCACCGGGAAAAAAATCTTCCTCCGCCGAAAGAACGACCAAATTACGATCAAGTCCCGATCAGCTTGGCCTCAATAAGATTGACTTTGTTATAATTTTCTAATGATGCCCATTCCATGATTGGGTATTCAACGTTCACGACCATTTGGTAATAAGACGGGAGGCGATAGGCTTCAATCACCGGAAGGCACATTTACACCCGAGGAAGCTCTCGCTACATCGTTGAAATTCAGGAAAAAATGCCTCGGGCGTAGCGCCAAATTTGCTGTTTTGGAAAAAAGTGTAATCGGCACGTGCATGCTACGTCCGCGCCACGTCTTTGCTAGGATCATGTTGCGTTGGTCGTGTTCCCACTGAGTTCGTTGTGCGCAAACACGCAGTCCGGGCGGCGTCAAACCAGTCCGCGTCCTCGCTCCGTTCGAGCAGATTGCGACTCGTTGCGCCTACGTATCCGTCATGTGAGACTATCAGTATTTTTGATCTTGCAGGTCAACGCATTTTTCATTCATACCCCAGAGGTCAAATAAGTAACATCCTAAACCTACCACTCTGACCAACAGTTGTTGCTACGTTCTTTCCGTGTCCACTGCGTCTATACTACGTCGATTCAGCTGTTGGTAGGTCCTAAGAAGGTCCTTACTGCGTCATTACTATGCACTGTTTAGACGGCCCACTAGCTAGGTGGACTTTGGACATGTTCAAAGTCCACATAGCGGAAATGGGTTTCTGCAAACTTTCTGGAGATCATGCAGACTATGCCACGTGAATAACAGTTCTCGCTACGCTCTCACTATACGCTGTAGCAGTTCCCACTGCGTCATGGCCATTTTTCTTTGACGTAGCGAGTACTGCGTGGACGGAAGCGTTGGTGAAACGCATGTATTAAGAACGTTGCGAGGATGCGTCGCGTTCGTTCGCATTGTTCACACGCAAATTTTGCACGAGCGAGACTGAATGATACTCGTAGATGTCATGCGAATATCAAAACATGTTCATTAATAATACGAAACGTTTCATCAAAATTTTCGTTTGAAATGTTGTCAGACCTGACAACTTTCGTTGATTTTGATTGGCTGAGAAGCACAGTTCTTATGTTTACTGTCGATTAAAACGGGACTAACGGGACTTTCATATATAACGGTCCCCTGACGTGCCAAAAGAACTTATAATTTAGTATATGCTTATGTCTGTGCTTGCGCGTGTACATTCTTTTCGTCATTGATCATTTTCAACTCTTTGAATTTAAGAAATTTGTATTGTTTATCTTTACTATCCTTATCTTTTCAACATCATATCAATGTATTTGTTCATGTTTTAATCTTCATCGGTGTCAATGATTTAAATACCATGACATGGTTACACACTAAAAAGTGAAAAATTAAATCAACAATAATAAGGTTGGAGGAGTGACTACCTGGGGGCATGAAGCTGAATCCAACAATTGTGTTGGGTCAAATCATCCTAAGTGACAAATGAAACATTTAGATGTTTCATTTTAGTTTTTACGTTTACAACCTTTTAATTGCCGATTTAGCATTTCAGTTTTAGAGTGTATCAAAAGATTTTGTATAATAAAAGAACAGGTTAAAAATAGTGACATTGCGGTCCACAGTATGATGATACAGCATCATAAAATACTACCACAATTTTGTCCATTATTTTATGAAAGCACCAATGTAAAAAAATAAATAGCGCTGCAAATTAATGATAGCAATATGTTGCTCATAAAGCAAATCAAATGTGCTTAAAGGAATATCATAGTTATCAAAGTCTGCAAAATATCAACAATATAAAATGCGAAATTGCATTGTGCGTTTGTTTTCTAATAAATGAAATGTTTTTAAACCTGTGGTCGTAATATTGAAACTAATCAAATACTGACCGTATTGCCCCAGTAATATTTTATGGAGGTAGTATAGAACTCATGCGGTATCCACTTTCATATTTGATAATTCCTTTATTATTGATATAATAAAGGAATTACGGCAAATATGCGAATATGTATAGAGAGTAAGGGGAAGGACAGTCAGAAAGAGAACGGGCAGACATTGACTCTAAACACGAATTTAATTGTTATTATATGTTATCATCGGGGATATAAAATATCTAATTATAGTTTTGCATTCTTCAATAAGAGAATGATTCGCGTTTCAGTATCTTGAAATGAACATTTTCAAACTCATTTGCGCAGGGATATGATTAATCACGTTCATAAATTGAATGGTTGTGAAATCTAAAATTCTCCTGAGAGGTATAATTCACATTTTCCTCAAAATAAAAAGACATTCTGATTCACCAAACCCATCATAAACTACCATTATCTGAAAGATATCGGATTATAACGTTAGCTCTAATCACCAATCTCGCCGCTGTTGAAAGTATTACGGCATTAGGGTAAACTGACAGGACACTATTGTATATTTATTTTGATATTTTTTAACAATCTCATATGATTGTGATCATTGTCGTTGCTAAATGGGCAAGTTATATCCATCGAACAGCATCATATTCCTCGAGGTAGCATATTAATGTCAGTCCATTTCCGAGATTAGATATTACATGGCATTGTTCCTTGGAACAGAGGTGCTAATATCACTTTGATTTAAAAATACTTTAATGACAGAAAAAGAAACACCTCGTATGTCTTAAAACTAAAACAGACTTCTGGGGCACAATCTGTCAACCAGGGGGCAATCTAGATGAGGAGAAAGAATTGTGACTAACAGTAATGTATCCTAGTTTCAGGCCTATTCATGAACATAATATGAATGTTAGCTGTCAGAACTAACGAAACATATTCGCAAATCAATCGTAACATTTCTTCAAAATAATCACCTCCCCTCGACAATACAGTTGAGCCCTGCAGTAAACATCACCCGATGAGGGAAAAAAACAGTCACAGATATTAATTCATGACACTATGACGATACTTTTGATTATCATAAGGAGTAACATGTAAAGTTGCGATCCTGTGATGTATCTTTTAACCACCCTGGAGTTAAATGTTTTAAGTACCCGGTGGGTATTTCAATTCATAAATTTGTTCGTCAGTTGCCATGATTTTATGCACGATTGGTAACTGGCTCTTTTGACTCATTTCGTTTCCCATTATCAGAGTTGTATTATATTTGTATGAGATGAAACTTCTTTTTAAACAAGCATTTAATTGCAAAATTGAATAGTTGTCAGATCATTATTAGGAATGTAGAATATTCAATCCAGTTTTCATGAAACATCAGGCATCCTGACCACTGAATGTTTTGCGTATCCTAAAGCACAAAAAGAAGTCACCAGTGTCACTAGCATAAAGTCGTTGACTAATTTGATTATGTATTCTGTAGGCTTTTAATTTCACATTTTATAAATGAATGTATCCCCCCCCCAAAAAAAAAAAAAAAAAAAAAAAAGATGAACACAGACAAACTTACGTTCTTGCTTATCCTCTAGAAGGGTAAATGAATACGGCATATTTTCATGTCCGAATTGTCTCATTCATTATGGTAACATATTTTAAGCTTTATAAGAGATTTTTATACTTAATCACTATGACCTCAATGATAGTTGCGCTCATGTTAATTGAAACGCGTGATAATTTAGAAAATGTGAATAAAGTGTACTCAGTCTAAAATACTTTTAAAATCGTGTAATGAATAAAAGAAAGTCAATGGGACAAGCCTGTTCACAAAATATATTTGTAAGGATATATCAAATTGAAAGAGGATTTGATAAGAGAATTAAATTGTTATACATGTCGTGTGAAAGTTTGACGATTTTCAATTTATGATGTGAGCACATTTAGTATGGTATAGTACTTTCGTATCAAATCATTTTCATTGATTATTGAGTTCTATATTAGTGTCTTTGTAGGTTAAACAGTTGAATTTCGTTTAGGTTCGTTGATTTTTTTTTCTAACGTTAAATCATTACTATCAATTACACACATGACTGTTAACATGCACTATGATACTGATATTTTTATGTTCAAATATTCTTCTGACATCAGACATGAAAACGATTGCCGAGTGAAAGCGATGATAATTTAATAATTACTGTCGCTCAACACGATGTCGCGAAGGAGTCTTAAGATTAATTTTGGGGAAGCCTTTCATCAATATTTTTGTCTGACAAGCTGTCGTATCTGACAACTTCCCTTCAAATTGATTGGTTGAGAAGCACTCTGGTAACAGATAAAACATCCGATAATTTCTGTCATGAAACTCTCCCCTGATTAACCCTTGCTTGGTACCTATATACGGGTATTAAAGCGCGTATACATGGTAATCATTGAAGCGGTATACTCCAGGCTAAACATGGTATGATTTGCACAGATGAAAGAAAAATCATAAAAAAATTACTGAAAACGTGATCAAAATCGGAAAAGGATTGACAAATTTAAGACATATTAAAGTTTTTGATTATTTCGCTGAAACAGTTCTATGCATGTCTTCATGAATATTCAATGAACAATTTGATGATGTCACACCCCCACTTGTTCTTTTGTATTTTATTATGTGAAAATACGTTTAGTCGAATTTAGTTCTCCAAGAATGAAATGTAAACAATTGATTTAATGCATTGGATATTCATTGCTGTAACTTATTTATCATAAGGTAGACATATTATACACACATGCATGAAAATATGATTTCATGTATTTTATAGCAAGGATCAAGTGGGGACGTGACATTATCAGCGCATCTATTGAATATTGAATATATTCATGACGACGTGCACATAAATGTTTTTCACAAAATAGAGCTAAACATTGAAAATCCAATAACTTCATTATTTTTTTTCTTCAGATTTTGATAAAATTCGGTGAATTTTACTGTATTTATTAAGATATATATATTTTTTCAGCCCAGAGTACCACTTTAAGTGATTATTTAGGCCAATGTTAGTGTGTTTATTGACTAAATAGTACACAGTGACAAATACCTTTAACTAAAATGGTTGGCATAGACGGTGCAATGCACTGTTCTTTCCAAATATAGAAGATCATGGACGTTGTGACTGCAAGGAATAGTTATCACAAAACAACAAAACGGGACTGGAGGAGTGAAGGACCATACAGCAAGCAATCATACACGTGATACTTTTACCAATTACAGACAAGATTGTCCTCCGCCTCCCTGATTTCTGATCCCCTAACATAACCGTAATAATACTCGTAAAGTGTCATTGTTTAACACCCTGTAATCAAGAGACAATAGCAGCAAAACGCAAATTTGCAGAAGTTGATAAAGTAATTTTAAATTAATCATCACCAGTGATGCAAATTTTGTCATTACATTTGAAGGAAAGTTATCTTTAATGAACTTAAATCATGCGTGAGGCTTATGTCTCTTATAAATAACGAAAATAAAGTGTAAGGAATTATAATACATTCACTCATTTCATCGTTTACATACAAGGTATTGGCGAAATGTCTAGCCGAAACTTGTTTTATTTGGTTTATTGTTAATGGTTTTTAGTTTTAGTATCATTTTCTATTTGCTTTCGTTTACCCTTTTAAATGTTTTTTTTTAATAAATTTTGTTTCTTATTTCAAAACATTCTGTCAGGGTGATGACCCTTCTATTTTTGTTTCTTCTATTCTCTACCTATTTCTGTCTACAGTTTTGGAATGAGTTGCAATATATCATAATTTTGATGGGTAGCTCTCTTATTATTTTAATTGTTGTTTTATATTAAAAATGTACTCAGATGCGTCAACATGCTCCTAAAAAGTTGCTATCATTGTCTGCAAAGATGACAAACTAGGCACAATAAAATATGCTGGGGAAAAGGTGAAATGTAAAGAAGATCATAATATGATTGTTTTGTCCCAAACGACGGACCCATTTACATACATTTTTGGTGAAACGGACTTCAGTGTAAACAATATATTAACGGCATTATCTTTAAAACTAACTTAGATGAACATGTTTGAGAGGTGTGACAGAAGTTTGGGGGAGGCTTCCGCTCGGAAGTCAAAGGATAAGCCTTTATCCTTACCGAATTGAAATATCAACTGAACAAAACAAAAATAGGAAGGTCCAAGACCACTGAATCCACATAAGTGAAATATCAATTGAATAATGAAAGAAGAGAAAACAAATCATATGACAATACTGTTATTAATTTAAAGACAGTATTGTTATATATACTTTTTAACGTGTATTTGAAGTACCCGAATATAATTCATTGGCGTGGAATCTCCTAAATTGCATTACACTATTTTCCCTCTTAAAATGCAATTTAGGAGATTCCACGCTTAAGTTTCCCATTGGGGTTAGGACTTTTTAAGACGATGTTAATTAAATACAAGCAAGTAATGAGGCATAGACAATGAATGAAATGAGTGGAAATCTAATGTGAAAGCTAATGATCGTTTCAAATCGATATAAATGGATTAACGCCTTAACATCTCTTTTATTGGATAAATTAAGTGCATGGAAAAAGCCAGAGGAATGTTATAATAGACTGATACGACTATATGCGTGGTCACAACAATATCGAGCGACGTATTTCACTATTCTCACACACGGTAGCCCACCGTCGGCATAACAACTACTTTGTGGAAATCGAAGAAGGGAATGGAAGAGAAGAGGGCTGGCAGGAAAGAGATTGCATCTGTTCTACAGGATAATTACATTCTTGATCCATATTCAAGGTTGGATATCATCAATAAACGGTCAACCGGCACAAATTATTTACCCAATTATTCTGTTAACCGCCTCCATTCGATTCCCAAATTATCCATGGGAAAATGTGATAAAGGACTCTGTGGGTTGGAATGGGAAAGAATGGAACTTGTCGTCGTAATTATGCTTTGGAACAGATAAGGTAGCAAAAGCAGATTACAAGGAGAGAAAAGTTCACCTTTCCATTTTTTTTTCTCACTTTTGATCTTGGTGAGAAGTGAAAACGACGGGGAAATGGCTTGTTTTTTCGGACTAACTCGCATGCTTAGTACATTCATATTTTCAGCTGCATGGACTGGCCTTGAAATGCGAACGAGAGTGTCGTTCTATTATCCTGGTTTCTTAAGACAGCAGGTCAAGCGGAATGATGCGCTCTTCCTTTCTCCAAGGAAAACAAAATGACAAAGATCTCACAAGTGGCTAACTGCTAGGTTAGGCTTCATCTCTCGTTTCACGCCATGCACATTACGTCTTTCAGTTTCCCCATTTCAGTTTCCCCATTCATACACTTACAGGAAAAACATTTTTTTTTATTATATCAATGGATTGATTTATCTCCCCCTCCCCTTTTTTTCTGCTCTTTCCTCCCCAACTTACTTCCATAAAGGCTATTAAATTAGGGAATGATAAATACCCTTAATGGGTTTCACGTAAATGCATCCAAAGTAAGGCTTACAACTATATAAATTAAGGCTATGAAGAAGAATACCGAAAGAAATGATTGTATTCTTGCGCTTAGTTCACATCTTAGGAAGATAAGGGGGAGGTTATAAAAACTAAGGCCACCAAATCAATGCCCAACAAAAATTGTTTCAAAGGAAGATGTGGTTTGTGGATGGAAAGAGTAGTTATAGAGCATGTACGTTATAGAAATCAAAAAGAAAGAGAAGAACATACTCCAAACGAACAGTCTGCTGATAGATGTTCAAAAGAGATGCAGGGGTAGAAAGAAGGGCTTAGTGGATGGTGGTGGTGATACAGATATATTACCGCCCCCAAAAACATATATACATGCACACGCCCACCCACCTATACATGAATACGTACATAAGGAGATTGTGGAGGGAGAGTGAGAGAGAGGTAGAACTGGAAAAAAACAGTGGAACAGTGAAAAAAAAATCATAAAAAATCCACTGCAAAACACCGGTGTCGATTTAACACCCGCCCGGCTATATCGGTCCACACCAGATAAGTATCGAAACACCAGTTAAGAATCAAACCGATATTGGTTTAACACTAATTGGTGTTGCTTAATTGTCAAATTGGTATTAGCCTAACGCCAAACTGGTGTTGTTTCAACACCTCTCTGGTGTGGACCGATATAGATATTACCAGGCTGGTGTTTTTGCAGTGTTTGCAGTATATACGGAATCTCATAGATAACTTTTAAGAAATTATTTTGAGGGCAATTAAAACCATATACTCGCGCACTCTTCATTTACAAATCTGGATTATATCTATTATACTGTAATATGACACAACATTTGTTAAGACGATAAATGAAACGTTATCAGGATGCTATTCAAATTGCAGTTTTATGTGCAGTGGTAGGTTACATGGGGAGCTTACAATGTGCTTGAATGCCTACTTGAAATTTGTTCATACTGTTCTATCCCGTGGGGCCATATTCAGATTCAAGCTGGAAACCCAAAACTATTAACACGTATTTACTTAAATCCCCACACTGCCTCATGGCAATTATCATTCAGTTATTAATTCAAGAGTAGACGTTTAGAGAGCAGCAGTACTAACTAGACAGCACCTCTTGATTGAGACTCGGTCGCGATATCTGTAATTTCCAAAAAGTTTGTGTTCAAAGTCAATTATACTGTAATGAGCTTTGGCCACACAAAGGACGAAGCGTGTGTTTGATATATTCTTTCATCATGCTCTGCTTCAGCGGTAGACAGTACATAAAATGTTGGGGCACATTGGGGGACAAGTCCTATTTAGGGAATAAAAACACACCTTGCCATACAACATTTAAAGAATCTACAAGCAAATGTGCAATATTAATGGGTCCTCCTTCACTATATCAAATATTAATGAATTGAAAATAGATCGCTGTTGAATTCGTGAGTATAAGAATAAGCTCTATAAAAGGATAAAGCTTTATCAAGTATATCAAATTCAAATTTCATGAGCTTTACACGTGAGGAATGTTGATCTGTTAACTTTTAAAATCTTTCAAATGGATCTCATTCTCGATGTAAAAAAGGTTCACAGAAAGAATTAGAAGTACGGTAAATTCAGATTGATTTGGGAGTTATTAAAAAAAAATATTTTGAATGGCGTGGACTGGTCCTCAATAGTAAATGTCGTGATTACATATCAATATAGATCGTTTTATATGATTTCTTTTACTCCTTAACTTCCTTAAAGTCAACATATAAATGTAATTTATATTTTATTTATTATAGTAATATTTAAAAAAAAGTGCTGATTACTGCATGTAAAAAGAGTGGAGGTATATAATTGTATATGCCAACCACGTAAGAGCGTCAGGTGCAATCATGTTTATTTTCTTAATACTAACACGTCGCATCATCACATTATCTTTTTATCAAAGAAAATAATCTCTCAATCGAGAATCGTGGGAGTGATCTACCCTCCCACAAAAAATATGTGTTCACGTGTAAGGCGTACTCTGTATAATGACAGGTGTTACGTCAGACATTATAGCATTTTAAACGGTAGAGAAATGATCATTAAGATCCATCTCAATGTTAAAAAAAAGTTAATTCGTTTTATTGTCATATTTTTTTCTTCTGCAAATCATCTTTTAGGATGTGAGAAGGAATAACTAGTATTTAGGTACCAGGCTAGCCCATCCAACCTCAAATTTGGTGGTAGCATGTACTTCCATAATTACCCCCCTTGGCGAACATCATTTGCATGATTTGAAATTGTCGTTTGGCGTTGTCATATGGAATGGTCAAAAGCTGAAGCTTGTAATGGTAATCAATTCATATTCACCGACAGTATCGAAAAAAAATCTTGTGAATGTATACGAATTAAGATATATATCGATATAAATATCACACATAAACAAATTATTGAAATCGGTCTCCACTTTTTTATGATATATTTTTCCATTTCTTTTGTCATGGAAACAGGGTAGGTTGTAAACGCCATCTCCATTTCAAAAGTGGTAAGATATGACGCCTTTTTATATACGCTTCTTATACGTTCATAATAATAGTTAACCATAGTCTGTTTCACTCTTTAAAAAATCAGTCAAATTGACTAGACCAGTAGTCAGCTGGGTGCAACTGATATGACAATCACTGATAGTCACATTTCTGACATAATATTCTCGTCATGTTCTAGTAAAATACGACCAGAAAATAGTCAAATATGACCACAATAACAGTTGCACCCAGCTGATCCTATTAACTAGTCATTTTTGACTGATTTGTTTTTAGAGTGCATCACAGACTATGGATAGATTGATAGATTTTTTATTGTAAAAGAAATAGATAATTGACTGCAAGAAAAACTGTTCGTGAATAAATCACCCGATTTACGAAACAAAATGACTAAAAGTCTTTATTCCAATGATAGTTTAAACAAAACCTGCAAACTGAATATTTCAATTGTAATATCGATAACTACTGAAATTAATGGAAAGTAAATTGAGGAAAAGAAAACGATTAAACAAGTTCTTTTGCACTTTTAACACTTTCTAAAAAACACAATAGAAAACTGAAAAAAGAGACGAGAAGCTTCAATAATTATCGCCAAATGAAAAGTTTATCATGTCTGTAATCACAAAATCTATGATTGACAAAAAATCATATGCCGGCGAAACATTTAATAATAAAGAATATAGTCCAGCAAAATCATAGAAAAAGCCTCTTAAGACGGTAAACCACACAAGCAAAATTGGTTCAAAATTCTAAAAAGGTATTTGTATGCACTCACCTATTGATTAAACAGTTTTGAGTGTAAACTTTTACTCTGAAAGGTTTACTGTAATTTTTTTTCAAGCAGACGATAGGGCTATGAACTAACATATTTCAAAGCAAATCCACCGAACGAGGGAAAACTGAAATATTTAGCACTGATTATTCAATTGCATTATCTTGAGGAAAATCGTCTAAGATTTTTGTATTCATATTTAAGAAAGTATGAATAATTATTACACACTAAAGACACTGAGCAAAATTTTACCCAATATTGGGCAGAGAGGGAACATGCATGTTTGCTGAGTATTTTTTACCCCATATTGGGCTATTTCAGCGCGACATTGCGTAAACTTTACAAAATATTTGGTATCTCTTTAACCTATACCAACATGCATGTTCCTATTTTACCCAATATTAGGTAAACCTTTTTTTTTTGTATGCAGTATAGTTAAAACCCTGATTTTAACTGTATCACGCAATCATTTCTCATTTGGTAATAGTAATCAATGGTTTAAACATCAATGAATAATGAATGAGTTTTTCTACGGTATTTTTCAAACGTATATGATGATGATGATGATTGGGGGTATCTCATGTACTTTATACTTGACTGCCATAATTTAGCACTTTCTGATGACAAAGCATTAATAGAAAACGGATTATGAAAGAAAAAATAATTGACGGAAAGATGTGGTTTTAATGGGGGTATGCATGTCTGAGGGTGGGTGTTGTTGTGTGTGACAGAGAGTATAATAATCCTCTTTACATGGAAGTATTGACAGTACAGGGTCAAGAGCAAAGTTTCTTAGTCAAAAATAATGAATCCCACCATCACGGGAAAATTAGAGAAATAACACCTTTCTTCGATTTGATGATCTAAAATAAATGAAAACCATTCGAATTAATATTTGGCATAATGTTCCTGAAAACGCAAAGGATGATTATTGTCAGAAAATGCATTAACAGTTATATAATTATCTTACCGAGATTTGGACGTAGGCAAGGCATCTTCTTTAAGTAAAATAGGAAGGGAAGGGAAATAAGAGATCGACGTCGGTGGCGTCGTCTTCGCCGTCGGTTTCGTCTGCTTCAGTTCTAGGTGTTCCCTCCTCTATTACAATCCACAATAATTCTAGGGGCTTTTTTTACCTCTCTTATACCGATCTTTTGTGTCACAAACACGCTGACTAAGTCCTGGATGATACTTCACTCTTATATACGGAAAGAGACAAATAAACAAATCCGCCCACAAACAAGCTATTTCTGGCTGTTGGTAGTGTTTCTTGGAAAAGAATTCATATTTTCACGGATCATTCACAACAACGCTCCATTCACTCAGAAAGCCCAAGTGGTTTGTGTGATACCATTGCCAAATCTAGTTTCTCTCCACAATACCAAAAATACGCGCCCTTTTCATCTAACGTCCCAATATTTCCCGCGCAATATTTTACAGCAACGTGCATGGAACAAGCGATTGCGAGCGAACGGTTGGTGCGCTCTTGATTATTTCGTTACATTGTTGTCGTTCTTGTTGTTTTGTTTCTATTTGGACAATAACGATAAGAATTGCCGGAAGCATCGGTGGAAAAGATGAAAGAATGAAAGTGGGAACACCACGCTTAAAAGTTAACGTGAATGTAATATAAAACAATAAAGAGACAAACACCCGGAAAATAAAGAACCAAAAATACAGAGAAACGCTAAATGTAAAATAGGGCGATTTTTAAAGAGAGGAAGAAAATGTTTTTCAGTGCAAATTTTATTTTATCCGATTATATTGGTGTCAAGTTATCATCTCCGATCAAAAAGTGTACAATAGCTATGATGTTCCGTTCAGCTGTCCTTTTTGTGAGTGTAGGCATGGGGGTGCGTATGTGTGTGGGGATGTGAGTGTGTATACCCTGTAAGTGATGTGAGGGTGTGCGGAGAGGTTGTGGATGTGTATGTTTGTGTCTGGGTAAACGAGAGTGTGTGTCTAGGTGTGTGAAAACTGCATGTGGTGCGTAACATGGTAATGCTGCAATTAAGTCAACCGAGTAGTTTATAGATTACGTCATTTGGAGAATTTAAAGATTTCTTCCCTGGAAACAAGATGATCAAATCCAAAATTTCTACATTTCGTTGACATTCCGATGTTCGTGTATAAAGTTGTGCTAGTAAAAATCACCAAAGACTATTATGACAATAATAATAAAACGCTGTTGACGATTCTTGTCATTGTATTCTTATCAGATATGAATATTTTCGTGTCACTACCATCCATCAATCACTTTAGACCGAACACTGTAAAAATGTGTTAAAAATTTTAAGGACGTTGTTTAAGCCCGTCCCTCTAACATCAATTGTTTAAAGTTTGAAACAAGTTTTTTTTTTTTTTTACAAGATGTTGAAAACGTTTAAACAATTAAAAAAAGTTTGAATTTCAGAAAATTTTATCATGGAATGACACCATGAAATAGACATGGCTTTGGCCAAGTTGATTTTTGCATTTGCTTAGAAACCTTATTGGTTATTGATTATGTAAACCAAAGATCGGGTCCAGTGTACCCGATGATTTATCATGTTTATAGGAATGTAAAGTGGACCCTACCTTTCGGAAATTTAGGGGGCCTTTTTGTCGAATGTTATTTTACGCGATTGCCAGACCGGACGAGATAGCCTGATGTGATGGAACAAGCCTTCTTTATACACCTTTAACCGGCAAAACATATTAATAAACTTCATCAAGTTATTGGGTATTGACAGGATTGGAAATGGATGTATATTTTTAAAGTTACAAACGTATAGTGACTTCAATTCAAGGTTTTGATTTTTCAGCACTTGAGTGCTAAAAACAGAAAGTGACGTGCTTAAAAATAAATAATAATAACGTTTTATTTACCCAGGGTAGACACTTCAATCATAAGACTGCTCTTCCAGCGGGCCCTTCATAACATAGTATGTTATTATTACCCTTCTCCAGTCTAAACATTCATTTACCAATAAATGTGCTGTTTTTCGCACCTCGAGTACTGAAAATTAGCACCCTCAAGTGCAGTTCTTATACGAGCTCCGAAAGCGATGAATTTAGCACTTCAAGTTTTACTAGGTCTGAAAAGGATAAAAATATAATGAAAATAGCTAACTGTTATCAGTGTTGTTGTTTGTATTAATGAAGCAGTTATTGATATTATCATCATTATAATCATCAAAACTATTAATGTCAACATTATGACTGCTATCATTCTTGTCATTATACTAAGTTTTTAGTTATTTAACAGTTTGTTAATATCTATGTAACATACGAGTAGACTTTATCATAGGGTGAAGTTATCGTATGAAGAGTATACGAATCAGAGAGCAAATCATTATTTTATCCCCCCCCCCCATTTTCACGTTTTTTTAGGTTCATTATATTTTCATTAATGAAAGTTTTCAAATCTGAAGTAATCTAATTTGTGAGGTTTTTATCACCAAACATTTGGCGTTCAATGAAAATTAGCACCCTCAAGTGCAGTTCTTATACGAGCTCCGAAAGCGATGAATTTAGCACTTCAAGTTTTACTAGGTCTGAAAAGGATAAAAATATAATGAAAATAGCTAACTGTTATCAGTGTTGTTGTTTGTATTAATGAAGCAGTTATTGATATTATCATCATTATAATCATCAAAACTATTAATGTCAACATTATGACTGCTATCATTCTTGTCATTATACTAAGTTTTTAGTTATTTAACAGTTTGTTAATATCTATGTAACATACGAGTAGACTTTATCATAGGGTGAAGTTATCGTATGAAGAGTATACGAATCAGAGAGCAAATCATTATTTTATCCCCCCCCCCCCATTTTCACGTTTTTTTAGGTTCATTATATTTTCATTAATGAAAGTTTTCAAATCTGAAGTAATCTAATTTGTGAGGTTTTTATCACCAAACATTTGGCGTTCAATGAAAGTGTTATTATGTTCGTAACCTTTTAAAATCTGGGCTGCTCACATACAAATCGACGTTTGGATCGCCATACAAATTTCGAATTAAAAAAAAATTCTTTGACCTTTTAAACACTGTAAAAATGCAAAAAGACACAGGGACGGGAAGCTCGGAACTTTCATTTAATATCAGAGAATGAGCATGATAGCCTCGAAGAAGTCAAATTATCGCGCTTTTTCTGAAAAAAAATCATAAAAACAATCAACTTTGAATTCGTAGTTCACTTTTGCCATTTGTGAAAACGCCACTTCATATATCTCTTAAAACCCTTCCTAATATCGCGATTATTCCAAAGGAGCCATGCTTTAACAGCAATACAAGGCTATTTTGTACTGTAAGACCTACGTGATGTTAGAATTAGCTTCCGTTTTAAAAATGATTAGGCCTACTAACCTATAAGAATGAAATTGATAATCGATTTACACCTCTTTCTCCCCGACCCCCTGACATTCCGTCCCATAGAAACTAAGCTGCTGTATACAATTAGACTGTCCTCGACGATCTGGTTTTAGAACCAAACGAAAGAGAGAGAGAAACGAGGGAAAGAGAAAAGGGTGAAAGGGGGAAGAGTGAAGGTGAAATATGATATTATTTTCTGAATATCATGTCAAAAGTCTATCAAAAATGGATACTTGCAATTAAACTGTCGAAATTTTGGTTCGCTCCCAACTTTTGATAAATTTTGCCCGATACACCACATCTATTCCCTTTAAAATTTTGGGCTCATTTCGCCACTGGGCATGATTCAAATCACGCTCAACATATTTAGTCGTTCGTGTGTATTTAAAAATGGTTTGCTCAATGATAGTGAAATAAAACACCCTGTTAATGACCAAGGAGAAATATCCTCTCCTTTGAGAGGACCCTATTTGTTAAGGAACAAAATGATGACACAAGCATTCCCACATTAGCAAATTATTCTTTACCCGAGGCGGCTACCGATTGATTTTATGCAACCGTTTACAGGGTGCTTCGAGCAAACCCAAGGTTTACCCCCTCGATAATTGCGGGTTGGGGAGAGCACCCGCATTTCCGCACCGGTCGAAACGTTGGTAAAAGTCTCATTTTATGTCAAAAGAATCTTATTTCAGTATTATGACACGAACAGAAAAAAATCGAAGGGTAGAATGGTGAAAGGGTTGTCATTTCCTTTCGACCTGAACAAAAGTCATAAACGTTTACTTATATGTCAATACATTAGCGTCACCCGTATGACATGTATTGATTCATTGCCTTCTTCCCTGCAGACGACAAAGTAAACACTTCGCAGTTTAATTTTACTGTTTCTGATTTACACGCTTAAAGTTGTAGATAAACCTTCGGGAAATAGCACGGGTTTTAGAATCATAACTAGATTTACGATTCAAGTCAATCAGGATTATTAGGACTTATGAACTCAAAGACCCAAAAACGAACATTGCATTTCGGAAGTGTTTGTATACATTTCTGAAAAACATGAATTGTCTATTTCCCCATGTTATACTATTGAATTATTTAATTGAGAGTAGATTTATGGTGGTAAAAATGACCTGGAGATGTGAAGAACACCCACTTGAGAGAATTCAAAGTCTCCATGCATCTTTATTAATGCTCTCCAGAAAACGTTGCAACACACGGTATATAATCAACGAATTTCACAATTAAATAAATAAGAAAGGAAACTTAAATGAAATTCAATTACGTTATCTTTCTTATTCACTTATATTGATATTTCAAATATCAGCATCACACTGTGCTTGACTTGAAATAAGGCGTTACACTTTTTCCTCTCTAAATTTATATTATTGTGTTATTTCTCTTACATTATAATATTCAGGAGTATATTGAGGCGACAGACTAAACCCCAGTCCACCTATGAAATTAGACTAACCAAGTAACAGATTTATAAAATCTAACCATTTTTGCAACTGTCATGTTAGTTTTTTTAACCGTGGATAATTCATATTTTGGGTGAAAGTGACAACCCCACATTAATGTGATAAACCATCAATCCCTATACAAAGCACTCTCCGTGCACTGACCGGAATGTATCTTTAAAGAGAAAATTGGCAAGAGATTACAGAGGGTTATTGATAGACACCTACACCACCGGAGCAACATGTAATTTCATTTGAGGAGAACTGGGATGAATGGACAAGAGTCAATTTTAATTTGTTTTACCGGCGATGTCAAAGACATTTACAATCGTGCTTACGTCACAATCTCCCAGATGACACATCCTTCTAACAAAATTATAGTTTAATATCACTTGGTTTCACTCAGGTGTCAAACCTGGTATCCAAACCATATTAAATGAAATTCCATACGTGTATTAAATAAACTGAAAAAAGCAGTCGATATCAGCAATGATGATTGTAATCAGATATCTACCAATACATTTACATCGATTATTTTATCTCCGTTAAAACAAGACATATTGCATCTCGGATCCTGCTATCATGTAAGACTCCGTGACAGCAATGACAAGGTCAACACTGGGCATTTGTATTTTAACTGGGTTCCAAAAGAAACGATCAAACTTTACAAGGGGTTTGCACAAATTTCACTAAGTCACAATTAACAATATTTTTACACAGACTAGCTTCAATAATATTTACTTAGCTCATGTCAATAATTAAGAGATTGTTTCAATCACATAGAGGCTATAGCCCCTTAAATCAATTGGTAGCAGAGTCCGAAGTCACAAAATGGCAAAAGAAAGACCAATGAAAATGAGATGGGATTAAACAAACTTCTCGGTTTATTACACATTGGCTCAATCACAAAGATGCTACAAGAAATTAACATCAAAATTTTAAATGACTTGAACAATCACACAGCCACACACACTCCCTGGGGATGTCCAGGTAAGCGGGGGATAATCTGAACAAGGTAAGTGTGTGTGTGTATCTCACTCAGCCACGCACGAAAAAACCCACCACAATGGTTCTGTATGGGCAAGATATCTATGTTGAATTGGTAATTATTCTTGCACGTTTTTGTATTAATCTTTTTTTGCAATAAATAAGATGCGTTGCTATCCCATATAATATTGCAATAGGTTAGATAAGGTAAGATCATTGTATTATATAAATAAGTGACAATATAAGGTGGCAATGTGAATTTATGTCTACTCATAACACCAACAGCACATGACATTTTGTATGATATTTCATTAATATCATCTTTCCACGTAAACAAAGATCTTAACACCGATGAATCTTAAAGAAGTTACCTTATCTCTTTTTTTTATTGATATGCAATTTAAAATGCAATCTTCATTAATTTTCCTGTTTTTTTTAAATGATATAATTTTTTCGATTATACGAATTATCTGTAATTAATTCTAAGAAACACCCCTTACACCGTAAAAATACAATTTTCTAATCAAAATACCGAGGTCAATACAATCAAATGCATTAGAAAGGTCCAAAGAGATGCCATTTAAAAAATTATTGCTTTCAAAAGATTGAGCAATTTTTTTAGAAAAAATTAATAAGTGCATGAAAGTACTAAAGCCTTGCCTAAAACCTATTGTCGACTATATAAGATGTCATTCTGATCAATAAAAGATTTTAAATTTGTATATTCTTTTTTTTTATATTTTGCTCAAATGGGATAAAACAAGTTAAAAGTAATCTGTTTCTTTTCTTAAAATAGGTATCGCCTTGGTAATTTTAATGAGTCCAGAAAAACACCCTTCTCAATGGCAAGATTGATGATATTGCACAAACGTTTAAAAATTGCATGTCCTGATTTTTTAAGAACTTTTGGATGAATGTTGTCATAGCCTGGACAATTATTTGGATCTAATTTCATCTATAATTGATTTAACGTCATTAGTAGCAACAGGTTTGATATACAGATGATCTATAATTTTATTTTAACCACTGTGAAATATTAATATTCATATCATTTTCAGTTTTTGTGCACGTATTTTTATTTCGGACAATTTGTCCAATATTTACAAAACAGTTGTTAAAAGCATTAGCAACATCGAGTCTGTCTGAAATAATTATCCCCATTGATTTCAACTTCCTGTATACTATTCTTCTCTAATTCTCTTTTGTCCAAGACGGTCTTTTACTATTTTTCAAGTTGCTTTCATATATCCATGGACCTAGTAGGTCCATGATATATCACACTTGGCGGTGGCCAACTTATATAGTAAGTGCGCTTTTCGCTTCTGATTTGCTGTTCATACAATTTATAAAACATTTGTATTTTTCATGCAGGTCTGGTGAAGGATTTTTTACAAACTTCTTCAAAATCCTATTTTTACGCTTTATCAATAATTTAGTATCTTTTTAAACCCATGGCTTAGATTCCCAAGAGTAATTCACTTTATTACGAACTGTAATCACAGGAAAACGTTCTTCATACAATTGTTTATAAAACGATATGAAGGTATCGCATATTTTATTTACATCTTGTATAGAGGTCAAGAATTCCCAATTAATTGAATCCAGTTTGGTACAAAATGAAGCAATATTCTTTTCACTTTGATTAAGTTTAGTGCAATTATGGGTGACATTGGTGGTACATTATCAAATTAAATGACCATGAAGGGTGTTAAGTGATTGCTGAGATCAGTTGTGATAATTCCAGATTTTACAGCAATATCAGAATTAATATAAAAAAAACATTATCCAAAGTTGTAGTAGATATGTTTATGCTGCGAGTTGGTTTGTATATCTGAGGAGCAAAGGAATAAGAAATGAAAATATAAAAAAAAAGTCAAACATAAAAGGATTGTTACTGTTATATATATCTACGTTAAAATCTCCCATGATAATGCATTCATTTTTCTCGTTTGAAATTGCATCGAGGTTTTGGACAACTCTCTAGAAAATCTTGAAAGTTACTATTTTGTGGACGGTACATAACACCGATTACACATCTTTTAAGTTCAGCACATATTTCAATGAAAATGTTTTCCAGAAACTCACTAAAAAACATCAAGATCTGGTTTCCTTTTAAATTTCATATTATCGTGGATAAGTACAATCCAACTCCATCACCTCGTTTGACCTGGAGACAGCTCACAACAAATTCAAAATAGGGTGTACCATATGGTCGTTGGTTCTTGTATGACATCAATCGTACTTAAAAATTCATCGAAGTTAGATTTCAGACTACGACAATTGAAATGATATACACCTGTACCTTAAAAAAGGACCGGTTGTAATGTTTTAAAACATCACTTTTAAATTCGTCTGGTGTGTAGTATTCATTTTCAATATGTATCTGCGGACAATAATTATCATGAGGAGTATAGTGATAATAATGACCATTGCCATCATTTAAGAAATCATTTTGAAATGTATTTTACACAATATACAATTTTCACAAGTAGAAGTTGGATGCCTGCGACATAAAAAAAATTTACATTCACGTGACATTACAAACGTAAAATATATAACGAGGGGTGTGTCAATAAATTGTAGCTAGACGTTGGTATTCGTATTCGTAGCTTTTCCCATCTTTCATCGTTCTAAGTTCACATTTCGAGTTTCTAAGTTCGCATTTAGAGTTTCTTTAGGTCATTGATTGAAACTCTTTTCCTTAAGCCCCAGTCACATATAGACACGGATCATCACGGATCAACACGGCAATGCCGGCATGATCCGGGGAGGTCCGGGATCGTTTTGCCCCGGATTGAGCGTTGATGACTGTAAACACGGCAGCTACACGGCATCTTCACCCGGATCTACACGGACCATGCCGGCAGAGCACGTCATCAACACGGACCAACACGTCAGCAACACGGACCAACACGTCAGCTACACGGACCAACACGTCAGCAACACGGACCAACACGTCAGCTACAAGGACCAACACGGACCAACACGTCAGCAACACGGACCTACACGTCACCAACACGGACCAACACGTCAGCTACACGGACCAACACGTCAGCTACACGGACCAACACGTCAGCTACACGGACCAATACGTCAGCTCAAGGACCAACACGGCAGCTATATGGACCAGCACGGCAAATGAAAATCTGGTCATAATAATGAGCTGATATTCTTTTTTCTCTCATCCTTGTCGCAACATTATATTATGTTGTTTTTAAAAAAGATATCAAAACTTAAAAATCCATTAACCAGTAGAAACACAGTTTTTTTTTATACAACACAGTTTACTGTTTTAACAGCAGTTGTTAAGTACTTTAAATCTTGAACGACAAATTTAATTTCGATTTGATATCACTTTATTGAAATCACAATAAAGGAAAGCAATTTACAAAGTCAATAGAAAACATAATACAAACTAAGATAGGCCCAGGTCATGACGCATAACTGTCGATGTAGGGCAGTAGTATAAAACTTAATGTACAATTTTGATGTAACAGATACATAACATTTATTTTAAGAAAATGAAATTTGAAATGATAATAACAGATAAAGTTGGGGTAAATATTAAAAAAGAGAAAAAGAATTATTCATACATGCACTAAGTTTACAAATATTAGGTTGGGGCCAATCTCCAAAGCGTAAGAAAATATCATGAATCGTTTAATCATAAATAAATTAAGCATGTTTGTGTCAACTGTTTAACAACTTCTGAAAATTTCATAAAGTAAATAGCGTTGTAAAGATTTGATGGGAAAAAAGAACACGGACTGCCAAGGATACTCCAGGCAGCCACACGGACCTACACGGCAGCTACACGGACCTACACGGCAGCTACACGGACCTACACGGCAGCCACACGGACCTACACGGACCATCCCGGATGGCTTTGCCAACCCGGCAGTCCACGGATGACGCCGGATGTTTTTGACAGTCAAAAACTGCCGTGTTGGCCTCCCGGACGTTCAAGGACCAACACGGACCACCCCGGACGTCCAAGGATGCCCAAGGCGCCAACACGGATCTCTCCCCGGACCACCCCGGATCAGATCCGGGATGGTCCGGGGTGGTCCGGGGTCTATATGTGACTGGGGCTTTGCAGTTGATCCATTGGACGGCTTCATCAGTATAATGACTTTGCCGTTAGTTGACCAGGCAGCGACTAATTTGTCCTTTGCTTTCACTTCATCTTTTGTTTTGTTCAACATGTTGCGGTTCGCCAGTGTCAAATCCTTTTCTATTCCAATGTGAGTTCCGTTTAGTTTCTTCCGGCTTTTCCGAATGACCTCTCTTGTCCGATATGTACTGAATTTCACGATGATATAGGTCTCGGAGATGGTGTTTTCCCTTCAGAACTTCGTACATTACTTGGAGCTCCAATTCGGTGTGACCTGTCATAGTCCAGGATAGAAGAGGCATAACCTTGTTTTTTATATATACAATATTTTTTTATGGTTTCTTGTCATTTCGAGGGTGCTGATTACGAATCTGGATGATGCTACTCGTGTAACCTTGAGCATTTTCCGCAAATTGGCAAAATCCAATATGGCCGCCAAAATATGCAAATTACCCATGAAAATCATAAAATTGTCCGCACATTGGCTATGAAATGCATGAAATTGTATGGCAGGATTAAAATACTCTCTGAAAAAATAATTTTTGACAAAATATTTATTTTCCTGATATTCAAAATGTCCGCCATAGGCCCTTGTATACTGTATTATGTACAATATGAATAGGGAAAACTAATTTTCACAAAAATGAGCACTAAACTGTAAAAAATCGCGATGTATGAACGAATTAATATATGCAAATCATCATTACTAACGAGATATATCATTTATTATGTCATATATGGGAACATTGCTGTATTTTGATAACTAAAATAGCCGCCACTGGCCCAAACAGTATTGCGTACAACGGCAAAGGGGGCCCAAAAAATCACAAGAGTGATCACTTAAATGCATATTATTAAGATTAAACGAGTGGAATACTGACTAAAGACATAATGGTTAATAAAATATGTTATTAATATGCCATATATGTGATGAATGTTGTATTTTTATATAAAAAATGGCTGTCAAAGGCCTTAAAAGTATTATGCACAATGAGAAAGAGGAGCAAAGAAATCACAAGAGTGAGCACTAAAATGCATATACACGTGATGAATTAATGGGATACTGTCTAAAAACGTATTTTCTAACGAAATATATCATTCAGGTTTCAAGTTTGTGTTAAATACTGTATTTTGACTTTCAAAATGGCCGCCATAGACATTAACTGTATTATGTACAATGCAAAGTGGGAAACCAATATTCACAGGAGTGAGCACCATAAATGCACGTAATAGTGATCTATGAGTAAAATATTATCTGAAAGCATAAGTTCTATTAAGATATATCATTTATTCTGCCAGTTAGGTGATAAATACTGTTATTTTAAAGTCAAAATGGCCGCTACAAGCCCTTACGGTATTATGCACAATGTGAATTGGAACAAATCATTTCAACAGAATTTGGCTTTGCTGGGCCAAATGGTGATGTATGAGTGAAATATTGTCTGAAAACATGATTTATAACAAAATATATCATATCTTATGTAATTTAGGTGTTAATAACTGTATTTCAACGTTCAAAATGGCTGCCATATGCCTTTTTTGTGAGCATTATTTGTCTCCACTCAAATTGTATATTATACGATAAGGGCCTATGGTGGCCATTTTCAATTTAAAAATGCAGCATTTATCAGCTTAATTACACAACATTATGATATATCTCGTTAGAAACCATGGTTTTAGACAATATTTAATAATAATAATAATAATAATAGCGGTATATTTACCCAGGGTAGCCGCTTCAGTTCCGAAAACTGTTCTCCCAGCGGGCCCTGCTATTATTACCCTTACATCACAATTTCACACTTACATCACAATTCACAATTATATGCAATATTTAGAGTCAAGCAAAGCCAAATTCTGTCAAAATTATATGTCCCATGTTACAATGTACACAATACTTTTAGGACCTATGGCAGCCATTTTGGATTACAAAGTACATCATTTATTACCTCCACGACCAATATAATGATGTATTTAGTTATAAATCATGTTTAAGACAATATTTTTACTCGTACATCACAGTTATATGCATTTTATGATTCTCACTCTTGTGAAAAATAGTTTCCCTGTTCGCATGTTACATAATTTATTTAGGGCTTGAAGAGGTTAATTTGAATGTCAAAATACAGTATTTATCACCTATATGGCAGAAGAAATGCTATAATTTATTTTAAAAGGTATGTTTTCAAATAACATTTTACTCATACAACAGGATTATATGGATGTCATAGTCAAGCAAATCCAAATTCTTACAAAATTATATGTCCCCATTCACATTGTAGATAATACTGTTAGGGCCTATAGGGGCCATTTTGAATTTCATAATACAGCATTTATCTCATGCATGACAAAAGAAAGGAGGCGCGATAGCTCAGTCGGTAGAGCGGGGGATTCGTATTCCGGTGACCCGGGTACGATTCCCACTTGGTGCGCTAGTGCCCTTTGGTAAGGCATTAATCCTCAGTACCAGGTCCTTCGGAGAGGACCTTAAGCCGTCGGTCCTCTGGTTGCTTGCTTACAAGCATTCATGCTTTCTTAGTAATCAGGTAAAAAACAAATCACCACCACCACCAAAAGATATGATATGTCTTGCTATAAAACATGTTGTCAGACAATATTTTACTCCTAGATCACAGTTACATGCATTTTATGTTTCTTACTCGTGTGAAAATTAGTTTCTCCATTCGCATTGTACATGATAAATATAGGGCCTATGGCGGCCATTTTGAATTTCAAAATACAGCATTCATCACATAAATGGCATATTAACAATTATGTTTTTAGTCAGTATCCACTCGTTTATCTTAATATTATGCATTTTAGTGCTCACTCTTGTCATTTTTTTTTGGCCCCGGCCATTGCCATTGTACATTATACTCTTTGGGCCAGTAGCGGCTATTTTAGACATCAAAATACAGCAATGTTCCCATATATGACATAACAAATGATATATCTCGTTAGTAATGATGATTTGCATATATTAATTCGTTCATACATCGCGATTTTTTGCAGTTTATTGCTCATATTTGTGAAAATTAGTTTTCCCTATTCATATTGTACATAATAGAGTATACAAGGGCCTATGGCGGACATTTTGAATATCAGGAAAATAAATAATTTGTCAAAAATTATTTTTTCAGAGAGTATTTCACTCCTGCAACACAATTTCATGCATTTCATAGCCAATGTGCGGACAATTTTATGATTTTCATGGGTAATTTGCATATTTTGGCGGCCATATTGGATTTTGCCAATTTGCGGAAAATGCTCAAGGTTACACGAGTGGCATCATCCAGATTCGTAATCAGCACCCTCGATTGGACAAGAAACCATAACAAAATATTGTATATATAAAAAAAACAAGGTTTGGTCAATTTTCTATGGGGCCTATCCTGGACTATTTTCGATTTCTTTTGTGCTAGGTCTATTACCTCTTGGTCGGTATCCTCATCCATGCCGTGTTGCTTCTCAGTGATATAATTCAACCGCAAGCAGTTTTGACGAGAGTACTGCTATACGTCGTTCATTTCTCGTTTGAGCTTTCCAGTGTCTTCTGAATCACGCTCATGTTGTCTTTGCAACGACTCAAAGATAGCTGTCTTTTCTTCCACTTTATTTTCCATCTCCAGGACTTTCCCTTCTGCTTCTTCCGGTCGAGTTTGGAGCTTCATCATTTTATTTTCATTGGACACTCCTAGTCTCTTACTTCTTCATTTATCTGTACAAAAATCGCTCTCTATACGTAGCAGCACTATTTTCCTTTCCCTTTTGAATTCCCAGCCATAGCTTATAATGGAGAAGCGTATATATAAATCAGGGTACTAATGGATAATTCGTTTTTCATTCCCGATCATCGCAGAGCAAAAACGGAAATCAACCTCATGGTTCGGTCTTTGAAAACACAAAAACGAAATCACATAGAGAAAAACCTGTTGTGATTTCGTTTTTGGAGATCAAAAAAACAGAAGAATGAAATCAGAAATACTTTTGGGCTCTCTCTGATACCTCATTCTATACTTGTGTTTGTTATATATCAAAAACAAAATCAGAACACGCTTTCTACCCCGTGATTCTGTTTGGAAAAACGCAGACAGCGAAAACGAAATCGGGTACTCGCTTTCCACTTCCTGCTCTGTGAAGGTCCGAAAACGCTGGAAAAAGCCATGTTAACGTGAATTTTTGTTGCACGTGGTCGTATCATGCATGCACTGTACTGCGTGCACGTGTGTATGACGTATTTCGATATGGCCGTTGGCTGTGCGAAAGACAAAATCACAGAGCAGGAAGTGGAAAGCGAGTACCCGATTTCGTTTTCGCTGTCTGCGTTTTTCCAAACAGAATCACGGGGTAGAAAGCGTGTTCTGATTTTGTTTTTGATATATAACAAACACAAGTATAGAATGAGTTATCAGAAAGAGCCCAAAAGTATTTCTGATTTCATTCTTCTGTTTTTGATCTCCAAAAACGAAATCACAACAGGTTTTTCTCGTTGTGATTTCGTTTTTGTGTTTTCAGAGACCAAACCATGAGGTTGATTTCCGTTTTTGCTCTGCGATGATCGGGAATGAAAAACTAATTATCCATTAGTACCCTGATTATATATACTACATGCAGTAACATACTTCAGTATATCCATGGACCTCCATAGTATATCCACTTCAATGTCTTACTTTCTCTGATAGGGTACATAACAGTATTAAAGCTGGGGATTATCCGTGTTCACAATGAGGGTGAACTGAATTCATAGAATAGCTATGATACGGATTATCTCCACAGACCAATAATAATAATAATAATGATAATAATTACAACACAAACGAGACGGAGAAGAAGAAGAAGAAGAAAGGAAAGTGATAACTTATATTATTATAATAGTTTGCATAAAAAACAGTATACAGTGCGTCCCCCAAAAACTATACACTTTTGAAATGGCTGCCAAATATAAAATATATCACTTTGTGGGGAAAGACTTATATGAAAAGCCATTAACGTCAACTTTCAAAATTACACCAAAAAGTTGGAAAACTATTCATGCTTGAGCGAGCACTTCCCGCTGAAACAAAGGGTATGAAAATTAGGCTGGGCCGGAATTAGCCTTCCAATTTCTTTCAGGTTTTTCTTTTTGTTTGGAATCTGAAAATTTAGGGGTTTTGTGATGAATTAATGATCAATTGTGATCAGTTTGTTGTTTGAGAAAATTTTCAAGAGTTATTAAATTGAAATTTAATGCATGAGTGAACAGGTATTGTAATTTCAGTGCAGAATATTCATCTTGTGGACGTCAGCAGTGTGTTCGTGAGAGTCAGAGTAATGTGATGGTACCCGTTACAAGCAAGAGGGTGAGATATGGTAAGACTTGATTAAAAGGGAATTCCTCTTCTTTGTGTCCTTTTACAAATTAAAAGTCATATGTACCCCCTCCACCTCCATTTCCCCGGCGCCCCCCTCTCTATCTCTCTCTCTCACTTCCTGGATTGAAGCCTATTCAAAACTTAACTGCCAAGTGACCGGTGGCTGATGGTCAGTTTTTTCTTTTATGAAATGATTACCAAGAAATAGACTGATTATGAATATTTATAAAATAATGTATTGAAAAGAAAAATGAATGTTTGATTGATCACATTGCACATTGAATGAGTTGATTTATTGATAAATTGTTGAGTAAATGTTTGATAGGAAAAAGTTAATGCCCCAATTCAGAATTTATCATTAAACCAACATTCTGCTCTGGACTTAATGCTCTGGGCATGACAATATCAATCAGTCATTCAACAGGAGGGGAGGGCGGGAGAGAGGGAGGGGGGGTAAATGTTCTGTTGACCCTTATTCCATCAACCTACTTCTCCCACTTAAATCCTATCTCACCCCCTATTCTCCCGACTCCCATGAACACATTGCTGAGATCCACATGATAAAGTTGAAATGCTGCCCCCAAAAAAGTGTAATTTGTGTTCACCCATGCATTAAGGTACAATTTAATTCATGAAATTTGCTTAAAGTGATTGGTTAACATTGCTTTGACTTTAAAAAAATCTGAGCTAGAAGGCCACACTTGTCACCTGTGTCTGTGATATGTTACAAAAATGAAGCCCAGAAAAAAATCGCGTTCGAAAATAATTATTTAGTGCTTCAAAAATTGAAATATAAAGTGACCGGAAACACCATCTTAATTTCATCATCCCATACACTTATGTGTACTATTTAGGCGTCTATAAGACGCCTATTTACAAAATTGGGGTTTGCCTTGTAGTTTTAGCTTTTCATTCTCAATGATGGCTGTTTTCAGGGTTTATTAGTTCTAATACATGCACTTGTACACATGTTTCATCTTGGTTTTAGAATTTTTTAAATCGGCTGCTCACAAAGTTAAACAATACCTTTAAACAATCAAAACTGGTCACGGTTGATCATTAATTTATCACAACACCCTTAACTTTGCAAGTTTCAAAGGATTTGCCTATCAAAAACTGACAGAAATTGGAAGGCTAATTCCGGCCCAGCCTAATTTTCATACCCTTTGTTTCAGTGGGCAGTGCTCGCACAAGCATTGATAGTTTTCAAACTTTTTGGTGTCATTTGAAAGTTGACTTTATTCGCTTCCATATATGTAAGTGTTTTTCCCAAAAGTGATACATTTTTTATTTGGCAGCCATTTCAAAAGTGTATAGTTTTTTTAGGGACGCACTGTACATGCAGAAAAAACAGGATCATTATTTTTTCAATTTAACAAAGAAAAGACTTATACAGAAACTTGGTAAAGCGCTGATATTATTCGACATTTTTAAGTATTAAAGTAAACTATTGATTGTGTTTTTTAATTTTTTCATCTTATTATTATTATTATCTTCCATCACTATTTTCACTACATTGCTTCATCATAAATAACTGATCTGAAAGGCTACATAATTTTTTTTTTTTTTCAATTTGTTATTTGAATTTTAATTCTTTCACGTTAAAAGACTGATCTGTAATATTACTTCTACGTAAATTTTACGTAATTTTACACGACTGGTGTAGGAGAATATATTTCTCAATAACATTTCGTGACGAGCGGGGTAGGGGAGAGGATGGAGGGGGGGGGGATTTTCTTGAAGGGTTGCGTTAACGCACCAAACCGCAACGCAATACTTGATAATGACGACGACGATGGTAATTCATCGGTCAGATTTTTCGGCACTTGAATCAATGGCTCTTGACTCCCCATTTTTTAAACAGATCAACAATTTGTATTTCCAAGGTTGATTCTCGAAAAATGGTGCACTGTTCCAGTGCTTTTCATTTTTTTTCTTCAATATTTACACATTGATTTATTCTGGAACATGTTAGTTCAAAACATAAGGCCTTAATTCCTTCATTTACTTATTAATTGCAATCTCCGGAATTTCTCAATACACCACACCTGTCCAATCCCCTTTCCCTCTTTCTCTATCCACATCTTTCTCTTGAATATTTTATTTTTATCTGATAATTTCAGGTTTACCCTTTTTGCTGTTTTTTATTTTATTTTACCATCAAAATACTGTGCGAGTATTCTAAATGGAAATGTTGATTATTATGACAGCTTCCTTTCTACAAGATTTCTTTTATAAATCCATAATTAATGCATAGAATAAAATGAGTCAGGCGGAGTAAAGAAAAATATTTTTCACATGATAAATAAAATATCTCTGAATGTTTTGGAAAGTATAATAATAATAATAATATAGAGTATTTATAAAGCGCCAAATCCACATTGATTATGTGCTCAAGGCGCTGAAATATACTTGGTATATTATCATTACACCGGCTGTAGCTGAGCGGCCATATAGGCGCTAAAGCATTCAAGGAATAAATCCTACCGGGTACCAATTTACCTCACCTGGGTCGAGTGCAGCACAATGTGGATAAATTTCTTGCCGAAGGAAATTACGCCATGGCTGGGATTCGAACCCACGACCCTCTGTTTCAAAGTCCGAAGACTAATCCACTGGGCCACAACGCTCCACGTATGCAAACGGAAGCGGGATTAATTATCCTGACAGGTACTGCTAATGTCATTTGTACAAAAGAAAATATGTAGGTATACAAAGGGTTGCGATTGATCCGATCGATCACAACTATGGGCGGCCAGCAATATCTCTTATGCATGTTTGTTCAAAATATTTTCTAGCAATGATGTATATTCATGCATTCATTGTTTTCTTGAAATTTCACTGTGCTTCTCTTTGTTTACAAAGGATATTGTGCGAATTTCCTACAGAAAAAATGACACTGATGGATTTCATAGAGTTACAATTGATTGGATCAATCGTAACTCTTTGTAAGATGGGGCTCCGGTATGCTATGCACAATGTGTAATGAATACAACTTGAAGTAAGATAGTGACCCCATATTCTAATTCTGTCGTTACCGTTGTTTACACTCAAATTTGAAGGGAGCAGGGGGTCAGACTGTCTCTTGAGTCTTGACCTTTGACCTTTTTAATTTTTCATTTTTTTTGTGGGGGTGGATCTCAGTTTTTTTTTTCATTTTTTATAAATAGCTGTTGCCATACCTTTGTCATTTATTCCCTTTCAGAAAATATTTGTTAAATGTTTAAAAAATCTATCACAAAATTACATATTTAGTTTAAAAAGGCCACTTTCTGTCGCTCGCGGGCGACGTTTATGAAATTGTACCACATATGCATTTTATGCAACTTCAAAAGCTTTTACTTTACGCCGCGGTCTTAAATACAGTTCTCGTGGGTATTTTAGTCAATATTAGAATTGTATTTTGATGAAGATCGTGTGCTTAAAACGAAATAATTTTTCAAAAGTACAGTGTTTTATCAGATTGCTTATGAAAAGAAATTGGAAACAGATAGCTCAGATAGTGCGGGGGACTCTTATTCCGACGACCCGGGGTCGATTCCCACTTGTTGCGCTATAGTGCCCTTTGGTAAGACACTAATCCTCATTACCAGGTCAATCGGGGAGGACATTAAGCCTTTGGTCGTCTGGTTGCCTGCTTACAACCATTCATTCTTTCTTAGCAATCAAGTAAAAAAATAATCATCACCATCACCATTTTGAGATTTTACTTGTATGGCATTCTTACAAAAGATGTCTTGTCCACGCGACACGCCTTTTATGTTTTCCCTCTGGTCGGTGTTTTGTTCAAAATGAAGCACCAAAGTGGGTCTTGTGCGCCACTCATAACTTATAACATGCAAAATAATCTTGAATACAGCTTCGTATCAAGGATCGCTGTGATTAAGAATGACAAAGAAATATCATGAATTTCCAGTGATATTAACGAGTTTTGTAATCCTTGCCCCTAAAATAGTACATTAAAATCATTAGAGCTACTAATGATATAGAGAACATGGAGAATGGCTGCAATTAACCTTTACTTTATTTATTTCCCTAAAGAAAAAAAATTATAGTGCACACGTATTTTTTCTAGGTCAAATGACTCATTAAATTGTCTACAGTTAATCCCCCTGTAAAATAAGTGAGAGTCAAATGATACACTAAATCGAGTCAAGTGGCATACATAAGTGAGTCAAATGACGCATTGAACAGTCATTGTGTGTCCTAACACACACGTATGTGTGACACATGCACTTACAAATATCACAATGACACACCTAAGTGCATCACAAACTATAATGTGTCATGGGACACATAAATACAAATTGAATATGTAATTTGACTAATTTGTTTGCATTTTTCACTCTTATGAACCTCATGTGAGACAAATTATAACTCACATAAGTGTGTCACTTGACCTGTAAAAAAAAATCTGTGTGTATATTTGAATACAGAATTGTGGATTTAGAATCATGCTGATCAATAAGTATCCGATCATAGAATGTTGAGAATAGAAAATGGCATCTTTAAATAACAAAGGAAGACATTTGATTGTAAGTTTAATCTGTTCAGAGTTTGCTGATGATAAGGAATGTCTGAGTGAAAGCAACTGATGTGGGATTTCATAATTGAATCATAATATTGATGAAGTTTTTGTTGTTGATCAGAATGTCTTTAGAATATCCATCTATATTCACTGAAATATAAAAAAAAGTTGACTTTGATAAAAGTGATGCTCATGCAACGTTATGTTCATTCTAGAAATCTTTCCATACACTGACATAATGTGATTCTACGTTACATAGAAACAATTATGGAATTTAAAAAGCAATCGCAAGTGAATATACAGAGATAACTAAAGTTATATTTGATATTTTTTCTCACAGGGTAATATGATAACCTTAATTGAGATTCGGAATAATTGATGTTTGCCCCCCCCCCATATTTTCATTGGAGGCGATCGCCCACCCCCCCCCCCCCGATCGACGCCTATGATACTGTCACACCGTCCAGACTAATCTAAAACTTACTCAAAATTGTCAAAAGTTGGAAGGTCGATGACTGATCGACAAGGAGACCGTTATGAGACCGACTGACCGAGCCACTCGCTAAACAAGTCATTCCAACTCATTTTTTTGGGTTTGCATTTATCCCGAATTCCAAGTACAAAAGACCCTTTTGTATTTCCACTACGTAGAAATTATCTTTCTTTCTGATTCCAGAGATTATTAGTTTTGCTATTACTATTATTATTGTTGTTAAATTTCGTGTTTTTTTTACATTGATATCTTGTATTTCGTTGCTTTGTTCAAGCTAGAAAATTCTAAAATTCGTATTTAAGAAGCTTTGAAATTATGCGTGTCATTAATTATTGCATATAATTACATATAAATTTATTCCCTTAACATTATTATTATCATTATTATAGTAGTTGTATTAGTGCAGTTTCCTTTGCTATTGTTGTGGCTGATGCTGAAAATGATATTGTTGGATATAATAGATTCTGTATCTCATTTAGCAATAATGACCACAGATTTTTTTTTACAATTTGTAAAAAATATTATTGATATAAAGAATCGTAAGGCTAATAACATCATACATCAACAACGATATATTGTATCTCTTCGGAAACATACTCTGATTCACTTTTATTTTTTCAGGGAGATATTCTAAAAGTCTTCACAAGGAATGACGCCAAAAATCATGGCGCCATCCTCCTGGATCATGTGACATCAGCATGATCAGTCACCAATTCTTGTGTCATTTATGAAAACCTGTGAACGGACGGCTAGAAAGAGAAGTCTTGATTGGCAGCTGCTTTTCAATACCCACATTACTCAAACGTAGGAGTCTACTCCCCCTCTCCCTCGCTCTCTCTCTCTCTCTCTCTCTCTTACACCTGCACACAACATTTGCACAACATCTACCATTTCCGGTTGTACAAATATACCAGAAATTCAGAGCTGAGTAAAAAAAAATGCGACGGTCGGTATCCTTAAGGGGAGAGGTGAAGGGCTTTTTAACCACCTAAGTACACCCACCCCCTTACACCTACGTTGATTAATATTTGCATATCATTGTTTTGTTTTACCCACACTATTACATTTTAAGGAACCCCGTGTGACAGTGCGTGCGTGTTGGTGGTCATTTTTAAATGAACACATTAATTAACTGGATGTTTGTAAAGGAATGTGCGACGTACTGGTTGATTTTCAATTTTCCCTTATTAGTTTTTCTCATATTCAATATCCTTTGTTTAATAGAATTGCGGAATTACCATTTCCTCCAATAAATTCACGCACTAGTAGTAGTAGCTAGGGAATTCTGTGATTTCTGATCATCACGCGCACCAACTGCTTGGCGAGCTAACCGTTTGAAACCGAACATTAATTTTGATAGAGGTGTTGATTACGTTTAAACACGCTGATCACGTTAAAACAACTTTAAATCATGATGGATATAACATACTTATCGGTATAACATACTAACAAAACACTGCAGGATCAAGCATGTCATCAGTCATTAATAGAAAGTTTGTTTTTTCAGGAAGACTTTTCTGAGACCGAGTGTTGGGTTTTATATACATAAGTTTGGTTACTCTTTAAAATGCAAAAAAGCCAATCTAGTCCCTAATAACACTCCTCTCAGAGTGATAGTATGGACCAATCTATTTGGAGTGAAATGTATATCATTATAGAGTAAATTATAGCTTCTTCTGAAGTGAACTGTGCATCTATTTAGACACTTTCACTCCAAAAAGAGGTAAATCCACTCTAGAAAGATGCAAACCTCACTCGAAATGAGTGAGTTTGTCTCACTCTGAGAAAAATGACGAGAGGCCAGATTAGCTCTTTTGAATTTCAGAGTAATCTTACTCTCTTATCATAACTTGTATGAGGTATTCCCGCAGTCACACTTAAAGATAAGCGTATAGGCGGCGGAAGCGGGGGGGGGGACGGGGGGACCTGTCCCCCCTAAATTTGAGGTGGGGGACGATCCCACCTAATTTTTTTTTGATAACTTTTTTTTTCTTTCTTTTTTTTGTTTGTCAAAAAATTGTGGTGGTCCGCCCTAAATTTTTGGGCTTCCGCCGCCAATGAAGATAAGTACCTGTAGTTGCAGCAAACAAGTCTTCAAACTCAAGGTTTATTGTAATTATTTGTAACCATGTCATAGCCTATCTAGATCCGATTCATTTGCATAAACCTAATTCTATGGCCCGTCTTCTGAACTCGGGTTTAAATTAAACTCTGGTCTTAAGTTGTAGTTTAACTATGAATAGCCAATTGTGGCATAAATCTCTAAAGGGATAGGCTCAATTTATTGACTTTTTTGGCTCTCAAATAATTCTTAGGCGTCAGGGAAGGGTAAATAATTGTCTTCACCACTACAATGTAAAAAATGAAGTGCTAATTTAACACTTACGGTGCTTGTATAGTGACTGCACTACGAGTTTTGATTTTCTAGTTTAAATTTGAACTAAAATATCAGCACTCGTTGTGCAGTCACTATACAAACACCTTAAGTGCTAAATTAGCACTTCATTTTTTACAGCGTAGGAAAGGGCACAGTGAACATAAGAAACATACAATGTAAGCAAAATTTTGACATTTTTGGCTTTCCATCATTTCGTCAGTGATTTTACGAACTAGCTCAAACCTAATTTTCGGTCAAATTTTCGAAAGCCCATGATTCACTCTATTGATTTGCCAAATTTCAGATCAAAATTCGTATTATCTAAAAAATAAGGTCATATTTTTTTTTACGAACCGGCTCAACCCCTTCTTTGATTTTACGAACTTGCTCAAACCATTCTTTGTGAAGACCCCACGAGCCGAGGCTGACTTGCGAGGCGAGTCTGATCCGCTAGCTGGGGCTAATATAAGTGAGGATGCGGTATAAAAGATCATGCGCGTGGCATAATATAGATATATGGACTGCTTTGAGAGGCATGGTTGTTTCTAGAGGCTCAAGGGGACCGCAACGCGACTATGCCCGAGGGCTTTGCCCGAGGGCATGGTCTGGCCGATGCGGTACCCGCGAGCCGAATTGAAACAACCATGTCTCGAATATAAAAGCAGTCCATATATATTTTATGAACCGAATTATTAAACATAAACGTTAGGGCCTGGTCTAGGTTTAGATCTAGTAAAACTAAAACAAAAAAGCCTGCCCCTGGCCTAGGCCCAAAGCTAACGTAAGGTCTAGGCCCTTACTTAGCCCTGCCCTAAAGTTAGGTCTCAAAATCGAATATCAAAGCAGTTCCCGAGCAGTTCATACCGATAGGCCCAACTAGGCCTAGGCTAGATATTTTAGGAACCAAATTAGGGTCTGATTCTGAATAGGGTCTAGGGCCTACAGTGTAGCTGGATCTAAAGTTCAGTCTTAAAATTTAGACTAGAGTATAATCTAACGTTAGATCTAGTCGACTAAACCTGCGTCCTAACGTTAGATCTAGAGTCTACTCTTCACTTCTAAGCTAACGACAATTAACATTAGATCTACCCGTCCTAACGTTGTCGTTTGTCAATACCTAACTGTCCCAGGCTAAGGTTAAGTAACGACATGAACGAGTTAAACGTTTATTGTTAGAAAGTGCAGTGACCGTCTAATCCAACGAACGTAGAGGGCAGCAACACACAAGCGTGTTGCTATAAGGAAGGTCAACTCGATACGCGCATGCAGCTGAGCTGCGCGCGTATTTTATTGTTCATGCCAACGAAATCAAATGCCGATCCAATACAACAACAAATTAGTAGCGATCAAAAAACGAATATGAAAGAATATGACTACAACAATATCAAAGATAACTTAAAAAATATGTTGAGGAATATACATACATATAAAAACATACTTTGATATTTAAAACTTTACAAATATAAGTTTCAAGAAACTAAAATCATTACCAAATCGGTGATTATTGTTATCAGCGATTTCACCAGACGGCTGTATTAGGTGATTTGCGTCGAGACGATTTTGTGACCACTCGCAAAGCATTTCGGGATTGAATATAACCACCTTATTTTCTCCGAGCTCTTCGCTGAACCCATCATCACAGTGCAGCTGCAGCGCAGCGCGCAGCCAATGCAATGCATCCGATGCATGGGTTGTTTTTTCGCCGTCCATGCCATGGTCTCGGACTCAGAGTTGAAATTTAGACCCGGATTTCGGGGATACAGCGCCTTTATTTCAGATTTATAGACTTAAAAGTCAAATGACATTTAAAATTTGAAATCTAACCTTGAACAATCATCGTTGATAAACATCAGCCCTGAAGCCATTACACTTCAAATCAGGCCAGGCAAATTAGATGTCATTGTCTAAGTTGCTAGATCTATGACGAGTCGCCTGAAGCCCCAGCGCATCATCAACGTCACTAGCTAGCTGCGCGACCGGCCCAGACTCGGCGCACCCAGGCCAGAAAAATGACCTCGATTATTACGGTGGTTGTCTATGCATTTATTAGTGGTGCAGCGAAATTCAGCAGAAGAAAATAAGAGATATGAGGTATCCTCGTTACAGGCTTAATATTCCAAAATGAGGAAAAATGTCAAAATCCTGATTATTTAAGCTAAATATTTTCTTTAAAAATAAAAGTAATAATTTAAATATTTATACCCAGAATAACCGATCTAATAATTGTTCATTAAAAAATATTTGAAATTAACAAATGAAAAAAAATCAACTCGACAAATTTCCCAAAACCCCACCTTATTTTTTAAAGTGGTCACAAAATTCGAGCGGAGTTGACCTTCCTTAGAGCAACACGCTTGTGTGTTGCTGCCCTCTACGTTCGTTGGTCTAATCTTTTCACCTGACTCACCTTTTGCGAGCATGCATTTGAGCGAACTTCCCCAAGACTTGATGATTGATATACATCCGTTATGTCCTTAATAAGCTAGTTTTATTTTCAATAAATGCCATATATTTTAACAGGAATTAACAAGCAAAAGTCAAAGATCGGCATCGTTCCATCGATATGTAATTTCCGTTGCGCGCACTTGCGCAATAAGCGCGTAAATGCGCGAATTGTCTAAAACTTTCGATCAAATCGCGCGGATATTTATGGTATCCGTAATCACCGCAGAAAGCAACATTTTGCATGCAATCAAATGGGGATTTCAGCCAAATTTTGCTATGCCCGTCGTTAAGGGGCGGATCAAGGGGCAACGGGCAGAAATCTTGTTAACTATGCCCGTTGCCCTTGGTTACCACCTTAATTTGTTGTTTTGAAGGCATGGTCGTTTACATGACCTCAGTTTTCACCAATCAGAGGAACGGATTATTCGACATTCTTAAAGAGAGGTTTATAAATGATTTTACGAACTGGCTCAAACCGTGGTTTGTGCCCTTGCCTGTGCCGCTAATAAACAGTGCGCATGGTGCACATGCGCGTGATTTTACGAACTGGCTCAAACCTGCTGTTTTGGGTTAAAAATTAGCAGCTTCTGAAATGCATACATGCGCTTCATTTCGAATATTGGAAGAATGAATACGAATTGTGTACAAAATTTTGTATATTACAAAAGAATAGAATGTATGCTTTAAATTGGTATAAATTACTGATCTGGTTTCTTTCAAAGCGCGAAGTTATGAGCGTCTGAAAAACATCCAAACTTTGAACGCGATTATCCCGAAATCATGTTTTGGAGACCAGTCGAGGTCTAAATTAAACCAGAATTTTTAAAACTTGCCTATGAAATCACGAAATCGAAGCTTAAAATGATATATAACGAAGATCACCAACAAAGATAAGCACAAGTTGGACAGTGTATTTTGATTACTAGCAAAAAGACCCGACACTTGGCAGGAATGCAATGCCTATGTCATGTATGTTGTTAATTTTGAAAGCAAATTATTTTTTTAACTGGAATCATGGACTCCATGCTAGAATCATTTCACACAATTTTGTTTACTTGTACATTCAAAAGTTTGGGTGGTCATTGTATTGGATTCTGTTCCATATCATTTTGAGATTGTTATCACAAATGGCATATCTCAGTTCCTCTGTACATATATACTCCCTCTATCTACACCATCTCCCATCCCCACTCTTTATCTCTCTTTCTTCCTCTTCCTTTTTCTTCTCTCTTACACACACTTAGATTGCCAACCGAGGACGTTTCTTACCACCCTACACAACTTAAGTTTAATTGGCCGAAATGTTTTTTTTTTCTTTTCAAACAAATGAGTTTGCTAATAATGGAATAAGATGAGGGATAATTGATTAGCATGGTGATCTGGACCGGGGACGTTCGCGGTTGATGTGAAAGAAAACGTCCCCATAAGTAAGACATTATAAGCTCATACGCACACCCAACCAAATCCACCCTCACACACCCCCACCCTTAACGCACCCTCTCTCTCTCTCTCTCTCTTCCTAAGCGCATGTTTATCCTATTTTCTCTATATATATCTCCTTTTTTTTAAAGCTGCTTCTCCCCTTTTCTTTACCCATACAGTATATTCCTTCCTTTCTCACATCCTTGCACACATTTTATATACCCTCTTCTCTTTTTTCTTTCTTCACTTACATTTCTTTCTCTTTCACGCTTCCCCTCCCTACAGTCTCTCTCTCTCTTATCAGCGTTTGAAGTGTCTTGTTTGCCATTCCCATCGTTTAGCGCTTTCGTATCTGCATCCCGGATATAAATAATGTCTTTTCGTTCTTTTTTCATCTGACACATTGTCATATGATACTTTCCCTTAACTCAGATTTTTTTTCTTCCTTGTCTTTTTTTACTTCCAGTGTAAACTGTTAAATAGAGAATAAACTGTTGTAACTGGAGAAGACACAGTCGGTACGCCTGGCTATATTCTTGTCAATGTAACCCTCATTTTCAGCGATTTTTCCTTTTACGCCATGCCTGTCGCTTTTACAAAAGCCTTGTGGGTGTTCACGTGTCACAGCAAATATCAGGTGACCTTGCTGCTGCATTTTGCTCCTCTTAACAGAGTTAAAGATGTACCGCCCTGATAACTAGGCGTTTTATCCCCCATTGACATGCCCTTGCTTGTATTTCATGTCTTTCTAGCTAGGATGATAAGGGGAATTCATGTACAAATAAGCCCGAATATGTAATTTCATTTTGGATGTTAAGAACAACGTTTAAAGTCTTTATCACTTATATATGGGAAGAACTCTGATCACTCTGCGGGTACCGTCGCAAGAGGAAGTGTGTATGTCTTGACGTCTTTACTTATTGCGCGGGGGGTTCTAAAACCTGGGAATTATCATTACATTTCGAAACAAAAAATGTAAGTTGAAAAGGTTATTTGTTTTACAAAGCGCCACACCCTCTCTCTCTATATTCTTTATTATTTGCCAACTTGAACATATTGAAAACTCCTAGCAGGAGATAATTGTAGATTCAGTGTGCGCAAAAACGAAGAAAATGTGATTAAAAATCCTTGATAACTCATGTTTAATGTCAAGACGCGATGTGCTTTAACTCGTAATCTTTTCTATTAATGACTTTGCGAAGTGTACGTATTCTATCATGTTGCATATATCAACAATTAGACAAAATGCGTGTAAATGACGAAACAACGTGTTTCAGATGGCAGCAACCCTTCAATGCCAAAATATATCAAGACAGCAGATAACGGATAAGTTCGCCAAAACAGATTGACGCTTTTTTCATAAATAAGGTTTTGAACAAAATAACTTGGGAAAGGTGTTTCTATAATCTCATGTACTAACCTCTCTTTATGAGTGTGTTTACACACTTTGAAAACTGCATTGTCACAACAAAAGTTCACAGAAAACATTTCTTACACTGTTTACAGTGAACATATGCATTTATTGCCCATTTGTATCAATGTGTCCTCATTTTTCCGACTGAGGAAACCCTGTTTACAAGATCTGACAACAGTTTTTGGTATAAATTTCTCTCCCTTTTAATCTGGGTCGACTTTGAAATTCTAAATTCGAGACGGCTGAACAAAACAGGGAGAGGGTCAAAATATAATATGCGACACAACAAACAACCGCAAGAACCATTTATACGTTCACACGGAAAACAATCTGACGAAATAAGTTCCAAAAATGAATTTTGAAAACAGCTTACCCATTGTTTATTCACTGATGTCCAACCCACGGGTCAGAATTACTTGTACACTGTTACTAAACAACTAGAAACACTGACAAATATGTTGTACATAAGATTAGTGAGTTTTCGCGCGGCGACGCACAACGAATTCAAGAACACAGTATATATATTGACAATGTCGAAAATTGGTGAACTGAAAAAGCAGTTTCGTCCGAAGTTTCGGAGCTGACGTAAAACTATAATTATGTCGTTTGTCCAGAGTCCATGACGAAACTGCTGTTTAAATTCACAAATATTTTACAAAGACTTTTTGGTTGATCTTTGTCATGAAAGGCATTTGCCAAAATATTTTGTAAGTTCTTCAAAGCTTTCTACGGCCCGGTGCGAAACCTACTTTTAATTGTTTCAAAGTAAACTTAGGAAGTTGAGTTTACTTGCTATTACAAACACTAATAAATTCGTGCTTGCAGAAATCTAACAACAATTTTTTTATCAAACGCACTATTTGTCCTTGATTATAGATGGCGCTAGTGATAACACTTTGCTCTTTATTTTGTCTGTCATCTTTTTTTCATAATTTCAGAGAATGTTATATGTGTTAATGTTCATGTATTTAATTGAGTTTCAGTAAATAGGCTTATTCTTACTGGAAGTTTGTATCGCCATTTGGACCATGCAATTGAATATATTGGTAAGAATTGTGATTTTTTTTTCACGCGGATCATTTCAGTTGACTTTATATATTTCTTTTCATGACTTGTATTCATTTCCATTTCCAAAATGCAACATGTCGCTTGTGTTGTACATTCAAATAATTAGGTTTAAGGCCTAAATATCAATCCAGAGTTGGTTAGTAGCTTTTTTAGAACGTTAATAGGAACTGTACTTAGCCGAGAGAGAAAAGATCGACGGGAGCGAAAAACTCGTAGAAGTGACGACTTCATTAGCAGAACAATACTTGGTCTTGGCATTATGCAAGTGAATTATTATACTTCTACTTAGGTAGTTTAGTCATTATTTTTACTCCCATTGCTATTTCTAATCTGGCCACTAACTTGTGTTTCTGGCATTACTTCTACTACGATGTCGTTAACTAGTACTACTTTTGTGTGTATCATCATCTCTTCGTATCTTCGCCTTGAAATTGATATACATTATACATCGCAATATTTTTACACAATGAGTTTACATGTAATGCCATTCTTCTCATTCTTCCTCTCTTTCCCGCTCTCTCCATTTTCGAACTTCTTTCCTCTTTATTTCCCTTTCCTCTCTCACTTTCTTTATGTTTTCTTTATCTTTTTCTTGGATATCAGTCTCTATATTCATTGTCAAAATATCTACCCGAATGATTCCTATGTTTATTGTGTATATTTGTATATAATTTACAAGTTGTTTCTTTTTTCTTTTTTTTCTTTTTGACGAAATACTACTTTGTTTTTGTTTATTTGCTTATATTCCTTGCATTGTATATTTGTCTTGTATCATTTTGTACTTCTTGTTATGAACAAAATATTGGCAATTGCCAGTGAAGTTCTAATAAATTCAATTCAATTCATGTATGAAGCAGGATATGTGAAAATAGAATCATGATTAAAATCAGGATCAGATATCTCAGTCTCTCAATACCCAGACCAGACGTTTAAAAATATCAGAGTTTGCCTTCATCAATGAACACCGCTATCATCATTATTCCAACATCATATCGAGCACGCCGCCACTCATCTATCGAAACGGGGTTCTTCTAAAAATGTCCCAGGGCGCGCTTTCTGTCGTGTGACTAGCCTGAAGAAGTTTAGCGATTGGGTCAAGGGAAATTATAGTGCAAACTATGACTGGGTACATTCTGGACCCACGGGCTGAATCCCCTCATCCCTTATCAATGAAAGATGAAAAAGGCACATGAATTTAGATTTAAAAAAAAATCTGTGCACGTTGGGAGAATAAAGCGGGAGGAAAGTGGATGCCAAGCTGAAAAAAAATCGCAAAAAACACCATGTCTCTACCTACCTTCCTTTAACGGCATTTCGTTGAGCATTAATTATAAAGGTATGGTACATAATTACCACTTCAACCTCGATAATATGTATATTTTAAAAAGTAGAGAAAATGGTACAACACTCACATTTCATCAAAATCGGTTTGGAATAATAAATCTACAGTGCGTCCCACAAAAAACGAAACCGAGATTTATCGATAATTTATCATAACTTAATCACAAATAAAATAGACAAATTACCTACCAATGTAAAGCTTAGAATCTCCTCTTTCATCTGAAATTACTTAGATTATTTTTCATTTACGCATGAGTGAGCAAAAACAATTTGAAGAGGGGATACCAAAAAGTCATTTGGCGGGCTGTATCTGGGATTCAAAAAGAAAACCACATTTTTTAAAAGTTCAATATCTGTTCTTTAATTTGATACCTCAATTACAGAAAATAGTCAAGAAATAGCAAAGTTCTGGTTATTTGAAATAAGGCTTGAATTTCAATAATTTCATAAAATTAAGAGGTTCTACAGGCTAGCGTTCAAACTCACTTGATACTCCGTTTTGTTGACGATCAGCCATGCATTATGTCTTTTGTTAACCATGCGATAGCTTCTGTGGGAAACCGGTAAAAACACATTTATTTAATGAAATTATGGAAATACAAGCATTGTTTCGAGGAACATAACTTTTTTACTTCTTGACCATTTTTTGTGATTAAGGTATCAAATAAAAGAGCAGATATTGAACTTTTTAAGCATGTGATTTTCTTTTTGAAATTTAGATACCCCCGCAAAATGAGTTTTTGGTATCCTTTCTTCAAATTGTTCTTGCTCACTCATGCGTGAATGGGGAATAATCTAAGTAATATCAGATGAAAGAGGAAATTCTAAGCTTTACATTGGTAGGTCATTTGTCTATTTCATTTGTGATTAAGTTATGATAAATCATCGCTTAATCTCGGTTTCGTTTTTTCTGGGACGCACTGTATAGCATTTCACAGTTTGACATGATTTCATACAGTGGTGACATCACAAGGGTGGTACAAATGAGCTGATGATATCATACACCCGCACTCTATTCCTCATTGTATGAAGTATTTCAAATATTTCGCTCTAATAATTTTGACTCCAAATGGAACCTGCAAAATCATCAATATCGCAAAGGAGCTTCTTCATCGCTTTCAAATATGTGAATCTTCTATGATATAGAATGAAACACATTGAAGTTTAAATTACTACTAAGTTGTCACGATAAATCAATAAATAAATGAATTATACAGGGTATCCATACACTCCATTTTGAGTCGGATTCGACAATGTAATTGAAAAAGAGTTAATTGCTAAAAGAATTTGAATTTAAGTGGGATTCGTATTCACAACCGTCTTCTTCTCGAGTACCATTTTCCCATTTTTACAAAAAAAAATGTCTATACATTTGTTTGTTTTATTTGCAATCATCATGATTATGTTGATTTTTTCTTCTCAGGGGTTTATCAATCAAACATGTTATATTTTCCTGACGTCCACAGAAATGCTGGCACCTTCCTTTTTAAGATTTCCTCTAAAATTAAGAACGCCATTTTAGCTGACCATCCCTCCTTCCTTCCTTCACACTACAGGACAAAGAAAAAAAAACTCTTTTCCGGGATCTGTCTCCGATGTCCTCCATTCCCATCAAATTGCGACGTATTATCTAGATCTTAAAGTAGGCTTATCCCGAAACATAGATTTTTTTCCCTAATAACTCTTCAAAAGGATGTTCTTGTTTACATTTGTTGTATCGCTTTACAGACGCGTGCACTTTATTTAAGATGCTAATGATTGAAAATGAAGATCTCGATATACCTGGCTGCCGCCATGAGTAGTGAACAGACCTTGTATTTCATCGATGGGTATGCTGTCTTGCAACTGAGTCTACTTATTATAAGTTCCAGCACAGTTTATTCCATTTGATTTTATTGGAATAATCTTAGTTGGAACTTAGTGTATTACCTTGATTTTCAGTATCGTCACACTCATAAATAAATATATATATATATATATATATATATATATATATATATATATATATATATATATATATATATACAGAGAGAGAGAGAGAGCTCAATTCTGTAGGAGCTAATGAAACAGTACACATTTCATCACCTTCGATGATTAAAAGTTTTATTTAAAATGATTTTTTTTTAAATCATTTGGGGATTGAAAATGAGATCTACAATTCCTCTGTGATATTTACTTCTTCATTCGAGAGCAAATGATGTTTTCGCGAACATGAATTATAACTTAAGCGGGGGAAGGGTGGGGGCATGGGTTGAATTTCTGGCATTGGACGTATTATAGATTGGAGAAGGGGCATTATTACATGGTTGTTTGATTAAAAAAAACTTATGCAAACTCAAGTGAATAACCCTAGTTAAAAACCGGTCATCATTTTACAAAGAAAAAAAATATAGATGCTACATATTAGGAACCAATATCCGTTCTCGCTATTGAATAATATTAAGATCTTGTGAGTTGAATAATGTAATGAAAGAATCCAAGATATTCTCCGCTCAGTTTAGCGCCATGAAATATTCGATTTAAGCTTTATATAATCATGGGGTGGTGGAGTTATCCAAAGTCCTCTGGAAAAAAAAAATTGGTGGCACCTGCAATTTGGCAAACGTCTCTTATTCAAATATGAAAAATGATATTGTTTTCCAGGTGAATTATTTGATTCTATACGAGTTCCGCTCATTCTACATGGAGGATAATGAATATTTTAGAAAATATATTGAAAAGATATATATAGAAAACGGTCAAAATTCAATGCCAAAACAGTATACCACAATATTTTTCCATCAAAGTATGTGATCTGAAAAGGGGTCTAATTTCTCGATGCCAGAATCCAATTTGTAATTTCTTACCCTCAAAGTATACTTTTGCTCCCACAAAATTAATGTAACGCGAATTCAAACGTGACATCATCTCATGCGACCCACAGACTGCTCTACATTTATTTTGGTCAAAGCGAACCTGACATGGTTTGAAATGAATCGAAATTCAATCTCGATTCGTCATGCTGATTATAACTTGTCATTGCGAATATAATACACGTAGGTACAATGTATGATAAACACACGATGGGATCGTGACGAAGCGAACAAACCAAAATCAGTTCTAATAAAGGGGCAGAAAAATATTTCCATTGAGTAAGCAGCTGGGTTCGTTTGTCGAACATTATTGACAGAGGATGAAGAGTGCTATGCAAGTGAGCTGGATCCAAGCAAAAATGGCTCTCTTAAGCTTGAGTAAAAAACATTCATACACCAAGAAATATAAATATTGATCGGTTTATACTTTTAAACCCATATAACATTTATGGGATACAGGAAGCACAACATGAATATGACGGTTAAAATATTGCGTCTTTAAGCATTATTTTACGCAATGCATTCGCTAAACACGTGGCAACCGTCGTGATGTTCTGGATAGGGAAAACAACATGGAATATGAATAGAAAATGAAGGTAATACAGAAAAGCAGCAGGTTTCTGACGTCTTTTGTTGCAGGTAAATGTCACATTTCTTAAGGGCAAGATTATCGATTCGCTTTTGAATTGATTTTAAGACATGCTACAAGGCTAAGACAAGCGATTTCTTAAAGAGGTATTTCACGTCAATCAGTTGAGGAAACCGACATGTGTTCTGATACCCCTTTCATTGTTTTACTTACATTCGCTATAAATCGAAAAGGCATTCACTGCTGAACTCTCACTGATATTCAATTGATCATGTTTGTCCACTTCTATGGTATTTGGATAAAATGTTGCTATAAAACTACAAAGCTATTGCTTTATTAAAAGCGATAGACCACCGGTAGGCTTGGAGTCGTTTTCGCTTGTGTGGCTATACATGTATAGAGCAATCATAGCAATATTAAATAGCCATCACATACATCCAACGTCTGATTGGTCACTAGCTGGTCACATTATATAAATTAGAGGCATTGTTATTGTTATATTTTCATACCCGGTCATCTTCGATGAAAATATTGACGAGCTGGTCAATACTTTTGGCAACGAAGAAGGCCTAAAATTCATTTTTTTTGGGGGGGATGGCTTTTTTCATTGAGCTGTTCTAAAATGGAGGTGAAGCCTTATTGATTAAAACAAAACAAAACAAAACAAGAAAAAAAACGTTCAAAGCGTATATCATTGTAAGATAAGGTGCAATGTTTATTTTTTATTTTTTAACTGAGATAAACTCAATTTGATGACCAATCTTAAATCGATCGTAATTCTTATTCTGGAGTTGTAATGTCGTCTTAAATGGCGAAGGAGTCCTTCAGTTGATTTAAACAAAAACGTAAAAAGTGTATAGCAATGGAAGTATGGTATTTTAATCGATTTTAGATGAGATAAATCAGTTTATGAACAATTTTAAAATCGACAACAAGTCCTATTTTGGAGTTACAATATGTTCTAACATGGTAAAGGAGTCGTTCAGTAATCTGATTTATTAAAACGAAAAGGTGTATAGCATTGTAAGTATTGAATTGCAATCAATTTAAATGTAATAAAAACAATGTTATGATAAATTTTAACAATTGCTTGTAAGTCTTATTTTGGAGCTACCATATTTTCGGACATGGAGATGAAGAGTTTCAATTGATATTAAATACGCACAAAGTGTATGGCATTTTAATATGGTATTGCAATCGATTTATACCTTATGAAATCAAACTAAGGATCAATTTTATAATAATGATAATAATAGTTACATTTATACAGCGCTCCAGACGCTGTGTTTCTAAGCGCTCTACACTATAATTATTATTACCCCGGTCACAGGATCCATCACTGTTCCACACATAAAGCGAACAATCTCCACTCCCTGGGGAGTATCCTGGCCAGTCAACCGTTAATTTAAAGGTGCACACATGCCAATCCAATCACATTCACGTCCACATCCTTCTGGGTACCCATTTAACACCTGGATGAAGAGTGGCTAACGTTGATAAGAGCCTTGCCAAAGGACATTAGCGCATGGTAGGATTCGAACCCTCGACCCTTGGTATAAAGGTCAAGTCCACCACAGGAAAATGTTGATTTAAATAAATAGAGAAAAATCAAACTAGCATAACGCTGGAAATTTCATCAAAATCGGATGTAAAATAAGAAAGTTATGGCATTTCAAAGTTTCGCTTATTTAAAAAAAAACAGTGATATGCACGACTAAGTGACATGCAAATGAGACAGTCGATGATGTCCATCACTCACTATTTCTTTTGTTTTTTATTGTTTGAATTATACAATATTTCATTTTTTACAAATTTGACAATATGGACCAACTTGACTGAACCATGTAGTATTAATAAATGTTAATTCCATATGTTTAGGGAGGAATTATTGTTGTTTCACTTGACAATGAGGAGAAAATTAGAATATTTCATATAATAAAATACAAAAGAAATAGTGAGTGGATGATATCATCAGTCTCCTAATTTGCATACCGACCAGGATGTGCATATAACTTTTTTTGTGAAATTAAGCGAAACTTTAAAATGTCATAACTTTCTTATTTCACATCCGATTTTGATAAAATTTTCAGTGCTATGTTTGTTGGATTTTTCTCTTTTTATTCAAATAAACTTTTTGTTGGGGTGGACTTGTCCTTTAAGAGTCAAGTGACTGAACCATTACACCGTGACACCTCCACAAATCGATTGTAAATTTTAGTTGGGAGTTACGATATGTTCTGATATTTTATATCTTGCTTTTATATGTTCATTTGTACATTTATGTTTTTTGTTGTGAATTTCGGAGAACAAATAGATATAAATACAAATACAAAGATGAAGGTTTTTCAATTTTCTTTTAAAAAAAACATAAAACGGTTATAACATTGTAAGGTGAGGTATTGCAATTGATTTTAAATGTGGTAAAATCAATTTCATGATCAATTATAAAATCGATTGTAATTCTTATTTCGTGGACGATAATCTGTTCGTAAAGCCTTGCAATTCAGGTGAACATTTTGTTGGTTTATTCTGAGGCAATGAGATAATTTTATAGGCTTTTCTCTTGATTCTCCATATCAGCCTCGCCCAAACTATCAACAAAAGTTATCTAATGTAACAAATATTAACTGCGATATTGTGAAACACAACATCTGCGGATCACCTAATGGCTTTATATTTTCCCTCGAGACCATACTTTAAAATATAAAAAAATATAATCCCGCGGGAAAATACAAAGAATATAAATTGTTACATACAATGTCTGTCAATAACTGTTCATTTTCTTTCTTGAAAGCTTTTTCCAGATCTACAGTATGTATATAAATTATTTTATAATGTTACTATGTACCACATATTTCATAATTCTTTCTTTTATTGAAACATGTGAACAAATTCAACTGTATTATTGAACAGAGGAAGCCGCGAAGGTGCCGAAGATATAACTCCTCTGTTGTGTTGACATTTTGGCTGCCTATTTCAAAATCTGTCTATACTAGCAGCCCAAAGTGCCCTCAAATCTCAATTGCAAATAAATTCCGATGTTTTTTTATTTTCCATCAATTCATGGAAAACGCGAATTTAGCATAGCCTTCATATAAATGCAAAATAACGTCAAAATAACGTCATGTATTGTATATAAAACTAGGTTAAATGACTCGATATACGAGTCAGATGGCTGTAACACATGAAAGAAATACAATGTATGTGTTATATAGTCATTGATCTTATTTATATTCCAGTCAGAAATAACGTTTTACTCAAATGCCCATCACTGTACAAAATATTGGGTAAAATTTTAACCAGCACGAGGGTAATTATGTGTCCAACCAATTTGGGGCAGTATTTTACCCAATGCGGAAGCATAGTCCAGTAAGGTTAAAAAATAAGCAGCAATTACTTTAGAATGGGTAAAATTTTAATCACACTGGATGAATAAAAATGCCCAATGTTGGTTGGACACATAATTACCCCCATGGAGCATTTTTACCCAATCTTTTTAGAGTGCAGGAAAGCAAGTGAATGATGACTTACATAAAAATTGCACTCTTGCAGATGACCACAAAATCGAATCCTAACTTTGTTCATTTTTGTCTCGCCTGCATTAGAGCAGAAGCCAGACATTGGCGCAGCTTAAGTTTACCGACGGCGACAGCGGCGTCGTCAAACTAAAATCTTAACGAAGGTTATACCTTTTTAATGTATTCATAACCTTCATGAAACTTGGACTTAAGGGAAATAAATATTACTTATGAACCACCACAAGTTTCAGGTCATGATTAAGGTCGGTGGTTATTTTATCTGTTTAGGGTCATTGAACATTAGCCATGTTGTGGTAGCAACATAAAAATCTTAGCCAAGCATGGTTGAGATTTTTTTGTCCATAATAATAGATGTAATGTAATTACAGGATACTAGATTAAGGTAAAATTACATTTTTCTTTCTTAACCAGCAATTCTTGACAAATGGTGGGTCGTGTGCTATCCATAAATACAAGGACATTAATATTATCCATTTTGGCGAATTCATCCAACTGTTGGGTGTTAACTTTTATTATCATTGCGTGAAATCTAGTTATCATGTTTTAATAAAAAACGATATAGCGATTGTTTTACAACTCTTTAATAATAAACCTGTAATTCAAGTCTCATCCTATTCCATACATATTCTCTCCTTTCCCATATTAAATGTATTCTTTGATGAAACATAACACAGAATTTGTGTGTGTCGAAATGATAGAATTCATGAAAGAACATTTGCTAACCAGAACCCTTTAATTTTCATTTTCATTTGGTCATTATTGAAGAATGAATTAGGAAACAACTACATGGATTCTTTCATTTTGTTACCGCCTGTGATATCTCAGTCACATTTGCTCTCCGGCGGCCGTACGGCGAGTCGAAAACAGCCATTTTAACATTTTATTTTATGTATCAGCTACATACATATGGTGGTTTGAATGAAAATGAATAAAACGGCCGTTTTCGACTCGACGTACGGCCACCGTAGAGCAAATGTGACTGCATGGGGTATAAGAAATCATTCTGTGTAAAGTCCATATAACAGTTGAGCAGAAATTTGTCAAATGGGCTTCAATGAGCAAGATTTATTACACAGCTCTGAAAAAAATCACATTCGAGGCATCTACTTTCCGTGTGCATGGGGCTGTGAATGAAACGTGTAATAAATCTAATATTCATGATGGTAATGAGATTTCGTTTCATGGTTTTTACTATTCTTCTTTCTTTTGAATTTATTAATCTTAATATAATTTGATGCTGGGTACATTAACGTTGCCGCCATTTCTTTCAAAAGTTGTTCAAAATGATGGTTTCTTTCAAACTTGCTGCGTACGATAAATCAATAAAATCACTTTGTGGTTCCTTGCTAACGGTTGCTTCTTCTGGTTCGATCATTGGCCGCCATGCCAGGAAGTCCAAACTAGGACTGGAAATGATGATGATGAAATTGGAGAGCTCATAACGTTCGTTTAATCTTTACCGTTTTTATTTCACATCTCTCTTATTTGATCGGAGAGATTGCAATAATCCACACAGGGCGCCTGCATCCAATATTGACCTTTTTGGTTTTTATTTTCCCCCGACTTGATTGAAAATAAATAAGTTTTCCAGATTGATCATGTTTCACCCAGTCCATGATTCTGTGTTTTTGAGGATTAACGGAACTGAAATCCGGGGGCTGAATTTTTGTTTATATTGAAGTCATAGTGATCAAGGCAATGTCATAATAAAACATTGGTATTCAAACGAATGGTATCATATCATTCTGCGAAGAGTGACCCATGACAGTGTTTGTTTGTTGTTGCTTTTTGTTTAAGCAACGCCTATTATTTAAGTCTCATAAATCGATATGTATTCATGCAAAGGTTGTTTTTCTCTCTCTCTCATATCAGTGCTAAAAATAATTATTACGTATTTTTTAATGTTTTTCATAATCAGGGGCCTTTGTCGTACCTTGCTAAATCGTATGGATTTCGTACGGATTCACAATAGGTTTGTTTTTGCGCGGATATAAATGTAAATATAAACATAGAAATAAATATAAATAAACATAAAAATATAAATATACATAGAAATACCTGATTTTTTATTCCAAAATCGTAGGATCGTAGCTCTTAACACACATTCTCAGTGGTACACACTGGGGGAGAGAGCGCTAGAGTGCAACTGAAATCAAAATCAATAAAGATTTAATCTATGCGTGGAGCATAAAATGGAACCAATATTGAAAACATCTTATCCAATCAAATAACAGTAATCTTTGTATCATCTTTGCATAATTTCTTTTTAATAGTGATGTCGTTTATGTATGTATTTATTATTATTTTTTATTTCAAAATTTTATATTTGTAAAGCACTACAGTCATTGTGAATAGCGCTATATAAATACTAATATTGTATTGTATAGCTTGTATTGCATTGTATTGTATTGTATTGTATTATATTGTATTGTATTGTATTGTATGAGCTTTATAAACATGGGTGTCGACCCTTGGGCGTTGTGGCGTGCGCCTGTAATCCAAGCTATGTGGGGGAAGTTACAAATTGATGCAGAGGTTCGAGGTTCGAACCCTGGTCACGTCTTTCGGATGGTGACGTTAAAGGTCGGTCCCAGACGTAAATAATCATATCTGATTGATACACGTCTGACAAAACTCAAATACACACACACACACTTGGGAGATAGGGGTCGTATCTCTTGATATTTCAGGTGGAGGAATCGAATCAGCTGCGATCCATCCGAATAAACGTATTCTGGAGGATTCGGGAGTGTTCTGTTCTCCCTCCCCGAATGCGAAAAAATTTGGGCAGGATTCGGAAACATTCTTGGAGGGATCGACTCGTTTTGAAACGTTCTAAACCAGCCGAATACCCTCCAAAATCTATCGAATGTGACCACTACAAATTTCATTCGGGCCACATTTAGGATGTACTCGGATGGAATTCGGTTTGATTCTGGGAGGGATTCGAGGTATTTGGGCAGTCAATTCTCGGCGATTCTGCTCTGTTTCAGGGCTTATTCCTGACCTATTCGTCTCTAATTTAGGAAGCTCCCCGAATCAGAGACGAATAGGTTCCGAATCCACCGAAGCCATCCGAATCTGGCCATATTCGGACAGAATCGGTCCGAATTAATTCGGGAGAATTCGGTTTTGGTGTAACCCAAGCTAAAGCCAGGGTTACACCCGAACCGAATCAGCTGCGAATCCATCTGAATCGACGTATTCGGGAGGATTCGGGAGTATTCTTCGAGGGTTTTGGCTCGTTTTGGAATGTTCACATTTACTACCGGGAAACTCTCTACAACGCACCAAGTTCTTTTAAAATGCAAGTCAAAACAATGAAGAGCTGAGAGGCTTTTGTCGAAGGTTGGTGGACCGGGACAGCATCGGACTTCTCTTGATTCTGGACAACGACATATTTGCAAATCTTCGGATGATCTGCTGTCCCTGTCCACCAACTTTTGACAAAAGCCTCTCAGCTCTCCATTGTGATTTTAATTGCATTTCCTAGGAATCGGTGCGTTGTAGAGAGTTTCCTAGTAGTAAATTAAAGAAACTCCTAATATCAAAAGCTTTCTATTGGAATACCACAGGGCAGTGTTCTGGCCCCCCATCCTGTTCTTAATATCTATTAATGATATATCTGAATGTATTACTGAAGGTGCTTGCAGCATGTCCGCTGATGATGTGGTAGTATTTGCCTCTGACAATAAATTGGAAGATGTAAAATGATTGTGATAAAAAGGATTAACCCAGTCCTTGATAGAGACTCTGGATATCTATTGCCACCCATCTTTGGTCCAGTGATTAAGAGACACATAGTCACAGACCCCGGACAGCACTGTGTGTGACAGATCACTTGGATTGAGAAAGTTCACAGGAGTGGAAGAAAGCTCGCCCCCAAAACGAAATTATGCTTGGAAGAAGCGAAACATTATTTTATTTCACCAAATGTAGTATTACCCAAACTTAGCATAATTATTTATATTCAAACAATCCTTTAAATATGCCAGAGCAGTAACCTGGAATAATTACCCTGATGATATCCACAATGCCATTTCAGTTGAAAGTTTCAAATATCAATATAAGAAATTTCCCTTAGATCAATACAAATTTTTAACTTTTCTATTTTCGTTCATATATACTTATAGTATTATTATCATTAGCATGATTACCCAAGACTGCACATCTAATTATTATCGATTATTATGATTTCCCTTTATGACACTGCTTGTTAGTATTAATATTTATACAATTCTTTGAATTGAGGCCTATTCCTGTTTTAACATGATTTCATATCGACGTATAAACCTATTTCTTTTTCCTTCACTTCTTTATCTTACAATCAGTTAAATCATACTGTCTGTATTTTTCTTCCTGATGTTTCACTTTTAGTATTAATTATTTGAACTTTAGTTTTGCTATATTATAATTCCTAATTATTTGTAATCTTTCCTTTTAACGTGTGGATTTTTCTCTTTGTGCAGGAACATTATGTGAAACAGTCTGCGAACTGATTAATGTTTTATCCTGTTGAAAGATGTTTTAATAAACAAATAAATAAATTGATTAATTAATTAATTACTTATGTCAATTTTCTGTGAATGGCGGCCATTTTGGACGCCATCTTGGATTACGGAAAACAGTCAAGGAGGATATGAGGACTTTTACTATGTAATTCTAGACATATTCCAGGACCTATCCTGAAAAAATCAGCTTGTTACCTGAACATGCTGAAATTTCCTTTCTTAGGCCTATTTTGGCCTAATGCTCTTGGCCTAAATGTTGAAGCCATACAACCCGTCTCGACGTTTAAGATCTTTTAATTCCAAATTGCCTAAATCGAAGAAATCATGGGGGATCGGTCATTTTCACATGCTGGAACTTCCTTGTGGAATCAGTTGCCATATTACATTTGTAATATTTCAAATATCGATTGTTTCAAAACACGTATCAAATCGCCTCCATGTCTCCTCACTCTGTCTATATTTTCTGACTGAACATAATTGGCTGTGTATAATATACACAAATATCATATCCTAGCTCTCCTCTCTCTCTCTTTCTTTTATTTTCTCTTTGTTTCTCTCTCTTAACCGTCTTTTGCTATATAATTCTTTTTAAATATCTATGTGTTTTTTGATGGACAAATCAAGAAAGACGTTATAGACCGAATGATGTATGGGTGTGTGTGTGTGTGTGTGGGTGTGCAAGGGTGTGGTGTGTAAGCAGGTGTCTGTTTATGCCAAGCATATTTTACTCTGTGATCAGCGACTTCCCATACTCGCAGAAAGATAAGACACAAATAAAAACTATTTAAACTTCACATAAAAAATCCTTTTATTGATGAGTTTCAAAGTCAGAATTGAAAGTTTATAATAATATTCAAACATAGACAAGTAAAAATCATATATACTGTAGTAAGCCTTTACTCTAAGGATCTGAAATCTTCAATCAATTGAGAATGGTTCTCCATTTTCGACGCTGTTCCACACAGCCATCCTATCTTTATCTATAATGTATATTTTCAACGTTAATACTCATTGTTGATTTAGTATCACACTACATATATCTCTCCCTCAAATCTTCATTTATCCTTATAGTGCATTTTCATTTAAATAGTGCAATATACATCATTGGAATTCTTTGTCCACCCTCTGTCTAATTGGTCATATTAGTTCCATATTTTGATATCAATGCAATATTGTATTATTAATCACAATTGGTTTGCATTAATTGAAAATGTTCAATTTATAAATTGCCTTCCTTTAAATCAATATTTAATATCTTCATTCAAATAGTTTATATCTACGAAATTGATTATATGTGTTAATAACTGACCGTTACCCTTGTTGAAGTTTATTTTTAGTATGTAAGCATGTTTAGAGCCAAAGGAATTGCGTATTTTGATATGTTTGACCACGTCACATTCCATGTCACTATATGGACAAGTAAAGAAAATTGAATTGAACTGAATTCAAAATGAAATTACTTCGCTGTTTTAGAAGATGGAATGTTACATCCTACTATATCAAAAGGAAAAAATTGTGAAAATGACCTTGGATTCTGGATTAAATAAGCAAAATATTACAAGAGATTCTTGTGCTTTCCTCTTTGTCTTAATGATATATAGACAGGGGCGGGTCCACATTTCGCCAGTAGGGGGAGAGGCCAATTTTTTTTACCCATATTTCCCCCGATCGGCCGCTCAGATTTGATTTTTGTTTGTTTCTTTGAAGGGGTAGTCCTAACAATCACTTTTGAGCTTTATTCTTGTTAAATAATATATATATGTAATAATCTCATAAGCCCTATTTGAATATTCGGAGCGCGAAGCGGGAGCAATTTTTTTTATTTCACGTATTTTGTCATGAAAATTGAACGTTCTGGGCAATGTTTGTGATCCTGAACAAGATGCGTATGTAGGCCTAACTAGATAATTACTGCGTGCGCGAAGACGATACATGTTTGAACAATTAAAAGATTGCGAGCGCGAAGCGCGAGATAAAACATTTTGACATTCCGACTTAAAAAGTGAACATTCTATGCACTTTTTGTAATCATGAACGGGATAGGTATATAACTAAACAATTGACACCAGGGCGAATCGTGAGCGGAAAATTAATGATATTTTAGACCTAAAAACGGGACACTATTCATTTTTTGTAAATCATGAAAAGGATGGGTAATAATTGGGTATCTTCCTACATTATATTCTGATCTGAAACTGGATAATTTAAGCACATTTTAAATTAAGAACAAGCTGCGTATCTCTATAAACATGCATGCGCGTTTTTTAGATTTAGACCTAGAATCTGGACATCCTGAGTAAATTTGTGTATCATTTCATTTCATTTACTGATTTCCGTTTTACAATGTACATAATATAATAAATATAACATAACAAAGTGAAGAATATTACAAGACATGATATCATATATAGATAATTGGACCTATAGATTTGATAAATACAATTTTTAAAATCAAGTTGCCTCAGATGATTTTTATATTTAGAGTAATACGGAGGGGCTTGCCGAAAAGAAAAAAGCTTGTATGAAAGGCACGCCCCTTAGCTTAGTTTTATTACGTAATTTAAACACACATAACAAATAAGTTCGTAATGTTAATAATAGTAATAATGATGTACGAATCAAACACATCATTAAAAAGCAATCATTAACTGAAAACTAAAATCATGAAAATGAATAATGCGATCTTCCGATTTTCAAAAAAGGGTTAATTTAAACACTATTTCAAGTACTGTGTATGAAAATTATAAAGTGGATGTGGATCGCACTTAATAAATGATGCGAACGAAGCGCGAACTGATATTTTTAATCATTATTTTGACCTAGGACCGGGACATTCTAAGGACATTTTGTCATCATATAAAGAGGATGACTATCTTCATATTCCTCTTCCTAAGCGCGAGATGAAACTTATCGATATTTTATTCTGAAAAGGGGGATAATTTCGTTATTAGAAATTTATGAAAATGCTATTATCTTATTTATTAATCTAATAAGCCAAATGGTCAGCGTGAGAGCCTGAAAACTGGACATCTTAAAAACTTTTATAATTATGAATAGGATGCATGGGTTAATATATTTTCAACAATGCGAGCGCGAATCTCGAGCGAAAGATTTATATAGTGACATGAAAGAATTCATTTATTTTCAAAGTCTTCCCCTTACCTTATTTTATTCACCCGTCTCCCTCATCTTATATTTTATCTTCTTTTTTTTAGTCCTCTCTTTCCCTTTCTTTTTCTCCCCCCCTTTTTTCTCTGATAATGGGGGGCGGGCCCCTCGCTCCCTTGATCCGCCTACGTATAGATATTAATAACGAATTCTTTTGATGTAGGGGACTAGATGGAGCCACGCAGGAATATAATACGGTATTGACAAATTAAATAAACAAAAAAAAACATGGCAAGAAAAACAGAAGACAGCCTTACTTCATTTAATTAAAATAGATGAATATTTTTATTTGGAATCCATGAGAATACAAGATTGAAAACATTACCATCTCACTACAACACCTTTTGGAGCTTCTAGTAGTAACAAATGCAAAACAATAATGGATACAAAGTATTGTGTATATAGGGCCTATCGTAGGCTGTCAAGTTTTAATAATTAACACTTTATACAGTTGACAATAAGGGCTTACTAAATTCTCAGTTCTAAAAAAAATACAAAAGATATGCCTTGACACATTTTACCTAAAATTATACATGTACGTAACAAAAAAAACATTTAGAGTATGCCTTTGTCGAACTCGATATAAATTATAATCATTGGCACTAAATCATAACGTCAAAAAGAAGCAATAATCATATAGAGTTAAGTTTTTAGAGAGTGAAGTTTTTTTCAATATACTCATAAACTTTTTCGATTGACACCAGCGAATAAAAAAAGACAATCGATTAACATCAGTTCGATTACAACTTTTTGATTAACACTAGTGATTTAAAAAACAATCATTAACCAAAGTAATTGCAATGGCTTTACCGCCTCCACACATCTTGGTTCGTCTTGATTTCGTCTTTAATTGCCTCAGCTAGCAACGATAAATCTGTGAAAGTAAAAAGAGTGTAAAAGTGAGGGGTTTGGGTGTGTGACTCTATACTACCCCTACAATCCCCCCCCCCCCCGTAAAACTATCCTGGCGCCGCCCATGTATGTGCGCCGGACTTTTTCATTAAAGGTCAAGTCCACCTTAGAGAAGTGTTGATTTGAATCAATAGAGAAAAATCAAACAAGCATAATGGTGAAAATTTGATCAAAATTGGATGTAAATTTAATAAGAAAGTTATGACATTTTAAAGCTTCGCTTATTTTTCACAAAATAGTTATATGCACAATTTAGTCACATGCAAAAATATGAGAATCGATGATCTTCTTTATTTGGAGAGTATAGGCATAAATGTAGGGTATAGGAATAAAAAGGGGAGGGTGCTCCTAACCTTGGGACGGGGGGGGGGGGGCTTGGAGGTAGAACACCACTTTTCATCTTTTTTTTCTCTCTTATCATTCATACATCTTGTTAATATTTCATTTTGTAATTGCTGAAACGCATTAGTATTAATTTCTAGTATCTTTGAAGTTTGATGTATAGTTTGTATAATTATATTTGTTATGGATTTATTGTATAATTTGTAATCAAGTTTCAAATAGTTTGTACAACTTGCGTATGGAATGTGAATGTTTATTTTGATTTGAGAGAATACAATAAAACATCCTTTAAAAAAAATTGGGGAAATCTTTTTTTATGTTAATATTTGACACTGGAAAAAAATCAATATGATGAATTTATTGTAGAAGTTATATTCTTAATGCATAATTATTATCATCATCAATGTTATTTATAATTATGTATTGGAAGATGTCTGACATCGTGTTTTATTGTAACACTTAAGGGGGAAAAATGGTGTCAAATTTATGCGTTGTCAAGGTATTTATCAATTTGTAAAGACATCAAACTTCTATTTGTTATATGTATTTTATTTTGTATATGAATCGAAGTTGTCAATAAAAACTACTTAATACAAAAATACCTCACTATTTCTTTTGTTTTTTATTGTATGAGTAATACAATATTTCAATTTTTACAGATTTGACAATAAGAACCAACTGACTGAACCATAAAATGTGAAACAATGGTAATTCCACATGTTCAGGGAGAAATAAAACTTTGTTTCACAGGGCAATGAGGAGAAAATTAGAATATTTCATATTTCATACAATAAAATGCAAAATAAATAGTGAGTGAGTGATGTCATCAGTTTTCTAATTTGCATACCGACCGGGATATGCATATATAACTGTTTTGTGAAATTAAGTGAAACTTAAAAATTTCATAATTTTCTTATTTTACATCCGATTTTGATGAAATTTTCAGTGTTATGCGTGTTGGATTTTTCTCTTTTTATTCAAATCAATTTATGTTGCGGTGGACTTGTCCTTTGACCAAGGAACCGTTTATTAGCGTGGTGTTACAAAAACGCTGAAAAGGGACTGAAGCCGGTGTCGGAGGCGGTTGACTTTGACCGGAGATACAGGGATCACGCGCTTAACACATTTCCCATAGACTCGTGTGTTAAAATGGCACTGTTAAAAATTTCATTATTTTATCTGACAGTCCATATCTGACCAGAAAAGTGTACCTCGACCGGCTTATGTTATAGATAAATCGGCATTTGTGAAGACATCTCCTGACGGGATCAAATTCATCACCTGAAACAGTAAAGTAGCTCTGATTCTTCCGCCAGACAAAATAGTTCCACAGTCATCAATATTTATTCCCAATTTGGGCAAAGGAATTTCAGTATATAGTTGCCCACCCTATAATCAGTGTTAGATGGCCAATCAAATTCATATACTTTTGTCAATCAGCAATATAAAATTAGAAAAAAATTGGAATGGGTTGGGTTGAATGAATACCTTTTGCCTTCCTGTTGTAATTAGGCTCGTGGCACCTACACATGCCTCGGATCCGAGGGCGCCCCTGACGCCGAATTCAAGCCTGCAATTTTGTGGTGATAACACTTGTATTGAAAATTCATTTTCAAGTATGGATCTAAAAAACAACAACCTGACATTCATTCGAATGAATAATTAATGAAACATTTTTACTGGTAATAAGTTGTAGATCATCGCCATAAATATGCAGAATTTTTATTCCTTTCCATCAATGTTTAAATGTTTATAGTTCTTCTAAATGTCTTTTTTTTTTATTGGATTGCATATCGAGAGAAAATTATGTAAGTCTTGATACAATTTTTTTTTTCATTTCAATATATATAATTATTGATATCGAGAATCGTATTTCTTTAATCCAGAAATAGGAATAAATGTTAAAGGGATTGTCATTCGCCCGCAGTATATCAAAGATTTTAGCTCGCGCTTCGCACTTGCATTATCGTATTTCTTTTTTATTTATGTACACACTTAAAATATTGGGCAACATACTTTCCACTGTCTTGGGTAATATATATGTTAGCCGAAAAATAAATATTCTGGGCACTTATTATCCAATGACATTGAACAAATTTATTACCCAATTGTTCGTTTTTATTGGGCATTTTGCCCAACTGTACGCAGCATGTGCTTTATTAAAAATCGTGCTTAAAATGATATGTTTTTTCGCTCGCTTTTCGTGCTCGCATCATAGAAGATACCCATACATTTCATGCTCACAAGAAAGTCTAAATCTCCCCCCCCCCCCAAAAAAAAAGCTCACGCTTTACACTCTGATAGGGCCTACTTTGTTCTTGTTTTGTAAAATTTAATTACAAACTTGCTTTAACTATCCAGTTTTCAGGTCGGAATAGGCAAAATTTCTGTTCGGTGTAAAATGGAAGAGGTAAAAATGGCAGATATAATAATGGCATAGGTAAAAGTGGCACGGGTAAAAATGGCAAAGGTAAGAATGGCAGAGGTAGGTATGGCACAGGTAAAAATAGCAGCGGTAAAAATGGCAGAGGTAGGTATGGCAGAGGTAAAAATGGCATGAGTTATAAAAATGGCTGGTCTTTCACCCCAGTGCAATAAAAATGTCAGAGTAAATCCCAGCATGTATATAGATGAAATAAGAAAGGTTCTGCATGAGAATATAATTATAATTATAACTTGGACTAATGGAAAGGGTCGGCCCTAATATTTTTTTTAAATCATTGATAGATCGTGTGTATCAAAATGATAATTCTTTGGTTGGCATATATATCATATCTTTTTCCTGGACTAACGGCCTTCTCATGTAAAAATCGCTCTACTAATATTCAAATTTGAAGCACACTTTTGATCCCAAGTAGTGTACTTGATTCATTCAAGGGGAAGTTCGCCCTAACATACAGTTTATTGTAAAAAAAAAAAAAGCAGAAGAAATAATTTACAAAATATTGGTGAAGGTTTTGGTAAATCCATCAAAGATTAAAAAAGAAAAGCTATTAGAATTTTATTTCAATGGTGACGCCATAATTATGGTAGCAGCTTCCCCATATCGTGTAGAAAAAACAACAGTGAAATGTCATTCAAAATGAAAATGGTTTTTATTGTATCTTCAGTATATCAACAGACAAATCAATTTCACATCCGCTCTTAAAATAACTATTATTTTATCCATCATGAAATTTAAAAAATGAAAAGTATACATTTCATAGTGCATAGAATATGCGACAGCTGCTTGTATTTAACGTCACAGATAAAAAAAACCTTAAAATCCTAATAACTTTCTTATTCTTTGATGGATTTTTCATGAACCTTCACTAATATATTTTAATGCTATTTTTACAACAAATTTTTCGTCAGGGTGTATTTTCCTTTTAAAACAGGTCGATAGAACACCCATAAATTTGAATCCATGATTTGCTACGCATTTCCAAAATTATGCGGTAGCCATTACCATGGAAACTTGTTTGGGAACCCGACATCCACTTGGACTAGATGCAATGAGGTATATATAACAAACGCAACAATAATTGTACTATTCATATTCGCATCCATTATAATATGAAAATAAAGAAAATTCATTTTTTTCAGAATGTTTTGTTATTTTCTGTTATCCATGACCACGCACACATTTTTAACAATGGCATTCTTCTGGCGCGTCGTGAAAGTGAATGAAACTCGTGCAAGTGGTTCGAGGTATTCCCGAATGATAGTATACAAATATTCAATGTTGATGAGTGCGATCGTTCCGAATATTGCATGAGTGTGCAAGTTGAAACAGTCTATTCAACGACGCGAAGCGGAGTTGAATAGGCTGTATCAACTTGCAACGAATGTAATATTCGGAACGTCGCACGAATACAACATTGAATATTTGTTTTATACAACACCGATAGCTTACACTTTAGACTAGATCTAGATAGGCTAGATCTATAGGTGTAGTAGATGACTAACGCGCATTAGGTCTTCTTTTGCTTACAATGTTGTCTTTTGAGCGTCGAGTAGATTTACTCCAGTAATCCCAGGAGAGTCAAGTACTTTCAACATAGATCCATAAAGTCATAGATCCATGAAGTCCAATTTGTGAACGAATTCCATAAAATCCAGAAGAAAATCCATAAGGTACGCAGCCGTACCCTGGGAATAATTTGCTTAGCAACGTACGTACGCGCATTGTGTTCAGCTTAGCAACGTGTATGCGCAGTGCTACGTACATCGGTCAGAGCATGGTCAGAGATACGAAAACGTGATTACGTATATGCGCGTATACCGCTAATTCACTTAACGTGTACGGGGCATGTCCATGGGTTCAGTGTGCCCAGGGATCTTGTGCAGTGCTGGCTCATTTACTTCAGCGTGCTATAGTCGACTATAGCACGGCTAGCATATCTTAGCGTGCTATAGCAGATTCCTCTGAATGTCATGTGACACGCTTTCATCCAATCAGCTGTCAAGGATCTATCCATGTGTTGTATAATGCACTTTATATGACACCTAGATAGATCCTTGTGATTTGATTGATTGTTTGATATCGTTCGTTCAGCCCATTTTACAATGACGTCATCAACCGTGGAATTTTGGATCCATTCATCGTGCAATTTTGGATCCATACGATTTTGTCCATTGCACTCGCGCATCGAGACTGCAGCTGCAGGCACCAGCAGTGCGCATTTTGTAATGACGTAAAAATCAACAGACCGAACTCGCACTGCATGACCATGTTTTGCATCGAAATTCATAAATTTCATATGAAAATAAAAATCAATTTTTAGGTGTCATATAAACCAAATAATGAATGTTTTTTCATTCGTGCAATGGACAGAATACTTCATTCGGTGAAAGATGAAATGATCCATTCAACGAGGCGTAGCCGAGTTTAATGGATCATTATTTCATCTTTCACCTTTCATCTTTCACCTTTCACCTTTCACCTTTCTTTCATCTTTCACCTCATCTTTCACCTCATTTCATTTTTCACCTCATTCGATGAAAGATTAAAAGTTCCATTCAACTCGGCTAACGCCTCGTTGAATGGAACTTTACATCTTTCATCTCATGAAAATATTCTTCCCATTGCACGCATACACATTCATTATTTGTATATTATATGACACCTAGATAGATCCTTGTGATTTGATTGGTTGTTTGATATCGTTCATTCAGCCCATTTTGCAATTACGTCATCAACCGTGCAATTTTGGATCCATACGATTTTGTCCATTGCACTCGCGCACCGAGACTGCAGCTCATGCACCATCAGTGCGCATGTTGTAATGACGTAACAATCAACAGACCGAACTCGCACTGCATGACCATGTTTTGCATCGAAATTTCATGAATTTCATATGAAAAAACAACAACATTTTTTAGGTGTCATATAAACCAAATAATGAATGTATTTTCATTCGTGCAATGGACAGAATACTTCATTCGGTGAAAGATGAAATAATGATCCATTCAACTCGGCTACGCCTCGTTGAATGAATCATTTTATCTTTCATCTGAGTTGTTGAGTTGTTCTGTCTGTATATAAACCTTATGTACATAATGTAGTACGTGTGTCTAAGTGAGGTTTTACTCGTTTTACAACCAGGACTGTTGTAAAAGATGCAATGCCATATGTTGCAATATTCCATTATTCTCCCACGTTTGGGACTACAAATTTCAACGACATTACTTTTCGTTATCTAATGAGGTAGTTCAAAATCAGATACAAAGGTGTACTTAATTTGTTGATGTTGGTGATGGTATGTTCAAGTTCAAGTTCACGTTCAAATTTATTCAAACCAATCAAGAACAAGAGACATATCACATAGTTTAACAAAAATGAGAATACATGATAGGTTTGGGACCCCATAGAAGCAGAGCTTGTGAGAGGGGCCCCTTATAAAGTACATTACAACAATAATGAGATGAAAAAATATTTACAATGATAATCTAAAGAGTAAAATAAGAAAATACATACAGACACAACACGCACACACACACACACACAACACACATGGTTTATCAAGAATCAATTTAAGATATTTTGTAATCTTTCAAATAAATATTTTCGACATGAATTTTTAAATATGGGCAGTGTTGGACTGGATCTAAAGTTTTGTGGTAACTTATTCCATTCTTTTGTACAAACTATCACAAAAGAAAAGCAGTATTTGTTCTTGCAAGTGGCTGGTGGATAAGATTTTTCTGCCGTGTATTGTACAAATGGACATTTGAGTTAACAACAAATGCATCTTTTAAAAATGAACAGTTTTGAGAGGATTGTGATTTGTACATAAATATCAAGCAATTGAGGGAGACTAAATCATCAACAGGCAAAATCTTCAATTGCAGAAATAAAGGAATACTTGGACATCTGTAATTCGAATATGTCATGAGCCTCATAACTTTCTTCTGAAGAACTAGCAGTTTGTTTAAATGGTTCCTATATGTATTTCCCCATGCAACATTACAATAATTTAAGTGTGGCATAATAATAGCATTGTAAAGAGTTACTAAGGTCTGCTGAGGGAGAGAGAAACGTAATTTATAAATGACACCAACGCTCCTTGATACCTTAGTACAAACATAACTGAGGTGATTTTTCCATGATAAGTGATCATCAACTACAACTCCCAAAAACCTTACATCTTGACTTCGATTGATCTGATGGCCGCCTATTGATAATGGATTAGTATCTTCAGGGACTCGTTTACCCCTTGTTCTAAAGACAATATATTGAGTTTTACTAGCATTTAATAAAAGCTTGTTACAGCAAAACCATTTAAATATATTTTTAATTTCATTGTTAGTTGAGAGTATGAGAGTTTCCATATCGTTGTGATGGGAAAGTAAGCAAGTGTCATCTGCGAATAGTGAATAAGTAAACAATTTTGATGAATTTATAATGTCATTAACATAAATCAAGAACAATAAGGGACCCAGAACCGAGCCTTGGGGTACACCACATTTAACCTCCTTAGATTGTGATTTAACTCCATTAATCGTTACATACTGACATCTATTCGTTAAGTAATTTTTTAACCAACTTAAGGCTACCCCACGAACACCATAATGCTCAAGCTTGTACAATAATATATCATGATCGATAGTATCAAATGCTTTCGATAAATCAAGAAACACACCAATACAAAATTTTCCACTATCAACTGCACTTATAATGGTATTTACTAAATTCAAGACGCCCATACTTGTGGAGTAATTCTTTCGAAATCTAAATTGTTGTGGTACCATTATGTTATGAAGTTGAAGGAAATCATCCATTCTTTTGTACACTATTTTCTCAAGAATTTTTGAGAATATGTGTAACAACGCAATAGGTCTGTAATTTTCAATGCATTTACGATCATTCTTTTTAAATACTGGGACTACTCTAGCTATTTTCAGTTTGTCAGGGACAATACCCTGAAACAAGGACTTATTAAAAATATCGCATAAGGGATCAACAATGCATTGAATACAATTTTTTATGACCTTGGGAGAAACATCATCTGACCCGCATGCCTTCGATGGTTTTAAAGTCGAAACCAAATTAGAAATTTCACAAACAGATGTTGGTCGAAAATACAAGGATGAGGAGTGATTTTGGACCGACATAAACTCTCTGTATGAGGATTGGACAGAAGGAATTTTCTTGCTTATTTTAGAAGGTAGATCAATAAAATATTTATTAAAATACTCAGCTTTATGTAGATCTGAATTTAACAACAATTCGTTATGATACATGTCATTTGGGAGTGGCGTTTTCTTCCCCCTCCCAAGCAATTCATTGATATGGGACCAAGTCTTCCTCATATCATTTTGATTTGTTCGAAAAACATTATCATAATAATTCTTCTTACTTTGACGAACAAGATTTGTCAATGTATTTTTGTAATCAATATACTTTTCCCGATTAATTTCGTTTTTATTTTTTGTATATGCATAGTAAAGCTTCTGCTTTTTATGAATGGATTTTAGAAGAACTGGAGTAATCCATGGTTTCCTGCATTTATTCTTACCACTGCATTCAATTAAAGGGAAATGTTCATTGTATAACTGAGAAAAAATGTCACTAAAATAGTTAAACGACACATTAGCGTCAAACAAATCATATAAAATAGACAAATCTGTGTTAAGTAAATCTTGTCTAAAGTAATTCATTCTTACTTCAGTAATTAGACGTCTGAACACTTTTCTTTTTGTTTCACTAGAAGTAATGGCATTGCCTTTGTTAATGCTACAAATCGGCATATGATCAGAAAAATCAGAACAAAATATTCCAGAGCAGAAATGATATTGAACACAATTGGTAAATATATTATCAATTAAGGTTGCTGAAGATGATGTTATGCGTGTAGGTTTAGTGATTAGGGAAAACAAGCCAAATGAACACATGAAATTATTAAAATCTCTAACCTTTTCATCTGTATCAGCATTTAACAAGTTAATGTTAAAATCACCCATAATATAAATGTCCTTATTTTCTTTACTCAATATTTGCATTTCTTGGTCAAAGTCATCAGTAAATGATCGAATATCATTTATCATATCACCTCATGAAGTATTCTGTCCATTGCACTCATAAACATTCATTATTTGGTGTTTACATTTAAAATCGTTGGGTATACATGCGCAGCGCTATATACATGATATAGTTAATTTTATATGACACCTAGATAGATCCTCGTGATTTGATTGGTTCTTTGATATCGTTCATTCAACCCATTTAGCAATGACGTCATCAACCGTGCAATTTTGGATCCATTCATCATGCAATTGTGAATCCATACGATTTTGTCCATTAATTGCACGCGCGCACCGAGGCTGCAGCTGCAGGCACCAGCAGTGTGCGTGTTATGACGTAACAATGAACAGACAAAACTCGCACTGCATGAGCATGTTTTGCATCGAAATTCATAAATTTCATATGAAAAAAAAAATCAATTTTTAGGTGTCATATAAACCAAATAATGAATATTTTTTCATTCGTGCAATGGACAGAATACTTCATGAGGTGAAAGATGAAAATTAATGATCCATTCAACGAGGCGTAGCCGAGTTGAATGGATCATTATTTCATCTTTCACCTCATGAAGTATTCTGTCCATTGTACTCATAAAAATTCATTATTTGTATGGCTTCTTTTTTAATCCACGTGATTCTTATTTCACGTGCAGGCGCGCCGGAACACTTTTAGTTTTAGGGGGGCAAAATCCCTAAGGGGGCACAATATTTTTGACAGCGTGAGATACCGAAGCGATCGAGCGGGAGAGGGTGTGGGACTCCCTACGGTAAGGACTTTGTGTAAAAACGGAGTATAAAAGTTGCGTTTCTAAGAGCATTCAAAAATAAATTTCTTAAGAATTCAACATAGAATTCACTACGAAAGACTATACTCATAAGAGAAACAATGAAATCTACGCGCAAAACGATCGCTTCGGAGTGTGGTTTTCATGTCTGATCAATTAAATTACGTATTACGCTTATATTGACTCAAAATACCAGAAATTAAATTTTTCATGCAATATCCTTTCAGAAACATTTATTTATGTACATTTACATACACGGACGACGCGAGAGAGCACAATCATCATAAGTTTCAAGTAATTCCTGTCAGAACAAGGAGTGTATTAAGCAGAAGAAGCGTAACAACAGAAACAAAAGAAATTCTTCTGACCCAGACTGGTGTTTTTTCATGACCAGGGTCGCAGTTCCAGCAAATGACGAGCCTGGCAAACGAAATTGTTTCAAACCAATGTAATATAGGCCTTTTAAAGACTTTAAGATGACAAACATGACCGTACGCAGCCGATCGAGAGGGCAAAAATTCACAAAATTCACCAAAAGTGTGCACGAAATTCTTCAATTTCAATTTTATTTATATGTATTTCTTAAAGAAAGATTGGAATATCATAAGCTGTGTCTGCCTCTCTGGCATTTTAATCTAGTTTTTGAGCCAAAGTTAAAATATGTTGACGTTTAAACAGTTAACACCCTTTTGGGAGTAAATTGTATTTTTATTTGCTCCATTCTAAATAGGAATTGTCACACTTTGTCGAAATTTCACGAAACCGATATGAGTTCCTGACTAAACGCAGTCGAAAGTCAGGCCTCTGTCATTACCAGATCTGAAATATTTTATTTGTTTATTCATTGATTTCTGCATCTTTACAAACAGCTGTTATAAAACCCCTGGAGTAGGGTCCTACTTGAGTAATATAAGCTTACCACATGGTGGTGGATCTCTGTACAGAGGCAGCGTGTAAAATTCTCTTTGAGATAAGAACCCATCACCATCAATATCATAAAGAGAGAAAAAGTTAGCATGGCTGTCTTCTGAATATAGAGGGAGTTCTTCTTGTCCAGCTCTTCTTCCGATGACGATCTTCTTGTGATGCCTCTGCGCATGTGCTGTGTTGGACGATGTTGCTGCAACGAAGGCCAAAACGAGTGAAGCCAGAAAGACGGCTAGGGAATAGAAGATTAAAAAGAATCCGACAACAACTCAATTAATACCACAACAAGATTACGAATCCAAAATGAAACGCAGTTCCACTAATTAGGATAATTGATATTTCATAATTATTCCATTAAGAATAAGGTCTCCTTCTGTTGGAAATATTTATTTCATTTTCAGGTATTAAAAGTAAATAGTAATAACAAAAAAAAACTTTGCAAGCTCTTCGCACTCGCACAAATCGCTAAATGTATTCGATATTATTTTCATCAAGTTTATGCCGATATATCAATATATCATTTCGCAATTCACCCTCCCGCATCAGTGGCTTACCGTGAGTCGGATGCCTCCCCCATAAACGATTCGCGCAATATTTTCGCCTGGATGGGGTTAAAAAAAGATCGAGTCATAAATTCGTTTGCGATGATGCAATCTACAGTGCGTATCAAAAAAAAGTTTACAATTAGAAAATATCCTCTAATACTATACATTTGTAGTATCCTGAAGATTTTTCCACATTTTAACATTGGTACAGATCCATTTAAGCAAATGATGATATAACAGTCGAAAAATATTTCTGCTTGAGTGAGCACCACTTGAAAAGTTAGTGAAAAGTGATTTGCACAGAACTTTGAAATATTTAAACGAATAAAAGTTGACCTTAATCATGAAGAACACATGGAAGTTAGCTAGTAAAATTGATCTGAAAATATCTTTTACCTTTTTTAATTTTTTTTCCCCAAAACACTTCGAAGTGTGCCATTGCGCCCCAACCCACTCCCCCACACCAGGGGCGGAAATCTCTCCCAAAAGGTAGGGGGACACAGGGGCGGATCCAGCCTTCGCCAATAGGGGGGGGGGGACGGAAATTTGTTTCAGCCATATTTTCCCCGATCGGCAGCTCGAAAATTATTTGTGTTTGTTTCTTTGAAGGGGTAGTCCTCATTAGTCACTTCTTAGCTTTATTTTATAAATTCATATATAATATCATAATCCTTATTAATATGATGCGAGCGCGAAACGCGAGCTAATTTTTTGGAAATGTTATGTATTTTTTCCTAAAATTTGAACATTCTGGGCAATGTTTGTTATCCTGAAAAGGTGTGTATGCAACTTAATAATTACTACAAACGCAAAGCGCGAGCAGAAATGAACTGATGGAAAAGATACCTGTTAAAGACTGCGTGCAGTTAGCATTTAACAATCAAATAATGCGAGCGCGAAGCGCGAGCTTATTTTTTTGGTGACATTTTCACCTAAAGAATGGAAATTCTAAGCACTTTTTGTAACTCAAGCAGAATAGGTATATAAGTAGACAATTGATACGAGCGCGAAGCGCGAGCGGAAAATTTCGAGATTTAGTCCTATAACATTTACTGAACGAGACACTCTATTCATGTTTTGTAAATCATGAAAAGGATGAGTATTAATAATGCGTGCGCAAAGCGCGAGCAGAAAATTTTTATATACGTTTTGAACTGGTACCTGTTGAAAAGGTACCTGTTAAGGACTGCTTGCACTTAGCCATGAAGGTGTTACATATTTCAACAATAAAAAAATGCGAGTGCGAAGCGCGAGCTGAACATTTTTGAAAATTTCTAAAGAAAGAATGGAAAATTTTAATCAATTTTTGTAATCGTGAACAGGATAGCTATATAATTCAACAATTGATGCGAGCGCGAAGCGCGAGCAGAAAAAAAAATCGAGATTTAGACCTAAAAATGGGCCACTCTGTTCATGTTTTGTAAACAGCCATAGGCTGATCGAGGGCTTTTTACCGTGTTTAAATAAAATAAATCAATCAAAATCAATGTTTTGTAAATCATGAAAAGGATGAGTAATAGGGGGTCTTCCTACCCCGGGCTTCCTACATTAATAATGCGAGCACAAAGCGCGAGCAGAAAATTTTTGATATTGTGATCTGAAACTGGATAATGATTTAAATAGAGAACAAGTTGAGTATTTGAATAAACATGCGCGCGCGTGTTTCATATTTAGACCTAGAATCTAGGCATTCTAAATACATCTTTAATCATGAAAATCATGAAACTTTGATATTCCGATCTGAAAAAAGAGTCAATTACAGCTTTATATTTCAAGCACTTTGTAGGAAAATTGTAAGGTGGATATGGATCGCACTTAAAAAAAAAGAGCTAAAATTTTCATTATTATTACTTTGAGTTTTGACATAGGACCGGGACATCCTTACGACATGTAAGGGTCGTGTGGTCCAGTGGTTAGAGCATTGGACTCATAATCGCAAGGTTGTGAGTTTGAATCCCAACTCTGCCATTGTCTCCACTTTGATAAAAAGGCCCAAGAGTGATATATGTCGTCTATTACGTCAGCCACTTTGACTGATTAACCTAGACGTAAAATGTTTCCAAGGTAATTGGGTATATACCAGCTTGGCGTTTACCAGCAAAAAATGCTGTCCTGCCGAGTTCCTACGGGAGTTTACCACAAACAGAAACAGAAACATGTCATGAAAATGATGACTATCTTCCTATTCCTCTTGCTAAGCGCGAGATAAAACAAAAGGGACAATTTAATTATTAAATTAATATCATATTTATCAATGCCTAATGAGGTCGTGAAATATGATGATATTATGGCATAAAAACAAGACATTTCACATTTGTAATTATGAATAGGATGCATCAGTTAATATATTTTTAACCATTAATGCGAGCGCAAATCGCGAGCTAAAATTTTTGATAAACTGTCAGGAAATGTTTGTTGTATAATCAATATTGAAACATACATAACTCGCCAATCAAAATGCCAGCGTGCAGCGCTAGCTGATACGTCTTGACAATCAGACCTGAAAAGGGATATTTTGAAAACTTTATAGAATACACGAAAATAATAGGTACCTGATAAATCAAAATTTGCGAGCAAGCAGCAAATGTTGATAAAATTATTCAGACCATAAAAGTGACATTTTTATAGAGCACTTTTAAAAATCAATTTGTAAATCACACAAAATAATGAAAGTTCGATTTCCGAGGTGAAATATGTTTTGTATATTGACTTCCAAACTTGATATTTGAGCTCCATATTGAACAAGATATGTAAATCACCTAACAGGCAATGCGAGCGAAAATTTTATATAGTGCCACGAAAGATTCTTTTTATTTTCCAAGTCTTCCCCCCATCTTATTTTATGCACGCGTCGTCCTTCTATTCTTTTCTCCTATTTTTTCCCTCCTTTTTCCCCTTTTCCTTCTTTCTTTCCCTTTTTTTCTTTTTTTTGCTCCGCCAATAGGGGGGGGGGGGGGCCTTGGCCCCCCTGGATCCGCCTATGGGGACAACGGGCGGGAAAATTTGACCAAAAAAAAGGTTATCATCCCAAAAGTACGGTCATCTCGTCCCAACTCGTCCCAAAATACATGTTTTATTTTGATTTAGAATGATGTATTTCTTACCATCATAAAAGACAAAAAATAGTAGGGGGGACAGTTGATATTGTGTCCCCCCTACTATTTGAGTAGGGGGGGGGGACACGTCCCCCTGTCCCCCTGGGATTTCCGCCCATGCCCCACACACCGAGGCCGTCGTGACGATATTTGCTTTACACTGATCCGAGCTGTGATTTACAAAAAATGGCTTCGGCTTGATTTTCATTTGTTAATCATTGTATAGCTTGGGAAAAGTGTAGAGAAACAAGTATTAAATGAAAAATGAAATGAAAACCCACTTTAAATGATAAGAACTTAGTGAAAGAATGCTGGAGATGTCTGATATAAACTTTTGTTTAGATTCAGTTATGTCCTAAAATCCAGCTGGCACAAAAAGGGTAAAGTTTGTGCTCACAAAGTGTTAAAATTTTAATTTGGGTGGTAAAATTGTTACAAAATGCTTGAATGTATCCGTCTTATTTCAACTGACTAAAATTGCAAAGGGAGATGTATGAGAAATGTTTCGCAGGGTAAGTTTGATTTCGCCTTTTCCCCTTAAGGAAAAGGCGAAAATTGACACAAAATTGACACAATCCGCTCAATTGACACAGCGAGAAAACCAGCATTTCTGTGCAAACAGATTTCTGCGAGCTTTACAAAAATGGACAGTACTCACTGAAGTGTAACATTATGTCAAAACGTTTACTTTCATTGGATAGATGAGACCCAAACCCAAGAATATATGTGAACAAATTATCCACATATGTATATTTTTTTAATTCTCAGAGCTTTTTCAAAGTGTAAAATTTTTTTTTATACGCACTGTGTATTAACTCAGACCTTCGCCATAGATGGCGTAGTTTCTGATACAGCAAGAAAAAGATTGAGAGATGCCCGTGAGCAAAACATTTAATGTACAATGCTCTTTTATCCTGCTTTCAAATAAATGCTATATGCATTATTGGTAACTTGGTGTGCACTTGTTTAAAAAAAAGATTGAGAGTACCGACGTAATATGGTTCAATCTCTTTCTGGACTGCTGCCAGGCCTAGCTACTGCACCCCCAATAATGATGATGATGATAATAATAATAAAATAAATAAATAATAATAATAATAGTAATAATAATAATAATGATAATGAAAATGAAAAGTGACATGAAAATTCATATTCTATTATTCAAAATAGATATGAAATGAAAATTTGCTTTGCCCAATTGATCGTGGGCCCGGCAGCCGCTGTGCAGCGCCAGATCGATGAGGCTCTATCCCTTTAATCGTTGAACGCCAAACAGGGTAGCAGCAACTCCCATCTTTTAACATCTTTTGGTCTGACGCGGCCGGGGTTTGAACCCCCGACTTCCCAGTTGAGAGACAGACGCTCTACCATCTGAGCCAACACAACGGTTTGTGAATATGAACTCTTAAAAACGATATTGAAAAATCCAGTTACATTTTTGTCTCGCCTGCATAAAGCAGTTCGAGAATATAGGCGTCATTTTTACCGACAGAGACGGCGACGCGCGACGTCGTCAACATTGAAATCTTAACCAAGATTACTTTTTTGAAATATGATATAACTGATAATGTGTATGAACCTAGTTCAAGGGCAATCAGGCATTAATTACTGAACATTTGCCTCAGTTTTCGTCACATGACTATTAAGGTCAAAGGTCATTTAGGGTCAATGAACTTTGACCATGTTGGGGATATGCCCTATACTCTTTTGTTTGATCGTTATTAATCACGATAGATAACTTTGACTTTTCACTGATATTAATTAAAGATTTTCTTAAAATCAGACTCACCTCGCTTGCACTTCCCTTACTCTCTATTACTATTGCACTTCCCTTACTCTCTATTGCAGTTGCACTAGCTTGATCCATTACTTCTTGCCGATAACTACAGTACTTGTATAACTAAACATTATTATTCCAGAATATGAATTTATTCCTAAACCCGACTTTAACCTTGACCGTTGTAATTCAAATACTTGTGTATTGTAAATTTTTTAGTGAACCATTTATACCTTAGTTTGATTTATTTCCTCATGTTGACATGTTTTCATCATCTTTTGTTTTATTATGTGTATATACATTGTATCTACAGGTGTGTAAACCAGTGAGAAAAAAAAAGAATTTCCTTTATGGGCAATAATTAAATAATTCAATTCAATTCAATATCAACATTGAAATGTCATAAGTTCAAAAGTATAATATCCTATTCATGAAACTTGGACATGATTGTGATCAATTATTCATTTTGTGTGAATTGCAGGTCAAATGATCAAGGTCAAATGTCATTTCGGATCAATGAACGTAGCGTTGTATTTTCATCTGAATTGTGTTTTTGTATATAATTATTCATCGTAATTGTTTTCCAGGTCGGCCTGCTGCTATATAAACGAGTCACGCAGGCGAGACTGCCAGAGTTAGGCGTTCCACTTGTTAGAAGTTGATACCATAACATAGTCAAATTCCATTATCCCTGTTGACCACTGACCTAGACCATGTGACCATGTTGACCTTTAACCTTGAATATCTGACCTGAATTCCATGCTAAATTACCAAGGAATTCCATTATGTGCAACCTTCATGATATTGCTATTAATTCCATCAAATATATGATGATATTTGAAATATCTTATCTTGTGTTTTAATTAAACATTGACGAATCCGCCGCCGCCGATTTCGTTTCTGCTGTTAGGCCAAGACAAAATCAATGTGAAGAAATAGTGCCAACTGACGATATCATAATTTCACAAAAGTAAATCATATTTATCAAAAGTTATGCTGCTTACTTTTAAAACCGAGTAATGAAAAATTATCCACAAATAACAAAGCACTCGTGTTTCCAGAAATTGTACGAGTCAATTAAACTTTGTCAATTGCATGATTGCTTGCCATAACAACAAGCAATATTCGTATAATTATAATTATCGGCTGCATTTTTTTTTTTTTTTTATTTGCTTTGTGACACGCAGTTCGCATCATACATTGTAAAATGGCAAACATTATTTTATATTATGTTATATACAAGTATACCTTGTACTTTGTTTTTGTTAGTTGTTTAGTTTATGAAATGTTTTACATTTTACATTTTATTTACCTTCATGCTATATCTTACAGGTCTTCTATGTGCACCAGTTGGTCGGGAAGAGGGACCATTACGGTTACAGTGATTAAGTTTGCTTTCCTCTTCCCCAGCAGCCAACTGATGCATTCAGAGGACCGCCAGTAAGATTTTGCATTTATAATTGTTTGTGTACTCATATTTACATTGTTATATTTTGTGTGAATTGCCGAATAAATGATAAATAAATAAAAATAAAATCATAATGAGATGTGCGCTATACAAGAACTGTTTTTGTCACCATCATCATTAAACAAATTTAACTTCAATTTCCTAAAAAGGGTATAGCGTACATTAAGGCATCATACTATTTGAATGCTTAACCCTAAGAAGACTGGGGGGCTGAATCAGCCCAGCCCCCCCTCGACATTTTTCGTGATAAATCCGCCGCACGATTTTTTTTTAACGGCGTCGCTCACTGACTTTTTACATTCAAGTCTCGCGCAACTTTTGAGACCAAAATTGCGATATCCTGGTACGCCGTTTCGCAATTACGCAACATTTCGTAAGTGCATGCTTTTAGCCAAAATTAATCAATGTATCATTATTTTTCCTTTTACTGATTAAAATCAATTAATTCCATCTCATTCATGGTCAAAATAGAGTCCCCGACAATTTCCATTGAAAAAAACATTAAAAGACAGAAAGTCGAAAAACAAAGAAATACATAAGAAATTTAGAAAAAAATAAAATACATAAGAAAATAAATGTGATTTTGAAATTTGTTAAAGTACATTTAATAATCAGATTCATATAAAGTGTCTGTGTACCAAAAATCAGCATTTTAGCGGCATTATTTAGTTAATAAGAGCAAACTTTTGATTTTACGCATAAATTAGCATAATTTACTAGCAATGAGATTTTTCGCAGAATCTATCTTTTAGTTTTGTAGATTATGCCATGAGTAACACGCGTGCCAATTCTCGTCGCGAATGCGCGATCGACGGCCAATATCATAAGGGGGAGCTGAATCAGCCCCCTGACTTCTTATAGGCATCGAAATAGCCCATAGGGTTAGAGCACATCCATCTCGAGTGCATGTCCTATTTAATACTCTTATCAGAAACGATGTCATGTAATATACTTTCAATGTGTGTCATCAAGTACCTAACACAAGACACTTCTATTCAATTATTTTTTTTTCTTCTTGTCTTGTATCCATCTCATGTGGCAGCTGCCCGATTATTGTGTATGCCGAGGAATAATTGTTCTAATTTGCATCTTCTTAGGAACTCCAGGGGCCCGTAGCACAAAACTTAGCAATGATCGTAGAACATTTTTCTACGATTGATTCCATTGACAATACTGTTTCATTGTCATCATCTTAATTATTGTTATTACTATTATCATCATTATTGTTGTAATTATTATCATCATCATCATCATTATTATTATTGTTATTCTTCTTCTTATTATTATTATTATTACTATTATTATTATTATTACTATTTATTATTATTATTATTGTTATTATTATTAATATTATCAGTTAATTATTTTGGGGATTGGTGCATTTATTGAATAAGAAAAGTAATTTTGGGCAGACTGCTTTTTGTCTCGCCTGCATAGCAGAGCGAGATTATATAGCCGCAACTATTCCGACGGATGGCGTCTTCATTCTTCAGCAGCGAAATCTTGACCAAGGTTAAGTTTGCAAATGTCATCTTTATAACTTTTTAAGTATATGGACCAATTACACAAGACTAAACATAGGGGTAATTAAACATCACTGATCATTTTGCATGAGTTTCAGTTCCCATGATCAAGGTTAAAAGCATGGGTGTCGATCAGTATTCTTGGTTGGGGGGGATGATGACACAAAAGTTCTTGTGGATGGGGATCTTTCAACATTACCCCCACTAAAATCACAAGTTAGGACATTTGGGAGTGATTGATATGCATGGTGTTCTTGGAAATTCCTTCATTAATTTGTTGTAGTGTACTGTACTTATATAATTTTTTTTTAAATTCAATTTGTGTTACAAGTAAGCCTATTCTAAACTCATACGAAAGAAAAAATGAAAAAAATTATCTGGAACATGTACATAGTGATCCGTTGATTGAGCATGATGTATACACAGGGGCATCGATCCATTTTTCAGATTAGGGGGGAGGGGGCAAAATCATGAATCAACGTTCCAAAGACGCTCGATCATATAAAACGAACAAACTCACCCACACACCCCTACACCCCCACACATAGGCCTATATATTATATATATATATATATATATATATATATATATATATATATATGAATCATGAGAAAGAGACACATATCTCAACCTCACCAACAATGCGAGCGCGAAGCGCGAGCTGAAATTTTTTAGTATGACATGAAAACAGGAAAAATGTACCTGTTTAGGTTTGCTTGTAGTAACTCATGAGGAGCATAGATACATGTATCTCACTAGAGAGCGAGCTAAAATTTCTTTATATTCTGACGTGAAAGCTTGATATTCTAAGCACTTTTGGTACCAATGATTAAGATGGGTATCTAGAAGAACAATAGATGCGAGCGCAAAGCGTCAGCTGAAAATTTTAATATTTCGACCTGGACAAAAAGACAATTTAATGGACGCTTTTAATAAAGAACAAGATATATATCCAACAAAAGATTATTACAAATCGAAGCGGGAGTTCTTTTGAGGTATAGAACTGAAAACGGGACATTCTATTCACCTATTTAATCATGAAAAGTATGGGGTTTTGGTACAGAAATGATGCGAGCGCGAAGCGCGAGCTGAAAAATTTTATATTCCGATCTGAAAAGCAGACATTTTGAGCACGATTTTAGATCAAAATCGAGTTGGTATCTTAATCTCGCTTGCTGGTTTCAGTGTAGCATTACAATCTTATTTTATTTTTAGTTGCACATGCGGAATTATTGGGAGGGGGCAAAACGATATGTTCCCCCCAAATATTTTCATTGGTGGGGCTATTACTCTAATAGCTATATGGTCATTCCTTAGACGATTTATCTTGCCACCCTTTTTCTCCCGTTTGTTTTTCCACCCTTTTGAATTAATTGATTTATTAAAATTAATTCATTCACCACTGGTGGGATGGAACACCCTATCAACAAAAGTTGTTTTTCGTTGGGGTCCTTTTATGTCATGTGTTAAAAAATATCATATACATAAACATTTCATTCTTTTTCATCTTGAACTTCCACCCATCTGTTTAATAGTCCTGAAAAAGAATGTTTTCATTTAATAACAATATACACAAATTGCGAGGGAACCAAACTGATTGATGGCATACTATAATCATCATGATCAAACTTATCATTTTATCATCATCACTATTATAATTTTTCTACCCTAAATTATTGGGGGGGGGGGGATGATAATACAGGCCATCCCCCCCCCCACTTGAAATATTGGGGGGATATATCCCCCCCATCCCCCCCGTGATCGACACCCATGGTTAAAAGTCATCTAGTGTCAATGAACCTAGTATTTATCATCATATGAATGGTGGTTTTTTTAATAATCATCCATTACTGTTGTTTACGAAGTCAGCGCTATTGCAGTTTGACTGATATAGGCCTAGTGTGTATACAAAAATTTAAACTTTAAATAAAATTCATGAAAATTAAATATTTGTAGTATCCTGAAGCTTTTTCTACATTTTATTATGAGTGAGCACCACACACTTTTCATGAAAATGGTGCTTCGCTATTAAGATTTGATAGAGTTCTGATGTAGCAGCTAACCAACTGGTGTAGAAATAGGGGAAGGGGATTGGGTTCATGATCCACCAAAATTTTCACGACCAAGAAAAAAGAGAAAAGGAAATAGTATGAAAGGCAAAGAGTGAAAAGCTAATTTTTTGTGAAAATTATGTCAAAATCTATATAAGAAAAAAAACATTATTTTAATAACGTTTGGTCCATCTTCCATATATTCAGGCCATTGCACTTTTTTCGCGAACCATGAAATAAGCCTGTTTATTTTTTGACATGCAAAAACGTCTTATCTATTGTAATCAAGAAACAATCAAGAAATGTCTGATGTGAACATATTTTTGTTTCATTTCATTTTATGTCCTCACATCCAGCTTACACAAACAACCAGGGGCGGATCCAGGTCCCGCCAATAGGGGGGGGGGGCCGAAAATTTGTTTCACCCATATTTTCCCCGATCGGCTGCTCAAAGTTTTTTTTTTTTTTCTTTGAAGGGGTTGTCCAAGTGGCGTAATGAGCCAAAAATTTTGAGTGGGCTCGATACGGCGTATCGCGTAAAATTAATGAGAAGTTGCGAGAGAGCGAAGCGAGCGAGCAAAATTTTTCGACATTTTCATTACAAAAATCAAAGTTTGTGATAGATATTGTCATAGCATTTAGAAAAATATTTTACCCTTATCCCTTTCCTTTTCTCCTTTTTTTTCTTGGTCGTGAAAAATGGGGGGGGGGGGCAAAACGCTGATGTCCTAACAGTCATTTCTCAGCTTTATTAAAACAACATAAAAAAGTGTTATAATCTCATAAGCCCTATTGAAATAGTGCCAGCGCGAAGCGCGAGCTGAAAATTTTTGGAATTTCATGTATTTTGTCCTGAAATCTGGGCAATGTTTGTAAACCTGAACAAGATGCGTAGATCTATGTAACTATATAGATAATTGCAGATATTTTTAATATGGGTTCTGGCTTGATCGAAAAGGGACCTCTTAAGGATGTTTTGCAGTTAGCAATTAAGACGATACATATTTTAACTATTAAAAAATGCAAGCGCGAAGCCCGAGCTTAATTTTTTTGATATTCCGACCTAAAAAAACTGACATTTTAAGCACTTTTTGTAATCATTAACGGTATGGGTATAAAACCAAGCAATTGATGCGACGCGCGAGCGGAAAAGGAGAATTCAGGCTTAAAAATGGTACACTCTATTCATGTTTTGTAAATCATGAAAAAGTATGGGTAATTTGGTATCTTCCTACATTAATCATGCGTGCGCAAAGCGCGAGCAGAAAATTTTTGATATTCTGATCTGGAAGTGGATAACTTTAGCACGTTTTGAATGAAGATCAAGCTGCATATCTCAATAAACATGTGTGCGTGTGTTTTAGAGTTAGACAGAATCTTGGCATTCTGAATACATTTCATTTCTTATCATGAAAATCAATAATGCGAGCGCGAGCGGAAAATATTTGAAATTCCGAAATGACAAGGATGAGTTTATTGACCATAAATGACCTATGACCTTGGTCATATGACTTGAAACTCAGGCAAGATGTTCAGTAATACTTGATTAATCTTATGTCTAAGTTTCATGAACTGAATTCATATACTTTTTAAGTTATGCCGTCATTTCAAAAACTTACCCTTCAGTTAAGATTTGATGTTGACGCCGCCGCCGTCGGAAAAGCAGCGCCTATAGTCTCACTTTGCTATGTAGGTGAGACAAAAACAATAACCATTATCATTGATAATCTTTCATTATTTTGAACACCTTCAATGATTAACAAACCCACAAGGCCACTTTAACCATTATGTCTCTTATCATGGCTAAGATGACGATGCGACCGCGTAGAACCGATGTCCTACCAATGGATTGGTTTCCATTGATATAGGCCCTATACAGTAATACAAAGCCATCATTTATAGAGTTCTGACATAGCACCAATATCCATCCAAGCAATAAAAAACAAGAAACAGAGAACACGTCTTTAAATCTAAATCACATTAAACAAAATAGGAATGCTTTAAACTTACGCAAGGCTTGCATGGTGGTAACGCTGTATACCAAGTTGTTCATATGTGAATCAAACCACTGAATATCCTACAATAATGAACAACAATCTGTCACAACAACTTTCAAGAAAGATACATCTGGTTAATCTGGCCAGCCACTCTAGAAATGAATGTGTATGTACCCCTTGATCGCATTAAATACACCCTCTCCATCTCAAGATGATGAAGAAGGCATGGTTACATGGACCCCTCTTAACCCCTCATCTAAATTTCTTCTTATAATCTGACAAGGGAAAGTGATGGGTGATTAATAGGCTAGGTTGTAGACGGCGTTTTGTTGACACATCTTGCCAGGTGTTCCTTATGTTAGGTCTAAAGCAGTGCTTTATTTGTCGTCTCTTTGCACGCGTTCCCGCGTTTCCATGCATTGTATCTGACCGTGTACGGTCTGTAAATGACCTCTAATTGAAATTGAATGCTGTGAAAAATGACAACTGATTAAAATATTATTGATATAAATGAAGAGGTTAATCGCGTTTGAAACATGCGGACGCAGTCATAAATCCTTTAACATGGTCTTAAAAAGATTCAACTTGTAGAATTGTACGGCTAATTGATTTTTTGTGATGATAATAAAACAACTCTTTAACATAGACTATTTATTCAGTACACAAATATTTAAAGACACCGATTTTAGGATATAATGTGAGATGTTCTCTGTTTCTTTTTTAATAGTGTAAAGAGCTAGAACAAATTACATAGGACATAAAATTGAGAATCTGCACATCAGCATGACGTAGTTTATGGATTTTCCTATTTACAAGAAAAAAGTTATTCTTTGCCTTGGCAGCGTACGGGGTTTTTCATTATCAGTGCCTTATATAGACTGATCATTATAATGATATCATTTTTAAATCAGTATAAGGTAGGCCTACACATAAATTTATTTATTTACTTATTTATTATTATTATTATCTATTATTATTATTATTTTTTTTTTTTTGGGGGGGGGGGGGCGGGGGTGGATATCAGAGTAAACAAGTAAATAAATCAACCAAAAGAATGAAATATCCAATCACCAATAAGCCTATAATCTAAACACACCATTATGTATATAACTGCCCTGGATACCTTGAAACCCAAGAATGTTGGATGAACGGTAAGACAGAGACTGAAAGTTTCTATAATATACATTTCTAATGTCATTAGTGATGCAGTTGTTGAATTGACTGTCTATTACCACATGTAATCACTACTACTATTACTACCTGTTCCTATCTTAGAGGGACACGTATCAATTTACAAATGGGAAACTTTCAACTAAGAATACACCTATATATTGTTTATTAGTTCAACAAGAATTTATAATGTGTACTTCATTTTCCATAGGTTTATAAATTTGCTTTGTGGCGTCTTCCTTAATTGCTTAATTTAGTCTCAGTGCATTATGACTTTGTGAATTTAAAATTTATTTAACTCGCACATAATACGAAAGTACCATTACTTTTTCCACGGCAGCCTATGCTCATCACCCTTTAATAAACTTTCCTCGCTTTGCATATTATTATGAAGAAGTGTCAAATCAAATAAAGATAATTATGTACAAAAACAAACTTGATGAAAAATACATTCTTTGAATCGGTGATAATTAGATATACAGACCCGATGCAGACAATCAATTTGAATAACTAGTGAATGAAAAATACAATATCAAGTTTAAAACCATGTAACAAATAAAGAATACGACATAGTCCATTGTTTGCATTGTTTTATTGTTTCAAAATTTTATTTATTTTGGCCTCAAATAATGGCCATCTATATAAGTTTGGTGTTTATTTAATGATCTCGTGATGTGAAAGTATATTTGACTTCTCTAAAGTTTTATAAAATGTAATATAAAGGCCTTCAATAATACTTTGAGTTAAATGTTGTATTCAGAGGGCTATCTTGAGAAATGGACATAGCTGGTAGCTGTTTCAGCAGTATACGCCTATTCAAGAGGGACTCTGAACGGGAACGTTTGTTTTTTCCTTCTTAATTCCTACGTCATGTTGGCTTGATGTGGCCACTAAACAGGTTCTAGACAAGCTGAATCTATAGCAACCAAACCATGTGTATTTTTCTAATGGATATGTGTGTAAAATGAGGTACACCACTGATGATTTTGCTGTCTTAGAGAGGGTTTTTTTTTCTTCTTTTTCTTCTTCTTATAAAAAGAGTGGAATATATAAATGATTTTTTATCTTTCTATATAATCAAAAACACTATTTTCGTCGTATTGTATGGTAAGACTGGATTATATTGTACCTACTCAAATGTTTCCGCCTGTTTACCTACCGATTGTAAAAATAGAAATATTTGTTTCAAAATATCTAGTGTACACATCGAACCCTTTTACATGATTAGTATGATTACATTGGTTAGTTTAAACACCCCCTTCTTACTCCGCCATCATAAAATGTATAACAAAAGGAAAGTGGGAAGTGTTTAACCAAAAAAAGGAACCCCAAAAGACAGGAACATTTTATTGATCGTGTTTCTTGCTCATATTGTTCATAAGTGAATAAAGAAATAAGATGTATCTGTCCTATAAGCTTCGCCCAACTAATCGACATCTTCTCTCTTTGTCCATATTACACCAATCCTATAACAAAGTATAGTGTGTTACTCTGTCAATATCATTTAAACAACACAAGTTAAAGAACTTTCAGATTCGATTGCCATCATATGGACACTAGCTGTCTTTAGTAGAATTGCAGCGACGCACTGCTGCGTTGCTTATTGGAAGTTCAAAAGGAAATCAAAAATATTTTGCACTTTTTGTACACTTCTAGCGAAGGTCAGTCCCTTAATAATTTGATATGTTGTTCCATAGTGATAGAGCACACATTAGTGGTATTCTTGTTGTTTAGTTATGTGGTTTGGCCATTTATCTTTTTTACTCCCTTGAGACTGAAGCCTACTTCTGTTACAATGCCTCCCATCCCTCTCCAAAAAATACAAGTGAGAACATAACATAGAATACAGCTTTGACAATTCTCATGGAAATACATAAATACATGTAAAGTGAACTGAACGACTCCAAGTTCTCTTACCGAAGAACTGAAAAATTATCAACCTATACTATTTAATTACATTTTGGTGGCGACGAGTTTTGAAAAAAAAGGGAGAATGTATACATGTATGCATGTCCCTACTTAGACTATCACAACAAATTGAAATGCCAACAACTTAATTTGTAGCGAATTTTTGATATATCATATAGGAATCACTCTCTTCCCCATTTCCTTCAGACCTTCTCTCTTCCAACCATAACCTTCCTCCTTTTTAACAAGTTTTATCAAAATCAGACAATAATGATCAGGAAGCTATATTTGTTTTCTTAAAGTTTTAAATAAGTTGTTTTCAAAATCATTTACAATAATTTCAGAACACAAACAAGAAAAGAATTAAACATTATCAGGCGATCAAGGTAATTCAACAAATGGTGAAAGCACAAAGCACATCTTTATATATATATATATATATATATAATATATATATACATACAGTTGAGGTTAGAAGTTTACATACACCAAGGAAATTCAAAGAAAAGTTGACACTTGCCCAACATCATAACACTTACTGTATCTTATGAAATATTTGTGCTATCATGACGAATTTGATATCAAACAAATGAGTATGTCATGCCCCTTCATCACATTGCTAATTTGTCATCGGGAGCTAAAAAGATATATTTAGGTGTCATTTTTCCCCCCAAAATCTTCATATTTTAGACAAATCAAAAATAAAAACTTGACAAAAACTTTTCACATTTGCGCTAGTTACTTCTCAACACAAACATTTCAGATTACACCTTTTTGTTCAGTGACATATCATGATAGAAAATATAACATAAATCATAGATTTGACATTTATATATTTCTATGAAATGATGTTTGAAAATATAATAACCAACAATAGAATACATTTGGCACAAACATTACTTTTTGTTTCTTCAAAGAAAATTCTACCTGAAATATTGCCAATGGCAATCATGTGAAAGAGCCTAATACACTCTTTCATATGATACCAAATTTGTCATGGTATTATTTATATCTCTGAAAATATAGTAAATTTTACGATGTTTGGCAAGCGAATAAATTTTACTGAATTTCATGGGTATATGTAAACTTTTGGCCTCAACTTTTTAATATGGCTCATTTTGTCAAACTGCAACAGAGCTCAACTAACACTATGTGTACAGAGGCAATGACGTATGATGAGGCATAAAAAATAGTTGAAAATGTAAACAAGGCGACGAGGTGACAAAAATCTATGGACCAATCACATTCTCCATAACAGTTCCTGTCTGGAATTCTACCAACAAGCTGATGACATTGTTTAATATAACTTGTGATGTAATTAATAAAATTATTATGAACCATATGACAAGAGTCATGACATGGCAGTGGAAATCTTATGATTTTACACTTAAAAACAACTTAAAGCATTATAATATGCACAAACCATAGCTTTTGATGTGTCACATTGTAATGTGCACTTCTTATTGGTGAAAGTTTGAAAACTCTCATAATTCAGAGATATACCAAACAAGGAATCATGGTAATGTATTTACAATGTTAATGACAGAGATATTTTTTGCTCTTCTGCTGGAAATATCACTCATTTCCATTCGACATTGTGAAGACTGAAGATCATGGTAAATGCCTCTCGACATTAATAAAAGAAAATCATTTACCAGTTCTTTGAATGTGATAAGTTGTACAAAGTTTAAACTGAGATCTGAATGTCTAAACTTGTTATTTCCATGGGAAGCAACTAAAAAAAGTGAATCTTTTAGCCAAAGTTTGAAAACGATAACAATCTATCCTTCCAATTCATCTTACTGTAAGAAAATATTCAAAATATCACTGTTTGTAACCTAGGCCAATATATTTTTCAGTAATATCCTTTTTTTTTGGTTAGTTTTGTGGGTTTTGAGTACACATTCAATGTTATTTATATACTTTGATATCTTTTTAATTGGTATGCACCAAACGCTCCCTTGCATCTTTAACGGGTACCAAACAATGCAAGATATGAAGCCAATCACTTCAAACTTTAAGTTATCAAGCTTTTACTAGCTTTGATATAACTACATACATCATAAATACATGTACATCAAGCACCACACAAAGATACGGGGAAAAAATATGTTTCTTTGAAAACAATGCCTCTGGCAGTCTCGCCTGCAGTACGCGATTCAATATAGCAACACTGCTAAATTTTAAAACAACTATTGAAAATTATTCACAAATGAAAACATTCATACAATGATAAAATACTTTTGCTCTTCATATGTCCAAGTGTCATGAACTAAATCCATAAACTTTCACAGTAATGATGACAAAAAAAGTTTCATTTTACAGGGATATACTAAGCAAACAAAATAATTATAAAATATTGACTGGTTTTGAGGGGTGCATACAATATATTGCCCGCAACAGAATCATATTGGTCAGGGTCTTTAGACAAAGGCAATATGGTTCTTTTAAGGGCAATATATTTGATGTTTCCCCGAAAGAAGAGTCATTCAATATTTTTATTATCATCCAAATCAGACATCTAGAGCAAAAATCATGAAAATGGACATGATTCTTTTATGCATAGGGTTCTATTGCATGTTTATATCAGGGGCTAGGCTTTGCATTGTACAATCGTGACATACTTGTAATTATAAGATCTCGTCCCTAGGGACGCATATCCAGCACCAGAATACAGCACTATGATTATGACGTATAGCGTTGCTGCGCAGATCATTATGAAGCGTATCTTTTTCTGCGCATCCCAAAATGCAAGGATACGAGCCCAGGGAAAATAAAAAGGTACATTTTGCATCGTCTCTGCATGCAAAGTCAATACGTGTAAAGAGACCGAGCAAAATACAAATAAGATACCTATCCCTTTATTTAAAAAATCTAGGGCAATACGGTTTTGTAAATTACAAGCTCAGATGTGTGATAACATAAACTATGTGCCACTCCATGACTACACTATGCCTGTTTGGCATGACTCATAGAGACCTGTTTGGTAACTGTATTCAGCACATTAACAAAAAGATTACTACGGCATAGCTGGATGCAGGAGTTTACAGTGGCTTTTTTTTACATCCCTTGTGTTGTGTATGCAAGAAATGAAGCATTAGAAGGGACAAAATACTTAGCAGCATTCCAAAAAGCCACAGCTAAATAAGCTAGAGTTTAGTTAAGGTAGCAATCTTATGGTAAGTGTACAAACTGTATTTAATTCATTGTAGTAACTGAAAATGTGTCCAACATTTCTGGTCTTGATATCCTCTAGTTATGTACTGCTGTCGTCATGCTGCCATTCTAGATGCTGAAGCAATTGCATTACAGCTGGCATATCTCTGACAACTTGATTTACGTGTATTCCTATATCCTCTGAGGAAGGGCGCTATATGAGATTGTGACATCATATGCACAAGGTCTATTGATGATTTCCTTGGTTATTCTTATTACCATATAATATTATCAATGTTTACTCTTAGTTTATGCATTTGAAAACCTGTTAACTTTCACTTTCCAGTGCTTGATGCCTACTAGATAGGGTTATGTGCCTAGTGCTAAAAAAAACCCTTTTTATATAGATTTCATTGTTTTTATTGCTTATATGGCATTCAACAATTTATCATAAAAATATGATTGTTATCAACAACATATTGATATAGTCTCATAATTGTATGACATTCTAAACCAAAATACTCCATGGAATTTCAACAACAAAAGAAATACAAGGAAATTCAACACACTCTACTTCTTGTAGAAGATTTTAAGACACTGGAAGATGGACGGATGGACTGACAATAATGTGCATCCATCTAACACTTTAACAAAATTCATTAAAAAATAATAACTGCATGAATATATTAAAAAATACTTAGATAATAATAAAAATCTTGAATGACACACCCCCCAAAACCCTTTAAACAAAAAAAAAATGAATAAAAGGAGATGAATTCTATAAAAAATAACATGTTTGAACGCTCTGATGACAAATTGGCTTTGTGAGATTCTGTAAAGGATCACTCTATCACTTGATGCCCTAAGTACACTTGAAGTTATGCATGCTAAACTTGTCGCAGACGATATAGTATAAACATGGTGTTCAGCTTGCCTGTACAAGTAATAAATATAGTATCTTCAAGATAAGCTGAATATTCAATCAAGTGACCATCTTGCTTCATGAACTACTCTAAAAAGGCAAATCTGCTGAGCAGTTTTTAAACATGCCTATGTAGTAGATGAATTTTTGGTGGTTCCTTTGAATAAAGGTCAATATAAATAGCCATCAAGATATGCAATAGCAGATAACAACCAATGTATCCATCATACACAAGTGAATCACTGCCTAGTCACTGTTATTCGTTTATGATTCCACACAATGGAGATAAGGTGCATGGTCCTTTGAAGATCAACAATAGAATAACATTCAAGTGCCTTAAACCTCTTTTAAATACCGAAAAAAAGGCAAAGCTGCTGATAAGTTGATGGACACACCTTGGTAGTTGATAAAATTCTGGCGAATCCTTTGAATAGAAGTCAGTATAAATAGGCATCAAGATATGCATTTACAGTTGACAGCTGATGTAACCATCACTGACTGAAGATCATTTATGATTCCACACAATGAAGATAAACTGCAGAGTCCTTTGAGAACCAATTATAGAATAATGTTATTGCTTCTCAAACTACTCCAAAAAGGAAAGGCACATTTAAGTTTATAAATGTGCCTTTTTAGATGATTAAATTTTGATGGCTCCTTTGCATAAAAGTCAGAGTCATAAGGAATCATGATAGACAATAGTGATCTGTAACAAGCGATATAGTCAACAAAACGGTAAGTGAATCACTGACTCATTGTTGTAGATCATTTATAATTCCGTACAGTGAAGACAAACCATCATATTAGCAACATTCTTGAAGCACACCATCATAGTCATTTATCAGTGGATGGCATCTGATTTTGAAGTATCTGCAGTATTTGGATAAACCACAGATTTAGAATCAGTCTTTTCTTTTGTCTCCTCCTCCTCACTCTCCTCAGAACTGTAAGGGGCATCAAAACAGTACCAATAAAACAATTGTAACATCCAATGTCTCCTACACATCAGTACATATATATCCCAAATACAGTTTCATACTTAATCATTATGAAACTGAGTCAAGGACAAGGAAATGAGAATATTGAGCATTTTTAAGCTGGTCATACATGTATTATTCAAAAGGATTTTCAAAAAGTCAAAATGTCAAGATGAGCAACCTGTTTATCTTGATTGATAGTGACATATAAAACAGGGCGCAACAGTAACTTGTCTGCATAATTAAATATGCAACATGACCATTTTGATTATTGAAATTATTGTCAACTACAATCAATAGTGATGGAATCAAGATGCAGTAATCTCCTGTACAACATATGCAATGTATTCAATTTTGATAAGTGCATGAGATTTTTATCTGAAAATAAATATATAAATTCAGTGAAATTGGTAAAATATGTGTAAAGAAGTACAACATTGGAAGAGGTAGGCCTACTCCATTAAATATCTTGGATATATTCTATAAATAAAAACATGAACTTATTTTGGGTATACCTGTCACTTTCAGAGTCATCATCACTGTCATCATCCTCATCATCTTCTTCATCTTCATCATCTTCTTCATCATCATCACTGCTCTCGTCTTCACTGCTGCTTCCATACAGCTGATAGTGCCATACTAGCAGAGAATAAAATAGAGATTCCAAAATAACTGAATATATCAAGGATATGGCTTTTATATTGCATCAGTTATTGTAGAATGTTTACTTTAACTCAAAGAAAAACAGCCAATAAAAAGAACTTATCTTGCTGTTGCAGGAATACAGTTTTGTTCAAGGGGTATTGCACACTGAAAATAATGATATCTGAATAAATCAAGTAAAATCAAACATTCAAAACAATAAAAATGTCATCAAAATCTATATTAAAAAAAACACAATTTTTTTTGTTAAATTTGTCATCGGGAATATGCAATAGTTGGGCTGATGAAGTCATGTCCCTACTTTCATTTTATTTTCTTATTTTATTACATGAAATCATAATTGTTCACATTTTCATGCATGTATTTATCACTTATCTCCCTCATAACAAAATAAGGTCCACCGGTGATCATCTTTTACATTCAATCTTCAATCGGTAGTCAATCCTATCTTCATATTCTTGGAGGGCAATAATTAAATAAATAAATAACCTTTCTTCTTTGCTTGACAGTTCTTCTTGGTCGAAAATGAGATTGATTCTTATCAATGCGAACCTTTTATTAGGGGAGGGGTTGTCAAACAAATGTTGCCTAAAGAACAAAAAACATTTCCTCCCCCTCCCCATGTGATGAAATCCTGGTCCCCCCCCCCCCCCCATCTCTGGATTAAGCAGCAATATGACCATCCAATTCAATTTCATAAACAAAATTATGTGTAAAGTAGCTCAATATTTTACCACCCTTTTACAGTTCTACATTTTTTTGCTTTCAAGTTCTGCTCATTTTTGTAAACTTGAAATATGAAGTATATTCTGAGATTAATTGGTAGAATTACTTCTAATAGTAGACTTACTTGTAAATGATATTATCATACAAGACTGCAATAACATATGAAGACAATAATAATAAAGCATTTGAAACTCACATCTTTTCAGCATCTCTTCAATCAGTGGCTTGAATTGCAGACATTCAGCATTTTCAGGCTCATATATAAGAACTATGATAAAGTAAAAATGAAAGAAATATTGCAGACTTTAAATTCAAGTTTTCTTTCAGCAAATATATTTGCATCACAAAAAAAAAAAAATTTCCCCCTTACAATCAAATTCTGAGTGGACAAATAATGATATTTATCTTTTTCCACTGTCAAAATATTGTGCTTTCCACAATTTCATACTGGTATAATCATACAATTCAATTTCATTTTAATCAATTTAGTTTTATTGTAACAATATACTATGGATACATGATACATGTAAAAGTCAAGAGAGTATTAAATGTATATGTCTTTTTTTTATAACATTGAAATAATTACTGAATGGAATACATCAAATAGACAATTCTTAACATGAAATTATGGACTAATTATTGAATAACTGAAATATGAATATATTGATATCATGAAATAGAGATAAAAAGTCTAACTAAGATTGCAAATGTTAGGGAGAATCATGGAGCAATCATTAACCAGTTTGAATATACAGTTTAAAGGAAAAAATTCATATTCAATACTACAGAAAAAATATAGAAATAGGACTACACAGACTAAAAAGACAATTTTCTTTCCCCAAAAAGGGAATATTCCTATGTTGTTTTTCCTATTTCATAGTAATACTTGGCATGTACGTATTACAGCATTGCAAAGAATCCAGTGCATATCAGCCTCTTTTCTGAATAAACAGAAGAATTGAAATTAATACAGCTGAGATTTATAACAAAACTTATTTTCAAACTCTTGGGGGAATGTTGGATCAACAATGGTTATAAGTTTACTTACTCATTTTACACAGCTTATCTGCAGTTTCATAGTCTTCTTCCATCACAGAATCTAAGAACTGATACAAGAAAGAAAAATTAATAATTATTTCTACATATATTTAATTTATAAAAGGTTGAGGGAGTTCTCACTTGGCATTTTGCATTTTTGTGGTTTGTCAAAACTGAATAAAACTGAAAAAGGAGGGAAGTATTTATCATTCAGAGATCTAATATGCCAATTTAAATTTCAAATGAGAAAATTAGAAAACGGAAAGAAAAGAAAATATTTCAAACTCTTTTTCTCTATTTTTTTTCAATTATTTTTAATTAAAGGGTCATTAAGTTTTGATTGAATTTGGGATTCTTGAAAAAAAAAGTTTACTTGGTTTTCTTACAAAATGACCCCATTAAGATGCAACAGGGCAGAAGGACAGAAATTTATCTTGATCACTAACAATATACCAATGGGTATTTTGATAGTCAATCATATTTACATAAAACAAAGGTATAATCTTACTTCTCCCATGAGTTCAATTGGAGCAGTTGGTCCTTCCTCTTCCTCGTCATCCTCCTCCTCATCATCCTCTTCATCACCAGCTACTTCAGTATTATCAGCCTTATCTTCTTTTCTATCTTCAAGGAATGGTGGAGGTCCAGCAGTAGCTCCTATACTCAGAGCAGGCTCTTCAACTACAATGTATACCATAATTTAGAATAGAGTATTATTGTAAACCTATTGACAAAGATATAATTTAGATTTTTTATGATATAAGCATGTTTCGCATTTTCTTTATTTATAATTCCATATTTTTATAACAAGTTATCTACTATGCATTGTTTGTAGCTACAGTAAAGGTATTTCAGTTGGGCCAGGTAATTTTACCTATAAATATGGTAGGTACATGTACTAATAAAACATTACTACTAGTTAGGTATAATCCTCTACATGGAATTAAAGGGCCACATCCCAATTGAAATTCTTTCCCTGAAGAAATATGATGCATCTACACTTACACCCCATGATTGATATGCAATGTTATTTTTCATCCGCAATCATTGTTTGTAAAGAAATTTGAGAATCGGAATGGAAGAAAGGCAAAGTGAAATTGGTGTTAAAAGCTACAACTAAATGTTGTTAAGACTGTTGTTAAGACTGTTGTTAAGATATCTTAACTGGAATCCAATATTTTAATAATATAATCTTATACATCCTCAATAGAGTGATAACAAATGCCAAAAAAATTATTTAACATCATTAATATAAATATGTATCAATTGCCAAGGAACAAAGGGATCACAGATTACCTCTCAACGTTGTCAATTTTCTCCAATACAGAGGTCTATGAGGGAATCTTTATACATAAAAAAAATATGAACCATCCAATTGACCGCAGATTCTAACCCTTTAATATCCACTAATCAAGCCATAGCTCTACAGGTAGAGCTATAACGATTCACATATCTAAGAAGCAATCTATCATAATTCACATTACCATACCCCTTTTCAATTCTATATATTCATCATTATAAACATGATAAACAAAGATGTTAATAACAGTTTCCCAAAATATACGGAATGCAAGTAATATAGTAATATACATAACCGAACTCACCCAGATTTAATTCTGGTTGATTACCTGTTGAAACATAGTATGAGTCAGTGACAGTGGAAGGGTCTTCTCTATTCTTTACTAAAGAATCTGCAACTGATATAAGAATACTTCTTATTATTTTAAGGGCAAAGTATCATTGAGATGGTAACATCTTTGCTGTTGATGTTGTAGACACAAAAATGATGCCTTCTTGTGAATTGTCAATGTTAATTTCAACTGAACACTGAGTATTTGAATACTGTGGGCTGAATCAGTCCCTATTTACAGTTTTTTTGTCAGAATTTTGTTTTATGAGAACTTTGCATTATCATTTTTTTTCTTTTGTTGCTTGCATCTTTTGAGACCATGATTTGTGATGACTGAGTGTTGCAAAATTATGTGTGATTTTGTTCCTGCATGAAAGATTGAAAATCGTGATTTCATGTTCCAATTCAAATTGATTTGAAGCTAAAATTCAAAATTTGATGTTTCGTTTGATTTACTGATCAAAGTAAATTCGTTTTAGGCCCTTTGTGGCTGTAATAATGCACCAGATAAATTTATAGAAAAAAAAAAATTCACGAAGAAATTTAAGAAATATACATAAAATAATAATAATAATAATAATAGTTGGATTTATAAAGCGCTTTTTGCCAGAGGATACAAAGCGCTGCTATTATTACCCCGGCTTTAGCTCGAGCTACCATCACCGGCGCTCAGTGCATGCAAGGAATTACTCCTGCCGGGTACCCATTCACCTCACCTGGGTCGAGTGCAGCACAGTGTGGATAAATTTCTTGCTGAAGGAAAATACGCCATGGCTACGATTCGAACACACGACCCTCTGTTTCAAAGGCGAGAGTCAGAACCACTAGACCACGACGCACCCACTGATAAATAGATAAGTATTTTGACTATGCCTTTTTAAGAAATTAATTAAGTAAAACAGAGTATTTAGAAAAATATAATCCCTTCAAATTATTTTTCATTGATTGTGAGCTGAAAATCAGATTTCATATATACATAAGCTTACATATAATTTAGAAAAAAAACTTCATTTTGTGAAGAAATGATTCAGTCTTGGAGAACTCTTAAGTGTCCTTTCTGTGATACAGTTATGTGGCAAAACTATTGCAACGCACTTGCACAGAAGAGTGTTGTGCATGCACATATATTTTTGACCAAATACATATAAACACATTGCTAATCCAAATTGCCTAACCTGTGCATCAAAGCAATTGAGGCAGCACTTTACACTGGTGCCGATCCGACGGTACCAGACAGGGAAACATTGCTGTCGGGCCAGTAACTTTTCAGAAATAGCCAGATTTACTGGTCCAACATACAGATTATGTTTTCTTCTCTTTTGTAAATTATAAAAATGGCTCTCTAAAAATTTAGAAATGAATCTCATGAATTATGCTGTGTGTGTATGTGTACTTTTTTTTTTTTGGGGGGGGGTAAAAAAAAAATGACAACAAAATAAACTCGGGTCTTTTATTTTGTTTTTCTTCATTTAGGGGAACCAGTAAATTAAAGGTACGGACCAGTAAAAAATTGAAATACTGGGTATCTACTGGTCCAATATGATCAGGTCGGACCAGGAGAAAAAAAAGGATTAGTGTGGAGCCCTGCTTGAGGATTTATTTGGACATTGATGAGATAAAATGTGCCTATCTCTTACCTTTCCTCTTAGCTGCACTACCTGACTTTCTCTTCTCTTCATGTTGTTTGATCTCTTTATCCTTCATTCTCAACTGCTCCATCAGATAATTCAATCTCTCCTCTGTACGTTCCTTCTCTGACAACACATTAACCCCATCACCATTCCCTCCATCTATGCCCACTCCCACCACCCCCTCATCTTTGTGGGAGTGTCCACCAGTGGCTCCTATAGTCTTGTTTCTGTCTACATGTGTATGGCTTGTTCCATTTGTTAAGGGTGTTTGTTTGGCGATGTCTTCTGGCACAAAGTCCCAATTTTCATTCTTTGGAATTCCATGCCTGAGGAAAAATAAAGAAAGAGACATGAGATAATTTATGTACCAATAAATAAGCATCGTCTGAAATCTCAGATGTATTCATAAAGATACATGTATCTTTCTTGAAGGAGAGTGTGTGAAGCATTGTGGTTGTACAACATACACCTTGGCAACTCCCTTAAATATTTTGACATACTCCAGTTCATTACTCTCTCCTGAGTAATATTTAGCCACTGGCAGATCCAGGGGGGGGGGTGGGGGCACAGCCGGCCCGTGCTTTTGAGAAGCAAATTAGAATTTGTAATGTAAAAATGCCATTGAAACAGAAGTGTGCCCCCCCCCCCCTTTTGAAAGTGAAGACCTTTTTTTTGGTTGTCACATTTTTTCGGGGATGAAATATTATTAATTTTTGGTTAAAAACCTTCTTTTTTTTTGCTTGTCCCAATTTTCCTCGGAAAAATGTGCCCACCCCCTTTCGGAAAATCTTGGATCTGCCCCTGTATTTAGCGACATGTTTAATGAAAAAATTGGCGTAACATGTCGACTGCTCAAGGATAAAAACTGAATGAAATTGAGTAGGTAAATTAAAATGTGTGGTGGCTCACTTGTAGCTCTCATCAATATATCATATCTCACAAAAATACATGCAGTAGTCACACACTTACGTTTCATAGTTTCTCTTGACAGTGGTCAAAGAAACCTGTTTGTGAATCGTACTGCCTGGTCTAGATTCCCCTGGTGGAGGCGAAGCAAGACCATTATAACTGTTAGCCCTATTGAATCCAGCATCATGTTCCTCTTGACCTTGGCGTGACCTCCGACCTGATGACCCAGCACTCTGTGTCTGACGAGGACTTTTCTCTGAGGAACTAGAAGGCCGATGACTGGTGCGACTGGAAGTCCTAGATCCAGGTCGATCTTTGGATGGCTCATCTGCAGGTGAATTTCATGGGGTAGAATCAGGTTTTTTTTTATGTACTGTTGTTTGATACATGTATGCATCAGTACAATATCTAATGGGGTGTTGCAAGAAACTTGCGATCAATTGCAAGTCTATTTTTGGTCCCTAAATCAATCATATGTCTTGCAGTTAATTGCAAATTAGTGATTGATTGCTAATCTGCTCCTTGAAACAAGAAGTTTAATCCGATTCGCTACAGTTAACATTGATCTATCAGTTGTAAAGTTGCAACAGAATATTTGCAATTGATCGCAAATATTTTCTTGCAACACCCCCTTAGGGGGTGTAGCAAGAAAATAACTAATAACAGATAATTTCCCGGCTATATTAGCTGAGATGCCATATACTGTCTTTAGAGGCAAAAATCATTCTAGGAATATATTCCTCCTAGATATTCATTTATCACCTGGGTGGAAAGTGAGCAAATTTACAATAATATCTTGCCAAAGAATATCAAGGCGACAGAAACAATGGATCAACAATATATTCATGAATATGTAATTACACTTTAGTTATTCTTTAAAACTCTTACTTTTATTGTCTCTATGTGCTTTTTTTCGCACTAATAAATGAATTTCCATTTTCGCCCCAAAAAATATCTACTAGAGGCCTATTACATAAAAGAAAAAATATGGTAAAATTTTGCCAGAATTTTTCAACATATAAGTGTCAATGGCATAATTACGTTTGTCATAGTTTTTGTTTATGGCCAGTCAGGCCAGAGTCTTTCTTTGGTGACAAAATTTTTGTAAGTTGTGAATTTACTAATGTGTCAAAGTTTCAAAGTATATAACTAAAAACATTATAAACGTAAGATTCAAGATCACAAAACTTTGATACCACTTAAATACATCATCTTAAGATAGGAACAATGCAACAATTAAAAAATTAATCATTAAAGGTGTGTGATTTGTTCTTACCATCTGGTGGTAACATCTCTAGCTGGCTTCCTAATCTCTGTATGGGAGTCTGAAATTAATTATATCAGTCAAAATTTGCAAAAGTCTTAGTCATGCTGATGATGATGCTCATATGCAAAATAATTATATCTGACCACAAAACTCAAAACCCACAATAATTCACCAAGAAAAGTTATTGTCAATAAGTTTAAGATTTAGTCAAGAGAGAATTAACAAGCAAAATTTAGAAAACTGGAATAAAAAAGCAAGATATTTCTTCTACCTCCTATCAAAATCCAACTTAACCCAAAATACAAGAATTTCCTTAAGACCAATTTCATGATTCATGTCATCAACATCAAACATTATGTTTAATGTTGATCCTTGAAAAAAACTACTAACACACCAACTTTGCTTGATATATTCAACTCTTCCGCCTCAACCCACCCCCCCCCCCTGAAAAAAAAAAAGAATCTCTAGATAATTTTGATTCCTTTCTTTTGGCAGTATCAGATGTGTACCCTTTTAACAGTCAATTTATCTTTATTTTAGTCAATATGTAAGGTATTACTAAGCACTGCAAATATTGATTAAAAAAATTATAATCTTAAAAAATGAAAAGAACAATTCTGTGTGATCTCACCATGTTCCTTGATCGTCTTCCTGATAAGGGCCTTGAATTGAAGGGGAAAAAATGTAATGATAATAATTAGGAATAACATCAAATTAGACCATCAAAAAATTATCCAAATACAGGCCTCTCTAAAAATGTGTCTAATGCACTGTCTGTTTACAGTATTTTGTTTTTCTTTTATTATATTGGCCTGAATTCACAAAGGTGGTTTTTTTAAACCATCAGTTGAACCGTAGGTTTATGCAGATTTCCTGTACAAATTACGCTTATTTACCAAGTATATTTAAAAAAAATGTCCAAAGCTGATGCGCTTTTTTTTCAGAGTGCGCCAAATTGACGCCTGTTGCCATGTTTATTAAAAGTATGCTATTTTAATCATGAGTCCACTGTTTGAAGAATGGACTCATTAATTAAAAACAGTGGACACATGAATAGAATAGCGTGGATAACCACGGCAACAGGCGCCATTTTGACAAAAGCGTGCATCAGCATTGGACATATTTTAATATACGCAGTAAATAAGCGTAATTTATACAGGAAATCTGCATATAATACGTGTATGGGTTTAACCAATGGATTTAAAAAACCACCTGTGAATTCGGGCCAATATGTCTAGTAAAGAGAGATAATTCAATAACTTAAGAAGGATTTAGTAATTGTACTAAAAAAAACAAAGATTTTGGGCCAAAAGTTGCACACCAATATTGTAGCCCATTTACATAATTTTGGGCTCAAAGACCTACAGAAAACAAGTATTTTGGAGCAACATTATTGTTGCCCAATTCATCGGTGCGTGTAGAGCAATGGCATCCCGTCCCTGGCTCTGTGGAGATTAAGCACGTCAGTGATATGACATTAATCTCCAGGAGCCTCCTGGCTTATACACACTCACACATGCATGCGAGGTTAGCTATACTCACCTAGCAGAACGCATGTGATTCCATAGTGAATTTTGACGTTTTCATTCATCACACGAATGTGAGGGAATAAGACAAGCCAAAAACTTCTACATTTATTCACTACGTATTTTCATCAATCAACTTGATTTAAAAAATATATTCGAAATTATTTATAAAAACGATTTTTTATAACTCCAAATTTCGGCCAAGATACTCCATCAGTCCGTCCGAATACTGCGGTGGAAATCACGCAAACAACAATCGAAATGCGAATTTTTCCTATCTAACAGTTTCGATTCAAGTCGTCGGTGCATAATACTTAATAGAAAATTGTACAAAAAAAATCAACAGGTTGCATCTCATGTATATACTTATAGGTGAAGTACGCCATCTTTTGACAAGATGATGAAGAAAGTGGACTGAACGAGCGAGAAAATAATGCTGAGCGCCTAGAATGCAGCTAGCAGTACAAGCTTCAGAACCGTAAACAAACTGGCTTATAAATAATATCGCGCGCCCTCTTTAGGCCAAAATTGATTTTGTCGCTGATCGAAGGGCATCCACGTGAAGATCAAGAAAAAATACTTTTTTTTTTTAACAAGAGAAGTCACCAAAGGATCCATATGGTTCGGTAAGTGTCATAGCACAATGTGAAATCCGAAATTTAGTGTTATAATGATTTATTTGGGCAAAAGCCCATTAAAGATTTGCATGTGTCGCGTGCATTTGTATTCCTTCGCACGCGAGATAAAATGAACCCATGGGTGGGCTTAACCCAGGGAGCTCCGGCCCGTGAAGCGTGCCGGAGCCCAGGGGCCTGTTGCATGACGAGATGAGCGATACGTAGGAACGTCCTAGGACCATTCTTCCGAGATAGGAAGATTGGCAACAAATCAGCACTTTCCGTTTCATGAAGGCAATTTTGTCTTCCAAGTCCGCGACATCGTTTGATATCGATAGTATCAGAAAAATATTTAGTCTTCATCGTCACCTGATCCTTTTATTTCGGAATGACGACTTTTCATAAAATCATATATTTCAATAAAAGGAGATCAAATAATGTTTTATTTATTACTGAATTGATGTATGGAGCTTACTTTATGAGGTAAAAGAGAAACAAGTGGAACGCCTCTGGCAGTCTCGCCTGCATTACGCGATTTAATATAGCAGCAGTGCTAACTTTGAAAACTACTATAAAATAATCATTCACAAAAACACCATTCATATAATATCACGTTCATTGACCATAGATGACATTTGAACAGTGACTTGTCAACTACACCCATGTCCACATTTCATTCACTCTATCCATAAACTTTCAAAGTTATGATGGCAATTCAACAATTACCCCAACATAGCCTAAGTTTATTGACCTTAACTGACCTTTGACCTTGGTTTTGTGACCTGAAACTCACAGGGGATGTTCAGTGATACTTGATTACTCTTATACATGTATCCCAAGTTTTATGAAATAGATCCATAAACTTTAAAGAGTTAGGATGGTAATTTAACAAATACCCCCAACACGGCCAAAGTTCATTGACCTTAAATGACCATTGACCATGGTCATGTGACCTGAAACTCGCACAGGATATTCAGTGGTACTTGATTAACCTAATGTCCAAGTTTCATGAACTAGATCCATAAATTTTCAAAGTTATGAAGGTAATTCAACAAATACCCCCAACTTGGCCAAAGTTCATTGACCCTAAATGACCTTGGTCATGTGACCTGAAACTCAGGAAGGATATTCACTAATACTTGATTAACCTTATGTCCAAGTTTCATGAACTAGATCTATATGCTTTCTAAGTTATGATGTCATTTCAAAAACTTAACCTTCAGTTAAGATTTTGAAAATAATTCTCCCAACATGGTCTAAGTTCATTGACCCTAAATATCCTTTGACCTTGGTCATGTGACCTGAAACTCAGGCAGGATGTTCAGTAATACTTGATTAACCTTATGTTGAAGTTTCATGAACTAGGTCCATATAATTTCTAAGTTATGATGTCATTTAAAAAAAAACTTAACCTTAGGTTAAGATTTGATGTTGACGCCGCCGCCGTCGGAAAAGCGGCGCCTGTAGTCTCGCTCTGCTATGCAGGCGAGACAAAAACTTTAAAGATTCACAAACATAATTGGATAAAATCAAAATTTTCATTATTTCCCTTATTGAGAACACGGTGTCCTTTTAAAGACACCTTTCATTGATATTTCAACGAAAAAGACCCTTGTCCGACATAAAAATTGATTTTATTAGTTCAATATTCTGTATTTTTATAGAATACATATATAATGATAATTTTGCAAATTATGCGTTAATTTATTTGTTGAGGTAAAAATAGGGTTTGAATGGAGTAAACAAAATAAACAGTGTCTGATTGTATGAGACTAAAAAGGAAAAAATGAGAGGCTGCGTGTGAAAAATCTAATTTATTTATTTCATTTGTCAGATATAACGCAAGAAATACAAATGTGAGTGTTTAGAGTATAAACATACCTCAGTTGCATGAGTAACCGAAGACAAGGAAAATATGAAAATTGCTGCAAACATGTCAAAGTGGATAAAGTAGTGCTTTGCAATAATAATTAAAACATAGAAAAGGGTGTGCAATCCGCAATGGAAAAATACTATTTACAGAAATAATACTAAAAATTACAACGATCATAAACGTTGGTCATATTTAAAGTTGATCACTTCATGGAAATTTATATAAGAATATAAGGTTTAAGAATATGAAAAATATATATGTTCAACATGGAGACTACATTATTGTTTTAACAATGACATGACATAGGGGCCGAAAGGGGCCTACCCTACGATTTAAAATGCGCCTCTTGGTATGGACTTTCCATAACCTTTTCTTTAATGAACTTATCTTAATTTGTAATGATTGTGATGGATTCGTAAGCTATAGGCCTAATCTGTATCTTAAATTCAATTAGCTATTTTGTTACTGCAGATTTTTTGTTTTATTTCACTGTTTCACATCTCAAGTTAGCCCAAATCCAACAATTAATTTTCATTGATTAAAACTAATCTCAACCAAAAATAAAAATAAACATCTTAGTTTGCTGGCTCAGAACACATAAATATGATGGCCCGAAGTTATGGAACTCACTTCATAATGATATAACAACTGCAAAATCTTTGAACTCTTTTAAGACTAAATTCAAATTATCTCTATTAAAATCTTATAATATACTCCCAAATTAAGTCTAATTCATCATCTCTGTCAAGTCATCATTATTACTATAAAGACTATAATTAAAACATAAAATAATTATTATCCTTTTTTAATTGAAAAAAAAACAAAACAAATCTGACACAAGTCCTTCTCAGATGTGCTCGTTATTGAACCTCATACATTATTGTGTCTATCCTCTCCTCTATTTTCTCTTTCTTTCCTGTCCGCTTATCCGCTTTCCTACTGGTTATTTGTTCACGGCATCAATCACATTTTTCGTGCATTATATTCTTTCCAGGTTATTTTATATATTTTTCTCCTTTTATACACATCATTGAATCCAGTTTGCTTGAGTCCACGATGGCATATATGTTCTACCTACGTTCAGCAGCACCCATCCATCTTCTCAGGGCATTCTCCCCTTTTTTCTTCTCTTTTTCTGGGGGGGGGGAGGGTGGGGTGGGATAGGGTGGATATATTTTAGGACGGGTTGTTTTGTCCTATATCAAATATATTTTTTGATAACTTCGTATTTATTTTGTGAGTATTATTTCTCTCTCATTTATTCATTTTTTTCTCGTTTGATTACATATATCTGTATTTGTACTTTGTTATTTGTTGTGTTATCTATTTTTTGAGGGGCCCACATTGTACAATCATTGCTTTTTAGTGGGTCCCTCCATTTCCATCTTAATTTAATTTCTATTGAAAAATAGTATACATATTTAAAACCTACAATGTGTTGCCCAAATTGTCTAAGTGTTTTTTTCACAACATATGCATTATTAATTTTTTTTGCAACGGATACAAATATTTATGTTTATATATGGTATACAATTTGTTTTTGTTTGATGGAAGTGAAATAAATAAATTTGAATTTGAATTTGAAGTTAAAATTGTATCACGTTTTTTTTTTTTTGCTGAACGTTATATATAAACACACGTTTTTTACCTTACATAATTTCCTTTAAAGAAATTGTTTTCATGTTGTTTAATTATCTATGAGAAAGCATGAGGGGTCAGAGAGATAGTGCCGCCCATTTCGATATTTCAAGTTTTTTTTTTAATGGAAAAGGGGTTGGGATAGGACGGAGGGAGAATAAAAGAAAATATATTTAAAAAAATATTTGGGCCTACATAGGCATTACCCCGGACACAATACCCGAAGAAGTTAAAATTACATCCGTTTTTGGTCATCTTGCCGTGCAAAAAGACGACCTGAAGTTGATGACAACTAGCCCCCGTATGAAAAATAACTTGGCGCCATCCCAGATAAAATGCATCAAAGTGCAACCCCCAAAAACTGTTTAAAGGTGATATGTCAGTGTGGCTTGCGGTAAACGCATTTTCTCTCAATGCCGACGGTGGCGGGCGGTTTGCAAAGAAGATCATGCCTACGTAGGACATGTCTGGAGGTGTCTTTCCAAGGACCATTCTTCGTATCACCCAAATCGGCTTTGTGAAACAGTTGAGCAATATCTCGTTCTTACGTAGAGCGGTTCTACGAAAGACCATTTCATGCAACAGGCCCCAGGAGTCGACCGTGCAAAACGAGGGAGACACTGAGGTAGATTGGGGTCTCAATAGTAATCTTAATAAAATGTGGGAACAGAAATTATGCTCTTACATGACTTACCACGATTATATGACACACAAATCCTGACATCGAGGCACAGACTGGAACCTAAAAAAAAAAGAAAGTTCTGTCGTGATACCTCTCCTTTCAAAATTCAAAACAAAATGGCCGATCGAGACCGAGGCTTTGTTTTTTTGAGGTTCCAGTCTGAGCCTCGATGTCAGGATTTGTGTCACGATAGACCTTCATCCATATAATCATGGTAAGTGCATAATTTCTGTTTCCACATTTTATTAAAGGGGAATCCAACCCAAATAAAAACTTGTTTTTATAAGAAAAAGAAAAATCAGACAAGTTGATAGGTGAAAGTTTGAACAATATTGGACAAACAACAGGAGAGTTATGAATTTTTCAAAGTTGTAAATATTGGTAATCACTATGCTCATGGAGACTTCAAATTGGCCGCATATGGGATGTCATAGTGATGTAAGGCAAGGACTACTCTTCCATGTACTCCACTAAATATTATGGCTAAAATGTCATTTTTCCTCTAAGTTTTATTTCAAATTATATTTTTTCTTTCATGAGGACATTAAACAATATACTACCTGGGTTATATTTAGATTACTGCCCCAGGGGAATGGGTACTTAGGAGAAAACCACAAATCCCTGATAATAAAGTACATGGCCTATGGGAAAGTTGTCCTTGCCCCTTGTCATAATTTACTTACCCAGTTGCCAATTTGAAATCTACATACTATTAGTGATCCCAATTTTAAAGCAGCTATAACTTTCTTATTTCTTGTCCGATTTCTTTCAAATTTTCACCTTTCTGTTCAATTTATTTTTCTCCTTCCCAACACAACATTTTATGGCCAAGGCTGGATTCCCCTTTAAGATTACTATTGAGACCCCAATGGGCCAATCTACCCCAGTCCCGTGTCTCCCTCATTTTGCACGGTCGACTCCTGGGCTTCGGCCCACAAATGGCAAAGCAAAGCGGGCCGGAGCTCCCTGGGTTAGGGCACTCACACTAATACGAGGTTAGTATATATATACTAACCTCGTACAAGGGACCGTGTTTGACCCTGGATTTCGAAGTAGTCGGCAAACATCGCTTCATTGCTGAAGTAATATTTGCCGAAACTCGTTCTCGCTATGCACCGGGGCTCTTTCCGGTAAGTAGCAATACATAAAAAAATTATACATATGATTATGAAGTAATTTCATTACAAAAAGAGCAAATTTCGCTTACCTCGGCCTAGCAAGTGACTTCATTTGTCTCTTCTACGGAAATACAAGGAAGCCTGTTGGTGGCGCTAATAAATTTCACAACCTTGATTCAGCTCCTCGGTAATTTTATAACTGTGTCTAAATTCTTTGAATGCGCAATTCTTATGATTAATTTACTAATTATGGGCACCAATAAATGAAATACCTTCAAAAACATAATTCAAGATTACTATTGGCGATGATAACGCTTTTTTGCAATTAATTTAAAACGATGACTAATAAAAAAAAATGAAAAAAATACACATGCCTGGAACGAAACCAGCAGTACAAGCTTTAACGAACGTCAATAATACGGCACTATACCAAAGTCTATACAATGAAAAGATTGGACACTTCACGGACTTTGCGTATTAAATGCCTTGCATCGATTTGCGTGTAAAATAGTGTAGGTGCCTAGTCTTTCCCTTCTTTCCCTTGTCGTGTCTTTGATATGAATATATATCGCGCGCCCTCTTCAGGCGAAAATTGATATCCACGCTGACCAATTCTTATCTCCGTGAAATGTTCACTAAAGATCAAGAAAATACAGTACCAGTCACCATTCTTTGATTACCTGTTTCCCCAGAAAACAATAGATTCGGTCCGCTGAATCTATTGTTCTCTGGGGAAACAGGTAAACAGGTAGTCAAAGAATGGTGACTGGTACTGTATACATATTTTTTAAAAGAAACTTCAAGGAAAAGTCACGGAAGGATCTAAATAAATGATTCGGTAAGTGTCATAGCAGAATGTGAAATACCAGATTATGCGTGATATTTTATGTGGGCAAAAGCCCAGTATATTTTGGATGTGTCGTGTGTGTCGCGTGCATATGACTGATATTCCTTCGCACGCGAGACGATATGAACCCATGGGTGGGGTTAGGGTGGCTATAATCCTATAATCTATAGGCCTATACAAATTACAATACGTCATTACTGCCTGAGGCCATAAAACAAGTTAAGTTAAGATTTTAATATTTCCAATTTTAAATTCACATGGCATGTAGGTATGTGCGAATACGGGCGCATCGCGAGCGCTGGTTTTGGCTGCACGGTTTTCGCGCGGGTTTTGCTGCAAGTGGCATCGCCTCTGTCTGGGCGGCTCATCAAAAATGGGGTTTCATGCGCATGCGCACATAGTTGATGCAATCTTGTGCCTTGATACAGACAGTTGAAAATGTGCTCTTTCTGTACATATAAGTTTCAATGTGGATACTCGCCTGTGAAGTGTGGATATCGGAGCTTGAAAGTTCATCAAATTTTTGGATGCGCAAATGATCGAAATTTTTTTATGGTAAGTAGAACTACGATCCAATTATGTATCTAAATTGTTTTAGAATATATTCAAATCTACAAAAAATGTCAAATCAAAAGATTCTATCGTGAAGCAGTCCAGATATAAGCGAAGCGAGCTACCCTTGTCACAGCCGGTCTCTCGGCAGTCGAGCTGCCCGATGCGGTGGGCTCCCGACAGTCTTTCAGCAGTCGAGCTACCAGTACCCGATGCGGAGGGCTTGGTGACGGGAGTGGTCGATAGTGAGTCGTTCATGCTGGATTGAACTGGATCTAAATTGTTCACTTGATAATATTGTGCCTTTTTCTGAAAATGTCTGTCATTATACCGTAGATTGTTATTCTGATATTGAATTAAATATATACATTTTGTCACAAAAACATTCTTTCCTCCTAAAGGTTATAGAGTCAACATGAACATGTTTTACTTTGATTGTTCAATCATGTTTTATCATTTGGAAACTGGATTCTTTTGGAAGTGGAATATTAATGTTGACTTATTAAATTAAAATGCAAAATCTATAGTGTTTTTTTTTTCTTTTGTAGAAAAAAAAAATGTTTTGAAACTTTTCAATCATGTTTCATTATTTTGGGACTGGATTTGCTTTTGAAAGGGGAATATCATAAATGTTGACTTTTTAATTAAAATGCAAAAATTATGTTTATTTTTTAGTTTCTTTTTTTATATATTTTTTTAAAGTTTCTTTTTTAAATTATTGTATTGTTTATTTTTTCATTTTTTGGGGGGGTCATATTTCAATATTTGGAGACTGGATTTGCTTTTGAAAGGAGAATATCTTAAATGTGATTTTTTATTAAAATGCACGAACTAGATGTTGTTTATTTTTGTTTGTTGTAATTTTTTCACTCTTATGAGAAAATACATGAAAACTCAGAGGAAAGGATATTTCATTTCCAGATGGGTCTAACTCCTGTATTTATGTTTTCTTTATTATTAATTGTACTATTTATTTTTTTATTCACTTTTCTTTTTTTAGGGGTGCAGGTGGGGGTTGTGTTTTGAATTGGAAAATGGGGATGGGATTGGTACAAGTTTTTGCGTCACTTTTGTTTCTCTTGTTTTTAGTGCTTGTTCGGAGCTTTGATGTCTGTTTTGTTGTTGTTTAAAGCTTTGTTATATATTTTTTACTGGTTGCTTTTTGTTTTGTTTTGAAAGAAATAGACCACTCTTTTCCTTTTCTTTTGGCTTCGACTAATAATTTGAATTTATTTTTCTTTAAAAAGAGAGCTCAAACAGGGCCTTTGTAATACAATGTATGTATACAAATCTAAGAAATTGACAACTAATAGAATATATTAAAACTTCATTTTCGTCCTTCTTGATACTTGAAATAAATTGCATACAATTCTACATACATATTTTACACTCAGCTGCTCATTCCTTCTAAAAAAATGTAATCACATGTCCATTGTCTCTCAAATCAAAAGCTACATATTATAACAAATTGTTGAAACAATAGAATACATAAGGAATTGGTGAAACAATCAAATACATCAGAAAAAAACACACATATTTTTATTTGGTCATACAAAGTAAAAAAGAAATTTTTTATATGTAAAAAAGGACCCCCGTACATACAAAATTACAATACTAAGTTGAAAAAGAGCTTGTAATTTATATCAGAAAAACAAAGAAATACATTAGAAATTACAAAAACAATACTTTAGACAAATTTATTAGGAAATTATCTACATGATGCTGTTTTGATGCCAACTAAATTATATGAATTATCTATCATAATCACCTTCATTTGGCAAAATAAAGAGGCGAGTAATTGTGATTTTCTGTTTGCATAATTAATTAGAATTAATTAGAAGAAATTATTTTAAACAGAATAAGAAAGATTACAAGATGAATTGATGCACATCAATTGAGCCTTCTCTCACCTTTCCATTGATACCTAAATTACTTCATAGAGCTCAACATTACGAAAATACACCGTTTGGGGTTTCACCGCTGTTGGGGTCGCAAACTGCGGTAATAGACCCCATTTTTCGTTTGAAACTCTCATTTCTCATTTGAACATTTCCAAGCCCCGATAAACCCATCTTGGCCAGGTAATCCCCGTTGTCTCAATTTCACCTCCACTGGCCAGTAAAGCCAAGGACGAAATGATAAACAACAGCTGTGCTATTACGTAAGACTTCTCTGCCTGAAGAAGGAACTTCGGAATTAAATTATTGTCTTCGATATTTAATCACGTTTTCAAAGGCATATTGTATTCAGACATCCAATATTAGTCCTTTTTCAATTTCGAACGAAGAAAATCGACCTCGAAATAAGGAAAATAAGCGAATAAAAATTAGGTTATGCTTTGCATGCAGGGACTGCACTTAAAGCGCTGCGCACACGATGCATTCACCGCGTGTATACACGGAACTCCATAGCAGGCTCTTAGACACGTTGCAATCCATCGTGTGTGACCCCCTGCTGTGCTGGGCTGTCGCGTTATATTCAGACCGAGGTCAAGAAACAGGTGTTTTGATACTTAAATTTCTTGCTTGGGGGCAGTTCGGGATTATAGTGGTTGGAGAAGAGAATTGGTGAAAACGATCTGGGGTATAGCCTTCTCAAACGGAGGTATTTCGTCATGAAAACAAAGAAGTTAGAGCCTGTTGAAGACTTGGGTTCAAAATGGTCACAAAATGGTCACAAAAATCGGTTCTGTACTCCATTGACTTTACATAAAGACAATGACCACAAATTTGGATGAATATGTGCGACTTAAACTGGAATAACTTTATAATTTCTTGATGAAAATTAAAGTTCTTGGTATCATTTTAAAGGTCTTTTTAAGAGCTTTCAAGTGATACCAAATTTATTCATATTTGATGATTTTCATTTTTTTTGTCACATACCTAGACATGGTACTGATGGAAATCTATGATTGTTGTGCTTCTTATATTATGAATCTGTTCAATCGAAGATCTACAAAATCAGTTTTTAGAGCAGAGTTCCCCTGTCATCATCAACAACTTACTTAGCCTGCGCAGTGTGACTGCATTTTGAACAGAGCGGAGCGGCTTACCTGCTGGACGTCGATGGGCTAACCACGGTGGAAATACCGCCAGCTCCCCGCTCGAGGACCACCATTGAATTGGGGGTGGTGCTGCCGTCTCTACTACTCTCCATTCTGGCTCACATTCGAATGTACAATTATTTCAATTCATCTCATTCCACTCCTTGAAATATATATGATCCATTGCATGATAGGATCTTGCTATTCATTGCTGGAGTTTTCTGTAATATTTGACTGCATTTGGTTATTCAAATACCGGAAAACCGTTGTTTACAGTCGCGTAGCTACTATTCATATGTACGGTGTCGTTAAAATTAAAGTAAAAGGGAATAAATATTGTGGGTATGCATGTCTGCATGCCATTTCACCTAATTCCAGGAACCAATGAATAATGTAGTACCTAGAAAACAGAAATGAAGTTCTTGTACTTATTTCTTTAGGATTGAAGGGAGTAAAATTGAAAGACATGTAAAAAGATGCAATCAATAGATTAGGGCCTCAGTATGGTAGCTGGATAGCCCCATCACCCACTGGCATTCAGAGCCGCCCCCCCCCCCCCGGATTTTTTAATAATAAAAAATGAATGAATAAATGAATAAATAAAAATAGATTGATATTCACATAAATAACAAAATACAAACATAAATGAATAAATATAACTAAATTCACAACAAAGCTTAATACAAAAAAAAAGAAAGCTAGGGAAAGGAAAAGGGGATGAAATAAACTGGGTTCCTTAAGAAACTAATCAAACTTTAAAAAGGCACTCCACAGATTCCACTCAGTCTAAATGAACAATATTTTTACACAGGCTAGCCTCAATTAATCTTTAATAAGCTCATGTCAATAAGAGATTGGTTCAATCTCAGAAACCAAGGTCACAAAAACAGCAAAAGAAAGACCGCTAATGAGATGGGATTAAACCAGGGGGGGGGCAATAAAATATATTGCTGTACACATGCGTGACCAAGGAATTTCCAAACACCCCCTAAAAGAGTTTTTCTCTGTGTGCAAATTAACCCCCTAAACAAGTTTTTCGCGGGCTTTATGTTTACACATTTTGGCCCCTAAACAAGTTGTTGCCAAGATATGACCTCGGGGAAAAAGCTTGGGGAAAAAAATACTGTAAACACGTTTGGCTAGTCTTTAAAAAAAAAGCTTCGGGGGAAAAAACATACCCTAAATACGTTTGACCCCACAATTTACCATTGACCACTCATTCAAAACCACCTTTTTCTTGAAAATCTGTGTTTTTGATACCCTTAACGAGTCCACGCACGGACCACGTCCAAAACTGAAAAAACACCCCTTTAAAAACGTTTTTTTGGTCACGCGTGTGTACAGCAATATATTTGACTGCCCCCCCCCCCCCCCCCCCCCCCCCGGGATTAAACAAACTTCCCAGTTTATCATACAATATCGTTCACAAGCATGTCTATGTAATTGGCTTAATCACAAAGAATCTACAGGAAGTTAAAATCAAGATTTTTTAATGACTGGAAATATCACAGCCACACACAGAACCTTGGGAATGTCCAGGTAAGCAGGGGATCAGTGTTCGTCTTTGTGTGGCTGATGTACACACAGGCACACACTGTGTTTAGATGCCATTCAGAAAATCCATGTAATGGCAGTGACTCATTCCCGTTCATTCACACATATGTATCTTTGGATGTTGTTATACAAGGCAAAGAGATATGGGCATCTCACATTCGTTGACACACACATACACAAACTGTCTTTGTCTACCATCTCACCTTATCAAGGGCCTTGTTAATATTCACTTCCTCACTGCCCCAATTTGTCAGGGCCCTTTCAATCTCAGGTTGTAGTATATCCACACAATTCCACTTGTATGCATTTATATTTTCAATCCCTCATTCTATGGCCATGAGGGTAACACTAGAAAATAAAGACCTCAACATTGGTATAATCACAAGCAACTAGAATTTAATGCCATATTATTTTGCAAGGAACAGAAACATGCAATTATAATAAAACAATGTGTTTCCCTCAAAATTACTTTATCAATGGATTTGTTATGAATTTCTTCTCCCCTTATTTCAGTCCCATTAAGTTATCTTATTTATTGTTCATTGTAATGGTGAGATTGCTAGAGACATTAGGAATGTGTCATGTACACAATCTTATGCAATCATGTTATCTTAGACAATAAAAAAATTCCATGATCTAAATCTGCAGTCAAAGTGACTGTAAAAATCCTATTATGCTATTAATCAACATAAATTATCACATCCTTTAGAATTTATTTAAAATTAACACGAGATAAAATGAACATAAAAAATTATATGAATGATAATGAATTTAAGAGTACATAATGTTCAAATTACATGATACTGAATATTTACATATTAATCTGTATCTGCAAATTTGTTTACACAAATAAATACTGTATCATAACATATATTATATACAATACACAAATAAAACATATAAACATAAAATTGTATGTTTTTCTTTACCAAACCAATGCAATAATGGTATGAATAAATGCAAAGAAACTGGGGTGGTTGTATACCATTATACAGCATGGTACAAAATGTAAAAAAGGTCATTGAACTTTGAAATGCTTTGACCTTGAATTTTATGGGTGAATGTGCATTCTAGGTACTTAATTTTATTATACTTGATCTTCTTGTAAGAATCTGTGCATTTTTACACCATGATCACCAACGTGCTCCTTTTCATCTCAGAGATACCATTGTACAGTATGTATGAAAAGGTAATTGACCTTTGACCTTGAAAAAAAAAACACTTTCCCTACCCCATATTCCTCCTAACTTTTTTCTGGTAAATTTTGACACCGATATCTACTCAAATCTGCTGGAAAAACCATTTCCAATAATTTCATTCCAGATTGGTTATTTTGGGGTCTAATTTAGGGATACTAATAGTCATCTGTGACTTTTGACATTCATACTCATGATCATGAATCTAAACATAGTCATCACTCACACACTTGAATCAAGTTTTGAAGTCAATCTTTCAAATAGTTCTTAGGTCATCATGAGAAGTTCTTTTCAGATAAATGACCTTTGATCTTTTACATCTTGACTCCCAAATCTAAACAGATCATAATCACTTTAACAAGTATACTTGCACCAAGTTTGAAGTTGAGCCATAAATCGATTCTTTATATCATGAAAAAAAGACAGACAACCCAAACATGCCTGCAGCAACCATCTATATTGGGCTCAGACATAAAACCATGCAAATCTGTATTTGTGTAATGCCCACTTACAGAAAACCAATCAAACTAGTAATAAACAAACTTTTAGCCAGGGCTTCCTTAATGTGTACATTTTAACAAGATTATTAGAAATTATTATCATTTAATAATTTTGAATTATAAGGAGAATAAAATTAAAAACTTTCTTTTTCATTCAAAACATGGGCATGAAAATTGTGTTCTTGACTAAAAATAAAAAATATATATACCACACTTTCCCAATAAAACCTAATTTTTATCTAGTGTGTACATTTTAACAAGATTATTAGAAATTATTATCATTTAATAATTTTGAATTATAAGGAGAATAAAATTAAAAACTTTCTTTTTTATTCAAAACATGGGCATGAAAATTGTGTTCTTGACTAAAAATAAAAAATATATATACCACACTTTCCCAATAAAACCTAATTTTTATCTAGTGTGTTAACCTAAAATCATAATGTTATAATCAATAAAAACATTATAGTTTAAGAGTTTTAAAAATGATCTTCTACATGCAGAGAACAATTATATAAACAGTTATGCCCTGCAAGATACAAACATGTACCAACTTCCAACATTAAGACAAAAGCAAAGTAATCTAAAAATGGTATTAGACATGTATTAATAAAATCTCCAACAGGAGAATCAAAGTCGGATATTATCATCAACTTTTGTTTCCTTTACATTACCCTTCTCGTGTTTTCAGATTGACAGTCTCCTATTAACATTTAGTCAATTGAATACTGAAACATCTAAATCCTAAATGCTTTGAATAGTGACCATTCAGTTCAAATAGCAAACTGGTTAATATATCAAGATCCAAATTTCCAAACTCTTCTAAACACAAATGACTAGGAAACAGATAATTTAGCATTCTTTTCCATATACGTGTATGGTATAAAATAATTGTATCATATTCAATGGCTAAAAATGCTATATCAGAAATATTCCACAAGTTACGGCCAATTTTGCATGAATCAAAGGTGAGTGCAATACTGGCACTATCAAATGAAATATTCAAATTATCCTATGGAGAAAACATTCAATATAATTATTTTATTCACTATATCGTGCAATAGGCATGATATTGCACAGAAAGATTTGTACAAAAGCCTACGGGCATACCATGCAGACCAAAATATGCATTTTTGATGCGCTGCTGTTATCGCCCTATATAATTCACTTTTCTACATGATCCTGGCTTTGAGGATTAGGTGGGGATGGAGTGTCCTCTGAAAATGCTTCATTCACCTGCTCTCCATCAGTTGACTGTAGCGTTGCCGATGATGGTGTGTGTGAATCTGTCTCTTGTCTCACTCTCTGCATATAAAAAAAGAAAATGGCAGTGGAATTAGTATACCAAGTAATAAAGGGAAACAAACTTGAGACTATCATAGTATATGGGACTGGGGTTAAAGTTGTATGTTCAACACTGATGGAAACAAGATTTACCCCTAAGCCAATCTTTGATGCATATACCTAAACTGTAAACATGCACAACTATAAACAAAATTACTTCATGCATCTCCCATTTTGCAATTACTAATATTGTCTACAGGCCTGTGGATTAAGTGCCCACAATGCATAATCTAATTACAGACAAATCTAAGTAGTCAGAGTGAACAATAATGCAACTGAATTTATAGCAGGTTAGTTATGGTAGATAAACAAGACTAAGAACAGTGAGTTTTTAAAAAGAAAGATGGATATAAGGAATCTAAGCATGAGGCTTGACTTTTCAATGACCCCCCCCCCCCCAAAAAAAAAAAAGAATGATAAAATGTTCCCTTTTAAAAGCATTGTATTTCTAAAAACTTCTGTGACAAGTGTGAAATTACATCAGTAGGGGATAGGGAACAATTTACCTCCTCAAATTTATCTAGCAGGTGAAGCTATTGGGAAATATATATATATCAGCAAAGTTTGGTAGAATTATATGTAATTTTAAATCTGCATGAAACAATGTTTGTGTAGCAAAATTAAATTTAAAAATAATAGCAAATTATGATACAGTACCGGAAAAATCATTCCCAAAACAATGTTATATGCTTCCCAGAATGTAATACACAACATTCAAAGATATAAATGACAACAAAATAAATGAACTTACTGACAGACTCATACACATATCTACACCAAAATAAAAAAGAAACAATCACACAACATACAATTATGAGACACTAGTCTGATGTATGGAATATTAATTAAGAGCAGCATATGAATGAAACCACTTTAAAAGTACAAATAATGACAAATTAATGAATTGTACAGTCCTGAATTATGTGCTAACACTACTATTGACTGGACACAAAGACAATTCACAGTAGACAGGTAAGATTAATTTGATAGTGAAAACGAGAAAAGTTTTTATCACTAACAAATCATATATTCTAAAGGAGAAGAATCTAGATGGATTCTCAAATGCATACATTTAATAATTATGCTTCCACCACAGACAAAAAATAAATAACACATATAACTTCCAAAATTTTCCAATAATGAACTTTGACCATAAGACCCCAAATATTTAAAAAAATCATCATCTCTCCAATATGCAAAGGATTGTGTTTTGGATTATTTTTTTTGCATAGCATGCAGACATTTTTGTCTGTATTTTATTTTTGATTCAATTATGTATCTTAAAACACCAATATCTACATTATTTTGTTACACTCAATACTGTGATATCTTTTTCAAAAATTATCAGAATTTAAAGGATCACTAATAGTATCTACATGCACATGCAACTTTAAGTCACATTAAGTCATTATCATATGAGGGTTGTGTTTAACACTAAATGAACAGGAACATGGGGTTGATTCATGAAGCTATTAATAGATTATAAAATGACATTACGGATGACCAGTGACACTTTCTAATGCTAAATGATGTATCCCTATATCATTAAAGTTAGCACAAGAAATATCACCATTCGTGCATAGCCATGCATAACTTCCAAACAGCTCTATGAAACAGCCCTCTAATTAAAACTAAGCCAAAGGAGGGGCTACATACACAAGGAGCTATATATCTAGCTTAGAAATGTAGCAGCTAAATGCACATGCACATTAAGGTCTAGGATTAGAACCACCACCACCAATACATTACTATGTCAATTAATGATACCAAAAGAAGGCTACAGATGGAACACAAAAAAATGTTAAAAGAACTAGACCCGATTTCCTTACTACTGTCCTAGTCATTTTTCTCCTTCCCGACCTTCCCTGTCATTCACAATATGTGATGGTTATTCACCGGACCACCGTTCCATAGCTCGGAGACCTCTTTACGACAGACTGCTACAGCCAGGGTAGACAGGACGGTGCAGGGTACCAAGTAGAGGAGAGCAGGCTGTCCTGTCTGCATGAGGGTGAGTGCGATGAAGGTGATTATCAGTCCAACACCATATGCTGTAAAAGATGAAAATAAACAAGAAGAGGAATGAATTCTCTGCTTTCCATACTCCTTGGATTACTGCATATTTCTCTATGAAGAAAATTTGTCAATAATTTATACCAGATTTTTAGAACTTGTACAATATTAGAATTTCACGACGAAAATATGGCAAAGATACAGAAACAAGATTTCATATCACTTTTAAATAATTCATACATTACATTTATAAGTTCTACTAAATCATCCTCAGGTTATGATAGCAATGATTTTGAACAAGACATTTGTATTTAATTTCCTGAGTATTCCTCACAATTGATTGATTTTGAGGGACAAAAAACTCCATGTCTCGGTAGAGTTTACTTACTTGATCATGTTTTCATGTCAGAGAAAAAAATAGCATATGAATGGCTCTGGATCTAGTTATCCAAAAAGTGTACATTTAAGGGAAATGTTTGAGGCAAGTCGACTTGCTTGCACTGTGTACTGTGCACACTATACAATGCTTGTATATGACATTTTACAATATCAATTAAAAAACAGGTTATTTACATGTTTATTTGCATGATGGTTCAATTTTCATTCGCCTTGATTTGTAGACTTGTAACAGATGACAATTTTTGTCATTCTTCATTCACCAATGTACATGTATCCCCACTGTGAGGTATGAACCTTATACTGTATGATATCAAAGTAATACACTCACCAATAACAGATGTGATGTAATATATCCTTGGAGATTTAACTTTCAAGTCATAGGTGTGGCAGAAACCAACAAGCAGACCTGTCCAATCAGAAAAATAGATGGCAGTAATAATTGTATTCATTGTCACAATATGTTGATGAGTTGATTGAGTTGATAAAGTTAACTTCACACTCATTCAGTCATATATCATGAGTACGGTAAATAAATTGATTGCATTATGCATGGGAATAACCAATATGTTTGACTACATGATTAATAGAAAACATTTCAAACATGCTAAATGCCTAAGATTTTATAGCTTCACAGAAATGCCTTCTATTGTTAAAGCTAAACTAATTTACTTACTGCAATCATTGATTTCAAGAGTTTAAAATACCACCATAAATCATCAACATTTCATCTTAGATCTAGATGTGGTGTGCTCACATTAATCAAACTTTGTGAAATCTAAGCTGAAAACCAACACTTTAGATAACCAACACAGATAAACGCAATCATGTTGGACAGTGCATTATTATTGCTTAGGAAAATACCCTTCACCTTTGCAGGAATGCAACAGTTATTTTGCGCATTTCTCATCAAATATATATTTTTTCTACCAGAATAATTTTGCAAATATTACTTTTCTTTACACATACAAATCAGATAGTCATTTTATTAGATTCTGTTGAAATCATTTTGAAATCATTACCGCAAATGTACGACTGCTGCTGCTGCTGCTGCTGCTGCTGCTACTACTACTACTACTACTACTACTAATACTGCCACCATAACAGATTTGACAAATTACTACCAAAGTGCTACAAACACTATTACTATTACCAATAAAAGGAATGATAAAGCTTCGCACCTGGTACTAGAATGTCTCCAAAGCCCAGCATGGAGTAAACATTGCACACAGAGAACACCGAATGGCAGAGCCGTGGCACAGTCAGCAGGACAGGAATCTGGATAAGATTAACACCAAAACTAGTAAGATCATCATCACTTAATGAGATTGTATACTGGGGTGGTGTTCTGGAACCCAATCATAACTTTTGTCGTCAATTTTTTAATTTCTATTCGAGGTGTTGCATCGCTATATTTGTCACAAACCAGTATTCTGAACATCGTCTTTTCTCTGGATATCTCTGTAAGTTCCCGCCCATCAGACAAACCTATCACAATCACTGTTAGTTTCAAATGGTATCGAGATGTTAATATGGTGCTGAAAGAAATGACAAAACTTATGACTGCTACAACCTGTCATAAATTTTATCATGTCTATTGACTGTTAAGGGATTATGCACGTTTGTGAATTCGCATATTTTTTTGTGGATGCTATTGATGAAGAGATGCACAAAATTTATGACAATGTTGATGACAAAAGTTATGACATCCACCAGAATATCGATTCTGTCACATCACTGAGAAAGAATAAAATATTGAGAAAAGACAATAGTCAGAACACTGCTCCTGGTTATTTATTAACAAATTAAGATAATTAAGCAGGTAAAATTGTTGTTCAACTCCCCTTAAAGACTCCATTTTGTTTTTAGGGGTATAACAAATATAATGCTGGAATTATATAATGATTACATGAATATTAAAACTTTCAGCCTTTCATAGCATAGATATGGAAAGAATGAGAAAAAAAAAAAAAAAACATTAAAACAAAGAAAGTTGAATGAAAAAAAGATACAAAATCATGTGAGAGATTCTACTGCAGAAAATTACTTTTAAGAAAGATGAAAACAGAAGGAAAAGATGGAGTAAAAGAAAGAGAGAAAAATAATAACCTGCTCTGAAGCTGACTCGCCACCTGTAGCTACTTTGACCATCACACTCTCACCAGTCTGTAAAGAAAAGGTACAAATTCTGAGTTTATCTAATAGGCAATAAATAAGGTTTAGAAATACTACATATATCAAAATGCCCATTTCAGGCTAGCTGCATATTAATCATGGCTGTTACCAAGACTTCTAGTACTATGACACTGCAGGACTGAAATATGTTTTAACATGATTTGTAACTGTTTATTATGATGTACGAATGGCTACATGCTATAAGATTCAGAAATAACATAAATGACACAAAATTGACCCAAGCCTGCTGAGAGTAACATGCATTCAATAAGATATCATAAAATTGTCAGCCCAAACAGTTCAGCTGTTTTAGATCGAAGCATGGCATGTGTGGGAATCTAAGATGCAATCCTTTGCTGTGAAACTCTTTCTATAATGCTCCAACTATTACAAGTAACATGAAAAGAACTTGAAAAAAAATCTCAACATAATTGTTTTCATCTTTCCAACAACAGATGTTTCCCTTCCAGTCAATTTCCGCATCTAGTGGATATAAGTATACATAGAGGAGGTGGTTGGAAAATATGGTTCCCAAAGTGGTGCAAATGTGAATAGTTTTCAACAAACCTCTGAAGGCCACATATATTTGCTTTATATCAATCATTAGTATTTAATGCAACAGAAAGTAAATATAAATATTATAACAGATAAGCAATCTCAGTCTTTGTCCGATATTGAAATATCACAAATTATGAACAAAGTCTGATATTGGGTGATCATGATAACATGTATGCACACCATCATAAAAAAAAAAACTCTATGCCACCATGCATGTGATTAAAGGTCTACCCATGCAGCAGTAAATATTTCTTGCACTATTTACCGCTCATCAGTTATTATTCTCAGCTTTTGACATCAGATGTTAGGATTACTGATATTTTGCCTAAGTTTGTGAGGTTGGTTTGAACTATCACATGAAGGGGTTTAGACCAATCACCAGTTCATATTATTTTCATGATGCATATTCTACCCACCTTTGTAAAATGAGGTGTGATGAAAACAAAGAAGACGTCATAAACAAACAGCAGTGACAGAAGAAGGACACATGTCTGTACAAAGAAGACAAAATATATGATAAAATAAATCAATAGTTTACGGGGCAATGTCTGCTCCATTAACTAATATACTGTATATGTATTTGTAAAAGTCTGTAATGCATGAATGCCTATAACATTTATGTGTCTCCAGGTAATATATCACTAATCAAACTAATAAAATTCATCCTAGCCAAAATTCTATTTAGGACATGTCTTGAAGGTGTACCACAACAGCCACTGGAATGGTTGTGGTGGTAATATTTTAGTTTGTAATCTGTCTTTTTTTATAGTAAAGCCATGTGTACGAAGATTGAAGAAATATAAATCTAATTAACTTTCAATTCATCAAGAGAGAGGGTTATGCCAAAAAAAAAAAGAATTCAATAGAATCACATGAGTTGCAGATTAAGATAAAGTTGAGGGAAATTATGATCATTGAGAATTTAACCATGAGGCAATTATCTGCATATGTTATACTCCAAGTTTATACATGAGGTTGTTGCATGAAGGGCCTTAGGAATAATATGATTCCACTGTGCAGCCATTTTGACAAACTACTGTAGAAATAAAAGTCAACCAAGTATCCACTGAAAACTCACTTTGAAGTTTGGTAGACGAACAACCTTCAGCACACTGATACAGAAACATATTCCCAAGATATCAAGCAAGATCCAGGCAAATGATTCCTTACGATAGAAGAACCAGGTAAGGACAAATGCTCCACAGCCTAGCCACAATATGGCACTTGTGACTGTGGGACGCTTCTGGAACACAGGAATCAGAGGCAGCCTAAAGATAAAGATCACAGCACTTCATTATTGAATACTGTAATAGTTTATTTGACTAGAAAAAATTATATGAATGGATATATGTATGAAACAAAATTATATGTATGACAGTCTTGTATATCACATTTATGGTTTATGTGATGGGTTTTTAAATCCCTATTAAAATCACACAATGTCTTTGTCTACAACAGTTGAACATGTGAACAAAGTATCAATCCTCGAGATAACCACTCAGTACAAGTAGGTTTATAATATATGCTGCTTATGTATACTAGAGTCAAAGTGGGATTGTCTTCCTAAATTGTCATTTACTAGATCGCAACCTGTCTGAGACATCTTGTGGAATATATAAACAGCTAATCAATTTATATCTCAGTGTGAGGATGCAAGTGAATATATCTGAAACACAAACTCACCTTTCCTTACAAGGAATAGCGAAATTGACCACAGGTAGCAATGTAGTATGCATGCCTGACCATGCACCTATGCAGTACAGCGCAATCACAACGTATACTGGAATACAGTTGGGAAGGAACAAAAGTGTGACCAGTAAATATAACAATAATAAAAAGACCTTCTCATGAAAATATATATTCAGAAGCAGATCATATACATTGAAGTATTGAAGTTTTGAAGTGTTACAACTATAAAGCAATACCCTAAATCTAGAACAGATTCCTGATTTATAAACTTATAATCATGCTTATTATCCAAGTGATAACTACCTTAGAAATCTTGATTGGTTGCTGACTGTTGAGGCCTGTAACAATGTTAGTTAGCAATATCAAAAGTTCTTCATAAAGCAGGTTCTTGTTTTTTTTTTAATCAAAGCTATTCTGCTAGGTAACAATAACAAAATTAGAAGAAAAGTAAATCATTATCAACACTGAACACACACTGGAGTTCATTAAACCCTCAAAGGACTTTTGATGCAACTCCTATGAAACTAATAATTTGGGAAATGACATAATTCGTAATTCAATTGGTTAAATAGACACATGCTATTGACTTACCAACTGGGCTGTAGAAGAAGAATAAAAGAAGCAGTAACACCATGATCATGAGGACCCAACAGATAACAATAGGAGGGGTGATTGTGACGGCTTCTGTCTCTTCACTTTCCTCCTCATCAGATTCACTGGATTCTCCATTGTTAACATTCTGGTAGCGACCCTGGCCATCCCTCCTCTCATGTCTCTTTTCTCGTTTGTGTCTATTAGGAGACAAAGGCACAAATAACAACACTAAGCGATCATGACTTCATCTATATAATGCACATGTTTTTATCTAGGAGATGATTTATACCTCTGGAAAATATGGCGATCCTTGCTACAGAAGCAGTCAAGACACGAATTCCGACACGCATTATATTGTATGTGAATTGGGTAGAAAATAAAGATTCATGTCTTTTTTCAGCAGCTCGGACTCTACTATTCTACAAAATGTTTGCCAATGTTATTTTACAATATAATTCCCATTTCTTAGCACGTAACCAACCTTGGCGATGGACATAACACTGTGCCAAATCCAAACATAGTTCTGACAGTGATACTTAATTGAAATCCAAACCCAAACCAAAAAATCTCTTATAGCACTTAGAAAACAATTTAATCAACTACAGATCTCAAGAAAATTCTGTTATGACAGACCACCCTTCAACTTCCTCCTCTCGAACCAACATACTAAAAATACTTAACAAATACTACTACATACTAAACAGGTCTTCATAAGATATTATCCAAGAAACTTACTGCTTGTAACCCATGAGTCCTGCCCAAAAGCCTCCGATTGCCAGAGTACCCGTAGCCATTAGCCAAATCACTATCATGTTATAATCCCACTGCGGTGGTTGGGGACTGTACAAGGCCACCTCGGGACTTGATCCTTGAATCTGCATGGAAAGTAAAGATAAAACAAGCACTTAAAAGTACATATCAAGACTGAATCAAACTAGCCAATCCATTGGTCCCGACCGATGCTGCAGGTCATCACCAGAGTAATTTCCTGCAGACTATTGGACTGCCAAAAGAAATATGTTACAAATCCATACAGTAAAAGACTAACAATTAACCATTTTAAGAAGTAAATTTCTTAAAAGTTTCACATGATATTATCACTAAGAGCCCCAAGTGGGAATTAGATTACCATGCAGTTTTGTTTGTGAGTCTAAATACTCTGCTGCAGTTACACCATACTGTATAACTGTAGCAGCAAAAGTTTTAAAGAGTCACCATGCCAACACAACTTTGAATTAGATACACAAACAATTGGTGCATTCTACACACATTCTGCTAACAGAAATATTCTGATGAACTAAGATAACCCTACAAAAGTAGGAGACTGAAGTATAATTGATGGAGACAAAACTTAATTTCATTTTACATTAGCTTTCTAAACATTACATGTATGTTAATGACTTACCTATGTATAAGTAGGGAAAATCAATAAGCTATTCTATTCATTCTTTTCAATTCTTAATAGTTTTGCACAGCTTTGAATCTAATGAAATACTGACACAAGGGCATCCAAGCATGAATAGACTATTCAGAAGCACTAGGGTACTATGAATAAGTATCCTAATTTATGAATGAATAGACAGGAAGTCTGTAAGTCTAATGGAAGTAACATCCTATTCTGTTTCACCAGATAAATATCCAATAAAAAGGACAAACATTGCAATATCAGCTACACAGCTTTACCTTATGATGCTTGGGATAATTGCATCCTTGTCATAAATTGGCTAGAATGAAGTATTAAAGCAATGTTGGTGGAAAGATCAAGTTACCTATTTTATTCTATAAAATCAAATTACATATATAAAATGTATACTCACCAATAGATCTTGGAAGTCTTTCTTATCCAGAAGAACGATGGGTATGTCAATTTGAATGGATTCATTTAAAGATGGGGTGGTCTAATTGAGCAAGAATGAATGGATAAAAGCAAGACACAACAAAGGGGAATTTTGGTGTGAAAATGGCAAGTTTAAAATTAAATGAAAAAGAGTCTTGGGTGTATACTCAGCTGGTCAATTGGTTAAGTACATTTACATAACAAAACAATTTTACTTCTCAAATCTTATCAGCATTTCTGGTTGTTAGAGAAATCTTTCAACTATGTTCTGTACATTCCTCTGTAAAAAAAAACTTGCTACACAAACCAAATTTTGTGTAGCAGTCATAGAACATGTGGAGCAAAATTGAGATGCAATATTATAAAACTTATTCCATGCAAAAGAAGCCATGTTGTGTCAAAGTAAATCCAAGTTTTATTATGCAGAAATCTTTTAATGTAGAGTGTCCCTAATAATAGATTATTAACTTCAATCATTTGAAATGGTAAGAGACTCGAGCAAGGATTAGATGCATTTGCTTGAATTCAACTCATGATTATCATATGCAACTTGTTTTTAGCGAACAAAAAAAACCCACACATTACAAACTTGTATTAAATGTTTAGGAATTGTGTACATCAATTTATATAACAGATTTAAGATTAGGCAATGTCTCTCCACATACTGTCCTATGTTTTTACGGCATAACACATTAAAAGCATCTCTTGCATAAAAATACAATAACAATGTCTTACCACTCCTGTTTCACTGACAACCAAAACCCCTTCAGCCTTTGCCTGCTGTGCATGCAAACCCTTCTCTGTGAAGGTACAATTGCCTCTCATGACGGCAGCTACATGACCTTCCAACGAAGACAACTTGGTGTCACTGCAAAGGACAGATGGTGTCAAATCCGCCAAGGGTTTGTATGGCTATATCAATGGATAAAAACATTCATGGTTAAATTGATCCAGCATTCATTTCTAATAATTTGATGCATATCATGAAATTGAGGGATGCCCTTCAACATAGTTTATTCCCTCAAGGTGTCCATTGATCTGAAGTCCCTACCCGCACTTCTCTCCCCAGTCCTTGGTCAAGATTGGCAACGCCGAGGCCCCAACTCACAGAGGAATCAGTTTTGGATCTGTGGTCTGAAACTATATTCGATTTGACCTTTTCCGAACCAAGAAATGTTCTTTATGATGAATTTTTTTCTTGAGTTGTGTTCCTATGGGGTCCTAGAATGAATTCAGCTTGGTTGCCCAAAGTTGCCGTTTGGGCAATTTTGCTAATTTGCATACATCCAAAATGGCCGCCACATGCCATCTTGAACACCTAACTTTTGAACCCCTTGCCCCAAAATGATGAGGAATAACTCCTTTTAGGGGTTTCGGGGCATGTAGAATCCATTTCTGTTATCATTTTGGCAATATAAGGTCATCTTCAGGTCAAATCCAAGAGGGCCACCAGATGCCATCTTGAAAAATTGAATTTGAACCCCTTGCCTCAGAATGATGAGTAATACCTTTGTTTAGGGGTTTTAGGGTGTGTAGAATCTCTTTCTGAGCATATCTATTTTGCAATATAAGGTCATCTTCAGGTCAAATCCAAGATGGCCGCCAGATGACACCATCTTGAAATATTAACTTTTGAACCCTTTGCCCAAGAATCATGAATAATAACTCTATTCGTGAGTCATTTGGTATGTTGATTCAATTTCTAATGTAATTTTGCAATAAAGGATAATCTTCAGATCAAATCCAAGATGGCTGCCAGATGACGCCATCTTGAAATATTAACTTTTGAACCTTTTGCCCCAGAATCATGAATGATAACTCTTTTCATGAGTCATTTGGTATGTGGATTCAATTTCATCTATAATTATGTACTGAAGAGGCTTTAAAATCTTATTTGAATTTGAAAGTGTTTTCTCCATATTTTTCCTAAATCAAAGTGTCCAATGATAGGTAGGCATCAGTTCGTCTCAAAAGACGATTGTGTAGCGGGCTAGGTATTACATTTTCGAGAGTTGCTGCAGAGCTCCGCTCTAGAGTCGCAGTCTCTAAAGCAAATTTGTACAGATGAAGGAGGATGGCGCTGAGACAGGTTAAAAAAGAGATGCTACCCTAGCCTTCCTCTTTGGTCTTGGTCTGCCAATTTAGCATTCCGATTATTTTCTGACGTCTTGACCCTGTACTTAGTGGCTCTCCATAGATGGCGACTATCATCTACATCTTCACAAGTGTTAGTGTTTAGTTTATGCTGGCAAGTTTTATGTCCCGTTTGCAGGTGTGTTTATAACGGGGGTGTGATCTATCGTGGGACCAATCACACAGCTCACCTTACATTGGCGAATCCTTACTAGGATTTGCCAAAGTTTCATGCGGCGAACATGCCACAACCACTTGATGTACTTTTGACTAAGGAGCGAGAATAAGCTGGGGATGCCAGCATGCACGTACGCTGAAGGCCTTATATTTTTCACTCTGTCCTGCCATTTAATATGCAGGATACGTCCAAGCAGCTGACATGGTAGGTGTTTAGCTGCTTTTTTTGATCGGCGTACTTTTCCAGGACTTATTTCCATTCAGGAGCTTGGCCATGGCTGTGACAGATTTTCCTATCCTGGTGCTTATCTCCTTGTCCAGTGAAAGGGAACTAGAGACAGGCAGTCAGTCCAAGATAGGTGAGGAGTCCACCACAACCAGACAAGTGCGTGCTATTGATAGAGATATATGGGGGACAGTCAGTGTCTTGAGTCGATCAGGATTTCTGTCTTACAGGCTGATGGGTGATCCAAACTCCTTACACGCACAGTACAGGCGGCTGTATGACTAGGTCTTGTAGGCCTACTCCCGCTTCTTTATGAAAGGCAGAGGCGACGTTGCGTCATTGCCGTACAACATAAGGAACCATCCATATTGAAAAGTACGGAGTAATGACTTTTAATTCAAAAATAATACTTTGAAGTCCTTTCACTAGAAAAGTATGGCTGGACATAAAAAAAATGATGAGAACTCCCGAAGTAGGTCATAGCCCAAACCTTGAATGGTTTCATTCTAAGATGAGCGGTTAATGACGAAATACAGTGGCGGATCCAGGGGGTGGCGCGCGCCCCCCCCTAATATTTGAGCGGCGCCAAAGGCGCCGCTCAAAAAAAAAATAAAAGAAAAGTAAAAGAAAGAAAAGGCGCTGCTTGAAAAAATAATACACTGATATAATATTAGCAACAGTATAAGGAAAGACTATCCCCAAACAAAGCACAATCATATCATCTTCCTTATCTTTTCTTTTATTTAACTACCCTTTTCCCAACAACTTCGCCGGTTAAAAATAATCAGCAGTGCGCTGCCTGCATATATCAGCGCCACCTTAATCTAAATCGGCGCCGGACAAGAATAATCAGCGCCATTTGGTTATAAATCGGCGCCAGTCGAGAAAAATCGGCACTGCCAGAGTCTAAACCGGCGCCGATCAAGGATAATCTGCGCCACCTAAATCTAAATCGGCACCAGATAAAAATAATCGGCGCCATCTGGTTATAAATCGACGCTGCCTGAGTTCTTAACCGGCGCCGATCAAGGATAATCAGCGCCACCTAAATCTAAATCGGGGCCGGACAAGAATAATCAGCGCCATCTGGTTATAAATCGCCGCTGCCAGAGTCTTAACCGGCGCCGATCAAGAATAATCAGCTCCACCTAAATCTAAATCGGCGCCGGGTAAGAATAAACGGCGTCATCTGGTTATAAATCGGCGCCGGTAAAGAAAAATCGGCGCTGCCTGAGTTCGTAACCGGCGCCGATCAAGGATAATCGGCGCTGCCTGAGTCTTAACCGGCGCCGATCAAGAATAATCAGCTCCACCTAAATCTAAATCGGCGCCGGACAAGAATAATCAGCACCACCTGGTTAAAAATCGGCGCCAGTCAATTATGAATTGCCGCTGCCTGAATCTTACGTGACGTCGGTAAAAATAATCAGCACTACTTGTTCTAAATCGGCGCCGGTCAAGAATAATCAGCGTCCCCTTGTTCCAATAAATAGGCGCCGGTAGAATAATGAAGAAGGGCCTATTGCCAACCAAATCTAGATCGGCGCCGGTCAAGAATGATCAGCGGCACCTGGTTATACATTTTATTGTTGATTGGTCATAACAAAGCTTATCGCATGCCCTTACAGAGTGGACTCGGGCGGGGCAGTTGCCCACAGAATGACAGATGTCATGAAATCTTTAATTATTAAAAAAATCCCAGAATCATACAAAAGCGTAGAGCAAATCCTTTAATTTTGATCTTATTTTCTAATGCTTTAATAAAAAGAAGGTCAGTCACTTTTCTTCTTTACACATTCCACATTGTGCCACCTCTATGGCCTTTAGTTTAAGACAGCTACTATAGTGTTTTATGAAGATGATTCGATATTTTAGCCCAAATCTTTGCTAAAACCTGTTGCTTGTACCGGGAGTGTATAATTACGCAACCAGTCGTATATTGAGATTGAGCTACACAACTCGTTCTTTATTTAAAATCGTGCTTAAATTATCCGCTTCTCAGATTGAAATATACAAATTTTCAGCTCGCGCTTCGCGTTCGCATCATTTCTGTAGCAAAACCCCATACTTTTCATGATTTATAAATAGGTTAATAGAATAATAATCTTTTGCTGGATATAATCTTGTTCTTTATTACAAACGTCCATTAAACTGTCATTTTTTCAGATCGAAATATCAAAATTTTAAGCTCGCGCTTCGCGCTCGCATCTATTGTTTTTTTTTAGATACCCATCTTAATCATTGGTACCAAAAATGCATAGAATATCAAGCTTTCTGGTCAGAATATAAAGAAATTTCAGCTCGCCCTCGGCACTCGCATTATCTGTGTAGTGAGATATGTATCCTCCTCATGAGTTACTACAAACAGTCCTAAACAGGCACCTGTTTTCAGGTCAGTATACTAAAAAATTTCAGCTCGCGCTTCGCATTCGCATTAATTTGTTGGTGAGATATGTGTTTCTATCTCATGAGTCATATAAATATATATATATATGCATATGTGTGTGTGTGTTTGTGTGAGTTTGTTTGTTTTGTGTGATATCGAGCGCCTTTGGAAAGTTGATTCATGATTTTGCCCCCCAAATCTTAAAAAAAGGATCGACGCCCCTGTGTGTATATATATATATATAGTAAAAAAAAACTTGTATCTCTATTAATTATACAAAAGTATTGGCCTCATCGCAATAAAAGGGTTAATACACGAGATTTTGTAATCGCACATAACATGCATAATTTGTGTTACTTTTTGCTTGTTTCTTTCTTTAATAAGTTTTTCAATCTCTCTCTATATATGTTTATAATGGTCTATATTATGGTTGTTCCACTTTATATGTTTGTCATTTTGCCTCCGACGAAGATTCTGCTAGGATCGAAAGCTTAGGCCCCTTTTTGACTTTCTATATATGTTTTAGAAAGATTATATGTTTAAATTGATGTATATTTCTGCTATAATGAGATATGTTTAAGTGGACTTCAGGGAATGGTCGTACGCAGCAAGGGGGAAGGGGGGGGGGGGCACATTTGCGATCTGCTGTTGTGAAAAACAATTTTTTTTTCCTTAACATTTCATGAAAACTATGAAAAATGTGCAAATGTGAGATGTGCACCAAATTTTCGAGTCTTGCCCCCCCCCCCGGAAATATTATCTGCGTGTGGTCATGCAAAATGGCATGACTGGAAATCCTACATTTTGAAAAGAGCGTTTGACAGGGTCAGACTTTACCCCTTTTTCAACATTTTCTTTTATGGCGCCGGTGAAGTGCAAAAATATGTGCGCCGCTCGGCAGTGCGCCCCCCCTTTCGCCAAAAGCTGGATCCGCCTATGAAATATATGAACTATCTGACCATCTGAGACCTGACTTGACCACTAAGAATGGAGAGATTAAAAGAAATCATTCTTACTGAAGTACCCTTACATAATCTCCTACACATAATAGTAATCTTCTTTAGGCCGCGTGTACTTTTTTGGGAGAGTACTTCTTCAAGGTTCAAGGTTCAATAGTCTTGGGAACTAGTTCTTTTTTAATATGGCGTTTAGCGGCCATCTTTCTTTTAATCTGAATGATCCTATATTGCAAACTTATTAACAGAAATGGAATTAATAACATACCAAATAACTCAAGAAAAGAGGTATTATTCATGATTCTAGACAAAGGATTCAGAAGTTAATTTTTCAAAATGCCATCATCTGGCGGCCATCTTGGATTTGACCTGAAGATGACATTATATTGCAAAATAGATAGAAGAAAGATTCTACACACCCCAAAACCCCTAAACAGAGGTAGGGGAGACCGGGGTTAGTTGGAACATTTTTGACAAAAATGGCTGTAAAATCCAAATAGATTTTATTCGAGAAACAATCAATATATCAGCTTCAAGCATATATCTAAGGGCTTCAAATGTACCCCATAAAATTTTTAACTCTATTATGGTTACTGAAAAAAATCCACCTTGAACAAGACCATCGCAAACGTTCCAACTTACCCCAATACGGGGTAAGTTGGAACATGGTATGGGGTAAGTTGGAACACTGCATGGTCAATTAAGAATTATACTAAAACTACTTAAAACTGTAATATTACATGGTTTTAGCATATTTGCTTTATTTTTTCAAGTTCAAAATAGTTCAAAAAATAAGTGTGGATTTGTTGAACTTTGTTTTCTATTATACAGCCACTCACGCAAGCATATTAGGGTGCGTTTGATTTTACATGCAATTAAGTGTACAATCAGCAATTACATGTACTTCTGCATCAAATTTACAAGACAAAAATTAATTGTTTATATTTTTTCATTAATTAATTATGCAAATAAGCATATGAAATTTGCCCTAAATTTGTTTTTTTTTAATGTTTTTGCCTTTAACTCTATTTATTAAGCAAGTAGAATGCTATATTTTGGTGAGAGTATCAATTTTCACATTTATAACAAATATCCACCAAAAATTGCAAAAAATATAATTTCTTATGTATTTTTTAATTTTTTATTTGTATTTCTTTGGTTTTTTTCTAATGAACTTTGTCGGGACTCTTTGCGATCATAAATAGCATAAAATAAATCTATTTGAACCAACAAAAGTACAAAATAATCATACATTGTAGACTTTTGGTTGAAAAACACAATTTGCATTGACCTTGTACATGGAATCACATTTTTGAGCAATTTTGGGTCCGACATGCACGTACAAAATGATGCGAAATTTCAAAACCGCGCACACAGGCATCGCAAATTTGGTCTCAAATAATGCGCAAGACTTGAAAGTAAAAAGTCAGCGAGCAGTGTAGTCAAATAATTTCGCGCGACGGCATAGTGACCAAATTTCTCGAGGGGGGGGGCTCAAATTGACCCCCCCCCCCCCCAGTTTGATAAGGGTTAAATTGCATTAGGGGCCTACAATAGGCCTTAAATGCACACTCAGACCTAACTGATTAACAAAACAAGCATGGTATACAATACATGTTCAGAAGAGTGTGAAATACTTTATATATTTTTATTCATAATTATGTTTGGGGTAAGTTGGAACATGTTCCAACTAGCCCCATCAATTTTGTTCCAACTAACCCCGGAGGCCCATTTGACGGTAATAAGCTTACAGCACAAAAAAGGGACTTCACCATGGCATATTAATAACCTCATTTTGTAGCTTGGTAAAAGTGTCTATCATACCCCCAAACTGGCCAATTTGATCTATAAACTTCTCTGAAATAATAAAACATTTCTGAAAGAGAAAAAAATTACTCAGGTCAAAAAACAAAAATTCCTTTCTAACTTCACCAGGACTGTTGCACATGTGTTGTCTGTAATACGGTGGATGGCTGTTGATAATGACAATAAATTGAGGGCAGTATTGCAGAAATTTATTTAAAGACGTTAAAGAAAATTACAATGTTTCAACTTACCCCGCGTTCCAACTAACCCCGGTCTCCCCTATTACTCGTCCTTCTGGGGCAAGGGGAACAAAAGTCAATTTTTCAAGATGGCATCTGGCGGCTATCTTGGATTTGACCTGAAGATGACCTTATATTGCCAAAATAATAATAGAAATGGATTCTACACACCCCTAAACCCCTAAAAAGAGGCATTACTCAATATTTTTGGGCAAGGGGTTCAAAAGTTAGGTTTTTAAGACGGCATATGGCGGCCATTTTGGATTTATGCAAATTAGCATAATTGCCCAAACGGCAACTTTGGGCAACCAAGCTGAATTTGTTCCAGGACCCCATAGGAACACGAATCAAGAAAAAAACTTCATCGGAAAGAACATTTCTAGGTTGGTGTATTGAGCCTATGGGACTGTCAAATCGACTACTATGACTTTTGCAGATTTCATGCACTAAATACAATGTAAAAATGCACTAAATTTGGGACATTTACCATGGTTATAAGCATTAATTAGCCTATATACTCTCTCAGCAAACTAATTTACAAAAGTTATGGACTCCTTAATCCAAACAATGAACTTATGTAAAGTTGTGAGGTACATGTAAATGCAACTGCACCATGTCAAAAGCATGTATTCATTTCTAAAATTTTCTCAATATACACACTTGAATAAATCATAATAAATGGAAGAACCCTGCAAAGTCCATGTTTAAGAAGATGGTTTAAAAACCATCAATTTCAAGGCAGAATGCTCAGTTTCAGATACATGTACTAAAGCAATATGACAAGGATCAATTTTTGTACCATGGGATAGCATGTGTCCCACGAAAAAGAATATTTCATTTCAGAATATTGGTGCCATGACAAGGTTTAAATAAGATACTGAGGTATTTAAAGTCCACTAGGATTTTGATTAAGATGAAATCCCAGTATCGAAGATTAACAAGGTTCAATTTCTATGCTGAGCCATTACCTAATAAAGCACATGTTATTAATAATCACCCAAATTACTTTTGCATTACTTACTGCTTGCTCAAGCTTCGTAGGTAGTTTGTATTGTGATGGGTCATACATGATGCAGTATTCTCTACTACCTTGGCCATTGTCATACTGCACAGAAACAATGCCATAATATGCTTCAATCTGTAAACAAAAAACACAGTATGTTAGTTTTAATTTACTCTGGATGACAGGTGTAAGCCAAGTTTGTCTAGGAATCTATAAAGTAAAACAGTTGGTTGCGTTTCTATTGCAAAGACCTTTCATTTGATATCTCATTCGCCAATATTCATAATAATTTTAATTTGGGGGTAATATACATGTAGCTATCTCGTGGGTCTACGCATAGGTAGGTAGGACAACAAAATTTAGAAAGCTCTTAATTTGTCATGAAAAACACATTAAAATATTCTTCAAGTCCTAAAACATAAGAACAAGCAGAGCGCCTCTGGCAGTCTCACCTGCATTACGCGATTCAATATAGCAGCAGTGCTGACTTTGAAAACTACTATGAAATAATTATTCACAAAAAAAACATTCATATAATGATACAATACTACATTCATTGACCCTAAAAGACATTTGACCTTGATCATGTGACCTAAGACTTGTCAGTGATACTTGATTGCCCCCTATGTCTACATTTCATAAAATATACTTTAACTTTGAAAGTTATGACAGTAATTTAATTTACCTCCAACATGGCCAAAGTTCATTGACCTTAAATGACCTTTGACCTTGGTCATGTGACGTAAAACTCACATATTATGTTCAGTGATACTTGATTACTCTTATGTCAAAGTTATATGAATCTGATTCATAAACTTTGAAAGTTATGATGGTAATTCAACAAATACCCCAACTTGGCCAAAGTTCATTGACCCTAAATGACCTTTGACCTTGGTCATGTGACTTGAAATTATTATATTATATGAGGCTAAGTTAAAATGAAGTTATCACGTTTACATGGACTGCAGAAGGGTAATATGAAAATATCTTACTGTAACCTAGACCTTTGACCTTTTGGCCCCCAAATCAATAGGCTTCCTGAGATCCATGCTAGTATAATACAAACCAAATTATATGAGCCAAGGTTAAGTCAAACCGAAGTTATCGCATTTACAAAGAAAAGTTAACGGACAGACAGACAGACAGACAGATGTACGGACGGACACCGAGCATGATACCATAATACGGTCCGTCCCGTCTAGGGCGGGCATATAATAAGTAGTAATATATATAGATCATGTTTATGTGCAAAAAAATACATAAAAGAAATGGTACCTCGCTTAGCTGTACATTGAACGGATGCGCGAACTCAAGTAAAGTGACGTAATATACGTACCGGTATTTCGTGTGTTAACATCGCACCGCGGATCAGCGAAAAATTCATAAAAATCCATGAACTTCACCATGCAAGCCTAATAGCCTATACCTAGGGTGTCTGGAGAAAAAAATTATTTTTCTTATTTCAAGAAAATATCACATTTTCTTTGTGAATTTGAAGAGAAATGACCTTCAGACTAACAGAAATGTAACATTTTTGAAAAAAATCCAATTATTGGCTGCAAAAAAGAAGAATGAAATCAGGTAAATTTTCAGCATTTCTCTGCCATAGACTGTGTAGTTAAGAAATGGACACGCACAAATCCAAATTTTTAGCTTCCGAGAGCTGTTAAAATTTTATTATTAATGCCAAAAACTTGTCCATAAAGAGTCCAATAGGATTTTTTATGCTCTATCTGATGGTATGATTTTTATAAAGATTTGGAAACCAGATCACAATGAAAAATTGCGACAAAGTGAAAAAAATTGTGCAAAACAGAAATTTCATTTTCCCATAGAAAACGCATGGAGAAATGGCAATCTCAACACACACAAAAATAAGGGTTTGCAATTTATCTCTAAATCCTTATTTAAAATGATCATATAAACTTATCCTTACTGTCAAAAGAAGCCCCTGAATTTTCTCTTTCCATACATGCCAAACACAAGTTAATAATCAATTCAGATCACATTTTTCTAGTAGCCTGAACTTCCCCGAAAAAATGTGCCATATTTCCCCCTAAATTAGCCTGTTTTATGCTGACACTTTTCAGTGTGGCTTCAGACACCCTACTATACCTTTGACTTTAGTATGCATAGGGCGATACTTGGCACAAGTCTGATATGGCCACACATCGAAACTTCGTGAATTCAAGTTTCGAAAACGATCCATAAATTTTGAGTGGTGCGTAGCTTTAGGACCCCCTACCGGTACCATACGCAAAGAAAGAAATTTGATGTTTCATCGAATGGCGATGATATGAGAGAGAAAACTCAATATTTTCAAGATGGCAACTTTTTTGGGGATGTACGAGTGACAAGATCGTCTCTGTAAAATGGATTATTAATAATGACCTCAAACTCAAAGTACACGATGTAAGTTTTAAATGTAATATTAATTTTGTGTAGTAGGATGGGGGGTCGGGTGTCCGGACAGTTTATATTTTTGAGGCCTTCTTTTTTGTCTTTGGATTGCACTAAAAATTTGAATTCGATAGTCGTAATCATCTTCTATTTTGTTCTCTATAATATTTCCTAACATTTTGTAATAAAAATTGATGAAAGTTCACTTGCAAATTTTTCCAAATGACTTTCTAAATTGATCGTCCGGACACACAACCTGTCCGGACACACAACAACAACTGGGTATACAATATATTATTATTTTCCTGTGCATGTCTTCTTTATTTTATAAAAGTTTGAGTGATTGTAGAAATTATGTGGTTGATCTCGCCAATTTAACACGGTGACAGATACGAGAATGTCTTAAACTAAGTCGAACCGGCTGTGCAGTGATAGCTATATAAATGCCCCCCCCCCCCCCCGTACTAAGTCTGACACAAACGTAAATATCAGCATATGGGCCTACGGCTCAACAAGTTAGTCATAACATTGCGCTTAGAATCCAACTTAAGATTGTAAGAGTTCATTTAATAATATGGTAACACAAATTTATCTTCTCGAGCATCCAATTTATTTAATTAAAAATGAAAACGCCAACATACCTTTTGTAAAAAAGCCAAAAGAATAATAAACTGTAAAGACGCCATCTCTTCCTGTTCTGAGTTTTTGCTGTTGTTGTTGTTGTTACGTTGCTGTTAAAGGTAGTACGTTGGCGCGAGCTGGCTGCCGCAAATATGCAAGCTGGTAATTAGTCCAGGAAAAATAGCTGATTTTGGGGGTCAACCTCAAACAAATTGTAACATTTTTTTTTTCACCACAATGCATTTCCATTCCCTGAAGTCCCCAAAATGACATACTAAAAGTCCAGAAAATCTCAGTGGTGGAAAAGACGCTTAATTTGCATAAACTTAAAATGGCAACAAAATTTTCAGAAAATTTGAATTTTTGTACATAGATTTTGACATGAACATTAAATTGCCACAAAATTAGAGCCAAATGATACAGAAATGAATTTCCTACAATTTGGTACTATTTATAGGGGATAATAGGTCATTTGGATGATATTTGAAGTGGAAATCAAACTTCATTTTTTGTCAATTATATAAGTTCCCAAAATTTTTGGAAAGGCATGATTTTACATAAATCTAAGAAAAATGAAGCAATTACCTATTCATAAGTATACTATAAGCATGTGGATGAAATTCTAACTTGGTCTCTTTCTTTTTAAAATGTCGCTTTTTTGTATGTATTTTCAAAGACTATATATAGTTAAAAATTGTAACATGTATTTATCTACGCTTTGAACCACTTGGAGCTGTTTCTCTGTCAGCTACATAAAAAGTGCTGGCACATCAAGGTCTATATATCCTCTCGGGGGAGGGGGGCTGGCGAAGTCACGCCCCCTGGCTATATCATGTTTTACGTACATTGTGTATCAAAATAAATGCAACCACAGTTTAAAATTTGAAAAATTGTGTTAGCTTTATATATAGGTCGATCACGGCCTCCCGGATTGGCCGTACTGGCAACGGAAGGGCGATCAGCTCTCTCCCGTGCTTTGCCATGTTCGCTCGGAAAGCCGCAGCCGACAGGGCCTCGACAAGAGGCTAGGTCGAGGAAGAAATCAATAAAATTATAGGATATAGGCCTATATAGATCCATTGGCGGCAGAAGCCAAACAAATTAGGGGGGGTCCACCTGAAATTTTGGGATGGACACAGGTAAAAAATTGTACAAGCAAAAAAAAAAAGGTCATCAACACAAATTTTAGGGGGGACCACAAAAGTTTTAGGGGGGTCCGTCCCCCCTCTCTTCCGCCGCCTACGCCTAGATCTTATTTCTCAATTCTCAGCGTAGTAAAAATGATCCTGAAATAAATGATCACTTTTTTAATGGTGTCATGACGATTAATACTGTAGTGATATATGAATAACAGGTGCAGGCATAACTCTTGGGCATACATGTAGAGCCTGAAGTGAATTGTATTGTATGCCTGTATTGTATGCCAGCACCAGGCAAGGTGCTTATGAATAGAAACATTCTTGGTTTGGTTTATATGAGGCGTGTCCTGAACAGGACCATTGATACATGTATGTATTGAGAGAGTAGACAACATGTACCATGCTAAGTAACCTGGGAGTTGACTCTTCATGCTCTTGTACATGTAGTTGTATGTGAACTCGGTTCTTGTAAAGTCTGAAGACTCTATTGGAGTTAAAAGCTGAATAAAGTGAATATCAAAATAACTTTCTGATCTGTATCGTTATTTTGTTCCCCGTCTATTTCAATACCTTAGAAAATAAGTCCTTTTAATTTATTTTTCATTGCTGTATAATATTTTATCTATTTTCATTTTCATTCTTTTTTGTATTTGAGATTTTTATTTTTTCATTCTTTTACATTACTATATCACTTTTTTCTGCAAAAGGCATAGCAACTCCCCTGGGGAGCGTATCTGATCATGAAAGGACCTGTCAGATGTTTTATCCGACAAGTCGAGTAGCTGCATGTGCTTCTCAGCCTATCGAATCAAGGAAATGTCCATGGCGTAATGCATGGCCGGGTACTATCTAAAAAGCTGTGATGAGCGAAAAGAAAGAGCAAAAATTACATTTCATAAAAAAAATCATTTGGGTTAGATTTTGACACATTAATCAGCCCTATATTTCACACTCACCTTTTCTTTTCTCTCTCCTTTTCCCCCTAAGTATTCCTAAAAAGTTTTGAAATCATTGGCTCTATAGCCCCTCTCTTCTCAGTTGGTCCAATGAATAATGTATGTAACAGAGGCGTCGTTCCTGGGGGGGGGGGGGAAGCAGGGGGGCGATCGCCCCACCAATGAAAATATTTGGGGGGCAAACATATCGTTTTGCCCCCCCCCCCAATAATTCCGCATGTGCAAAAATAAAATAAGATTGTAATGTTACACAGAAATCAGCGAGCGACGGAGATTGAGATACAACTCGTTCTTTATTTAAAATCGTGCTCAAAATGTCCGCTTTTCAGATTGGAATATAAAAATTTTCAGCTCGCGCTTCGCGCTCGCATCATTTTTGTAGCAAAACCCTATAGTTTTCATGATTATATAGGTGGATAGAATGTCCCGTTTTCAGTTCTAAACCTCAAAAGAACTCCCGCTTCGATTTGCAATAATCTGTTGTTGGATATGTATCTTGTTCTTTGTTAAAAACGTCATTAAACTGTCATTTTTTTCGGATCGAAAAATCTAAATTTTCAGCTCGCGCTTCGCGCTCGCATCTATTGTTCTTTTAGATACCCTTCTTAATCATTGGTACCAAAAATCAAGCTTTCAGGTCAGAGTATAAAGAAATTTCAGCTCGCTCTCGGCACTCGCATTATCTGTATAGTGAGATACATATGTATCTATCCTCCTCACGAGTTACTATACAGACAGTCCTAAACAGGTAACTTTTTCCTGTTTTCATGTCGGTATACTAAAAAAAATCAGCTCGCACTTCGCACTCGCATTAATTTTTTTGTTAGATATATATATATATATATATATATATATATAAATGTGTGAAGTTATACATGTACAACAGCTTTGGCAACCAAAAAGAGTTGCCAAAGCTGTTGTACATGTATAACTTCACACATTTGTATACTTTCTCCCATACGTGTACTGTATCAAAGCAATAGCTTTGATCCAGCTGAGGCATGGCGGCTTGTCATTGTTCAAAACCCACCTTCACCCGACAAAGGAAATTACAATTGGTATAGTGTCGAAAATCTGTCTATCTGACGGTCAATCGGATCGGGGTCGCCCTAGCCACTAACCCGTCTCTGTGGTCTAGTGGTTAAGGCACCAGCGTTCAAAGCTGGGGGCCCGGGTTCGACTCCCGGCAGAGACATTTTTTCGGCATCACCAATTTTTCCAAAGGGTAGATAGCTCTGGGGAACCTTAATTTAAGCTACGCCTGCCATTGTTCTCTTCATCCATTTCTTTCACAAAATATATATATATATATATATATAACGATATTACATTCCGCGTGTTGGATATAGATGATATTAATGAGGCAAGGTGGTAATGCATTGTACTTAGTTCCAACAGTTTATTTTGAATTCCAAATTTTCGACGTGAAACATATGTCTTCTTCAGGAATACAATAAAGCTCAAAATTTTATATGGATATATAGATGGATATATATAATATAGGACTATATGTGTGAGGGTGTAGGGGTGTGTGTGGGTGAGTTTGTTCGTTTTGTGTGATCGAGTGCCTAATTTGGAACGTTGATTCATGATTTTGCCCCCCCCCCCCCATCTGAAAAATGGATCGACGACCCTGGTGTGATAGTTAACCTCCCTGGCCGGGCTGCCGCCTTATTTTCAAATTGTACAAAAAGTCATGGCTAGAATGGCCTAAAGGAGACCACCAACCATTACACTGCAAAAACTCTGGTGTTGATTTAACGCCAGCCCGGAATCTATTATGCCCCGGGATTATGCCCACACCAGATCTGTTAAACAACACCAGTTTCGTTTTGATCTAACACCAGAAATGTGTTTATACAATACCAATTAGTATAAAACAGTATCGGTTTGATTCTTAACTGGTGTTGTTTCAATACTTCTCTAGTGTGGACATAATAGATTCCGGGCTGGTGTTAAATCAACACCGGAGTTTTTGCAGTGTAGTCAGGCGCGGTTCTATATAGGATGAGGCTTTGCCGGGGCTGAAGCCCCGCCCCTAGAAAAAGTATTTTTTAAAAATCAAAATGGACCACAAAGAAAAAGAAGGTAGAATGCAGAAATTATGCGTATTTAGGCCTATATTCCATTCGGCTCGGTGTAAAAATGGCAGAGGTAAAAATGACAGAGGTAAAAATGGCAGAGGTAAAAATGGCAAAGGTAAAAATGGCAGAGGTAAAAATGGCAGAGGTAAAAATGGCAGAGGTAAAAATGGCAAGGGTAAAAATGGCAGAGGTAAAAATGGCAGAGGTAAAAATGGCAAAGGTAAAAATGGCAGAGGTAAAAATGGCAAAGGTAAAAATGGCAGAGGTAAACATGGCAGAGGTAAAAATGGCAGAGGTAAAAATGGCAGAGGTAAAACTGGCAGAGGTAAAGATCATGATATGCGACATCAACAAGGAAAAAAACAGAACCTTTTCGGTTAATATCAGTCATAGTTATTAAACTTGAATGGACTCCTCTCGACGAAAGGAGTATTATGAACTGATTAGATATTATATGGATTTTTCTTTCATCATTTTAGGTCTATACTTTATCGTTGATATGATCAAACTCAAACTATTTCATGCCAAAATAATTTCAATTAGTGATTGATGAAAGTATTTATCTTGGCCAGTTCGTATAGTAGAACAGCACTTCATCCCATACATAACAAACAAATTTTAATGTAAAGACCAATGTGCGCTACCATTAACACACTGAAATAGAAAAGTTCGGGATTTCTTTGAACCACTGGCATAACTTGGATAACAGAAAAATAACAAAACGTTCTGCAATAAAAGCAATTTTTCATATTTCAACATCATAATGGATCCGAATAGATATTGATATGATACGTATATAGTTTAATGTAAATGAAATAATAATAGCAACTAGTGTTCAGTTTCTCAGAGCAATACCTCATTGCACCTAGCAAGTGGATGTCAGGTTCCTAACCTAGTTTCTATGGTAACGGTTACCGCATTAATTTTGAAATGTGTAGCGAATCAGGGATTTGAATTTTTAGGTGTTTCTTAGGTACCATTCAATTCAATTCAATTTCGATTCAATTCATTTATTTTTCTCTTTCAATCTTTTTACATTTACAATGATAGTTCAATACACATATTTACAAAATATAACATTTATATCAACTCTCCCCCCTTTTGGACACTGAAAATGTACCCCAAAACATCTCTTTTTGCTCATTCTAATCATATGACAAACGATTCATCATTGATATAATGTTGTGAAACCTCTGTACTTGTCCTCTCATAAAGAGAACACCTCACCTTGTGATAGACTCTATAAAAGTGAGAATATAAGTGAAATAAGTACTAAAGTAATGAGGGAGTTGTACGTGTGTGACATCACAGATCTTGGTTGCATTGCCAATGGGAGGATCTACATGGCATTAGTGATCTCAATTTTCAAATGCTCATAACTTTCTTATTATTCATTCAATCTTCCTCAAACTTCCAACAATATGTTTCTTTGATTTTTCTCTTTGATATGGATTCAGCTGGTTTCAAGGGTTTCATTCTCCTTTAAAGCTTTTATTATACCAGTGTTGTAGTCATGCAAGGCCCAAACCCCCAGGCCAAGGCATCGAAACCCAAGGCATGAAACTCTCAAGGCCAAGGCATTTCAAACTTACGATGTACAGAACAATAATGTAACAATTTTTAGGGGCAGACGGGGTCGTGGCCTAAGGAACAAAATTTATAAAATAAAAATTCTGCGAGCGAGGGAACTGAGCAGAAAATTTGAACTTAATATAAAATCTAATTTATGATGGATTTAGACATTAAAATACGAAACAATTATAATCAAATGATAGTTTCATTTATAAATTATATATTTTAAAGCGATTTACATTGCAATCATACCAGGTCATTGGATCCTGGCACCCGAGACTCAATATGTTAGGCATATTACATAGGCTTATGCATTCTACATGATACCCATTTAACACCTGGGCACTAGCGTACCTATACGGGGGGGGGGGGGGGGGGGGCAGAGGGGGCAGACTGCCCCCTGATGAGTCACAACCCATGCAAGGAACATAATTATCCCTGCCCCCCCTGACGAGTCTTGAAGACCTTTTTTTTTTTTGCTTGTCAAATTTTTTTATGGTACGAAATCCTTTTTTTTTGTGGTTGAAGACTTTTTTTTTTTTTTTTTGCTTGTCAAATTTTTGGGCGGACGAGATCCCTTTATTTGTGGTTGAAGACCTTTTTTTCTTCTTCTTTTTCTTGCTTGTCAAATTTTTTGGCCGACGAATTTGCCCCCCCCCCCCCTGTGGAAAATCCTAGGTACGCCACTGCACCTGGGTGAAGAGGGGCAAATTGTGGATTGATGCATTATTTTGCAGATGATGCTTGGCCGCCCTGGGAACACCGTCTGATAAGAATGAAGTTTGAACAGCTACATTATGATGCTTCCACCCTTTTCCCATTTATTTCCTTTTTTTTTCTTCCTCTTTCTTGGTTTGAAACTTTTGGGGTCTATGAGCCCAAACTAAAGTAAGGTGGGGGAGATGGGTAGTCTTTAATCTTTATTATCTAAGTCTTTTTTTTTGTTCGCATTATTTTTACAAGACTATAGGTCCTCCGGATAAAGGATAAAGGGGACTCGATCGATGAGAGCGCAAAGTGCAAGTTGAAATGTTTAAATACTGTCCTGTCGGTTTTCAAGGGTCTTTAATTCCCTCTTAAACCTTCTTTCAAATTCAAATTCCCATTTTTGTATTAATCTAATTTGCATTAATTACTTCACTATTCTGCGCAACAATGACACCCCAACTGTGACACTCCATTTTTTCCTTCTGCCTCCCCTGTGTTTTTTTTACCTATTCCTCCTCTCCCCCCACTCTCTCTCCCTCTTTCTTTCTTTCTTTCTTTCTTTCTCTCCTCCTTCTGTCGTCTCGCTAGTTTAAAAATATCAGACAGGATAGACAAAATAATTTCCATCAGGCAAGAAAAAAATGAGAAAAGAAAAAAAGCAAAGGAAAACGGGGTGAATTAATATAATACTAATTGTATATATCACAAGATTTAATTGCTTTTTTTTATTTTATAACGGTAAAAAAAATTGCTGGCTCACGTCACTTGCTTGCAATTTTATACTCAATTTTGCTCAATATGCCATGTTTTGCCCCTCAAAATGCTGTGCTCATATTGACATAGCCCTTTTTAATACGACAAAATTTAAGATTGTGTTCAAGTTTACCAAATCTTTTCAGAATAGCATTGAGACTTAAAACTGTTTTGCTGGCTTAATTAAAAAAATAAAAGAAGAATAGGAAAATCAAATTGTTATCATTCTTATAGGAGTTAGGTTTTTTTCAAAGTAAGAAAATTTACTTCTCTATCAGGAGCAGGGGTGAAATGCTGTTGACGACAATAAAAAGTAATATTTTCGTGTTTTTTTTTTAGAAAATGAAATTTTATTCGGATTATTTTTTTTCCACTACAGTCTAAAGCTGCACATCCGATACACGAAGCTGCTCGCATACCGGGCTCGCATATTTGACATCACAAATTAAAAAAATAGGATTCTAATAACTTTTCGAATTATTGATGCATTTTTCACAACCCTTCACTTATAATTCATTAAGGCCTATTTTTTCGTTAATGGTTTTTTTTTTGCTACTCTTACAACCCCCCTTTTTGCAGGGGGAGGGGGGAGGCGGGGGTGCGCCTAACTTATGTAATGCCAATTAACTGCGCCATATGAATTAAGGTGAAAAACTACAAGCCCATGCAGCTGTATGATACTCGGCGGAATTCTAATAATATTGTTATTATACAAAATGACAGAAACTTTCCTTTTATTTAAAGACAAATTTTTAAAGCTGTTTCGTGCAGTGTCCATGTCAGAATAGAATCATAGAGATATATACTAATAACTAATAACGTAATTAGTATACATCAGCTCTATGAATAGAATCTAGAGCTAGCTTACCATACAACAATTTGTGGTATATATATATAGGTACCTTGTAGCGGCCATACCTACGTCCACTTGCTCATTCATGTGTGTCCGTGTCAATGTGTGATTAAAACCTGGGATTAAAAATGGGAAAGAAAAAGAAGAATATAAGTCGGCCAATTTCAACAGAGAGTACAGCAAAGGGAAATACAGGTGATTATAAAGGTAAGTGATCTCCTTATTTATGTTCAGTGATCTTCAGACATAATTTCGTACTGTGCATGTGCCTGTGGCTGTGACGAGTTGACCCAGGGAGCTCCCGCCTGCGCGGGCGGGAGCTCCCTGGGTTAGTGACGAGTGAGACTGAGAGTGTGTGTGCCCGGATGCCGCCTTGGTCTGGTGCCGGGCGGTGGTACGTGGTCCAACTGCCCCACGACTAGCCTGGAGGCTTCTGGGAGTAAAAGTCATCTACTATATTATACTCTACTTACTCCCCATGAAGCCTGGGTCGGGAGATCATTCCTCTAAGAGGCTCTATGTAGAGGCTATGATTTCCCACGGTTAGAGTAGATCTAAATCACAGATTGTTTGCGTCCGTAACGTTGGGGAAGTACAATATTAAGAAACAAGATGGCGGTGTAAACATCGGGCAAGTCTCTTCCGTCTTTTCACAATATTTTTTCATTTTTTTGATGAATTCTTGTTTAAAAATAACAACGAGAGCGTAGAAATGTCGGAAATGAAGTTTTATCCCATGTACATGATTTAGAGCTAGATCTTTTAGAAGGAAAGTAGAAATCTCGGGGGCGAAAGTTTCAGGGTTTTTTGCGGAACACGCAGATGAATAGGCAGTAGAGGCGCACGGCCAATATGGGAGACTCTCTCCAATAGGGGAGACAATCTCCCACATTAGAGACTTGCTTTGCAAAAGGACAAAAGAAACAACACCAACAAAAGCATGATTTTTTCCACCCAAAATTTTGTCTCACTGAGGTCAGAAGCCCATTTGTTTTGTGTGTGATTGACAACAAAAATCCTTATCAAAACAAAAGTAGATGGTGAATTTTTAAAGTAGACGGTGAAAAGGGGTAATTTTTCATGAGGAATCTGCTTATCACATTTTTATTTGCCGCCAAGGCAATCCTTTTGCAGCAAATGATGTAAACAAAGGAAATTGGTCTCCAAAACTGGAGACTGTCTCTGAAATTTGATACCCAAATTCTTTACAAAAGTCTCTGATATTGGAGATAATCTCCTTCATTGGAGACAGTCTCCAATATTGGCCGTGCGCCTCTACTGATAGGGAGGACTCCCTGGCTTCATTTAGAGTAAGCCTACGTTAGTAAATGATTTTTACTCTCAAGAAGCCGCCTGGCTAACCTAGTCCTAGATACCACACGCCTGTATAGCTGCCAACTTAGATTTTAAGAATACTTGCATTGGCCGAAAAATATTATGAATCGTGAATGAATTTTACAAATAGACGTAAAACTGACCTCATACTCTTGAGGTACACACGGAAGCAGGTGAAATTTTGCGCTTTGTAAAGATGAAGAAAAGTACTAACAGACTAAGATAATCAGTGAGCAAACCTTAAAAGAAAAGTCCACTCCAAGAAAAAGTTAAATTTTGTAAAAAGAGAAAAATCTAATATGCATTTGATCAGAATTCTTCAATTAAAAAAAATAACAGTTCAAGGGCTTTTTTTTTTAACCCAAATTTGGATTTCATGCACTAAAATTGGCATGATTGATCCAAATGAATAAAGATATTGATTTAATGAAATTAAGCTTTGAAACCCCATAGTCCATAGATTATGTCATTTTCTTCCATTGTGCAAGTTCTTCTCTCGCCCCCCACCCCATCCCCCTAGATTGACAAGACTCAAAATACCCCAGGACTACATGGATATGTATGAGGAATAAACTTATAAAATATCAACTTTTAATAATTAGTGTTCTTTTTTTTTTTGCATTCAATTTCCATGATTTAGGAATTTCGGGGGATATATGAACTATTCTGTTGGAAATTCAGGACCAAAAATTGTAGCCATCTCTTTACTTACTCCAAAAATGTATAATTAAAACTTCAATAGCTTAAATCATACTGTATTAAGTCCCCTAAGTTTTCCGCTTTGCGGATTTTCCGCGGAAACTGGGTTAGGAAAACACAGTTTTGAAAAAAACAGTGAATTCGGTGAGAAATCTTAGTTTTAAAGTATAAAAAAATTGGTTCCAAAAGCATCCTAATTGATAATACAGTCTATAAAATCCAGTCTAGGAATTGCACAAATTAAGCTCTGTGAAACCAGCCTACCGATCGCGATTGCACACCTTACCAGATTTGACCCACAATAAATTTTTAAGTGCAACACTACTGTACGTACTACTTACGCAATGCAGCTATCCCAGCAGGCTTTGTGCGCGATTCGTTCTGGAAATTTCCATGTATAGCGAAAGCAATATTCACGTGCACATCACGTTACTACGGTGATGGAACGCTTGGTCGCCCGTACTAGTAGCATGTATGCATCAACAAACGTAGAGGGCAGCAACAACACTGAAGTGTGTTGCTGCCCTCTACGTTCGTTGGTATGCATGTTCATTCATGCATTATGCACATGTATGTACTGTGACGTGCACTGTTGTTGTTTTTATCGTTCTGCTTGCATGCGCATATGACCTTAGTTATTCGAATTCGCCCATGCTTTGGAGTACATAGGAAGGGAAATCAGGTAAGAATTTTTACAGTTTTTACTCATGAATTCAAAATTTTAAAAGTGTCTTTTCTGAGCTTTCGAAGAATTTCAAAGTGAAGAAATTTATAAAGCAGAAGAAAGCAGAATTTGAGGTTTGTAAAGCAGAAGAAAGCAGAATTTCAGGTCTAGAAAGCAGAAAACTTTGGGCTTTAGTTTAATTGATTTTAATACAGCAAAGTGCATTATTCGTTGGAAAAAATGTTATATAACGTTTTAAAACAATAAAAAAGCTCTATTTGGTTTTTGTCTCGCCTGCATAGCAGAGCAGAGCAGAGCGTCAACAACAAATCTTAACCTAAGGTTAAGTTTTTGAAATGACATCATAACTTAGAAAGTATATGGACCTAGTTCATGAAACTTGGACATAAGGTTAATCAAGTATTACTAAACATCCTGCCTGAGTTTCAGGTCACATGACTAAGGTCAAAGGTCATTTAGGGTCAATGAACTTAGACCATGTTGGGAGAATTATTTTCAAAATCTTAACCGAAGGTTAAGTTTTTGAAATAACATCATAACTTAGAAAGTATATGGACCTAGTTCATGAAACTTGGGCATAAGGTTAATCAAGTATTGGTGAAAATCCTGCACCAGTTTCAGGTCACATGACCAAGGTCAAAGGTCATTTAGGGTCAATGAACTTTGGTCAAGTTGGGGGTATTTTTTGAAATAACATCATAACTTTGAAAATTTATGGATCTAGTTCATGAAACTTGAACATTAGGTTAATCAAGTACCACTGAATATTCTGTGCGAGTTTCAGGTCACATGACCAAGGTCAAAGGTCATTTAGGGTCAATGAACTTTGGCCAAGTTGGGGGTATTTGTTGAATTACCTTCATAACTTTGAAAATTTATGGATCTAGTTCATGAAACTTGGACATTAGGTTAATCATGTACCACTGAATATTCTGTGCGAGTTTCAGGTCACATGACCATGATCAATGGTCATTTAAGGTCAATGAACTTTGGCCGTGTTGGGGGTCTTTGTTAAATTACCATCCTAACTCTGAAGTTTATGGATCTATTTCATAAAACTTGGGATATAAGAGTAATCAAGTATCACTGAACATCCCCTGTGAGTTTCAGGTCACAAATTCAAGGTCAAAGGTCAGTTAAGGTCAATAAACGTAGGCCATGTTGGGGTAATTGTTGAATTGCCATCATAACTTTGAAAGTTTATGGATAGAGTGAATGAAATGTGGACATTGGTGTAGTTGACAAGTCTTAAGTCACTGTTCAAATGTCATATATGGTCAATGAACGTGGATTATGTCATTATATGAATGGTGTTTTTGTGAATGATTATTTTATAGTAGTTTTCAAAGTTAGCACTGCTGCTATATTAAATCGCGTAATGCAGGCGAGACTGCCAGAGGCGTTCCACTTGTTTAAAATAAATTTTGTATTTTTATTACAACCCTGTTGTAAATCAAAATGTTATTATGTAAACCAATGATATTCAATAAAGTTCATTGTTAAATATCAATTTATATTTCATTGCTTCACTTGTTTTTAATGTCATTTTTTAGTTCCAAAGAAATATGCTTTTGACTCAACAAGAGGGGCCTCTGCTTCAGAAGATGTAAATGGTAGATCGGTAAAAAAGGTAAATTTTTCCTCCCTATCATTATAACATATAATTTTCCAATAGGTGGTTGCAGTAGTCATTTGTTTGTGGGTCATCCGTCCTTCCATTTTAGATTTCATTCCTCTAATGAATAAGAAACTGTTTGGTGGATCAATCTTAAACTTGATCTAAGTATTCATTTATTTTGTAGGAGTAATGATAATCTGAATATTTTGGGGGTATCAAGGTCAGTGACCAAATAAGTTATTATACAGTGCGTATCAAAAACAACAGGACAGATTTGAAAAGTCTGTTAAATTTGTGATTTAAATTATGATGTCTATATTTTGGTGTCAATAGGTGCTCTGAAGTCTTATCTTTCAAATGCCATTTGAAAAAATTTGTTTCATTCATGCTTGAGCGAACACGGAATGTTTTTGTCTGGGGCTAAAAGGGAGGCTTGCGCCAAAATGGCATAAAATGAAAGATGTGATGATCGGACTTCTTGCTAATCAGCAGACTTCCTCTTAGCCTTTTCATTATCTTTGCCATGATTTTCGAATTATGGTGTCAAATTTCATTAACATTTTTTGCTTGCATTATTAATTGGGAGAACTTGTAATTATTCAAATTGTATGTTATTATGTGAAAAAATTATGTTATGGTACCTTTAAAAAACACAAGTCCTATTTTCAAGGGGTTATTGATTCCTTGACCAAGTTTAATTATGTGCTTGACAGGACAAACAGGAAAGGATCCATGACTTTCAATGGCAATGGTGTTGAGTCAATTTAGAAGGAGCTAGATATATGGCAGATCGGATAAATTGTATTTAAAAAGTTGTGAGCGAGCGAAGAGAGCAAGCAAAAATTTCCACCTTTTTTATTAAAATATTCAATTCTGCTATAGATTTTGACATAATATTTTTATTCAGAAAATAAATCATATTTCACTTTATATCTTTCCTTTTACTTCCTTTCCACTTTTTTTTTATATTGGGGGGAGCACCCCGAGCCCCCGCCCATCTGTATGCCACTGTTCAAAGGCACCATAACCTTTGTAGCACACAATGAAAGGATAAAAAAATACACGTTCTCTCATACTTCGGTTGAAAAAAAATTGTTTTTGCTTAAAGAAGGAATATTCAAAGCTAAAAGAGAACATATTCAAAAGAAACAACAACAGAACAATTCAAGAAAAAAAAAATTTTTGAAAATGAATTTTGACCGCATAATTCGAAAATTATGGCAAAGATAATGAAAAGGTTAAGAGGAAGTCTGCTGATTAGCAAGAAGTCCGATCATCATATCTATCATTTTATGCCATTTTGGCTCAAGCCTCCTTTTTAACCCCAGACAAAAACATTCCGTGTTTGCTCAAGCATGAACAAAACAAATTCTGTCAAATGGCATTTGAAAGATAAGACTTCAGAGCACCTATTAACACCAAAATATAGACATCATAATTTGAAACAAAAATTTAATACATATTTCAAATCTGTCCCGTTTTTTTTTATATGCACTGTATACATCCATATATCGTGTTCTTACAATAATCCACAAAATGATTGAGGGGCTAGAAATGCCATAGTTTATTTAAAAAATCTGTTGTGCAGTTATGATAAAGCAGAGACTTCAACTGCACACATTTGAAAATCAATTTTTTTATATTATTGTTGTGATTTAGTGGGTAGTTCACTTCACTCTTGATCTAATAAGGGTTAGTGGTTCAAAACCATCTAGTGCTAATGCCCTTTGATAAGGCTCTGATCTACATTTTATTGTTGTGATTTAGTGCTTAGTTCACTTCACTCTTGATCTAATAAGGGTTAGTGGTTCAAAACCATCTAGTGCTAATGCCCTTTGACAAGGCACTGATCTATATTTTATTGTTGTGATTTAGTGGTTAGTTCACTTCACTCTTGATCTAATAAGGGTTAGTGGTTCAAAACCATCTAATGCTAATACCCTTTGATAAGGCACTGATCTACATTTTATTGTTGTGATTTAGTGGGTAGTTCACTTCACTCTTGATCTAATAAGGGTTAGTGGTTCAAAACCATCTAGTGCTAATGCCCTTTGATAAGGCTCTGATCTACATTTTATTGTTGTGATTTAGTGGTTAGTTCACTTCACTCTTGATCTAATAAGGGTTAGTGGTTCAAAACCATCTAGTGCTAATACCCTTTGATAAGGCACTGATCTACATTTTATTGTTGTGATTTAGTGGTTAGTTCACTTCACTCTTGATCTAATAAGGGTTAGTGGTTCAAAACCATCTAGTGCTAATGCCCTTTGATAAGGCTCTGATCTGCATTTTATTGTTGTGATTTAGTGGTTAGTTCACTTCACTCTTGATCTAATAAGGGTTAGTGGTTCAAAACCATCTAGTGCTAATGCCCTTTGATAAGGCTCTGATCTACATTTTATTGTTGTGATTTAGTGGTTAGTTCACTTCACTCTTGATCTAATAAGGGTTAGTGGTTCTAAACCATCTAGTGCTAATGCCCTTTGACAAGGCACTGATCTATATTTTATTGTTGTGATTTAGTGGGTAGTTCACTTCACTCTTGATCTAATAAGGGTTAGTGGTTCAAAACCATCTAGTGCTAATGCCCTTTGATAAGGCTCTGATCTGCATTTTATTGTTGTGATTTAGTGGTTAGTTCACTTCACTCTTGATCTAATAAGGGTTAGTGGTTCAAAATCATCTAGTGCTAATGCCCTTTGATAAGGCTCTGATCTACATTTTATTGTTGTGATTTAGTGGTTAGTTCACTTCACTAGGGCCGTCTGCACCATCCCGAAGTTTCAAATTAGCGCGCTATTTCTGATCCGGCAAATTATCCCGATCTGAAAAATCTCGAGATAGTTGGCGGTGCAGACGCAATTATCGCGCTAGTTCGTAGGATTAATCTCGAGATTGCAATCCCAAGTCAACTCGGGTTTATTTGCAAAATAGCGCGCTATTTTACGAATTATCCCGCTAATTCGTCGGTGCAGACGCACTCGAGATTGGACTCGGGGTAATTTATTCATGACGTCAGTCCATAATGCAATTCGCGTTCCACTTCCGCCTTGGTCAAAACATAAACACGTGCGAAAGTCAACTTTATACATGCGAATAGCGTTCATAAGCAACGATGGTGTCCCCACCAGTGAATGGATTTTGGGAGAGACCCCGGGAGAGACCAGACCGAAGGGGGAGGCGCTCATCGCATCGACGATGGTCATATTCAATAACAACACTGACAGCAGTGTTGTCTTATTCCTTCGCAAAATGTGAGCAAATAGCATTTCTTTCCTCCTTCTCCCTCTCTCTCTCTCTCTCTGTCGTTGCCTCCTACTCCGCCATCATATTTCACGAAGAATACATCACTTCTTCACTCGCTGAGCTGAAAGGATTGTTGCATAACACCGGTTGAATTCGGCGAAAGTACTAGTGAAAGGAGTTCATTGCTTGCGCTTGCATATCGCGGGAAGTTATTCAAAAGCGCGGGCCGTTGAAACTCCAAGATCCGAAAGTGCGCATGCCCGGAATATCGGGCTTGTTGCCTCGCTCGAGCAGATATAGCTCCTCGTGGGATGGTGCAGACGGGGTTTCTTGAATCTCGAGATTAATCGCGAAGAGGGCTGATCGGGCTAAAATCTCGAGATTGAGCAAACTCGGGATGGTGCAGCACCGCCTACTCTTGATCTAATAAGGGTTAGTGGTTCTAAACCATCTAGTGCTAATGCCCTTTGACAAGGCACTGATCTATATTTTATTGTTGTGATTTAGTGGTTAGTTCACTTCACTCTTGATCTAATAAGGGTTAGTGGTTCTAAACCATCTAATGCTAATGCCCTTTGACAAGGCACTGATCTATATTTTATTGTTGTGATTTAGTGGGTAGTTCACTTCACTCTTGATCTAATAAGGGTTAGTGGTTCAAAACCATCTAGTGCTAATACCCTTTGGCAAGGCACTGATCTATATTTGGCATTACGGTACCTTGTTAGATGCAATTGTCAATGTACAGTAATGAGATTAAATGCACACATGTGAAATATCACATGGAAGGAATGCTGCTTTTGCAGTGGAGATTGTGCACTTCTTCTGTAGAATGGTGATTGAATCCAATGACATGTTGAATGGTATATCGGTACAGGATGTATTAGGCTCAAATAAAAATATATGATTTTTGTCACACTTATTCAATTGTGTACATGTAGCTTAAGTTATGATTTCATGTAACTTTATTGATTCTCCAGACTTACACTTACTTTGATGCTTTCAATACACCACAATAAAAGTCATATTCATTGTTCATTATTGCTTTTGTTTAAAACCATTAATGTGACGCGTTATCAAAGAAGTCCATTTAGTTTTCTCCATTCTAAAAAAATAAAATAAAAGAAGTAGTAGTTGTAGCATTAGTGGTAGTGGTAGTGATAGTGGTGTTGGTGGTTTTATTTCAAATAGAAATTGTAAGCAGCTCAAGAGCTGAATATGTATGTTTACAGAAATTACAATGTGGCAATGAATAAATCAAATTTCATAACTCAAATTAAATATCAGACAACAAAGTTAATTGAAATGGGTCAATCCACGTCAAATCAACCAATTTTTAGACAATTTGTCACCCGACCCCCTTCGATTTTCTTTAAACTCGCACCAAATGTTCCCCCAAGTGTCTGACGGAAAAAAATGAAATATTTTGCCCCAAGGTCAAAGGGTTGCTAAGTTATGGCCTCCCTTAGCAACCAATGTCTGGTCAAACAATAAAGTTTAAATAAAATTAGCTATTTTTGATTGACTGCTGGAGCCAAGTTTGATGATGCAGTGTTCTAATTTTCTGTAAATTGGAAGAACTTTATAGTCTTAACACACACAATATAATTAGACGTGGATCTGACCAGCCGTTATTGCGCACAAGGTCGCCGAACATGGTGTTAAGCGTCCAAGTCAATGTTTTTGGGTGCATGTTTGGAGGCTCATAACTTCCAAATTCAATTAGCTTAGAACCCAATATTATGCATATTTGAAGACTATGACTTGCTCAACAGACCTACAAAAAATTGGCCCTACCATGCGTGTCAATTTCTTGTAGGGCGCCCTCAAAGTTGGATTTTTTCTAAAAGTTGCCAAGTTCAAGGTCACAAATCACTCCTCGTCCCATCCAAGTGCGACCCCAATTTCTGTATACTGATAGACATTTACCTATATTTTCATGGGATACTTAAAAATTTTTGTGACCGAAATGTTTAATAGCTGGTTTACGCATTCGAAAATGGTCGTAAACACCCCAAAATTGATGTAAAACGACACGTACAAGTTTTCAGCACATTTCAAATTAGGATAAATCCAAAATGAAAAGGGAGAAATCACTGGTATTGTCTGTAATGGTAGTCTGTAATGAGTACTAAAAGGATATGCATCACAAATAGTTTGTCTTATTTGCAATGACCTTGAAAAACACAGCTGAAAATCATCAAAAACAATAAATCGGGTCAATTTTCCGTAATGATAGGGCGTTAAAATGTGTTTACACCCACTTTCACTTGTTGGTCATTTCAATACTAATGGTGACTTTAAGCTGATAATTGCAAATCATGTTCTTTTCTGGTTCTATTTTAAGCTCCAAATAATATATAAAGTCATATCTTTATCTTTTGACCTTGACATTGATCTAAAAATAGCTATAAATGCCCTAACATTAGCATATTCACAACACATGAGCTTTACAACACATTTCAAAATTGATTTTCTCACAGACTGAATGCTTGATCATATGGATATTTGCAGTATTGGTAGTCCATAATGAGTACTTTGAAGATATAGTATTAATTAATTGTTCTTACATGACAATGACCTTGAAAATACAGCTGAAATCCACACAAAAATTCAATAATCCGCCGATATCCCATTATTATAGGTTGTTTACACCCACTTTCACTTGTGTGTCATTTCAATACTAATGGTGACTTTAAGCTGATAATTGCAAATCATGTTCCTTTCTGGTTCTATTTTAGGCTCCAAATAATACATAAAGTCATATCTTTATCTTTTGACCTTGACATTGATCTAAAAATAGCTATAAATGCCCTAACATTAGCATATTCACAACACGTGAGCTTTACAACACATTTCAAAATTGATTTTCTCACAGACTGAATGCCTGATCGAATGGATATTTGCAGTATTTGTAGTCCATAGTGAGAACTTTGAAGATATAGTATTAATTAATTGTTCTTACATGACAATGACCTTGAAAATACAGCTGAAATCCACACAAAAATTCAATAATCCGCCGATATCCCATTATTATAGGTTGTTTATACCCACTTTCACTTGTGTGTCATTTCAATACTAATGGTGACTTTAAGCTGATAATTGCAAATCGTGTTCCTTTCTGGTTCTATTTTAGGCTCCAAATAATACATAAAGTCATATCTTTATCTTTTGACCTTGACATTGATCTAAAAATAGCTGTAAATGCCTTAAAAATTGGCATATTCACAACACCCGTGAGTTTTACAACACATTTCAAAATTGATTTTCTCACAGACTGAATGCCTGATCATATGGATATGTGCAGTATTGGTAGTCCATAATGAGTACTTTCAAGATATAGTATTAATTGATTGTTCTTACATGACAATGACCTTGAAAATACAGCTGAAATTTATACAAAAAATCAATAATCTACCAATATCCCATTATAGGTTGTTTACACCCACTTTCACTTTTGTCTCATTTCAATACTAATTGTGACTTTTAGCTGATAATTGCAAATCATGCTCCTTTCTTGTTCAATTTTAAGCTACAAATAATACATAAAGTAATATATGTATATTTTGACATTGACATTGATCTAAAAATAGCTGTAAATGCCTTAAAATGTGAATATGCCCATTTTAAGGCATTTACAGCTATTTTTAGATCAATGTCAAGGTCAGAAGATAAAGATATGACTTTATGTATTATTTGGAGCCTAAAATAGAACCAGAAAGGAACACGATTTGCAATTATCAGCTTAAAGTCACCATTAGTATTGAAATGACACACAAGTGAAAGTGGGTGTAAACAACCTATAATAATGGGATATCGGCGGATTATTGAATTTTTGTGTGGATTTCACCTGTATTTTCAAGGTCATTGTCATGTAAGAACAATTAATTAATACTATATCTTCCAAGTACTCATTATGGACTACCAATACTGCAAATATCCATATGATCAGGCATTTAGTCTGTGAGAAAATCAATTTTGAAATGTGTTGTAAAGCTCACATGTTGTGAATATGCTAATGTTAGGGCATTTATAGCTATTTTTAGATCAATGTCAAGGTCAAAAGATAAAGATATGACTTTATATATTATTTGGAGCTTAAAATAGAACCAGAAAGGAACATGATTTGCAATTATCAGCTTAAAGTCACCATTAGTATTGAAATGACCAACAAGTGAAAGTGGGTGTAAACACATTTTAACGCCCTATCATTACGGAAAATTGACCCGATTTATTGTTTTTGATGATTTTCAGCTGTGTTTTTCAAGGGCATTGCAAATAAGACAAACTATTTGTGATGCATATCCTTTTAGTACTCATTACAGACTACCATTACAGACAATACCAGTGATTGCTCCCTTTTCATTTTGGATTTATCCTAATTTGAAATGTGCTGAAAACTTGTATGTGTCGTTTTACATCGATTTTGGGGTGTTTACGACCATTTTCGAATGCGTAAACCAGCTATTAAACATTTCGGTCACAAAAATTTTTAAGTATCCCATGAAAATATAGGTAAATGTCTATCAGTATACAGAAATTGGGGTCGCACTTGGATGGGACGAGGGGTGCTTTGTGACCTTGAACTTGGCAACTTTTAGAAAAAATCCAACTTTGAGGGCGCCCTACAAGAAATTGACACGCATGGTAGGGCCAATTTTTTGTAGGTCTGTTGAGCAAGTCATAGTCTTCAAATATGCATAACATTGGGTTCTAAGCTAATTGAATTTAGAAGTTATGTGCCTCCAAACATGCACCCCAAAACATTGACTTGGACGCTTAACACCATGTTCGGTGACCTTGTGCGCAATAATGGCTGGTCAGATCCATGTCAAATTATATTGTGTGTGTTAAGACTAAAAAGTTCTTCCAATTTACAGAAAATTAGAACACTGCGTCATCAAACTTGGCTCCAGCAGTCAATCAAAAATAGCTAATTTTATTTAAACTTTATTGTTTGGCCAGACATTGGTTGCTAAGGGAGGCCGTAACTTAGCAACCGTTTGACCTTGGGGCAAAATATTCCAGAATTTTTCGTCAGACACTTGGGGGCACATTTGGTGCGAGTTTAAAGAAAATCGGAGGGGGTCGGGTGACAAGCATCGGTTGATTTGATATGGATTGACCCAAATAGGTAAAGTTTTGTTTACATTATGCAATTATTATGCATCTGTCATTATTTACTTGTAGGTTATTCTTCCAGCAGATGAGGAGCATGTTATTATTAGTGAGATCTTGAAGTACAAAGAAGCCAATGACAGTGGTAGCACTGTGTCTGGCAGACTCACCAACAAGAAACTCACGGTAAGATACATGTATTGAGGCATCTACTCTGATATTTCACTGGCCAGGGCTTTCTTGGATCAATCAATTTTGCAATACACTTGCCAATGATTAGATCTGCATTTTATAGTACTTGTAAGGCAGATCATAACTGCTACTTGGAAACAGTTATGCTAATTTTTTTAAAAGATACAAATTTAAGATCTTGGTCATGAGATTTCATTGTGGAAAAAAATTACATTGTGAAAGTGATAGGGAACCGTTAATTACGATGTGGAATCATCAAAGTGATGAGAAATTAATTACATTTTTCTTGTAAGTCTTCACGCTGTGCATGGAAATATGTATGGACGTCATTGTTTAAGCTGTTATTTTCATGTTACATGTCTGAAGAGGAATTCCTTGAATTTGATAATGAGAAAGGGGTCTAGTTTATGTTTTATTACCATACATTCTAGTATATACTGGTATGTATTGTTTTGGTTCCTGTGTGGTGTCCTCAAGTTGATCTGTGTATCTTTTTATGGAATCTTTAGGATTTATACAATGCCCTTGAAGATGTTGGTTTCAAGCACAATCAGATATGTGATTCCATGCGAAGTACAGTCAGCTATGGTGGTGATCTTCACTCTGCTTTGGATTGGCTTTGTCTTAATCTCACAGATGGTAAGATACTTAAGAGTTACAAGGTTTTGATATATTTCCTATTAGACTAATGGCTTTTGGTACATAGCTAGCCTCCATTGAATTTTCATTCACATTGTAGATACAAGTTATGAAGAAAAAAAGTCATATACACCATTATAAAACATGATCACTTCAACTCTAATGAAGAATATTGAACATTTATTGAGTTGAAAAGGGGAATGATTTGTAATTGATATGTTGCTATTACCACATGAAATTTAGCCTTTCAAATATACTTTTGTTTCTTGATGTGGGTGTATAAAGTTCTAAACAGATATGTATTTAAATACATTTCTGCTTTTGAGGTTTCTGTGACAATGATCTAATATGCATTTAGTGATCACTCTGCCAAAGTCAAAGGCTATTTAGGTAATTATGTCGTGTCGGTGCAGGAACGCATTTTCGCTCATTACATGCGTGCGGAAACACCCCTAGGAGCACACATAAGGGCATTGCGTAAAGGCATTTCTGCACGGGTGAGGTGCGCAGAAGTGTGGTGCAATTTAATGTCTGAATATTAAGTGTTGTAGCATCAACTCATCCATTTAACAAATCAACTTCAGACTTGGCTTGTGTATGCAGATGTGCTGGTCTGATTATATTTTGATTTGAAGAGGTAAAATGTAACGGGTATCATGCATCTATAAACATTGATTTCTCCTGCACAGACTACAGAGGCTTTAGATTTATACTCAAGAATCATACAATATTGTTTTATCCTTTGATACTAAGAGATTTTTTTTGGTTGCTTTTTGTGTAACTCTGTGGCAGTTTGGAATTAATTACCAGTAACTACACTGTGTGAATAACAGTGATAAATATTCTTTATTATCTTATTCAGCGATGCATTAAAAACGGGTATTTTGGTCTGCATCAATTGCCCATGCAGTATCAGAGCGTATCCCTAAAAAGGACCAAAATCCGACGAATATCCCATGATAGGCTCCTGTACAAAATTTGCTATTGAATATGAGACCTTATTCAACAGTTTACTGCGCAACCGCAAATGTGTGAAATATACAATGCGTAGGGGAGACCCGGGTTAGTTGGAACGCAGGGTAAGTTGAAACATTGTAATTTTCTTTAACGTCTTTAAATAACGTCTTTAAATTTCTGCAATACTGCCCTCAATTTATTGCCATGATATCAACAGCCAACCACCATATTACAGACAACACATGTGCAACAAGCCTGGTGAAGTTAGAAAGGAATTTTTGTTTTTTGACCTGAGTAATTTTTTCTCTTTCAGAAATGTTTCATTATCTCAGAGAAGTTTATAGATCAAGTTGACCAGTTTGGGGGTATAATAGACCCTTGTACCAAGCTACAAAATGAGGTTATTAATATGCCATGGAGAAGTCCCTTTTTGGGGCTGTAAGCTTATAAATGTCAAATGGGCCTCCGTGGTTAGTTGGAACAAAATTGAAGGGGCTAGTTGGAACATGTTCCAACTTACCCCAAACATAATTATGAATAAAAACATTGGATATGAGAAAAAAATGTATATAGTATTTTACACTCTTCTGAACATGTATTGTATACCATTCTTGTTTTGTTTCTCAGTTAGGTCTGAGTGTGCATTTAAGGCCTATTGTAGGCCCCTAATGCAATATTAACCCTTATCAAACTGGGGGGGGGGGTCAATTTCAGCCCCCCCTCAAGAAATTTCGTCACTACGCCGTCGCGCAAATTTTTTTTACTACACTGCTCACTGACTTTTTACTTTCAAGTCTTGCACATCATTTGAGACCAAATTTGCGATGCCTAGGTGCGCGATTTCGAAATTACGCAACATTTTGTACGTGCACGTCGGACCCAAATTGCTCAAAAAATTGCTCAAAAACGTAATTCCATGTACAAGGTCAATGCAAATTGTGTTTTTCAACCGAAAATCATAAATGTATGATTATTGTTACTTTTGTTCGTTCAAATGGATTTATTTTATACTATTTATGATCGCAAAAGTGTCTCCGACAAAGAAATACAAAGAAATACAAATTTAAAAATACATAAGAAATAATTTTTTTTAAATTTTTTGTGGATATTTGTTATAAAGGTAAAAATTGATACTCTCACCAAAAATTAGCATTCTACTAGCTTAATAAATAGAGTTAAAGGAAAAAAAAAAGAAAAAAAATTAGGGCAAATTTCATATGCTTATTTGCATAATTAGTTAATGAAAATATATAAACAATTATTTTTGTCATGTAAATTTGATGCCGAAGTACATGAAATTGCTGATAGTACACTTAATTGCATGTAAAATCAAACGCGCACAAATAAGCAGAATTCTACTACACAGTTGGCTTGCGTGAGTGGCTGAGTGTATAATAGGAAACATAAAGTTCAATAAATCAAATTTTAATATTTTTAAATTGAAAAAAATAAAGCAAATATGCTAAAACCATGTAATATTACGGTTGTAAGTAGTTTAAGTATTATTCTTAATTGACCATGCAGTGTTCCAACTTACCCCATACCATATTCCAACTTACCCCATACCATGTTCCAACTTACCCCTATATGGGGTAAGTTGGAACGCTTGCGATGGTCTTGTTCAAGGTGGATTTTTTCAGTAACCATCATAGAGTTAAAAAATTTTATGGGGTACATTTGAAGCCCTTGGATATATACTTCAAGCTGATATATAGATAGTTTCTCAAATAAAATCTATTTGGATTTTACAGCCATTTTTGTAAAAAATGTTCCAACTAACCCCGGTCTCCCCTACAACAATGAAAGCAATGCGATGTGCAGCACAGAGCACATTGACACTCAATGATGTCTTAATGAACTACATGTAAGTCGCATGTTAAAGACAAAATTGGTCCTAATGAAGTGATGTTGCCATAATGTGATAAGTGATATGACTTGTTCAATAAAATTTCTCTCCTTTTTTTTTTTGGGGGGGGGGTGGGATAATTGATAATAATTGTATTGGATGGCTTTATTTCATGAAATACCAGTAATATTCCACTCGTTAGGGCCAATATTCCACTCATCTGCGATTCGTGGAATATTTGACAAAACTCTTGGAATATTTCTGGTATTCCATTCCGAGCCATCCAATATTTTTTTTAAATCAGATCAGCTACCAAGTGGATTCACAGAGAAATATGTCCAAGATGAAGCAAAGAAGAAGGACAGAGCTAAATTTATTCCGGAGGATGAAGAAAAGGAGAAGAAAGGGAGCAATACATCTGGACATAAAAATAAAGAGAAAGTATGCAAACAGTATGTAAATATGTTGAAAACTCTTTTGAAACAGTCGGCAGACTGTTACTTTTATTCCTAATAATAACATTAGCATTATTTCATAGTTTAATGAAACAGTGATTTTTTTATCACACCGCAGATACATCTTATACCAAATGAGATATAGGTTTTGTCTTGAGACAATGTACTTATACTCAGTCTCCATTTACCAGTGAGGATTCCAGTCTGTATTTCATTCAGTATTTACATAAGGGATGCTGTAAATTAAATTTCATCGATCAACATATCTGACATAATTCCTTATACTTTTAAGATACAACAGTGGATTATCAGTTTCCCCAGAAAAAAGTATAACTGTGAAAACAAAAATTTAATATTCAAGACCCTGTTATAATTCATTAAATTCAGCTTTGTTTAACCTACCAGTTTCCAGTGTTATATATTGATATATTTGGCTCTAAAAACATCCAATTGCTTAACTCAGAAAGTTGGTAACAACCAGCAGAGCACATCAAGTAAGGAATGGACTATACAACGATATGCAGAGATTAGCAGTGATGATGATGATGGTCTAAAAAATGATGGACAGCCGGATTCCTGGAAAAGGGAGCCAGTAAGTATCAGCATTGTCCATTTACTATTACACTTCATTGTGTACATGATGGGATTAGTTTATCCATAGGCTCAGAATCAGTGCTCAAAGTGATTGTCCATCACTCTATGTATTCCTACCAAATTAAGCACTATAATGTCTGTATTTCATATTAATATTGATTATTCTTTGCTATCATAAAGAATACTCAGTTTTTTAATTTAAATTAGTAAGAGCAAATGCATTAGTCATTGAGAAGGATTTACTAAATAATCAATTTCTATCAAAATTCTAGTTGAAATCACTTTTAAAAGAAATTATTGGTTAAAATTTTATTTGTGAAATTATGTGTTAGTTCAGAACCACGTTTCGAGGAATGGCAGATTTGGCTGCAAAAGATGTCTCGATATGACTTGATGTCAGGGCTTTATATAGAAGGTGTTAATGAAACATCACAGTTGAAGGACAATGCAGACTTATCATATTCATGAACCTCTAATAGTCCCCTCCAGCTTTGTTTGGGTTAAAGTACTTTCAATCCAAAGTATGTCTTTATTTTTGTCAGCACTCCGCTACACCCAAAAGGCCCAGTATTTCAGCCAGCTTTAGATCATTATGTTAATACTGATTACATTGTTTGGTTCATTGAAATTCCATGCATGCAATTATAACTGAATTTCACATTTTTATAAACCCCTCAAAAAAGTTTGGAAATCTGAGTTTGGCAATTAATTTCTCCCATCTCCCGATTTTACACGATGCGTAATTGATATCATTCAAAAGATCATTTAATTCTCTTTAAAAGGATACCATGCTTGTAATGATCATGCCACGAAAAGAGCAAGGTTCAAAAGTGTTGGATGAGGTCTGAATTGAAAAGCTGCAAAACGAGCAGAAATAGTCATGAAGGGTCATTAAAGAACATGATTCTTTGTCTGTGTCAATATAGATGAAAATCCATTCAAATCAAGCCCCTGCTTCTTCATTTTTGATGTTTTGTTGTGATTTATGTAGTGAAGGTTCTGTGAGATAACATGGTTTGAGTCATGGTTTGAAATACCCATGCATATTTGTTTGTTGTTATGTGTTTGCTTGTGCAGAAGTGTGTTTGATTCCATGTTAAGTTGATGTTAAGGTGCATGAAAACAAAAGAAACCACTGAGAAACTCACTCATCACCATGGAAAAAAAGAACATTGACTTTCAATATTGTGTCATTTTGCAACTTTTGAATTTGACTTTGCCCCACATTTCAAGGCACTTCACCTCCATGTGAACCATAATCATATCATGTATGGTATCATTTTAAAGAGAATTAAATGGTCTATTCATTGGTATCAATCACACATTAATATTCACTAAAACCGAAGAGGGATTATCAATCAAAGTCAGATTTCCAAACTTTTTTTGAGGAGTTTATTATCTTGCATTGTTTTACTATTAATCCAAGACAAATAATTGAGATTGATGAATCTTTTGTACTTTTGACAGAATGAGTACTATAAAGAACTCAAAGCTTTAATATCTGAAACTCAAACCCGGGCTACTGAAGCCAAGATGAATGGTGATAAAAAGAAGAAGAAAGAAGCAAGTGAAATGATTCAAAACTTTGTGCAAAGTAAGTAAATAGTATGAATTATACACACAAGTGGAATACCACGCAGTACAAATGATATTTCAGTATATGGCTCTTTCATGTTAAGTCATTTTCATTAATAATAATTTAGACTTTGTCATTTGTCTGATGTGATTTACAGTTCAATGCTCAGATATGATTGGTAGATCATCTTGAGTTCAATTCTTGAATGAAATATGTTGGCCTATATGCCAGTTAATTTTTGTTGAAGTGTTTGGAAGTGAGTTCAGTGATCATTTATAAAGACTGGCATCGGCTTTCATGATTTGACACCTCTTGGGTGTTAACCCATTCACAGGTGTTCTCCATTAACTTGTGGAGAATCAAGTTTTTTTAGCCGATATATGTTTTGTAATTCCTGTGTTTCATGATACATGCATTGCCAATGTTCATTATCTTGAGAAGTTTGTGGATCAACCACTTTTACTCAAGACATATACAATTGTATTATCATCTGTAGAATTTAAAGAAAATTAATGGAATGATGAATTTCAAGAGAAAGGAAGAATAATAATCATTACTTTGAAAGACAAACACTGATTTTAATGCATGGTTTAGAGTACACTGTATTTGTCCAATATCAGGATAAGAGTGACGTCCCAGTAAATGAAACAAAAAATACATGTGTATTCTTCTGGCTTTGTATTGCAAAATCTTCATCTCTTTTCCTGGTCTTTCCCCAAATCAGGCAAGGAACGTCTGTGATTCAATTGTATTAAAAGTCAAATTAGCTGAGCCCTAAAGATGTAACTATGTACAGAAATCTAATTTACCTTCCACTCAGCTGGTGTTATAGCAAAGTGTCAGATTTCCTAATCTTTTTCTTCATCATCCTTAGTCATGGCAGAGGTCGAGCAACATCCGCTCTTTGACCCCAAGGTCAAGGTTCAAGAGAGGCAACTTCCTGAACCTCAACACCATCATAACGCTCAAGCTACTTCTTGTAGTGGTGTAGATGATGATGATGCTGGAACCTTTGCTTTGTTTGATGCTATGGAAGCTGAAGCAGAATCTGCACCTTTGCCTACCTCCGAATCCTCAACTGAAAAGAAAGGTGTGAATGACCATTCTTGCCCTGTTTCATAAATTTTTGCATCATTTACAAAGATATGGAACTATATAACAAAATGTATGTAGGGTAATAATGACAATTAAACAAAATTCAATGTATTATGACAGTAGTATGTTATTTGCCATTGATGATAAATGTATGGAACCAGTTTCAAAATTGTCATGATTATATGAAGAGGCCTTTATACTGCCACTGATATGATCACTTAAGATTAACTTGTTGACTTTTGGCAGTGCTTACAATGGAGGTTTTGCCCTATGTGTAGCAAGTATTTGTCTTTAATTCAGATTGAGGGGAAGTCTGATGTGTAAATGATAAATGTTATTGATATATGTTATTATTGATAATTGTTATGATAAATGTTAATTCTTTTACAAAATATGCTAGAAAATGGGTCATTCATTTTTTCTTCTGGACTCCATTTATGATATATGGGTTATGGTTTTCTTGTCCCTATGCTAACAGTAGGTGGTGCCGGAGGCATTACATTTCTGTGTTATCTGTCCATCCACCCAACTCAGGAATTTTTTGACATATCATCTTCAAACTTGGGTCTTAAATGAATATTGGAACTATGATCTGATAAGTTCTGCAGGTGTCAAAGGCTCAAGGTCACATATTCTTATATAATGTTAAATGCTTTGTACTTGTGATAGGTCATTAACCATTTGAGGTATCAACTTAAAAGATGTGTGCTTACTGGAGTGACCAGGTTTAGGCACCTCCTCAAATGAGGTTTATTTGATGGTTTTAATATAATCAGAATAAAGTATGCAATATAGTTCAAATCTGGCAATGGCATAAGGCATAAGTTTTGGGTGTGTGCAGTCAAGAATCCATCTAGTTTCCTTTTTATTTTCATGTTAACCTTGGGTTGGGGCAAGAAAGGGATTGTAGTATTAAGTTCAGGCTTGCAGTTAGAATTTTCCTGACCGTATTATTGACTACAATAGCAATATGATGTGTTTTATAAGTATAAGTATACAATTCATGAGATATTGCCGTATATTTGCTCTACTTATTCAGCTGAAGCAGCAGCGCAATTTGATGTGAGAGATTTTTCCTACACAAACAAGGTGTGGACTGGAAAGTCTCCCAAGCAATTCTTGATTGACTGGTGTAGAAAGAACTTCCCAAAGTCTAACCCTCCCAAGTATCAGAAGATAAAAGCACATGAAAACCTTTGGAGATGCAAGTTAGTCTTACTCTGATTTTTGAAAATATCTCTTCTTAGATCGCATTCTAAAACTGTCCAGTGTATATAGGCTGACCAGTATGATTTTGATTTCTTTTCCAGTGGAAGGACAAATCCACCACAACAAAAGATTTATAAGAATAAAAAAAGAAAACCCAACAAGAATAACACTGAAAATTTCATCAAAATTGGATGTAAAATAAGAAAGTTATGACATTTTAAAGTTTCGCTTAATTTCACAAAACAGTTATATGCACATCCTGGTCAGTATGCAAATGAGGAGACTGATGACGTCATCCACTCACTATTTTTTTATTTTTATTATGTGAAACATGAAATATTTTCATTTGTTCCTTATTGTCAAGTGAAACGATTAATTCCTCCCTGAACATGAGGAATTAGCATTGCTTAATACTATATAGTTTAGTCAAGTTGGTCCTTATTGTCAAATCTGTAAATAATGAAATATTATATAATACAAACAATAAGAAACAAAAAAGTGAGTGAGGGACATCATCGACTGTTTTGTGAAAAATAAGCGAAACTTTAAAAATGTCACAACTTTCTTATTTTACATCTGATTTTGATGAAATTTTCACCGTTATGCAAGTTTGATATTTCTCTATTTATTCAAATCAAAAATTTTCTGGGGTGGACTTGACCTTTAAGGTAACATGAATGGGAAATAATGGCTTTTAAGTTTTTTTTGTGATCCGATTAATTACCTTGAAATAACAAGAATTAGTGGAATATGATTTGTTATGAAATGGATCAGTGAGATTATGAGAAGCCAGGTTTGATGGAATATAAAACACTTCTAAATTGGTTGATCTTCAGATAACTGTGTGTTTTATTACAATAGTAGGGCTCTGTATCATAGAGTTTAATTGTGGAGTTGATTCTTATTAATGATCATACACAATAATACATGCAAAAAGTTGAAGAAATCATATCTCCAACAATCAATTGCTAAGCTTTATGTTACACTTACAGGGCCTCAGATGTATTTTTCTGATCCAAGATCAGAGCATCTAGATGTTAAGTAGCAATGGTATTGTCCATTTTACAGTGATATTTTGTCCATTTAAGTAATCTATTATAGTTAGAGTTCAGATATATATCTTTTCAGTTACAAGGAGTAGATAGTTTAAAAAAAAATACATGCATACTAATGCCTTCATCTTTGTTCCTCAATTATTACGGAGCAGATTGACTGTAGATAGACCAAAGCAAGAACCTTTGGTGTTTAGGACAGAGATCTTGACCGAGAATGCAATGGAAGCACAACATCTAGCCAGTGTACATGCTTTCTGGTATCTTGCAAAGGGACAGGTGAGATCTCTTGACCCATTCTTGAAAGAATGTCTAGATTTTGTTGTTTAGCCCAGTAACTTTTAACGCAGAGACCCAAGCATTATGAACCAACAAAATCTATATACTGAGAGAATTTTGATATCACCACTATTATAGGTTTCATTCATAGTTTTAGAAGACCTAATAAATATGACTTGGGTATATTTCAAAATTATTATTAATGCAAATTTCTATATTTTGACCATCTTAATATACTTTTGGTGAATTCATTTCATTTCAGATACAGTGGTTTTCACAGGACTAATGCAAATATAGAATAAGATTTCTGATGTTGCAAATTTGAGAAATTTAAGCTGACAAAATTTGTAAGTCGTAAAGTAATTCTCAGTCAATGCACTATAAGAGCTGCTTATTCAATTGGAATTGGTAATTTTCCCTCTAATTGTGGAAGAGTTTTTTGTATTTATTAAACTTTTATGCTCGTGGCCAATCCGACCCACATCCAGCCACACAGCTTGACTTAGCCTTCCTTTTCTAACCTCCTTCACATTGCATTGATTTTGAGTACATTTATATTATTCTGTATTGATTGTTAATCTAATGGATTTGTTAGTAATTTTCTCTGCTGTTTATGCATTTAATTATCTCTTTACATTGTGGTACGATATTTTTCATTAATTTTATTGTGATTATTAAGAGCAAACAAGAGTAAAGGAAATGACAATTTGGTGTTTTTATACAGTCTATCCACCAGCTTCTCCCGCCACCTTACCGTGATGTATGGCTGGAATGGATGGATGCTGAGGTAAAAGAAAAAGAAGAGACAACTGAAAGAAAGAATAAGGTGAGGAATGTCGAATGATAGCACTTTCAATTCCCTTCATTTCATTTCAACTTACTGCATGTAAACAGCAGTATTTTTGGGTGATTAATTGTAATATTGGACATTTTCACTGCAGTGCTAAGCCTGTGCTACAACTTGTCCTATCGACTCGTATTGTGATGTGCTGCTTGTAGTTTTGCCGGTATTCCAATTTGTGCTTGGTGCACAGTTTCAAAAATAAATGCACTGTAAAAGTTCAATGTAACAGTATGTATGTCATCCTATGTTTGATATCATTCGATCACAGTGCTTATGCATTTACATGGATGACAGCTTGCACATTTATTAAATTTTGTTAATTACAAACCATAATGCAGTGGTTTAAATGTAGTCTTGGGTTCTGCACTCATCCAAAGGTGTTTATGTACATTTGCCACTCTCCACTCAGGTCTAGTAAAAGGTTACCCAGTAGGAAGGAATTCCTTGAATGCTCGAGGGTCTGATCAGGATAGCCGTGCTAAAGCCAGGGTAATAGTATGCAGCATGTAGAAACATTTGGTATTAAGTGCTATATAAATGTTGCATATTATTGTTGTTGAGAAATGCCCTTCATTTTCCAAGAGGAAGCAATTATACCAGAGTGAATGGTAGATTAAAGGAATTCACTTCTTAACACCTTTGAAAGTTTTTTTTTTCATATATTTTCCATTCTAGCCTAGAGATCAATTTGTTGGGCAGTTGCTGAAACAGATCAAGTCATCCCAGTCAAGAAAGAACGATGTTGCCAAGTTACCAAACAAGAGAGAAGAACGAGGAGATGAAGATGAGGAAGAAGTAGATAGCTGGGAAGATGCTTGGGATGATGACGATGATGATGGAGGGAATGAGGTAAATAAGATGGGTCATTTCATTTAGAAATGAAAATGTAAATTTTCCTGGTTTAAGAGTGAAAGATGTGTATTGTGATGTTTTAGAAATTTCTGACTGTATGCAATATAATAGATCTAATTATGTTGTTTACTGTAATAACCCAAGCTCTATACTTATTTGAAGTTCTACACAATTCATAAGATGTTGTGAAGGGAAAAAAATTACTTTTGCATACTGGTATTCAAAGAAACAAACAACAAAATGTGGATGTTATTCCCCCCAAAATGTAATCGTTAGTGAGTTGGTATAATTGTCTTTTTACTTTCTAAATACAAATATGCTCTTACCTTATCTTTAAGATGTATAGGCCTAATCTGGTAATATCTTAGCAGATTTTTTCACTGTTCATGACCTGAACAGTTATTGTAAATGGAAATGATTGAATAGAAATTGTATGTATGATTATTTCATTGCAATTGTTGTTTGTTTCTATTGTGTATACCTTGAGCTATTTAGAAATATATATATTGAATAATATTTTAAATGAAAATCGAGATGAAGGCTACTTTTGTATGAAATAATTGATATCATTTTAGGCAAATGAACGGGATGCGAGGATTGAACCAAACCAACGGAAGGGACCTGTAGTAACAGACCGAACTTTGAAAAAAATCTTGGAAAAGAATGCGGTAAGAATCTATGCTTTTATGATTTGAAGTTGTGATATTTATCAGTAGAAAATACATTCTTTTAAAAGAAAGAACATCTCAAGCCTGAGAGGAACAAGAATCAGTGATGTATAAATTATTAATTGTTTAGACAGATATATACTTTCCTTTTGCTGGAAAAAAATCTGTAAATTCATCAGTCAATTATCAGTCTTTTTACAACTTGTTTCCTACAAACAATATTATAGAAGAAGGAAGAATGCCTGCATAGAAAGATTTTATCTCCCTCGCATTAGTTTTGGAGGGATTGTGTGTGTGTGTTTTAATATGATAGGTGAAAAGAATGCCTTTTGGTGAATTTGAGAAGGCTATAAAGTCAAGGAAGAGTTCTAAACCTGTGACTTGATTATCAGAAGAATGCTTCTCCAGGGTAAGCCGGAAAATACCAAGAAGGAGGTCTTTTATCCATCGAGGTTTTCATTTGAATTTTGGTGCATAAGAACTCATTCTTAAGTATGGAGTTAAGTTTGGTAATGTGCACTGTAAGCTTGAAGAGTTTTACTTATGGATTTAATGTTCTGTAGATCAGGGCTAGAGAGTGAAAGGTGTAAATACATAGTTATGAGCTGAGTGCATGTAGCTTAACATGGAAGTTTGTTATGTTTACCCCATTTCTATTGTCATGTAATTAAACCGATTATTAAATATCTGAAGTGAATAGAATTGCATAAATTTCCCAGTTTCCAAGAGCATATGATGAGTAACAAAACAAAAACAAGGCTCAATTTGTGCAATTGAGCATTAAGCATTCTCTCCCATATATAGAATACAACTAAACATCAGCGTTTACTAGAGGATAGGAAAACTCTTCCTGTATTCCAGCATCGAGATGAAGTCTTAGAGAGGGTGCACAAAGATTCCATCGTCATAGTGGCAGGGGAGACGGGGAGTGGAAAGAGTACACAGATACCACAATTTTTGTTAGAGGTAAGGATATAACTGATGATTAACAGTTAAGGAAGTGTTTTCACTGTAGAGATTAAATGCAGCAGATTTTCCCTCAGAAATCTTTGTAGCAATAGCATAAGTAGCTTCAGTCAGTCTTTATAGCAAGATATTTCAATTATGCCCATCAATCTTAGTTGGCTTCTCTTCACCTAGGTGTGTATCAGGTATCATGCAAATGATAAAGTTATGTGTATGGTATATAACCAAAAGAGTGTCATTCATTTAAACTTTATTTTACATTTCAAAGCAAGGGACATGATAATGATACCAATGATAACAATAATAAGAAATGTATTACATTTGTAAAGCACATCACATCAATACTTACATGCCGTGTATAATGTTACTGTCCTGTTAGACGTATTGAGTAAAACTTTATTGTGTTTTCTCTAATGTAGCTCATGAGAAATATCCATAACTGCATCACAATAATGATAATATACATGTATAGAATTTATGAAGTGTTTGTATTTGATTGCTTGTCTAATGGTGCATAATACATTACCCCAGCTTTATATTTCACAGCAGCTTATTTTTGAATGTATTTAAGAAATCAATTTAAGGCCGCCATCAATTTCAAGCTTAACCGCTCATGGTGGTGTTCTCCTGCATTCATTCATTCATTTTTTAAATAAAAAAGTGAAGTACATGTTCACATTGTTTTTTGTATTAATTATGCATTATGAATTTACTGTATATATTATGGATTATTTTGTATATTTCAAACAATGTAAATACATTTGATATTGTATTATTTTGAACACAGTAATAAAATAGAATAAAACAAAACAAACAAAACAAATTTTGTTTTTTGTTTCATTAAGGACCGTGTGTTGTCTGGCCATGGAGGATCATGTAATATTGTATGTACTCAACCTAGAAGGATTTCAGCCACTAGTTTGGCTAAGAGGGTCTCACAAGAATTGGGAGAGGCTGGACCTGGACTTAGGGTAAGTTGGGAAGAAAAAATTCAATTCTTAAATTTACCCCAGGGGCAATTGAAGGCCATCGTAACAATTTGTACCAATTGATTCCATACATCCAAACCTAAAACTTAACTTCAAAGACAATATTAATCTAAAACCAGCTCCACATATTCTCAAGCAGGGCAGTTTTCATAAAGCTGTTTGTTAGTTTCGCTACTGGTGTCCTGTTCTTGGTTGCTAAATAAGATTTCAAAGATTATAATTTGTCAAAATTAGATTATTGTGATAGGAGTTAGTTACTCCCATATTAACTAATCATATGTTCAGGCATGCATAACTCAAGAACTTTATGAAACACCACCCTATTCCTTAACCTAAATGTCTTCAGAGAAGTGAATTGTGAGCTACCGCTGCTGATCTAGATGTTAGGTCACTGGCAAAGTTATTGCTGATTAGTTATAAGCAAATAGAATTGTTCTTGATCTAGTAGTAATCTAGTATAAAAATAGTCAGGAAAATGAAACACTTGGAAAGACATATGTATTGTTTGTGAATCATTGTTTCTGATAGACTTATTTTTTTTGCAAAAGTAACTCAAGGTAAATTCATATTCAGATTATAATGCAATTGAATGAATATGTGACACCCCAAGTTCACTTTATCTTGTTTTAACCTCATGGAAACAATGTTTTAGTCCATATGAATTATTGAAATATGAATCTTTATTATTTTCTTTTGTAGGACTCTCTGTGTGGGTATCAGATACGTCTAGAATCTAGGCAGACAAAGACAACTCGACTTCTCTACTGTACCACAGGGGTTCTTCTACGTAAGCTGCAACTTGATCCATCGCTCAAAGATGTCTCACATATTATCATTGATGAGGTTAGATTCTCAAGTCATACTCACACATTATACATGTGTATTTGCAAAAGAAATCAAATCACTAATTTGACATACTAAGAAAAGTTAAGTATTAATATGAATTTGTTTATGGATTTTTTACAGAAATGGCAAAGTCACAAGATCTCAAATGGCTACGATCTGAAGGGGGTAATATTAGCACCACCTTCTGGGATTACAATTTCAAAATAGCCTTGGACATGATAGCTTGTCTTCTTGTTTTTATGTTAGAGGTATTTTGTAACACCTGCTAAATCAGTGATCAAGGTACGATATCAATCAATTTTCAAGGTCGTTATATAGGCCCATTTGGATAAAAATGTCTGATATGTCAATGACAACAAGAGTATGAAGTATCTCAATTTGAAAGCCACACTATATTTCTTTTCTCATGTCATAGGTTCATGAGCGCAGCGTACAGTCTGATTTCTTGATGATCATTGTGAGGAAGCTGGTTCAACAGCGGTCAGATCTGAAGCTTATTTTAATGAGTGCTACATTAGACAGTCAAAAATTGTCTGCTTACTTCTACCATTGTCCCATCATTAGCATCCCTGGTAGAACCTATCAAGTAAAGGTTAGTCTGCCACTATGAACATGGCAACATATTCTTGAATGCCTGATAGTAGATATATCAGTATCTGCTTTACTTGTTCATTTAGGAATGTTAAAAATATTGTAATATCTATATTGATTCATGTTGCAATATCGGTCATCTCATTTCATTATAAAAGTGAAAGCAAACTCAATGCGATGGAAGGAGCGCTTGAGTCAAACTGTACCATTTAGCTGGCACATTGCCTGCCCTGAATGGTGCCTAATGTGTTGGAATAGATGGGCTACTGAGCCATGATATCAATATTCATTACTTGAGTTCATTGAATTCAATCATAAATCTGTAGTGTGGTATTCTGACTTCTTACAACTGTCTGCTTTCCTTTACCATTGTTACATAAGATTACCGGTAGTCATTCTCCATGACAATGATTTGGGGTGGCATTCCAGAAACTATCATTTCGTTTTTCATAAAATTTGTAATTTCTCACCGAGATGAGAGACAGCTAGGTGTGTCACAAATCATTATTCTGTTATTGAAATGCAATGATTTTCAATTCATATTTCATCAATATTAGCTTTGATATACTTGCATTAGAAAATCTCCAGGTCAGTGTTGGTTTTGGTGCTGAGGTGTATTAAACTCAAAATCACAGCATGATTGGCAACGTCAATGTAAAATCTTATGCAGTCAAAATGGCAGAATATCATCATAGCTGTAGCCGAATTCAGTTGAGTGATGAGATAATATGATCAAAATTTATTTTATGATTGTAATTATAATCATTTTATACTTGTTATTACCAGGTGCATCATTTGGAAGATGTAGTGGAGGATACAGGTTATCAGCTTGAGAGTGATTCTAGGTATGCATTGAGATATGAGTCACTTGCTCAGGAAGACAAAACCACTGTTTCTGTGACAACTAAGGGTGGCAATTCACAACAAGTTCAGGTATTCATACAAGCTCTTCATTTACTCAATCAAAGCCTTGTTGCATGATATTGTTTTGGTTTCTATTACTAGAATAAAACTATTTTATTTTCTAACATCACAGTGGTTAGGGAATCTGTCCATACTGGTACACTTATTTGGAGGGGGATTGCTCTTTTTTCACACCAAGTGCTCTTTTTTAAGTGTATCATGTTGCTCTTTTTTTTCACAAAATTTGACATACTAAATTTTGTTTATTAATGTCAGATTTTTAAGTAAATTGCTGTAGATTGGATAGGATTGCATTTTTTGGAAATAAACTTGTTTTACAAACTTTATGAATGTTAATATCTACCCATTTTCTATTATTTCTTCTCAGCTCTCATGGGAAACAAATGATGTTGCTAATCTTGATGAGGTAACTTCTCTTATTTTTCTTGCAGAATTTTACATTATTTTTAGGATTGTCTACCTCTTTGTTTTCATGATCCTTGAAACAAATTTACTTCGATTTTAATCAGCAAAAGAAAAAATATAGAAAAGAATGCAGAGGAGGGAAAAGAAGGAGAAGTTGAAAATACAATGCAAACAAATGAGTGTAAAAGAAAGTGAATAAAAATCAATAGGTAATTCTAGGTTGCAAAATATATTTTAATTGAATTTCTATGAGAGAGTCGCATTGCCACATATTCATTTCATGTATCATTAAAATTTGTTCTTGACTTTGTTATTCATCTATTAGGTTTGTCCTGTTTCTATTTATGTGATGTGTTTTATTTCAAATCTCAATCTTGGTTTCATGAAAGCTTCTTTTAGTAGCTACTGAAATCATTCAGTGTGATTGGTTGAGAGCAAACTTGTCATATATTACATTTGTTAAGCTTTGTGAAAGAAGGTCCTAATTTTGTATGCATTGATACACATGTAGAGTGGTCTAGATGTGGAGAAGTACAGTAAGCGAACAAGACAGGTCATAACCAGGCTCAATCCGGATACAATCAACATGGACCTTATTTTGGTAAGTTAAAGTGTTTTTTTTTTAATCTAAATTACATATCTACTACAAATTATACTTTTTTGGTTGACTTTCTCTCATTCCTTTACTATATTTGTCTTTGTCTATTATGCTTTTCCACATACATGGTTGATTTATGTTGCATGCACTATAAATCTAATTTTTATTGATATTTTGTTCTGACAAATGAAGTGAAACAGAAACTGATTTGTCTTGGTCTTGATATTATGTGTACTATGTATTAAATATCATTTGAACTAAATCTTATTGATAAGTCAACCAGAACGCTTTATTTTCCCTTTGCTGAGGATATTGCCCATCAAAATTTTTTTCTGTTGTAACTAGTGACAAGACAAGGAAACTATGAATAAATTGCATTCATTCTGGGGTTATCAGCATACATATATGTATATACTTTTTTATCTTTAATCTGATACAGAATCAAGAGAATATCAAAGTTAGGAAAAGAAGGAAATTGAAGAAAAGAAATGAAAATATGATTTCCTCCTGTCAGGGCTATGGAATAGTTCTAGATATTATGATTATTTATTATAAGTAGATGAGGTGTAATCAATTTAAAATATGATGAAATGTTTAATAAATGATGAAAGAACTGTCACCGAGTAAAATATGAGCTTTCTTGAAATCCACTTCATTTTCTCTGTAACTGTAATGTGAGACAAATAATCATCTAAATAAAATTCATGATGTAACATGATATATTCTGCTTTGATGTTTTATAGGAATTACTAAGCTACCTTGAGCAGGTGCCTCTATTTCAATCTGTAGAGGGCGCTGTACTGATCTTCATGCCTGGCTTAGCCCAAATCCAACAACTCTACGAGCTTCTACAAGCAGATCCTAACTTCTCCAATACAGATAGGTATTACAGGATTGGCCTTACAGTATTCTACTTAAGATATCATAAATAAATATTGAGTGCATTTTGATAACATTCAAAGCTCTTGATTGATAGAGATTGATTGATAACATTTATTCTTTCATTTCAAATTCAACTAAAATTTACAATGCAAAGCAAAAAAAAAAAAAAGAAGATCTATCAGGGATGTGGTTGATTTGATGGCTTTAGTTATATCCAAGATGTTGATGGGGGTGTGCCACGACTGATGAGTGCTAGTACTAAGCAGCCAAGTAAACACTAGTAAATGCACCTACAGGTGCACAGGAGCAAGGGAATGGCATGCAGTGACATATAAATTTGAAGGCAGATTGAGGAACATTGCATATATCTTAAGCTTAGAAAGGGAGTCATCAAAATGGCGAGTCCACTTAATTTCCATATATACATGTACATGAGTGTCCTCCCTAGGAACCAACCCACAGTTGTCAGGAATGTGGTATGCTTTCTATGAAGTTATATTGTCAATGACCGACAAAATCTATTACTGTAATTTTGGAGTGAATTTGAGTATCAAGCAATTTTATGTCACAAGCAGCATTTTGTATCCTCTGGAAAAATGAAATGTAAATCCAATCATTATTATTTTGTTATGAATATCTATAACATGTACTTTTCATCGTCCCAATTCTTTTGAATCAACATATGATATGAATTAATCATGAATTTTGGGCCTTGTTTTGAGTATTTTGTTGAAACATTGGTTTTCATTGGTAGAGAAACTGACATTGATAATAACTTTGATGAAATTTATCTCTGAATCTCTGGTGTCTCTCCTCCCAGATACATTCTACTTGCACTTCATTCAGTCTTGTCATCTGACGATCAGAGCACTGCTTTTACTGTTCCTCCACCTGGTGTGCGTAAGATCGTCATAGCAACCAATATTGCTGAAACGGGTATCACCATTCCAGACGTTGTCTTTGTCATTGATGCTGGCAGGGTCAAAGAGAATAGGTAATATATAGTGTAGATATGAAGTATTGAAAAAATATTGTTTGTTTGAGATTAACCCCTTTTCTCTTGAATTAATGAAACACATGGGGTTATAACAAGGATCACCTGGGTCATATGTAATTAATGGGTTAAGGGTGTGCTCATTTATATAGTATCGGGGTGTAACATCAATTTTCTTTTTATGCATTTCAGCAATATAATGACAACATTATGATAGAGCATGATAAAGAACTGAAGAGGATTAGATACCTAGAGGCCCCATTGAAGTCAATGTAATTTGGCCTAGTTCATAATTGATTGGAACCAGACCAACTTACTCTGATTTCAATGGATCTATTAAAGTGAATATTTATACAGCCTATCCTAGGCCCCGTTGGACTGATTCCTTGCAGATTTGGGTGTTTTTTGTGATGTTCTGCCAAGGTATGGTATCATAATGCAGATATTGTTGCCATATACCTCTCATGTAATTACAAGCAAATTTCTGTTATTAAAGAAGCTGTTCCATTCCTTAAAGATTTCCAACCTGTTTTGAATGGCAGGTACAATGAGCGTAGCCAGATGAGTTCTTTGGAAGAGATGTATGTGAGCAAAGCAAGTGCAAAGCAGAGACAGGGTCGAGCAGGTAGGGTAAGGGAAGGCTTCTGCTTCCGTCTATACACCAAGCAGCGCTACGATGGTATGAGGTCCTTCACTCAACCAGAGATTCAGAGAGTGGCACTGGAGGAGCTCTGTCTGCATATCATGGTCAGTAGAAAGATTATATGATGAAAAGATTGAAGATGATGGTCTGTTGTATGAGAGCTTGTCCATATTGCATGACAGTTCCCATCAGTGATAACTCGATTGATTTCAATGGTAACAGTGCTCAGTTGCCATTCAAAATCAAGGATTTGATAGACGAGTTGCCAATGATGGCAAAGTGAACATTATGCAGCAGAGGGTTTGATTGAATGAAAACTTCTATGCCAATATGGAGACTTGTCACCAAAACATGTTGGGCGTATGATATCATTCTGTCCTTACCAATAAACAAAATTATTATACAAAAAAAGTATTTCCTACTGGTACTTTTAGAAGATGCATGTAAATTTTTAAGATATTTTCTTAATGAAGTAAAGAAAGAATTTGAGTAAAGTAGACTAGACTATTTACTTGATATTTATATTTGCTAAAACTCACAGTCATAAAGCCATTCACTTGATAGTCATAAACGATGACAAACAATTTGACAATCACCATCCCTTTCCTTATCTATGAAATCTTCCCCCTCAAATTGTTGGTTTTGTCAGATCCAGATTTTTTGTCAGGTAATCAGTAAATCAATAATATATGATTTGTTGTTACAAGTGGTTAAATCACATTTAACAAGAGTCTGTAATTTGAGACTATAGCTATGTAGAATTCTTACATTAAGATTAGGAGAGGTGATAAGAAACCCTAATTTTAATTTGGTGTATACTTCTTAAATTCAGAAATGCTCGCTTGGAAACCCTGAAGACTTCCTGCAGGCAGCACTAGATCCACCTCTCCCACAGGCAGTGCGTGCCTCTATGTCTCTCCTAAGGGAGGTTGGAGCATGTCTGCTAGATACCCCAACCCTAACACCACTTGGTCAGCATTTGGCAGCTCTCCCAGTCAACGTCCGCATTGGCAAGATGCTCTTATTTGCTGCCATCTTTGGCTGTTTGGAGCCAGTGGTGAGTTGAAAATGGATGTTAAGAGCTTTCGACTATCTAAAAAAGTATTTAAAAAAAGAAACAATATGCAAGTTGAATAAGAAGTTGGCTTCAATAACATTGTCTTTCATGTGTTGTGGCTTAATGTTTTTAGGATAAATATCTAGAAATTAATATTTGAAAAAAATCATATTCACTAAAGTGTGTTGTCTATGTATTGAATACTGTTTAGAATTATTTATGAAGCCCACTTAATTGAAATTGTCATTTAATTTGACTAGTTCAAAATGACAAGAGATTTTGTCTCATAATCACACATTCTCATACACACGTAAATGGGAATATTCTTGAATAATCCATAAATGAATTTAATGTAATATCTGTCACCTAGACACTTATATGCACTCTTTTTGATTAGCAACCTGACCATGCAAATACAAATGGTTTTATTGTATGTTCTATCCCTAGGCAGTTATTGCTTCAGCGATGACAGATAAACCACCATTCCTTGTGCCACTAGGGAAACGAAGCTTGGCTGATGCTGCAAAACGATCAATGTCTGTAGCAAACTCCGACCACATCACAATCTATAAAGCTTACTCAGGGTATGGCTATTTCAGATTGAAATATAGACATAAGTTCTGTTCATCAGATTATTATTTTTTTTTATATAAGTGATCAGAACTTTTGTTGCATCTCATGCACTATTTCCAGATTTATACTTGAAACTACACACAAGTGTTTGATCTGAACTTTTCAGCTGTTTTGGGGATCATATTTTGAAGATTCGTGTATCTGAGGAGAAACCTTTTGCATTAGACCCTTTTATCTTGGTACCTTCTCAAAATTACATGAAAATGAAAATTAAAGTGATTGTTTTCACCTTCCCAACAATTTGAATTCTTTACTCAATCCTATCATTTAAGATAGTAATAATGTCCATTCAAAGTTCTTAGAGATTATATTGTAATTATATACCAAAGTTTCAGGCCTATAAATGGGTATTTTAATAAGCAGGAATACTGTCCTTCTGTATTCCTGAATGATAATCCGGATAATTATTTATTCTATTGATCTGTAGTGCAAAAGGCCCAAAGCTCATGTTTGATAATAAGGCAGTGTAGTTAATATATATCTTAAAACTTAATTTTCATATCTTGAGAGATGGTGGTCTATTTCTGAGACATCACACTTTGCAGTAGTGACCTTAAACCTTGCAGATGACGGTAATATGATTTTGAATTGGATCAGCAGCGAAATTTCATATTTTGTTATGAAATTGAAATTCTATTGCTGATCGAATTACTTTTAAAAATGTGTTAAAAACATGCTATGATTGCATAAGAATAAATTCTTATGTAATAATAGCATGTTCTTATGTAAGCATTGAAATTTTAACACATTAGGTAATTTTTTCTACTCTTGCTTCAAAGGACAAGTCTACCCCAACAAAAAATTGATTTGAATAAAAAGAGAAAAATCCAACAAGCATAACACTGAAAACTTCATCAAAATCGGATGTAAAATAAGAAAGTTATGACATTTTAAATTTTCGCTTAATTTCACAAAACAGTTATTTGCACATCCTGGTTGGTATGCAAATGAGGAGACTGATGGCATCATCCACTCACTATTTCTTTTGTAGTTTATTAAATGAAATATTGTAATTTTCTCCTCGTTGTCAAGTGAAACGGTGATTGATTCCTCCCTGAACATATGGAATTAGCATTGTTTAATGATTCAGGCAAGAGAGTTAGACAAGTCAGTCCCTATGGTCAAATCTGTAAAAAATGAAATATTGTATAATTCAAACAATTAAAAAAAAAAAGAAATAGTGAGTGATGGACTTCATCGATTGACCCATTTGCATGTCACTGAGTTGTGTGTATCACTGTTTTGTGAAAAATAAGCGAAACTTTAAAATGCCATAACTTTTTTATTTAACATCTGATTTTGATGAAATTTTCAGTGTTATGCTAGTTTGATTTTTTTATATTTATTCAAATCAACATTTTGCTTTGGTGAACTTGACCTTTAAATATCCCCAGTACTGTCCTAGATGTATTGTCACATTAAGAAGTCCTATAAAGCTGATGTTGGTGTTGATTTCAGAGTGGCCATCCTTGAGGCATGGATAGCTGTTTAAGTGACACCAGAAATAAAATCCTTTCTCACTCTTGTTGGAAGTGTGCACTTGATATCTTAGTGTTACACTCTATACAGATGAGAGACATGTACATGTTTTGTTTTAGAAAGAACTATACTGTTCATTATGCACTTAATAAATACTCTTTATTATTATGTTGTGAATTAATGAAGGATCTAATCAATCTGACAAAAATTACATTGTCAATATAAGTTTATTATTCTCATAAGTAGTTACATAAATATTTGGAGCAATGATGAAAGCTGCACCTTTCAGTATAATTCTTCCACAGATGCCTTCACAAAAATGGCAACAAGTGGTTTATTTCCAAAGTTTTAGAATCTCCTTTCGAAATTAAGCATTTCATACATGTATATATTTTTCACGAAAAATATTGTTAATGAAAGTTTTGAAGTAGCTAAACTGATACTTAGGGACCTGTTTGAATTTGGTCACCAGATGAGACCTTGAGCCTGTAGTTTATAGTGTGGTAAAACAAAATTCATGCAAAGTTATGCCCTAGGACATCCCTATCAATATGAATGGTATCACCATGGCCCCATCTTATTAAAAGTTTTTATAAGAAAATCTCAAATTGTGATTGATTAGAATCCAATTGTTTATAGGTTTATTACCAGGAAGTTTTATATTGGGATTTTGAAAACCTAATTATTGTATGAGAGAAAGAAGGTGCATAGTCACAAGACAGCTATAAGTGACACTGTTGTTTGTCAGGTAATTTCATTGTTATTATTTATTTTTATATTCAGGTGGAAAGAAGCTCAGAGTAAAGGTAGATCTGCTGAATCTAAATACTGCCATGTTAATTTTCTGAGTAGGACAGCTCTCTTAAATATGGAGGTAAGACAAGTGAAGAATGTTGCCAATTTATCTTTGTCAATTCAACCCGATGATTTCACAGGAATCTAAGATATGTTGTAAAGGAGATGGCTCATCAGTGATCTCATCAAATTTTGTGGGTTACATTTGTTGGTTCTATAATATTTGAAGGGACTGTTTGGTTTATGATTTATTGATTAAAGATAGATGCTTTGAATCTATTTCTATCTCTGTTCGTATAAGTATTGTTTAAAAACTGGAAAATAAAATGAATTTCACATTTATCAATGATATGATACTATTTGTCATGAGAAAAAAAAAATTAAAAGAAATAAAAAGCTTATAACAAAATAACAAAGACATTTTTCCTTATAATTCACTTTGAGATATTAATTCCTCCTAAAGTAATCATGGTTTCTATTTCCTCTCCAATCATAATATGTATTGCATTGCAGAATGTAAAGAGAGACCTCATGCAGTTGGTCAAGTCTATAGGCTTTATTCCATCAACAACCAATCAAAATACTCCTAACTCCTCATTATCAGCAAAACAGAAGTCACTTTCATCCAAGATGGAGGTTCTAGACATCAGTAAGACTGAATCATCATCTGGATACAAAGATGTGTTCCCATTGACAACATCCAATACTGCCTTACTCAAGGCTGTTCTCACAGCAGGTAGTTATTTGATTGTATTCAGACTACCTCTTTACATCCAAAATTGCCTTTCTGTAATGGCATTTGTGAACTTAATGCTCCTCACCCACATCCTCAATTCTTTGAGCTCCTGTGCATGTCCAATTGTCCAGATTTTTGTGTGATAATAATATGTATATTCTATTCAATCTAGCTTTTGTTTGTTTGTTGTTGTTTTTTGCGGTTAGGGAGTAGGGAATATTTTTTGATGGGACAACTATTAGTCTTTTTTCTACATGTTGATAGGGAATCTAAAACAATGTTTGCTTGCAACTTGCGTTTCACTTAATTGTTTCTTCCACACTGGTAGTAAATTCTCTTTTACAATTTTTTTCTGTATCTTTGAAATTATCTTCTTCAAGAGCTTTGAATATATGGTAAATTTAGACAGTCGTATCAATAAATTCAAAGTGCTTCTAATGATTGAAAAGTGTTAACCAGTTAATTTGTTTTGTTGACTAGGTCTATATCCTAATGTGGCCAAGACAACCTATGAGCCTCCTGCACATGGTATGAAGGATGATGAAATAATATGTCGAGCTGACACCACTAAAGGACCTGTAACTGTTCATCCATCTTCTGTTAATCGGCAGCTAGGCACCAATGGCTGGATGCTATTTTCAGAAAGGGTGATTTTTCAAATTATTTATTTGCTATCAAACAGTAAAGCCTCTGTTCAATATTTGTAAGTCCTCCCGTAAGTGCCTGTCACTGTTCCAGTACATTACTACATTTTATTAATGTGTGCATCCATGAGCTACTAAAAATTTGATAACTTCAAAACTCATCAGATCACTGTCACTTCTCTATGCATACTTGGACCAAGTTTGGAGGTTTTGATCTGTCAGGAAAGGTTCTTTAGTTATTTTGAAAACCAAAACAGGACAGATGGACAGACAGATGGACAATCTGTAAACATACAGCCTTTGATAGGCAGAGACATGAACATGGGTTTCTGTTTTTTTGTCAGAAAATTATTTCTCAAGTCTGGAATGGTCTGAAAATTGGCTTTTTTAATACAGGCTTAGACCATGACCTAATTTTTTGTGCAGTTCAGAATATGGGCATAAGTTTAAGTTTACACGGTGAAAGCGTCAGTGAGGGCTTTGCCTTTAGCTCAGGCCTGTGGAACACTTCTTAAGGGAGCAAAATATTGAAATATTAATGAAATCCAATACATTATCTGTGATGCAAGTATGCTGTCTTTTGTCGAAAACAGGTGAAATTATCCAAGGTTTACATCAGGGAGAGCTCTTTGATAACCCCATATCCTCTTCTGTTGTTTGGTGGAGAGATAGCTGTTCATCATAGAGAAGGTTTTATTAGCATAGATGATTGGATTAAATTCCAGGTGAGTATTAGGGTAGCTGAAAGTCATGAATAGCTTTATTAAGAAGAAATATTGACAAGGATGTTTCCTATACTTGTTCAGTATAGCAAATGTTTGTTGGTGATCAATCAGTTTATCAGTAGGCAAAACATGTTGTGAGGGTGTGGGGGGTGGATAGAAGGCGGGCAGATGTGGATTGTGAGACAGTTTAGAGAAATGAAGGAAACTTACTTTTTTATAATGAATAAATTTTAGCTATTGTGATTAAAAAACATGCTTTTAGATTTCACCATCAAAGCAGTAGGGAAAACTTACTTGGGGGTATACCATGAAATCTTTTTTTTTTTCATGTAATATATTCTGTAGTTAACTATATAAATTTTTATTGATTTGGGGCTTAAATTTTGATTAGGGATAGGCTTCATTGTGTGTAGATTAAACAAAAAATATAAGTTTACAGTAGAAATTGATTACACTATAACAAATTGCATTTACTGTATTGTTGGTTACAGTGTATAGTGTAACAGCGTATAGTCCTTTCATCTAAGATCTTGTTGTACTTCCGTAGGCTTCCGCAAAAACCGCAGTCATCTTTAAAGAGCTTAGACTTCTACTCAATGTCTTCTTAGAGAAGAAACTTGCCAGTCCAGCTCTACAGATACAAGGTTTGTATGGAAAGAATTACAATTACTGTAAATTCAGAAATATTCGCAGTACATTAATTTTCGCGGCAAGATTGGTGAGCGCAAATTTATGAGTATCTATTTTAATGCATGTTTTGAACTGGGGTTCAATTGCGTGTATCGTTTTAGCAAAGAGACTGTATAATTTGACCTATAGAGGGTGACATTTAAGGAAGCAAGCTTATGCTCCAAAATCATATGCATTGCAGATCGCTATTTGACTTATGATTTGCTGTCTGATTGGTGAGTGTTTAGATTTGTTTAGTTTTCAAGAAGACGTCTTGTCGATTGATCCAAAGCACTTTGAATCGCCTTAGTCCCCATAATCCCCCCCGGTCCTTACCTGGTGCTTGGTCGTCCATACCAGCCTAGCACTGCCTCCGTTTTGCCTGCAATGCCTTCCCCGTTGTCCGCCCCGCAAATAAAAACTTGCGCTAAATGTCACAAAAGCTCATGATTTGATCAAACAACGCTGAATTACTAGAATTATGAGCAGAAAATACAATTTTGTTGCCTGAAATGTTAATTAAAACCAGCCACAGATGGAGGAAAAAGGAAGTGACTTAGTGATTGTGGAGTGTGCAGTGCGAATTCAAGAACCCGCGAATATATTTAATATTTTGCTCAGTCCGTGTATTGCAAAAATTAATCCTGCAAAAATAACAGCCTTTTACAGTAGACCATTTCCATTCAAGTGGACATCAGAAAGAGATGGGTATTGGGGTTGATTAGATTGGATGAATTGGACATGCATATTGACACCAAATAGGATTAGATGCCAGTTTCATGTTTAATTCAACTTATTATTCAACAAAACCTGGATTTCAATGACAAATTTGGTTTCAGAAAATTGTATAGCAGGGTGTCTATGTCAGAACTCCTAACAGTGAAGATAGATTTTATGAATGCTCAGGGGAGATACATGTACGTATTTTAGATCAATTTTACCTCAGATAAGATAATATTTTCATTTCAGTTTAATTCAGTGAGATAAATTACCCTCGAAGTATCTTTAAATTAGTATTCTGAGAATGGTTATATCTTAATTTTATCTCTCCAAGGAACACCCATTTATAAAGCAATATTCAATGAAAGGTTGTTTGATAGCATTTTCATCTTATTTCACCAATGGGCATTGATTTTATTAAATTCAGTGCACTTGCACTGTACGCTAAACAGGTCTTTAGAGGAATTTATTTTCTTTAAAAAAATTTACCAATACCCTTATGTTAGATGTCCTACCAAATCATTGTTCATCAAAAAGTGCTATATGAATCCAACATTATAATTATTATAATACGACTCAACAAAATTCTTTTGAAATATTTCATAATTCCACTGGAATGCTGATAGACTCCTCAATTATTATCATATTTTCCTTTGTCACCTAGAAATATGACCAAAATTAACCTTCCAAAAATAATTGAAACCCTATTTTGATATTATTTTCACTTCTCTTCAAAGCAATATATGTGTAAGCAAATTGTCTGCATAGCTATAATTAAATACACACTGCATGTTTCCCACAGGCACTGCTCTGCTGTATATATCATCTATAGACATGTGACATATAATTTGCTCAGTTCTATTTACCAATTTCATTTAAAAGATTTTTTTTTCTTTCGAAGATGTCAGGATACTGCCCCTGTTATAGAAATTATACCATGATAGCCAATAAAGGGATGGGTGTATAGAGTACCGAAGTGATGACGTCACAAAAAAACGTTTTTTGCATTTGAGAATTTTTGATACCATATTTTGGTAGAGCATGATGAAATACCTGCACTACCAAATTTTAGTGCAAGTTGGTCCATTCGGGGGCCTGAGATATGACCTCATGAATACATTATTAGCCCCATTGAAGTCAATGTGTTATTGGCCTGGTTCTAAAAGTTAGGAACCAGGCCAATAATACTTCAGTGGGGCTAATTATGTATTCATGACGTCATATCTCAGGCCCCAATGGACTGATTTGCACCAAATTTTGGTAATGGGGGTATTTCATCATGCTCTACCAAAATATGGTATAAAAAATGCTGAAATGCAAAATTTGAAAATTGATGACATCACACTTCGGTACTCTATTGTATTCAACAATAAAGTTTAATCTCTACCTATACCATTCATATATTTTAATAATCTACTTTCATCCCTCCCTACCCAAATTAATTGACTAGATTAATCATTTGAATCCATTGGTTTATGTATTTATATTCAGACTGAAACTATATCATGGTGTTATCTTTTTAAAGAGTTATTCATTTTACCCCTTATTTTTATATTTTGCAGATGAGGAGGTGATCAAAGCTCTACTGAAGTTACTCAAGTCAGAGAAGGCCAGGTAGCAGGAAAAAGAAACATCTAGCTTGAAGGACTTACAATGAAAAGAAAAATACAATATGTCCATGATAATCTGTTTGATAATAGAAAGTTATAGCTACATTTGACATCCTTTTCCACAAATATTTATAATATACTTTCTTGGACAATAAAGAGTACTTGACCCCCCCCCCTCAAAAAAACTAAACAATACTTTGCTTAAACTTTTCCATCCCAGAAGTGTTTCATAATGTGTATCCATACAATCAAGTGGAACATGTCAAAATTGTTTTTTTCAATTATTTATAGTCTTGTAGCTTAATATGTAGATGTTAATTAGTATCATATCAATAATATTTGCACAATTTAGAGGTTTTTTTTGCCCAGTTTTGACATTTTTTGGGGGTCTCCCATGCAAAGCAGAGATACTGTAGGCGCCACTTTTCCGACAATGGCGGTGGCGTCAACACCAAATCTTAACCGAAGGTTAAGTTTTTTAAATGACAGCATACCTTAGAAAGTGTATGGACCTAGTTCATGAAACTTGGACATAAGGTTAATCAAGTATTACTGAACATCCTGCCTGAGTTTCAGGTCACATGATCAAGGTCAAGGGACAATGAACTTCGACCATGTTGGGGGAATCAACATCAAAATCTTAATCGAAGGATGTTTTTTAAATGACAGCATAACTTTGAAAGTTTATTGGTCTAGTTCATAAAACTTGGACATAAGAGTAATCAAGTATCACTGAACATCCTGTGTGCATTTCAGGTCACATGACCAAGGTCAAAGGTAAATGAACTTTGGCCATGTTGGGGGTATCTGTTGAATTACCATCATATCTTTGAAAGATTATGGATCTGATTTATGAAACTTGGACATAAGAGTAATCGTGTATCACGGAACATCCTGTGCGAATATCAGGTCACATGACCAAGGTCAAAGGTAAATGAACTTTGGCCATGTTGGGGGTATCTGTTGAATTATCATCATATCTTTGAAAGATTATGGATCTGATTTATGAAACTTGGACATAAGAGTAATCGTGTATCTCTGAACATCTCATGCGAGTTTCAGGTCACATGACCAAGGTCAAAGGTCATTTAACTTTGGCCATTTTGGAGGTAATTATTAGATTGCTGTCATAAATTTCAAAGTTTATAGATATAGTGTCTAAAATGTGGATATAGGGGTAATCAAGTATCACTGACAAGTCTTAGGTCGCATGATCAAGATCAAATGTCATTTGTCAATGAACGTAGTAATGGTGTTTTTTGTGAATAATTATTTCATAGTAGTTTTCAAAGTCAGCACTGCTGCTATATTGAATCGCGTGATGCAGGTGAGACTGCCAGAGGTGCCAGATTATTCTAAATCTTGCATTACGAAAATACACCGTTTGGGGTTTCACCGCTGTTGGGGTCGCAAACTGCGGTAATAGACCCCATTTTTCGTTTGAAACTCTCATTTCTCATTTGAACATTTCCAAGCCCCGATAAACCCATCTTGGCCAGGTAATCCCCGTTGTCTCAATTTCACCTCCACTGGCCAGTAAAGCCAAGGACGAAATGATAAACAACAGCTGTGCTATTACGTAAGACTTCTCTGCCTGAAGAAGGAACTTCGGAATTAAATTATTGTCTTCGATATTTAATCACGTTTTCAAAGGCATATTGTATTCAGACATCCAATATTAGTCCTTTTTCAATTTCGAACGAAGAAAATCGACCTCGAAATAAGGAAAATAAGCGAATAAAAATTAGGTTATGCTTTGCATGCAGGGACTGCCCTTAAAGCGCTGCGCACACGATGCATTCACCGCGTGTATACACGGAACTCCATATATAGCAGGCTCTTAGACACGTTGCAATCCATCGTGTGTGACCCCCTGCTGTGCTGGGCTGTCGCGTTATCTTCAGACCGAGGTCAAGAAACAGGTGTTTTGATACTTAAATTTCTTGCTTGGGGGCAGTTCGGGATTATAGTGGTTGGAGAAGAGAATTGGTGAAAACGATCTGGGGTATAGCCTTCTCAAACGGAGGTATTTCGTCATGTGAACAAATCAAACATTTTTTTTGAAATGTCAAGAAATATTTGGGGTTCTTTACATTTTTGGGGGGTTCATGCACAACATGAAAACATCTCTATGACATTTCCCCTTTACATTGTAAGAGATGACTAAACAAACTTTATTTTCATACAAGTACACAATTTGATAGTGATGAAGTGAAATATGTGTTTAAGGACGTTCCACAGTTATATTTGTGCGCATTATGATCTGCGCGCTGACGTCACAATGGATGAACAGGTGATTAATTAGCTGCGGGTATGAGCTGATTTTTCTCATCTTCTGCACTTTAACTGCAGATCCGATGCGTTATTTCATGAAGCTAAAAAAATTGAATTATTCCATGGACCATTCAAAAAAATATTCTCTACAATTTCAAAATACTTTACTTTGCAGTGCTGCCAAGAATCACGAATATTACCCCGAGTTTGAATAAATGGTAGAGTGGTTTTGATTTTTTCTTCACATAGATAATAAGCATTCTGCCCATTTTTGGTGTTTTAAAAAGCACATTTGCTCTAATAAAAATGCTGATAGTTTAAAAACAAGCAAATGAACCCCTATTTTTTAATGTTTGTACCTCTTAGGTATACCTTCCTCTACAACTCTGCAAATTTTGGTGAAAATGACATGGATTTTGAATAAAGTGCAGCATTTATTGTACGTTTGTAGTTTGTTACTGAAATTTTACATTTTTTAGATTGGGATTTTGTTATCTTTTACGCCATTTTTAAGAACTGACAGTGCTGTTAAACTTAGAATTGCAAACAAATAGCACTATTAATAGATTCTCCATTCTAACGATACAATTATTAACTCTCTTGTGAAATTTGATGACTTGTTCATGTATTTTGACTGAGTAATGGAGGTTTAAACTCATTGTAGTAATCTTGGGCGGTCTAAAAATGCCAAATTCTTTTGAATGCGCAATTTTTAAGAACATCAATTTGGGTGAACTATGAAGCTCTATAGCAAAAAATCAAGCACATGGACCTATGTTAATTTTTGCATATTTCGAATATTAAGGTTCTAAAGTATCTATGTGCAAAGTTTGGTGAAAATGACATGGATTTCACTTTAACTGTGGAACGTCCTTAATGTTAATGTTTAAGAGTTAAAATATGATGGTGATCAGTGGAAGTGAGTGCCAGGACTCCCTTTTCTATGGTTTTTACATCTTTAGTATACTTTTCTTTGCAATCATAGAAAATATAATAGATATCACTCAAATTCCAAGGACAGAATGATTGTATTCATCCATATCTATATAGATTCAAATTCTTGGCATGGCTATTTAGTGGAATTGGGGGCACGTTTATCAACATAGATATTTTGAAAATAAGTGGATCAACATTTTTCTGGATTCCACCTTCTTTACAAATTTGATGAAAATAACTTGGAGTTTGAGTGGGCATTGGATACAATTTTAGTATGACTTTTAGAAATGAGGGTACTACTAGCTTGATAAGCTGAAATGTAGTTCCTGGGGCTTCATTCTGGACTTTTCGCATTTACTACGGGGAAACGCACCAATTCCTTTGAAAATGCAGGTGGAATCACAGTGGAGACCTGAGAGGCTTTTGTCGAAAGTTGGTGGACCAGGACAGCATAAGAATCTCTTGGACTCCGGGCGATGACATATTTGCAATTGTTTGTCCGGTGTAAATATTTGGATGTTCTGTCTGCTGTCCCGGTCCACCAACTTTCGACAAAAAGCATCTCAGCTCTCCATTGTGGGTTTAATTGCATTATTAAAGGGATTGATGCATTGTATAGTTTCTAGTAAAAGGGAAAACTAGCATACTTTCTTGGTCCTTGGTATATTTATCTGAACTAAATTCTATAATTTGACAAAATTGACATGGGACTTATTTCAAATTCATGAATTTCAAAGTCCCATAGAAAACAAAAAAGGATATTAAAAGTCAAGTCCAACCAAGAAAAATGTTGATTTGAATAAATAGAAAATAATCATACCAGCATAACACTGAAAATTTCATCAAAATCGGATGTAAAATAAGAAAGTTATGACATTTTAAAGTTGTGCTTTTTTTTCTCTACATAAGTTCTTTTGTTTTTTATTGTTTGAATTATACAATATTTCATTTTTTACATATTTGACAATAAGGACCAACTTGACTTAACCATATAGTATTAAATCAATGCTAATTTTACATGTTCAGAGGTATTGTTGTTTCACTTTGACAATGAGAAAATTTGAATATTTTAAAATATTGCATATTTTATATAATAAAATAAAAAAGAAATAGTGAGTGGGTCATCAGTCTCCTCATTTGTGTACCAACCAGGATGTGCATATAGCTATTTTATGAAATTAAGCAAAACTTTAAAATGTCATAACTTTCTTATTTTACATCCGATTTTGATGAAATTTTTAGTGTTATGCTTGTTGGATTTTTCTATTTTTGTTCAAATCAACTTTTTGTTGGGGTGGACTTGTTCTTTATATTATGATTTTTTTTGTCTTATATTTCGCATTTGTTACCAAATTAACTGTGTGCCAAGTTTCATTTTAATTGTGTAATTTCCTCAATATACAGAAACAATGTGATAAATTGGATATACATGTACTTTTTTTTTGGGGGGGGGGTGATATTTCTTAGTTGAATGATGAAGTTTGTATCAATAATATTTTACTCTGGGTGGAGTAATACCTTGGTCAAGGTATCAATTTTATGAAGGTTTTAACTTCAAGATAATGGAAAAATGTATAAAAGACAGTGTTGTATTTTCTCCTATAAGACATGGTTGTAAGGTTTATCTTATGATATTAATGTATGCATACAGAAGAATAAAGATGGACTTTATTTTTTTTACATTTGTGTGTATTTTTATCTATCAAGAGTATAATAAATGCTTTTGAGTGCAATGGACAGAATACTACATGAGGTCAATGTATAATTCATTTCATCTTTCACAGAATTCTTTGTTATTGATAATTTTTCTTTTCTAATGATCTATAACAATCCCTTTGAAATGAATACACAAAACAATACGTGTATTTCCAAATGTATGTTATGCACCTAATGGAACGAAACAGGCACTTTAATGCAACCCGTACATTAATACAGCTGAATAAGGAAGTAAAACTATAAATTCTTAAAAGATCAAATTGCACTTTTATATAAAAAATAACACAGAACTTTTTATACATTATATATTACAAGATGCAAAACCATATTCACTTCTAAACAAAAAAAAAGAATTACTGCAATATGGCAAAATATCAAGGTGAATACATCTTGAACACGTAACATGTTCTACTTCATTCAAATTGGTGTTGAAAGTTTGAAACTATCCATTACATTGAATATTTTTTTTATAATCTGGGGCTCATTCAGCATCCCCATCCCAGATATCTCTCCTGCAATGAAAACTGGCAATACACACTGCCTGTAACATACATACATACAATGTTTAACCCTAAATAGACTGGGCTATTTTGATGCCTAAGAAGACTGGGGGGGGGGGGGGGGGCTGATTCAGCCCCCCCCCTATGATCTCGGCCGTCGACCGTGCGATCGCGACGAAAATTTGCACGTGCATTACCCATGGCATAATCTCCAAGACTGTAGGATAAAATTTCCGAAAAATCTCATAATTCATTAATTATGCTAATTTATGCGTAAAATCAAAGATTTGCTCTAATTAACTAAATAAGGCCTCTAATTTTATTCACAGACTCTTTGAAGGATTCTGATCAAATGTACTTTTTAAAAAAATCATTATCACAATTCTTTTCTTATGTATTTTATTGTTTTTTAAATTTCTTATGTATTTCTCTGTTTTTCGACTTTTTGTTTTTTATTGATTTTTCAATGGAAATCGTCCGCTGCTTTATTCTGACCATAAACAAGATGAAATTAATTAAGTTTGATTAGTAAAATTGAAAATAATGATACATTTATGAAGTTTGGCTAAAAACACAATTTGCATTGGATTTGTACACAAATTAACGTTTTTGAGCAATTTCGGGTCGACATGCACTTACAAAATGTTGCGTAATTTCGGAACCACGTACCCGGGCGTCGCAAATTTTGTCTCAAAAGTTGCGCAAGACTTGAAAGAAAAAAGTAATGGAACGGCGCAGCGCCAGCTTTTGGCGTTACAGATTTATCGCGAAAAATGTTGAGGGTTAACCCAATACTCCAAAGAGTGTATACACCAAAAAAAAAAAATTTGAAGAGCTCTATGAGAGAGAGAAACTAGCTCATCAATGATGTGGAGCTCATCCAGCATCTGACACAATTATTAATTTCAGCCCAGTTGACACTGTAGTGAATTATATTGGTGACATAAATTGAGGAAACAGAATTGAAATTGATGAATAAATGACAGAGAATAAGCATTTTTTTGTTATTTATGAATAAATTTGGTATAAAAAAGCATAAATAATTTTCTAGTCAAAATTTCAAAATTCTGTGTAGAACCTTGGTGGACCTCATGTAGCTCTCGGATGGAACAAAAAAAAATCAAAATCAGTCAAAAAATAAATAAGCATTTTTTAATGCATAAATTAGTATATATAATGAGTTTCAAAATTCTGTGTAGAAATTTTGTATCCCCCAACTTGTGCAATCATATAAAGCAAACAGATTTGAAATCGGACTTGAAATGACGAAGAAGCATTTTGAAATTGTGGACGGACGACAGACGCCATGGCATAAGCTCATCTGGCCCTTTGGGCTGGATGAGCTAAAAAACAAGATTTCACTGCAATTAGGATACAACAAAATAAGGAATGATTTGAGCTTTAATCCCCTTAGTCTGGGCCCCTTGGTAAGCCCCCCCCCCCCACAAGATTTCGGCCACATATCACACAGTGGTGACAAAAATTTGTGTGATGGGGGAAAAATGATGTAATCTATGGGGCTGCATAGCCAAATTCCACTTCTATTTTAAATGAATTAATGATGATAATTTATGCATGACAAAAAAAATTGCTGTGAATCCCTTGAACTGCCAATTTTGGATTTAGTGACTCGTACATTTAATTATTTTGAGGAATTTTATTGTTTGTTGTGTCTTTTATAGAAGTTCTCAGCAACACTTCCTATCATGAATAAAATGAAATTAATTGATTTTAATCAGTAAACCAGTTCTGAATTTTGCCTAGAAACAGAATTTGCATCGTACATGAAATCGTGTTTTTGAGCAATATTGGTTCAGACATACACTTCAATATTCCATTTTTTTCAACTGTGTACCTGGGTGTTGCAAATTTAGCTTTAAAAATTGTGTAAGGGAAGATAAATGTGCAGGGTAAGTCTTGTAGTGCTGCAAAACAGTGATTTTTCTTGCATACATTTTACATGCTTTTTTAAAGTTAAAACAGCTCAATCATTGACTGGGTAAAACATTTATTGCTCAATTTGCATCATGAATAGGGGATGAAATCAAGCAGTTTTGCTTTTTTTTTTAACAGTTGACCATGCTACACTGTATGGCTGCACAAACATGCAATATCAACATGAAGGCTATAACATACAGGCACCATTCTATTGCTTCAAAATATTAATTAACAACAATTTTAAGGATGGGAATTCACTTAATGAAACATCACTTCATTCAATCCTGTAAACATTTCCCCTTCAGAAGACATACACGTTTAGTCAATGTGTAATGACCCAAGTATACACAACAAATTTAACAACATGATATTGTCCTTATCATCCAACCTCATATTGGTTGCAACAAGTGTATTTGGCTTACTACATCTATGAAGCTGATAGATTATATCATATTAGGCCCGAGTAAACAGTTCGGTCTGCCTTGGCATTGATGCTCGACCGATGCCGCCGGTCACCAGTGCGCCCATTGGTGTATAATGTAATAAGATTTTCAGTGTCACCAAAGAAAAAGTAACCAGTTTAAGAGCTTAATTTCATATTTCATAGTATATTTTAATCAACCAAGTGGGACTTTGTAAGTAATAAACTGTGCGAGACATCTCATTTATTTCTTGAACTTATCTGCCATATTGTTACAATATATTGTTGCATTATGTGTCAAATAGATACTTTGCTACTCGTTCTGAGACGAGCCAACACCTGCAAAGTAATTACAAGTTGCAAACAAAGAGAACAGAGCAAATATGACCATGCCCGTACATAATGCAGCAAAAAAATGAGAAATCCAGCCAAGTAACTTATTTCCATAGTCCCACTTGGTTGATAGTTTGCCATCACACAAGAGTTTCATATATATAAAGAAATTAAGTTCTTAACCTGGTTAATTTTCAAACTCTTTGGTGACGCCGAATTTATGTATTTCCATATAGGTTTGCCAATCTCCATAGAAAATCACCAACAGGCAATGTTAAAAAAAAAAAAATATGTTATAACTCCTCTGAGTCCTAATCAATATATAGATTAAATTTATTAATATGAAGTTGCAAAGCATTTCTGTTTTGCTCAAAAAAAAAAATGATTGAAGACTACAGGATGTACTAAAGAGAAAGCAAATTTTAAGGGAAGCTTCCACTACTAAGTTCACTGAACTCTTTTCTCAGGTGATTGATGGAGTAATGGAAATACTAAATCCATTTTGAGTTCTGGTACCGGTATTAACCCTAATAAGACTGGGGGGTGGGGGCTGATTCAGCCTCCCTTGACATTTTTTGTGATGAATCTGCCGCACAAAACTTTTTGACCACGTCACCTGCTGAATTTTACTTTCAAGTCTTGCGCAACTTGTGAGACCAAAATCGTCACCCCTGGGTACGCGGTTCCGAAATTACGTAACATTTCGTAAGTGTATGCAGACCCAAAATTGCTCATAACGAGAGTTTGTGTACAAATCCAATGCAAATAGTGTTTTCAGCCAAAATTCATAAATGTATCATTTTTCCTTTAACTGATTAAGATCAATTTCATCTTGTTTATGGTCAAAATAAAGTCCCCGACAATTTTCATTGAAAAAACAATAAAAAACACAAAAGTTGAAAAACAAAGAAATACATAAGAAAATAAATGTGATGTTGACATTTTTTAAAAGTACATTTGATCAGATTTCTATAAAGAGCCTGTGAACCAAAAATTTGTATTTTAGGGGCATTATTTAGAGAAAACTTGAGATTTTACGCATAAATTAGCATAACAAATTAGCAATGAGATTTTTTTGCAGGATTTGATCTCACAGTTTTGTTGTTTATGCCATGGGTAACGCGAGTGCCAATTTTCGTTGAGATCGACGACGGAGATCATAAGGGAGGGGGGCTGAATCAGCCCCCCCCCCCCCCCCCCCGTCTTCTTAGGCATTGAAATAGCCCAGTCTATTTAGGGTTAAAATCACTCTCAAAATTTGAATTTACATCTTGGTCAATAAGCCAGTTCATAGTTCCATTCTGCGCATGATCAGAAGAAGGTCATTGGTACTAAAGTGACATGGTGGTTTAAAATCTAATGAGATAAGCACCAACTTTGGTGTCTTGATTATTCATATATTCTTTTGAATTGTGTTTTTCATTTACATCCACAAAGAACAAAAATGTGTCCACGAATGACTGGTATTTCACAGTTTGCCAAGTACATTGTACAACATGCTATAATATGCATTTAAAGTAAAAATGCAACAAATACCTTCATGGAGTGTTCATTGGTGTGCTATTCTAGTCACCTGGTCTATCCAATTTCTTCATACTGCTATGTAAGGCATGCTTACGTAATATCTTGCTTTGAAATCTGCCTATCATAATGAAAACAATGAAAGGTCATTTGACCAAAACTGTCCATGATGTAACTACGAACTGGTCTATTGTACAGTATCATATCTGTTCATTGCTTTTAAATTGCAGTTTTATAGTAAATAAGAGACATACAAAATTATCATGCTCATGTTTTCCTGTCATGTACAGTTGTTTAGAATTCATCATCACTGGTTAATCCTGGTAAACTGCCTTCAGAATCTTTGAAAAGATCTTCTTCAATGTCACTTTCATCCTCATTAGCTTCACCTTCAAAGTCCTCTGAGTAACTTTGAATGGGGCTTGCACCCCTTGGAGGCCCTCTTCCAGAGTGATCAGACTCTGTAGGAGATCCGATTCCTTTGGTGGGTGTGGCACTCTCTACCCTTGGACTGTCTTCAGTGTATTTAGTGCCAGGCATTCTAGGTGTGGAATTGATACTCTCACCAAAATCAAGTTCAGTCATTTGTCTGATGTTTCCAATGTCTGACTCAAACGAATCTTCAACCTTCTGAAGGCCAGGTTCCTCACCAAGAGAAAGAGGACTGTCTTTGGGACTTCCTGGAAGATCATGAAGGGAATCCTCTTTGTTCTGATCATATATATCATCAGCTTCAGGTGATACCTGTATGTCTGCTTTTGATACAACTGTTGGTAGGATAGTTCCACTGGTTGTTTGTTTTTTATCTTCTGACATGCCTGATCCTTGAGAGATCTGAACAACACTTGGCATAAACACACCCTCTGTGCTGGACATGGATTCCAAAGGAATGCCTTCACTTTTCAACGTAACTGGGATAGGTCTATGGCTAGATACAGTCACTTGAGTTGATGCCCCTGATGTGAAAGTGTTGTCCACTCTTGATTGTTTGGATTGTGAAGTACTGGATGTGACAGGCTGAAGACCTCCATTCGAAATTCCTGCAGAGGATGACTGTTGATTGGCAAGTACTGGTTGCATAGGTTGCTGATACATCTGCGGTTGTGGTGCCAAAGGTTGGTTCATTTGAGGCATCTGACCCTGCATCATAGGCATTTGCTGTGGGTATGTACTCATCATTTGGGGATAGATACCCATGTTCACTGGTTGTGCCCCAAGGGCTTGTTGGAAGTTCACATTACCAGCTCCTGAGGAAGACGTCTGATTTGGATACAACATCCCAGGCAACATCGGACCCATTGCTCCGAATGGGACAATGTATGGAGATGGTTGCATTGGATGATTAGAATATATCAAGTTTCCAGGCTGGTAGACACTATGTGTTTGTTGTGCTGATGATGAAGATGGTCCTAATTGAGTTGAAGGTTGGTGGTTCTTCAAGATAGATTTCACCGTAGGATGACTAATGTCTTGAGTGCTCAGTCCCACTAATGTACATAGTTGACCAAGACTGAAATAAATCAAAGAAACAAGTTTTATTAATTACTTCGGATCAATGTGGAGGACCTATTCTTTTCTGATTAATTTTATTTTGTCTAAAATGAATGTAGTACTGATGAAAATAATATTAGGTCCATTTGTATAGCACAGCTTCTATTTTACTGTGCTCAATACATGGTATCATATTAGTACCCCTGACATAGCTGAGCAACCTTATAGGTATTAAAGTATTCAAGAACTAAACCCTGCCAAGTACCCATTCCCTTCTTCAGGATTGTGTGCAGTGCAATGTGGATTTTACTGAGGGAAATCATAAAATGACTAAGAATCAAGCACATGACCCTCTGAAAGATGATATTGAATGCCTGTCAGCTGTTTATACATCCTTCTCATGGTTCTGAAATGCTTGTAAATATTCAAACACTCACCCAGCATCTCTAAGAAGGTCAAGGAAGCTATGGAATTTCTGGAATGACTCTTCAATGCTCTCTAGTAATGCCTCATCCTCCCCATTCTCTTCTCCTTCCGCTGGACCACCCTTTTTGAGAGGTGAGGTAGGACCCCTGGCCTCCAGGAGCTGAAGCTGGTGCTTCAATCGACTATTCTCAACCTCTAGTTCAATCACACGTTCATCAGAGGCTGCCCTTGCCTTGCTCTCAATGTATAGACGTCGCCTCAGCTCTTCAGCTTCAACCTGTGTCAAGTGAAAGGTTTATTATTATATAAAGACAAATATAATACCACATGTGGTATTTCCTACATTAAAGTGTTAGATCAATTGCTTTAAGGAGATTTGAGACAATATATTATATTTTAAACACCCTAGCATACACTATTCATATTCAACATATTGTGTTCATTTAGTTTTTCAAATATTTGAAAAATTATTTTGATTGATGAAAGATTGATAGCCTGTTAAAAAGTAGAAAGGGTGTCGGATAAACTATTTTTTAAAAGACAAACAAAGATTCAACATTTCACCCTACCTGAAGATTCTTAATCTTTCGATTGACGGTTGCTTCATACATAGCACTAGTACCTGTGGAAGTGGAGAGATGAGTAAAAGGTGTGTCAATACTGTCCTTGATGCTTGTATCAACCTCACTGGAGTTACCTACATGTACATGGATGGATGATGCTCCAGGTCTGGTGGGTGTAGATGAACCATCTGGACTTCCTGGTTCAATGTGAACGATGCTCTTGCTGAAAGAGATTATTTGAAGACAAACTGTTATCATATTCAATCATTAAACCAGATTGAAGTGGAGCAAAGGCTGATGTGGTACACCTGTGCAGCCCTAGTACTCTTGGGTAAGATTCATCCTCACCAATGTCCATTGTAATGATGATTGATATATCTATCCATCCTATCTATTTTTACTTACAAGCACTCATATTTTTTAGCAGTTATCATGACACTCAATGATCTGGCTAAAAAAAATTTGTATCAAGGGAACATCAAATAAAAGAATAACATGTGTAACGCAATCTAAACTAGTACTGGTTGTAAATGTAAAGCTCTCTTCATGGAAACTTTGAGCTTGTCAAAAATTAGCTTTGTTTTAAAAAGTGAGCATAATAATATTAATTACATAAATGTACATTCCCTCATATAGGGTAACTTATTATTCAGTAGAGACAGCTGTATATGTAAAACTGACATTGTTAGGAGTGTGAATTCACTTACCTTCTTTGATTTGCTCTTGCAGCTGTTCTCCATGGAACAAACCCAGGCCCAGGTCTTTTTACGACAGGCTCCACCTCAGTCTTTGAGCTGTGAATGATGATCCCACTCTCAGATTTAGACCGGGTTCTTCTCTCAGGTTTAATTGAGTTTTTGACAGTGCTCCTGATGCTGCTGACTTTTCTAATCTGGGTGGAAGAGGTCCTCCCTTTACGTTTGTTCCTTTGCTTAGAAGATGGTCCACTGGGGCTCCTTGCTCTCAACCATTTGTACTGAAAATACAAGAGGCCAATTAATTGATTACATATAGAAAACCTAATAATAGAAAAATGTAACGTGGATATTCATGTAATTCTTTAACAAGTGGAATGCCTTTGGCAGTCTTGCCTGCATAACGCGATTCGATATAGCAGCAGTGCTGACTTTGAGAACAGCTATTGAATAATCATTCACAAAAGGAAACACTAAAATGATAATTAAATACAATGTCCATTGACCCAAAATGACCTATGACAATGATAATGTGACCTAAGACGTGTGCAAAACAATCATTCATACTTGATTACCCTTATGACTACATTTCATGAACTAGATCCATAAACTTTCTACGTTTTGAAGGAAATTCAACAAATACCTCCAATGCGGCCATAGTTCATTGACCTTAAACGACATTTAATCTTGGTCATGTGACCTGAAACACACATAGGATATTCAGGGATACATGGTTGCTCTTATGTCTAAGTTTCATTAACTAGATCCATAAACTTTTAAAGCTATGATGACAATTCCACAAATACCCCAAACCAAAAAAAAAGTTCATTGACCCTAATGACCTTGTTTGTAGAACAAATGATATGCATATGTTGCTAGATGAAATATGGGGACCTTTGGTACTGACACACAAAGCATTCAATATCTTGTACAAATGAGACATTTACATAATGATGAATGCAAATAAGAATGAATTACTGACCTCTACTTCCTGTCCTCCTGAATTGATCATGACCTGTTCTATGATGGCTTTTAAGAGGTCTTGGTCTAGAGATGAGGGGAAGAGAAGAAGTAGTTTACATGGGAGGAATATTTATTGCTCAAGCTTATCATATATCCCCCTCCCAGCATCAATATAAAATTGCAAAGTTGAAGTATGGTGATTCCACACTAGAACTTGATAAAATGAAACAATCAAAACATGCTTTCACTATAAAGTCAAACGTAGTGTAATATTTTACCTTGAAATCAAAGCTTTATGAGAATAAAAGTGATTTTTTTTTTTTTTCGGGGGGGGGGGGGCGACAGTGGAATTTTTGGTTTGCATTAATTTTACCAATCAAAAAAAACTAGGTCACAATATATACGGTACGCAGATGCTAGAGAACACCTGAAGATACCTTTCCTCAGTGACAGAAGGTATGCTCTGTGTGTAAAGTTTGCTGAGACTATGCTTGACTCTTCTTCAAAGCTCCATCACCTCTTGCCCCCGCGTAGTTAACACGGGTATAACACGAGGAACACTGGCAAACTTGTGAACATGCGGAGCAGGACTGGAAGACGTAGGAATAGTCCAATACCATATCTTACATGTCTGTTACAAATTAATTTTAATGTTATTTCTTGTGTAATCTTTTTTTGTTTTTTATTAGTTTTTATCTCATTCTCGCATGAATTTAATGTACACCCTCCTAACTCTTGATGCGAAACAATGACTATAATATATTTGTCTTTTACTCAAATTGCAGATTTACCACTTAATATTTTTGACATTCCCTCAATTTTCTTAATTAACTTAATATTATTTACCACTATTTACCATTAATACTGACCAGCGTCGTTTCTTGAATTTTAAGGAATTTTGAATTTACCATATTATATTTTTATTTGATTATTAACTTCAAAATGTATTTGCATTCATAAGACTTATATTTTTTTCTTTCCACTATATCTCTACTCCATCCACCTCTGGCTTTCATTCCCGACACACCCTTCAGCTTCTTAATCTGCCTATGCCCCTACCCTCCCGTTTCTATTACCGACTATTCTTCCTTCTAAGCCTTCTAATTTTTCTTGATTTCTTTCTTTCTCCTTCCATTATTATTAATCTTTGTTCTTGATTGAAAGATGTTATGTTTTATTTATATCTGTATATTTTTGTTGTATTGTATTATGTGGTGTAATTTCCACCAAATTCAGCTTTGGGCTGCCATGTGGTTTTTAATAAATACCTTCTCAAATCAAATCAAATCAAAGGATTAGTGTATCGTGGATAGCTCCAGATAATTTTTTAAAACATTTTCTTGCTGGAGGAAAAAACACTGCACATCATTAGATCCAGCCAAAGCAAGTGTCATTAAGAGAGTGGCACTATCCAACAACACAAGGCTACAAGAGATTGTGACCCATAGAATCTGTGTAGGGGAGTTGAAGGAGTTTGTTGAAGAAGTCTATCATCGGATTGTACATCACATCAACGTGAAACATATCCAAGCAAGAATTTCATCAAGACAATGCTGACCAATCAAAATGTGTTCTTCAGCTAGATTTTGCAATGTACTATTAATGTGATCAAGATGAAGTTCAAGGCACACTGTGTTACTCTATTCACCTCAGCTTCAATGTATAACGGATCATGCAAAACCTATCTGGTGTGTTCAGGTACAAAGGAAAAGTCAAAGGATACAGTGGCTGTTCACCATTTGTAGGACAAACATCTCATCACAGACAAGGGTGATCCACTGAAGAGATTATATGGACAGATGGGCCATCATCAAAATTCAACAATGGATTCATGATAAAACTTCTAGAATTACTCTCACTGAAGTACAAGAAACAATTCACTTGGAAGTACTTTGCCAGAAAAATGGCATGACGTAAATTTTGCAAGGCCTCCCGTGCCCAAAATTTTATGACCAAACGTAAATATCCCGATGCAACATGGACTCCATGTCCACTAAACAGCTTTATACACTGTTTTGCTTAATAATTTCATGGAAAATTAGTCTAAACTCTAAACGGCCCCAAATTTCCAGTAAAATGTATGGTCTTAATACAAATGTAAAGTCTACAAACAATATAAACAATAGTATTGAGTTATACTGAAATGTCACAATTTGTTCCCCAACTTCATGGAAAAAACCCAGACGTCACTTGCTTAGTATCCCTTCGTTGTGTGGTGGTTTTTTCTTTTTAAAGCAAATGCTGTAGGCCTGTTCAAGTAAGGGAGAAGTCTGGTATATCTAAGTTTTAAGTCAAATAATCTTTCCTGTGCATTTTGTAAGTCCGTCATTGACACACCTAGTATTTGTGTAAATTCTTCTTTGAATCTTTATCAGTTAAACCCATGTGAAATATATGAAAACCAGTTTTCAGGAAAAAAAAAAACCAAGGACTTTCTATATAAACTACAAAATCAACAACACACTTTTGTCTTTTAATTGTTTTGTAGTTTGTATATAAATATATATTTCTAAAGTGCTGATATTTTGAATGCGAAACTTGTTTCTGATTGATTATGTAACACTTGCACATGTGCCGGACTCGGACATGTGTGACTCGGACTCGGTCTCAAAAGGCATGGCTCAGACTCGGTCTCCGACACATTACTGATATGATTTGAACTGAATGGATTACATGGATACTATTCCAAAACAAAAAGTTAAAAAAATAAGGTACTTTACCTAATAAAGGGTTCCTCCTCAGGTCCAGTACAACGATACTAGTATTCTGGTGCAAGGTATCAAGAAATGCCTTTGCTCCTGCATTCGATATACCACAATGCTGCATGTCCAGAGCTAAATGAAACATAAAAATTGTTAGAGGTATAAAATGAACACAAGAAATATGAAACTGGAACAAGATGATTTCACATTTTTTCCAATGACCATGACAATTTAACTTCCTAAAAAAAGGAATTAGCTGGTTATACAAATACAGTGAATTATATCTCCTGGAAATTTTAAACTGAACAAGGCAAAAGCGATTTTGTGTCTCGTCCACTTATGAAAATAACCAGAAATATCGCGATTTGCGAGGGTACGCAACAGAATTGTATCGAAACTTCATTGTGAAATGACTAGGATGGTATAACACTTGTCATAAGAGCCTTGCACGTAAACTTTAATGTTGACCTGAAAATGACTTTTGACCTTACCATGTGACCTCCGACTGCAGCATAACATACAGGTCGCCTAAGTACATCTACCATCCAAGTTTGGTTGAAAAGTGACTTACAGTTGCGGAGTTAGGTGTCATAAGAGTCTTGCGTGTAAACTTTAGGGCTGACCTGAAAATGACCTTTGACCTCACCATGTGACCTCCGACTCCAGCATAAGATGCAGGTCCCCCAAGTCCATCTACCATCCAAGTTTGGTTGAAAAGTGACTTACGGTTGTCGAGTTATGTGTCATAAGGTTTGTGACGGACGGACGACATTTGGATCCGTAAGTCTCGCCTTTACCTCTGGTGGGCGAGACAGAAATTGTTTGATCAAACGACCCCCCCCCCCCCCACAAATTTAAAATGGTAGTTTCAAGTTTGGTGGAAGTTGTTGTAGGTGTTCATCCCTTAAACACTAACAAACATTGACAACGCTCTGTTTGAAGTGATGAAATAAGCTATCAACACTAATCCCTGGATCCCAGATCAGCAGCCTGATTCACATTCTCAACAGCAATACTCACTGAACTTGAAATACTAGTAACCAAATAAAGACATTTCATCTCTAGCAGATTTAGACTACAGGAACCTGCAGAGTATAACAGATCACCTTTCAATGAAGACACTCAAGGAATAATCTCCATTGTATCAGACAGCAATTTGTTTTGTACATTATGTTTAGTTGCTGCTGCACATTATGCCTTTAGTGCAGCGGGTTTTTACATATATGAGAGTACATAACTTTGTTGACATCTTTTCTCTAAAACCTAGGGCTGCTTATCAACTCTGAGTGAAATGATTCCCTGGCTATACATCATGGTAATATGATCAGTAAATGGTTTACACCCACTTTGTCCACTTTTCGTTTGCTATCATCTGACACATGCTTATCATAGCTCAACTACTAGCCATTTTGTCTAATCGCTGTTTGGTGCATATGCCATTTTGTCTTATTCCCCATCTAATATCCACTTGGTCTCACACTACTTAGTCTGTATGAATAGATGAACTGACTATACCTAGTTCCCACTTTCACGATTCACACACACGATTGAAATGGTGATCGTAATCGTGTGATAATCGTATCGATTGATATCAGATCAGTCATGGTAATCGTACTGATAGCAAAATAATTAAATAGTTCGAATATTCTCGCCATCAGTTATATAAGTCCAATCATGGCATTCGTACCGAACCACTAGACAGTGGGAACGAGGTATAATGAACCAAATTATCATTGTACACGAACTGGAATTAGACCACTAGACATTAGACTACATGGTAAGTTAGATCAATTGAGTATTGGACCAGGTGATGATTGAACCAAAACAGTAATTACACCAAATGACACCAAAAAGCATGATGATGTAAGACCATCTGATAAAAGACCAAGTGGATACTGTTCTTCCTCCTCACCTTTGAGCCAAAGGTCATCCTTCAGTGCTTCAGCCAGTGCCATAGCTCCTTTGTCATTGAGGAGTGGATTGTTATTCATTGTGATCCTTCGTATCCCTGGCATACGATCAAGGTCTGGTCTGCGGTATCTCAGGCTGTCTTTCCATGCCTCTGTATGCCTCCTAGTGGCTTGATGCTACAAAAGAAATGATATCAGTTTAAGTATTCATAAGCCATGTCCCCAACATGCCTCTGAATAAGAAGAGACACTTCTATTCTTAGAATATAACAACTTTAATGATTGGTTGATGACAGAATATTGGGCGTGTCAGAGATAAATAGGGGACGTCCTTACAGAGATAAGACAATTTTCAGAATACCGATTTAAGACAATTTTTAGCGAGCTGTTATCTTGATGAGTTACAAGAAAAAATACAAGAAAAGTTAAGACAATTTTCAGAATACCACCCCTGTTCTTTCCAAGGGTAGCATTTAATATGGCTTGGAGAATATCCTTTCCCCTAAGATCCTTTTCTTTAAAAAAAAAATTGATAAAAAGCTTTAGCTTCAGCGCAAAGGGGGTAATTATTATTGTAATTTCCTCCATTTTATCCCTTTTTTTGTGAGTTCACAATCACTTTTGAAAACAAGGTTCAAAATCACCATAAAGTCAACTGAATTGGAGCTGATATAGGTACTAGAGATTAGAGAGATGGCTCCTTTTAATTTCAATTTGATGAAACATCGAAACCTTGCGCAGGAGGGGGAACCCACCCCCTAGGGAGCGAGCTCTGTAAGTGTTGGCACCCTTTGCGTGCGTTTACCCCCCCCCCCCCCATCCAAAATAAAATTCTGGCTACGTGGTTGGCTGACGCCTACAATTTGCAGCTGTATTTGCACATCTGCCTTTGGAATGCATGCATTCTTCCAGCATCACTCTTTGCATTCAACTTCATAAGTTTCACTTTGAAACATATGAGACCTACCAACCCAAAACCACCAATAAGTCACCAGGTAAGTTTCTCTGTAAATAGCCAAAATAGTAATTTAGTCTCCAAAAACCAAAAATTAAAAAAATAGCTCATCTGAAAGAACAATTCTTCTTCATACTGTGAAAATTTGAAGTTGTGAACTTGAATAAAAGAAAAGATACAAGAGTTTCTTGGACACTATTTTTTCAGACTGCTTGGAAGTTTCACTGAGATTACACAGTATGCGCATCTCATACTTGATTTAACCCCAACTTCAAACATTGTTTTCTCCTTAATTTCCTCTGCATTCAATCAAGTACTTGTAATGGTAATTGTTGGTCAATTTCAACATATTATATATCATTTTAAAGCTTAGAAAGTGAATTTTCAAGCTCATTGAAAATCTCAATATTCATTTTGGTCGACTTACTGTTGGTTTTGGGGTGTCGGGTCACATATATCTAACAACATTATTTGCACTCTGACGTTGCGTCTGTGTAATAGAGATAGTTTGCTCGACAGGCTACCAAACTAAATGCCTCTTATGGAAGAAAAATCAAAAGCTGCTTTGCTATCTCTCTGCAATGGATACATGGTTTGCTACCACCATATCCATATTCTTGTTTCATCTAAAAATGTATTGTACACACCTTGACCAGCTTTGCTATCATATCTGCACTCTTCCAAGTGAGTCCAGCTGCCGTGAGGTTGAGAGACACAATGGTTGGTGTATTCTTGATACACTGACATAGCACTTCAACACCCCTATCTCCTATGCGGCAGTATTCTAAAGACAGGTGCTGTATGCATCGGCTCTTTGCCAGCCCCTGCAATTTTAGTGGAATAAGTGACAAATGAAAAAGGTCAAACTGACAGTTTGCTGCATGTGACTAACAGCAAGGCTCGACATTAGCGGTGGCCCGGGGCCACCAAAAATTCACCTTGGGCAACCATTATTGATAAAATGTTAAGTTTTGGTGGCCCGAATCGGGCAACCAATAATTTTCAAAGTAGCGCAATTTTCTCCCAATTTTGCACGCATTTATCAACTTTCTACAGCTCAAATTGCAAGCCAGTTCGTCATGCGCCTTTTTTGTTGATCTACACACAAATACACACACACACAGTTTGCATATTAGGCCTACAGCTATAGCATACAGTAGCTATTATCCAGCCAGCCGCGCCGGCCGGCTGGCGTGAGCTTTGCATGAAGCCACTGCATACAGCTGTGCTCTAGATCTAGCTCAGCCTATTCAGCCTCAGGGAGCTGCGATAAAAAATGTTGCTGCTGAGAAATCTTCCACAGAACTTTGAAAATCTAAGTCAAAGTCACCTTTTACACCAATGAAATGAAATTCTACAGTCTATATTACGAAAATCTGGTGTACCCTGATTATTTGCAAGTATTAAGAAGAGGAATTATGACCTCTCTTTTGACTCAAAAAGACCGATTTCCACATGAATTAATACACATAAAAACACATAGGCAAGTACATCACAGTCCCATGTGTGCATTTGTATGTATGTTGATACTTGGTTTCTTTCGAAGCTGTGTATTTTCTAGCCTTAAACAAACAGACAGTTTCTTTCTTTCTTGTTTATAAATGACTTCTTAAACCACTCTTGAGAAAGAAAATACTTTGGGAAGGCATTTCATTGATATGAAATGTGATTTTTTTTCCAACATTTTGGCAAATATAGGGAAGGACTTTTCTCACACTTTTTTTCCAATATAGTTTTTGCCGTTTTCTTTTTTTTTCTTTCATTTTTATTGACAGTGGTTAAACCATTTATACCCCTTCCCATTGAATATGCCTGATTAAAAAATATGTTTCTACTGAAAATAAAATAATACAAACTAAAGGATATAAAATAGAAATGTGCCATTCCCAAAAGGTAAGTGAAAATTATATGCTTGGCTTTTAATTATATTCCAGTCAGAATAGACTGTTGCCACAGCTGTTAAAAATATATGTAATGGCTTCTTAATTTTCCCCTTTTCCCCATTTTTATATTAACTTTGTTTTATTAATTTTTCTTTAATTTTCTTTTCTTTTTTCTCTCTAATTTTTTTTATTATTTTTGTTTTCTTTTTGTTATATACTTTTTGAAAATTATTTTTGTTTGTTTCTCCCTTTTATGCATTGTTCTAATTTTGCAGCATATTTTTCTGTGATTTTCTCCTTTTATATGCTGCAAAAGAGAAAACAGAAATAAACTGGATTTGGGGCATGCATAATCTAGGTTTTAGGATTCAAAGAGGAAGGAAGGAAAAACCATTGTTTTTTACATCTATCTGAGTTTGCTAAGCACTATTTATTTACCGTACTTTACCATTATCTCTATACAGAGATTTTTAAAAAAGTCCACACAACCTGCGAACAATACAATTCATTTATTCACTTTCAATCATTTCATTTTTACAACGATAGAAACAATTATCAATTAGCAAAGTAAAATAACAGCAAACAAGGTTTACATACAAGATGTATAAAGTGAAAGGAACTTAGTGGTAGTGGCTGCAGAATTAATATTTCAGAAGTTTGTTTTATTCATTTTTAATGTTTTTCTTTATATTTTTCGGGCCACCAAACTTTAATATCGGGCCACCAAAAAAAATTATTTGATGGTTTTGGTGGCCCGAACGGGCCACCACCAAAAAAAGTTAATGTGGAGCCTTGCTAACAGTCATTTGTATTGACTATTTTCCTAAGAAAACAAGAACACAAATTATTATATTTCTTAAACTTTAATTTCCAAACAGTGCAGTCCCAGAATACAAATTGTCTAAATTCAGTTTTATCACAATTGGCACCTAGCTTGATCTTAAGCAAGATACTTATCTAAATGGCCTCATTTCTTTACACTATTTTAACATAAATGGGACAAAAGTAAAATATGAAAATTAACTTACATTTTCATTGAAAGTAACACAATGACTTTATGGTCATGAACAATTAAGATTGTTGGCATACATGTCCCAGAAACCTAAATAAATTTTAGAGCCACACTTACCTTACATAGTGATACCATATTCTTTTCCCTCAGCAACAAGCCCTGTAACTCTAAGTGTTGTAACTGTTCACTGTTAGCTAGGCATTCCCTTAATGCAATGCACAGACGATGCGCAATGTCTCTTGACCTGATTGGTGGAGGTCGACGAACCTGTGTCTGTAAATGTGATCTCGAGTCTGAGGGAAAGGAAAATTGTAAAAAAAATGATGGCATAAATAAGTATTTGAAATGGATCAAAGCTAGAAAATTATTTTTACTGTCTTGTAACACATTTAAAGCTTCAGATATGAGGCACAACTTCTGTGACACATCTTCCTGGCCAAAAATATGTTTTATTCATTTACTAGAAATATCTCTTGACTGTCTGTGTTATAATTATTACAATTCATAAGTAATGGTCATTGGTCAATAAAATTTTCGGCCGCCTACAATCAAATCATATTGACAACTCCAGTGACTTCAGTCACACCATCAACCTATCTCAACTTTGAATACCTCCCTAGTTGGACTGTGCAGCGATTTTGTTTTGTACTTTTGTTTGTTTCATCAGTGTGATGGACACAAAATAGAGAAGCACTCACCATCCTGCTTGGAACTCTGATAATAACTCCTGAATGCTATGAACTGAAGGCCTCTGTTGATACGTAAGGCATTGAGGATAGGCATCCAGTCAGGCTGCCTTACCCTATCAGCATTAAGATCCAGGATGCCATCATCCAGGTGGGCCTTGACCGCCGTCAATGGACATGAATCCTGAAGAGCACATAGCTGGCTATAGTAGCCTTCAAAGTCCTGGGCCCCTCTCTGTCTTGCTTTAACACTCTCTATCATACTTCTAAAAAAATTAATAAAATGATTCATGTTCAAAATAGATTAACTGACAAGGTTTAACCATAAAAAAAAATAGATCTAGTTTTAGATCTTGGGAACCATCTGACACACTGTTCTGTGATGTTATGTTCTTTGTATCAGTAGTATGGTGTGCAATCTGCAACACTTTATGACTTGCCATCTTCCAATAACCTTGTTATGAATTGACTAGCGCATGGTCTGGGGTCCGCACTTGACAGGTGAAGGACCTTCCCTAGCTTTATTGTGTATGTCCCTTTGTGTAGAAATGTTTGAAAACTGGGACAATCCCAATTTTCTGACCAGTAACTCTACAATACAGCTGATAGATTCAAGAAATTTCACGAGAATCTAAGAATCTAGAAAGTACTGTATATCTATGAATTTCATTTCATTTGAACATAAAACAAGTGACCAGTTTGATGGGTTGTCCAGACTTCAGACATTTCAAAAATATTCATCAGGCTAATATTCACATTTCATACAAACCCAATCGAAATAATAGCTACAAAATTGACGGCAAGGTCGTAAACTATAAACAGGCCTCTACAAAAAAAAAATTTGTCACTTGCCCTGTCGGACAAATGATGAAAATATTTGCTTGCCCAATAGAAAAAACTTTTGTATATCAATAGACAAATCATTTCACACCCGATCATCAATAGAAAACAAAATTAAGTCATCAGGAACCATACAAAATTTGAAATTCATGCATTTTATATTACATAACACATGGGGCAGCTGCTCGTTTATGACGTCACAAATCCAAAACTTTGAACTCTAATAACTTTCTTACTCTTTAACGGATTTTCCTCAAACCTTCACCAATATTTTTTACTATTTTTACAACAAAGTTTTCTTCAGGGTGAACTTCCCCTTTAACTAACAACTTAATATGTAATACGACTATCAGCCTCATATTTCTAGGCAGTTTAAAAGCAGGGAACGACTAAATGTTATAAAATTTGACAACTTTGAAAATATGCAGGAATGAAATACATGTGTAGGTCAGCTCTGATCTGCAACCTAATCAATTAATAAACTGGAGAAATTTGGTTAATTATCTAATTTGTAATCTTAATTTTTAGTACAAATGTTGTGTAATATTGCAACAAACTTTTCTACCCATGATGTAGCCATTTTGACAAGCACATAAACAGTGACAGGCGTTATGACGTAGCTTCGATATTAAGCGATGTTACAAAATGCTGTTGTGAAGAACAATTTATAGATTTTATTTAACAAATAATAAAATTTAAAACTTGATTATAAATAGGCCTAATTATGTAACATCGCGAATTGAAGTTAGGTCATAACGAAGCAGTTCAAGGGTCAAGCCTATTGTATTTGTGGTGTTTACGAATGGATCAAGGGACCTACACGAGATGGGTCTGGTAAGAAACCTCTCAGTTTTCATATTCATACTTACAGTTTTTTCGTACCTTCATATGCATTAAGCGTATGAAGGTGTATAGATAAATAAAATCCAACAAATTTACGTGATTTCTAGCTTTAATTATGGATTTCATAGGGAAAACCATCCAGGTGTGCACAGTGGCAAATTGTATAGAATGGATAGCAGTGCGTTCAACACTAGCGGGTTATACATTTTGCTTATTACATGACGTTATCCAGCCACTGCCGAGAGCCAATTTATGAATGAAAATATAGTAAGCATGCACAGTGCAAGCCTACCATTGCCCCACACAGTATTCCACCAAAATAAGTATGCATTTCTCTATCACCTCGTACCAAAATCGACCAAGAATTTCACTTTCCTATATTTTACATGAATTATGAAAGGTATTCTCGGAGGATCTATTTTCTCACCGATACCGCACAGGTAAGTGAATTTCGATTACTTCTTGCTTTGCGGTCAAAATCTTACGAATTAGCGTCGATATGGCATCGTGTTCGTTGGAGTTTGTAGAGTCTATCGCAACGTGTGCAAAGTCAATTGAGTTCCGGGTTTCCGAGCGTCGCGTGAATATGCATGAAATTGCAGAGTCTCGATAATGTTTGATCGATACTGCCTGGAGCGATCCGATCACAAACCAAGACCATTTCCCACGTAGACAATGTGACCGGATATCGTTATCGCTATCGATACTTTCGCACGCAGTCCAAAGGAGTTACTTTGGCGACCATGTAGTCATGACGTGATCTGCGCAATTGGCCAATCAGAGGTCTTTGATTCGCTGAGCCGAGACGGTCTATCCATTGTACACAGTCTATGGACAATTTGCCACTGTGGTGTGTAGGTCTCGCTTATGCGTCTATGGGATTGAGTTTCAAGGCTTCGTGATGAAGAAGTATATGTCAAAATATTAAAAAATATCATCACAAAGTCCTCAAGGCTAGCCGGAGCCCAGGACCCGTCCGTGTAATACTAGGCAGACATGGGTATTCTCCAAAATGGGGTAGAATGGGGTCACAATAGCACTCCAAGTCTCCAAATGAATTGGGGAAAAATAAATTATGTACTTACCTTGTTTATATGGATGAAGGTCTATCGAGACACAGAATCCTGACATCAAGGCACAAACTGGACCCTCAAAATAAGGAAAAGTTCTGTCTTGTTCGTTCTCCTTCTGTTAAAATTGAAAACAAAATGGCCGATTGATACTGAGAACCAGAATGAACGCGGCATAGCCATAGGCATAGCTGTCTAACTCTTCCTTTTTTAGGGTGCAGTTTGTGCCTTGATGTCAGGATTCTGTGTCACGATAGACCTTCATCCATATAAACGAGGTAAATGCATAATTTATTTTTTCCCCTTTTATTTGGAGTGCTATTGTGACCCCATTCTACCCCATTTTGGAGAGTATATGTCTGCCCAGTATTACACGGACAAGTCCTGGGGCGGTATTCTGAAAACGTTCTTATCTTAATTTTGTTCTTATCTACGTCACGTTCTCAAATTGGTATTCTGAAAACGTTATATTTTGTTCTTATCTTTTTCTTATCTTGCTTTCCATCCTATGCTGAGCGCGTAAATTCATAACTCGCGCATATAATACAAAAGCGCTCTCAACAGATAAGTGGTATTCTGAAAACGTTCTTATCTTTTATGTTTCTTATCTTCTTACGATATTTATGATAATATTTAAGATAGCTAGAGGGTTATCACATCTCATGATGTCCGCGTTCATTCTTGCTAAAAAATTGATGGACACTGGTAGTAACAGGTATTTCTCCCACCCTTTCTTTCATTCATCCTTTATTTTGCCCGTCTCTTTTTCTATCCTTTTTTTTCTTTATTTATATATTTATGTTCTCTTTTTCTTCTTTTATATCTGTCTGTCTTTCTTCCTTTCATTCTCCAGTTATATCTTTTGTTTTATTCTTTTGAATCTTTGAATTTCTTCTTCATATTTATTTTCCTTTGTTTCATTTATTCTTCATGTTTCTTCCTTTTTTATTTTCCCTTTTCCTTTCTTTTTTTTCTTTACTAAGTCTTTATTTCTACTTTTTTATTTCCCTTTTTTTCTCTCTTTCTTTCCTTTTCTTTCTTTTTTCATTGTTCTTTCGATCTTCACTTTATTTTTTTGTAATCTTTTTATTTCTTCCTTATTTTTGTTTCTTTCATTCTTTCATCTTTATATTTTTTTTCCTTTTTCTTTCTTTCTTCCTTCCCTTAAATTTCAAATTCCCCATTATTTTTCATTGTTTTCTTTCTTTAGTTTTGTTCTTTTTATTTGTTCGCTCTCATTTTTTTTAATTTCTGCTTTCTGACACTTGTGTGTCTTATTTACTTTCTTTATTTCTTCTTTTTCTTTCTTTCGCTCATTCTTTTTCCTTTCGTTCTTTATTTATTCTCTTTCTTTATTTTCTTTTTTTCTGTCTTTCTTCTATTAATTCATAAAAATCTTTTTCTTTATTCTTTCAATGAATATTTTTTGTTTTCTTTTTTTTTCTTCATTCATTCTTAATTTTCATGCTTTTTATTTTCCCTTTTCGTTCTTTTTCTTTCTTTCTTTGAATTTACCTTTCTTTTGATTTATCTTTTTTAGTATTTATTTTTGTTTTAATTTCTCTTTCATCTTTGCTCTCTTATCTTTTCCCTTATTTCTCCCTCTCTCTCTCTCTCTTTATTTCTTTGTTTCATTTTCCTTTTTTCTCCCTTCCTTCACTTTTTACATTTTTTTTGTTCCTTCCTTTTCTCTTTCTTTCTTTTCTACTTATATTTTCTTTTTTGGTTCTTTATTCCTTCATTTTATCCTTTTTAATGTTTTTATTTTGTCCTTTTTTGTTTTCCCCTTTAAGTTTCTTTCTTTCCTTTTCTTTCTTTGTTCCTTTTCATTTTTTTTTGTTTCTGCTTCATTCTGACCATTTTCTGTCTCCTTTCTTACCTACTTACTTTCTTTCTTCGTGTTTTATTCTTTATTCGTACCTGCTTTATTTACTTTCTTTATTTGTGCACGTGTTTCGAAGTAATAATCAGTCATTGCGTATAAAATGCATATTTCGCGCAATGCGCCAGAAACAGTGTACGTGCAGCGCCCATGATATTCTCTTGACATAAGGAACGCTTCTATTGGTTAAACTGCCAATATATAGCTATATTACCCAAAAATTAAGATAATAATAAATATTGGCGAATGATACGTCAAATGAAAGGTCTTTGCATTAGAAATGCAACAACAAAAAATTAAGAAAATTCGGCCATTCGTTAAGGAGTTATGGGTAATTAAAGATCAATTTTTTAAAACCCATTCTGCTGGATAATGTGATGCCTCAAAATTTTTGCGATAAACATTTCATGTTTGAAAATTGCTCCATGTCATTCCAAGAATATTTTAAGTCTTATGCAACTTTTGAGTCCAATTTTATGATGCTCGGGTATGCGGTTTTAAAATTACGCAACATTTAGTAGTACATGTCAGCCCCCAAAATGCTGAAATATGTGATTTAATTTTCAAAAGCGAAAAAATATCTAAGAAAACGTCTTTGGTATCAGTTTTTTTTTCTTCTAATTTGTTAGAAATGCCATGAAGAATATGTACAGCAAAAATTAGCACTCTACAAGCTTTAATTACTGATTTAGAACAGAATATATGATTTTATGAATAAATTAGCATATAATTAGTTCATATAAAATGAAGTATATACATGTAAATATATATATTCAGTGAAGTTTAGCTTTACAATCAAGTAGTTTGTCATTTTTCTACCATCTTGTAAATTTTTGTTGCCATATCATGATCTTTTGCAGAGAAATGGGGGGAGCATATTCATGCTAATTTATTCACGAAAATAAGTTTTTTGGCTGCCAATACTCATTTGCATGTTGCACTGTACATGTACATGTACCTCTATGACTCCAGCAATGCTGAATGATATGTAGATATGCTGTGTGTGCATGTGTCATGTGATCACGAGAGTGGCTGAATGATGCAAGTACAAAGTGGGGGAGATTCAGACTTATGCATGAGGAGGGGGAGAGCCTGGGGGGGAGCAAAAGATATGAAATATGGAAAAGATATGAAATATGGTTGTGTGTACCTCGTTGTTACTATGTTATGCTTATGCTGTATTATTATTTTTTTTCCTATGTTTCTTTGTTTTTGATGATGATCCTTCAATGTCAGGATTTTATATCAAACTTTTGAATTTGAAAAATTTGAATTTGTATGACTGTGTATTACAAGCTGTGTAAGCTATTTTGTTAAAAGGCTGCAGTAGAGGCGGGTCCAGGATATACCTGCATGAAGGGGGGGGGGGGGGGAGGAGTAAAGAAATTGGACCCCCCTAAATTTTCTGTTGATAACCTTTTTTTTTTGCTTGTCAATTTTTTCCCTGCATCCCCCCTAGATTCAGGTGGATCCCCCTAAAATTGTTGTGGTCCCCCCTAAATTTTTTGGCTTCCACCACCAATGAAAGGGGGGAGGGTACACGTGTAAAAGCAGCATTTTACATTAACAATTTTGATAATGGCTCTCAAGGGGGTGGGTAGGATTTGCCCCCCCCCCCCTTGGATCGTCCACTGGTCATGTACAGGGCATGCATTTAAATGGGTTAAATGGGGGGGGGTGTAACTTACCTCTGGTGTCAAGGGGGCACAGCCAGCCCGTGCCCCCCCCCCCCCCACCTTTGAGAGGCACAATTAAAATTTGTATATGTAAAAATGCTGTTAAAACTTAAAACACAAGTGTGCCCCCCCCCCCCTTTAAAAGTGAGGACTTTTTTTTTTTTGCTTGTCAGATTTTTTCGTAGAAGAAATGTACTTCATTTTTGGTTGAAAACATTTTTTTTGCTTGTCAAATTTTTCCTCGGGGAAAATGTGCCCCCCCCCCCCCCTTTGGAAAATCCTAGATCCACCCCTGGTGTCAATACTATATTTGAAAAGAGATATACCCTTTCCATCCCTGATGTAACCCATTTGCTGTCAAAAAATATATACTGTATTTGAAGAGGGGGCTAACATACCCACTTTGTCTCCTTTGGCTTCACACCTGATGATTGCACATGACTTGTAATTGTATACATGCACACACACACCCCACGTGCAGTACATGTTCTACCACTGCACTAGCGAGAGACACAGATAGCTCGATCCATTCATTTCACTTCACTGCACAAGTTGAATGCGACATTTGTTATTCATTAGAGGTACGAATTGTTATTTATATCAAACAACAATTTCTAAAGGGTCATTATTAATGCCAGTTCATCCTCGCTCAAACTCAAGAAAAATTATGACTCATTGGTCCGACATCGCCTTGCGTTTCAGCTTTGAGGGCGATATGCGACACATTTGTGAAGTCGGAAAATGACCATCGCCCGAAGAAAAAACCTTCCTTAATTCATACATTGGCGTCAAGAAAACGTCGCCTGAGAAATAAAAGAAAAATAAAGGCCGAACAAAAATTGATAATATTCATGAATTATGCAAACAAAATATCACTTTAAAAAACACAATTTTGCTTACCCATTTCGTATTTCCAGCATCAAAAGAACTTTTCGAACTCAAAATCATGCTCACATGAAAAAAATTTGATGTGTCATCGAATGGCGATGATATGAGGGAGAAAATAAAACCCGGAAGTCAAATCTCACGAAACTCGATATTTTCAAGATGGCGACTTTTTCGGGGATGTACGAGTGACAAGATCGTCTCTGTAAAATGGATTATTATAGACCTCAAAGTACACGATGTAAGTTTTAAATGTAATAATTTTGTGTGTCAGAATATTATTTATACTGTACGTGCATGTCTTTTTTATTAAAAAAAAAGATTTAGTGATATATTTAATTTTGTTATTGATCTCGCCAATTTAACACGGTGACAGATACGAGAATGTCTTACAGTCGAACCGGCTGTGATAGCTACAATATAAAGCGCGTTTTGATTGGTAATATCCTAAAAATGGGCGTATTGAAGATAAGGAGGCAGTCCTTACAGAGATAAGAACGCGTTAAGAAGACTTTCAGAATACCGATTTGCAATAATTTTAGCGTCTTCTTATCTCAATGAGATAAGATAAAAGATAAGAACAAAGATAAGAATGGCAGTGAGTCCAAACTTCGCATGTGTCCATACTTCGCGGACGGTCATTATCTCAAAAACTAGACAATATTCTTAAAATCTGACATCATCAACGTGAAAAGCTACTTAAAATTACCCTTTGGCTTAATTTTCCTTAGGATGACTTCAGTATTCATGAAAATATTGACAAAAGATCGGCAAATTTGTCACCGTTAGCGCCCGTTCCAAAGAAATATATTCTCAACAAGCATCACGATATCATCATTTTGCAAGCAGATATCATCAAAAATGTGAGTTAAATGTGGTACTGACTGATTCTACAGCATTTTTCGTCAATCTGATATAAATATCTCACCTTTTGAGCTCGAGTTTTTGTTAAAAAAAAAAAAAATCAATCGGCTGATGAATATCGTGAATTGTAAAATACTTGCATTAGCCAATAAATATTTATTGGCTAATGCAAGTATTTTACAATTCAAACAAATCAAGTTAAACAAATCAAGTATTTTGGAGCAACATTGTTTTCTCCAAAAACGCTCCTTCGTGTGGCCCTATTCCTTGCCAGGCATCAGTGGGGAGTAAGCCTACGGCTACATAGAGTAGATGACTTTAGTTTTACTCCCCAGGCCCAGACGCCTCCAGGCTAGTCTCGAAATTTTTTTTTTTTTTCTTATTTCAAGAAAATGACCTTCAGACTGACAGAAATGTAACATTTTTGAAAAAAATCAAATTATTGGCTGCAAAAAAGAAGAATGAAATTAGGTCAATTTTCAGCATTTCTCTGCCATAGACTGTGTAGTTAAGAAATGGACACACACAAATCCAAATTTTTAGCTTCCAAGAGCTGTTATAAATTTATTATTAATGCCAAAAACTTGTCCATAAAGAGTCCAATAGGATTTTTTATGCTCTATCTGATGGTATGATTTTTATAAAGATTTGGAAACAAGATCACAATGAAAAATTGCGACAAAGTGAAAAAAATTGTGCAAAACAGAAATTTCATTTTCCCATAGAAAACGCATGGAGAAATGGCAATCTCAACATACACAAAAATAAGGGTTTGCAAGTTATCTCTAAATCCTTATTTAAAATGATCATATAAACTTGTCCTTACTGTCAAAAGAAGCCCCTGAATTTTCTCTTTCCATACATGCCAAACACAAGTTAATAATCAATTCAGATCACATTTTTCTAGTAGCTGAACGCGAGGTAGACTACTACTAGGCTACACCCACTCATTCAATGAACAAGGTTATGATATAACCTTGTTCTCAGTTACATCTCCATGTGTGGCAAAATAAGGGTGGCATTTGTGGCTTATTTTCTCTTTTTCTATGGGACAAATGCTTGATTTTCTTACACTGTCAGTTTCCAATACAGCTATTCATCATATAACTTGGCTCTTATGTAAATTTGATTCTTTAAATTATTTTTTCTCAATTAAAAATAGATTGAAAAATGAAAATTTTCTTGCCATATTACTTTTTACCAATAGAGGGCGTACACAAAAATATGCCCAAAATTCAAGTTTTTGAGCGCTCTGGTGAATACAAAAATTATTCCCAAGTTACTAATGAAAAATAAATTGCAACTGTATGGAAATTAGTAATTTTGGTCACAAAAGTGATATTTTAATGATTTTTTAAAGTGTGTGCTATGCTATGTACAGCATTGGCATACCATAGTCCTACCCACTCATTCAATGAACAAGGTTATGATATATAACCTTGTTCTCAGTTATATCTCCATGTGTGGCAAAATAAGGATGACAATGTTTGGCTTATTTTCTCTTTTTCTTTGGGACAAATGCTTGATTTTTTTACACTGACAGTTTCTATTACACCTATACGTCATAAAACTTGGCCTGTAAGTAAATTTGATTCTTTCAATTATTTTTTTCTCAATTAAAAATAGGGATAAAAAAATGAAAATTTTCTTGCCATATTATTTTCCACCAATAGAGGGCGTACACAAAAATATGCCCAAAATTCAGGTTTTTGAGCGCTCTAGTGAATACAAAAATTATTCACAAGTTACTAAAGAAAATAAATTGCAACGGTACGGAAATTAGTAATTTTGGTCACAAAAGTGATATTTTAATCATTTTTTAAAGTGTGTGCTCTGTACAGCATTGGCATGCCATAGTCCAACCTGTAGATTCCCCACAGGCAGGATGGTTGCAGTGAACAAGTGGCTACACCTACTTACTTCACATTTTCGTCAATGATTTTATTAATATACTAACTAAGTTTACGATCTTGCCGTCAATGTGGTAACTATTTCTTGAACTGGTTTTGTATAAATTGTGAATATTTTGTGAACAAAATTAAGCCTGAAGAATATTTTTGAAAAGTCAGCGAAGTTTGGACACCTCATCAAACGTTTTCAGAATACCACCCCTGGGCTCCGGCCTGCGAGTGGGCAGGAGCTCCCTGGTGGCCTGGGTGGGTTAAGTACTCTGTCTCTGACTCCTGACATCTTATTTTTTCACCCTCATCTCCTCATACTTACGCCATGACATCACCGTTGAGAATATACGACATATACGGTACCAGTACTCTAGATCACTGATGGTGGTTCACATCCCTTGAAACTAGTTTTGATTTCTGCCAGCGCCAGTAAAGAAAAAAGAAGATAGAACTCTCTTCAACGTTTGAAGTTCGACAACAAGGCGCGATTTCGATTGTTAGAATGCAGTCGTAGACGGCGCCCTAAGATTAAGAATCGAGGCCGAGGCTAGCAAGCTGTACTAATAAAATTCACTTCTGAATAATACGCGCCATATAAGCTAAAACAACAACAGCAATACGGTAAATAGATCTCGTCTGTTGTGAGCAAAAAAGGGGAAAGAAAGAAAAAAAAGGAAAAGAATGGAAAATATAAGAAAAAAAGAAGGGAAACACAAGAGGAGGAAGACGAGTGAACATAATAAGATGAGGGGAATACTTGGAAAATACTATTAAAAAATTATTAATTTCACTATAAAATTTTCGCGCTTGCATTGCCTTTTACCTAGGTATATGGAGCTTAAAAAAATCAAATTTTGAAGTCAACATTCAAAAGATATTTCAGCTCGGAAATCGAACTTTCATTATTTTGTTTGATTTACAAATCGATTTTAAAAAAATGCTCTGTAAAAAATCTGTTTTATGGTCTGAATATTAACATTTTCTCGCAAAATTTGATTTGTAAGGTGCCTATTATGTTCCTGTACTCCATAATGTTCTCAAAACATCCCTATTCAGGTCAGATTGCACGCTCGCATTTTGATAGGTGAGTTATGTATATCATAAAGTACTTTCATAACAAAATTTCGGCTCGCGATTTGCGCTCGCATTATTAATGTAGGAAGATTTCCAATGTCATCCTTTTCATGATTTACAATTAAAACATGAATAGAGTTTTCCATTTTTAGGTGTAAGTCTCGATTTTTTCCATCAAATTATTGTTTAGTTATATACTTATCCTTTTCACGTTGACAAAAAGTGCTTAGAATTTACATTCTTGTGGTAAAAATGTCAAAATTTTCAGCTCGCGCTTCACACTCGTATTATTTAATTGTAAAAATTATGTAACGTCTTTATGGCTAACTGCAAGCAGCCGTTAACAGATCCTTTTTTATCAGATCAAAACGTCGGCCTATATTGAAAATTTCTGCTCTCACTTCGCGCTCGCAGTTATTATTTAGTTGGATACGCATCTCGTTTAGGATCACAAACATTGCTCAGAATGTTTAAATTTTAGGACAAAATACATGATATAAAAAAATATATATAGCTCGCGCTCGCACTACTTACATAAGGCTTATGATATACTAATGTTGAATTATAAGAATAAAGCTTAGAAGTGACTATTAGGACTATACCCCTTCAAAGAAAAAAAAAAGAGGAAAATGTGGCTGGAAAAAAATACGCCCCCCATTGGCAAAGGATGAATCCACCCATGTATGAATATATATATATATATATATATATATATATATATATATGTCTGTATACATACATATATATATATATGTATATATATATATATATATATATATATATATATATATACATATATATAACGATATTACAAATTTTGATTTGTAAGGTGCCTATTATGTTCCTGAGCTTTTGTATCCCTGAAGAAGACGTGTGTTTAACGTCGAAAATTTGGACTTCAAAATAAACTGTTGGAACTAAGTACAATGCATTACCACTTTGCCTCATTAATAATATATATATATATATATATATATATATATAGGGCGACCCCGATCCAATTGACCGTCAGATAGACAGATTTTCGACACCATACCAATTATAATTTCCTTTGTCGGGTGAAGGTGGGTTTTGAACATATATATATATATATATATATATATATATATATATATATATATATATATATCTATATATATATATGTATATATATATAGTGTGAAAGAAATGGATGAAGAGAACAATGGTAGGCGTAGCTTAAATCAAGGTTCCCCAGAGCTATCTACCCTTTTTGGAAAAATTGGTGATGCCGAAAAAATGTCTCTGCCGGGAATCGAACCCGGGCCCCCAGCTTTGAACGCCGGTGCCTTAACCACTAGACCACAGAGACGGGTTAGTGGCTAGGGCGACCCCGATCCAATTGACCGTCAGATAGACAGATTTTCGACACCATACCAATTATAATTTCCTTTGTCGGGTGAAGGTGGGTTTTGAACAATGACAAAAAATGACAACAAAAAGAGTTGCCAAAGCTGTAGTACATGTATAACTTCACACATATATATATATATATATATATATATATATATATATATCTATATATATATCTATATATATCTGGGGAACCTTGATTTAAGCTACGCCTACCATTGTTCTCTTCATCCATTTCTTTACAATATTTAAAGGTCAAGTCCACTCCAACAAAATGTTGATTTGAATCAATAGAGAAAAATCAGACAAGCACAATGCTGAAAATTTCATCAAAATCGGATGTAAAATAAGAAAGTTCTGACATTTCAAAGTTTCGCTTATTTTTAACAAAATAGTTATATGAACGAGCCAGTTACATCCAAATTAGAGAGTCGATGATGTCACTCACTCACTATTTCTTTTGTTTTTTATTGTTTGAATTATACAATATTTCAATTTTTACGAATTTGACGATTAGGACCTCCTTGCCTGAACCACAAAATGTTAAAATAATGTAATTCCACGTATTCAGGGAGGAATGAAACTTCATCTCACATGACAATGACGAGAAAATCAAAATATTTCATAATTCATATAATAAAATACAAAAGAAATAGTGAGTGAGTGATGTCATCAGGTCCCTCATTTGCATACCGACCGGGATGTGCATATAACTCTTTTGTGAAATGAAGCGACAATTTAAAATGTCATAACTTTCTTATTTTACATCCGATTTTGATGAAATTTTCAGTGTTATGCTTGTTGAATTTTTCTCTTTTTATTCGAATCAAGTTTTTGTTGGGGTGGACTTGTCCTTTAAATAAAAGAGTTGCCAAAGCTGTTGTACATGTATAACTTTACACATTTATATACAGTGCGTATCAAAAAAAGTTTACACTTTGAAAAAGCCCTGGGAATTAAAAAATGTACAACATATGGGTAATTGTTTTACATATATTCTTGGGTTTGGGTCTCATCTATCCAATGAAAGTTAAAGTTTTGACAGAATGTTACACTTGAGTGAGCACTAACTATTTTTGTAAAGCTCGCAGAAATCTGTTTGCGCAGATATGCTCATTTTCACGCTGTGTCGAGGGGAAAGGGCGAAATCAAACTTATCCTGCGAAACATTTCTCATACATTTCCCTTGCAATTTTAGTCAATTGAAATAAAACGGATACATTCAAGCATTTTGTTACAATTTTGCCACCAAATTTGAAATTTCAACACTTATTAAGCACAACTTTTACCCTTTTCGTGCCAGGTGGATCTTTGGACATAACTAAATTTGACCAAAAGTTTATATCCGATATCTCCAGAATTTGTTTACTAAGTTTTTATCATTTGTTGTGGGTTAACATTTCATTTTTCATTTCATACTTGCTTCTCCAGATTTTTTCCAAGCTTGACAGTGATTAACAAAATGAAAATCAAGCCGAAGCCATTTCATGTGGATCACGACTGAGTGTAAAGCAAATACCATCACGATGGCCTTGGTGTGAGGGGGAGAGGGGTGGGGCACAATGCACTCTTTGAAGTGTTTTGGGCAATGAAACAAGTTAAAAAAGGTAAAAGATATCTTCAAATCAATTTTATTTGCTAAATTCCACGTGTTTTTCGTGATTAAGGTATACTTTTATTTGCATAACTATTTCAAAGTTCTGCGCAAATCATTTTTCACTAACTTTTCAAAAGTAAGTGGTGCTCACTCAAGCGGAAATATTTTTCGACAGTTATATCGTCATTTGCTTAAATGGATCTATACCAATGTTAAAATGTGCAAAAATCTTCAGGATATTACAAATGAATAATTTTACAGGATTTTTTCAAAGTGTAAACTTTTTTTTGATACGCACTGTATATATATATATATACACGTTGGTCATAAAGGTGGAATTTTTTTCCCATCAAATTTTCACAGCGTAATTATTACAACATGATCTGAATATGGCATTTATGGTGCATGATAATAGGAGTGGGCTATACATGGGTCAAAAATACCTTTTTTGTAATTTCAATATGACAACAGTTTTTTTTTTATTCCTTGTAATGTATCTCAACATGAAATGACAATATTTTTTGTCTCGGGTCCGAGAAAAAAGTGTGCCGGGCCAAAATCCAAAATGGCCGCCAAAATCCCCCAAAATCAGAGTTTTGGCCCTAACTTCTTTATTTGGTGGTCTTTTTCTCTGGTTTTAGTGTCTATTTATATGTTATTGGGGGCAGGCAATTTGTTTTTCCTACAATTATTACTTTTAAACCATTATTTGTAGAGTTAAGAGGTAATTATATCTAAATTTTTCATTTTTTTTAAGCATTTGTTCAGCCAAAAAGTAGGTTTTATCGTCCTGGGGTTCTTGGATATTAGATGGTACGAGGTCAACAATAGCAAGCAGCTTCATAGAGCTATATTGCTTTTATTCCTCTACCTTGGGTTTACGGATATTTGTGAAATATATCTTATTAAATAAAAAAATGTCAATTATCCATTGGGGCTGTACAGTATACAATGTACTGTACATACTGCACTGCATAAATGCATTGGCCACCATGACAAGGCCTATATTAACTATAGTGTCATAGAAATAAATGTTTGCGCAGATATGCTCATTTTCACGCTGTGTCGAGGGGAAAGGGCGAAATCAAACTTATCCTGCGAAACATTTCTCATACATTTCCCTTGCAATTTTAGTCAATTGAAATAAAACGGATACATTCAAGCATTTTGTTACAATTTTGCCACCAAATTTGAAATTTCAACACTTATTAAGCACAACTTTTACCCTTTTCGTGCCAGGTGGATCTTTGGACATAACTAAATTTGACCAAAAGTTTATATCCGATATCTCCAGAATTTGTTTACTAAGTTTTTATCATTTGTTGTGGGTTAACATTTCATTTTTCATTTCATACTTGCTTCTCCAGATTTTTTCCAAGCTTGACAGTGATTAACAAAATGAAAATCAAGCCGAAGCCATTTCATGTGGATCACGACTGAGTGTAAAGCAAATACCATCACGATGGCCTTGGTGTGAGGGGGAGAGGGGTGGGGCACAATGCACTCTTTGAAGTGTTTTGGGCAATGAAACAAGTTAAAAAAGGTAAAAGATATCTTCAAATCAATTTTATTTGCTAAATTCCACGTGTTTTTCGTGATTAAGGTATACTTTTATTTGCATAACTATTTCAAAGTTCTGCGCAAATCATTTTTCACTAACTTTTCAAAAGTAAGTGGTGCTCACTCAAGCGGAAATATTTTTCGACAGTTATATCGTCATTTGCTTAAATGGATCTATACCAATGTTAAAATGTGCAAAAATCTTCAGGATATTACAAATGAATAATTTTACAGGATTTTTTCAAAGTGTAAACTTTTTTTTGATACGCACTGTATATATATATATATATACACGTTGGTCATAAAGGTGGAATTTTTTTCCCATCAAATTTTCACAGCGTAATTATTACAACATGATCTGAATATGGCATTTATGGTGCATGATAATAGGAGTGGGCTATACATGGGTCAAAAATACTTTTTTTGTAATTTCAATATGACAACAGTTTTTTTTTTATTCCTTGTAATGTATCTCAACATGAAATGACAATATTTTTTGTCTCGGGTCCGAGAAAAAAGTGTGCCGGGCCAAAATCCAAAATGGCCGCCAAAATCCCCCAAAATCAGAGTTTTAATTGGCCCTAACTTCTTTATTTGGTGGTCTTTTTCTCTGGTTTTAGTGTCTATTTATATGTTATTGGGGGCAGGCAATTTGTTTTTCCTACAATCATTACTTTTAAACCATTATTTGTAGAGTTAAGAGGTAATTATATCTAAATTTTTCATTTTTTAAAGCATTTGTTCAGCCAAAAAGTAGGTTTTATCGTCCTGGGGTTCTTGGATATTAGATGGTACGAGGTCAACAATAGCAAGCAGCTTCATAGAGCTATATTGCTTTTATTCCTCTACCTTGGGTTTACGGATATTTGTGAAATATATCTTATTAAATAAAAAAATGTCAATTATCCATTGGGGCTGTACAGTATACAATGTACTGTACATACTGCACTGCATAAATGCATTGGCCACCATGACAAGGCCTATATTAACTATAGTGTCATAGAAATGAGCTCTTAGGTTTAGAATTAGATGCCTCAGTAATTAAAAATATATTTTGTCTCAGAAATTGATGACATGTTTTGTCAAATATGCTAATTCAGGGGGCGGAGAAAGGTAATTAACCCCACATAGCATTTACACTGTAGCTATTCTGGGCCGCGTTGCATAAAAATTTACCATTATGTTAACTTAACTTAAGGGTAACTTGCGTGGAATCCTTGATTCTGATTGGCTGTTGATCAGGTTTACCATGAGTTACCTGACCCCATAAACAAAGGCCAGTTAGACACCACAACCAGGTAAAAAAAGCCTCTAAATGAAGAAGATATCGCTAAAAATGTGATGTACGTATATGATATATATGTGATATTTATGTGCAATTTACATTGCTGGTTTCATCATGTACATCAGCTGACAAGCAATCAAATTCACAAATCACAATCTAATTTTAAACCTTAGGAGCTCATTTCTATGACACTATAGTTTGTATACAGGCCTTGTCATATGTCATGGTGGTCAATGCATGGATATATGCAGTGTAGTATGTACAGTGCATTGTATACCGTATAGCCCCTATGGATAAATGACATTTTCTTTTATTTGATAAGATATATTTCGCAAATATCCATAAACCCCAATTTAGAGAAATAAAAGCAATAAAGCTAATATATATAAGCTGCCTGCTACTGTTCAACTAGTATCGTATAATATCCAAGAACCACAAGACGATGAAACCTCCTTTTTGGCTGAAAAAGGGACTTTAAAAATTGGTAAATTTAAGTAAAATCACCATATAACTCTACAAATAATGATTTAAAAGTACGAATTTCAGGAAAAACAAATAACCTACCCCCCAAAACATATGAATAGACACCAAAACCAGAGAAAAGGACCACCAAATAAAAAAGTTGTGGCCCAAATAGTGATTTTTGGAGTTTTTGGCGGCCATTTTGGATTTTGGCCCGGCACACTTTTTTCTCGGACCCGGGACAAAAAATACTGTCATTTCATGTTGAGATAAGGTAAAAGGAACACAAAAAAACTGTTGTCACAGTAAAACAAAAAATCACCCATTTATAGCCCACTCCTAATGATAACCACTTTACTTTATTATTCTGCCTTTTACACACGTTTGACAGTGATATTTTACAAGTTTATGTCCTAAGCGATGGATGTAATGAGCATAGAACAACAATGACGACAATATACAGTAAATTAAAGGACTTTTGAGATATTTATTTTCAATCTCTCTCAGTTTTCCAGATGACTTCTTTTTTGTGATTTCATGGACAAATTTGCATCAAACTTGAGTCATTGTTCTTACTCGGTCACTAGTATCGGGTATGTCTACCCCTGGCACGAACCAGCGCATGCAGACGTCGTGGCATGCTGTCCACTAGCTTGTTGATGACGTCAACAGGCATAGCGTCCCATTCTTCCCTCAGAGCATCTGCCAACTCCTGCAGATTTTGAGGAATGACCTCTCTGTCGTTGATGGCTCGGCCTAGGGCATCCCATGCATGCTCTATGGGGTTCATATCCGGCGAACAAGCTGGCCATGGCAACTGTACGACGCCCTCTTCCTCCAGGAATTCCCTTACTGCAGCGGCCCTGTGCGGTCTAGCGTTGTCATCCTGTAGTCGGAAATTGTGCCCATACACTCGTCTTGCATAATTATGGAAGACAGTGGAACTCCAAGATATCCCTGTAGGCGGCGGCGTTGATGACGTTTCCGTCCGGAACCACCAGTGGCGTTTTCCCTCCATAATGGATGCCGGCCCATATCATCACTGAGCCGCCTCCGCCTTGAGTCGTCTCGTGGATACATTCATCGCGAAGTTTTTCCCCGGCCAATGGACGAACTCGTTGTCTCCCATCCTTTCGGTCAAAGAAGACGAGCTACTCTCTGGCGAACAGACAGGCGTGGACATTATTTTGGTAAACCGTCCTGCTCGGTAACCATGTTGGAGCAATCTGCGGTTGACCTGGAAACGTTGATCCCATGATATCTCCTCCACAAGCGACGAAGACGGCTCATGGGCGATAAACTCTTCTTGTGGTCAATCTGGGACGTCCTGGAGATTTCCGTGGCCGCACATTCCCCGCCTCACGTTGACGTTTCAGGATCTTAGAGACTGCACTCTGTGATATCCCTAGGACTTCTGCGATATCAGTCTGCTTGTAGCCCTCCTGTCGCAGTGCTACCACTCTCTCGCGTGTTGCTGTTGCCGTTGGACCAGGCATAGTCCAGGGAACGTCTCTACCGATTTTTATTTCAAACGGTACAAGGAACTCGAAAAAGTGCAACCTTCTTATGCACAGTGCTAAATCAGGGAAAGGGACAGAATATCATATGCATATAGGCTTTTATAGTCTACAACAAAAGAATTTATTACGTACTCCAAATTTCTCATGTTATAATGTAACCTGTGTAATGGGGAAACATTGTGTAATCACTCAATTACCATTTTGTCTACGCGTAGCCTTTCAAATACCAACAAAACTGTCGATTTTTATTCAAAAATATTTTATTCCACCTTTATGATCAACAGGGTATATATATATATATATATATATATATATATATATATATATATATATATATATATATATATATATATATATATATATATATATACATATTATGTATGTATCTAATGTATGCTCGTCATGTTAGTTCCAATCTTTTTTTTTTGTCACACTAAATTAAATTAGGCACCTCCTGTTCTTTGTTTCAGACATGGCAGAGAACCCACAGAAGCATCAATAAATTTTTCAATTGTTCTCCGTTAAACACTTTGTTATTGTTTCGACATAGATGTCATATGCTACAACGGCACATACCCATTAGTCATTTTCCAGACACCCGATTTACTTTCCAGTGAATATTTCATCCTAATTTCACAATGACAAGTACGGTAATTTCAGTATCATATATTTTTTTATCATCCTAATTCCACAATGACAGGTACGGTAATTTCAGTATCATATATTTTTTTATCATCCTAATTCCACAATGACAGGTACGGTAATTTCAGTATCATATTTTTTTTTTTCATCCTAATTCCACAATGACAGGTACGGTAATTTCAGTATCATATATGTTTTTATCATCCTAATTCCACAATGACAGGTACGGTAATTTCAGTATCATATATTTTTTTATCATCCTAATTCCACAATGACAGGTACGGTAATTTCAGTATCATATATTTTTTATCATCCTAATGCCACAATGACAGGTACCTTAATTTCAGTATCATATATTTTTTTATCTGTGTTATTGTTGGATTTTGTGTCATTATTACCATGTAAATACATCGCAATTCGGCCTTGGCCGAAATGATGCTTTGATATCTATCTTTCTTTCTATCTATCTATCTATCTTTCTCTTTCATTCGATCTATCTATCAATCTATATATATATCTATCTCTGTCTGTCTGTCGATCTATCTATCTATCTATCAATATATCTATCTATCAATCTATCTATCTATCTATCTATATCTGTCTATCTATCTATCTATCTATCTATCTATCTCTGTCTGTCGATCTATCTATCTATATATCTATCTATATCTGTCTATCTATCTTTCTATCTATCTATTTCTGTCTGTCGATCTATCTATCTATCTATCTATATATGCCTGTCTATATCTATCTATATATCTATATATCTATCTATCTATCTACATATCTATCTACCTCTATTATTGGATGAATATCTTTGTTTTCAGAAAGAAGAACAAATGGCAAAATATCTTTAAAAGCAAAACATTTGTCTAATTAAAACTGTCAAAATTGAATTTTGGTTTGCATGTTTGGTATATTATAATCCATAGAAAAAAAAGTAGGCCTCTACTCTTTCAAGAAAATAGTCAGAATTGAATTTTGACCATTCTGACCAAAACTTACTGAAAACCACACAGTGCGAATTTTTGTGGGTATTGCCATGCTTGGTAACGTCGTCTAGCCCCTTACCAAGTTTATCACATTAATAATTTTCTGATTTCCCACCGATCAATGTTCTATCTTCGTGACTACATTAATAATGTTTGAAACTAGAGCTGGCGCTGTACCATCTGGATTCAGCTGAAAAAATAGATAAAAGATTTATGCTTTCAGAAGACACATTATCAAAACCAAGGGAAAGACAAGCACGAGTACTTTGTTTAAATCTAGCAACCGATTTTTATTAAATAGAATAGTAAAAAAAATTATACTGCACTACATCTTTCCTACGTGAATCTATCTCACACACAGTGCAATTTAACAAAATCGAATGACGAGAGCTGTTACTGTATAGGGTTCTCACAGATCATTGCGTAAATCATCGGATATATTGATGGGATAGCGCCATAAGGGGGGGGGGGCGGTTGGGTTGGGAGGGTGTATATTACTTAATACTCATTCAGTTTCATTTCATTCCATTGCGTCGCTATAAATTCATTATTGTTATATATCTGTATTTTCTTTCTTCAGACTAAGTATATATTTTGTTCTAGATGATTTGAATATTATATTCTGTATTTTTTGTACAATATTGGCATTATGATTTCTTTTTACTTTGTGAACAGTGTTTTTGTTGATGTACTATTTCTTGTATGATTTTGAACTGAATGATTTCAATTAATACTATTACCAAAAAAAAATCACCACAAAACCCAACCAACCCCAACCAACCAAAAATACAGTGTGGTAATAATTTTCCTATAATTATTTATCCCTTTAGTAACACAATTTTAACTGATATTAACTAGAGATGCTCGGCGGGTCGCGCAGCCGAGCACATGTATCCCCCGAACCCACCGTGTCATCCGTCATTGCGATATATATAGAGCTCACACAGAAATTTGACAAATAAATACAATCATCATGGCGACGATGACCCTGCCCACATGTTGCCTGTGGGTACCAAATTTCATGACAATAATATGACATAGCAGCGTGACTATGCAGAACCTAAAGTATTGTCCAGTATCACCTGTTGGGGAATAAAATTATAGAGTAAGCTGGATATATTTTGTAAACCTAACCCAAACACCCCCACCTAAAATGATAGGCATCTTCGCTTCACCTTCTAATATTGCTTCTGTGTGCCAACTGTTATGACAAACTGGAAAAAAGCAGATGTTACAGGTTTTACAAAATTTTCCACAAAAATATGGTTACCATGGCAACCATGTCTCCACCCACTCCCAAATCATTAGGCGGACCTTCATGACAAATTTGAAGATAATTGGAGAAGAAATGCAGCTAGTAGAGCACTCACAAGGAAATCTCTTCTATTTCCACAATAACTCTTGTTACCATGGCAACAATGTCTCTGCCCACACCAAAATCCATAGGCGGCTTCACTTTCCCATAATGGACCTTCATGCCACATTTGAAGATGATCGGAGAAGAAATGCAGCTGGTAGAGTGCTCACAAGGGCATCTCTGCTATTTCCACAACAAGGCAAAAGCGATTTTGTGTCTCGCCCACTTATTAAAATAACCAGAAATAATGTAATTTGCGAGGGCACGCAACAGAATTGAATCGAAACTTCATTGTGAAATGACTGGGATGGAATAACACTTGTCATTAGAGCCTTGCACGTAAACTTTAATGTTGACATTAAAATGACCTTTGACCTTACCATGTGACCACCAACTGCAGCATAACATGCAAGACGCCAAAGTACATCTACCATCCAAGTTTTGTTGAAAAGTGACTTACGGTTGCGGAGTTAGGTGTCATAAGAAAGTCTTGCATGTAAACTTTAACGTTGACCTGAAAATTACCTTTGACCTTACCATGTGACCTCCGACTGCAGCATAACATGCAGGTCCCCCAAGTCCATCTACCAGCCAAGTTTGTTTGAAAAGTGACTTAAGTTGCGGAGTTAGACCGTCATAAGTGTGTCTTGCATGTAAACTTTAACATTGAACTGAAAAAGACCTTTGACCTTACCATGTGACCTCCGACTGCAGCATAACATGCAGGTCCCCAAGTCCATCTACCATCCAAGTTTGGTTGAAAAGTGACTTACGGTTGCGGAGTTAGGTGTCATAAGAGAGTCTTGCATGTAAACTTTAACGTTGACCTGAAAATTACCTTTGACCTTACCCTGTGACCTCGGACTGCAGCATAAGATGCAGGTCCCCCAAGTCCATCTACCATCCAAGTTTGGTTGAAAAGTGACTTACGGTTGCGGATTTAGGTGTCAGAAGAGAGTCTTGCATGTAAACTTAAACGTTGACCTGAAAATTACCTTTGACCTTACCCTGTGACCTCGGACTGCAGCATAAGATGCAGGTCCCCCAAGTCCATCTACCATCCAAGTTTGGTTGAAAAGTGACTTACGGTTGCGGATTTAGGTGTCAGAAGAGAGTCTTGCATGTAAACTTTAACGTTGACCTTAAAATGACCTTTGACCTAACCATGTGACCTCCGACTACAGCATAACATGCAGGTCCCCAAAGTCCATCTACCAGCCAAGTTTGGTTGAAAAGTGACTTCAGTTGCGGAGTTAGACCGTCATAAGTGTGTCTTGCATGTAAACTTTAACGTTGAACTGAAAAAGACCTTTGACCTTACCATGTGACCTCCGACTGCAGCATAAGATGCAGGTCCCCCAAGTCCATCTACCATCCAAGTTTGGTTGAAAAGTGACTTACGGTTGCGGAGTTAGGTGTCATAAGAGAGTCTTGCATGTAAACTTTAACGTTGACCTGAAAATGACCTTTGACCTCACCATGTGACCTCGGACTGCAGCATAAGATGCAGGTCCCCCAAGTCCATCTACCATCCAAGTTTGGTTGAAAAGTGACTTACGGTTGCGGATTTAGGTGTCAGAAGAGAGTCTTGCATGTAAACTTTAACGTTGACCTGAAAATTACCTTTGACCTTACCCTGTGACCTCGGACTGCAGCATAAGATGCAGGTCCCCCAAGTCCATCTACCATCCAAGTTTGGTTGAAAAGTGACTTACGGTTGCGGATTTAGGTGTCAGAAGAGAGTCTTGCATGTAAACTTTAACGTTGACCTTAAAATGACCTTTGACCTTACCATGTGACCTCCGACTGCAGCATAAGATGCAGGTCCCCCAAGTCCATCTACCATTTAAGTTTGGTTGAAAAGCGACCTACGGTTGTGGAGTTATGTGTCATTAGGTTTGTGACGGACGGACGACATTTGGATCCCTAAGTCTCGCCTTTACCTCTGGTGGGCGAGAGAAAAACTCTTGTTACCATGGCAACGATGTCTCCGCCCACACCAAAATCGATAGGCGGCTTCGCTATACCATACTCTACCTTCATTGGGTTTAGTACCACCCCACGTCGCTCAAATCGGACCCTAAACACGTTGGGGCAAAAAGCACATCTTTTATAAAGTATTTTAGTCTTTTTATATACCCTCGCAAGTTGGACCGTAAACACGTAGTTTTCCTAGCGAATTATATACCGGTTTTTTTTCATTATTTTAGTGTTTTTGACACCTTTATTGCGTTAGGTACGTAACGTGCCCTTGGAAAAGAGATCCTTTTCGTGTTTTTTAAGGGTCACGCAAGGTATCCACTCGTCAGTGGAACCCCCCCCCCCCCCGGGACGGATTCTACAACATAGACAATCTATTGTCAAAAAGATTCAAAAGCCCTTCATGATAAAGCAAGTCTTTGCCAAAAATCGGTGAATCAAAACAGCAGTTTAGTCTTGGACTATAATTATGGCCAACTGGACATATTTGCGACTTTATGACAATTAGCTGCATGTCCCGGTTCACCTAATTTTCGACAAAGACTTCTCAGTCGTTCATTGTGATTTGAAGGGAATTTTCAATTGATTTTTTTTCCTATGTTTTAGTAATCGTCCCCGTCGCAATTGCGAAAATTTGCTTATGACGAACAAGACCTTACATATTTTTCGGTGGTCGAGACATTAGTCATAACCACCAAATTTGACCCACCCTTTCCATTATTTTAAAGAAACGCAACTAAAACTCAAAACAAGAAGAGTATAATTTAAAAGAAAGGTTTGAAAAGAAAACAATATTTTTGATAGTCCTCCATTATCTCCTACTTTTAAGAAAAGAGAAATGATGGATGGAGTTGAGGCTTGCTGTCTTGAAAGACGAGGTCGCTGGATAAAACTTTGTAGACTTTGCGATTCAGCCATCAGGGCACGGTTTCATTTACAACTAAACATTGTAACTAAATTATTGTAATTACCAAGGAAATCCTATTGATCGCTGAACACTATAGTTTTTGCCATGCTAGTTGCCACAATGGCGAAGTTATATATCACAGTTGTTAGTCTTTATAAAATAGGCCCCTGATAATTATAAACGTTAACGTAAAGATGAGTGGATTCAGTCAGAGATAAATTACAGAAGTGGGCAAAATTTGGCATCGACCGTCAAAAATTATCTATCAAACTCAGATTTCCAAACTTATTTTCACGAGTATAATTACATACATGTACTCAGAACATTTTTCTTGGTCAATATCCTCTCTGTGCATGGCGATACTCTTCACAATTAAGTCACAAGAATAGGGAGTGAGAAGTTTTAATACTTTTTTGCAGACCAACTGAAGCACGTGAAGGGGGGGGGGGGGGCGGGTTGATGTGGGATCTAAGTAGATTCAAGTGAGATGAAACAAAAATTAATGGTACATATATAGGGTTTCCCATTATTAGGATCATGGTCTATTGTTGCGGTATGGTTTCTAGAGTACTTATTCTAAAGATGTGGAGGTTTAATCCTTTGAACATCTTTAACAATCGGCAGCGTTATTCCCATAGACCTCAGAACAAGCACAGGGAGAATCAAAGTAGGTTTTGTTCCACATAACAAAGGTCATAAGCCCTGTTCTTGAGCCCAATCCTCCTTGTTCCCATTTCTTTGAAAAGTCATCGCATTCATATTGAGCAGCCTGAAGTTTCAACTGTTTTTTTTTCATCTTTATATATGTTTGCATTAAAGGACAAGTCCACCCCAACAAATTGTTGATTTGAATGAAAAGAGAAAAATCCAACAAGTATAACACTGAAAATTTCATCAAAATCGGATGTAAAATAAGAAAGTTATGACATTTTAAAGTTTTGCTTAATTTCACAAAACAGTTATATGCACATCCTGGTCGATATGCAAATGAGGAGACTGATGATGTCATCCACTCACTATTTCTTTTGTATTTTATTATATTAAATATTCTAATTTTCTCCTCTTTGTCAAGTGAAACAATGATTAATTCCTCCCTGAACATGTGGAATTAGCATTGTTTAATACTATATGGTTCAGTCAAATTTGTCCCCATTGTCAAATCTGTAAAAATGAAATATTGTATAATTCAAACAATAAACAGCAAAAGAAATAGTAAGTGATGGACATCATTGACTCTGTCATTTGCATATCACCGAGATGTGCATATCACTGTTTCGTGAAAAATAGCGAAACTTCACTGCAAAAACACCGGTGTTGATTTAACACCAGCCCAGAATCTATATATGTCCACACCAGAGAAGTGTTAAACTACACCAGTTTGAATTCGGTCTAACACCAGGTATGTGTTTATACACCACCAATTAGTATTAAAACAACATGGGTTTGATTCCAAACTGGTATTGTTTCAATACTTTTCTGGTGTGGACATATATAGATTCCGGGCTGGTGTTAAATCAACACCGGGTTATTGCAGTGTTTAAAATACCATAACTTTCTTATTTTACATCCGATTTTGAGGAAATTTTCAGTGTTATGCTAGTTTGATTTTTCTCTATTTATTCAAATCAACATTTCTCTGGGGTGGACTTGACCTTTAAGATGAGCGGAATTCGTGTGTGTGTTAAAGGGTTGGTCCGGTCAGAACATATTTATATCTTAATACATAGAGTAGAGTTCACTGAGCAAAATGCCGAAAATTTCATCAAAATCGGATAACAAATAATAAAGTTATTGAAGTTTAAAGTTTAGAAACATTTTGTGAAAACAGTCGTCATGAATATTCATTAGGTGGGCTGATGATGTCACATCCCCACTTTCCGTTTTCTTATATATTATTACATAAAATCATATTTTTTCATTATTTCATACTTGTGTGAATAGTATGTCTCCCTTCACTGGCGTAAATCCCGGGGGGGATGGGGGGGATATATCCCCCCCACTTTTCGAGGAGGGGGGGATGGCCTGTACAAACATCCCCCCCCACTTTTTACGAAAGAAATGAAAAAAAAAATCACAAGAGATAATTGTTTTATTGGTGAAAATTCTTCCTAAAATACCGCTTAACAAATAAAACAATATTATTGAATCATAAAATGCAAATAAAGAGCCAGTTCACCATTTCCAAACGAAACACTTATGTCCTTATTATAACATTGAGGAGAAACCCCCGTTTCTTCCAATTCATCAATGTTGGGGTCTTTGGGAAGCACTGGCGTAAATCCCGGGGGGGATGGGGGGATATATCCCCCCCACTTTTCGAGGAGGGGGGGATGGCCTGTACAAACATCCCCCCACTTTTTACGAAAGAAATGAAAAAAAAAATCACAAGAGATAATTGTTTTATTGGTGAAAATTCTTCCTAAAATACCGCTTAACAAATAAAACAATATTATTGAATCATAAAATGCAAATAAAGAGCCAGTTCACCATTTCCAAACGAAACACTTATGTCCTTATTATAACATTGAGGAGAAACCCCCGTTTCTTCCAATTCATCAATGTTGGGGTCTTTGGGAAGGGATTAAGATGGAATGTCAAAATGTTTTTAATGTAATCTCTAATAAAACCATTAAACCATCATAGGGTAGAAAAGATAATAATATTGGAGGGGTATTTGCCATATGGACATACAGTGGCGTAACTACGGGGGGCATGGGGGGCACATCCCCCCCCCCATCGGCTGACCAAAAAAAAAAACGGGGAAAGGGGAAAAGGAGAAAAGAGGGAGAAAGGAAGAGAAACGTAGTGGGAAATAAGAAAATATTATTCATTATAATGTTATATTATATTATGATTATGTTATGTTACATTACATAATAAACATATTTATCATAACTTTATGAAACATAATTTGCCCAGGGCCTACGTCATCATTGTTCCTGGTGCTCGCATTGTCTGTTTAACGTGATATATAATCCTGTTGTACTAAAACATCCCGTTTTCAAGTCAATATAAACCAAATATATTTCCTAGCACTTGAGTTATCATTGTTTTATGTAGTGACATATGCTTCTTTTTCACGACTCAAAAAGTGATTGCCCCATGTTAAGGTCTTGGTATATATGAAACATTTCATGTCCGTGATTACGTTCGCATTAGTGGATTGGTGAGATATGTCTGCTTTTCATAAATTCCTAAAATAAGTCCTTAAAATGTCCCTTCTGATCTGAATATAAAAAAATTTCAGCTCGCGCTTCGCGCTCGCATCATTTGGTTAATGAAATACGTATATGGTCCTAGTTAATTCTTACAAAAAACCTTAGAATGCCCCACTTCAGGTCTGAATTATCTAAATTTTCAGCTCGCGCTTCGCGTTCACATTGTTTAGCGAGACAGGTACCTATCATGATTACACAAATTTGATTATAATGTCCCTTTTTAGGTGTGAATATAAAAAAAATCAGCTCGCGCTTCGCGCTCGCATTATTTGATCAGTGAGATACATATAAGTTTAATGACATTGTCCTTAAAATGTCTCTATTAGGTCAGTATAACTGGCAACTGAGCGCGCTCACTAGCGCACTCACTCAGTGATTCAAAATTTTTGCTGGTGCCCCCCCCCCATGCCGTGACCCACGGTACGCCACTGTGGACATATCAATGGCAATTCCTTGCATATCTAAAAACATGATTGCACAAAAAAAAAGCCAAAATATTTCAGTCATCCCCCCACCCATCAACACGGATTTACGCCAGTGTCTCCCTTATAATGAAATAAGTTGCAGCAATGAATATCTAATGCACTAAATCAGTTGTCAATCCAATTTTTCTAGTTCTTGGAGGAAAGAAATTGAATAAACCTAATTTCATATAATAAAATACAAAAGAACAAGTGGGGATGTGACATCATCAGCCCACCTAATGAATATTCATGACGACTGTTTTCACAAAATATTGCTAAACTTTAAAATTCAATAACTGTTTTATTTGTTATCCGATTTTGATGAAATTTTCGGCATTTTGCTCAGTGAATTCTACTCTATTGATTAAGCTATAAATTCGTTCAGCCCGGACCATCCCTTTAAACAGAACTGGCAGGTGGAGGAGAGGTGGGCCACTCCGAACACGCTCGTCCTGGCCAACCATGCCAACAATTAGAGGCCGTTGATCGTAAGATAAGAGCTAAGCGACTTTAAGAACGATTGGTGATCCTTTCTTGTAGTAAATGATAATGTTCATTGGTGATTATTTGGAGCGTAAGAAAGGTTCATCAGCCGTCCTTAAAGTCGGTCTTAACTTACGAACAGCTTTATGAATCACCCACCTTTCAATAAAAGGCCTACTGCATTGCATTCAGTCTATGATATAGGTGTACTTTTTAATAATGTAAATAATTCTACTGTTTTTCAAATATTGTATATCCATGTAAAATTCAGTCTTTGAAGACTTTGAAAAGAAAACTTTCCTTGATTCTGATTGGCTGAGCGACACTGTACTATGGCAATAAATGTCGGACATAACAGGACTTGTCGGAAAAAAAAACGTCCGCCGGACAAGTCCTTTGATGAAACGCTCCCCTGCATAGATGCCTTAACAAATAAAAAGTATTGCCTTAACAAATAAAAAGTATTGCATTGTGTCTATCCTTATCCCACCTCAAGCTTTTGCTTTTATGGAGTTAAATATGCCTTTTTCTATAAACATATTTTGTATAATTATTCTTTAAAAAGTTAAAAGTATGAAAATGTGTTAACAAAGAATGAGAATTTTTTTTGTAATGAATAAAAAATAAAATAAATGTTTACATCATAGTTATGAATTTAAAAAATGCAAATTAAATGTGAAGCGCAAGGAGGCATCTTTTAACGAAACTATAGTGGTCATAGGAAGAAAGGTCATTCGGAGGAGTTAAGGCCTCCATCAGGGGTCGGGTGCCTTGTGTGGCATATACGGAGATGTCCCATCATTCGGTACTTTCTCTAAAAAACAAGCACCAAAACAAGGGGTATACATGTACAGGGGCGGATCCAGCCTCCGCCAATAGGGGGGCCCAAAAAATGTTCACCCATATTTTCCCCGATCGGTCGCTCAAAGTTGATTTTTGTTTGTTTCTTTGAAGGGGTTGTCCCAGTGGCGTAATGAGCCAAAACATTTGAGGGGGCTCGATATGGCGTATAGCGTAAAATTGATAAGAAGTTACGAGCGAGCGAAGCGAGCGGGCACAAATTTTTTTTTTTTTTTAATTACAAAAATCCAAGTTCGTGATAGATTTTGACATATTTGGAAAATAATATTATATTTCACCCTTATCTCTTTCCTTTTCTCTTTTTTCTTTCTTGATCTTGATTATTTTGGAGGGGGGGGGGGGCAAAACGCCCATGTCCTAACAGTAATTTCTTAGCTTTATTCTTATAAACGACATAAAAGTGTAATAATTTCATAAGCCCTATTTAAATAGTGCGAGCGCGAAGCGCGAGCTGAAATTTTTTTGACGTTCAGGCCTAAAGAATTAACGTTCTATGCACTTTTGTAATCATGAACGGTATAAGTATATAACCAAACAAAAGCACGCATGTTTCAGATTTTGACCTACAATCTTGGCATTCTAAATACCTTTTTTCATCATGAAAATCAACAAAGCAAGCGCGAAGCGCGAGCTTAAAATATTTGATATTCCGATCTGGAAAAAAAGGGTCAATTTGAGCTCTGTATTTCAAACACTTTCAATTTTCCTACAATTTGTAGGAAAATTGAATGAAAAATGAATCACAGTTAAACAAGATCTGATATGTTTAATTATTATTACTTTCAGTTTTGACATAGGACAGGGACATTCTAAGAACATTATGTCACCATATGAAAATGATGACTATCTTCCTATTTCTCTTCCTAAGCGGGAGATGAAACTTGTCGATATTCCATTCTGAAAAAGGGTCAATTTGATTATTAAATTAATATCCTATTTATTAATCTAATAAGCCTAATGAGAGCGAGAAATCTGTTAATTCATTATGGCCTGAAAACTGGACATTTAAAGCACTTTTGTAATTATGAATAAGATGCATGAATTAATATATTTTCAACAATCAATGCGAGCGCAAATCGCGAGTCGAAATTTTTGATAAACTGTCATGAAATGGGAATTTTAAGTAGTTTGTTATATAATTAATATTGGGATATACATATCAAATCACCAATCAAAATGCGAGCGTGCAGCGCTAGCTGTTACGTTTTGACAATTTGACCTGAATAGGGATATTTGAGAACTTTATGGAATGATACAGGAAAATAATAGGTACCTGACAAATCAAATTTTGCGAGCGCGCAGAAAATGTTAATAGTCAGAAGATAGAACAAAAAATTTTACAGAGCACTATTTAAAATCAATTTGTAAATCTAACAAAATAATGAAAGTTCGATTTCCGAGCTGAAATATGTTTCATATATTGACGTCAAAATGTAATATTTAAGCTCCTTATTGAGCAAGATATATAAGTCACCTAAAAGGCAATGCGAGCGCGAAGCGCGAGCGAAAATTTTATACTGTATAGTGACATGAAATATTCTTAAAATTATTAGTCTTCCCCTCATCTTATTTTATTCACTCGTCTTTCTCCTCTTATGTTTCCCCTTCTTTTTTTCTCCTCTCTTTTCCCTTCTTTTTTCTTTCTTTCCCCCTTTTTTTCTTTTTTGCTCCGCCAATAGGGGGGGGGGGGGCCCCCCTGGATCCGCCTATGCATGTATACTTTTGCCAGAAAATCTATTAAAAACATATAATGGTTTCTGCATTACAATGTCAACTAAATCTCTAAACTACAATCCCATCTCCCTCCCCGTATACAACATAGGTTGAAAATCGAAATCAATTCGATCAGCATAATTCAAAAAGTGTGAAACGGCCACTTTATTGCAGATTTATGTTCAATGATTACAATTTCTCTCCCTATAGATTTTCCGTCATAAAAACCCACAATCCGAAATGACAAAAGTCGCCTGTCCAAAATTAAAACCACAAAATTCTGTCAAGAAGAATAAACCATTTTCATTCCAGTCAATTCTCGACAATCGAAAGATGAGAATACAGAAAGCTTTGTTACGAGTGATCGCGACAAATGAATAAATTCTTTAAAAGTTAATCATGAATCATCTTCCTTTGATACGGATGAGCAATTTAGACTAACTTACTAAAGTATTGTATTCTAGAATCTCCTGTTGTGTATACCATGGACCTACTAGGTCCATGTGTATACCAAGTCAATTTTCCTCCACATGATTTTTGTTGTTCAACGTACCCGACCGCTATAAAAAGGCAAAGGCCCGACAACTTGATATGATCTGGTTTATTGAACAAAAATCCCCAATGCTAGACGGCTAATTATGGTGAAGACTATTGACAAAAAAAACTTTCACTCGGCAAAATATACCCTTTTCTAAACTATCGTCAGCGGTATTTTTCTTGACATAAATAAAAAGGTCGTTGAAACTAAAAGTCAAAACGCTAGTTTTACGGTGGTAGTCCTCTAACAATCTGTATATATCATAGGCGGATGCAGGGGGTGGGCGAGGGGCCCAGGCCATCCCTAATTGGCGGACCAAAAAAAAAGAAAAAGGGGGAAAGAAAGAAGAAAGGACAAAAAAAGGGGGGGGGAGCGAGGAGGAAAAAGAAGAGGAAAAATAAGAGAAGGAAGACGAGTGTATAAAATAAGGTTAGGGGAAGGACTTGGAAAAAAAATATTTCATGTCACTATATAAAATCTTCGCTGCCTGTTCGATGAGATACATTATCTTGCTGAATAGGCTGATATGGAGCTATTTTCAAGCTTTTTTTAAAGTCAATGTACAAAACATGTTTCAGCTCGGACATCGAGCTTTCATATTTTGTTTGCTTTACAAATTGATTAAAAAAAGGTTCTCTAAATGTCCGTTTATGGTCTGAATATCAACATTTTTAGCTCGCGCTGCCCGCTCGCATTATTTGATTTGCCAAGTACCTTTGCCCATACCTTGTTGTCTTCGTGCATGTATATATTCCATGACGTTTTAAAAATGTCCCTTTTTCAGGTCTGAGTGTCAAAACGTATTTTGATTGATAAGTTATGTATATTATACCTCTACATTAATTCTATAACAAACTGCATGACAGTTCATCAAAAATTTGCGCTCGCATTTATTGTTAAAAAAATGTATTAACCAATGCATCCTATTCATAATTACAAAAGTGCTTAATGTCCAGTCTTCAGGACTTAATATCAACAAATTTCGCACTCTTAGGCTTATTAGATTAATAAATTAATATAACATTTTCATGAATTCCTAACAACTGAATTGTCCCCCTTTTCAGGATGGAATATTGAAAAGTTTCGTCTCGCGCTTAGGAAGAGGAAGATAGTCATCATGTTCATATTATGATAACACAATGTCCTTAGAATTTCCCGGTCCTGGGTCAAAATAATAAAGAATATCAGCTCGCACTTCGCACACACATCGTTCATTATTAAGCATGTTAAGTGCAATGTACATCCACTTCACAATATTCATATACAGTGTTTGACATAGTGCTTAAATTGACCCTTTTTCAGATCGGAATATCAAATATTTTCAGCTCGCGCTTCGCTCACATTATTTATTTTTATGATTGAAAAAATATGTTTTAGAAATCCCAGATTCTCAATCTAAATATAAAAAAAACACGCGCACACATGTTTATTGATATACGCAGCATGTTCTTCATTAACGTGCTCAAATTATCCAGTTTCAGATTAGAATATAAAAAAAGTTCTGCACGCTATTCGCACTCGCATTATTGATGTAGGAAGATACCCAATTACTCATCGTTTTCGAAATTCATATAACATGAACAGAATGTCCCGTTTTTAGGTCTGAAATCTAAATTCGCGCTCACATCAATTGTTTAGATACCTATCCCATTCATGATTACTAAAAGTGCTTAGAATGTCCATTTTTAGATCCGAATGTCAACAATTTTTAGTTCGCGCTTCGCGCTCGCATTATGCAAGTGTCGAAATATATAGTGTTCATGGCTAACTGCAAACTGGCCTTAACAGATCCCTTTAAGATCAGGCCAGAAATTATATTAAAAGTTTCTGCTCGCGCTTCGCGCTCTCAGTAATTATCTAGTTACATACGCATCTTGTTTTAACATTGCCAAGAATGTTCCAATTTTCAGGACAAAATACATGAAATCTCCAAAAATTTTAGCTCGCGCTTCGGGCTCGCACTATTTGAATAAGGCTTATGAGATGATTAGATAATTATGTTTTATAAGAATAAATCTAATAAGTGACTGTTAGGAATATGCCTTCCAAAAAAATAAACAAAAATCACCTTTGAGCGCCCGATCGGGGGAAATATGGGTGAAAAATTTCGCCTCCCCCACCCAATATCAGCGAAAGCTAGATCCGCCCCTGGATAGAGGGAACATAATTACTCCTGCAATACAAAATTAGTCACCCAATCCATCTGGATTGAAGCAATCGATGAACCCTCTTCATCGAAACGTGTAATAACCATGTATCCCAACCTCATTTTCTAACCACAGTATTCCAGGCCTTTATTGTCCTGTAAAAGGTTGGTCTTTAGAGGAGCATTCGGGCGTGTCGGGTGGCATTGAAAAGTGCAAACGTATTCACAGGATGATGCATCAATAAAGGCGAAACTTCCACACAGAGGCCGACTCACACCCTCAGTAGCAGATCTTGTGAACCGTTCCCACGAGCTTTCTCTCTGGCTTTTCAGTTTCCCACCATCAACAACAGATTCTCAAGATTTCTGGTGGACTGCTCAGAGGACGTTGTTGCATTTTGCACCAGAAAAAGACCGGTTTTGGAACTTTTGAGGAATAATTGGAAGGGAATTGTCGATTTGTTTGGAAGCACGAGTATCTATGCAGGAGAGCACATCGTGGGAACAGGCAGAAACTATTGATCTTGGCCCCCTTTTCAGCTTTCTGGGAGCGTCTATAGGGTGGGGGTAATTCAGCAGTGCACCCATTGTCTGATGACGACCCCCTCAAACCAAAACCAGCATAGACCCCTGTGCCAACTTGATTTCAATATAATAATATATTGTTTGGGATAATTTTTTCTGAAAGATATCGAAGAAGATTCTTATACAGTGAAAGCGGGAATCGATGTCATGATGTGAATTTGTTGACGAATGACATTGGCAAGGACCAACAACAATATTTCAATAACTATGAGTATATTGCAACTAAACTGGTGCCTGGTATTTCGTATAAAAGCACAATTTTCATTGTGAACATAATAATCCTCCTGAAAGATTTTTAATATTTTCGAGGAATTTTATACATTAACGTACATCTGATTGTGTGCAATATCAATATTCGAAATGGCAAAGGACAAGTCAAGTAAAACTTCAGCCGGGAAACCTGAAGATAGCAATGATGGAGCCAGCACCATGCAATCACAAGCGCCTACCAAGAGGAGGCGGGGCATCTTCGCTTTCTTACGAGGCGAAAAGTCAAAGACGTCTAAAACCAGGTCGGGGAAGGTCCAGGTCGAGCTGAGCTCTGACCAACCTCAGAATAATAACCATGTTACCAGGTCTGCATCTTTCAGCGAGCAGGGATCTTCGAAGGAGCCGACGAGGAAAGTAAAGCGACATCTCAGCGTCTCGAGGTCGGGAAAGATGAAGGAAGTTAGAAAGCGACCGAACATTAATGAACTTACGAAGAGATTTGAAACACAGGCTCAAGTATGACCAAAACCGGACCATTCCGAGATTATCACTTAGTGCTTTGAAAGCACTTCTTTCTGAAATCAAAATGACATGACTGCTGAAAATCAGAACTAACGATCTCTTAAAATATAAATAATTAAGAAATAGACTAGCAATTTGTTGTACATGTATTTGAACAGACAGTTAAGAGGAATTGTCTTTTGTCGCTCATGTTCACCTAATCAAAATATAATCATATCTCTATCATCAACCAGTTGGATTAGCTAAATTGAAGGAGGATCGTGATGGACAAATGTTGAAAAGTGTTCACTTATGTCTTGACCGTTTGATATCAGTCATTCGTGAACACCCGCAGAAAAAAAGCATACCGAAAAGCTTTGCCAACAGAATACTCTGAGACAAAGATTTAAATCACATTTTTATTGCACCGTTTAAAAATATGTTAAAGCAAGGAAATGTGCAGATCGCGGGGGCGTTTAACAATTATGTGAATATTTGCCCCTCCGCTGCTTACAACACGGTCACAACCATAAATGATGTAGAATATTACACTTTGTTTCCATTTGATATTCGATATTACTGAGAATTGAAATATGTACAAAATTAAAACATCTTTCTTTGCTGCATCCATGGACCTACTACTCTGACAGAGTAGTAGGTCCATGCTGCATCTAATAAATACGGATCAGTGTTTAAATAGAAAACTCTTTTTCAGTAAAGTGTAATTTACAAGCTCTTGTTTTGTCATGGGACTATAATAAACTGCTGGTCAGTGTTATTTTGATAATTTTTCTAAGCATTTGAATTGTTAAAAAGTTTAACTTAGCACACACACACACACACACAAATGCAGTGTGTTTCTCGTTTCTTGACTGTATTCTTCCAAATTCAACTGTGGAAAAGCGTTGTCTCTTCATGGGGAATAATCATGATTAACATTATTATTCGCTATTTATAACATGGAAAAATTGGGCGTAGATGAAATCCAAATATAATTTCCCTCGTGGTTAAAAAAAAAACATCCCGAAACTAATATACATGTATATAATTCTAAACATTGCCTTTGTTTGTTCACCTATGCTGGGAAATGTTCTTTTCAATTATGGGAATGATTCAACCATAACCGAGCAAATATAATGCGGTCCAGTAATTCATAGTTAGCTCTGTATGATTCCATTTCATTCGTCACCAAAACCTTGAAAATATTTTTGTTAATTTTACCTTATCAACTGAATGCTCGAATAATGATTATTTTGTATGATCTTGTTTATCTGTTCGCTTATACTATTTCTATCACTGTAATGAGTTGGAAATAAGTTTTTGTTATCACTCCCATGGATCTGTGAATTATTTTCTGCAGAATTAAAAAAAATTTCCTGGCGTATGGCTGAATCTAATAAAATGTGAGTTTTAACCCGATATTGTTTTAAGTTGGACAATAATTATATAAAAATGTGAATGTTGACAGGCAAGTTATGTTGCTCTCAAATAACAAAAAATCATGAACTAAGTATTATTTCTCCTTTAATGTGGAATAAACTAAGTCTCCAAATATACTTTGTTTATGAATCAGATACGATTCGATTCATGCTGGGTAAACATTATTGGTGTCTCTAATTTTCACCTGCTTAAACCCAATTGTGAACAATAAGTAAATACCACGTACTGGTAAGGTGTATATATCACATCATTTGGTGTCAGAATTCCCTACTGACATTACACTTTAAAACTGATAGAGCAGAAAGCATCTACAAACAAAAAATGCTAACTATATAGTTCCAACTCTATACATAACTTTAGATCCGATCAAGCTACCACTGTGGTTAAAAACTTGTACTTCTATTTTTCGTTTTAAGAGGTATAGAACAATTTTTAATGTTGAATGTTAAAGAACATTTTAGTCAAGACTGCATGTATGAAAACATTATGTTTGATGAAATTATGATTGTGTAAACTTTTCTTCGGAAATAAAATTCTCTAAGAAAACCGATTGTATGTCTTTGCCTAAAGCTTCGCACTTAAAATCAACTTCACTATTGTTACTGTAGTATAACAACTTACTCAGGCGCGGAAAACGGGAGTGGGGCCAAGTATTCTCTTTATAGGACGAGATAGTGAAGGAACATTTTGACTGGCTAACTTTCAGGGGTTTCATTTTGTTTTGATCTTGCTCGATAAATTTATGTGAAAAATTTTACCACTTTTAAAGCTTTTTTTTTGCTGCTCCCTCACTTATTCTAAAATCATGGATCTACTATTTCTACCTGTCTACTACTACTACTACTAAAATTACTACTGCTGCTGCTACTACTATACTACTACTACTACTGCTACTACTACTACTACTACTACTACCACCACCACCACTACTACTTCTACCACCACCACCATCACCACCTACTACTACTACTAAAAAAACAGAAAATATTAGTACTACTGTACTACTAATATTTCTCATACCATTTGGCCATAGATAATTATGTACATCATAATCATGAATGAGAATGTGAGTAAGAGAGAGAGAGAGGGGGGGGGGGTATAATAAGAAAAGAGGAAAAGAGAGGGGTAATGCATTTATTTGGTAAAAGTGTGACATGTAAATCTTCTGAAATTCATAATTAATATATCTATAATTAACTGCACACAAAACTTTCTCAATCAAACCTTGATTTTATCTGACATGGGACAATAATAACCAACATCATGTTCCCTTTCTTTTAAAAAAATATTTATTTTGGTTTAAATTAGACTAAGCACAAACTTCCATTGTTTTGTTACTCTTATTTACCACTTCTATCAAAACGAAATAATTATCATGGTGGACCTCCTGTCCTTGTGGTGTAGACAGGCAGGTCTAACACACAGTATGAGTCTATGTAACTTGCTCTCGTATGAAAATAAGAAAAGAATACCTCTTTGTTCTCTACACCAAATAAAAAGAAGGAAAAGGGATCTATGTCAGTCGACTTTGTATTTGTTCAACGGCTGTGTGTATATACAGAAATACTGTGACTACATATGCGTGGATACCTGAAGGATGCCTTTGTGAAAGAAGAAGCGAGTCTTTTATTGATTATTGGGGGTGTTTGTTAGAGAGAGAAGACTGTAGTACATTAAATACCCATGGACAATGATGGGTTACAAGGAAAGGAAGAAGAGTGGTTGAGGACAAGGGATCGAGGGGGAGGGCTAGTCTGCAGCCACAGACCCTGATTGGAACTTTGATCAACAAGTGTGCCTCCACGCAAAGACTATCATTTACAAAACTTGCTGTTCAAATACAGAGCGAGCGAGAGGGCCTTCAGTACACAAGGCATGAGTAGGCTGCACATTCAGACCCTTAACTCAAGTGAAGGGTTTGCCCAGCAGACTAGGGCGGGGCGGAGTCGGACACCAAAGTCAACAGGGGTCAATAGACACCTTTAGTGGGCCCGGAGTTAGGATTGTGTATTGTAAAATGCATTGTCCGGTGCACTGTCTACGCATAAAACAAAACGCACACAAAAAAATGCCCTCTACCCACTCTTTTTTTTTTAACAATTAGGCAAACACACTTGCACCAACCAAATTAAAGCATAATGTAAGGAAAAAAACCAAATGACGTATAAATAAAAACCTTACTGTTCCTTTTCTGACTCATTATTTGTCAATCATTCGCCAAAATCATATAAAAACGGTAGCGCACAACAACGTACAGATCAATAGTATCAAAGATGTACTTTAGGTGTCAAATATTTAGTCTGTGCTTACAGACTACCCCAAAAGTCCTCCATCCTCTGTAGCAACATACATGTAACTTTATCATTTTGGGTTCTTAAAAAAAGTCAAACTTTTATATTCATTATCGAGATTATACATGTAAATTGTACTGCAAAAATGATAAGAGGGGTCCCTTTTGCAGGAAATCAACCATTTTAAAAATCAAAACTGAAACAAAGAGTAAATCGATAATAAAAAGATAAAAAAATCTGGAGTTTCTGAAGAAACAAAAGTATGTAACCCCCCCCCCCCAAAAAAAAAAATCAAAATAGTATACTTGTCACCGGGACTTTTCAATAAAGACATTTTAAGCAAATTAAATTAGTATAAGTGCGACACTGATTAAAACCTGTGAAAAAAGGTCACGATATGCATCATTAAGCGGACATAAAACAAAAATTGTCATTTTTCAACAGTCACACACGTTATTTCAGAATTCATGCCGTCTTGTATGTGGTGAATGTTCAAGAGACGTTACAATTTAATATTTATCCCTAGTTGCAGCTTTTATAACACATTTTTAGCGCAGGCCAATGGCCACAATTTTAGGAGATTTGACGTTTTCGCCCTCCTAAATTTTTGAATGGCAAAATAAAAACAGACATTGCTGCCAAACGATAAATACAGAAGTTAACTTGAATAACATACATTGAATGAACACCATAGTCCAAATCCAGCCAAAATGCTTAAAATAACAGTATTAATAATATTGATTTTTATTTTTTATATTCCTTAGTTATATAATGGAGGAATACTTCCAAGTCATTTGCTCCAAACCTTTCAGTTGAAAAATTATGCCATTTTGATTAATGGACGAACTAAACATAACACACAAAAACCCTGCCACCTAAAGCAAAACTTTTGATTTAGATGGAAGGTTTTTGTGTGTTGACATTTAGTTTGTCCATTATATTAAGCTCTGACAAAGGACAAATTGTCTCCAAATAGCAATTGATACACAAAAATATGATCTAATGGGGAATTCCCTCTATTATTTGTCTTCACACTTCAGCTGTGGTGTTGTAAAAACAGCAAACAGTGAATAATTGCAAAGACATAACAAAATATGGTGGCTCTAACGTTTTCAGGGGGTGGGTGAGGTAAGTCTCCTATGAGTAATTACTTGAAATAACAGGGAAAGAAAAAGAATTGTGAATCAATAATGAATAGATGAACCTAAATTCCTATAGATATAAAGACCAACAGATGAATAAATAAATGGGTGGACAGAGTAATATACACAAACACATAAATTAACCTATAGATAGATATAAACAGGCAGAAAAAAGACAGAGGAATGGGTAGATAGAGAAATTGATAGAGATAGATAGACAGACAGACAAGGGTTATTAATGAGGAGGAACATTACCCAAATGCAAATTAAAAGCGTTTCTTTATGAAAATGAAGTAGGGGAATACGAGAGTTAGCAGTCAAGGGCAACTCTTTTCCATAATCTTTTTCCTTTCCTCTTTTATTCCCCCTTTCATCACTTCAGAAATCTATGGGGAATAAAAGTGCCACACAAGGATAAGATAGTATCGAAGGTGTAAGTAAATACAATCAATCAATGTAAATCCAGGGACTTTTAATAGCTAGATGTGATCTCATATGCTCCTGGTCTTTGATAGTCATATTGCCCTAGACCAGCTTCAAAAGTATACGGTAAATTACAATCACATTATATCTCGGTTGTTCAGTATTACTTTTCTCAGAAAGCTTGTGTCCACAAAGGAGCGGTGTATTTTTTTTCAAGTCAGTAGAGCAAACTATAGGAGACAAAGTTGGTAAACATAGCAGATGATCCCTTCTTAAAGGATGACTAATCCTGAAAGAAAAATCTCCATGACATATGCCCTTTGTTTCCGCAGATTTCCACATTATGCAATTTAAGTCAACAGACTGTTAAAGTCACAATACATGAATGACATCATAAATCATTATCCAAATAAATGTCAAATTGCATGTAGTTCTTAAGTGAAGAGTGACATCTATATTCACTTCAAATGTACATTGTACTCAAGATTGTTTAAAACAGAGATAGAGAGAGAAACAAAACAATTTAAAGCACAATTTCCATAATGACATATGAAGACATGCAATAGTTAGGGTTTATATTAATATTGGCACAATTTCATATCCTTTCCAAGGAAAGGAAAATGGATTTCTCTTTTTGTTAAGGGAGGAGTGGTCAACTGCCTGCTCTATTCCACTGTATGCCCAGGAACAATTTGGGAGCAATCAGGATGATTTCAACATATGCATAAGGCAAACAATTGCCCCCTGCACCTGTATGAGAATTTAGAAACATATTTAGCAACATTTCACAAATAAAATATTACAAAGACACTTTTTTTCTTTTCTACATTTCTATATGAATATGTATTTTTATTTCATCCTGTCAATGACATTTATAGTAATATACTGTTAAATGAATAATTGCTTTTTAAAGTAAATTGTATAGCAATGATTTTTTTTCATGAATTAAGACAATACACAGAGTTGCTCCAAGAGCTCATTTCACATAGAGTTGAGTTTAAATTCAACTCACAAAAATCAAACATAACTTGCATTTCACCCATTCAAAAGTGCACATTCAAGACCTACATTTGATTTTGTGCATTGGGTCTGATGTCTAGTGAAAATTCTCATTTCATCTGTAAAATCTGTAATATTCGTGCCCTTGGCCATCCTGCAGCACTTTGAAGAAAAAAAAAGATATGGAAAAAATTAAAGATATAATATGAATATATATTATATATATGTAATTAATGCTAATAAACATCTAAGCACTATTAAAAATATCACAATTTTTAACGTTCCTCAATAACACACATGAATACTTAGTTGCCATTTGGTCCACATAATCATTATGTAATTTTAAACATCAAACTAAAGATTGAAATAATCTAATTTCACATAAAAATATATTTGATCAAAAATAAACATCATAATAAACTCATTAGTCATTATCATTCACAACTTGAAATAGTACTGATGATGTTCCAAATATGTTATTGCTAAAGCCTACTTCAATAAACACTTTAATACATTAGATACTGAAAAGAGGTGGTCCCTGTACAAAGCATATTGGAATTAGTACAGAATTTAGATGTAAATGGGTAAAATTAAGGGAGGCTGGGTTGAAGTGGGATGCAGAGTTTGGTAGGATACAGCATAACAATCCGATTATCTGAGTATTAAGTAGGCCTATATCACATTTTCCTTGAGATGAAGGGTTGTCATTTGCTTCTATATATAAAAAGGTACATGTTGGCCACTCAATAGTAATATCATTTCAAAATAGACAAGTTGAGCAAAAAATAAATGGCAGTCAAAGTTCATTAACAATTGTAGGGACAGTGACTTTTCTGTTTCAAAAGAATGTTTGTGAAAACTTGTAATTCTGTTTTTAATCTGAATTGAAAATGGAAATTCTGTTTTGTCATAGAAAATGTACAGAGTAAGAAACATGAATTCAGTTTCGCAAAGATAACTTCAATGAATATCCACATGAAAAGTAAAGAACCAAAACAGATTTCCTGATTTGATTTACTGGTAAACGTAAATTCACTTTCCCTTGACCTTCATGAGCTTCTTAAACTAGTCTGCAGATGCAGCAGTATCAAGGAAGATGGGAAGCTCTTTGAAGCCAATTAATTCATACACACTGGTTAGGCTTTAGTCATTGCCTTAACCCCCCCCCCTCAAAAAAAAAAAAAAAAAAGCAACAAGGCCTAAGTGATTTTGTGTCTCGCCCACTTATGGGAACTACCAGAAAAATTGTGATTTGCGAGGGCACGCAAAAGAATTGTATCAAAACTTTGTTGTGAAATAACTTGGATGGAATAACATTTGTCATAAGTGAGTCATGCAATTAATTTCAATGTTGACCTCCAAATGAACTTTGACCTTACCATGGTGACCTCCGAACACAATAACATGCAGGTCTCCTAAGTACACATGCAACCCAAGTTTGGTATAAAAGTGACTTACAGTTGCAGAGTTATGTGTCATAACATTAACCTCAAAATAACCTTTGACCTTACCATGTGACCTCATAGAGGTAATAATTCTACAATAATTTTAATACATGATTAAACAAAAATAAACCATATAAAACATGAAATGAATTTGATTTATTTTACTGGCATTGGATTTTCTTCAGAGAATAGTTCAGTATAGAAGGTTACAAGTGCCACTGCATATAGATTTAGGTGGAATGAGATAAGTAGGTCTACTTGTTCCTGGTATAAGCATCCACAGATCTATTCTTACCAAGAGGTAGAGGAACCTTATAAAATGAGTTTAAAGTTTGCTCTTTGAGATACACAAAAAACTCATTTTATAAGGTTTACCATTGAGAGGTACTAGTCATTACATAAGTTAAGTAAAACTTAAAAAGAATGAGTAAAATATTCGATACAATGAGTTATGAGTAAAAAGATAGAAAATAAGATTAGTGCTGGTTGATATTTTGATTTTGATGTTAGTCAATTATTGCCAGCAAAATATCGCCCATAACACGATATATAGCCGAGTCTGAAGATTCATCATATATTTCATTATGATCTGCAATTCCATGAATGCAGGGAAGGGAGGAAATGAAAGTAAGACTTTCATCAGTGCTTTCCAGGAAATGCAGGCATTTGGGGACCAATATGAAGTTCCAAATTGGTTTAAAATAATACAGAACAGCATTTTGGTCATTAAATAGTGATTAACTTTTCATAATCATCAAACCCTTATCCAATATTTAATATATTTTTTAGATATTGCATAATTTTGATAATATTGAAATATCACCCAGCACTAAAAAAGATATAACAAGTGGAGCGCCTCTGTCAAAGTTGTATGAACTAGACCAATAAACTTTCAAAGTTATGATAATAATTCAACAGATACCCACAACATGGCCAAAGTTCATTGACCTTTGACCTTCGTTATGTGACCTGAAACTCGCACAGGATGTTCAGTGATACATGATTAACCTTATGGCCAAGTTTCATGAACTAGGTCCATATACTTTCTAAGTTATGCTGTCATTTCAAAAACTTAACTTTCGGTTAAGATTTGGTGTTGACGCCGCCACCGTCGGAAAAGCAGCGCCTATAGTCTCACTCTGCTTCGCAGGTGAGACAAAAATCACAGCATTTTTAAGTTTGCCTCGTTTTATAGAAAAGTGATTAAGGCTGTGTTTCCAAATTGATGAGCCAATAATGCAAAATTCACATTTTTTTTCTAATAGATTGTATCTATTGAAACTACAAATGTTCAAATTTATTTTCTTGTTAAAATCTTTTGAGTCCTTTTGATAATATGTAAGATCAAAATTACTGTAACTTCTTTGACTAAAGTGATGAAGAAAATATAAAATAAACAAGAAAAGTTGTGGCATATATGGGAAAATTCCCACCTCCTTGTATACGTTTCTTTACCTTTTATAATATATGATAGATATACATATTTTGATGGCTTTTAAGATGAAATATGATCCAAAAAATATTTCTACATTTTTTTAATTCTAAATTTTAATCAAGATACACCAGCCTTCTGAAAGAGAGAAACTCTAGAATTAAATATATGCATAATATGCCAGCAGTCAGACTTTATAAGGTTTCTATGTAGGTAACTATAACAAACATATGACAGAAGATAAAATATAAGAGTAATCAAGCACTCCAATCACACATAATATTTACAGGTTATTAGAGCATGTGTTTGTAATCCTGATTGACCTGCTATGATAAACTTGTGTAAAAATCATATGACATTGAGTCTACACTACTTGCCACTCTCAAGTTGCTTCTGAACCCAGTTCTTGATGGCCTGATTAAAAATGAAACAATAATTAATGAAATAAGCTTACTCTGAATTAATCACAAAGCCGGGGAAAGATAGTGTTTACATTATTACCAGAGGAAGGATTGGTTGGTCTCATCCAGTACACTGAAACCAGAAGTTGGTTTTATTTACATTCAACATCAAATTGAAAATGACTTAGAACAGATATTCCATTTGACTGTTTCATAACAGTTCTTATCAGTGACTTTCAGAGAAAATTTTTTAAGCTACCGGGGTATTCAAATACTCGCATCTTTTTTTAGTAAAAATCACCGACAAGATGCTAATAAAATACTCCCTTGATGAACATCCCCATCACAATCACTCACTGTAATAGTAAATAAATAATTACCATTGGTGAAAGTGAAGGGACAAAATTATAATTTCCTTGGTGATTTGGATTCCCAAAGCAAAGCTGAGGAATTAGTGTTTTTTTATTTTTATGGATGAAATGATAGCTTTTCTCATTGACAAGAACCACCTTGCATTCAACATCAGAACAATCGAATCATAAAAAAGGGAACAATGCTCTCTAAACAAGTGGAGTGTCCATAGTAGTCTCACCTGCATTAGTGTTGAATTTGCATCATACCCTTTGAAAATGCAATATAAGTATCCAAGGCCATAATAACCCAATGTTGCGAATGCCCAGTTAAATTGCTTCAATGCCCCTCTTATGGGCCTTGAAACTTTTTAATATACACTATTTGTAAGGTAATTAATGAATTATGCCCTATAGAAAGTTGCCTCATCCTAAAATATTGAAATTTGATCTAATATTCATGTGAAACCAAGCACAAAAACTTTTAACATACGATTGCCATTTCATAATGCCTATTGTCAATAAAAAAGTTTGTGCAATAACTTTAAATCTTTATAAAAAGATTTAGCTAGCTTTTAAAAAATGATTGTTGTTTGTTGTTTACAGCAAATTGAGACCCAAACTTACCAGGATGCCTTCAACAACAGGTTTGCAATACAGATTTAAGAAGTCATCTGTGATTGGTTCATCAGAATGTTGTTGACTAGCCGTAAGAGCAAAGGCACCATCAAAGTTGATGTAGCAGAGGCGGACAGTGAACTCATCATCAGGACGAAGGAAGGCTGGACCACCAGACATAACCTACAAAAGAAAGATTACAGTTTATGAAATTTGCTTGTAGAGAGGTCATTAATTAAAGTTGAATGGGATATATACATCTAAAAGTTGAATGTTGCACTAACTGCAATCTTAACACCATTATGCCACACCTGCAAAGGCTTGCTTGGGTCCTGAACTGCTAAAACAGAACCTGTTCCTTAACTAGAACATAAAAGCTTGATCATTGTAGTCTCATCATACAATGCAACACAAATTGGTTTGTCAACTATATTCTTTAAATGTTGCGACTACAAAAATTTTACCAATAAATCTATAACACAATGCAAAAGCGATTTTGTGTCTCGCCCACTTATGAAAATAACCCGAAATATCGTGAATTGCGAGGGCACGCAACAGAATTGTATCGAAACTTCATTGTGAAATGACTGGGATGGAATAAGAGTCTTGCATGTAAAATTTAAAGTCAAAATGAACTTTGACCATACCATGTGACCTCCCAACACAATAGCATGCAGGTCCCCTAAGTACATCTACCATCCAAGTTTGGTTGAAAAGTGATTTACGGTTGCAGAGTTATGTGTCATACGAGAGTTGCAAGGAAACTTTAAACGTTGACCTGAAAATGACCTTTGACCCTATCATGTGACCTCCGACTGCAGCATGACATGCAGGTCTCATAATTACATCGACAATCCAAGTTTTGGTGAAAAGTGACTCGCGGTTGCAGAGTTAGGTGTCATAAGAGAGTCTTGTATGTAAACTTTAACGATGACCTGAAAATGACCTTTGACCTTACCATGTGACCTCCAACTGCAGCATAACATGCAGGTCCCCCAAGTCCATCTACCTTCCAAGTTTGGTTGAAAAGTGACTGACGGTTGCAGAGTTAGGTGTCATAAGAGTCTTGCATGTAAACTTTAATGTTGACCTGAAAATGACCTATGACCTTACCATGTGACCTCCGACTGCAGCATAATATGCAGGTTCCCTAAGTCCATCTACCATCCAAGTTTGGTTGAAAAGTGACTTACGGTTGTGGAGTTATGTGTCATAAGGTTTGTGACAGACGGACGACATTTTGATCCCTAAGTCTCGCCTTCACCTCTGGTGGGCAAGACAAAATATGATTAGAGAATACTTCATCATTTTATAGCAATCCCTGTCAACAGGGTAGAGTAGAAGTAATATGCTTTACTTCATTTAATTATTTAAGCAACGGCTCCCTCACTTGGTCAAGATTGAAATGAGGTGTGATAGCTCAGTGACAGATCAGTCAGTAGAGCAGAGGTTTTGATTCAGTTAACCCATGTTCGATTCCCATTCGGTGCGTTAGTTCCCTTAAAGGCCAAGTCCACCCCCCAAAAAATGTTGATTGCAATAATAAACAAGTGGAACGCCTCTGGCAGTCTCGCCTGCATTACGCGATTTAATATACATGTAGCAGCAGTGCTAACTTTGAAAACTACAATAAAATAATCATTCACAAAAACACCATTCATATAATGACATAATACCACGTTCATTGACCATAAATGACATTTTAACGGTGACTTAAGACTTGTCAACTACACCCATGTCCACATTTCATTCACTCTATCCATAAACTTTCAAAGTTATGATGGCAATTCAACAATTACCCCAACATGGCCTAAGTTTATTGACCTTAACTGACCTTTGACCTTGGTTTTGTGACCTGAAACTCACAGGGGATGTTCAGTGATACTTGATTACTCTTATGTCCAAGTTTTATGAACTAGATCCATAAACTTTCAGAGTTAGGATGGTAATTTAACAAATACCCCCAACACGGCCAAAGTTCATTGACCTTAAATGACCATTGACCATGGTCATGTGACCTGAAACTCGCACAGGATATTCAGTGGTACGGTACTTGATTAACCTAATGTCCAAGTTTCTTGAACTAGATCCATAAATTTTCAAAGTTATGATGGTAATTCAACAAATACCCCCAACTTGGATAAAAGTTCATTGACCCTAAATGACCTTCGACCTTGGTCATGTGACCTGAAACTCAGGCAGGATGTTCACTCATACTTGATTAACCTTATGTCCAAGTTTCATGAACTAGATCCATAAATTTTCAAAGTTATGATAGTAATTCAACAAATACCCCCAACTTGACCAAAGTTCATTGACCCTAAATGACCTTTGACCTTGGTCACGTGACCTGAAACTCGAGCAGGATGTTCACTAATACTTGATTAACCTTATGCATAAGTTTCATGAACTAGGTCCATATACTTTCTAAGTTATGATGTCATTTCAAAAACTTAACCTTCGGTTAAGATTTTGAAAATAATTCTCCCAACATGGTCTAAGTTCATTGACCCTAAATGACCTTTGACCTTGGTCATGTGACCTGAAACTCAGGTAGGATGTTCAGTAATACTTGATTATCCTTATGGCCAAGTTTCATGAACTAGGTCCATATACTTTTTAAGTTATGATGTCATTTCATAAACTTAACCTTAGGTTAAGATTTGATGTTGACGCCGCCGCCGCCGTCGCCGTCGGAAAAGCGGCGCCTATAGTCTCGCTCTGCTATGCAGGCGAGACAAAAAATCAAACTAGCATAATGCAGAAAATTTCATCAAAATTAGATGTAAAATAAGAAAGTTATGACATTTTAAAGCTTCGCTTATTTTTCACAAAACAGTAACATGCACAACTCCTTGACATGCAAATGAGACAGTCGATGATGTTCCTCACTAACTTTTTCTTGTTTTTTATTGTTTGAATTATACAATATTTCATTTTTTTACAAATTTGACAATAAGGACCAACTTGACTAAACCATATAGTATTAAACAATGGTATTTCCATATGTTCAGGGAGGAATTACTCATTGTTTCACTTGACAATGAGGAAAAAATAAGAATATTTCATATAATAAAATACAAAAAAAAATAGTGAGTGGAACACGTCATCAGTCTCATTTGCATACCAACCAGGATAACTGTTTTGTGAAAGTAAGTAAAACTTCAAAATGTCATAACTTTCTTATTTTACATCCGATTTTGATGAAATTTTCAGTGTAATACGCTTGTTAGATTTTTATCTTTGTATCCAAATAAACTTTTTGTTGGGGGGATTTGTCCTTTACACATTAATCCTCATTACCAATAAATGATATCATATTTTTGATCAAAATTTGTCAATAAGTGATTAATTAAAAGAACTTCACATGATCATATGGATTTTCAGGTTATTCAAAATGTTGGCTTAAAAACTCACTACATGTATTTGTGAAAAGATTTTTAAGCCACCTTATGGTGAGACAATAAAATGCAACTCAAAAATATTTTGAATCAGTGGGTACACAGGACTACAACAGCTTGCCACAAGTAACTCTTCCGGTGCATGGTGACTACGCGTGACAATTTCTAATCAGGAATAAGTGCATAGCATCAACTTTTGATCTTTTGCTAGTACATAATGCAGTGGAGTAACTTAAGAGTAACAACAGAAAATAGAAAATGGCCACCCATGCAACAGAATTGTAATGTTATGGGTTTTGATAAATTCGAGCAAGAACATTGAGAAATCCTGTTCGGTATTCTTATTTCGATAGCTCTAGTTGGTTAAGGAAATATAGGTCTTAAAGTAATGGATGTTCACATTCTTCAGTGACATGATTAATTTCCTGTGCATTTTTTTCTTTATACAACTGGTCTCTGCCGGAAAATCACCAGAGGTCACTAGTTAAAAAAAAAAGAAAAAAAGGAAAAAAGATGAGTATGACTCGGCCCTAATCATTATGATTGGTGATTAACAGTAGAATTTGAACACGGGCGATCATAATGACTGAATGTTTTATGCTGATCGTAGTACAGGATAAATACTGTGAAAAGGGTGTGATATGAACCCAAGCAATCATAATGACGGGTACTCCTTTCAAAACAAAAAGATGAAGAAAATTATAATCTTGATGGTCTTGAATAATGCAGCAGTTTGGGAATTTAAACCAAGGACACGTATCAATGGCATCTTTCCTGACAAATCAACAATAAAATAAAATAATAACTAGCATATTAATGATGTGGAGCTCATCCGGCGTCTTGCAACGAAATTCAATACAATTTTTTATTTCAGCCCAGTTGACACTGTAGTTAATTTTATTTGTGACATAAATTGAGGAAACAGAATTGAAATTGATGAAGAAATGACAGAGAAGAAGCATTTTTTGTGATTAATGAACATATTTCATATAGATAAGCATAAATAACTTTCTAGTCAAAATTTCTAAATTCTGTGTAGAACCTTGGTGAGCCTCATGGAGCTCTCAGATCGAACAAAAAAAAATCAAATTCAGTCAACAAAGAAATAAGCATTATTTGTAAGTTTTGAAAAATATGCATTAATTAGCATATTTAATGAGTTTCAAAATTCTGTGTAGAATTTTGTATCCTCACCTAGAGCTATCATGTAAAGCACACAAAATAGAAATTGATCAACAAATGAAGGAGAAAAGCATTTTTGTGATTTATGAATAAATTAGCATGAATAATTTTTTAAGTCAAACTTTCAAAATTATATGTGGACGTTTGGTGACCCAAATGTAGCTCTACCAGATGGATGAAAAAATATCAAAATTGGTCAATAAATAAAGAAGCATTTTTTTGTGATTATTTTGTGATGTGAATAAATTAGCATAAATAATTTTCTAGTCAAAATTGCAAAATTCTGTGGAGAAATTTGGTGAACCTCATGAAGTTGTACCAGATGGAAGAAAAAATAAAATAAATTGGTGACAAGTAAAAAAGATGCATTTTATGTTTTTTTTTTAAAATACGCATAATTAATTTTGCATATATTAGCATACAATTTTTCTAGTCAAATTCAAAATTCTGTGAACAGCTTTGGTGAACCTCATGAAGCTCTACCAGGAGGAAGCCAAAAAAAAAAAATCAAAATCGGTCAACAAACAAAGAAGCATTTTTTGTGAATTTTGAAAAATGCGCATCAATAAGCATATATCTAATGAGTTTCAAAATTATGTGTAGAAGTTTTGAATCCCCCACCTAGCGCTATCATATAAAGCAAACAGAATTGAAATCGGACTTGAAATGACGAAGAAGAAGCATTTTGAAATTCAATCAACAAATAAATAAAGATGCATTTTCTGTGATTCATGAATTTTGCATTAATTAGCATACCTAATTTTCTTCTCAAAATTTCAAATTCCTGTGTAGAACTTTGGAGAACCTCATGAAGCTCTACCAAATGGAAGAAAAAAAATTGAAATTAGTCAACAAATAAAGAAGAAGCATTTTATGTGAATTTTGAAAAATACGCGTAAAAATTTTTCAAGGCAAAACATCAAAATTCTGTGTAAAATTTGGTGAACCTCATAAAGCTCTACCAGATGGAAGCAAAAAAAAAATCAAAATCGGTCAACAAACAAAGAAGCATTTTTTGTGAATTTTGAAAAATGCGCATCAATAAGCATATATTTAATGAGTTTCAAAATTCTGTGTAGAAGTTTTGAATACCCCACCTAGTGCTATCATATAAAGCAAACAGAATTGAAATCGGACTTGGAATGACGAAGAAGAAGCATTTTGAAATCGATCAACAAATAAATAAGGATGCATTTTCTGTGATTTATGAATTTTGCATTAATTAGCATACATAATTTTCTACTCAAAATTTCAAATTCCTGTGTAGAACTTTGGTGAACCTCATAAAGCTCTACCAGATGAAAGCTAAAAAAATCAAAATCGGTCAACAAATAAAGAAGCATTTTTAGTGAATTTTGAGAAATGTGCATAAATTAGCATATTTAATGAGTTTAAAAATTCTGAGAAGAAGTTTTGAATCCCCCACCTAGTGCTATCATATAAAGGCCCCCTCACACCTAACCGAATTGCCTAAAATTTGCCTTGCGATAGCTTGCAAAGACATTTAAAAAAAAATCCTTTTCAATGGTAACTGATAGTAAATCATACTTACCCTTCGTGTTTGGGTTCGTACACCTTCTGAACTAACAGCTGCGATTATTCAAATTTGCGCGGAAATTTTGAACATGTTTAAAATCTCCCGACGAATTGAGAAATCGTTGGTCATCTGTTTGAATTTGCATCTCTTATTTAGTCTGCGGTAATTGTTTGTGTGTTTTTGTCGCGCATAGTCCCTCTTCGCGCTTTTGCCAAAATGGACCGATCTCGAAAGAACCCATAACGAAGCAACACGATGACACAACGAACAAGATTGCCTGATCTATTCCCTCATCTTCGTTTCTAATCGCGCGCCATATCAAACCATTGCTCACTGTTCCTTTTTCTTATTGGGTCATATCAACCCTTTGCTCGCCTTCGGCCGCAATTTCCTCAAAGAGGTGAACCGAAAAATCGATATCGTTTGAATGTCATATTTATCCTTCGCTTACCGCTCGTTGATAAAATTTAACAATAGTTACTGATCGCATGATTTGACGGAAATTTTGTTTGAATTCGTTGAATTCGCATGCATTTTGTTCATTTTTCCCTTTCGTCATCCTTCGTCCGCCAACATTCAGTCAGGTGTGAGGGGGCTTTAAAGCAAACAGAATTGAAATGACAAAAAAGCATTTTGAAATTGTGGACGGACGACAGATGCCACGTCACAGCATAAGCTCATATGGCCCTTAGCCTGGGGCCTGATGAGCTAATAATTCAATATTCATATAGCATCTATTAAAAATGTATCTTGAATATTGTAATTATTACTGCACTCACAGCTACATCTGCTTCTTCTAACAGTGCCTTGCACATGGCTTCACCAGTTGTGATGCCTCTCTTTGCTAGGGCCTCACGTATCACCTCAAAATCAGGAAAGATGTAGAATCCTCCTCTTGGCATGATTGCTTTCACTCCAACAGATGTCAGCTCTCTGTAATCCCAAAAAGGCAGATAGGTGAAAACTTCAATATCACAACTGATTTTTTTTTCCTTAACATTTGGTGCATTATGGGATATTTTCTGTATTACTCCCCTCTCATTTCCTTTTATACACCAACAAGATAAGCATTTGGTGAGGAGATCTTGGAAGTCTCATTTAAGTACAAAATTTCTTTGGAGGACTTTAAATGCTTGTATATGGCTGTAAAGTGCTGTAAATCATCATCATCATAATTATGATCACTATTATTATCAATAATTTCAGAAAATAATGGAAAAGCAAATATGAGAAATACAGCAGACCAATAAAAGTAATAGCGTTATTTCCAAACCTAACTATATTTTTCCTTTTAGTTAGCTGTTGCCAAGCTTTATAAGAAATCAACATATTTTCTCTGGATTCAAGGAAGGATTTAAGAATAATCTAAATGTAAAAGTAAGCCAGTATAATAGTTTTCTCACCTGTGACAGAATGCAGCTACAGCCTGAAGGATCTTTGATGTGTGATACACATATCTCTCACACTCTTCATCAAAACGAAAGAGCTATGAAATAAATTCAGTAGGAAAAACATCAAGATGATTATTAGAGAAGTGAAAGTTTATTTATTTATTTATTCATTGCAACCAGAAAGAAATATCACTATTCAATTCAACCAATCACAAGACAAACATTCTCTATGTAGAACAATGCAAATTCATCTTGTAAAAAGATAAACAGTAAATGAGTAAATGATGACAATAAAAGATAAGAGTAACACCTGCATATAGGGCTTTCATAGACTTCAAGATGGTATTGTGTCCCAGTCAGGTGAGCCCCATGTATATTAGCATGTCTATTTGGAGAATAAGCATGTTGCTATTAATATTATCATTATGAAAATAAACTACTATTACTACTTTTTCTCATACTTTATTTAACATTGAGAGAGTGAGGGGAGGGAACTTAGATTCTGAGGTATAAAAAAAGCACACTGATCCTTTAATAATCTTACAAAATTAGGGTTCTAGACAGCAAAACTTTAAAATGTATGCCTCTACCATTGTCACACAAATTTCTAGAATTTTCAAACAATTATCCCTGAAACCTTTAACCTTTCAACTTTCAAATCTACTTTGACCATCAAATCTAGCTTTCCCCAAAATATAGATGAGATTTCAGTTGTCCTCTCAATGAGAAAATGCATGGACTCACCCAAATAGCTGCATGTTGTACAGGTCCTGAGGCACATGAATAAGTGTGACTTGCAGCACTGCATACAGCCTTGTGTAAAACCTTCAACTCTGGGGGATATATACTGTAACCTAGCTGGAAGGCAAGGTTAAGAAAAGATCATCTACGTCAATTGATTACAGGTACATTTCTATGTAACATGCATCTTCAGACTCAAACTCTTTTGCTTTCAATTTAACAAGGAGACAACATGTAATGTCATCAATACCCTCTAAACTCAAAATATAACATCAAGTATAACAATCTACACCCCATTAATTTGTGAGTTTTATAATACATGCGAGCAGGGGAATGTGGGTTACACATGTATGGCTACTGATTAATCCTTATTCTTCCCTGCGCTTGGGAACAATAACATGCTATAGCCAGGCCAACAAGGTTAAGTATTGGTTGACCCAGGCGCATGTATTATGTAACTTATGAATCCTCCAATGAATCTTGTAGGTTTAAATGTATTGGATTTCCCTTCTCTCAAACCATTTCAGATATGTTTGTAAAATGATCCAATACTAAACTTCTATGTTCATTTTAAACATCTTTCCCTATACATCTTACTAAATTTCAATATTATCCTACAAATTTCACAGACTTTTGATTCACAGTATAGGTAATGGGCAAGTTGTTTTATAATATTTAAAGGCCTTACCTCTTATGTCCAAGTAAATTGGCTATTAACTATCAGGGAAATCAATATCATGCGAGGGGTGTAGAGAAAATCAAAGGGACAAAAATGATAGGGTGTAGAGATGATGGGGGTGGGGAGAAGAGGAGGAAGTAGCAGAGAGAGAAAAAATGTACAAGAGGGATAAGGTATATCACTCACCCGCCATCCACCAGCACTAGCCCATTTAGAAATTCCACTAGACAGAACAGTACCTTCGGGATAATACTGTAAAAAGACAGAAAATAGATGACGTGGTCTTGAATATCATAATCCACTCAGCTTTCTGCAGTTTCCAACAAGAGAAAAAGTGACAATATAGTAACTGGATGCCATTAAAACTATACTAAGAGCTATGTACATCATCAAGATGCATTCTCCAGGAATATTTGCATGAGTCATATTAAAATAAGTTCTAGCATGATTAAAGTGATAGCAGCCATCAACAACATGTCATAAAGTTAATACAAATTAGAAAAATACACCGAACAGAAATTAGGCTATTTATATAAATATGACACAAAAGTGGCATAGCAACTTTGGGGGTCTTGATTTGGTTATTTTTTTTTGTTTTTTTCTTTATATTTCATCACAATAAGTTTCCCTGAATTACAACAATCACTTTAAACTATCATATAACAGACAAACTCCTAAATACATACTGTAGCAACATGCCCATATCACTGGGGAAATTTCCAAAATATATTTGGTCAGGAAGTGACTTTGCACATTCTGAAAGCAAGAGGAGACTATAAACTATTCCAATAATCAAAGACTAATCTTTATAGAATGATTAGACATAACACCTTGGCTAGCGTCTTGTGGCAGCATTCAAAGTTTGTTGCAGCATAGATCTCATCACTAAGCACAATGATGTTATGTTTCCTCAAGGCAGAGCTGAAAACATAACACAGAAACTTTCTTATTACTGATAAGGGACGAAAACAGAAAAACAAATGGCTCTGGTTTCAAACATATATACAGCTCTTCAACATGCAATCACAATCATATTCAAGGGAGGAATGTACCCGCTTTAACCCAATGTGACGAGCAGACGACAGGATAATGTATTTTAAACAGGTGTTTCAACAATGCTTTTCAAGTGTTTCAACAATACAGACATTTTCATTCGGCGACAGTTTCTCAGAGCAACAAAATAAAGTCAAGATTCTAACATGGCTCGTCCAGTTCTTAATAATGCATTAATACGTTTTGTGGGCATAAGAGGTATCAACAAACAGAAATAACCATAATTCAAGTCAGATTTACACACGAACAAGAATAAATTATTATACAAAATAAGTTCACTTATTTGATATTTGAAAAAGAAATTCGTCAAAACAATGCTTCTAGGGGCAAATACTGATATTTCACTTCTGCAGAAGCGAGTCAGCTCCGAAGGGTTTACATCGGCACGCCAAAGGGAATTTCACACCCCAGTGGAATACTTTGTAAATAATTGGGATGCTTTTTTATTCCTATAGATTTTTTAATGTATTGTGCTTGAGTTTGCTTTCGTTCTATAACACGTCCCTGCATATTCTTAGAAAATTATTCATGCACATCCAAGAAAATACCCTCACATGATCATGTTCAGTGGCAGATCGAGCCAGGTACGAATACAATACCATTTCATGTGCAGTATTGTTTGTAAATAATAGTCATCCCATCGAAACTGTTATATCTTACCCAGCTGGATCGGCTCCTGATTGTGCTGAATGAGATACCACAATTTGTATCTGGTTCTAGTTTCTTCAAACACTTTGAATTTTGACAAACAAAATACTTTGCATTGAAATGCTTATAACAACAACATTAATAGCAAAGACCATGCATACTTCAACTTTATCAAATGTGTAATGAAATGAAAGGGAGTGTCAAAGAGCTGAACATGTTCCAGTCATTTGTATAGTCATGTGTAACTTTACAAAAAATCCTTTGCACACAGACAAAGCTCCTACATTTCTTTCCAAGTTTAAGATTCTAAAAAACATGAACTCTAGTCACATTTTTATAACAGAGTCCAACAAAATGACAAAGGTGCCTTATGCTTCTGGGAGAAATGGAGCAATTGCTCAGTATTCAGCAAAATACAAGAAATAGCTTTTTCAAAGGTATAACTCATGATTGGTGAATAAACAGTATCTCATCAAATGGGCAGCCAAAATCTTTGTAAGCTGCATGCATTTGCTTGAGGACTGTACTATGATAATTGCACATTAGACTTACCTCAGGGCTATGAAGTCCTCCTCGCTATATGCAGTGCCAGCTATATCAATAAGTACAACAAAAGAGAAAGGCCATCACCATTATTTTGGAACCTAGGACGGTGTATGCAACAATGCCTTTGAAATTTGATATCAAACAAAAAATTGTAGTGTACAATCTATCTATTCATCATGTTCAATACTAGCTAGCCCAGCTATACTATCGCGTCGTGTTGCACAGCTCAGTCGCGAATCGAGGGGGCCGGGGTAAAAAAAAACAACGTATAATTCACTTTTTCCCTATCAAAAAAATGTGTGACATCAGCAAGGACAATGAACTATTTCATGGCAAACATTTTTCGAAGTAAAACTTTCTGATTTCTTCTTGTGTACACTCTCAATGCAACTATCTTAACCCTAAAAGGACTGGGCTATTTGAGACGTATTGCCAGTATTTAAAAAAAAATTCTTTGGTTTTAGAATTTTTTTTTTCATCTTCTGTTTTTCATTGTTTTTTTCAATGGAAATTATTACAGACCGTTTAACAACTAAATTAAACCCTAAATTGATAAGGCAGACCAATTAGAATGAAAAATAATCACCCTTTTATGAATTTAATCTCCCATATACTTAGTACATAAAGTATAAAAATGAGCCATTTACGGCATGATATTGTCTCGTAAAGCGTTCCGATGCTACACCCTTAGGTCGCGGATTTGGCCTCAAAAGTTGCGCGAGACTTCAAAGAAAAAAGTCACACAATTTTGTGGCGCTACCTATTTGCGTTTTGGAAATATTGCGCAAAGCATAGAGGGGGGAGGCCATCAGGCCCCCCCCCCCAGTCCTTTTAGGGTTAAAGTAAGGGATATAATGCTATTTATATCCTACATAAATTAAATCCTGTGTGCTAATTGGTTTAAATAGCATCATGTGACCAAACATATTCTCACTATTTTGCGAAAAAAGTTAAAAATGAAACGCCCACTGAAGAAAATTTACTATTTCATGACGTCAATGATGGAATAGTGCACTAGTCTATCATTGACGTCAAAGACCAGGCACTACTCCGCATTCCACGCGCTGAGCACGTGGCTTCAGGAAAAGTAGGTCAGTCAGTGCAGTGGGTTTATTGGCTCAGATTAAAAAGGATGAACTACGAGTACAAGAACTAGATTATCAAGATCTATTGCTCTAACTTATTAAAGTAGGATATGAAAACAAATATACCAGGCCTTTATTTTGAAAGTACAGAGGCAATTATTCATCCTCGATTGTACTGTCAAAATTACAATTTTTCCCTTGGGGCTTTGCCCCTCTGGAAAAATAGTAATGCCAGTCCAACATCGGACTGTATAATATTTATCTTATGCTACCATAATTTAGTTGTCAAAAGTGTTTGTACTGTAGGCAAATATCCTGATTGAAATTGTAATAAACCTGTGGGTATTGACTATAATATTCAGATGGGTCTTGATTCTTGAACATACTCACTTGGATTGTCTGGATTGCAGAGAATCAAAAGTCGGTTCCTCTTCAGCTCATGTTGTTGCAGGGTCTGGGAAATTAATCAAAATACATTTCAATTGCTTCTTGTCAGAGCTGCATTGCCAAAATTACCTTTTAAGGTCATCAGAGATAGAAATGTATTAATTCAACAGAAAATGTTATTGCCTCGTTTTGTATTAAATTGTGCCTTTTAATTCTAACCTATAGATCTCTGCATATGGCTTAGACCAAGTCCATCCCATCCCTACCAGCCATGAATGAATCTTTCTCCATGAAGAACTAAAACAAAATACTAAAGACTAGTGTTTGTGTGTGCAACATTGGATTACAAATATTAAGAACTACATTTCTAAAAACATATCTTAGAATGCTAAAATTCATAAACAAGAGAATAATGAAATAAAAGATAACAAGAGTGTTGCTAAGGCAAGCACACGGTACGCCCGCCTGTAAAGCAGAAAATGGAGATATCGTTCAAGCAAGAAAAGTGGAAGGTGGCGACTTCACCTTGATTGTCTGACCTCAATATCAAAAGAATTCCCGAGATCTACGCTAGTATCATACAAACCAAGTTATATGAGCCTAAAGGTTAAGTTAAACTGAAGTTATCGCGTTTACAAGGACTGCAGAAGGTTACGATGAAAATACGTCACTGTGACCTTGACCTTTGGACCTCAAAATCAATAGGCTTCCTGGATCCATGCTAGTATCATACACACCAAATTATATGAGCCTAGGTTAAGTTCAACTGAAGTTATCACGTTTACAAGGACTGCAGAAGTGTACAATGAAAATACGTCTATGTGACCTCAACCTTTGACCTTTTGACCTCAAAATCAATAGGCTTCCTGGGATCCATGCTAGTATCATACACACCAAATTATATGAGCCTAGGTTAAGTTCAACTGAAGTTATCGCGTTTACAAGGACTACAGAAGGGTACGATGAAATATTCAAAATACATCACTGTGACCTTGACCTTTGGACCTCAATTTCAAAATCAATAGGCTTCCTGGGATCTATGCTATTATCATACACACCAAATTATACGAGCCTAGGTTAAGTTCAACTGAAGTTATTGCGTTTAAAAGGACTGCAGAAGGGTACAAGGAAAATACGTCACTGTGACCTTGACCTTTGACCTTTTGACCTCAAAATTAATAGGCTTCCTGGGATCTATGCTAGTATCATACATACCAAATTATATGAGCCTAGGTTAAGTTAAACTGAAGTTTACAGGGAAAAATTAACGGACGGACACCGAGCGTGACACCATAATACATGTACGTCCCGTCGAGACGGGCGTATAAAAATAGATGACAATAGTCAAGCAATGAGTGAATAAACTAAATAAGTACTAGCACAATGAGTATAGCAAACACAAAAAGTAAGTCATCTTTTTTCCAGGTCATATTTGTGATCTGTATTGTACACAACAGCTTTGTATGTTCAACTGCCTGGAGCACATCTAAATCTTTTATCTCAATTTTTCAGACTGAAGGTTAGCCATACATGTATATTTAGTAATATTGAGTTGATGGATTAATGCATCCTTCAACAAGAACATTTTAAAAAGCCACATGAACTTCTATAGAGCAGAAACAACAGAGCGAAGTTGAAAATGGGAGGAGGGGGGCACAGGGAAAAAAGGGTTCTTCTTTAAAAAATGGAACTATCTAAAATAATGAAAAAATAACAAAACATATCTACCCCACTTTAAAACATACAGAGTGCATAAGCTTTCAAATCTCATGGAACTTATATAGCAGGTGGGATCAGGGGCAACGGACTATATTTTTGTTGCGGGGGGGGGGGCAAAACCTTTAAAAAAAACACTTATCAAAAGGGATAAGATTATGTTTCTGCCTAAAGTAACTCCTAACTCTTAAAAATATTTTTTCTTTACAATAACAATGTTTTTGTAGTGTGTTGATATAAAGGCATAGAAATTTCTTCCTCTTGAAATGATTTTATTTGTTGAAGAGTGATCATGCCTGCTATGAGGACGTGATATAAAGTTAACATTTAGACTAATATGAAGCTAATTCTGAATTTCAATGTCAACAATGCAGATCTGTGAGAATCATTTAATAAAGCAACAAGTGGAGCGCCTCTGGCAGTCTCACCTGCACTACGTGATTCAATATAGCAGCAGTGCTGACTTTGAAAACTACTATAAAATAACTATTCACAAAAAACACCATTCATAATTCATATGATACAGTACGACGTTCATTGACCCTAAATGATATTTCACCTTGATCATGTGACCTAAGACTTGTCAGTGATACTACTTTATTACCCCTATGTCCACAATTCATAAACTCTATCCATAAACTTTGAAAGTTATGACAGCAATTTAATAATTACCTCCATCAAGGCCAAAGTTCACTGACCTTACATGACCTTTGACTTTGGTCATGTGACCTGAAACTCGCACAGGATGTTCAGTGATACTTAATTACTCTCATGTCCAAGTTTTATAAGCCAGACCAATACATTTATCATAGTTATGATGGTAAATCAACAAATACCCCAAAATGGCCAAAGTTCATTGACCCTAAGTGACCTGTGACCTTGGTCATGTGACCTGAAACTCACACAGGACGTTCAGTGATACTTGATTACTCTTACGTCCAAGTTTTATGAACTAGACCAATTCAATTTTCAGAGTTATGATGGTAATTCAACAAATACCCCCAACCTGGCCAAAGTTCATTGAATTCAAATGACCTTTGACCTTGGTCATGTGACCTGAAACTCACACAGGACGTTCAGTGATACTTGATTATTCTTATGTCCAATTTTTATGAATCACATCTATAAACTTTTAACGTTATGATGGTAATTCAACAAATACCCCCAACCTGGCCAAAGTTCATTGAATTCAAATGACCTTTGACCTTAATCATGTGACCTGAAACTCAGGCAGGATGTTCAGTATACAAATGATGCATGGGTTAGAGTGGGTCAGTAGGAACTGTGTGCACAAGGTAACTTTGGCATGGTTTAACCCACGAGGCGCAGCCGAGTGGGTTTAGACCATAATGCCAAAGTTACCGCGTGCACACAGTTCCACTGACCCACGAAAGAAACCCATGCATCATCTGTTTTATAGAATGGAAAAAATTTATTGAATAAACCACAAAGTAATGATTTACCGGATGCATGATAATTTCATGCGTCCGGTAAATTCAATTTACCGGACGCATGAAAATATTTACCGGACGCATGATTTTTTTTTACCGGACGCATGATTTATTACCAGATGCATGAAAATTCCAAAATGTAATGCAGACCCTTTGATAACCCTGGACAACATAAATATGTATGCCTAACTTAATAATATGTTGGCACAAAGGCATTATTATACCCAAAATGCCAGATACAGCTTTGCATCTATGAGGCAGCCTCAGACCTCCAATAGTTGTGTGATTGCCCGGGCCACGCCGGGGGCCAGTGCCTACGGCTGCCTGGGCCTGCAGTGCAGATTTGGCTGTGCACAGCCAGCCCAGGGCAGTAGATCTATAACGTTAGATCGTATGTCTGGATTTCTCAACTAACGAGTATGCAGGCAGTTTTAATCCCTATGACAATTACGGTACCGTATTTGTACTTACAGATCATTTTGCATCCTTTATTTGATTCATTCTGACTTGATCGAAAATTCAAAATTTTGACGTAAACAAGCGTAACAGTACATGCGCGATGACATCACAATGACCTTTTTGGATGATAGCTTGTTTACAGTGGATATCGTTTGATTATCGGGATATCGTTCATGCAGCCCAGTAAAAATTCTTGCATAGCTCTCAACCAATCAGATTGCTGGGATTTTCCCATCCATTCTATAATAATATTTGATTACACTTATGGCTGAGTTTCACGAACTAGGTCCATATACTTTTTTAGTTATGATGACATTTCAAATTAACCTTAGGTTAAGATTTTGAAATTGACTCCCCCAACATGGTCTAAGTTCATTGACCCTAAATGACCTTTGATCTTGGTCATGTGACCTGAAACTCGGGAAGAATGTTCAGTAATACTTGATTAACCATATGTCTAAGTTTCATGAACTAGGTCCATATACTTTCGAAGCTATGCTGTCATTTAAAAGACTTAACCTTCGGTTAAGATTTGATGTTGACGCTGCAGTCGGAAAAGCGGCGCCTATAGTCTCACTCTGCTATATAAAAATGAGTGGTTGAAATATGAACCTACCGCCAGTTTGTTAACCTGTTGGAAACTGGCTCATTATGATATCAAACACATTTTACATAGACCTCAGCCCACAGGCAAGCAGGCTCATTCCCCAATGCACTACCATAATATGCATTTATATATGAATACATTTCTAAAACCCACATTTGGTGTGTTTATATTCTGGGGGGGGGGGGGCACTTCCATTGATGAGTGGATACCATGCGTGACCATGGAGTCTCGAAAAGCACCCTAAACAAGTATTTTCCATATTCTGATAATGCACCCCTTAACAAGTATTGGTGTGTGAAACCCTACCCTTAACAAGTATTGGAAACAAAACGATACTCTTGGCAAGTATTCCCTGAATTGAACTCCTAAACAAGTACAGCGATATTTTAATAGTTATGTCGGTCGGTTTTACTTTTACCTACATCATTGGGTTTAATACGGCCCCACCTCCCACAAATTGTACTCTAAACACGTAGTGTTGACTGTTGGGGCAAAAAAGTACATCCTTTATAAAACATTTTAGTCTTGTCTATACCCTCTCAAATTGACCCTAAACATGTAGCTTTCCTGGCGAAATAGATACCCTTGTTTTCATTATTTTAGTGTTTTTGACACCCTTATTACCTTAAGTATGTAACGTTCCCTATCTTGTAAAAGACATCCTTTTAAAGTGTTTTTTGATCGCACGTGGTATCCACTCGTCAATGTAAGTGGCCCCCTGGGGATTATACAGTGCGTATCAAAAAAAAGTTTACACTTTGAAAAAGCCATGGGAATTAACAAATATACAACATGTGGGTAATTTTTTCACATATATTCTTGGATTGAATCTAACTTACCCTGCGAAACATTTCTCATACATTTCCCTTACACTTTGAGTCAATTGAAGTAAAAACGGATAGATGCGAGCATTTTGTAAAAATTTTACAACCAAAACTAAAAATTTTGCCACCAAAATTAAAAATTTAACACTTAGTAAGCACAACCTTTTACCTTTTTGTGCCAGCTGGATCCGAGGACATAACTAAATCTAAACAAAAGCTGATATCAGACATCTCCAACATTTTTTCACTAAGTTTTTATCACTTAAAGTGGGTTTACATTTCATTTTTCATTTAATACTTGTTTCTCCACACTTTTCCCAAGCTTGACAATGATTAACAAAATGAAAATCAAGCCTAGGCCATTTCATGAAAATCACAGCTCAGTGTAAAGCAAATATCGTCACGATGGCCTCGGTGTGTGGGGGAGTGGGGTGGGGCGCAATGGCACTCTTCATAGTGTTTGGGCAAGGAAACAAGTTTAAAATAAGGTAAAAGATATCTTCAAATCAATTTTACTAGCTAAATTCCATATGTTCGCCATGATTGAGGTCTACTTTTATTCGCATAACTATTTCGAAGTTCTGCGCAAATCATTTTTCACCAACTTTTCAAAAGTAAGTGGTGCTCACTCAAGCGGAAAGTTTTTTTGACAGTTATATCGTCATTTGCTTAAATGGATCTGTACCAAAGTTAAAATGAGGAAAATTATTCAGGATATTACAAATGTATAATTTTACAGGACTTTTTCTAAGTGTAAACCTTTTTTTGATACGCACTGTATAGCAACCTATATATGATTTAAACCAGCTTTTTAGAGTTCAGACTTGAAAATGACACCACCTTTGATAGAAATGTTTCAAAAGAGAATAAAGGTCCCTAGCGTATGAATTTACAAAGGAAAAAATATGAACATGTATTTCCTGCATTATTAAAAAGATTTTACCTGCTCAAGAAGAAAAGGGGTTAGTTTCCAATTATCTTCAAGGGTAGTTTTGATAGTAAAGACTCTCTGATTTGCTAGCTGGGTCTGTGGCTTGTATGTTGTCCAGGAAGGTGATAAGAGTAGAATATCTATCAGCCCCAACAAGAAATAGAAGAAAAGGGTGACATAGTCCATAATATGAATCATACGCCAATTTACAGTCAAATATGAAATCAATATTTTGGCTAACTGGAATTCTGATATTCCTGGTATCCATTCATGAAATAATATTTTCAAGTATAGAACCTTTGTAAATACCATATTGATTTTAGAATTGGAAGTAACAATATTCTAAACAATATCCTCTCCACACTGGATAGTATACTATCAAAACAAAGATTGTTGGTTTAGATCAAGTTCTGTTCTAATTTATTGAGAGAAAAAAATCTTCCTTAACCAACATCATTTGTGTTTCCACTTGTCGTTTTTTAATTATTCTGTGTTCAGACTTGTTATAACATCTAAAACCCAAGTATTGATATGCAGTAATGTAAAAGTGAAGAAAGAGGATCAAACAAATCAAATAATACCTCCATTGAAGACATTTATGAGCAAATAGATGAGCTCCTTTGATCCAGGGCCAACAACAACTAAATCGTCTTGAAGTCTTAATCCATCTCGTTTCTCATGGAAGCTACATATGGATGCTCGAAGTTCACTAAGGCCTGGTAGGGGGAAGACATACAAATAAAACCTTTCCTCAATACATGAACATGTAGATCAGTCTTGAATACAAAAATCAATATAATGCAAATATGAAAAAGAGTGTCGCTAAGGCGAGCACATAATACGCCCGCCTGTAATGCAAATGGAGTTAGTGGTCGAGCAAGAAAAGTGGAAGGTGGCGACTTCACCTTTGACCTTCTGACCTTAAAATCAATATAATTCCTGGGATCTGTGCCAGTATCATACACACCAATTTATATGGGCCTTGGTTACGTTGAACTAAATTTATCGCGTTAACAAGGACTTCAGAAGGGTAAGATGAAAACATGTCACTGTGATCTTGACCTTTGACCTTTTGACCTCAAAATCATTATCCTTCCTGGCTGGGATCCTTGCGAGTAACATGCACACCAAATTATATGAGGCTAGGTTAAGTTAAACTGAAGTTATCGCATTTAAAAATGAATGCAGAAGGCATGTCAGTGTGACCTTGACCTTTTTTACTTCAAAATCAATAGGCTTCCTGAGATCCATGCTAGTATCATACACACCAAATAATATGAGCCTAGGTTAAGTTAAACTGAAGTTATCGTGTTTACAAGGACTGCAGAAGGGTAAGATGAAAACATGTCAGTGTGACCTTGACCTTTGACCTTCTGACCTCAAACTCAATAGGTTTCCTGGGTCCATGCTAGTATCATACACACCAAATTAGATGAGCTTAGGTTAAGATAAACTTAAGTTATTGGGTTTACAAGGAAAAGTTAACGGACGGACAGACAGACGAACAGACACCGAGCGTGATACCATAATACGTCCCATAGGACGGGTGTATAAAAATATAAACTGATATATAGCGTGATCATTGTGCAGTCATGTAACAAGAACTTGCAGCATGATTTTATATGATCTTGTTTCAATATGGTGGCGGAATGAAATAAAAATTTACATAGTGACAGTGGTGAGATTTGGACCTAACACAAAAACGTGCCGGAGGCAGCAGAGGGATAAAATTCAAACCTATTACAAAATGGCTCATGACTTTCCATTTATTTTTATATACAAAAATCATATTAATTTCATATTTTTATACATGTCTTCTGTGAAAGAAAATAAGTTGCAGCGATGATTATCTTATCAAATCAGTTGTCAATACAATTTTTTATTCTTGGACTTCAGACAAAACTTGAATTCATTTCATGTTATAAAATACAAAAGAATAAGTGGGGATATGACGTCACTAGCTTGCTCATTGCATATAAACAAAGACATGCATAGAACTGATTCAACGAATAAAATAAACTTTTAAAATATCATAACTTGTTATTTTTTTTGTCCGATTTTTATGAAATTTTTTTGTGTTTTGTTTCTCCTATTTTACTATAAAATCTGTTCAAATCATATCATTTTAAGCCTGGGTACTCCCTTAATTCATACATTCTTTCCTCTACTTTGAACAATAATGGAGAGATTGAGAAAACTCAATACACACAAAAATTCATACATATATATATATATATATCCCAAAATAATGTGCAAAAGATTATTCAGCGGTCCCTATATATATATATATATATATATATATATATATATATATATATATAGGGACCGCTGAATAATCTTTTGTACATAATGTGCAAAAGATTATTCAGCAGTCCATACATATATAGGGACCGTTGAATAATCTTTTGTGAATTATTTTGGGATTTCTTACACCTGCCTTGCAATGAGCTGCAGTAACAAGTCACGAGTTATTTGTTTATTCAAGGTTTTTTGTATTTACTGTAACTGCAATGGTGCAGGACTCCTTGTGTAAATATTCTAGGTAGCTAAAAAGTTCCCATTAACACAAATTACAAAACAGTTCATACATGTACATTGCAATGTATCTGTATTGGCACAGGGTCATTAATTGACAAAAATATTCAATAACAATAAGGCAACTAGAACCTTTCAACTGCACAAAGTCAAACTTTATACCTACTACTAGATCTAGAAATACATTACAAACCAAATCTCTAAAATTGTGATATCATCTGCCTCCTTCGACCTTGTGCTCCTAAATCTAAATCAGAATTGAGGTTCTTTAGTTATCGTAAGGAGACAGTGGAATGCTACATGTGTGAGAGGCATGGTTGTTTCTAGCTATATGACATACAATTCATAATTTCAAAAAGAATCAACTGTTGGAAATAATAATTGGCATGTTACAGTACATCATGATACTCAAGTATAATTCACACATTCAACCCTTCACCAAAGTCAAACCATAGTTCAATGTATATATTGACATATGTGTCTCTGACCTTTGAAATCATGACCTCAAATTTCCCTTAGATTGTTCTTTATTCAATGCAAAGATGTAATGTACTGACCTCTTTGACATTTGATCTTCTGACCCAAAAGTTTTATCACATCATTTTCCTTTCAATTCAAATTCATGAACCAAGTTTGAAGTTGATCTCTCTTCAGTAAGTTCAGTTTGAACAAGATATTTTTGGGACTGCTGGAAACTTTGACCTTTGACCCAAAAAATCTAGTCAGATCATCATCACTCTCATATGGATTGTTTTACAATTAGGGTAACTCAAATGCATCAATGAATTACCAGTAATTTTCTAAAAAAATGAAATTTTTTGTGAGTTGTAGACAGGTGAAATGATATTTCATTAAAATTAGACATAAGGTCAACCACTTGGGTTGAATCTTTTAATTAGATAGTCTGTCCGTTGCTTAATTTTTTGAACAGGAAACACAGAAATGGATTTGAAAACATTGGAACATGAACTGCTTGAAACTAAGTGGATGTGGACAAAATGACTTATGTTTGCATATATGTTCATAGACAAAAACATAATCAAGTATGCCAAATTCAGAGAGATCATTTTTGGACAGTATTGGCACATTTCTGGTTAATAGTCACAAGAAATCTCAATGTGTGTAGCTTTCCGAAATTTCAGGAATTGAATTTCAATAATCAATTCTTGATGATTGCTACATGTAAATTAATAGAGATGCAAAGGCTCAAAATTGAAAGAGTGAAAAGTGAGACAGTAATCTGGGCCCTAATATACCAGATTAGGTCAAATTTAAAAATAAATAATTTTCTTTCCTTTTGCAGGTTGCCATAGTGCCCAATATATTGCCATCTATAATTTGATATTTAAAAATCAAATTCATTTATGATGTACAAAATGCTTTTTTAAAAGTATATCCTGAATGTAAAACAAGTTAAACAAAGCTGTATGACCTCTGTGACCAGGATATTCTGAAAACTAATCATATCATCTCCAAGTTTGAAATTGACCTGTAAATCAGTTCCTTACTTATTGCCAGATAACTAAAAGGGAAAAATAGCAGAAGAGAAGGAAAACTGCAGAAAGAAAGAAAATAGGATAGACTGACAACTCAAATACATACATTGCCATGCGTTATTGAGTTGGGCCAGTTGTGTGACATGTGTTCGCGGCATGAAAACTGCATCCATTTTCATTTGAACCTCTGTAACTTTGATATACTAATGATACAACACCCATTAAATAAGTATACATTTTCTGATTGGAAATTAACGGAGGATTCAAAAAATGCCAACTTTGAGCCAAGGAAAAACAGTATTTGTGTAAGTGCCATTTTTTAATTTCTCTCATTCAGTTCTTTCCATACAGGGTCTAAGGTTATAGTGATTTTGTGCAAGCGTCTTTAGACATAATTTTCACGCCAGAGTATTTTTATATGATCCGAAAATTGTATCATTGCGTACCCATATGCATTTTAAAACACTCCAAATCATGTATACAAGAAATAGAAACTTAAACCAACTATCAACAGATAAATTTATAAAAGATAAATTCTGAACAAAAAAAATGCATCATCTGGCACCAAACTAGTATCCAGTTGTACTAACGATCTCAAAATGAGTTCGAACAGAATCCAATAAAATAACCACCCAAGAGTTTGTATGTATGAATGAAAAATATTTGCCAATTGGCTCTGGTAAAACAAGTGGAGCGCCTCTAGCATGCAGTCTCGCCTGCCTTACGTGATTCAATAAAGCAGCAGTGCTGTCTTTGAAAACGACTATAAAATAATTATTCACAAAAAGCACCACGTAATAATATGATACTACGTTCATTGACCCTAAATGACATTTGACCTTGATCAAGTGACCTAAAAGATATGTACAAGATGAGCAATGATACTTGAATAACTTGATTACCCCTACGTCCACATTTAATGAACTATTTCCATAATGGCATAATCTTGATGGCAATTCAACAATTACTCTCAACGTGGCCAAAATTCATTAATTTTAAATGACCTTTGACCTTGGTCATGTGACCTGAAACTCACACAAGATGTTCAGTCATACTTGATTACTCATATGTCAAAGTTTTATGAACTAGCTCAATTAACTTTCAAATTTACAATGGAAATTCAACAAATACCACAACATGGCCAAAGATCATTGACTCTAAATGACCTTTAACCTTGGTCATGTGACCTGAAACTGAGGCAGGATGTTAGTAATATTTCATTACCATTATGCCCAAGTTTCATAAACTAGGTCCATATACTTTCACAGTCAGGGGCGGATCCAGGATTTTCCAAAGGGGGGGTTGAAAATTTTGACAAACCCCCCCCCCAAAAAAAGGTTTTCAACCACAAATAAAGGATATTTCTTACCCGAAAAAAATAGACAAGCAAAAAAAGAAGAAGGTTTTCAACAACAAATTAAGGATATTTTGTACCCAAAAAAATTTGACAAGCAAAAAAAACTTGATTACCTGTATGTCTAAGTTTCATGAACCAGGTCCATATACTTTACATGTATGATGTCATTTCAAAAACTTAACCTTTCAACGTTGACGCCACCATCGGGAATGCGGCGCCCATAGTCTTGCTCTGCTAAGCAGGCAAGACAAAAATGTGTAATTGCTGAGAAATGAGCGATATAAGCAAGGAATTCCATAAAATGTCGGGTACTTTTCCAAGCAATATTATACACTGTCTCACATACGCATTTTGTTAATCATCAGAATTATCAGTTTTAAGCTAAGATTTCATGATTAAATCACAAAAATATGAGTTGATTTCAAAACATACCAGATCTAGAGCTCTGATAATATGGAGGTAATTTACCTTGATTTGAAAGGCTTTCTCATGAAACAATTGTTTGGTACAAATTACATTCTTTTACCTTTAACACGACCCATTGTTGGGGATTCCATATTATGACTTTATGAACCTCTTATTTCTAAATCAAGTCTCTATTAATGAATGAATGGACAGTCGCCGTATTATTTCTAGCACAAAATGTTGTTTCATCAAATTTAATTTCAGTGTAGGCCTATATGTATTTTTTTTTCAAATTCATAAAGATGTAAGATCTAATTTTGTACTCTCTCTCTTCAAACATGGCTAACTCTCAACCATTGCCTTATTGATGAAATCACAATTGTTAATGTTTATATTGCTTGTTAACTGATCATACTGTTTTAATAAAGAATGATTAATTAATCCTTTCTGAATACTTAGTTAATACCTTGGTCACATTTGCTCTACGGCGGCCGTACGGCGCGTCGAAAACAGCCGTTTTATCAATTTTAATTCAATCCACCTATATGTAGTTGGAAAAAAAAACTGTTAAAACGGCTGTTTTCGACTCGCCGTACGGCCGCCGTAGAGCAAATGTGGCCAAGGTATAAGTAACCATACCTTAAGTATTTACATGTAATGCACACTTAATAAAAAAGGGCACTATGCTTGTGTGATAATGACCCAGGATATTGCTTTTCAAGAAGCTTAATTAGTAAAAAAAAAAATAATAATTACGCTTACTTACACTTTTAAATTATTACAACTAGTCTAAACTATCATCATGACGTTGCTAATTAACAACTAATTTAGAGGGAAAACAACATTACTTTGAAATATCTTTGGTATGACTGTCAGGGTTGGGCTCAATTACAAGGTAATTGATCAATTACATAATTAATTACATTTTTTATAAAAAAAATTTGTAATTGAAAAAAATGTAATTGACTTCAATTACTGTCAATTACTTTTAATTACATTCAGTTACATGTACTTTACAATAAACTTACTTAATTCATGATTTAATTTCATGACTTTTTTCATGTCAACTGCTTCAGCCTCAAAGAGAGTAACAAGCAGATTGCAGAATCCCTGCTTTTTAACCTAAACCTTCATCTTTTCATTTTCTCTGTAACTTAAAATCATGTTAAAACAGGTGGTAATATATTGAAAATTTGTTTCAGTTATGACTTTTCTAGAAATTAATTGAAATTGTAATTGACCTTTAATTGGTAATTGTAATTGAAAAAAAGTAATTGTAATTGAACATTTCTTCAATTACATAATTGTAATGGTAATTGAAAAAAGTAATTGAGCCCAACCCTGATGACTGTATTGCTCTCATTATAAGCTTTATCATTACACCAAATACAACATCATATCTTGATTCAGCAGAGAAAATTAAAGGAATATACCCCAAACTTCCACGCAGATGTCACAACTCCACCTATTTACCGGCCAAATTTAAAACACATGGCTATGTACATGCCTGCAACAACCACCAGTGGGCAGAGGCACAAAAATTGTGGAAACTGAATCATGAAACATGTTCAACAACTAATCTTAATTTTAAACAAATTCACTTTTAAAGGAAAAGTCCACCCCAACAAAAATTTGAATATAAAGAGAAAAATCCAACAAGCATAGCGCTGAAAATTTTATCAAAATCAGATGTAAAATAAGAAAGTTATGACATTTTTAAGTTTCGTTTAATTTCACACAACAGTTACATTCACATCTTGGTCAGAAATGCAAATGAGGGGACTGTTGACAACTTGACATCTCTTTTCTATCTAATTATATGAAATGTGAAATATTCAAATTTTCTCCCAGTTGTCCTGTAAAAAAAGTTTTATTCCTCCCTGAACATGTGGTATTACCATTGTTTTAACATTTTATGGTTCAGTCAAGTTGGTCCTTATTGTCAGATCTGTAAAAAATTAAATATTGTATAATTCAAACAATGAAAAAATAGTGAATGAGGGACATCATTGACTCTCATTTGCATGTCACTGAGTTGTTTTGTGAAAAATAATCATAACTTTAAACTATCGTAACTTTCTTATTTTACATGTACATCCCATTTTAATGAAATGTTCAGCATTGTGCTTGTTTGATTTTTCTCTAATGATTAAATTTTAAAATCAACATTTTTCAGGGGTGGACTTGACTTTTAAGTAGTCAATGAAATGGCATTAAATCTGTGGCTTACAACAGAAATTCTATTCTGCCACACACTTTCCAATTAATATCAGAATAAAATATGGGAATGTCTGTTGATTGTGGAAACATTTTTTTGTTGCAAATATACCCGTATTCATTTATTTTTTTTTTTAATATACAAATATTTCATTATATAGTCTTTGATAATAAATCTTAAAGTGTCAGAAAATGTTATACACATTACAATTCACAAGACATATAAAAACAATTTTCATACAAGCGACAAAATTTGACGCTAGATACTGTAGTGTAAAAATATCAGATGATGCTTGTTCCAACTTAAAATCTTCGGACTTTTGTTTGAAAATGTACAGTGAATGAGATATTTCATGAAAAAAAAAATTACAAATAATTAATATTGTATGGTAAATTTCATCCTTATTCTATCATAAATAACTGTTTGATGAAAAAAAAAATAGATGGCTCAATGTGTGCATCATTTTGTCATGCAAATATCTATAGAATATGTGTTCAACACATATTAGCAAAGTCAGCATTATTAATGATTAAAAAAAAGATGTTTAAGGGGCTGGATAAAGTGAAAGAAAGAGAGAGAGAAAGAAAGAAAGAAAGTTTGACAATAAGTAGGAATGGATACATGAGAAGGCATATGGACTTGTCAATTCTGGTAAGCATTATGGCCCGTATTCTGAAGTCAGGTTTAATTTAAACTCTGGTTTAAAGTTTGGGTTTAACTATGGATAGCCAATAGTGGCGTAAATCTGTAGCAGTATAATTTCAATATATCAGCTCATTTTTCTCTCAAATCATTCTTAACTGTTTGTGAAGGACAAATAAGATAACTTTATTCACCATTCACAAATAAGAAAAGAGCACAGTAAATATAAGAAGGAAACAATTTAAGGAAACATATTTGGCTTTCCATAATTTTAGCAGAGTTAGATCATGGTCTATTAAAGTTAAACCTGACTTCGGAATACGAGCCTTTAGGTATAGCCTATATGACTGCTTTTAATAAGTGAGTGAGAATTGAAGATAGAGTGAACAATGGTAACATTTGTGAAGAAATATAATGAAAGAAACAAATTCCAAATTGATGTGGTAGTAAAGGTTGGAGCATATTAAAAATGAAAAAAATGACAAAGGATAAAAACAAGAAAGGTAAAAGAATAAAAAAGAAACAACAAAACATAAACTTGTATTGAAAGAAACTTATCAGAAACTAATATTTTGTACAGAAAAATCCAATAAACAAACTGAACAAAGATCATTCACCTATTTTTACATTTATAACAATGAAGCAGTGCAGAGAGCCAGAAAAGTTAAAGGGGAATGAAACCTTTGGAAAAAGTAGGCTTGTGTCGAAATAGAAAAATCAAAGAATAAGAACAAAGAAAGTTTGAGAAAGATCGGACAAATAATGAGAAAGTTATGGGCATTTGAATATTGCAATCACTAATAATAATAATAATAATTAACATTTATATAGCGCTTAATACAACAGTTTCTAAGCGCATTGGAAAGAGAAAAAAGAAGTAGCAAAATACAGTGAAAGAGAACAGGATATGGAACTAAGAGGACTGCTTAATGAGGTAAGATTTGAGGAGTGTTTTGAAAGATTCGACAGTGGATGCATTACGGATGGAGATGGGGAGATTGTTCCAGAGTTTAGGGGCAAGAGCAGAAAAAGCACGATCGCCATAACGGGTAAAAGTGCGGGGTCCTAGAGATAGTCGAAGGTGAGCAGTAGAAGAAGATCGGAGACGTTGAGTTGCAGAGGATGAGTGACAGAGAGAGATAAGATTTTGAAGGTAGGATGGGGCGAGACCATGGATGATTTTACAGACAAGGAGAAGGAGCTTGAAAATAATTCTATTATGAACCTGAAGCCAATGGAGGGAGTAGAGAATAGGGGTGATATGTTCAAATTTCTTAGTGAGGGTTACCAATCTAGCTGCAGTATTTTGAATTCTTTGAAGGGGGGCTATACTAGATTGAGGTAAACCAGCAAGTAAAGCAATACAATAATCTAAATGGGATGATACAAAGGCATGTACTATACGTTCAGTAGATGATTTATCAAGATACTTTCTTAACTTCCCTATCTTACAAATACCCCATGATGCACAACGACAAACATTTCTGATATGCTGGTTAAGGGTCAAGTTGTTATCAATAATAACTCCAAGATCCCTTACAGTATCTGAACCACTGATATTTCCAGCGAGAAAATCTAAACAAGGTAAATGACCTGAACTCCTAAACCTAGAGAAAACATGCAGCATCTCAGTTTTTAGTTCATTGAGCTGAACCTTGTTGTCGAATGACCAACGCTTGATATCAGCAATGCAGGCACAGTCTTTGAACAGCAACTCCTCGATCCGCTGGCTTCATGGTGAGATATATCTGAGTATCATCAGCATAGGTAGTATACTGGATACCTGTATGAGAGTTGATAATCCTTCCTAAAGGACCAGTATACAGGATATACAAGAGAGGTCCGATAACGGAGCCTTGCGGGACACCATAGGGCAGAGAAAAGGGTTTAGAAAATGAACCATTCACGACAACCTTATGGCTTCGTCCGGCAAGGTAGGATTCCAACCAAAGAAGAACAGTTCCACTGAAGCCGTAATCATGTTCCAAACGTTGAAGAAGAACACCATGGTCCAGCGTGTCAAACGCAGCTGAGTAATCCAAAAGGATAAGAACAGCCTCTTGTCCTTTATCCACAGCAAGTAGAAGATCATTCTGAACCTTTAACAGGGCCGTTTCAGTAGAATGAAAGTGGCAATAAGCTGACTGATTTGGTGGAAACAGCCCTTTTTCATCAAGGTGAGTTCGGAGCTGAGCAGCAACAATTCTTTCAAGAACTTTACTAAGAAATGGCAAATTAGCAATCGGTCTGTAGTTCTTGAAATCATTAGTTTCCAGGCTGGGTTTTTTCAAAAGTGGCAAAACACAGGCTGTTTTAAAAGACTCAGGAACAACACCAGATGATAAGGAAAGGTTCATGATGAGAGTTATAACAGGCAGGAGTTCGTCGAGGCATGCCTTCACTAGCCAAGTTGGAGATGCTATGGAGATCCTCCCATTGGCAATGCGACAAGGATATGTGACGTCACATGTGAACAACTTTCCCTTTGATGGACTGTAAAATACCTCCAAAATGTTTGTTTTGCTTTTTCTTATGGTGATACAAACTCTTTATCCATGATGTATTCTTTAGAAATATGTATCACATGCCCTCCTATAGAAAGAACACATGATCTACTGATTGATGTGATAAAAGGGGCAGTTTAAGTGAAATATATACAAAAGTAATGGGGAGAGTTGTTCACAAGTGACATCACACATCTTTGTCGCATTGCCAATGTGAGAATCTCCATAGCATTAGTGATCGCAATATTCAAATGCTCATAACTTTCTCATTATTTGTCCGATTTTTCTCAAACTTTCGTTGATCTGTTTCTTTGATTTTTCTGTTTTCACACAAGCTATCTAGTTCCAAAGGTTTCATTCTCCTTTAACTGATGCAGCATGAAATCAGAGAATTTTACATGCAAGAGTGCATTTAATTGTAAAAAAACTCATTTTTAAATGTTGGGAAGCCTTTTATCATGGAAATAAAAATGATGGAGTGACAATGAAATGCAAATTAATCAAGGTAGCTTCAAATTTCTGAAGAAATACAAAAGAATACACAGGTGCACTGTAGCCTTTGATGGCGACCTGTGATGCCACCTGCTTCATGGAAAAACTTAAAAGTGATTTGTGTTGAAAACAGATAATTGGGAATATTAACAGTTTTATTTGATAGAAAAATGTGGATTATAAACACATGACAAAATATATCTCAAAAGCCTTATAGCCTGAAATTGGGCAATATATTGTATGGTGATATTTTCAAAATGTGAAAACCCCTTAGAATCTGACCATCTTTAATCAACATTTCCATACACTTCCACATTACAAAAATAAGATTAGTTTGAGGGGATGTATCTATCTGTGTTACGTATCACAGTTGCGGCCACATGTGGCCAGTTGAGTAATTTCAAATTGTATTTCAATAGATATTGCAAATTTGTAACATTTATTTTTGCTTTCTCCTGTAAAAGTTAGCAATGTGACTGCTTATAATATCTGTCCAGAAGGGCAGCAAAAATTAATTATCATTACATTTACAAAAGCATATTTCCTCTTGTATCTGGCCAGTAAGTCTGTAGTTAGGTAGGAATCTTTTGTATACAAGAAAAATCAATTGATTTGAAGAACATATCTATATTTTATCCCTGTGGCATCAAATTTACTTTAAAGGACAAGTCCATCCCGACAAAATTTTGTTTTGAATAAAAAGAGGAAAAACAAACAAGCATAACACTGAAAATTTCATCAAAATCGGATGTAAATTAAGAAAGTTTTGACATTTTTAAATTCACAAAATTGTTATGTGCACATCCTGGGCTGTCTGCAAATGAGGGAACTGATGACATCATCAACTCACTATTTCTTTTGTATTTTATTATATAAAATATGAAATATTCTCATTTTCCCCTCATTGTCATGTGAAAGAAAGTTTTGTTCCTGTATGAACATGTGGAATTACCATTGTTTTAACATTTTATGGTTCAATCAAGTTGGTCCCTATTGTAAAATTTGTAAAAATTGAAATATTGTATAATTCAAACAATAAAAAACAAAAGAAATAGTGAGTGAGCGACATCATCGACTCTCTCATTTGCATGTAACTGACTTGTTCGTATAACTATGTTGTGAAAAATAAGCGAAACTTTAAAATGTCAAAACTTTCTTATTTTACATCCGATTTTGATGAAATTATCAGCAATATGCTTGTTGGATTTTTCTCTATTGATTCAAATCAACATTTTGCTGGGGTGGACTTGACCTTTAAAGGGAATGTGTTTGATGGTTCTCCATCTCTTAAAACTCCTTGCTTTTATTGAGTGATAAAAGAGTTCACCAAATACCGATTTGAATGTTTATTATGCACGCCCATGACACTATAAAGGGACTTAGGACAAATAACCCCATGACATTATATTGATAGGACACTTAGTTAAGAATATCAAAATAAAACTGATTTTTAATACCATCCCAGAACTAAATCAGTACATAGTCTGAATGAGGAATTCTAACTGACCTGCAACAGGAAGATATGCAGTTTCATTTGCATTCTCAGCCAATACCTTTTTCGCACCTTCTACGGGAGGGAAAGGGGACTGGCCAAAAGCAAAGTGGTAGATATTTCTACCTTCTGCCATCATCTTGTGCACAGCTTCATTGAAGGCAAGATTTGATGCTGAGCCATAATCATTGAGGTGAGGACGAATGAGTGATTCTTTGCAATGTGGCTTATCATCCTTTTCAGTAACCTTGCTCTTATCTAAGTCGACGAGCTGTTGTATGGCAGTCATCTTGGCAGGTGAAACAGAGGTCTTAATGGTCCGACTCTAGAAAAGTGTAATGAAATAATAGGCTAACATTTCATCATAAATCACATAATGTGACTTGCAATTGCAATATTGAAATATTATTGTATCAAACCAGTATCAATACCATTCAATAATTATCAAAGGGTTACTGAAAATTACCATATTTATTGCCTAAGTAAATGAAAAGAACTTAGGGGGGGGGTCACTACCACTAGACAGCATCCACAAGAAAAACAAATTGCGGAAAAGGGGAGTTTTTCACAGGTAGGTGCCGAATGCGAATAGAGTGTTGAAAACACCCCAAAATTGAAAAAAGCCCCTTAACCCTATCCAGGCCAGGGGGGGGGGAGGGAGGCCTCGGAGACCCCCTCAACAATTCGCACAATATTTTCGCAGTGCGAAATTTCTTTACCCCGCCGCTCGCTGACTTTTTACTTTCAAGTCTTGCGCAACTTTTGAGACCAGTTTTGCGTCACCCGGGTATGCAGTTCCGAAATCACGCAGCATTATGTAAGTGCATGTCAGACCAAAAATTGCTCAAAAACATGATTTTGTGTACAAAGTCAATGCAAATTGTGTTTTCAACCAAAAATCATAAATGTATGATTATTTTTAGTTTTGCTAGTCTGAATATATTCATTTTAAGCTGTTTATGATCTCAGAAAAGTCCCTAACAAATTTCATTGCAAAAACAAAAGGTCCCAAAAACACAGAAATAAATAAGAAATTGCAAAAAACAATATAATACATAAGAAATTGATCAGGGGTGCGTTGCAGAAAGAGTTGCATTTAAACGCAAGTCAAAAAATCAAACGCAAGTCAAAATATCAATCGCAAGTCCCAAATGCGCACTGTTGATTGGTTGAAAATCAAGTTTTGCAAGATTTTTAGAGTTGCGATTGATTGCAACTCTTTCTGCAACGGGCCCCTGATATTGCAATTTTATGTACACTTGCTAAGAACACCATCAAGAATTTCTATACCAAAAATGAGAACATTTGGAGCTTTATTTAGGGAGTTAGAGGGAAAAGTATGATTTTGTATACTAATTACGCATAATTACGTCGCTGATGAGCCTTAGGGTGAAACAGTCTGTACGACTAGCTTAGTTAAGCAATCCAACCAATAAATTATTAAATTAGCTTAATCACTTAATAGCAATTTGAATGAAAAAATTACTATACAATCTTGTATGGCCCCCCCCCCCCCGCCCCCCCATATGAACTCCCAAAATACCCCGGCCTAGATAGGGTTAAATCACAATGGCTTAACTCAAATAGAGTAGATTTGCAAATCTGGAAAATCTGCATCAAATCCCTGTTAAGCAAGCATGCAAGTCTGGGACATTTGCAGCTGCATAAAGTCAAAGTCTGTGTTTAGAGTTTCCTCGTGGCCTGCCCTCCAATACTTGTTAAGGGTAGATCCGGGGGAGTCACTCTCCACATGGCCTGCTACGCACCCGCGTCCAGAAAAAGCGTTGAAAAGGGTCCCGTTTCAGGCACTCAGGCGTCGACGATGTCTTTGGCAAAAAGGGTTGCATTTCAGCACCATTTGATGATAAATCGCCTATTAGGGCAGCCTTTTCTCACGCTCTTCATGCCATTTAAGGTTGCTAATTTTGTTATGAAGATTAAGTGCGCCATTTATGGGTGCAAATTTGATTAGATCTACGCCATTTAGGGTTGCAAATTTCACGATTTGGGCAAATTTGAGGAGACCCGGGAGTAAACCTAGTCTAGGAGATAGGGGGCTTTATTCAGAATTTTTGGTGGGGAAGGTTTGACAGGCTTATCCGGGGTAAAATTGTGTGCTGATTCCAAAAATGCCAGTCTTATTGACCATACTCACGACATTTTGGCCATTTTGGCAAATTTTTGACCAAAAATGACAATTTTGACCAGTCTTTGAAAAATGGTCTCTTAACCCTTTCCACGCGTACTTTGCACCAATGCACACTCGGTGCCGTGCGAACTTCGCATTTCACACTCAACAAACAATGCATTATTTCCCTCCCTGAAAATAATTCAGTACAGATGGGTTCATGGTCCAGCGCACAAAGAGTTAACAGAATGCTTTTGTACCCACATCCAATTAAAAGCATCTATCCTAAATACAAATGCACCCAGATTCCAGATAAAGTGGTTTCATTTGCCAAATCACAATAGAAGTGGTCATTTTAGCCACATTTTGACCAAAAGTGACAATTTTCATGATTTTGGGGTCCGAAATGTGTTACAATTATTGATCAGAACTACGATTGGACGTCTTAAGAAATCCACATTTATTTTTAAAATGTGTGCTGGATCATATCAATCAACCTCATGTAATTTTTTCCGTCAGTTTTGACCTATGAGGGTCATTTTGGGTACTTTAGACACCCGGGGGGGCCACTTACATTGACGAGTGGATACCATGCGCGACCAAGAAAACACGTAAAAAGGATGTCTTTTTCAAGATAGGGCACGTTACGTACGAAACGTGATAAGGGTGTCAAAAACACAAAAATAATGAAAAAAGGGTATCTATTTCGCTAGGAAAGCTACGTGTTTAGGGACACATTTGCGGGGATGATAAAACAAAATTAAAATGTTGTATAAAGGATGTCCTCTTGCCCCAACACTACGTGTTTAGAGTCCCGATTTGCGCGAGGTGAGGAAGGTGGGACCTTACTAAATCAAATGGTGTGTAAATTAGGTAAAACCGACGACCGACGGAACCGTGACACAACAATAAAATATACTTGTTTAGGGGTTCATTTCAGGGAATACTTGCCAAGAGTATAGTTTTGTTTCCAATACTTGTTAAGGGTAGGGTTTCAGACGCCAATACTTGTTAAGGGGTGCATTTTCAGAACATGGAAAATACGTGTTTAGGGTGCTTTTCGAGACCCCGTGGTCGCGCATGGTATCCACTCGTCAATGGAAGTGGCCCCCCCGGGGTTTAGACATAAATGACCATTCACGCAGTTTTGCAATATTAACTGTTCAAATAGGCAGGAAATTGAGGCTTTCAGCATGTTTCATCTTCTTCCCTTATTAAATGGGAATGCATTTAAAGGTACTTTTTGTGCAGAATTTTATACTGATTTCAAATATATCAGTCTTACTGACCCTATTCAACAGCTTATGGTCATTTTGGTCACTTATGTCCCTCAAAATGACCAATCACACAAGTCAAATTTATCCACAAATACTTTGAATGTTACCAGAATCGTAATAAGGGTGTACTGTGACACCTAACATTGGTGTATTAATCCTTTAAATTGAACATCTCAAAAGTATTTGGACCTCATGTAACTTATTACATCAGTTTAAACTATGAGGGTCATTTTGGATACTTTAGACATACTGACCATTTGAGCAATTTTGCATAATAAACTGCAAATCGGCAGGAATTTGAGGTCTTCAGCGTGTTTTATCTTCTTCCCGCCTTATAAAATGGGAATGCATTTTAAGGTTCTTCTTGTGTAGAATTTTATGATGATTCCAAATACATCAGTCCTAATGACCCTATTCAACAGCTTATGGTCATTTTGGCCACTTATGGCCCTCAAATTGAACAATGACATCAGTTGAATTTATCAAAAAATACTTCAAATGTTACCAGAATCGTAACAAGGGTGTGCTGTGGCATCTAACACTGGTGCATTAATCCTTTGAATTGAACATTTCAAAAGTAATTTGACCTCATGTAACTTATTCTATCAGTTCTGACCTATGAGGGTCATTTTGGATACTTTAGAAATAACTGACCATTCGCGCAGTTTTTGCATAATAAACTGTGCAAATACATGGGGATTTGAGGTCTTCAGCATATCTTTTCTTCTATGGGAATGCATTTAAAGGTCAATCTTGTGTAGCATTTTATGCTGACTCCAAATATATCAGTCTTAATGACCCTTTTTAACAGCTTATGGTCATTTTGGCCACTTTGTGTCCCCAAAAATGACAAATCCCATCTGTTCAATACTTCAATTTTTCGAAAAATACTTCGAATGTTACTTCAATCGTTACAAGGGTGTGCTGTGACACCTATCACTGGTGTATTAATCCTTTAAATTGAGCATCCCAAAAGTATTTTGACCACCTTGGTCATTTTGGCCACATTGACCACTACCCAATGTGTATACTTATTCAGCCTATATCGAACATGGTAAAGAGACAATTCCAGATTGCGTTGATATTAGCATCAATTATTGTTAAATGTGAAAAATTTGAAAGTTTTTGGGTGAAAATCAATGCAATGATTCCATAATTATAAGCCAGTGTTATTGGACCCTGTGGTCATTTTGATCACTTTTTCCTCAATAATGACTAGTGACCACACATTCTTTGATTTAAAAAGGGCTCAAATGTTGCTTAATCATCGGCGTGAGCTACGACACCAATAATCAAGAGTGTTGATAAATGCGATGAAAACCTTCACATCGAGTACCTATACATAAGGTGGTTTGACCATGCACTTTTATTTCATGATTTTAGGCACATTGACCTATATGTAAATATTCATGGAAAGTTGGAAACTTCAAAATATAGCAGGCAGCAAATTCAGGAATGAGATATTTCTAATGTCATTTAATGCTTGATAGGACATATTACAAAACTTTCTGAAGTAGATTAATACAATGATTCCAAATACATCAGTCTTAATGACTTTTTATTAACTAGTGGTCATTTTGGACACTTTTGGTCCCTACAATTACCAATGACAATTGCATGTATCAACAAATTCAAATGTTCTGTATTTTTGTAATATGTATTATATCAATCATAATCAGTGACAAATCATTTAATTCAATATGATATTATTAATAGTACATAATCAAAATCTGACAATTTTGGTCATTTTGACTACTTTGACCATTTATCCAATGTGTGAATTTTTGAATAAAATGACTGAGCAGCAATTGTAGGTCTATGAAAATGCATTCAATCCCTTTTGATGGGAAATGGTACAGGCTCACCTTGAGTAAGAATTGTGCCAAATATCTTGCGACTGTCTACCGTGGCCCCTTTGGTCACTGTATGGTCCTAAATAGCCAGCATTATTTCCCTTCTTTAAAGTCAAATTATACTGAGAATCATTATAAAGCAAAATAGGTCACAGTGGAGTTCATGAAGAGTTTTGACCATTGTTCATTTTGACCATCTGCGGGGTGTAAAATGCTTCACAAACCTCACATTGGCATGATTGGTGAGCAGCAATTTTACCCTGAACTCTTTTGAAGAAGTACTTGGTAATAAAACACATTCTATATGAAATTATTCTCTGTGCCGATTTTGGCCATTCTTTAACAACTTAGGGCAAGTTTTCCTTTTTTCAACTTCACCAATCATGCCAATGTGAGGTTTGTGAAACATTATACATATGGCGATATGCAGGTGGTAAACTGCATGATAGTTAAATCTATTCGTGAAATTCACTTTGACCAATTGCTTTGTAATGACGCACCTTTGATGAATAGAGGATTAGTGTCTGTATCCAGAACATAGGGGGAATGCAGTGACCAATTGGGCCACATTAGACAGTAGTGAGGTATTTGGAACAATTTTTACTCAAGGTGAGCTTGTAATATTTTCAATCGAAAGGGATTGAACGCACTTCCATGATTGCTCCACAGTCATGTTTATTTACTGCTAAAGTCATGCATTGGATAAATGGTCAAAGTGGCCAAAATTGCCAAAATGGTCACAACAGTTTGATTTTGTACTATTAGTAATATTACATTGTACATTGATATTGATCAATAAGTTTTTTTTCCCTTATTATGATTGATATAATACATCTTATTAACGACTCAGAGCAACAACAACATTCAAATCTTTTTTGATACATTCAAATGTCATTGGCCATTGTCGGGACCAAAGGTGACCAAAATGACCACTAGCTCATAAATGGTCATTAAGACTGATATATATGGAATCATTGAATTAATCTACTTCAGAAAGTTTAGAAATACATGTATGTCCTAACATTAAATGATGCTAAAATGTCTCATTCCTGAATTTGCTGCCCTATATATGTGAAGTTTCCATTAACATTTACAATGTGGTCAAGGTGGCTAAAATCATGAAAATGAACACAGTGCATTGTCATAAACCTTATGTATGCTCGATGTAAAGGATTTTATCACATTTATAAACACTCTTCACCGATTATTGGTAGTCCTTGCTGATAATGATACTGACCAACATCTGAGCCCTTTTTTAATCATCAAAGCATGAGTGGTCACTGGTGAGGAACAAGTGGTCAAAATGACCGCAGGGTCCAACAGTTAGGCCAATAACACTGGACTATGTGGATCGTTGTATTGATTTTCACCCAAAAGCTTTCAAACTTTCCCCATTTAACAATAATTGATGCTAATATTAATGCAATCCTGAAAGTCTCTTCACCATGTTCGTAATAGGCCATACACATTGGGCAGGGGTCAAGCCCTGGGTCAAGGTGGCCAAAATGACCAAGGTAGTCAAAATACTTTGGGGATGCTCAATTTCAAGGATTCATACACCGGTGTTATGTGTCACAGCACACCCTTGTAACGATTCTGGTAACATTCAAAGTATTTTGGGATAAATATGGTATTAGTCATTTTGGGGGTCAAAAGTGGCCAAAATGACCAAGAGCTTTTAAATAGGGTCAATAAGACTGATTTATTACGCAAAATGGTCAGTAATGTCTAAAGTACCCAAAATGGCCCTCATCTATCAAAACTGATGGAATAAGTTATATGAGGTCAAAATACTTTTGAGATGTTCAATTTAAAGAATAAATACACCAATGTTTGGAAACACAGCACATCCTTCTAATGATTGTGGTAACATTCAAAATATTTTATTTAACTTATGTTATTGGTCATTTTGAGGGCCAAAAGTGGCCAAAATGACCAAAAGCTTTTAAATAGGGTCATTAAGAATGATTTATTTGGAATCAGCATAAAATTCTATACAAGATAGACCTTTAAATGCATTCCCATTTTATAAGGGAAGAAGATAAAACACACTGAAGACCTCAAATTCCTGCCGATTTGCACAGATTATGCAAAATTGCGCGAATGGTCAGTTTATGTCTTAAGTATAAAAAATGACCCTCATAGGTCAAAACTGATGGAATAAGTTACATGAGGTCAAAATACTTTTGAGATGTTCAATTCAAAGGATTAATACACCAGTGTTAGGTGTCACATTACACCTTTGTAACGATTCTGGTAACATTCGAAGTAATTTTTAATAAATTTAACTTGTTATTGGTCATTTTGAGGGCCATAAGTGACCAAAATGACCATAAGCTGTTGAATAGGGTTATTAACACTGATATATTTGGAATCAGTATACAATTCTGCACAAGAAGGACCTTTAAATGCATTCCCATTTAATAAGGGAAGAAGATGAAACATGCTGAAGGCCTCAATTTCTTGCCTATTTGAACAGTTTATATTGCAAAACTGCGTGAATGGTCAGTTATGTCTAAAGTACCCAAAATGACCCTCATAGGTCAAAACTGATGGAAAAAATTACATGAGGTTGATTGTTATAATCCAGCGCACATTTTAAAAATAAATGTGGATTTCTAAAGACATCCAATCGTAGTTCTGATCAATATTTGCAACACATTTCGGACCAAAAAATCATGAAAATTGTCATTTTTCGTCAAAATGTGGCCAAAATGACAAATTTTATTGTGACTTGGCAAATGAAACCACTTTATCTGGAATCTGGGTGCATTTGTGCTTAGGAATCTAGGATAGATGCTTTTAATTGGATGTGGGTACAAAATCAATCTGTTAAGAGACCACTTTCCAAAGAGTGGTCAAAATTGTCATTTTTGGTCAAAAATTTGCTAAAATTGCCAAAATGTCGTGAATACGGTCAATAAGACTGACATTTTTGGAATCAGCACACAATTTTACCCTGGATAAGCTTGTCAAACCTTCCCCACCAAAAATTCTGAATAAAGCCCCCTATCTCCTAGACTACATTAACACCATGTAGGACGTGATTTAAAGGGATACAAAATAATCCTCGCACATGCCGGCCAGCGCAGCACTTATGAGAGTTACCCCCGTACAGAAGTTTACTTGAATGAAGAGTACATGTACCTGTAGATCTACATGTATAGGAGAAATTTGTTGGTAATGCTGGGCTTCTGTTTTTGTTTTGTCTTTTTGTCTCGCCTGCATAGCAGAGCGAGACTATAGGCGCCGCTTTTCCGACGGCGGCGGCGACGGCGGCGTCAACATCAAATCTTAACCTAAGGTTAAGTTTTTGAAATGACATCATAACTTAGAAAGTATATGGACCTAGTTCATGAAACTTGGACATAAGGTTAATCAAGTATTACTGAACATCCTGCCTGAGTTTCAGATCACATGACCAAGGTCAAAGGTCATTTAGGGTCAATGAACTTAGACCATGTTGGGAAAATTATTTTCAAAATCTTAACCGAAGGTTAAGTTTTTGAAATGACATCATAACTTAGAAAGTATATGGACCTAGTTCATGAAATTTGGGCATAAGGTCAATCAAGTATTAGCGAACATTTTGCTTTAGTTTCAGGTCACGTGACCAAGGTCAAAGGTCATTTAGGGTCAATGAACTTTGGTCAAGTTGGGGGTATTTGTTGAATTACTATCATAACTTTGAAAATATATGGATCTAGTCCATGAAACTTGGATATAAGGTTAATCAAGTATTAGTGAACATCCTGCTTGAGTTTCAGGTCACATGACCAAGGTCAAAGGTCATTTAGGGTCAATGAACTTTGGACAAGTTGGGGGTATTTGTTGAATTACCATCATAACTTTGAAAATTTATGGATCTAGTTCATGAAACTTGGACATTAGATTAATCAAGTACCACTGAATATCCTGTGCGAGTTTCAGGTCACATGACCATGGTCAATGGTCATTTAAGGTCAATGAACTTTGGCCGTGTTGGGGGTATTTGTTAAATTACCATCCTAACTCTGAAAGTTTATGGATCTAGTTCATAAAACTTGGACATAAGAGTAATCAAGTATCACTGAACATCCTGTACGAGTTTCAGGTCACATGACCATGGTCAAAGGTCATTAAAGGTCAATGAACTTTGGCCATGTGGGGGGTATTTGTTGAATTACCATCCTAACTCTGAAAGTTTATGGATCTAGTTCATAAAACTTGGGATATAAGAGTAATCAAGCATCACTGAACATCCCCTGTGAGTTTCAGGTCACAAAACCAAGTCAAAGGTCAGTTAAGGTCAATAAACTTAGGCCATGTTGGGGTAATTGTTGAAGTGCCATCATAACTTTGAAAGTTTATGGATAGAGTGAATGAAATGTAGACATGGGTGTAGTTGACAGTCTTAAGTCTCCGTTCAAATGTCATTTATGGTCAATGAACGTGGTATTATTAGGAGTGGGCTATAAATGGGTGATTTTTGGTTTTACTATGGCAACAGTTTTTTTGTGTTCCTTTTACCTTATCTCAACATGAAATGACAATATTTTTTGTCTCGGGTCCGAGAAAAAAGTGTGCCGGGCCAAAATCCAAAATGGCCGCCAAAATCCCCCAAAATCCCATTTTTTGCCACAACTTCTTCATTTGGTGGTCTTTTTCTCTGGTTTTGGTGTCTATTCATATGTTTTGGGGGGGCATGCAATCTGTTTTGTCTAAAATTGGTACTTATAAACCATTATTTATAGAGTTAAAAGGTGATTTTAGCTAAATTTATCAATTTTAGAACCTTTTTTCAGCCAAAAAGTAGGTTTCATCGTCTTGTGGTTCTTGGATATTAGACGATGCGAGTTCAACAATGGCAAGCAGTTTCAAATAGCTATAATTCTTTAATTCCTCTACTTTTGGTTTTACGGATATTTGCGAAATATATCTTATTAAATAAAGAAATGTCATTTATCCATAGGGGCTATACAGTATAACATACTGCACTGCAAACCATGCATTGACCACTCTGACATATAACAAGGTCTGTATAACTAAAGTGTCATAGAAATAAGCCATTAGGTTTAGAAAAATCAATTAGATGCCTAAGAAATTGAAGATATGTTTTGTCTCAGAAATTGAGGAAATGTTTTGTCAAATATGCTAAATCAGGGGGCGGAGAGAGTTATATGTAATTATCATTAACAATCGATTATAGTCAACCCCACATTATGGCATTTACACTGTACCTATAGCTATTCTGGGCCCGTTGCATAAAAGTTACCATTATGGTAACTCTGCCATCCTATGGTAACTTGTATGGAATCCTTGATTCTGATTGGCTGTAGATCAGCATTACCATGGTAGTTATCTGACCCCATAAACATAGGTTTAGACACAACCAGTTAAAAAAAACCTCCAAATGAAGAAGATACGGCTAAAAATGTGATGTTCGTATGATATGTGATGTTTATGTGCAATTGATGTTACATCTGGTTACATCATGTACATCAGCTGACAAGCAATCAAATTCACAATCTAATAATTCTAAACCTCAGAAGCTCATTTCTATGACACTATAGATAATACAGGCCTTGTTATACACATATTACACATATATGTCATGGTGGTCAATGCATGGATATATGCAGTGTAATATGTACAGTACATTGTATACCGTATTTGATAAGATATATTTTGAAAATATCCGTAAAACCCAAAGTAGAGGAATGAAAGCAATATAGCTATTTGAAACTGCTTGCCATTGTTGAACCCGCATCGTCTAATATCCAAGAACCACAAGACGATGAAACCCACTTTTTGGCTGAAAAAAGGTTCCAAAAATTGATAAATTTAGGTAAAATCACCTTTTAATTCTACAAATAATGGTTTAAAAGTACTAATTTTAGGAAAAACAAATTGCCTGCACCCAAAAACATATGAATAGACACCAAAACCAGAGAAAAGGACCACCTAATGAAGAAGTTGTGGCAAAAAATGTGATTTTGGGGGATTTTGGCGGCCATTTTGGATTTTGGCCCGGCACACTTTTTTCTCGGACCCAAGACAAAAAATATTGATATTTCATGTTGAGATACAATAAAAGGAATAGAAAAAAACTGTTGCCATATTAAAATGACAAAAAAAGTATTTTTGACCCATGTATAGCCCACTCCTAGTATTATGTCATTATAGGAATGATGTTTTTGTGAATGATTATTTTATAGTAGTTTTCAAAGTTAGCACTGCTGCTATATTAAATCGCGTAATGCAGGCGAGACTGCCAGAGGCGTTCCACTTGTTTGTTTGATCCATATATCTATTTGTTTTTATCATCAATAAAAAAAATAAAAAAGAAGATACAGGTTTAAGTAATGTAGAACTATGTATTTTTCAACACGTACATTAACTGGTATAGATTCCATTTTTCCAAGTTTTGATAAAATTAATTGGTAAAACGAATGGTAGATCTAAGTGATGCATCAGTCAGTCAAGGCAAGCAACATTTTTCACTTGCATTCATTAATTTAGGCTAAAAGATGGCTATTCAAAGTGGCTATTAAAGAGAGGTGTCCTCGAGAGTAATCATGTTGGCCTTTTCATTTTCAATAACTTCAAAAAATGGAATACCTGTTGTGTTTATCAATTCAACATCAGTCATCAGTATGGTATCAAATTAATCAATTTTGATGTTTACGCCACTTAGGGTATCAAATTAGGGGATTTCCCTGTTCACGCCACTTAGGGTGGCTTTTCTCTTGGGTTACGCCATTTAGGGTTGCAAATTTAGTTAATGTAGTTACGGCATTAAGGGTGCATTTCTGAGGTTATTGGACACGGGTGGGTAGCAGTCCATGTGAAGAGTGACCCCCCCCCCCCCCCCCCCCCGGAGGGTAGATCTAGATCTACTTTTATTTTTATATCTAGATCTAACGACAAAAACGTTATTTAGCTAGATCTAGAGTCTGTTGCCTATTGCAAAGGCCAACATGGACAATAATCTCAGGGGCCCCAGCCCCGCCATCCCTTACTACCCAGTGACAGTCCCAGGGCTATACAGATTGTATAGTCACGTATTGTATTACCGGACACTATTACTGCGTACGAAAACAATTTCGTACCGTAAGACTTCTGCAGTTCAATTTCACAAAGCAATACATAGAACAGGATTGTAAAAACAAGGCAAACATATTTAACTTTTACATGTACCTTATTCATATTTAAATGACAGAAAATGCTTGAAATATCATATAACATAGTTTTGCATTACAATTAATATATTTTCTGATAGAATATGGGCCTGATTTGCTGACTTTCAATCTCATCTGCTCCTTCTAGTCCGGGTTATAATTGAGCAAGGTGCCACAAGAAAAAGGAGAAATTTTCATATAGTGCTTCTAGACCAGTTTTTTACGCTGAATATGAATATATGAGGTAACCAGGCTGTATCCTGAAAATTAACCCGTGAGGGCGCTTTTTTCAAAATGGCCGCCAAATTTTCAGAACATTTGAATTTTCGAACATAGATTTTGACATAAATATTCCATTGCCACAAAATTAGTGTCATATGAAAGACAAATAAATTTTCTACAATTTGGTACTATTTATAGGGGATAAGTAGGTCATTTGGCTGAGATTTTAAGTAGAAAACTGCATTTTTTGTCATTTTTTCCCAAAAATTGAAAATTTAGCAAATATATGATTTTACATAATTCTGATAAAAATGAATGAATTACCTTGAAATGTTCCAGAAAACTTTATTGACATACTATTATCATGTGGATGAAATTCCAACTCTGTATCATTCTTCTTAGCAAATTTATAAGGTATCAAACTTGAATACTTCAATTTCAGAAATGTCGCTTTTTGTATGCATTTCCATAGACTAATACGTATAACATGTATTGTACATGTATAATATGTATAATGTATAGTTTAATACAATTTAAAGGCAATTATCTCCGCTTTTTAACCACTTGGAGAGTTAAGAGTAGGCTTTTCTCTATCAGCTACATAAAACAAAATGTTGGCACATCGAGGCCTAACACTCTCATGGGGTGGGGGTGTCGAAGCCCCCCCCCCCACCCCCTTTGGCTATATCATGTTGTTGTATAGTGCCTATTGGAAAATCACTATTTTTTGAAGCACCCATTGAGGCAAAAGGCATTTCTGCTATACAGTACAGCCACTTTAATTACTTTGAAACCACTTGGAGAGGAAAAGAGTAAGCTTTGTCATGTTTGTTCTACCAGCTATATCAAAAGAAGTGGCACGTACATCGAAGCCAACCCCTCTCGGGGGGGGGGGGGGAGGGCGCTGGGGAAGTCACCCCTCCCCCTTTTGCTTATTGCCAATGTATTTGGAAATTCACCATTTTGGACCCAACATTGAGGCAAAAAAGCGTTTGTGCTTTATAGTATTTTATCCATTTGAGAGAGTAGAGTTTGTTCTACCAGCTACATAAATAAGCGCTAGCACATCGAACCCTAGCCCTCTCAGGGGCTGTCTAAGTCACCCCATCCTCTATATCATGTATGTTGCCTATTTATTGGAAATTTCACCATTTTGGATCACCCATTGAGGCATAAGGGCGTTTCTATATCATACAGCCAATTTTATTTTCTTGCAATTACTTTGAGAGAAAAGCGTAGGCTTTGCTCTATCAGCTACAAATTATTAAGAAGCGCTGGCACATCGAAAAATATCCCTCTCAGGCGCTGTCTAAGTCAACCCCTCCCCCTCTATATCATGTATATTGCCTATTTATTGGAAATTACACCATTTTGAATCACCCATTGAGGCAAAAGTGCTTTTCTACTATATAGCCAATTTCATTTTCTTGCAATGACTTGGAGAGGCAAGAGTAGGCTTTGCTCTATCAGCTGCATATAAACAAGTGCTGGCAAATAAAAGCCTACCCCTTCCGGGATGCTGTTGAAATCACCCCATCCCTTTTGCATTATAGCATATTTATTGAAAAATTCACCATTTTGGAGCCCCCATTTAGGCAAAAAGGCGTTTCTGATATAGTTCTGCCACTTTTACTGCCTTGAAACCACTTAGGGAGGAAAGAATAGGATTTGCTTTATCAGCCACATATAAAGAAGTGCTGGCAAATAAAAGCCTACCCCCTCCGGGAGGCTGTTGAAATCACCCCACCCCTTTTGCATTATTGCCTATTTATTGGAAAATTCACCATTTTGGAGCCCCCATTTAGGCAAAAAGGCATTTCTGATATAGTTCTTCCACTATTACTGCCTTGAAACCACTTAGGGAGTAAAGAATAGGTTTTGCTTTATCAGCTACATAAAAAGATGTGCTGGCAAATAAAAGCCTACTCCCTTTAGGGGACTGTCGAAATTACCCCCCCCCCCCCCTTGAAATTCACCATTTTGGAGCCTCCATTGAGGAAAAAAGGCGTTTATGATATATAGTTCTGCCACTTTTAAATCCTTGAAACCACTTAGGGAGGAAAGAATAGGTTTTGCTTTATCAGCCACATATAAAAAAGTGCAGGCAAACAGCAGGAGGCTGTCGAAATCACCCATCCCTTTTGCATTATTGCCTATTTATTGAAAAAATCACCACTTTGGAGACCCCATTGGGGCAGAAAGTCATTTCTGATTATGTTTCTGCCTTTTTTCACCCTTGAAAACTCTTGGAGAGAAAAAAATAGGCTTTGCTTTAACAGCTACATATAAAGACATGCTCGCAAATAAAAGCCTATCCCCATCAGAGGGCTGTTGAAATCACCCCACCCCTTTTTCATTATTGCTTATTTATTGGAAAATTCACCATTTTGGAGCCCCCATTGAGGCAAAAAGGCGGTTCTGATATATAGTTCTACCACTATTACCGCCTTGAAACTACTTGGAGAGGAAAGAGTAGGCTTTCCTCTAACAGCTACATATAAAGAAGTGGCTCTACTATATACCAGAAACACTTTTTTGCCTCAATGGGGCTCCAAAATGGCGAGTTTTCCAATGAATTGGAAAAAATCGTAAAAAAGGTGGGGTAACATCTATATAGTCCCCTGAAGTGGGTCAGGCTTCGATATGGCAGCAATTCGTTATATATAGCTGAAAGATGGGAACCTACTCTTTCCTCTCCAAGTGGTTTCAAGAAAATGAAATTGGGTGTTTTATACAGCAGAAGTGCATATCGCCTCAATGGGGGCTCAAAAATTGTGAATTTTCAAATAATTAGGCAATAATACAAGAGGGGTGGGGTGATTTGACAGCCGCCAAGATAGGTAAGCTTCAATGTGCCAGCACTTCTTTGTAGAGCAAAGCATATTCTTTCCTCCTTAATTGGTTTCAAGGCAATAAAAGTGGCAGAACTTTATATCAGAGATGTCTTTTTACCTCAATGGGGGCTCAAAATAGGTGAATTTCCAATAAATAGGTAATAACGCAAAGGGGTGAGGGGGTGATTTCGACAGCCCCCAGAAGGGGGTAGGCTTTTATTTGCCAGCACAACATTATGTAGCTGATAGAGCAAAGCCTATTCTTTCCTCTCTAAGTGGTTTCAAGGCAATAAAAGTGGCAGAACTATATATCAGAGACGCATTTTTGCTTCAATGGGGGCTCCAAAATGGTGACTTTTCAACAAATAGCCCAAAACCGAAAATTAGTGGGGTAACTTCTACAGCCGCTTGAAGGAGATAGGCTTTGATTTGCCAACACTTCTTTATATGTAGCTGATAGAGCAAAGCCTACTCTTTCCTCTCCAAGTCATTGCTAGAAAAGAAATTTGCTGTACTATATAGTAGAAACGCCCTTTGCCTCAATGGGTGATGCAAATTGTGACTGTCCAATAGATAGTCAATTACCGAAAATTGGTGGGGTAAATTCTACAGCCCCCTGAACATTCTGAAGGGGATAGGCTTTGATTTGCCAACACTTCTTGATATGTAGCTGATAGAGCAAAGCCTAATCTTTCCTCTCCAAGTCATTGCAAGAAAATAAAATTGGCTGTACTATATAGTAGGAACGCGCTTTTGCCTGAATGGGTGATCCAAAATGGTGAAATATCCAATAAATCAGCAATATACATGATATAGAGGGGGGGGGGTGACTTAGACAGCCCATGAGAGGGCTAGGGTTCAATGTACCAGTGCTTATTTATATGTAGCTGGTAGAACAGACTCTACTCTTTCCTCTCTAAGTGGTTTCAAATCAATAAAATGGGGTGTATAACAAAGCACAAACGATTTTTGGCCTCAATGTTGGGTCCAAAATTGTGAATTTTCAAATAAATTGGCAATATTAAGCAACCCCCCCCCCCCCCCGAGAGGGGTAGGCTTCGATGTGCCACTTTGTATGTAGCTGGTAGAACAAAGCCTATATACTCTTTCCTCTCCAAGTGGTTTCAAAGCAATCAAAGTGACTGTTCTGTATAGCAGAAATGCCTGTTTTTGCTTCAATGGGTGCTCCAAAAAACAGAGATTTTTCCAACAAATAGGCAATATACAACAACATGATATAGCCAAGGGCAAGGGGGGGGGGGTGACTTCGACACCCCCACCCCATGAGAGGGTCAGGCCTTGATGTGCCAACATTTTGTTTTATGTAGCTGATAGAGAAAAGCCTACTCTTAACTCTCCAAGTGGTTAAAAAGCGGAGATAATTGCATTTAAATTTTATTAAACTATACATTATACATATTATACATGTACAGTACATGTTATACGTATTAGTCTATGGAAATGCATACAAAAAGCGACATTTCTGAAATTGAAGTATTCAAGTTTGATACCTTATAAATTTGCTAAGAAGAATGATACAGAGTTGGAATTTCATCCACACGATAATAGTATATCAATAAAGTTTTCTGGAACATTTCAAGGTAATTCATTCATTTTTCTTAGAATTATGTAAAATCATGTATTTGCTCAATTTTCAATTTTTGGGAAAAAATGACAAAAAATGCAGTTTTCTACTTAAAATCTCAGCCAAATGACCTACTTATCCCCTATAAATAGTACCAAATTGTAGAAAATTTATTTGTCTTTCATATGACACTAATTTTGTGGCAATGGAATATTTATGTCAAAATCTATGTACGAAAATTCAAATGTTCTGAAAATTTGGCGGCCATTTTGAAAAAAGCGCCCTCACGGGTTAATTTTCAGGATACAGCCTGGTTACCTCATATATTCATATTCAGCGTAAAAAACTGGTCTAGAAGCACTATATGAAAATTTCTCCTTTTTCTTGTGGCACCTTGCTCAATTATAACCCGGACTATTCGATCGAATGTTGACGCGCGGTGTATGGTGGTTGATTGTCGGCGGCTAGTACTCAAGGTATACCGTGCGCAAGGTTTACCGTGATTAGTGCATAGTGCCGTCGACGATAAACAGTGCATAGATAAATCTTAATGAGCGTCAAGCGATACGAATGAGCAAATTGGAGAGAGCCATGGAACATGCAGCTAAAAAGAAAAAAATAAAATTAGTTAATAGCAAACACAAATTTTACTAACATATGCTCAGATTCGATATAAAAAAAAAAATTTGAATTTACTCATATGATCATGTTAAAGAAAAAATCACACCAATTCCTTCTTACATCATTATTAATCAAGAATATCTCTACCCGTCCGGCGCGCATCCGGAATCATGATGTAATTTGTCGCTCACGCAAATAAATGTTTTTCGTGGAGGGGTATGCGGCAAATGCGATGCAAAGAAAACGGTTGGTAAATATAAAATAATTTTACCATCTTCATCATATTTGATATATAGCAAGTGCAATTTTTTTTAATGTATTTCCTCTAATTTTCATTTTTAAAGCACTGAAATAAAAGTGTTCGGCAATAGGATACACTGCCATAATCATTTATGGTATAACAACCTAGGGCCAGGGGGGCTTGTAGGAGCAGTAGCACTAGCGCTGCAGCAGGAGCTGACCCACTCATTCAATGAGGTCATTCATGGGGTCAATATTTTTAGCTGCACTGTAAATATTTGCATCCACACCATACCTGCCAAAAGTACTTCACCAAAAGTGGACTATAGCCTACTACTTGGAAGAAGAAGAATTAACAAGTCCTTGTTCTCTTACTGGTGAAATAAGGTTGGCAATACTTGGCTTATTATTCTCGGGGACAAATGCTTGATTTTTTGACACTGTCAGTTTCCATTACAGCTATTCATCATACAGACCCTTAGATTCAACTTGGCTCTTTAGTAAATTTAATTCTTTCATTTTTTCTAAATAAAAAATAGAGATTGAAAAATTTACTTTTTTTCTTGCAGTTTTACTTTCCACCAAGATATTCTAATGTCAACGTTAGGGGGCGTACACAAAAATATAGATATCTTGCCTAGTCTAGAGCTAGAATCTATGCCCAAACAAAATTCAAGATTTTGAGCGCTCTGGTAAATACAAAAAAAAATTCCCCAGATTAGCCTTGGGTCTACTAGTACTACTAATACTATTATGAAAAATAAATTTAAACTTTGTCAACTGTATGGAAATGAGTATTGTTGGTCCCAAAAGTGATACTTCAATTAACTTTTGGCCAAACTTATAAGTGTGTGCTCTCGGTGAGCTCTGTATACCCAGTTATTGTGTGTTTGGACGTTCAATTTTAGAAAGTCATTTGGAAAAATTTACAAGCAAAGTTTCATCAATTTTTAGTACAAAATGTTAGGAATATAACAGAGAACAAAATAGAAGATGATTAGATACATCAATTGAAATGATTGAATTCATATTTTAGTGTAATCCAAAGACAAAGAAGAAGGCTTTTTTGAAGTGTCTGAACCCCCCGACCGCGACCCCCCATCCTACTGCATATTTTATTAAGATTCCTATTGAGACCCCAATCAACCCAAGTCCCGTGTCTCCCTCGTTTTGCACGGTCGACTCCTGCCTGGACTCCGGAGTGCTTCGCGGGCCGGAGCTCCCTGTGGCTGGGTTAGGCCAGGGAGGGTGGTGCCACTGGTGGTTGCCTTGGCATGATCTCCCTGAGTCCCTCTCACGTCCCTGATCTGAACAAGTGAGCTGAGGTGCGCTTTACTGCAGCAGCCCGAACACTGTCTAAAGACGTCGTGTCGAGGTCCCTGGGGCAAAGGTGCGCTGAGCTCCCCGAGGCTGAGGCCTGAGCTGACCCAAGCCAAGGCCCAAGGCAATCCAAAATGTCATAATCGACGTGGTGAGAAATAATTAAAAAAAAGGTCATACCGTATCGTGAATGCTGACTCAATAAAATAGTGATGGTACAGTCGATCCTAGCATGCAAGGAGCTCCTTGATCCTAGTCCTACCTGAAATTTGGCTAAGGATAAGCACCGCTGCGCCTCGTTGAAGCCGATACCGATACAGTACACAGGATGCCGGTACTCGATCATGCATTGCGCATGCGCGACCAGCTTTCTCTCTCGATCTCTAGCTCTACATATTTGTGGAGGTGCCGTGACGTGGCCGAGTGGTCTAACGCGCCTGGCTATACATGGAAAGTCCGGGGTTCGATCCCCGGCCGCGGCACCTACGCCCGTGAGCAAGGCATTTAATCTACAATGCTCTTTTATCCTGCTTTCAAAAAAATGGAAATGCTATATGCATTATTGGTAAATATAGGTGTGCACTTGTTTGTTTAAAAAAATATATATTATTATCTCAGCTCACTGACAGTAATATGACAGTAATGACAGTAATATTTATTCTCAGATCACCTCAGCGGGTATTGGAGAACACAACAACATTTGAAACATATTTACATTTGAATTTTAAACATATTTACAAAAAATATATATGAACAAAAAATACAAACAAGAAACCCACATATTTCACTGAAAATATTATTATAACATATTATAATAAGATATAAATAAATTATTTCTTTAATAACTAAATTTTAGAATTAACAAAAAAAAAGTAAAACACGATGCGTACAAATGCACCATCAAACTAAATACAAAAATTAAACAGTTTATCAAATAATACATAATTATGTGATATCTAATCTATTTAGTAATCAAGATAAATTATTAAAAGACAAATAAAACGAAATAAATGAATACTTCTATTCTTTTATTATACTCTATCAGAAGCGAAGCATAATTATTTTACAAAATGTAGCCAGATTTAGAAGTGGGTTTAACTTAGCTGTGTTGAATAATTTTTCCATTTTGTAAGTGTTATGCCTATTTGTGAGATAATTGTCTAAATATAATTTTCTCTCTGCTGAAAAAGCCGGACAAACAAACAAATAATGGTATCCATCGCCTATAAGTTGTGATTGACACAGATTGTAAATTCTATTATTTCTTTCAACGTTTTCATACCTCCCTGTAAGGTAGACGATGGTTTTCACAGCGGAATTTTGAAAAGCATATACGATATTTTTTAGGAAAAACAATCATGTATTTTTCTAATTCAAGAGACTTTTTATAGATCCGATAATTAATACATTGATGATTATCATACATTTCCGAGTACCAATTTTGAAAGAGGCAATATTTTAAACGTTGATCAATATTGTACGTTTGATCCAAGTAGGCCTACTGTTTGTGGTTTCACATGCATGTATACCATAATTCAGACACTCGTAGCATATCGATAGTAGTTTTAATTTTGTTAAGCCATGAAGATTTATATACGTTCTCATTATACAAAACCTTCAAAATTCTATATATCATTCCCGATGATTTGTTTTCCTCAGCATGTTCTAAACTACACCAGAAATTAATCATTCTATTAGAGATATATTTTTCAAGACCATGGCATATCTATATAGTTTGCCTAACACCAGTGGCGTACCTAGGATTTTTCACAGGGGGGGCAAAATTGGCCGCCCAAAAATTTGACAAGCAAAAAAAAAAAAAAAAAAAAAAAAAAAGGGGTCATCAATACAAAATAAAGATTTTCGTACCAGAAAAAATTTGACAAGCAAAAAAAAAAAAAAAAAAAAAAAAAAAAAAAAAAAAAAAAAAGGTCTTCAAAATCTCGTCAGGGGGGGCAGAGTGCCCCCCCTGCCCCCCCCGTAGGTACGCTAGTTCAGGGGGGGCAGAGTGCCCCCCCTGCCCCCCCGTAGGTACGCTAGTGCCTAACACCATACAATTAGCTGTTGATTTTTTCAACTTTAAAATTTGCTTATAAAACTTCATGTGAAATATATCAAGATCTCGTATAACTTCGAATCCCCAGATTTCACTGCCATACAGAAGAACTGGAATAACAAGGTGGTCTAATAATTCCAACATTATATCAATATAGGCAAGTCCAATGAATAAGACTTTGTTAACAAACTATACATATCTCTTCTGGCTTGGTACAATTGTTTCGTCTGCGCTTTTTTAAATCTGTTATTATAATTGAAGGTTATTCTTAAATATACATACTCATCAACTACTGATAGTTCACGATTGTTGAAATGAAAGGACGGTAATTTCCGCACTTTACCCCTCGAGAAAACAACAACCTTTGTCTTATCTGAATTGACATGTAAAGACCAAATATTACAATATTCATAAAACGCATTTAAGGCAGTTTGTAAATCATCAGGAGATTCAGCTGAGATCAAAGTATCATCGGCATAAAGCAATGTGAACAACTTAATGTACACTTGTATCTCATTTTGTCGAGCATGTGTATTATTTTTTTTGGGTAAAACATTCAAGCCATGACATTTATCCTGGAGAAAACAAATGAAGTCATTTAGAAAGAGAGCAAAGAGCATAGGTGATAGGTTTTCTCCTTGTCTAACTCCAATATTACATTCAAATAGGGAAGATATTTCGTTATTACACACGATTTTGCCTGGCCATACATAATATATATATAATTTTGAAAAACTTTCCATTAACATTGCTATTCATTAATTTCAACCAAAGAGCCGATCTATCTACTAGATCAAATGCTTTTTTGTAATCGATGAATGCACAATATACCCTTTCGCTCTCAGATAAGTACAAATCAATTATTGAATGCAGTACAAAAATAATTATGATCAAGAGTCGAATGACCATTTCTGAAACCAGCCTGTTATTCACCAAGTATATCATTGCCTTCAAGATTTTAAGTTGTTAACATTTTATTCAGAATACTTGTGAATAATTACCTAGACAACTAAGCAAAGTAATGCCTCGAAAATTATTCGGGTCTTTTGGATCTCCTTTCTTTTTATATACAGAGGTCTAATTAGTCCATTGTTCAATCAGTGGGAACTACACCGGTGTCAAAAACAATGTTAAATAAAAGAACAATACAAGATAACAAACGGCCACTTGAGTTTTTCAAAAATTCATTAAGAATTCGATCAACACCATATGCTTTACCATTCTTTAAACGTACTGGCCAAATGGCAAGAATTTAGAACTTTGCGTTATTTGGCATGCATGACGTTTAAGACAACTCTCGCATAAGGACGGATAAAGGGCACATGACTTTATTGATTAAAATAATTCATTAAAAATAAATCAAATGTTTGTATATCAAAAGAAGAACGATAGAGATAATGCTATGCCTCATACTCTTTCGTAATTAAGGCGTTTGGGGAGGCTAGACTGCATTTTTGTATTTCATTTCAATTATTATTACCCACAATGCAGTTCTGTTTTTTCTGGCAATGAACTGGCCGAAATTATGGTTAGTCTTATTTCAGGCCATTTAACTTTTGATTGAGCTGGGCAAGTACCTGATTAACATATCAAGTCTTAATGTACTATTAATTGTGACTAATGTCAGTGAATTAAAGCAAAATCTATCGAGGGATTGATTTTTAATGATTTTTTGATGAGCTATGATATAACACGTGAGTGAATGGGGGTCTGTAATACTCATGTGTGCCCTATAGCGCGACTACACTTCTACACTGTCGTTGCTATGGCTGGGCGTCGTCTGCTAGAAATCAGTGGTGAGGATGCTTCAAACAGTTTTATACAAAGTGATAGGTTATGTTTAACAGCAGTTGATAAGTATATAACTCGGCATTTGGTGCATTTATCGCTTACGATGCTGAAATGACGCTTTCAAATGTATATTCAATGCCTATTATCATTTATCATGCAGAAATGCGAGTTTCTACTGCCAGCCAATAGGAGATCAGATCTGGTTGGTTTGAGAGTGTGAAATGAAATAAGTAGATACATAACTTCTAATTATCATCAAGGATTCCTATTTTCAATATTTAGAGCACGCCGAGAAAGAAAGATGAACAAAACATTAAAATACATAAACTTGTTTCAGTCAGATGTTATACATCATAGATTGCGCACTTGAATACTATTCACTTCGTTGAAAGCTACGCGCGGGGGGGGGGGCGAGCTGAGTCGGGGTACATACCCCATCCTCCTGGCTTGTAAGCAGGGCGAGGTTGATGGTATATATCTATAGCACCCCCCCCCCAATAACTTGTGAGTTATAATGAGGAAGAGAGGCGATATGAGCACAAGAATTGCTTACACTCTTTGTTTGTTATCAATTTTCTTTTATTTACTTTGTTTATTTGTATGCGAATAAAAAAGGTAATAAATCACTTCGAACAAAATTAAACATGCTAACAAGAAGTTGTAACTCCACACAATATTTAAGCCCATTGATTGACATCAAACAAGTAGAACTTGTAGCTGCAATACCATAGCCTATATAGGAAGCGCACAAAATATATGAATGGAACACTGCATTTTTACATTAAAATCAGGGGCGTCTAATGAGACGTTTTCTTTTCTTTTAACACGTTTAGTCAGATTAGGTATTGAATGCAAGGTATCAATCTCTTCAGGAGAACCTACTCTTTCTTTTGAGACCAAAATTTTCAACTTTTTGTCATTTGACCCTCAGTACAGCGTCTTGATATTTACAAGTAAACTATTGATGGCGCTCTCGCCGGTTGACTTTCGAGTATAAAGAGTATATTTGTCGATTGATATGTTTTTCTTTTCTCTGCTTTCACATTGTTATGGAAGAGAAATTGGGCAGTTAACTTTATTTGTAATAATTCTGAAAATTTGTGATCTCATTCCCGGATCTCATTGACATTGATATTTTTATTTGTTTCGTATACATGTACAAAATCTTGATTTATATGAATTGTGATTGTAAACTTATTGATTTGAAAGAGGAAGAGAATAAAATATTATAAAAAAAAATTAATAAAGAGATTCATTAAAATCCCGAACATGCTTTTTTAATCTCTGAAGGGTTCTCCGAAAAACATCCCGAAGCGAGCCGAATGCGGGATATACTTTTTGATAAAGAATTCGTTTTTTCTTAGAAGAAATAATTGGAGCGATAGTCTGTTTCATTTATGTATTTAAAGCGAGGCCTCACAAGAGCTACACATGCTTCATTTTTCAATAACGAGTTTAATGCGTTCCTATATATAATAATATGCTCGTCGAGAGTATGTTTAAATATTTTATATTATGTGGGCCAAATTCTGTTACGCTCTGAAGTTTATCAATTTCTTTGTTAATTTGTATGAGAGCTTGCCGTTTCCTTTGTACTTATCTTTTTACTATACATTTGAGTAATTGATTTTATATGAACCTTGCCGAAATCCTACCAGGATGCAAAATACGGGAAGTAATTTTTTTTCTTTCTGCCAGTCTGACAAAAAAAGCGAATAATATCAATGTAACTTTCATCTAAAAGAGTGTTATTGAAAATCCAATAGGCACTTTTTCCTTAACCTCGTACTGGGAATTTCAAAGTTAGAGTAACAGCGGAGTGGTCAGATAAGGAACAAGGTACAATTTCACACGTATGAATAGAAGAAACAAGCCACGATATATGGTACATATCGATCTAATCTAGACTTTGAAAAGCCTAGTGCAATTACAATATCACCCACGATCACAATAATCACTGGCGGATCCAGGGGGCCGGGGCACAGCGGGCACGTACGTGCCCCGCCTTTTGAGAAGCAAAATTAAAATTTGCACTTTTGTAAAAATGCCATTAAAACAGAGGTGTGCCCCCTCTTTTGAAAATGAAGACCTTTTTTTTTTTTGCTTGTCAAAATTTTCCTCTGAAAAATTTGCCCCCTTCCCCTAACAATAATCGCAACAGGTTGAGATATGACAATTAAAGGTCAAGTCCACCTCTTTAAAATGTTGATTTGAATCAATAGAGAAAAATCAGACAAGCACGATGCTGAAAATTTCATCAAAATCGGATGTAAAATAAGAAAGTTATGACATTTCAAAGTTTCGCTTATTTTTATTAAAATAGTGATATGAACGAGCCAGTTACATCCAAATGAGAGAGTCGATGATGTCATTCACTCACTATTTCTTTTGTTTTTTATTGTTTGAATTATACAATATTTCAATTTTTACGAATTTGATGATTAGGACCTCCTTGCCTGAAGCACAAAATGTTAAAATAATGGAATTCCACGTTTCAGGGAGGAATGAAACTTCATTTCACATGACAATGACGAGAAAATCAAAATATTTCATATTTCATATAATAAAATACAAAAGAAATAGTGAGTGAGTGATGTCATCAGTTCCCTCATTTGCATACCGACCGAGATGTGCATATAACTGTTTTGTGAAATGAAGCGAAACTTTAATATGTCATAACTTTCTTATTTTACATCCGATTTTGATGAAATTTTCAGTGTTATGCTTGTTGAATTTTTCTCTTTTTATTCAAATCAAGTTTTTGTTGGGGTGGACTTGTCCTTTAAGGGCATTAATAGATTTAACTGCCATTTCATCAGATTGAGGAATGAGTGTGTTATAATATATATGATAATACAGAATTATGACAGAGCTATTATACAATTTATAGCCATCAAAACAAAAGTAGACAAAATATCATCTTGAGAATTATTGACCAAAGTTTTCACTCCTGACCCTCGAGTAATGAGCACTCGGATCAAATACTCCAACAAGGATTGCTCTCATTTAGGTGATAAGTTTCCTGTAAAAATACGAGTGGATTGCGTGCTATCTGCTCCACATACACTCGGAAGGATCGAGGCTTTTTTTAGTAGTAATTCATTTGAAATATGTTTTTCTGTTATAAATTCAGTGAAAATTAAGTAATCAAAACTGTGTATAGCTTAATCGAATTAGGGTAAATTGCATCATTCATAAAAGAAAAAAGTTTCCATACGTTAACGTTTTAAAGCAATAATTTATTTTCGTTGTTGTTTTTTTAATTAAAAAACTTGTTTTATTACAATATAATGATTACTTGATTTTCACTGTATTTATAGAAAAAATGTAATGTAATGTTAGTTACAAATTAGTTTTGTGAATTTTTCACGATGATAAATTTAAGCTGCAGTTCTACTTCTGCCAGGCTCTAACCTTAGTTGGAATGTTTTGTATGGGTGAGGAAAACAACTAGTAAAATAGAATTGTGAAAGTTTGAAATAACTTATTGGACAAGCAAAGAGAAAATTATGGCTGTTTTAAAAAAAAAAAAGATTTTAATTTGGCAACTGTGTATTATGACGGTGGTAAGGACAACTTTCCCCATATCATGTAGGCCTATTTAAAAATTATGGGATTTGTGCTTTCACCAGGGGTATAGTAATCAAAATATAATATGGGTATAGGCCTTATAGTGAATTGTTATATGTCCTCATGAAAGTAAATGCAAGTTGTTAACCCTTATCGTCTTCCTACTAGAATATCAACTTTGACAAGGTAGCCGGGGGGGGGGGGGTGTATAAGTATTAAAAAAAATAATTCAACCTCGAAACATAGTCTTTTGAAAGTATTATTGATATTATTATGACATCCGGTCAGAACCAAATGACCCTTTTTAATGGAAAAAGCACCCCTTAAATCATGTCTTCTCATTGATTTTCTTCAGAAAGGTGCCCATATAGGTGCGGGCCCCTCGCCCCCCCCCTATTGGCGGAGCAAAAAAAAAGAAAAAAAAGGGGGAAAAGAAAAAGAAGAAGTGAAAAGAGAGGAGAAAAAAGAAGGGGAAACATAAGAGGAGGACGACGAGTGAATAAAATAAGATGAGGGGGGGGGGAGACTTGGAAAATAATAAAAAAAATATTTCATGTCACTATATAAAATGTTCGCTCGTGCTTCGCGCTCACAATGTCTTTTAGGTGATTTACATGCATGTATTACTCGATATGGAGCTTAATATCAAATTTTGAAGTCGATATACAAAACATATTACAGCTCTTTTATTATTTTGATTGATTTAAAAATTGATTTTTTAAAAGTGCTCTGTAAAAATTAATGTTTTATGGTATGAATATTTCTGCTCGCGCTTTTCCTGTATTCCATAAAGTTCTCAAAATATCCCTATTCAGGTCAGATTGTCAAAACGTATTATAGCTATATAGCGCTGCAGGCTCGCATTTTGATTGGTGAGTTATGTACATCTCAATATTAATTATATAACAAACTATTTAAATCTCCATTTCATGATAGTTTATCAAAAATTTCGGGATTCACCCCCCCACTTTTTTCCAAAACCGTATACAAAAATGTAAAAATGACTATGATTGTGATTTTTTGCATGGTCAGCCCCCTCACTTTTGGCTTAGATCCCACCTTGAAAACGGTTCCGCGGCCCCTGATTTGATTGTTGAAATATGAAACGTCTTCATGGCTAACTGCAAGCAGCCGTTAACAGATCCTTTTTTGATCAGATCAAAACTTATATCAAGATTTTCTGCTCGCGTTTCGCGCAGAATGTTTAAATTCTACTTTTTAGGAAAAAAATACATGAAATAAAAAAAAAAACTTGCGTTTCACGCTCGCACTATTTAAGTAAGGCTGATGAGATTATTATATATTTATGTTGATTTATAAGGATAAATCTTAGAAGTGACTATTTGGACTACATAGGCGGATCCAGGGGGGGCCCGAGGGGCCCGTTGCCCCCCCCCCCCCCTATTGGCGGAGCGAAAAAAGAAGAAAAAAAAGGAAAGAAAGAAAAAAAAAGGAGGGAAAAGAGAGGAAAAAAGAAGAGGAGGAAGACGAGTGAATAAAATAAGATGAGGGGAAGACTAAAAAAGAATAAAAAGAATATCTCATGTCACTAAAATTTTCGCTCGCGCTTCGCGCTCGCATTTCCTTTTAGGTGATTTACATATCTCGTTCAATATGGAGCTTAAATATCAAGTTTGGAAGTCAATATACATTATACATTTCACCTCGGAAATCGAACTTTCATTATTTTGTGTGGTTTCCAAATCAATTTTTAAAAGTGCTCTGTAAAAATGAAAGTTTTATGGTCTGAATATTAAAATTTTCTGCTCGCGCTGCGCGCTCGCAAATTTTGATTTATCAGGTACCTATCATTTTCGTGTATTCCATTTAGTTTTCAAAATATCCCTTTTCAGGTCTGATTGTCAAAACGTATCAGATAACGCTACATGCATTTTGATTGGCGAGTTATGTATGTCTCAATATTGATTATACAACAAACTACTTAAAATTCCCTTTTCATGGCAGTTTATCAAAAATTTTGGCTCGCGCTTTGCGCTCGCATTAATGGTTAAAAATAGATTAACTGATGCATCCCATTCCTAATCACAAAAGTGCTTGAAATTTCCAGTTCTCAGAACATAATATCATCAGATTTCACACCCTCATTAGGCATTAATAAATACGATTTAATAATTACATTGTCCCTTGCGCTGAGCAAGAAGAATAGGAAGATAGTCATCATTTTCATATGATGACATGTCCTACGGATGTGCCGGTCCTATGTCAAAACTCAAAGTAATGATAATGAAAAATATCAGCTCTTTATTGAGTGCGATCCATATCCAGCTCACAATTTTCCTACAAACTGCTTGAAATATAGAGCTGAAATTGACTTTTTAAGATCGGAATATGAAATAGTTTAAGCTCGCGCTTCGCGCTCGCTTTGATTTTCATGATAAAAGATGTATAGAATGCCTATAGGGCTAAATCTGAAACGCGCGCGCATGTTTATTCAGATACTCAACTTGTTCTCTATGTAAATCATTATCCAGTTTCAGAGCACAATATCAAAATTTTATGCTCGCGCTTTGCGCTCGCATCATTAATGTAGGAAGGTCCCCTATTACTCATACTTTTCATGATTTACAAAACATGAGCAGTGTCTCGTTTTTAGGTCTAAATCTCGATTTTTTCGCTCGCGCTCGCATCAATAATTGTTTAGTTATATAGCTATCCTGTTCATAATTACAAAAATTGATTAAAATTTTCAATTCTTTGTGTAGAAATGTCAAAAAATTTCAGCTCGCGCATCGCGCTCGCATTATTTCATTGTTGAAATATGTAAGGTCTTCATGGCTAAGTGCAAGCAGTCCTTAACAGGTACCTTTTCAATCAGTTCAAAAGGTTTATAAAAATTTTCTGCCTGCGTTTTGCGCTCGCATTATCAATGTAAGGAAGACCCCAATTACTCATCCTTTTCATGATTTACAAAACATGAATAGAGTGTCTCGTTTGTAGGTCTAAATCTCGAAATTTTCCGCTCGCGCTACGCGCTCGCATCAATTGTTTATCATATACCTATTCTTTTTAAGTTTCAAAAAGTGCTTAAAATTTCCATTCTTTAGGTCAAAATGTAAAAACAAAATGTCAGCTCGCATTATTTATTGTTGAAAACGGAACGTCTTCATGGATAACTGCAATTGAAGTCTGTTACAGATACCTTTTCCATCAGTTCTTTTCTGCTCGCACTTCGCGTTCGTAGTAATTATTTAGTTGAATATACATCTTTTTTCAGGAAAACAAACATTGCCCAGAATGTTCAAATTTTAGGAAAAATACATTAAAATTTCAACAACAAAAAATTAGCTCGCGCTCCTTATGAATAAGGATTATGATATTATTATTATATTCATGTTGATTTATTTAAGAATAAAGCTAGCAAATTACTATGAGGACTACCCCTTCAAATAAACAAACAAAAATCATCTTCGAGCGGCCGATCGGGGAAAATATGGCTGAAAAAAATTCCGCCCCCCCCCCCCATTGGCGAAGGCTGGATCCGCCCCTGGGACTACCCCTTCAAAGAAACAAAAATCAGCTTCGAGCGGCCGATCGTGGAAAATGTTGCTGAAAAAAAATTCCGCCCCCCTTTTGGCGAAGGCTGGATCGATCCTCCCCTGGTGCCCCCTCCCATCTTCTAAACTCTGACTCCGTCACTGGCTATACTCATAGAGTGGAGTTGTAGAAGGGTGGAGTAACAGAACAAAGATGAAAAATTAAGGTCAATCTTGTTCATTCACTTATTTCTGAAGGGGGTTGATTTCGGACTCGGCTCGTCCACGTATAAAGACTTGATCTTGCGATAAACCATGACATCCTCTAGATTGAATGTCGATCCCTCTTGAGTTCATGGACATACATATCAGCAATACTTCAAAGAAAAATATTGTGTCGATGGAAAAAAAAAGTGCACCTCAGGCGCGCCTCACCAGCATGCTTTGTCAACCCCCCCCCCCCCCATCAGCGTTTTGATAAGGACTGGTTTTGATAAGCAGACTCTTTATTAATTTAAAATAAGTGTATTTATTTTTAACAAATATGTTCATTGTACAAAGCACCAGTATTGTATATCTTAGTTATATTTAACTTTTTCATCTCTATTAGTCTTACTACATGCTTGTATATCCCCGGTATATCCTCCATTACACTTGTTCGGAATCAGTAAAAATCGAGCAGAATCAACTGGAAAAGTCGGGGATTTTAAATTCACACAACTGGAGTTCAGATACGTAAATAGGCGACTCATCACACACAAGACGTCACTGAAGCAAAATGATCCGCAACAAATGGAGTCGAATTGAAAATTCGTGCTACGTACGTTTGTTACGTTCTAATTCTAGGCACATTATATATTTTTTTAAATCTGAATGAATTCTCCGTGCATTCGAAATCAGATTGTGGCCGTCCCGAATTTTCGAGGTGCATTCGAAGTGGGAAAACATGTCGAACGGAGTTTACTGCATTCAAAATGCATTGTAATTAAAGGCGCTGATAGTAGAGCTGAATAGCGGAGGGAAAACTCGTCTTGCTGGTGCTGGATTCAGAGTAAGAGTGACGGGGGCTTATGAAGAAACAACATATATTTTAATCATGATCATCATTACGACGAAGTATCAAGAAGTCATTGAAGCAGACAGGTCCAATATCTGAATTAAATCACCAAATCAGACTCCGAATTTCACACGCTCTAAATGCGAAAATTTGCCCGATCGAGTTTAAAGAGAGAACTCTATATTGTCCCCAAAATGTGTACTCGAGAAAAAGAAGATCTTTCTGACATGTCTGAAGAGACTTCATTTATTCGATTGGGCGGAAAAAATAACCCCCATATTTTCTCGATCGGCTGCACAAAAATCGAGTTTATAAGGATCCAGTCTGAAAATAATACGATTTGAACAAATAAAGTAAAATCAGACAAACAAAATAGGGACCTACTGCAAATTTCATAAAAATGGGTCAAGGAATATAAAAGTTTTAAAATAATTTCGATGAAACAATAATGCATTCGTAGCAATGAGCTTCTTTTTCTTTTGTATTTTTTGTTATATGGAATTAATATATTTCTTCATTTTTTTTTCACCAAGAAATAATAATAATAAATGGATTGACAACTGATTTAATGTGCTACTACTTACTTTGTTACAGGGGAGACATAATTATCAAACACACATTATTGTGTGAAAATACGAAATTATCATAAATTCAGGATTAATACTGTCCATCCAATATGTTTGAACTATGCATGGTCACTCTCATTTCTCTCGCTTTGCAATGATATGCTAATTCTCACATTTTCTTTAGCTGAATTCTAACAGCACAACTATAGCCTAGGTGACTTATGCATTTGCAGAATGAAAATACTAACCGCACTTTAAAGAATTAAGGGACCACTGTGAAGGACACCTACACATTAATACGCATTAATTGTTAAAAAATATATTAACCCATTTATCCTATATATTTAAAATTACAAAAGCTCTTATATCTCGCACTTAGGAAGAGGAATATGACAAAATGCCCTTAGAATGTCCCGGTCCTAGGTCAAAATATAATTTATGAAAAAAAACATCAGCTCGCGCTTCGTGCTCGCATCATTTATTAAGTGCGATCTACATCCACTTCACAATTTTCATACACAATGCTTACAATAGTGCTTGAATTGACTTTTTTTCAGATGGGAACTTCAAATACTTTATGCTTTTTCTGTTAATGATTGCTTTACAAAGTGTACTATATAATTATTACTATTATTATTATTACGAACTAATTTTTGTGTATGTGTGCGTAAATTGGGTAATAAACCAAGTTTTACTCTACCAAATACCAAAAAAAAAAAGAGACAGCTTAATTTTCATAAATTGTGTTTATCAAACTAGGCCTCATCATGTTATATATGATGTTATTGTCTCTTTCGGTTCTATTACATATTATTTCGCTCTAGCGTCTGGTCATCCTATGAGTGCAAGTTGAAAAGCTTTAGTAAGTCCGTTTTTAAGTCTATTTTACGATTCTTTACTTTGTTATATTGTGTACAACATTGTGAAACGGAAATCAATAAATGAAATGATAAAAAATGTATCCAGAATGCCCAGATTCTAGGTCTAAATCTATTTAAAAAAAAAACCGCACACGCATGTTTATTGAGATACGCAGCTTTTTTTTTATTATTCAAAAGATGCTTAAATTATTCAGTTTCAGATCAGAATATCAATAAAATTCAGCTCGCGCTTTGCGCTCGCATTATTAAAGGACAAGTCCACCCCAACAAAAAGTTCATTTGAATAAAAAGAGAAATATCCAACAAGAATAACACTGAAAATTTCATCAAAATCGGATGTAAAATAAGAAAGTTATGACATTTTAAAGTTTCGCTTAATTTCACAAAACAGTTATATGCACATCCTGGTCTGTATGCAAATGAGGAGACTGATTACATCATCCACTCACCATTTCTTTTGTATTTTATTATATGAAATATTCTAATTTTCTCCTCTTTGTCAAGTGAAACACCGATTAATTCCTCCATGAACATGTGGAATTAGCATTGTTTAATACTATATGGTTCAGTCAAGTTGGTCCTTATTGTCAAATCGGTAAAAAATGAAATATTGTATATTTCAAACAATAGAAAAAAAAGGAAATAGTGAGGGACATCATCGACCATCTCATTTGCATGCCACTGAGATGTGCATATCACTGTTTTGTGAAAAATAAGCGAAACTTTAAAATGTCATAACTTTCTTATTTTACATCCAATTTTGATGAAATCAGCATTCAGCGTTATGCTTGTCTGATTTTTCTGTGTTGATTCAAATAATTTTTTGAGGTGGACTTGACCTTTAAGGGTTAAAAAAAAAGGTACTATACCGACTTTCAAAAAAGGAAAACACTTACATACAGCCTTTACTAGTCAAATACACATTTTCCATCCATCATTTATTTTCTATTTCATAAGAAAACAATCTGCTAGATGTACAAGTGTGAATGCATGTGATCATGCTTTATCTTACAGTTAAAGACAGTGTACATGTTCCTGACTAGCAAATCACCAAATATTTAGTGGTAGACTTTGGATAGGTGAAAATATATTCTCAGTGTAACACATGGTATGACAGCACTGCTGGTAACCATTTAAAAAGACAAGTAAACACATCACGTGCCTGTAATGTGCGCCACAGTACATGAACGATAAGAACTCTTAAAACGTTAAAATAAGATTACAACTTTATACATGTACAACAGCATGAAATTCTTCCCAACTAGTGTCTCAAAACAACCAATCCACCATTTTTCCCATGTATTCCATCTATAAAAAAAAAGAGGATCATCTTGGTTTTGTATAATTTTCCTTCTCAGAGCTTCAATGGGACTATGATGACACACACAGAAGTACCCCTTTCCAAAAGAATGAATATATACAAAACTGTCCATATTTACAATACAACATTGTTGAACTGGCTGTACACATTTTTAGTCAAAACAATTCCTCTTGGAGCCCTCTAATCAACCTACCTGTATTTTTTTTTCAATTAGACAACTTTCAAGAAACCGAGAGAAAAAAAAATCTACCCTCCGAGGCATCATCTTGCAAGGGCATGCTGGGATACATTTATATATTTATATATATACAATAGGTAGGCACACAACACTCATTTTTCTTTTTAATTTTGTCTTTTGTCTATCATATTTACAGCATGAATATCATGGTTGAATAACAAAGAGCTCCAGAGCTAATACATTCAAAGCCAAGTCAACAGCTACAGGTACGAGTGATATTACATGTATATGCACACATTTTTATACATTCCAATTCATTAAAATGGTTTTCATGTGCAATATTACAGTGTACAGCTGAACTCCTGGACCTTGAATTTTAGTACATTTAGGTAACCTCTTGAAACAGCAAAGGATGTCATCCATCTTAAAAGCTCCACACATCATAAAACATCCTGGAAATAATACACATATTTAGAAGGTCATATGGATCAATTAATACATACTTGTAAACAAATGTAACTCAAGTGCAGTTGATTACTTATTGCATCAATATCACAAACAGGGAAATATTTTATTTAAAATGTGGTTCAAAAAAGCATCTGATTTTATTTTTTTTCCCACTTACTTGTATTTTTTGTTCAGAAGAAGTTTGTTAATGCCAGCTAAACCAAATTTTCAATCATATATATTGGTTATAGAATGTTATCTTTTTAAATGAGTCACATTAGATTTCATTGAATAAGAGTACAATAAAAATTATGTAGGAAATATGGGGACTCTGCTACTCTGTCACCTAGTAATTCAACGTACAATGTGCAGAAATGTAATGAGGTGAATAACAAATATGAAGATTTTGAATTTCCTTTAAAAACACACAATAAGAGGCAACATCTAATTCTTCATAAATTATTGAGCATTCATCCATATTAATCTGTAGAAGACATTTCGGATCCCTGTACCTGGGCGACAGAAATTTGGTCTTATATGTCCTGAAAAGATGCAGTGCAAACATATGATGTTACAGATATTATGCATAACTATCAAGCAGGGTCCATTATGCCCCCCCCCCCCCCACAATTTCAACTGGGCTATTTCAGACCAGGCTGCTGATTGCGCGATTGTCGTCAAAAGTTGCACATGCAAAAAACTGGATGTAAACTACAAGACTATAGTAAACATTTCAAATATTGTTAAAACTTCTTGATAATGACAAAGTGTATTAAATAATATTTTTGCTTTTAATTCGCTTTAAATAGCTAGTACATCCGCAATTTTAAACTTATATCTACAAAAAGATTGTCAAAATATATTAAATTTCCAATGCATTTTACTGCTTGAGGAATACATTTCTGATTTCTGTTTGAAAACATATTTTGCATTGACTTCGTAAAAGACATCATGCTTTTGAGCAATATTGGGTCTGATTTGCACTTACAAAGTGTTGCATAATTTCGGAAATTTGGTCTCAATAACTCAGTGACACGGTCAATTTTTGTGTGTGCAGCAGCGTAGTTACAAATTCATTGGGGGGAGGGGGGGGGGGGATAACTTAATCTCTTAAATTGAATTAAAAAATCTTTGTAATAAAAACAGCATTTTGAATTTCTCTCCATCAACTTCTTATCGCTGTAATAACACATGTAGGAAGCTTTAGATTTGCCATGCTAATACTTTGACATGCTTAGCAGGCATCATTAGGGTACTGGTAAGAACCACAGCACACATACAAGATACATTTGGAACAGTTTGGACTGTTTCAATACCCGAGCAAATGATGAGTATGACATGATTTATAAGATCTAGTGATTGGTAAATTATCCCTATCTCAAAACCATGAGCAATAAACAGAACCAATCATTGGTACATGTCAAGCACTTACTAATCACTCTCCAATTTCAAATATGGAAGCAAAAGCATGCATCCCATTTTAGGGAATGAATTGGGAGATTATACAACCCCTCCCCTTCCTTCCAAATGGGTTGTTGCCTTATTATACAGTGCGTATCAAAAAAAAGTTTACACTTTGAAAAAGCCTGGGAATTAAAAAATATACAACATGTGGGTAATTTTTTCACATATAATCTTGGGTTTGGGTCTCATCTATCCAATGAAAGTAAAAGTTTTGTCAGAATGTTACATTTGAGTGAGCACTGTCCATTTTTGTAAAGCTCGCAGAAATCTGTTTGCGCAGAAATGCTCGTTTTCACGCTGTGTTAAGGGGAAACGGCGAAATCAAACTTACCCTGCGAAACATTTCTCATACATTTCTCTTGCACTTTTAGTCAGTTGAAATAAGACGGATACATTCAAGCATTTTGTAACAATTTTGCCACCCAAATCGAAATTTCAGCACATAGTAAGCACAACCTTTACCCTTTTTGTGCCAGCTTGATCTGAGGACATAACTGAATCTGAACAAAAGTTTAAATCAGACATCTCCAGCATTATTTCACTCAGTTTTTATCATTGAAAGTGGGTTTACATTTCATTTTTCATTTAATACTTGTTTCTCCACACTTTTCCCAAGCTTGGCAATGATTAACAAAATGAAAATCAAGCTTAAGCCATTCCATGTAAATCACAGCTCAGTGTAAAGCAAATATCGTCACGATGGCCTCGGAGTGTGGGGGAGAGGGGTGGGGTGAAATGCTCTCTTCGAAGTGTTTTGGGCAAGGAAACAAGTCAAAAAAGGTAAAAGATATCTTCAAATCAATTTTAATAGCTAAATTATACGTGTTCTTCATGATTAAGGTCTATTTTTATTCGCATAACTATTTCAAAGTTCTGCGCAAATCATTTTTCACTAACTTTTCAAAAGTAGGTGGTGCTCACTCAAGCGGAAATATTTTTCGACTGTTATATCGTCATTGATTAAATGGACCTGTACCAATGTTAAAATGTGGAAAAGTGTTCAGGATATTACAAATGTATAATTTTACAGGATTTTTTCAACGTGTAAACTTTTTTTTTATACGCACTGTGATTTTACATCTTTCCAAATTACAAAGCTTGAGGCAACTGAACATCACAAAGTGCAGAAAGCAGAAACAAGCATTTCAACTCGGGAAAATATTTGTCATAGCAGCAGTGTAGCAAATCTAGAGCTGCCTAAGAACTGTTATGTTAGCAAATACATGTAAACCACATACAATTGTGCATGTTATCCATATTTCATAAATTCAAAATGTTGACTTTGAAAGCTTTAGAAGTGATCACCAATAAATGGTGTGAATTTGTTAAGAACAGGGGAAATCATGCCCATTATCAAACCTAGATTTAGCTTACCCGTTATTCATTTAGTATCTACTTGAACATGGAAATTAATTAGATTGGCCCTTTCTCCTTGAAGTGGGATCTCAAAATAAATACAAGTTACTTCCTGGTCATCCTTTCAGTTGCACAATGCATGTTTCAATTTACCTGATTCCTTTGACTGAATTCAAAATTTACTACATAAACCTGCTGAAACCCTGGTCAAAAGATCTTATGGAAAGAGATATTTTTTTCGTTCACATTTCGATATCTAAAGCTCAAAATATGATATCATCGCCTCCATGATTCTCAAACTAATAACAAAACCCATTGATCCATTTATTATCAGTCTACCCTCTTTCACCTTTTGGCAAGCTTAAGAACTAAGCTCTCACTCACAGTTGTGCCTTCTGGCTTTTTTGGCCGATGCCGATCTTCAACAACTGTCCATTCTGGATCATTTGGATCATCCACTTCCATTGGTTCAGTTTCTGAATTATCTCCATCTGACATGTAAAAATTCATCTCCTGTGAATCTGTCCTTGATAACACACTCTCTGGGTGAGTGGCATTGCTTGCACGAGAGCTTGGACGAGTGGAGGGTTCTGATTCTGGATATGGATAAGAGGCTATCTCTTCCATTTCAATGTTATTCAAGGGAAATTCTCTCTTTACCCAAGTCAAGTCAGCGTTCATAGGGGTAGGAGTTGATGGTGGGGTAGGGGTTTCAACATGCTTCGGTGTTTGCACTTCACTCATACTTGATGATCTGCGACGGTCTAAGGCACTGAAACGCAGTGACCGACTTCCACTGAGGTTGAAGACATTACTGCTGGTGGTACTGCTTGATAGTTGATCAGGAGTTGTAATTGGAGAAGGACTTGGTGTTGGAGATGATGTTGAGGACTGCCTACCTGTTGATAACTGGTCTGCATGAAGATCTGGAGAGAGGGGGTCTGGAGCACTGCCTATGCTACTGTGCCTCGAACGTCTAGATCTTCGGCCAGGTATGCCCTGATCTACAAAGCTCACCATAAACTTCTGCTTCTCCAGGCATTCACAAGACTCATGGCGTTCAAGAAACTCAGAATCTGAAAGGTTTTCCTTTAGAATGAGAAAGGCAAATGAGCAGAATTACAAACAACAAAATAAGAAATAACAGCCACAAGCACACACACAAACTGTCTAGGCTATAAGTTCAATTGCCTATATTAGCAATCCCTGCAATGATGAGTGAAAAGGATCCCAATAAATAGATGTAACAAAAAGAGGATATATGTATAATGCATTTTTGGACACTTAGTGAACAGTACTTTGTTATTTTACTCATTTTTATTGAATTATAAACTGTAAATACCGAGTTTGGATTGATAGTATTGACTATTAAAGTACCTGTGCTATATGTATACCGTACGGCATGGCACTGCACAACACGTGGTTTCTGCAGCTAGACACCCCAGAGTTCAAATAGGGGTCCCTTCCCTCTCATTCTCTCTCTCTAATACCTGTCTCTTTTACTCTTTTTCTGTCCCCCCTCTCTCCAGACCACAATATCAGGGCTCATATATATGTTATTCAACTCCAGTGCATGGCACAATTTATGTATTCTGTGTTTGTTATTGTGACTTGATGGAGTGGTGGTCATACCATGCCATGCCAGTGTCATCTACCATCTCTTGCACCAACTGAAATTTACCATGGATTTACTGACAAATTGTTTATCATTTTGCAGTCTTCTGAGCTTGACTTTTTGTTTCAAAACTTTCTGTGAGGTTAAATCATACTTTTTAGGACGTGTTTCCATCACATGTACTGTTCTGCTCGTCGTTCGGAATAGAATCGAGATTACCATAGTGACGAAACCCTTTTTCACATTGCCTACTAGTCAAATTTGTTTCAAATTTGTTTAGTTTAATGTCTTTATGTCAATTTGGTAAGTATTATATATCTATTTTCTAAGTGAATGTTAGCCTGATGAACACTTTTTAAATGTCCAAGGTCTGGACACGCCATCATACAGACACTGCTTGAAATAAGACGCAAATATGTGCAAAGTGAATGACACATGAAAAGTATTAGCTGCTGTCAGCTGTATATTGTGTGACGTCACTCATATGGTAGCTCGACAAAGGACAGAAGAACTGTAGAAGGCGGAAATATGGACTGAAAATATATCATTTTTTAGGGCTGATTTCTGCAAGCCTCCTGCACTATTTGGAAAAGGAAAGGTATTTATGTGATTAGTAATACTTCCCCTTTACAGTGATGAAAGAAAATAATCATTTTAAAATACTTTTGAGTCTTTGAGTGTGTACTTTGATTGATAACAGTTTGACCCCCAAATGACACTTGCATAAGCCCCCCCCCAAAAAAAAAAAAATTGGTTGTCCTCGACCAACTGACCCATTTTCCCCCTTATTTTTCAAATCAAAATCCAATAATATGAATCAGCATAACTTACCATGGATAAATGACAAAATTCAACCCTGGACAAAACACCCCTATCCTAAACCCCACCTACCATAAAACCCTATTGCAACCAAAACACTAACCCTATATCTTAGATGAAATAAAGCCCGGAGCAATTGTCGCAGGGGCAAAAGTGGTGTCACAATATTTGTAGGCCCTATTTATGTTTTAGGTTGTGTGTGTATGGTTGTAATATTAATAAAATTAACATGTAGATCAGTGAAGACATAAGCAATTAAGAAGGTTGAAATTGTTAAGTACTCTAAATGCAGACGTTTGTATAGATCTATATTTTGGGGGGTTTTTGCTGAAAAAAGAACTTCCTACATGTATACTTCTTTGGTAAAAAAAAAAAATCGACCAACTGACCTCATTTTTCGAAAATGCTCATTGGAGGACAACAAAACATTTTTTTTCTGGCTCAATGACCTGAAATTGCATTCATCTATTTGCTGATACTTGATAAACATTATGTTTTATGGATTAATTGATTTATTGAGGTTTAATGACACTACTAACACAATGTGTCGTATAAGAGTCTGAATATTAATCTGTACGGTAATGTTAAATGGTAGAATTCGTCTTCTAAATGTTATTGATGATTTACGGATTGATTACAATGTAAACAGAAAATTCTAACTACATGTACTTCACCAGGAAAAAAATCCCTACCCTTTTCAAACATGAGAAATTGGTTCTCAATATGTAAATAGTGTGACTCTCCCTTACACAGGACAGAGGGCTTAAAGTCTTCTCCAAAAGACTTGGCAATTTGAGTACAATGCCTTGTCCATGGGTATAACTGAAATGATTTGAAATCTAACAGTTTCTTACTTAGAATTGAATGAAAAGATTGATTTCTTATAGGATATCTTAAGAACTGGTGGGTTTCATACATCAACTGTCCATAAAAATTACTACACGCACGACCAATGACCCTTTCTTGGACTACATAACATCCTTATAAATTGACTTAGCACCTAAGAACATGTTTCAGTCGTGCATTAAGTCATTCATTACGAACAACCTTATGAAACATCTGCAAGGAACATTATAAAAAATAGCACATCAACGATGTGGAGCTCATCCGGCATCTCGCAGCAAAATTTAACACTATTTTAATTTCAGCCCAGTTGACACTGTAGTGAATTATATCGGTGACATAAATTAAGGAAATAGAATTGAAATTGATGAAGAAATGACATAGAAGCAATTTTTGTGATCTATGAATAAATTTCATATACATGTATTAATTAAGCATAAATAATTTTCTGGTCAAAATTTCTTAACTCTGTGTAGAACCTTTGTGAACCTCATGCAGCTCTCAGATGGAACAAAAATAATCAAAATCAATCAACAAATAGATATTTTTTGGTGAGTTTTGAAAATATATGAATAAATTAGCATATTCAATGCAGGCCTCTACAAAAAAAATTTTGTCACTTGCCCTGTCGGGCAAGTGATGAAAAAATTTACTTGCCCGATAGAAAAAACTGCTTGCCCAATTTGTTTTATAATTTTTTATTATTATGATGGCACTACTCTTATTTTTAAAGGTCATACAAAATAACAATTGAGAATCATGTACAGTATAAAAGAACACATATTTAAAAAAGTTTATTTTCAGCAACGTAGGCCTGAGTCATTGCGTATATTTTGAAAAAAAATTTCGCTATTTATAAATGGGCATTTAAGGTAAAAAAAAACCTTCACCAAAAGTTGCTAAAATTTCTTATTTTGCATCTTTAAATCCACGAAATGGTTATCTGTTTGCCATATTTCCTTATAATTGTTTTGATTTAGTTGGAAACTATAAAGAAAGCCAGTGAAAAATATTCAGCTCTTTATTGCCTCTGAAAAAGATCATTTTATGATTTAAAAAAAAATTATTTTCCATATTTCCTTAAATTTTTTTTTTTGGATTAGTTGGAAACTATTAAGAAAATTAAGAATATTCACCTCTCTCTTGTCTTTTCTTCATCATTTCATGATGTTACACTCGGTCAATATATTTTTTTATTGTAGTCCCGCATGTAGACTTTCATGGGGGTTTGGTCAACACCATAAAAGTCTACATGTGGGACCACAATAAAAAACATTTACCGAGCGTAATATCATAAATCAGAGTCAAGAAAGAGAGTCAAGAAAGAGCTGAATATTCTTCATTTTTTCGGTAGTTTCCAACTAAATCAAAACAATTTCAAGGTAATATGGAAAATAGATGGCCATTTCATGGATTTTTGCAAAATGTGAAATTTTAGCCACTTTTGATTGTTTTTTTTTTGGTTTCCATCGGCATATAGTAGCGCATGCGCAGTCATTGCACACATAGAACGTAAGATGCGATGGCACGGTTTTTCGAACGAGGTACCTGGCGATAAATTATTGGTAATTGGCGCCGATTTTACATCAGTTTCCACTGTTTTTTTTACTGGTTTGATATAATATGAGAGATAGTTGTGATTATCCAAAAGATATTGAAATTTAGAGGGTCTACTGATATTTTATTTTATTTCCAAAACAACCACTTGCCTGATCGGGCAATTGACTTTGAGAAATGCTTGCCAGCACGTCATTTTCACTTGCCCCGGGCAAGCGGGTTTGTCACGCCCTGTAATGAGTTTCAAAATTCTGTGTTGAAATTTTGTATAACATACCTCGAGCTTTCATATAAAGCGAACAAAATTGAAATTGATCAACAAATGAAGAAAAAACATTTTTTGTGATTTATGAATAAATTTTGCATAAATTAGCATAATTTTCAAGACAAAATTTCAACATTTGGTGTACAAGTTTGGTGAACCTTATGCAGCTCTACCAGATGGAAGAAAAAAAATCAAAATCGGTCAACAAATAAATAAAGAGGCATTTTCTGTGATTTATGAATAAATTTCGCATAAATTAGCATAAAAATTGTTCTAGAAAAACTTTCAAAATTCTGTGTAGAAATTTGGTGAACCTTATGGAGCTCTACCAGATGGAAGCAAAAAATTCAAAATCGGTCAACAAATAAAGAAGCATTTTTTGTGAATTTTGAAAAATGCGCATAAATTAGCATATTTAATGAGTTTCAAAATTCTGTGTAGAAGTTTTGAATCCCCCACCTAGTGCTATCATATAAAGCAAACAGAATTGAAATCGGACTTGAAATGGGGAAGAAGAAGCATTTTGAAATTGTGGACGGACGACGGACAACAGACGACACGCCACAGCATAAGCTCATCTGGCCCTTCGGGCCGTATGAGCTAAAAACAAACAAGAGTGTCGCTAATGTGAGCACATAATACACCCGCCTGTAACGCAGAAAATGGTTTCATTGGTCAAGCAAGAAAAGTGGAAGGTGGCGACTTCATCTTTGACCTTCTGACCTAAAACACAGTAGAATTGCTGAGATCTATGCTAGTATCATCATACACACCAAATTTTATGAGCCTTGGTTAAGTTCAACTAAAGTTATCGCGTTAACAAGGACTTCAGAAGGGTAGGATGAAAACATGTCACTGTGATCTTAACCTTTGACCTCAAAATGGATAGGCTTCATGGGATCCATGCTAATATCATACACACCAAATTATGTGAACCTAGGTTATTAGTTAAACTGAAGTTATCGCGTTTACAAGGACTTCAGAAGGGTAAGATGAAAACATGTCAGTGTGACCTTGACCTTTTACCTTTTGACCTCAAAATCAATAGGCTTCCTGGGATTTATGCTAGTATCATACAAACCAAAATTATATCAGCCTACGTTAAGTTAAACTGAAGTTATCGCGTTTATAAGGACTGCAGAAGGGTAAGATGAAAATATGCCACTGTGACCTTGACCTTTTGACCTCAAAATCAATAGGCTTCCTGGGTTTCATGCTAGTATGATACACACCAAATTATATGAGCCTGGTTGAAGTTGAACTGAAGTTATCGCGTTTATAAGGACTGCAGAAGGGTAAGATGAAAATATGCCACTGTGACCTTGACCTTTTGACCTCAAAATCAATAGGCTTCCTGGGATCCATGCTAGTATCATACACACATTATATGAGCCTAGGTTAAGTCAAACTGAAGTTATCGCGTTACGAGGAAAAGTGAATGGACAAACAGACAGACGGACACCGAGCGTGATACCGTATTACATGTACATCCTGTCTAGGACGGGCGTATAACAAGTATGGATCAGGCAGAAAAATTCATTATTTTTTATTTTTGGGGGCTACTTTTTACAACTTACTGTCTAAATCTGCAAAATTGGATAAGCTTTAACATCGAGAATCAGATGAATGGGGATTTCCAGGGCTCTTTTGAGCATTTCAGGATTAAATTGCCCTCAGCCCCCCTTTTTTCCTAGTATGGATGAGAGCAAGTTCAATGCCTCAAAAAATATGTTCTGTAAGTATACAGTACATGATATACAACAATAAATATGATCTTAAAAATTCTAAATCTTAAGCTTTGATAGGTTTTTTAATGTTTTTGCCACAACATGGTCAAAAAAAAAAAAAATCTCTATTAACCTTTGATCACGTGACCTATAAGTCATGCCAAGTGACTTGACTAGTGACTACCCTCTTATCAGTTTCATGAAATAGATCCTTTCAAATTTATCACATTTCAAAAACTTAACCTTGGTTAAGATTTGAAAATAACAGCGAAAAAAAATACATGGGGGCGGCGGGCGAATTCGCCCCGGAAATGCCTAAAGTCGCCCTCGAAATCACCCAAAAATCATGCTTTCGGGGGCGACATAAAATCTTAATGTCGCCCTCGAAATTATTGCTGAGCGATAACAACTCAGCGGCCCACGAGCGCCATATGCTCGAGCTCCGCTTACCCAAAATCCGCACTCAAAATCATGAACAAGCCTTGAAAATAGCGAGGAGCACAGTTTCAAATTCCGAAGTTGCGTCTTTTTGTCTGTACCACGTTTTTCCATACACATGGTATGAAAAAAAATCAACGCAACGGTCGGGAAATGGTTGTATGTATAGGGGTCCATTATGACTACCACCATGTGCAATTTCTAATGCACATTTTCCCCTACAGATATCACAATTCTGTGATAAAATAATTCGAATTACACAGGAAATAAATCCCAGAGTCTAGTGACCTCGCATTGGTGAGTTGTCATTCGGCTTTGCTTTTCAAAACGGCTTATTAACATCCAAAATAACTTACCTTATTTGTTGATTATTACTTAAATATCATTTGTTTTATTTTTCTAGGGGATGAGGTAAATATCAGACAATAAATCATCAAACAAAGCTCCATCTATTTTACAAGGCCGGCGGGAGGCTCACGCACGCCCGCATTGGCGCTTGTAAAAGCTAGCCAGTCTGAGCTCTGTGGGACAATTCGCTCAGTAAAGGCCTCAATGATGGTAATTTTCTAATTCAGACAGAGTTTACATTTCGGGTATATTATTGAAAACTGCCAAAAAAGTTTGATGATTTCTTCATTGTCATGTATTTAAGTTATTTAAGTTATTAATGAGTTCATTCTCACCAAATTTAGAATCCCCCATAGAGAAATGTAATTTTCGTGGAGATCTGTGTTTTCAAAGAACTTTGGGAAAAGTTAGGGTATGTGGGCCTTTTAAAACATGGCCAAGTACAGGTTATTGTACTGGAATAGATGGAGTAGAAATTAGATATTGAATTCATTCATATCCAAGTTCAACTTACAGTTACACCCACACAAACACACACACACCCACATCCAAGATTCTAAGCATGAAAAAAATAACTTAAAAAATCATACAATATTAAACAATAAGTAATAATTCATTAATAAGTGAACAGGTATTCCTCAAACTACAAAAAAGTAACATTTGAAAAGAGCCCCCAAAATGCAAAAAGTAGCCCCCGAAAGGAAGAAAAGGAGCCCCCGAAATTTTACAAAAAATTGAAAATGGAGCCCCCGAAAAAAAATAATTAATTTTTTCCCTGGAAAATAATGATACAGCCATCGCCATCAGAAAAGCGGCACATATCTTGCTTCTCCTACATGTCCACATACATGTATGCAGGTGGGATGAAAATTATTTTTACCCATCCAAAGCAGGGAAGAGTAAAAGTTTTCTTCATTATAGAACAACTATGCACATTACATCACTGTGCACTGCATGAAAAAATTCCCAGCTCAATGAGTAATCAATAAAAAGCTCTGACTCACTTAGACTGTAGTAATATTGATGATAGAGGGTCATATCCTTGCACTGTGATTTACCCAGTGAATGCTCCAAAAGCTGAAGCAGATTAGAAGTAAAACCACATGACGTACCTTCCCTCCTCCAAATAAACATTTCTGCAAGAATGTTTTCATAGTTTACAATTTCCTACTCAATGGAAAATTCAACTTGCATCTTGTGCCATTATCTGAAATAACAATCTCATCCCATCCATGCAAATTCAATTAATTTTCCCAGTTAGCATAACAAATGATTTACATGTATATGGCAATAAGAATGACAAAATGGGACAGGTGGACAGATGAGCCACCCAAACGTAAAATGCACCAAGCAACCACCTACACAGGAAAAACTTAACTGATGTTCTTGAACAGTTTAAACAACCATGTTTAATTTATTGAAGATTAAATATTAACAAATGGAACGCCTCTCACAGTCTTGCCTGCATTATTACACAATTCAATATAGCAGCAGCGCTGACTTTGAAAACAGCTATTGAATAATTATTCACAAAAGAAAACATTTTAAATTTTAATGTCCATTAAAGCTAAATGACCATTGACCTTGGTCATGTGACCTGAATCTCATGCAGGATGTTCAATGACACTTGATTACTCTTATGTCTAAGTTTCATGAACTAGATCTAAAAACTTTCAAAGTTATGATGGCAATTCAGCAAATACCCCCAACATGGCCAAAGCTCATTGACCCTACATTCCCTTTGACCTTGGTCATGTGACCTGATAATTGCACAGGATGTTCACTGATACTTGATTGCTCTTATCAAGTTTCATTAACTAGATCCATAAACTTTAAAAGTTATGATGGCCATTCCACAAATTCTCCTAACATGGGCAAAGTTCATTGACCCTATATGACCTTTGACTTTAGTCAGGTGGCCTGAAACTCGCACTGGATGTTCAGTGATACTTGATTGCTCTTACATGTATGTCCAGGTTTCATGAACTAGATCCATAAACTTTTAGTTATGATGGCAATTCAACAAATACCCCCATATGGCCAAAGTTTGTTGACCCAAGATGACCTTTTACCTTAGACATGCGACTTGAAACTGAGACAGGATGTTCAGTGTTATACCATTACCCTTTGTATGTCCTAGCTTCATGAACTAGATCCATAAACTTTCAAAGTTATGAAGACATTTAAAAAACCTCGATTAAGATTTTGATTCCCCCAACATGGTCATAAGTTTGTTGACCTTAAATGACCTTAGTCATGTGACCTGAAACTCCAGCAGGATTTCAGTAATACTTGATCACCCTCATGTCCAAGTTTCATCAACTGGGTCCATATACTTCCTATTCTAAGTTCTGATGACATTTCAAAAACTTAACCTTGGTTACGACTTCAATGTTGACGCCGCCGCCATTGCTGTCGGAAAAGCGACGCCTATAGACTCGCTCTGCCATGCAGGCCAGACAAAAATATATACAGCATTTTTACCCAGTTCAGTGGGCCGAGTCACGTAGGCACAAAATACCATTTACCCTTACCTCAAAAAATTCCTCTTCATCCTCACTTTTGCCTTCATTCTCTAAATGTGCATGGCAGTTGTTAGACATGAATTCTTCCATATCCAGTTCTCTCCACTTAGGTGTATCTATCTCCTTGTAGTTAAGCTTAACCACCCTTGTTGATGCAAGCATAGAGTATGGGATCACGATGTTGTCAATGTCGTAAGATTCCACCATCCCCTTTTTGTTTCGCAAAATACCATGAAGAGATGCAGAAGGAAGTGAATGAGAAAGATGGGTAGGTGACCTTGCTTCATTTGATGCAGGGGTAGTTGGTGCAGAGTTGTGGTCTCCAACTTCAATGTTGGGCAGCGAAAAGCTCCTCTCTCTACTCTTCTCCAACGCAGCTTCAGAAAAATGAAACGAAAAATATTGTAAGAAGAATCATGCAAAAACTTGGCAAAATTTCATTAGTGTTAAAAAAAAATAGTTTCATAATCAGAGGTAGTGTCACTATGTAACATGTACATATGTTAAAGTGAGCTTGGACCCAATGACCCCTCAACTGATTAAATCACTACCAAATGACCCAAGCTTAAAAACAAATGCTCCATAAGCTCTTTAGTTATCGCAAGAACAAGATAGTTTCAGGGAATAACTGACCTAGGCCCTAGACCTTTAGATTAAAAAATGTTATCATATCCATTCACCCTTTCAATAGATTAGCATGACGTCATCAATTTTCCAATTTTGCATTTCAGCATTATCGATAGGTTTTGGTAGAGAATGATGAAATACCTCCACAACTTAATGAGAATCAGTCTATTAGGGCCCCAAGATATGACCTCATGAATACATAATTAGCCCCACTGAAATCAATATGTTATTGGCCTTGCTCTCACAGAAACCAGGAGATGCATTATTATGTCACACCTTCCCACTTTCAGATCCAAATTGTCTCTCACAAAGGAGGTCGCCACATCATGCACTACTTGTCACCACAGACGGTGTTTTGCAATCTCCAATTTGTCTAATGATTGACTAATTCTGTATGGAGACAGATCTCTCATACAGATCAGATGATCAACTGTATTAAGATAACTTGCGCCCAATGTGACAAAGGTGTGCATCAGATATGTGTGACCTTCATTCACTGAAGAAGACACCAAGGCAATGAATCCAGACAAGAAAATCAAGATATGCATGCCAATCACACTTCCTTATTTCAATTTAATCGATATAAGGTTTGCACTTGAATGTCAATATTACAGGCTTCAAAATAGGATCAGTGCCGACTTAAACCTTGGTTAAAGCTTTAATGTTTACAACGCACTGCCATTGCTGCTCTCATTGGAAAAGCGGCTCCTTTAGTCTCACTCTGCTATGTAGGCGAGACAAACATCAACATTTTACTACAGGGCAGAATATACATGTATTAGCAATGAATTGTTACTACTGCCACATTGAATTCGGATGGGTTCTGGTGTTCCAGAATCGGCAAATTGGGCCTAATCTTAATTCACATATTGGCTACAGGGAGTTACTTGCTGCAGGTTGACATTCCTGACTTTTCGCATTTATTATGGGGAAACTCTTTACAACGCACCAATTTCTTTGAAAATGCAAGTGAAATCACAATGGACTACAGAGAGGCTTTTGTCGAAAGTTGGTGGACTGGGACAGCATCGGATTCTCCTGACTCTGGACAACGACATATTTGAAATTGTTCGTCCGGTACAAAATCTTGGGATGATCTGCTGACAGGGTTGGCCGATTATAGGGTGCGTTTATCCGCCACTTTTTCACCCTAGAATCATGATCTGAATCATGATTCAAATCACGATTCTGCAGAATCACGATTGCGTTTAGTCGAAATTGAATATAATCATGATTAGAATCACAAACATGAACTACGAAAAAAGGGGCGTTTGGAAAGACGTTTCTACAGAATCACGTATGAAAATGTTCGAAAAAACGATATCGTGATTTGAATCATGATTATATGACCTCACTGTGTCGGGCTACTTTCGGTTTGACTCTTGCCAAGCTATATGCTCATTGTATGTACATGGTTACTCTGCATGCATTTCTTGTCATGTTCAAGTTCTGTGTTGGTCATCGCATCGTCCACTACTTTTCATTTTTTGGTCATGTCTTCAACTTCAAGTTCTAGTGAATGAATTAACTGGACAGACAATGATCTCAGTTGTTGTTGAGTATAGAGTGTTAATATTAAATTGGATCTACGCTGAAATTCACTTCCGAACACCATTTTGGATAAACTAACAAGATGTAAACAAAATTAGGTATAGACTGAATTCTGGAAGCAAAAGATTTTTCGAGAGCCGAAACACGTGCGAAAAACTTCCTCTGTCAAACTGCGCACTAGTGATGCGCACTGGATTGGCCCGAATCTGAGGAGAAACAGCATTGTAATGAAGGTCGTCTAAACGCTGATTCTGTGACATCGTGATTCATGTTTGTGTTTTGAATCATGATTCAAATCATGATTCAAATCATGATTCTGGCTTGAGGTCGCATAAACGCAGCCTAAATCACGTTGATTCAAATCATGATTTAAATCGCGATTTAAATCACTATAATTTTTTTTAATCATTGATTTAAATCACTTCCATTGAAACGTGTACAAATGATTGACAAATTTTTTATTTGGGCAATCAAATTTTTTAAATACTAAAAATAGAAAGATTTTATTGACTTAATATCATCAAAACATGAATAAATCCTTAAAAGCTACTCAAAACAATTGAAATCTTGTCAATAAAATCAGGTTGATCTTGCAATGTAGGCTGTAAGCTGTTAACACTTAAGTTAGCCCCCTACTCCACTTTCACTATGATAAAAAAAAATTATTGATTTAAATCACTTTCATTGAAACATGTACAAATGATTGACAATCTTTTTCTTTAACACATGATTTTCGGTCCTTGCCTTGAAAATCAAGAATGTTTCTCTTTAGAAAATGTGAGTCTCTGAGTCATGGAATTCTTCCCCACTGATCCTTGTTTCATGTTTGAATAGGAACACTAACTTTGCAGTATTAGCTGTACCAAGGCAGTTCCTCAACTTGGACCACCCCAGTCAGTAGGAGCTAAATACACTACATGAGAGGATGCAAAAAACAGCATCTTCATCAGGACTTACATACATGTATTCTATATAAATTCTATTTTGACTAGATTTAATTATGAAATAGGATAGAAGTTAATAATTCTAGTTGTCATGTATGATTTTGACAATGATTTCAGTGAGTGTAAGGGTTATATTTTTTCTCGTTTCCACTTTGTTTCAGAAATTTTCTTATTTTTTTTAATATCTGATTTGAATAAAAAAATCTGATTTAAATCAAATAAATCTGATTTTTTTTAATAAAAAAAAGAAAAATATCACCAACCCTGTCCGCTGTCCCAGTCCATGAACTGTCGACAAAAGCCTCTCAGCTCTCAATTGTTTATTGCATTTTCGAAGGAATCGATACATTGTAGTTTCCCAGTAGTAAATGTGAAAAGTCCCTAGTATACCCTTATAGACATATAGTTGCTAGACCAGCCAAGTAGCAGACATGTTTGACTAAACAGGACAAGGACAAGTCTAAAGGCTGTTGCTCAAAGGGAATATTAAACATGCACACTAATGAAATACATTTGACACCTAAAAAGCAGATACAAAAAAAAACAAAAAAAACAAACAAGTGGAGCGCCTCTGGCAGTTTCGCCTGCATTACGAGACTCAATTTAGCAGCAGTGCTGACTTTGAAAATGACTGACATAATTATTTTAAAAATCACCACTCATACAACAAGGCAAAAGCGATTTTGTGTCTCGCCCACTTATGAAAATAACCAGAAATATCGTGATTTGCGAGGGCACGCAACAGAATTGTATCGAAACTTCATTGTGAAATGACTGGGTTGGAATAACACTTGTCATAAGAGCCTTGCACGTAAACTTTAACATTGACCTGAAAATTACCTTTGACCTTACCATGTGACCTCCGACTGCAGCATAACATGCAGGTCCTTTAAGTCCATCTACCATCCAAGTTTGGTTGAAAAGTGACTTACGGTTGCGGAGTTAGGTGTTATAAGAGTCTTGCATGTTAACTTTTAACGTTGACCTGAAAATGACCTTTGACCTTATCATGTGACCTCCGACTGCAGCATAACATGCAGGTCCTCCAAGTCCATCTACCATCCAAGTTTGGTTGAAAAGCGACTTACGGTTGCGGAGTTAGGTGTCATAAGAGAGTCTTGCACGTAAACTTTAACGTTGACCTGAAAATGACCTTTGACCTTACCATGTGACCTCCGACTGCAGCATAACATGCAGGTCCCCAAGTCCATCTTCTATCCAAGTTTGGTTGAAAAGTGACTTACAGTTGCGGAGTTAGGTGTCATAAGAGTCTTGCATGTAAACTTTAACGTTGACCTGCATGTAAACTATAACGTTGACCTCAAAATGACCTTTGACCTTACCATGTGACCTCCGCCTGCAGCATAACATGCAGGTCCCCCAAGTCCATCTACCATCCAAGTTTGGTTGAAAAGCTACTAACGGTTGTGGAGTTATGTGTCATTAGATTTGTGACGGACGGACGACATTTGGATCCCTAAGTCTCGCCTTCACCTCTGGTGGGCGAGACAAAAATGGCCTTGGCCTACTAATATTAATTAGAGTCTGCATGTGATAATGGCATTGTTGTAGCCCCACATGTTGACTTCCATGTAAGTAAACATTGTATGACATAATCAGAAAATGATCTTTCAGAGTACTGAAAAAAGGAATATTCTTCATTTTCTTGGTTATTCCCAACTACATCAAAACAAAATCAAGGAAATATGGCAAATAGAAGGGCATTTTACGAATGTATAATATGTATTGTAAAGTGTAAAATTTCAGAAATGCTTTGGAAAGGTTTATTTTCTTCCCCCACCAGTTAACCCTAACCACCAGATTATTAATAGTGTTACAAAGTAAATGTAATGACTCAGGCCTAATACCAAGTCCTTGCTTTCAGTTTCATGTCTTCTGAAATAAACTAAGCATTCATAAAAGTATTGCAGATACATGGTAACTGACATCAAAGTTGACAGTTTTAAAAAGTTTTTTTATAAATCAAATACTATGAAGTTTAAATACAGGCATGTGTACCAAAGTCATATTACTTGGGACCATATCGGACTTCGATAAAATTATACTAAGAGTTTGAAACATTGTCTGAAAATTTGACTTTTGAAGGTTAAATCTATACAGACTTGGTTGTATTTTAGCATAAAATTTATGTATAAGGGTTTTCTAGAGCCAAACTTTTAGCAGAGGCATGGATGTAATTTAATAGAGGCAAAAAAAATCTCACCATTTGCTAAATCAGAGGTGCGCCGATTCTTGGTATCAGTTCGACATTGTCTTAAGTCTGAGCTTTTCATGATATTCTTGGGTGTACCAGGAATAGAACTTGGCTGGGATCGGGAACGTGATAGTATTTTATCACTTCTGGCATGACGAAGGGCTTTCAACTCTGTGGAAGGTGAGGGAGTAACATGCAAGAACAAAAATAACATTTCATGCACTACCATGCAAAAAAAACCCATAAAACATGTATAAAATCATACACCATGAAAAATGTGTATTTCAACCACCTGTGCTTTTTTAAATTCCCAATGAATATATCATACACATGGCCAATCAAAGTCAAAATCTGAATCTTTTATATTGCATCGCTTTGGCACCTTTTCATGTGTTAAAACTTTCTAGAATAACTATTATATTCATGATCTTCATATGTGAATAAAAATTAAATGAGGGTAAAACTTAAGAATTCTTGTTTTCAAACCAGATTCACCCCTCTGTTACAACCATATCTCAAAATCAAATCCCACAAGCCTGAAAAGTACAGTATATTCATATTCATGAGCAGAGCTGCCAACCATAATTGTGAAAAAATTCTATACTTGAATTCATTTTATCTTTTTTTTCCTCATACAAACACTCATATTTTTCTCTAAAATTTTGAAAAACATGTATACTAAAAATCAAACATCTTACAAGTTTAAAAATTCTTATGTCTAGGGAAAAAAATCCTATTTAGTGTCACTTTCTCCTTAAAAATCCTTCTAACTAGCATCTCTGCATGAGGCCTTCGTTCATAATCTGTTCGCTGAGCCGTTCTTATATTTTCAGAGAAAATCATGGTCTTGCCCAGGCTTTTACAACGCAATATGGACTCGGCAAAGACCCACAAATGGTGTCATATGACATCATGCAAAGCTCTGGGGAGTGTTTCATGAAAGGACTTGTCGGACGTTTTATCCGACAAGTCCCATTTTATCCGACAGTTACCATAGTAACAGTACCTCTCAGCCAATCAACATCAGAGAAAGATGTCAGATCTGACAACTTGTCAGATGAAAATGTTGATGAAACACTCCCCTGGTTGATATCTCAACATTGGATGAACACACTAAAAATCGAGCATGTGGGACCGCTCTGAGGATTTAACGTTGATAGGAATCAATAGACTGTATACTCAACAATCATTTTCAACTGAACATGACATCGGAGTGCATCGTTTGTTGACACAAGGCATTAGCGATGTGGTGTCTCGCCCACTTGTGAAAATGACCATAAATATCGCGATTTACAAGGACACGCAGAAGAATTGTATAAAAAGTCTATTGTGAAATAACTTGGATGGAATAACATTTGTCGTAAGAGTCTTGAATGTAAACTTTAATGTTTACTTCAAAATTACCTTTGACCTTACCATGTGACCTCCGAATACAATAACATGCAGGTATCCTAAGTACAGCTACAACACAAGTTTGATTTGAAAAGTGACTTACAGATGCCGAGTTATGTGTCATAAGAGTCTTGCATGTAAACTTCAATGTTGACCTAAAAATGACCTTTGACCTTACCATGTGACCTCCGACTGCAGCATAACATGCAGGTCTCCGAAGTACATCTACCATCTAAGTTTGGTTGAAAAGTGACTTATGGTTGCAGAGTTATGTGTCATAAGAGAGTCTTGCATGTAAACTTTAACATTGACCTGAAAATGACCTTTGACCTCACCATGTGACTTCCGACTGTAGCATAACATGCAGGTCCCCGAATAACATCTACCATCTAAGTTTGGTTGAAAATTGAATTACGGTTGCGGAGTTATGTGTCATGTTTGTGGCGGACGGACGACATTTGGATCCCCAAGTCTCGCCTTCACATCTGGTAGGCGAGACAAAAAGGTGAATTTCAGGTGAGGTTTTGGACGTGAAATTTTGTTCATTTTCAGATGCAATGTACACAAGATGTTCTTTCAAAATTTGAAATACCATAACTTTTCATCAATGACACATCAAAGAACTTTTTCAAATACTTAATCTTTCCCAACAGTCTTACACTTTCTTAAACCAACATTTTGTTTTCAATGAACACAAAATCTTATCAACACATTTTAATCTGTATCAGGAAAATATGATGGGCTTCGGTAAGATTATCTCTGGACTAACACTGCAAAATCATTACTTACTCTGTCTTGCCAATCGTTGCAAAAGTTTCCTCGACTTGGCAGCATCATCCTCATCGTCCTCATTTGCTGATCCTAATTCTTTTTCAACTTTATTCTCAACAAAAGCACTTTTGTTCCTCGTCTCTTTCTTGACTACTGGCTCTCTTTTTCTTGAAGAGTCTCCACTTGATCTGACAGCCGACTGCTTTTGATGTTTCTCTTTCTTACGGAACTTCTTGAGTCTGCCATCTTTGGTATGCAACTTGACTCGGGATCTGTTTGGCAACCTGTTATGTTTCCTGTACATTTTAAGGAACAAAACATTGGGTAATAATATATTTAAGGTTTAAGGTATCTACTTTTCTACTTTTAAATGAATCTGATCATTACATCATACGTAATGCCAAGTCAGACACATAAGCGCTGGTGTTCAACTCGATACTACGGTCAGAATGAAGTATTCAACTCTGTTATCTGTTCAAGAAATATACCTAACCATCTTTTTTATTCAATTGAACATTGCTTTTTGCTTAAATCTAAGTCGGCCCCCTGACTGACTCACTTGTGAGCATATTAGGGGATATATGCACAGTTATGCATACTGTAAATGTAGGTGTGGATAGTTGATACATTGCAAATTATTTGGCTTCGACCTAATGATGTCACAAAGGTAATTTTGCTTAAATTTAGAGTAAGAAAGCAAAATACTTTTAAGTGATGTGTAAGCATTTTGCTTTAATAGCAAATAAGATACTAATGGCGCAGTCACATTTCCCCTACAGCGACCTTATGGCGAGTCGAAACCAGCCATTTTATTTTTTTCTATTCAAACCACCTATATATGTAGCTGGTACAAAAAAAGAAAACAGCTGTTTTCGACTCACCGTGCGGCCGCCGTAGGGGTTATGTGACTGCAATATAATAGTCACTCTGTCAAGGACCAGTTTGATTTTGTCTGGCCCCGATTTGATTTTGTCAGAATCAGTTTGTCAACGAAACCATTAACGCTCAACTTCATGCAGTCAATTCTCAGTGCCATGCTGTCAGGACTCGGCACTAATTACATGTGAAAAGCTTGCCAAGAAATTGTGTTCGTCATGGGAGCCCCTACTTTAAAATGGTATACATACATGTAATAATTACTCTCATAATATCATAAAATTGAAAGTTCACTAAGATGACAATCCAAGAAGCAATTACATGTAAATTTATTTACCAGTGGTCTGATACATCAGATCCTCTATAGCGAAACACATCATTTCAGATATTTAAACTTTCAATCTTAATTATGAAAGAGTTCAGGCTCTTCCTATATTACTCTGTACACTGAATACCTTGCAAATTTCATGACTTACTAAATACTGAACACAAACATTCGCATTTCCCAATATTTCTGTAAAAAATCAAATGCAAATACAACAAATTAGCTTAAAATATATGAACTAAAATTATATGCCATGTACAAAACTTTGATTTTTTTTCTTCTCTCTTTTTTGCTTATTTTTAAAGAGTAAACAGATACCAGGAAAATATGTTTTACTTCCTCTCATACATCTTTATTAGCAGTGGAGGAGGCATTATTTTAAAAAAATATGAATCATAATTCATATTGACTCATGAATGAATTCCATCCCATTTCTATCTATGGTGTTCTGTTTAATTTTTTTTCTCAATTTAAATAAATAAGGTTTATCGCTAATCAGAACCGCAATGAATCATGGGATTGAAAAGGGGGTCGTAAGCTAGCTCTGCACAAGCGCACAGCTAGCTAACGGCCCCCTTTACAATCCCGTAACGCATAGCGGTTTTCATTTAAAGCGATATACCTTGTGAAAAGTGAATGATGAATTTCGTAAAGAGCTGATTCTTCCTTAAAGGTCAAGTCCACCTAAGAAAAATGTTGATTTGAATCAATAGAGAAAAATCAGACTAGCACAATGCTGGAAATTTCATCAAAATCGGATGAAAAATAAGAAAGTTATGACATTTCAAAGTTTCGCTTATTTTCAACAAAATAGTTATATGAACGAGCCAGTTACATCCAAATTAGAGAGTCGATGATGTCACTCACTCACTATTTCTTTTGTTTTTTATTGTTTGAATTATACAATATTTCAATTTTTACGAATTTGACTATTAGGACCTCATTGCCTGAACCACAAAATGTTAAAATAATGGAATTCTACGTGTTCAGGGAGGAATGAAACTTCATTTCACATGACAATGACGAGAAAATCAAAATATTTCATATTTCATATAATAAAATACAAAAGAAATAGTGAGTGAGTGATGTCATCGGTTCCCTCATTTGCATACCGACCAGGATGCGCATATAATTGTTTTGTGAAATGAAGCGAAACTTTAAAATGTCATAACTTTCTTATTTTACATCCGATTTTGATGAAATTTTCAGTGTTATGCTCGTTGAATTTTTCTCTTTTTATTCAAATCAAGTTTTTGTTGGGGTGGACTTGTCCTTTAAAGATTCAATACCAATGAAATTAAGAAAAAGATAGTTTGGCTCAAATTTAAACCAGGATGAAAGAAAAGTTAACCCAGCAATCTTACTTCTTTCCTAGGTATCTGGATGAATGTTTCCTTTGCCATGCTCCACTCTTCAGTAGGGATTCTAACTGCAGTGACAATGGAATTTCTAAAAATAAAATGAGAAAAAAAAACATAATTACTATACAGGAATGCATGTAGAGCAAATATTTTTCACAAAAAAAGAAGAGAAAAATCAATACTATTTCAATAGGTTATAGACTCAATGGCTCGTATTCTGAAGTCGGTTTTAACTTAGACCACTGACTAACTCTCTGCTAAAATTATGGGGAGCCAAAAATTCTGTTTATATCGTATATTTCTTATGTTTACTATTTTGTTTCCTTTTGGGGTCCTTATCTTTCAAGATCTACTTGAAAGTGCTGATGCAACATGTTACCACATTACGCAATAGTTCTCAGTGCATTTGTTGCAATATCATTGGATGCTATCCTACATTATCTGACATACATGTAAATATCTGACACCAAAGCATTGTCTGATCATCAAAGGCATATTGCAAGCAACTTAGTGACAACACTACATACAACAAAAAAAAAAAAAAAAGATCAAATCTTCCGCATAAATATAAAACTGCAGTAGTGATTTATAGGACCGGTTATTATTTTAATCCTGAAATTTCATACAGCCCGCCTTGAATTTTGATATTTTAGGGCAAAGCCACTTATTTGAAGATGGAGATCACCCTGACATAAAGCTTATAGTAATAAAAGCAGAGAAAACATAAGAAACATTAGGCCCGTTTTGAAAGTCCATTTTTGATGCACGTGTACACGGCGTGTTTTTCGGTCGTGTACACGTTGTAACCACTGAGAGCGAGTTAAGTTTTCAGTGTTTCCAACATTTCGACACGGACCCACATCAACATGTCAATGTAATATAAAAAGGGGTCTATATAGAAGTATCAATCCACAAAAATTGGTGCAATTAAAAAGTTTACTCAGCTTAGCAGCGCATTAAATTAATAAAGAATGCAAAAGAAAATCAGTGCAGGGCCCTAGCTAGCGCCGACGCTCGTTGGATGCGCATTTTGCATACTGTACCGTACATGCATGCACAGATCGCTGCAGAATTAAGTGTAACTGAAGTTATCGATTTATTTTCATTATTTTATTGCCAATTTGAGGAGCGTTTGTTTGTAGGCTTGTAGCACATGTGCATAACACGTAACTGTAGCGAATAGCAATGATCGCTGTCGCAATTGGTGATTCTCAAATTGGCTCTGAGTGTGATTGAACAACGCTTTCGAGACCGAAGCAGACCCATTTCGTGGTACAAAAACTTGAGTCTCCACCCGAGTCTCCAGAATGAATGTGGATTAAATCGGCGATTTTGGAAGTAAACTCACTCTAGGTTAATTGAAATATATTGACATATTAGTGATAAAAACATGTGCAGTGTCTGAGAACTAAGAATTAATGTGAGGCTGTGAGCTTGTTCACTGACTTTACACTCCCATGCAAGCTTTATGCAGATGCTACCGTGTACACGGTGATGGAATTTAGTACACGTGCACTGACTTGACCGTGCGTGTACACGTGTACCCGAAACGGGCCTAAGAAACATACTAATGAAGGTTTAGTAAAAAAAAAACTTGTCAGAGAATAGCAATTGAGCATACATTAGTTTTAGTTTGTATAATTTGTCACATACAGGTAGCTCCCCTTTAATGAATTTGTACAGTAGGCCTATGCCATGAAATGCCATTTTCTCAGAGCACTGAAAATGATTTTTTTACCTGTACACTGTATGTGCATTCTACATGTACATATCATTCCATACCCACTTCCAGAAGAAATTCATTATGAAGTTTGTTTGAATCTGTATACACCCACCAGAGCACAAAAATCAAGAATGACCGTCTCTGTCTCAGAACATGTATATCGTAAATTGGCCAGATAGAGAATTAACTGTATACTGTACTGTATTAAAATGATATGGAAATTACAATCATACAAAAAAAGGGATCTCTACTAGGGCTCTCCATCACCAACTATATTCAGAAAACGATTAAAACCTCATCTTTTTTTTTTAAGTAGAACTTATAAGATCACATGACTGCACAAAATTTAATTCAATTCATTGCAAGAACTTTCGGTCTAATGGGAAAAAGTGCAGTGTATGTAATAAAAAACAAGTGGAGCGCCTCTGGCAGTCTCACCTGCATTATGCAAATCAATATAGCAGCAGTGTCAACTTTTAAAACGACTATAGAATCTTTCACAAAATGATAAAATACTGTTCAGTGACCCTAAATGACACCGAAGACTTGTGCATCAGTAAAATTAAATGTCCACATTTCATGAAACTTAAAATCATGATGTCAATTAACAAATATCCCCAACACGACAAAGTTCATTGACCTGAAACCCATGCAGGATGTTCACTGATGCTTAATTACTCCTATGTCCAAGTTTCATGAGCTAGATTCATATACTTTCAGAGTTGACATTTAAAAAACTTAACCTTGGTTAAGATTTCGTTTTAATTTCCCCCAACATAATCTAAGTTCATTGACCCTAAATGGCATATGACCTTGGTCATGTGACCTGAAACTCACAAAGAAGGTTCAGTCATACTTAATTACCCTTATGTCCAAGTTTTATGAACTTGGTCCATGTACTTTAAGTTACGGTGACATTTCAAAACTTACCTTCGGTTAAGATTTTGATGTTGATTCCCCCAACATGGTCCAAGTTCATTGACCCTACATAACTTTGACCTTGATCATGCGACCTCAAACTCATGCAAAATGATCAGCGGTACTTGATTTTGCTATCTTTGCAGATAATCATTTTTTTATATCTGAATTTATTAAAATCTTTTGTAATTTACGCGGAATTTTTCATCCCAAGCTAAAGCTTTTTTTAAGTTGAGAAAAGTTGTTAACTTTATATCTAACGCTTTATTTTAATTAAGAGCCCAAACAATTTTTACATTAAGCTGAAGATCTATGCTTTAATAATATACTGTGTAAGCTGCTATTTTTGTGAGGGCTTCAAGATTGTTAGAGAATCATTATTCTAACATTAATGACATTTGATTTTCCTGCATAATTGCTTGTTGCCCCTATCAAGTAGCCCTCAAAATGAATAAACATCCCCCAAAATATCTCTAAAAGCCAAAAAGACCCCAGATTTTTTTTCTCATCAACACAACAAATACATACAATCTATCGTATGAATTTCTCAAGAGACTTCCCCTTACCAGATACAGGAAAACAATTTTTTTTCACAGATTCTCACCTTCAGGGAAAGACAACACAGAATGGAATGCATACTCGAGGCTGGCCACCCTCTCATCTGATGGAATTTGGTCTGCATCATGCTGTTCAAGATTGTTAAACTGACCGCCACACATCACACAAGGGGTACGAGGAGGAAAGCAACCACAATGAACGGAGGACAGCTTCTGAGACTTGCTACATACTTGATATAGACCTGTAGATCGGATGAGTTTTCGTTTTCGGAATGATCTCACAGGTCTGGTCCTTGCACAGTACTGTTCTTCTACAGGAATTGGAGAACCTACAACTTGGTCTAGTCCTACAATCCCAGGGTAGCTGGGAGAACCGTTCATACCACATCGAGAAGGTGTTGCAACTGTTGTTGCACTGTCCGTTAGGCCATTCATAGGTCTAGCTGGTGATGTTTTCTCTGAACATGATGGTGTTGATGTCGGTGAAATGCAGTTCTGAAGACTTTGCTTTAGTTTTGCACTTTGTTTGTCTACATTACTGAGTAAACTTGACAGATTCGAAGGGGACATAGAGTGTGATCCTTCCAACATTACTATCTTTGTTTCAAGAGGTGACAACTTTCTACCTGTCCTGTGAGCCAAAGCCTGAGCTCGGAGATAGTCTTCTGGTGATGGAGGTTCTCCCAATGTTACAGCTCCCTTTGAAGCCCGAATCTGACGGAAAATGTCACTTTGTTGCCTGATGCGATACTCCAGATCTGAAACCTGGGCTTGAAGCCAAGTCCATCTGGTTGCAATAGCTGACCTATCTATAGCCCATTTCCATGATGCTCTTCTGTGACTGTGAATAAGAAAGGAAAGGGGGGGGGGAGAAAGCAACATCAATGAATTTGAAATTATTCAACGCTATAAAACTAAAATCTTTCCAACATTTGTTCTTTTGGACAAGATAAAAACACAGGCAAATGAGGCAGCTATGCCTATTTGAATCTATTGGGAGTTTTGGGACCATAAAAATTTGTTCCAACTAGGGGGAATTTGAATAACAGTTGATAATAATCTGGTTTACCAATGCTGCGAATATTTTACTTAAAGTGTACCTGTAGATGTCCATAAAATTGTTTCCAAATTCAATGGGAGTTCTCATCTTTTCATTCATGTGACCATACTCACAATACGTGTACGCCTACAATATCGCATGCCCTATAATTCCAAGAGCCAAAATTTTACAATCTCCTTAGCTCTTTGAAATATGTACTCACAGAGGCATCTTGTGAAATGAACGGGATGCCTGGGTTTGTGGTAAGCTGTCATCTCCTTCATCACAACTTTCTCCACCTGAGCTGCTATCGGTGACGTCTGAATCTATGGTGCTTTCAACATGACCAAGGCCTGCTCGAAGCCTTCCAGTGACAGATTTTACTTCACGATATGCTTGTTTCCCTTCTCGCAAGTGCTGAGAAATATGTGTACTTGGCTTAGTTCTTTTTCCTGCTGGTAACCATGATGGTCTTATCGAATGTCTTTGCCGGTCTGAAGAAGAGTTTGTATGTAGAGGACAAGTATGGCTATGACTTGAACTACTTCTAGGAAGAACGCCAGGTCTACTACCCGTCTGAAGACGATTCCTCCGGCACTCTTCACAAGTAACGTTGCTACTTCCAGCAGAATTTGCAGCTTCTTTGCAGGATTGTTTTGATTCTACAAAGGAACCTATTTGTTGATATATCCGAGATCCAACGTGACATGTCTGTAATCTCCGTAACTTTTCCATCAAATACTTTGCACGATGTTCTTGTTTCGACTGTTTATGAATCAAAATGATAGCTTCTTTCTTTCCCTCAGACATCTGGTCATTATCATTCACAACCTTGAATACAGATTTTTCAACCTGCTTCACTTCTGCTTTCATAAATCTAGGTTTCCTGTCACCTCCTACTTCTAGCTTATCAACAACATTAACGGACTTGAATTTCTCCTTTTCAACAATGTTGCTTGCTCCACTACATTTTTCTGCAGTAGTGGCAGAAAGATCCACACTACTTTCATCTGAGTCGCTCTCATTGTCTGACTTCGGATCAAGACAGTCATCAACGGCTTGTTCAAGACTTGTATCTGTTGTCAGTGCATTAGAGTGTGACAGACTTAATGAACTATCCATGTCATTCGATAGAGAACTGCTTGACGTATCGCTAGTATCGAGCTCCACATGCTCATCGATATCACCATTATCTCGTATATTGATATTTTCAATGTGAGTAGCGACAGAGTGTTTTGGACCCGTTGGACTGGGACTTCCAGTAGTTGATATTGTTAGAGGCGGCATTTTGGATGTTGGTGGAGTAGAAGGGTGATTATCGTTCAACAGGTCTAGGTCTACCTCTTTCTGTGCCAAGGGTGCGGCAGAGTCGTTCATCGTTTTCAATATGCTTTTCTTTGAATGTTTTTCACCATTCGCGAGTAGATCTAGGTTTAGATCCAGGCCTGAGCCGATGGTGGAAATTAATGAATTTAACTTGTTTTTTATCGGGCCGTTACAGTGGTTTGATTGCAATTCCTGATAATTTTTTCCCTCTGAAATTGTCAGTGTTTCTCCACCCTTGTGATTATTATTCTCAAGAAAGTGGGTGTGAATGGTGAAACAAGTTGGCGATACAGTGGGCTCGTGGTTTCTCAACAGAGTGGTGGGACTCGAACCTGGAGAATAATGCTTGCCTACACCACCGGGTACTGCCGGAGAATGACCATTTGCCAATGAGGGCAAGTCTGGGCTTGTTGGCTGATTTGGATTTGCTTGCAGGCCACCACTGCTTCCCGGGTTAGCAGGCGAAGCTGGCAACTTGAAGGAGCCTGTATGAGCCGCGGCATCAGTCAGTGCCGGAGCCATTGCAGCCATACATAGCCTCAGCGGGAACTGTGACCACATGCGACGGGAAGCGAAGCGCTATGCGGACAGGGTACCGTGGGAACGGCACCACTGTACGGCGTCACACTTGCCATTGATTGGAGAACATGACTAATTAAAGCTTTCGAAGACGACCCGTCCAACGAGATAAAAAATTGTTTTGTATTTTAAATACTAGGATAACAATTAACATATGTTTACAATAGCACAAATGTTGCAATACCAAAACACAAATAATGCTATAGTATAGAGATATGTGTTTGTTCAACCCGCTCTCTTCATAAACATCGGTCCATCCAAAAAAAGCCGCAGGTGAGGCAGGCGATAATGGAAACAATAACAGAGGCCAGGCACAGGCCGAACGATTACCACACGTGACAGACACCAGATCAACGTACGTATAGCTATTTCCCGCGCTTAGGCCGGGAAGGTGGTCTCCATCAATATTTACGAGTATCGTTTTCCGTCTTCAGTGACCGACAAGAGGATCAGTTTTAGACGTCAAATTGAAAACAACGTTGCACTGACGAATGTTTGAACGGAACGTTTCGCAAACTGAGAATCATAACATGGACGGTAATGAGAAGCAACACCACGTGACCCCTGGACAGGTTCCACGCACGTTCGTGAAACAAGCGATCGGACTATGCATGCGGGTTACACCCATTATTTTCCGAATTGATCAACATATTTCCTTGCTCTTGTCAAAATTTAACATCCTAACGTATACTCCTCATGGGTAATCAATGAATCCAACAATCACACACATCACATTATTCATCATTGACTTCCATGGCCAACCTACGACGTCGAAAAAAGTATCGCATAATATGGCGACGTGCTCAGGCATTGATCTCCATTCTCACAACAAAAAAATGCAGGCGACTTCATTAACATCTGCCTCTACGTCAATTGGTCTACCCCCTATAGGCGGAATTGCGTGATTGGCTGTTTAGAGCTATTCGGTTGGTCGGAAAAATACCCTGTAAAAATCTTATAGTAAATAATTATTAATTATTTTTCCTCGCTCTTGCATAGTATTTCACCCCTAAATTGACTCCATCAATTCGTTTTTTTATGTAACAATACATCTTCATGCATGAAAAGGTGCAAATTAATGAAATTTTATCTTAAAAAATATTTCGCATAAAGACGTAAATACGGGGAGGGAAAATGCGAGATTAAAGAGCCATCAAGTTCGCGCTCTATCGATATGAAGTCAAACTTTCGCAAAATAGCACGGAACAAAATCAGTTTTATTACGAAAAGTAAGCATTATTATGTGATATAAAGCATTATATCAATTCAAGGATAGAAAATCTATGCTTAAAATTGATTCGAACGAAGTATAGGGATTTAGTCCTAACTAATAGAAGATACGGTGGAAAGACTTAAGTGCTAAAAAGGGAGGAATCATTTCATGTTTCGATCGCATTATCCGGGATCATAATTTAATATAGTCCCGAAACTTTGAATTTTTATATCAGAATTCGATGTTTCCCCACTCGATCTTGTACTCTTATTTCTGGCAGTATAATTGGGAACAAGGGAATTTTCGAATATAGCATTTTTATGATTTTATTATCTAAGGAATAAATTTATGTTATGCCAATGCGTAGTACCATAATAGCTCTATGATACCACCCTGTATTTTTTTTTTTTTGGTCTTTTTGTTAGTGGGTGTCTTTTTTTTCCGTACAGTTGACATCATTACAACAACGGGAAATTAGCGGAAAACTGCGCGCATGGGGAATGCAAACTCTGTCTCACGAGTCACGACATTGCTCTGCAGCTGAGCCCTGAGGTGCCGAACCGTGGATCTGACTCCACACATTTTTCTGAAATGTGGTCGGTATCATGCATTATATTTTTTGTAGCCCTAGCATATATGTTTTGTATACCCTCATTGACAATGAAGTGATTTCCCCCCTTTTTTATGTTGTTGCTATAGACAAACTTTAATTCTGAACAATCTTTCCCATGCAGGTTCGTCTTTCACCGTGAACACGCAATTAAGCCATAGGGTCCTACTCAGAAAGTTTCTTTTTTAGTAGAGGTCTATATATGTACTAGTAGGCCTAATGTTTTTTTTTTCCAACTGTTTTTTCGCTTTCTTGTTTTGTCTTCGGGAAGTTTAGTCCAATTATGCAGATCGTACATCTTCCCTTCCCCTAGGTGCTGTTTGCACTGATACCAAATACAAAAGTGGTATAGGCCTAAGTGTAAATCTTGATTTGATTTGATTTAGAACAGTAAAACCTACATTTTTTCAAGTTATTCTCTTATATTCTGTACAGTGTAGTTTAGGCCTAAGTTTAGTTTTATCTCTTTACTTGGGAAAAAGAGATAAGTTACACAATGAATGGGTAATCCCGACAAAACATGATTTGAACAGATGAATAAGAATTAAACAAAATGACCGTGCAAATTTCATCGCAATCGGACAAGGTATATGACAAAGTTATTGTTTTAAAGATCATGTGCACTATGCATGTCTTCATGCCAACTGATGACGTCATATTCCGGTTATGTTTATTAAAATTTTGTCATCCAAAATCGGGGGAACTTAAAAAAAGAATTGACAACTGATTTAGTGCACTGTTGCTGTTACTTATTTTACTACTAGGAGACATGGTCATACACACTGGTATGAAAATATGAAATAATGATGATTTCATGTATTAATATCAGTCCCATCAGTTCATTTGCCCACCTTATGAATATTCATGACGATCGATGTGCATATAAATAACCGAACGGATATCTTCGTTATTTTCTATCAGATTTTGATAGATTTTCAGCATTTTTCTAAATTGAAGTTTGTCGAGATAGTATACAGCCTACTAAGTCATGTTCATTAATTGCAATGGGTGTCGATTGCATTGGCGTAAATCCGTGACCAGTGTTGTAGTCAAGGCTCAAACCGGGCCAAGGCCAAGACTTTAATACCCAAGGCCAAGGCTTCAATACCCAAGGCCAAGGCATGGAAACCCAAGGCCAAGGCATTTCAAACTTTCGATAATATGGAACAATGAGCTAACAATTAATGCTTAGGCGGCAGACATGTCACACAGGGAAAATGTATAAAAGGTGTGAACGAGTGAACTGAGCGAGCAAAACTTTGACCCTTGTAAATGTACATGTAAAACAAAAATAATTTCATGATAGATTTAGACATAGGCCCTAATAATAAATGATAATATAGTTATATACCTTTGTATATTTAATACATTATATTTCTATAGGCGATTTACATCAAAATAATTATTATTACCATGGCATCCTGACATGCCCATTCTCAACGTATGTCTTTCTCCACTCCCTGGGACAGGGGCTGCAGAACGTATTTTTGTTGGGGGGTCAAAGCCAAAAGGGGTACTTAATTGTCAAAATGGGCCTTTTGGTGCAAACAGATATTTTCAAAATGAGATTATCAACTGCATGAAGTAGTTGTGTGATTTGTAGAAATTAAGTCGAGTAAAGCCTTTTTAAAGTGATTTCTAATTGATAAGATAGATATTTTGATTTAGGCTTTTACTTTTCCACGAGAAAGAGCAGCGAGCAAGCGGTTTTGAAAAAAAAATCAATTCTGAAGTTGTGCAACTCGATTGTTTTGGTCAATAATGGCACTATTCCGTGTTAAAAGGGCACCCTTGCGAGATGTTGCCAGTGCGAACCACGAGCTCAAACTTTTGGACATTATTTTCGTGTAATAAGACATGAAAATTAAATATTCTGAGCTGTTTTTGTAATCATGAAAAAGATGTGTATCTAACTAAAGAATTAACGCAAGCGCGAAGCGCGAGCTGAAATTTTTAATATACTGAGCAGAAAAGGAAGCTGTTAACATGGTTAAGGACATGTATTCATTTTAGTGACTCCTAAATAGGATAATAACTCTACAATCAAATAATGCGAGTGCATTATTTGTGATACTCCAACCTGAAAACTGGACATTCTAAACATTTTTTTTGTAAACGGGAACAGACTGAGTACCTTACTTTACAATAACTGATGCGAGTGCAGAACGCGAGCCAAAAATTTGTGATATTCCAATCTGAAAACTAGACATTCTAAACATTTTTTGTAACCATGAACAGGATAAGTACCGTACTTATTATTGATGCAAACACAATGCAAAATTTGGTGATTTTCAAACCTAAAATGTATTATGTTTTCATGTAGAAAAGGTATTTCTTTTTGAAAAATGGCACATTTCATTTGGAAAATAAGGCATTTTCGATTTTTGAAAAGGGGCATTTTTTTCCTACAGAGAATTTTCCGGGGGGGGGGGCAAGATAGCACAAAGCGCAAGTTGAAATTTTCAAATGCTGACCTGAAAATGAGTCATTTTTAGGACTCTTGTCAGTTTTCACGGTTTTTATGCTTACAACCACTTTTAACTTTCAATTCTCATTTCTTGTATCTTCTACACTTATTTTACCTCAAAAACCGGAATAAAGAATACAAACAAAATGAAGTTATATTCAAAAGGATATGAAATAAACGGAGCGCACCCCATACCCTTAGTTGGGGGAGCGTAAATCTTAATTATTTCTTTAAAAAAAATAGAGTTCCATATTACTAGTAAACCATATTGACTTAAAAACAAATAACCACCACATTTTACACACTTCTGATCGTCTCCAACAGGCCGTTCCCGATACTCCCCTTCTAGCATACAGACGCCCACCGAATCTCAGGGACCTCATTGTTCGTGCTGAAGTGCCCTGCCTCACTAACCATTCTTCTACCATACAGCATGGCACCTTCAAATGCACCAGCAACAGGTGCATCATATGTGAAATACACCTTCACGAGGGCGATACTTTCACCAGCAACTCTACCAGCCTGTCTCACAAAATCAAGGGCAACATCACATGCACTACCACTAATGTTGTATATCTCATCACTTGCAGATCGAGTTTGTAGGGTACAATACATAGGGGAAACCAAGACCACAATCAAGAAACGATTCTACGGGCACAGATCCACCGTCAACACAGCAAAGCTGGACACTCCAGTTGGCCGCCATTTTAACCTCCCCAACCACTCCATCACTGACATGATGCTACAGGGCATCGAATCTTTAGGTACCCGTCCTGACTCAGTCCGTACTAGCAGGGAGAAGCTCTGGATGAGACGACTTCGCACCACCCAACCTCATGGCCTGAACATCCAAGAGGGGAACGACTGATTTTTCTTTCCTATCCACTATCAATTTATATATACATATAATTTTTCCCCTCAGCTCTTTTGAATAGTTACATTATAGTTTCTTACTCTACTTTCCTCCCATATCTCATACAAGCTCAGCTCCAATTTTTCCTTCCTTATTCAGGCGATATAATAATTATTATATATATATATATATATATTTGTTTTTTTCTCCACTCGCCTCTTTTAGATTTACCACATTTGCTTATTTAAATGTATACTATGGTTTCTTCATAATACACCCCCTCTCTTCTATATTTGCTTTTACCTTTTTAGGCAATTTGCTTCCTCTTTTTCACATATACAGGTTTTTTTTGTTTTTTTTTCCTACTATATAGTCTTAAGTTTTTTTCCCGTCACACCTAGCGGATTACAATATCAGTTACACCATATGTGTATTTATATATTTTTTCATACACATTTCTTTTTTGGATATAATTATATACATATCACTTATAGATACATATTTACACTTACCTTCTTCTCTTAGTTTGTTTAATGCTTTATCATATATACTTATATGTCTTTTGCACATTATCAGTTGTTCCCCATTCTTTTTCTTTTTTCCCCCCACTCTTATGCACCAGTTTATTAAGCCTTTCTTTGTAACCTGTTTGACCCACCTCTCACTAATTCTCTTGTTTTTCATCCCATTATCACTGTTTTGTTCCAGATCCTGTTTGATGTTGCCTGCCTCATTATTTTAATCCCTCTTGGCTTGAGGTCTTTTACTGGCCTTACTTTATTACACTAACTTCCCTTTGTGTCTGCCTACTCCTTTTCTTTCATCCCCTTCACTAACCTGATTGGTCTTCTCTACTCACTAATGCCCCTTTTGTCTCCTAGTTTCTAGTGTTGCTGTAGCTTGTTTGTGGTCTATATTATGGTTGTTCCACTTTATATGTTTGTCATTTTGCCTCCGACGAAGATTCTGCTAGGATCGAAAGCTTAGGCCCCTTTTTGACTTTTTAAAAACAAATACGTTGTTTCCTTAAAACTGCATGTATACAGTGAAATGAATTCACTGTCGAACCATTTGATTAAAAAGAAGTAAACATTTTTTTCTTACTTTGTTTTGTCATGCTGTGACACTAGACCCAAAACAAATTTAGAAAGATGTACTGCCTATCAACATACATGCATTTCGCATACATTCGTAATTCTGAAGCTTCGTAATTCCGAAGGTTCGGTTATTCCGAAGGTTCGTATTTCCGAAGGTTCGTAATTCCGAAGGTTCGTAATTCCGAAGGTTCGTTAATCCGAAAACGAAATAAGGTTCGTAATTCCGAAGGTTCGTCAATCCGAAAACGAAATAAGGTTCGTAATTCCGAAGGTTCGTCAATCCGAAAACGAAATAAGGTTCGTAATTCCGAAGGTTCGTCAATCCGAAAACGAAATAAGGTTCGTAATTCCGAAGGTTCGTCAATCCGAAAACGAAATAAGGTTCGTAATTCCGAAAACGAAATAAGGTTCGTAATTCCGAAGGTTCGTTAATCCGAAAACGAAATAAGGTTCGTAATTCCGAAGGTTCGTCAATCCGAAAACGAAATAAGGTTCGTAATTCCGAAGGTTCGTCAATCCGAAAACGAAATAAGGTTCGTAATTCCGAAGGTTCGTTAATCGAAAACGAAATAAGGTTCGTAATTCCGAAGGTTCGTTAATCCGAAAACGAAATAAGGTTCGTAATTCCGAAGGTTCGTTAATCCGAAAACGAAATAAGGTTCGTTAATCCGAAAATTAAATAAGGTTCGTATTTCCGAAAATAAAAATTATTTATTTTGGTAACAAACACGGTGTTGTCATTACAAGATAACACGATATTATGCAATTATAGTAATAACGATCGATGATACATGTGTGTGTTGTGGCCAAAAAAAAGTATTTCATTAAGAATAGGCGCCCGGATCAAGCATATGCTAATTTCGATTTTATCTGAGCAATTGCTGCCTTTAGCAAATGGTTTAAGGATGCAGGGGATTATCTTTGTTGGTCGCGTGCGAGTAACCTCCAGATAATAGGGTTTGTATTGGAGGGGATGTCATTTTTAATAACAGCTTCTGCTGGTAATAAAAATAATACTAATAATGATCCTTGTGAGATTTGAAAGCGCGAATCGCAAGCTCAAATTAGTAGACATTTCATGTAACAAAACTTGAACTTAAACATTCTGAGCATTTTTTGTAATCGTGAGAAAGATGTGTATCTTACTAAAGAATTAACGCGAGCGCGAAGCGCGAGCTGTAAATTGTTTATATACTGACCTGGGGCCCGTTGCATAAAACTTTTTACCTGAGAAAACTCAGATTGTTTTTACCGGAGTTTTTGCCCTGTATTAAAGTCAATGGCGGAAATCAGACTAACCTTAGTTTTCAGTTTTTACCAGAGTTTTCTCAGGTAAAAAGTTTTATGCAACAGGCTTTAGAAAGTAACCTTTTAAGGACTGCTTTTAGTGACTCATGGATAGTATATCTCACGAACTAAATAATGAGAGCGCGAACCGCAAGCTTAAAATTTGTGATATTCCAACCTGAAAACTGGACATTTTATACATTTTTTTTGTAACCAGGAATAGAATGAGTTCCTTAATAAACAATTCTTGATGCGAGCGAGAAACGTGAGCCAAATTTTCCCGATTTTCCAACCTGAAAACTGGACATTCTCAGCATTCTTGTAAAAAAAAAATTGATGCAAGTGCTAATAAGCGCGAGCCCAAAAGGGTATTCCATTTTGAAAAAGGTCACTTTTTTCCGACGAGATTTTTTTTGGGCAAGTATCCACCCCCCCCCCCCCTGTCCCCGGATCCGCCACCCCTGAGTGAAGCATTTTAAACTCCTTTTGTAATCATGAATAGGGTGAGCATCTAAACAATTAATGCGAATGCAAAGCGTTTTAAATATTTGAATATATATAATATGTGTGAAGTTATACATGTACTACAGCTTTGGCAACTCTTTTATTTAAATATTGTGTGAAAGAAATGGATGAAGAGAACAATGGTAGGCGTAGCTTAAATCAAGGTTCCCCAGAGCTATCTACCCTTTGGAAAAATTGGTGATGCCGAAAAAATGTCTCTGCCGGGAATCGAACCCGGGCCCCCAGCTTTGGACGCCGGTGCCTTAACCACTAGACCACAGAGACGGGTTAGTGGCTAGGGCGACCCCGATACGATTGACCGTCAGATAGACAGATTTTCGACACCATACCAATTATAATTTCCTTTGTCGGGTGAAGGTGGGTTTTGAACAATGACAAATATGAATATACAGTATATATATATATATATATATATATATATATATATATATATATATATATATAGGCAGATAGGCAGAGTGGCCGACTGACAAGAAAAGTGGATATTTCAAAGATTATTACTTGGAGTTCAGGAATGGGATATAAATCTCTCTAATCAAATGATGGGAGCTCGTAGCGCAAGCTAAACATTTTTTCCATAATCATGAAAAGAATGCGTAATCGCGTATCTCACTGAAAGCTACAAAAATCGAATCGTGAGCACAATAATCTGTTTAAATTGACTAGAAAATTGCCATCATGAAATTTCCAAAAAAAAAAAAAAAAAAAGAAGCTCGCTCCTCATCAGTTTTTTATTTGGTATAAGGTATTCGTCCAGTTCTTGGTAACAAAACATGCATAGAATGTTCACTTTTAAGGTTGGAATATCACACATTTTTGGTTCGCGTTTTGCGCTCGCACTAATTATTGCTCATTGAGGTAGTCATTCTGATCCTGGTGAAATAAAATTCCTAGAATGTCCAGTTTCATGGATAGAATTTTCAGCTCGAGCTTCGCGCTTGCATTAATCGATTGGTGAGATATGTAGGCCTAGCACATATCCCATTCATGAGTCACCAAATGCAAAAGGTTCTTCTCCTGGTCAGTATATGAAAAATTTCAGCTCGCGCTTCGCGCTCGCGTTTGATTCTTTAGTTAAATTCACATCCTTTTTTCATGATTACGAAATAAAATCGGAACGTTTACTTTTTATGTGGGGCGTTTTGGCCCAGTGGATAAGTCTTCTGACTTTAAGGCAGAGGGTCGTAGGTTCGAATCCAAGTCATGGCATTATTTCCTTCAGCAAGAAATTTATTCACACTGTGCTGCACTCAACCCAGGTGTGGTGAATGGGTACCCGGTAGAAATTCGTTAATGCCTTCCTTTGGGCGCCTAGGCAGCCCAGCTAAAGCCGGGATAATAATAATTGCTGGGAGAACAGTTTTCAGAACTGAAGTGGCTTCCCTGGATATCCATATCATTATTATCATTATTATCATTTTAGGCCTACATGAAATTTCCAAAAGTTTGAGCACGTGATCCGCTCGCAACATCTCACAAGGATGCCCTTGTAACAGTAATTGACCAAAAAGGTGAATTTTACATCTTCAGATTTGATTTTTTCCCCCAAACCGCTTGCTCGCTACGCTCGCAGAAATAAAACGTAAATATAATAACTTATCAATCAGAGATCACTTAAAAAATTTTGCTCAACTTAATTACTACAAAACACACAACCTCTTTACACAGATGATAATCTTATGGCGAAAATATCCGTTTGCACCAAAATGCCCCTATTGGCCCCTTTTTGGGCTATGCCCCCCCCCCCCAAAAAAAAAAAACGTTCCGCCGCCACTAGTTTAAAAACACGCATCGTCTTCATGGCTAACTGCAAAAAGTTCTTAAAATGTCCCCTTTAGATCAGGTCAGAGCTTATATTTAAAATTTCTGTTCGCGCTTCTTGCTAGCAGTTATTATCTAGTTACATAGGCATCTCGTTTTGAAGATCACAAACATATTGCCCATCATATTAAAAAAAAAATTGCTCGCGCTCGCATTATTTAAAAAGGGTTTATCATGTTACATATTTACTTTATTTTATAAGTATAAAGCTAATTATTGACTGTTAAGACTACCCTTTCAAAGAAACAAACAAAAATCAACTTTAAGCTGCCGATCGAGGAAAATATGGCTGAAAAAATGAGAAATATGTATCCTAAAGAGATCACTAAATGCTTTCTTTAACAGGTTCCTTTTCTGGTCAGTATGTTTAAGCTCGCGTTTTGCGCTCGTGTTAATTCTTTAGTTAGATGCACATCTTTTTAATGACAGCAGAAATCTGCTCGGATTTTTAAAAACTTATTTTCATTTTTAATTGAAATACCCTTAAGTTTTAGCTTGTGATTTACGCTCACAATAATGCCATTTTAAGAATAATTGACCCCTAAACGAGTTTTACAACTTCACCTTTAATTTTTTTTTACCAAGCCGCTCGCTCATTATACTCTCTCCCGAAAAATAAAGCCTAAATATACATCTTGCCCCCCGAACAAAAATTCGTTCGGCCGCCCTTGCCTTCCCATCCTCATAACAATTGAACGGCAACAGTGCCCCCCCCCCCTTGCCTCTGCCTCTGCTTTCCCGGTTTTCATTTTTCGGATTAACGAACCTTATTTTGTTTTCGGATTAACGAACCTTATTTCGTTTTCGGATTAACGAACCTTCGGAACAACGAACCTTATTTCGTTTTCGGATTAACGAACCTTCGGAAAAACGAACCTTATTTTGTTTTCGGATTAACGAACCTTATTTCGTTTTCGGATTAACGAACCTTCGGAAAAACGAACCTTATTCAAATTTCCATTTAATCAACCCTAAATTGCTTATTGCGCAGAGATCCATAAGACACCATGGTCCAGATTTGTGGAACTCTCTACCAGAGCCTGTAAAACAATCTTCGTCTCTTCACTCATTTAAGGCAAACGTTAAATCTATGTTATTATCAGAATATTTGAAGTAAAATTTCTGTGTCATATCCTTGTTATCGTGAATTTATTCCTCCTTCGATTTAGTCATTACCAATATCTTCATCATGACCACCATCATCTCCATGGCCTTCATCATCATCATCATCATCATATCACCGTCACCCTCAGCTTTATCATCTTCATACTATAATATTGCATGAATTCATGTTTCGTATTTGAAAATGTATGCCCATTCTGCTTTATAAATGTATTAATTAATTCAATTAGTATAAGTTTGGGATTGTCATTTTTTTCAAGCAATCTGCTTATGATGACAATCCTTCTCCTGCAAATTGTGAATATCATATAGATAATCATTTTTGTCTGAAATTATCTTTTTAATACTCTTTATTTATGATTCATGCCAAAAATGCTAGCATATTATGTTTATTATGTTATGAAAAATGTATTATACGAATGTTATGGATGCAGAAGAAAACAATAAATCAAATCAAAATCAAATATTTCGTTTTCGGATTAACGAACCTTCGGAACAACGAACCTTATTTCGTTTTCTGATTAACGAACCTTCTGAACAACGAACCTTATTTCGTTTTCGGATTATCGAACCTTCGGAATAACGAACCGTCGGAATAACGCCACAAATGTTCGGATCAACGAACCCTTTTTCGTTTTCGGATTAACGAACATCGAGGTATAGGCAATTTACGTGTTTCGGAATTACGAACCTTCGGAATAAAGAACCTTCGGAATTACGAAGTGTAACCCATGCATTTACTGATTTTGCATTATATTCTGCCTAACCAGCCGAATGTGTCACCCCCATCTTTCTTACGCCCTCACATGTTTCTCCCCCTTCTCCTCTCTCTCACTTCCCATTCCCCTTTCTCGCCTGTTTACAAAATTTCAGAACCCCCACTAAAAATAATAATAATAAATAAAGAGAGAGAGAGAGAGAGAGAAGTTCCACTACCAAGAATAAACTTAGAAAAGGAAAAAAAAAAGGAAAGGAAAAGGAAACATTATTTTCTAAATATATTGTCACAATCAATCACAAAATTAGCTTTTCTTGTATAGTTAAGAGGGTGAAAAAATTTGCTCGCTCGCTCGCTTCACTCGCTTTCAACTTTATTTGGCAGAAATGTTGCCCTATATGCCATGCTTGGCCCTCAAAATTTTGGGCTCATCATGCCATTGACATAGCCCATTTGGATTTGACAAAATTGAAGATTGTGTTCAAGTTTACCAAATCTTTTCAGAATAAAGACTAAAAGCGTTCTTGTTGGCCAAAGAAAATAATACAAGGAAAATCCTAAAGGAATAGAAATCAACCTTGTTATTATACTTTAGTGTTAGCTATTTTTGAAGTATGAAAATTGTCAAAATTGCAGTCAGATCTGTCAGAATTATTCCTGTCATCAAATCACTGTAATCTTTATCATAATCATTATTACCGTCATTATTATTATTATTATTAATATTGTCAATATCATCAATAGTCATGATTACAACACATTACCAATAAATAATGTTATTTTTCATCACTGCTGTTTTCTTTCTTACATAAGTATGTGATGATAATTCGTGATAATGGTGATAATTGATGGCACTGCTAGTACACAAACTACTGCTGCTGCTACTGCTACTGCTGACTGGTAGTATTGACCATAAGTGTCATTGAATATAAAGAACAATTCAAACACGTATAATTACTTATATAAAAACAAATGAAAGTACAAAATACAAAATGCCTTGAAAATGCCTTGAAATTTCAAGGCTCAAATAGGTTCAAATAGGCTCAAAATAGGTTCGCTGGGCTTTCTGTGATCGACGGCCGATTGGTATATTCGGAGGGGGGACCCTTGGGGGGGGGGGGGGGGCGGTCAAATATTTTGTTGTACGTATGCACGACCAGATTATTTCCAAACACCCCCTAAATGAGTTTTTTTTCTCAGTCAAAATAACCCCCTATAAACAAGTTTTTCGCTGCCTTTATTTACACATTATGGCCCCTAAAGTAGTCGCCAGAATACGACCCCGGGGAAAAAGCTTGGGAAAAAACATATATACCCTAAACACGTTTGGCCAGTCTTAAAAAAAGAAAAAGCTTTGGAAAAAAAAAACCCTACATACGTTTGACCCCGCGATTAACCAGTGTTTCAAAACCACCCCTTTTTTTGAAAATCGGTGTTTTTCATACCCTTAACGAGTCCACGCGCTGCCCGCGTCTAAAACTGAAAAAAACCCACCCTTTAAACGCGTTTTTTTTCACACATGTGTACAGCAATATATTTGACTGGGGGGGGGGGGGGGCAGGCGAGTCATGACACATTGTTCTCTTTTTCATTCTTTTTCACTTTTTTCTTAGTTAAGGGGAGATGGGCGTTAAAAATTGAGCCAGTGATACACAAAATGTAATTTGTGATAGAATTTTACATAATAATTATTACTAAAATGTAAATCATATTTTGTCCCCTTTTCTTAGTCGCGATTTTTTTTCTTTATTTATTCATTTTTTAGGGGGATGGGGTCCATGGCCGACGGAAGTTTTAAGTACATGTTAGCTTTATTACAATACTAGGTACTTTGAAAGGACTAGATCAATAATGCTAGCGCGAAGCGCGATCTTAAATTGACATGAAATATATGTATAGTAATGCTAACATAAACATCCTACTCAAGTTGTGAGGTGCTCCATAACAGCATTTTCCACCCTTCAAGTTTTGAAAATTTTCTCAGTCCATTCAGTGCTAGCTCAGTGGCCTTGGGAACGGTTTTTTAGTAGGGGTGCTGATGTAAATTTGACAAGCAATGAAGGGGGTTTCACAACAAATTAGTCATTTTGGTCACATTTTTCAATTTTTAACACCTATACCAGAATTCTAGGGGTGCTGCCATGGAAAATACTACACGCAGCACCCCCAAGGAAAACCTTGGAGTGCTTCAGCACCCCAGCACTTCCGCTACATAGGGCCATGGTTAGCTCCCAACATCATTATTGGTCACTAACATAAATCTTTCAGGCCATTGCATAAAATTCAAAACTTCGCTCGCGCTTCGCGCTCGCAGTGACTGTTGATAATGAATGATCTGTTCAAAAGGATAACATGGGGCTTAAACATCCAGTGTTCAACCCATTATGCACATTATTCTTATCGCAATTTGAGTTTTAGCGTGATACGCATCCTATGTTCATATCGCATTATTGTCACCGTCATCAATTTCGAGCTTAACCACTGACGATGGCGGTCTCTTGCGTTCATTATTAACTCGTGTGTTTTTTTTCATGAAAAAGTATGCTCATCGTTGTATTCATTATGTATTATGACTATATTATTTTATTATGGATTATTTTTGTATATTGCATAATTATGCAAACACATTTGATATTATGTATTATATTATTTTGAACCCATGTAATAAAAACAAACAAACAAAACAATGTTGAAAATCATTATTGTTTAGTTAGATACCCATCTTCTTATAATATACACAAAGTGCTTAGAACGTCCAGTTATCATCTCAGGCTATTATTATAGTGAGGTATCATCTTCACGAGTCACTTCAAACAGTCCTTAACATGCATGTTAACAGGTCCCTTTTCAAGTCAGTAGGGCCTATATACTGTCATATTGATTTCTGTAACAGCCTAATTTTTGGTTTACCACAGCGACAAATAAAGAAACTACAGATTATCCAAAACTCTGCTGCAAGATTAGTTACTCAAACTCGAAAATATGAATCAATCACCCATGTATTACGAAACTTACATTGGCTTCCTGTTCATTCTCGTATTTCTTTCAAATAATTAGTTTTTGCATATATGAATGCTTCCATCAGAGAACTCCATCATATTTAACCGAACTATTAACTTTACATCAGACTACTCGTACTCTAAAATCAAGCACAAAACAGCTGTTTGCTATTCCTTCCATATTACCAAAACATTATGGCAGGGGCGTCGATCAATATTTTTCAGATTGGGGGGGGGGGGCAAAATCATGAATCAACGTCCAAAAGGCGCTCGATCACACAAAACAAACACACACACACTTATGCCTATATATATATATATATATATATATATATATATATATATATATACGTAAACATATATGTCTCACATATATATGAAAGAGACACATATCTCACCAACAAAATAATCATCAAATTAATGCGTGCGCAAAGCGCGAGCTGATTTTTTTTTAGTATATTGACCTGAAAACCTGAAAAGGTACCTGTTTAGGACTGTTTGTAATAACTCATGAGGATACATAAACAGATATTAATGCGAGTCGCTAGAGCGAGCTGAAATTTCGTTATATTCTGACCTGAAAGCTTGATATTCTAAGTATTTTTGGTACCAAAGATTAAGATGGGTATATCTAAAACAACAATAGATGCGAGCGCGAAGCGCGAGCTGAAAATTTTGATATTTCGATCTGAAAAAATTGAATCGTTTTTAATAAAGAACAAGATATATATCCAACATAAGATTATTGCAAATCGAAGCGGGAGTTCTTTTGAGGTTTAGAACTGAAAACGGGACATTCTATTCACCTATTTAATCATGAAAAGTATGGGTTTTTATTACAAAAATGATGCAAGCGCGAAGCGCTAGCTGAAATTTTTTATATTCCAATCTGAAAAGCGGAAATTTTGAGCACGATTTTGAATAAAGAACGAGTTTTGTATCTCGATCTCGCTAGCTGATTTCTGTGTAACATTACAATCTTATTTTATTTTTGCACATGTATGCAGAATCATAAGGGGGGGCAAAACGATATGTTTGCCCCCCAATATTTTCATTGGTGGGGCGATCGCCCCCCCCCCCTGCAACCGCGTAGCCAGGATTTAATTTTGGAGGGGGCGGTAAATGCACGCGAAGCGTGCCAACACTTACAGAGCGCGCGAAGCGCACTCCCTAGGGGGTGGGTGCAGGGAGGGGGAGTTTCCCCCTCGCGCGCGAAGCGCGAAACTTTTGGTGTTTCATAAATTAAAATGAAAAGGAGCCGTCTCTCTTGTCTCTAGTACTTATATCAGCTCCAATTCAGTTGACTTTATTGTGATTTTGAACCTTGTTTTCAGAAGTGATTGTGAACGCACAAAAAGGAATACAATGGAGGAAATTAAAATCATTATAACCCCGCGCGAAGCGCGGAAGCTAAAGCGTTTTATCATTTTTTTTGCCATGAAAAGGGTCCCGAGAAAAGGGTATTCTCAAAGATATATTGAATACTTCCCTTGGAAATATCAGATTTGATTACAAACAATTTAGCGACAGTGCATATCTTTAACTCGCAAAACAGAGAAGAAGTGTATATGCCGGGAGGAAGATATTCCTCCCCACGCAGAGCAATAAAACTCAGAAATTTCAAAGGGCGGACGTTTCATCAAATGCAGATATATCTAATACCCCATCGGCTCTAATTCAATTGATTTTCTAAGATTATTGAACTTCATTACAAGGAAAATAGTGCGCAAAAAGTTGAAACTTCTGTGATTTATTAAAATTATATAAAAAAGGATGCCTAATTTCTTTGACTTATCCTGAAGCGCTTCATTTTGAATTATAAAGAAACCTAAGTGTCATTCAAAATTTCAAACTGAGGGCGCAAAACAGGACAGGAGATGAATGTGCAGGGAAATAACATGAAGATTAATAGAATTTGAAAAAAAATATTGTACTTTTTTATTTAATACGACACGAATTTTATACATTCCTCTTTTTAAATTAGGAACCTGTTTGCCCCAAATTATGGTTGTTTAGTAATGACCTGAAAAGCGGGAGAAGTTGACTTTATGTAGGTGACGGCAGAATTGATAAAAAGATTTTACCCGCCCGGAGCCGACCCGACCAGAAGTTGCGCGATCAATAAAAAAAAAGATAACTTCATATACTTCGGCCTAACCTTACTCTAATTCCATGCCCTAATCTATACATTTGAACTTTAACTGGCAAGAAACACATATAGCTGAGTTGGAAAAGCAGGGTTAGAGAAAGGGTGGGGGAAACAATGGAGAACTTCAATATTGTCATTGGCTGCTATTGCTTCAAGCACCTTTGTGCTTATAATAGCTGGCCCCTGTATTTTACCGAACTATATCACATGCTTAGGTATGATTTAATTATCAGTCTTTTCTGTATTATTTACAATGTATCTCTTTAATTGTCACATTTAAATTGTATTCATTCAATTATGTGAACATGTTAATTTATTATTGATTTATGAATAAAATGCAGAAACTCCTGCAAAAAAAAAAAAAAAAAAAATTTAACCGCGCGCAGAAGCAAATCATATATAAATTTAAAGCAAGAGTGAAGGAGTTTCTCTTTTGAGAAAAAAAAAAGAATACAAAGAAAAAAACCCGACAAAGCTACCTTTCTTCCCTTTCCTCCCTTCCCTTTTCCCTTTTTTCCTCTCTTTTTTACTTTCTTTTTTTTCTTTTTGGGGACGTTTTTTTTTGGGGGGCGACCGCCCCCACCGCCCCCCTGGCTACGCGCCTGCCCCCCTGCCCCCCTGCCCCCACCCCCCATGATCGACGCCTCTGCATTATGGTGAGCGCTCATTTGCACATGCCTCTTCCGTCTTATGGAGTGCACTTCCTAATTATATGAGAAATATACATGATTTAGATAAGTTTAAGACTTCCCTAAAAAGTATCTGTGTAACTTGTAATGAAATTTTTTTCAGCCACATTTTCCCTGATCGACCGCTCGAAGTTGATTTTTGTTTGTTTCTTTGAAGGGGTAGTCCAAATAGTCACTTCTAAGCTTTATTCTTAACATAAATCTATAATAATTTCATAAACCTTATTTAAATAGTGCGAGCGCGAAGCGTTAGCTATTTATATATATATTTTTTTACTTAAAATTTAAACATTCTGGGCAAGTTCGTGATAATTACTGCGAGCGCGAAGCGCGAGCAGAATTTTTTTATATATGTTTTGATCTGATCAAAAAGGATCTGTTCACGGCTGCTTGCAGTAAGCCACGAAGACGTCACATATTTCAACAATCAAATAATACGAGCTAGAAGCGCGAGCTGAAAATTTTGACATTTCTACCCGAAGAATGGAAATTCTATAGCACATTTTGTAATCGTGAAAAGGATAAATACGATCAATGCGAGCGCGAAGCGCGAGCGGGAAAATTCGAGATTTACACCTAAAAATGGGACACTCTATTCTTGTTTTGTAAATCATGACTGAAAAGGATGAGGAATTGGAAATCTTCCTATAAAAATAATGCGAGCACAAAGCGCGAGGAAAAATCTGAAACTGGATAATTGTTTTAATAGAAAACAAGCTGCGCATCTGAATAAACATGCGTGCGCGTGTTTCAGATTTCGACCTAGAATCTGGGCATTCTAAATACCTTTTTTTATCATGAAAATCAATAAAAATGCTTGATAATCCGATCTGAAAAAGGGTCAATTTAAGCTCTGTTTTTCAAGCACTCTGTAGGAAAATATTATTGTGAGGTGGATACGGATCACAGATAAAAAAAGAGCTGATATGTTTCATTATTATTACTTTCAGTTTTGACATTATAGGACCGGGACATTGTAAGAACATTATGGCATCATATGAAAATAATGACTATCTTCCCATTTCTCTTTCTAAGCTCGAGATGAAACTTGTCGATATTCCATCCTAAAAAAGGGGACAATTTGATTATTAAATTAATGTCTTATTTATTAATCTAATAAGCCTAATGAGAGCGCGAAATCTGTTAATAATATGGCCTGAAAACTGAACATTAAAGCACTTGATAAGATGCATGAGTTAATATATTTTCAACAATCAATGCGAGCGCAAATAGTGAGCCGAAACTTGTGATAAACTGTTTTTTTAAGTAGTTTGTTATATAGAATTAATATTGAGATATACAAACTCACCAATCAAAATGCGACCGTGCAGCCCTAGCTGATAAATTTTGATAATCTGACCTGAATAGGGATATTTTGAGAACTTTATGGAATACAGAAAAATGATAGGTACCTGACTGACAAATCCTGCGCGCTCGCAGAAAATTTTAATGTTCAGACCATTAAACAGAAATTTCAACAAAAAATCAATTTGTAAATCAAACAAAATAATGAAATTTCGATTTCCGAGCTGAAATATGTTTGGTATGTTGACTTCAAAATTTGATATTTTAAGCTCCATATTTAGCAAGATACGTAAATCACCTAAAAGGCAATGCGAGCGCGAGCGAAAGATTTATAATGGTTGGAAACGGAAATAAAATGAAATGAAATGATTTTATTCATTTTTTTCGCATGGTAAACGTCTCGGGCTCATTCCGTGGCCAGCTCACTGTCCAGCATGCCTTTACAATAACGAGCATGGCTTTGGACTTTCATGTCTTGGTATTGAGCCTACCTTGACCTTGGCTTTGATGAAAAGGCCCCCAAAATGAAAAAGAATAAAACAAAATTGAGGCATTTTCAACTAAAGGCATTGTTTCAATATAGGCTATGTGAGTGAAAACAATGACCACGGTAGGCCTTAACGGTTACACTTCGTAATTCCGAAGATTCGTTATTCCGAAGGTTTGTAATTCCGAAACACGAAAATTGTCTATACCTCGATGTTCGTTAATCCGAAAACGAGAAAGGGTTCGTTAATCCGAACATTGTGGCGTTATTCCGTAAACGAAGTAAGGTTCGTTGTTCCGAAGGTTCGTTGATCCGAAAACGAAATAAGGTTCGTTGTTCCGAAGGAAATAATCCGAAAATGAAATAAGGTTCTTTATTTCAAAGGTTTGTTAATCAGAAAAATGAAATAATCGGTGGCGAAGCCGGGAAAACCGGAAGGGTAAGCGTGGAGGGGGAGAGAAATTAACAACGTTGCTGTTCAATGAGGATGGGGAGGCAGAAGGGCTGCGGAGCAAAGTAGAATAAAAGAAGATCAAAGCCTTTTTGAAGTGATTTCTGATTATGGTAAAATATACATTTAGGCTTTATTTTTCGCGAGAGAGTGTAATGAATGAGCGGTTTGGAAAATTTGTTTGAGCTGATGTTGTAAAACTAGTTTTTTTGGGTCAATAATATACTGTTAAAAGGGCATCCTTGGGAGGTGTTGCGAGCGTGAATGGCAAGCTCAAACTCTTTGACATTTTAATAAGAAATAAAAATAAAACATTCTGAGCAGTTTTTGCAATCATTAAAAACATGTGCATCTAACTGAAGAATTAGCACGGAGCGCGAAGTGCGAGCTGAAATATCCTGACCAGAAAAGGAACATTCTAAGCCTTTTTTATAACCAGAAACGATGACTACCTTACTAAATAGTAACCAATAACAATAACAAAAAATAGGATTTTCTAATCTAAAATGTATACTTTAAAAAGGGTATTTCATTTGAAAAACGGCACATTTCATATTGGAAAAAACAAGGGAATTTCCCATTTTGGAAAAATAGTATTTCGTTCATACGGGGATTTTTTGTGGGGATGCAAGTGCCCCCTGCCCCCCCCCCCCACTTTCACCACCCCTGTGGGAAGGGGCTGATCTATCGTTACCAGGGATGGTCATAGGCCTGAGGCTAGTTCATGTTTTTTCTCTCATTGCTAGACCTGCAAATATTATTTTATTTTATTATTCACTTTATTTATCCGGTTTAAACATAAATAAATGTACATGACACAAGGGTGCAAGGACTAAACTTAACATGTTTACAATAAGTACAACTTAAAAAGAAATAGCCTACTGAACGTCAAACAAAAAATATAAATGCATTCAAGAAATGTTCAGGAGAAGCCTATACTATTAACCTTTTAACAAAAACCAGTATAGAGCAGACTTATTATCATATAAGTTATGTCGATAGGGGCGTGTTGATGCTTTTTGAAATTGTTTTGTCAAAGTTCAAAATGTCTACTAAAAGATCCATTCTTTACCACTTGTAAACCTTTAAAAAATCGATCTGCGGGGGAGGGGGTGATAAAGACCCCCTTTTGGCTGGGGTGGGGCAAAAAAGCCATCCGCAGCCATCGTAGCCAGCTTTTCGGATTGAGGGGGGACACTTATTTCACATTAAATTTATATGTTTATGCATTAACAGATGTGGATCGAGCTTTCGCCAATGGGGGGGGGGGGGGGGGGATTTCATTCACATTTTCCCCGATCGGCTGCTCAAAGCTGATTTATTTTTTTTTTCTTTGAAGGGGTAGACCGAACAGTGACTTCTGAGCTTTATTCTTATAAACAAGATACTTGTATCTCATAATCCCGGATTGAACAATGCGAACGCGAGAAGCGCACTAAATTTTATAGAGATTTCAGGGATTTGCTCTGAAAACTGAACATTCTGAGCAATGTTTGTGATTATGAACAAGACGCGTATGGAACTATAACTAATTACTTCGAGCTTGAAGTGCGAGCTTCATTTTTTTGATAAACTGAAATTTTTGATAAACTGTCATAAAGAGATATTTTTAAGTAGTTTGTTAGAATTCATATAGAAGTAGGCTTATAAATACTAGAGAAAATGCGAGTACGCAGCGCCAGCTGATAAGTTTTGACGATCAGACATGAAAATTAATATTTTGAGAACTTAATGGAATACAAGTCATGAATAGAATTAGTACTTCAAACTAACCTTATTTCATTGTCGGATTAACGAACCTTATTTCGTTTTCGGACTGACGAACTTTCGGAATTACGAGCCTCATTTTATTTCGGACTAACGAACCTTCGGAATTACGAAGCTCATTTCGTTTTTGGACTAACGAACCTTCGGAATTACGAACTTTATTTCGTTTTCGGACTAACGAACCTCCGAAATTACGAACCTTCGGAATTATGAACCTTCGGGGAACGAACCTTCGGAATATTTGAACCCGGCTTCGGAATAACGAAGCACCGGAATTACGAATGTTTGCGGGCCTAAACTCCCAGTCAACTGCAGCAGCGGCCAAGAGTATAGTGGCACCTACATTATTATCCGTATTATCATCTTAATCCATGATTGCCATCATAACAACACAGACGGATCCGGGGCAAAAGAGACCGCCTTCTATTGACGACGCCCCCCCCCCCAAAAAAAAAAAAAAAGAGAAAAAAATTAGAAAAATGAAGGGGAGAGAAAAGGTGGAAAAAATAAGAAAAGAAGCTGAGGAAAACGACGGGAATATTAAAAAGGTTTATTCAAAAATTCAACAACAAAAATTGGACTATCAACTGATTTAGTGCATTAGATATTAATTGCTGCAACTTATTTCATTATAAGGGAGATTATAATATCATTCACACACATGCAGAAAAAATGAAACAATTATGATTTCCTGTAATAACATAAGAAAAAGGGAAGTGTGGATGTGAGATCATCATCATAAGCTAATTAATATCCATAACGACAAGCGTTTAACTGTTTTCACAATACTTGCTGAACTTTAAAGTTCAATAATTTCACTATTTGTAACTGATGAATTTTTCAGCATTTTACTGCGTGAATTTACTCTATTTATTTAGATATAAATATTTTCAGCCCGGAGTACCCCTTGTTCCCTTGCTGGTCAGTATATCAAAATATTAGCTCGCGCTTCATTTACGCAGCCTGTTCCTTATTTAAAAACGTCTTTGGCTTTGGTAAAGAAGCGGTAAGGTGAACTATACCCAAATATCATCGAACAGAAGAGTAGTAGGCATTGAAATTCTACCAGTTAGAATCTTTTGGCATTTTCCCGGAGGTTATGATTAAAATTTAAATCTGACGCCCTCTTTCGGTAATGTTATCCCCCCCCAAAAAAAAGAAGCCGTTTGCACACTTTGCTTTCCCTATTAATAGAAGGCTAATGATTACCTTTAAATACTTGAGAAGATGTTTTAATAAACAAAACAAAAATACGCAGATATTCTATTTTGATCAGGCACCCGATCGAATATAAAATTCTATGTAATATCGATAAACCTACACACATGCATGCATTATAGTATTGAAATATTATAGTGACATGCATTTTTGGGGGAATTTATACCAACACTAAAGACACGGTTTAGATATCAAATTTTCAGAATGGAATGAAAAAAACAGAATCAGCTCGCATCATTTTATTTAGGATTGATACCCATCTTTTTTTTTCGTGATAACAAAAACTGAATAGTATAGTAGGCCTATTATGTTGCGTTTTTAGGTCTTAATCTAAAAGAAATTTAGCTCGCGCTCAGTGAGGACAACAGGAATTGGGATTTTTATAGACCTGAAAGGTAGCCCAATTTTCAATCACTCATCCCTTTATCACAGTTACATTCACTTTCCTTCTCTTTATCTTTCTTTTTCTTCTCCCTCTCCTTCCTTTTCTTTCTTTCTTTCTCTCTTTTTGTTTTTGCGCCGCCAAACGGTAAGGGGGCGAAGCGCCCCGTGGAACTGCTTATAAACAACAGCATGAAGAAATACTCATCGTTATGTTTTGATTGACAATTACAGTAAGTTATTTTCCTGTATTCTTACTTATTATGCTATAATTATTATATCAGCATACTTTCTTGGAAGACAGAATGATGCCCAATAACGTCTTTAAAGGGGTATGGCTGGAGAACACACTTAAGGGGGGTAGTCCATGATATTTATATATATAAATAGAGTAAATTTTACAGAGCAAAATGCTGAAAATTTGATCAAATCGGCCAAAACAATTAACGTAATTCGAAGTTATTGAATTTTAAAGATTTGCATTATTCCGGTGAAACAGTTCTAGGCATGTCACTCATGAATATTCATTAGGTGTGCTGATGATTTCATATCACCACTTGTCTTGTTTTTTTTTGTATTTTATTATATAAAATGAAGTTTATTCAAAGTGTTTCTACCAAGAACTAAAACAATAGGATTGACAACTGATTAAGTGCATTAGTTATTGATTGCCGCTACTTATTTCATCATAATCATGATAATGGAGACACATAACCTACTCAGGGACATCCCGATAGTCCGCGGGTCCGATAGACCGCGGGCCCGTTAGTCTGCGGGTCCGATAGTCCGCGGGTCCGTTAGTCCGCGGGTCCGATAGTCCGCAGTGTGTGTAAAATTATGATCAGGATATAGTGAGATCCAATGTCATCGAGAGGTCAAAAGGTAAAGTGATACGAGACCATGGGGTTCTATCACGCGCGGATCCATGCCCCTCCCCCCTGGAAATTTACCCTCCAGACAATTACCCCGGATAATATTACCCCTAGTACACTGTAAAAAAAATACCGCCCTATTTACTTAATTCAATTATGTTAAGAAACTGCCTTAATTTGTTCGAGTATTTATGAGTTATGGCAGTTTTAAGTAAAATTTACTTATTTTCTTTGCATCCATTTTACTCAAAATTAAGTTACAATAATTAAGTTACGATAACTTAATTCAATTAAGTAAAACAATCACTAAAATATTTGAAAAAAATCACAAATGGGGGAGTGGACTTTCGGAATTCCGCTCCCCCATCGTCCCAATTGGTGGCATCATTTTCATCTTAGACATGATATATCCAAACATTAGACTTTGTGCATTGTCACTTACCTGTACATGTACAGGTACTGACATTGATATTTATATGTGATCGTTTCATTCTTACAAATAAAACAGTGAGAATAATAATTTATAAGCATCGAAAACCTAAAAAGAAATCTGAAATTTTCTGCTAAATGACTTTTAATGTTGCTCTTTCTTTGATTCAACATAAGAAAAAAATAGTTAGCACACCCTTATCCAAAACAATTTCAAACACAAATAGATATGACAATTATTAATAAAAAAAACATTTACTTGCTCTAATAAATATTCATGCATTATTTAAATATGGCGTTAATTGAAAAATATAAGTACATTCAACTTGATTTTATAAGTAATACTCATCTTTGCCTAATTGAGTTAGATTTACTCAATCAAAGCAAGCTATCAATATGTGAATTTTCTTTAATGTATATTGAACCCAAATAAATCAAGTAAATCAAGTAAATTAAAAGACAAGTTAAAACTACTTAAAAAAACGAAAAATAATTACAAATTGTAAATTCTACATTAAGTGTTAATTACCGATTCAGATTTTTTTTTTTTTTACAGTGTACGGAGCCTTTAACATATGCCATCGACTTGACTACATGGCGAGATACTTTATCTTGCCATGTCAACTTAATAAGCTTATTACGTCGACATGGCGATATAATTCATCTATATGTCGACTTGCCGAGATATGAAGTGAAGAAGTCTCGGCGAGAATCCAAATTCTCGCCATGTTGACTTATAACTTGTTATAAGTCGACTTGGCAAGATGAAATATCTCGCCAGTTGACACATGGACCTGGGAAGCGGGGGTGCTGGGGGTGCTGCGTGTATTATTTTCCATAGGCAGCACCCCCACGAAATCAGGTTCCCCCTGTATTTTCAATAGAAATAAAATTTCACAGTCTTTTTTGCCCTGCCCCATGGCCCTGAGAAGCGGGTGGTGCTGGAGGTGAAGCACCCCCAAAATTTGGGAGTGCTGCATGTGTTATTTTCCATAGGCAGCACCTCCTTGAAAGCTAGTGGTAGGTATGATATGAGAAATGTAATGAAAATGAACGCCGTTTTGTAGACCCCCCCCCCCCCTTCAGAATTTTCCGACGCAGTACTCAAAATAGTGTTTAAATTCACCCTTTTTCAGATCGGAATATCAAATATTTTCTGCTCGCGCTTCGCGCTCACATTATTGATTTTTATAATAAAAAAATGTATTTAGAATGCCCAGATACTAGGTCTAAATCTAAACACGCACACGCATGTTTATTCAGATACGCAGTTTGTTTAGGGGGTACTCCGGGCTGAAATATAATTTATATCAAATACATTTTATCAAAATAAATAAATTTTATGAAAATCTGATAACAAATAGTTAAGTTATTTAATTCTAAAGTTTAGCAATATTTTATAAAAAATAGTGATATGCATGTCGTCATGAATATTAATAGGTGGGTTGAGATGGGCGGAAATCTGTCCCCAAAGGTAGGGGGGACCAGGGCCTGGAAAATTTGACAAGCAAAAAAAAGGTTATTATCACCCTAAATGTAAGGTCATTTCAACCCCAACAAAATTTGACAAGCGGCAAGCCCCCCCCCCCACACAAAAAAACCTATCACCTATGACCTATCACCTACTGATTTGAATGTCGGGGGATGTGACGAGGGATATGTGATGATGACCGAGTGATGATGCATTCACGTCTATAGCACTAAACCAGAGAGAGAGAGAGAGAGAGTGAGAGAGGGGGAGAGAGAGAAAGGGGGGAGAAGGGGAGTGGGGGATAGGAAGGGGGGTCCGGAAATAACACAAAGGCATTACTTAAATATAGTCTCATATTGCTAAAGAATATTGGGGCGGGTGAAACTTCTTTTCTTTTCCAAGGAAGCCTGGATTTGTATGGGCAGCATCCTCTGTTCATTTTTATATTGTATTCTCTCCGTGGGCTTTCTATATGTATTTGAAATACAGTAATTTAAAATGCCAAATAACTTACAGTGTGAGTGCAGTCCAAATAGGTTTATGGCGCACGTCCCCCGTGCTCTAGATTGAAATTTAGGATTCCTAATTTTGAATTAAATTCAACTAGTTTTATTAGTTGTATTTTCATAAAATACAAAGCAGCTATATTTGATAAAATATGGCTGGGAAATTACAACAAAAGACTATGGCTTGCAAAACAGTGATCCCCTTATGCGTAAAAGTATATAGCATAATGAATCAAGAAATAAAAAAAGAACAATTTCATACAATAAAATAATACAAACAAACGACAAAAACAGACAAAAGAAAAAAAAACTGTTGAAAAGGAGCTGTAGATTCATAATTCAATATGCAAGTAAAAGGGATATTTTACTATATCAAAATTCAAAGGCATTTTATTTTGAATGTATTTCAGATGCAAGAGAACAAAGTAGTTGGAACACGGGGTGTTAAGGCCACCGCATACCTTAATTACGACTGTTTGTAATCCGATTTTGGAACAAATCGCATTTTGCTCATTTTCTGATAATGTGAATGGAACATATCATTTTATTTGGGGTTGAAATTAATTGAAAGGATACTAATTTAACCATTTTTAAAGATTGCAAGCCTTTATTTTGGAGTAAAGGCCAAATTAGTTTCATATCGTAGCCAATCGTACGACTGCTATGACGCCATTACGACTAGATATTAAATTTGTTTTTTTTTTTCTAAGAAGAGTGATAGCATAGTCACAGATTTGAACGTGGGTATTCGTACTATGATTTCGAACATTACACAGTAAGATATTCCAAGTCTCAATATCAGCATCAAATTCTACTACGTTTTATTCCAAAATTGAGTCGCAGAACAATCGTAAGGTGTGCGGTCGCCTTTATAGGTATACATCACAAGGTGTCACCCAGTGCTCTGCTACCATTCAAAGAGATGTGATGTTGATTATGTACCAAATCATATATAGGGAGGACACCGTACAATCAGTGGCGTACCGTACGTGGGTCACGGCATTGGGGGGGGGGGCACCAGCAAAACATTTTACTTAGTGAGCGCGCGAAGTGCGCTCAGTTGCCAGGTATACTGACCTAATAAAGACATTTTAAGGACAGTGCCATTAACGGATATGTCACTGATCATTTTTTTTTTTGGATATTTAGACCTAAAAGGGGACATTATAAGCAAATTTTTGTAATCATGATACGTACCCGTCTTGCTAAACAAACAATATGAGCGCGAAGCGCGAGCTGAATTTTTTTTATATATTGACCACAAACAGGGACATTTTAAGGACTATATTAATGTTAGGAATCCATTAAGAGTATACACATCTCACCATAATCATCTAATGCGAGTGCCAAGCGCTTGCTGATTTTGTTAGAATTACATCTAAACACGTGAAGCACTTGTGGTCATTGTAATCATGATTAACATATATGCATTTCACTAATCAAATATTGCGAGCGCGAAGCACGAGCTGAAAATTTTGGAAATTCAGACCTGAAGAGGAGTATTCTAAGGCTTGTTTGTAGGAATTCACTAAGACCATACACTGTAAAAAAATAAGTGCTAATTTAGCACTTACAGTCCCTTTATAGTGACTGCACTACGAGTGCTGATTTTCTAGTTCAAATTTAAACTAGAAAATCAGCACTCGTAAAGCAGTCACTATACAAGCACTGTAAGTGCTTGTGATCTATGAATAAATTTGATATAAATTAGCATAAATAATTTTCTAGTCAAAATTTCTAAACTCTTGTGTAGAACCTTGGTGAACCTCATGTAGCTCTCAGATGGAACAAAAATAATCAAAATCAATCAACAAATAAGTATTTTTGTGAGTTTTGAAAATATATGAATAAATTAGCATATTAATGAGTTTCAAAATTCTGTGTTGAAATTTTGTATCACCACCTAGAGCTATCATATAAAGCAAATAAAATTGAAACCGATCAACATATGAAGGAGAAAATCATTTTTTGTGATATATGAATAAATTTTGCATAAATTAGCATTAATAATTTTCTAGACAAAATTTCAAAATTTTGTGTACTAGTTTGGTGTTCCCCATAAAAATCAAAATTGGTCAACAAATAAAGAAGAAGCATTTTATATGAATTTTTAAAAATATGCATAAATTAGCATAACAAATTTTCTAGTAAAAAATTCACAATTCTGTGTAGAAATTTGGTGAACCTCATGAAGTGCTACCCGAAGGATGCCAAAAGATCAAAATTGGTCAACAAAATAATAACGAAGGAGAAGCATTTTTTGTATATTTTGAAAAATGCACATAAACTAGCATACTTAATGAGTTTCAAAATTCTGTGTAGAAGTTTTGAATCCCCCACCTAATGCTATCAGAGAAAGCAAACAGAATTGAAATCAGACTTGAAATGACGAAGAAGTATTTTGAAATTTAGTCAACAAATAAAGAACATCTTCTGTGATTTATGAATTTCGCATAAATTAGCATAAATAATTTTCTACTCCAAATTTCAAAATTCTGTGTAGAAGTTTGGAGAACCTCATGACGCTCTACCAGATGGAAGAAAAAATTCAAAATCGGTCAACAAATTCAGAAGCATTTTATGTGAATTTTTAAAAATATGCATAAATTAATTTCGCATAAAAATTGTTCTACTCAAATTTAGAAATTCTGTGTAGAATTTTGGTGAACCTCATGAAGCTCTACCAGATGGAAGCAAAAAATTCAAAATCGGTCAACAAATAAAGAAGAATTTTTGTGAATTTTGAAAAATGCGCATAAATTAGCATATTTAATGAGTTTCAAAATTCTGTGTAGAAGTTTTGAATCCCCCACCTAATGCCATCATATAAAGCAAACAGAATTGAAATCAGACTTGAAATGACGAAGAAGAAGCATTTTGAAATTCAGTCAACAAATAAAGAGGCATTTCCTGTGAATTATGAATTTCACATAAATTAGCATAAATAATTTTCTACTCCAAATTTCAAAATTCTGTGTAGAAGTTTGGTGAACCTCATGAAGCTCTACCAGATGGAAGAAAAAAATCAAAATCGGTCTACAAATTCAGAAGCATTTTATGTGAATTTTTAAAAATATGCATAAATCAATTTTGCATAAATTAGCGTAAAATTTGTTCTACTCAAAATTTTAAAATTCTGTGTAGAAATTTGGTGAACCTCATGCAGCTCTACCAGATGGAAGCAAAAAATTCAAAATCGGTCAACAAATAAAGAAGCATTTTTTGTGAATTTTGAAAAATGCGCATAAATTAGCATATTTAATGAGTTTCAAAATTCTGTGTAGAAGTTTTGAATCCCCCACCTAGTGCTATCATATAAAGCAAACAGAATTGAAATCAGACTCGAAATGGCGAAGAAGAAGCATTTTGAAATTGTGGACGGACGACAGACGACACGGCATAAGCTCATCTTGCCCTTCGGGCCGGATGAGCTAAAAACAATTATGCCATTGACACTAACACTTAATAAAAATATGGCAAATTTTTTGCCATCAGGCCGCAGAGATCTTCCTCTGGCCTTATAAAAATAAATCAGAACATAACCTTAGCGTTTAATATTCAATCAGCGAGAATCAAAATAAAATCACTTGACAGTACAATTTACTAACATTTGAATGATAACTTGATTAGGTTGTTAGGACTATGCATCACTGAACATAAATGTTGTCGAAATATTTTGTTCACAAAGAAGAAAAAGTTCCTGAACATATCACTATCTGTTTTTGGCCAAAGGAAGTTATGAGAACCTTCGGCTTACAAAAAGGTATAAAAAAAAAGGATAAATTTTAATTCAAACAAGTTATAATGCTTGCATTTAAATCATATAGATATCAAAGCACTACACACATATCATAAACTAATAATGATAAGCATTTAGAATGGTGGCATTGTTCAGATTTTAAACACACCAAGTATTTGCCCACTAGTACTCCATGTGCAGTGGAAGCAAACTACATTTAGATTTCCAGTATCCAGTGATGTATAATCCTAGATAATGAATGAATTTTGAAATAAGGATAAGCTGCAATTGCATTGATTTCAGCCCGATTATAACTAATTTAATGATCTTTATAAATATGACATTTTTATTTGTTTTTCAAATGTGCCTGGACATAAGTTTGCTATTAGCAACAACATCTTTTTATATTTGTATATATAAATAAAGAGAAGTTAATTTTCAAAAATATCAAATTTTGAGAAATAAGTCACATTTTTTACCACTCGTCTTCTCTCTCATTTCTCAAAATAGGCATACAGCCTAGGTTTCAATTACTTACCTTAGAATATGGTAGTGAAATTTATCAATAAGGTAACTTTCTCAGTCAGTAACAAAGAACAATAGAGGGTCAAATATTCTACCATTATAAGATTCAACTTTCCTCAGTTATGCCAAAAGACTTCACAATTGAAAATTTGTATAATTTGCAAGGTTTTACAAGCTTAACTGACGCATATTGATAATGTTGGCCTATCCAACTAAATCACTGATATAGCACTACACATATTTTTATAAAGTCATTTCATTTCAAGGACTGATTGAAAATGAATTAAATTTATTTTAAGATTTCCATAATGAAGTACAAAACAATATCAAATATCAAATATGCTTGTAAATTGAGATGAAGGGTAATTTGGCTCAACAGTAAACATTATAGACCAGACACAAATAAAACGAAATAACAAGAATAGAAAAACTACAGTTTTAAATCTTTAATTTCATTCATGAAAAATATAATTATAAATCTGATTTATTTACACAAATTTCTCATGAGAAAATTATTTCAGTTCAAGTATTGAGTGAAAGGGAGTCAATATAATTTGAATGGATGCCTTGTAAAACAGATAAATTTAATGATTTTGATCACAGGATCTCATCATTGGAAATGCACAAGCATAAAAAGTGTGTACTTTAAAAAAAAAACAAGATCTATCTTTCGTGTGATGTAGTCTACCAGGCTTATTATAATACATGTACATAAAACAAGTATCATTAGTCAGTATATTGGCAGCTGCAAAAAACCTAAAAGGTAGCACATTATAAAAATGTATTGTGCATTTTCCTGTTCATGACCCCCCAAAAAAATTCACCCTCCACATCCCCAATGACTGGCATTAAAAAAATAATAATAATAAATGGTTTAATGTCCAGGTTTTCTTTTTTTAGAGTACATCAATTTCATATTCAAGATATCAACTGCACCAGATTCTTTAAAGATAACAAAATTCTTTAAAATTATATAAATATATATTCAGCCCCCAAATAACAATAAAAATCTTGTGGTAGAAATAACATAAAGATAAGTCTTCATTACTGGACTTCTCATGAAGATACATGTAAATTTACTGGAAAAGCAAAAAGATGCAATTTAAAACATATTTTACACTCCCCACAAAAATAAAATTCAAATCAAGCTAAAATTCATCATACAATATCCATTACATTCATATCCATTAGATGGTTTACTTTAATATTAATAACTCTTTATGTACTTGCATTCTTTGGCTTGTGCCATCACATCGGGTCAAGGCCCCTAAATTCCCGAGACATCAGGTCCAGATTACCCAACCATTCAAGAATTTTGCTATAATTTTCACAAAACATTGTATTGGGTAAACTGGACCCGACGTTTCAGGAATACGGGATGCTCTTTTCTTGAACGGTCGGGAAAACTGGACCCACTGTTTTGGAAATTTAGGTGGCTCTTTTCTTGAATGGTCAGGTATTCGCATTTGCGCAACAACCCAATGTGATGACACAAGCCCATGCTTTTCGGTATTTCAATATAGCTGTGTAAAGAATAGGGCAGTGAGCTGAGCTATCATTTCATGGTATGCCCGTTCTGTAATTTCATTTTTATGATATGCAGAAATACATATAAGATTACTTCAATATTGCATTTTACATATTGCTTTCTTGACAATGTATCATTTAATTTGTTAAATGTAATAATAGTAGATAACATTGCTGATCTAGAAATATCCTATTTGAAGAGTACAAGAAAAATAGAAACAATAAGAGAGTTTGGAGGAGTGTCTTCGATGGTACCAAGATCTGATGTTACAAAAGATAAAGACTTCATTTTGAATTCGAAAGTCTCTAATGATGACATATTTTTCGAATTCAATAAAAAAAAAGCCCCTGACGATATCATCTTATTTTATTTCCAACCCATGAGTACTTTCCTGATTTTGGCTCATTCAGAGGTGTTTACAGTTTTGGCATATCTAAAAAAGATAACTTTTCATTGCAAGATAAAAAGAATGATTATCTATGTAGGGTGTTTTTATGATGAATTTAAACAGTGAATTTTGGTCTGCATGATGTGCAAATTAAACATGTGCAAGAATCACAGAAATGCAGCACAGCAAAAACTGTGGTGTTAACCGGTGTACATAGAGGACCACACCAGTTATTTTACACCGGTGTTAAATTTACAGTGTTAGTTTGACACCTATAGGTGTTATTACAACACCTTTGGTTGTTACATTTACACTCTTTGGTGCCATGTTCAATCTCTAGGGTGTAATTTTAACACCTCAGGGTGTGGTCCTCTATTAACACCAACTGGTGTCAGTTTTAACACCACAGTTTTTACAGTGAGGGGGCAATAATTATGAAGTCACAAAGAGCTACCTGCCAGTCGCAATACTATGATGAAAATCACTATATAAAGTAGAACCATAACTGATTGCGATAAGTGACATGGTTTGCTTAATCACTTTACAAGTGAGGGAATAAATAACAGTTATTATGAATGGTATTAATTCATGGAATACAGACAGATTTCAATCGTTTAAGCCAAAATTACGCTCTTCTGCTATTCCTGGAATATTTGCCCTAGATCATGAAATATTTCTGGCATTCTATTCTGAGCCAACCAATACAAATAATGATTACATCTTGAGTCATATATGTTGCATGAAAGATGATATTTTAAATCTAATATAATTGTGTAAAATTTGCAAGCAAATTGTAGACATAAGAAAACTTACATGTTCTAAAGAAGTCTTTTTTTTCATAAAACCATTTCATAACAAAAGATTAGGTAGGTAATCATAGGTTTTGAATATTTTATGATGTCACACTTCAGTTCTCTATTTCAATAATTAGATAGAGCAGTAAAGATAAAAGTCATCAAAATTTTAAGAAAATCTATTTCTTTTGAAATAAGGTGGCAGTTTATCTGAAATTTCATTACTAACATATATAAGTTTGACTCTGGAAGGTTTATGATATCTTTCAACAAAGAGTAGTAAAGGAGGTATAAAAAATGTGAAATAAAAATTACAAGAGCATAATTTGGCACTTTCATCTTTTTGGAGGGCTTTGAACAATCAATGCATAAAAATAACTTAATGTTATAAATTGATTCCTTGATGGTTGAAATCTGCCATTACCATAGAGATCACCCAGTTCTACAAGGCAGTTCCATTAGGTCATGGGTTAATTTGCTTACTGAGAAGCTACAATAGGCCGGTAGATGAGTTCCTTCATGATCTCGTTGCTGCCAGCATAGATTGAGTTAACTCTGGTGTCACAAAAAGCCCTAGCAATGGGGTACTCCCACATGTATCCCCAGCCCCCATGAAGCTGAAGGCATTCTGTCGCTACTTTGTTGGCAACATCAGAAGACCTAAATCAAGTACAAGTTTACAGATAATAATAGAAATAATGCAGTACATGCATAATATCCTGATGTTCATTTATATCGTATTTTGAACTGAGTTTAATATAGCATTGATGCTCTCTCTTGTAGAAAATTAAACAGGCTATCGATTGCTAGAAATCATAGATTTATAGCATGTATCATAGACCATCAATTTGTTTGAATAAATCAGCTCCATAAATATATCATACATAAAGTTTATGAACATCCACTGGGTGTCTGGAAAACAAAGACCAAAGACCGGGGACTCATATCACGCTCGCGTGAAAGCGTTCGTCGTTCACACCCCAAAGTGTGTACAATACACGTGCGCAAGGGAGCATAGAGTTTGGACTTTGCCTCGTACACATGTTCTTCCATTGAAAATATGCAGGTCCCCGGTCTTCTTTTCCAAACCTGTTGTTGGGTGTCTGGAAAACGAAGACCGGGGATCGCATTCGTCTAGCTAAGAAACCACTTATTTCATTATTAAGGCCTATGTATTCAGCTCAAGTTTAAGAATATTCTGATATTGGATACGTTAATATCAGCTATGATTGGCTGATATGGGCAACTGTGTAGATAGGAAATACCAGTTAGACCAGTTGAGGCGGGTTACCAGTTTACAACACCAGTAAGACCACTGAGACCAGTAACAAACTCCAATAATCAAGACCAGTTTCAAAATTCCAGTTAAGAATATTTTCAACTGGTCCAGTATAATTTGAACTGGACCAATATGACCAGTTAGACTAGTAAATCGATGTTCCAATGTCCTGAGTAGTTGAAATTCTTCTGGTCTGGTTGAACTAATTCTTCCTTCTGGGTTGACATTTGCAATTTTACCACCATTGACATTACACAGGCCTTCGATCTTCGTTTTCCAAACACCCAACAACAAGACCGGGGATCGCATTCGTCTATAGCTTAGATATACCACTTATCTCATTCAGGGGCATCGCAAGGCCTTTTCCAGTAGGGGGGGGGGGGGGGGGTGTGGAGACCCAGATTACTGACGAATATCGCGCAAGGCTCGAGCTGATAGGCTATTTCTATTAATATTATTTTGACCTTGGACCGGGACAATCTAAGGACATGTTGTCATCAATAAAATGATGTCTATCTTTCTATTTCTCTTCCTAAGCGCCGTATAAAACTTGTCGATATTCCTCTTTGAAAAAGGGACAATTTAAGGACGTTCCACAGTTATGTTTGTACGCATTATGATCTGCGCATAGTTTACACTCTGCGCGCTGACGTCACAGTGGATGAACAGGTGATTGATTAGCTGCGGGTATGAGATGATTTTTCTCATCTTCTGCACTTTAACTGCAGATCCGATGCGTTATTTTATGAAGCTAAAAAATTGAATTATTCCATGGACCATTCAAAAAAATATTCTCTACAATTTCAAAATACTTTACTCTGCAGTGCTGCCAAGAATCACGAATATTACCCCGAGTTTGAATAAATGGTAGAGTGGTTTTGATTTTTTCTTCACATAGATACTAAGCATTCGGCGCATTTTTGGTGTTTTAAAAAGCACATTTGCTCTAATAGAAATGCTGATAGTTTAAAAACAAGCACATGAACCCCTATTTTTTAATGTTTGTACCTCTTAGGTATACCTTCCTCTACAACTCTGCAAATTTTGGTGAAAATGACATGGATTTTGAATAAAGTGCAGCATTTATTGTACGTTTGTAGTTTGATACTGAAATTTTACATTTTTTAGATTGGATTTTTTTTATCTTTTACGCCATTTTTAAGAACTGACAGTGCTGTTAAACTTAAAATTGCTAACAAATAGCACTATAAATAGATTCTCCATTCTAACGATACAATTATCAACTCTCTTGCCAAATTAGATGACTTTGTCATGTATTTTGACTGAGTAATAGGGTTTTAAACTCATTGTAGTAATCTTGGGCGGTCTAAAAATGCCAAATTCTTTTAAATGCGCAATTCTTAAGAACATCAATTTTGGGTCAACTTTGAAGCTCTATAGCAAAAAATCAAGCACATGGACCTATGTTAATTTTTGCATATTTCGAATATTAAGGTTCTAAAGTATTTATGTGCAAAGTTTGGTGAAAATGACATGGATTTCACTTTAACTGTGGAACGTCCTTAATTAATAGGAATTCATGAAAATGTTATCTTATTAACTAATCTAATAAGCCTAATGGGAGCGCAAAATTTGTTGATATTAAGACCTGAAAACTGGAAATTTTAAGCACTCTTGTAATTATGAATAGGATGCATAGGTTAATACATTATTAGAAATTAATTCAAGTGCAAATTGCCAGCCAAAATGGGGTTTTTAGTAGTTTGTTATAGAATTACTATAGAGGTAGGTCTTATACATTACTCACCAATTAAAAATATGAGCGCGCAGCTCTAGCTGATAGGTTTTGACAATCAAAAAGGGATATTTTGATAACTTTATGGAATACACGAAGAGAATACGTACTTGAAAAAATAAATAATGCAAGCGCACAGCGCAAGCTCAAAATGTAGATACTCTTTTACAGAGCACTTTTCGAAAATACATTTTTTAAATCAAACAAAATAATGGAAGTTCGATATCCAAGCTGAAAAATGTTTTGTATAATGACTTCAAAAATGTTAAGCTCCATATCAACCTATTAAGCAAGATATGTAGGCCCTCATTGAACATGTAATGCAAGCGTGAGCGAAAAATTTATATAGTGACATGAAAGTTTTTTTTTTTCAAGTCTTCCCCTCATCTTATTTTATTTACTCGTCTTCCTTCTCTTGTTTTCCTCTCCCTTTTCGTTTCTCCTCTCTTTTCCCTTCTTTTTCTTTTTTCCCTTTCCCCTTTACCTGTGTAAGAAAATTGCAGATGCCAGCTAAGCTGAGCCCGTTCGTACGTGATTGCACAATCAGGGTGTATTATCATTCACATTTCTGCCCTGATCGCGATATTCACACAATTAACCATAATTTATTAGCCAATCATAGCTGATTAGGTATCCAAGTTCAAAATATTCTTGAATTTGAGCTGAATATAATAATGGTTTATCTTAGCTAGACTGATGCAATCCCCGGTCTTTGGTCTTTGTTTTCCAGACACCCAACAACAGGCTTGGAAAACGGAGATCGAAGACCGGGGACCTGCATAATGACAATATGGTAGAAAAATTGCAAATGCCAGCCCGGAAAGAACCAGTATAACTGGACCAGTAGAATTTCAATTGGTAACTCTGGAAATTGGAAAATCGGTTTACTGATCTAACTGGTCATACTGTTCCAGTTAGAATTGTACTGGACCAGTTAAAGTTAAATTGGTCTTGAATTACTAATCTCTAATTAACTCTTAACTGGAATTTTGAAACTGGTCTTGATTACTGGAGTTTGTTACTGGTCTCAGTGGTCTTACTGGTGTTGTAAACTGGTATCCCGCCTCAACTGGTCTAACTGGTATTTCCTATCCACACAATTGCCCATAAATTAATTATCAGCCAATCATAGCTCAGAATATTCTTGAATATAGGCCTGAATATAGGCCTTAATAATGAATAAGTGGTATCTTAGCTAGACAAATGTGATCCCCTGTCTTCATTTTCCAGACATCCAACAACAGGTTTGGAAAACGTGTGAAAACGAAGATCGGGGACCCGCGTACTGTTTAATAATGGGAGAACACAAAGTCATGTAGGAGGCAAAGTCCCTCGCGCATGTGTATTGTACACACTTTGTACACACTTGGGGCGTGAATGACGAACGCTTTCACACGAGTGTGATATGAGTCCCCGGTCTTCGTTTTCCAGATACCCAACATCTACCCCCACTGCATTTTTGAATAATCCAATCATATAAATGAGGAAAGTCATTTTAAAAGCCTTAAAAGTACCATATTTTCAAAGTCACTGAACATTTATATTGATATAAAGACCGCGGTGGTGGTACTTCCAGTTGTCGATGTGTACGCATGATCGTTCAGTTTTTCACAAAAAAGGGGTGCTTTTTGAGCCCCCTTGTAAGTAAATTAGCGAACATACATGTACGCAATTTTAAAAAAAAGGTCCCTTTTTGTCAACGATGTACTTGATTTCTTTAAAAAAGCGTATATTTTTTCTATCAACATGAAAATGCGAAATCCTAGAATTCTTACCAATTTATCTCATATTTATTCCAGTCATGTTATTTTGCTGTTATCTGACAAATGTTCCCAGGACAGCTATGTTGGCTGCCTTGATTACAAATATAGTGTATAATTAAAGTCCTTCTTTAAAATTATGTGTTTTGTGTGTATTCTTGAAAAGTAAAAAAAGGGGTAATTTTGTAAAAGAGTACTTGAAATGCAAAGAAGGGGGTTTTGTAAAAGTGTACTTGAAATGCAAAAAAGGATTATTTTAAAGTTTAATTTCCTGTTGATTTGTACCCGTTTTCATGTAAAAAAAGGGGTCAAAATTGCTCAAAAATGTACTTGAAACCATGCGAAAAGGGGGGGCATATTTTGACTTGGGAGTGATCATGCGTTACACCTTCAAATAGGTAGTGCCACCACTGGGACAAAGACAATTACAGTAAAATAAACTCGCACATCAATGATGTGGAGCTCATCCGGCATCAAGCAACAAAATTTAACACAAATTTTTATTTCAGCCCAGTTGACACTGGAGTGAATCATATTGGTAACATATAGTAGGGGAGAGAGATAGGGTTCCCATGCACCCTATTGATATATTTTTTTAACCGAAATTTTTGTAATCCTTAAGACAGCGGCGTACCTGGCATATTTCGTCAGGGGGGGGCAAGCGACAAGAATGAGCAAGGTGGGGGGGGGGGGGTAGTAGGCATGGACGTATATAGGCACAATTTTTTTTCAAGGGGGGGGGGCTGATAATAATTGCCCAAATATCAACTTCACAGTTTTTTAATTTTCGAGCGAGCGAACATTTTTTCAATTATTATCTAGCCTTTTTACGTGTTGTGAAACGTGCAGAAATTATACATTCGGTCATAAAATTACCAATACACGAGGATATTTGGGCACCTCGCAGTCCTCGTTGCCCTGCATTTTGCAGCCCACCCCCATACACGTTTGGATGTGTAGGTCTGGCAGTGGCACTGAAGGTGGGAAAGGTTACCCAGGGGGTGCCTAATAAAACAGTTGGGATCTTGCTACTACTGATATTTGCTATCGGGCGAATGCACTTTATTGTCGAAATTAATTCTTTTTTTTTGTATATCGATCATTCCAGAAATGAAATGTATTGGATCGTGATCGATATATTTCTACTCAAGTGGTAATTGCAATGTTTATATTAACATACTTCTTTTATTCCTCTTTGAAGGTGTTTAAATTATGTTCCCAATTCTGCTGATTTGGAGACGTTATAAAAAAGGTATTTGACATTGAAATCAGTTTAAAATAATAATATAAAACTAATAATTGCGAGCGCAAAGCGCGAGCTGATTTTTTTCTAAAAATTTAGACCTAAAACAATAAATTTTGTGCACTTAATTATTAATACGATGGGTATCTTCCTTAATGAATTATGCGAGCGCGAAAAATTTGATATTCCTTACTGGACACTAGACATTCTAAGCAGTTTTACAGGATGGGTATCTAAACAGTCGTGGGGGCGCGAAGCGCGAGCTAAAACTTTTGATATTCCAACTTAAGAACTTGATATTCTAAGCACTTTTAGTAACCATGAACAAATTGGTTTCTAACTGAATAATTAATTGAGCGAGCTGAAAATTTGAGATATTCCCCCCCTGAAAAGTGACCATTCTAAGCACCCTTTTTTTTAAAACTATGAACAAGATGGTAGTTAAAAACAATTAATTGGTGTGAGCGTTAAGTGCGAGCTGAAAATTTTTGATGTTTCGACCTGAAAACTTTACATTCTGAGCACTTCATTTAATTATTAACAGGATGGAATTTTATGCGTGTGCGAAGCTCGAGCTGAAATTTTTGATATTCCGAGCTAAAAACTTGATATTCTAAGCAATATTTATAACCGTGAACAAATTGGTTTCTAATGATATATTTTTGATTTTGTATATTACGACCTGAAAACCGGACATTCTAAACACTTCATTTAACTATGAACAGGATGGATATACCTAAACAGTTATATGTGAGCACGAAGTGCGAGCTGGAATTTTTATATTCCAGCCTAAGAACTGGATATTATAAGCACTTTTGTCACCGTGAATAAATTGGTTTCTAACTAATCAATTGACGCAAGCGCGAAGTGCAAGCTGAAAATTTTTGACATTTTAACCTGAAAACTAGACATTTATTTGAGGTATCAAACTAAAAAATTGATGCGAGCGCTTAGCGCGAGCGAAATTTTAATTATTTTAATTACATTACCTAAACGCTGATCTGTACCATTTTCCTGACCCTGGTTAGCCCAGTCCATACTCACTATCTGTACACAGTACAGAGAGCTCTCAAAGTTGCATTACGTAAAAATCACAATTTACCGATAAAAGCGTAGTTTAATTGACATTTACCGACAAAGATGGTGGAACTAAAAAAACGAATCAGTTGGAATAGCCCCATGTGCCCGACAGTTTATATTTTTTTCCGACAGTCTGCAGTCAAGTTTTTGTTTTCCCCTTTATCTTAAAATTCATCTTTTTCCCCTTCCCCCTTTTTTCTCTCTTTCCTTTTTCCTCTTTTTCTTTCCCTTCCTTTTTTTTTGCTTGTGACTCGTCAGGGGGGGGGGGGGGGGGAGTCTGCCCCCCTTAGGTACGCTAGTGCCTTAAGATGTCTAGTCAATAAATTTTGATGTTCCCAAAACGAAATATTGTCCCATGGGGTTCACTTTCATACATAGATTCCGACACAAACATTCATTTGCCCCCAAATTAGTGTCATATGAAAGATAAATAAATTTTCTACACGTTGATACTATTCATAGGTAATGAAAAGGTAATTCGGCTGATATTTTAAGAATAGTGCATTTTTGACATTTTTTTACAAAACAAGGCAAAAGCGATTTTGTGTCTCGCCCACTTATGAAAATAACCAGAAATATCGTGATTTGCGAGGGCACGCAACAGAATTGTATCTAAACTTCATTGTGAAATGACTGGGATGGAATAACACTTGTCATAAGAGTCTTGCACATAAACTTTAATGTTGACCTCAAAATGAACTTTGACCATACCATGTGACCTCCCAACACAATATCATGCAGGACCCCTAAGTACATCTAAAATCCAAGTTTGGTTGAAAAGTGACTTACAGTTGCGGAGTTAGGTGTCATAAGAGAGTCTTGCATGTAAACTTTAACGTTGACCTGAAAATGACCTTTGACCTTACCATGTGACCTTTGACTGCAGCATAAAATGTAGGTCCCCCAAGTCTATCTACCATCCAAGTTTGGTTGAAAAGTGACTTACGGTTGTGGAGTTAGGTGTCATAAGAGAGTCTTGCATGTAAATATTAACGTTGACCTGGAAATGACCTTTGACCTTACCATGTGACCTCCGACTACAGCATAACATGCAGGTCCCCCAAGTTCATCTACCATCCAAGTTTGATTGAAAAGTGACTTACGGTTGCAGAGTTAGGTGTCATAAGAGAGTCTTGCATGTAAACTTTAACGTTGACCTGAAAATGACCTTTGACCTTACCATGTGACCTCCGACTGCAGCATAAAATGCAGGTACCCCAAGTCCATCTACCATCCAAGTTTGGTTGAAAAGTGACTTACGGTTGTGGAGTTGTGTCATAAGGTTTGTGACGGATGGACGACATTTGGATCCCTAAGTCTCGCCTTCACCTCTGGTGGGCGAGACAAAAATTGAAAATTTGCGAAATACATGGTTTACCATAAGTCTAAGGAAAATAAAGGAATTGCCTTGAAACTTTCTAGAAAATTTTCCTAATATACAATTATTAATTGGAAGAAATTGCAAGTTGATATCATTTTTCTTTACAAACTTATAATGTCTCAAACTTGAAAATTCAATTATCAGAAATTTAGCTTTTTTAAACTGAATATCGCAAACATGGATATACTAATGTATATTGTCACATTTTTAACCCAGAAAATGGAAATAGGCCTTAAATACCGGTAATGCGAAATTATGTATTATTTTGTTGGTAAAAAATTACTTCAATCCCTTTATTCTTCAATTTAAAGTCGGGTGATATAGTTTTTGAAAAAAGTAAGACTTTTGGCCAAAATTTGTTTGTCTTTGGTAAAATAATTGCACATGCACTGTTATTGAATAGATTTATTATGAATAGCTGTAATAAATGCACAATGTCAACATTCGATATGACAGAGGATGTATCAACAAGAATATTGGCAGGCTTCATGCCACCATAAGTATCTCCATTTGCTTAGAAAAAAGGAAAATATGCTGAGTGTATTATCCGATTTTACGCTAAAGTGAGGCCAAAAACCAACCTCAGTGTGGCAGTCACACCCATGAAACCGATTGCAAAGTGATTAATAGTATGTAATTCAAATGATACAATAGCTTTGATCAGCCTCTCACATCGATTTTGTTGGTATGACTAACACACCGTAATGTACAGTATGTAATGTGCATGGTATTGGTAATAGAAATGTATCTGATTCAGAAGAATGTAAAGACAAAAAAGGTGTTTCTGTTACATCATAAACAAATTTATTGAATGAAGTCTCTTGGAAACAGTTATAAGATACACTAGCACTGCAGGTAATAGAGATTAAGTTCTGTCACATCAATACACAACTCAAAGGAACATGTCGAAGCTACCCCCACCTTATCTGTATTTTGAATCTATGGCCTGTATTCCAAAATCAGGTTTATCTTCGAGCATGAAATTAGTGTCATATGAAGATAAATAAATTTCCTACAAGTTGATACTATTCATAGGTGATGAAAAGGTAATTCGGCTGAGATTTTAATAAGAAACGTGCATTTTTGACATTTTTTTAAATTGAAAATTTGCGAAATACATGATTTACCATAAATCTGATGAAAAGAAAGGAATTGCTTTGAAACTTAATAGAAAACTTTCCTAATATACAATTATTAAGCGGACGAAATTCCAAATTGATATCATTTTTCTCTACAAAATTATAATGTCTCAAACTTGAAAACTCAATTTTTAGAAATTTAGCTTTTTTCCTGCATTTTACAGATTTAAATGTACAAATGTATATTGTCATTATCTTTCCACCCTTTTCACCCTATTGATAAGTTTTTATAACCTACAACTTTTTAATCCTGGAGTTAACCATGCCAAAAAGCAAAAGTAGAAAATTTGGTGACGAATCAGTGCCACGGAAAAGGCCTCCTGTAAATTACATTTTACAACTTGCAACAACCCACTTTTATCATGTCAAAATTTAAGCTTTATGGTTCTTAGGGAGGACTTAGCCAAACTTTGACAGACAGGCAGCCAATCTTAGAACTCATTGGCAGGCTCATGTGCTAGATTTGGGCGATCTTTTGGAGCTTAAACTTTGTGCCAATGTGATCTTGAAAGATATATTCCTGTTCCAGAAGTTGTAAACTTTGGACTGGAAAGCATTTTTGCTTGACGCGAAATTCAGGAGAAATTTATTCTCTTCGAGAAAAAATCAGGAATTTTCTTGGTTGCCATCCAGGCAACCATGATGGCAGTTTTGGTTGCCAATGTCACCCGGGCAACTGCTAATTTCGAGCCCTGCTTCAGAGTGGGGATGGTGGATGGAATTTCCCTCACGTGTGATCTGTTCCTTCTAAAGATTCCTCCGTTTGGCGTTGATACTTCATAAGACCTGGGTCCATCATAGACTTTGGATACTTTGACTGGTATCCAAGTGTGGTTGGTCTCTTGGATGTAGAACTCTCACTGGCTGTCCTACATGCAGTGGTGGTAGATCAGAACTTGCATGTCAATACTTCCTTCATCTTGTCTTGCCTATTCAAGAGAGAATCAGTGGTAGTAGAATCTCTCGAGAAATAGTGACTTGGCAATGTGGTTCTGATGGGTCTACCAAATAACATTTCTGCTGGTGATCTCAAGTTACTTTCGACTGGTGTTGGTCTCAGGTTCATCATTGCTAGTTGACTGTCTTGGCCAGTCTGAGAACATTTTGTCAACAGATTCTTGACTGTACGAATCATCCTCTGAGCTAATCCGTTTGATCGTGGATAGTGTGGAGAAGAAGTAATGTGCTTGATATTCCACTTCTTTTCTTCTGCTGCCTTGCTTGATGTTTCTGGCATGTTTCACACCGCTTTATCAACTGGTCGATGTCCTTGTTGATATTTGGCAAGAACACTGTCTCACAAGCAAGTCGTCTGGTACTTTCGATTCCCATGTGTCCTAGGTGAAGCTGTCTAAGGATATCATTCCTCAGTGTCTTCGGTATGATGACTTGACTTCCCTTGAAGAGTACTCCATGTGATACTCCGATGTCATCTCTGTACGACCAATACTGCCTAAGGGATTTCGGTAACTCTTGGATTGTTTCAGGCCAACCCTGAGTAACTATCTGCCATAATGATCTGATAATTGGATCATTAGCCTTTTCTCTCTGAAGTTCTGTCCTCTTGTGTTGTCTGAAGGGTAATAAGTGGATCGCATGCGAATCTTTAACCTCAGAGCAGATGGATTTAACTCTGACATCTAGCGGTACATCGCGTTCTTCCTTGGGATTAGGAAGTGGACTCAAAGTATCGGAAAGAATCATGTCTTTTCCTGGTCGGTAATTGACTTGACACCTGTTTCCTTGGACTTTGATAAGCGATTGCTGTAGATGTGGTGGTGCACTTCTAAGAGGGTTTTCCATGTAATTTCCAGTGGTCTGTGATCGGTTATGACTGTGAATTTCTTCCTGAACAGATATGTATGGAAGCATTTGATACCAAACACTAGGGCGAAGGTTTCCCTCTCTATGTTTGAGTAGTTGGACTGTGCAGTGGAAAGACGTTTGGATGCAAACGCAACCGGTTTACCTTTCTGAAGCAGGCATGCTCCTAGATCTATCATTAATGCATCTACCTCGAGAGTTGTCTCTTTCTCTGGGTCATAGAATTGTAGACATGCACCTGATGATACTGCACGTTTCAGGCTGTTCAAGGAATGTTCTTGATCATCGTCCCAAATGAACGGTACTTCCTTGTGAAGAAGTTATCGAAGTGGTGCTGACTTCTCCGAGAAATTAGGAATGTATGCTGCTAGGTATTTGAACAATCCTAGGCATTTCTGAACATCCTCTTTGTCCTTGGGTAATAGTACTTCTAAAGGCAATGTGTTGGCTTCTACCTTGCTAGGATCTGGGTAGATATCTGATCTTTCCCCCTTGAGCCAAAGAAGTTGATAGCTTCTTTCTTGATTGTGCTCTTGGAGCTGTTGAACACTACGCCTTCTCGCTTTACTGACTCCATGAATAAGTACAGATTCTTGTCGTGTTCCCCCTCCGTTCTCTCTACAATAGCTATGTCATCTGCAATGCATATGCAGCCTGGCACATTCTGGACAATCCTATCCATGTGCTGCTGGAAGATGTCTTGGCTAGTGCATAGACCAAATGGTAATCTTTGGAAGCAGGACCTTCCAGATGGTGTTCGGAATGTGGTGGTCTTGGCGTTCCTCAGCCAGGTGAACTGACCAGTAACCAGCCTTTGCGTCTAACTTGGAGAAGTACCGGTACTTGGGTCTTGCAAAGAAAGGTTGGACCTCTTCTAAGGTTGATACCTTGTTTGGGCATCTCTTCAAGGCGTTGTTTAACCTCCTTGGGTCAAGACAAATTCTGATAGAACCGCCTTTCTTCACAACAGTGGTCATGGAGCTGCACCAATCGGTGTGGTACTCGATTTTCCTGGTGACTCCTTGCTGCTCCATCTTGTCCAGTTCAGCCTTGATCTTGTCCTTCAAGTGTGCTGCTCTTGTGTTTTGCGTCTATGGTATTTTTAGCGATGTCCTTGACATGAAGCATCGCTTTTTCTTTGAAACTACCAATAGCATCAAATTTCTCTGGAAATGCTTGTTTGAGATCCTTATCACTTGTGATAGGTGTTTGCTTAGGTTTAGGGTAAGGTGTAGGTGTGTCATAATTGTGCATTGAGTGAATTGTGATAATTCAAAGGTCAGTGCGACCTAACAACCCATGATAGCTGAACCCTTGACATCTGCTACATAGAATGTCTGTGTTGACCATTTTGGACTCTAACATTTTATGTCTAGTGTACCTTTTCATTTAATTGGAATCTCACCATAAGCTACAAGTTTTACTGGTGTTTGTTCCATTAATGATTCCCACTTTGAACTTTATATTGCCTTGGCAGTACGTACTGTGATAGTGTTAGCACTTGCACCTGAGTCAGCTTTTAGGTAGAGCTTATGTTGACCGACTCTGTGGGAATATTATGTCAATGTTAGCAAATGCTACTGTACCTTCTGAATTTACAACGGTGTGTGGCCCATACAGATAAGGTGGGGGTAGCTTCGACATGTTCCTTTGAGTTGTGTATTGATGTGACAGAACTTCATCTCTATTACCTGCAGTGCTAGTGTATCTTATAACTGTTTCCAAGAGACTTCATTAAATAAATTTGTTTATGATGTAACAGAAACACCTTTTTTGTCTTTACATTCTTCTGAATCAGATACATTTCTATTACCAATACCATGCACATTACATACTGTACATTACGGTGTGTTAGTCATACCAACAAAATCGATGTGAGAGGCTGATCAAAGCTATTGTATCATTTGAATTACATACTATTAATCACTTTGCAGTCGGTTTCATGGGTGTGACTGCCACACTGAGGTTGGCTTTTGACCTCACTTTAGCGCAAAATCGGTTAATACATTCAGCATATTTTCCTTCTATCTAAGCAAATGGAGATACTTATGGTGGCATGAAGCCTGCCAATATTCTCCTTGATTCATTCTCTTTCATATCAATTGTTGACATTGTGCTTTTATTTCTGCTATTCATAATATATCTGATCAATAACAGTGCATGTACAATTTTTTTCACCAAAAACATACAAATTTTTGCCAAAAGTCTTACTTTTTTTCAATAACTATATCACCAGACTTTAAATTGAAGAATAAAGGGATTGTAGTAAATTTCTACCGACAAAATAATAGATAATTCCGCATTATTTAAGGCCTATTTCCATTTTCTGGGTTAAAAAGGGCCAATATACATTAGTATATCCAAGTCTGCAATATGCAGTAAAAAGGCTAAATTTCTGAAAATTGAATTTTCAAGTTTGAGACATAAGTTTGTCAAGAAAAATGATATCAATTTGGAATTTCGTCCAATTAATAATTGTATATTAGAAAATCGTCTAGAAAGTTTCAAGGCAATTCCTTTATTTTCATCAGATTTATGGTAAATCATGTATTTCGCAAATTTTCAATTTTTTGGTAAAAAATGTCAAAATGCACTTTCCTTATTAAAATCTCAGCCAAATTACCTTTTTATTTATCTTTCATATGACACTAATTTTGAGGCAAATGAATGTTTGTGTCAGAATCTATGTACAAAAATCCAAATTCCATGAATATGGCGACCATTTTGGACGCCATCTTGGATTTGAAGCCCATAGGACAATATTTTGTTTTGGGAACATCAAAATTCATTCACTAGACATCTTAAGGATGACAAAAATGTAGGTTTAAAAAATATATCAATGGGGTGCATGGGAACCCTATCTCCCTACCAGACTAATAAACTGAGGAAACAGAATTGAAATTGATGAAGAAATGACAGAGAAGAAGCATTTTTTTGTGATTTATGAATAACTTTCATGTTAATTAGCATAAATGATTTTCTAGTCAAAATTTCTAAATTCTGTGTAGAACCTTGGTGAACCTCATGCAGCTCTTAGATAGAACCAAAAAAAATCAAAATCACTGAGTCAACAAATAAATAAGAAGCATTTTTTGTGAGTTTTGAAATATATGCATAAATTAGCATATTTAAAGAGTTACAAAATTCTGTGTAGAAATTTTGAATCCCCACCTAGAGCTATCATATTATAAAGCAAACAAAATTGAAATTGATCAACAAATGAAGGAGAAAAGGCATTTTTTGTGATTTATGAATAAATTTTGCATGAATTAGCATAAATAATTTTCTAGTCAAAATTTCAAAATTGTGTGTGGAAGTTTGGTGACCCTCATGTAGCTCTACCAGATGGATGAAAAAAAAATCAAAATTGGTCAACAAATAAAGAACAAGAAGCATTTTATTGTAATTATGAATTTGGCATAAATCAGCATCAAAATTTTTTATTCAAAGTTTCTAAATTTTGTGTACAAGTTTGGTGAACCTCATGCAGCTCTACCAGATGGAAGAAAAAAAAAATCAAAATTGGTCAACAAATACAGAAGAGGCATCTTCTGTGATTTATGAATAAATTTTGCATAAATTGGCATGAATAATTTTCTACTCAAAATTTCATAAGTCTGTGTAGAAATTTGGTGAACCCCATGAAGCTCCATCATATGGAAGGAAAAAAAAATCAAAATTGTTTGCAAATAAAGAAGAAGCATTTTATGTGAATTTTTAAAAAAATACAAAATTTTGCATAAATTAGCATAAACATTTTTCTAGTCAAAATTTCAAAATTCTGTGTAGAACTTTGGTGAACCCCATGAAGCTCTATTAGATGGAAGGAAATAAAACAAGTGGAATGCCTCTGGCGGTCTCACCTGCATCACGCGATTCAATATAGCAGCAGTGCTTACTTTGAAAACTACTATAAAATAATTATTCACAAAAAACACCATTCATATAATGATACAATACTACGTTTATTGACATTTGACCTTGATCATGTGACCTAAAACTTGTCAGTGATACTTGATTACCCCTATATCCACATTTTACACACTATATCTATAAACTTTGAAAGTTATGACAGCAATCTAATAATTACCTCTAAAATGGCCAAAGTTCAATGACCTTAAATTTGGTCATGTGACCTGAAACTTGCATGAGATGTTCAGTGATACTTGATGACTCTATGTCCAAGTTTTATGAACTAGACCAATATACTTACATAGTTATGATGGTAATTCAACAAATACCCCCAACATGGCCAAAGTCCATTGACCTTTGACCTTGGTCATGTGACCTGAAACTCGCACAAGATGTTCAGTGATACTTGGTTACTATTATGTCCAAGTCTCATGAATCAGATCCATAAACTTTCAAAGTTATGATGGTAATTCAACAGATACCCCCAATTTGGCCAAAGTTCATTGACCTTAAATGACCTTTGACCTTGGTCATGTGACCTGAAACTCATACGGGATGTTCAAAGATACTTGATTACTCTTATGGCCAAGTTTCATGAATCAGATCCATAAACTTTCAAAGTTATGATAGTAATTCAACAGATACCCCATTATGGCCTAAGTTCATTGACCTTTGACGTTGGTCATGTGCCTGAAATTCGCACAGGATCTTCAGTGATACTTGATTACTATTATGTCCAAGTCTCATGAATCAGATCCATAAACTTTCAAAGTTATGATGGTAATTCAACAGATACCCCCAATTTGGCCAAAGTTCATTGACCTTAAATGACCTTTGACCTTGGTCATGTGATGTGAAACTCAGGCAGGATGTTCAGTAATACCTAATGGCTAAGTTTCATGAACTAGGTCCATATATTTTCTAAGTTATGATGACATTTCAAAACCTTAACCTTATACAAATGTAGGTTAAGATTTTGATTCTCCCAACATGGTCTAAGTTCATTGACCCTAAATGACCTTTGACCTTAATCATGTGACCTGAAACTCAAGCAGAATGTTTAGTAATACTTGATTAACCTTATGGCCAAGTTTCATGAACTAGGTCCATATACTTTCTAAGTTATGCTGTCATTACAAAAACTTAACCTTAGGTTAAGATTTGGTGTTGACGCCGCCGCCGCCGTCGGAAAAGTGGCGCCTATAGTCTCACTCTGCTATGCAGGTGAGACAATAAATATTGGTTACAAATAAAGAAGAAGCATTTTATGTGAGCTAAAAAAACAAAACAAATTAATTTCGCATAAATTAGCATTAAAAAATTTCTAGTCAAAATTTCAAACTTCTGGGTAGAAGTTTGGTGAACCTCATGAAGCTCTACCAGAAGGAAGAAAAAAAAGAGAAAAATCGGTCAGCAAATAATGAAGGAGAAGCATTTTTTGTGAATTTGAAAATGCGAATAAATTAGCATATTTAATGAGTTTCAAAATTCTGTGTAAGTTTTGAATCCCCCTTCTAGTGCTATCATATAAAGCAAACAGTATTGAAATCGGACTTGAAATGAAAAAGAAGCATTTTGAAATTGTGGACGGACGCCACGGCATAAGCTCATCCGGCCCGAAAAAACAACTTTTCCAAATATTGAATTCTCAACAATGAAAAAGATCCTCATTTTATCTTCCAACCCTAAGAATGCTGTCTTTTAAAGTATGATTGAATCAAATCATATCCATCCATGGTAACAAATAGGACAACAAATGATGTTAGATTCATTCAGATTCCATACTATACAATATTTACATGATTCGAGATACAGGCAAACAAATAAACTTGAAGTAATTGTCAAATTGGATTGAGTAGAGGGATCTACAAATAACCGTGGCTTTTGCGAAATAAATCCCTTGTAACATGTCCAAAAAGAAAACTCTTGAGAAATGGTGTGTGCTTATAATCATGTTAGAGCCCATCTTAAGTTTTGGTAAATACCACCCCCCCCCCCTTCAACCCAAATTCATGTCGTTACTAGATTATATTAATGCACATGCCCCAAACGGATATGGTGTGAAGTATAAATACTACAAATGTGTTTATTGAATAAATTTACAGATTTCATTTCAGGTGCTCAATCAATATAAAATACCGTTGTTTCTCTCCTGGGTATATAAAAGCCTTGACCAAGCATGAAATAGGCTGATAATATCAGGACAAAATCTTTTTCAGTAGCTTTCTAATATCAAATTACTAGATCTGTAAAGTGTCAAACAGATGAAAAAAATTTCGATTTTAAATTCTAATGGTCAACAACACATTCAGTGACTGCTACACTTTATTATAACATTGTCATTGGAATGTTAAATATAATTGAATCTAATTCACATTAATGGCCCTTTACCAAAGCGTTAGAGAGGCTTCAAATTATTTGATGTTGATCTGGTAATATCATGACTTGACTTGCTTTACAAGACTTAACAGCATGAGGTTCTCAATTAAGGGTTGATTCCAGGCATTAGGGATCCAACTCATGACAATTATCCTATCCCTATTGGTCAATTTAGTTGGGTACCGTGACTCACAAAGATGATATATACATGGATGCCACCATGCACCAGATTCATCACATCATCCATTAAATGTTCTTTCTTATTATTTTGAAAGTCTCCACCATCCTGACATATTTGGAACTGCATATGAAACCATTAAAAAATTGCTATGAAAATGAACGTGCAACTAGTTTCAAGCTCTCCATCCTTTGTCAGTTGTAACTATAAATATATGGAAAAATAATCCAAACAACAAATTTAACACCTTACTAATGAAAGTGCCCATCTCTTTAGAATAAATGTGAAATGAAAACTTTATTATCATGGGATATTTTCATGATTTTGAGTATCCTCACCAGTATTTAGCCATGGAAGCAGTGTAGGTATCCAACTTGTCATTGTTCCATAACTCCAAACAGTCATCTACAAAGCTCCTACTCACACATATCAAAGTCTTCAATTCTGCAAGCTTATGTTGGATTACCTACAAGACATGAAAACAATGTCGATTAAGCCTGGGTTAGTGCTAATGAAAGCCATCGGTGCACTGCTGAAGTAAAGAAATACGATAAAAAAAGTCTATAAGCACCATCCAAAAAGAGTGGCCACTGGAAAAAGTCAGCCTTTATAAACAGGTTCAAAAACACATATTTCTTTGAAAAGGGAAAAAGGTGGTGGCCACCATAATACAGGTTTTCAGTAAAGACAAGTTTTGACTGCAGTCTATTTATGACAAGGTGGTTGACGAACCATGAGTCTCACCTGATATCGCGATCAATAAAATATGCAATATGATCTTTTGACATTATCATCCTCATGGACACACATGTGGTATTTCCCAATGGTTATTTGTCCCAAAGGTAAACACAATTAAATGCAAAAAAAAAAAGAAATGAGAGAAATTTAAACAAAAACTTGACCTTTTGACCCCTAGATGACCTTTGACCCCATCACCCTCATGGACGGTATTACACAAAGATCATATGTACCAAGTGTCAACATAATCGATGCAGAAATAAAGAAATGAGAGCAATTTGAACAAAAACTTGACCTTTTGACCCCTAGATAACCTTTGACCCCATCACCCTCATGGACACACATGTGGTATTACCCAAAGATCATATGAACCAAGTGCCAAGTTGAACAAAAACTTGAAAATTATCATTTGACCTTCTGACCCCTATATGACCTTTGACCCCATCACCCTCATGGACACACATGTGGTATTACCCAAGAATCATATGTACCAAGTGTTAACAAACATAATTGATGCAGAAATAAAGAAATAAGAGCAAGTTGAACAAAAATTTAACATCATTTAACCTTTTGACTCCTATATGACCTTTGACCACATCACCCTAACGGACACACATGTGGTATTACCCTTGGATCATATGTACCAAGTGTGAATAAAGAAATAAAGAAATTAGAGCAAGTTGAACAAAAGTTTAACATTTTGGAAGACTAAAGGGGTGTTTTTTCAGTTTTGGACGCGGGCTGCGCGTGCACTCGTTAAGGGTATCAAAAACACAGATTTTTTTTAAAGGGGTAGTTTTGAAAGACTGGTCAATCCCAGGGTCAAACGTATTTAGGGTATGTTTTTTTTCCAAAGCTTTTTTTTCAGACTAGCCAAACGCGTTTAGGGTATGTTTTTTTCTCCCCAAGCTTTTTCCCCGGGGTCATATTCTGGCGACAACTTGTTTAGGGGTCAAAATGTGTAAATAAAGCCCGCGAAAAACTTGTTTAGGGGGTTATTTTGCACACAGAGAAAAACTTGTTTAGGGTGTGTTTGCAAATAATTTGGCCACGCGTGTGTACAGCAATACATTTGACTGCCCCCCCCCCCCCCCGGAGTGTTAATTACATGTATAATGCACCTAAGAATTAGTTTATGCTGTAAGAATGTTCACCCCCCCCCCAATAATGACTATATTTTGCAGTGTGTCACAAGTACTGCACATAGAATGCCATGTATAATTTTTCAGTACATGTATTACTTTTCTCCAAATTATATTTAAAATGACAGGGCATCTTAAGAGTAATCCTGTGTAGTGAACCTTTCCACTAGATTATTTTATCTCAAGAACATGAACAGAACTTGAAAATTCACAATGATTATTTGTTCCCCTTTTTCCATACATACTTGGAGATTTGAAAGCGTTTTGCCAAATGCCTTGCGCTGCCGGACATAATTCCTGGTCTCTTCAAACATGAATTCGGCATGGGCCTGGCATCCTACAGCTACAATAAGCCGTTCTCTGGGCAACTGATTCATGAGGCAGTAGAATCCTTGATTTTCCTTTCCCAACAGAGCAGACTTTGGCAGTCGGACATCCTCAAAGAAAAGCTCACAGGTGTCCTAACAAAAGGAAAATCATATTGTGTGTAATCAAGTTGATTTTATTACAAGACTGATTTGATGAATTTAATTTAAATAAATAACAAGAACACCCAGGCAGACTCGTTTTCATTACACAATTCAAATAAAACAAGCAGTAATCAATTATTACAAAATTGAAATGTCAATTTTGTTTTAATATTCACATGGCACAAATATGTACATATAGCCATCACAAAGAAAAATGCTTATTTCTTTTTTTGCTGGCACATATATACTCCTTATTCAAGCTACATGGAATTTAAAATATTAATATGATATGCTTTTGAAATTATGTTAAAATTGTACATTTTTCTCAGAGTTTATTGACTAACAAGTGGAACGCCTCTGGCAGTCTCGCCTGCATTACGCAATTTAATATAGCAGCAGTGCTAACTTTGAAAACTACTATAAAATAATCATTCACAAAAACATCATTCATATAATGACATAATACCACGTTCATTGACCATAAATGACATTTGAACGGAGACTTAAGACTGTCAACTACACCCATGTCCACATTTCATTCACACTATCCATAAACTTTCAAAGTTATGATGGCACTTCAACAATTACCCCAACATGGCCTAAGTTTATTGACCTTAACTGACCTTTGACTTGGTTTTGTGACCTGAAACTCACAGGGGATGTTCAGTGATGCTTGATTACTCTTATATCCCAAGTTTTATGAACTAGATCCATAAACTTCAGAGTTAGGATGGTAATTCAACAAATACCCCCAACACGGCAAAAGTTCATTGACCTTTAATGACCTTTGACCATGGTCATGTGACCTGAAACTCGTAAAGGATGTTCAGTGATACTTGATTACTCTTATGTCCAAGTTTTATGAACTAGATCCATAAACTTTCAGAGTTAGGATGGTAATTTAACATATACCCCCAACACGGCCAAAGTTCATTGACCTTAAATGACCATTGACCATGGTCATGTGACCTGAAACTCGCACAGGATATTCAGTGGTACTTGATTAACCTAATGTCCAAGTTTCATGAACTAAATCCATAAATTTTCAAAGTTATGATGGTAATTCAACAAATACCCCCAACTTGGCCAAAGTTCATTGACCCTAAATGACCTTTGACCTTGGTCATGTGACCTGAAACTCAAGCAGGATGTTCTCTAATACTTGATTAACCTTGTGTCCATGTTTCATGGACTAGATCCATAAATTTTCAAAGTTATGATAGTAATTCAACAAATACCCCCAACTTGACCAAAGTTCATTGACCCTAAATGACCTTTGACCTTGGTCACGTGACCTGGAAACTCGAGCAGGATGTTCACTTATACTTGATTAACCTTATGCCCAAGTTTCATGAACTAGGTCCATATACTTTCTAAGTTATGATGTCATTTCAAAAACTTAACCTTCGGTTAAGATTTTGAAAATAATTTTCCCAACATGGTCTAAGTTCATTGACCCTAAATGACCTTTGACCTTGGTCATGTGTCCTGAAACTCAGGCAGGATGTTCAGTAATACTTGATTAACCTTATGTCCAAGTTTCATGAACTAGGTCCATATACTTTCTAAGTTATGATGTCATTTCAAAAACTTAACCTTAGGTTAAGATTTGATGTTGATGCCGCCGCCGTCGGAAAAGCGGCGCCTATAGTCTCGCTCTGCTATGCAGGCGAGACAAAAATGTCCTTTGGCCATGATCTGGTAACCTTCAATTCTACTCAGAAATAATTAATAGTCCTTATAATACAAGATTCATTGACTATGAAAACAAATTATAATAGGAGTGGGCTATGAATGGGTGATTTTCTATTTTACTGTGGCAACAGTTTTTTTTATTCCTTTTACCTTATCTCAACATGAAATAACAATATTTTTTGTCTTGGGTCCGAGAAAAAAGTGTGCTGGGCCAAAATCCAAAATGGCCGCCCAAACCCCCCAAAATCACATTTTTTGCCACAACTTCTTTAATTGGTGATTTTTCTTCTGGTTTTGGTGTCTATTCATATGCTTTTTGGGGCAGCCAATTTGATTTTCATAAAATTAGTACTTTTTAACTATTATTTGTAGAGTTAAAAGGTGATTTTACTTCAATTAACCAATTTTTATAGCCTTTTTTCAGCCCAAAAGTAGGTTTCATCGTCTTGTGGCTCTTGGATATTAGACGATACCACTTGAACAGTAGCAAGCAGCTTCATATAGCTATATTGCTTTTATTCCTCTAAATTAGGGTTTACGGATTTTTACGAAATATCTTTAATCAAATAAAAGACAATGTAATTTATCCATAGGGGCAATACAATGTACTGTACATACTACACTGCATATATCCATGCATTGACCAAAATGACATATAATAAGGCCTGTATATAAATTAGAGTGTCTTAGAAATGAGCTCCTGAGGTTTAGAATTAGATTGTGAATTGTGAATTTGATTACTTGTCAGCTGATGTAACCCGATGTAACATAAACTGCACATAAACATCACATGCAAAGTGACATAATCAATGAAATATTCAACTTTTACTCTAATCTTTATGCGGAAAAAAAAACCAACGTTAGCAACTTGCACTTATTAAATTTTCCTGGTATTCCTAAGTTGTCCTCTCAAATGTCGTCCTTATTGGAGGGTCCTTTAAATGTTGATGAGGTCCTTTCCGTTTTAAAGCTCATGAAAAATAGTAAATCGCCTGGTCAGGATGGTTTTTTATCGTTATTTTTGGGAAGATCATTAAATTATGCGTATTTTTCAGGACATATATATGTCTTATTCACAAAAAATGGGAATAATTACTTTAATTCCGAAAGAAAACAAACCCAGACACTTGTTACGAAATTGGCGACCTATCTCCCTATTAAATGTTGTCTATAAAACATCCAGTTGTATAGCAAAAAGACTCAAAGGTGTTCTGTCTTTTTTAATACATCAAAACCAAACTGGTTTTTTGAATGGTCGCTTCATAGGTGAAAACATTTGTATATTGTATGACACATTACTTTACAGTGAATTACATGATATAGCTGGCATGCTTCTCGTTGTTGATTTTGAAAAAGCTTTCGATTCTGTACCACATAATTTTCTTTTCAATGTCCTGGATTTCTTTTGCTTCGGTCCATCCATTAAAACGTGGATAAAATTATTCTATGCAGACGCAACCTCTTGTGTGTTAGTTAACGGACATTGTACAAATAGGTTTAATATAGGAAGAGGGTGTCGTCAAGGAGATACTTTATCTCCCTATCTTTTTTTGTCAGTCAGTGAGATTCTTGGTATTTTAATTCGACACTCAGACAAACTAGAGGGAATGCATATTAATGGGAAAACACTTAAAGTGTTACAATATGCAGATGATACCCTTTTGACACTCAATGGTTCAGAACAGGATTTAAAATGTGCCCTTGATACACTTGATGAACTTGAAAAAATATCCAACCTCAAAATTAACATAACTAAAACCCAGGTGATATGGATTGGAAAGAATAGAACTTTCAAAAAAGAGATTTTACACGAGTACAAACTGAACTGGATTTCGGAAGGATATTTTAGGTACCTAGGTATAGACTTTTCAGTTGAACTATCAAAAATGGTTGATTACAATTATCAAGAAAAGTTTAAAGAAATAAAACGTCAGATGGCGGTATGGCGAAAAAGATCTTTGACTCCCTTAGGGAGGGTTCCCATTGTTAAATCTCTATTAATACCGAAATTAAATTACTTGTTTTTATCTTTTCCAGAACCAAAATTAGAAATTATGAATGATATTCACAGATGCTTTTACGACTTTATATGGGAAGGCAAACCTGATAAAAATAAGTAGAAAACAAATGTGTCAATCGTATAGTGACGGTGGTGTTAGGATGACTGATATTTTTATCCATTCTAAATCATTAAAAATCTCATGGATAAGAAGGTTTATTTCTTGTTCTGAAAATTTTACTTTTCACATGTTTCAATCATTTTTGCCTACAGCATATACATCTTTTCAATTATTCATGGGGGCTGAGCATTATAAATCACTTGCTATATCAATGAATAACCCATTTCGGCACAGGTATTGTTGGCCTCAAATAACTTTTTCCTTGATTTTTTACCCCAAACTCATGTGAAGTGATCAGAGACTTTATTTTCATAACTCCCCCAAACAGGTCTCTAAAAGTAATTATAAATAATATTTACTCCCAATATGTAGTCATGAACCATTATCAAATATGATTCCTCAAACAGCTCTTAAGTTATTGTAAAAAAAGTATTTCAATGAATATGAAGACCCATGAGACATATGATCTCATGACCCCAAATATGATACATCACCAGCTCTCCCTTAGTCATAAATGAGCCAACTTTGAAGTTGAACCCTCAAATAGTTTTTACATGCAAGTTATTGCAGAACAAGATACTTTCAGAAATATACTGACCCCCCCCCCCTTCATTCGGTTTGCACTGGGTTGTGCAACAGAAGCCTTGAAACCCATACTTTTTATAATAATTATTATAATAATATGAGATTTGCATAGCGCACTTTCCATCTTGATTAGATGCTCAAGGTGCTTCAGAGCAGAACAACAAGAACTATTTACATATAATACATGTCTGAACAGTAAGTCAATGTCTATCAAAAAGCATTCTTAAACAGGTATGTTTTCAGGTTGCCCTTGAAGGTGGTCACTGAAGTCTGGGTTTTCAAACTCTGTGGAAGAGAATTCCACAGGTTAGGTCCTGCATGAGCAAAGGCCTGTTCCCCGCATGATTTCTTAGCAACTGGAATTTGTAAGAGATTAGATGATGAGGATCATAAATTTTTTGAGGGTTGGTAATTATGCATCAAAGACCAATGGGGGAAGTTCCATTGACTATATGAAAAATCAAAAGAAGGATTTTAAAGACTATGCATTCCTTCAGGGGCAACCAGTGAATAGTTATCAATATAGGGGTGATGTGGCTGCGCTTGCTAGATAGAGTTACAATACACGCAGCTGCATTTTGCAACCTTTGCAATATCCCCGAGTTGAAAATCTGGTAAGTTGTAAGGAGGCTATTACCAAAATCGAATCCTGAAGAAATGAGTGAATGTACCAGTTTCTACTCAGTCATTTTTTTCTACATTATGGAAGTTAAACACCCTTTTGGACTTCAGTTTGTTTTTTTGTTGTTGATATTTAGAAAATCAAACACATATTCGAAATTAATCTTTTAGTTTTTGCTTTGACAATAGAGACAAGGCAAAAGCGATTTTGCGTCTCGCCCACTTATGAAAATAACCAGAAATATCATGATTTGCGAGGGCACGCAACAGAATTGTATAAAAACGTCATTGTGAAATGACTGGGATGGAATAACACTTGTCATAAGAGTCTTGCACGTAAACTTTAATGTTGCCCTCAAAATGGTCTTTGACCATACCATGTGACCTCCCAACACAATAGCATACAGGTCCCCTAAGTACATCTACCATCCAAGTTTGGTTGAAAAGTGATTTACGGTTGCAGAGTTATGTGTCATAAGAGTCTTGCACGGAAACTTTAATGTTGACTTGAAAATGACCTTTGACCTTACCATGTGACCTCTGACTGCAGCATAACATGCAGGTCCCCCCAGTCCATCTACCATCCAAGTTTGGTTGAAAAGTGACCTACGGTTGCGGAGTTAGGTGTCATAAGAGAGTCTTGCATGTAAACTTTAACGTTGACCTGAAAATGACCTTTGACCTTACCATGTGATCTCCGACTTCAGCATAACATGCAGGTCCCCCAAGTCCATCTACCATCCAAGTTTGGTTGAAAAGTGACATACGGTTGCGGAGTTAGGTGTCATAAGAGAGTCTTGCATGTAAACTTTAACGTTGACCTGAAAATGACCTTTGACCTTACCATGTGACCTCCGACTGCAGCATAACATGCAGGTCCATCTACCATCCAAGTTTGGTTGAAAAGTGACTTAAATTTGCGGAGTTACGTGTCATAAGAGAGTCTTGCATGTAAACTTTAACGTTGACCTGAAAATGACCTTTGACCTTAACATGTGACCTCAGACTGCAGCATAACATGCAAGTCCCCCAAGTTTGGTTGAAAAGTGACTTACGGTTGCGGTGTTAGGTGTCATAAGAGACTCTTGCATTTAAACTTTAACGTTGACCTGAAAATGACCTTTGACCTTACCATGTGACCTCAGACTGCAGCATAACATGCAGGTCCCCGAGTTCATCTACCATCCCAGTTTGGTTGAAAAGTGACTTACGGTTGTGGAATTATGTGTCATAAGGTTTGTGACGGATGGACGACGGACGACATTTGGATCCCTAGGTCTCGCCTTCACATCTCTAGTGGGCGAGACAAAAATTGAACACCGCTTTTTGATTTTGTTTTTCTGAGTTGATTGATTGATTTTACTCTAACAAAACAGAAAAAGCAGAGTTATTGATAGACAGAGTGACAAAACCAGAAGTGTGCTCTGATTGGTCAGATATTTCATGGAGCCCCAATTAGTTCCCCCTGGCATATTTTCTGTGCTTGTGATCTTCTGCTAGGTGCATGCCTCCAGCAATTTCAATAAATTACATGTTTTCTCACATTTTGTGATTAAATACCTCGACACTTTCAACTCATAGATATATTTTCTAGACGCTAATGTGAGTATTTTAAAATCTAAAGGTGTCCTTTTGTAGATATATTTTGTGGTATTTTGCATAAATCGACTTCCAAAATAATGTTTAAAAAAGTGTTTAATAAGAGAGAAAATTGCAATTTTTAAAGTTTTGTGTAATTATGTTTTGCACAAATTACCTCACCGTGTTGAAAAGAGTGTTTTACTATGACTGTCAAGATTGAATTATCTTTAACTCTTTGCCCGCCACGTACACTATCCCCCTGCGCCACATTAATTTTGGGGTGCCACATTCAGAGGGGGTTTGCGTGCACTGTCTTATTCAACTCGCAATAACTTTTTACTGGTTTGTCGTATTGAAAAAATTGTGTAAATTTTAGAGAAATGAATACTCTTGCCAATGGTATCATTTTTGCTATGTATAAAATCATAGATTTTGAGAATTTTAACTTTACATTCTGTTTCCAATTTTTCGTTTAGGAGGTTATTTTATACCTCTTATATTCAATACTTCCTAATGAAGGTTAAATTTCTAGGTTAATCCATTGAAAAGATGTGTTCATTACATACCAAATCCATGTCTTTATGGTCATTATGAGCTAAGCAGTTTAGGATTTAAATGGGGCATTCAAAAAGAGTAAACTGACAATGAACTAAACTCTTCTATTGAAATTGACCCTGGCTACTTCTCAATAGACTTCCGTCCTGGGAGACTTCCCGTCTATTGATCTTTGATCCCCTTATTGTTATAGGGAGGTGGCAATTTGTATCATTCTTTTATTACAAGGAAAGCAGTGCAAGCTATTGAAAGCTCATCGAAATATATCCTAAAGCAGTTCAAAAAACTGAATTTTACGCGAAAAATCTCTATGTAAACAACGTCGGCGAAAGCTATAACACGAAAGCTAGATTCGTAAACAATGCAATACACGCGTCGCTATTGTATGTATGTGCACACATTTACAATTAAATGCATTCCGTATGCATTGTGTGCGAACTGTGACTTGAGTCGTCGTTGGCAGTCCGCTGTATGTGCCGCAAGTCGTCCGTGGCGGGCAAAGAGTTAACAAGCTGTTTCATGGTTTTTTTTACGGAAATCCATTTAATTAATATTATAAACAGTGCACAAAATTCAGCATATGGGACTACCCTACATAAGACCCTAGCCAAAGATAAGGAGCTGCGCCGCCGGAGCTTTCGGCGGCGGAAACCTTAGCCCACCCTATAGCTTAGGACGTGGGCAGTTGATTGCAAGGATGACGCCACTTAATGGTTGGAGGCACTTTTTAACTTTAGTCTAGCCTAGGCCTAGTTCTAAGTTACTAGTCTTAATCTTAAATCTACTAGATGGAAATATCCCATCAGAAAGGAAAGTATCCCTAGGCTATATAGAGTCTAGACTCTATATAGACACGTAATTACAATATTAGGGGGGCCTACATTATTACAAGCTCTGCTTTTCAGTTGGCCCTCCCTCCCTTTAAATTATTTATATTTCGATTTGATAATTGTTTATTGTAATTTTATAATGTTATCAATTTTTGTATGTACTTCAAATGTGATTATATGTTACTATGTCAATTGTATCATAATTGTAAATATGAAATTGAAAGTGGAAAATAAAATAACTGAATTGAATAGACTCTGTTTTTGTATACCAATGTGTTAAAATTTTCAGAATTTAACAATAACATTAACATAGATCTAACGTTAGGCCTAAAGTAGTAAGGTTAGTAATAAGACTTAAGCACTGCGTGCAGTGCAGTTGTTAGATTAAAATTTGTAGTCTAACAACTGAACTGCAGACAGTGCTCGCAGCAGTGCTCGTGTCTATTTACTCTGGACTAGTCTAGGGTCTAATGTTGGTGAATATCTACAGTAGATGTAGACCTAGTCTAGGCCTAGATCGATTCTAACTAACTTTATTTAGAGACTAAAATCCGAGAAAAGAGCTTAGATCTACCTCTCAAGACAGCAGGTGAATCAATCTAGATTCTAGACAAACTGAAGAAATGATGACACAAAGTGCTTTGGTCTATGTCCTCAATGGCAGTAATGGTGCTATATCTACATGTACAAATATATTTATCAGCGACTGCATATTTATTGCTGCATGTAACCCAGCTGTGTTTGGTTTATGGGGATTGTCATGAGTTCATCTAGCTACAAGTTCAGGGCCTCCTGACAGTACTGTAATTTTATTCACTCCTAGTGTACGTCAGTGTAGTATTCAAAATGTGTTAACATGTGCTTTGACCTTATGACTGTGACAAGTGACAACAATGCTTGCTTGGACTGATGATGGAAATGGCACAGGTCTAATGTGTAGCCACATTGTAGCACCTCATATCTTCATTATGGATTATCTGCTGGTAATTGTACTTGCTCACTAATTTTGTTATCATAATTGCATGTGTTTTCAAAGATCATGCAATTATAGTAATGACCTCAGTGACTACAAGTTTTAAGCATCAACTTTGGAAACAACTAGCTGAACAGAGTTTACTTATTTCAAAGGTGGCTTCTGGTAAGTCATAATCTAATCAACATCTCAGCTGATAATGTTTTAAAACAATTTATCAGGGAATGAAAGTTAACACAATCAGGAAATAATGCAAGATTGAAAGTAAAATATATTTTCATTCCCCCTTATAATTGTGCAATTTGGAAAGAATGAACAACTTAAATTGATGTATTTTTTATGTATGATTGGTTTTTTATTTTCATAAATGTATTGTTAGGGTATTTCCTCTTTTTTGTTTACAAATGCATCATGTCATAGGGACTATTGTATTACATTTTCAATAAAATTCCCTTATCACCTTATGTGTTAGGATGTAAATTTATATTTCCATGTATACCCATCTTTTTTTATCTTATATTAAAATACATTTCCATTTAGTGTCTGTTATTCAAATTTGAAATTCGTTATCAAAATAGCTAGTTTATTTGAAATTGATTCAACAGCCTGGTGTTCTAATCCAATGCATGTGATAATGTAAATGGAAAAAAAAAAAAAATTGTTCACCCTTATTCTTTTTACCAAGATATGATTTTCTGATTGAGATTTATTTCATTCTTATCATCATTCTCAATAGACTTATTATATAGGATGTGCATGCGCAAATCAAAGCTATTTATGAGCTTTAGTGGATGTGAAGGATCGAGTGGCATAACGCAAGATTAAAAACAAAGTATTGTTTGGATCCATCTTATTGTGCATAGAGAAATGTATTTCTTACATGGTAATCACTTATGATATCTGATTATTGTTTTCTCTTTCAAATGAATCCTATCAGGTTATTAGGAGCGGATCCAGCTTTCGCCAAGAGGGGGGGGGGGGCAGAATTTTTTCACCAAGATTTTCCCGATCGACTGCTCAAAGTTTATTTTTGTTTGTTTCTTTGAAGGACCTTTGAAGGACTTTGTAGACCTAACAGTAGCTTCATTCTTACAAAACAACATATATACAGTGCGTATCAAAAAAAAGTTTACACTTTGAAAAAGCCCTGGGAATTAAAAAATATACAACATGTGGGTAATTTTTTCACATATAATCTTGGGTTTGAGTCTCATCATCCAATGAAAGTAAAAGTTTTGTCAGAATGTTACACTTGAGTGAGCACTGTCCACTTTTGTAAAGCTCGCAGAAATCTGTTTGCGCAGAAATGCTCGTTTTCACGCTGTGTTAAGGCGGGAAACGGCGAAATCAAACTTACCCTGCGAAACATTTCTCATACATTTCCCTTGCACTTTTAGTCAGTTGAAATAAGACGGATACATTCAAGCATTTTGTAACAATTTTGCCACCCAAATCAAAATTTCAGCACTTAGTAAGCACAACCTTAACCCTTTTTGGGCCAGCTGGATCTGAGGACATAACTGAATCTGAACAAAAGTTTAAATCAGACATCTCCAGCATTATTTCACTCAGTTTTTATCATTGAAAGTGGGTTTACATTTCATTTTTCATTTAATACTTGTTTCTCCACACTTTTCCCAAGCTTGGCAATGATTAACAAAATGAAAATCAAGCTTAAGCCATTCCATGTAAATCACAGCTCAATGTAAAGCAAATATCGTCACGATGGCCTCGGTGTGTGGGGGAGAGGGGTGGGGTGAAATGCTCTCTTCGAAGTCTTTTGGGCAAGGAAACAAGTCAAAAAAGGTAAAAGATATCTTCAAATCAATTTTAATAGCTAAATTCTACATGTTCTTCATGATTAAGGTCTACTTTTATTCACATAACTATTTCAAAGTTCTGCGCAAATCATTTTTCACTAACTTTTCAAAAGTAAGTGGTGCTCACTCAAGTGGAAATATTTTTTGACAGTTATATCGTCATTTGATTTAATGGACCTGTACCAATGTTAAAATTTGGACAAGTGTTCAGGATATTACAAATGTATAATTTTACAGGATTTTTTCAAAGTGTAAACTTTTTTTTGATACGCACTGTATAAAGGCCCTATTTAAACTATTGCGAGCGCAAAGTGTGATCTAAAATTTAAAAAAGAATCATATAGTTTATCCTGAAAATTGAACATTCTGGGTAATGTTTGTGATCCTGAACAAGATGCGTATATTACCAAATAATTACTGCGAGCGCGAAATTTATAATATACGTTCTGGCCTGATCGAAAAGGAACCTGTTAAGGACTGTTTGCAGTTAGCCATGAAGACGATGCATATTAGATCAATCAAATAATGCAAGCGCGAAGCGCGAGCTGAAATTTTTTGACATTCCGACCTAAAAAAGGACATTCTATTTCTAAGCATTTTTGTAGTCATGAACAGAATAGGTATATAATTTAACAATGCGAGCGGAAAAAAAGAGACTTAGACCTAGCTAGAAACGGGACTCTCTATTCATGTTTTGTAAACCATGAAGATGGGTAATTAGGTATCTTCCTACTTTAAAAATGTTGATATTCTGATCTGAAAAATGATCATTAAAGCTCTATTACAAGCACTGAAAATGAAAATTGTGAAGTGGATATGGATTGCACGTAATAGATGATGCGAGCATGAAGCGCGAGCTGATATTTCTTAAATTATTTTAACCTAGGACTGGGACATTCTAAGGACATTTTGTCATATGAAAATGGACATCTTCCTATTCCTCTTCGTAAGCGCCAAATGAAATTTGTCAATATTCCATTATGAAAAAAAGACAATTAAATTATCAGAAATTCATGAAAGTTTTATTATCGAATAAGCCCAATTCTCGCTACCCCAAATAGGAACAAAAATCTCATAATGCGCGAGACGAGATAATTTTCACTCCGTCGGGTCGTCATCACCACTTCCGGTTTAGAGTCATGCTCGCACGAGGTTCGCGATACTGAGTTTTCCACCACGCACTTTTGTAATTATGAATAGGATGCATGAGATAATATATTCTTAACAATTCATCAGGGTTGTAATAAAAAACGTTTTCTAATAATTTTTTATTGTTTTAAAATTGTTTTAAATCATTCTTCAACGAATTATGCAATTTTATGTAAATAAATTAAACTATACAGTATGATTTAAGCTCTTGATGTTTTAAATACATTTTTGGAGTAAGTATTAAAGAGATGACTACAATTTTTACACTGTTTTTCTAATATGAAAGATAATATTTCCCAGAAATCAATTTGTAAATCAAAGAAAATAATGAAAGCTCGATGTCCGAACTGAAATATGATTTGTATTATATTGATTTCAAAACTTGATATTTAAGCTCCATATCAGCCTATTGAGCAAGATATGTATCTCAGACATCAAACATGCAATATATTGTGATATGAAAGATACTTTTGTTGGTATTTTCCAACTCTTCCCCTCACCTTGTTTTATTCACTCGTCTTCCTCCTCCCCCCTTCCTCCTCTTTCCCTTTTCCTTTTATTTTCTTCTTTCCCCTTTTCCCTTTTTTTTTGCTCCGCCAATAGATCCGCCTATGCATGGGTTATGTAGTCTAGTTATTTTCTCTCTCATTTTCAATATTCGTCACGGTCCTTAATCCTGCTATAGCTATAAGCTTTCCATCTTAAACATGCACAGGCGTCTAATCAGTTGAGACTAACCCTATGGTTTTTCTTCTTTTTTTATTACACTAAACAAGAGAAAGGAAGAGAGACATCGGAGAATGAAATAGAGAGAGAGAGACCCAGAGATGAGAGAAGCAAAGAGAGTGATACAGGGAGGGGTAGTACTAATAAACATGTACATTCAAAACTAAAAGATTATTGACATTTTTTTTAATTTGACGTCATTGTCAATTCGCGAATTTATAATCAAATGAAATTGCTTTTACTAGGAAGATCGAAAAGTGCCGAAAATAAAAGGAAAATAATCAGCATTTAAAATTTTTAAATAGACAATAATTTAAGAATAAGCCTACATCATTTCACTTATAATAAAAACATGGCGGACGCTGATGAAAGTTAGGATAGAAACAAGTATAAATTACATTTCTTCAAATATTTACAAGATATGATAATGATGATCGGGCGCCACGGGTTGAAAGGCGATAACCCCCTACTTTTTTATTGAAATCATTCAAACAAAGAAGAGAAAATCGAAGGGAATTAGTACGGTGTCCGATTGTATGGGTATTGTCACTCTATAAAATATACCCCTTATTTTTTGTTTGGTAAAAAGTTATAACGCTTGGATCCTTTGCCTCCTATTAAAAATATACTAGTGCTGATCAAGGGCATCGCCAAGGGGGGGGGGGGTGGGGGCAACAACCGCCACAACTTTTTTACTTAAAGAAGAAGAAAGAAAGTATGACGTTTGCCGCCCTGATAATGATGGTAATTATAACGATGTCAATGATGATCATAATAAAAATAATGATTTCAATGATAATAATCAATTGTGACTATGATGATCGTCATAATAATGGTAACAACAAAAAAACAAGAAATAATTCATCAGTAAAATTCCCCTTTTTGTTATAAAAACAAAGATAAATGGTTAATTTTAATGTGACATAAAAAGGGCAAGTTTGCCGGCCCATCTGATTACAAATCCTTTAACAGGTTGGTTAAATTTTAATATTCAGACTGTACGTTGAAATTATTCGAGATCACTTTAAGACGTGAAATTCGATCTGAGTACAATGCTCCTATTTCCAATTGATTGACAGTCAGTGAAAATTGTTGAGGTAGGAGGTGCCACCTGAGCCCTACCCCCTAAATCACCACAGGTATAATAACCCATATTTTTTCAGGGGACTACATTAAATTATGCTCTAACTTTTGATAAAATATATAAAGTCAAAATATATGCTTTTCTTATATATTTTGTGATCACTATACTTTGCTTCTTGTTTATTATCCTTGTACAATACCGCGTCGTTGTGACTACAAAAATTCAATGCAGTGTTTCAGAAGTAGAAAATTTCCCTGCCCCCTCCCCAGAGTTTTCCACTCCATATTATATCTTTAGCATCACCTTGTTGATTTTTCGTGTTCCCATATTTCTAAGTTGCCTATTTTTTTCCATATTTCCATTCTTTATTCATAGATTGAGTAAATCAAACCTTTATAATTCTTCAACATTAATTTTCAATAAAAAAAATGGAATTGATCTTTAATAAATATGCCAGACAAACCAAAATGTTAAAGGGGATCCATCATCAAGCTCTAAACCAAAGAGGAGAAATTACATAGTATTCTCAGCAATTGCATGCAGTACAAATTAGACTCGATTATTATTTCTTCAGGACCTAGGCTAGTTTGCCGAAAATAAATTAATCAGAAATAATAAAACGGGAATAAAAATAGCGAGGATTGCCAAATCATTGCATGTGCGCAGAGGGAACTAATCAGCCCCCCATGGCTGACCTTTGACCGCCCGTATCCTGTTTTCAGTGCGCGTGTCGCCACTCTGTCTGTTAATAACTCTGAGAAAAAGTGATGATTGCCCTCTATGTTTATATTTGTGCAAGCCAGCTGAGGGCAGCTATTACAAATGCCAGCCAAAAACATAACACAATTTCAGGTCTTAGTTCTCGCTAGTAGCACACTTTCTTATACTCTTCACTCGGACAATGGTTGTGTCTAGCTACATGTACCCCAATTCCCCCTGAACTTGAAATCTCCAAAATCTGGCACTGTGCTAGGTGTCTAAAGAATAGACATCTGCTACACCTTCCAAGTTAGATGACTTACCACAGCCTTTTGTCCAACTTTCTCCAAGGGCCTACCCTTAGTGAATCCTGGCATGCCCTCCTCGACCAAGAACAAGCCAATTCCATGGGCCTTCTTCTGAGCACTCAGGTCTGTGATTGCTACCACTACAACCACATCAGACAGGAAACCATTTGTGATGAAAACCTGAAGGATTTTGCAATAGAGGGATGAAAGGCAAGGGCTTTCTTAAACAAAACCCTACTCAAGCTTGAATGCACTGCTCTTCAATAACAATAACAGAAGATGATACATGGATAAAGTGATGGGAATAAACTCATGAAATACTGAACTAGAACACTAAATAAAGAAGATTATACAGACTAATTTTGGCTTGAAATTCTGTTTCATTGATGACTTATTAGTTGTAGATTGTCTCATTGTCGATTGTCTGCATGTCAGGAAGAAGAAAAAACTGATAGCAGGAATGTCCAGGAATATCCCATAGAATTTACAAAACATGGCCAGGACACAAAGCCTGCAAGGGTGAAAATTGCTCTGTTCCCCTAACTGAGACCATCCTAGAATCGTTAGATAGTTGGTGGACCTACAAACATAATGAATAAAAGAATAAATCTAGGGGTTTTACCTTACTTCCATTGAGGATATAGTCATCTCCATCCTTCTTTGCAATGGTTTTGATTCCCTGTAAGTCACTGTGCAGTAAAAATAAATATGATGATCACTTTTAACACTTTTAAAACTTGAATGCCTCATGGCACCAAATCACAAAAGTATCAAAATATATGTCAATACATTGTCTCTGTAAGCTCTTAAGCATTATATATTCTGACTGGATTGGGTCTCCTTTGTTCAGCTCATGGTTTAAATGTGCATGGGTAAATAAGAATGTTACAACTTCAGAAAAAAATAAAGAGGAATTTAACCTTTCATAACTCTTTATTTGGAATATGTGCCCAAAATCCAAACTATGTTTACAGTTTGAAGGAAGTGACCACATCACTAGGAAATTAGTAATATATTATAAAATCTAGGATTCTCAACTGCACTCAGTCAAAACTTATGCTTCTATTTAAACCATGTGTTCCAGAAAAACGTATAGCATTTTGGAATGATCTCCATAACACAGATGGGCTTAATTGGGAGAAAGTTCATGTAAATAAATTTAAGTCCACTATAATGACACGTGTGTGCTCTTTTTATTTCAAGATATTTCATAAAGCATTAGGTTTGAATGATTTCCTGTATAAAATTTAAAGGAAGGAATCCCCTAATTGTTCATTTTGTAACAGTGACCCAGAAACCTATTTACATCTTTTTATTGAATGTCTTGTTGTGAAACCCATTCGGGATGAAGTCATGAAAGCTATTATTAAGGAAACCAAAAAGCCTGATTTACAGAATGTTTCAAATTTGAAAAGATGTTCGGTTATACTGACGATACATTCCTTACATATTTGTTTCTTTTGCTTAAATTTATATTTCTATTTGTGAATTTCAGAACAAACCACCAACTTTTGATGGTTATAAAGCATATTTGACCTCTAACAAGGATATTGTATTGCCAAGAAAAATAATAAACTTACAAGCCATTTTCGGACATGGAGATTTAAGTTGTAAGATATGCTATCATTATTTATTTTTGTAACTGAAGAATAATTTCATATGCCTTCTGAGGATAGAATTTTGTTAATCTCTAATAATAGGTAAATCACCTGATATTTATGCCTTTACTATACTATAGGGGATGAGGAATACTTAGAAGAGACAAAGTGACTGCTTTTACTACATGTTTATCACTCACTACCTGTTGATAAGCTGTACTTTTTCTAATGTAAACTAATAATGTGTATGCTGCTTTTTATTTTTTATTTTTATTTTCAAATTACTTGTATTGTTTATATGTGATTTGTTACACAAAATCATGAAAACCCAATAAAACAAAAAACAAACTTATGCTTCCACAATTGCCAGATCAAGGATATACAGTTGAGGCCAGAAGTTTACATACACCCAGGAAATTCAAAGAAAAGTTGACACTTGCCAAACATCTTTAAATTTAATGTATCTAATAAAATATTTGTGCTATCATGACGAATTTGATATCAAACAAATGAATATGTCATGCCCCTTCATCACATTACTTTGTCATCAGGAGCTGAAAAATATTTAGTTGTAATTTTTCCTCCCAAAATCTTCATATTTAAGACAAATTATAAATAAAAACTTGAGAAAAACATTTCACATTTGTGCTAGTTACTTCTCAACACAAATATTTCAGATTACACTTTTTTGTTCAGTGGTGACATATCATGATAGAAAATGTAACATAAATCATAGATTTGAAATTTATATTTCATGAAACGATGTTTGAAATTTATAATAACAAACAATAAAATACATTTGGCATGAATATTCCTTTTTTTCTTCAAAGGAAATTCCACCTGAAATATACTTTAATCCCAACGGCATCCCAATCATGTGAAAAGAGCTTAATACATTCTTTCATTTGATACCAAATTTGTCATGGTAGTATCTATATTTCTGAAGATATACATGTAGTAAATTTTACGATGTTTGGCAAGCGAACATATTTCCCTGAATTCCATGGGTGTATGTAAACTTTTGGCCTCAACTGTACTAGTGTATAACATAATATCTTAAATGTTCTAAAAGTCTGTGACCTATGACCTTTTACTTTGTGACCCCAAAATTTACTCAGATCATCCTCACTCACATACATGTATGTGCATACATGAAGCAAGATTAAAGACGATCCCACAAAAGGTTCACTAACAGTCAGGAGGAGACATTTTCACACATGACATTTAGCCTTTGATCAGATGACCTCCAAATCTAATCAGACCATTGTCCTCCAATATGCATGTATGACGCAAGATTAAAAGTTATCCCTACAACGGTAGTTCAGTTATTGTGAAAACAAAGTATCTCAAATGTATATACATAGTAATTATTTCAGTGATCTGTGTGACCCAAAGCTCTAATCATATCATTGTCCCTCCCATATACATACATGATTCAGGTTTCAAGTTGACCTTGTAAATAGTTATTAATAATAATAACAATAATAGACATTTATATAGCGCCATCTATCTAGAAATAATCTATTGCGAGGCGTAGTGTTTATTATTATTATTATTACCCCGGCTTTAGCTCGAGATGCCTTTCAGCGCTACATATAAGTGCATTCAAGGAATTAATCCTGCCAAGTACCCATTCACCTCACCTGTAGTGAGTGCATCACATTGTGAATAAATTTCTTGCTGAAGGAAATTATGCCACTAATCCACTAGGCCACAATGCTCCACTTTCACATATTGAGAGAAGATATTTCACTTTAATGTGACCCTTGATCTCATGATCCCAAATCTAATCAAATCATTGCCACTGCAATATGCACACATGAGCAATGTTTGAAGTTGAACCTATATATTACATTAAAAAATTGTGAAAATGAGATACATTCTGGTATATAATGACCTCTATGGAATTTGACCTTTGACCTTGATATACCTAAACCTGATCACATTATTCTCACTCCTTATACATACCCAGTATATTAGGATCAAGTATATTTGCACCAAGTATGAAGGTGATCTATTATGGTTCTTTGGTTAACGGGGGAATGAAAATGGAATAAATGGACTGACGTATGACCCCAAAACATAAATCTAAAGGCAACTTACGTTATGATAGGTGGTTGCCGGAGGCATATTAATGTGTTCTTTGTTGCATGGTCCTAGACAACGTTAACAATTGAACACTCATACAACCGTTAGCAAGTTGTCATTTAAGAGATATGACATAAAGAGTCCAATAAAATTTTGATTGATCTTTTGTGTGTGTATGTGTGTTCTTTATTCATGATCTGGTGAGAACTAGTTGTAAGTTGTAATGTTAGTTTTGATACATTTTGTTGTGCAAAGTATTTCTATTTCTATTTCCTTTATACTTCATAATTCCTTTCTCTTAACCGCTTAGAGGCAATTTGCTAATTTGTGGTATATAAAATTATTATTATGTTAGACCTAGTATATTTTCGATGAAATGAAAGAAAGAATTAATTATGGCTACAGGAAGGTTAGATTGCCCACCTTCCTGCACTTGGTTCTGTCATAGCAATAGCCCCAACTTTCTTTCCTGCTGCCATATCTGGAAGAAACTTCTCAATCTGCTCCTGGGTACCATACTCTGCAATGTATGGCATAACAATGTCACTGTGTAGTGGAAATGATGTGCCAGCTCCGTTCACATAGGCTCTGAAAAAATAAAAGGGAGACAATGAATTAACATAAATTTGACAGACATTATTTCAAACATATCAACAATTGCCTCAACATCGAAATGTGTTAGAAATTCTTTAGGATAATTGTTGGCATCATATAGATTAGAAATAACATAAGGGGGGGGGGCACAGGAATCTCTGAACATTTTTTTCTAAGGGAATGCAAACTGTTCTTAAATACTTTAACACAGGTAAACACTGCTTGACATTGAGCACAATGAAACAATGATAATAATAATTAGCATCAACCCATTCCTTCCTGGATCCGAATGGGCCCTGTACAGAACCTATGGAAATATCAGAATTCAGGGGTCAAACCTGTTTGTTTATTGAACAAGTGAAACCCTGGCAGTTTTGCCTGCATATTACATGATTCAATATAGCAGCAGTGGTGACTTTGAATCTTAAATCTAACATATTGTATGTCATTTTAAAGCTTATACTCTGAAGTTTTTTGCCCTATATTTTTTTCTTCTGAAAACGTGAAGTTAATGAATGCCAAGGTCATGATTCCAAGAAATCATTAATTAGCGTGACGTACGGGACATCACATTTTTTGATCTGCAGATAATGCAAATTATATATTTGAAAATATTTCTGTGGGGACTTGTGTGAGAATTTAAATATAGACTTTTATTCTAGATGTAAATTATGAAGGTTGTTTATGATGCGCATAGGAACAGGTGTTTTCTGAAAAGCAATGAAATCTAAGTTAATACAAACATTTGAGAAAAATAATGATTTTGAAATTTAATTAATTAAGTAAATTATCTGGTGTCCAACAGGCAATGTCCCGTACGTCACAATTTAGCATATGTTTTTTAGATTCTAATTAAGGAAAAGTTGAACAGTTTTCTTCACACTTTGGAGAGTTCTAATTCATATATTACTATACATCCAAAAATTAAAGTGAAGTTAGTGAATTAATTTCCTGTTTAATTATATCAGCTAATTAAGCTTTGTGACGTACGGGACACACCATACATTATACATAGGATTTCTATGTAATTCTAAAATAGGGTTATTTTTCAAGTAGTAGCAAAGATCAAGTAAATTGAGATAAATGATATTATATCAGTGGTTGAATATTGGTAAAAGGCTGATAATAAAGTTATGATTTGTATTAAATAAACAAGGGTGCATATATTAGCATACTCGTTAACATATGTTAGTAATTAATATAGGGTATTTATATTGCGCACATATCCACCTTGTTAGGTGCTCAAGGCGCTCCTATATTACCCGGCTAAGCTAGGCGTTCATAGCGCACACAGTTTTTTAAGGAATTACTTCCTACCGGTACCCATTTACCTCACCTGGGTTGAGTGCAGCACATTGTGGATCAGTTTCTTGCCGAAGGAAATTACGCCATGGCTGGGATTCGAACCCACGACCCTCTGTTTCAAAGTCCGAAGACTAATCCACTGGGCCACAACGCTCCAATTAAATCTTTCATAATTTCAAGGTCATACATTTTTTTCATGTTTTGTTTAATCATACACTATAATATAAATATATATCAACCATAATAATCCATGTAAAACTTACTTACTTTGGTTTACATCCAGTTAATTATAAATTTTGATGAAATTTTACTTTCCCCATTCGTTTAACACATGGAATTATTTGCAAGACATCTTTCATAACATTCATAATGTCGTAAAGTGTTTGCTATGTTTTGTTTCAGTGTATGCTATTAAAGAAATATATATCAATCATGATAATCCATATAAAACTTAATTTACTTTGGTTTACATCAAGTTAATTAGAAATTTTGATGAAATTTCACTTTCCCCATTCGTTTTACACATAGACAAATGTCCCGTACGTCACAGCGCAGATGTTTATATTTTGAGCTATTACATAATAACAACAATGAGTTCTATCATTTCATTCATGGCTAATGAAACTTGATAAGATACAAGATGAGAACATGATAATGAGAGATTTCCAGCTTATTCCAATTCACAGAGTTTTAATGACAAACTTTTTTTCAAAAAAAAAATCAGCTTTTTTTTGGTCCCGTACGTCACAGCGCATATTAATTAAAATATTACATCGTTAATGGAATTGTGGATCACTAATTTTTTACTGAATAAAGAGGGCACAACTGGCCTTCCAAAATCCATGAAAGATTCTCTATTGTGCATTTATTTTTTATGTTACACAACTTTAAAGTCTCTAAATGTCCCGTACGTCACACGTCAAATAGCTTGGACCTGCCCTTATTCATTAAAAACACCATGCATCTAAGCTTAAATACTATGTTGATTGACCCTAAATGACCTTCGACCTTGATCATGTGACCTAAGACTTGTGCAAGAAGATCAATGATACTTGATTACCCTTCATTTAACATTACATGAAATAGATCCATAACCTTTTAAGTTATGATGGTAATTCAACAAGTACCCTCAACATGGCCAAAGTCAATATTAAATTACCTTTGACCCTGGCCATGTGACCTGAAACTCAGGCAGGATGGCTCATTGATACTTGATTACTCTTATGTCCAATTTTCATGAACTAGGTCCATATACTTTTTAAGTTATGATGACATTAAAAAAAAATCTGTACACATTGTCGAGGCTGTCGGAAAAGCTGCGCCTCCATTTTTTTCACTTGCTGTGCAAGCGAGACAAAAATGCAGTAAAAAAAAAGGCTCTTATTTGAAACAAGTAGAGTGCCTCTGGCAGTCTCACCTGCATTACGCAATTCAATATAGCAGCAGTGCTGACTTTGAAAACTACTATAAAATAATTATTCAAAAAAACACAATTCATATAATGATACAATACTACGTTCATTGACCCTAAATGATATTTGACCTTGATCATGTGACCTAAGACTTGTCAGTGATACTTGATTACCCCTATGTCCACATTTCATAAACTATATCCATAAACTTTGAAAGTTATGACAGCAATATAATAATTACTTCCAACATGGCCAGTTCATTGACCTTCGACTTTGGTCATGTGACTTGAAACTCAGGCAGGATGTTCAGTAATACCTTATGGCTAAGTTTCATGAACTAGGTCCATATACTTTCGAAGTTATGACGAAATTTCAAAAACTTAACCTTAGGTTAAGATTTTGATGTTGATTCCCCCAACATGGTCTAAGTTCATTGACCCTAAATGACCTTTGACCTTAGTCATGTGACCTGAAACTAAAGCAGGATGTTCAGTAATACTTGATTAATCTTATGTCCAAGTTTCATGAACTAGGTCCATATACTTTCTAAGTTATGCTGTCATTTCAAAAACTTAACCTTCGATTAAGATTTGATGTTGACACCGCCAGAAAAGCGGCACCTACTGTATAGTCTCACTCTGCTTTGCAGGTCAGACAAAAACAGTAGTGACAAGATCATGTCTAATAGACGCAACAGTGGGAAGGAGCATTGTATTTTTCATTACAATACTGAAAGTGATGGTGAAATTCGAGCAACACGACTCTAATTGCTAACAAGTGAAATGCCTCTAGCAGTCTCGCCTGCATTACACGATTCAAAATCGCAGCAGTGCTGACATTGAAAACAACTATAATGAATAATTATTCACAATAAACATCATTAATACTAAGTTGATTGACCCTTAATGACCTTGATCATTTGACCTGACAGTCTGACACACATGATCAGGGATACTATATGTCCAAGTTTCATGAACTAGTTCCATACACTTACTAATTAAGTTATAATGATATTTCAAAAACTTAACTTTGGTTAAGATTTCAATGTTGTTGACGCCGCCTCTGCCGACAGAAAAGTGGCGCCTATAGTCTTGCTCTGCTATGCAGATGAGACTAAAATGTATGTTGTACATAGTTAAAAAAAAGTCATTCAAAATCCAGACAAATTTTATTAGCTTTAGACAATATAAATCATTTATCTGATCAACATTGCCAAATTTTGCTGTAAAATATGCTGGAGTCATTTTAAGAAAAATGATATAAAAGGAAATTTTTAAAAATTTTGATCTCTTGCCGCTTTCAAAAAACGAGTATAAAAATACCCTATTGATGCCTATAAATCCTGAGAAAAATGTAAGGAAATCCTATAGATTTTTTAATGTATTGTGCTGGAATTTCTATCCTTCCTAACACGTCCTTGATTTATCCTAGGACTGTCTTTCCATGTGCCCCCCTTGATCTTAAGACCAGTATTGTTCACTGATGCTGTGTCATCTCTTATCATGCCTACACTGGCTCTTATCTTGCCTATAGGGTGTGACTATAAAGTTAACCTTTCCCCTTTATTGCATTATTATGGAGCCCGCCAGGTGGCACGAAAGAGAAAAAATTATCCGTGGACTATTTCGTTCCCACAAAATAATGATTTCTTTCCCTCGTAATAATTATTTCTTATTTCGAGGGAACGAAATAATGTTTTATGGGAATGAAATAGTATTTGGAGGGAACAAAATAATATTTTGTGGGAAAAAATTCATATTTGGAGGGAACAAAATAATATTTTTGTCTCTTTCCTCACGAGATCGCCGCATAGGGCATATTACGTCAAGTGATATGCGCTATGCGGCGATCTTAGGAGGAGAGAGACGAAATAATTATTTTGTGGGAACAAAATATTTTGAGGGAACAAAATAATTTTGTCTCTCTCCTAAGATTGCCGCAAAGTGCATATCACGTGGGAACAAAATAATATTTCACGGAACGAAATAATCTTTTGAGGGAACAAAATAATCCACTGAGAATTGTTTTCTTCATGTCACCTGCTGGGCTCTGTTCATTATCAATCAAAATTCAACAAAATTACCTATGTTCAAATACACTTGCCAGCTAAAAAAAAATGTCCATGCAATTTGTTACTTACTGCTCCTCCCATGTGATTGCAGTCATAAGAAGATCTCCACCAACCCCACCTTTTTCTGCTGGAATAGCAACACCTAGCATGCCAGCAGCACCCATCTTCTCCCAAATCTCCCTATCAACATGTCTCTGCTTCTCATACCTATTGCATAACAATAAATATAGTAAAATCATAATGTTTTGACAATGAATTATGAATATTATTCCAAGCAATATTGTTAAATTTCACATTATGATATTATAAAGCCTTCAAATTAGGAAATTATACCAGGGCAGCAGAATGCGTGATGATATACATGTACACTTCGCATCAATAAAAAAGTTAACACTTTGAAAAAGTCCTGGGAATTGAAAAATATACAACACGGTGGTAATTTTCTCACATAAATTCCTGGGTTTGGGTCTCATCTCTCAAATGAAAGTAACAATTTCGGCAGAATATTACACTTGAGTGAGTACCCAGTACTGTCCACTTTTGTAAGGCTTGCAAAAATTAATCTGTTTGCGCAGAAATGCTCATTTTCACGCTGCGTCATGAAAAAAGAGCAAAAAGAAACTTACCGGGCGGAACATTTCTTTGACACTTTAAGCCAATTTAAATAAAACAGATATATTCAAATATTTCGTATCAACTTTGTCACCAAAATAAGTAAGCACAACCTTTACCTTTTTGTGCAAGTTAGATCAGAGAACAAAAGTTTAGACATCTGCAGCATTTTTTCACTAAGTTTTCATCATTCAAAGTGGGTTTAAATTTCATATTTCATTTAGTTAATGTTTCTCCATATTTTCCCAAGCTTTACAACGGCTAATAAAACGGAAATCAAGCATAAGCCATTCAATGTGAATCACAGCTCAGTGTAAAGCAGATATCATCATGATGGCATCAGTGTGTGGGGAGGAAGGGGGGGGGGGTGCAGTGGTGCTCTATGAAGTGTTTTGGGCAAGGAAACAATGTAAAAATGTAAAAGATATCTTCAAATCAATCTCCCTAGCTAAAGTCCATGACTTGTGTTCTCCATGATTAACGTCTACTTTTATTCATAAACTATTTCCAAGTTCTGCACAAATTCTTTTTCACAAACTTTTCAAAAGTAAGTGGTGCTTACTCAAACGAAAATATTTTTCGACAGTTATATCGTCATTTGCTTAAAGTGGTCTGTACCAACGTTTAAATGTAGAAAAAGCTTCAGGATATTACAAATACAATTTTACAGGATTATTTCTAAGTGTAAACTTGTTTTAGATACGCGATGGATATACTGTAATTGTTTAACAAAAAAGCCTTACACAAGAGTAATCATTCAGAAAGTTTAAAAAGCAAGATTGTCAGAAAAAATTACTCCATTGCATTTCATTGTTAGAAAATGTTTCACATTTTATTTGTGGACCACGCAGTTCAAAATAGATAAATCCTAGAGTAGGAGATTTGCAAAAATGACCTTTCCCCAGGTGTTGCACATTTCACTAAAATTCACAAAAGAAGTTTACCACAATGACTAGTAAACAAGTGCCAAATACTTGGTTATACTAGCTTGGTAGCAATGCTGTTTTAACAAAGTGTTTCAGCATCGGGTACATATACCTCTTCAATTTTTGAAATTTTATATTTGGCTTCGCATCTGTATTTTTCTTGAGAATAGATTGGAGTAATATCCTACGGGAGTGAGCTTGCCTGTCAAACCAAAGATCATGGCCATTCAAGTCTACCAGGGCAAAAGACTAAAGCATGCATGTGTTATGTTTTAACAAGCCCCCCCCCCCCTTCTATTGACGAGTGGATACCCTGCGCGACCATGGGGTCTCGAAAAGCACCGTAAACAAGTATTTTCAATATTCTGAAAACCCTACCCTTAACAAGTATTGGCGTGTGAAACCCTACCCTTAACAAATATTGGAAACAAAATGATACTCATGGCAAGAATTCCCTGAATTGAACCCCTAAACAAGTACAGCAATATTTTAATTGTTATGTCACGGACGTCGGTTTTACCTTATTACCTACAGTCATCATTGGGTTTAGTACGGCCCCACCTCCTACACCTCGCGCAAATCGGACTCTAAACACGTAGTGTTGACTGCTGGGGCAAAGAGTACATCCTTAATCCTTTATAAAACATTTTAGTCTTTTTAAAACCCTCGCAAATTTGACCCTAAACACGTAGCTTTCCTAGCGAAATAGATACCCTTTTTCATTATTTTAGTGTTTTTGACACCCTTATTACATACCTATCTTGAAAAAGACATCCTTTTTACGTGTTTCTGGGGTAGCGCATGGTATCCACTCGTCAATGTATGTGCCCCCCCTCCCGGAACAAGCCCCTTCTTGTTTCATAGATGCTCACTGAGTTACAATGGAAAAAAAATATGTCCCACTGACAGGATGCTATTTGTGGAAATACTTTACAAATAAGCACCCCTGGGGAGGCCAGTCAAATATATTGCTGTACACATGTGTGACCCCCCAAAAAACGTGTTTAAAGGGGTGTTTTTTCAGTTTTGGACGCGAGCCATGCGTGCACTCATTAAGGGTATCAAAAACACTGATTTAAAAAAAGGGTGATTTTGAAAGACTGGTCAATGGTCAATTGCGGGGTCAAACGTATTTAGGGTATTTTTTCTTTCCAAAGCGTTTTTTTTAAGGCTAGCCAAACGTGTTTAGGGTATGTTTTTTCCCCATGAATATAGTTCTGTCTATTTAAGCTTATATTGTTAGCAAGTAAACAAAACTTGTTTAAGGGGTCTGGCGGCAACTAGTTTAGGGGCAAATATGTGTAAATGAAGCCCGCGAAAAACTTGTTTAGGTGGTTATTTTGTACACAGAGAAAAACTTGTTTCGGGGGTGCTTGGAAATAATTTGGTCATGTTGTAAATTGGATTTTTCTTGTATAATATTTCTTTAAAAAATCTAGTCAAAAGGATACTTTGTTTTATTATTTCATTTCAGTATATAATGTATAAAAATGAATCTATATTTCACATTATATCTGCCAACTTTATCTTTAGTACTCTTTCTCCCTCTCTGTACTTCTACCAACTTTGACTTACTCTTTCCCTCTCTGCTCATTGGCTAATTCTTTCCCGCCTTTTTAGGAGTAGCAGTAATGCCAATTCATGTACCCCCTTTAGGGATGCTTTTGTACTTTGATGTGCACCATTGCACTTTTATTGTTAGATAGGAAGAGAGTCCAGTGACTCATGACACACTGGCAGTAGCAAGGGCATTCCCACTGTTTGTTGTTGAGGAGGAGACTTGTCCCTACAGAAGAAAGTTTAACTTTGAAGTATAGAAGACTTCTGCAAGGACTTCCTTTCATGTACTTAAGATGTCGAAGCAAAATGCGGAATTAGTGTCTGACCGAGGCTGTTTTCCCTTGGTAAATAAAAGAACCCAATAAAACCTCAGCCCTTGTGAGTCGTGTCCGTGTTGTGTGGTCGTCGGCGCGAACCCTTTCAATGGTGTCAGAAGTGGGATCATCAGCAACAAGGGACCATCTGGTACGGGCTCTGCAGATATCGGACTTAGAAGAAATCTTGAGAACTTACGTGTATGTGGTCTTATCCTGGTGTCATCGTGCACAACATAAAATTGGAATGACTTTAGACTGGTTCTAAACAGCCTCGGTCAGACTGTATGTAAAATAATGGACAACATTTGTATGCTCTTTTTTCTCTGATTTGTGCAGTGATTGTATTGTGGTTTCGCTATTCTGTATGCAAAGTTCTTTTTATGTGCCAAATTCAAGTCTAGGATCATGGAAACCAGATCGAGTTCATCATCAGCTACGACTGAGAATATGGATGTTTTGTCCCAACATCTTCCCCACATGCAAAAAAAACAGATGCAAAAAAAACAGATCTCGACATGATAATATGAATCATGAGGTCGAGCGTCGGAGGTCCCGTCGGGTGAACAAAGGACAACACAGAAATCGACTACATCTCCCAGTGTCGGTATTACCAAAGTGAAGAGAAAAGATTATTTCTTTTAGAGAGACTTTGTCTTGTATGCATTTGATATAGAGTGTGATTAATATTCTATAATGTTCGACATAATTTTTTTTGCATGTTTAGCTTACTGTAGTAAGCACTTAATTTCATTTTGAATTACATGCAATTACCGCAGATAGCAACTGTTATTGCATGGAATGTGGGGAAGATATTGTATTTTTTGTGTTTTACATGTATCTTTGTTTCAAACATTATGACATTAATCGTGGGGAAGATGTTGTAAATTGGATTTTTCTTGTATAATATTTCTTTAAAAAATCTAGTCAAAAGGATACTTTGTTTTATTATTTCATTTCAGTATATAATGTATAAAATGAATCTATATTTCACATTATATCTGCCAACTTTATCTTTAGTACTCTTTCTCCCTCTCTGTACTTCTACCAACTTTGACTTACTCTTTCCCTCTCTGCTCATTGGCTAATTCTTTCCCGCCTTTTTAGGAGTAGCAGTAATGCCAATTCATGTACCCCCTTTAGGGATGCTTTTGTACTTTGATGTGCACCATTGCACTTTTATTGTTAGATAGGGAGAGAGTCCAGTGACTCATGACACACTGGCAGTAGCAAGGGCATTCCCACTGTTTGTTGTTGAGGAGGAGACTTGTCCCTACAGAAGAAAGTTTAACTTTGAAGTATAGAAGACTTCTGCAAGGACTTCCTTTCATGTACTTAGATGTCGAAGCAAAATGCGGAATTAGTGTCTGACCGAGGCTGTTTTCCCTTGGTAAATAAAAGAACCCAATAAAACCTCAGCCCTTGTGAGTCGTGTCCGTGTTGTGTGGTCGTCAGCGCGAACCCTTTCAGTCACATCTGACTGCCCCCCCGGGGTAGTGCCAAAACCTTAGCATGATTGGAACCCTTTGCACCATTCATATAAAAGTAGGGGGTAACCCTTGTGCGGTGACCCAACTCTACACCCTCACTTTGTAGAATGACCTTTCAGTGATTCATTTCACTTTGCATCTCCAAGGCACAGGTGACATCAACCAAATAATGCCAATATTTAAGACTATACCTATCCTGATTGGGTGCTACCTCTTCCTGGAAGAACCTACGTGCAGTTGTCCGGAACATGTCATGCTCCTCGCCAAAGATAGCTCTGGTACCTATATCCATCATGGTTTCTGCTTGGCCTGGGCATGGTCTTGAACTCTGGTGCCGTCTATAATGGAAAAGAGAACGAAGGGAGGACAAAAACGATTGAAAAAAAGAGTACGAAGATAGAGTTGTTTGACTGGGTCTTAATACGGCCATTCTACTTGTACCACAAATTGATCTTGATATTTTACAATCTAATATTATCAGAGAGAGGAAATCTACAACATAGTTAACATTAATTGACTTTGATCCAGGGGTGTTAATGTGAGGAACCTATAAATGAAACTGCAGCATGTGAAACTACATACAGAATATCATCATCTCTAGTATCTGCCAAAAATGGTAGCATCCTCAATGTGTTACATAATAAATGAATGCAAGTTGCACCCTTGTGACATTGCATAATTAACCCTGAGCTGTTGGTCAACCAAAGAATACTAAACACCATTTATTACGATTAACAACAATGTTCGTCTTTCAAAGTGATTACCAACCACATCACACACCACACCCTTCCTGGGATAACACTATTCTTCCCTCAGTTCCCTGAGCTTGAGATACAACTTAATTTAAATGCATTTTCTTCATTTTTCAATGTTTACTTGTGCCCTGTGCTATTTTACATGTCTTCGGAAATATTGGTCAACCCGTTTTATTAAAGCCTCTCATGAGAACGTTGGAGATGCAAGTATTATGAAATACCCAATTAAAATGATCTGTCATTCTTAATTTTTCTCTTGCTCTTTCTCTCTCTCTCTCTTCCTGTGCATCAGGACTTGTTTCATCACTGACACAGACCCTAATTATACAGGTGGGTTCTCCCCTCACGGGCATACAACTTTGCTGATTTGTCTGATAAAAAAATAGCAGCAACCAATGTAATCAAAATGATGACATCTGTACTGATATATATCTTGAGAATTTTAGATCACACAATGGCCAAGATCAGAGTCTAAAGAATAAAATCAAGGAGTCACAGAACTGTGCAAGATATCCTATCAGGATCATTGCAGTCGAAAAACTGTCTAAAAATAATAGTATCTTATAATTAATGTTGAATATCCGACTGCACATTTTGAAAAAAAAAGGAATAGGAAATTAACGCTTTAAATTTTGTTCTTAACTTTTGATGTCCAAATGATAAAATTGTTTTCTTAGACATCCCTGCTTATAATTCTACTGTTGCTGTGAATTTTTACATTCAATTAGGCCATATGGAAAGCTATCATCTTGCTTGCTGCCTAGCGCATCAATATACGCATAGTTACGCGATGCCAGCAACTGTATTGGGGATACGCCCTACCTGCCACGGGGCCTTCCTATTGGCTAGAAGGGCTCCCACTGGGGGAACTAATGATGATTTTGATTGGTTTGCTTCCGAAAAGATGGTTGTGAACTTAGAGCCGATATGACAGGGAAAAGACAATGTTCAAAATACTGATTTGTGGCAATCATAGCAGTGACACATTTCGGAGAGAAATGACAAAATTTATAACAAAAGTTATTCAGTGTTCCAGAATACCACCCCAGGCTTGCTGGAGCATACATAAAATAAATATCCACAAAACCAACACTCCCATTGGCTTATTCACAAATACGATACATGCGTCACAACCCGTAATCAGTCACCTTTGACCCGAGGACACTGAAACCGTTAACATTTGCACCTTTCCTCGTGTGACAATATCACATGCTCTCCGGCATCTTCACGGAAATCTGCCTCATTACAACAATTCTGGTGAGTGGAAACATTGCATGATTCTAATAATTACTAATAAATTGATCTACGAATTCACTGTCAAAACAAGACCAGCAAACTAGTCATTTTGCACACTAAAATGTGCACAAACAATCAAATTCATCAACAACTCATGATTCAGCATTTATAGCACATATGTGTGACACTGCCCACCTGGTGCCTCGTTTGCCAAGTCCAACTTGCCAAAACAATACACATATATGACTCAATACATTATTAAAGGTCTCTCTCACAGTACTAATTCCTTATAATCGGTAGCAAGCAATCCAGGCACAATGACATGGAACAGTGATTTCATTCTATAAATGATCTCGTTTTCTAAATTTTGTTATCTCAGGTAGATGTAAATGTACCAATCATCATTTTTACTTCTGTAACTAACGTTCAAACCAGACAGAACTGTTGTCTCTTTCCAACAAATATACGCCTACTTTCACTCCAGCAAAAGCATGAAAAGAAGTTCTACTTTCGGCTACGTCTAGCCTCTCTACAGCTTTCTAAACTAGGCCCTTGGCCATCCACTAAACTCTTGTTTCTCTATTCTGAGCTAAAACACTCGAATAACCTAACTTTCAACTTCAATCCAACAAAGTCACCGCTCCGTTAATTTTCCAAACCGGCCTATCTCATTATAGCTCACTTTGTGGCTTATCATTTAACTTTCTTTACTAACCAAAGTCTTTTAGATAGGACAATTCTCATTACAACATTACCATTGTTTTGTCTTGCGGTCGCGCGTGACTTGCAAGTTGACTATTTTCAAGAGCCCAATTCTTCTCACATTCAAAGGCTAATATCTCCACTGGGTCGATGGCTTATTAAAAATGACCCCTTTCAGTACAAGTAAACAAGGATAAAATAACACAAATGACAACAATGTATAATATAAAACTAGATTTTAATTCGTCATGCGGACGAATTAGGTGGTCTGTCGTAGAAAGATATATACTAGTAGATAAACAGACAACAAATGAGTTGATATTAGATTGAAAGATAAATAGACAGTCAGATAGACATACATATTTAAACAGATACACATAAGAAAGATAGATAAATAGATAGATGGATGGAGAGATAAATGATAAGTGGATAGATTAATAAAAGAAAGGTAAATAAATTATATATTTAAATATAGATAGATATAGAAATATATATGAACAGATAAATACGTATTAGATAGATAGATATATTGATAGATAGATAGATAAATAGATAGATAGATAAATAGATAGATAGATAAATAGATAGATAACGATTGATGACAAATATTACGATGATGAGGATGATGATAATAATGATTGATGACATAAGATGATGATAACGGTGATTATGATATTACATATACACAGATAAACAGACAGAAAATATATCGATATATTTTATTGATAGATAAACAGATAGAATAACATATTAAACAGATTTAATAGATAGATAGATAGATATTAGATAGACAAATAAACAGACATAATTATTCAAACAGATCAATAGACATTAGATTGAAAGATAAAAAGATAGACATACAGATAGACATACATATTTAAACAGATAGATAGTCGGATAGATAGATAGATGGATTGGATGATATATAAATATAGTTGGATAGATTGATAAAAGATAGAGAAACATATATATAATAAATTGAAAAATATAAATATTTATTAGATTGAAAGATAAATGGATAGATATACAGATAGACAGACATATTCAAACAGATAGATATACGATAGATAGATAGAACATAGATAGATAGATAGACAGACAGACATACAGATAGATATATAGAAAGAAAGATAGATAGATATATCATGTAGGTAGATAGATAAACAGACAGACAGACATATAGATAGATATAGAAAGATAGACATATTCAAACAGATAGATATATATTAGACAGAGAGATAGATAGACAGACAGATAGATAGATAGAAAGATAGATAGATTTATAACATAGATAGCGGATAGATAGACGGATACAATTAGAAAGATATAATATGAAAAAAGTAATTATAATCTGTTTTATTTTGCAATATTTTGACTATTATTCATTAGAATTCTTATAAATGATCGTGCGCAAGATAGTAAAAAAGAAAAAAAAAATCATGTTCACCCTCGGACTTGAACCCCTGCCCGCATTACTGAATGAGATGCAAGTCTGACGCCTTACCAATTAAGCTACAATATTTCCCATAGACTTTACACGTATGCAAAATACGAGAATCTCAAATCCAATTTTGCAAGTGAAATACGGGCATGATCCCGGCATCTGATCAGAAAATGAAGGCAACACTTAGAATCTCAGCTACGACATACTAAAAGCTCAGGGATAACTGACAAGAAAAAATGGAGATATGGCTCACGAAATAGAGGAATGTAGAATCTAGTTTTGAGAAGAAGTCATGTCCCATAGAGATTACACGCAAAATGAGTAAAAATGACATGCCTTTATTATTTGCAATTTTTCAGGATGATCCGTTTATTAAAATGAAAAATAAAGGCCATAATTCAGAAAGAGTAAGACCTAAGCTACAACATATTCGAAATTGGGCGAAAATTGATCAATATTCACGGAGTTAGAGCCAAATTTGCATAATTATTATGACGTCATAACACGCAAAATTGATATTTTGACTTCCGACGCCATTTTGATGACGTCATAATATACATTAGGGTCCAATGAGACATGAAATCAAATGTATGATTCATACTCTATCGAAATATGAAAAAAAAATTGGGGGTCCCCGTTCGTTCTGAAGAGCTACAGAGAATTTTTAATAGCCATGTTTTTGCCCATATAGAAATAGATGGAAAGAGCTCACTCACACGCATGCTGCAAACTTTAATAGGTGCTCATTCCCTCATTAATGATCGTAGAGAGCTGATCCAGGTATCAATTTGATCAGAAAATTATATCAATAATAGATACGCATAGAAAAAACAGCGAATTTATGCTGCGTAACGCCATTACGCATGAAAACGCGCGCGCATATGTGTGCGCACGCAAAATGTTGAAATGCTTAAAATGACCTGAAACGTACCCAAAATTAATTATAGACGATTTTGAGCATTTTTTTATTTTGACGCACACGTACGCGCGCGTCATGACCTTTGATGACATCGATAGTTGACCTTTGATCTAAAGTTTATTTGATGTAAATATGACTGATTATTGATTATCCGTTATGTAGATATGATGAAATAAAGAATTTTACAAAATGGCGTGTAGATGACGTCACCATGACCAGATGACCTTGAAAAGCTAAGAAGAGCGTCTCTATGATAGACTTTATATATGACAAAAAATTCAGCGAAATTGATACAGCCGATTTGGAGAAAAGTTGGCGACAAATATAGGTGCGAAAAATAAATAAAGAAAGAAAATTCTGAAGAAATTAAGAGGTGATCTGTCAGAGACAGACCACCTAATAAAGGAGGGAAAGAACACAGAAAGGTAGAAAGGAAACATTCGGTATGTGAATTCTGAATCAATCTGGTAAAGTAAATAGAAGGTGTCTTTTATACAGATGTTTGAATTGTTTTTCAGTCTTACTATTTTTGAAATGAAATGGGAGATTGTTCCAAAGCATTGGACCATTAAAGCAAATTGACTTGTGCGGTTAAGAGGAAGGTGAATATTTTTAGCATTCCTGGTATTATGACTATGAATAGAACTGTTCAGAGTAAAGATGTAGTTATAGATTTTTGGAAGACAATTATTAGATGAATTACACATAAAAATAGCTGTATCTAATGATATTTGTTCATTTATAGGTAGAACCTTCATTTTTTAAATAAAGGTAGACTATAGGCAAAATATGCAGAATGTGTTATGATACGAATTCCATGTTTCTGCAATTTATTTAATATGAGAAGAAATGAGTGCATGAAATAACATAAGCAGGACGTTTTGTGACAAGAATTGCAATGTATAGAGAACTCCAACATTTCTAGACAGAGTATTACATAAATTATTTACATGGTTGTTCCATGATAATTTATTATCGATGATTATTCCTAAAAAATTGGTATGAGATACACATGTAATTTTTTCATTTCTATAAGACAAGTCAGGCAAAATTGTGGTTTTAATTCCAAATATAATATAATCAGTTTTAGTGATGTTCAAGATTAATTTGTTCGACTTCATCCAATTACTTATGTTGGCTAATACGCAAATGGTTTCTGACCAGAAGTAGCCATGACCAGTGCTACGTACGTAAAAATGGAAATTTCTTACTTATTGATGCTAAAAAACGGTCCATTATGAAGTCACAATTGATAACTTCTTTACGTAAGTTTTGCTCATTAAGATTTGGTGATTCCGTCACATTATCAAAATTACTCTGTAAAGACTCAAAATGTTTGAACAAAAGAATATAATTTTTAAAGGTAAAAGACAGTACTTGCAGCAACAATTATTTCATGAGATTAGATGAGAAAGTCTTTTAAATCAAGGTTAATAGTCAAAATATTATCATATATCTAGATCTGGTACATTAATGTAAACTTATCTTTGTAAAATCGTGATATCTTAGCTCAAAATCGATAATTCTGATGATCATGCACTAACGCAGAAAAGCATATGTGGGACAATGTATTAATATTGCTTCGAAAAATACCCGACATTAGATGGAATTCCGTGCTTATTTTGCTCATTTCTCAGCAATTGAGCATTTTCTTTCAGAGTCATTTGGCACAGATTTTTCATTCATACATACAAACACTGGTGGTAATTTCATTGGATTCTGTTCGAACTCTTTTTTAGATCATTACCACAACTGGTATTTATCTTTATTAAAGGTGTTCACTATCCAAAAAGAAACAATGTAGTGTTTTTACAAGTGCCAATGACTCAGGATAATACTTTACTTAAATACTCCAATGGGCTATTCCACGGTTACCCACGTTACATTTGGAGACACCTTGACTCATACTTGGAGCTGTAACTCCATTATTATTGATAGGAACTAAACATCTCTTTATCACAACATAGTACGCAGTCTGACTATCCTTTGTATAAAAACAAAACTTGGGAAATTTCATAATGCTCCTGGCAAATCTTTGAAATGTGTCGGTTACTCATGTTACATGATTTGGACATGCATAAAATGAAAAGTGGACATAAGTGAAGTGTCCTCATACAAGGCTTTTATGAAAGTTGATCATATCCATTTCAAAGAAGTATATTAGGGAGACAAATTTGTATATAATTAAAAAAATAAAGAACACATGGTTTTTACTAGGGGTGCAGATAAAGTGGTTACTCACATTACGGTTCAGATGGGCTATATGTACAAAGACACATTGAGCTCATGTCCACCAACCTATGGAATTGCCCCAATGATGTTGTAGGACTAAGCCTGTTCATCGATCAAAGTAGAGATGTCCATTGCTGCACTCCTTCAGACAGAATTCACTACTTGTGTTTGCAGGGAGGGGTGGCAAGGGTATTGTCAAAAGCAAAAAATACAATGAAACACTTAAAAAAATAGGCAATCTTCTCCCAACGCTTATCAAGTCTACTCTTAAAAGCATACACTGAACAAGCAGTAAAGTTACCTCTTCTGGGAGGCGGTTCCACACATCTATCACTCGGTTCGCAAAGAAAAACTTACAGTGTACGCACATCAAGATCTTTTCCCGGGGGGGGGGGGGCACTCGACCAAAAAAGTGGTAGGGGTGTTCCGCGGGCGAGACAAAAAACGGGGGCCTTGGAGCGGGCTTATTGTAAAAAGGAGGGTCCTCGGTACGGGCTTCGGAACTTTTCTCAAGTTTTAAGGAATGACCATGTGTTTTACCACTCTTTCTCACACAGAAAAGCTCAGAACTTGAATCATAATAACCATGCAGATATTTGTACACATCTACCATGTCACCTCTTTTTCGTCTGCACATGACTGAGTGACAGCAATTTCAGGTGGAAAAGACGTTCAGTGGCTCTACGTTGGACACTCTAACCGCCTCTGCTCACCCAGCTTATACGGTGACCACGCAGCCTGACCATACTTTATAACAGCGCTTCTCAACCAGTGAGCCGCGAAGCTCTCTCTGGTGGGCCGCGAGAAGCTCCAGAAGAAGAAAAGAAATAGGGGAAAAACTATAGTATATTTCACATGTACTATTTCATGTCCGAAAATGTTATATTTGATCGGTCTTTGTGGGTCCACAAAGCATTGGCACGCGGATCATGTACATGTATATTGCAATATACGTGCACATTCATTGTATGATGGTTTCAATCTAACTTTGATGTGAACCTCAGGCCTTTATATTGTGTATGCAGTTAATATTGTCACCCATTTACCGGACCTCTGCGAATGCAGTTAGTTCTCAAACTGTTCGTTTCGAATGCACTTCAGAGCTTAATGTTCAAATTACACAAAACATGCTTTCATCAAACTGGACCGTGTTTTAAAGCGAAAGGGTAAGGGAGGAAACAAATCTACTGTTGAAGTCTCAGAATCAAACTGTAAGAAAATATGAGTATATGACCCTGAATACATTAAATTTGAATTCATCATGACTGGCAGTGATGCAAAACCAAAAGCAATATGTGTCGAATGTGCTGAAGTATTGTCAAATGAGGCGCTTATACCACCAAAGCTTCAGAGACACCTAAACACAAAACATCCGAAGAATGCAGGAAAACTTCAGGAGTATTTCGAAAGGAAAAAAGCTGGAATGGATTCAGAGCAGAACACTGGCGTGCAGTTGGGGGAGGGGGGGGGGGGTTCTCCCCCCCCCAAAAAAAAATTATATATATATTTCAGGACCAAGAAAAGTAAAGAGTTAAGAAAGAAAAGAAAAGAGATAAGGGTGAAATATGAAATATTTTCTGAACATTATGTCAAAATCTTTCACAAACTTGGATTTCTGTAATAAAAATGTCAAATGTTTAGCTCACTTGCAACATTTGTACGCAATACGCCATATAAGCCCTCTTAAATTGTTGGCTCATTACGCCACTGCTGCTGCAGAAGATCATAAATTTACATAATAATATATTCATCATAATAATTGTGCATCTTTGAGTCGAGACAAGTAGTCATCGCTTTCTCAAAATTTTGGTAGGTGGGCCTCGAAAAAAATCTGAGAGTTAAAGTGGTCCTCGAGTGAAAAAGGTTGAGAAGCACTGCTCTAAAGGGGTCTTATCCAAATGTACAAAAGTTCTATCATACCCAGCAGCAGGGTGCTACATAACTTTTTAGAAACACTTGCCCGGTCGGGCAAGTGAATTTCTAAATAGTTGGAAAATACTTGCCCGAAAATACATTTCACTTGCCAGAAAAAAATCCTTCAAAATAATGTTTTACCACTTCAAAAGAAATTACTACGGTTTTATTAAACCATTGCCCCTTTCCTCTCTTTTTAATGTGAACTATTGTACCTTGGAATATTTTTTTTTCGAAATAATTTTACCTCCTATGACCGAAATTGGTGTCGATACACCATAAATTTGATTAATTTTCTCTCTCGTATATTTTCATGTGCTTTTGTATATGACCGTGACACAAAATAAAAAGGGGAATCACTGAAAATGACTAAAGAAGAAAGAAGAAGGGAAAGGAAGGATGGAAGGAAGGAAGGAAGCCGGAAAGAAGAAAGAAACAAAGAAAGAGGGAAGGTGAACGAATGGGTGAAGGAAAGGATGAAGGAGAGAAAGAAAAAAAGGAGAGAAAGAAAAAAAGGAAAGAAAAGAGATGAATGGAGAAGAAAGAAAGAATAAAGGAAAGAAAAAGGTTTCCTTCATTTTTTTAAATCAATAAAGAAAAAGGGAAAGAAAAAAGGGAAGGGAAATTAATTAATGGGTGAAAGAAGGAATGGAAAGAAATAAAAAGGATGAAAGAGAGACAGAAGAAAACAGATTTCCTTCATTTTTGAAAGAAAGAAAGAAAGAAAGAAAGAAAAGAAACAAAGAAAGAAAGGGGGAAAAACAGGCAGGAAGGAAATAGCAAAAAAGGAAAGAAAGAATAAGGAAAAAGAGAAGGAAAGAAGAAAATAGAGAATGAAAGACAGAATGAAACTTTAGTGGAAGGAAAGGATGAAGTGAAGAGAGAAAAAAAAAATAATGAAAGAAGGAAGGAAAGAAAGAACAAAAAGAAAAGGAGAGGAAGGGAGAAGGAAGCAATGAAAAATTAGAGGAAAGAAAAAAATGAAGAAATTTAAAATGAAGAAGGAAAGTACATGTAAGAGAACGAAGGAAAGAAAGAAAAATGAACAGAGGAACAAAAAAGATCAGGAAAGAAAGCTAGGAAAGATTGAAAAGATAGATGGAAAAAAAAAGGCAAGCGGGAAAGATAGAAGAATGGATAGAAAAGAAAGAAAGAAAAAAAAGAGAGAAAGGAAGGAATGAAGGAAGGTAGCAAGTCAGGATTAAGGAAGGAAGGAAGGCAGAAAAAGAAAGAAAGAAGAAAGCTAAAATTTGAAACAAAACAAAAAATGCGATCATCTAACAAAAATCTTGCTGATATTTGTTTAAAATATATATATCAAAAATTGTTGGAAAAATAAACGTTTTAGAAATGGATAAAATTTCAGAGAAACATTGACAAACTTAAAAATCAAATGAATCATCGCGGCATCGTGGACTTGCACACGTCTATCTCCCACTCAGTGTTACCATTCTTCCCGAAATTCTGGAAATTTCAGGAAATTTTGACTTTTTCCAGGAAAGTTTCGGGAAATGAAAAAATTCCAGGAAATTTCGGGAAATCCGAAAATTACAATAAAAAACAATTAAACGTACCGGTAGTAACTATTACTATTCATGTTATATCAAGGAGCTCCTTGGTTATATTTACATAACTTTTTACCATACATAGCTCAAAATTTTCCGCTCGCGCTCCGCGCTCGCATTTTGTCGTTCCTATAATCCTATTTTTAAAGGGGGCTTAACCAAAAAAATGCTAAATTCCCTGATTTTGGCCACCTGGACCAAATTTACGCTCGCTGTATTATTGCCCGATTTTTGTTTAAAATCAAACTTAAAAATTCCAGGAAATATCTATGAATTTCAGGAAATTTGGGATTCAGTTTCGGGAAATTCATTTTGAAGCTGTGGAAACACTGCTCCCACTACACCAATCACAACAACACTCAAAACATCGGCTGAAACTAGTAATGAAAACTCAATAACTTGCTCCTCCGATCACATCACCAAATCAGTAATCTAAGAATCCATATAAGTATAACAATTTCCCGCCAATTTTGTGATTATTTTGTTGGAAAAAAATATTTTTCATGTGAGCTTGTTCACTTTCATCGGGGATTGTACAGGTGTGCACAGCAGCATGGAGATCCATGCACACAAGCTGGGGCCCGTTTCTTAACACCTGGACAAGTTAGTCATATCTTTATCCACCAACCACGGAGTTAGTTCCAATCTTACTAAACCCGTTTCACGAAGGGCATCCTAACTAGAATCCCTTGATATCGATACTATCGGTAGAAAGAGCAGACGAGACGTAGCCTTAGTCACAAAATAGCATAATTTTTGAAAAGCAAAAATGTGATAAAACTGCAATTATTGTGATTAATTTGGAAATACATCTAATAAAAATAATAGCAGAGGCAAAATATGAACCATGCATACTTAAACCATGAAGATGGATCATTCAACTGCTGAGAAAATCAAATTATGAATAATTCATTTCATGACTAAAAAATCACATGGGGACATTGAGAAGGGTATCCCCGGGATAGTAAATTTTGATAGTTTATGAAAGTAAACCACAATTGTTTTATTTGTAAAATAATGATAATTATACGTTTATTTATGGTTCCAAACATCATCAAAATATAGTTTAACATAAATGTTTAAATTTTTACATACCGAAACACACGATTTGACAAATTCTTTGCATAAATTAGAGATAGAATTTATCAAAAATGTTGATAAGTGTTTAAAAACGACGAATACAAGTCCAGTTATGGATGACCTGCCGTGGTAGAATCTTTACCGATTCAATTATTTTACTATTTCAAAATGAGTGGTTTTGTTGCATTTTACCAACAGTTTTTATAGTTTCTGTGTGCTACAATTATTATTGAATGATCTATCACACCTGTTTTGCAATGTAATTTCAACTTCTATGAATGATTACGTAAGATTACAATTTTCAAATTTCGAGGCAATTTTGCATGTCATAGTCTACCCACGTGATGCCACTACGTCATTAAGAAAGATGTTATGACAGGTTCGGAGGTGTCATAAATATTTGGTCAGGTTGTTGTCCCCTATCTTGGCAAAGAAGGCTTCGTGAAACGGTTAACGGACAAGTAGCTCACTATCTTCGATTTAGTCAAGAAGTTAGACTTATGACGGTGTTGAGAAACGGGCCCCTGGAGGCTGGGCGCACCAGCCACATGTACTGTATGTATGCTGACTCTGTGTGTGTGTTTTTGTGTGTAGATCACAAAAAATGTCGCAAACTGGCTTGCAATTTGAATTGAGGGAAGTTGTTAACTTTGTTTTTTTTTCTCTCTCCCTTCTGTATTTTTGCATGTGAAGTATGGGGAAACTTTGTAAAATATCTTTTCACAGTGAGAATTTTGCTTGCCCGATTCGGGCAAGTAGTTTTTGTCTTTACTTCAAAACACTTGCCTGACTCTTACTATTACTTGCCCCGGGCAATCGGGCAAGCGCTTATGTCGCACCCTGCCCAGCAGTCTATTTGACTTTGAAACCACTTGAGAAATGTGCTCCTTGATAATCATAAAACATATTAAGCAAATAATACAAGTGCTTGAGACAAAACAAATATTAAACAAATACATGTATCTTCCTGAAAATAAATGTACGTCAATGTGATAGCAGGGTCACAGTGACACAAAAATAAAACAACACCAGGGCAACTTAATCATTTTGCCATCAAAGTAAGTACATATACTGTAACAAGTAACGTGGGTCACCAGCTGGTTTCAATTTAGCATTTTCCAAAATGGCAAAATCACTCAAAGAGTAAGGTTTGGCAATGGGGCAGATGAAGTCAAAGAGTTTTAAAATCTAATTGATGGATTCCGTTCCACAACATATTGTCCTCTAATGACAAAAGGAAGCAAGTAGATGGAATTACTTTCTTAGTTAATGAGGAAAATGTGCCACTCTTATTTGGAAGCATAAAGTTACTTGCTTTTATATTTCAGTAATGGTGTAAATATGACTCAATTCCTTTAGCATTATGTAACAGGTCAGAAAATATATGTACCAAAGAGAGAGATAATTTCTATCTGTATGCAAAAGTTTGTTGAGAAGGTCCCTGAGAGCTTTGAAGCATTTGTATTGTCCCTGAAAGCATTTATTGAGGTCATCCCTTTCAATCAGAAATACTTCTGAGGAGATCCCTTCAGGGAAGTTCTCCTTGAACTTTGGTCAGTGAGGGTGATCTTGGTAGAGCTTTCTTGATAGCTTGCTTAATTGACACATGACCAATTGAGAGGGAAAGAGACTGATCACCCTCTTGCTTTGGGGAGGTCAAGATTTTGGTTCTATTTTTGATGATCTATTTGAAGGTGGTTTGATTGGTCTCCAGACTGTCAAAAGCTGTGTATGGGTGGTCGAACCCTTGATTCGTCGACGATGCTATGTATGTGACTTTTATTAAATCTGCATGTCAGTTTTGTCCTCCTTGAGAACTCAAGAGGGGGTTGATCTACCCTCAAATTAAATGCCACATAAACTTGTATATGACTGTGTCATGCGTCATTTATACCTGCTGTCACAATCATGTAGAATTGTAGAGCATACAATATCCCAAATGAAGAAGGAAAAAAAAGAATTTTGCTTCCTTTTGTCATGGGATGGCAGCATACGGGTAATATGTAAATTGTAAAAACCCCTTCAAGTCTGTATTACCTACTTACAGTATTTAAATCAGTCTTGTTGACAGAGAATATGAACATTGACCCTTTACCCTGTTACCTACATATGTGCAGCATGTAGATATTAAAAATGTACATCTGAAAATATGTGAGTAAAGGGCATCTTCTTTAAAATGTAAGGTGAAAATGGCTTTCCAATTCCAAAGATATGATTTGTAGGGTAAAAATTTCTCTTTTCTCTGGAAATGAGTAGACTGTAGAAATATTAGATAAAGGGAACTACATGTAGAGGACTCATTTCCTGCTAATTAATCAAGAAAATAATTAAAACTGAATTATTCTGGGTTATATTCCAGTTTTGTTCACTAAAAGACTGACAGACCCCTCACCAAATAATACTCAACATACAGATTATGTATGTAGGCTACATTCTGTCAAGAAATACACTTTGCATAAAGAAGGAAGGTTATCACCTTGTCTAGATTTGGGACATTAATGACTTTTGGTTCCAAACCAAGATTGCTAAATTTACTTTATGTCTAAGTCCATTTCAACAGCTTGTACATTTGGAGAAAAATGAAACAACCAGAAAACTGATCTAAAATAGGATGACTAAGAATATTATGGCAGTTTGAAAATGGTAATAAGCATTTCAAGGGAGAAAAATGAGGGAGAAAATTATGTCTCACTCAATATACCTTTTGACTTTTTAGAAATTCCAAACATTACATCTTTAATGAGGCAACCATGTTTCATATTGATTGGAAGATGAACAATGAAATATTTTAAGTGGTAGACCAAAAGGCAAAGCTCAGTTCAGTCTCTCCAAGACACCATTCCCACTACCGTCCTACCTAGTTTACTGGAAACTTGTTTAACGTGTAATGAGAATGATCGAAGCGTTCTATGGAAGCGATCTTCCAAACCGGTTCACAAAACCACCTCGCGATGTAGTTTTGAAGATCGCTCTGCCTTGTTAAACTGGTTTTAGCGTGAGGACACAACCGTTCTTCGGAAAGCGATCTTCGCACATTTCAAGCGCCCTATTCCACACACTGTATGTGGAATGCCTACACTGCGGTTTCAAATTTCACACAAAACATGTCCCCCCACTGAGAGCAACAAGACCACTTTACGTGAAGTGGTTTTGAAAACCACTTTCGGATGATCAAATGGGAACGCTAGCAAAGCGATCTTCCAAATTTGTTTCCTGAACCATTTTCCAGTTAACCAGTTTTAGAAAGTATAATGAGAACGAAGTCTAAACCCGGGGGGGGGGGGGGCACTCAAATATATTTTGATGGGGGTTTGCCTCACGAAACCCTGGAATGTGGGTCTAAGGAACTGAACACAAGGGTTAAATATGGGGTCTTGGGAAATAAATATATACTGGGCAGTATGAAAAACGGTCTACGGAACAGGATCGCAGTACAGTAGGTACTGTGCATGTGGGAATGCACGCTAGCGCTGTGCATGTATATGTGGGCGCTAGCAGTGTATGGAGCTGCTAGCGGCTACTTAGGAGGGAGTTAATCGTGAAGCCGTGCGTGTAGCTCTGGCATGCGGTGCTCGTGCTGGACAATTTGGCAGGGCTAGGGAACTGAGATGTTCCCTAGAAAAACGAAAGAAAAGAGATAAAATGAGAAGAAAGAAAGAAAAGATGAAAGGGAAAATGAAGGAAAAAATAGAAAAATGAAAGTTAGAATAATGATAATATAGGATTTGTATAGTGCACATATCCACTTAGCTAGGTGCTCAAGGCGCTCCTATATTACCCCGGCTACTTCCTGCCGGTACCCATTTACCTCACCTGGGTCAAGTGCAGCACAGTGTGGACAAATTTCTTGCTGAAGGAAAACACGCCATGGCTAGGACTCGAACCCACGACCCCGTTTGAAAGGCGAGAGTCAGAACCACTAGACCACGATGCACCCAGAATAAAAGGATGAAAGAAATAAGAGAGAAAAGGTTTCTACCATTCTTTGAAATAAATATAGAAAGAAAGAAAAATAAAGGAAGGGAAGATGAATGAATTTGTGAAAGACAAAATAAAGGAGAGAAAGGAAAAAAGAAAGAAAAAAGGAGGGAAGAAAGAATGAAGGAAAGAAAAATGTTTCCTTCATTCTTTGAAAGAAGAAAAGCAGGAAGGGAGGAAAAGAAAGAATAAGGAAAATAATTAGAAGGAAAAATAAAATAAAGAATGAAAGAAAGAAAGAAGAAAAGAGGGAGGAAAGAATGGAGGATAGAATGAAAAAAAGACAAAAAAATGGAAGGAGAGAAAGAACGAAAGGAAAAGGGGAAGGGAGAAGGAAGCAAAGAATAGTTTAAGGAAAGAAAGAATGAAAAAAAAAATTAATAAAGATTGACAAAAGTAAGAGAAAGAAGGAAAGAAAGAAAAATGAAGAGAAAGGTTCAGAAAAAAGATAGGAAATAAAGATAGATGGAACAAAAAGGGCAAGAAGGATAGAAGGATGAAGAAAAGATAGAAAAGAAAGAAATAGAGGAAAAAGTTCAAACTTCAAGCAAAAAAAATCCAGTCATCTTATAAAAATCATGATATTTGGTGTTTTTTTTATATATTTTAAGAATTTTGACAAATTAAAATGTTTTAGAAATGAATAACAATTTGAAAGTGAAACATTGTCAAACTTAAAAATTAGAATAAGCATCGCGGCATCATACACAACAAGACTCAGTCAAATCGAAAGCTGAAACAAGATCTAGTTATAAAAACTCAAAAAAATTGTTCCTCCGATTACATCTCCAAATTTTATTCATAGCAGCCGTTTATTGCGACTAAAAATTTGCAGTCGAGATCAGATAGCGGTCACCCAGAACAAATGGCCGGAGAGCTGCGGGTGCAAAGGAATACCACCATGTGTTGACCTGTGAATGTGATGCGAATGCCAAATCTGTAGACCCAGTCAAAAGCCAGGACAGCTCTGGGATTGTTAGGCCTTATGATTCGGGATTCAATTATTACCTTTGGCGATGATGTTGGGAAAGAACCTTTAGACCATCGTTCCTCTGGAAACATCCTCGGGCGACAGACAACTTTGTGAATTGACGCAGCATTTTCGCAAGTAGTAAAAACTAAAAACTCATCAACAAAGGCTCAGCTCGATCTCTCGACTCTAAAACTATAGTATGATCTGATACACACCTGTGGTTTGCGCTGTATATGTAGGCGGGGTATGAGGCGCCGAATGTACCAATATTATATAGAACAATTATTTGTTATATAATCATTATTTGTTAAATAATAACTATTATTTATATATAATTTACATTTTATTTGTAAATAACTACTATTATATAAAATATCATTTCTAATTATTTATATATAATTCCAAGTAATACTTCATTATTTGTAAATAATAATAGTTCGACATTCCATTATTTATAAATAATGATTATTTGTTTTTCATTATTTATAAATAATGATTATTTGTTTTTCATTATTTATATATAATGATTATTTGTTTTTCATTATTTACAAATAATGATTATTTGTTTTTCATTATTTACAAATAATGATTATTTGTTTTTCATTATTTATAAATAATGATTATTTGTTTTTCATTATTTATAAATAATGATTATTTGTTTTTCATTATTTACAAATAATGATTATTTGTTTTTCATTATTTATAAATAATGATTATTTGTTTTTCATTATTTATAAATAATTTGTTGAGTTTTCCATTATTTATAAATAATGATTATTTGTTAAATAATGAAAACGTCTACTTCATTATTTATAAATAATTTTTTCGAGTGCACCATTATTCTCATTATTTATAAATAATCATTATTTAATGTTCGAGTTTTCCATTATTTATAAATAAAGATTATTTGTTAAATAATGCCATTATTTATTAAATAATGCCATTATTTATTAAATAATGGAAAACTCGCTATAACATGCAAATGTGGGACCGCCCATGATATGAATATTCATGATGCGATTTCCTTTTTCGTGATTTTTCTTCACAAATTTTTGTCCATTTCCTCTTCATAATGACATTTCTTGAAGCAATTTTCTAGGGATATGGTCTGATTGTAATATTCTTCATTTTCTATATAACTTCGTCTTCGTAGAAATATCAAAAAGTGTAATTTTATACGATTTTTCCTACAGTTCACAATCCCCATAGGCGCGCGTGTACGGTAGGGACAACCGGTGAATCGACGGAGTGCTCTTCATCGAAATACTACGTTGGTTGGTCCCCGGAAGTGGCGGGCGGAATTTAGCCCGAATCCTCGATGGAAGTCGATCAAGTGCATATGAGCTGAGAGAGTGAAATATCAGTGTACTTGTACAGGCCCTTCTACTTTTTATAAATATTTCTTGTTGCTTTTTTGGTTAAGTTAATTTTCCTGGTGTAGAGATAAGTTTCAGTTCTAATAATGCACTTCAAATACATTTTGGAGTGTCTGTTTGAGGCGTTTGGGGCGATTTCACCCTGGCCCCAAAATGCTCGCAACGACAATACGGGGGCATGATGACCCCTAAATTTTTAAAAACTTATTTTTCTATTGAAAATTATCACAAAATTCACCAAAAGTGTGCACGAAAGCCTTCGTATTTCACTTTTAAAACTCCGAAAAGTGCCCAAATGACAAGCTTGGTCGCTTCGCTGTGTCGCTTTCAACTTGAGAACGTTTACGCGTCTGCTCCCCCCCGGCCCCCCTCCTCCGAAAGAAATTCTGTATACGGCCATGCTCTAAAGAGCCTGGCACATTGATTTATGTATACTTTCATTTTCATTATTTTTATCACATTATCATCATGGCCTTACACAGAATTTTTACCGGGGGGGGGGGGGGGGGTGGGGGGAGCAGGACGCGCGTAAACTTTCTCATAAAAATCTTGAGAAAGCGAAGCGACCAAGCTTGTCATTTGAGCTTGGTCGCGTCGCTGTCTCGCTTTCAAGATTTTTTTGAGAAACTTTACGCACGTCCTAGCTGCCCCCCCCCCCCCCCCCCCGGTAAAAATTCTGTGTAAGGCCATGATGATAATGTGATAAAAATAATGAAAATGAAAAGTACATATAAATCAATGTGCCATATGCTGTTTTGAGCATGGCCGTTCACATAATTTCTTTCGGAGGAGGGGGGCCGGGGGGGAGCAGACGCGTAAACGTTCTCAAGTTGAAAGCGACACAGCGAAGCGACCAAGCTTGTCATTTGGGCACTTTTCGGAGTTTTAAAAGTGAAATACGAAGGCTTTCGTGCACACTTTTGGTGAATTTTGTGATAATTTTCAATAGAAAAATAAGTTTTTAAAAATTTAGGGGTCATCATGCCCCCGTATTGTCGTTGCGAGCATTTTGGGGCCAGGGTGAAATCGCCCCAAACGCCTCAAACAGACACTCCAAAATGTATTTGAAGTGCATTATTAGAACTGAAACTTATCTCTACACCAGGAAAATTAACTTAACCAAAAAAGCAACAAGAAATATTTATAAAAAGTAGAAGGGCCTGTACAAGTACACTGATATTTCACTCTCTCAGCTCATATGCACTTGATCGACTTCCATCGAGGATTCGGGCTAAATTCCGCCCGCCACTTCCGGGGACCAACCAACGTAGTATTTCGATGAAGAGCACTCCGTCGATTCACCGGTTGTCCCTACCGTACACGCGCGCCTATGGGGATTGTGAACTGTAGGAAAAATCGTATAAAATTACACTTTTTGATATTTCTACGAAGACGAAGTTATATAGAAAATGAAGAATATTACAATCAGACCATATCCCTAGAAAATTGCTTCAAGAAATGTCATTATGAAGAGGAAATGGACAAAAATTTGTGAAGAAAAATCACGAAAAAGGAAATCGCATCATGAATATTCATATCATGGGCGGTCCCACATTTGCATGTTATAGCGAGTTTTCCATTATTTAATAAATAATGGCATTATTTAATAAATAATGGCATTATTTAATAAATAATGGCATTATTTAACAAATAATCTTTATTTATAAATAATGGAAAACTCGAACATTAAATAATGATTATTTATAAATAATGAGAATAATGGTGCACTCGAAAAAATTATTTATAAATAATGAAGTAGACGTTTTCATTATTTAACAAATAATCATTATTTATAAATAATGGAAAACTCAACAAATTATTTATAAATAATGAAAAACAAATAATCATTATTTATAAATAATGAAAAACAAATAATCATTATTTGTAAATAATGAAAAACAAATAATCATTATTTATAAATAATGAAAAACAAATAATCATTATTTATAAATAATGAAAAACAAATAATCATTATTTATAAATAATGAAAAACAAATAATCATTATTTATTAATAATGAAAAACAAATAATCATTATTTGTAAATAATGAAAAACAAATAATCATTATATATAAATAATGAAAAACAAATAATCATTATTTATAAATAATGAAAAACAAATAATCATTATTTATAAATAATGAAAAACAAATAATCATTATTTATAAATAATGGAATGTCGAACTATTATTATTTACAAATAATGAAGTATTACTTGGAATTATATATAAATAATTAGAAATGATATTTTATATAATAGTAGTTATTTACAAATAAAATGTAAATTATATATAAATAATAGTTATTATTTAACAAATAATGATTATATAAAAAATAATTGTTCTATATAATATTGGTACATTCGGCGCCTCATAGTGGGGTGGTGGGCGTGGCGCATGCATGCAGGGCGATTTGGGCCCCGTCTTGCAAAGAGTTACAATTGATCCAATCAACGTAACTCTATGGAAATCCATCAGTGTCATAATTTTTTCTACATAAATTTTCAAAATGTCCTTTGTAATCAAAGGTGAACACACCAAATTGTCAAGAAAACAATGAATTTATGTAATTTACGTCATATCTAGAAAACATTTTGAACATTCATGCATTTAAGATGTTGACGTTGCTACGGTTAATTGCTGGCTGTCCATAGTTGTGATTGATCGGATCAATCACAACTCTTTGTAAGACGGACCCCAGGACTATACAGCCCTCAATGTCAAAACTCGCAGATGTCAAAAATTTGCAGATGTCCATCATTCGCACTGCACTTTTAAACTCCATCCAAAGCCATGCAGGCGCTATATATATGCGCGGATCAATAATGGGGGGGGGGGGGGTGGGTGAGCTAGGGGGCCTTGGTCCCGCTTGCCCCCCGCCCCCAAAAAAGAGGGATGAAAAGGGGGAAAGGAAGAGATTACAAAAAAGAGAGAGGAAAAATTAAGGGGGAAAGAAGAGAAGAAAAGAAGAGAGAGGAAGAGGGGAAAAGCTTAGAAGAGCAGAAAAAAAAAGAGGGGAGAAAGAAAAGACGAAAAGAGAGAGAGAGAGAGGGGGGAACCGGGGAATTGGAGGGGGGGGGATACATATGACTTATAATTTGTAAAAAGGACACAAAGAAGAGGAATGCCCTTTTAACCAGTCTTACCATATCTCGATCGCCCTCATATGTACAGGTACCATCACATTACTCTGACTCTCACGAACACACTACTGAGGTCCACAAGATAAACTTTAAATTCTACACTAAAATTACAATTCCTGTTCACGCATTCATGTTCATGCATTAAATTTCAATTTAGTAACCCGTGAAATTCGCCCAAGAATCCAAAATCCCACTCATTAATTTAGCATAACACCCTTAGCTTTGCAAGTTCCAAAGGCCCTAACCTCTAACTAACCTCTCAAAAAAACTGGTTATTAAAGACAGTTACACGTAACCTCAAAGTTGTCTAGTTTATTTACTTCTTTTACCTTAAGTTGTGCCTTATTAACCCATGGCGAAGGTTAATTCCTGCCCAGCTTAGCCAAGCTTAGTCTCTCAGGAGGAGAGAAGTGGGGGAGGGGTGGCTAAATTCTGTTGACCTTTATCCTATCAACGTCCTTCACCTACTTGACTTACCCTATATTCTCCTGACTCTCATGAACACATTGCTGAGATCCACATGATAAAGTCAAAATGCTGCACTAAAAATTGCAATTCATGATGCACTCATGCATTAAATTTCAATTTGATAACTCAAAAATTTTCTCAAACAACAAACTGATCACAATTGATCATTAATTCATCACAAAACCCTCAACTTTGCAAGTTCCAAAAAAAAATAACCGAAAAAAATGGAAGGCTAATTCCTGCCCAGCCTCATTTTTATACCCCTGGTTTAAGTGGGCAATATTCACTCAAGCATGAATAGATTTCCCTTTTTTTGTGTCATTTGAAAGTTGACTTTATTGGCTTTCCATTTTATCTTTTCCCCAAAAGTTATATATTTTTTATTTGGCAACCATTTCAAAAGTATATAAATACATGTGTGAAATCATATATGTACAACAGCTTTGGCAACTCTTTTAATTAAATATTTTGTGAAAGAAATGGATGAAGAGAACAATGGTATATATATATATATATATATATAATATTTGTAATATCAGGGGCGGCGGAACGTATTTTCGTTGGGGGGGGGGGCAAAGCCAAAGCCAAAAAGGACACTTATATGCCAAAAAGGGCATTTTGGTGCCAACGGATATTTTCACAAGGAGATTATCATCTGCACGAAGTAGTTGTGTGTTTTGTAGTAATTAAGTTGAGCAAAGTTTTTTTTTGGAAGAGATTTCTGATTAATAAGATATATATATGTAGGTTTTATTTTCGCGAGCGAGCGTGTAAAACTCACTTTTTGGTCAATTATGGACCTAATTACTGTTAAAAGGGCATCCTTGCGAGACGTTGCGAGCGCGAATCACGAGCTCAAAATTTTGGAAATTTTATGTAATAAAACATGAAACGTAAACATTCCGAGCAGAGTTTGTATAATCATGAAAAAGAGATGTGAATCTAACTAAAGAATTAACGCGAGTTTGGGGGGGGGGACCGAAGTTAAAGAAAATCAGAGATTTATTCTAAAAACACAATGAGGTATTTCACAAGGCCTGAGTAGATAATGCGGACGCGAAGCTCGATATATATATATATTTTATATTTCATGAATTTTATCCTGAAAGTTGTTATGATAAACACGATGCATATCTGATTTTAAGCACGAGCTATTTTTTTTAATACTGAAATTAAAAAGGACATTTTCATTTGTCAGGTTAGAATATCAAAAATTTTCAGCTCGCGCTTCTCGTCCGCATAAAACTGTCGGGACAGGATGGGTATATTACTAAACAATAACGAGCGCAAAGCACGAGCAGAATTTTTTTTATATTCTTACCTGACAACTAAAAACTTTGAGCATATTTTAAAATGAACAAATAGCTGTGTATCTCGCGAATCAAGTAATACGAATGCGAAGCGCGAGCTGGATTTCTTTTTTGAAAATAAATCCCAATCTGAAAATTTTACATTTTAAGCACGTTTTTAGATAAATAACAATTTGTGTATAAGATGATTGATGCGAGCCCAAAGCGCAAGCTGAAATTTTATTATACTGATCAGAAGTGGGAACATTTTGAACACTTTTAACGTGCAGGAAAATTGTTAAAAGGATACACATCTCAATTAATGAAAGATGAGAATTCAGAGCAAGAGCTCTTTTTGTTGTCATGAACAGAATACATATCTAAGATAAAATGCAAATACAATACTTATGTGCAATTAAAAAAAATCCATATACTCAGAGGTGGATCCTGCTTCACAAATTGGGCGGGAGTTGGCAGAAAAAAATATTCATTCACATTTTCCCCGATTGGCTGTCAAAAGCTGATTTTCTTTTCTCAGGGGTATTCCTCTCAAAAGACTGAAGTTTTAACTACATCTAACGTTCTTACACACAAGATATCAAAATAATGCATAAAGAAATAAAGCGAGCGCGAAGCGCGACCTATCCCTTTTTCCATATTTCATGTATAATGATATAAAATTTAGTATTCTGAGCAGCTGTTTATTATCATGAACAAGATGCGTATGGAACTAAAGAATTAATGCGAGCGCATATAGCTAAAAATGTCAATATACTGATCTGAAATGAAACCAGGTAATGACAGTTTGCAGTGACTCACAAAGGGGATATATTGCGAGTGCTGAGTGCGCGCGCCCTGAAAATTTTAATATACTGATCTGAAAAACGACCTATTAATGACGGTTTTCAGTGACTCATGAAAATTATATGTATGTCATGATTCATATGATGCGAGCGCGAAGTGCGAGCAGTATAGACTTTAACACTTGTTGTAAAAATGAATATAATAGGTATCTAACCAAACAATATTGATGCTAGGGCGAAACGCGAGCTTAAAATTTTCATTGTCCGACAAAAAAACTGGAAATGTACTTTTCGTAATCATCAAGAGGATAGGTAGGCCTATCTAATTAAAAGTAATTATGCGAGCGTGAAGCGCGAGCTACAAATTTTTGATTTTCCTACGATGTAACTGGAAGCATTTATGTAATTGATTCTGTTTTCATCATTGATGAAAAAAAAAATTTTGCTGATTTTGTGTACCTCGATCACTAAATATATTCTAATAAATAAAAAGGTATCTCACTAAAAAAATGATGCGAGCGCGAAGCACGAACTAAAAATGTTGATTTTTCGACATTGGAAATTTGTAGCACTTTATTTAACCATGTACAGAATGGTAGAATAGATATCTAACTAAATAAGTAATGCGAGTGCGAAGGCGCCAGCTTAAAATTGATATTTTCCGACTAGAAAACTAGAAATGTACTTTTCGTAATCATTAAGAGGATCGGTATCTAACTAAACAATTTACGCGAGCGCGAGCTGAACATTTTTTTTCTGACTTTTAACCTGCAATTTTTTACAGGGACCTATCCACGGAGGATTAGTCTATTGTTAATGGGGGTGCTGAGCATTGTCACAGCACCCCCGGTAACAATAGATAATCCGCCGTGGCCAGGTCCATGATTTTTTAAGCACTTTTTGTAACCATGAACAGAATAGAAGAACTGATGCGAAGCGCGAGCTCAAAATCTTTGATTTTCCGAATTTTAAACTGGAAATTGTCAGCACATTTTGTAACTATCTCACTAAAAAATTGATACGAGCGCAAAGTACGAACTGAAAAACTTTGATTTTTCGACTTTTAAACCGGATTTTTTAAAGCAATTTTTAGCCATGAGAATAGTAAAATAAGTTTCTAACTAAACAAGTGATGTGAGCGCGAAGCGAGCTAAAAAAATTCATTTTCTGACTAAAAAGTTGATGTTCTATGAATGGGCCAACTGTTTGTTATACCATGAAGACAATGGGCATCTGATCAAACGATTGAAATGAAGCGTCACATGATTTATTATTTTATTTTACGACCTGAAAAGTGGGCATTCTAATTAACAATTTGTGCGAGCGCGAAGCAGGAGCTAAATTTAGGAGGGGGTAGATTTTGACCCCAGAATAGGACGTTCTTTGCATTTTTTTCTAAAGGCAAAGGAAAGGATGGAAATCTTCACTAAATGAGACGAGTGCGAAGAGTGAGCCATTTTTTTTTATATTCCGATCTAAAAAATACATTTTAATCATCATTTTAATAAAAAAAAACACACGTACTGTGTAACCCCCAAAACAATTAACAAATGCAAGCGCGAGCTGATGTTTTATATACTCACTTAAGATAAGGACTGTTTTAAGCTCTAATTCCTCTTCTTTTTTCTCTCTGTCAATGGGGGGGGGGGGGGGGGGGGGGGGCTTACATTTCATCTGGATGGTAAATCATTAGGTATGGGTCTGAATTGGCAGCTGCTGCAAGAGAAGGAAATTCGTAGAGCCGCTTTGCCCCCTGAATCTGCCTATGCATATTGGAATCCTAACATTTTAAGGACTTATGTGTGGGATCTATGGAGTGGATACCTAACTCACTAATCAAATATTGCGAGGGCGTAGCGAGCTGAGTTTTATATTCAGCCCTTTTTTGTGATCCTGAACGGGATACCTATCTCGCTTTTTTGTATCGTAAAAACGGGATATTTTAATTCAGACGCATTTAACCTTTTTTGGCAGGACGTGTATCATCTCACTATAACCAGGCAATACGAGCAATTTGTATGGCGCCCCCTAAATTTAAGGTCAATTTGGCGCCCTCGCGGTTAACCATGAATTCGGTTCCCCCATGTGAAATATGAGTATCCCCCCCTCTGAAACATGAATTTGTCGCCTCCGGTCGAACATCCAATCGCCGCTCCCTATAGTTTAAACATCAATTCGGTGCCTCCTACTTTGAACATAGATTAAAGCAAATCCTATTTCTATTCAAAATACATCCATCTGGATCATGCGATATTTGTGGAGTGCCTGAAACAACATGACATTTCTTTTAACTGAATGCTCAAAATATATCATAGAAAGAACAATTCTATTATAGGGGTCGAAACAGACTGCTACGAGGCAGCAGATCTCAAAGGATTTTAGCTTCATCAGAGGTTTCACACCAGAGAGCACTTGTGCATGTCTCGTCTTATTTTAAGTTCTTTCTGCATAACAGATTACAAGATACTCTGTCCTTTTCACTTTCATGTATCCAACTATTTTTTCTCTCACTCCCATTTTACCCTCTCCCCCCACTCACGTCTTTATCTCTCCATTTTGCCATCTCTCTCAACATATATCCAACTGTTTAGGGTGTAGACTGAGTGACAATCATCACCATCCCTTTCACCCTTCCTCTCCCCCCACTCCAAACTTAATAGTCTCCATTTACCCCATTGCTCCTCCCCCTAATTATCTTTAATGCTTCTATATGTGACTCTTAAACCACAAAAGCAAAGTTTTAAAAGTTTTAAAAGTTTTAAAATGTTGATAATTATTTAATATGCATAATTTATACTTCATAATATAGATTCTCATTCTGTACAAAATGCATTCATTTATAAACAAGATAATGCAAAGGCCTTTCAAACGAATACAAGATATATATATTTGTAAACATTAGATACTGTGGTAGCCAATGAAAGCGTATAGACAGTTAACTCTGTAATCGTTAATCATTTTTCCCTTCAGTATTTATATTCTGTTCCTTCATTTCCTTCATGTGTTAAGCATGTCAAATGTGTTGAACAAGTCAATTTTTTTTTTTTGGGGGGGGTTGGATGGGGAGGTCCCATCATGACAGTATAAAGAACAAGAAATACCAAGCACTATTAAATAGAGAAGGGTGGAATAATTTGTAAAATGGCAGAGAAGTAAAATGAGATATATATCATATTTTCTTGAAGATTCCTGATAATGTTCCACTTTAAACAATGTATTTGTCTTAATTCCATATCAGTCACAACTCTCAGCCAAAATAGAAGTAGTTATACAAGTGAAAACCCTTAAAAAATGTATAGACGGATGAATTTGAGGTTCCTCATAGCTCATTATGTCATGATTGATCTTGCAAACCTGTTTGCCAAAGTCAAAATATGAGCATAGAGAATTCAAAAGACCTTGGGGTAATATTCAATCATTAAGACAATTTGACATTAACCATGTTAAGAATATCCTACGTAAAGAAATATGCCATCTCCTCCTCCTCTTTGTTGGCCTTCTCCTTGGAACGATCAACTTTGCGCTTCGTTTGTGGGGGCTCTGAACGATAGACAAGTTTGCGACCAGTCTGGAACAAAAAACAAGCAAGCAAATTATGGATTAATTCCTGTTGACTATCAACAAATGATGTATAAGTAGTGTAACACTTGAGGTATTTATCATTGATATCCAAAAAAATATCAGGCATTACAAATGTTGATAAATACTGGAGTCAATGTTACTGATGACTTATGTTTAATATCTTTTTTTCTTTCAAGTCTTGCATGACTTTTGATATCAAATTTGCAAGGCCTGTGTATACAGTTGTGAAGTACATATAATTCCTTACATGTGTGAGACTAAGAAATACTCAAAAACTTGAATTTGTGCAGAATGTTAATTCAAATGTCTCTTTCACTCTTAATTAATTAAGTGTGATCTTTTATAACTGAACTAAAAATTGCATGTTTATGAGCAGAAAAGTGTACTCATAAATTTCATAAAAAAAGAAAAAGACAAAATAAAAAGCAAAACACACAAGAAAATATTTAATCTTTTTTTTTTACAGTAGAAGTTTTAAAAGACCAAAAGGAGTATCAAGACCTAACATAAATATATTTCTTTATTTAGAGCAGAAATTCATGTATAAATTAGCATGAGTAATGACATCACACAATTAAAAAAAGAAATTGACCGCAATTTATGATAAGGGTGACAAGCATGTTGATTTCCGGTGCACAACGCTGTCACTGGCCAATATCCAGAGGGGTCAAACGCACCCCACCCCCTGTAATAAAAGCTGGTCTTGTAATGCTTAAACTGTTATTAGAAAGTAAAATATAATGGTCTACTTAGCTTTAACTTTTGCTCAGTGAGAATTGTTGTTTTGCTTTCCACAATCCAGCTGTTATGAGTAACTTTATGAGCTACTTTATCAAATATCACCCTTTTCACCAAAAGAAATGTCAGTACAGAGGCTGAATCACCTGATGACACCTACCTTTTTCTTGGGATCTGCCTGTGCCCTTTCTAGGGCTCTCCTAACCCTCTCCTCTTGGTGAATCCTCTGAGCCTCCAACTTCTCCTCCCGAAGGCGGAGACGTCTCTCTTTCTCCTTGGCCTTCTCTGCAGCTTCGACCTTCTCTGGGGGCATGGTCTCGATGCTCTCAAAGAGTTCCTCCAGTTTGTTCTCTATGTTCGTCAGCATCTGGAGAGTGCTGTTGTAACAATATCAATCGCATCAAGTGTTACTGCTAATGTGCAGAGTGATATATCAACCAGGTGATTTGAAATCTGCCCATTATTTGTCATAAAAGAAATATGTATCACTTTCTCAATCAAATGATTTACTGTAATTTGATTATCTTTTTATTCATTTATATGTTACTTAATTAGTGAATTGTTAATTCACTAATTCATTCGTTCATTCATTCATTCATTCCATCTTCAAGGTAACCTTGTTAAAGATAGTGGCGATGTAGGTGCTGCACAAATATACACATTATCCATTCCATTTAAGATAAGAATTGGTATTAAATACTTCTGTTTAAAATCATAATTAGTAATACTTCTGTTTTAACATGCAATTTTTTTTTTTTCATAATAGTCACTGTAACAACAATCATCACAAAAGTTAAATTGTTACAAGCATGGATTTTCATGACTATTTGTCACTCTCTTCAAATAAGACAAACAACCCAATATTTCTGTGATCCTACAGAATTATACAAGGCACCAAAATTGGGGACTGGCATAAACCTGTCAGTATTATCATCTTCTGACAGTAATATTCTCTGCATGTACATTATGAAATATTGTTGAATTAGGAGATTTTCTTTGTTGTTGTGTAGATACAGATGTCAAAGCAAAAAACACAAACCTGATATTTGCTTCATTGTCACCAATACAATTGGCGTAGACCTCTTCTACTTTGTTGTTTAATGTATCCAACATGGCTTCCTGCAATAAAAAAAATTGTGGGAAATCATTAATCAACTTTGCATCATGGCCTGTGTACTAAAAGGAATATGTATCTGAAATCATATCCAGTGTACAAAAATGATTTGTATTTCATACATGTATCCAATTAATTGTATTGTCACAAGTTTCATAAACCCACCATTTTCACACATGGCTTTTGCTCATAAAGTATTTACATCATCTAAAAACTCAGTTTTTTTTTGTGCACAGTTCTTTACTAAGTGTAATAATGAATACAACATAAAGGGAAAGACATTTTATGAAAAGGGGGCACTACCCATTTGCTTATGCAAACAATAATCTTGTGCTTGAGTGTTAAAATGTAACTTGGTGATATGTTGTTCTTCCTACTTGAGATAAGTTAATCTAAAATCAAATTGAAATAAAGCAAATAGGTGGTGTCTATGTAGTTCGAGGAGGGGGAGGTTTCTTTCACTTAAATAATAGGGTTGTGTTCTATACACAATTAAGGCCTCCTTTTTTTTATACCCTCCTTTCTTTCTTCTTCCACTTTACTCCTTTTTACTCCATTGTTCCACTTCTTGAAAAAGCATGGGGGAGGGGGGCTACTTCACCCCATCCCTGTTTGCATGTAGCACCATGCACCCCTACTTGAGCATGCAATGTGATTTAGCAGCAAATTATCTTCCAAAAGTGGAACCTGATATTGGTATTTCCTGGAAGACTTTAAACTTGACAAAATATTTGTGGTTAAGCCACCATCACCTTTTTTGAAATATCTTGAAGAATGCCACTTAATAAAGAGTTTACATGCTGAATTTAAACATAAAACATGAAACCACATGACTAAAAATATAGAATATGAAAAAATAAAAATATATTTATACACCTGCAAAAATCCATAAAAATTAGGGTGCACTAATATTGAATGAATTAATTGAAACAAAAAAGTGTGCCCCTCAGATATGACTGAAATGAAGGATGAGTAATGAATATAAAAAATTGCATGTATACAAAAGTCATGCCATTTCCATGCATTCAGAAAAGTTCAATCAAGTAGTAGCAGGACGGAATAAAAACAATGACAGTGATGTTGGCTTGACTATATACATTGAAAACGGTTTCAAAAGGGGGTACTCCCATACATTTGTAGTAAGCCAATTTGATGACCCCCTTTGTTAGACCTGGATTTCTGTTATCTCTACATTCTACATATGACAAAAGTTCCATTCAGAAGCCGTCCTACCCTGCTCACAAGAACCCTGTTACAACATCTCTGTTCCCCAGACCTGCCAAAATTGTCCAGCGTGAGCCTTGAAAATTAAATCCGCAAAGCTAGCTGTATACATGGCTTCACAATTCTCTTCACTCCATCATGCCACTATCCCACAGCACACTGTACCTTCAGTACAGAGCCAGCCATAAAGCGATTGCGACTACGGGACTACAGCGTTGCCAATTACAAGTGTACAAATGGTACAAATGAAACGTATAACATTACGCATGCTGCATACACTACCCCTTAGATTTTCAAGTCAACTTATGCAAGCTTAACATGTAAATTGCACGCTTACATATATGATCATTTTATTATATGTGGAATCAGATGTTGAATCTCAGTAATCATCTCAAGCTCATTTCTGAATTTAGAACATAGTGTAAAGCATTCCATCATGCATATGATACATTATTTGAGAACTTTCATAGCTAATGCAAAAATTTTATATACTAGAGCTGAAAAGACAAGATTCCATATGGAAATTCCCTTATAACGGAAGCCAGTAAAGGAAATGTGGGATTTATCAAGCAATCATAAAACCAGTATTTCATTCATGCGAAATCATGCTCATAAAAACAAAGAGGGAGCTTTCTTACAGAAAGAAGGTTTGCATTTTTTAATGACAGACAGGAGTACTCTTTTTGATAACAGTGTAAGAAAGATTCTACAGCTTGGAAAAAACAATCCAGATTCAAAGATACTAAAACTGAATTTTAGTAATTACATGCAGTATCAATCACAAGACATACAAGAAAAGATCTAGTGCTCCTTAAGTAAAAGAAAATTCAAATACTGCAGTACCAAAGGGAATATAAGCAATCATGTTTTTACATGATAAAGAATTGCACACAGTCTCCCCTAAGACCACAAGAAATATAAGCAAATGGGACTAAGCTGGCCAATAAGGTATGAATGTCACATGCATGTCCATAGTCCCAGGCTGTAAGAGAAGGATTTGATAGGACTTGTGGAATCTGAATCTCTTACGGTTGACGATGGGGAATCTACAGATCGACCTGCTGACGATTTATTGGCTGCACTTGTAGATCCCTGTAAAAATTGTCACAACACACCTCTAAAAACAAACAAAGCTGCTGCACTTTAATTCAATACCCTTTGGTAAAAAAAAAAATCCATCAATGAACATTGTAAACAGCAAATACAACATAAAAAAACAAACAGATTTTAGTGAAAACAAACAAACAAAACACGAACATGATATTAAAAACAATTTTTTTTTTTGGGGGGGGGCTTTAATACCATGAATGTGCAAGATGTGTCTGTATGACTGCCTGTTTCTGTCTCTTATCTCCATTCCTGCCCTTCTCTTGGTACTCTTGTCTTAAATAAATGTGTTGGTACATAAATCTTGTTCAGTCTTGTTGTTTAGATCAGTCAACAACATTTACATACATTCATTACCAAATACTGCTAAGATTTCTTACCTGGTCTTCTGCCTTGAATTCACCAAAAGAAAACATTCTAAAAGCAAAGTGGTAAATATAACTTATTGCATTACACTGAGTTGTTACATTAATTGCATATTGCATTCTTGGAATTAAAATACATACGTGCATCATTTTACTATTATTTACATTTATTTTGCTATTTACCTGATTTTTTGTTGGCAACAAAATATGATCACAAATTCTATCAAAGTCTTAAATATGGCAAAGTAATTTCAAAACAAAGAATCTGTGAGAAATAGCTGGAGATAGATTAATCATTAAATGTACTTCACAAATTATCCATCTCTCAACAATAATATAACCCTCAATAATGGATGTAGTCTGTTCTTTGTTTTAGTTTAGCAATTCATAACATGTTACCAGGGGGATTAAATGCATTAAAATCTATCGGCAAATCTCTTGTTCTATACACAAGTGTTATGAGTACCAAGTCTTTGTTCAAATTTTAATCCTGATGTAACAAGGTTCAAGCTCAATTTTAGCAAATATAATAATTATTCATTATAACATCATCATGTCTGACTTGCTATGATCTCAAGGAACTGATCATATTCAGCAGGGTATTCTCATTAATGTCTCCATAATCATAGATGGGATATATGAAAAGGGGTTTTCATTATGATCAAACTTACTTGGATTTGTGCTCTAGATCTTTGGCCTTCTCCTCTTCTCTATCAATGGCATGTTTTAACATGTCAATCTGCTGCTTAAGAATCTCTGTTTCACGGTCCCTGAAAACCAAAATAATAAAAAATGCAAATGATTACAATAGTAAAATAGTCTAGTTCTTGATATTCAGAGAAGGGGTATGAAAGTTTATTATTATGGGATATAACACCAATCAGGGTTAATAATACTCTTGAAATATGTCTTTCTATGCAACGTTGCACCTATACAGCTGTATTTAGAAACAGATTTTGTTGATATCTTTAATAAGGATAACTGTATTCACATGCTGATCAATTTTCAACACCCATTAAATTTCTTCATTATTATTAATACAATGATATTATGCCCATCCTCATCTCTTTCCTCTATTAATCACTTATCACTTATTCATATTTTCTACATTGGATCTCTTTAACTTGTAAACTGAAAGCAAATCAGCCTACGAGCTGCTATGATCAGTGAATAAATAAACCATACTATTACTACCGGTACTACTACTACATGAGTGTGGAAGTTGTCTGTCCATCTATTAAACTCACATTCTTGTTTCTGTTGATGAGATGGTCTGTTTGATCTCCTCTAGGTTTTCTTCTGTTTCTTGACTGTTCTGAATCAAGGATAGGTTCTGTTCCTCCAAGTCAGCAAATATATCAAGAAGCTGTTGAGGGTCACTGAAGAACAACTCTGGCTCCTAACAAAAACAAAAGCAAAGATAATGTTTAAAAATCTTCAAATTTTATTACAAGGCATAAGCGATGTCATGTCTTGCCCACTTGTGAAAGTAATCAGAAATACATCATGATTTGCGAGGGCACGCAACAGAATTGTACCGGTATCAAAAGTTCATTGTAAAATAACTGGGATGGAATAACATTTGTCATAAGAGTCTTGCATGTAAACTTTAATGTTGACCTCAAAATGACCTTTGACCTTACCATGTGACCTCTGAACACAATGACATGCAGGTCTACTAAGTACAGCTACAACCCAAATTTGGTTCAAAAGTGACTTCAGTTGTGGAGTTGTCATAACAATGACCTCAAAATGACCTTTGACCTTACCGTGTGACCTCCAACTGCAGAATTACATGCAGGTTCCCTAAGTACATCTACAATCCAAGTTTAGTTGAAAAGTGACTAACGGTTGCAGAGTTATGTGTCATCATGTTTGCGACGGACGGACGACATTTGGATCCCTTAGTCTTGCCTTCACTTCTGGTGGCCAAGACAATAACAGATAGCCTTTGTCCCTATAATGCTACTATTGCTCCTACAACTAATAACAATATATAACACAGTGCTTAATACAGTGGTAAGTGTTACATGATATTACAATCCTTCTTATCCTTATTCTTTTCCTTCATCTAAGTAAAAATACTGGTCAGACTCTTGCCAACTTAAGGAGTTTATCCTTCCCGGCTGCTTCAGTATTCCACAGCATTTCTTATCAAGGAAACAACAGTTCATGACAATGAAAAACATGAAACAGACTCTAACACTACTTTACAAAGTACATTTATCACCTTACCTTTTGCAAATGCGTCAATCATGAATATAACCTTCATGGGCTGTTAAAACATTGTATTTAAAATAGGTGCATGTTAGACCTATAACAACCTCATAATAGCAGGTTGCCACTGATGTCAATAAAACAAAAAAAATTTTTTTTTTACATAACAAGTTTTTAAAAGCTCGTCGACAATAAGTTTTTTCTAAGAATGTTTTTCTTCCTTTACAATTATTTCCCTAGGTTTAGCTATGCAAATTTAGATTATTGTTTATTCAATGCTAAAAGTAACATTCTATTCCCGTAAAGGTATTAGTTTTAGAGGTGTTATTTGATATTAGTTAGGGAATGATAATATGGATTGCTACCTCATCGCTCTCATAGTCTGAGTCGTCATCTGCTGGTCGTGCTTCATCTTCACTCTTAGCTGGACTCTGAATCGTTGCTCTGGAAAGGCAAACAGTAGCAAACACAATAAATGCTCAAAATGTCAAAATTTAGATACTCTACAGAACATCTACAGAATGCCTAACATGCATTTCAGCAAAGACTATTGTTAATTTAGAACTTTATACTTTCACCCAAATCTTTAACAATAAAACAAGGGTTGAACTGAATTGTTTATCTCAATGAATTCAAATCTATCCCCAATAAATATTGATATCAATCACAATATCTCCAAGATGGACACCTTTAGATAAATGAAAACAAATAATCAGCCAAAACAGTTGGTAAGTTAATATGCAAAATAAACTAGAGATAATCAAAATCAAATCCTTAATCTCCAGCACCACACATGTAATATAGAATGATTTATTAAAGCTCAATATAATACCTCTTGACAGCTGATCCTCTACTAGATGCCTTGCCCAGACCCTTTGACATACTGGACCGAGAATTTCTTCCTTCAGTACTTGCAGACGATACTGTATTCAGAAAGTAAGTGACAAGATTGAACCGCTTCATATCAAATTCCTTTTAGTCTTGCACATTTCAAAATTCAAAGAGGAAAAAATAATGAATTTCTCAAATTTGTATGTACATATAGTGTACAACTCAAGGCCATGAAGAGACTGTCTAGCAGTAATGTCACATAAATGTTTTTTTTTTTTTTTTTGTAGGCCTAGAATGTGAATGTCTATGCAGAACAATCGCGGACAGAGTATGAAACAGGCATGCATGTACTGTATAAGCTGAATATTTTGAAGAGATTTATTTGTAAACACTTTGCATCATACTAACAGCAAAATAAAAAATATTTACTCTCTGACATACTTGTACAAAGTGGATTAACAAGTGATAAAATTAGAAAACTATACTCCTGTGAATTTCCGGCCTCAAGGCAACATTGTGGAATATTGTTTGCACTTAAATCCTGAAAACAAAACTCATTTGTGTTCTTAGTGTAATACCGAAAGTTTCCTTTTAATTAGTCATGCAATTAAAGCAAACTGCTGGCATTCAGCATTGTCAAAACTGTGCTCAGGTTAAAGAGATGTAGACTTTAAAAACAATATAGGTAATGCTATCACTGAGAGATAACAAGCTCCTGCTACAAGTTACTGAACTTAATCAAACTGTGTAATTGATTAGCTTATTGATAGATAGGTTGGCATGGAATAAGAGCATGCCATTGATAACAAAATTGATTCAGATTATATCACTGTATTCACCTTTCTTCCTGCTTGCTGATGTGAGTTTCTCATGATCTTTATTCTTCAGTTTCCTCTTCTCCATCCTCTGTGTTCTATTTTCTTCTTTCCATTCTGCGGGTGTGAGAGAATCTAAAAACTTCTTGTAGAGTTGGTAGTCTTTCAGCAGCACCTCATTCTTTGAAATTTCACTAAACGAAACCCCCAAAAAGATGAAAAATAAGAATGTCAGATATCAACAAGTGGAATGCCTCTGGCCGTCTCACCTGCATCACGCGATTCAATATAGCAGCAGTGCTGATTTTGAAAACTACTATAACTCGCACAAGATGTTCAGTGATACTTGGTTACTCTTATTTCCACGTTTTATGAACTAGACCAATACACTTATAGAGATATGATGGCAATTCAACAAATACCCCCAACGTGTCCAAAGTTCTTTGACCTTACATGACCTATGACCTTGATCATGTGACCTGAAACTCGCACAGGATGTTCAGTGATACTTGATTACTCTTATGTCCAAGTTTTATGAACTAGACCAACACACTTTCAAATTTATGGCTGTAATTCAACAAATACCCCAATTTGGCCAAAGTTCATTGACCCTAAATGACCTTTGACCTTGATCATGTGACCTGAAACTTGCACAGGATGTTCAGTAATACTTGATTACTATTATGTCCAAGTTTCATGAATCAGATCCATAAACTTTCAAAGTTATGATGGTAATTCAACAGATACCCCCAATTCGGCCAAAGTTCATTGACCCTAAATGACCTTTGACCTTGATCATGTGACGTGAAACTCATGCAAGATGTTCAGTGATACTTGATTAACCTTATGTATAGGTTTCATGAACTAGGTCCATATATTTTCTAAGTTATGATGACATTTCAAAAACTTAACCTTAGGTTAAGATTTTGATGTTGATTCCCCCAACATGGTCTAAGTTCATTGACCCTAAATGACCTTTGACCTTGGTCATGTGACATGAAACTCAGGCAAGATGTTCAGTAATACTTGATTAACCTTATGGCCAAGTTTCATGAACTAGGTCCATATACTTTCTAAGTTATGCTGTCATTTCAAAAACTTAACCTCAGGTTAAGATTTGGTGTTGACGCCGCCGCCGCCGCCGTCGGAAAAGCGGCGCCTATAGTCTCACTCTGCTATGCAGGTGAGACAAAAACGTAAGAGAAACATTGGTAGAATCTACCCAACATTTAACGCAATACAAGAATGAGAATATTAGCGTATACTACAGTGAGCAAAGGCCCATCTTTCTCTTTACTGATAAACTATTCTGTAATAATTTTAATGTACATGTAAAAAACCCATTCTCAGTTACTGTAATTGAGAATTATACATCTAAAGGGCAATTTGGTCACTATAGGGCAAATAGATAGGTTAATGAAGTCCCCATTTATCAAAATAGAACATATTTTTTAAAGGCCATGAGCCACAAGTGTCTGGATTATAAGCCTGTTTGTGCATAATGCCATGTTTTTTACTTAGATAACTGTCTTTGAGGAATGGTAAATTATTTATGCATCATTGACACAGTATCTAAATAATTAATAAAGAATTGAAGTGTGATTGCTTTCTCACCTTATGTGCTGATTAGGTACACTACAATACTTTATAATCTATTTATGTATTAAACTAATTCCATTCTATGTCATTTTTGTTTTTATTTTGAAGAGGATTATGCTGCATGGGTAATTCTGACATAGTTGCATCTGACAGAAGGTAAAATTGTGTCCATTATTGTAGATGTATAAATATGTGTAATGCACTGTAAAAGAAGCAAGTATCATTATTTATTCCATAAGTCAAAAAAGCAAAGTAACCTGAGCAACTTACCCTCTGATACGTCCAATCTCTTCATTGATTTTCCTGATTTCTTGCACCTTTTCCATCTTGGCCTTTGTTTCTGCTTCAGCTCTGTAAATATTCAAAATTCACATAAATTTTTAAGATGAAATCTGCGTGCAGTTTAAGTAAAGCTACCCAACTGTTTAATGCTCTTACTTTCTGACTTGTTAGGAGAGCAGTTTTAGGTAAATTCAACTAGAATAACCCCTAAATAGCTAGAATCAGCTTTCCACTTCTGCACCAGTCTGAAAGAAATATCAAGCTTAACCATACCTTTACTCATAAGATATAATATACAGCCCTCACTACTCTACCTTCTTTTTTTTTTGGGGGGGTCCCTTAGTTTTGTTTTACCTTTATAAAAAAAATCATTACACTGTGACATAAATAAAATTTTGTTGAATATTTCTTTAATAATCTGAGTACTTGCTAACTGTCCAACATACCTTTATCACGTACCTCATCAATTCAAAAGTAATGGATGAATGCCAGCAATTACAATAATTTACATTATATTTTGAACATTCTACTCTTTGCATGAGGGGAAAATGAAACATGGATTACACTGATGTTTGGAGAATTTTTCACTGAATTAATGCAGATACTGTAAATTCAGATACAACTTAAAAGGAGCAGAACAGGTATTTCAAGCTAACATTTTGATTGCCTCTACAGAGTTCTTGTCATTCTCCTTGAGGAATTCATCAAACATGGCTGCATCCTCCTCCAGGTATTGCTCAGCCAGCTCTAGCTTCCTCTCCTCTGCTGATGCAATCTCTTCTAGCTTGCGCATCTCATCTCGCTTCACGCCCAGGGAATATTGAACCAGAAACATCTCTCGCTTCTTGGCAATGTAGTCTGGAAGGCTCTCTTTCTCAACATGTCTGTCTGATAACAAAGAGAGTAAATGAGAGTACATATCTATCCTCTATCAATAAACACAATTCCAAAGACTAAACAGTTTTTTATGAATACAATAAGAAATATAACTTCTTACATTATTACATAATCATCATATCAACAACTGACTTGTTTGTGATAACTTTAGGACTGTTACTTATTTGCTCTTATCTTCTCTGAACTGTAATTATTTCATTTGAAACTTATGTATTTGATTTTTGTTGTTACTAGATAATAGATCTAAAAATGTTTAATACATCTCTTTGAATTTCAATTGTTTTTTAAATATAGAAAATATGGCATAGCTCACAGATTTATGTATGATTATGTGAGGTAAAGGTCAAAATGCAGAAATATGTGCACTCTATCTTTGCTTTTTATTCCTCATTTTGAAAGGAATTCTGGCTTCATGGTCAAGAAAGTTATAGTACTTGTTACCAAACCATTTTTAGATTGCTTGAGAGATAAATATGATGATGGAAAACCACCATGGAGTTACATGTAGCGTGATTTTGCTTTATTAACAGCTGATAAGTGATAGAAATTTATCAATATAGATTCAGTGAAAATCTATCAAAGAATGACAAAATATTTTTGAAATTACTTATTCAGGAAGCTGTCCGTATGTCACAAAATCAAAACTTGAAAGAAATCATTACCCAGTATTTCTTCATTTTTTCACAAAACCGAGTGGACATACTTTTAAACCCTGTTTTAACCAAGTACATCATTGTTATTTATGATAAATACCTCTTGTGACAGCAATAGTAAATGAAGGGTCATCCTTAACAGCCAGTGCCTTCTCATCTCCTGCTTCATCGTCTTCTTCAGCATCAAGTTCATCCAAAGGCCTTCTCATAGAGGCCCTCAAGGCATTAACACGAGATGTGTATGTTGTCTTTTCATGGACTTTGAGTCCCCTTTGCTTGATTCTTTCCTGTTTACAGAGAAAAAAATGAAAGAAGACCATAACCAATAGAGCCAGAGCAGATGTGATTAACCAAATGAACACATTATTATTTGATTTTAATATACACCCTACCCCAAGGCATTAAACTAAATTGGTACAACAAATACAGCAACTTATCAAGTATTCTCAGTAATGGAAGTAGACTCAACAATCAATAGTAAAGCAGGCTGGATTTTGCCTTTATGGCCTAACAATAAGATAATTACATATTAACAGAGCAAGTGGAGCCCCTCTGGCAGCCTCGTCTGCATTACGCGATTCAATATAGCAGCAGTACTGACTATGAAATAATTATTCACAAATAAAAACATTCATATAAGATAATACTACGTTCATTGACCCTAAATGACATGTTACCCAAGACTTGTGCAATATGATCAGTGACACTTGATTACCAGTATGTCCACAATACATGAACTATATCCATAATCTTTAAAAGTTATGATCGCAAATCAACAAATACCCTTAACTAGGCCAGAGTTCATTGACCCTAAATGACCTTTGATCTTAGTCATGTGACCTGAAACTCAGACAGGATGTTCAATAATACTTCATTACCATCATGTCCAAGTTTCATGAACTAGGTCAATATACACTCTCAATTATGATGTCTTTTCAAAAACTTAACCTTGGGTTAAGAATTCAATGTTGACGCTAGCGCCATCAGAAAAGCAGCGCCTACATGTATAATCTTGCTCTGCTATGCAGGCGAGACAAAAAATGAAGATTGATATCACAATGACTAAGTCTGCGAGTACCATTACATAATGTAAAGGCTGGCTAAAATTTGAATAGTTTGAAGAAAAAAAAAATCGAAAATTATTTTGATGACTTTAAAAAACAAAAACACCCCCTTACATCAAAATGCAATAGACATAAGGACGTTCCACAGTTATTTGTGTGCATCATGATTTGTGCATATTTTTACACTATGCTCATTGATGTAACAATGGATGAACAGGTGATTAATCAACTGTAGGTACAATGTATCAGCTGATTTTCCCCTTTATCTGCATTCCAACTGCAGGCCCGATTTGTTATTTTATGAACCCAATTAGCCAGAAATATTCCATGGACCCTATTTTTTAAAAATACTTCTACAATTTCAGAATACTTTACTCTGCCGTTCTGAAAAGTATGATGAATATGACGTCGAGTATGAATACTTCCAATTGCGTGAAGCTCGATAGCAAAAAAATCAAGTACATGAAGTCATGAACCCATGTTAATTTTTGCATATTTGGAATAGTCAGGTGCTAAAGTACATGTCACTATGTGCAAAATTTTGTGAAAATAACATGGATTTCACTTTAACTGTGGCGTCCTTAAGTTGAGAAAAGTAATATTCATTTCTCTCAACAGCTGAAAGAATGAATGACTTACTGCTTTCTTTCTCTGCCTTTCCTTGTCTCGTAACATGAATATATCATTATCAGCAGGCATGGTGAACGGATTGAAGTCGGCTGGCATTTCTTCATCTTCTGTGGTATCAATGTACAATCAATATAATAAATACAAATAAATGAAAGTATTACACAGAAGGAAATGATGATTCATAGTTTTAACAAATCAAGCAATAACTCAAGTACAATCTCATAAACAGTGGCGGACCGTGACCCAGTAGAGACAATGATTGGAGGGGCACTGTATTGTTTCTGAACAATGCTGTGCCCCTCCAATGTTTTGTCTCCTCCGGGTCACAGTCCGCCACTGCTCATAAATAAGAACCTTTGACTTATCAGGCAAGACATTTGAACACGAACAAAAATAAAGAATACAAATAGTTCATAACAGTAATAAGAAAAAAAATGTAAATCCACTAAACACATATAACAGCATATAAAGTAAAAATCAATTTTAAAAATATCAACATAATAACAATTATAATATGCAACATTTATATAATGCTTAATACAAATGTTTCTAAGCGCTGCATACTATTTCCCCAGCTATAGCATGGCTACCCTGATCAGGCACATTGAGCATTCAAGGAATTCCTTCTTACCAGGTACCCATTTACTACACCTGGGTGGAGAGTAACAAATGTAGATAAATGCCTTGCCAAACGATCTCCGGACCTTGTGGTTTAAAGTCCAAAGACTTGTCAACTGAGCCACAACCCCTCTAACGATACTTGAGTATATACTATAGAATAATAAATCTCATTAAAACACTTAAAGAAATGTTGAAAGAAATGAAAGAGTGTTCGGCTACACAAAATAAAGAAATAAATTTGGTTATAAATAAAAAATAAAATAATAAGTTAATTACCTGTTATTACTGAATTTTGGGAAGCTGATTTGATGGATTGTGGGAAGGTCACTCTTCCGGATTGTCGAGAAACAATATCTTGTCCTGCAAAACATTTAAGCCAGATTATATTCAAATTTTATCAGACATATTGTATAATCATATTCAAATATTTGATAAAGGTGTTGATTCTGTTGAACATTACTTTGATCAAGTGATCAAAATTTAATGACAAACTTTTGCATTTGACATCATTACGGCCCTCCCTCAGAGCATAGCTCTATGCTCAGAGGATATAAGTGTAAATGGAGTTGTCCAGAAAAGAATGCGTCAGCTGCAGATCACCAACGCATGCAAGGCAATGGATTCAATGGCCGCATGATGACATTAATGCATAAGGTCTATTGTTGATATTCTATACTCAAAGGTACAGGGTGTATTTTTAAATATTAAAAATTTCAATTCAATCACTCTCATTTCGTAATATGTTGTTTATTCCATGTGATTTGCGATAGTTGTAAACAAACTCACAAGTCTCCTTAAATTCAATGAAATACTTATTCTTTTAAAATCTCAGCTATATGACCGTCCTTGACCTAAATGACCCTGACCTCAACCCAAGGACTCAAATTCTACTCACATATTTGATGAGACTTGATAACATTATGTCCAAGTTTTATGAACCAGAATTTTATAACTTACAATAACAAAGTTAAAGTTCATAAATAAAAAATGTTTAACCTTGATTTGTGACCTGAAATTCATGCTGAATAATTAGCAACATTTGATTACCTATGCCCAGATTTCATTAAATAAACCCATACATACTTTCAAAGCTATGATTTTGTTATTGAAAAGCAGTTCCTACTACGACTCTCTTTTGCAATGTGGATAACAAGACAAAATATACGAGATGAAATCAATAAATAATGCCACTTGCAGCCACTCTAAATCGTTGAACATCATGCCTGATGTGGATATTACAATAAAAACAAACTTACTAGATTTTTTCTCACCAGAGTTTGGTGACTGTGAAGGTGATGGAGACCTTGCTGGGGATCCAGATCCAGACATGATGGCAGTTTCTTCAATTGGTCTATAATGGCAAGAGAAAGCTCTAACATGATCAACAATATATACACTTAAAGGACAAGTCCACTCCAACAAAAACTTGATTTGAATAAAAAGAGAACAATTCAACGAGCATAACACTAAAAATTTCATCAAAATCGGATGTAAAATAAGAAAGTTATGACATTTTAAAGTTTCGCTTCATTTCACAAAACAGTTATATGCGCATCCCGGACGGTATGCAAATGAGGGAACCGATGACATCACTCACTCACTATTTCTTTTGTATTTTATTATATGAAATATTTTGATTTTCTCGTCATTGTCATGTGAAATGAAGTTTCATTCCTCCCTGAACACGTAGAATTCCATTATTTTAACATTTTGTGGTTCAGGCAATGAGGTCCTAATTGTCAAATTCGTAAAAATTGAAATATTGTATAATTCAAACAATAAAAGACAAAAGAAATAGTGAGTGACATCATCAACTCTCTAATTTGGATGTAACTGGCTCGTTCATACAACTATTTTGTTAAAAATAAGCGAAACTATGAAATGTCAAAACTTTCTTATTTCACATCCGATTTTGATGAAATTATTAGCATTGTGCTTGTCTGATTTTTCTCTATTGATTCAAATCAACATTTTTCTGAGGTGGACTTGACCTTTAATAATTACAGTAGTTTGACTTTATGCTTAGAAGCCCATGGATTACAGTCTGTGACATTTACTAAACTGAATTATCACCTTCTCTGCCAGGACTTTCCTCAACCTCGCTGACGTCCTGTCCGTGGACCAAGAAGTGTCCAGACTCTGTGCATACAAGAGCACTTTGCACAGTCACACAGCTCAGAATATGCAGACAGTGCACAAAAATGGAAAGAACTTGCACTTGTCTTCCCACATCATGATTCCAACTTAGATAATACATTTATCCCTGTTGCCCATAATGAAGAAGCAAACTCATTTTATATTTTTGAATAGATTTGTCTTTCCGTTGATGATGACCACAACCAATTATTATGGCAGAGCTGAAAAAGTTGACTTGACCTTGTCTGCGATGTCCTACTGTAATGTTGAAACATTTATTTTTTTTTACTTTATGATAAAACGATATGTTTTCGAGATGAAAGCAAAAAGCTTCACACGACGATCGTATTTCAATACCAAATTTAGACTATATTGTACACGGCCATACAACTTGAACTCGCCCCACAAAAATGGTGTTGCTACGCTTTTTAAATTTTTATTTGGTTTAACATGCATGTATTGTCATGAAATTAATCAATATAAAGCTAAATATATATAGCATAATAAAATATAACGTAACACAAATGGGGCGAGTTCAAGACACATGGCAACACGAGATAGTCGGCTGGTAATGTTCGCATGGTCACATTCGGACAATACATGTAGTAGCGCTCTAGACTAGACCCCTTTTTGATCCCATGATCCTTGCGTGAAGCTATTTGCGATAAAATCTACACTCTATGGCCCGTATTCTGAAGTCAGGTTTAATTTAAACTCTGGTTTTAAGTTGTGGTTTAACTATGGAAAGCCAGTTGTTACATAAATCTATAACAGTAGAGGTTCAATGTATCAGCTCATTTGACTCCCAAAACATTATTAACTGCCTGGGAAGGACAAGTCTGACAGTTGTCTTCACCATGAAAGAATTAGTAGAGCACAGTAAACATGAGAAGCATTTACTGTAAACAAAATTTTGAAACATTTGGCTTCCCAAAATTTTAGCACAGAGTTAGACCATGGTCTAAGTTAAACCCGACTTCAGAATACGGGCCTATAACAAAAAGTATAAGTTTGTCTGGCCATGTCAAATGTAGCCTGGAGCTCTGGAGCTAGCAGACACTCAAGGGTTCATTGCATGCTGCCGTGCACAGGGAAAATCAAGGGACGATAGATCTACTTCTTTTTCTCTTGTAAAATAGATTCTTCCCGTTCCTATATGGACACTGCGCCTACTCTCCCGTGAGTATCGTTTGTAATAATACTCAATCATTTTAATGCGCGCAAGGTGGTCGGTTTCAAAAGAGGTGGTCGATATGTGGTGCCACCACATATCGACCGGCAGTGGTGGTCTCACTATAATCTATATATCATGTCTTCTTCTTCTAAGAAGTTCTATGTCAAAATATTAAAAAATATCATCACGAAGTCCTCAACTTGAGGCTAGACCACTTGTTCACTGCAACCACCCTGCCTGTGGGGAATTTACAGGTTGGACTATGGCATGCCAATGCTGTACAGAGCACACACTTTAAAAAAGGATTAAAATATCTCTTTTGTGACCAAAATTGCGATGTTTTGAAATCGGCCGTGAATAATACGTGTGAGGAAAAAGATACTGGCCCAAAATCAACAATTTTGAGGATAACCGGAGGGTGGACACGGAGTGAAATACGGCTGGGTGTAAAGTAAGATATTAACACTCATTCAATGAACAAGGTTATGATATAACCTTGTTCTCAGTTATATCTCCATGTGTGGCAAAATAAGGATGGCAATGTTTGGCTTATTTTCTCTTTTTCTTTGGGACAAATGCTTGATTTTTTTAAACTGACAGTTTCCATTACACCTATTCATCATACAACTTGGCCCTAAGTGAATTTGATTCTTTAAATTATTTTTTTCTTAATTAAAATTAGAGATAAAAAAATGAAAATTTTCTTGCCATATTATTTTCCACCAATAGAGGGCGTACACAAAAATATGCCCAAAATTCAAGTTTTTGAGCGCTCTAGTGAATACAAAAATTATTCCCAAGTTACTAATGAAAAATAAATTGCAACTGTACAGAAATTAGTAATTTTGGTCACAAAATTGATATTTTAATCATTTTTTAAAGTGTGTGCTCTGTACAGCATTGGCATGCCATAGTCCAACCTGTAAATTCCCCACAGGCAGGGTGGTTGCAGTGAACAAGTGGATATTAAGTCATTCATATCCCTCTTTATATTTTTACGATAACCATGATTGCCATCCCACCTAATATGACTCGGAATATCCGATCTAGTTCACTGTCCCGATGTTCGGGTAGGTGGAGCGTAGCCGTAGTGTAGCGGTAGTGAAGTGGAGCCTGCACGAACATCGCCTGAGGTAGGCCTAGAGAGTAGAGAGGCTACATGTAGACTAGACAGCAGGTAGCCATCTGTTTCGAGGAGTTTTTTAACATTTTTTTATTTTTTTAATTTCTCTGTATTTGGTGAGTGAAGCCAACGGAGTTCGGCTGAACAACCAACATAATAACAGACACCGAAGCTTTTGGTCTACATGTAATGATGTAGACTAGAGTAGAGGCCAGGCCAGGCTCATGCACTCACACTATTGCGAGGTTCTAGACGGTCGGTAGGCCTAGACCAAAACAAAACTGCTCCGGTCTCTGTTTTATTGGTTGTTCCGCTGAACTCAGTTTGCTCTTCTTACCAATTACAGAGACCACTCATAACCTTCTTCTCATAGTCATACAAGATGTTTGGCTCAAGCGCAACCCAGCAGCCATCGGCCACGGCGGCGGAGCAGGACGGTGGAGGGTCGCTCTCGCTCGCTATCCACCGCCTCCGGCATGTCTGGCCTCTTCGAAGTTCGATCCCCGCATCTCGTACCGTACCGGTATTCGTAACGCATAATTCTAACTCACTCATATTATTATTTTAATAGCTTTGTTAGAGTTGGTCAAAGCTTTAAAAAATTCTCACGACACAAGAATCCTAAGTAAATACAGAGGCAAATAGAGATATTCATCGATATCTTACCAATTATAAAATACAATCCTAGTGATAAAGTACGATTTGGGGTCGATGAGAAGATAGAGTCTTTCCTTTACAACTTAACTAGGGCACGGCGTCATAGCAACACTGTGCAATTTATTGACGTAGGGGGCCGGCTGCTTAGCTCCCTTAATTTCGGGAGCTTACGTATATATACGTAAGATCGTATCTCTGTGGTTTCTTGCATAGTATAGTACCACGGAAATAAAGATAATAATTAATAAAATTTATTTCCGTGTTACGTACACGTAAGCTCCCGGTTTCTTGCCCTGTACTGGGTCTTCTTCTTGTTATTAAAATGCACAAGTTTTAAGATCAGATTTAATCATTTCAGTAGCTTTTAACTGTTGTTTAAAAATTGTTATTATTAAATGGGCACCTGCATGGTCTAAAGCCCCGGGGGGGGCCACTTCCATTGGCAAGTGGATACCATGCGCGACCACGGGGTCTCGAAAAGCACCCTAAACACGTATTTTCCATGTTCTGAAAATGCACCCCTTAACAAGTATATTGGCGTCTGAAACCCTACCCTTAACAAGCATTGGAAACAAAACTATACTCTTGGCAAGTATTCCCTGAAATGAACCCCTAAACAAGTATACAGCGATATTTTATTGTTGTGTCACGGGTCCGGCGGTCGTCGGTTTTGTCTAATTTACACACACCATTTGGTTTAATATGGCCCCACCTTCCTCACCTCGCGCAAATCGGGACTCTAAACACGTAGTGTTGGGGCAAAAAGGACATCCTTTATACAACATGTTAATTTTTGTTTGATCATCCCCGCAAATGTGACCCTAAACACGTAGCTTTCCTAGCGAAATAGATACCCTTTTTTCATTATTTTTGTGTTTTTGACACCCTAATCACGTTACGTACGTAACGTGCCCTATCTTGAAAAAGACATCCTTTTTACGTGTTTTCTTGGTCGCGCATGGTATCCACTCGTCAATGTAAGTGGCCCCCCCCCGGGTCTAAAGCGCCCATAGGATTTTCCACAGGGGGAGGGGGGGGGGCAAAACCGTCCGCCAAAAAAAAATTGACAAGCAAAAAAAAAAAAAAAAAGGTCTTCAATCACAAATAAAGGATTTTGTACCAGAGAAAACATTTGACAAGCAAAAAAAAAAAAAAAAAGGTATTCAAGCTCGTCAGGGGGGGGGGCAATAAAGGTCTTCAAGCTCGTCAGGGGGGGGGGCAAAAAAGGTCTTTCAAGCTCGTCAGGGGGGCAGGGATACGTCCTTTGCATGGGTTGTGGCTCGTCAGGGGGGCAGACTGCCCCATATGCCCCCCCCCCCCCGTAGACACGCTAGTGAAAGCGCCTGATAATTATATATAGACCAGCAGAGAAGAACTTATTAACCAGAAGTGGCCAAACCACCTACATAATTATTTACGGATGGCTCAGTCTCCAGATACGGGCGGGGCAGCTGCTGCATTTTTTATACCACGCTTCAACATAGAATCCAAAAGACTACACAACAATTATACATCTTCATACAGAGCAGAATTAGCTGCCATATTGGTTAACCAAATACAGGTACCAGCTAGGATTACTCACATCAGGAGCGGTTATATCCTGTGACTCTCTTGGAGCACTATATAGCTTTGAAAAACAACAACGAAGAACAGTTCATTTATGAGTTGTTGATGCTCCAGACAAAACTTCATCATAAAAGAATACATATTTGTTATGAGTGGATACCTGCGCATTGTAATATCATTGGCAATTAAGTGGTAGATAAGGCCGCCAAAAGTGCTTTAATACATCCTACAATCGACATCCATAACAAACTAAATAAAAGAGAATAAAATTTTATTACATGCAAAAATTTCGAAATAGGTCCCAGATGGGAGGAAACTGTATCCCTTTAAAAAGAATCCAAAAATATGTAGCAGTAACTTTTAAATGTTCTTTGAATCACAAGAATAGTGAATCCATTTTGCACTGTCTTAAGAATGGATTAAACCAAAACCTATTTCTATTAAAAATACACCTATCTGGATTATGCGATGTTTGTGGAGTGCCTGAAACAACAAGACATTTTCTAACTGAATGCACAACATATATCATAGAAATAAGAACAATGCTATTAGTCGATACAGACTGCCAAGAGGCAGCATATTTATATCGAAGGATCATCTTCATCAGAGGCTTCACGCCAGGGAGCACTTGTGTCTTTCGTAAGAAGGACACATACAGACTCTCATATTTTTAAGTTCTCTCTGCATAACATAATATTACAAGATCCCTTACAAGATAAATAGCAGGCTGTAAATAAATGTATATAAATGTGTATGTATATAATATATGTTTTGTTTTGCTTTGTTTTCCTCTCTCTAGATTTACTTGTAATTTGGCTACTGCATTTTGAAGTTCCCCTTAGTCTGTACACACGGGTCACCCATCTATGAATCGATAGAATATTCCAAATAACCATGTAAAACATATTACAATAATAACATACGAGATTAATTGCACCGAGCACAAGCCCAGAATGTCTGCATTAATTATTTTTTTCATTTATATAGGTTATGGTATATCATACAGTAACATGTATTTTATATTACACATTTTTTATTTTCTCTTTTCAAACCTTGGAAGGAGAGGTCTGTCTTGGTTGGGTATGGGGGGGGGGGGCTAGGCAGTGCTTACTTTTTATTCACGCAATCACACGCATGTTGCTCAGAAGCCCATTCAAATTACTAAACCAATGCATCAAATATTATAACCGCAAAACGACAAATTAATCATTGGCGTAAATATTCATATCTGAATGATACGCGCCTTAAAACCCAAGATAACAACATCAACAACAACGTATTTAATTAGGGGGTTTGATTCCTTCTATTTCTTTACTGAACATGACAAGCAATAAAAAGGGAAATTGTTGGTCATTTCGTTTCAGAAAATTTTGACAAGTGAACATGAGTTCTGCGTATACACAAAACGATACGTGACCAAACTCTTTCATTTTGGAGTGAAATACCCCCTTTATGCTTGTCATATTTTTTCGGACCACAAGTCACTTTCGTTGGGTTGGATTGTTGACATACCAGCCCCCTCCCTCTTCTTTCCAAGGTCATATAGTGCATGAACCAGAATGATGATTGGTAATTATTGTACAGTAGGTTATATTAAGTATGATTTCTTATGAAAACATAATGTATTACGCAATGATCAGTTTGGATTTAGAAGAAATATATCTGCACTTTGCTTTGATATGATTAGTTTATATTTGGTGTTGTATGGACTTAAGTAAGGCCTTTAATTGATACCATATATGTTCTATGGTGAGAAAATATGTAGGGCCTATGGTGTAAGAGGGATAGCTTTGAAATGGATGAAATTTATTTTTCAAATATCAATTTACAGAATACTACATATGGATGTATTTCGTCATAATTATTGCATAAATGCGGATAAAAGTTTGGCCCCATTTTATTTCTTTTATACAAAATATAAAGTATGCAGTTATCAGCCTAATCATGGTGTAAAAAGGATCGATAGCTTTGAAATGGATCAATAATGAGTATTTCGTCATAATCATTGACGAAATGCAGAATATCACAAGGATCAAATTTTTAAATTTGATCCTTGTGATATTTGGCCCCATTTTATTTCTTTTATACATAAATGGTATTTGTAACTCTGCCCCTTCCTTAAGATTTATACCACTTATTTGCTGATGACGTACACTTCATTGTTCATGAGTAGTAATACATTGATTAGTCAATCAGTTTAATGAACAAATTAAAAAGGTATCACAGCGGCTTTAAGTAAACAAACATACCTCTTAATTTAGAAAAACAAAATGTATTCTTTCTTTAAAACAGTATAGTGTAATAGAAAGCAAGTATTATATCGGAGTACTATATATGGAAGCTTAAAGTGCCACCCAGATGTTGAGATAATTATCTTGGGAAGTCGACATCTTGATAGCGAAAAGATCAGATGACGAGATCTCGGTTCTCATCATGTCGGCATCCTTTTGAAGAGATGATCAGATAACAAGATCCCGGATCTCATCATGTCGACAATCTGTAGAAGAGATGATCAGATGACAAGATCCCGGATCTCATCATGTCGACATCTCGTAGAAGAGATGATCAGAAAACAAAATCCTGGATCTCATCAAGTCGACATCCTTTTGAAGAGATGATCAGATGACAAGATCCCGGATCTCATCATGTCCACATCCTTTTGAAGAGATGATCAGTTGACAAGATCCCGGATCTCATCATGTCGACATCCTTTTCTATGGAACGCAAGGCTAAACACAATTCGTCACCAACAGTACGTACACCAATATTATAGGCGTACGTAAGTACCGTTGGTGACGAAATTTGTATGTCCAGCCTGGAAAATAGTGTGATTATATAATGGGGGCTACTAAAAGAAAAAGAAGAAAAAAAAAGAAGGAGGAGGAGAAAAAAAGAAGAAAAGAAGGAGAGGGAGAGGAAGGAGAGGAAGAAGGAGAAGAAGAACAAAAGCCTGTGCATCATGGCCCTGAGAATCGGGGGTGCTGGGGGTGCTGTGCAGCACCCCCTGAAAATGGGGTGCTGTTGTTTGAGGGCGCTGAGAATTTAAACACCATAGTAGCCTAAAAGAGTGACCGTTTCAGACCAAAAAAATTCTGATGAACCCGGCAATGTCTGTTTTCAGGACAACCGTGAATTTTAGAGGAAGTGTGAAGAGTCACGGCCGAAAATTGCTGATGTTTTTTTTTTGCTTGCCAGAGAATTCTGACATGCAATAGACATTGTCATGCTTTCAGCACCCCCAGGACAAAAATCGTTCCCACATCCCTGCTGTGCACGTGTCATCTAACAGACCAATCAAAATGCTTCAAATTGATTTTGTTTTCACAGTGTTTTGTGTTGACTTTGATATGTTTGCATTGCTTTGAATAACTGGGATTATACCTTTTCATTTTTTTTGTAAAAAAATACAAGGCCTTAAAAATCGGGAGGGGAGACACTATATAGTTGCTTAGATCTGCAACAATAACAATTTACACTGATCTTTAGTTAGAATTATACAAGTCAACAATCACATTAAACTCCTTTTTAAAGTCTGATTGAAATGACTTCCAGAGAATGCTGGAAAATGAAAGAATAAAAAATATTTAAAGTGATTAGGCTACACGAAAACATTAACAAATCCCAGCTGTTGGTTGCATTTCCTGTTTCTTCTTCTTCCTAATTCTTCTTCTTCTCTTCCTTCCTCTTGTTGTTGCTCTTCTTCTTCTTCCTCTCTTTCATCCAGGCGCAGTTCTAGACTAATTTTTTTTTTTTTTTTTTTTTTTTTTTTTGGGGGGGGGGGGGCTTCTAGGTAAATGCGTGACGTTGATCATTTGCATACAAGGAAAATTGGCCCATCACGTCCCGGTGATAAATTAGTTTCAGTTGTTATGCGAGGGGCGTAGCAACTGAGAGAAATAAAATCACATCAACATGTATAACACCCTGGACCTGTGATTTAGTTCCATGATAAGGGGGACAAGACTGGCAATGAGGAGGTCTGTGTTGTTACCCTCTCCAGGCGTTCAAATTCTTCATACGCGAGAAAAGCGTAGCGAACGAGCAATTGCTTGACTAAATAACACACAAGATAAACTATCCGTAAAGGGCCGGTATGAAATTGAATATTGAAAATTTTTTTCCCCGATTAGGGTCCCGGTTTTGGGGTATCAAAACTATACTGATCCTGATAGGGTGATTTAAAGTGATTTTTCCCATTTAGGGTAACAAAACCACCGCTCCTGATATCCCGTTTAGGGCGCTTTTCAAAAATGATTTTCGCCCATGCTGTAGGCCTACACGTCTCAATGGGACATGCCCCCGGGCACTTTACTCTACCATTTTTAGGTCAGGGAGCATGAGCATGATAGCGACCGAGCCGTGAGAGAACTACTGAAGAATGACAAAAATTCACAGCACATTTGACCAAAATAGAAAAAAATAAGGGTTTAATCTTCTATTTTACATTGGTAGGCCTAGTTTGATTTTCGGGGACGGGGGAAGGGAGAGCTACTTTGAAAAATAAAATTGTTTCTCACTCCTTATATGTATTGCTGACACTCAATTATATCCAACAGGGTGTGTCCACAGTAGTTTACTGTATTGTACGTACAGGGAAATTATTGGCTTACTATAGTCGCACATCAATATAGCATTAATGTATTTTAAGCTTAGATATTATTTTGCGAGGGAACGTGTAACAACCGAGCGAGAAAACTTTCGAATTTGAATTGTAAAAGTTTTCAAGAGCACTCACGACCTATAGAGGATTTGTGGTCCTTTTTTTTTTGGGGGGGGGGGGGCTTGAGTCCTCATAGCCCACCCGTAGAACCGCGCTTGCTTCCTCTTGTTCTTTTTATTGTTCTTGTTTCTTCTCCTTCTTTTACTCTTTCAACATAATCACACTATTTTCCGCTATCTGGACACATCAATTGGCGGATGTACCATGTACAGTTGGTGACGAATTGTGTCCAGCCTGGCGTTCCATAATATAGTGCCGCGTTAAGTTCGAAATGAATGGTGTAGGAAAATTAGTTTAGGGGGATTAGTCAAGGATCTCGTCATTAGTTCTGATCATATCTTCTTAAGAATGTCGACATGATGAGATCCGGGATCTTTTCATCTGATCATCTCTTCTAAAAGATGTCGACATGATGAGATCCGGGATCTTGACATCTGATCATCTCTTCGAAAGGATGTAGAATTGACGGGATCCGGGATCTTGTCATCTGATCATCTCTTCTAAAAGATATCGACATGGTGAGATCCGGGATCTTGTCATCTGATCATCCTTCAAAAGGATGTATAGAGATGATGAGATCCGGGATCTTGTGGGGATTTTTTTTTTTTTTTTTTACCTGATTGCTAAGAAAGCATGAATGCTTGTAATCAAGCAACCAGAGGACCGACGGCTTAAGGTCCTCTCCGAAGGACCTGGTAATGAGGATTAATGCCTTACCAAAGGGCACTAGCGCACCAAGTGGGAATCGAACCCGGGTCACCGGAATACGAATCCCCCGCTCTACCGACTGAGCTATCGCGCCTCCTCATCTTGTCATCTGATCATCTCTTCTACAAGATGTCGACATGATGAGATCCAGGATCTTGGCATCTGATCATCTCTTCTAAAAGATGTCGACATGATGAGATCCGGGATCTTGTCATCTGATCATCTATTCTAAAAGATGGCGACATGACAAGATCCATGGATCTTGGCATCTGATCATCTCTTCTAAAAGATGTCGACATGATGAGATCCGGGATTTGTCATCTGATCAACTCTTCTGAAAGATGTGGACATGATGAGATCCGGGATCATGTCAAGTGATCATCTCTTCTAAATGATGTCGACATGATGAGATCAGAGATCTCGTCATCTGATCTTTTCGCTAGCAAGATGTCGACTTCCCAAGATAATTATCTCAACATCTGGGTGGCGCTTTTAAGCTTCCATAGAATACCCCTTGTATCAAACTGTTATTGAAAGAGAATCCACCACACAGTTTCTAGGTATTCTATTACACGAGAATCTTTAAACACTTATCAATTTGCATTTTTTTTAATTCAAGTGCATGAAAGGAACTTGTGTGCAGCCTCTTGCCAATATGTTTGAAACCAATTCTATGATTCATGAATGCAACACTCGAAATAGTAAAAAAAAAATATTTGGAATATAGATAAACAGTCGAACATAGATCTCATTACCAGCTTCTTTTTCGGGGAATGTCTTTTGAATACTTTCAAGAAATTTTTAAAAACCTTCCATTTTTTAAATTGAAAATGTTCACAAAATTCATCAAAATATTGTGCACAAAATCCTTCAATTTCACTATGCAACTGCTTTGCAAAATGCAAAAGCGCCCTCATGACAAGCTCATTTCGCTTCCTCAAGTTTCTTTGGAAATTTTTACGCGTCTTTCGGCCAGGGGAAGGGAAATTCTGCGTACGGCGGCCATGGTTAGGGGGAGGAGAGAGAGAGAGGGACATGGAAGGGGGGGGGGGCAGAGGGAGTGGAGGGCAAGACGTGAATTCAAATACATACAATTTATTATCATACTGTACAAATCTGTATTGACTCCTGTCATTTACAAGTTTTTAAAAAGTTTTCTTGTGTTCGGCCTTTTCCATTTATTTTCATTATAATTTGCGATGCTTATGTATTTGATTTATTCATTTTTCATATACATGTATATTTCAGCTGTTTAAATAATTAATGTACATATTTTGATGTTGTTTTAATGGAAAAGAATAAACAAATTGAAATTAATCGGAAAAAAATAGGAAAACATATTGAATCATTCAAACTAAAAAAAAAATAGCCAGGAAGTGAAAACAGTAAAAGGAATTCAATTTGAGGGGGGGGGGGCGGGGGGAGAATAACACTAAATTGTAACATCTATTACATAAAAAAAATGGGAGGCTTTCGATTTCGAATGAATGGTATGGTCCACTTTCAGTTTTCATTCTTCATTTTCTCTTTCTCCAAGGTTACAATGTTGCTAGAAAAGAGAGAAGATTAGAGTTTTGCTCTGTCATCGGTTTTCAGCAGATTGTCACTTTTTTGTTTTAAGTGATTACGGGAGCGTGCTCTTGTTTAGCTGAAGGCGTTGTTATATTGGAGGCCCGCGGGGGAGGGGGGGGGGGCAGTCAAATGTACTGTTGTACACATGCGTGACCAAATTATTTCCAAACACCCATAAACGAGTTTTTCTCTGTCAGGTCTGTGTGCAAAATAACCCTCTAAACAGGTTTTTCGCAGGCTTCATTTACACATTTAGACCCCTAAACAAGCTGTCGGAAGAATATTACCTCGGGGAAAGCTTGGGGAAAACATACCCTAAACATGTTTAGCTAGTCTGAAAAGAAAAAAAAAACCCGCGATTGAATATTGACCAGTCTTTCAAAACCATTCTTTTTTTTTAATCGGTGTCATTTTTCTACCGGTCCTTTACAAGTGCACGCGCGGCCCGCGTCCAAAACTGAAAAAATACCCCTTTAAACGTGTTTTTTTTCTTTTTGGTCTTGCATATGTACAACATTAATTGACTGCCCCCCCCCCGGGGGGGGGGGGGTAGAGGGGGCCCGACGGGGAAAAAGGAAGAAATGGGAAGAGAAGGGGAAAACCGGGGGGGGGGTAGAAGGAAGGAGGAAAAAGGACAAAGCGAAAGAGGAAAACAAAAGAAAAATAAAACGAAAACAAAAGGAAGGATAAAAATGAGAGAGAAGGGGGTGTATGTGGTAGACGAGGTTTTGAGGTAAAACGCCTAGTCTTGCTTTGCTATGCAGGCGTGACAAAAAGGGGAAATAATGAAAAATCCGAGAATCTTTCTTATACACAAGGTGAATGCACCGGTAATGGAGCTTTTGAAATATATATTTATTACAATATCCCAGAGCAATGTCACCTTGCTCTCTACCACAAATATCATTCCTTTCAGGATCCCATAACATTTACAGTAATTGCATAGCTTAATTTGTTACTGTTGCTATTTCCAAATCAGCAGAGGCGTAACTACGGGGGGGGGGGGGGGAGGGGGGCATGGGGTGCACGTGCCCCCCCAATCGGCTGGCCAAAAAAAAAAAAAAAACGGGCAAAAGGAGAAAAAGAGGGAGAAAGGAAAGGAAACGTAGTGGGAAAGAAGAAATTATTGTTCATTATAGTGTTCTTATTATGTTATAATTGAGTTATGTTATATTACATAAGAAACACTTTTTTCATAACTTTATAAAACATAATTTGCTCTGGGCCTATGTCTTTATTGTTCCTTGTGCCCGCATTGTTTGTTTAACGAGATATATAATCCTGTTGTACTAAAACCTCCCGTTTTCAAGTCAATATACACCAAATGTATTTCCACGCACTTTATGCTATTATTGTTTTATGTAGTGACATATGCTTCTTTTTCATAACTAATTAACGTGATTGCCCCATTTTAAGGTCTTAATATGAAATATTGCCTGTACGCGTTCGCATTAGAGGATATAGTGAGATATGTCTGCTCTTCATGAATTCCTAAAATCAGTCCTTTAAATGTCCCTTTTTCTGATCTGAATTTAAAAAAATTTCAGCTCGCGCTTCGCGCTCGCATCATTTGGTTAGCGAAATACGTATGGTCTAGGTGAATTCCTACAAACAAGCCTTAGAATATGCCCCTCTACAGATCTGAATTTTCTAAATTTTCAGCTCGCGCTTCGCGTTCGCAGTATTTGATTTATAGTGAGATGTGTATGTTCATCATGATTACAAAGACTACAAGTGCTTCACGGGTTTAGATGTAATTCTAACAAAATCAACTAGCGCTTGACACTCGCATTAGATGGCTATGGTGAGATATGTATACTCATAATGGATCCCTAAAATACAGTCTTTAAAATGTCCCTGTTTGGGGTCAATATATACAAAAAATGTCAGCTCGCGCTTCGCGCTCGCATTGTTTGTTTAGCGAGGAAGGTACGTATCAGGATTACAAAAAATTGCTTATAATGTCCCTGTTTAGGTCTGAATACTAAAAATTTTCAGCTCGGGCTTCGCGCTCGCATCATTTGATCAGTGAGATACATATCTGTTTAATGGCACTGTCCTTAAAATGCCTCTATTAGGTCAGTATACTGAGCAACGAAGCGCGCTCAATAAGCATTAAGTGACCCAAAATTTTTGCTGGTGCCCCCCCAATGCCGTGACCCACGATACGCCACTGCAAATCAGTATTATGTAAATGATTTTGTTAAATGGCAAGTACCCAGCAAAAAGTTGTCTTGAATGAACTTGGAAAAATCGAACCTTCCTAGTACTGAAATACTGAAAAAAAATCATCAAATCAGATGCAAAATAAGAAAGTTACATAACAAAATTTCCCTCGTTTTTCATAAAAAAGGTATACATGAGACAGTCGAGTCATTTTTTTTGTATTCTATTTGATAAAATAGTGTACGCAGTATTTCATTAAACAAGTGGAACGCCTCTGGCTGTCTCTCCTGCATTACGCGATTCAATATAGCAACAGTGCCGACTTTGAAAACAGCTATTCACAAAAGAAAAAATACTATGTCCATTGACCCAACATGACCTTGGACTATGATCATGTGACATAAGATGTGTGCAAAACAATCATTCATACTTCCTTACCCTTATATCTATGTTTGATGAACTACATGTGTAGATGCATAAACTTTTTAAGTTCTGGTGCCAATTCAACAAATTCCCCCAACACGGCCAAAGTTTATTGACCTTAAATGAACTTTGACCTTGGTCATGTGAATCAAAACGCAGGCAGGATCTTCAGTGATGTACTATCACCCTAATGTCCAAGTTTCATCAACTAGGTTTAAATACTTTCTAAGTCATGACGACATTTTCAAAACTTAACCTTGGTTAAGATTTCGATATTGATTCCCCAACATGGTCTAAATTCATTGACCCTAAATAATCTTTGACCTTGGCCATGTGACCTGAAACTCAGGCAGGATGTTCAGTAATACTTGATTACCCTTATGTCTAAGTTTCATGATCTAGTTCCACATACTTTTTAAGTTATGATATTTCAAAAACTTAACCTTGGTTAAGATTTCAATGCAGGCGAGACAAAAATGACAATAAAGGAACTCTTTATCAAACAGAATGTTATCTTGTTAGGGAGGAATCAATATTTGTTTCACATAAAGAAAAAAAATATTTCATACTTCATATACACTAATAAAAAGAATTAGTGAGTGACGTCTTCAGTTCCCCCATTTGCATACTGACCAGAATGTACATTTTGTTCTGTGAAATTGAGCAAAAATTGTTAAATGTCACTACATTCTTACTTCACTTCATTATGTCATTGTAAGCATTTCTCTTTATTCACACCAACTTTTTGTTGGGGTAGACTTTCCATTTAATTTTACTCTCAATCTCAAAAACTAGAAAACTATTGATTTCAAGTTTAAATCATGAAGTAAGAAAGTCAAAAAGGGGCCTAAGCTTTCGATCCTAGCAGAATCTTCGTCGGAGGCAAAATGACAAACATATAAAGTGGAACAACCATAATATAGACCACAAACAAGCTACAGCAACACTAGAAACAAGGAGACAAAAGGGGCATTAGTGAGTAGAGAAGACCAATCAGGTTAGTGAAGGGGATGAAAGAAAAGGAGTAGGCAGACACAAAGGGAAGTTAGTGTAAGTAAGGCCAGTAAAAGACCTCAAGTCAAGAGGGATTAAAATAATGAGGCAGGCAACATCAAACAGGATCTGGAACAAAACAGTGATAATGGGATGAAAAACAAGAGAATTAATGAGAGGTGGGTCAAACAGGTTACAAAGAAAGGCTTAATAAACTGGTGCATAAGAGTAGGGGAAAAAAAGAAAAAGAATGGGGAACAACTGATAATGTGCAAAAAAACATATAAGTATATATGATAAAGCATTAAACAAACTAAGAGAAGAAGGTAAGTGTAAATATGTATCTATAAGTTATATGTATATAAATATATCCAAAAAAGAAATGTATATGAAAAAATATATAAATACACATATGGTGTAACTGATATTGTAATCCGCTAGGTGTGACGGGAAAAAAAAAAACCCATAAGACTATATAGTAGGAAAAAAAAAAAAAGAAAAAAAAAAAAAAGAAAGAAAAAAAAAAAAACCTGTATATGTGAAAAAGAGGAAGCAAATTGCCTAAAAAGGTAAAAGCAAATATAGAAGAGAGGGGGTGTATTATGAAGAAACCATAGTATACATGTAAATAAGCAAATGTGGTAAATCTAAAAGAGGTGAGTGGAGAAAAAACAAATATATATATATATATATATATAATAATTATTATATCGCCTGAATAAGGAAGGAAAAATTGGAGCTGAGCTTGTATGAGATATGGGAGGAAAGTAGAGTAAGAAACTATAATGTAACTATTCAAAAGAGCTGAGGGGAAAAATTATATGTATATATAAATTGAAAGTGGATAGGAAAGAAAAATCAGTCGTTCCCCTCTTGGATGTTCAGGCCATGAGGTTGGGTGGTGCGAAGTCGTCTCATCCAGAGCTTCTCCCTGCTAGTACGGACTGAGTCAGGACGGGTACCTAAAGATTCGATGCCCTGTAGCATCATGTCAGTGATGGAGTGGTTGGGGAGGTTAAAATGGCGGCCAACTGGAGTGTCCAGCTTTGCTGTGTTGACGGTGGATCTGTGCCCGTAGAATCGTTTCTTGAGTGTGGTCTTGGTTTCCCCTATGTATTGTACCCTACAAACTCTGCAAGTGATGAGATATACAACGTTAGTGGTAGTGCATGTGATGTTGCCCTTGATTTGGTGAGACAGGCTGGTAGAGTTGCTGGTGAAAGTATCGCCCTCGTGAAGGTGTATTTCACATATGATGCACCTGTTGCTGGTGCATTTGAAGGTGCCATGCTGTATGGGAGAAGAATGGTTAGTGAGGGAGGGCACTTCATCACGAACAATGAGGTCCCTGAGATTCGGTGGGCGTCGGTATGCTAGAAGGGGAGTATCGGGAACGGCCTGTTGGAGACGATCAGAAGTGTGTAAAATGTGGTGGTTATCAAACAGGATTTTGCGGAGAGGGGGTAGATTGGGATGGAAGGTGGTCACAAGCGGTATTCTGTCGGTGGTCTCCTTGTCACTTTTTGGTTTGAGAACTTCAGATCTGGGGAGAGAACGAACTTTGTTAATTGCCAGTTGGACTGCCCTGGCCCCGTGGCCCCTGGCACAGAGATGTTTCTGCAAATTCCTGGCATGGAAGGAAAAATCAGGGTCCTCGGAGCAGATACGGCGAAGTCTGAGGGCTTGACTGTAAGCGATGCCGGTTTTGCAGTGACGGGGGTGGCAGCTGGATGAGTGGAGGTACTGGTGGGTATCTGTGGGTTTAGAGTATAGGGTAGTGGTGATACCATTAGGCTTTTTCTGGACTGTAACATCAAGGAAGTGGGTTTCCTGTTGGGAGAAATCAGAAGTGAATTTGATGGTCCTGTGGAAGGAATTGATGTGGTCAATGAATGTATGGAGGCTGTCTTCATCCCTGGTCCAGATGAAGAAAATGTCGTCTATGTAACGCCACCAAATCCATGGGCGACAGGGGGCTGAATCTAACATCTGCTGTTCCAGCTTCGTCATGAAGAGACAGGCGAATGAAGGAGCCATCCGGGTGCCCATTGCTGTACCGAATATCTGTAGGTAGTGCTTGCCCATGAATGTGAAGTTGTTTTTTGTTAGTACATGAGACATCAGAGATTTGATATCGGATATGGGGGGACTGGAATGGCCACTGGCGGCCAAGGCTTCACATGATGCTTGGATACCTTCGTCGTGGGGAATGCTGGTGTACAGTGAAGAAACATCGAAAGTGCCGATGATCGCAGTCTCGGGTATCTGGTCCTTGATGTCATTTAGTTTCCTGAGAAAGTCTGGAGTGTCGTGGATGTAAGAGGGTGCACGTGAGACAAGGGGCTTAATGTGGTAATCAACAAAAAGGGAGATGTTCTCTGTTGAGGAACCATTTCCTGAGAGGATGGGTCGACCGGGGTTGCCAGGTTTGTGGATCTTCGGGAGGAGATAGAAGCGGGCAGGTTTAGCATTAGTAGGGGAGAGAAATTTGTGGGCCTTCTCAGAGAGATGCTCGTGTTCTTTCATGTCATTCAGTGTCGATTGGATCTGTAGGGAGAAATTACAAGTAGGGTCAGAATCGAGGAGTGCATAGTGAGATCGATTATTGAGATGTTTCATGGCTTCATCGATGTACTGCTGGCGGTCCATAACAACGACGGCTGATCCTTTGTCTGCAGGCTTGATGATGATGTCGGACCTGTTTTTGAGTGATGAGAGAGCCTGGCGTTCTTCTCGAGGAAGGTTGTCATGTGCTCTGGTGTCGAGGGTATCTGTGGAGCGAACTTGGGATGAGACAGCTTGGATGTAAGTTTCAAGGGAAGGAACTCTATTCTTAGGTGGAATCCATGTGCTTTTCTTGTAGAAGGGCTCGGGATCAGAAGGGGGTGCATCTAAAAAGAACTCTTTGAGACGTATCCTGCGATAGAATGTAGAGAGGTCTTGGCTGAGAGCTATCTGTTCAACTTCTGGTGGCGTGGGGCAAAACTTGAGACCTTTAGAGAGAAGAGAGGTTTCTGCTTGGGAGAGATGGGAGGATGAGAGATTAACAACCAAATGGGAGGATACATCATTGTTGTTGGTATGTCGTCTAAATCTGTTTGACCGTTGTCGCTTCTTTGTGAGGTTGCCTATTTTCTTGTTCCTGCGTTCAGTGAGGAGAGACCTGTGTTTAGAGAGATCAGATTCAATTTCATCATTATACTGAAGCCATTGGGTTTGGGTACAGCAAGAACGTAGTTCGTCTTCCAGGCTACTGATGTCAGCTGAAAAAGAATCAAGAGAAGCAATACACTGTTCAGAGAGGATGTTAATTAATCGAACTGAAGCTCCATGTAAGGTCTGGTTCCATCGTTTGCGAAGTTCAGGTGTGAGCGTACCGAGACCGGGAGTGCAATGAAGTTGGAGGCCTGTGGGTATAATGCGATTGAGGGAATAAAATCTGTAATTGTCCTGGTGAAAAGAGGTCTTGAGGGCCTTCAGCTTGATCTTCCTGAGCTGGTGAAATAAAGATAGATGGTTAGTCATGGTAGAAAAGAGACCTAGAATAAAAAAAAGTGTAAAACAAAGAAAATGGATATTCATAACAAATCAAAATATAAAGAAGGAGAAAAGTCGAGTAGATTTGAACTGGACCTAAAACAGAATGATAATAAGATAATAAGATAAAATCATCTCAGCCGCTAGATTTTAGTTTATATTTTTAGATTTAGGGGAAAATAGAAATAGCATTTCCACATATGTTCACCTCGCCCATTGCTTATTCCATTATGGAGATTCGTGAGTGCAGTTGGAAGGGAGGGCAACTTTAATCATCGAAATGCCAAGATATGACACTGCCTATTTTCAGAATTATTGAGATGTTTATTGATCAAACTCTAAAAACACAATATTCAACTGGGTAAAGAAATAACACAAACAACTGAATCTTGTTTCAATACATTTTTATTCCATGAATATTTTTCATAGTTACAATAACATTTCAATTCAAAACAATTCTTGTTCACATATTATCAGACTTCCTGGAGAATCACATTTCCATAAATTTATCTTATTCAACATTATGCCTGAAGGACATGGACATAATGACGGTATATTCAACTGATGTTTCTGCATGAACTGTTAATTTCAATATCTTCTGTTAGGTACCTTAACAAAGTAATATCCATAACTTGGCCCCATGTGGGATTTCGTGCTTGCTAGCTATCCTTATCTCCAAGGTTTGTAATTGCAAAAATTGAATAGGAAGATAAAAAATATGATCATATTCACACTAAAAGCCAACATATAACATGACTAAACAGTTTATTTATTTACCTCACTGGATGAAAATGTAAGAGGACATCATTACTTACATGTAGTAATCATTGCATCAGTAATACCTCGGTCACATTTGCTCTACGGCGAGTCGAAAACAGCCGTTTTAACATTTTTTGCACCAGCTGCATATAGGTGGTTTGAATTAAAATTAATAAAATGACTGTTTTTTACTCACCGTACGGCCGCCGTAGAGCAAATGTGACCAAGGGGTTTTAGTGTACCCGAAATAAGTTAATACCTCCAGTCTCAACTCTTCTTTTTAATCCTAAACATGGCAAGAGTTTTGCCAAAACAATTTGATTTTGAATCCAAGAGTCCTCCATTGTCCAGAGTTTCAACTACTGTGAGGCATATCAAATTCTAGTGTTAGATGAGGTAATATGAAAAAAAATTGATGCTTACTACTGTATCCAATATACCTCTTCAAATCCTTCACCTAAATGTTAGCATAGGAAATAAATATTAGTGTGGTGTATCTAGTATAAAATTCTCCTTTGAAAATACAAATGCTAAACAAGGTAAGTCTGATTACATGTGAAATATAAAAGGAACATACTTTTAAAGTTGATCATATCATTCACACACCTACACGCAACAGCGAGGGGCTTTAGCCCCAAACATCCCGACTCAAAATGGAACACTGAGGCCAAATAATGGATTTGTTTGCCACTGAACAATATAAATGCACAACTACAGAATATCATACATAATGCCACCTGCAAAATTAAGTAAATGTTTGGAAAAATGTAGTTGAACAATCATCACCTTTCATACTCATTTTTCTCACAAGTAGTCATTGAAAATTTTAGTTTATCAAGGAAGTACATGTAACTCTTTTGTCGGGAGGATAATGCCTTGGATTATTATACTTTAAAAAAAATGTAAATAAAAGCTTGGCATTCTGCTTAATTATTTCATCATGAGTAATGTATTCAAATATCCATTAACACAGCATTTATACCTGGAGTGATCAGATTTTCTGACATTTAATATTACATTTTACTTATGTATTTAGCTTTGGATATGATCTTTCTTTCTTTTTAATCTAGGGAAATAAACTACACATTCGGACGACAAGGATAAACTATGAGTAATGTTGAACTTAGTGATTAATCGCACAGTTGATTTGTAGGCTTGTGCTTGATTGCATATGATCAATCTAATCAAATCAGTCCTCTGATCAAGCATTAAGATTTGTGTTACAGGGCCTAGGTGATGACAAAATGAATTTAATTACCCTTCAGCAGTCTCTTATATACAGATTTGAATCTATTATTCAGTTTCCAGATCTAGACACTACATTTGGCATTATCCCTTTTGGTGTGATCGCCTATTTCATTGACCACATTTGGTCATAGGTAAATAAATAGTAAGATAGTGGGACTGATATATGTAACCTTCTTATTATAACAAGATATTACATCTGAAATTTTCAAAAGCACCCATTTTATTTGCCTCGATGTAAAATACCACAATAAGTAAGTGGCACTAGATGGAAATGTAGAAGTGCTGTTCCAAATCCTGATGACGCTTTCTGATTTATCATAGCTGAGCCTGGTAGAAATTATAGTTTATTGCATTAGTACTCTGCATGTAGTAACACTTTGCTTTTGGAGCATTCGTTTTAATATTAAAGTTGAAATCATTTGGGCTCAACAACTTAGACTTGCAACAAATCATGACCATTTCTGACCATTCATGGTAACTTCAGTCTATTCATCAGTAGCATTAGCAATTTTTTAGTGCTTATTTGTTGTACTCCATTAAATACACGATGAAAATTACATACAGATACAATTGTACATTGCATTGGAAAGCATACCAGACAGAGACATTTTTTCAAGAAGACCTAATGCCATGTGAGGATGAATATTCTTTCATTCTTACACCAGCAATGAAAGTGAGAATGTGTCTTGCTAAATGCCTTATTATGAATCCTTCTTTGTGGTTCATTGATAACATTAAAAGGGGAACCTATGCAAGAAAGTGTAGTGACAAGGGATGAAGAAACACCTGTCCCGTCGTAGGAATAATCAACATGGGTGATTTCAAGTTTGATGTTTGTGTTGGAAGCACAATTAAGTTTGCCTATTTAGCTCCAACGTGTGCAAAGATGATCCATATCACATTATTGTTAGCTCACATCAAGAGAGATTGATCACAAAACTAGCTTCCTCTGAGTTTGGAGCTATGCTGATTTTATAATCAACCATACAACAAACTTGAAATCAAGTACACAGTGAGTGGCTCTACAGACCATCAATGAGAAACTGGTTGAATCAGCCAGCATGCTTAAACTTTCCAGATACATGACTTTGTGACATACCACAAATTGTAAATATATAACTAGATGAGAAATAGAGTGAAAACCCTCTATCTTTATCAATCAATCAACCAGGAACTGCAAGCCCAATGATTGGCTATAGCATATTTCATTAAATGCAAGTTCATATCGGATTGTCATACTGTTCTGACAGCTGTCCTGGAGAAGACGGGTCAGTGGGATGAAAGATATTGCCCTTTCCTTGTGCAGAAGGTATTTACCAAAGATGACAATATACTTTCCATTGGATAGGGGTACGCCAAAAGCATCTACTAACACGTAGGAGGGGATTTGAATTTTGAAGACGTCTACTAGAATGTACCAGTCTTACTGTATCAATGTCCACCATGCAGCAGCATTGCTTTGTTGTCACCTGTTGCTAGTAGTACAATATAAGAGTCTTTTTTTTAAACAGTCCCATAATCTAGAATGTTTCCTCATCATCTTCAGCCATCTCCTTTGCTAGTTCAAAATCCTGTTGCTCTCGTTCTCTCCTGTCCTGGAATTAAAAATGGGGGGGGGGGGATATTAGTGAGCAAATAGACTAATGTTCTGGGAAAGGGTACACCTATTTCCTTCTTCTCTATTTTTCATCAGGGAGAAGCACTGTAAATAAATCATCTGCAATCATTATCTCTAAAATGCCCTAATGTTGAAAATATGACACATAAAAAAAAGTAGGTCAGATCATTCATGCTAGAATTGTGTGTGGTTCAATATATTTGACAGGCAATAATGAAATGTTGGGTAACTTAGGTACCGTGTACACGGGCATCACAAATTTGGCCTCAACGATGCGCAAGACTTGAAAAGTAAAAAGCTAACGAGCGGTACGTCAAAAATTGCGTGAGGGGGTGTAGTCGTCAATTTGACAACCCCCATTAAAGATTCAGGCTTCTATTTTAAGTGGAACGCCTCTGGCAGTCTCGCCTGCATTACACGATTCTATATAGCAGCAGTGCTGACTTTGAAAACAGCTATTGAATAATTATTCACAAAAGAAAACATTCATTTGAAAAAAAAAATACAATGTCCATTGACCCAAAAGGACCTTTGACCATGATCATGTGATCTAAGATGTGTGCAAAACAATTATTTCTACTTGATTACCCTAAAGTCTTATGAACTAGATCCATAAACTTTCAAAGTTACGATGGAAATTCAACAAATACCCCTAACATGCCCAAAGTTCATTGACCCTAAATGACCTTTGACCTTGGTCAAGTGACCTGAAACGAATGCAGGATATTCAGTAATACTTGATTACCCTTATGTCCAAGTTTCATGAACTAGGTTCACATGCTTTCTAAGTTATGGTGTCATTTCAAAAACATAACCTTAGGTTAAGATTTGATGTTGACGCCGCTGCCGTCGGAAAAGCGGCGCCTATAGTCTTGCTCTGCTATGCAGGCGAGACAAAAAACTTAATAAGTTTTAACCCTAAGTAAAAACGAGTTACAAATTGTATTGAACTTGGGCATGTATTGGCTGTGATTTATAAAGATAAATCTTTTAACATTTGGTGTACTTACCTCTGCTGATTCAAGATCCTTGTTATATGACTTGGGAGGAAATCTCATTGCCTGTGAAAAAAGAGGAGACCAAAGTTAAATACTGTAATATCATACACATGTAAAGGTGAACTAAAAATGACATATGTTACTGAAAGTCAGGATCATGTAATATTGTAATTCACACTTCAATAACATGAAAAAATGCAGTAGTATGTACAAGACATACATCATTGAAACATAAAGCCCCTTACAGCTGCTCTGCTAAAGCAATGGTAATTATGCTGCATTATTGCACAGTGCTAATAAAGCAACCGAGATGTGCTATATAACTAAGCAAGAAAACTGACATACAATTACATGTAGGCATATTTATGGTGTGAAGGAGATTAAGGAATTATGTGCAAAACAAATTAAAAAGACATGATTCACTAGTTGGGAGCAGTGTACATCAAATTTCACCTCTATGCTGCCGCGCAAAACTTTTTGACAGCACTGCTCGCTGAAATTTTACTTTCAAGTCGTGCGCATCTTTTAAAACCAAATTTGCGATGCCCGGGTACTCGGTTCCAAAATTACGCAATATTTTGTAAGCGCATGTCGGTCCCAAAATTGCTCAAAAACGTGATTCCGTGTACAAAGTCAATGCAAATTGTGTTTTTCAACTAAAAATCATAAATGCATGATTATTTTTATGTTTGTTGGTTTAGATGGATTTATTTAATGTTATTTATGATCGCAAAATGGTACCCGACAAAGTTCATCGAAAAATAAATAAAAAACAAAGGTTTGAAAAAACAAGGAAATACATAATTAAAACAAGTGGAACGCCTCTGGCAGTCTCGCCTGCATTACGCGATTTAATATAGCAGCAGTGCTAAATTTGAAAACTACTATAAAATAATCATTCACAAAAACACCATTCATATAATGACATAATACCACGTTCATTGACCATAAATGACATTTGAACGGTGACTTAAGACTTGTCAACTACACCCATGTCCACATTTCATTCACTCTATCCATAAACTTTCAAACTTATGATGGCAATTCAACAATTACCCCAACATGGCCAAAGTTTATTGACTGACTTTTGACCTTGGTTTTGTGACCTGAATCTCACAGGGGATGTTCAGTGATACTTGATTACTCTTATATCCCAAGTTTTATGAACTAGATCCATAAACTTTCAGAGTTAGGATGGTAATTCAACAAATACCCCCCAACATGGCCAAAGTTCATTGACCTTAAATGACCATTGACCATGGTCATGTGACCTGAAACTCGCACAGGATATTCAGTGGTACTTGATTAACCTAATGTCCAAGTTTCATGAACTAGATCCATAAATTTTCAAAGTTATGATGGTAATTCAACAAATACCCCCAACTTGGCCAAAGTTCATTGACCCTAAATGATCTTTGACCTTGGTCATGTGACCTGAAACTCAGGCAGGATGTTCAGTAATACTTGATTAACCTTATGTCCAAGTTTCATGAACTAGGTTCACATGCTTTCTAAGTTATGGTGTCATTTCAAAAACTTAACCTTAGGTTAAGATTTGATGTTGATGCCGCCGCCGTCTGAAAAGCGGCGCCAATAGTCTCGCTCTGCTATGCAGGCGAGACAAAAAACAATAAAATACATAGGAAATTAATTATTTTTCAGCAATTCTTTTTGTAGATTTTTGTTAGAAATTAAAAAATTTATTTATTCACCAAATATTAGCATTCTACTAGCTATACAAATTGAGTTAAAGGCAAAAACATACACTAAAAAAGAACAAAATTAGGGCAAATTTCATATGCTTATTTGCATGTTTAATTAATTGAAAATATAATTAATTTTTTGAAAATTTTACTATACAGTCTCGGAGTTTCTATCTGGCTCTACACGCTTGCAAATTTTCGCGGCGATCACGGAATCAACAGCCAAGATCTGGGGAGGGGGGGGGGGTCAAATTGACCAGTATATTTTGGTCTGGAATAGCCCAGTTAAGATAGGGTTAAACTTTCATTGTGATACCGAATTGGATTCATTGTTGATTTTAGACCCTGGTGAATTATCACCCCCTTCAATCTCCAGTATTATAGATAATAAAATCAACTCCATCTACTTTCATCATTTCGTCCCTCCATCTTGACCCACTTGTATTCATATATCACACACTTCCTACTGAAAATACCAAATAATTTCAATGACTGTACCTTGACTGACTGATTATGAATATCGAGGCAGAAGCTGATTCGTTGGTGGAAGGCAGACATAGGTTCCCTGGTGGTGTAGACATCAACTGTTTCTTTGGACTGTACATAGCCCTTCTCATGGTCTATACTGGCCTCTATAACACCATCCCTGATTGCCTAAAACAAGAAAAAAACAAAAACATAGGTTCAGAGAAAAGAAGAAACAAGAGGAACGCCTCTGGCAGTCTCGCCTGCATTACGCGATTTGATGTACCAGCAGTGCTGACTTTGAAAACAGCTATTAAATAATTATTCATAAAAAAAAACACTCATATGATAATAAAATACTATGTCCACTAACCCAAAATGACCTTTGACCATGATCATGTGACCTCAGACGTGTGCAAAACAACTTGATTACCCATATGTCTATGTTTCATGATTTACATGTGTAGATCCATAAACTTTCTAAGTTATGATGCCAATTCAACAAATACCCCCAACACAACCAAAGTTCATTGATCCTAAATGACCTTTGATTTTGGTCATGTGACCTGAAATAAGCACAAGATATTCAGGGATACATGGTTACTCTTCTGTCCCAAGTTTCCATGAACTAGATTTATAAACTTTTTAAGTTATGACAATTCCACACATACCCCCAACATTATCAAAGTTCGTTGACCCTAAATGACCTTTGACCTTGGTCATGTGACCTGAAAATAGCACAGGATGTTCAGGGATACATAATTGCTCTTATGTCTAAGTTTCATCAACTAGATCCATAAAATTTTAAAGTTATGATGATGATTCCACCAATACCCCCAACATGGTCAAAATTCGTTGACCCTAAGTGACCTTTGACCTTGGTCATGTGACCTGAAACTTAGGCAGGATTTTCAAAGATACACTATCACCCTTATGTGTAAGTTTCATGACCTAGGTCCATATCCTTTCGAAGTTATGACGACATTTCAAAAACTTAACCTTGGTTAAGATTTCGATATTAATTCCCCAAACATGGTCTAAGTTCATTGACCCTAATTGATCTTTGACCTTAATCATGTGACCTGAAACTCAGGCAGGATATTAACTAATACTTGATTACCCTATGTCCAAGTTTCATGAACTACGTCCATATACTTTCTAAGTTATGATGACATTTCAAAAACTTAACCTTAGTTAAAATTTCAATGTTGACGACGACGCCGCCGCCGTCGTCGGAAAAGCGGCGCCTATTGTCTCGCTCTGCTATGCAGGCGAGACAAAAATTGATCTCAAGCAATTCATGAAATTTTAGGGCAGGTGCAGTTGAGGCGAAAGTTTATATACACCCATGGAATTCAGTGAAATTTGTTCACTTGTCAAACATTGTAAAATTTATGATATCTTCAGAAATATAAATACTACCGTGACAAATTTTGTATCAAATGAAAGAGCGTATATTTTATTAAGCTCTTTCACATAGTGATTGGGATGCCGTTGGGATTAAAGTATATTTCAGGTGGAATTTTCTTTGAAGAAAAAAAAGTAATATTCGTGCCAAATGTATTCTATTGTTTGCTATTATATTTTCAAACATAATTTCATAGAAATGTCAAATCTATGATTTATATTACAAAATCTGTAATGTTTGTGTTGAGAAGTAACTAGCACAAATATGAAATGTTTTTGTCAAGTTTTTGTTTTAATTTGTCTAAAATATAAAGATTTTTTTTTGAAAACTGACACCTAAATATTTTTTCCAGCTCCTGATGACAAAGCAATGTGATGAAGGGGCATGACATATTCATTTGTTTGATATCAGATTCATCATGATAGCACAAATATTTTATAAGATACAGTAAATTTCATGTTTGGCAAGTGTCAACTATTCTTTGTATTTCCTGGGTGTCTGTAAACTTCTGGCCTCAACTGTATATATAAATTTTTTTATCCCCTAAAGCACCCCAACATTTTTCATGATAAATCTGTAACATGAAAAGCTCTCACCACAACATTTCGTTTGTGACACATGGGAAAGTTGTTCCAAAACACTTTTGCAATTTAATAAGACCCCAAACTGCTCAAAAGTGTGATTTCATGAACAAATTCAATGCATACAATGTTTCTGGCAAAATTAATGAATTCTAATGTTTGAAAGAAAACAAAGGACTTGCATGAATTTCAGAATTAATCAACCTTTTAACTCCCTAAAGAATTTTATTTTTAAATTCATTTTCTACTACAGTGTAAAAATGTCATGTACAAAAATGCATTGAATTCAGAAAACAGCATACAATTACCTTGGCTACGATGAACTCTGCATCTTCTGGACTGTCTAGCTGGAGCTTCTTAGCAACATCTGAGAGGGAAATCTTTGAATAGGAGAGACTAATCATACGAACACCGGTCTTGATAACATTGTGATGAAGTCGAATAATTAACGTGTAAGTGAACTCAGACTGGAACTTTGCAGCAAAGTCCTTCAACATCTGGTTGAAAAGACCAAGGTTACCACTTTTGACAGCTGTATGAAAAGAAAAAGCGAGAGAATTGCTAAGTGCAAATTTTGAGGTTGATTTGAGCATTTCATTTCAATATCAAAGCAGGCACACAGACTCACTCTATTTTTATGTCCGAGATTTATATTTTAAGGAATTAGATATGGTATGTAACCAACTAAATATCAGCAGGCTAATAAGAATTAATAGAAGCAAAACTGAAGGGCATTCATACTCTGACCACAGCACAAGTGCTTAATATATTACACCATTACTTTACAATGGCAAAATACTTTGACATTCTGAACAAAGAGTGACTTTTCACTGTCGCTAGACTAATGAGTGTACCAAATTTCAAAAGCATGACTTGATAACAGATGTAGTAATCCAATAGTTCTCCAGTTACCACATATAATATTACCTTTGGCCTTTGAAATCAAATTCTACTAAGATCACCATCACATCCATATGCGTACCAGAGCCAATACTGAAGTTGATCCATGACATAGTTCTTTGGTTATTGTGAGATGGGGGTATTTTAGTGGTGGAGGCATAAAATCTACAGATCTGCCAACTCTAAACTTGCTACCATTTCCAAAATATCATGGAGACACTTCTCATTTACAATAGATAATTATCTTTGTTCTTTTATTCCTGGGGAGGGGGTTGGAGGTGAATCTTACCTTGAGTAAGCTGGAAGTACGGAACCAATGTTTTCTTGTAAGCACTCTGCCTGAAGATACTCCTATCAGGGATCTCTCCCAGCAGGAGCTGAACAACAATGGCTAGTTTGTGAACCTAGGAAGCAAGGAAGAGACATCCATATCTTTTAAGCAATTTCAAAAGCATTACAAGTCTCAATATTTCAAGGGAACCAAATAATTTTAATAATGTTATTGTTACACACAACATATACCACAACTCCTAGAAATCAAATGATTTGTGATAAAAAAAACTAACAATCTTAAGAAAAGTGTTATACATTAAGGGTAGTTTCACACTTTGGTATCTTAAAATGATTCAAAAGCATTTGGTTCAGAGGTATTAAAAAACATTTGAAAAACTTTTAACCATGTAATATCATGGAGCTTAAGTATTTGTCCATCTTCTATATATGTGACCAGTCACCCCAAAACCAACAATAAGTCGCCCAAAATGAATTTTGAGATTTTAATTGTGAACAAGCACATCCTAAGCATTAAAACGGTATATGATTTGTCATACTTGATCAACAGTAACTCACTACAATACTTGATTGAATGCAGAGAAAACGAAGCGAGAGCCTAAAAAAATGAGAAAACAACATTTAAAGTTTGTGTTCACTCAAGCAAGAGATGTGCACACTGTGCAAATTTCAATGAAACTTCCAAGCAGTCCTTAAAAACTTGTGTAAAAGAAACTTTTGTATCTTGTTTTCTATTTAACTCTACAACTCAATTTTTTTTCAATATGAAGATGAAGAAATACTCCTTCAAACAAGCTAAGATAAAATTTTGGCTTAAAAAAAAAAACAATTTACCATTTTGACTATTAACAGAGAACCTTCCCTGGCGACTTATTGGTGGTTTGGTTTGTTACATATTTCATACATACATACTAATCTTTACATAAATATAAAGATAAACATCAATAAAAATGTTTTCACTTTATATATCAAGTATAGAAGAAAAATGGAAAAGGTGGTTCATGAACCACAAGTTTCGCGATCAATAAAATATGCAATATATTTTGACCCCTAGATCTGATCTTTGACCTTATCATCTTCATGATCACACATGTGGAATATTTGTAAAGTGTAAACATAATAGATGTAGAAATAAGAAATGAGAGCAAGTTGAAGAAAAACCTGAAAGAAGGATCGACATGACCTCATATCATATCAGCTTTTAACCCCAAGATGACCTTTGACCTCATCGTTTTCATATGCACCAAGTATGAACATAATTGATACAGAAATAAACAAATGAGATCAAATTGAACAAAAACTTTTGAAACATTTTTGTAACAGACTAACAGGAAAAGGGATCAGGGGAGTGTTTCATCAATATTTTCATCCGACAAGTTGTCAGATCTGACATCTTTCTCTGATGTAGATTGTCTGAGTGGTACTGTTACTATGGTAACTGTCGGATAAAATGGGACTTGTCGGATAAAACGTCCGACAAGTCCTTTCATGAAACGCTCCCCAGGTCTCTGCCGGAATTTCATTCAGGCGAGACAAAAAGTGCTTCAGGTCACCGGCACTTACAGTTTGCTTAAATCCTACAGCTGTGTACTGAGGTGCTTTGCGGAGAGCTTGGATAAGGTTCTTATGTGCTTCTGAATACTCCAACTGGATTGCCTTAATTCTACCTGAAAATGCAAAGTAAAAAATGATAAACAGAAACTAGTATTTGATTTCTGACCTCTAGTATGTAAAGTCAATATTGTTTTTCCAATGTTACACTTAGATTTAGAACCATACCGTAATTTCTCCCCAGAGTCCCCAGACAGTAGTCCTATTTCAACTTAGAAATATTTTACTACCTCTGGACAAAATAGACCTCCTTTGCCATCGACAATGAAAACTCTTTGACTTCACTCATACAAAGATGAAAAATTTTATATGAAGAGCTTTTACATTTGTTGACACAATATGTTAAAACATAGTTCTTTATTGATATACATGGTTTCTGGCTGCTTTGTATTCTTTTTAGGCAACTCCCTTACCTAAGTAGTATAGAAACCTTGCCCATTCATGATTCGATGCTTGTTCAGGAAACGTTGACTTTGCCACAAGCTTATCTGCTTGGTCATATAAGTTGTAGTGGAGGTAGTTTCGCAACAAAAGGTTCTGGAGCGTAGCTTGAGCTTCAATATTGTGCCTTAGTGTTGCAGTCCTCAGCTTGGCATGTAAAAAACTAGATTAAAATATGGTAAAAGATTAATATAACAAGATCAGTACAGACCAAAAAGAAAAAAAAGGATCACTTTCATTGAACTATTTGTGATCCTCTTACATGTTTAATACATAAAGAAATATGGTGCAATTCAACAACAGTCATTAATTCCTAACACCAACACTTCAACATAAAGCCTAAATAACAACTGCTTGAATTCCAAGGTGCCTAAGGACTAAAATTGCTTTGAAAAGATGTATTGATGCCCTCTTGAAGGACATAAAAATCATTAGTTAAACCAAATATCACAAAACATAGATATATATATACAATGTTCAAGAATGTTTAACAATCTACTGTGTCAAGTCACCCATTACAGCAAGAACAAACAAATAAACAAAAAGTGAAACACCTCTGACAGTCTCGCATGCATTATGTGATTCATTATAAAAGCAGTGCCAACTTTAAAAAGATGAATAATTTTTCCAGAAAAGAAAAAACAATTTATTTGATATTTCCAAAATTTGTAGAACTAAAATGGCCTTTGAACTTAACAAAGAAACTTGTTATTCAATTCATATCATTTGAGACATCCAATAATCATCTTGCACAAGTTTCATTAGAATTTTTGAAATAATCTACAAAATATGAATTCTTATCAAAGTTGATTGATCTGAAAGTCTGTTGACTTAAAGTGATTGGTTAACATTGGTTTGACTTTCAAAAAATCTGAGCTAGAAGGTCACACTTGTCACCTGTGTCTGTGATATGTTACAAAAATGAAGCCCAGAAAAAATTGCGTTTGAAAACAATTATTTAGTGCTTCAAAAATTGAAATATAAAGTGACCGAAAACACCATCTAAATTTCATCCCATACACATATGTGTACTATTTAGGCGTCTATAAGATGCCTATTTACAAACTCAGGGTTTGCCTTGTAGTTTTAGCTTTTCATTCTCAATAATGGTTGTTTTCAGGGTTTATTAGTTCTAATACATGCACTTGTACACATGTTTCATCTTGGTTTGAGAATTTTTTAAATTGACTGCTCACTAAGTTAAACAATACCTTTAAACCAAGTAAAATGAAATTACACTCATTTACATGTAATGCCTGGTGCCTCTAACTTATTATAACAGTAGGCCTATCTTGAAAATTCAAATCTTATTCTTTGGTAAAGTTTTGATAAGTTGTTACAAGTTCAGTGAAGAATGACTTAGCCAAGTGACCTGATAATGACTTCATCGATTTGGCAATGATTAATAATCATTATATTTACACTGACCAGCCATCCCAAAACCAAAATCAGGGTGCCAAAATAAATTTTGAAGATTTAATTAAGCTTGAAAAAAAAAAACATCCTAAGCTTTAACATGATACATAACTTGTCAAGACTGATCAACAATAACCCATTAAAGTACTTGACTGAATGTAGAAGTAGTTCACTGTGAGGTCCACAGAATAATGGGAAGAAGTTTCGGGATCACTCAAACATGACATTTCCACAATAACTATTCATGCAGTCTGGAAAAAAATGGTGCTTAAAGAAACTCTTGCATCTTGTCTTTTATTCATCATTACAACTTAAAATTTTGACAATATAAAAAGAATTACTCTTTAATATAACTAAATTTTCTACTTTTTACTCTTTGAAGAGCAAATTACTATTTTTGCTATTTCCAGAGATGCTGGATAGAGAGGTCTTAAAGTGCTTCTACATGTTCATGGGACCCGAGATGGCTTAGGCTAAGCCGCTAAAGCCAGTCCACGGTCTCAAATTAGTAGTAGTACAGAGAAATTCCCTGGTGACTTATTGCTGGTTTGGGGGAGGCTGGTCACATTTTAAGTTTCATGGATTAAGAACTTACACTTAAATGACCTTTGAACATGATTATGAGACCTGAAACTCATGCCAATTGAACAGTGAAACTCTATTAACTCTTTGTCCCAATTTCACGAAGCAGGTCCTTATATTTTCAAAGTAATGATGACATTTAAGAAAATTAACAAAATACATTGAGCAAATCTAAAAAAATACTTTACCTTCTTATTTGGTCAAGTTGACCGATAAGCTCATATGCTCTTGAATGATAGAAGTATGCCTTTGCTGAGAGCTGGTCTAATGAGCGTCTGTTCTGAGCATCCAACTTTTTTACAAGAACATCTGAACATTTAACAGCCTGAAGAATTCATACAAACATGCAGAACCAAATTATCAAGACAGAGCAATTGCAATGTGGGATTATAGTTATGATTTCTAAATGATGATCAATATCGTATTTCAAAAATGTAATATAATATTAAACACATTACATACATACATTAAATATTTATATAGCACCTTTCCATTAACATGCTAAAAAACTAAGTTATATCAAAGCAATGAAAGTAAACAGTGTAAAAAACTGGTTCACAATTCTACTGTCCTTTCAAGTTACAACTTACATGTATAATCCTGATTCATTAGTTACAAAAAAAAATATCGAGATATAAATACATTTCTTTCCAGCCATTCAAATGACATGATAGCTAAGTTTTTTATAACAAATCATAAGAAATATTTACAGACCTAAAATCATGAATACAGGATGTTTCTAATCTCTTGCAACTGATCCAAACACAGAACACAATTAAAAGATGTTTCTTATTCAAGTTTGAATTTTATTCTTTATATGTCTACTCTTAAGTATGAAGGCAAAACAAAATGTCAAAAGTCTGTATTTCTAATTCTGAATGAGATCATATCAAGAAACCTAATTTCACGTACAATTACATAACTTAACTGTCAATAAAAATTATCAAATCAAGAGAGAGTCACAGTTGGCTTCCCCTATTCAAGTCATAAATAATTTTTCAAAGAGAACAACAGTTCAGTATACTTCTGACCTCTAGATATTCAATTGAAGCGAGTATTCCTACCTCACTGAATCTCTTTGAATCTAATAGGTGCACAACAACTAGAAGATGAAGATACACATCAAGCTCTGGAAGGAGAGGGGCATGTGCTGCTTTACCAGTTCTGGGTCGGAACAAGATATTGTTTTCCGTGTCCATGGGCTACATATAACATGAAAATTGGGCCTTTATTACATGAACATTGAACATTACATGTAATTTGCCTTAGAACTTCTTGATTGTTAATAATGAAATCTTATTACCTGAGATGTATTAAAGACCAAACAGTTAGCTTTTGAACTATTGTGTTAAACAGTTGACTAGGTGGATTAAGACTAAAACTTTAGACTTAAGAATTTACGCCTCTGCCATCGCCATATCTGAAATTATGCATCATCCGCTTAAGTTTTCATAATCTCATCCAATCATCATTCCCATATATAGCCATGTGTTTTTAACTCGTCCCATTTGTGTTCTGTCACCCACATCTAATGAAAGTGCATTTATCAGGACAAAAATTCTACCCTAACAAAAAGTTGATTTGAATAAAAAGAGAAAAATAAAACAAGCATAACACTGAAAACTTCATCAAAATTGGATGTAAAATAAGAAAGTTATGACATTTTAAAGTTTCGCTTAATTTCACAAAACAGTTATATACACATCCTAGTTGGTATGCAAATGAGGGGAATGATGACATCACCCACTCACTATTTCTTTTGTATTTTATTATATGAAATATGAATTATCTTAATTTTCTCCTTATTGTCATGAGAAACAAGGTTTCATTTCTCCATGAACATGTGGATTTACCATTATTGGAACATTTTGTGGTCCAACCAAGAGGGGCCTTATTGTCAAATCTGTGAAAATTGAAATATTGTATAATTAAGACAATAAAAACAAAAGAAATAGTGAGTGACATCATCAACTCTCTCATTTGCATATCACTCAGTTGTGCATATCACTGTTTTGTGAAAAATAAGCAAAACTTTAAAGTATCATAACTTTCTTATTTTACATCCGATTTGGATGAAATTTTCATCATTATTCTTGTTTGATTTATCTCTATCGATTCAAATCAACATTTTTCTGGGGTGGACTTGCCCTTTAAGTAACTCTTAAAAGTGACAAAACTATTTACCCTATCCGTACAAGAGGATACTTTTTCTAAAAGGGAAAGACTTAATAAGCAAAAATCAATACTAGGCCTTTTGGGGCTTCAAATTGGCCATACAGATGATGGATGTCAGGGTGTGGGGGTAGGGACAACTCCCTCATTTGCTCCATCACTCAAAATGGTTAAAATCATGATAATTGATCAAAGTTGTAGTCAGAATTAGATTTTTCTTTCTGTTTATCATTTGAGGCAAAGATCTAGGCCTACATGCAAATATTCTGATATTTGAGTTTACTGCCACAGCTGTCATTTTCAAATTACAGTATTAACTATAATTCACTGCTGTCTAATATCATAATGACCAAATAGGGGGAGGGGTAATGGGGTAATAGTATGTAAATCTAAATAGGATATTTGCCACAAAGATTAAAATAGATCATAGTTACCTCATCAAGATATGTCAGCAGGGTTGCCTTGCTTGTGTTTCCATTTGGAATATATCCAGTAATAAGCTTGCGTAACACAGTGTGGTTTAATTTGCGCCTTGAGGATGTAAGGGCTCTAATAACTCTAGCCATATAGTTCTTTTCCTTTGAAGAGACAGCTTTCTCGATGTGTTTAACATGCTCCTTGAAATCTGTTCAACATTTAAATTACATAAACATTTTTATGTTGGACTCAAATGCTTTGTTTACTTTCATTCAACATCTCAGGTATTAAAGGTTATGACCTGGCATGTGGCCCCTTAACCCTAACAAGGCCGGGCTTTTTTGGCTTTTCTGTGGCCGGGGTTGATTCAACCCACCCTGAGATCTCGGCCGCTGATCGCGTGAGCGCCGCAAAAATTTGCACGCTGGTAGTGTGCGATGTAATCTACAAGGCTGTATGGTAAAATCTTCCAAAATAATGAGATTTATTTTATATAAATTAATTATGCTAATTTATGCATAGATCATACTTTTTGTCTCTAATTCACTAAATAGAGCTCCTAGAATGGTAATTTTTGGTAAAAATATTCTTTTTTTTCAATTCAATTCAATCATTTTATTTTCCACTTTCAATTTCATATTTACAATTAATTAATTAATTATGCTAATTCTTTGTAGCATTCTTAACAATCGCAGTTGAAAAAAATTTCGGTTTGGAAATCAATTTCTTATGTATTTTATTGTTTTATGAATTTCTTTGTTTTTCAAACTTTTGTTGTTTTTCTTTGTTTTTTTCACCAGATTTATTGCACAACCTTTCTGAAGCATAATTATGCTAAAATCAATTGATTTCAGCTGTTTAAAGTAAAAATAATCATATCTTTATGAATAAGATGAGAAAACTCAATTTGCATTGACTTTGTATACAAAATCACGTTTTGGAACAATTTTTGGTCTGACATGCACTTACGAAATGTTGCGTAATTTCGAAACCGCATACTCGGGCGTCGTAAATTTGGTCTCAAAAGATGCGCGAGACTTAAAAGTATAAACTCTGCGAGAGGCGCGGTCAAAAAATTTCGCGTGGCGGAATGAACGCAGAAAATGTTGAGGGGGGATTGATTCAACCACCCCCCCCCCGCCTGTTTAGGGTTAAGGTAAATTTGTCGTAACAGTAAATTTTTTCACATTTTGTTAAAAAGGTTCAATATTAATGACAAAATGTGAATTATATTGGCCTATCACTTTACAATCTAACCTATTGAACGTGTAGAAATTGTCAAATCTTGTAAATTCTTTGTGAAAATGGATCTATTCAGCACTATCCCATCCCTGTTGGTCTAATCCTCAGATTGTGGAATACCACAAGGGCTGAACCAGAGCTACAATGTACCATCCTCGGTATATAGAGGGTGGCAGACGTTTGCCGCCCTCTATATGCGTCTCGCAGCTTGGCTACTAACAAAGAGGACAAGATGGCCACGTAAACATTGGTAAGTTAAATCCCTTCTTCTTAGAAATTATTTTTTATTTATGTTTTAAAATGATGGAAATGAAGTTCTAGCCTATTTACATGATTTAGGGCTCGAACTTTAACAGGGAAAAGTAGAAATCTCAGGGGCGAAAATGTCAATTTTGACTGTCCTGTATTGTACATGATATGGGTACAATCCCTGGCTCTGTGGAGAGTAAGCACACGTTAGTGAATGATTTTTACTCTCTCGGAGCCTCCTGGCTACACTTTAAGCGAAAAATTCCTATATCACTTCTGATATACAGCCCTCGTGAACATCAAGAAATATAATATGAAGAAATCAAGAGAAGGATAAAGAAGCAAGAAATTGACTTCATATCGTTCGGTAAGTTTTATACAATAGTTTGAACCTATTAACGAAGTGTTTAGGCTAGGAATGTCACACAATCTCATGGAAGCGTTGCATGCATTGTGCCTGTGATTTTCTGTGCACGATGCATGTAATGTTTCCACGGGTAGTTAGGTCCCGAAACTCAGGATTAGACTCCCACGCCCCCCAAAAAAGTGTTACTATTGGCTTAACCCGCCCGACCCTAAAACATCCCTACTCCTTTTTTCTATTGCTTATCGATATCTGATATCGTGCTGACTTCGCGATCGAATTTGCCATGTTGAAAACCCAAAGTGTTGCGGACATAATAGCTATTTTCCCGTCGTAAAATATTTCTTTCGAGCGGCTTTGGCAGGAGTATTCTTCGTGAGCACCATAGAGATGTATTTCAGTATTTGTGAGCATGCCCAATACCGCTTAATATTGGAAAGATATCTACGCCCGGATCCGGGTCGATTTGCCCTCAAGACAGGTCGCCCTAGAACAGGTCACCATCCCGTTCATGAGGAGGGTGACTTGACTTCTACAATTCTTTTTTTTTGAAAAAATTTGTTTGTGGCTTGCCTGATAGAAAAAACCAAATTGTTTGATTGTTTTTTTATGATGGTACTACTCTTATTTTTAAAGGTCATACAAAATAATAACAATTGAGAATCGTGCACAGTAAAGAACACACATTTAAGTTTATTTTCAGCAAAGTAGGCCTGAGTCATTACGTTTATTTTGAAAAAAACTTTTCGCTATTTATAAATGGGCGTTTAAGATTTAAAAAAAAACCTTCACCAAAAGTTGCTAAAATTTCATATTTTGCACTAAATCCATGAAATGATCATCTGTTTGCCATATTTCCTTGGAATTGTTTTGATTTAGTTGGACACTATCAAGAAATTGAAGAATATTCAGCTAATTCTTGACTCTGAAAAAGATTGTTTTATGTTACAAAAAAAAAACCTTAGTTTAATTCACCAAAACTGTCAAGTGGCTAAAACTTCACATTTTGCATCTTTGTTCACTTCAAATCCACGAAATGGCCATTTATTTTCCACATTTCCTTGAAATTGTTTTGATTTAGTTGGAAACTATCAAGAAAATTAAGAACATTCACCTCTCTCTCGTCTTTTCTTCATTGTTTTATGATGTTACACTCAGTCAATATATTTTTTTTTATTGTAGTCCCACATGTAGACTTTCATGTGGGACTACAATAATAAAAAAACATATTTACTGAGTGTAACATCATCATAAATCAGAGTCAAGAAAGAGCTGAATATTCTTCACTTTTTCGGTAGTTTCCAACTAAATCAAAACAATTTCAAGGTAATATGGAAAATATATGGCCATTTCATGGATTCAAAGATGCAAAATGTTTATTTTAGCCACTTTAGGTGTTTTTTTTTGGGGGGGGGATCTGCATCGCCATCAGCGAATAGCGCAAGATAGTTGCGCCAGCTCACATAGCTAGAACGTAAGATGCGATGGCATGGTTCTTCGAACGAGGTACCTAACAATAAATTATCAGTAATTGGCGCTGATTTTACATCAGTTTCCACTGTTTTTTGCCTGGTTTGTTTGACATTATATGAGAGGTAGTTGTGACTATCCCCCCAAAAAAATATTGAAATTTACTGATATTTTATTTCCAAAACAACCACTTGCCCGATTTAGCAATTGTAGGGACAGTGATTTTCCGCGATCGCGGAAAACGGACGGAATTCACGGAATCGGCCGTTTGAAACGGAAAGTGGCTTTTCAAACGGAAAAACACGGAAAACATGTTTTTTCTCAAAATGCACAAAATAGCAACAGAAATTAATCCAAAATACGAATATCAACTGAAAAAAAAACACAATTTCACTTTGCAACAACAATCAACACATCCCAACTACACACGAGCCTCTCAATCACTCGATCGTATCTAAATTAGTTTACACTCACGTCCGCATATAAGGCAGAATACGGCCGTGTGTTGCTGCCCTCTGTGTTCGGTCATAATACAATGATCACGGTGATTCAACAAATCCAAAATGGCAGATAGGCGGAAGTCGTCGACTGCTCAAAACGATGTCCGAAAAGTCCCCAAATCAGCGATAAAATCCCATTTAACAATAATATAATGCTAATAATATGAAAGGTGAGAATGTATTCATGTTGATTATGTTTCTCTAAATAGTTTTTGAGCTCGAATCTCTTCGATTAAAATGGATTTTAAAGCGATATTAGTACATTGGTAGATGCAAATTTTGAGCAGCGCTAGCATTTTGACATCGCTACTCATTGCGTATTGGTTTTCTATGTAAACGGAATTGTCAATTTTTCATGTACACAAAGTCTATGGGGAAACGGAATTTGAAATTTTCTGAAACGGAAAAGGCAATTTTTAGAAACGGAAAATCACTGTCCCTACAATTGACTTTGAAGCTTTGAGAAATGCTTGCTCGCACATCATTTTCTTCTGCCCCGGGCAAGTGGGTTTGTAGCGCCCTGCTACGTTTCACTACATTGTTCCCTCAAATTTGAGTCAAAATATAAAATTTGAGGCAAACTCACCTATTGACTTTTGGACACATGTCTACAGGGACAGCACAAATCTAGTGCCATTGGCATTGCCTAGCATATCTTAGTCCTTACCAAATGCTTTTAATAGGCCAGTAAACCCCTGCAGGATTTCCGTTTTTCTTTGTATGGCAGTGAGTCCAAACTTCGCATGTGTTCATACTTCGCGGACGGTCATTATCTAAAAAACTAGCCAATATATTTAAAATCTGACATCAACGTAAAAAGTGACCTAAAATTACCCTTTGGCTTAAGTTTCTTTAGGATGAGTATTCATGAAAATATTGACAAATCAGCAAACTTGTCACCATTAGCGCCCCTTCTGAAGAAATCTGATATTCTCAACAAGCATCACGATATCATCATTTTGCAAGCAGATATCATCAAAATGTGAATTCAATGTGGTACTGACCGCATTTTGTCGTCAATCTGATACATGTATATATCTCACCTTTTGAGCTTGAGTTTTTGTTTAAATCTCTACAAAAAATTTGGTCCGTAAAGTTAGATCACACTTTTTCAGAAAGGTTTTCCAGCACAGCGCGCATTCGTCAATCGAAATAGAATTTTGATATCGCGATACTGGTGAAACCCCTTGACCTCCCGTGGGGGGTACTCGACCAAAAAAGTGGTAGGTATGTGCCGCGGGCTGGCTTATTGTAAAAAGGAGGGTCCTCGGAACGGGCTTCGGAACTACAATTTTGTTTGTGAAAACGGGGGTCTTTGGAACAGGTCGCCTGCGTGTGAGTGCGTATTCATCCCTATGGAATGGGCATACGTGCATGCAGCTAGCCCGGCGGCACATGCGCCGGGTGCGCTCGCGTAGAGGCGATGGTTGGACAGAGCTCTGTGGCCGCTTTTCACCCAAAATTGCAGCTCATTGTAGCAGATCAATGCGACCGGAACAGCGTAGCGAAAATATGCGAAGCTTTGGAGCGGATTTTTTTTTTTTTTTCAATAAGACAAAAATGCTATGCCTTGCCCTTGGGCTTGGAACGGAAATTTGAGTGTAAAATGGGGGTCCCCTCCGCGGCACATACCCACCACGCATTATATACTGAGTGCCCCACCCCCCCCCCCCCCCCCCCCGGGCTTGACCTAGATCTACTTCACATTTTCGTCAACGGACGATTTTGATCTAGCCTAGGCCTAATTAATAATATTAATTTTTTATACGATCACCTGTCGATCGATCTTGCCATGATCAATGACAATGTGGTACCTTAACTATTTCTTGAATTTGTTTTGACTTTTGTATAAATTGTGAATTACTGTGAACAAATAAGCTGGATGAATATTTTCGAAAAGTCTGCGAAGTTTGGACACCCCATCATACACAACAAATCATGACACAAGAGTCAAGACTCTTCTCATTCACCGATCAGACGTCCGCGTTCGTACGAGACGCGGCGCGCGGTAACGCCGGCAAGTGCGCGGGTACGTAGCTGGGTCATACACGATCAGCAAGTAACTCGCCCTCGCATTGGGGATGAATCAGCATTATCTCAGATGGCATAAAAAAATTCATTTTCTTGTATTTTTCGTAATATTACTTTTAAAAAATTGAGAAAAATATACTGATATGAATATATTCTTAATAAAAATCGACATATATCAATGAATTTTGGACCAGCAATATGTGTTTTTCAGGTTTAAAACTGATACTTCACCTTCCAAAGTTATCAAATCACTCTCTTTCTTTCCAGTCGAGGATTTTTCGTCAGTCGCTTCTGGCGTCTCAGTTTCGTCCTTCATTTCTACATCATTCACCTTTTTGGCACTTTTAGAAGCCATGATGATAAGGCTCAATGAGTAAAGATTTGAAAACGATTGTTGAATATTGAAATTCACGCCTTTTCAGTAAAATTAAAGTTTAACACAGTTCGACGAGAAATGTTGGCACAGTGTCTTCAACGAGATACACATGAGTGACATGCAAAATGGCTGGATTCAGAATTGTACGCAAGCGCGATGACCCTAAAATTAGTCTTGATCCCTGACATGACCTAAACGTATCTTCATTTAGTATGCCGCCCTAGCTATGTGTATCAGTCTGCATTCACAGGCTATATCCATTTCGTACAAAATTTGTTTTTTTGACAAATCATAAAAAAAAAAAAAAAACTTGAATTAATTTTCAGTGTTTATGGCATAAAAAAGTCCATCTCAAAGCACCGCATGATCCATCCAGTCATAAGTTTGTAAAATGATGGTTGATCTACGGGGGAGGGGAGGGGCCGGGAGGAGGGCTGGGGCAGGCTAAAGAGTTTACCCCCCCCCCCCCGAATTTGGCTCTCAAAATAAAGGAAAGGAAAAAGACAAAAGAATATAAAGGACTGGGGGGAAATTAAGAAGAAAAGTAAGAAGAGAAAGAAAATCCACTAAAAATAAGGGAGGGTATATAGGCCTCATGATCAGAAAATAGACAAACTATATTAAAGGTCAAGTCCACCCCAGCAAAATGTTGATTTGAATAAATAGAGAAAAATCAAACTAGCATAACACTGAAAATTTCATCAAAATCGGATGTAAAATAAGAAAGTTATGGTATTTTAAAGTTTCACTTATTTTTCACAAAACAGTGATATGCACAACTCAGTGACATGCAAATGAGTCAGTCGATGATGTCCATCACTCACTATTTCTTTTGTTTTTTATTGTTTAAATTATACAATATTTCATTTTTTACAGATTTGACAATAGGGACCGACTTGACTGAATCATATAGTATTAAACAATGCTAATTCCACATGTTCAGGGAGGAATTAATCACTGTATCACTTGACAATGAGGAGAAAATTAGAATATTTAATATTTCATGTAATAAAATATAAAAGAAATAGTGAGTGGATGATGTCATCAGTCTCCTCCTTTGCATACCAACCAGGATGTGCATATAAAGCTGTTTTGTGAAATTAAGCGAAACTTTAAGATGTCATAACTTTCTTATTTTACATCCGATTTTGATGAAATTTTCAGTGTTATGCTTGTTGGATTTTTATCTTTTTATTCAAATCAAGTTTTTGTTGGGGTGGACTTGTCCTTTAAAATACAAATTTCGCTGACACATCGCGCTCCTATAAAAAAAAATGCCTGTTTGAGTGAGATAATAATCTGCTTAGGAGGAAAGCACAGAGCTTTATTCATCTATCGCTTAAAGTAAATATGCTCGCGATTCCACTTTTCATTGATTTGTTTTTCAGAGATACGCATCCTGGCTGTTCACGCTTACACACATAACACACACAAAAAATGCTGAATATAAAAAAAATGTTCAGCTTGCGCTACACGCTCACATTTTTATTAGCAGATAAAAGAGATTTGGTACCTCTTCATGAATCCCAACGAACAGATGCCCCCTTTAAAAAACGGTTACAGCCCAATAGTCCGCGGTGTGTGTAAAATTATGATCAAGATATTTTTTTTATTTATCATTTATTTATTGAAATATATTTATCCAGGTACAAAATATCAGTATAAAACTGTTTTTCATCAATGACCTGATGAAACATCACAAAGATAATAACAAATCATCATATCCGATACATGAAAATAAAATCACAATCTGAGTCAAAAATATCTACGCAATGAACGGAAACATTAAAAAAATTACATAAATTATAACATGAATGAACCTAAAAAAAAATGTAAGTTCTATTTTTTTCAAAGTTAGTTATCAGAACGGATTTGAACTAGTAATGGTATAATTCATTCACAGATGAAAAAACCCACTAAAATGATAGTAATGAATTAGTGGCACTATACAGGGGCGGATCCAGGGGGGCCCGGATTTTTTTCAGCCATATTCTCCCCGATCGGCGGCTCGAAGATGATTTTTGGTTTCTTTGAATGGGTAGTCCTATAATAGTCACTTGTTAGCTTTATTCTTATGAATAAACATTAATATATAATATCATAAAATCCTTATTTATATAATGCGAGCGCGAAGCCCGAGCTAAAAAATTTTACCTAAGGAATGGAAATTCTAAGCACTTTTTGTAACTCAAACAGAATAGGTATGTAACTAAACAATTGATGCGAGCGCGAAATTTCGAGATTTAGACCAACTTAAACGAGACACTCGATTCAAGTTTTGTAAATCATAAAAAGGATGAGTAAGTGGGGATCTTCCTTAAATTAATAATGCGAGCGCAGAGCGCTAGCAGAAAATTTTTATATACGTTTTGAACTCATTATCGAAAGGTACCTGTTAAATATTTTAACAATCAAATAATGCGAGTGCGAACCGCGAGCTGAAAATTTTTCACATTTCTACATAAAGAATGTAAATTTTAATCAATTTTTGTAATCGTAAACAGGATAGGTATATAACTAAACAAAGGAAAAAAAAAATCGAGATTTAGACCTAAAAACGGGACACTCTATTCATGTTTTGTAAATTATGAAAAGGATTTTGTGATATTTGTGAATTTGTGATATTGTGAAATGAAACTGGATAATGATTTAAACAGAGAACAAGCTGCATATCTGAATAAACATGCGCGTGCGTGTTTCAGATTACAACCTAGAATCTGAGTGGGCATTCTAAATACCTTTTTTATCATGAAAATCGATAAAGTGAGCGCGAAGCGCGAGCTTAAAATATTTGATATTCCGATCTGGAAAGGGTAAATTTAAGCTCTGTATTTCAAGCACTTTGTAGGAAAATTGTGAGGTGGATATGGATTACGTTTTAAAAAAGAGCTTATAAGTTTCATTATTATTACTTTGAGATTTGACATAGGACCAGGACTTTCCAAGAACATTATATCATCACATGAAAATGATGACTATATCTTCTTATTAATCTTTCTAAGCGCGAGATGAAACTTGTCGATATTCCATTCTGAAAAAAGGGACAATTTGATTATTGAATTAATATCTTATTCATTAATCTAATAAGCCTAATGTGAGAGCGCGAAATATGTTAATATTATGGCCTGGAAACTGGACATTTAAAGCACGTTGTATTTATGAATAAGATACATATATAAGAGTTAATTTATTTTCAACAATCAATGCGAGCGCCAATCGCGAGCCGAAATTTTAATATTCAGACCATAAAACAGAGTTTTACAGAGCACTTTTTAAAAATCAAGTTCTATTTCCGAGCTGAATTGTGTTTTCTATGTTGACTTCAAATTTAGATATTTCAAGCTCCATACTGATATGTAAATCACCTAACAGGCAATAGGAGCGCGAGCGAATTTTTTTTTATAGTGACATGAAAGATTTTAAAAATTATAAATTTTCCTAGTCTTCCCCTCATCTTATTTTATTCACTCGTCTTCCTCTTCTTGTGTTTCCCTTCTTTTTTCTCCTCCCTTTTCCCTCCTACTTCTTTTTTTCTTTCTTTCCCCCTTTTTTCTTTTTTTGGCTCCACCAATAGGGGGCCTGGGCCCCTCGGGCCCCCCTGGATCCGCCTATGCTATAGGAAATATATAGAACATTGGTTGAAACAAGTGTGTGTAATACTATAAAATATTAAAGAGTTCAGATCATTACAAATACATGTAATAGCAACGTATCAATGTTTTAGAGAAATAAGGGAATCATAGATCAAAATAAAAACTGTAAGTATAAGGGTCAGGGGCGGATCCAGCTTCCGCCAATAGGGGGGCCCGATTTTTTTTTTCACCCATATTTTCCCGATCGGCCGCTGAAAGTTGATTTTTGTTTGTTTCTTTGAAGGGGTTGTCCCAGTGGCGAAATGAGCCAACAATTTTGAGGTATGCTCGATATGGCGTATCGCATACAATTAATAAAAAGTTGCGAGCGAGCGAGCAAAAAATTTGACATTTTTATTACAAATATCCAAGTTCGTGATAGATTTTGACATAATATGTGGGAAATGATGTTATATTTCACCCTTATCCCTTTCCTTTTCTATTTTTTTTCTAGTCATGAACCATTTTTTTTTTGGGGGGGGGGGACAAAACGCCCATGTCCTAATAGTCATTTCTTAGCTTTATTCTTATAACCAACATAACTTTGTAATAATCTCATAAGCCCTATTTAAATAATGTCAGCGTGAAGTGTGAGCAAAAAGAAATTTGAAATTTCATGTATTTTGTCCTGATAATTGAACATTCTTTGCAATGTTTGTGGACCTGAAGAAGATGCGTATGTATAGATAAATACTGCGAGCGCGAAGCGCTAGCAGAAATTTTTAATATGCGTTCTAGCCTTGTCGAAGAGGGATCTGTTAAGGACGTTTTGCAGTTAGCCATTAAGGCGATACATATTTCAAAGAATAAATAATGCGAGCGCGAAGCACGAGCTGAAAATTGTTGACATTACAACCTAAAAAAAATGACGATGCACTTTTTGTAATCATGCACGGTATAGGTATATAACTAAACAATTGATGCGAGCGCGAAGCGCGAGAGGAAAAAAATAGATTTCAGACCTAAAAACGGGACACTCTATTCATGTTTTGTAAATCATGAAAAGGGATGGGTATAATTTGGTATCTTTCTACATTAATAATGCGAGCGCAAAGCGCGAGCAGAAATTTTTTGATATTCTGATCTGAATCTAAATGATTTTAGCGCATTATGAATACAGATCAATTTAAGCACTATTTAAAGCACTGTGTAGGGAAATTGTGAGGTGGATGTGGATAGCACTCAATAAATGATGCGAGCGCGAAGCGCGAGCTGATATTTTATTATCATTTTGACCTAGAATCGGAACATTCTAGGCCTAAGGACATTTTGTCATCATAAATGATGACTATCTTCCTATTCCTCTTCCTAGCTAAGCGCGATATGAAACTTGTCGGCATTCCTTTCTGAAAAAGGGACAGTTTAGTTATTAGGAATTCATATCAAATAGTGTTTTTAACTTTTGTTCTACTTTTATATAGTTTTTAACTAATGGTGAAACAATTTCCTTGCGTCAGTTGCCTTAAAAAATACTCAAAGAGCTTTACAATGTACTGTTTGTAAAAAATGGGTTCACACAAAATGTGTTAAACTAAGTAATGATTTATATGATGATCCGACTCAATTGTTTTTAGACTGGCAATGTACCAAATGTCTTTTCAATTACTTACCTTTTTTAACTGGTGAATTTGATAACATTTCATGTACCACTCACACTAAAGTCTCCATCATCGACTGACACTAAACGTTTACAAGAAATTCATAACTTATATTCTTTAGATCAAATTAATAGAACCGACTACACAAGGGTCACATGCAATTCAATGACTCTTACTAATTCACTTGAAAATATAAATAAATATGGTGTTATTCACGTTGGTATCAGTGCATGACCACTCAATGAGTTACATGATATGGAAATCAAAACATGAAGACGCTTCTCGAATGATTAACTTCAGAAAACTATCAGGTATTGATCTAGAAGCGTACATGGAAAGATTAAATAACCAGTCTTGGCATGAGATACTTAATTATGATAATATAAATGAAGCATTTATCAAATGGGAAGAACTTTTAATGTCAGTTGTTGACTTTACGTTATACATAAACGATTTCAATAAACATGTAAAATATTGTAAACTGCATCTGTATGCAGACGACACAGTTATTTATTTTTCTGGAAAAAATATCAGTGAGATAGAATACAACGTAAATATTGATCTACATAACATATATGATTGGCTGTGTCATAACAAACTAAGCCTTAATGTTGATAAAACGAATTCTATGCTTTTTGGAACTAATATTATGTTGTCAAAATGTGCAAATATAAATGTTAAAATATCTGATAAAACTATTAAGCAATCTAACTCTGTTAAATATTTAGGCATGTATCTCGATCCAAAATTGAAGTGGGATACTCATATTGAAGAACTGTGTAAGAAAACTAATAAGCTTGCCAAATATTTAGCACGTCTAAGACATTTCGTAACTGAAAGTAATCTGAAATTATTGTATAGTTCAGTTATACTTCCCTTATTTGATTATGCTGATATTGTATACGAGTCCACAAATAAGAAATATACTGAACGTCTTCAAAAAATTCAGAACAGAGGTGGTCGTATCATTTTGAATGTTAAACCGCAAAATCGAATATCAAATAGAGAAATACACCAACGACTCGAATGGAGGTCATTGCAATCACGAATAAATATCCATGTACATACAATGGTGTTCAAATCATTGAACGGCCTGGCTCCATTATACTTAGCAGATTCATTTAAATATTGTAATTACTCATACACTCTTAAAAATGTTGGGCAACATACGGTCCACACAACAATTGGTTAAAACTTTATCCAATTCTGGGTAGTTTTACACCAATAATGTGTGCTTTGGGTGAAAACTACACAGTATTGGTGTAAAACTACCCAGAATTGGATAAAGTTTTAACCAATTGTTGTGTGGACCGTATGTTGCCCAACATTTTTAAGAGTGTATAATTTAAGAACCGTAGGTAATGTAATTATGCCCAAACCAAATACAGAAAATTGCCGTAGAATGTTTATATATAGAGGTTCACGCCTATATAATGACTTACCTTTAGATATGAAATTTATCAAAAACTTAACTACATTTATTACTTCTTTGAGCTCTAAGGTTTCGAAGTACATTGATATCTGAGCAACGCGTTGTTTTGACGGGAAGGGGGGGGGGGTTATTTGCTTGTAGCTTGAAATTGTAACTTTATATTTAGTTTTATGTCTACTGACTAGCTTTCATTACTTTATATTTTGTTTAATGTCGTTCTTTTCTATTGTTAATGTTTATTATACAATCTGATCTATTTTATTATGTTCTGGACCCCTAGGCAGAACAGAGTGGTAAAAATTACCACTCTGAATGGGCAATCCAGCCATTCATATGTATTCATTTTATTTTGTAATTATATCTGATGTATTTTGTTTGTATTTTGCATGTTTTTATGAATGGAAAATAAATACAATACAATACAATAAAAATGTTATCATATTTATTAATCTAATAAGCCTAATGAGTGCGTAAAAAATCGTTGACATTATAAGGCCTGAAAACTGGATACTTTTGTAATCATAAATAGGATTAATGGGTTAATATATTTTAACAAATAATACGAGCGCAAATCGCGAGCCGTTTTTTTTTATAAACTGTCATAAATGCGGGATGTTAAGTAATTTAATATAGAATTGATATATATGTATCAATCTAAATGCGAGCGCACAGCGCTAGCTAATAGGCCTTAATTTTTTACAATCAGACAAGTGAAAAAGGATATTTTGAGAATTTACGGAATACACAAAGACAATATAGGTAGGCCTACTTGGCAAATCAAATAATGCGAGCGCATAGCGCAAGCTGCAAAATGTTGATACTCACACCTTAAAACAGACATTTTACAGAGCACTTGAAATAAATCAGTTGGTAAATCAAACAAAACAATGAAAGCTTGATGTCCGAGCTGAAATATGTTTTGTATATTGACTTCAAAACTTGATATTTTAAGCTACATATCAGCCTATTGAGCAAGATATGTATCTCATCGAACAGGCAATGCAAGCGCGAAGTGCGAGCGAAAATTTAATAAAAAAAAAAAAATCATTTTCCAAGTCTTCCCCTGACCCTATTTTATCCACTCGTCTTCCTCCTCTTATTTTCCTCCTTTCTTTCCCCTTCTTTTTCTTTTTCCCCCCTTTTTTTTCTTCATTTTTTTGCTCCGCCAATAACATCTATGAGGGTTTAAAATAGACAAAAACCTTGGATTACAAATACTACCCGGGAAGAACGGAAGGGTAGGAACAAGGGTAATAACATGAAAAGTAAGGAAAGATGAAATATGAAAATAGAAATACATTTTCATATGCTCATAATAATTGTGTATGACAACCAACGTGAGGTGAAAATTGACGTAGTATGATAAGAAATAATTTTTTAAAGGATAATTTGAAAGAATTTACTGAAACTGCAGTGAATCTGGCAATAAAGTGAGATCAAATGTCATCGAGAGGTCAAAAGGTCAAATGATACGAGACCATGGGGTTCTATAATAATAACGCAAAGGGCAATCGCACTCTGACAACTACTTCAAGGAAAATATTATCCCCATATTTTTACCGCCGGGGACTGTTACCCCCCCCCCCTTCCGGAAATTTACCCTCTAGACAATTACCCCGGATAATAATTGGCGGCGGAGGCATCAACATTTAGGGGGGGCGGAAAAAAATATTTTCACCCAAATTTTTTCCAGTCGGCTGCTAAAACCTGACTCAGTTTGAATTGTTTGTTCAGGGGGTAGCCCCTACTTAAGTCTGAAGTTTTTAGTACATCTTAGTTTTGTTTATATCTGATAAGGTAGGCTTGTGTCCAGGATCCTGCACCCAGGGCCCCGACCTGATTTTGGTGTCCCTGTGTACTTTTCGGAAAATGGCGCCCCCATGAACATGAACCATGGACACGATGGGTATCTAAATAAACATTTTATACGAGCGCGGGCTGAAAATTTTTGATATTCCGACTCGACACGAAACTGGACATTCTAGCAGTGGCGTAACAGGCGGGGGGGCAGGGGGGGCAAGTTGCCCCCCTGGCGGATTTCACCGGGAAAATAAAAGAAAAACGGGAAAAAGAAAAAAAGGAGGGAGAAAGAAAGGGAAAGGGGAAGGAAAGGGGAAAGGAAAGGAGGAAAAGGAAAGGGAAAGGGAAAAGAAAACGAAGAAAAACTTTTTTTTTAATGGAAAAGGAAGGAAAGCGGGAAAATGTACGAAAGAAGAACTGACATTTGAGAAAGAACAAATCATTCCGAAAAAGGCCTATGTAATGCAATAGCACGGTGGGAAATGAATTAAAAGATGACAAAATGGCAACCAATAGCGGGAAACGAAGGTAGAGAGTAATTAGTCAAAAGCTAAATTGGAAAAGAAAAGGGACAAGGAAAAAATATAATAATACGACTGGGCTGCCGATGATTGAAATTAAAGAGCGGGAAAAAAGATGGACTGCATACAACATTGTGCTATAAGCTTGCTAAATTTTATGCAAATAAGCTACCGGGGCTTTGCCCCAGACCCCACGCAGTAGGGGCTCTTCATTCATAACCTTCAAATGGCTCTATAACGCCCCCCGTTCAATCACAATCAATCACTGGCATACAGGCGTGGGGGGTCTTGGTTCCACACCCAAGAGAAAATAAAAGAAATTATAGGAGACAACGTATGTCATGAAATGAATGGAAACAATGAAATGCGTTATTTGCTGAATATAATGGAAAAAGCTATCACATAATTAGAATTTAATTTCAATTGGCAATTTTTTTCCAGCTCGCTTTGCATGCTGGCGACTTTTTTTTACAAATTTTCCCACATTGCTATGTTTTGCCCCTTAAAAATATTTGGTTCATTATGCAACCGGTTTGAATAAATGTGTTATGTAAAAGCTATATTCTGTATATGACCGTGATTTTGATTAAAATAGCGGCAATCTGCGAGGTTTAAATGGCTTTGATATCAAAAAGTTTCGGGGGCTCTGCCCGGACCCCAACCGCACAGCACTGCGTATGGAAGGGTTGGGCCATGGCCCCAAAAAGTTCTACAAACAAGAATTTAAAAAAAGGAGGAAAAAAAAGCAAAGGAAAAGTGTAGGATATGATTTTATTTACTGAATATAATGTCAAAAAATAGCTCAAAGTTTGATTCTCATGAAAAGGTGATTTTTTTTCTCGCTCGCTTCGCTCGCTCGGGACTTATATAAAGCAGCTTTTTAGCACATGTGCTATACTGCTCCCCTGTTTTTTTTCCTTCTTTTTTTACTCTTCACGCTAATGCCACAAAGAATCCTGTTCACAGTGGCGTATCGTACAGACCACAAAAAAGGAATCTAAAGAGAGAAAAGTGAAATATATTGTTTTCTGGATATCATGTCAAAATCTATCACAAAATTGAATTTTTGTATTAAAAAGGTCAAAATTTTTGCTCGCTCGCTTCGCTCGCTCGCAACTGTTTTTAAAGATAAATTCTGCCCGATACGCAATATCTGGCCTTCTCAAAATAGTCGCCTCATTACACCATTACGCCTGTTCATACCATGATATGACCGGGAAATTTTTGGCTCTTGCCCCCCCTGGCCACCGACCCCTGTTACGCCGCTGCATTCTAGCTATCTTTTTAAAGCCATGAACAGGATGGGTATCTATCTAAACATTTATGCGAGCGCGTAGCGCGAGCTAAACAAAAATTATATTCCAAACCCAAAACTGGACATTCTAAGCACATTTTGTAACCATGAACAGGATGGGTGCAATAATTAATCGTGCTCTATAATAGTTTTGATAGTTCTTATTCGATTATATTTTATTTATTCGCAAGTAGGGCTTTCTATTCATTTCATGTATTTTTCTATATTCTGTGAAATTTGTATGCAATAAACCGAATTGAATTTGAATGTGGGAATGAGTGGTTTTTAAGGAAAAGTGAGGAAATGCGAGCTTAGCCTATAGCGCAGAGAGTGAGCTTGGAAAGTTGCGCGCATTATCAGATGCAAATCTATTTATTTCAATATTTTTGCGTTTCCAGTCATTTCACTAGTATTCGTTATATTTCTTATAACGCATTATGAAGGGTAATAGATAAATTCCCAAAATATATAATGGAAGGATTTGATTTAAACTTCCTTAATTTTGGTGCGGACAAAAAAAATTTTGCTTGTCAATTTTTTTTTTTCTGAACAAAATCGTATAAAAAACAGGTTTCAACTTTGTGTACTATTTGCCATAGTAAAAATTGTAATTTTTCGCTATTCTATAGAGGTTTCAATTTTTATTGTTTCAGCTGTTCAGTAGGCCTACACGTGTTATCGTATATCCTTTTCCTTTCCTCTTTTATTTGTTTTTTCTTTCTTTTTTCCTCTCTTTCTCCTTTCTTTCTTTTTTCTTTCTTTCTTTCTTTCCTTCTTTGTTCTTCCTCTCTTTCTTTTTTAGGGGAGGGGGGGGGGACTGTCCCCCACCTGAAATTTAGGGGGGACGCGTCCCCCAGTACCCCCCCCCCGCTTCCGCCGCCTATGTGGATAATAATACTACCCCTATACGGAGCCTTTAAAATGCCATCGACTTGATGGCAAGGCGAGATACTTTATCTTACCATGTCTTTATGTCGACATGGCGAGATATTTCATCCGTGTGGATCGGCAGAAAAAATACTGTTAGAACGCAACGCGGACATAACTCAACGTAGGTGTCTGTGTAATAGCAATAAAAGCATATATAATTTGGGATTAATCCTCTATTTTGTTATTGTTTTCCCGGTCAATCTCAAACTATCAAAAATCAACTTGACATTAACCAGTCTCGTCCGAAATGCGGTCACGATTAAAAATCAACATTCAAATTCATATTTTAGCGCTCGAAATAAGAACCTCGACACTCCGACCAACCAAATTGCAAATATTGCCTCTGAATTTGACACTATATGAGCAATCATCTTTTAATCTAGTCGGTTCTTACCACTTCGGTCTTTCTTAATATAAAGCACGAATATCATAAAATCCCCAAAACTCATTTCTTGGAAGTGATACGCGCTATACAGTGCGTAAAATAAAGGTTTACACTTTGAAATACTCCTATATAAAGGATAGATTTGTAATACCCTGAAGCCTTTTCCATATGTAGGCTATATATTGGTACAGGTCTCTTTAAGCGAATGACGATATGACTATCGACAATGATCGACAAATCTTTCCGCTTGAGTGAACACCACTTACTTTTAAAAAGTTCGCGAAAAAAGGATTTGCGCAAAACTTGGAAGTTGTATGGAGAAAAGTAGACGTTATAGTCATGAAGAGCGCATGGACTTTAGCTAAAAGATTGATTTGAAGATATCCTTTTCCTTTCTCTAACTTATTTTCTTGGCAAAAACACAGCTCCCTTGACTACCACTGTCCCCCCCCCCCTCCCCACACACCTAGACCATCGCAATTATATCTGCTTTTAAATGTAGCATTTACATGATTCGCATGGAATAACAGGCTTGATTTTTATTGTTATCCCTTGTCATACCTGGGGAAAGTGTGGAAAAATAATTATGAAATAAAGTATGAAATGAAGTATGAAATGTAAACCCCCTTTAATAAAAAAAAAGGTTGGAGGTGTCTGAAATGAACTTTTGGTTACAGTGGTTTGTTTCATGTCCTCAAATCCAGCTGGTACACTTAATAACCTAAAAGTTATGTTTACCTAGGCTTACAATGTTCATTTAGGGGGAAAAACACGTTATAAAAAGTTAATATGTATTTGTTTTCTTTCCATTAACCAGAAATGTCTCCCAAAAGATCAAAATGTAGGCCTACAGTGCTGTTATTTTTATTTTTTTGCAGTTTTCCATCGACGCAGCGTAAAAATCATCATTTCTGTGCAAACCGATTTCTGCGAGCTTTACAAAAATGGACAGTGCTCACTCAGGCGTAAGATTCTATCAAAATTATACTTTCATCTGATAGATGAGACCAAAGCCTCAGAATATAATAATTATGGGAAATATTATCCACATGTTGTACATTTTTCAATGCGGAGGACTTTTTCATAGTGTTAACGTTTTATTGATACGCACTGTATTAGAACTGTACTTTTATTTATTATTATAAAGACAATTTTTCTTTGCTACTTTTTAATCTTCTTTTTATTTGGTTATCAAAATGCGGTAAAGGCACAAACTATCCGTTAGAGATTAATGTGTTATTCATTGTGACAGCCATCAATTCAAGGGAATTTACAACTCTTCTCTTTCGCTGTAAGTTTTGGTGCATTTGTCTGTAGTTTATTTTGATGGTTAAAGTTATGTTGTCTCAAAATATTCATCCTGTATTTATTTTTATATAGAAATATACAAAATTTAGAGCAAGCAATTTAGAAATTTCAAAGTATTCAAGTGCATTAAGAAATTTGAGGGGGGGGGGGGGGGGTCGGTAAATTGCGAGTATTTAATTATCAAAGAATCGATGTTCCATTCCATCTCAATTCGCTCAGACGGATTTGAGACGTATTTGGAACTACTTTGAAACGTTTTTAAGACGGTTTTGAAACTCGGTGACGCCTCCGCGACGGAAAACAAGTATCAAAGACAGGCGCGTATCGGATTCAGCACCCCGGGTGATGGGGGGGGGGGGGGCTGATTTTGGCGCCCCTGTCCCCCTTCCCCGCCAGGCAAACACAGTCTATGTGCCTCAATTGCATGTTGAATTATCTTATTTATAATCACATGAACCAAAGGCAATTGAATATTTTTTTTAATGAAGTGGTTATGAAAAAAAAAATATTAATATAGATACCCTTATTTAAAAAGAATAGATGCGAGCGCGAAGCGCGAGCTGAACATTTTTGATCTACTGATGTGAGAAAGGGGCATTTCAAGCTCCATTTGAATTCATGAACAGGACACCATTGGACCAATAATGCGAGCCCCCTGTGAAACATGAGTTTGGCACCCCAGGTCAAATTTGGCGCCCCCTAAGTTTAAGGTCGATTTGGTGCCCCCGGTTAAACATCAATTTGGCACCCTACCCCCCTCAGTTTAAGGTCAGTTTGGCGCCCCCTTATTTCAGGTCATTATGACGCGCCACGGTGGAACTTGAATTCAGCCCCTTCAATGTGAAACATGAGTTTGGCGCCCCCATGTAAAACATCAATTTGGCGCCTTCCCCGAGTTTAAGGTCAGTCTGGCGCCCCCTCCCCCTATGTGAATGAGTTGGCACCCCAGGTCAAACATGAATTTGGCACCCCCCTTAGTTTAAGGTCAATTGGCGCCCCCTGTCAAACATCAATTTGGCGCCCATCCCCCTGAGTTTAAGGTCAGTTTATCACCCACTTATTTCAGGTCAATATAGCACCCCCGGTGGAGCAGAATTTGGCGCCCCCTACCCTCCATGTGAAACATGAGTTTGGCGCCTTACCCCCCCCCCCATGTAATACATGGATTTGGCGCCCCCGGTCAAACATCAAATTGGCGCCGAACATCAATTTGGTGCCCCCAAGATTTAAGTTCAGTTTGGCTCCCCCTCATTACAGCCCCCCGGTCGAACATGAATTTGGCGCCCCCTATGTTTAAGGTCAATTTGGCGCCCCCTCCCCCCCCCACGAATATCAATTTGAAGCGCAAAAACGTGATTATTATTCCCTGATTAAAAAAAATCGGGAAAATGCTAAAATACCCCATTTCCCCTAAAATTTACCCCTTTTCCGGGGAAATATGGAAAGAGCATACGTGTATAGTGGTGTGGGGGGGGGGGGGGGGAGAGGGCGGGGAATATGTGCGTGAAGTAGGGCCTACTGTTGTGTGTTAACTGACTATGCGTCTATATATCGGCCCCGCGAACTATAACATGCGGTCCTTTGGGGGTAGTTTTCAGGGGCGATTGCCCAGGGCTATTTTCATTTCATATATATCATTTGACCTAGACCCCGCGGACTATCGGACCCTCGGGATGTCCCCGACAGATCCTCTTCATGATTACAAAAAAAAATGCTTAGAATGTCCAGTTTTTCAGGTATAATTCGTCGAAAAGTCGCACTTCGCGCTCTCATCAATGATCGGATAAGATCCATTCCTTCTTCTCAACTTTCGTAAGCGTTTAACATAATTATGTAAAGCGTTCCCTTTCAGGTCAGTATAATTCATGCTAAAAATCAGCTCTCGCTTTGCGCTCGTAGGTCTATTGTTTATCAAGATACACAACTTTCCTTATCAAAGACATTCTTAATTTAACATGAAGTTTTTGCATTGAAATATTCGCCCTCGCATTACTTATTTAGCAAGATAAACAACCACCCTTTTCATGAATACCAAAAATGAAAAAAAAGTAACGTTTAGAGTTCAAATATAAAACAAAAAGAAAGAAAAAAATCTCAGCTCGTTCTCCGCGTTTGAATCAGTTGTTATGATTTTTCTTTCATGTGGGCTATATGAAATTTTCAGCTCGTGCTTCGCGCTGCATCAGTTGTTATAATTTGAAAAAAGGTTATAGGTTCTTAGCTCACGCGTCCCATCATTAATTTTATTTAGGCCTTATGAGATATATTGTCTTGTTTGTAAGAATAAAGCTAAGATGTACTTGTAACGTCAGTTTTTATTTAGGACTACCCCCTCAAAAAAAAGCTTTTAGCGCCGGCCGATTAAGGAAAATGTTGAGGAAAATATTTTTCCACGTACCCCCCCCCCCCTAATTGGAGTAAGCTGGATCTCTTTTTTTATCCTTTCGCCGCCAATGCACTGGGTTAAAACATGGATATACATCGCTTAGATAATGAATTCACTAACAGGTGCCTGTCATTGTCATCTGAACAACATTATCTTCATACTTGTCTACATAATTTGGTCGTATGATCGTTACCGTGAGAAGGGCCCGAAGCAGTTCGTGATTGGAACTTTATATATTTCATAGATTGTATGCACAGTTCCCACAGTTGACAACAAGTCACTTAAATCTTGGAAAATCGATGTGCAGTTCTTGTTTACCCCCTTTGTTTACCTTTGGTAATTTTTGTTCCATGTGTTTTATTTGGGAAAATGTCTGCATATAGAGGCAAATTTGTTATTGTCAACCATTTAAAATTCAATTTTCCAAGTTTCTCCATAATATTCCAGATATACGTTGCACATAACATGTATCATGTGTATAGATCGTGTATCTCTCAATGTTATTGAGGTCCTTACGTGCGTCTGGAAGCGTCCGGATCGAACCATTTTTTTTTATCACAGTCACAGATATCGTCTGCTTTTCATGTTTGCTGCTCCAAATAATAATAGATTATGAATCTCAAACAGGGTATCAACCAACAAAACTAAGACCAGGGAAACTGATCCGATGATCAGATACGTCTTGGTAGTCATGGTAATTGCTATTGTCACAAAACCTTTATGATTAAAGGGGAATCCAACCCAAATAAAAACTTGTTTTTATAAGGGAAAGAAAAATCAGACAAGTTGATAGGTGAAAGTTTGAACAATATTGACAACAAGAACGTTATGAATTTTTAAAAGTTGTAAACATTGGTAATCACTATACCCATGGAGACTTCAAATTGGCCGCATATGGGATGTCATAGTGATGTAAGACAAGGACAACTCTTCCATGTACTCCAATACATATTATGGCTAAAATGTCATTTTCCCAAAAGTTTTATTTCAAATTATATTTTTCTTTCATGAGGACATAGAACAATATGATACCTGGGTTATATTTATATTACTGCCCCAGGGGAATGGGTACTTAGGAGAAAACCACAAATCCCTGATAATAAAGTACATGGCCTATGGGAAAGTTGTCCTTGCCCCACGTATTTCTAGTTCAGTGCCTTGCCCCTTGTCATAATTTACTTACCCAGTTGCCAATTTGAAATCTACATAGTATTTCACCATTCTGTTTAATTTATTTTTCTCCTTCCCAACACAACATGTTATGGCCAAGGCTGGATTCACCTTTAAGATGCACATAACCAGGTAGGTCCATAATGGTCAAACCGGTGCCAGGTAAAAATGGCAGATGTAAAAATGGCAAAGATAAAAATGGCAGAGGTAAAAATGGCAGAGGTAAAAATGTCAGAGGTAAAGATGGCAAAGCCGAAAATGACAGAGGTAAAGATGAGATACGCTATATCATATCAGTCATAAATATCAGCCTTGACCGGACTCTTGTCGACGAAATGTGCAATAAGAACTGATTAGATATTATTTATGTTGTTTTTCGTCATTTTTTGTCTATACTTTGTCGATTATATGATTAAACCCAAGCATTTTCTTGCCAAAATGATTTCAATTAGTGAGCAAAACAGCGCTTCACATGCAAACCCAATGATTTTTAATTTAAACACCAATGTGTTTACATAACCCTCGAAATTAGGCAAGTTCGGGACTATTTCGAACTACTTGCATAATATAACTTGGATAACACAAAAATAACTGAACGTTCTGTAATGAAAGTAATTTTCTTTATTTCCACATCATGATTGATCATGATGAATATATATTGATGTCACTGGCGGATCCTGGGGGGCACAGCCGGCCCGTGCCCCCCCCCCCCCGAGAGGCACAGTTAAAATTTGTAAGCAAAATATGCGGTTCTATTACAAGTGTGTCCCCTTTTTATAGCGAGGACTTTTTTTGCTTGTTAATTATTTTTGTGGACGAATTACGTTACATTGTTGGTTTGAGGAAAATCCATCAAAGGTCAAGAAAGTTATTAGAAGTTTAAGTTTTTAGTCTGTGACGTCATATACGAGCAGCTGCCCCATGGCATTTTATGCACTACAAAATGGTTCATAATGAACAAATAGGGAAATGATTTGTCTCTTGATACATACTGAAGATACAATAAAAATTATTTAGATTTTTTTATAGAAAATTAAATTTCATTGATTTTTTATACACCATATATGGGAAAGCTGCTCGCAAAGGACGTCATCATTAAACTATAAAATTATAGCTCTTTGATGTATTTCCTTAAAGTAAAACCCTCACCAACATCATTTAAAAATTTTCAGCTATTATTACAATTGAACTTCCCCTTTAATGAATTAAGTATAATTGCGAACCAAAGTGTGCTTCAAATTTGAATATTAGTACAGCGATTTGACATGACAAGACCGTCCATGTAAGTCCAGAAAACATAAGATATCCCAACAAAATGGTTATCAATCTGTGATTTAAAAAATGTTACCCTTTCCATTATCTAAATTTTCTTAGAACTTTCATATATGTAAGGCCTACATGCGGGGCTTTTTGATAATTTTTTGCATGGGGGTTTAAGACTGGCAATTTTTACAGTATGCCATTATGGCCTCTGCCATTTGTACCTCTGCCATTTGTACCTCTGCCATTATTACCTCTGCCATTTCTACCTCTGCCATTTCTACCTCTGCCAATATTACCTCTGCCATTTTTACCTCTGCCATTTACACCGAGCCCAAGCAAGTGGTATCAAAATAGTAATCAGTATACTTATATACAATCATGGACGTGTGATACAATAAAATAAAGACAATGATGAAAGCAGACATCTTGCTGGCATCACTGAACTTGCAGTGGCTGACACTCGTGCAATAACGACCCCAAACCAGGGGCGGATCGAGGTTTGACGGGTATGGTTTGACCGGCTCGGTGTAAAAATGACAGATCCGCCCCTGGTTTGGGGGTCTTTATTGCACGAGTGTCAGCCACTGCAAGTTCAGTGATGCCAGCAAGATGTCTGCTTTCATCATTGTCTTAATTGTATCACAGGTCCATGATTGTGTACAAGTACTGTTACTATTTTTATACCACTTGCTTGCATCCCCCACCCCAAAAAAGATGAAAGAAGAAGAAAATAAGGAAAAGATAAATAAGAGGAGAAGGGGGGGGGGGGGAAAGAGCAAATTTAAAGGGGGGGGGGGGTGAATGATGGAATTAGGCCTATAAGGGAAGAGTCTATAATAAATATACAGTAATCAGGATAACCGTAATATGCCATTACAGTTCTCTTGTAAAACATCTAATCAAATTATGACTCGGGAAGAAACACACAGCATTGACTGTAGGCCTAGGCTTATTTGGCCATGTTTTGGTATTTTGTGTATAACACCATTTAAAAAGAACGGACTTGCATTGTTTCCCCTCGAATTTCATTTGGCTAGGCAGCGCATGCCGACATACATATGACAATAAGCCGTTTCATCATTAATCTTATTATTAAATATTATTTTATATCGATGATTGCCATTGTTAAAAACGTATTTTATTGATTAAAAAAAAAGCCTATTTATATCAAGAAACGGGGCTAAATAAGGATAAATGAATAAGCAGAAGCCGTCCAAGTGGATCACTTCACAATGTATTCCGCCGTACGGTACTTTATATTACTTTATAACAAAACAGTTGAACAACATAAAAAATATATTAATGTATAGCCTTTCGATCAGCCTTTTCTATCATTTCATACACAAGCACTTCTGTAGCCAAAATCACTACAAAATATTACATTTAAAACTCAATGAATTCGATCGAAATAGGATCAAAACTTAAAAGGATTGGTTAAACTCTTCGTTAATAAATCTACTCTAAAAATATTGGGTAAATGTGCTCCATGAGGGTAATTATGTGTCCAACCAACATTGGGCATTTCTTTTGGGCATTTTTATTTATCCAGTGTGATGAAAATTCTGCCCATTCTAAAGTAATTGCTGCTTATTTTTTAACATGTTAACCTTACTTAACAATATGCTTCCCGCATTGGATAAAATACTGCCCAAAATTGGTTGGACACATAATTACCCTCGTATGGTGTTAAAAACTTTACCCAATATTTTTTACAGTGTTGTAGTAAACGTGATTATTGTAATGGATTATTGTTTGGTTTTACAGTTTTCAAACTTGCAGTGTGTTTAAATTCCTATGACTGTGACTATCCGCCCTTTCACACGGTGAAAAAAAAATCGTGATTTGAATGAGTCCAGTGAAAAATACGGCTAATGACGAATATTCAGCACGTGTGAAACCAAAATAAAACATGATTAGAATCGCGAACGCTAATCACAGTCACGATAACAATAGGAATCACCATCACAATGATGATTCAAGATTCACGTGTGATAAGGCCCTATAACTCACCAAAGTTTTATTATCATACCTATTCTAAACATTGGTTACCTTAATAGAATAACATTCGAGATACTTTAACTGATGTTTGAAGCATTGTCATTAGCCTTACTTTTCACTGGAATCATCATTCAAATTACGATTAATTTTTTTACCATGTGAAAGGGCGGTCGGAGACAGTGCATTTAGCTACGCAGCTCTTAAACTATTGGACCAGCGACTTCCCCTTACAATTAGAACGGCCCGATCTAGGCCAACTTGCTTTCAATTCCCGCCTTTCACACAGTGAAAAAATCGTAATTTGAATGATTCCAGTGAAAAATAAGGCTAAAGAAGAATATTTAGCACGTGTGAAACCAAACTAGAACATGATTAGAATCACAAACGCTAATCACAGTCATGATTACACATGGGCGGAAATCCCAGGGGGGACAGGGGGACGCGTCCCCCCCTACTCAAAATAGTAGGGGGGACACAATATCAAATGCCCCCCCCTACTATTTTTTGTCATTTATGATGGTAAGAAATACATCATTCTAAATCGAAATAAAACATGTATTTTGGGACGAGATGACCGTACTTTTGGGATGATAACCTTTTTTTTGCTTGTCAAATTTTCCCGCCCCTTGTCCCCATAGGCGGATCCAGGGGGGCCGAGGGCCCCCCCCCCCCCTATTGGCGGAGCAAAAAAAGACAAAAAGGGAAAGAAAGAAGGAAAAAGGAAAAAAGGAGGGAAAAAGATAGGAGAAAAAGAAGAGAAGGACGACCAGTGCATAAAATAAGATGAGTGGAAAACTTGGAAAATAAAAAGAATCTTTCGTGCCACTATATAAAATTTTCGCTCGCGCTTCGCGCTCGCATTGCCTGTTAGGTGATTTACATATCTTGTTCAATATGGAGCTCAAATATCAATTGTAGAAGTCAATATACAAAACACATTTCACCTCGGAGATCGAACTTTCATTATTTTGTGTGATTTACAAATTGATTTTTAAAAAGTGCTCTGTAAAAATGTCAGTTTTATGGTCTGAATAATTTTATCAACATTTGCTGCTTGCGCTGCGCGCTCGCAAATTGTGATTTATCAGGTACCTATTATTTTCGTGTATTCCATAAAGTTTTCAAAATATCCCTTTTCAGGTCTGATTGTCAAGACGTATCAGCTAGCGCTGCACGCTGGCATTTTGATTGGCGAGTTATGTATGTTTTAATATTGATTATACAACAAACTACTTAAAATCCCCTTTTCATGACGGTTTATCAAAAATTTTAGCTCGCGATTTGCGCTCGCATTAATGGTTAAAAATATATTAACTGATGCATCCTATTCATAATTACAAAAGTGAAATGTCCATTTTTTTTTCATCAGATTTCGCGCCCTCATTAGGCGTTAATAAATATGATATTAATTTAATAACTAAATTGTCCCTTTTGTTTCATCTCGCGCTTAGCAAGAGGAATAGGAAGATAGTCATCATTTTCATGACATGTCGTAAGGATGTCCCGGTCCTATGTCAAAACTCAAAGTAATAATAATAACAATTTTAGCTCTTTTTTTTAAGAGCAATCCATATCCACCTTACAATTTTCCTACAAAGTGCTTGAAATATAAAGCTGTAATTGACTCTTTTTTTCAAATCGGAGTATCAAAGTTTCATGATTTTCATGATAAAAGATGTATTTAGAATGCCTAGATTCTAGGTCTAAATATGAAACACGCGCGCGCATGTTTATTAAAATACTCAACTTGTTCTCTATTTGAATCATTATCCAGTTTCAGATCACAATATCAAAATTTTCCGCTCGCGCTTTGTGCTCGCATTATTAATGTAGGAAGACCCCCTATTACTCATCCTTTTCATGATTTACAAAACATTGATTTTGATTGATTTATTTTATTTAAACACGGTAAAAATCCCTCGATCAGCCTATGGCTGTTTACAAAACATGAACAGGGTGGCCCATTTTTAGGTCTAAATCTCGATTTTTTTCTGATCGGGCTTCGCGCTCGCATCAATTGTTGAATTATATAGCTATCCTGTTCACGATTACAAAAATTGATTAAAATTTTCCATTCTTTCTTTAGAAATTTTCAGCTCGCGCTTTGCGCTCGCATTTTTTGATTGATGAAATATGTAACGCCTTCATGGCTAAGTGCAAGTAGTTCGTAACAGGTACCTTTTCAACAGGTACGTATATAAAAATTTTCTGCTCGCGCTATGCGCTCGCATGACTAATACTCATCCTTTTCATGATTTACAAAACATGAATAGAGTGTCTCGTTCAGTAAATATTAAAGGACTAAATCTCGAAATTTTCCGCTCGCGCTTCGCGATCGCATCAATTGTCTTCTTATATACCTATTCTGCTTGAGTTACAAAAAGTGCTTAGAATTTCCATTCTTTAGGTGAAAATGTAAAAAAAAATCAGCTCGCGCTCGCATTATTTGATTGTTAAATGCTAACTGCACGCAGTCTTTAACAGGTATCTTTTCCATCAGTTCATTTTTGCTCGCGCTTTGCGTTCGTAGTAATTATTAAGTTGCATACAGATTTTTTTCAGGATAACAAACATTGCCCAGAATGTTCAAATTTTAAGAAAAAATACATGAAAACTTCCAAAATATTAGCTCGCTACGCGCTCGCATCATATAATTAAGGATTATGATATTATATATGAATTTATAAGAATAAAGCTTAGAAGTGACTGATGAGGACTACCCCTTCAAAGAAACAAACACAAATCATCTTCGAGCTGCCGATCGGGGAAAATATGGCTGAAACAAATTTTCGCCCCCCCCCTATTGGCGAAGGCTGGATCCGCCCCTGTGTCCCCCCTACCTTTTGGGAGAGATTTCCGCCCCTGTGATTACAATAACAATCATCATTACAATGATGATTCAAGATTCACGTATGAAAAGGCCCTAAGACACATTCTGTGCATGAAGGAAAGCGTTTACAGTAACTGACCAAAGCGCAGTAGAGTGCCTGCGCTATACAAATTTATCTTATTAATGAGTCCGACCGAGAAAACATGAGATTTTCGCAAGTGGCGTAACATTATTTTCGCCATCATATTTATTTCATTTCATTTCATTTTTTGTTGAAAAGTGGGTTGCATAAAAAGAAATACAACGGGGGCAGCAGGCTATATATTATAATTGCTTATATAATTTGCGCGCATACTAGAGCATCAGAGATTTCACACCCTGATTACAACTCACTATAAAATCACATTCTTATTATTGTTATGGATATCAAAATCATTTCAATAAAACAGATAACCAAAATGTTCTGCGGCTTAACTCTGTGTAAGAGGTTTACTAGCAATCAAAACGTCATAGAACCACGTGAGCTGGAAAGATGCCTCATTTTCCTCTCCCTCGGAAACCAAGATAGAGTGTAAGCTTGAAATAAGATAAGAGAAAAAAAAACATAGAAAGTAAAATATACGATCATCAAGATTATTGTTGCGCAATATAATTATAGCAGAAACCATTAGTTTTTTATTATATTTTTGCTGTGAATGGAAACAATCACGAAATTAAGCGATATTACAATACGTTTTTTATCAGCTTAAAGTATCCACATTTCCTTGATCCTGCATATCCATCTTTACACTGAATCATTATCAGTTATGAACAATGCATTAAATAAAGTGGTCGGTATATGAGGCGATTAATAATTACCTCACCCTTATTGAATTTATAAAAACAGTCATATTTTTGCTTTGTGAGTTATCATGACGGTATAGGAGTAAAGAGCTATTCTTACAAGCACTGAGATATGAATGATGTATCGTACTTCGGGGGGGGGGGGGGGGGCCGGGGCTTTGAACTTATAAGGAATGTCATATATAGGCTATATACCTATTATGGAAATTCTTCTATTCGCAAAAATGTATTGTGATTTTTACTCCTGAATACGATTTTGGCAAATAGAGTTACAGTAGCAATCGTTTATTTTTCTCCAACATCAATAAACGTTATGTCTTTTGATTGTGAATTTTGGTATAATTGGTATATTAATGAGATAAACGAGGCCTTCGCTTTATAAAACAATGTTCATGTAGGAAGAAAATGAATGTACCTGTCTCTGTATTCGTCGAAGAATGTTGTATTGGGATTTCGTTCATGGTACTTAATGGAAAACGAGATTGTTTGCAGAAAGTTGATATAAGCTGGAGCTGTCAGTGTGCGGACGTATTCCAAAGAATACCTATAAACATGTTCGAACATTTATACGGTAGATTAGAGTCCCGTTAAATCAATAATGAAATCACAAATAATAAAGATGTATCATTTTGTCCCTGCGGAATGTTAATGATAGGTTATAATCCGTCTATTATTTTAAAGTGTGCACGCCTAGACCGTGCTTTGATCATACGGACACATGCAGTGTGAAATTTAGTTTATTGCATGCACACTTAAAATGTCATGAATGTTGGGCAACATACTGTGCACTGTGTAGGGTTGATAAAAAAATTGTACATTTTCTGGCAATTATTATGTAATTGAGCGAATTTATTACCCAATTATCAGTTTTATTACCCAGTTTGGACAGATTTTAGCCAATAGTTGTGTGGACAGTATGTTGCCCAGTGATGGTTAAAAATTTGGCATTTTTTGCCCAACCTTTTTAAAAGTGTAGTATCTCCCAAGGACAAAATAAAGTCATTGTTTTCTCTTTCATGTCCCATGAAAATCATCTCAAGCGTTGATCACCTCCGCCTCAATTTACATATTTTTCATTTTCACATTTCACCTCAATTCAGCTCTGGTATGACGGATCCAGGATTTTTTAGGGACGGGGGCCTAAAAGGGCCAACGTTTCCTTTAAAGGTCAAGTCCACCCCAGAAAAATGTTGATTTGATTCAATAAAGAAAATCAAACAATCATAACGCTGAAAATTTCATCTAAATCGAATATAAAATAAGAAAGTTATGACATTTTTAAGTTTCGCCCATTTTTTTTTACAAAACAGTTATGCACAACTCAGAGATATGCAAATGAGAAAGTCGATGATGTCTCCCACTCTCTATTTCTTTTTTTAAATTGTTTGAATTACACAATATATCGATTTTACAGATTTGGCAATAATGACCAAATTGACTGAACAAAAAATATTTAAAAAATGGTAGTTATACATGTTCAGGGAGGAATAACATTTTATTTCACATGACAATGAGGTGAAAATTTGAATATTATATATTTCATAAATTATAATGAAATACAAAAGAAATAGTGAGTGCGTAATGTCATCAGTCCTCTCATTATTTTGTATACTGACCAGGATGTGCATATAACTATTTTCTGAAATTAAGCGAAACTTTAAAATGTCATAACTTTCTTATTTCACATCCGATTTTGATGAAATTTTAGCATTATGCTAGTTGGATATTTCTCTTTTCATTCAATTCAACTTTTTGATGGGGTGGGCTTGTCCTTAAAAATGTTCTGACAGGCAAAAGGGGGTAATCACTCCACGCCATATAGGGGTGGGGCTAGTCCAGTTTGGCCCCTTGTGAGAAGGAAGCTATACTCAAAGCCCAACGCAGACATGACAGAGGGAGACTCATAAAAGTATCCCCATTTCAGTAGACAATGTGGGGGGGGGGGGGGGGCGGTGGTAAGTGACTTTTGTGAGTCTCTCCCCCGTGTTAGGATTTGAGGAGAGTAGATTACATGTGGACTTGGGGGCGGTGGGGATAATGTGAGTCTCCCTATTTTTCCAGGGAGGGGGGGGGGGCTGGACCCGCCACTGTATTTTGTCGTCTATGTTAACTTTCTATTTTCTTACGACACTAGAACTTGCAAGCAACTTGAGCAGTTGAGACCACTGTCTACACACACACACACACACACACACAAATACACTGTCGCTGGGGGGGGGGGGGATGAATGAATAAATGATTACAAAATGAAAACGTAAAAATATAATATCAAAACACGTAATTATTTAGATATAGATGATGAATAGAGGAAAAAATTTGCCTTTTCATATCGTAGGACGGGAATTCCAATGTATCATAAAAAGTGCAGTACGTCTGTTGATCTATGACTCTGTAGTTGTTCAGCTCTCGTGTCTGTAAATGACAAGAATATGATAATTGAAGAAAATGTATAATAAAATAAAGGATTGAGAAAAAGAGTAGAAGAGTAGGAAGCACGAATATGGTCATGTTGTACAGACAAACAAACAGACAATAAGATAATAATAATGATGATAATTATGATAATAAAAATGATAATGATTAATGATATGAATAGTAGTGATATCGATACGATAAACAAAATACCTGAATAAATCAAATTTGAAAAAATATGTTCATGCATATTGGAAAACTGATCGATTTACTTTCTGTTTCTGTAAACTCGACAAGACAGTTTTTTCAGCTTGTGACGATCGTCTGCGTTCACGGAGCGTGGATGGAGCGGAGTGGCCACACTCTTTCGAGAAAACCGGGCCGGAGATTTTCTCCAAAGGGTGGGTTGAGGATGGGGGGGGGGGGGGGGGGGGGGGGGTCACGCTTTCGGGACAACCGGGGGAGCTTTTCATCAAAGGTCGTGTTTAGTAGTTTCTCTGAATATTATTCATCAAATAATAACAATATGATTTCAATAGATTCATATGAGAAAAAGAAGAGTTTGCAGTTTTTGCTGATTTTGAATAACATTGCATGATTTTAATGGAATTTATAATTCTAGAACCCCCAAACAATTCTACAAAGCATTATTGAATTAAGATAATTATAGCGTGTTTTCTATTCTGAATGAATTGTATTTGTATAGAAGTATGTTGAAGTAAATGAACTTAGAACTGGCTTTCCATCACAAGCTGCTAGTAGTATAGTTATACAATAGTTTGCATGTGTGGCAACCCGGCCGGTACAGGTGCGGCGTGGCCGCGCGCCGAGTGTCGCAGCCGAGAATATTGAAAATACAGTAATAAAATGAAAATGCACAAAAATGAAAATGCACAAAATTATTTTCCCCTTTTTTTCCTCCCCCAGTCACACACACGCACCCCCACACATAAAAAAAACACCAGGCCAACATGCACTCAGGCCTCCATACCCTCACACAAACACACACATAAACAACTGGTATACGATCGAGACTACTCAGAACAGCCTTTCGTGAAAATCCCCCAGTTAATTGTCTCAAAAAGTGTTTTAATTTGACTCCCCTCCCTCAACCCACCCTTTTCTCGAAAGGGTGTGGCCGCCCCCGTTCCATCCCCGCTCCGCGAACGCAGATCATCGTCACAATCCGTTTTTTTGCTGGTATATCGCCAAGCTGGCATATAACCAAGTATAGAAAACATTTTACGTCTAAGTTAACACTGGTTAATCAGGCATGCATAGTGCCTGAATACAGGGTCTTTTTATCAACGTGGAGACAATGGCAGAACCTTTCAATCATGTGTCCAATGCTCTAATCGCTAGACTACACGAATTTTACTATTTCATTTTAATGAAACTTTAGGACCACATGTTCTGATTTTGGCAAAGTTGTTTTACTTTTCTCGCACTTCATTTTGGAAGCTGTATTTATAGAAATTTTGCTTCCTTGTAAAAGAAATGTTGTTCTTGGAGAAATCTACAGACCTCCCCATGGTAATTTCACAAGTTTTATAGATGACATGCAAAATATATTGGAAAAAGCTTTGCTTTCTCATAAATCATTATTTTTGATGGGGGATTTTAACATAAATCTATTACACTGCAATGATAATGTTCACGTTGATGACTTCTTGAATCTGTTAATGTCTTTTTCATTGTTACCCTTAATCACAAAGCCTACCAGAGTGACTGATACATCTTCCACACTTATTGATAATATTTTTAGTAATTCGCAACCAGCTCCGTCTTCTGGAGTAGTAATCTCTGACTTTTCTGACCACTTTCCTGTTTTTACTAAACTAGCTTTAGGACAATACAAGGATCCAAATATTTACAACACCCATACTCTGAAAATATCGCTCGGCTCAGAGAAGCGTTAACTTCGGCTGATTGGAGTGACATACTCTCGGACCAAAGTGTTGAGAGTGCCTTTGATAATTTCATGAAAAAATTAATGGTTCTATATGACGGGAACGTACCTGTGATTAATTGTACAAATAAGAGTCGATTTAGAGTTCCACGTATGCCGTGGATTACCAAATCTTTGTTAAACTCAATTAATAAGAAAAATAAGATGTATTACCAATATAAAATAACAAAGTCAGCATTTTTGTATAGGAAATATTCAGCTTATAGAAATACTTTAACTGCTACATAGCGTAATGCAAAAAAGCAATATTACTGTGCTCAATTCCAAGCGACTTTTAATAATAATGAGGATACCTGGAAAGTGATCAGAAATGTTTTTAAAGCACCACTTAAGGTTTCAAAGATAAAACATGTAATCATAAATGATCAACTTGTGGATGATAACAGTGTTATTGTAGAAGAGTTCAACAATTATTTTTGTAATATTGGTCCAAATTTACAGGCGGCTATTCCACCCTGTCAAAAAACCTGTGCTGACTTCTTGTCTGAGCCTACTTTGGAAAGTCTATTTTTTTTGCCTACAAGTGAGGAAGAGTTGACTGATGTGGTTAGATCTCTCATAAGTAAAAAGAGCCCAGGCTGTGATAATATTAAACATGAACTTATTAAACATGTTATTGTAGGAATCTTGACACCTCTTACTCACATCTTTTCTTTCAATGTCAAATGGCATTGTGCCTAGAAGCATAAAAATTGCAAAAGTTGTGCCAATTTTTAAGAAAGGCAACCCTGAATTGTTGACCAATTATCGTCCAATTTCTTTGTTGACATCTTTTTCAAAAATCCTTGAAAAACTCATATATGCAAGGGTCATACATTTCTTTAAAAAGTCAAATATCTTTTCGAATTTTCAATTTGGGTTTCGCGAGAAGCATACAACTACACATGCCATTTTGCACTTTGTTGATAAGGTTGCCACTGCCTTGGATAATTACTTGAGCACAATTGGTATATTCTTGGATTTTTCCAAGGCTTTTGATACAGTTGATCATAACATTTTGCTACATAAGTTATCCCATTATGGGACATGAGACAATTTGTATCTTTGAATATAATTAATTCCAGCTTGCAAACTGTTACATGTGGTGTACCTCAGGGGTCTCTTCTAGGACCTCTCTTATTCATACTGTATATAAATGATTTTCAAAATTCATCAAACAAATTATCCTTTATTTTCTTTGCTGATGATTCTAGTGTATTTTTTCACATAGGAATCCTCTAAACCTGATAGAAACAGTGAATTGTGAATTGAAGAATGTTATCTTGTGGGTTCAAGCCAATAAATTAACACTTAATTTTCAAAAGACAAATTATATGCTTTTTAGCAATTCCTTAAAAATGTTGCCTGGCAATGTAATGTTTAATAATGTCTGTGTTGAAAGAGTAACCTCAACTAAATTTCTTGGGTTATTTATTGATGAGAAATTGAACTGGAAACTTCATGTAAATCATCTCTGCAAACTGTTGTAAAAAAATACTGGTATTATATACAAGTTGAGATCAGATTTCCCTAAAGAAATTTATTTATATTATATTCCTCATTAATTGTTCCTTACTTAAACTACGGTGAGCTTGCCTGGGGCAACTCACTTAAAACGCAATTGCAAAAATTATTCATTGTTCAGAAGAGAGCTATTAGAAGTATATGTAATGTCAGTTATCGTGCCCATACAAATTTTTTATTTCATGACAATCACTTATTGAAAGTGGAAAATATTTACTTTATGCAGCTAGGATCTCTTATGTATGATTTTGATTCAGGAAGTCTCCCTTCAGCCCTGACACTGATATTTAAGAAAAATAGTCAAGTACACAATTACAATACTAGACAATCTTCCACTCTCCATATATCTCGTGCAAGAACAAAGTTCACTTTGAGCACTCTAGTTTGCACTGGACCCAGGTTTTGGAATGCACTTGACCCTGACATTACACACGCTATCAGTTCTACAGTGTTTAAACGAAAATTGAAATCTTATTTACTGAGTAACTATGAAAGTGATTCGTAAAGCCTATTTTTCGTGTGTTATTTATCAGTTAATGCTAAATTATCAATACGTTTCATCCCCCCCCCCTTTCCCGGGCCTGGCTGGTCTCTGTCCCCATGTCCCCCTTTCTGTCCCTTTTGTACATAAATGTGTCCCTCTTCTCTCCCCACCTCTCTCTTTAGTTATCATATTATATTATATTGCCATTTCTGTGTTGTTTATCCAATGTTCTTTGAATTCGTAATGAGGAACCTTAATTTACAAGCATTACTTTACTTCGGTCTCCTCGTCTTCCTTTAAAATTATTTCTTTTCTGTCTTAAGCTGTATAATGTATTTAAAAACAATGTTTTCTGCATACTCTGTTTTATGTATACCTGTATGTTTTATCATGTACTCTGCTTATTGTTTCATACACACTTGTATGTTTGTCATGTATTTAAACTCAAAGTTGGAAGACAAATAAAATGAACTTATGAACTTATGAACACTTCATCTAATCATCTCTACCGTTTTATAGGTTAGAAATGTTTGCGTTTTGTTGCTTATTTGAATACTAACATATTTCTCCCTGCATTCTATCAGCCTTGCTTTGATAAGTGCATTTTGGTGGTCGATAGTCCGGATGCGATAAGTGCCAATGACGGCGATACACCCTCCAGGTTTCAATATACGATCAACTTCACGTGTAAAAGTAGGCATATCGAACCAGTGGATTGCAGATGCAACAGTCAACAGGTCCACACAACCACTTTCCAATGGCAATTCCTCGGCTGGAGAGATGCTTAAACAAGAAAACAAATATGAAGAGGATTTCAGTAGATAGGATGAATGATCTATATATATATATATATATATATATATATATTGTGAAGAAATGGATGAAGAGAACAATAGTAGGCGTATATAGCATCCATTTCTTCACAAAATATTTAAATAAAAGAATTGCCAAAGCTGTTATACATGTATAATTTCACACATTTATATATATATACACATTTATATATATATGTTAGTGTGTGTGTGTGTGAGGGTGTGTGTGTGTGTGTGTGTGTGTGTGTATCTATCCATATGGGATAAGAATACTGTTTATTACATTCAATGTTACTAACTATTACGTTATACACCTATAAAATATCACTGGTTTTAAAGTGAACAATACCTGTATTCGACATGACTGAATTTATTGTGTTTCTTTGCTTCTTCAATCTGCGCTTCACTGACGTCAAATCCTAAAGCTCTATCGAAATATTGAGCAAGACTTTGGGTGAATTGACCAGATCCACACCCGACATCAACTACCAACCCGAGCTTAGGACCAGTGGCTTCCTGCATATATCATGAAACATAATGGCGAAGATCTATTATTTTTTCATCGTTAATTCATTTTCCTGGAAATAGGGAAAAAAGTTTAGTCCAGATTGGTTCTTTCATTCACTTCATGCAAAATTTTCAAATTCACTGAATTATAATTAACACTTACATAGGAGAGGAATTATAATTATATGATTTCTAATAATATTTTGTAATTGATATTGGCGATGCTGCTGCTGAATTATCATCGTGATCATCATTGAAATAAGGAATTATGAAAGAGTCAAATAGCCAATAAGCAATGGTCAAACTTATTAAATATGGGAAAGGATTAACCCTATTTTAACTGGGCTATTTCATACCAGGATATACTGGGGGTCAATTTGACCCTCCCCCCTTCATATCTCGGTCGCTGATTGCGCGATCGCCGCAAAAAATTGCACGTGCGTAGAGCTGGATGTAAAGTACAAGACTATGTATTAAAACCTTTAACTCACTTTAGCTAGTAAAATGCTATTTTTTGGTGAAAGCATCAATTTTTACATTTCTAACAAATATCTACAAAACTACCAGAATATGATAACATTTTTTAAGTGTATTTTATTATTTATAAATTCTAAACTTTGTCGGGGACACTTTTGCGATCATAAATAGCATAAAATAAATCCATTTGAACCAACAAATGTAAAAAAAAATAATCATATACATTTATAATTTTTGGGTAAAAAACGCAATTTGAATTCAGGGCCATCGCTAAGAGGGGGGGGGGGGGGGAGTGGGGTGCGATCCCCCCCCCCACACACACACACTACTCTGGATATCATTGGTAAATCTGTGCGTCGGAAAAAAAGGGGGAGAGAGGGGGAAAATGAAGGGAGGGAAAAAGATAAAAGAAAAATAGAAAGAAGAAAAGTGAAAAAGGAACAAGAAAAGAAAGGAAAAGGAAAAAGAAAAAAGCGAAGGGGAGGGGGGGGGGAGCGAGAGAAGGGCTCGGGTAGTCGGCGATGTTTTGAGGTAAACCTGTGAATGTGTCAGTGCAAATAGAAATCATGATGCGGATTTTGAGAAGTTGTTTATTTGGGAAAGAGATTATTGTCTGTTATACAAGCGCAGGGGCTGTTGGACCGACGCATGTCGGAAAACAAAATATCATAAATTGGCGGGTCGCACAGGAATGTTCCGATTGCTTCATGTACCGACAGTGATTAGAATGTCCCGGTTTTATGTCTAAATCGTCTAAAATCCTACCCGCACTTTTGTACCGACAGTGATTAGAATGTTCCGGTTGCAGGTCTAAATCGCCCCCCCCCCCCAAAAAAAAAAAAAAAAAAAAAAAAATCAGCTCGCGCTTCGCGCTCCGCGCTCGCACCCTTTTTTTCTTAGCGAGATTCATACCATCTTCACAATTATGACACGTGTTGGACAGCGGTAAAAATGTTCCCTTATGGGTCAGTAGTATATAAAAGATTCAACTCGCGCTATTTTTAATTTTTTTTTTACTGAAAAGGGTTTTACAACGTCCATAAGTTTTGATTTAGAAGGAATTTCAAAAAATGAATGGGCATAATAACCGTAGTTTTCATTAATTAGAAAATTGTGCAAAGAATCTCCCGTTTTTTAATTCTAGATCTCAGAAAATTAGCTTGCGTTTCGCACTCGTTTGTTGAGATACACATTTCTCGATGTTTATGTAATATATATATATATATATATATATATATATATATATATATATATATATATATATATATATATATATATTAAAAAAAACGTGCTGAGAATGTGCAGTTGTCAGGTAATTTGATAAAAAAATCAGCTCGCATTCCGCGTTCGCATCAATTCTTTTTAGTAATATACCCATTCTAAGCTTTGAATGTCCTGTTTTAGGTATATGTCTAAAAAAAATCAGCTCTTGCTCCGCGCTTTAAAACTGTGTTCTTTATTTAAAACGTGCTTAAACTGTCAAGTTTTCAGGACGGATTCTCTACAATTTTCAGCTCGCACTTTGCTCTCTCATCGATTGTTATAAAGTTAGATACCTATCCTGTTCATGATTACAAAAAAGTACTTAGAATGTTTGTTTTCTCGTAAAAGTATCAAAATTTTGCGCTAACATTATTTGCTTGATTACATACCCATTTTGTTTATGATTGCAAAAAGTGCTCAGAATATCCAGTTTTCTGGACGGAAAAAAAATCAGCTCGCGCTCGTATTATTTGATTAGTGAGATGTATATTCAATTTAAGAGTCACTGCAAACAGTCAATAGGTCCCTTTTTAGGTCAGTATATTAATAATTTCAGCTCGCGCTTCGTGCTCATATTAATTGTTTAGTTAGATACGCATGTTGTTTAAGATGACAAAAGTGCTTAAAATGATCAGGTTTCAGGTCCGGAAATCGAAATTTCAGCTCACTGTTCGAGCTAGCTCACATTAATGATTAGTTAGTGAGAAATGAATTATATTCATGAGTCAGTGCAAACTGTCATTACACTGTAAAAAATATTGGGTAAATTTTTACCACCACGAGGATAATTATGTATCCAACCAATTTGGGGCAGTATTTTACCCAATGCGGGAAGCATATTGTCCAGTAAGGTTAGAAATAAGCAGCAATCACTTTAGAATGGGCAAAATTTTCATCACACTGGATAAATAAAAATGCCTAAAAGAAATGCCCAATGTTGGTTGGACACATAATTACCCTCATGGAGCACTTTTACCCAATATTTTTTAGAGTGTATAGGTCCTTTTTCTGATCAGGTAATTAAAACTTTCAGTTCGCTCTCGCATGAATAATTATTGCTTAGTTATTTACGCAAATTATTCAAAATTTCAAAAGTGTCTAGAATATCAAATTTTCCAGTGGTAAAATAAAAAATTGTCAGCTCGTGATTCGCGCTAGATTCTTATTCCTATGCCCACCCTCTCCATTGTTACACTGCTTCGAATGTCCTGTTTTAGTTCTATATCTGCAAAAATTCCGCTCCCGCTTCGCGCTTGCTTACCGTGTTCTTTATCATAATACGTGCTTAACCAGTCCAGTTTTGAGGTCGAATATCTAAAAAAAATCAGCTCGCGCTTGCATCAATTCATTGTTTGGTTAATATATCCATCCTCCTTATAGTTACAATCGAGAATTCAGGTCGAAATCTAAAAAAAAAATTCATATCGCGCTTCGTGCTCACACTTTGGATTGGTGAGATATGTACTGTATTCATGAATCATTACGAAGGGTCTGTAACAGGTCTTTTTGCAGGCCAGTTTATTACAAATTTCATGGATAGTTTAGTTGGATACGCATCTAGTTCACGAAAAGCTGCTCAAAATTTTTGACTTTTAGGTCTAAATATATAAATTATTCAAAAATTGAAGCTCGCGCTTCCTTGGTGGTTTATATTCAGGCTACATGAAGGACCTTGTCTTGTTTCTAAGAATGGAAATTTAGTAAGGACTAACATCTAAAAAAAACAAAGAGAAAATCAGATTTTAGCGGCCGCTAAGGGGAAATGTGAATGAAAATAGTTTTGAGGCTCCTCCTATTGATGCAAGCTGGATCTGCCCCTGGGTGTGACGAAAGATAATGTTACTAAGGAAAATGGGGAACTCTACCATGACTCATGGTTGTCGGTAATCGGTACCGGTATTTATTGGTAATCAAGGCCTCCTCCACTACCCCCACCCCTTTCACTGGAAAAGGCCAAGCGATCGATGCCCCTGTTTGCAGTGACTTTGCACACGGAATCACGTTTTTGAGCAATAATTTTGTCTGACATGCACTTACAAAAATGTTGCGTAATTTCGGAACAGCGTCGCCGGTCGCGAAATTATTTTTCCCACCGCAGTTGTGGACATCAATATGAATATTCATGACTTTCGTCGTCAGAATATATAAGACTACGCATGCGCGTGGACAAAATTAATTGTCAGTGCCTCGATCAGTGGTCGTTAGCGTTCACGTTGCATGCCATACCATGAATGAATCAGCACCTTAAAATTGCCGGTACCCTATATCTAGATCCAATTCTTAAACATCAAATTGCCATTAACGACAAGGCAAACTTTATTTCAAATCTGGACCTGTCTAATGCCTGCAGCCGACTAATGCCATGGTTAGCTTAGAACTCGTTAATTCCGAACTTTACGTTTACTTGACGTTAAACCAAAACCAATGAGCCTGGTAGCCTTAGTTTAATAAGTCTAGTCCGTATATAGATCTAGTAACACAATTGCCTATTTCCAGCACTTGATATTAAAAAAGAATAAAAATTTGTAAAGAAAACGCTTATCGATCGATTACATTTTGTTGATCAAGAGAGTTTACTCTCGGCGATTGAAACAGCTATGCAGAGCTGCGCGTTTAAACCAAGGCGGTTTCAAATGAGATGGAGTAACATCATATAAAATCTCTTTGAACAAGGTTAAAAGCCGCCAGCAGAAAGTATGTCAGGCATGCACTTTGCTCAACATCTCTTGCAATTGTGTAGACAAATGATTCCCGCATGACTCGCAGCTATAGGTCATACATAAAGGGAAATATGCTTTTGTGATGATAATTACTTTTTCGCGGCATCTTCATGATCTTGGTCTAGATCTTGTTATATGACTTGTGTAGTACATAATTTGGAGGCATGCGAAAATAAACTATGCAATATGTCCTGAAATATGACTTAAAATTGTTCGACTGGGCATGTGCGGGCACTCATCTGGCATATACAGTAATGAACAACAATATTCCACCGACCACCGTTCTTTCTTTTGTGATTCTTTAGAAATGAACATCTGCTTGAATAAATTTGTTGCCTGTTGGAACTCCAGTCATAGAATCTTCTTGACTATACACATTATAGGCCTACGTGATCATGAGTGTAGATCGGGGTGGTCTATCAAGATCTAGAGACTAGACTATATAGATCTAAAATACATTTATTTAGATCTAGGACTAGTTTTATATACGGATTAGACCTATTAAACCATGGCTACCAAACTCACTGGTCTAACGTTAGTAAACGTAGGCCCAAAGTTCAGAATTAACCAGTTTTAGGTTAACAATTAGTCGGCCGCAGGCATTAGACAGGTCTAGATTTGAGATAAGGTTAATGCCCTAGCCTAGGCTATAACCATAGCCTATCCTAACATTTTGTCTTGTCATTAATGGCAACTTGATGTTTAAGAATTGGATCTAGATATATATCTAAGCCTAAGGCCTATAGCTAGGCTATATAGGGTACCGTATTCTTATTCCGAAGACGAAAGTCATGAATATTCATATTGATGTCCATAACTATATAACTATAAAAATAATTTCGCTACCCGGTCGTCGCAAATTTGGTCTCAAAAGATGCGCAAGACTTGAAAGTAATAAGTCAGCGAGCGGCGCGGTCAATGACTTTCGCGCGATGGCGTAGTGACGAAATATGTCGGGGGGGGGGGGTCAAATTGACCCCCAGTTGAATAAAGGTTTAACAGTTCATTACGCATACTCTGATATGTTTGATAACAGATTCAGTCACTACTGCTGGAACACTTGGACGATACCGGGCATAATCGCTGGCCAAGGTGGATCCTTCAAAGATTCGAGAAGTCATTATTGAGACCTGCAAGGATGATAACATTATCAACAGATTATTGTGCTGGTATTGTTGAAAATTTATGTTGTCGAATTTGTTTTCGTTAATGATTTGTTAGATTTTTCCGCAATTTCAATACATATAATCAGACCTGCACCATTCCCACAGAAACAACAACGAGTAACCTTTTGTCATTGAAACTCGAAATATGGAGAATCACTCCAATTTTGAGACTCTTTCGCTTACAGTCATTCACCCTCAACCCATACACCCTGGAGTGGTGTATAGGTCGAGGATGAATTGGAGATGACTGGAAGTGTAATCAATCCTTTTGAATCTATTCTCCACTTTCTATCTCTCTTCTCTATTACGTCTCTCACTCACTATATATATATATATATATATATATATATATATATATATACATATACACTCGGCAAAAAAGTTCTTGGACACTTAGAAAACTTAAGATATTTCATATAGATATTTGATTAAAGGCAAATTATTGTATGCCAACATGACCAGACAATATTCCTCTTCCAGTATGACATGATATTTTCATGTTAACAGTCATGCATGAGCGGCTAAATGCTTTAAGCAATAGCAATGTCAGTAAAAGAAAATTGCAAGAAATGGATCAGTCAGTGCATGGCTGGTTACAGGCATTAAACAATAGCAATGTCAGTAAAAGAAAATTGCAATAAAACGATCAGTCATTCTTTCAGTTGTGAAAGTTTATGTGACATAAATATCCATTAAATGATAAAAGCAAGCTTAAAATACAATACCACTCTAAAAGAGAAGAGAAAGTTATCCACCATGGATGCATCACTATTCCACTGGAATTTTAAGTCAAAGTTAGATGAAAAAATGTCAAATTTCAGTATCTTGGAATAAGCAAAAGAAAATTCAATATCTCGTTTGTCCACCCTGGCTCTGAATGAGTGCAGCACATCGACGTCGCATGCTTGTCACAAGTCGGCGAATTTGCTCTGGGGTGATTTTGTCCCATTCTTCCAGGAGATAACGCCGGACATCTTGAAGAGTGTCTCCTGGTTGAATTCTTTGATTGACCGATTTTCCTAGCTGATCCCAAAAGTGTTCAATCGGGTTCATGTCTGGTGAACAAGCGGGCCATTGATCCAAGCGCTGAACATTGTGGTCATCCAGAAATCTTTGGACAATGTTCGCTCGATGGGGACAACCCCCTGTTGAAATTGTTGAATGTATGCCTACAGGATGGCCATGATCATTAGCTTTTGAATGGTCCATTTCTTGCAATTTTCTTTTACTGACATTTCTATTGTTTAAAGCATTTAACCGCCCATGCATGACTGTTAACATGAAAATGTCATGTCATACTGGAAGAGGAATATAGTCTGGTCATGTTGACATAAAATAATTTGCCTTTAATCAAATATCTATATGAGATATTTTAAGTTTTCTAAGTGTCCAAGAACTTTTTTTGCCGAGTGTATATATATATATATATATATATAAACCCCTCAAAAAGGTTTGGAAATCTGTGTTTGGCCATTAATTTCTCCCAACTCCCAATTTGACACAATGCATCTTTTACATCATTCAAAAGATCACTTAATTTTCTTTAAAATGATACCATGCTTGTTATGATCATGCCATCACGAAAAGAGCAGGATTCAAACGTGTTGGATGAGGTCTGAATTGAAAAGCTGCAAAACGAGCAAAAAAAGTTTGGAAATCTGAGTTTGGCCATTAATTTCTCCCAACTCCCAATTTTACGCAATACATTTTTGATATCATTCAAAAGATAATTTAATTCTCTTTAAAATGATACCATGCTTGTTGTGATCATGCCATCACGAAAAGAGCAGAATTCAAAAGTGTTGGATGAGGTCTGAATTGAAAAGCTGCAAAAAGAGCAGAAATAGTCATGAAGGGTTGTGGAGCCGTGATATGTGCAAACGCCGGGATATGTGCAAACAACGGTATATGTGCAAAATTTCGCCGGGATTTGTGCAAATAACGGAATTTGTGCAAATGCCACGCCGGGAAATGTGCAAATCTCTCAAAATTTATCAACGGCATCTGTGCAAACGTGACGACGGGATATGTGCAAATGAACAATTTTCACGGGAAAAGTGCAAACCTCCGGGATATGTGCAAATCACTGTTTTTATCCATATTAAGGCTATTTCTCATGAAATGTTTCATAACATTACTGTTAAAATGAGAAACATGCCTGCATAAGGGAGAAGCTACAGCTAGTGTCATCGACAATGTAACGCTATTCAGAGAGGCAGGGGGCACCAGGCTTAGTGGACATTTGCTCCGGCGACAATTGCTCCGATGGAAAATCTAAACATTAAGCGAAACATAAAAGCTAACCTCCCAAACTAAATACACCGCAATCGTAATCATGACAATATTCTGAACCAAAAACTCTATCACAATCCTAACACTAATCCTATGCCTTCTGAGATATTAATTGTCGCAGGAGTATATGTCGTGTCACCTTAAAGGGACATACCTTGGTCACATTTGCTCTACGGCGGCCGTAGATACCTAAATTCGAGAGATTTCTGCGGCGGCCGCACGGTCGACGTACGGCGGATTCCTACTTTTTACAGGCCGTAGGGGTGGCCGTAGAATTTTAACTCGGAGTTATAACATTTTTTTCTTTTCTACGCTCGCCGTAGAAATAAGACTAGCCGTAGGCATGGCGTAGAACGGTCTACGGCGGCCGTACGACTGCCCTCGTGTTTTTCTTCCCTCCTTTCCCCTTCTCCTTTTGTGTTATGTGTTATCTGCTCGGGAGCCACCAGGCGCGTATTTAGAATTTTGCACCTCAAGCGCCCGACCTATAATTTTGGCCTATATGCATGTGTACTTTTCCGGAAAAAAATGTCGACCCCTCCGCGTCAGGTAAACAGGTGCCTGACCCCTGTTACATCTGAGAGATTCCCTACCTCGGGCCGGCCCGGGGCCTACCTCGGGTCGGAAAGAAATCAGATGTAAACATCCCAAACCTACCTCGGGCCACCTTTTAGCGAACCTACCCGAGACCACATCCAGAGGTAGTCTCGGGTAGGTATCGGGCCGGCCCCGGTCCACCGATTCGTAGATGTAAACGCACACAAGCTTTCGAACCTATCTCGGTCCGTTCGCCAGCTGTCAAATTACGTCATAGCGCGCGCTATCCCCTCCCCAGCCCCGTTGTTCTTCGAAGTTGCGGCATGCGACATGTGAATTGTGAGGTCTTTGAGTGGAAAGGAAGCATTTTAAACGTATCCTTTTCAAGTCGATCATATCTTCAACGACCACTGGGATCATTAGCATTTTTCCAGAATCTCAGGTTAAGGTAAAGAGTCGTTTCGGCGCTAGTGTAGTTTCGCACCTCCCCGTTTAATGGTTATCAAACATGTACAATCTCACCCTAAATAATTCGCAACCTAAAATACTTGCATCTGAGCCTCAAAAGTCCAGTAGAAGTTGAATATTTGCCGTTTTGACACTTTTTTTTACAAAGTTTTACACCTATTTCGGAATCACTCGGTCGCTTGAAGCTCAGCGCTGCACATAAGCAGTCGGTACGCGTACAGTACGTACTACCTAGTGAAGTGCGAGAAGAGCGAGTTTTTCTATGGTATCTTCAAAAAGATTTTTTCCCCTCTTTCAGCTTGCACCAAGTATTACGGTAGTGGTTGTGCAGAGTGGTTGATGTTTGTTGTGTGTGTGGGGTGTGCGTGTGTGTGCTTGTTTGAATGAAATAAGAAATGTGAATACACAAACATCAACCACTACCGTAATACTTGGTGCAAGCTGAAAGAGGGGAAAATCTTTTTTGAAGATACCATAGAAAAACTTGCTCTTCTTGCACTTCACTAGGTGGTACGTATACTGTACGCGTACCGCAACGCTGAGCTTGAACAAGCGACCAAGTGATTCCGAAATAGGTGTAAAACTTTGTAAAAAAGTGTCAAAACGGCAAATATTCAACTTCTACTGGACTTTGGAGGCTCAGATGCAAGTATTTTAGGTTGTGTCATTGTGAATTATTTAGGGTGAGATTGTCATGATTGTAACTTACATGTTTGAAAACCATTAAAAGGGGAGGTGCGAAACTACACTAGCGCCGTCGTTTCGAGTCTCTGGAAATGATCGGCACAGGGAATACACATTAATATTCTTCATAATGTATTCGAGGGTCTGTACTTTTCGGGGTTTTAAATATATAGAAATGCCAACTAACGTACGCTATCCGATCGTAACCAAATGGCGAGCTTGCAGCCGACGAGTGTAACGAAATGTAAACAACTTCAATTAGCCCGCGCAAATTATTCAGAGCCTAGATCGAGAGCGCCCTTTGGTGTCAGCAATCGGATACCGCTCGAAACCGTACCGATGGGGGAGGGAATGAACGCTGTGATGTAAACAGACCACATTTCGGACTCGGTCCGTTCCGAAGCTAATCCACCAATAATCCAGTCAAGTTTGCAAGTGGACTCGGTCGGGTCTCGGGTAGGAAACTTTCAGATGTTAAATGCATGTTGAATTATCTTATTTCATAATCACATCAAAAAGGGCAACTGCAGACCAAATTTTTAATGACGACTTGATAAAAATCAAACTATCCATGAATATGATGTAATACCACTTTTTTTTAAGAAAAAGTGTGACCAGGAAGCACAGATATTGCCCTTTCACCAGCGGCTAACTTGGGTAAAATATGACGTTATCATCATTATCATTATTATCATGGGGAGTTAAATGCTGATTTTTGTTGTTTTTCCTAGGGTGTAGTTCTTACTTAAGACTAATGCGTTTATTAACATCTTAACTTTATTCATACAAACAAGCTAACATGGTTAAGGGAGATTTCATAAGTCAAAATAAATAATGCATGTGAACGCGATTTTTAATAGCTTGTGTATAGACCTGAAAGTAGAATATTCTGAGAAGTTTTGTAATCATGAGCAGGATGGGTATCTATCTATCTGTCAGGGCGAGCTGAAAATTGTCTATATTCCAAAATGACCCAAAGTTTGGAAATTCTAAGCATTTTTGGTTATCATGAACAGGATGGGCACTTAAAAACTATTCGATGCGAGCGCGAAGCGCGAGCTGAACTTTTTTATATTTTTTATTATAATCATTAACAGGATGTCCATTTAATAAATCATTCGATGCGAGCGCGAATCACCCCAAAGATCGAATTTGCCCCCCACCCCTTCCTAGGTCGAACATTACTGATCGTATAATATTTAAGTCAGTGTCAAACATCAATTTGGCGCCCCCGCACTTTTATTACTCCCCCTTTCCCGTTTTTCTCTTCTCTCCTTTTGCCTTCTTCTTGTTTCCTTCTCTCTTTCTTTTCTCCCTTTTCTCTTTCTCTTCTTTCCCCCTCCTTTTTTAATCTCCCTTTTCTTTCCCTTTCTTTCCTCCCTTTTTTTTAGCGCCCCAAACCCCCCCCCCCCTCCCTCCCGCCCAGAATACGCGCATGGGCATGGTGCGACACTTTGAAAACTTTTTTTCTTCATAAATTAAAAAAAACGCCGTGCGGCGACCGGAACATATGTGACCGCTAGAGTAAGTGGCCGTGGAAATTCTGAGGCGACCGTAGAATTGCTACTCGCCGTAGAAATTTTAGAATCTACGGCGGCCGTAGCATATGTGACCAAGGTATTAGTACTGTTTCGAACACTGCATGGGGCAATTGATTAAGGGGGTGGGAGAGGCAAGCATGATTTCCACTGATACACACATTGAACTTGATCTGTTGATTTCATTTCCAGATTTCATCAGAAGTTGTCGAATTTCTTTTAAATTTAATTATAAACCCAAAATGTCTTGATTACTATGGCATTTGATATTAATTTTTATGAATCTATGAACATTCAAACAAGACATTCTCTTTTAACACACCCAAAGTGATGTACCGACGCCAGCTTGTGTAATATCAGCCACATATGTAAAAACACTGTACCCACTAACGTTTATAAAAATATTTCCCACACAATCATGTCATACTAGCGCACTTTACCAACAAGAGGCATTAATTTTGAACCATATACCCACAGATGCGATGCACTTTACTCTCTAAATGCAATATTTTTAGGTTGCAATTCATACACCTCCTCGATTTTACAACGAATGTTCCATATGATATGAATGCAGGGGCTGCGATCCCGGGGGGGGGGGGCAGGGGGTTCACAGTGCCCGCACTTTTTGAAGCACTTAACAGTTTTCCCTTTTAACCCAAGAACTTTGCCCCTTTCATCTTAGAAGGTCCTGTTTTATGTGTTAAAGTGTGCCCCTTTACCTTCTTATATAAATTCTCGTATCCATTCTCGTATCAGATAAGTTTGCTTTCCTTAAAACCGCTCCTTTCATGCCCTATCATTGCCCGTTTTCCTTATTTCGCATTCTTATCCCTTCTATAAGTGCATATTTAAATCATAAATCCTTTTAAAATGTTCCTCTCGCCCATTTAGCCCTGTCTAGGCCGGGGGGCCCTCGGAGGCCCCCCTCCCCCCTCAACGAGTCGCGCGATATTTTTTGACCGCGCTGCTCGCTGACTTTTTACTTTCAAGTCTTGCGCAACTTTTGAGACCAATTTTGCGTAACCCGGGTACGCGGTTCCGAAGTTACGCAATGTTATTTATGTCCATGTCAGACAAAATATTGCTCAAAAACGTGATTTCGTGTACAAAGTCAAAGTAAATTGTGTTTTCAACTAAAAATCATAAATGTATGATTATTTTTGGTTTTGCTGGCCTAAATGTTTGTATTTTATGCTGTTTATGATCTTAGAAGAGTTCCCAACGAATTTCATTGAAAAACAATGAAAAACAAAAGGTCCAAAAAACAGTGAAATACATAAGAAATTGCAAAAAACAATATAATACATAAGAAACTGATCTGATATCACAATTATTTTCATGTACACTTGCTAAGAACATCACAAAGGGTTTCTATGCCAAAAATTAGAACATTTGGAGCTTTATTTATGGAGTTAGAGGAAAAAGTATAATTTCGCATACTAATTACGCATAAATTATTATAATTACGTAATAACGATTTGCATGAAATAAATTACTATACAATTTTGTAGATTTTATCCCAGACAACATGCGTGCCAATTTTCGGTGCGATCGCGCGGTCGACAGCCGAGATCTCAAGGGGGGGCCTGGGAGCCCCCCCCCCCGGCCATATGAACCCCAAAAATACCCCGGCCTAGATAGGGTTGAGTTGCCCCTTTTCAGAGTGAAATTCTTCTTCTTTAGTTTGTACATTTTCACCTTTGATCAAGTGCCCATATGAATATTCTGATAAATGCCCCTTCTCTTCTGGTTTGTTCAAATGTCCAATTTGCTAATATAAGGTATATGTTTTTGCAATTTCCGTCCTTTCTTTTATTCAGGGGCATCTGAGCCGAGGGAGGGGGGGGGGGGCACTTGCCCCCTTAAGAATGGGCCTCGTTCCATGGACCCTAAAAGTTTTCAAGACCAAGAAAAAGAAAAGAAGAAAAGGAAAGAAAAGTGGTGAAATATGATAGTGTTCTCTATGTCAAAATATATCACAAATGTTTTTTTTTTCATTAAAAGTTTCAAAATTTTGCTCGCTCGCAGCTTTAAAGAAATTTTGCCCCATACGCCATGTTTGCCCCCCTCAATCATTTTGCTCATTACCCTACTAGGGTACATATGCTATTTTGTTTTTAAAAAAAGTTTTTTGTTTCAAGTGCCCTTTTCAAAAGAGGAAGTGCCCTTTTTCGCTGTGCCCTCCCTCCCCCTATCAATTTTGCTAAGCCGACCCATGCTGGTAGTCTCCTTTTCCAGACCCAATGCGACCTTACCCTACAAGATGAAGGTTATTAGTCTACTTTTTAATACTCAGTCTTGGCCATATATTCTTCCAAACAACAAGATTAACGCTATACCTGGACTAGCTAAGCGTAGTCTTTAATCAAAACCCGGTTGTTAAAAAGAGAAATAAACTTTAAAACTTAGACCTCACCATCTTCTAAACCATTGCCATGTAATCAAGCATATGGATATAGAGTTATTATTTTCTCCAGACCCAGTCATTTGAAAAAAACCCCAAGAATCTTCGAAACTTCAATCCCGTCATCTTCAATACTAAGACCCTGTAATGTAGCACATGGGTATACAGCGTAATTATACAGTGGGTGTACAGTGTATTTTTTTTAATAAATGGGTATGGAGTAAAGGCTATGTTACAGGTACCCGTGCTTTGTTATAGACTATTAGTTTGGAAGATGATGGGGTCTTGTTTAAGTTTTTTGTTAATCACTAGGTTTGGAGTAAAGGCTACACTCTATATCCAATTTTCCCACAGAGATGAGACGGTGGGGTCGTCAAATTGAAGATCTCCTAATTTTTTTAATAACAGCGTCTGGGGGTAAAGACTGTGCTCTTATCTCCATGCTTTCTTAAAGGGTCTTATTTTTTAAGATTATAACATAATTTTTTTTTAACGGGTCTGGAGTAAAGACTACAATATGTACCCTTGCTTGACAGGCATCACACTGTCTTGGTTGGGTATTGGGGGGGGGGGGGCAAGGCAGTGCTTGCTTTTATCAGCAACCACGCGCATGCTGAGAAGCCCGTTCATATTACTGAACCAGGTTGGCCAGAAAATACTATTCAAACAATCAAGGATTTGTGATGAGCCGCCTTTCACGATCTCATTCAAATTTGCTGGAAGCAGCGCTAATCTATTATGCGTCAAATTCTATAACCACAAAACGACAAATTGATCATAGGCGTAAATATTCATATCTGAATGACACGCGCCTCAAAACCCAAGATAACAACAACAACAACAACAGCTTTTCAACGGAGTTTAGTCTTGGGTCTTAATTCTGAAGGTTTTTTAATCAAGGGTCTAGAGAAAAGACAACGCTTTATATCCATCTTTTTTCACAGGAATGAGACTGTGGGGTCTTGAAAATTTGTTTAAATAAACGGGTCTGGAGAATTGAGAATACGTTATATACACGTTTTTAATAACATAGTCTTAGTAGTGCAAGATGGCGGGGCTTAAATAGATTTGAATTTGTTTAATCACCCGGTCTGGAGTAAAGACTACACTTTAAACCCAGTAACCACCGATAGCTCAGTTGGTAAAGCGGAGGACTGTAGATGATTGACAACTGTCAACCTTATGTCAATCCGGCTCGGTGGATGTGGGTTTTTTGGCGCAAATATTCACTACTGAATGACACGCGCCGTAAAATCTAAAACAACAACAACAACTTATTCCATAGGAATTAGACAGTGAGGTATTAAATTTGATTTTTGTTTGTTATTGATATAACAAGGTCTAGGGTAAAGACTACATTCTATATTCATTTCTACAAGGTCTTAATTTGGTAGACAGTGAGGTGTTGCAGGTTTTTGAATTATTTTTGAATGGCTATGCTCCTTATGCTTTAGTACAGGATCTTAGTTCAGAAGGATCTTCAAATTATTAAATGACCGGGTCTGGAGCATTAAAAGACTGCACTCTACATCCATGTTACTGTGTTATTCCAAACAATAGTGGGTCTTCAATTTACGGTTGGTGCCCCCCCCCCTGCCTATCTGAAAAGCGTTTCATTGCCGATGTCACTGTAGCTTCTCCCTTATGCAGGCATGTTTCTAATTTTTAACAGTAATTTTATGAAACATTTCATGAGAAATAGCCTTTATATGGATAAATGCAGTGATTTGCACTTTTCCCGTGAAAATTGTTCATTTGCACATATCCCGTCGTCACGTTTGCACAGATGCCGTTGATAAATTTTGAGAGATTTGCACATTTCCCGGCGTGGCGTTTGCACAAATTCCGTTATTTGCACAAATCCCGGCGAAATTTTGCACATATTCCGTTGTTTGCACATATCCCGGCGTTTGCACATATCACGGCTCCACAAGGGTCAATACAGAACATGATTCTTTTGTTTGTGTCAATAGGGATGAAAATCCATTCAAATCAAGCCCCTGCTTCTGTAGAGATGGTTCTGTGAGATAACATGGTTTGAGTCGTGGTTTGAAATACCCATGCATTTTTGTTTATTTGTTATGTGTTTGCTTATGCAGAGGTGTGTTTGATTCCATGTTAATGTTGATGTTAAGGTGCATGAAAATAATTAAGAGAAACCGCTGAGAAACTCACTCATCACCACTGAAAAAAGAACAGTGACTTTCAATATTGTGTCATTTTGCAACTTTTGAATTCGACCTTGCCCCACATTTCAAGCACTGCACCTCCATGTGAACCATAATCATATCATGTAGGGTATCATTTTAAATAAAATTAAATGATCTAGTCATTAATATTAATTAGACATTAATATTTACTAAAACCGATGAGGGATTATCGATCAAAGTCAAAAGAAACCGCTGAGAAACTCACCCATCACCACTGAAAAAAAACAGTGACTTTCAATATTGTGTCATTTTGCAACTTTTGAATTTTGACCTTGCCCAACATTTCAAGGCACTGCACCTCTATGTGAACCATAATCATATCATGTACGGTATCATTTTAAAGAAAATTAGATGTTCTATTCATTGATATCAATTTCACATTGATATTTACTAAAACCGAGGAGGGATTAGAAATCGGAATTTGATCGATAATCATTATCGATCAAATTCAGATTTCTAAACTTTTTTGAGGAGTTTATATAAACAAGTGGAGCGCCTCTGGCAGTCTCACCTGCATTACGCGATTCAATATAGCAGCAGTGCTGACTTTGAAAACTACTATCAAATAATTATTCACACAAAAAAAAACCATTCATATAATGATACAATACTACGTTCATTGACCCTAAATGACTTTTGACCTTGGTCATGTGACCTGAAACTCGCACAGGGTGTTCAGCAATACTTGATTACTCTTATGTCCAAGCTTTATGAATCAGATCCATAAACCTTCAAAGTTATGACAAATACCCCCAACTTGGCAAAGTTCTTTGACCCTAAATGACCTTTGACCTTGGTCATGTGACCTGAAACTAAAAAAACGCCGCCGCCACCGCCGTCGGAAAAAGAGGTGCCTATAATCTCACTCTGCTATGCAGGTGAGACACAAATGGAACTTTAACTAATCAAATGCTATGATTGGAAGAGAAATATTTGTTTAATGACATTGCATCCTGTTTAATTGGTGTGCCAACTCGCAACATATTTGTTCAATGTTCATGTTCATGTTCAATGCGGAAAAAGTAAAGTTTCTAAGCCTAATGTGTTCATGCACGGTATATGCCTAGTCTGCAGGCACAGGCCCTGATTGAAACTTGATCAACAGGTGTGTCTCCACGCAAAGACTAGCACATACAAAACTTGCTGTTTCAAGTACACAAGGCATGAGTAGGCTGCAATTCAGACCCTTTACTCGAGTGAAGGGTTTGCCAAGCAGACTAGTATATGCCTACTTACTCATATTAAGATTCATCTGAGAATGAATATCTTTGAAATAGACTGCAGAGCCCTTCGAAGCTTACAGCAGATGATGATGATGATGATGAGAAAAAATACTATCCAAAATGGTTTGGTCAGTGTAGTTTAAAGCAATTCAATGTACTCAACTAATCTAATCCGCGTGTGTCCGTTTACAATAAGAACTATCCAACTATCACGAGGATGGTCTTTACCCAAGCACAGTCCAAAGGTTTCACTAACAATGATGGAGTCGGGCTACATTTGTTTGTACAAATAAAAGTTCGGTTTAAAGTTAACTCCAAAATCTGACGGTCATAATGTGTTCAGCTTTCCATGTGATATAATCGATTACATTCATGACTGGAGAAAATTCCTCTACAGCTCAGTGGCGTAGCTACGGGGGGCCTGGGGGCACGTGCCCCCCCCCCCCAGGTGCCCCCTGAAAAAAATTGGCAGAGCAAAAAAAAAAAAAAGGAGAAAGAAGAAAAGAAAAAAGGAAAAGAAGAAGAAAGACAGAAGAAAAAAGAAGAAGAGGAAAATAAGTGTATGAAATAATGTGAAGGGAAGACTTGCAAAAAAAACCAAATCTTTCGCGCCAGAATTGCCTGCTCGATGAGATTCATATCTTGTTCAATAGGCCGATATGGAGCAAGTTTTGAAGTCAATATACAAAATATATTTTAGCTCGGACATCGAGCTTTCATCATTTTTTTTTCATTAACAAATTTAAGTGCTCTAGCTGTGAAATGTCCCTTTTATAGTCTACATATCAGCATTTTTAAGCTCACGCTGCATGGTCAAATTGATTTGCCAAGTTCCTATTGTCTACGTGTATTCCATAATGTTCCATTAAACAAATGTATTCAGACTGCCCAGATTCTAGGTCTAAATCTAAAACATGCGCGATAGCCTGCATGTTCTTTATATTAACCCTAATTCTTCCCCCCCTAATTATGGCCCCCCCCCCTCGACAATTTTCGCGATATATCTGCTGCGCAAATTTTTTTGACCTCGCCGCTCACTGATATTTTACTTTCAAGTCTCGCGCACATTTTGAGACCACATTTGTGACGCCCGGGTACGCGGTTACGACATTACGCAACATTATGTAAGTGCATGTCAGACCCCAAATTGCTCATAAACGTGATTTCATGTACAAATCCAATGCAAATTGTGTGTTTAGCCAAAATTCATAAATGTATCATTTCTACTATTACTGATTAAACTTAATTAATTTTGCCTTGTTTATGATCAGAATTAAGTATGGAACGATTTCCATCGAAAAAACAATAAAAAAACAAAAAGTAAAAAAACAAAGAAATACATAAGAAATTAAAAAAACAATAAAATACATAAGAAATCGGTCTTGGTACCAGATTTTTTTTCATTCACAATTGTTAGGAATGCTATAAAGAATATTTTCACCAAAAAATAGTATTCTAAGAGCTTTATTTAGTGAATCAGAGCAAAAAGTATGATTTCATGAATAAATTAGCATAATTAATTCATATAAAATAAAAATATATGAATTCAGTGAAATTTACCAATGCAACTGTGTAGATTACGTCATTCTCTACCATCATGCAAATTTTCGTTGTGATCGCACAATCCGCGGCTGAGATCTTAAGGGGCGGGAATGACAAGAATCAAAATACCCCGGGAGATTTAGGGTTAAACGTACTTAAATTATCCAGTTTCACATCAGAATATCAATAATTGTCTGCTCATGCTTCACGATCGCATTATTAATGATACCCAATTAACTATATCCTACTTATAATTTACAAAATATGAATAGAGTGTCCCGCTTTTAGGTCTAAAATATCAATTTTCTTCCTCTCGCGCTTCGCGCTCGCATCAATTGTTTAGTTACGTACCTATCCCATTTAATAATACAAAAAGTGCTTAGAATGATAATTTTTTAGGTCGGAATGTCAAAAAAAATTTGCTCGCGCTTGCATTATTGAAATATATACCGTCTTCGTTGGTAACTGTAAGCAGTCCTTAACAGGTCCCTTTTCGATAATGCTAGAACAGTTAATAAAAATTTCTGCTCGCGCTTGGCGTTCGCAGTAACCATCTAGTTACATACGAATCTTGTTCAGGATCATACATAACATTGCCCAGAATATTAAATTTTCAGGACAAAATACATGAAAGTAACAAACAAAAAATCGCTTGCGCTTCGCGCTCGCACTTTTGATAAGGCTTATGAGATTATTTCATGGTTATGTTGTTTTATAAGAATGAAACTAAGAAGTGACTGATCGGGGGAAATATAGGTGAAGATAATTTCGGGCCCCGTCCCCTATTGGCGAAAGTCGGATCCGCCCTTGTGACATACACACACAACGGAAAAAATGGTGCCCCCCTGAAAAAGCAAGGACCCCCCAGTGCCCCCCCCCCCAGGGAAAAAATCCTAACTACGCCACTGCTACAGCTGTGTTCCCTTTAACATGTTAAAGTAATCTTCACCTTTTATTTTCATGATCATTGGGTTTGCTTGTCAATTTGTTTTCTGGAGGTTGTAAAAGAGCAAAACCTGGCAAATAAATCATGAATTCGACAATGATTATAGGCTCCAAAATGTCGTTAGCCATGCTCGGCGAGGTCGTATTAGGCCTACATGTCGGAGGGGCGCTAATCATAACCAAAATAACCATGGCAACAAGAGTGACTGGACTTCAGAAAATAGGCTCATATAGGCCACAACGACTGTGTAATGAGTCTGATGTCTATAAACTGCACTACACGCAAAAGTGAGATCGGATTCGAGGTTCGAGCCCTGCCATAACGATCGATACTTAATTAAAGGTCGATCAGTGCATGGACCCATGCATGCCAAAAAGGATCATTCTTAACGTCTGACCAAATATATATCAATAAAGAATTAGATGCATGGACCTGGGAAGCGGGGGTGCTGGGGCGCTGCGTGTTTCATTTTCCACAGGCAGCACCCCCAGGAATTCTGGATGGTGTGACAAAATTGAAAATGTAACCAAAATAACATTTTTTTAAAGACACCCTTTCTTTTTGTCAGATTTCTTGGGACGAAAATGACCTTTTATTTTGGAATGAAACTTTTTTTTCTTTTGCTTGTCAAATCGACATCAGCACCATGCATGGGCGGAAATCCCAGGGGGACGCGTCCCCCCACTTTTTTGAAAGGGGGAACACAATATCAAATGTCCCTCCCCCACTACTTGTAGGAGGGGCAAAGAAAAGAAAACAAGGAAGGAAAGATAGAAAGAAAAAGAAAGGAAAACAGGAGAAAATGAAAAGGAAAAATAAGAGGAAGATAAGTATACCTTGGTCACATTTGCTCTACGGCGGCCGTACGGTGGCCGTAGATACCTGAATTCAAGAGATTTCTGCGGCGGCCGCAGAAAATCTGCGGTGGCCGCAGGGTCGACGTACGGCGGATTCCTACTTTTTACAGGCCGTAGGTGTGGCCGTAGAATTTTAACTCGGAGTTATAACATTTTTTCTTTTCTACGCTCGCCGTAGAAATTAGACTAGCCGTAGGCATGGCGTAGAACGGTCTACGGCGGCCGTACGTCGAGCGTACGGTGGCCGTGCGGCTGCCCTCGTGTTTTTCTTCCCTCCTTTCCCCTTCTCCTTTTGTGTTATCTGCTCGGGAGCCACCAGGCGCGTGTTTATAATTTTGCACCTCGGGGGCCCGACCTATAATTTTGGCCCATATGCATGTGTACTTTTCAGGAAAAAAATGGCGACCCCTCCTCGTCAGGCAAACTGGTGCCTTAAATGCATGTTGAATTATCATAATCACATCGAAAAGGGCAACTGCAGACCACTTTTTTAATGATGACTTGATAAAAAGTAATTTCTATCCATGAATATGATGTAATACCACTTTTTTTTAAAGAACAAATGTGACCAGGAAGCACAGACATTGCCCTTTTACCAGCGGCTAACTTGGGTAAAATTATTATTATCATCATTATTATCAGTATTATCATGGGAAGTTAAATGCTGATTTTTGTTGTTTCCTAGGGTGTAGTTCTTACTTAAGACTAACGCGTTTATTAACATCTTAACTTTATTCATACAAACAAGTTAACATGGTTAAGGGATATTTATTTCATAAGTCCAAAAAAATAATGCGAACGCGATTTTTGATAGCTTGTGTATAGACCTGGAAATAGAATATTCTGAGAAGTTTTGTAAGCATGAGCAGGATGGGCATCTCTCTATCTGTCAGGGCGAGCTGAAAATTGTCTATATTCCAAAATGACCCAAAGTTTGGAAATTCTAAGCATTATTGGTAATCATGAACAGGATGGGCACTTCAAAATTATTCGATCCGAGCGCGAAGCGCGAGCTGAACCTTTTTTATATTCCGTTCCAAAACTAGACATTCTACACAATTTACGTAATCATTAGGTAATCATTAACAGGATGTCCATCTAATTAATCATTCGATGACAGCGCGAAGCGCGAATCACCCCAAAGGTCGATTTGCCCCCCCCCTTCCTAGGTCGAACATTACTGATCGTATAATATTCAGATCAGTGTCAAACATTAATTTGGCGACCCCTCCCCCTTCCTAGGTCGAACATCAATTTGCCCCCCCCCCACTTTTATTACTCCCCCTTTCCCCTTTTCTCTTCTCTCCTTTTCTCTTCTTCTTGTTTCCTTCTCTCTTTCTTTTCTCCCTTTTCTCTTTCTCTTCTTTCCCCCTTCTTTTTTATCTCCCTTTTCTTTCCCTTTCTTTCCTCCCTCTTTTCGGTGCCCCCTTTTCGCCTACCCGGGGGCCCGGGCCCTGAACCCCCCTCCCTCCCACCCAGAATACGCGCATGGGCATGGTGCGACACTTTGAAAACTTTCTGAAATGAAATGTCTAATGTAAAATATAAAATCATGATGAGTGTGACAAGCAATTCATGGTATACTCACTGTATAGTCCCACTGCGGCCGCCGTGAGGGCGCCTTGCGGCCACCTCACGTCTGCCGTAGTATTTGTCAAAAACCTACGGCCAGCGCAGGGTCGCCCTAGGGCGACCGTACGTCATGATTTCAAGGACATACGTCAGTCGCAGATTTTTTCTCCATAAATTAAAAAATACGCCGTGCGGCGACCGTAACATATGTGACCGCTAGAGTAAGTGGCCGTGGAAATTCTGAGGCGACCGTAGAATTGCTACTCGCCGTAGAAATTTTAAAATCTACGGCGGCCGTAGCAAATGTGACCAAGGTATTAGGTGAGGGGAAGACATTTTTCTTGTCACTATATAAAATTTTCGCTCACGCTTAGTGCTCGCATTGTCTGTTCTATACTTGTCCTGCTTACTAGGCTGATATGGAGCTTGAAATATCATTTTTTTAAGTACACTGTACTGTTGGTCATAAAGGTGGAATATTTTTTTTCACCAAATTTTCACAGCGTAATTATTACAACATGATTTGAATATGGCATTTATGGTGCATGATAACCACTTTACTTTATTATTCTGCCTTTTACACACGTTTGACAGTGATATTTTACAAGTTTATGTCCTAAGCGATGGATGTCATGAGCATAGAACAATGACGACAATATACAGTAAATTAAAGGATCGTGAGATATTTATTTTCAATCTCTCTCAGTTTTCCAGATGACTTCTTTTTTGTGATTTCATGGACAAATTTGCATCAAACTTGAGTCATTGTTCTTACTCAGTCACTAGTATCGGGTATGTCCACCCCTGGCACGAACCAGCGCATGCAGACGTCGTGGCATGCTGTCCACTAGCTTGTTGATGACGTCAACAGGCATAGCGTCCCATTCTTCCCTCAGAGCATCTGCCAACTCCTGCAGATTTTGAGGAATGACCTCTCTGTCGTTGATGGCTCGGCCTAGGACATCCCATGCATGCTCTATGGGGTTCATATCCGGCGAACAAGCTGGCCATGGCAACTGTACGACGCCCTCTGCCTCCAGGAATTCCCTTACTGCAGCGGCCCCGTGCGGTCTAGCGTTGTCATCCTGCAGTCGGAAATTGTGCCCATACACTCGTCTTGCATATGGAAGACAGTGGAACTCCAAGATATCCCTGTGGGCGGCGGCGTTGACGTTTCCGTCCGGAACCACCAGTGGCGTTTTCCCTCCATAATGGATGCCGGCCCATATCATCATTGAGCCGCCTCCGCCTTGAGTCATCTCGTGGATACATTCATCGCGAAGGTTTTCACCGGCTAATCGACGAACTCGTTGTCTCCCATCCTTTCGGTCAAGGATGAACCGGCACTCGTCCGTGAAGACCACATGTTGCCAATGTCCTGGATGAAGCCTTCTGTGCTCCCTAGCCCAAAGAAGACGTGCTACTCTGTGGCGAACAGACAGGCGTGGAAATTTGGTCAACCGTCGTGCTCGGTAACCATGTTGGAGCAATCTGCGATTAACGGTTGACCGGGAAACGTTGATCCCATGATATCTCCTCCACAAGCGACGAAGACGGCTCATGGGCGATAAACTCTTCTTGTGGTCAATCTGGGACGTCCTGGAGATTTCCGTGGCCGCACAATCCCCGCCTCATGTTGACGTTTCAGGATCTTAGAGACTGCACTCAGCGGCGTAACAGGGGTCGGTGGCCAGGGGGGGGGCAAGAGCCAAAAATTTCCCGGTCATATCATGGTATGAACAGGCGTAATGGTGTAATGAGGCGACTATTTTGAGAAGGCCAGATATTGCGTATCGGGCAGAATTTATCTTTAAAAACAGTTGCGAGCGAGCGAAGCGAGCGAGCAAAAATTTTGACCTTTTTAATACAAAAATTCAATTTTGTGATAGATTTTGACATGATATCCAGAAAACAATATATTTCACTTTTCTCTCTTTAGATTCCTTTTTTGTGGTCTGTACGATACGCCACTGTGAACAGGATTCTTTGTGGCATTAGCGTGAAGAGTAAAAAAAGAAGGAAAAAAAAACAGGGGAGCAGTATAGCACATGTGCTAAAAAGCTGCTTTATATAAGTCCCGAGCGAGCGAAGCGAGCGAGAAAAAAAATCACCTTTTCATGAGAATCAAACTTTGAGCTATTTTTTGACATTATATTCAGTAAATAAAATCATATCCTACACTTTTCCTTTGCTTTTTTTTCCTCCTTTTTTTAAATTCTTGTTTGTAGAACTTTTTGGGGCCATGGCCCAACCCTTCCATACGCAGTGCTGTGCGGTTGGGGTCCGGGCAGAGCCCCCGAAACTTTTTGATATCAAAGCCATTTAAACCTCGCAGATTGCCGCTATTTCAATCAAAATCACGGTCATATACAGAATATAGCTTTTACATAACACATTTATTCAAACCGGTTGCATAATGAACCAAATATTTTTAAGGGGCAAAACATAGCAATGTGGGAAAATTTGTAAAAAAAAGTCGCCAGCATGCAAAGCGAGCTGGAAAAAAAATTGCCAATTGAAATTAAATTCTAATTATGTGATAGCTTTTTCCATTATATTCAGCAAATAACGCATTTCATTGTTTCCATTCATTTCATGACATACGTTGTCTCCTACAATTTCTTTTATTTTCTCTTGGGTGTGGAACCAAGACCCCCCACGCCTGTATGCCAGTGATTGATTGTGATTGAACGTTATAGAGCCATTTGAAGGTTATGAATGAAGAGCCTCTACTGCGTGGGGTCTGGGGCAAAGCCCCGGTAGCTTATTTGCATAAAATTTAGCAAGCTTATAGCACAATGTTGTATGCAGTCCATCTTTTTTCCCGCTCTTTAATTTCAATCATCGGCAGCCCAGTCGTATTATTATATTTTTTCCTTGTCCCTTTTCTTTTCCAATTTAGCTTTTGACTAATTACTCTCTACCTTCGTTTCCCGCTATTGGTTGCCATTTTGTCATCTTTTAATTCATTTCCCACCGTGCTATTGCATTACATAGGCCTTTTTCGGAATGATTTGTTCTTTCTCAAATGTCAGTTCTTCTTTCGTACATTTTCCCGCTTTCCTTCCTTTTCCATTTAAAAAAAAGTTTTTCTTCGTTTTCTTTTCCCTTTCCCTTTCCTTTTCCTCCTTTCCTTTCCCCTTTCCTTCCCCTTTCCCTTTCTTTCTCCCTCCTTTTTTTCTTTTTCCCGTTTTTCTTTTATTTTCCCGGTGAAATCCGCCAGGGGGGGCAACTTGCCCCCCCTGCCCCCCCGCCTGTTACGCCACTGACTGCACTCTGTGATATCACTAGGACTTCTGCGATATCAGTCTGCTTGTAGCCCTCCTGTCGCAGTGCTACCACTCTCTCGCGTGTTGCTGTTGCCGTTGGACCAGGCATAGTCCAGGGAACGTCTCTACCGATTTTTATTTCAAACGGTGCAAGGAACTCGAAAAAATGCAACCTTCTTATACACAGTGCTAAATCAGGGAAAGGGACAGAATATCATATGCATAGGCTTTTATAGTCTACAACAAAAGAATTTATTACGTAATCCAAATTTCTCACGTTATAATGTTACCTGTGTAATGGGGAAATATTATGTAATCACTCAATTACCATTTTGTCTACGCGTAGCCTTTCAAATACCAACAAAACTTTCGATTTTTATGCAAAAATATTTTATTCCACCTTTATGACCAACAGTGTATATAATTAAAAAAAAAACATTTCTCAAACATGACAAAATATTCATCAGCTCAAGCTTCGCGATCGCGTCATTTATTAAGTGCGATCCATATCAAATTCAGAATTTTCCTACACAGTGCATGAAATAGTGCATTAATTCACCCTTTTCTAACCGGAATATCAAATATTTTCAGCTTGCTCTTCGCTCTCGCATTATTTCAATTCAATTCAATTCAAATTTATTTTTCATTCTTCAACATAATATAAATATGTACAAGATAATTGATTCAATTTAAACAAAAGCATGAACAAGATTCAACATTCAATAAGTAATTCAAATATAGATTAACGTGTATATCAATTTTAAATCAATATAATCAATATAATTAAATATAATTAAAATCAATATAAGTATATATCAATGAGAAGAATGGAGGGGTCCACTAAAAAGCAAAGCTTGTAGAATGTGGACCCCTCAAAAACTTAGATACAAGGAATATTGAAATATACGTAAAGGAGTACATGAAAATAAGTAACGAAAAGGGGGAAAAAATAAACAAAAACAAAAATCTTATGTACAGAATTTTGAAATTCAGAGACAAGGACAATAACACGACACAACACAACACAAGTACATGAGGTGGACAATACGATGACAACTGCCTAGAATATAGAAAGAAGGATAGAGATAGGGAGAGGGATGCAAAGCTAATCTGCTGCATATATATGTCTACACATACATACACATATATTTATACATGTATATGCATAAACATATATACATACACATACACACACGCATACATACATATATACACATGCAAATACACACGTACACACGCACCCTTACACACACATACATACACACATACACGCATACACATATACAATATAAAAGGAAGCTATAACTAAATTTAAATCTTATGTCTAACTGGAAAAAATAAGGCATTATGGGTTCAATACAAACATTGATAATAGATTAGAAAAAAAAAAAAAAAAAAAAGGATACAAAATTTTAGTTTAAAATAGTGAATATAATTAAGATTTTAAGAGCATAAATTTTAGTTTGTTTTTAAAGGACAGTAAAGAACGAGCATCTTTAATCTCATCGTTAAGGGAATTCCAAAAACTTGGACCTGTATATAAGTAAGTATTTTGTGCGAGATGCGTTCTTAGGAGGGGCAAGTGAAATTCATTTGACTGCCTAGTGGGATAGTTATGGAGGGATTGGTTTTGGGGAAACATAAAATCAAATATGCGTGGCAACAAATTATTTTTATATTTATACATGAATTGACCTAATTGAAATGAATATAATTTTTTTATTTTCATGATTTTATGTTCCAGAAACAGTTGATCTGTATGAGAACGAACTGGTGCATTACATATAATTCGGAGTGTTTTCTTTTGTAAAATTAATATTTTCTCTAATAAAGAATTATGGGTATTACCCCATGCTAATATTCCATAATTAAGGTAAGGTAAAATCAAAGAGGAGTATAACATGAGTAATGTGACGGAAGGAAAATAGTGTTTTAACTTATTAATTACACCAATATTACGAGATAATGTTTTGCTCACATTAAGAACGTGGGGTTTCCAAGAAAGTTTATTATCAACTATAATTCCTAAAAATTTAATTTGGGAAACACATTGTAAAGGTGTATCATCAAATATAATGTCAGAAGGTAAAGAATCAATAGAATTACTAAATAACATATATTTGGTTTTATTTAAATTGAGAGATAGTTTATTGGCTCGTATCCATTGAGTCAAATTTAGCAATTCCAAATTCATAATCTGAACTAAGGTGTGAGGGTTCTTGTGAGCAAAAAATACATTGGAATCATCTGCAAAAAGAATAAACGAAAGAATGTCAGATGATCTGTGAAAATCGTTAATGTAAATAATGAATAAAAGAGGCCCTAATATACTACCTTGTGGGACACCACAATTAATTTCATGTTGATCAGAGATGTGATTATTTAAATAAACATATTGTTTTCTTTTTTTAAGGTAATTCCTGAACCACTCCAAGGCAATTCCACGTATTCCATAATGAGAAAGCTTGTAAAGTAAAATGTCGTGGTTAATAGTGTCAAATGCCTTGGAGAAGTCCAGGAATATACCAATTAGATGCGAATGATCATCCAAAGAATGGGCTACTTTATGCACAAAATTTAAAAGAGCGTGGATAGTGCTATGTTTTTGTCTAAAACCAAATTGAAAGTTAGTAAATATATCATTGACTTTAAGAAATTTAGTTGTTCTAACAAAAATTAATCTCTCTAAAATCTTAGAAAGAGAAGGGAGTAAAGATATGGGACGGTAATTACCAGCATCAAGCTCGTCTCCCTTTTTAAATAAGGGAATAACTTTCGCAATTTTCATTTGTTTAGGAAAAATACCACTCAAAATAGATTTATTTAATATATGTGTCAAGGGCTCAACAATAGACGATATGGTACCTTTTAATATAAAATTACTTATGTCATCATGACCAGCACTGTGTTTATTATTCAAGGAGGAAACAATATCGGTCACTTCATAAATAGTAGTCGGATAGAAGAAAATGGAATTGGCATTAGGTTGTCCCAAGAATTTAGAAAAATGCTTATTAGATTGTGGAATTTTTTGTGCCAAATTTTCCCCTATGGTAGAAAAGTATGAATTTAAAACATTGGCGATTTCTATGGGATCTTCAATATTCCGATTATTAAATCTTATTTTAGTAATATTTGATTTCTTTTTTGAAATATTCAAGGCTTGCTTAATAACTTTCCATGTGTTTTTCATATCATGTTTATATTGTTCTAATTGAATCGAGTAATATTTCTTTTTTTCTGCACGCAAGATTTTTATTAATGTATTTTTATAAGAAGTATACTTCATTTTTGAATGCTCATTCTTTTTTATTTTGAATTTATAGTACAGTCGATTTTTTTTATTAATTGAGCGCAAGAGGGAGTTAGAAATCCATGGAAGTCTGGGTGATGTTTTATAATTAACTCGATTATCATTCTTTTTTGGAATATGATCATCTAGATGTTTTTTAAATATTCTTAAAAAATTACTTAAGGATAGATCGACATCATCAGTGTTGTAAACACTAGACCAATCAACTCTATCTAAACTGACACCAAGACTAGCTAATTTTTCTGGGGTGGCCCTACGTCTAGCTGGTAGGGGATATACTTTTTTAAAGGAACATTTAAGATTAAAAAATGACATAATTGGATAATGATCAGTAATATCAGAAAGGACTATTAAGGATTCTGGGGGTGGTAATGAGTTACACAGAATATTGTCAAGGAGAGTGGCTGAGTGATTACTAACACGTGTAGGTTTAGAAATTAATGGCAAGAACGAGGCTGAGTAAAGTGTTTCAAGAAACTCATGTGAGAAATTATTACTAGCATGTTTTAATAGATCGATATTAAAATCGCCCATTACAAATACATCTTTGTTAACAAAATTAGCATTACTCAGAATAGATGTTATAAATTGTAAGAAATCATTATTATTTGAGTTTGGGGGTCTATAAATAATTCCAACTATTATATTTTTGCTATGAGGAATAGAAATTTCAATAAATAATGACTCAATAAACTCATTCATAAAATTAAGTTCGTTTAGGACAGTGAATTCAAAATTATTGGAAAGATAAAGTGCTACGCCCCCACCCAACTTTTCTGATCTGTTATTAACAATAAAATCATATCCATCTAATGCATAAGGTAAATTTGTGTCTGTGGAAAGCCAAGTTTCGGTCAAGCCAATAACTGAAAAAGAGTGTTTATTATGGTTGTCTAAAAGAATTTGAAGGTCTTCAAAATGTTTACTTATGCTTCTGATATTCATATGGAGTAAGGAAAATGAGTTTTTATAATTTTTTTTTGTTACTTCTTTTAATTGTAATTGGGTTATATATTTCGAGGAGGGAATTGGAAGGGAACATTGATTAGAATCATTAGCATAATTTAACTCCTCAGATGATAGATTAAAGTTATCTGCAAAATTATTATCATATGAGGCAGAAGAGGTATCAAGGTCACTGGATTCTCTATCAGAAGAATCATCATAAAAATTGAAAGATAAGTTATTTGTATCAGTCATTTAAAAATTTATCAGAACAGGAGAAGCATAAAACATGAACAATTTGTGAGGAAGATGGAATAATCCAGCACTTCTTAAGCAGCATCTCAGCAAGCATCTGAAGAAAGGAAGAATGAAGATAGTCAGGCAAGGACATAGATACAAACACAACACAGAACAAACATGAAATACTCTCATTTGGAAAAAAGTAACAAACGAAAACAGAAATAATATCTCTCATCTTAGGAGGTGTATCATGCGGAGCTCCAGCTTAAAAATAAATGAATTGAATTACTCTTATATGGTAATAAAATAAAATAATAAGCAATTAGCATCTACTAAAAAGTAGAAAGTAAAAAGTAAAAAGGGATCTGCATTTTCAAAAAGAAAAAGGAGAAAAGATGAAAATGTAAACGACAAAATGGAAAAGCAAGCATGTATATATAATTACGAATAATACACGCGAATACAGAACAGAAGCGAATATCTACTATATATATAAAGATATGCGATAGAATATTAATTATGAAATAAGCAAGCAATGGGGAAGGTATGCAAGAAAATATAAGCATATGCAGTACATGAATAGGGGTAAAATATCAGACAAAATAGCAAGCGAATATTAAAGCGTATACCGAATGAAACGAGCAAAAAATATATAAATAAATAAGCAAAAAATAGAATAAAAATAAAAGGATAAAATAAAAGTAAGGAACTTAGGTTGGGGAAAAACAAGCAAATTATTGTAACAGATCAAGCATTAAAAAAAATCCAGTGGGATTAACAGTGAAAATTGGGATTAATCAGTAGTGAGATCATTAACTGAGCAGGCATGCATAATGTAGAATAAAGCAAATGGAAAAAATAAGCACGCATGAATAAACAAGACACTTATTCACTGTTAAATAACTAACACAACACCTTACCTCGAGGTCTTGTTAAGGAATCCCTGTCAAGAAGGGGCTTTTGTACTAGCAAAAAAAAATCTATTGATTTCCATCATAATAAAAAGGGGAAAAGATATAAGCATTCATTAGTAGCAAACAAAATTTAAACAATATAATCAGGAATGCAAGTAATGAAGAGCACAATAGGGGAAGTGGGTATCGATTGGAATATATGTACAGAAACTTGGCGCTAAAATTAAAAGTATGGCAATACTCTTGGGTAAAAATTATCTACTTAACTCCACTGACAATGATTCCCGGAGATAGAGAACTATAAGGGAGCATGGCTATGATGAATTCTTGCATTTGAATAGTGGAAGGTTGAACAACATATAAGACCAGGGTAGAAATGTGGTTTAACGTAAAGTACAGAATGGGAAAGCATTTGAGTAAAGAGGTTGCTTTGATAGTAAGATCAAAAGAGCACGAATGCATAGAATACTATAAGGTTATGTTTGATAGCTGAATGAGTTGAATTCTAACAATACAGTGAAACAAGACACTGAAGGACGGGTAAAACGATAAAGCCAAAGAACTAAACATTTATTTCATTTTTATTTTATGATAAAAATATGTAAGCCTATTTAGATTGCCCAGATTCGAGGTCCAAATCTAAACACGGGCACGCATATTTATTGAGATACAGTGGCGTACCGTGGGTCACGGCATTGGGGGGGGGGCACCAGCAAAAATTTTGAGTCTCTTGGTGAGCGCGCAAAGCGCGCTCAGTTGCCAGGTATACTGACCTAATAGAGACATTTTAAGGACAGTGCCATTATCTCACTGATCAAATAATGTGAGCGCGAAGCGCGAGCTGAAAATGTTTGATATTCAGACCTAAATAGGGACATTATAAGCAAATTTTTGTTATCATGATACGTACCTGTCTCGCTAAACAAACAATACGAGCGCGAAGCGCGAGCTGAATTTTTGGTATATATTGACCACAAACAGGGACATTTTAAGGACTATATTTTATGAATCAATTAAGAGTATACATATGCCACCATAGTCATCTAACATGTCTAAGGCGAGTGCCAAGCGCTTGTTGATTTTGATTTTGTTAGAATTACATCTAAATACAGAAAGCATTTGTAGTCATTAATTGGAATCATGATTAATATACTCATCTCACTAATAAAATATTGCGAGCGCGAAGCGCGAGCTAAAAAATTAGGAAATTCAGAACTGAAGAGGGGCATTTTAAGGCTTGTTTGTAGGAATTCACAAAGACCATACGTATTTCACTAATCAAATAATGCGAGCGCGAGCTGAAATTTGTGTATATATTGACGCCAAACAAGGACTATTTTTTAAGGAATCCATTAACAGTATACATATCTCACCGTAGTTATCTAATGCGAGTGCCAAGCGCTTGCTAATTTTGTTAAAATTACATCCAAACACATAAGCACTTTTTGTAGTCATTGTAATCCTGATTATCATACGCATCTCACTAATCAAATATTGCGACATGAAATTTTAGACCTGAAGAGGGGCATTCTAAGGTAGTTTGTAGGAATTCACGAAGACCATACGTATTTCACTAACCAAATGATGCGAGCGCGAAGCGCGGGCTGAAAATTGTTGATATTCAGATCAGAAAAAGGGACATGCGAACGTAAGCACAGATAAGAAAAGTTTTATACCTTAACATGGGGCAATCACTTTAAGTTGTCATGAAAAAGAAGCATATGTCACTAAATAAAACAATAACTCGAAGTGCGAGGAAATATATATGGTGTATATTGACTTGATTTGACAACGTTAGGTCTCTCAAATATACTTGAAAACTATAGTGTTCCGAAAAAATATTTTATGTATTTTATAAACGGATAATGCGAGCACCAGGAACAGTGAAGACATAGGCCCTGATCAATTATGTTTCATAAAGTTATGACAAAAATGTTTCTTATGTAACATAACATCATTATTATATAATATAACATTATAATGAACAATAATTTCTTCTTTTCCACTGCGTTTCTCTTCCTTTCTCCCTTTTTTTCCCCCTTTCCCCCGTTATTTTTTTGGCGAGCCGATGGGGGGGGGGGGCAGGTGCCCCCATGCCCCCCGTAGTTACGCCACTGTTGAGATATGCAGCTTGTTCTTTATTTAAAACGTGCTTAGATGATCCAGTTTCAGATAAGAATTCCAAAAATGTCCTGCTCTCACTTCGCGCTCACATTATTTATGTAGGAAGATGTATACCCAATTTCCCATCCTTTTCCTGATTTAGAAAACATGAATAGAGTGTCCCGTTTATAGGTGTAAACCTTAATTTTGTTTCCGCTCGCGCTTAACACTCGCACCAATTGTATAGGTATATACCTATCCTGTTCATGATTACAAAAACTGCTTCGAGTGTACATGTATGTCCAGTTTTTAGGTCTGGATGTCAAATATTTTCAGCTCGCACTTCGCGCTCGCATTATTTGATTGTTGAAATATCGTCTTCATAGGTAGCTACAAAAAGTCCCTTTCGATCAGGCCAGAACGGATATTAACAATTCCTGCTCGCTCTTTGCGCTCGCAGTAATTATTTGTTACATATATGCATCTTCTTTAGGATCATAAACAGTGATCAAAATGTTCAATTTTAAGGACAAAATACATGAAATTTCCCAAAATCTTAGCCCTTGCTTCACGCTCGCATTATTTGATTGTTGAAATATGTATTGTCTCCATGGGTAACTGCAAACAGTCACAGGTCCCTTTTCGATCAGGCCAGAACGGATATTTGACATCCCTTCGTAGTGAACTGACGTGTCACTGGAGAGTTCTTGCCCGCGAATTTTAAACCTACATGAAAAATGCTTTAATCTACACTTGAAATGCACTTGTTATCTACATTTTGGTAGCACTTAGTTACTTACTTAAAGCTACCACACAGGTTTTTTTTTTATGTTTCATTTATAATTAGTCTCATTGAGTGTATTGCAATCACTATTTTTAGGGCATCTCGCCAGGAACTTGTAAAGATGATCCCCTTTTAATTTTGTTCATTGGTTCGTTCGTTCGCTCAGCCTACGGAGACTTTAGTGGAATGTTATTGTTATTTGTGCGTTCATGTGATTTTCGTTTTTCGTTTTGTCTTGTGTCACTGTCATTCTTCTTTTGCATGTCAATGTTTTGTTCCTCCCGTTCATTTATTCATGTATCTGTTTCTCTGTAAACCCACTCCATATGTTTTATGCAGGACTCAACATTTTCTTATTTTTCTGAGCACTAAGCCGAAATTCAATTATGAGATTCTGATCAATCTTTCACGTCTGATTTAGCAGATGAGCCATTCTTTTCTTTGAATGATGATGACCTTTTTGATTTACTCCAATCTTTGCCAACTAGTCATACAAATTCTATTACTGATGCTGCATATAACCGTTTTGCTGCAAGTACCTTAAATTCAGAAACCGAAACTTTTGATTTGCACCCTGATGAAGACGAAATTTTAAGTCCTTCATCTGAATATATAACCCAGTCTCAATTTAAAGAAATTACCAATCAATTCTCTGTAGATATATACGTTTTCTCTTTTACACTTTAACATTAGAAGCATAAGTAAGCATTTTGAGGAATTCCAATTGTTATTAGATAATCCTTCCAAACTTCCCTTTACTATAATTGGACTTTCGGAAACTAAGTTATCCAGTGAGTCTAATCTTCCATTTGCACTGGATGGCTTTGATTTTATCGTTAATAACAGGCAAAATATGTCTGGTGGAGGGGTTGCCCTCTACGTTTCTCAAAATTACAATTTCATAACTCATAAAGAATTTATCAAATCAAACGAAATTGTAGAGTCTCTTTTTATAGAAATAAATATTCCCACTACTAAAAATATAATCATAGGCATTATGTATAGACCTCCAAATTCTAATTCAAATGATTTTCTCCTCTACCTTTCAGATTTATTAAAAGATCCACTCTTTGTAAACAAAGACGTCTTTATAATGGGAGACTTTAATATTGATATTTTGAAACATGAAAATAATAACATATCCCATGAATTCCTCGATGTATTCTTGACTGCCTCATTCTTGCCTTTGATATCGAAACCCACTCGTATGGCCACTCATTCCGCCACACTTATAGATAATATTGTTTGTAACACCCTGCCTTTGCCGGATTCTTCTGTAGTCATATCCGACATAACCGATCATTTTCTCGCTACCCCAAATAGCGATTTCGCCGAGATCCGGGAAAATCCCTGTAACGCGCATTGCATTATGGGATAGCTTTTCGGTATTACAACTTCCTGTTCGGAAGTCCAATGCACTGTTTTGCCATTCAGATCAACAGTGCCGTCATGCACAACAACACAACGTCGCTTTCGCTCGGAAAGTTCGTGATCACAACCCTCTATTTCACGATACAGTTTAACGGCCTTTTCTGCTAAAGTCACTAATTCTGCCCGACGCTTTCCATTGCACGGGATTCATCTGTCAGTTAAGATTTTTTTAAGTTCCGAAACTGATTTTTATCAATTTTGTGGTCGACGAAAAATTGAACGAAATGAATGCTGTATATATTTAGCGTCTAGTTGAATACGATCGTGATGTCAGGCCGGTCGCTAAATGCACAATTTTAATATATTTATTATTTGTTTGATTTTTTATAACCAAATAAAAACATGAATAAAAATTATTTTCACGTGAAATATATTTTTTATTTTTATTTATAATTCAAATGGAATAAAAACTGACCAAATGTAATAAAAAGTATTATACTCTGTACAAATTACGCTGGTTGGCATCGATTTCAGCGTGGTGGAAAACTCAGTATCGCGAACCTCGCGCCAGCATGACTCTAAACCGGAAGTGGTGATGACGACCCGACGGAGTGAAAATTATCTCGTCTCGCGCATTATGAGATTTTTGTTCCTATTTGGGCGACCATTGAATAATCTCCACCGGCCATCAAGACGAAGACCAACTCATGAAAACATAGCCCGACTTGACGCCTCTTTAGAATCTTCAGACTGGTCGCGTGTCTACAACACAGATGATGTTAATGCATCATTTGAAAACTTCCTTGATATATTTTGTAATAAATTAGATACTTACATTCCAAAAGTAAAAGACAAAGAAACGGCGTACAAAAAACACAAAGACTTCCATGGATCTCCAAATCAATTTTACGTTCTAACAGAAAAAATAATTTGTACTATAAATTCAAGATAAAAGGTACCGAGCAAGCTAAAATTAAGTATTCCAGATACAAAAATATTTTGACTAAAACAATATGACTAGCAAAGAAAAATACTTCACGAAACAATTACATTTATATAAGAACGACATGCAAGGTACACCTAAGATTTTAAAACATGCCATGAATTTATCAAATAACAAAACTATAACTAAAATAAGGGATAATGACGGAGTAGTTAAAGACTCTGAAATTATTGCCAATATTTTTAACAACTATTTTTCTTCTATATAGGGGTAAACTTAGCTCATGAAGTCCCTCCTTCAAACAAAAAAATTTCTGATTATCTGGGCATATCTAATGCAAATTCTATATTTTTTACCCCTGTTGTTGAACAAGAAATTATCGATATTGTGTCTAGTTTGAATAACAAAAAAAGTCCTGGTAATAATGATATCAACAATTATATTTTGAAGGGTGTAATTTCTTCTATTGTTAACCCTTTGGTGTATATTTTAAACCTTTCATTCCAAAATGGTCAAGTCCCCGACAACATGAAAATTTGTACAGTAATACCTCTTTTCGTGATAAGCTTAATGTCAATAATTACAGACATATTTCCTTATTATCCTCCATATTTAGTTTTGTTTAGTTTGAATGCGGCTTTTGAGAAAGGACGTTTATCGTACACCCAACGGCAGGGTATAACATTATTGTATAAAACGGGAGATAAAGAAGATATCAGTAATTGGAGGCCAATAACGTTACTCAACGTTGACTACAAGCTGGCTGCAATGGTCTTAGCTAATAGATTGCAAAATGTATTAACATTACTGATAAATGAAGATCAAGTTGGTTATGTAAAAGGTAGAATTGGGTATTGTAATGCAAAAGTGATTCAGGATATTATTGACTACACACAACTTGAAAAGGTTGATGGTCGTCTTATATTTGTAGATTTCTACAAAGCATTCGACAGTCTGGAGTGGAATTTTATAGATGAATGTTTAGAAAAATATGGTTTCAAAATAATGTTCAGAAAATGGGTCTCGATCCTATATACACAAATATCGAATTGCGTTCTTTTGAATGGATATTTTACAGAAACATTTTACCCCACTAGAGGGATAAGGCAAGGTTGCCCGTTATCTGCGTTACTTTTTATCTTAGCGGTTGAGTTTGTCAGCAACAAAATCAGAAGTGATAAGGATATAAAGGGAATTTCCTAGGCATAACTGTTGATAACAAACTTTCGTGGAAATATCATATTGAAAATATTTGTAAAGCGATCTCACGCAACATCGGCATAATAAATAAACTGAAATTTCATTTTCCACCATGAACCTTATTTATGCTTTATTCTTCTTTAATCTTACCATAATTGAACCACGGCATTCTTGTTTGGGGCAATACCCATCAAGTTTTATTAAACAGACTTCTTTTATTGCAAAAGGAGTCTCTCCGTATAATTAACCATTCTTCATTTCTTCACACACAGACCCATCGTTTGCTGAAAACAAGCTAAGAATAAATGATCTATATCTGTTTAACTTAGGCCAATCTATGTATAAATGTAATAACAATTCACTTCCTCACGTATTTGATTCAATGTTCCTCAAAATCGTTCATTTCATTATTACCCTACGAGACAGTCTAACGAGTTTCATTTACCTCTTTTTAGAACAATGTTAGCTAAAAAAACATTTATATACGATATTCTCAAATTCCACAAAAATTTCGTGATTCGTTCACGCATGTTTCAAACATAGATCATTTTGATTCCCGCTCAAGTCATCAAATATTTATTCTTAAACAAAGAAAAAAATAATCTTCCAACACACCGTTTGTTATACTGGCCCCAAAATATGGAACGAAATTTCGGATTACATAAAAACAACTCTATCAACAATTAGCTTTAAGTATTAAAAAAAAAAATGCTTTTGTCATCCTATGTTATGAATATCTTCCATCTTTCTTTTCCTCTTGATATGAACCATGAACAATTGTTGTTGAGGCATTTATATTTTGCCCCCATTGATACATTTGTTGAGCACTCTATTTTATTAAGTAATTTTGTTTGTTTTGAATAATATTTTATTCCTCTTCCAAATCAATAAGTTAGCAATCACATTTCATATAAATCAAGATTTTGTACATGTATACGAAACAAAGAAATATATCAATATCAATGAGATTACGAATTTTTAGAATTATTACAAATGAAGTTAACTGCCAAAGTTTTCTTCCATAACAATGTGAAAGCACAGAAAAAATCATATCAATCGACAAATAAAACAGACTTTGTTAAAGATGATTTTTTTTCCATTAACAGAATAGAAATAATCTCTTTTGCACATAATTGTACAAGAAAAAAAATGGATAAAAATTATTTTAAAGGTTAATCAGAGCAAGAAGATTTTATGACTGGAGTTCCAACAGGCAACAAATCTATGCAAGCAGCTCTTCATTTCTAAAGAAGCACAAAAGAAAGAACGGCAGTAATAAGGACCTTTTTTATGTCTGCCTTCGAAGCCGCCAGTTTCAGCGAAGAAATCAGAGGAGTTAAATTTTACGTATATCCATTTGTATAAGTTTTCCATCTTTCATATCAAGTAGCAAACTGAAATTTGAACGCATTACAAGACATCAAAAACCTAGCACTATTACGCCGAGATGTTTGCCAAGATAATATTAATTAACCTTTAATTAGTGAAAAAAGTAAGAATTTGACCTTTACTGAAGCCAGATTTTAACACTTTTCCGATCGTTTGCGGCGAATGAAAATTTCAAATGTGGTCGGTGGAATATTGTTATTCATTATTGTATATGCCAGATGAGTCCCGCACATGCCCAGTCGAGTAAATTTGAGTCATATTTCAGGACACATTGCAGAGTATATTCTCGCATGCCTCCCAATTAGGTACTACACATTACAACCAGACCAAGATGCGGCGAAAAGTAATTATCATTACAATAGCATATTTCCCTTTATGACCTTTTTTATAGCTGCGGAGTCATGCGGGAATCATTAATTTGTCTACACAATTGCAAGGGATGTTGAGCAAAGTGCATGCCTTTCTGCTGGCGGGTTTTAACCTTGTTCAAAGGGATTTTATTTGCTTTTACTCCATATCATTTGAAACCTCCTTGATTAGAGGAAGGTTATTTTGCCTAAAACGTCCCTACACACTCATCTTACCCATTCCCCCTCGTCTCTCTCCCCCAGACACTCACTCATGCTCTTTTCAAAACTCACCACCACCCACAACTCCCCCCTTTCCCCGTCACAAAACTCACACGTCCATCGACACACGTACACCCATACACTATACATGTATATCTGGTACAACTACTAGTATCTGTATTTGAACAAATAAACAAAACAGAAAAAAAATAAAGCAACCAATACATCCATAGTATTAAGACAGGTATGCATTGATTTGTTACCATTTTCTTAAGTGCACCCCCATCTTGCCCTTTTTAAACGCTATTTGATATTCTGTATCTCTTTATTCTTAATTAATATTAATTCGTGCCCGTCTCACCGCTCATGTCTCGTTGCCTTTCCTTCTCTTCCCTTTTCTAGCCCTTCGTCTTTTCTTTGTATTGTTTACTGTATTGTATTTATGTTGAAGGCGTATCCCGCCACAAGACTTACGCCAGAGGTCAGTGGTATATACGCCTTCTTCTGTAAAGCTAATATGTACATATTTACATCCTTCATGACAAACTGATTTTTGTATAAATTTATGTTTACGAAAAATGTCGAAATTTGTGAAATGGAAGAAAATAAATGTTTATTTGAATTGAATACTCGCTCTTTAAATGATCATTAATGTAGATGTGTTTTTTTGTGAGGGCGCGTTTAGCGACCGAGCGAGCCTAATATTTTCGAATCTGAATAGTAAAAACTTTGATTTTAGATCACTTGACGACATGAATGAAATACTACCATGGGCGTCAATCGGTGGGGGACGGGGGGGGGGGGGGACGTGTCCCCCCATGATTTTTTCAGGGGGGACACAATATCAAATGTCCCCCCCATGTTTTTGTCACAAAAGAAGTGTGACCATCTGGGGGGGCGGGGAATATGTGCATACCTTCTCAAGGAAATGAGAGTTGATTCCCCTTAAAAAATATAAAGAAAAAAAAACGACTGTCATGTACTTTTCGATGCAATTAACGGTGGGTAAATTCGCATTCAAAAGCAGCGCAGCTAGCCGTCTATGAGGCTGCACGGGCCTAATCACTAGTGGCAGGCCATAGATATTCATTCGAGCCAACCCATTGCTATTTTTTATAATTTTGATATGGCTGATTGACAAAGTGTATGCATATGATTGTCCATCTAACACTGATTCTATTTTTGGTAATTACTGAACTTCCTTTTCCCAAATTGGGAAGAAATATCACAAATTTTGGACTATATTTTGACTGGCGGAATGATTAGGGCTATTTTGCTGTTTGAGGTGATGAATCTGCTCCCCCCGACGATGTCTTCAAACACGCCAATTTATTTTTAAAATGAGCCGGTCGAGGGACCCTTTTCTGGTCAGATATGGATTGCCAGATATATATCCTATCCACTGGTAGTAAACATTCGATCCCAGAATTTCATCCTTATTTTTTATGAATTTTTAAAGTGCCAATTTAACACACGAGTCTATGGGGAATGAATTAGGCCTGTGATACCATGAGCCGTTCCTGTACGTACGACGCCGGGGTACACGCGAGCACCCACATGGAGACCCGCACGTGCGTGGTTGTTTTTTTTTCATGTGGGTATGCACGGCATGACAGCATAGGCGGATCCAGGGGGCCCGAGGGGCCCGGGCCCCCATATTGGCGGAGCAAAAAAAAAAGGGGAAAAAGGGAAAGAAAGAAAAAAAGAGAAGAAGAAGGGAAAAGAGAGGAGAAAAAAAGAAAGGGAAACATAAAAGGAGGAAGACGAGTGAATAAGATAAGGGGAAGACTTGGAAAGTAATAATAAAAAATCTTTCATGCCGGGATATAAAATTTTTGCTCGCGCTTCGCCTTCGCATCGCCTTTTAGGTGATTTACATATCTTGCTCAATATGGAGCTTAAATATCAAATCTTGAAGTCAATATACAAAACATATTTCAGCTCGAAAATTTAACTTTCATTATTTTGTTTGATTTGCAAATTTGATTTTTAAAAAGTGTTCTGTAAAAATGTTTGTTTTATGGTCTGAATATTAACATTTTCTGCTTGCGCTGCGCGCTCGCAAATTTTGATTTGTAAGGTACCTATTATTTTCCTGTATTCCATAAAGTTATCAAAATATCCCTATTCAGGTCAGATTGTGGAAACGTATCAGCTAGCGCTGCATGCTCGCATTTTGATTGATGAGTTATGTTTATCTCAATATTAATTCTAAAACAAACTACTTAAAATCCCCATTTGATCACATGCAGTTTATCAGAAATTTCGGCTCGCGATTTCCGCTCGCATTGATTATTGAAATATATCAACTCATGCATCTTATTCATAATTACAAAAATGCTTTAAATGTCCAGTTTTCAGGCCATAATATTAAGAGATTTCGCGCTCTCATGCTTAGGAAGAGAAATAGGAAGATAGTCATCATTTTCATATGATGACATAATGTCCCGGTCCTATGTCAAAACTCAAAGTAATAATAATGAAACTTATCAGCTCTTTTTAACTGTGATCCATATCCACCTCACAATTTTCCCACAAAGTGCTTGAAAAACAGAGCTTAAATTGACCCTTTTCAGAGCGGAATATCACATATTTTTAGCTCGCGCTTTGCGCTCGCTTTATTGATTTTCATGATAAGAAATGTATTTAAATTACCCTAATTCTACATGTTCTAGGTCGAAATCTGAAACACGCGTTTATTTAGATACGCAGCTTGTTCTCTATTTAAATCATTATCCAGTTTAAGATCACAATATAAAAAATTGTCTGCTCGCGCTTTGCGCTCGCATTATTAATGTAGGAAAATTTCCAATTACTAATTTTCATGATGATTTACAAATAATAATAATAATAATATAGGGTATTTATATTGCGCACATATCCACCTTGTTAGGTGCTCAAGGCGCTCCTATATTACCCGGCTAAGCTAGGCGTTCATAGCGCACACAGCTTCTTGCACAGCGCACACAGCTTCAAATCATGAATAGAGTGGCCAGAAATTTTCCGTTCGCGCTTCGCGCTCGCATCAATAAATTTAGTTATATACTTATCCTTTACACGATTACAAAAAGTGCTTAGAATTTCCATTCTTGAGGTAGAAATGTCAAAATTTCCACCTCGCGCTTCGCGCTCGCATTATTTGGTAGTTAAAATATGTAACGTCATCATGGCTATCACGCAGCCGTTAACAGATCAGATCAAAGCGTATATCAAAAATAAATAAAACAATCTGTGCTCGCGCTTTGCGCTCGCATTATTAATGTAGGAAGCCGATTTCCAATTGCTCATCATTTTCATGATTTACAAAATATGAATAGAGTGTCCAATTTTTAGGTTTGAATCTCGAATTTTTCAGCTCGCGCTTCGTGCTCGCATTAATTATTTAGTTATATAATTAACCTTTTTCATTCTTCATGTAAAAATGTCAAAATTTTCAGCTCGCGCTTCGCATTATTTGATAGTTGAAATATGTAACGTCTTCATGGCTAACAAGCTGCCGGTAACAGATCCTTTTTTATCAGATGAAAACGTATATTAAAAATTTTTGCTCGCGCTTCGCGCTCGCAGCAATTATTTAGTTAGATACACATCTCGTTTAGGATCATAAACATTGCCCAAAATATTTTAATTTTAAAACAAAATACATGTACATAAAATAAACAAAAAGCTCACACTTTTTAAATAAGGCTTATATTATATATTATATATATAAATATATTACCCCTTCAAAGAAACAAACAAAAATTAACTTCGAGCGGCCGATCGGGGAAAATGTGGGTGAAAAAATATTCCGGGCCCCCCTATTGGCGAAGGCTGGATCCGCCCCTGTGACATACGGTACATGTAGCGGTGGAGTATGACGAAAGTGTAATGGATCTGGAAAGTATACCTATAAAAGTGATTGTTGCTTTTGTGTCCCCCCCATGCTCAAGTTTGGATTGACGCCCATGAATACTGCATTATGTCTCTCTTTTAACATTCTCCTACTATTCCGGGCCCCCCTATTGGCGAAGGCTGGATCCGCCCCTGTGACATACGGTACATGTAGCGGTGGAGTATGACGAAAGTGTAATGGATCTGGAAAGTATACCTATAAAAGTGATTGTTGCTTTTGTGTCCCCCCCATGCTCAAGTTTGGATTGACGCCCATGAATACTGCATTATGTCTCTCTTTTAACCTTCTCCTACTATTCCGGGCCCCCCTATTGGCGAAGGCTGGATCCGCCCCTGTGACATACGGTACATGTAGCGGTGGAGTATGACGAAAGTGTAATGGATCTGGAAAGTATACCTATAAAAGTGATTGTTGCTATTGTGCCCCCCCCCCCATGCTCAAGTTTGGATTGACGCCCATGAATACTGCATTATGTCTCTCTTTTAACCTTCTCCTACTAGTACGAGAAGGTGAAAAGATGACTGATGTCGGTGTGTGAGTGAGTGTAGGTTTTTCCACTAATAGCATGGCCTAGCATTTTTCCTGTCATAATGGCAAGTTGATAGATCTAAGCCTAATAAGGGTACGTACCGGCAATTTGAAGGTACTGATTCATTTATGCCAACTCGAACGACCACAATTTTGTAAAGATGAAGTCCCCACGCATGCGTACTCTTATTCCGACGACGCAAGTCATGAATATTCATATTGGCTTCCACAACTGCGGTGGGAAAAATAATTTCGCGTACGGCGGGGGGGGGACTCGATATATAATGCGTAGTGGGTATGTGCCCGGGGGAGGGGGAGTCAAATATATTGTTGTACACATGCGTGATAAAAAAAAACGCGTTTAAAGGTCAAGTCCACCTCAGAAAAATGTTGATTTGAATCAATAGAGAAAAATCAGACTAGCACAATGCTGAAAATTTCATCAAAATCGGATGTAAAATAAGAAAGTTATGACATTTCAAAGTTTCGCTTATTTTTAACAAAATAGTTATATGAACGAGCCAGTTACATCCAAATGAGAGAGTCGATGATGTCACTCACTCACTATTTCTTTTGTTTTTTATTGTTTGAATTATACAATATTTCAATTTTTACGAATTTGACCATTAGGACCTCCTTGCCTGAAGCACAAAATGTTAAAATAATGGAATTCCACGCGTTCAGGGAGGAATGAAACTTCATTTCACATGACAATGACGAGAAAATCAAAATATTTCATATTTCATATAATAAAATACAAAAGAAATAGTGAGTGAGTGATGTCATCAGTTCCCTCATTTGCATACCGACCGAGGTGTGCATATAACTGTTTTGTGAAATGAAGCAAAACTTGAAAATGTCATAACTTTCTTATTTTACATCCGATTTTGATGAAATTTTCAGTGTTATGCTTGTTGAATTTTTCTCTTTTTATTCAAATCAAGTTTTTGTTGGGGTGGACTTGTCCTTTAAAGGGGTGTTTTTTGCAGTTTTGGACGAAGGCCACGCATGCATTCGTTAAGGGTATCAAAAACACTGATTTTCAATAAAAAGGGTGGTTTTGAAAGACTGGTCAGTATGGTCAATCGCGGGGTCAAACGTATTTAGGGTATTTTTTTCCAAAGCTTTTTTTTTAAGACTATAGCCAAATGTGTTTAGAGTATGTTTTCCCTAAGCTTTTACCCCGGGGTCATATTCTGGCGACAACTTGTGTCGGGGCCAAAATGTGTAAATAAAGCCCGCGAAAAACTTGTTCAGGGGGTTATTTTGCACACAGAGAAAAAACTCGTTTAGGGGGTATTTGGAAATAATTTGGCCACGCGTGCCTGTGTTTACAGGAATGCATTTGACTGCCCCCCCCCCCCCGGGTATATGTGCCGCGGAGGGGACCCCCATACTTACACTCAAATTTCAGTTCCAAGGCATAGCATTATTATCTTAATTATTGAGAAAAAGAACACAGAAAGCCGCTCCAAAGCAAAGCATTTTCTTTTTATCGAGAAAAAAGAGGAAAGAAATCTGTACTGAAGCTTAATTGCAATTTTTTTCGTTACGACGTTCCGGCCGCACTGATCCGCTACAGCTATGAGCTGCAATTTTGGTGAAAAGCGGCCGCAGAGTAGTCTACTGGGCAAACCTTCAGTGGCAGTTCACTCGAGTTAAGGGTCTGAATGTGCAGCCTACTCATGCCTTGTGTACTGAAGGCTCTCTCGCCCTGTATTAGAACAGCAAGTTTTGTATGTTCTAGTCTTTGCGTGGAGGCACACTTGTTGATCACAGTTCCAATCAGGGTCTGTGCCTGCAGACTAGCCGCAGAGCGCTGTCCGAGCCCACCCGCGGCGCCCGTGCCGCCGGGCTAGCTGTATGCACGTTAGCCCATTCAATAGGGTACACGCAGGCGACCCGTTCCACACAGCAACAAAAAATTAAACAATGCTGTTTACTATATGAACCTTACAGCAATTGTTTATACAGTTTAAACAAGTGTTTAAATCTTAAGCAACAAAGTTTAATTTTCAATATCTAATCTTCAATAAATTAAACATGATTGTTTAAATGGTTAAACAAATACCAGTTGTAAGGTTCATATAGTAAACAGCGTTGTATAAAATCTTAAACAGCGTTTTTACTGTGCAAGGACCCCCGTTTTCACAAATATTTGTAGTTCCGAAGCCCGTTCCGAGGGCGACGCGTTCCGAGGACCCTCCTTTTTACGATAAGCCTGCTCCAAAGCCCCCGTTTTTTGTCTCGCCCGCAGCACATAACCGCCACATTTTGGGTCGAGTACGGCCGGGGGGGGGGGGGGGGGGACTCACCCCGGGGTCTTACCAGTCTGTGTTAGCTCCGATAGTCTCACCATAATTTACACAGCACAATTCGGGGAGCTATTACAAAGAGTATATTGCTCCACGATTCGGACAATCATTCTTCTTACTCATTATACCATGTCCGATGCTTTCATGTATTACGTATCAGTCCCACTCATATGGGCAGCCAAGGGCCACAATCTAAAAAATAAAGCTACTCTAAGAAATAAATGTTGTATCTCAGAAATACATGTAGTCTTTCAGAAATAACTGCAGTCTCTCAGAAAAAAAAAATCGTATCTATGTGCTTGGTTTATGCAGCTACGCCCTCTATTGCATTCAAATTGTCAATGTAAATGCGAGTTCCAAATTTTTATTTTTCAGAAAGAATATTTATTTGCGAGTTCCAACTTTTATTTTTGACAACAAACACTTATTTCGCCTTAGACTCTATTTTCGGCCGTTTCGTATATTTTTGTGATAACATATATTCCTGCAAAAGCATGCAAATATGTGAATGTGTTTATTTCCAAGAATTGTTTCACATAATTTCACACAAACTTATGATTCTGCGGTTGTCTTTATGTCTGTGGCTGTTTTTATTTCTGTAGTTTTCTTATTTTTAAAAAATTGTTTTATTTGCAAGATTATCTATTTCTGAAAGATGACATTCATTTGTAAAATATACTGCTATTTCAATTACGATATTTTTTCTGAATGAGTCTTATATTTCTAAAATCTTTTATCTATGTTTAACAAGGCTTATTTCTGATGTGTCTTTTATATCTCAATTATATACTTTTCTGGTAAAATAATTTTATATCTGACTAAAATGTCTTATTCGTCCGAAGTACTGCATTTATTTCTGATAGACTACATGTATTTCTATGATACTACAATTATTTCTGAGAGTTTCTTTATTTTTGAGATTGTTAATTTTGGCCCTTTTGGCTGCCCATACACTCAGTCCTCCCCACAAATTAAATGCCTGTCATGTCTTATCTGTAAGAAATATTGGGCATTCGGCGGTGGTGGCCTAGTCTAGTGGTGGCCCGCAGCTGTTATTGCTGTTGCTCCTTAAATTGTTATGAAATGGGTTTGCACTATGGTATAGATGTGCAACATTTTGGATGACCACAAACGACATAGTAACCTGTTAATGTCCACGAAATTGGAACTTACCTCCAAAGTACCGTACCTAGAAAACAGTCAAGATTGTGAAGCCTTATCGTGAAATTAGTCTATCGTGTGTGTCGCTAGAGGGGGGGTATGGGGGGGTGTGACACCCCCCCAACATTCGTGGCAGTCGGCAAAATCATATACCAGTTGGCAAAATGGAGGATAGGGGAGAAAAAGACAGAAAGAAAGAGAGAGAGAGGGGGAAAGAGAGAAAGAAAGAAAGAAAGAAAGAAAGAAAGAAAGAAAGAAAGAAAGAAAGAAAGAAAGAAAGAAAGAAAGAAAGAAAGAAAGAAAGAAAGAAAGAAAGAAAGAAAGAAAGAAAGAAAGAAAGAAAGAAAGAAAGAAAGAAAGAAAGAAAGAAAGAAAGAAAGAAAGAAAAGGAAAGAAAAATAGGGGTACTAACTTCGAAGAAGGTTACGACTTTTAGAGTAAAGACAACCAATTGGCAAATCCAAGTCCATGTAGCCAGGCTTAGAGTCCTACTAGTCAGCAAAATACTAAGTACAAAACAGATGGAGCTATAATAACACACAAAGTAAGCCCCCGGTCCTCCCCCAATATGAACAAGCTTGTTAGTTTGCAAATTATACCACAATTATTGACGATTTAACAAACACATTAGTTTTGTAAAATTAGAGGCAAGACTAGCTACATAAATATTGGGTGGGATGAATTTCCAAGGTTTAAGTTGAATAATCAAAGCCAAAGTATAGTTGGCAAATTATAAAGTGGGCCTATTAAAGTGGCAGAACACTATACGCTCTACCAGTCAGTAAAGTGATGTACAAGTACTGCCCCGTTTCAGATCTGAAAAGAACAGAACACATGACTTAAAAAAACTGGTAACTCTGCAGTTGGCAAATTCATGAAGACAAGTCTACAACTTGTAGACTTGTCTACAAGTTTGCAGTTGGCAAAAAACACAAAAATGTTCTAAGTTATTTTTACTAAACTTTTTTTTTAAGTTATGGTGTCAGAAGGTGCTTAGGGTGGGGATGGGGGCAGGTTGGGGTTGCATCATTCCTGGTGCTCGCATTGTCTGACTAATGAGATATATAGTCCTGTTGTATTTTAAGCCCATAAAGATTATGCACCAAACTATCTCCTTGCACTTCAAGTTATCATTGTTTTATGTAGTGACATATGCTTTTTCATGACTATATACTTAAAGTGATTGCCCCCTTTTAAGGCCTTAATAAAACATTTCTAGTCTGTGCTTACGTTCGCATTGGTGTGGACCGATATAGATACCGGGCTGGTGTTAAATCAACACCGGCGTTTTTGCAGTGCACGAATTCCTAAAGACAGTCCTTAAAATGTCCCTTTTTCTGATCTAATTATAACAAATTTCAGCTCGCGCTTCGTGCTCGCATCACTTAATTAGTGAAATAGTAAATTCCTACAAACAAGCCATAGAATGCCCCTCTTCAGGTCTGAATTTCAAAAATTGTCAGCTCGCGCTTCTCGCCCGCAATATTTCATTAGTGAAATACGTATCATGTTCATGATTACAATGACCACAAAAAGTGCTTCATGTGCCAGTGTAATTCTAACAAAATCAGCAAACGCTTGGCGCTCGCATTAGATGACTATGATGAGATACGTACGCACTTCATAAATTCCAAAAGATAGTCCTGAAAATGTCCCTTTTTAGGGTTAAGTTATACAAAAAATTTCAGCTCGCGCTTCGCGCTCGCATTGTTTGTTTTGTAAGACGGGTACGTATCATGATTACAAAACTTTGCTTATTATGCCCCTTTTTAGGACTGAATATCAAACATTTTCAGCTCGCGCTTCGCGCTCGCATTATTTGATCACTAAGATACATATCCTTTTAATAACACAGTCCTTAAAAGTCCCTATAAGGTCAGTATACCTGGTAATTGAGCGCGCTTCGCGCGCCCACTTAATGACTCTAAATTTTTGCTGGTGCCCCCCCCCCAATGCCGTGACCCACGGTACGCCACTGTTAGCAGTAGCACTCTTGAAATTTTAGTTGAGACATCTTGCACAGAAGGTCAATTAAAAATTAACAAATCTTTGATTTTGATATTATTAATGCATAGGGTATATCATTATACTGCAAGTTAGCAACTACGGCACACTAGCCTTTCTATTTTGATCCAAAATGTTTATTTTTAAAGTGCAAATATCTTTGTATATCTTTGTATAATTTACCTTAAAGTATTCACCAAATGCCACTAATTCAATTCTAAAAATTCAAAATCTTTTAGCATGTGATTATTGTAGGGGGGGGCACATCCCCCATCAGACTCCCCCTGTGCTCACGTTGGCGCTGTCACGCCAAATTTAGTTGGCAAATTTAGCTGGTACACCCCCCCAACAAAATGCTTCTGGCTACGGCCCTGGTGTGCACTCGTTGTGTACGAAGTAAATGGGAGAGGAAAGAAGTCACAAGCGCTGAAGAAATAAACGGCAGTTAATGGAGTGGTGACTTTTATCAGGAAAATGCCGGTGTGCATGGGAACTGAAAAATAATGACAGCAACAACGCACATGCAGTAACAGAGGGAGAGAGGGAAAGATTACAGGAGAGAGACCGAGGCAGCAAGAAAAAAAAAGAAACCAGAGAATTTTAATGAACAGTGATTGAGATCAGTAGAGGGAGGGGGAGTAGGGGCGGATCCAGCCTTCGCCAATAGGGGGGGGGGGGGGAGGGGGGCCGCGCCCGGGATTTTTTTTCAGCCATATTTTCCCCGATCGGCCGTGAACATGAATCGAACATGAATTTTTTTATTTTTTTCTTCGAAGACGAAGGGGTAGTCGTAATAGTTACTTCCTCGCTTTATTTTTATAAATAAACATAAATATATATCATAATCCTTGTTTATATAATGCGAGCGCGAAGCGCGAGCAAATTTTTTTGAAATTTTATGTAGTTTTTCCTAAAAATTTTGACATTCTAGGCAATGTTTGCTATCCTGAAAAAGATGTGTATGCAACTATACTACGAACGCGAAGCGGCCGGAGCAGAAATTTTTTATACACGTTTTGAACTGATCGAAAAGGTAGGCCTACCTACTGCCAAGTTGCAGTTAGCCATGAAGACGCTACATATTTCAACAATCAAATAATGCGAGCGCGCGAAGCGCGAGCTGAAATTTTTTGACATTTCTCCATGAAGAATGGAAAATTTTTATCAATATTTGTACTCGTAGGATATATATATAACCAAACTATTGATGCGAGCGCGAAGCGCGAGCGGAAAAATTCGAGATTTAGACCTAAAACGGGACACTCATGTTTAGTAAATTATGAAAAGGATTAATGAAATCATCGTATCTGACAATGGTCCTCCTTTCTCCTCTAACGAATTCGCTGAATTTGCCAAAAAGCTTGGAGTTAAGCATATAATACCATCTCTCCATACAACAGCAAAGCTAATGGCAAAGCAGAGTCTGCTGTCAAGACTGCAAAAAGACTATTTACAAGATGCAAGGATACCGGAGATGATGTTGATCTAGCCTTACTCAACATTCGCAACACCCCTACACAAGGTATCCAGAGTAGTCCAGCCCAGAGATTCATGGGTCGTTGGACTCGTACTCTCCTCCCCACTTCGATCGACTCGGTTGCTTGCACCTGATCGCAACCCACAGGCTGATCTTGAGAGACTGAAAGAAAGCCAGAAACGTCAAGCAAAGTATTTCAACAGAGATACAAGAAAGTTGAAAGATCTCTCACCAGGAGCAGTCGTACGAGTCAAGCCATTCAACAATGACAAGAAGTGGAAGAAAACAGTTATCCTTAATAAACTGGATGACCGTTCCTATGAAGACGTTCGCTGTGAGGGCTAGGTTCTCAGAAGGAACGGAGAACACCTCAGAGCCACATCTGAACCACAAGATGTACATGACACTGGTCCTGCTCTTTTCAACTGGAGACGTTCTGATGGTAATCCTCAACCTGATGTACCAACTACTGAGCGCCATACTTCCTATACCAGGACCCAGATATCCCAAGCCGCAGATATCAACAGTCCGGAGAAGTCGCGTGATGCAAACTTAAATACCTCAGAAACGGCGGAACCAACCAACCCAGCTTCGGCCCTAAGACGATCTAGACGTCAGCGACGCGAACCGCTTAAGATGAGGGATTTTGTTACGTTTTGAACATTTAAACCAAAGAAGGAAAGAAAGTGAATGCTGAAATAAATAAACTGAACACTAACATTTCTTAAACAAGTTTTTTTTTTTTTTTTTTTAACTCAAGCGAATTTTGAAGTCAGAACTGAAGCAACAACCAACTCATTTATCAACTCATCTATCTGGACTTTTTATTTTGTGAAATTAACCTGGACAATTTAACCTGGACTTTTAAAACATTTTGTTTGCAACTGGAAGAACTGTTTTTAACTCAATTATTCTTTTTTGCAAGTATAATTTTTGTGCAACTACAAAAATGTGAAAGTCTCATAAATTGGTATTTTGGTTTTATATTTTGGAAATATTTACATACATTTAATTGTTTGGTTTATGATTGATTCTTTTTTAATTATATACATTCTCTCTAGCACAAAGCTCAAAGAAGGGAGGATGTTACAATATCTGCATGTTTATGAGATTTGAGGAGCATGTAATGATCCTGCCAAAAGAGGGCGCTGCAAACGTTTACTTATTAAATGTTAAATGCTACTCCCTCGACTATACAGAAGCTGTGTAATTCTGTTTGATTCTGACTGATAATATAACTTGAAACAATTTTAAGGACTATTTTTTTAAGGAATCAATTAAGTGTATACATATCTCACCAGAGTCATCTTTTTTTGTCTCCAATAAGAAGATTTATTTACATTTATAACAAAGCACATTATAAAAATGAACATACATAATAATTATGACAGGACATTTTGAAAAATTATATTATATAATTATATATAATTATATACAAAACAATTACATATAGGTATGCAATCATTCAATACTCTTACATAAGTTATAACATATTGAAGCATAAAGTGAAAACAAAAGATTTACTGAGTTTCATACTTCGGTAATTTCTCTAGGTAAGTAAACATATCTTTTTTTTGTACCGAGCTTTCATTTCTATACTCTACTTTCTATTTCTCTTAAGATTATAAATTTCAAATTATCTCTCTTTTTTTCCAGATATGTTTCTTGAAACAATTACTTTGTGAATGCACCAAAGTGCAATGGTCAGAATTAAGACCAAATTTTCGTCTACTTCATCAGTTTAAACAAAATTTTATAATTGATTTCTAAATATTTATGAAATAGTTTTTTAATAAATTCTTTCAAATATTCAAAACATGATTTATTCGAATCACAAGAAATGAAAACGTAATGGATATCTTCCTCCATTTCACAATGCGAACATACGTTATCATTTACTAAACCCCATTTGTGTAGGTTTCTTCTCACAGGTAATAAGTTATAAAGAAGTTTGAAATTAAATTCGCGTAACTTGCACTCTTGAACTTGATATAGATTACGTTTAAAAATAACTTCCCAATCGAAATGGGTTCCCAGCTTATTTTCCCAGTAAATACAACAAGTATTGGTGTACATGTAATCGGGACAAAGCAGTTTATATAAGAATTTGCTACTATACATTCACTGATGTTTTTTTCTTTATCTCCAATGATCAAAAATGGTATTTGTAAATGTGGTGCTAATTGCTTTGGCTGAGTATAGGGAATCGAAGTGTCCCAAGTTTTGGGTATCGATTAGAGTAATAATAATAATAATAATATATATCAAAATTTATAAAGCGCTTTATACGAAAGTTTCAAAGCGCTAAGAAAGAAGGAAAAAAAAATATAGGTACAAGATATCTCAGTAAAAGAGCAACAAAGAAACTGAAAGTGAAAACCCCATTGCGAAAAATCGATTAGGCATACAAATAAATAGATAATCGGCGAATATACAACTTAAAGGAGAATGAAACTCTTGGAGCAAGTTAGCTTTTGTGAAAGCAGCCCGGGGGGGCCACTGCCATTCACGAGTGGATACCATGCGCGACCATGGGGTCTCGAAAAGCACCCTAAACACGTAATTTCCATATTCTGAAAATGCACCCCTTAACAAGTATTGGCGTCTAAAACCCTACCCTTAACAAGTATTGGAAATAAAACGATACTCTTGGCAAATATTTCCTGAAATGAACCCCTAAACAAGTACAGGAATGTTTTATTGTTACGGGTCCTTCGGTCTTCGTCTTTAATTTATTTGGTTTAGTACGACCCCACCTTCTACACCTCGCGCAAATCGGACTCTAAACACGAAGTGTTGGGGCAAAAAGGACATCCTTTAGAAAACATTTTAATTTTGTTTTATCATCCCCGAAAATTCGACCCTAAACACGTAATTTTCCTAGCGAAATAGATACCCTTTTTTCATTATTTTTGTGATTTTGACACCCTTATCACGTTACGTACGTAACGTGCCCTATCGTGAAAAAGACATCCTTTTTACGTGTTTTTTTGGTCGCGCATGGTATCCACTCGTCAATGTAAGTGGCCCCCCCGGGGAAAGCAGAAAAATCAAAGAATAAGATCAACAAAAGTTTGAGTAAAATAGGACTAGCAATAGAAAAGTTATGAGCATTTGAATATCGAGATCTCTAATGCTATGGCTCCCATTGGCAATGCGACCAAGATCTATGATGTCACTGATGAACAAATCTCCCCTTTTGGACACTGAAAATATACCCCAAAACATCTCTTTTTGCTCATTCTAATCATATGACAAGCGATTCATCAATGATATAATGTTGTGACACCTCTGTATTTGTCCTCTCATAAAGAGAACACCTCACCTTGTGATAGACTCTATAAAAGTGAGAATATAAGTGAAATAAGTACTAAAGTAATGAGGGAGTTGTACGTGTGTGACATCACAGATCTTGGTCGCATTGCCAATGGGAGGAACTACATGGCATTAGTGATCTCAATATTCAAATGCTCATAACTTTCTTATTATTCATTCAATCTTCCTCAAACTTTCAACAATATGTTTCTTTGATTTTTCTCTTTGATATGGATTCAGCTGGTTTCAAGGGTTTCATTCTCCTTTAATAAAAAATGTCAACCTATTCTGTCAAATTATCGAAATGCGTGACATCCTTTCACATTTCACACTTTCACGCAAATGTGCGCTTGGCATACTATTCCTGGGTATTTTAGCAAGACTTTTAGCTGGGATGCCAAGCGCAAGCATTAACAAATTTTGCCGTCGAATCTTTGGTTTTATTCCAGCGGTACGGAAAAAAAGATCATCAGCGCCTTTGGCCGCGCGCGCCGGCTAGCTATACGCTAAAATTGCGACGTTCTTGCTTCTCGTGTCTAATTTTTGAGTCATATGGATTATGGTAAGTAGATCATTGATCCTATTGGGTCAGATATAGCCTTTAATGAAACTATATTTTTTACTTCACTGGGAAATGCATTACAAAATTCAAAAAACGTACATTGCTCTTTGAATTCATGAGACATCTCCTTGATAAGATTAAGACTAAAATGGCACTGACACTCTTGAAAGTTGAAAGCGGCATTTTCATTATTGCAGTCCCACATATTGGGAATTGTGTTAGGATTTAATATAATAATTGATAGTGACCCGAACCCTCGTCACTCGAGCTTAGATCATAAGACATGAGTAGGCCTAGTTTTCTTTTCAGCTTAATATCTAAAATGTGGGCGCTATAATTGCTAATGCAGTCTCGCACCCGCTGACCACTCATTCAAAATTTCAATGAACAAGGTTATGACTTGTGATATTATAACCTAAACCTAGTCCGACTCCTAGGCTAGACCAAAACTTTCAAAAGCTTCGGTCTCTGTTATAATGTTGGTTGTTCAGCTGAACTCCGTTGGCTTCACTCACCAAATACAGAGACCAAAATTCTAGCACGATCTGTACAGGGGACTCAATGGCCATATGTTTATGGATATAAGTTCGGATAAAACAGGGAGGTGAAGTTGCGCGACAGCCGAGGTAAGTCACTGTTTAAGTGTTTTTGTTCCTTTTTTTAACTTGATAATATTTCCCCGTTTTTTGGCAATTAATGCCAAGAGGGAATATTTGCATTTCGGACGCGTTAATTTAAAAAAGTTTCATTCATTAAAAGACAAAAATTGAAGAGCCCCGACGGGGGGATTTTGCATTGTAACTGTAAGTCACCTAATGGTGGCTGCACGATAGCGAGCCGCTTGTGTACGAGGAGAAATAAAAAAAAAAAAAAAACTCCTCGAAACATACGGCTGCCAGCTGTCTAGATATAACCATGTTCTCAGTTATAATATTAATTATTATATCTCCATGTGTGGCAAAATAAGGGTGGCAATGTTTGGCTTATTTTCTCTTTTTCTTTGAGACAAATGCTTGATTTTTTTACACTGACAGTTTCCATTACACCTATTCGTCATACAACTTGGCCCTTATGTAAATTTGATTCTTTAAATTATTTTTTTCTTAATTAAAAATAGAGATAAAAAATGAAAATTTTCTTGCCATATTACTTTCCACCAATAGAGGGCATACACAAAAATATGCCCAAAAATCAAGTTTTTGAGCGCTCTGGTGAATACAAAAATTATTCCCAAGTTACTAATGAAAAATAAATTGCAACTGTATGGAAATTAGTAATTTTGGTCACAAAAGTGATATTTTAATGATTTTTTAAAGTGTGTGCTCTCACTGCTCTGTAGGGCATTTTCATGGTAACTGACATTACACGGCACAATGTTTTCGCACCTTTCATTGTGTGTATCTCTAAAACAACAAATGATGGGAGTTTGCTTTTGATAGAGTTAATAAAGTGAACCTTGCTGTATACTCTGATACTAAGTTTTCGTATGTACCTGCATTTTTTTACGCATCGGCAAGCAAAAATGTGTCGGTAACTGACATTACGCAAAAGGACATGCAATTTCAGGGTGTTCATTAAAATTGAAATATCTCATGTCCCTGAGTAGATAGAGTAATAATTTGAATATGTAAATATACCTCCGTTACTAGTTTAAGATGTGTCAAAATATTAAACAATTCGTTTTTGTCTCGCCTGCATAGCAGAGCGAGACTATAGGCGCCGCTTTTCCGACGGCGGCGGCGGCGTCAACATCAAATCTTAACCTAAGGTTAAGTTTTTGAAATGATATCATAACTTAGAAAGTATATGGACTTAGTTCATGAAACTTGGACATAAGATTAATCAAGTATTACTGAACATCCTGCCTGAGTTTCAGGTCACATGACGAAGGTCAAAGGTCATTTAGGGTCAATGAACTTAGACCATGTTGGGAGAATTATTTTCAAAATCTTAACCGAAGGTTAAGTTTATGAAATGACATCATAACTTAGTAAGTATATGGACCTAGTTCATGAAACTTGGACATAAGGTTAATCAAGTATTACTGAACATCCTGCTTGAGTTTCAGGTCACATGACGAAGGTCAAAGGTCATGTAGGGTCAATGAACTTTGGTCAAGTCGGGGGTATTTGTTGAATTACTATCATAACTTTGAAAATTTATGGATCTAGTTCATGAAACTTGGACATAAGGTTAATCAAGTATTAGTGAACATCCTGCCTGAGTTTCAGGTCACATGACCATGGTCAATGGTCATTTAAGGTCAATAAACTTTGTCCGTGTTGGGGGTATTCGTAAAATTACCATCCTAACTCTGAAAGTTTATTGATCTAGTTCATAAAACTTGGACATAAGAGTAATCAAGTATCACTGAACATCCTGTACGAGTTTCAGGTCACATGACCATGGTCAAAGGTCATTAAAGGTCAATGAACTTTGGCCGTGTTGGGGGTGTTTGTTGAATTACCATCCTAACTCTGAAAGTTTATGGATCTAGTTCATAAAACTTGGGATATAAGAGTAATCAAGTATCACTGAACATCCCCTGTTAGTTTCAGGTCACAAAACCAAGGTCAAAGGTCAGTTAAGGTCAATAAACTTAGGCCATGTTGGGTTAATTGTTGAATTGCCCTCATAACTTTGAAAGTTTATGGATATTATGAAGTATCACTGAACATCCTGTACGAGTTTCAGGTCACATGACGATGGTCAAAGGTCAGTTAAGGTCAATGAACTTTGGCCAAGTTGGGGGTATTTGTTGAATTACCATCATAACTTTGAAAATTTATGGATTTAGTTCATGAAACTTGGACATTAGGTTAATCAAGTACCACTGAATATCCTGTGCGAGTTTCAGGTCACATGACCATGGTCAATGGTCATTTAAGGTCAATGAACTTTGGCCGTGTTGGGGGTATTTGTTGAATTACCATCCTAACTGTGAAAGTTTATGGATCTAGTTCATAAAACTTGGGATATAAGAGTAATCAAGCATCACTGAACATCCCCTGTGAGTTTCAGGTCACAAAACCAAGTCAAAGGTCAGTTAAGGTCAATAAACTTAGGCCATGTTGGGGTAATTGTTGAAGTGCCATCATAACTTTGAAAGTTTATGGATAGAGTGAATGAAATGTGGACATGGGTGTAGTTGACAGTCTAAAGTCTCCGTTCAAATGTCATTAATGGTCAATGAACGTGGTATTATGTCATTATATGAATGATGTTTTTGTGAATGATTATTTTATAGTAGTTTTCAAAGTTAGCACTGCTGCTATATTAAATTGCGTAATGCAGGCGAGACTGCCAGAGGCGTTCCACTTGTTTATTATCATATACGATTTGGTAACCTGGGCTGTTAATGGACACAACTTTTCAATTCGCCTATATGTAGATCTTATACCTGATATGTGGTCAATTTCTGTTGTTGGTATTGGCTTATTGCTTACAACTCTGTACCGGTATTTGATTTCAGTACTGAAAATATTGATTCCTCTGTTATCTATGATAATTTAAACAGCATCAGTATATTTAGACGCATTGGGTATACAGGTCTCTAGAACCTAGAAATTGTGTAAAAAGTATAGAAATAAAAACCTTATTATCACTAATGGCAGATCGACGGGAGACCATAATTAAAAATTTACTTGTAAAGAGTACTAGTTGATTACTTTATTCATTTCCCCTGAGATCTTAGAAAAATTTGAAGTGCTTGATTTTGGTCCGCTCTTACCTGACATGCACAATTCAGTTCCAGCTACATTTAAACGTTTATACACTGGGAACTTGCGAGATGAGCAAAATCTGAAAGAGGACGGAATTAATAATATGCCATCCAATATTAAAATACAACGACTTAATTTAAAACCTGAGCACAATATATATCTCATCGATAATAGAAATGGAGAAACAGCCCCCCCCCCTCATTGAATGAAATCTTAATTCCTTTATTGAACATATAATTCTGAATGATGAGATAGCCATTAATGAAGCAATGATGTTTATGAATAATCTTTTATTAGAAACAGCCAAAATTATTAATGCTAATCCCCTACTAATAAAAATATCAAGATAAGACAAAACATATTTGATTAAATCTTGGTATAACCACAGCTGCTATAAATTGAGAAAAAATATCGAAATGCTAAAAAAATAGAAAAAAAAATCCTTTACAAAATCGAAGACAGACTATAATAAAACATGAAACCCTTGGAAAAGATATTTGAAAAAAAATAATTAAAAGGCAGAGATTCTTATTGTAACTGTACAAGGTCTAGATCTACGATGGTGATGATGATGATCATTATTATTTATATTCAGATAGATCCTTAGGCTACTATTTGATTGGTTGTTTGATGTTTATCATTCAGCCAATTTTACAATGACGTCATCATCCGTGCAATTTCGGATCCATAAGATTTTGTCCATTGCAAGCTCACGCCAACACCACTGGCAGTACACGTAAAATACGGTGCGCATGTTTTAATATGCGACAATCAACAGACTGCGTTCGCACTGATCCTCAATGCACTTTTGCATTCAAATTTATTAATACCCATGACAAGGATCTATTTTTAGGTGTCATAAAAAACAAATAATGAATGTTATTTTCATCCGTGCAATGGACAGAATACTTCAATTCAGTGAAAGATTAAATGAGTGATCCATTCAACTCGGCTATGCCTTGTTGGATGGATCATTTTATCTTTCACATCATGAAGTATTCAGTCGATTGCACTCATGAACATTCATTATTTGTATATTATTGACCAAATCATGATACTAATAACACATGACATACAGGTAGAATGGAGCAGTGCTACATGGTGGTCAGGGGTGATAAAAGCATAATAAATAGCTGTTGCTCGGAAGCATATCACCCCCCCCCCCCCACACATGTAGCACTGCATACAAATATCAAACTTACAAAACATCCAAATTACAGCAACAAAAAATCCAATTCAGCGTTTAGTGAAATCTTTATAAGAGAATAATGAAGGGCAATTTATGAATAATGAATGATGTTTTAAATTTAACTCGAGAATGATTGAAAAGTAGTAATTACAAAGGTGGTCGACTGGTAATTAATAATTTATACAGACTGGTGAAATAAATGATGGGAGTATTGTCTGTTCTGAGTCTGTGTGTAATTTTCACCTGTACAGGGCAGGGGCCTCATTACTTTCTTATTTCATTTTGGATTTGTATGTTTTTGAATTGCAGTAATGTCTCGCCTCATTGTGTCATGCAGCATTCTGTATAAAGTCACAACAAAGAAAAATACCTCTGATATATATATTATGATACAGTGAGTTTCCTTCTATTATGGTTTCCCTTTCACAGATCAAATGGAGCTTATAAGGTGAAGGGTGAAGGAATCAAATTAAATTTGTTCTGACAGATTACATTTTACCAGAATTCTTCAAACATGGCCACCAAGAAAAGAGTCATTCGAATCATTGAATGGGATGACATGGACAAGCGAAAGTTCTTTGGGTTTGGTGCCATGCTGTCATTTGCTGTTCGGACTTCAGTCTATCCTTCCCATCTCATCAAGACCAGACTTCAAATGCAGCATCAAAACAGCCTCTACAAAGGGACATGGGATGCATTAAAGAAAATCATCAAATATGAAGGGGTCAGAGGATTATACAAGGGTTTTGCTGTGAATCTTGTATCTATAGGTTCAGAGCAAATGTACATTCTTAGCTATGAGATGATGCGAAAGGCTTGTGAGAATATGGACAACACCCCTCGTACTTTCATAGCTGGTGGATTTGCCTCTCTGGTTTCACAGACAATACGGGTGCCTGTTGATGTTCTATCCCAGAAGACTATGATGCTGGGACTAGCAGTTGATGCAAAGACAGTAACCAAACCCGTAAGGTTCAATGATGTTTTTAAACTTGCCCAAGAAACATACCATAATCATGGGTTCTTTGGATTCTACAGAGGATATGTTGCTTCCCTATTGACATTTGTTCCTAACAGTGCTCTTTGGTGGACATTCTATCACAACTACACAGGTAAGCCCTAAAGATCAAATTTGAACCCATCAAAAGATCAGATATAATATTTAGTGGAAATAGGGATGAGGGTACAGACTCTCCATTAAACTCTGAATGCATTTATATAATTTTCTAGTCTTGGACCACCTTAATGATGAGCAGTCTGCAGGTACAAGCCCTGATTTATAACAAGTGGATGTTTATAGAAGCCTAGCACAAATTTCACCTTGTCATGTCTATTTAGGACAATCAACAGTGCACAATCACATTCCACACAGGCAGTCTGGAAATTGAGACCACTCTAATATTTTTTTTGAAAAAAGGTGTCTGCAAACTCGATGCTGATGGCCAAACTATGTTATTTCTGCTGTTCCATGAACCAAGTAAAACCTTGAAATTTAGAGCAATATTGGACATGGTGACTTTAAGCAATAAAGTGCCTGCCGCATTATGAGAAATTTATGGAGTACGTTTATATAAAATATGACCTGTCATCTTGGCAGGCATTCAAGAAAAGAGAAGGACAATAATATGTTGTGCAGAGCCTGCTGGAAGATCAACTGAAGTAACTATCCTTGTAAAATGAGAGTTATATTTTTGTTATTACTCATTTATAATTTTTGTCATTTTTATATTCAGAACTAATTGCCTCCTGCCTGAATACCAGTCTTCAACTCCAAGTGCCTATTCTAGCTATTCAGGCAGTCTCAGGGTCCTGTGCAGGATGCAGTGCAGCATTTATCACAAACCCTATGGATACTGTTCGGACAAGATTACAGGTAAGTTGCTATTGAATTGTGCCGTTCTTGTTATTCAATGTTTCATGCCTAGTGCAGCCATGAATGAATTAAGAAAAAAAACTTGTTTTCTCAAAATTTCCTCAAATCTGGCATGTTTTGCATCATCTAGCACAGTGTATCTTCTCATGCACAGATTCTATATGGCCAAACAACGTGCTGCAGAGAAGCTTTTAACCCTAAAAAGGTTGGATCACCCCCCCCCCCCATTGAGATCTTTGCCGCCGATCATGCGAGCGCCACAATGCATAATGGTAGTGTGCGATGTAATCTACAGGACTGTATTGTTAGGTTTTCCAAAATAATAAGATTTGCATAGAATGCCAACCCTTACCATTAAACCCAATCACTCAGTTAAGTAAAAGGATTAATAGCGGCCATCTATGCAACAGTGGTCTGAAAATCACTGTTGATTTTTACTTAGCCATAACAAATTTTTAGGTTTTTGTCTCACCTGCATAGCAGAGTGAGACTATAGGCGCCGCTTTTCCGACGGCGGCCACGTCAACACCAAATCTTAACCGAAGGTTAAGTTTTTGAAATGACAGCATAATTTGGAAAGTATATGGACCTAGTTCATGAAACTTAGCCATAAGGTTAATCAAGTATTACTGAACATCCTGCCTGAGTTTCAGGTCACATGACCAAGGTCAAAGGTCATTCAGGGTCAATGAACTTAGACCATGTTGGGGGAATCAACATCAAAATCTTAACCTAAGGTTAAGTTTTTGAAATGTCATCATAACTTAGAAAATATATGGACCTAGTTCATGAAACTTGGACATAAGGCTAATCATGTATTACTGAACATCCTGCTTGAGTTTCACATCACATGACCAGGGTCAAAGGTCATCTAGGGTCAATGAACTTTGGCCAAATTGGGGGTATCTGTTGAATTACCATCATAACTTTGAATGTTTATGGATCTGATTCATGAAAGTTGGACATAATAGTAATCAAGTATCACTGAACATCCTGTGCAAGTTTGAGGTCACATGATTAAGGTCAAAGGTCATTTAGGGTCAATGAACTTTTGCCAAATTGGGGGTATCTGTTGAATTACCATCATAACTTTGAAAGTTTATTGGTCTAGTTCATAAAACTTGGACATAAGAGTAATCAAGCAGTCAGACTGCAGGTCCCAAGAAAGTGGCTTCTTTCATCCAAGTGATATTCATGACTTGAGATGTTTTGCATATTTAATGAGCTTGATGCGGACCAAAACACCTCTTTTCATTCGGTCATTGCTGCTCTAATTGTGCATCGAATTTCATGAATTTGGTACCATTGTAAAGAAGAAGAATCATTCTTTTAGGTCATGTGTTTGGATTTATTCAAAGATTTTGTAATATAGGCTAAAATTTTGATCTAAAATATGCTACAAAACAAATATTTTCACCTGACAAAAGCTGCTATTTTCACACTTTGTTTTTGTTTGAGCCCAAATGATTTTTATATCATGATAAAGCTGAATATGTATGCTTTAAAATGATATAGGTTTCAAAATAAGAATTGGTTTAATCAGGTCAAGATCACACTTTTCATTTGCCAAGTACATAAAGCAGCTTGAAAACAAGAATACTGCACTCTGATTGGTCAAAAAGACCACACAATGGCAAATTCCAACGGTTCCAGTGCCTGGGTTCGTGGGAAGATCACACTTCCCATGTGAACCTTATCCAGCCTGTGAACCTTATCCAGCCAATCAGAACTCTGGATTTCATGCAAGTACAAAATTTCAGAAATCTCGTCTTGTACCTTGGTGGGAAAAGTGTGATCTTGACCCGATTAAAAGGTGCCGCATATCAAGAGTGGCATTGTGAGAAAGTACAGAAGTTCAGCTTTATGGTGATATAGATATCATTGAGGCTCAAAATAAAAAGTTTTGCACAATTTGCAAAAGAAAACAGAGGAAGAAAATTCAGTCTTGAGGCACATATTCAGGCCAGAAATTTACTTATTTAACAAAATATTGTATACAAAATAAATGACCAATATGAAAGAGTAACTTTTACTCTATCTGATGGTGCAATAATATTTCATTTAAGTTGAGGTTAAAACAGGTAAATTCTTAGAGAAAGAAAATCTCATGAATCACGAGATTTTGCAAGGAGGAGGATTCAGCCACGAGATGATTTGGATGAATCTGGCCTTTTTGCTCATTAGCATAGGGACCTGCGGTCTGACTGCAAGTATCACTGAACATCCTGTGCGCATTTCAGGTCACATGACCAAGGTCAAAGGTCAATGAACTTTGGCCATAATGGGGGTTTCTGTTGAATTACCATCAGAACTTCGACAGTTTATGGATCTGATTCATGAAACTTGGACATAAGAGTAATCAAGTATCACTTAACATCCTGTGCGAGTTTCAGGTCACATGATAAAGGTCAAAGGTCATGTAAGATCAATGAACTTTGGCCAAGTTGGGGGTATTTGTTGAATTACCATCATATCCCTGTAAGTGTATTGGTCTAGTTCATATAACGTGGAAATAAGAGTCATCAAGTATCACTGAACATCGCATGCGAGTTTCAGGTCACATGACAAAAGTCAAAGGTCATTTAAGGTCATTGAAATTTGGCCATTTTAGAGGTAATTATTAGATTGCTGTCATAACTTTCAAAGTTTATAGATATAGTGTATAAATTGTGGATATAGGGTAATCAAGTATCACTGACAAGTTTTAGGTCACATGATCAAGGTCAAATATCAATGAACGTAGTATTGTATCATATGAATGGTGTTTTTTGTGAATAATTATTTAAAAGTAGTTTTCAAAGTCAGCACTGCTGCTATATTGAATCGCGTGATGCAGGTGAGACCGCCAGAGGCATTCCACTTGTTCAGGTTTTTAGCTTGTCTGATGAATAAAGGTACTCTTGAACATCTGCTACAAGAGCAGACAAGTGGCAAATACATGTACCCTCTATTAATGAAATTCCTTTCCTTACTGGCAGGTCACTGGTCAGAAGTCCATCACTAAGACGTTTCGCCAACTGCTTGCAGATGAAGGCATGGGGGGACTGACCAAAGGATTGACAGCACGCCTCCTGTCTACCATCCCGACCAGTCTCATCATTGTACTAGGCTATGAGACCATCAAGAGATTTAGTTTACGGAAAGAACTCATGGACAGTATCCAATGGTGACATTAGTTTTTGGTTTGTAGTTAGTTACAATATGATTATAGACTCTTACATGTATAATAATGGAATATTTTATGAAATATGTATTTTTTTAAGTCCTATGATTTCATACATGCATGTACTTGTATGTCGTTCTATCAGGCCCCCTGTGTGTGGTTGTACTTTGTAAATTGAGGTTTCTGTTTCTGATTTCTTTACTACCGTAATAAATGCTTGAGTATATAGATGATTGAACACTTCAACATTAAAAACAAAGAATTATGGAGATTAATTATAAGAAAATGTATTGCAACTTGTGTCTGCACCTGAATTTTAACCATATGGCTATGAAGATTTTTTTTTTTCTAGGGGGGTACTGAATAACCAATCTTGTCTTTTAATATGATTCATTTTTTCACCATTATTTTATGAATTTTTTGTTTCACATCTAGTGCATATTTTGAACACAATGATTTTGCAGTTCCAGAGCTGTTCCCTTTGATTTGTGTTAAGATGTTCTGTAGGGAATGTTTCCAAGTACATTTTCCCCCAAACCCTGCATCTCATCATAGGTCTAGAATTTAAATTTTCTTTGGGCAGTGCCCCCTTTCTCTTGTTCACATTAAAGTACAGTGGAAAATTTAAAAAGCTGTACAGAGAAAACCAAAGGCCAATGTAAAGGATACTATTAGTTGTCCTGGATTAATGTCAGCCATAACATCAGCTCTAAGATTGTAGGATTATGTTTTTGAAAAAAGTTGCATATACATGTAAAACAAACTATTTAACAAAATGAAGTATTACATAGGAAATTATATAACAGGTTCAAGGATGTAGCCAACAGTGAGTGCGTGTACAAGTCACATTTTCATGCTTTTACCCTAATAATACTGGGGGGGGGGGGCTGATTCACTCCCTCAACATTTTTCGCAATAATTCCGCCGCACAAATTTCTTGACCATGTCGCTCACTAACTTTTTACTTTCATCATTTGTATATTATAAGTAGAGACATATAAATCAAAATCAGAATTTAGCCCCAAATTTGAATATATGCAGTCATTGGTTTGAATAAAATATATGACAGTATTCATTATTTACAATTACAAAACATGATTGCTGAAAGGTGCATGTACTCATAATACCTCATTATTAACAATGAAGAACACTTGAATGAAAATAAGCACAGAAATTAGAATCAATGTATTTTTAATTTCATGAGAAATTTGCATATGCATCTATATTTGCATGATTAATTATGCATAATTTAAAAATGAGACAGGGTATCATGAATCCGAAGATGATTTATTGTATATTCTGTGTTATGACTAGTGCAATGCATACCAATTTTGTTAAAATTCGGTAGATTGATAGCTGAGATCTTAGGAGGATGGGGGGGGGGGGAATTTGTAGTGGTGGGCTATGTCATTATTCTATTTAGGTGTCAAAATAACCAATTCTTTTTAGGGTTAATTTTTTAGTCTCCTTGCCCCCTCACAGAGAGTCTTGAATTATTGTAAGATGATGCTGATATTGGTTCCAGTAATAAATATGTGCATCTACTGCCTTTTGTCAGTTAAGTCGATGAGAAACATTTATTGCCAGTTGCTATGATATTGTTACATATTTTAAACATAAGTTTTGATTTTATTAAGTAATTCAGTAAACTTGTTTTAAGTTCCTAGTCATTTTATCATACACCTTTACATTTATTTTACAGTGAATATATATCTTTGTATGTATCTTTTTAAAATTATGTCTGTTTATATAAAGCAATGTAATCCTCTTCATTGTGAGAGCGTACAAAAAGAAAATAGCTGTAGAATTTCTACAAATTTTATGTTAACTTTCAAGATATATTTCTTATTCACCACCTCATCCCAACTGTAATGAGAATGCCGCAGTAATGTATGGAATATAATTTATTCCACATAACATTGACATGTCCTATCACAAGAATTAGTAATTCCTCCATTTGAAAAAAAAAATTAATTGTCATACAGCCAGTTGCCTGGTTACCCAACGTTCATTTTGATTTCTCAACAACAACTCTCCTGGTTTGGATTTTTTGTTTAAGTTTAACATACCTTGTCCTTATTAGATGATAATATGGAGTAAAGTAACTTTTTACCTCTTTTTGTGTCAGTGGAATAAAGGCTGAAACACAAAGAGGATCAGACTCCAGTAAGAACATAGATCATACAGTCCATTCATGTACATGTACCATGTGTTTTAGCTCATGCTGGCACAAAGAGCTGTGCATAGTGGAAATGACCTTACCAAGGTTTCGACATTTGACCTGTCCATTATGGCTATAATCATGTGATAAAATAAATATCAATTAACTTGGATACCACTAATTATTTCAGAGTTAAACATATACAAAATATTGACATTGCAAAAATCATATGGATGCAGTCACAATATTGGACATGGACAGTTGCCCATCAACAAAACCTCAGTCTGCAACAAAATAATAATACATCAAAATCTTTCAACAAAAATATTCCTAATAAAAAGTACCAGTACCAGAATCCAGAGATTGCAGCATTTTTGTATTTCATAATGTGTTTGGGTCTCAGGGACTCTGAGTCTGCTGGAAAAAAAATGACTTGATTTGCAAGAGCAAATTATTTCACTAAGTCCATATCTAGGCCTCTTGTAAATTTTTCATGTTTATGATATTACTTTTCTTTAAGAGTCCAATAAAAAATGACCGCTGTAAAAGGGTACATTCTTATAAGACATTTGGAAATGAATGTGCTAAAGACTGCGATAGATCTTATCTTTAAAAGTAAAGAAATATCTTTTTGTTAATCTTAAAAATGCTCCCTCTCTCATGTCTAGCTCATCAGTGTGAACTATGTAAAATATATGTTTTCACATGAAATGGTATTTTATATTTAATGTAGTTTGATTAATTTATTGTGTGGGAAACTTTTGAAATGGAAATGATAGCCGAATACTTTTATGATGTGTTTATGAAGACTGTATTTTTATGTTCACTTCATTTAAACTTCCATGTATAATGCTAGGTTCCTACAGTTGGTCTGTCAAATCTGATCTGACCCAATCCAATTCCTGTTTGTTCATGTTTGGCATGGTAATCAGTAGCAATCAACCTTTCAATAGTATCAATCTACCATCACCAATATCACTGGCGATCCATAGTCAGAGAAGGAATCCAGATTGCTATGAAACAAGTAAGACTTTTCTTATTCATACCATCCAAACACCAAATCATGCATGTAGATATGCAGTGGGATCTAAGTCTCTTACAATCCACTTACACTGCCCGAGAAAGGAATGTGACATGCAACTATTATGTTCCCTATTTGTCTACCAATACCTCTTCACTTTAAAGTTCTAACCAGACGTAATGTCTTTCAGGGATTTCTTCGTTATTGGAATATGTTGGTTTGAATATTTCCAATATCTAAAAGAAACACCACGGGTAGCACAGTTTATTATGGAAACTATCGTTTACCACAGAATCGTTCTTTATTTTGTTTTCTAATGTCTTCTAAAGATTGATTGTGCATTAATGAAACCACAACTTTCACGTTGTGTACATAATGATGCCAATATTATTGAGTCACTGGATACAGAGGGATGTTTCATAAAGCTATTCTAACTCATGAGACTGTAATAGCCTACTGTTCACCAGAAATATGTGATGATTGAATTAAAGTTAATTTAACTTGCGGAACTGCATAATTCATGCGATTATGTAAACCATAAACAATCTCAACACAGAACTGAAATTATGTCTCTTTATAGTTCTACTAATGTATGTGTTATGAATTATCTTCAATTGAACTGACATTCTCCTTAATCCTCATGAATATTTAAAAGTTCATATTCAGTTTTGATTGGAGAAATATTGTAATTTTTATTCGTGAACAGGATTGTGTTTGGTTGTGTGATTTCTGATGGGCTAATCAAGAGCACTGTCTCTGAACAGGTTTCTGAGAAACACTTGTGAGAAACAGGTCATTAAAAAGATGCAATATTATGTATATTTTAAACAAATGTCATGTTGTTTGAAGCATTTAATTTATCACGCAACTTGAAAATTATCTATTAAATGACTATACTTATGGAAATACCAACAAAACTTTGATATTTGATTTGTGTACAGTATTCACAGCTTTCAATATTATGATTTAGTGTTCATTTAAAAAACTAGACTAGGATATTAAGCTGTAAAACGAACAACAGAATGGGTCAGATGTATAAAAAGTATAAATTGCTTTTGCATGGCTTTTGCTTGATTCCGTATGCATACAAATTGGCGAGCAAATGCTTTAGCTAGTAAGTTCAAGCAATCGCTGACTGCTAGCATATCCTTGACGATCGAAATGTCCCGGGGGGGGCACTCGACCAAAAAAGTGGTAGGGGTGTGCCGCGGGCGAGACAAAAAACGGGGGCCTTGGAGCGGGCTTATTGTAAAAAGGAGGGTCCTCGGAACGGAATTCGGAACTACAATTTTGTGAAAACGGGGGTCCTTGGAACGGATCGCCAGCGTGCGAGTACGTGCGTATGTACCCCTATGGAACGGGCATGCGTGCATGATGCATCCAGCGCGGCCTTCGCCGGGTGCGCTAGCGCAGAGACGATGGTCGGACAGCGCTCGGCGGCCGCTTTTCACCAAAATTGCAGCGGATCAATGCGACCGGAACGGCGTAACGAAAAATATGCGAAGCTTTGGAGCGGATTTCTTTTTTTCTTTTTTTTCTCGATAAGAACAAATTGCTATGCCTTGGAGCGGCTTTCTTTGTTTTTTGTCTCAATAAGACAAAAATGCTATGCCTCGGAACGGAAATTTGAGTGTGAAAATGGGGGTCGCCTCCGCGGCACATACCCACTATGCATTATATTTATATACTGAGTGCCCCCCCCCCGGGCGAAATGTTCGCTTTATGCATACGCTTTTTAGCAAAAGCTAAAAAGCGTATGCATAAAGCGAAAATTTTTGCTTGTGCGTTCCCATGGTGTACAATAGCCTACATGTACATGTTTTCTTCCTTCAAATGCCAAATATATATATTTATCAAAAAGAAACAAGCTAGTTTGACACCACGTCTAAGGAAAAGGTGTTGAAAGTAGCGCTAATTTGCTCTGCCACTGTGCCACACCTTTGCGTTCGAGTGAATCGAGTCTGACCTTTTCTGTCAGTCGTGTTCGCACTGTCCAGCGCGACGTCTACCGATAGCGATTGCTTTCTGGTGGCAAGAAATGGTCTCACTCAAGCACTAGCAAGGGATTATCAGGGGTGTGAGAGTTCAGATTTTTATCTGATTTCAGATTTTTTGTTTGTTTTGATTTTCAGCTTAATTTCAGCTTATTTTTGGCCTTCCTCTGTACAAAAAGTATGGGAGCTCTTTCTATTTCAGACTTTTTCAATACTCTTCAGCTTTTTTCAGATCTTTTTATTAGTGACCACTCACACCCCTGGATTATGCATATGAAATAAAGCAATTGCTGAAGCATGATCTTTTGCTTGGCTATAGAGCTATTGCTTGAATCAATCGCTTGCCAGCAATTGCTACTTTTTATGCACCTGACCCACTGAATGCGTCAATGGATGGATGGATGAATGAATGGATTCTGGGATGGATAACTTGGGGAAGAATAAATATGTATGGTACAGTCAATGACAACAGTAATGGTTATTGTGAACCTAGAGCTCTAGATTTGCAATCTGAAATTCCTAATTCATTCTTAAAACTAATGATATCGATTACGTAGTTTGGGTCACAATAAGGAAATCGAGAATTTAACTTGAATATAAAGATCACGGATAAAGATGTGCTTCATTTCATTTATTTTAAAAATGAAAATAATGTCAAGACCTATGAAGAGGATACATATATCACCGATCAAATAAGGCGAGCGTGAAGACACCTTGTTCTATACCTTTAACCCTTATTAAACTGGGGGTAAATTTGACCCCCCCTCGGCAAATTACGCCGCCGCGCAAAATTTGTTGACCTTTACTTTCAAGTCTTGTGCATCTCTTGAGACCAAATTTGCGACGCCCGGGTATGCGGTTCCGAAATGATTACGCAATATTTTGTAAGCGCATGTCGGTCCCAAAATTGCTCAAAAACGTGACAAAGTCAATGCAAATTATGTTTTTCAACCAAAAATCATAAATGTATGATTATTTTTATACTTTTGTTGGTTTGGATGGATTTATTCTGTTTTTTTTTATCGCAAAAGTGTCCCCGACAATGTTCATCGGAAAAAAAACCAAAGGTTTGAAAAAACAAGGAAATACATAAGAATTAAAAAAACAATAAGATACATAAGAAATTAATTATTTTTCGGCATTTTTTTTTGTAGATTTTTGTTAGAAATGTAAAAATCTACATGTTCACCAAAAATTAGCATTCTACTAGCTTTATACATTGAGTTAAACGCAAAAACATATACAACAAACAAAATTAGGGCATATTTCATACGCTCATTTGCATAATTAATGAATAAACATGAGCAATTAATTTTTTGACAATTTTACGTAACAGTCTTGTAGTTTACATCTGGCTCTATACGCGTGTGCAAATTATCGCGGCGATCGCGCGATCATGGCCGAGATCTGAGGGGGGGGGGGGTGTCAAATTGACCCCCAGTATATGTTGGTCTGAAATAGCCCAGTTTACACTGCGACCAAGGGATTTTCGATCCAGTGACCTGAAATGGGGACATTTCAGGCACTGTTTGGATTCATGAGCAGGATATTTTGTTGCTATACTGACCTGAAAACGGCACATTTTGGTAGTCGTGAAAAAAAGAAAAATATCTCATAAAAATTAATGCGATGGCGAAGCGTGCGCTGAAAATGTTGATACATTGATTTCGTCTCCTTCTTCTTTCCGCCGCAAATAGGGGCCATAAAATGTCTCTTTTACCTTTACTCCTCCTTTTTTTCCTCTCCGACCTCCTCTCTGTGTGTCTCTTTGGCCTTAATTTATTTCCTTTCTCTCTTCCCCTTTTCCTTCTCTTTTTCTTCTTCCCTTTTTAATCCTCTCACTTTTCATTTTATTTCCTTCTCTTTCTCTCCTTTTTTCTTTGTTTCCCTCTCCCTTCTCTTTCTCTCCTTTTCTCTTTGTTTCCCTCTCCCTTTTCCTACTCATTCTCTCCCTTGTTTTCTTCCCTTTTCCCACTCTCACTTTTCCCTTTTTTTTGTTTCAAAAGGGGGTCAAGGGTCAGATGTGCCCCCTGGATCCGCCACTGGCTGCGACATGCGCTTCTCCTCGTAAATCATTTTTTTATTTTATCTATTGAATTGATAGATATGAATACAATTAATTGAATAAAATAAAATTACAATCATTTTTATTAGCGAACTTTATTATTCATTTGTTTTCATATTTTTATATGCATTATAATCATGATGCATATTGAATCATAGGTTGAATTATTTGAATTTCTATAAAAATTCCATGCTTCCCTCACAGCATTCTAATATATTTCGAAGTGCCCTGGGCATTATGACCACTGAGAACTAAGCAGTCTTCATCATTTTATTGTAAAACAACAGGTTGCATTTGCTATTCCAGTGTATACAAACAAATAAAAATGAACGGTTTGTGAACAGAAACGCAAAGCAATATAAATTCTATAATATAAATATTAATATCTCATTTCGTAAATGGGTGTAGGGGCAGAGGGCTGCCTCGGCCAAAGCAAATGTTTCTTTTGTATAGTATAATAATATTATACTTAAATTTAAGTGATGATTGCAGTTAGCAATAAATCATTGTAAGTCATTATGCATGCACCTCATGGGTTGAATACATAAAACTCGACAAAATTCAAAATCATTTTGATCATGCATTCACATAATTCATCATTCATACAAAATAAAACGTATTTATACATATTAGCAGTCTTTATAAACATAATTCAATCATGATACCAATGTATGTATTGGAAAGGGCTAATTTCAATTTCATTTAAAACTGCACTATTACAGCATTCTAATGATCTGATATCCCAAGTGTATAACCAGCATTTATCATTAAAAAAACAAAACAGTGGGTTACCATTTCAGTAAGTACTAGATGAAAATCAAGAGTATTGGGGACAGAAAGTCATGTGAATTAATAAACATTGCAAAGTTAATGGCTCTACCAATATATAAAAAAATAGTATAAGAGCAAAGTAGCCCCTGATCAAGCGGATTCGTAAATAAAGAGTAGAGTGCTGGCTAGTCCACTGCCTGGTTCCAAGTCTGTAGTCTCTAGATTTGTTATGTAATCTATTGCCTCCTGCTTTGTTGTTTCGTTAACTTTAGCCATGATAGACTGGCAGAAAGATCCAAAGCGTGTGGTTACAGGGTCGAGTGTGTACCAATCACTGTCTACCATACCTCCACCGGGTGCAGACGAGGGGTCTATGGAGTGACTGCAGACGTCATACACGCTCTCCGCCCATTCCTGTGTGCGAACATTTTGAAGAAAAAAAAGTTAATTACTGAAAGTGTACCCCTTTCAGCACAGTTCTGATGATACATTTTTTTCTCCCGCACCCTACCGAATTTGGAACTCTGAGATCATAAAGAAAAAATATATAGAGAAACAACGTCTCATATAATCATGATAATGGTAATTAGATTAACAAAGTGTTTGTTTAAAGTTATGGAGGCGGCACGTGCAAGTTACAATTTTTTTATATAAGCCTTCGTCTTTTCCGATAGATAAATCAAATCAAATTAGATTAGATTGAATCAAGAATAGAATAATAAAAAGGGAAATGAAGAAGGAGGTGTATACCCGTGTGAGTGTAAAAAAAACCTGACACCTCACAAATCCCCCATTTAAGAAAAAACATGTCATGAACGCATAATCATTTTATATGGCTGGAAAGAGTATCTTCTCCCAAATAGTTTGATACCAAATTTATGACATCAATGTTGTTGTTCATAGTTATCTTGACATGTATTTTAAACTGCAGGGCGCCTTTGTAAAGCAGTTTTAAGAACTGAACAGGCCTACCCTGCAGTATAAAATAAATAAAACAAAATAAATAAATAAATAAATAAATGTTAACGCTTGGACGATCAGGGGGTATTCTTTGCAGGGATGTAAATTTTGGGTTGCGCCAAAATAAGAAATGACTGCAATAAATGAATCCATATGCCAATGATGTCATAATCCTACTGGAGTTAGTAAACATATTTGCAATTCCCTTTTCAATTAAAATAACTTGATAATTGATACTAAAAAGTACAATCATAATGTAACTTACTGAAAAGTGTTTTGGAATGGATTTTTATCATGTTAATGCAAATCTTGTAGGATTATGACATCATTGCCGTCTTAATTCATTCATCATTGCAGTGATGTAGTCATACCTTACATTGGCGCAAATCAAAATTTGCATTACTGCAAATAATACCTCCTGATCATCCAAGCGTTAAAACATACCACATAAATATGATATAAAATTATTTGGAAGAACATACCCTTTCAGGCCATATATAATGATTATGTGTTCATGACATATTTTTTCCCTTAAATTGGGATTTGTGAGGTGTCATTTTTTTTTACTCGCACAGTATAATCTCAGTATAGGATAAAATACTCAAAGAAGAGCAAAAAGACATGATGAGACGAAGAAGTACATTTCGGCGGGAGTATTAAGACGCCAAAATGAAATTATGAAGAGAAGTGCTCATTGAATACGAGATCACCCTACCTGATCCATGTAGAGATAGGAGATAGAGATGATTGGAATGATCTGTATACCGACTATACAGGCATGGCGTTGAGGGAACTGATCAGGTTCACAGGGCCAGTTTAATGTGTAGTAGAAGATGCCATCTTCCTGGAGCTGTCCAATGACTCCCCAGCGCTGGATGAGAGATGGAAAGAGATGTCTGTTGTTCTCTCTCACTTGCCAATATGTCCTGATGGAAAAAGAGTTAAAAGTTGCTGAATCATCTGACGTTCGGATGCAGTCCGGACCATACATATTGGCGTATTGCGTAAGTTTTTAAAGATACCCAAGTGTAATTTAGTTGATAATTCGCTCAAAATGATCTTATTTGTGTTATACTTTGAATGTGAGAATAAATTCTTGGCGGATTTCATTTTGCTTTAAGCGGATCCATTTTATTCGATTCAATTTTGGTTTATGAAATATAAAACATAATTAATGCTGTAGTCCGAGTATTAATGGAGTTGTTGGTCATAACTATCACCTCAAATGCGAATGAAAACGCAATATTTCTATACTAAACTCACTCAATGCTGATCGACCAGCGATGTTCAATAATAATTATGAGGAGTAGGCCTATACACAATTATGGAGGTTAAAGACAGCTATTGTCCTGACAATGAGCAATATCAAGTTCATACAATTATGAAGAACATATTACATGACTATTCTCAAACTCTAGCTATATGAAAACATTTGTATTACTTTGCTGCACGAATCTCAGTGGCTGTTGTGATCTGTCCAATTGCCTGTAGATTGGCATCGTTCATTGCCAAACCAAGAGCTGCAAGGGCATGGTAACAGTTGATTGCCTGACGAGGGGAATAAAGTTGAAATGGTGAAGAACTATTGCTTAAACATAAGCTATTATAATAGAAGTAATTTGATTCAACTAGCATGACTGTTTATGCTGAGTTTACGTCTTGCAGTATACATGGTATATCAATATATTTGTAAATATATAGGCTTATACGCTGTAAAATGCATTCTTCCTGAGATCGACAGTAGTATATCGGCAAAATGATATAATAATAATAACAAAGAACATGAATAAATTGACAATGATGAATGTTTACCTCTGCTATGGCCTCCTGTTGACGAGTGCCTCCGCCGATCCCAGTCGCCCAGGATGATCCGGTATACCAGTCCTTCTGACGAACCGTAGGGAAGTAGGGATCATCTTTACTAGGACTTCCCACGTCCCGAGCCATTGCCATAATGCGGTTGTAATTATCTGTGTAAATAGAAAATACATTTTCTTTTTGGAAGGTATATCCACTTAAGGTACGCCCAACTTAAGATCAATAATTGATTCTTCTTCTGTCCTCGGACATGTATCATCCAAAGGAAGGCTGACTTTTTTCCGTCACACTTTGTTCATCAACCATTCCGACAGTGGGGGAGGGGTATGTAAAATTGATCTGTGTACTTTATCTGCGTAAGTCGCACTCGTGGACTAAAGTGAAGAGTAACATCATACCACAAAAAAGGAAGACCGCTTTGTATTTAAAATTTTTAAATAGGATAGTCCCCTATTGAAGTATTTCCTTTTATTTTCCATTGAAGAGGGAGCCAAAGTTAAGTGAATTCTGTTTGATCTACAGAATATTGTCCTTCAACGAGAAAGAGAACCAAGGACCTTTGTAAATTCAGGTGGGAGACTTCCAGATTCATGGGTATACACCCCTACCCGCCCCGTACATGACCCCTTGACCCACTCCGCATTTCGAGTTAGTATTCTAATATCTTGGCTACCGTCTTCTGAAGCTCATCTTCAAAGGCTTTGGTTATTATTACCATGATTACTACATAAACTATAAATGTTCATGTTGTATTTTTACATTTTATAAATATTACATACTGGTATTTTGCTTTATCTGAGATGTTTACAAATACAAAAAATAAACAAAAAGTTTACTTCTCCGAACAAAGTTACTGTTGATTAAATGTTGATAACAATGAATGTGTCACTTCATAATGAACGATGAGCATCTGCATCAATCTTACAAGAGCATAAATTTTGATAGAAGAAGAAACACGAACCTTCCTTGAAAGCCCACACTGGATAGTATTTGGCGTAATAGGCAATGGCATAGAGCCAATAGCCAAAGTGGTAATGATGGTCAGCATAGCTAATGAACCCATAGTTTGTCCAAGGGAAAAGCTCTTCATTTGGTCCTGCTCCACGCATCCACAAGCCTCCCCATACAGTGTCGTATCTGAGGCATGGGAAAGTAGGTTCAGAAATCATGGTATTAGCAATATCGTAAAAATATCAGTGGAGAAAAGGTTTGGACTAGGAATAGGCATATATTGATCAATATATATGTTTTTTATCGCGTCTTGAATTCTTCCCAAATTGGCTTTCTGATTGGATCAATATTAAGGTTTTTATCAAAGATGTGCTCTTTCTCACCGCTCTCCTAATTTATCTGTACAGAAATGTCTGCCAATATTGTGTAAAGGTCTTTCAGTGAAATATAATATTACTAGTACCTCATTAAATCGCTTATGTTAACATGATTTAAAAACATCTTAAACTAGAATTGTATTACCGGATAACATTATCTTCTGCAATTCCACCTACGATGCCGAGCCAGAGGTCTAGACAACGTCGAAGAGACTGATCAAGTTCGATGTAGTCTTCGGTGCCGAAAGCTCGAGAGATACTGGCCAAACGAGCAACCATTCCTATGCTTTTTCCTGCCTCATAGCTATGGATGGATGCAGTGGTACAATCTAATTCTAAGGTTTGCTGGGCAGTGTCCTTCTCAATAGCCTGAAGAACATTCTGAACAAGTAAATCACAATAAACCCTGCATGTGTAACATTCAAATATTTATTTGAATTTATTTATTTATTTTATTTCAACGGTTGCCTGTTGTAGCATTGTTACTTTATGTTACGTCAGCAAAACGCAGCGACGAGTTCAAACGGCAGGCAGAAATGGAAAATATCCTCATTTAATTCCGAAAGCTTCGGCCATTCATTCTTTCTTCAGATTATGTTGTTGTACTAAATCGTATAAAAGGTAGGTATCATGTAAAATATATCGATTAATACAGCTGTGTCAATTTTGGATTAAATTTGTGGGTAAATTATACCAAAAAAACCACTGATAAACCCTGTTTTTCACTATGTCTATAACTGCTGTCTGATATCGATGACTTTAAAGGCCAAGTCCACCCCAGAAAAAAAATGATTTTAGAAAAAGAGAAAAATAAAAAAAGCATAACATTGACAAATTCATCAAAATCGGATGTAAAATAAGAATGATATGACATTTGAAAGTTTCGCTTATTTTTCACAAAACAGTTATGTGCACAACTCAGTGATATGCAATTGAGAGTCGCTGCATGTCCCTCACTATTTCTTTCGTTTTTTTTTATTGTTTGACTAAATAATACAATATTTCAATTTTACAGATTTGACAATAAGGACCCTCTTTTTAGAACCACGAAATGTTACAACAATGATAATTCCACATGTTCCGAGAGGAATAACGAGGAGAAATATTTCATATTTCATGTAATGAAATACAAAATAATTAGTGAGTGGATGATATAATCAGCCCCCTAATTTGCATACCGGCCAGGATGTTAATACAACTATTTCGTGAAATCAAGAACAACTTTAGAATGTCATAACTGTGTTATAACATAAAAGTTCACACAGGTAACAGAATTTTGCAGGTCACAACCGAATCGTAACCATTGGATTCGCCTCCACAGCAGTCAGTTTTCACCTAGTCTACAATTGTAGACCCACATCTGCAGTGTGTGTATCACAGCTGATTCAAGGAGTCTGCATAGCAGACTAGGTCTACTAGAGCCTGCAGATCTGTTGGTTGTAAAGTGATACAAGTAGGGGGGGTGAAAACTAGTCTGCTATGCAGACTCTGAAATGGCTCGCTTCGCTCGCCCTTTCAGGCTGGTTTGCTTCAAAAACCAGCTGCAGATCCCACTTCACGAGCCATTCAGAGTCTGCACAGCAGACTAGTTTTCACCCCCCCCCTACTTGTATCACTTTACAACCAACAGTCATGCTTTTTAAGCGTCTGTATATCAGGGACTGTTTCATGAAGTTTCTTATAAGGTCAATTCTTCTGAGCCAATCAAACGGAAGGATTTTAGTAATTTACGACAGTTGTTAGTGAAAATAATTTGACGACTCGTTACATGAAATTCCCCCTCCCTCTTCATACAGTAGGATCTTACAATAAGAACAATATTAGCTCTCTCATATTGTTTTAGATATATTTTATATGAGGTGCTCAGGAAGATCTTGATGTAGTTGATATGGATTGAATTTGGGAGATAGCGTAGATATCAAAACTGAAACCTAAGAAATTGGAAAAACAGAAAGACTGATGCTGACAAAGGGAACCTATTTGCGGAGTTCCCTAAGCCATGGACCTACTACAAAAAAGTTTCCAAGTATCAATTCCCACTGCTACGCAGACGACACACAACTAAATTCATCCATCTTCACAATGTATCACACGAGATAACTCATCAGCCCCACAATCATGGTACAAATTTTTCCTCGACATTAGGAATTCAACAACTTTGATGTCAAACTAAAATTAAAAACCTATTTATTCCAGTAGTATGTAGAGCATCTGGGGAGCTCTTGCAACGCAATATAATATATAGAAATATTTTTTGCGCTATATAAATACATATTATTAATATCATTATTAACAATAATACAGATAGATCTAACAATGATAGGGACACATAAATCTAGGTGTTTCATCCCCTATTGAGTAGGGACAGTTTATGGAAAATGTTTTCTGAGATGTCTAGTAGAGAAATAGAATCATTTGTGTTACAGTACCTGCAGTTTGTCTGGTTGACCCTTGATTCGTTCGACAGCGTCCATGTTTGGTTCCATGGAGGCAGGAGGAAGGTCCTCTTCCATCACCCAGTTGTCTCCTACGTATCCCTTATACCCAAATGGAGTCTCTACAAGATTGTCACCTAGCAACGGCTCCTTTTAAAACATGAAACAATGAGCATAGCATCAAAATCAAATACAAACGAAATTTGGCGGGATCGGAACTTTAAGGTTATCGAAATAAACAGTATTCTAGTAATGTACTGTGAGTATGTTACTCGATATTGCAGTGGTAAAGTGAGGTTCTGTCAGATAATATTGAATTGATATAAGCCAAGGTAGTCTTAGACTTGTGTCATTTACCCCATTTGCTATAATTTTGAATGAATATTCCAATCTCTATATGAGAGCGTCATGCCTGATCTATGTCGACAATATACTTAATTTAACTTGAATTGTCGTATTATCAAATGGAAACATGTGAACGATTAAGACAAAACATGGACCTACTACAATCGGATAAACAAGTGTACATAGACTCTCTAGTTGACCTAACGTTTCAGCTGGTTCGTATACGGAAAATCTAACTATCATGCTAGATATATAAGTACATTTCTAGAACTATGTGAACATTTTTATCTTGGATATTCGATGTTATATCTATTTTCGTCAAGATTGGAAACAACACAAAAACTTACAAAAAGACAACTAAAAGTTAATTGAGGTCTATAGTAACGCCGATGAGCTCGCGTTACAATCATAAAACAGAGATTTTATTAACTGCTTGATTTCACATTCATTACCGTTGCTTAATCAAAGTCATCCTTGGAATGGGCACTGACGAAAGGCACAAGAATGTAACAATACCTGGTGTGGGAGAGCGACAGTCAGCAGGTCCAGATTGGCATTGGTTTCAAGAAAGTCATCACCTTTTTTATTCCAGTCGAAGCTAATATAACCTTTGTCTCCTTCGGTACAGAATCTGGTCTTTGGCTTGTAAGAATACACGCCTGCAAAATCTGCAAGCTTATCAACCCATGTAAAATTACCCGGTGTGCCTGGAAAAGAAAAAACTCATTATAATTCTGAATCACTCTATAGCACTAGAATTGGCATAGTTAAATAGACTTTAATATAAACGACGAAGGAGTTGAGATAGAATCATGAGGCGTCGGGCTCTGCATAAAGTTTTTGCATCTTACAACAGCCAAGGCAAAGGCAAACAAAATGACCCCTTAATCATGTTACATTAAGGTTAGGCTACAATCGGGGGCTACCACTTCTTGTGTGTGAACGGAATAGCTTTGATAGCCTATGCGAGGGGATAGTTTTCGGTGATGATTACGAAATCTTACTCACACCTAAATAATAAAAGTAAACGTATGATTGAATAAAATGTCATTTTCATTGTTAATTTCACAACGTCATTACAGCTTCACCTGACTATCATTTGGAAGTATGAAGGGAAGATTCTCGATTGGTGGCCCATATGCGGACAACAGGGGCGGATCCAGCTTTCGCCAATAGGGGGGGGCCGAAAAATATTTTCATCAACATTTTGCTCGATTTGCCGCTATAATCTTATTTTTTTGTTGATTTTTCAGGGGGTAGTCCTAACTAAAGACTGAAGTTTTAAGAATATGTTAGTTTTTATTGTTATAAACAAAATAAGGTTTCACATGTGGTCTTAATATATAATGCGAGCGCGAAGTGCAAGCTCAAATTATTTGATATTTTATTTCCTTAGACCTGAAGATTCTGAGGAGATTTTATAATCATGAAAAAAGATAAGTATCCAACTAAACAATGAGAGCGCGAAGCCCGAGCCGAAATTTTATTATAGTAACGTGAAAAGGGACTCAATTAGGACTGTTTTTAGTGATTAATGAAGAGGGTAGAAGTATCACCCATTAAATAATGAGAGTGCGAAGCGCGAGCTCAAAATTTTTTGATATTTCGACCTGAAAACTGGACAATCTAAGCGCGTTTTTATTTAAATAAAGAACAAGTTGTGTTCACAAACAATTACATGCGAGCGCGAAGCACGAGCTTAATTTGTTGATATACTGACATGATAAAGGAGCATTTTGACAAATTTTGGTAAGAATTTTCAAAGAGGATGGGTAACTCCCAAATCAAACAATGCGAGCGCGCAGCGCGAGCCGAAAATTTTGATAAACAATTTGTTTAAATCAAACAAAATAATGAAAGCTTGATGTGCGAGCTAAAATATTGTGTGCAAATTGATTTCAGAACTGGATATATAAGTGCCATTAATCCTCTTGAATGGGATTTATTACACAAGCAATGCGAGCGCGAAGCGCTAGCGATTTTTTTTATATAAAGCCTATTTTCCAATTGATCCCCTCACCTTTTTCTTGTTTCCTTTCGGGGTTGGGTCGGGCCGGCCGTTACGAGGCTGCAAATTACACATCATGGGTATGATACCTCTTTTTCTTTCTGTTTTTCATAGTTTCTATCAAGTTAAAGAGTACACTTTTTTCTGCAGGTTGTAAAAAAATAGGGGGGGCCGGGGCCGGCTCGGCCCCCTCCCGGATCCGCGCCTGGACAAGCTCATAGCAATGTGAGTTTTGTTGACATTTTCGTCTCAACGAAAGCTCATGTGTGTGAGATTTCCTGTTGAATGTAGTTAATTTGTGTGAGATTTCAGCACTTACCACTTCCAGCATAGACGAGCTGCATATTACCAGTGAATTTGTCTACCAATGGTCTCGCAGGAACGAAAGACGCTCCATTTACGTCGAATGTCATGGTCATCTGTTCAGAAAAGAATACGGCGTATTTCCTGGTAGAGTCCGTAACACCTTCGATGGTGAGGGGCTCGGACAGTTCAAAGATAAAGCGGTTGTCGGTGAGTGTAAACGGTTGTGGGGTTGGTGCGGGATCCCCACCAGGGCAGTATATCTAAAAATAAATTCAAATTCAATTTTTTTTCAATTCATTAGAAAGAGGTAATTAAATGAGAATGGATATTGAGGATGTGTTAGTAACTTTAACTTCCAAATCTTTCTTACCAAAAATCTTATCCGCTCTGCAATGAAGCTTTATTCCGGACATTAAGCATAATCAGCCACCCCCACCCATAAAACACTTAAACTGATTTAGTTGAAAAGGCATATCCATTGAATTGTATCTGATTTATATTACTTTTATTACTTATTTGGATCATATGTGAATTTAACTGAAATAAAAAATAATAATTGAACGGTATATTAAGTATTTTAAACAAATCTTATTTTTGTCGAGAATACCATACCCCCATTTCCAATTCTTATTCCTAGATTAAAATTCTAACAATTATTTACTTTTTCTGGTTGACGTCTCCAGTTGGCTGGTACTGACTCCGTCACAAATTGTCCAATCACATTTGCAGCAAAGTTGACATTGGTATAATTAACAGACAATGTCATGACGATTGTGAATCCATCGTCTTCCAAATCACAGGTGTTTGCGTTACACGTGTTCCAAGAATACACAGAGTTCCATTCATCATTTACATCAGCAATTAGATATTGGACCTAATGATAACCATGATGAATCAAGACAAATGTGAGTCTCTCTCATATTTCTTTCTTATAACATTTGATGTCAATTGCTATGAGATAATGACTACTGGAACCAGGTAGTCCATACAGAAAACTAGTATTCAGTGAATTATGAAAGAGAGGGAAATATATAAAACTCTCTAGATTAAAAAAATTGTTTTTATGTATCCTCATTATTTCATGATTATAATGTAACTCTTTAATTACTTGGCAAAGTATATACGGCATTGAAGCCTGTCTATAGTGACCAACCCAAAATGTGGCCTTATTGACATGTGGCTACATCCTCTTATTAAAGGTCAAGTCCACCCCAGAAAAATGTGGATTTGAATAAATAGAGATAAATCAAACTAGTATAACACTGAAAATTTCATCAAAATCGGATGTAAAATAAGGAAGTTATGGCATTTTGAAGTTTCGCTTATTTTTCACAAAACAGTGATATGCACAACTATGTGATATGCAAATGAGTCAGTCTATGATGTCCATCACTCACTTTTTCTTTTGTTTTTTATTGTTTGAATTATACAATATTTAATTTTTTTTTTACATATTTGACAATAAGGATCAACTTGACTGAACCATATAGCATTAAACAATGCTCATTCTACAATTAATCGTTGTTTTTCTTGACAATGAGAAGAAAATTAGAATATTTCATATTTCATATAATAAAATACCAAAGAAATAGTGAGTGGATGATGTCATCACTCTACTCATTTTGCATACCGTCCAGGATGTGCATATAACTGTTTTGTAAAATTAAGCGAAACTTTTAGAATGACATAACTTTCTTATTTTACATCCGATTTTGATGAAATTTTCAGTGTTATGCTTGTTGGATTTTTCTCTTTTTATTCAAATAAACTTTTTGTTGGTGTGGACTTGTCCTTTAACATCATCTCCTTTCCATGATAGCCGATGTAGAGGCCGCCATAGGCAGGTGTTTATACTATGAGGAGGCCGGTAAGAGGATTTTGACGATGAAATAAAAACAATATGCAATAAAAATTACTAAAAACTCAACAGCTAAACTCCAAAGAATGTAAAGTGTAAAATCATTTACCTTGGTTATGTGTTTTTTTTTTCATTGAGACACATTCTTTTCTAATATATTTGAATTATGATCACAAATATGGCACCATAATAGCAAGTGACACCTAAGCCGAAATTACGGATATTTGTAACAAACAAGTTTTGACAAAATTAATTTGTGTGTATAGCAGTTTCTATTATGAGCACCGTGAGCTATAATAACCTAAGAATATTTTTCAATTGTTCGTTGTAAAGTCGTGCCACCAGCTTTATGAAACATCCACCTGGAGATTTTTTTTAAGTGATGTGATTTAGCAAGTTGAAAATATTCTTTTTGAAATTCTAAGAAAAATCTTTTAAAAAATATTTGAATATAGGCCCTACATAATTATGTGGGATTCTCACCAAACCTTCGTGAATACATTTTACACTGTTACTAAAACAAACCTTTCTTTAGCATTAACTTAAAATGACGAGTCATTGTGAATAAAACAATATACTGAAAAACCTTTAGTTAAAAAGATGCCAAACTTTGATCGTATTATAGCAAAATATACAAGCACAAATGAAGTATGTTGATCATAATTACAACTCTTCACCTGTCTAGTAATCACTAATTACTTACAGATAGAAATAAGAATCATCACCTCTTGAAGACTATTAGCAGGACTACTAAGCTTGAGGGTTGCTGTCACCTCGTACCCTCCAGCAAGATCCCGTTGACACATCGTAGAATCCACACTCGCAGTTCCGTAGAACCATACTGGCATTCGTTGACCCCTCGAAACAACCACATCACTGCTATTGGTGCATGCCACCGTCAATGGATTTCGATACCAGTAATAACTGTAGTCGTGTTGTGGGACGACGTACTTGTTGATGACGTTGATAGCATAGTTCACGGAAGAGACAGCCCCTTCGAGGTCGATGGTCACGGTTTTACCATCGGAAGAGATTTCACAACAAGTTTCATCACATGTCATAAAACCACCGTTGTCCGAATCCCACCTAATATAATAAATAATTAGGTGCAATACATACATACATTATATATATATATATTTATACATAAAATGAGCGATGGTAATATGTATTCAAAAGCATATTATCAGATGAGGGATCTGTATACAATCATGCCCCGACATTTTGTCTAGAAAGTTTGGCGAAACGGTTTCAGAAATGGCTATAATCATGCTTAATTTCAACAAGCATCAATTTCATCTTTTCCCCCTCTGAAATTCGTGACGTGTGAGTAGAAAATTCTAAATGTATAATGTTACTCACTCGGTAGATTCGCTCGCTACCCACTGAACATCACCGATATGCTTGATGGGTTTTGTTAGATGAAGGACAAAAGTAGCTGATTCTGAAGATGCGTTGCACGAAGCTTCCACGTATCCACTCCCTGCATTTTCAACTGTACAACAAATAAATAAGCAAATGCGTGCAATATTTTCCTGGAACATCGGGTGATGTATAATGTAAAATGATAGATGATACAACATCACTTCCCCATTACCTGTCCTGTATGTTACATTTTGGAGGTCCCGTTTTCTCCTTTTCTCCACGTATTCTTCTTTTATACTATCACCAGTTAAAATGTGTTGACAAAGATTATGAGACTCGTTTGTAATGAAGGATATTGTTCCCTAATATAATGGTTCTACCGTGTTTCCCAATAATTTATTATGTCAGTTCAAGATAATACACCAGTCGACGCCAGTAAAATAACATACCCACAAAGTGGCATGGTTCCCAAAACAACCACATTTCTGGAATTATGTATAATAATCGTTAGGGTTGTACAACGAATCACTAAATTTTGACTCGACTCGAGTTATCTTAGGGTTCAAGTCGATTCAAGTTCTTTAGTCACTGCACAAATGTCAATGGGATTGAATCATGAAAAACTGCTCGAGTCACATGGTAGGTGACCCGACTCATGACTTAATTACAACCCTGTAAATCGCACGAGATTACAGGGTACACTGACGACTGCAATAGCAATAGTGTTGATTATCATTCATTTTATAGCTTAGATTTCATAATCTTCATTAGATATTAAACACTCGTACAACGTTACTCACAGCAATAGCTAATCAAGGCTTCATGCTCTTACCAGACTCCTCCTCAGGGCATTCGAAAGATGTTGGCTCGTTGTTGATAGCACGCAGACAATATGGTGTAAGGACCGGTATAGCATCGGTGAAGAGATGTGTTAACATACCCGACCCTCGAACTAGTGGCAACTCCATTGTGCCACCGTTTGGATCGGTGTAGAGAAAGTTGGCGTACATCTCTCCAAAATCAGTCATAATCGGATCATTCTCATTGTCTTCAAGGCCAACCCTAATCCCTGTGAGTCCTGAAGATTACAAATTGGTGATCGAATAGACACGTGCCTTATAATTTAATATTCATTAGTTAGTCTGATAACACTGCTGTGTCAGTGGAGTATAACATGATTTCATTGAGACTTCTGACATTGACAGAGGGGTGCATGAGATTATTTTGTTTTGATCAATTGATTTCATAATAAAGATAACCTTTTTTATACACAAATACTTCTCATACTACTACTACTACTACTACTACTACTACTACAACTATACCACTATACCACTACTACTTCTACTACTTCTACTACTACTACTACTACTACTACTACTACTACTACTACTACTACTACTACTACTACTATACTACTACTACTACTACTGCTACTCATAGTACTACTGCTGCTGCTGCTGCCGCTGCTACTACTACGATACTACTACTACTACTACTACTACTACTACTACTACTACTACTACTATTACTACTACTACTACTACTACTACTACTACTACTACTACTACTACTAATGCTACTCATAGTACTGCTACTATCACTACTACTACTACTACTACTACGACCCCCTCTTCCTCCTCATACTAATACTACCACCACCATCACTGCTGCTGCTCCTGATATTGCTGCTACTACCGGTTTGATGGAGTCTCCCCATTATCAATAACATCAAGTCATATTTTAAAGAGGCACAAAATTGGACAAAGGAGAAAGTGTCTCCATTTTTTATTTTTTTTGGTTAAGATGACGTACCAGAGAAGATAGAGAAGGGAAGACTATCTGGAGCTGAAGTCATCTGCTTCATGCCCGCTCCAAGTTCTTCAATTTTGTCCCAAGGTGCTCCATCCTTTCCCGGAGTTAGCTCATAAAAAGGATCCTGACGGTTGGGATCAGTCCACCTTTCCAAAGTGTAAGCTTCGTATGTAATTCCCATCTCGTCCATTGTTGCTATTTTTTTTTAAACATCAATATTTATTAAAGCATATTAGATTTGCAATGATAAGATGGTCTAGGATTGAAAATGTACAATAACTTACCTATTCTTAAAAGCGTTCGCACTGTTCTAGTAATTTGCTTGTATACAAAAGACAATATTATTGGTTTACAAACAATGAAATTTTGTTTTTGGTAAAAGGGGACCACAGTGTAGAAATGGCTGCTTATCAAATGTGGTAACATGTACATAATATAATAACAACCCAAGCGAATGGATACATGTTTATTCTACCGTGTGAGTTAAAAAAACACAAAAAACAGGATACCTCACATGTCATAAACACATAATTATTATACATGGCCTGAAACAGTATCTTCTCCCAACTGATTTGATACCGTAATGTATGTGGAATGTGTTAATGCTTGGATAATTATGAGATATTTTTTTAACTGTCATTGTAAAGTTCGATTTGCGCCAATATAAGGCATGGCTGCAACGAATGAATCCAGATCCAGTGGTCTGCGTCTGCTGAATCCTCCATTAAAGCTGTTGATTAGTATAAGATTCTTTCCTGCTATCCCCATCTTTCAATACCCATAATACGTTTGCTAGGATCATTGCACGATGTATGGCATCGTATGTGACTACGGGCTGCAATATTTAATTTTAACATTATTTAAGGCAATCTTACGATTTAATAAGTTGCCTGTATTTGAGACCACCCCCCCTAAAAAAGAAGAATAAATAGAATGAAAGACCATGCAAATGTCGTACGGGGATCATACGATGCCTTATGATACCGGGTGTACGATGCACCTGTGCTGATATCATGACGACCCAGTGTTGAATCGCATGATGTTTTTACGATGTTAAGATGTGTATAAGGGCCACCGCTCACCTTACGATTGGTCTGCGATCCGATTATGGAATAAAACGTAGTAGAATTTGATGATAATATTAAAACATGGAATATCTTACTGTGTAATGTTCTAATTCATCGTAAGAATACCTATGTTCAAACATGTGACTATCCTATCATCCTTATTAGAATAAAAGCGAATTTAATATCTAGTCCTAATGACGTCATAGCAGTCATACGAAAGGCTACGATTTGAAACTAATTTACCCTTTGCTCCAAACTAATGGCTTGCAATCATCTAAAATTATTATATTAGAATTCTTCAAATAAAAATATACTTTTCATTCACAGTCATTTTCAGAAAATAAACAAAATGTGGTTTGTTCCAAAACCGGACCATGAACTATAGTCGTAAGGTGTGCGGTGACCTTTAGGACCACTACTTCATGGTTGGTATAAAGCCACTTTCACAATTGGACACTGGTGGTGAGACTGCTTAAGCCCCTTTCACAATTGACGTACGACCATTTGCGACCTTTTGGTCGTGCGACAGGCTGCAACAGGCATCAATCGCTACTCATCTCATAAGATCGCACAGAGGCTTTAACAAATGCAACAGCTGTCGTACAACAAAAATAACCAGTAAACCCCGTTGCACGAGTAAGTCGCATATGCTCTTATTGTGCAGGTGCGATCACATGCGAGTGTTGCTCGAGGGATTGCGAATGGAACGGTCGCATACATGCGAATGCAACGGTAGTGCAATCGGTCGGTCTTGCAACAGTCTTATGGCCTATTATTATCGCATCCAGTCGCAAGACTGGTCTCTGTACAAGTAGGTCGCTAGCACATGTGCAAGTGTTGTACGACCTCCAGTCGAGTAAATGCGACTACTTAGTTGTGCCACCTATTGCACCAAGTCGTACAACGTTGAACAACACTCGCACGATGATCGCCCGACCGATGGTACGACCCCGGTACGACCTGATGCGAGTGAATCGATCGTATTTGATCGCGTTTGGATTTTGAACATGTTCAAAGTTCAGATGTGACCAGCCACGACCACCTCGAGTTCGTACGACCGTCTACAACGACTGCGAGTGCTCGCAAGACACCAAGAGATCGATCGTGCGACAGCAAGAAAAAACTGTTGCAGGTGGTCGTAAACAGGTCGTACGTCAATTGAGAAAGGGGCTTTACAACCGTTGCGATTGTGTGCAACATATATTGTGACCAAATGATCGCAAAAGATCGCACGAGCAACTGTGAATTTCAAAGCCCCTTAAACTACGCGCTAAAAATAATTGTAGGCCCTATGATTATCATGAATCCGTGTGAAAATCGTACGATCGTCGTCGGATACGATCACCTCATGAACGTCTACGGGGCTTCCTACGATGACCATTGACCAATACAGATTTAAGCGGGGCATACATTTGACTATGAGGCCGCCACTGCCTGATAATTTATTATCATTCATTATAGCCAAAGCTTGAACACGTTTTTTCTGTTACATCATAATTATTCACGAGTCGTTGCTTTCTTATCAAACTTTGCATGTCGCTATTACGTAAATATATTGTATTAAACATTCTTCCATTTCATTTAATTTATTTTCCAAATTCAAATTTTAAAGAAAGAAAACATAATCATCAACTCACAAACAGGAACATATATCGCATGTAATTTGTAAATTTTGTGATTTATTTCAATTTATTATAATAAAAAAATAAAAAAACATATATCGCATGTATAAAGAATGTTTAAAATGGTAAAAGAAAAAGCTAGTCCGTGCAAAAAGTACATTACAAATTGAATGTGGAGGAAACATCAAAAGCCACGAGGCCTTATCGAAGGGTATCGAATGTATTCCCAAATTAGAATAATGAATAGGAGAATAGTTTTAAATTGTTCAAGAAATGTCAAAGCCAAGGTAGAGGTAACAAGAGAACAGACAGTAAGAGATTGGTAATGAAAATGAGATTAGATCAAAGCCAGAAAGAGAAATGGACATGTAGCATGTTTCTATAAGTTGTATTACTTTTTATTTTGCAGTATATAGAATTTGTATTTTCTGAATGATGACAAAGTAGGACGTGATTGTAGTTCAAATGGGATGTTGTTCCAGGATATGGTACCCATGAATATGATAGTGGTTCTTGAGAAGTTCAATTTCAATAAAGGTAAACGTATGTCCTCCTTGGCCCTATATATAGTACTGTATGAATGAACTGCACTATTTTGAGCAGACAAATTGTTAAAAGTTGACGGCAATAAGCCTTTAAAATAAGAATACATGATTATGGCTAATTGCGTTTGATTTGTTTGAAAAATTGCTACAACATTCCACAAGTTCCCCACATAATATCGCAGTATGATAAATGGGGTAATGTCATCGTATTATATAACACTAATGGCACTTTCGTATGAACAATACACTATGTATGGTTGATCATACCGACAATCTTGTTTATTTTGACGAGACGTCGTTTACATGTATTTTTTTGGTTGATTTTTCATCAATTATTACTCCTATAGGAATTTACTTTATTTTACCTTTGTAATAAAACAAATGGAAATGGCTACACAAATGATAAATATAATTAAAAATAATAAAAACAACAACGGACTGAGAATTGATACTTGCGGAACCACGGTGTTTAAAATAAAATCACCATATGATACAATTCCTGTATATAGGCCTACATATTGTTTCCTGTAAACCGCGCTAAAAGTAGTCCGCAACTTTGTTCAGGAACTATACACAACAACAAAAAGTAAGTCCCCCTTAAACAAACATCCATAATTTCCGAACCACTGGGAGTTTTCAATATATTTTTTACATGACCTTGCAGGGAATTTTATAAGCTACCCTCTTAGTGAATGTTACGGACGTATTTTATGTCATGCTTCAGTGAGCACCGGCAGAATGCACAATTGTCACTTTTTAAAATTTTAAAAGTCACAAGCAAAAATTTTAAAAGTCACAAGCAAAATATCATGACTTTGATTCCAGTTTATTGGAACGAATTCCACATTCTCATCATAAAAAATAGTCAGAAGGCTTGTAGAAGGTACTTTCTAAAAGACGATACAACTTTTTTGCTAAGTTTCACGGTTGAATAAACACAGTCAAAATTTGCTATTATCGGAATTTTTACACATTTCTATCGATGAAAATGATCGAATATGATGACAATTATTTTTGGGAAGAGTATCTTCAACACTATTCATCATTTCACGGCTCAATGAACATTTAATGAAAACAAAAAATACGATTTTCAAATATCATTGGTAAGTATTGTTTTAAGTTGGTAACTGAAATTATCTTTTCTCAACCTTTTTCGTTATGTTCATGACCAATTAACATGCTTCAATGATTCAAAGGCATTTTAATTAAACATTCACGCTTGAATGAGCATGTGGAACGTGATCAGCTCTTGTTGACGTTATTGGAAAAAAATTAAATTGCTAACTATGGATATCTGTCACAAACCTTCTTGCATAGTTAATTTGATTGGATTTTTATGAAAATCCCGATATCCAATGCTTCATTGAGCACACAATATTAAAAAATTATGCAAATGAGAAGAAAGTTCAAGGACTTGGCCCCACTCTGTGCCGTATCGAATGCTTATTTGAGTGTGCGGGCCCTTTGGATATAGTGTCACTCAGAAGCCATGTGCGAAGTTTCATGAGAAAACTATTGGCAGAAGTAACAAAAATCGACTATGAAACAAACCATTATTTCAATTTGTTGAAATTCTGACTTCCTCTCTCATAGACATTGTGTACAATATGTGTTCATATGTTTAGGAATAAGTAACCCCTTATTCAATGTGGTGGAACTTTTTCTCAAAGCTGTCTTTAGCAGTATCATTTGGCAGTAATGTTTATCAACCTATAGGCAAAATTCTATGCAAAAATGAAATCGATTTGTTTGTTTATGGATGAGTGAGCACGCCTCAAAGGGGGAAAAAGGGTCATTTTTAATGTCACAGACTCATTTTGAGGGGTTATAGTGAATAATGGGGGCAAATTCGGTTTCAAATATAGCTTAATTGGTGTTGTTTTTATCATCCATCATTTTTATCACCACACACTTTCCGAACTTTTTACACTCTCATGGTTGAGCGAGCACACTCGAAAACTTAGGAATTAATACTCTTTTTACTGCATAAATGTATTCTTTTCCTAATAATTTCTCAGTATCAGTTGAATTTATGGACAAATCAGTGGTGGATCCAGAATTTGAAAGTAGGGAGGTGCCGAAAAATTGTTTGAGGGGAGCCACTAACATTTTCCAATTTTAACATGTTTTAACAAGTTACAGAGGATACTACCATAAACCCCCTATGAGATGATACGTCACAAAAAAATGTGCTCACTCAAGCATGAACATACGTTTTCAAAATTTTGTGTGGAGTGGCTCAATGATGGATAGTAAAACAACGTTAACATCATAAAATTCACCAAAAAACAACCTTTGCCCAACTTTGTATTACACAATCTGAAAAACGACTCTTGTGACTTTCAAAAATGGTCATTTTTAATTCAATCTTTGATTACTCATTCATGACCAAATCGATCAATCTCATTTTCCCCCAGGAGTTGTTTAGTGAGTGTAAAAAACCACCTACGAAATATTATATCTCAAAATTATTCCTTTCAAAAGTTACAGCATTTTGATTTAGGGGAGACTTACTTTTTTGTTGTGTATACATCAGAGCCGGCGCTACTTTTACGATCATCATTATTTTAATGATACTCATGCTTTTTGTTTTATTTCTTTGTCAGTGAGGTTTTAGCCTTGTTTTGGAGGCAATAAACTTCTTTCCTCGTAACATTTTTAGAGGTATTTAAGTATTAAACCCACGATCTTAGATTTTAATATCTTTTATTGCATACGTGTAAGTTTTAACTTACAATAAAACAGCCCTCTTGAATAATTTTGCTGCTACTTGGCTTAGAAGCTTCTTAAATTCTCGAGCATAATGATTATACCGTATAGCGTCATGAAACTTGTCGTCATAGTAACTGAAATAAACTTTGCCAATATTTTTATGAAAAACAGTCTGAGCGTCTAAGGTACCATCTCCAGGTTTTTTTTTTCTTTTACGGAGGGATAATAACGATTGATTCGATTTGGGACTATAAGGTCAAATGTAAAAAGCGACAGTCACGGTCCCTGTAGACCATATACTTTAAATTCAATTTAATTAAACATTTTATTTTCTTTCGATTGACATTACACAGGTTACATCCAGTTTCATATAAAGTAAACAAATCAATAATATATATAACAATCAATGTAAATACAATATATATAATTTCTATACATGGAAGAAGACGTAAAAAAATAACCCAGGAAGCAGCAGGCGCTTGTGTTAGGATACGCATGTAAGAGTATACAACTAAACAACAAATACCAAAAAGGCGGCTAATAATATAGAAGGTAAAGAAATAGAAGAGAGGAGAATAAAATAGCTATAGAGGGGTGGGTAAGTAGAAGAAGAAGAGCGGCAAAATTACTTCGCATGATACAGGATAAATATGAATGACTGAATAGTACAACAGGCATTTATGATACAAAGTAGCAACAACGTAACGTATTAATGGCATAGTGATTTTATAACTGGTTACATAACAGGCGCGTTTATATAAACATGTGTTTACACGGAGATTCAAATGTCGGCAAGTATCAGGAATTTTTTAAACTTATATTTAAAACTTGATGTCGAAGAGAGGGGAAAGGGAAATAGATAGAGAGATAGATAGGGAGAGAGAGAAAGAGTGGGCGGGGTCTTATGATTAAAATGATACCTGAGTGGGGAAACTGTCTGATGGGACTAAGAGGTCCATGGTTAATTTGGTTGCAGGCAAAGTGACCTGTTGGTAGAGCCCCATTTGTCCGTAGCTCTCCGACCCGGTCACTTGGTGGTGCTACAGTCAATAGAGTTGTTGAGGTGCCGAAGATGTCTGACACATCCAGGGTATCTAGGGGAGTATCTTGTAGTTGGGCACAGGTAGGTGGGAGACCGCCAGCATCTGAAAATTTTAACATTTATACGAAGGAATGCATGTATTATAATTTCATTTATGTTTGTATATTAGTGAATTTATTAAATCATTTTTATAATTCACTGCTACTATTATTAGTAATAATATTATACTAATTTTATCATTAATTTCATTATTTTATTGTCATTATTATTATTATTATTATTATTTTTATTTTTATTTTTATTTTTATTATTTCACTCTTATTATCATTATTATTACTATTATTTACCTTTATTACTATTGTGATCACTAGTGTTATAACTATATAATTTAATAATAATCAACACCATCATTACTAATTAAACTGTAGATAATTCATTCCATTCCATTCCTTGTTTTTATTTGGAAATAAGTCATGATTGACTATTTTTGCCACACACTGTATGAAAAGTAGGGTAAACATTTTTATTATTATTATTATTTTTTTCTATTTCTTTTATATTCATTCCTTTTTTTCTATATATGAAAGAAAATAAATACCAAAATTTAAATGAATGAAACAAAAAAAACTGATTAATAAGATATCAGCAAATCATAGGGGGATTACTTCCCGAAAACGATAAGGTTGTTGATCGCAGATCTTATGAGATATTATATAAAAGAAAAACATTCTAACAAAAGGGGATAATGTTTTAACATGTTTTTCGGTACTTTGAATTCTCAGTGTACCAAGCCTCATTTGTGATAAATTCAGCATTTATTTTAATGTGAGTGACAATTCCAATAATCTTTTGCTAAATATCTCACCTCCACAAATGGACTGGCAGTCATCTTCTGTCGGGAAGTTATTTTTGTTGTCAGGGCAACCAGTGTAGATAAATTCGACGCATGATGATGTTTCCGTATCGTAACGCCACCGGGGCAAAGATTCCCCGCAATTATTGGGATCGAGAGGGAGACTACATATATCTGGAACAAAATTCAAACAAAAGACTACAAACTTTATTTGCAAAGTTAGTCACTGAGTGTGGTACGTGTAAACCAATTTAGTAGGAATGTAGGTGATAAATCAACATTCAGCGAGATGTACAAAATGACGCCAAACTCTTTTAGGCATTTTGCTCATGCAGGATAGAGAATTTGATTAGCAGATTTATTATTAAGTTCACTTGGTTTGTTCGGATTTACATGATAGTGGTCGCATTGAATAAACAAAATAACTTAAATTCAAATGCAGCTATGTAGGAAGCAAATACACACAATAAGAAGAATACATAAGGCTTACTCTGCAAATTGGGGAATACTATATAGTTTGCGTTTACATAAATTAATTGAGCTGCCCAAAATAAGCGCGAAAAAAAATCTACGAAAACCCAACCAACAACAGAAGAAATAACAATAATCAACCAAGATTTAATGGATGCTGATTGCCATCTTTATCATCAAAACTTGAATAGCAGCAATAAAAATAACGGTATAATGATAATGATAGAACTACTTGATTCAGTAGTAGTAGTAGTATAGGAGAAGTAGTATAGTAGAAGTAAAAAATATACCAAGTAGGGGTAGAAGTAGTAGTACTACAGTAGTATAAGATAGATAGATAGATAGATAAATTGTATTTATTGTGATAAGAATTCAATTAGCAGCCAAAGGCTGAATTACATAAATGTGTACAGAGTTAAATTTCAGTATACAAACAGACAGTAAAAAAAACCGTATATCAATGTATAATATAGGAAATGAGATACAGATGAAAAAGTAATGTCAAAAGGAGGAATGTGGAAAGATTAGGAGTAGACTAAAGTTATATACCTTTAACATAATGAACATTTTAAGCAATGTTAAAAGAATAACAATAGATTAAAGAGTGGATTGTATGAAATAATACTTTTTTTTTAAACAACAAACAAACGAAAGCTATTAATTAGGGGCAAATTGAAGGAGGAAAACATGTATTCCATACAAAAGATTTCTAAATAAAACAGTAATCTGGGTTGGGATTGTTCTCGGTATGCTTGATAATGATTCTAAAGTCACATTGTGTTGATGGTAATAATAATAGTTGTAGGAAACGGAGTCATGGAAAATAATCATAAAGAATGATCTCAAAAGGAATTAAAAGCAATAAAAGAGGACGTTGAAGTAATATGATCTGTACAAAAGATATAATTGTAACGTGGGTTATAACATTATGATCCAGTGACTTTTCGGAGAAGAAAGTTTAATGATTACTGCAGAAATTAGCAATTACAAAAATACTTTATATCAGTTACAGTTTAAGAGAATACACAAATAAAATAACAAAGGTATATATATATAGGTTCGACACATGTTCTTCTTGTTCTTCGTGTCCTTGTATTTGTGTTCCTCTCAAATCATGGGCACCCAGATTCGAAAGCTTTCCGAGCAGTTACCAGTAGTAGTAGTAGTAGAAGTAGTAGAAGTAGTAGTAGTAGTAGTAGTAGAAGTAGTAGTAGTAGTAGTAGTAGTAGTAGCAGAAGTAGTAGTAGTAGTAGTAGTAGGTAGTAGTAGAAGTAGTAGTAGTAGTAGTAGTAGTAGTAGTAGTAGTACTGCTATTGTACAGGGTTAGGCATACAGGTAAAACGTAGTATTACTGCGACTAGTATGACATTCCTCTTCCTACTAGTACTAGTACAATTAGGGAAACTGAGACCTGGGCCACATTTCATTTTTAAAAAGTTGTTATGATAGCAACTCTTGCTGGAATGTCAACTTTCCAGAAGAGCCAATTGAAAAGCAGAATCTTCTTTGTTGTCACGGTAGTTGACTTTCCAGCAAGACTTGCTACCATGGAAACTTTTTTAAATGAGGGCCTGCGAGTCAGGGCCGTAGCCAGAAGCATTTTGTTGGGGGGGGGGGAGGGGGTGTACAGCTAAATTTGCCAACTAAATTTGGCGCGACAGCGCCAACGTGCGCACTTGCGGGCACAGGGGGGAGACTGATGGGGGATGTGCCCCCCTCAGATGCTAAAAGATTTTGATTTTTTAGAATTGAATTTGTGGTATTTGGTGAATAATTCAAGGTGAATTTTACAAAGATTTTAAGACATTTGCACTGCAAAAGAATACACATTTTGGATCAAAATAGAAAGGCTACTGTGCCTTAGTTGCTAACTTGCAAGTAGTCGTCAGGAAATATGGCTCCACAAATTTTACATTGAAGTTTGATCAGCTTCCGTTTCTGAGGTTGCTCAGGTTGATCCATTGTTGACAATCGTCAAATTTGCAGGGGCGGCGAACCATATTTTCGTGTGTTTTTTTTTTTTGGGGGGGGGGAGCAAAGCAAAAAAAGGCACTTACATGTAAAAATTTGCATTTTGTTGCAAACGGATATTTTCACCATGAGATTATCATCTGTGTGAGGTAGTTGTGTGTTTTGTAGTAATTGTGCAAAGCCTTTGTGAAGTGATTTCCGATGGATAAAATATATATTTAAGATTCATTGTTTGAAAAAAATTCAAATCTGAAGTTGTGAAACTCGCTTTTTGGTCAATCATGGCACTAATTACTGTTAAAAAGGCATCCTCGCCGAGATGTTGCGAGCGCGAATCGTAAGGTCAAACTTTTGGACATTTAATTTAATAAGTCATGAAAATTAAACATTCCAAGCAGTTTTTGTTATCATGAATTTTTTTTGATATACTGACCAGTAAAGGGACCTCATAAGGACTGCATTTAGTGACTGATTAATAAGATATATTTCTCACGAATCGAAAATGCGAGCGCGAAGCGCGAACTGAAAATTTGTGATATTCCAACCTGAAAACTGGCCATTCTACAATGTTCTAAGCAGTTTTTGTAACCAAGAACAAAATGAGTACCTTATTGAACAATAATTGATGGAAGCACAAAACGTGAGCCAAACATTTGTGATATTCTAACCTGCAAACTGGACATTCTAGGCATTTTTGTAACCGAGGACAGGATGAGTACCTTATTAAACAATAATTGATGAGAGCGCGAAGCACGAGCCAAACATTTTGTGATTTTCTAACCTAAAATAAAATGTTTTATTTGAGAAAGGGTTTTTAATTTTGAAAAAGGGCACATTTCATTTCGAAAAAAGGCACTTTCCATTTTGAATTTTTTTCCCTTCGAGGATTTGTTTTTGGGGAGCAGGTTCCCCCTGCCCCCATCCCCTGTTCCGCCGCCCCTGCAAACCTGTTTGAACTTTCAGGATCACAATCCAACATATTAACACTAACTATTAACATGAATCAGGGCAGATAATTAGCAGCATCATAGGCGGATCTAGGAGGGGCCCGCCCCATCCCCCTATTGGCGGAGCAAAAAAACAGAAAAAAGGGAGAAAGAAAGAAAAAAAAGGAAAAGAAGGGAAAGAGAGGAGGAAAAAGAAGAGGAAAGTAAGAGGAGGAAGACGAGTGAATAGAATAAGGTGAGGGGAAGACTTGAATTTGACAATAACTGCAGATTGCAGATGAACATGAGTTACCAGTTTTTTACGTCTTGTGTTCTGTTCTGTTCTTTTCAGATCTGAATTTTACTGACTGGGCGGCAATTATTGTACAGCACTTTACCGACAGGTAGAGCCTACAGTGTTTTGCCACTTAATAGGCATAATTTGCCAACTATAGTATGGCTATAATCATTTAACTTCAACTTTGGAAATTCGCCCCACCCATATTATTTACCTAGTCTTGCCTCTCCTCATTATGCAAAACTAGTATGGAAGTCAAATTGTCAATAATTGTGGTATAATTTGCAAACTGGTAAGCTTTTTTTTGGCTTACTTTGTATCTTATAGCTCCATCTTCTTTGTCCGTTGTGTTTTTCTGACTGGTAGGGCTCTATAAGCCTGCCTACATGGACTTGGATTTGCCAACTGGTAGCCTTTACTCTATTCAGTAACCTACTTCGAAGGTAGTACCTCTATCAGGCTCTCCCTTTTTTTCTCTCTCTCTCTTTATTTCTCTCTTTTTCCTTTTCTTCCCTATTCTCCATTTTGCAAACTGGTATATAAGTTTGCCGACTGCCACGAATGTTGAGGGAGGGGGGGGGGGGGTGTCACACCCCCATACCCCCTTGGCTACGGCCCTGCTAATAGACAACTGTTTACTTAATATTTTACAATCTATCATAATCAGATAATAAATTATTTATTTCAATATTTTACTCGTTGAGTAGACCTAACCCTTTCGACAACGCTCCTTTTTTCCTAATTCAAAACAAATATAGAAGATTTTTCTCTATATAGATGCAATGATGTCAGCACGTCTTCTTACCACTTGACCTTTCTAGATCTTGAATTAAAACATGTTTTCCTGATCGTCCCTTTTTTTAGTCTTTATTTTAATTAAAGCTCATTTTGCATATCATAGACTTGCCTTTCTCTGAATGAGAAGTAGTGACCCACGGCGACGTCATATGACAGGCCGTTCATGGCATAAGCCGTCATTCATTCACTCACTCGAGCATGCCGAGTGAGTGAATGATTTGTACGTTTTTTGCCATCACTCACTCGGGAGAGTGAGTGATTGAACAGTTTTATCCAATCAGAGAGCTAAAATCGTTACCGAGACCCCCCTCACTGAAGTGGTTGTACATCCGTTCGAGTGGATGTACAACTGCTTGAGTGAATGTACAACTACTCGAGCGGATGTACAACCACTCGAGTGAATGAACAACCACTTCAGTGAGGGGGTCTCGATAACGATTCTAGCGCTCTGATTGGATAAAACTGTTCAATCACTCGCTCTCCCGAGTGAGCGATGGTAAAAACGAATGACGGCTTATGGCATGAACGGCCTGTCATAACGTCAGAGGTCGTGGTTCGCTGGACATGGTAGATGAATTTTCTAACCGTTCCGAAGCCCGAAGGTAAAATAAAAGATATACAAATTTAAGTGTACACATGTAAAAAGATACATATATTCATATTCATTTTTTAATTCTTGTTGGATTGTTAACACCTACTCCATTACTCAATGTTATAGATAACTTTTCGACAACGCTTCTTTTCTTTTGCTAATCCAAATCGAATATAGAACTTTTTCTCCAGATGCAATGGTGTCAATACCTACTTTTATCACTTGACCTTTCGAGTTGACATTTCTTAAATCTTGAATTAAAACACGTTTTCCTGATAGCTCTTTTTCTCAATCATTACATGATTTAAAGCTCACATTGCTTAGCAATATTTGTATATTATTTAGCCTCTCTCTCAGACATATATATTTTCCTCTGAACAGAGAATATAGTAAAATCACTTATTTTCCATTGACAAGACTTAAAAAAAAGCATCTGCAATTGTCAACTACAATTCTTCAATCGCTTTGTCTTGATTTTCTTTTTATCAGGTATGGAGAAGGCTCATAATGCTTTTTAATGATATGATTTTCGTTATATCAGCATTTTTTTTCAAACACTGATTATCTATAAGCCTCATCTTCAAAGAGTGAGTTATATAAAACTTCCAGGATCTTCTACCACTTTCAAATTTAAAACATCGAAGACTTAAGATCGTAAACAATTGAGTGATTTTTTTCGATAACCAAGCAAACTTATATCTACATCTGCTTCTTTTGAAATAGACAGATTTTTTAGTACAAAAAATAATTCTAAACGGGCCTGTGTCCCTCCATGTAAACCATTTAATGCAATGGTATCATTGTCAATCTAGAGAGATCATTACCAAAAATCCGAAAATAAGGAAATAACAGTTTCCTTCAATCTCTGTTTTGGTTTTCTATAACTATATGGTAAAATAAAGCTATACATTAAATGTAAAAGCAGTTTCCATTGAATATTGTATATTTAAAAACCCCTTTGCATTCTGGTTTGATTAGATGATCTGATCAGTACTTTCATACGATAACTTGATTCAAATCAGAAGTTCTTGGAGTTCGTGACTAGAGTAGTTGTAGTTGAAGTAGTAGTAGGCCTGTAGTATTCAATTGCGTATTCATTGGGGCACGAGTGGGGCACTGCAAACCTAAAATCCCTTCATGATCAAAGAAAAATGAGGATAGAAAAAATAAATACGAGGAAAGGAAATAGCACCTGCTCGAAAACCGTATCATGAAGTGATTTTCACAGAAGTTTTGCTCTCATGCAATTAGACACAGATATGTTGAAAACTTATAACAGCGGACGGCGAAATACAACATCCTAAAATAGCAACTGCAAACTAAAATCAAAATCATGGAAACTAAACGAAACAGATTGTAGAACTATACTCTAAATTTCAAGGATTGAACAAAAATAAATCCAGATCTACTGCGCAGTGAACGGCCGAATGTTGGATTTAATTCTAACCTTAAATATCATTTTTTAGATCTCAAAGTATTCAAATTCAAATCTGTCAGCTTTTTTTGTTTTAATTCTTAATCTAATATTCGGATGGTCAATATTCACATCCGATATGGATTTCTTTTGAATCCTTGGAATTTTGAGTGTACGAACGCACTTTCATTATGGACGGCTATTTGCACAATAAAACTAATGATGATCAAGGTATTCTGAGCAAAGTTTAATGTTTAACTCGTTGAGTAGGTCTATTTCTGAAGACCATCTGTGATTATTTGTTCTGTCAGATCTGATGTAGATTATTGTACCAATTGCCAGGTTGCAACCACATCAATCAATCAAACAATATGTTATTTGGTGAAAATTGTTATTGATTTAGCGAAATCAAGAGTATGTTGACGAACTATCGAAAGACATGAATACAACCAAGGACAGGGTCGCATGATCTCAATGCGTGTTCATAAGACAGAGTAAAAGAAAAAATCTGAAGGATTATGTTTGTTGATAATAATTCAACCTTTCCGAATACAATTACCATTTTAAGGACAATGCACAATGTCAAAATAATGATCTGCAGCATATTTGACATGAAAATCACCTGAATTTGATCCACCAAAGCCGATTACTAAATGTGTCGAGGAACATTTTTTTTCCCTTATTAGGTATTTGATTTTTGAAAGGGAGTGGCCATGTTTGCTTTCTGCTTACTTACCAAATCTGAGTCGTGGGAATATTTATTAATTCAACTTCCTGTTCAAGTTAACATTTATTTGCTTCCAACATTAACATACCCGATTTGACAATCAGGGTGGCGTTTCATGAAAGTCCCATTTTATCCGACAGTTACCATAGGAACAGTGCCTCTCTGCCAATCAAAATCATGGAAAGATGTCAGATCTGACAACTTGTCGGATGAAAATATTGATGAAACGCTCCCCAGATCCCAATGATGTATTTACATGACCTCATGCATATGTGGTTAGATCTCGAAGGTTCATCTTCACAATAACAACAAAACAACCGTGCATCTCGATATCTAGATTTTCTGTTGTAAAATTAGCAATTTAATAAAAATCACCTTCTCACGTGGGCTGCAGTGCTCCGGACAGGTGGCATGGGATGAGGTTGTAAGCAAGCATCATATGATTATATCAAATGTGAAAATATCAGAAGTAATAAAGCCATAGGTGAAAATGCCAAACGCTATCAAAAATATACTTACTAATGCCCCTTTTGTCTCCTTGTTTCTAGTGTTGCTGTAGCTTGTCTGTGGTCTATATTATGGTTGTTCCACTTTATATGTTTGTCATTTTGCCTCCGACGAAGATTCTGCTAGGATCGAAAGCTTAGGCCCCTTTTGACTTTCTAAAAATATACTTAAGAAGTATTTTCTCGACCTTAAACCATGAACGACAATTATAGCTGAAATACTATTGCAATAATTAGACACCATCGGAGAACACGCTTACATTTGGTATAGGCCTATATCCCATATCTTCGTGTTTTATTTTTCCATTTTGAACTTTTACCAGGCATAAATATTTGCTCCACTGAACATGACTATATAATTTTCAAAAAGTGACACGGACTTGCCTGCCTCTGTCTGAGGACTGGTGAACCTCGGCGTCGTCGTCGGTGGTTCGGAGGGTGAACCCACTATTGGAGCAAAATCACCTTCACAATTGCAATCTTCCCCTGCAAATATAACTGAAACACTGATAACACAGGCAGCGACGAGGAGGAAGATGACACCGAATGTGAACCAGTAGATGCCATTCCCAGTCTTGGCTTTCTTGATATCGTCCTGGCTTTCGGCACGACCATTCGCAAGCTGGTCAGTTGATGTCATCTCCAAAGACGCTTTAGCCACCATCGCAAATATTTTGTTTTAAGTTGTGCACTTTCAGCTATTCCAGTGAGGGACTCTTCTTTCGTGATCACTACTGTTTATGCTCTTCCTCTTGTTGTAGTTCTTTCGGCAGAGTAAATTTGCGGGATCCTTTCTCTCGACTGCTTGCCAATACCAATTCTTTCTGGATATCTTTTAACAGTAATGTCTACTACTGGTTGGTTCACCTTTTTCTTGGAGACAACGCGTGTATAATACTCGAGCAAAAGGGAACTTAAGATAGAAGCTAAATCACGGTTGCAACCATGCATCATGCGTGGATCATATCGACACAAATGATTCTAAAACTGCTTTGGATTCAATTGAGAATCAAACAGTTATTGAAGAGTAGTAATGTCGAAAAAAAAGAATGCATGAACTTTGGACGGAATGAATTTGCTTGTGTAACAATCCCTGAAGGTCACTTTAAGCATGTTAAAAACAAAGTCAAATCAGAAGGAATACTGTCCCGAAGATTGGGAAGCTAGGGGTCCCCTTTTTTTTTTCTTGTCTTTTTTAGGAATGTAACAAATTTGAATGATAATGAAAATGATTATGTGTATAAGGGTGTGTGTCTGTTTGTGTGTTCTTAATTGGTTTATCAGCTAATATACATTTATCTATTTACTACCCTGATAAGGTAAAGATACGGGCTTTGATTACAAAACTGACCTAACTTTATCGAAGACCATCAGCTCCGAAGGGCAAACAAACATGACAAGCTCCAAATAAGATGGCTTTTAATTAGGGGACGTATTGAAAAGAACTTGCAATAGTGTAATATCGGTAGCAATGGTCGGAAAAAACAGAGATGATTGTATGTTTTTGAGGTGCCATGGAAAAATAACTGCTTTTGATTCACATTGAACATATCTATTTCTTTAGAAATTTCCCCTGGAATTTAACGAAAGTATCATCCAATTGTAGAATCCATCGGAGTCTCATCTCATTTAAAATACACAACTCAATTTCATTGTAGAGGGAACACCATCGAGGAAAATAATTAGTCACTGTGTTTGAATTATGAACGATATCATTGTGATAACAAGTGGATAATTTGAACGTTAATTTGCTCAGTCATGTCATTATCTACAAGTTTATTTATTGTAAATACTTGTCTGCATACGGAAGGTTATGCAGACAATAAGGGTGAAACAAAAGAGCAGAGCCCTAAGTTTTTGCATCCTCCTCTATATTTTTTTCATTATTCAAAGAGGACTTCTTTTAGTGAAAAATATAAAAAACAGTTATTATTTATTCGTCATAAATCACATGTTTACCTTTCTCCTTTTTTGTATGAAGGGTTGTGTTTTGTAAAAGCCCCATATTTCTGCTTATGTACCTTATATTAATACCTTAATAATTTGGTATGTTTGTACACATTTATAGTCACTGGAAGAAATAATCTTGGTCAGTTCATGTACGTCCTGGCTTGCGCTCATCTCGTACTCTTGTCACTCTTCATGTACCCATCACATACCTAAAGGGATACGGAGACCGTGTCTTTCCATCATGTACAGTATATTTTTCTAGGCGTCACGCGCGTAAAACATTCCCATAGACTTGTTTGTTAATTGGCACTTTTGAAAAATTCATAAAAAATAAACGTGAAATTAGAGGTTCAAATGTTTACTACCATTGGATAGGATATATATCTGACATTACATATTACCCAGGTTTCTAGTGGGTGCTGCCAATGGAAAGCACACGCTTAACCCCAAGGAAACTTTTGGGGGTGCTTCAGTACCCCCAGCACCCCCGCTACCCATGGCAATGAACAGACCACTGACCTTCATAAGAAGATCTGAAATACATTTATCCCGTTGCTAATACGTATTGATGACCATTATATTAAAGTTTTATAGAATAGGAACTTGGTAAATTAGGCCCATCTTGAAAATTCATTCATTCGTTAGCATTGGTTTTGATTAGTGAAACCACAACATGGTTAAAGTGCATTAATCCTTAGTGACCCTTGACTTTGATTATGTGACCCGAAACTCACGCAAGATGATCAGTGATACTTTATTACCCATATCCTCTAAATTATAGTTATTTTTTTCTTCAAAAACTCAACCTTAGTTAAGATTTCGAATAAGTTGATACCAAAACATTGAGCCTAAATGACTTTTATCCTTGATCATGTGACCTGAAAAAGACGCTAAAAGCTAAATGATTAGTAAAAGCATGTATAACACACTGGTTTAACCTTTCCCTCGGTAAGTGGTATGTTCAGGTCGTTTGATTTGCAATACTTAAAGGTCAAGTCCATCCCAGAAAGAAAGTTGATTTGAATAAATAGAGAAACATCAAACAAGAATACAGCTGAAAACTTCATCAAAATCGGATGGCTAATAAGAAAGTTATGACATTTTAAAGTGTCGCTTATTTTTCACAAAACAGTTCTATGCACAACTCATTGATATGCAAATGAGAGAGTCGATGATGTCACTCACTCACTATTTCTTTTGTTTAAAAAAAAATAGAATTCCACATGTTCAGGGAGAAATGAAAAAAAATCTGCATGGCAATGAGGAGAAAATTCAAATATTTCATATACAAAAAAGAAAGAGTGAGTGGGTGATGTCATCGGTCCCCTCATTTGCAAACTAACCAGGATGTGCATATAACTATTTTATGAAATTTAGCAAAACTTTAAAATGTCATAACTTTCTTATTTTAGATCCGATTTTGATGATTTTTTCAGGGTTATCCTTTTCTTTATTTTTCTCTTTCTATTCAAAATAATCTTTTTGTTGGGGTGGACTTTTCTTTAATTTGATATTTAATGTGAGTTCGAATCTGGAAATAGGTAAAAAAAAGGCAAAAAATATCATGAAAATTTCTTTCTTTCTTGAATAAAGTTTTTTTTTTATACCAACAGATTTCTAAAATGGTATTTTAGGTGCCAAAATAATGATTCCTGGTTACCTAGAAGCCGAGATGTTGTCGAAAGATATTGTAAATTCCAAGATGGCGGCCATATACATGATATAGGTCTCGGTGCAAATGGAAACATTGTTATTCTAATTGCTTATACAACAAACTTTCATATGGGGTGTTGCAAGAAACTTGCGATTGAACGCAAATCGAACGCAACTCCCAAAATTGAGCGTAAGTCCTCCGATTAAACGCAAATCTGCAATTGAACGCAAGTTACGTTCAATCCTGTTGCAAGAACAAGTTGCGTTTCATCAATTGAATGTAGATCAAGCGCAAGCTTTGCAATTGATTGCAAATCGAACGTAACTTATGTAAGATTTTGGAGGACGCGCAAAATTTGCGCTCGATTTACGTTCAATTGATTGTCCATAGGCTTGTGTACTAAATTCTGCAAAACAATTTTTTTTTGTATTTTGTTTTGAAAACTTGTGTAAATTATGCCATTGTCAATTTTGCATAGGTTATTTCAAGAAAAACTTAAAATACTGTTATTTTCAATCTTCATAGGCCTCTACAGCAATTATGCCATTATTTTCACATAACTTCACTACATTCTCTCCTAATATCATTTTAAAGTGTGTCAATCACCAAAAATATTCTGCTCTTGTTATCAGAGGTCATGGAATATTCAAATTGTTATTTCTGAAATAATTTGTATGAAGAAATGTTGGAGAAATAATAACTCTCCATAGGCACAAAAGCCACTCTTTATCAAAACACTTCATGCACTGGCAAATTCTTATCAATATTTCTGAGGGTTTGCAGTAAATACAATTCAGAATTTGTTTTGCAAGAGCACAAAATTGCTTCAATACTTTCATTCATAAATGAAGGAGAGCAGCAATAGACATTCTACTTTGATCGATGAACATCGTTGGAGTAAACTAAACTAAACTAACTAATAAATATCATAATGAATAACATGCCTAATTAAGTTATTTTAGTTTGATTTTCAAATAAAACATAAATTTCAGGAGATTGCTACACTTCAAAATCTTGTTTCTCTCTCTTTAATCATGAGATTGCATCGTAGATATATATCACATTTGCATACGGGGATGAGGTCGAGGCTGATTCTTCCGAGTCATGAGGCAGCTTGAGAGAACTTCCCATAGATTCAGTACAGTGACTCGGACCAAGGCCAGCAAAATGTTGCCTCGAGGTCAGCATTGACTACATCCCTGCTTGGAATTGAAATGATCCATTGATTTGTGCACAAAAAGGAACACTGCTCAAGACATTCATTATTGATGGACCTTTTATTGTTATTATTCATTATTTCTTGCTCCCGAGGAATTACTTCTGAGATTCAGTTATATCAAATAAAATTTCATATCATCTACATCAAGTGTTTCACCACAGAATGTCTTGTTTGAAATTGACGTGCACGGTGCATCATGCAGAAGACCACATTCCTTAAGGTTAGCATGAAGAATCCATAGAAGTCCAGTCAGGAAAGCCACAAGCGTCTCTGCTTGAAGGAACAAATCTGGTTTCCAGAAGCAGTCTAATTTGAGATGAATTTGGAGAGCTCCATGGAGTGAAGTTTTTAAACCAGCAACCCCAGCAACACCCTCATTCTGAAGTCCACTCTAATAATGATGTTACTACAGACAGGAGCAGCTCTGAATTCAGTTCTGATAATCAACCTGTTCATAAAAATTAATAATATAGGAAATAATGCAAGCCCATAACTATAAATAGCTTGGGTTAGTTCAAATTTTGTCCTTTCAGTGCAAGAACGCCCTTAGCAAAACATTTTTGTGCACCCCATCGGTGCAGAAATGCCCTTATGCCTGCTGCTAAGGGCGTTGTTTGCACCGACATGATGATATGATAGAGGGATAGTGGCTTACTTCTGAGACCATTATTATTGGCACGTTGCCATGATGTAATTTTAAAAAAAAATGTGAACTTATTGTTTTTACCCAAATCAATGAATCATGAAATTAAAATACGCAATAAATTAAATCAATGAAAGCAGAATATACAATTTCATACAGTACACCTTGGACGATGAGCACAACAACCACCCCCCCCCCCCATCAATGAGGTGTCTTCATTGCTGAGAAATGTTCTGTCAAGATAGGCATTTGTTTTTGCCTTTTTCATTTTGCATTATCCTTGGTACAGATTTCACCCCCATCTCCATTTCGATCATGGTGAATTATTAATAATAATACAGTTTATATTTAACCTACCATTTGATAAAATGAATCAATCAGCTGGTTGCAAGAACATACATTGTAGCAAACACAGTGAAAGAGGTTCTGAGGTTTCTTGTTTATTCCAGACTTCTTTGCATCCATTAAACTGTACTAAGCAATTAAAAGCAAAAAGCAAAGAGATAAAACATGTTCATGAAATTAATATAAAAGTTAAGCTCAGTTGCCAGTGTGTTAATCATTATAGTAGCCCCAGGGTGTTTTGATTATGGTCACCTCTGGCCTGGGGAGGGGCATTATGGTTCCTCAGCCATGGGTGGCGCAATTAAATAATTTATGAAATCATACCTTTTGCTTTAATTTACTAAAAATAGCTCGTAATAGAATGCCAAACTTTGGTATACATATTCGCTTCTAAAGCATTCCTAACAACTTTACTTTAAAAAATCTGGTATCAAAATAAATTCCTTTCATGTTCTTTTTTAAATATTTTTTTAAATTTCTTAAATGTATTTTTCTATTTTTTCTTTTGATTATTATTTTTTAGACAAAGTTCATCAGTGACATTAAATTACTAATGTCAATAAAAAAAAGATAACCCAATTATAAATATTGACTTTTTACATGTAATCATGTTTTTGTCTGACATGTACTTAAACAACAAAATTTTCTGACCCTGTACCTGGGCAATGCAAATTTGGTCTCAAAAGTTGTGCGAGACTTGAAAGTAAAATATCAGTCAGCGGTGCGGCAATAAAATTTCGAGTGGCAGATTTATTCTGAAAAATGTGAAGGGGGACCTTATGCTCCCCCGAGTATTATGCTTGATGCAAAAGGATGCAAAAATGATTATGCATTCAATATTAATTATGATGCACCATATGAGAGACACCCTTTTATTGAAAGCACCTGGAAAAGCAATGTAATCATCCATTAAAGTGGGGGAAAAAATCAGTCATCTTTATAGCACCTCGTGTGCTTGTATAAAAATCAATTTAAGAGTCAGCTACATAGTAGCCCATGGGGGGTACTCACGAAATAAGGCATACGGGGATGTGCTGCTCGAATGGGTCGCTTTTTTGGAAGAAATTCCTAAACATGGGTTATGGTTTTATGCTGGAAAACCACTAACATAGACCCAATTTTAGATACTGGCCTTAAACATGGGTCCATATTCTACTCCAATGTCTTAGGTGCAAATACGAAATGACCTTACATTTTGGGTGCATTTTTAGGGGAAAATGTGCCCCACCCCCTTTGGAAATCCTTCATCCGCCCTGTAATGAATCCCTAATATGGGTACTTTTTTAGCCAAAATGACCTGTAAATATGGGCATGGGGTTTGAACCTTCAGCCGCACACCTTTGTCCTAACCAAATCTAAGTACCCCCCCCCCCAGCATAGTAGATCTACATATTAAATCTATTAAAAAAATGTACTTACATGTATATCTTTTTATGTGATGGATATTAAAAATTTGACTCATACGGCACATCATTACAAATCAACGACACAAATAGACTGTCCTTTTTTGCCTGGCGAGATATGTGGAGAACCCCCCCCCAAAAAAAAAAAAAAAATAATAATAATAATAATAATAATAATAAATAAATAAATAAATAAAATAAAATAAAAATAAAAATAAAAATATGAATAAAATAATAAATAAAAAAATCCTCCAAAGACAAAGTCAAAACAGCAAAATTTTCACTTTATCCCAGACCAGGCCCCCAAACAATGTATTTACATGTATATCTTTTTATGTGATGGATATTAAAAATTTGACTCATACGGCACATCATTACAAATCAACGACACAAATAGACTGACCTTGCAGAGAACCTCTTGTGCAATCTGCTCGTAATTTTTTTTTAGAAGAGCCCTGGGCTGGCAACTCCCTACTTCAATGTAAAACTTCCCCAAGAATGTGGCAGATGTGGCCAATAGGTTCTGAAAAGTAGCCCAATAACATCTTTAAAAAATATACATGTAGACCCCCTATACACTTGTTGTTGTGTTTTTTTTGCCTGGCGAGATATGTGGAGAACCCCCCCCCCCCCCAAAAAAAAAAAAAAAAAAAAAAAAAATATATATATATATATATATATTATATAATAATAATAATAATAAATAAAAAATCCTCCAAAGACAAAGTCAAAACAGCAAAATTTTCACTTTATCACAGGCCAGGCCAGGAAAGTCTTTTAAAGAGAGGTTAGACAGACTCTTAAAAAAGGAGAGACAAATTGAGAGAATATAATGGAAGTCTTTAATTTAAAGCCTAACATTAAATTAAAAAGCCCTTTCTGTCGAGTGTTTCTCAAATTTCAAAAGTTGTGACTTGTGGCCATTCAATTGCATTGAATCCATTTACTGGATGGTTATTAGCCGTTTAAACCGATATAACTAAAAAAAAATCATTTCAAATATGAACAAAAATAATTTTTAATGCTCATTTTCGATGTTTCATACACAATTAGAGCCTACAAATTTACTTGCTTCAGGGTGATTTTTAATAACAGCACTGCACCGGCAATGACCTGCCGTGTTGTTGATACAACGGTGCATTACAGACCCCCCAAAAAAGTGTGGGACTGATATTAAAATTGTGCAGTAGAAAATTAGTTGAAGGTGAAATTTCGACCGGCGATAAAGATACATTTTCACTATTTTCAAAATGATTTTTTTCCTGGCATAAATTCTCTGAAAACATACTTGATGGAGAAAGAATACTCTGAAAAATGAATATTTTCTACTTACTCTTTTCCACAATCTGGGGAGCGTTTCACGAAAGGACTTGTCGGACGTTTTATCCGACAAGTCCTGTTTTATCCGACAGTTACTATAGTAACAGTGCTTCTCAACCAATCAGAATCCAGGAAAGTTGTCAGATCTGACAACTTGTCGGACGAAAATATTGATGAAACGCCCCCCCCCCCCGGATTATCGCAAGCAACATTTTGCTTCATCAGCTAGTCTTGTGTTGCAGACCCTGTTTACAGCTGCAAATCGTCTGCAAATCAGCTGCAACTTGCGTTCAATCGCAAGCCTTTTTCTTGCAACGCGAATTGGCGATTGATTGCTACGTGTAGTTGCAGTCGATCGGAATCGGCTGCAAAGTTGCAGTCGATTTGCAATCAATTGCAACGTAACTTTCTTGCAACGCCCAAAAGTTTTCAATTTCTTCAATACAAAAATCCGGCGATGGCTTAAAAATGAACATAGTGAGCCTGACTAGGTTGGGCAAGCAGTTTCTTTCTTTTTTTTAGAGAGAGCTCAATGTAATGATGTATAATTTGTTTTGTTTGTATTGCATCTGTATGCTCATGTGCGTATGTGTCTCCATGTATGTATGAATAAACGTAGTAATATAAAAGTGAAAATTGTTATGCATTTAAAGGTATTTCTTTAGCTCAAATTTAGCTTTAAAAAACTGCTTACACATGTTATACCTCAAGGGGCTTTCACACCGAATGTTGCGTAGAGTTGCGTAGGGTTGCGTAGAGTTGCGTAACTTGTCTACGTAGCGTTGCGTACGGTTGCGTATGGCATCTTTGCGGAAACAAAATACAGTAGGCCTATATCATTCCCTGCTTTATAAACTTCTCAAGCAACTCTTGGCTGCTCTTTGCTTTTTCTCCTGTCCCCAGGAGCCCAACAAGCTTTTAAGATTTTGAAGTAATTCTTTCTCGAGGTTCTTGGTTCATAGGTTTATTCATTTTAAATATACTGTTGTCTATTTTTATGTCGTTTACTCTGCCTTTTTAATATTGTTATAATCATTCTTTTTTCCTTTTTTCAAATAATTTCAATTACGTGTTTATATTTTAATTTTCTTTGATCTGTTTTATTTCTAAGCATTGGAGATTTATTCATATATTGTGTATTATATGTTATGCATTGACTTTTAATAAATACATAAATTAAAAAAACCTCTTTGCTGATGTCCTGAACACTGTACTGCTGTGAAGTAGGATAAAAATATAATGAGTTGTCTGTTAAGTCCATTCTAAAGTTTTCGGGGCAAGACATGACATAAAGGGCTAAATTAATTCCAAAATGCTGTGAGCGAGGGAAGCGACCGAGCCAAAAATAGCCTTTTAAATAGATACACCAAATTTTTGCTACTGATTAAGATATATGTTTAAAAATCATGACAAAATCCGTCATAAAAAATTGATTTATGTATTAAAAAGCTATTTTTGACTCGCTCGCTTCCCTCGATCACTCACTTAATTTGAAATTAGTTTGCCCTTTTGTCGTGTCTTGCCCCGAAAACTTTAGTCTCATTACGCCACTGACCTCCGCCCAAACTAAAAAAATAATAAAATAAAAGCTGTCAAAAAAAAAGATCCCTCACAAGAGAACAAAGCAGCCCCCAACCATGAATACAGATCGACACCCATATGCTTGCCAGTATATATGCTAGAACGGTGGTTTACTTTGAATTCTATCAAGATAAATATGAAATTTGGTGCTTTAAACATTTTGTTGACGTAGATGGTGTTCTTTAATGTTAATGAACGAAAATCAAATCAGAAATCAGAGAGCCGACGTCAATTTTGATGTTTGCGGTGAGGTTGTCCGAAAACAGAATTACGGAGCGGAAAGCGTGTTCCGATTTGGTTTTTGCGTTTTTGCAAACAGAACCACAGAGCTGAAACCGTGTTCTGATTTTGTATTTGATATATAAAAACACAAAGTTAGAATGAGAAATCAGAATAAGCCCACTAAGCATTTCTGATTTAAATTTTCTGTTTTTGATCTACAAAGTACCTTGATTGTTTTGCCTGTCTCTTTTTCTTGTGTTGTTTTGGAGTTCCGTATAATTGCTGCATCACTATGTTCAGAATTTCAGATTGTGGTGCAGGTGAATCTCCACCTTGGTCACTTGAAACAGGAAATTTTTTTGCCCCTCTTGGTCTTATTTTTTGGCATCTTGCATCAATATGGACAGAACAATCAAGCATTCAAATTAAGTGCAGTGCTGATTTGGTTATTGCAGAGCTTTTATCGTGACTAACTACACAATCAGCAAAAACCTGATGAGAAACAGTAGGATCCACTATGAGTACGCCAATAATTAGCAACTATACGCAACTGTACGCCAGGTCTACACAAGTCTACGCAAGTCTACGTCGGTCTATACGCAACACTACGTCATTCCAAAAAAGGCGTTTGAGAAACCGGGGCATTTTGGCGTAGTGCTGCGTAGGAGTGGTGTACAGTTGCGTAGTGTTGCGTAGGCTTGGCCCTACGCCAACAGTACGCCAAAAAATTAAACACGTTTAATTTTCTGCGTTCCTCCCGCGTACCCACTTGCGTAGTCTTGCGTAGACTTGCGTAGACTAGCGTATGCAAAACAAATGGCGGCGTAGTGTTGCGTAGTCTCTACGCAACTCTACGCAACCTTCGGTGTGAAAGCCCCTTCAGTCACATTTGCTCTTTTAACGTTTTATGTAATACAGAGGTGGCTTGAATGGAAATGGATTTAAAAATGAATGTTTCCGACTCGCCGTAAGAGGCAAAGGCCTCTTATTTTACGTGAGTTGTTACCTAACATCAGGGTTGTAATTAAAAAAAATGATATAAAAAACAACAAATAAAACGTTTTTTTAAGTGTTTAAAACGAGTTAAAACGTCTTTTTCAAGGAATTATGCAATTTCCCGTAAATCATTTAAACTATACAATCTGATTTCTGTTTTAAATACATTTTTTGAATAAGTTAGAGATGACTTCAATTTTTGTTACTAATTTCCAACAGAAAAGTTCATATTACCCCCAAAATTACTAATTCATGGAAATTGAATGCCTAAAAAAAAGAACACCAAAGTAAGTTGACATGTTCCTAATACATGTACATGTAGTCCCGGGGTATTTTTAGTCTTGTCAATCTATGCAAGGGGGGGGGGGGGCGAGAAGAATTTGCACAATGGAAGAAAATGACATAAACTATGGGGCTTCAATATGATTTATTTAATTTGAATCAATTATGCCAATTTTAGTTAAATCTAGAAATAAAACCATTGAACTGCTTACTTTTTTAATTGAAATTTTTTGATCAAATGCATAATAGAAAAAAAAAATATATTATGAATTTGATCAAAATTCTTTAAATTAAATTCGTATCGTTTCATTTTTTGTACTTTTTGTTGATGATTGGAAAATTATTGCCAATAATTTCCATTCAAAAACAATTAAAAAAGTAAAAAAAGTGGAGCGCCTTTGGCAGTCTCACCTGCATCACGCGATTCAATATAGCAGCAGTGCTGACTTTGAAAACTACTATAACATAATTATTTATAAAAAAACACCATTCATATAATGATACAATACTACATTTATTGACATTTGACCTTGATCATGTGACCTAAAACTTGTCAGTGATACTTGATTACCCCTATATCTACATTTTATACACTATATCTATAAACTTTGAAAGTTATGACAGCAATCTAATAATTATCTCTAAAATGGCCAAAGTTATTAAATGACCTCTGACTTTGGTCATGTGACCTGAAAGTTGCACAAGATATTCACTGATACTCGGTTACTCTTATGCTTACGTTTTATGAACTAGACCAATACACTTGCAGAGATATGATGGTAATTCAACAAATACCCCCAACATGGCTAAAGTTCATTGACCTTAAATGACATATAGCCTTGGTCATGTGACCTGAAACTCAGACGGGATGTTCAAAGATACTTGATTACTCTTATGTCCAGGTTTCATGAATCAGATCCATAAACTTTCAAAGTTATGATGGTAATTCAACAAATACCCTCAACTTGACCAAAGTTCATTGACCTTACATGACCTTTGACCTCAATCATGTGACCTGAAACTCGCACAAAATGTTCAGTGATACTTGATTACTCTAATGTCTAGGTTTCATGAATCAGATCCATAAGCTCACAAAGTAATGATGGTAATTCAACAGATACCCCAAATTTGGCCAAAGTTCATTGACCCTAAATGACCTTTGACCTTGGTAATGTGACTTGATACTCAGGCAGGATATTTAGTAATACTTGATTAACCTTATGTTTAAGTTTCATGAACTAGGTCTATTTATTTTCCAAGTTATGCTGTCATTTCAAAAAGTTAACCTTCGGTTAAGATTTGGTGTTGACGCCGTCGCCGCCGTCGTCGTCGGAAAAGCGGCGCCTATACAAAAACTGTACATGAGAAATATTTAAAAAAACAGTAAAAAAATAAAATTTATACTGATTCAGTATAAAATACCTTTAGAATTTAAGTTTTTTTTACTGTTTTTTTAATTTCTCATGTAATTTTTTTTTTTTTTTTTTTGAATGGAAATTATTGGCAATAGTTTTCCAATCATCAACAAAAAGTACAAAAAATGAAACGATACGAATTTTGGCAAGAATTCACAATTTGTTTTATACATGAATCACGTTTGAGCAGTTTAGGGTCTGAAATGCACTTGTGTAATATCATAACCGCATACCCATGCATGCATCCCAAAAAGGGAGAATAATTAGGGGAAAAGAGAAAAAGAAGAATGGTGTTGAGAAAGAGTTTTAATTAGTTAGAAGAAAATAATACACTACTTCAGAAATAAAAGTATTAAAAAAAATCATCTAAAAAACATCCATGCAAATTTACAACACACAAGCCTAGGCGATGTTTTAAAAACACGTGTTTTGCAAAAAAAAAAACGGAAGTTTTAAAACACACCGTTTAAACATGCCAACCCTTCTTAACATCTTAAATTCAATGCACTTATTGAACCATACTATGTATCTAATCCAGTCCCCCACATGATATAAATCACAATTATGTTTCAAAAGAAAGAAAAAAGATGAAGAAAAAAAACACATCTTATGTCACCCACCACTTACCAATTACTGAAATAATAACGGTTAAATATCCTGCATGTGTTACATCGAATATGCTATTATAAATGTAATTCAATAATTTATTGAATAAAATAGATCTAATTGAATGGATTAGAAAAAAAATAGAAAGATGGGATAAATTTTGAAACAAGTGAAACGCCTCTGGCAGTCTCGCCTGCATTGCGCGATTCATATAGCATCAGTGCTGACTTTGTAAACAGCTATTCAATATTAATCCCGGCTCAGTGGCTGCCGGGCCCACTATCAATTGGGTAAAATGAATTTTCGAAGGATTTCCATTTCCGTGTGCGTATTCTTGGGGGGGGGGGGCTCGGAGCCCGGGCACCCTGAGTATAGGAGCAAAAGAGAGGGATATAAAAGGGGGAGAAAAAGGGAAGGAAAGAAGAAGAGAAAGAGAAAAAGGGGGAAAGAAAGACAAAAGAGAAAAGGTAAAGAAAAGAGAGGTAAGGGGGAGCGAAATAATGTTCTACATAATGGAATTGGTGTTTTACTCAGGGGCGCCGAATCGATGTTCAACCTAGGGGGCGCCGAATTGATGTTCGGTATAGGGGCGCCGAATTTATGTTCGACTGGGGGGGGGGGGGGGGTTGGTGAATTCATATTTCACCTATGGCCGCAGAATTGATGTTCGACATAAGGGGGCGCCGAATTTATGTTCAACCTGGGGGGGGGGGGCGCCGCATTGAAGTTCGACCTCGGGGGGGGGGGGAGGGGCGCCGAATTTGTGTTCGATCTTTCGATCTAGGAGGCGCCTAAATGAAGTTCGACTTAGGGGGTGCCCAATTCATGTTTCACGGGGGGGGGGGGGGGTGGGGCGCCAAACTAATTCTTAGATGCCCATCTTTTGGATCATTTGGATGTCCAAATTTTAAGGCAGAATATCTACATTTTTCAGCTCGTGTTTCGTGCTAGCATCAATTGCTTAGTTATAGATGACCAACCTGTTCATGATTATCAAAAGTGCTTAGAATGTTAAAATCTTAGTTCAGAATATCGATTTTTTTTTCAGAGGGTCGCGCTTCGCAATTGTTCTTAGAATGTCCAGGCTTGAGTCAGAATATTATTTAGATGGGTCGGAAATTGAATTGTCATTGATGTACATTTCAAGAAGCAAATTTATGATTACGATGTCTAAAAATTACACTGTATTACGGTTTTCTCTGTGACGCAGTGTATGTAATGGAATTACGGACATCGTGCTCATAATATGCTCCAGATGTGAATTGAGTTTTGACTTTTGCTACATAAGCAAACAAACAATGGTGAAATTTCGATTAATGAACTTATTTATGTCGGATATCACTTCAATACCCAACGTTACCAATTAGTAGCTCCATGATGGATCCACAATTGTGCGAATGGTGTCGTCACGACATAAAATCACATGAACTTCCACTATGTAAAGCAGAGGAAATGATGCTTACACCTCGGTCACATTTGCTGCGGCCGCCGTAGATAATGACATTCTACGGCGAGTGGCAATTCTACAGTCGCCGCAGAATTTTCACGGCACTACTTTAGTCATATTTGCTTCATGGCGGCCGTACGGCGAGTCGAAAACAGCCGTTTTATTCAAATCAGCAGTATGTAGATGGTACAAAAAATGTTAAAACGGCTGTTTGCGACTCGCTGTACGCCCGCCACGCCGTAGAGCAAATGTGACTGAGGTATCATCCAGCAGATTATGCAGCAGAATGTTAGTCACCCCTTAATACATGTTATTCCCATGAAAACTGACGGAATCAGGGGTCGGTTGTTTTATTGAGCATTCCCCTCCCCATATTTTTTGCTCTTTTTTCGCGGCCTCGCCCATTTACCCAGTCAGACACTCACACACTCCGAAAACTTACTATGAAGTATTATAATAATAATTACTTCTTATTAAGCGCTTTTTCAAAAGTTACAAAGCGCTGTACAAATGACAAAACAAATACAATCGGTGAAAACTTAAAACAAAACTACACAAAATGAAACACTACTTGCAATATATTAAACATGTTAAAACAAATGAGATTTAAGCATCTTCTTAAACACATCAATAGAAGAACATTGTCTAAGTTTATGGGGTAATCTATTCCAATATTTGGGGGCAAACACAGAAAATGACCTATCACCTACTGATTTGAATGTTCGGGGGATTTGAAGAGGGATTTGTGATGATGACCGAGTGTTATACATTGATTGGCGAACTGTTAGGAGGTCTGACAGGTATGATGGAGCTTGATCATTAAGACATTTGAATGTGATAGTCAGAGACTTATGCTCAATTCGATTTTTTACTTTCAACCAGTGTAATTCTCTTATCAGGGGGGTTGTCTGTGTATATGATGGTTGACAGTAAATGACCCTAGCTGCTTTATTTTGTAATTTCTGAAGACGATCTAGGTTCTGAGAGGTGACACCATTATAAAGAGAATTACAATAATCTAATCTAGATGTAACCAGCGACCTAACAGCAGTATGACATGTATCATTATCAATAAACTTTCTGATTCTATTAATATTTCGAAGGTGGTAGTTAACTGACTTAGACACACTAGTAACTTGATCTGACATTGTCATATGTTTATCTAGAACACAACCAAGAATACGAATAGAGTCTGATGGAGATAAGGTATGTTCATCAATGCTCAAAGAGACGTTTTGAAGAGTACGATAATGCATTGATGACGAAAAAATGATGAAGTCCGTTTTCTCACGGTTAAGGTGAAGTTTATTGATTTGCAACCAATTTTGGATATCCTTCAAACAATCAGATAGTCGGCTGAGAGTCACATCTGCCTCATTTATGTTGAATTCTTCATACACTTGTATATCGTCAGCATACATTTGGTACTGAAACCCATGCTCTTCAATTATATTTTTAATAGGTTGTAGATATAAAGTAAAACATTTAGGACCGATCACTGATCCTTGTGGGATACCAAATTTCAAGTCCTCAACATTTGACTGAGCACCATTTACTCTAACATGGTACTTTCTACTTTGGAGATAGGATGAGAACCAGTGTAGTGCACAACCTGTGATGCCAAATGACTCCTCTAAGCGCTTTAGGAGGATTCCCTTATCAACCGTATCGAATGCAGCTGATAGGTCAAGACTTATGAGAGCAACTGAATTTTGATGATCAAGTGAAGTACATATGTAGTTCTGGAGACGAAGAAGAGCAGTTTCTGTACTATAACCAGCTCGATACGCTGACTGCATTGGATCAGATAGTCCATTTGATTCAATGTGCTTAGTGAGTTGGGCCGAAACAGCAGACTCGATCAGCTTCCCATAGTAGCGAATGTTTGACACTGGCCGGTAGTTTTGTAATTTATCTTTGTCAAGTGATGGTTTTTTTAAAACTGGCGTAATGACAGCTGAGCCAAGAGCTGCTGGAAATGTCCCTGTTGACAGCGAAGCATTAATGAGTTCAGTCAGAGTGGGGAGGAATGATGAAATGTGACGTTTCAAAAGCCATGTCGGTAGAGGATCTGCAGGGCTCGATTTGGATGACGATCTCTTTATTAATTTTAAGACTTCTTCATCAGTTAAAGTGCAAAACTGTGATAGTTCACAAGGGGGATCTGGTCCTGATGCAAAATTATTATAGATGGAGATATTTCATTCGATGAAGAACGCACTATATACCGCAAATTGGTTTCATTAACCTTTAATATTTTTTGCTTTTTTCATCAAAATACATATCAATATCTATTAAAATACAACCATAATGACATACACGAAACATTAAGTTGAATGTAGCGAAAAATTGTACAGTCACATCTCAAAAATTTATCTTAGAAAGATAATCATAATAAAGATAATCATTAGAAAGATAATCATAATATATTGGATGGCTAAGAATGGAATACCAGACATATTCCAAGAGTTTGGGAAAATATTCCACGAATCACAGATCAGTGGAATATTCCTGGTATTCCGTGAAATAAGGTCCTCCAAGATAATAATTATCATTTATATGACGCCTAGATAGATCCTTGTCATTATTTCTTTTTGATTGGTAGTTTGATATCGATCATTCAGCCCATTTGGGAACACCATGGGCACCGCAAGTAAAACAACCCGTGTTTGCATGCAGCGCGTATGTGGTATGTATCAATAAACAGAGCGAGCTCGCACTGCATGATCATATTCTGCATCGAGATTGATACATTATATGAAAAAGAATCTGTTTTTAGGTGCCTTATAAACCAAATAATGAATGTCGTGAGGGGCAGAATACTTAATTCGGTGAAAGTTGAAATGAATGAATCATTTATCTTACTCAGCGATTTTTCTTTGGAACAACTTACCATTTAATTTGAAACAGTCAAAAATCTCTATCAATTTTTTAAACGAAACTGAAAGTGCATCTTTTTAAATTTCAAGTTTTATTATTGCCCTTTAACTTTTTATGTCTATCTACTTTATTTTATTTATATGTATTGCTTTGTGTGTAATTTGTTAATTAGTATCATGTTTCCGTACGCTTCCTACTCTATTTTTTGTTACGATATGAGTTAAGTTAATTAAAATATTTCTTTATATATTTCATATGTATTTAAATGTTTTTATACTTGTTTTTATCATGTATTCCAGGGCCCCATGGGAGACCGGTTTATTGCTGAGTGGGCTACCCTGGTTAAATACATTGAAATAAATAAATAAATACATTCAAAATGGATCATTTCATCTTTCACCTCATGAAGTATTCTGCCTCACACGAATGAAAATAACATTCATTATGACTTGTGTATACTATCGCACCCCCCAATTTGACTGAACAAGTCATTTCACTTGCCACCGGGCATCTTCGCTTCGTAAGATCAAATTTGATTGAATCAAATTTTACCGCTTTGGTCTCAGCGTGCGAAACGTGACTTTTTATTTAGCTGCTAAAATGTACTGTAGGCCTATAGGTAATACTTAAAATATTGAGTTGCTTTAAAGAAGATACCACATATTTCGCGAAGTGGTGCATATTTCCGGAGTTCGACGAGTCTAGTGAGAGGAATATAATTATGTGTATATAACCTTTTATCTTTTTTGCGCTTCGGGCAAAATATAATCCCTTGGGAAAAATATAACTCCGTCGGGGAAACGAAGTGTTATATTCAAACTCTTTGTAGGCAATATCTGTATAATATATAAATCAATAATGAAATAACTAACATCTGTACCAAAAATATAGGACAATCTACGATCAAGCTGGAGAGGTAATCTCTATTCTTGAGTCTTGTACGAGAAAGGACCCTTTGACATTCTGGACATTAAGAAGGCCACGCCCATGGCGAGTATTCCACCAAATACGAACATGCCTATTCCCATGCCGACTAGAGCACCTAGGAAATGAAAACATATACATTTGATGTTAAACCATCTGCTTAAACATGTAAAACATATTGTCATGATCATGATTAGATTTTCCCCGTGCAATTCAACATACCAGCTAAATCCTATCACGTAAGAGTTGGATCGTCTTCAGGCTCATTTGGTAATTATTTATGATTGTCTTTAGTGCACAATGTTCTCCCAAAATGTAAACATATTTATTTGTTCTTCTTTACTTGGTTGGTATACTAATCGGGGATCATGAAATCGGAGTGGCTAACAACCAACATAGCATGGCAAGCCGTTGAGTCCTCTAACATGCACATGTTCACTATTTAACATGCAAACAATTCTCAATTCCTGCAACGTTATGAGTACCATATTTATTGAGGAACATTTTTCTCAAAACATCATGTTGTATTTTGTATTTCCTGTCAATAAAATATAATACCTCACTTGGTCGCTACACTCCCTCGTTTGTAACATAACTTTTCGGGGGAGTTTATGATTTCACAGACACCCCTTCTTTTTTTTTAATATAGAATAATGCTGTACTCGTTCGGTCGCTACGATCACTTGCAATAGGAAACTTAAGCAGGGGGTGAATGACCTCGACCTGTCAGCCTCCTTAATCGAAAAAAAAAAATTCCGAGGCTATTCCTATGCAATTACACTACAGTGCTTATTTATGCATTAACTTTCACCTGACACAATTTTGTTTACACTAATTCAACATTTTATCTCATAAGAATATATGAAAATGTTGATAATACACCAAGAAAACGGCATATTTTGTTGTTGGTTCCAAAGACCAAATACTCTTCGTTAGATCAGCGTCAGGTTTTCGATTGGAAAAGTTAATAGCTTTACGGTGATAGATTTCTTCGAACAAGATTTGTATGATTTATACAACGGGACACAACCATATTGGGGAATTTTAGGATTTCAAATTTTCCGGGGAAAAGGGGTTCGTGTTGCGATTGAATTACTTAAATAACATAGAAAATAATTTGACAAGCGTAAGACCTTAGACAACATTTTCTTGTTTTACTGCAAAAACATAAAGCAAAACAGGTATTTTTCGTCTAAAGTAATTCCATTGGAGGCTCATCTGGACGCCCCCTCCCCACTTCATCTCTCCACAAGGATCCGCTTAACTAATCACCAGCAAATCCTATTCAGGGTTCTTTGTACACAATAATACATAACGATTTTATGTAACGATTTTATGTAACCACAGTGAAGGCTAATTTCATGAGCCGTTTTGAGAAGTAAATTACTCGTAAAATCAGGACAAAAATATTTTATCTTCCTTACCGACAGTGAATCCTCCCGATGTTTCAGCTGGAACAAAATCGGCTCGAAGACTTTGTCTTGCAACGGGAAGATCAACTTGCTAAAAATGAAATTTGGCAAATTCGTTTTAAAACATATTCTAGTTCTTACAATGCCGAAACAGTTCTATACATTTTAAAAAGTAGTAATCAAGTAAACGTCGAAAGCGACAAAAATACAATTTTAACCACACACAACCATGATATGGATGTAACCAGATTTCTATTGAAATTTCGTCAGTTTAATCGGCAAGATTTCTTTGTGAAGGTAGTCATTTGCATATCTCACATGCCAAAGTGGATTCTTCATTGATATTTTAATTTACTCGAGGTTTTTTTAATGAATTTATGAAAATGCAATCTGCGTGGGCTTGCTTACGTGTTTTTCGTTTACAACAAGCCTCTGCATGTTACAGTTCAAATAGTTTTTGAGTAGTATTTTAAAACGTACCATTTGTTCCTACCTATAAATTACTAACCCCGATTCATGTTTTTCATATATTTGAATTGATTTTTTTTCTTCAAATATCATCCAATATAATCAGATGCAAAGTCACTTCTCGAGGGATCATCTTGCGAAAGGTTACTCCATGTATCCCCGGTAATGTAAATTCGAGTCGTGGTAATGGGCAATAACTTTTACAGCTTGGGTTTGAAATAAAGCTTATTTCTACCATAATCACCATAGATCTACAACAAGTAAAGTTTTGAAATACACGTAAACCTAATGGGAATGATGAATTAAAATGAATGAAAATCAAAATGCTGAAATCATCAACACAGCACATGTGTGGATCTCGGAGGAAAATATTCTTCCATTAACTGAATGCCATGCTTATTTTTGAGCAATCAAACCTTTTCTTTCAAAATCATTATGAGGAAAGAAGAAGGTATTCCTGCTGTCTTACTAGATGGTATGCTGGCATATGGAAGTAAAACTGCATTTTAAAAAAGGTCATCTTGGATTCTGAAAATCGATTCATCATTAAGATTTGTTGTCACAATAATACATGGTTCATAACAAACAAACAGTTTTAAAATTGTAGTACATTGGGTCTTCTGTTGTAAAGGCTTTCGTTCCCTTCTCGAATATTTTCGGAATGTTAAAAATATTCGAGAAGGGAACAAGAGATCACTTCGATCAAGGTATATTGACCTCAAGTTGGTTGCCAATAAAGATCGACCAGGAGAAAAAAATCCTGATCGTGTTTGATCGAATAGTTCAGGGCCCTATTTCAATAAAAAAAAAAGAACCGGGAAAAGGAAACTGCTATGAAAGCAAATCTTGCTGGAATATCTTTTTTCATTGGAAGAACCAATATAAAAACCAGAATTTTCACTGTTGCGGTTGACATTTCAGCAAGACTTGCTACCATGACAACTTTTTTTATGAAATGGGGCCCTTATATACAGAAACGATCTTGGTGGATGGGTGGAGTAGCGTACCTGTCCTTCACTCCTGAATGTGATCATCAAGCCCTCATTTATGGATTTGTCAAGTCTTTCATGAGACTCTTCGAGCGTGATTTGCTGCGTTATGTTCCAGACGTCTCCCTCTACTGGAGGTATTCCAAGAAGTTTGAAGTATATCGTCATCATTCCCCCATTGCCTTCAATGGCCTGGGGAAAAAAGAGAAGTAGAGAGGGTGTGTGTGTGTGTGTGTGTGTGTGTGTGAGAGAGAGAGAGAGGGGGGGAGGGGAAGGAGCAAGCAAAGCATGCGAGAGAGAATTAGAGGGGGAGAGAGAGATAGAGGGGTGTGGTATTTCTACAGTGTCAACTGGACAAAGTGGATATTGGACCAATTGGAAAAAAAATACAATTAGACTAAATGATAATAAACAAAACGGCTATTAGACGAGATGGTAATAAGACGAAATGGTTATTGGACTATGTTGATAGTTGACTAACTAATGGTAAACGAAATGATATCAGACCATGCGATAGTGGGGAAAAAGGCAGTAGACGAAATGGCAATAAAACCGATGAATATCCATACAAAGAGTAATCCTGATTTCCAAATCACTTAATTCTCTTTCTCGTGTCTCAAAATACTTAGTGAAAGCATATTTTATATCTTATCTGTAGCTCGAGTCCTGAAGAAAATACCGCTGTGACATTATGCGTTGCGACATGTGACATTATGCGTTGACAATTTGCTGCGACATTATGCGTTGCGACATGTGACGTTATGCGTAAGAAAAACTACGACATTATGCGTTGACTGCGACATTATGCGTCGGACGCTCTTGGCATAATGTCGCAATCTGCGACATTATGCGTTGGTGCGACATTATCGGTTGTAACAGGGCCTACAACTAAACATTTAGCCTACCACCTCATACGGTGAATTATCGGATGGTCTAATACCACTTGGTCTACTTATCAGTTCGTCTTCACATAGTCTACACCCATTTCGTCTACAACCGGTACGTCTAATATCCAATTCGTCTAATTCTCACTTGGTCTAATATCCAATTCGTCTAATTCCCATTTGGCCCAATGACCAGTTGGACTAATTCTCATTTTTTCTTATATCCAATTCGTCTAATTCCTACTTGGTCTTATCTCCAACTCGTCTAATGAGCAGTTGGGCTAAAACCAATTAGTCTAATTTCCAGTTGGTCTAACATCACTTGGTCTAATTTCCACTTTGGCTAATTTCCACTTGATCTAATTTTCATTTCGTCTAATTGCCATACGGTCTAGTGACCATTTGGTCTAATTTACACTTGGTCTAAATTCCATTTAGTCTAATCTCCAATTGGTTTAATATCCAGTTGGTCTAATGACCTCTTGATTTAATAGCCAAATGGTATATTGACCAGTTGGGTTAATCGTCGATTGGTCTAATTTTCATTTGTCTAATTGTCATATGGTCTCATGTTCGTTTGGTTTCCTCTTAATTTATTTTTCGCTTGTTCTTATTCTTTATTCCTTGTCAACCCCCTCTCATTTCTCATTTACATTTAAGTAAATGGATAGGCGTAATATAAGGCCTAGAGCAGACAATAAGTAATATTAAATTTCTACAGTGTACAGGAAAAATGAAAAAGAAAAATACAAATAACTTGACTAAACTTTATGTACGATAACCTAATGGGTATAGCGCAACAAACTATTATACTAAATGGAAATTAGACAAATTGGAAATTAGATCAAATGGCATGTAGACGAAATGAATCTTATACTATCTGGAAATTAGATGAAGTGCAAATTTAGCTGAAGACAAAATTAGACCAAGTGGAAATTAGCCGATATGGAAATTACACACACTGCACTTCAGACCAACTGCAATATAGACCAAATGAATAATAGGCCAAGTGAGGATAAGAAGAACTGGTATTAGACCAACTAGTATTAGACTAACCGATAATTAGATGAACTAGTTTTAGACCAAATGCAATTAGACCAAGTGACTATAAAATACATTAGACGAAATGGCAATTAGACCAAATAAAAATTTGAACAAGCGAAGATAAGCCCAACTGGGCATTAGACCAAGTGGTCATTGGACTAATTGGCAATTAGACCAAGTGGTCATTAGACCAAACGAGAATTGGACTAAGTGGGTTTAGCCCGAATGTAATTAGCCCATCTGAAGATAAGACCAAGTGATATTATACCAACCGCCAGTAAACCCCTCATACTCGGCAAAAATAAATGATTATTCAATATCTTACTTTATTTTCATGTACAACCTGAGTATCGTTAAAAAACATAACATGTGGTTTTCTCATTACTAGCATTTAAATGTTCTAAATTGAATAAAGTACCCACCACTGGATTTGATATTCTGGAAGCAGTTACATTAGCTGCTTTAGCCAGGCTGTTAACCACTCCAAAATAGAAAGAATTTGTGCTGTTTTGAACATAAACATCAAATATGTCTGTTGATGAAAAAGAAACGCATATGATGAACTGTATGAAGTTATTCATAAACCTTTATTTGTAGATTTGAATGCAAGACAGACATACAGAAGAAGTAGGCTTACATAAATCAATAAATGTCAATTGCAGGGTGAGGCATACAAGTGAAGATTTTAAAAAAAGGAAGGGATGATAGAACGTAAGACGTACCTTTGGAAACAGCGCTATGGTTTGGTTCATATTCTCTCCAACACCACAGGATCAATTGTTTAATTTGGGCAAGATATTGTAAACTTTTTGACCTTTTTCATCCAATACCTATTATCAATTTAAAAAGCAAGTATATATAGGCCCTATTACAAATCGTGTATGATGTAAACATTCGAGGTCTCCAAGTCTTTATACTATTTATAGTCTTCAAATAGCCTCGTGTTTTGGCGTCAAGGGTTAATTATTTCAATATTTTTTAGTGTGATAAACAGTCGTCCGACTTACATTTATCCTCCATGTCTATAGCGAGCTCCTTGCTATCCTTGGCGTCATAGCAGAGACTGACATCAGTCATATATGGGTTGAACGCGTCGTAATTCAGGGCGAAGAAGTGCTGCGATACGCTTGATTTGATTGGCACAGGAATATTCCCCTTTTCCAAAGAAAGATAAAATAAATAAATTTTCAAATTCTGACAAAAAGATGGATAGACATCTGTTTTTACTCATTATTTACTTTTCTACATGAAAATAATGCAAATATCTTGGACTAGATTGGAGACCAATTAACCTGATAAAGATATAATTAAGTAGCCATGGAGTAAGTGATATACAATGTTGGAGAATGTTATGCAAATCAACAGAAGGAATTAGAACAGTCAACGTATTTGGCAAATTCTAGCCCATTCACAGAAACGGAAATAGTTCCCAAAGATTTCCCCAAAAATTGTAGGGGGTATGAACATACTCTATTGTCCTGTCTCCCCTTGTTACGACACCCTGTTCATCTTCCGGGTATTACCATGCATTTACGTTGGTAAGTGAATGAAAATTCATAAAAACCACGCGTTTTATTTCAAATGTCACTCTGCATGTTCATTTAAACAATAAGTCTCAATTACCTTTACAATGTAAGAAACGTCGAGCGCTACGGGGATATGGTTAACAGCATGATGGAATTTAGCTGCTGAGCTCCAACTTTCCTGTTGAAATACAAAGCAGGTATATACATATATTTTTAAATGTAGGCAAAATCTTTCCTCAGATATGGCGAAGTCACTATTACCATATTTATATAGTTTTCATTGAAAGACGGTCATGAACAATCACGATATTTAGAAGTAAATATTGCAAGATTTTTGGTATGTGTCATACCGTCTTTACCGGTCTGTAACGCAAGGGTTTATCACCTTCGTGAATGTGATTGTGACGTGCCTCAAGAGTATAATAGTAATGAATTTATTGTTGAGCATGGAATCTCATTGACAAGGAATCTGAACTTTGCACAGCGGCAACACTATCAAACTCATTCTAAAAAAAAGTCATTAACATGATCAGGATAAAATAGTGTCGTTTCTGTCCACAGCTCAAAAGTGAAGATGCAATATCTTCCGTGTAGGAAAATTTTGCATGTTACATGGCTTGGGTGTGTATGCTCGGTGTGCTTTCCACTTTGTTCAAAATCGTAGTCAATATAAGGATTCTATACCACTATAGCTGTCATAAAAAGGTGAAGATTTTCCAAAAAACAGTTTAGTCAATAAATCTCTCTCGTATGAACTCCTTTTCTTCTGCAGTTATCGCATTACCATGATCTGTTTTCAATTGTAAAGGATACAGAGGCGAGAGTATTCCTTTTGTTTAAACGAAATCAAGTGCTGAATGTAATTTTGTTTTAATTTTATATTAAAAATGTTGAAAGAGTTAACAAAGAATGCAGGGGCCGCGGAACGGTTTTCAAAGTGGGGGGGGGGGCTGAGCCAAAAGTGGGGGGGGGGGCTGACCATGCTAAAAATCACAATCATATGGTAATTTTTACGTTTTTGTACACGGTTTTGGAAAAAAGTGGGGGGGGGCTGAAGCCCCCCAGCCCCCCCCCCCCGGTTCCGCGGCCCCTGGAATGGGTAATTATTTTCCAACATTGATTAAATTAGCTGTAAATGGCATGATAAAACGATTGACTTCGGTAAAAGTTATGTTGTATCCTGTGATAAAGACGGGATAGAGACCTTTTTTCTTATTTTTACGATAAAGCTCAGCAGTTCAAATGTTTATCGTTTCTGTCGTAATAGGTCGAGTATGTGAGTGAGGGTGTTTTTGTAGATGTGTGTGTTGGTGAGTGTGGGGTGTGTTTGTAGATTAATATATATGTGTGTGTTTGTGAGATACGTGTTTTTATATTGACCGTGTAATTTCAATACGACTGATTACTTAAATGATTCAATTTTCTAAATATTGCTTGCAAATAAGCTACAGTCATTGTAATCAAGTTTGCGATCATTACTTATTAATATTGTCTGACAAACCTCTAACAGGTATTCAGGTTATCAACAAAAACCTTTTTTAAAAAGTAAGCATACAATTTAATATATTCATAAGTAGGTCTACTTAGAGGGCACCCGTGAGCTGTGCCCAAAAATATCATAAGCACTCTTAATACTGCCATTAATTATTTTGTTAGTTTTAGTTAGATACTGTGAAATGATTAACTTCGTAATCAATCGTGGGCATATATTAACCATTTTAATAAATCGTTAAACTCTTAAATTCCCTAAAATGAAAATTATACTTACATTTGCAAAGAAATATTCCAAGGTCATATTCGAGGTCATGCCTGGTCCGACTTCGATATCATTGATTTGGGCGATCCAAGATTCCACAGGAATTTGCCTTCTAGTAGACTGAAAATACAATGTTTGGGATGGTTGAATTCAAAAGAGGTAATTAAAAAAATCCAGGGACCCGTTCCAGAGAGACTTTCCGTACAACTATTTATCTTATCATAGTAGGTCCATGATCTTATAAAGTCACCAACTTTCTTGGAAACCTTGACTGTGATTGTCTTCTTAAGCATGTTATCATGGGGGTTGCGAAAATGGCAAAGTAGCAATTTGTAACAAAGCTGTGACTCTTAATGAAAAGAGCTGGGAGTAGGTGATTCCTTACAGGCTAGCGCCTACGGACATGATGTATGCATTATGCATAGTTATGTCGGTGATGGTGTCTGTTGTGTATAAATGAAGAAATGTAGATATGGAGTTTTAATCTCTGTAATCTATTGTGTACTGGTCGTGCTTTCTTAGTCACAATCATTCATGATCTTTCTGCAAATAAACTTGTATAACTGATACAAAATCACTTCACTTTGTACCTGAATAGTTGGAACAGCTTTCTTGTTGTTCATACGAAACAGATCTGTAGGGCATGATGTCATAGTACTTTTTATTTATATGTGTTTGTGTCTGTGGTGATGGTGATAATAACTATATCGTTTACAGATCATTATTTGTTCTACCTAGAGAGCTGGTATAGTGTACACGGCACCAGTGAGCGGGATACACCCCCATTAAAAATTCCTAAAGATCAAGTCCGCCCCAGAATTGTATCAATAAAGAAAGAAAAAATCATAAGCTGAAAATTTCATCCAAATCTGATGTAAAATAAGAAAGTTATGACATTTTAATCTTTCGCTTATTTTTCACAAAGCCGTTATATGCACATCTCAGTGGCATGCAAATGAGAGAGTCGATGATGTCCCTCACTATTCCTTTTATTTTTAATAATATTGTTTGAATTCTACAATATTTCAATATTTGCAGACTTGACAATAAGGACCAACTTGACAGAACCACAAAATCGTAAAACAATTGTAACAACACATGTTCAGGGAGGAATAAAACATTGTTTCACATGACAATGATAGGATAATTAGAATATGACGTCATCAGTTCCCTCATTTGCACACCGACCAGGATATGCATATAACTGTTTGTGAAATTATGCGAAAGTGTTAGGCTCGTTGAAATTTTTCTTTTTTTTATTTAAATCAACTTTTTTGTTGCGGTGGACTTGTTCTTTAATTTAGGGGACCACAGTACTGCGCTTACCTGACCCTCATAAACCCAATTGACTTTGCCAAGTTGAAGGAAGCTTGAAATTGATCTGAGGTAGACATGTTCTCCATCATCACTCCCAGCTTCACCAGTATAAACAGGGATAGGACCAACTGTACAAGAACTCTTGGCAATATCAATCTGAAAACTCAGTCCTGAATCAAATTTAAAATGGATGATATCGATAAGATTAGAAGACCTACACATGGGAAATAATATGATCCTCGAGCAAGATTGGAATCAATCAGAACGAAAAAAAATGAGAAACGATTAAATAGGAATTAAGTAGATAGCAATATATTAGGATGGAAAGGATTATTTTGTATCAACATAATAGGTGTAATGAAGTTGTATCAAAACTTGAGTAGGGCCTACATTGATAAATATTCACCGTGGCAACTGACAACCCGTCTCACCGATTCACAAATAAAACACATTTCATTGACGTATTATAAATCTTCTTAGGCCATCATAACTCTTTAATCTTAGGACATGCTTTAAAACAATTTTTGTCTAAATTAATTTTATTCCAAAAGAAGTCTAAAAACGAAAATTAATAATATTTACCAAGGTTATAGTCGTGAACTTCTTTCATGGGATCTTTGGGCTCGCCAACACCCCAAGGCTGGAACTGATAGGCTACTATGTTTGCTTTGTAGTTATAATATTCCTGTGGAGTGTAGAAGACAATCGTATTACTATATAATCAAGGGATATGATAACTTTATTGTACTTATCATGCTTATAGTATCAACTATTTGTATCTACAGTTGGATAATACCGGGGATGCAAGACTATTTCGTTTTAGTGTTATTTCATAGAATAGAATTGGAGACTGTTTTACGGACTCATCGGGTAAACTAAGGGTTCAAATTTTTTTTTCGAGAAAACGTGAAACGGTATGGATACCACAGAAACAGAAGTAGTTTGAATTGTTAGCTTACCTGAGAGGAAAGATTGGGGGAAAGATTGCCGTCTCCCCATGTCAGAATTTTGCTGAATTTTCCTCAACACAATTTTTCTAAGGGAAACCCCATCCCCCAAATAGCATTTACCTTTCACAATTTTTTTAAACGATTTTTACCACTGCTGTGGATATTTCGTGTACTGTACGTAGCAAGTTTTCATAAAATTCATGAAACGTAACTAAAAGTTACCTTTTGAACAAAGTGAGAGGATCAATGAGATGTAAGCCTACTAGTGTTGGCATGGATGATGAAGGGTGTGCGGAAACGTGTGTGAGTGAGATGGTTTGCGGGGTGCGTGTGCGTAAGAATGAATACGTACCCAAATAGTATAGATACGGTTTGCTGGTGCCGGTACTGCTAGCTCCACTCCAACATTGAAAACATCCATATCATATAGTTCAGGGAATGGTTGCTCACTTATTCGGTTCTCACACATATATCCCAAAGGGGGCTAAAATGGAAAACGATCACAAGACCTTTAAGAATTACTGCAGACTGACGGCTAATCACATCCATACATCATAACGTGAAGTTCAATCATCATCGCTTACCCATTTTGATTCTTTTTAAAACTTGTATTTATTACTCATTTATAATGATTACTTTCGTCAGTTAGGTAATTCGACCATATAGACATAGACACAACATATACACCCAAGTGCACAGCGTTTTTACATCGACTACTGAGTTAGACGAAAACGAGTAAAAATGTTGCTCGAAAAGCTTACTTTTTTGAAATACTATTTTCACTGACCTCGAATGCTCTCTCCTCGGCGACAGGGCCTGGTATGACTTCGAAGAAATCATAAATGTGATAGAAACTGTGTCTCGTGGGGAGTGGAATAGGTTCACCCCCAGGACCAGGAACATAGGTCTGACCTGAAAGATGATAAATCATAAATCAAATATCAATTTTCACACCTTATCTGATTGTAAATTTCTTTCATGAGGAATAAATATTTTAAGAAGATCGTTATTATCATCTCCACTAGATGGGTGTTTTTACAGTATTTCTTTTTAGAAACATTTTTTTTTCAAATGATAAGTATTCTGGAATGCAGCGCAAGCGAAAACATTTTGGGTATTTCAAAATTAAAATAGACTGACATGGTGCTAACTTTACAAACTTTGTGTGATATACCGTATATGAGAAATAAACATCAATCCTGAAATGATTGTAATAATATACTATGTGACGACTAACATCGAATAAACATCTAACGTATGTATTCGTAGATTAGGTTGTACGTGATAATGAAGGCTGATGGCATCTCACTATCGTTCTCTTGTAACGCGCGTTAACAGTAACATTGCATCTTCAGTGATCGGTCCATAATATGTTCAAAGTGACTTTTTAAACGATATACCTCCTTAACTATCACCTTCCGAAATGAAATCTTCCAATGCTATTAGACCTCACCCGTTCCATTCATGACTGCCCTGACTGGGATTTCTCCACCACCTCCTGCTGTCTTATGACTTGGGATTGAAAAGAAGTAGTCAAGAAGATAGGTCTGGTTCGTGCTCTCGATGTACATACAGTTCTGCCAGTGATTTGTTAGGATACCTCTCACATACTCTTGGCCGATGTACGTCTCATTATACTGGATACATCAAATGGATTCAAGAGATAATGAAGAAAAATGTTCATAATAATGATACAGAATACTGTATGATTCTGATGTTTTCAAGTGCCCAATCACCGAAAAGATCTATCCCACGGGAATCCAACCATGATTTGACCCAGGGGCGGCGGAACCGGGGGCAGAGGGGGCTCCCCCTAAAAAAAAATCCCCGTAAGTAAAAAGTGCCTTTTTCAAAAAATAGAAAATGCCCTTTTCTTCAAAATGAAATGTGCCTTTTTCAAATTGAAATACCCTTTTTTAAGTAAAACATAATCATGATAATACATTTCAGGTAAGAAAATCACATCGCGCGCTTCGCGCTTGCATCAATTATTGCATAGTAAGGTACTCGTCCATTTCATAATTACCAGAATGCTTATATTGTCCAGTTTTCAAGTTGGAAAATCAAAAATTCATATAACCATTCATAAGTCACTTAATGCAGTCCTTCATTGGTTACTTTTCTGGTCAGTATATTAAAAAATTCAGCTCGCCCTTTGCACTCGCCTTAATTCTTTAGTTAGATACACATCTTTTTCAAGATTACAAAAATCTGCTCGGAATGTTTAATTTTCATGTCTAATTACATGAAATGTCCAAAAGTTTGAGCTAACGATTCGCGCTTGCAACATCTCGCAAAGATGCCCCTGTAACATAAATTTACGCCGTAATTAACCAAAAGTGAATTTTACCACTTAAGATTGAAATTTTTCCAAACCGCTCGCTCTGACATGTCTGAGCCTAAATAGATGTATTTTCAATCAGAAACAGAAATTACTTCAAAATGGCTTTGCTCAACTTAATTACTACAAAAAAACACACAACTTATTCACGCAGATTATAATCTCATGGTTAAAACAAATCCGTTTTCACCAAAATCCCATTTTGACATATAGGTGCCCCCCTTTTTTTTGCTTTGCCCCCCTAACGAAAATACGTACCGCCGCCCCTGATACAACCATGGACTTTGGAGGACTGTAACATGTCTCCCGCAGTTTAAAAGCTAGTTGTTAACATTTTAAAAGTATATACCGCGACAACTCCCCCCTGCACCCTCTCGCACTTAACTGCTTAAGTAAAGTCCCACATGCTACTGTTCGGACGTTATATTGCGGGTGATATGTTAGGGGATTTGTCGTTGCTTGAATATCTGCGTGCCCCAAACAGGTCAACAAAGGTAACCACTTGACTTCTCGGCCCCCACACCAAAAAAAATACAACAGGCCCTTTTAGATGACCCTAACATAATGCCATCTCTCTCTTCGAAAGGCTGTAAATAACTGAAATGTCACAGAATATAATTTTAGAACAAGAAGTCATTTTGATAAGTGGAGAATTATAAGCATCAATTCAGCTAATTTTCTAAGGACCTTGAAAATGTTAAGCACCATATTCAGGGAATTAGATCAGGGCCCCATCTTACAAAGAGTTGCGATTGGTCCGATCAATCGCAAATATGGAAAGCCAGCAACATCAACATCAACATCTGAAATGCATGTTGGTTCAAAATATTTTCTAGATATGCTGTATATTCATGCACTCATCCTTTTTTTTTTCAAGTTCAGTGTGCTTTTCTTTGCTTACAAAAGACATTGAGTACAATTTCCTGCAAAAAAATATGACATTGATGGATTTCCATAGAGTAACGATTGATTGGATCAATCTTAACTCTTTGTAAGACGGGGCCCAGGATCGAAAAGAATTTAAAAAAAATAATGTCCGACCATATCATGCATATTGATACTGTATATAGATTTGTATTTATCTCAGTTTGGGTGTCAACAAATATATACATATAGACATAAGTTTAAAATCAACGATAACGTAATAACTTATCATACTTGTAACATAGATTTAATAATGATAGTTATATATGATGACCGGGGAGTTCATCCTTTTCAAAATGCAATATGCGATAGAGATAGCAAATGAGATTGAAATTTAAATATACAAGATCAAGAAAAAGTGTCGGTTACATAGTATCTAATTTATTTTTGTCTCTTCCCCCAGAATAGATATGATTTTGAATATGGTCAGTCACGAAAGATTAGCGAACAAAGTTACTTCACCTTTCCACCAAAAGTAAAGATATCATTAACCCCTCCGATATGAGGAGAGCCGTCTACAAGTTCGAATCCATAGAGATTGAAAGGCGTGGTAGACATATTTGCAACGACACATCTGTCACCTGAATAATTTTAAAACGGGAAATGTAGAAACAAAACAAAATATAATACTCTAGTACAGTGTTCATCATTCCCTGAGAAAATTAATGCTAATGTTAGTGGTCTAACGGTTTTAAATCAAAAACTCACTTGGGGTACATAATTTTAGTAAATGAAGTATTCGGAATTCCAAAGAGTGATTCTTAAAATTAAAACCTGAGCCCATTTTCAAACATTACAAATGCTATAATGATAATATACTCTATACAATCATCAGGCACCTCGGGATAGTTTTGAGAAAAGTTACAGAATATTATATTTAAGACTGATCATTCCTGAGGAGAATACTTGGATACACTGAGACGACACATTATATGTTTATTTGAGCCTAAATAATATTGACTGCAGTATATATATATATATATATATATATATATATATATATATATATATATATATATGTGTGTGTGTGTGAAGGGTAGAGTAGAATCAAGGATGAAGCAAAGTGTACACTATGTTGTAAAGCTTTCGGCCCTGGCCTTCTTCAGTTTTTATTTGCTAAACAAAACAAATAAAGCAAATCATAGAATAAGCAACAGAACAAACATAATGTAAATAATAGCAAATTAAAGCAAAAGCAAAACGAAACAATAAGAGAAATCATATGGTAATACACGGAATAACAAAGGATCATACTCAACAGAAATAAAAAGTAAGGTGAATTAGTACCTGACATGGGTCATAGCAAATTCTTCTGAATTAGGGTTGTGTTGTGTACCGTGCGTGTGTTATTTACAAAGTAAAACGTATTAAAAGCGAAGAGGGCGTACTCAGAAATTTGTGTGCATTTGAGCAGAACTAAGAACAATACAATGTGGAAAGGAGTGGCTTAACGTGGGACATGTAGTAAACAAGGTAAAAAATATATTACTCTTTATTCATATTTCGATATTTTTACAAAATGGCGTAGAAATACATGTATGAGATACATGGACGGCAAAATAAAATGTATATAATAATTCAAGTATACAAAAATACAAAAATTAAGGTCCAGACCAGATGAATGAAGGACAGACATCGAAAAAGGAATGAAGAGGAAGTGAAAGAAGAAGAAACAGAAGAAGAAGAAAAAGAAGAAGAAGAAGAAGAAGAAAAAAAAAAAGAAGTAAGAAGGAAAGATAGAAATAAATTGTTAAAGAAAGAAAGAGAGAAAGAAAGGAAAAAAGAAGAGAAAGAAGGAAGGTATAGGAAGGTGAGAGAAACATATATATATACATGTATATATAAAGACAAAACTAATTGAAATGGTTGTGTTTTACGGCTCGCATAATGTTCAACCTACCTCTAAAATGTGATTTCGCAGAAATCTAAGAGTTTTCATTGGGCGAAAAGTTTTGCAAGAATAGATGATTTTCTTTTCAAGGAATCCGATGTTATTTCAAAATTATGAGATAAACAAAATAAGGGAATTAAGAAGAAAATTAGAGCAAAATTAATACTTTTGTAGATATTAAATGCTTGAGTTCAAAGTGCACATGATAAATACTTTTACTTTCAAAATGGAATATGTGGATTTAGAACAGAAAATACTTTTTTATGATAAAATATTGTTGCTATGGTTAACATAAATATTCCAATCTCTCATTCCCCGAACGACATGACACAAAATGAAGATGATAATTTTTTTTCCGAATGCAGATCACTTCATATATCTCTTTACACTTCCAAAAGTTTCAAAATATCTAGGAAAGATTGACCTTTTCTTCACCTCGAAAATTTGAGAAATCTAGGATCATTCTGGTAGACAGAGTTTAACAACCATATACATTCACACAAACAGCAAACAAGCTTGTTTGCATTCAGGATTAGAATTTAGGGATTTGAGTAAGTTTTTATCATTTATTAGAATCGTTCAAGGAACAGATTTTCAAAGTCTATCGTGATATATGAAATCAGTCGTAACAGTTTTGTGGAACCCGGTGTTACTTCTCGAAAGTGCTAAAAATGCCCATTATAATGGAATAGAAAAATGTTGAATCCATTTTTGAAGGGGCTTGATTGATGTTATTTTGCATTTTCATTCAAGTTCATGGTTGAGGTTATATTTGTAAACTAGTGTTTTTGAAATTGTGTGTGTGGGGGGGGGGGGCTAACCATGCAAATACTTACAACCAGATGATAATTTTAACGTTTTGGTACAGATTAGTTTTAAGGTCAATAGATTGGTAAGTTTAAATAAGAAAACAGATTATCGCGTCCTTGGTTATGCTATATTTGTTGAAATGAGATCAGGCTCATATGAGCAAAGGTTACGTTAAACGTTTACTAATGATGCAAATACGAACGAAATAGCTTAAAGGGATGGTCCGGGCTGAACATATCTATATCTAAATAAATAGAGTCAAATTCACAGTGCAAAATGCTCAAAATTTCACCAAAATCTGATAACAAATAACGAAGTTATTGAATGTTAAAGTTTATAAATATTTTGCGAAAACAGTTATAAGCACATCGTCATGAATATTCATTAGATGGGCTGATGATGTCACATCCCCACTTTCTTTCTACTTAGGTTATTACATGAAATCATAAATATTTCATGTTTTCATACATTATGTAAATGATGTGTCTCCGTTATGATGAAATAAGTTGCGGCAATAAATAACTAATGCACTAAATCAGTTGTCGATTCAATTTTAGTTCTCGGTAGAACATTTTTGAATAAACCTAATTTCATATAAAATACAAAAGAACAAGTGGGGATATGACATCATCAGCCCACCTAATGAATATTCATGACGACATGCCTAGGACTGTTTCACCGGAATAATGCAAATCTTTAAAATTCAAGAACTTCGATATTTGTTCTCCGATTTTGATCAAATTTTCAGCATTTTGCTCTGTGAATTTTGAGATGAAATATCTTCAGCCTGGAACATCCCTTTATTCCAAATTTTGAGAATTTCGCACCCCCATACATGATGTCTCACAACAATGAAGGCGGAAGCCGTTGTGCCAAATTATCTCAGCATGTCCAAATCACGTCTATAACATATGCATACTATACATTAGGAATTACATTGGATCATCTAAATTGCTGAATTTCCGTGCTTTCTGAAACCATCCTGCATTGCATCTACCATCTAGTTTATGACTCTGTATTATTTCCGCAACAAGCGTAGCAAGCGATGGCAAATATCTGACATTAACAATAAGACAAAGACATCTGGCAAGATCTGCCGAATGTATTCTTTTCAAGCACGTTGTAACATCTTGGAGCGACACAAGGAGTATCTTGTCTTGAACTATAGACAGATTATGTGGCCTTCACTTCATTATCTTTATGACACCTGACTCCCAAAATACTAATGAATACTTACAAGTTTACATTTTATTAAATCAATTCCTTCGTTTCTTAATCAATGTATTTTGCTAAGTTTGGTTTATTGCCAATTACAACACTATTTTTAACTTATATATTTATTCATTCATTTATCCTTTAATAATCAGTGAATAAGTCGGCTTGGGGCGTGTATCTACCCCCTCAGTTGACAACCATGTAGAAATGTCGACAAAGTCCCGACATTCAGAGATGTTATTCTCTAACTATACCTCTCAACAATGTCTTAATTTCATTTTGACTCTGCAGGACAACGTGCGCCCCTATCCAGTTTTGTTATAAACTAATAAACGACGAATATGCCGCGTGCTGGTTTGCCCTTTTAACATTATTTCATGTCCTAATATTTTGGTTAAATTGGTGAATTTGATACTTGGACGTACCTATTGTGGTGATGGACTGTCCGGTATTGTAGTTGTAGGAAGTATGGGATTGAAACCCTCTTGACAGGGTATCTGATGCACCCCTGTTACCTGGCTGGTCGTAATATTCCTGCATTTCAAGTGAGTAATCCTTATTCTTGATGTTCGCTGAAAAATAAAGATGCCAAACAGCACATTCAGTTGGATAACGGTTGCAATGGTGATCATGATAAAGACAATGACGATGAATATAATAACAATAATAATAATAATAATAATCACAATAATGATAATGAAATAATAATTATAATAATAATAAATATGTCAATGATAATGATAATATTGGCATACTAATAAACAATATTGGTAATGATACAAACGACAGCAGTAATAATCATAATAATAATGATGAAAACAATGATAATTGTGAGAATACTATAAATACTACTGAATTAGTATCCTCACAATGATAGCATACAAGTGTATCATGTAGATAAAGATACCTTCTATCCTGAGACGGTACTGGGTGGGTAATTTAGGGAGGGGTGGGCCCTCTCCCGTAGGTGGTGCTGGGATGCAGACATTGGGATCTGGCTCTCCTGCCACGATGAAGATAGACACCGACAGGATGAAAGAAGCAATCAGAAATCCTCTAGGTAATTCCATCTTGGAAATGAACTAGAAGCAAGTCCCCTGTAAAGTAAATTTGAATTTTGTATTTTTCGACTATTTTCTTCCAAGAACAAAATATAGACCGATAAATAGATGAGAGTGGATCGGTAATCATCAGACTTCGTTTATAGATATTTTGGTTTCGGAAAGTGAACCCTTTGAAGCAATGCCGAATCAGTCACGTTTATATTCAGGAGGGAACGGCTGACGGGAATATTAAAAAGATAATTAAAAAAATGAAATTCCTGATCTTGCTGTATTTCATTACATATCTAAGCAACATCGTTCATGTGTACCCCGCTTTCACACGAGAGATGTTATTGTATCGACATATGACGCCAGACAAAGTGTAGACATTGTTGTCGTCAATTATATGTATCGAGTCAAATGACGTGAATATATAATAAGTTGGTTCGACCATAGAGCTATTAACAGCTCTTATTAATAGTTCCATGGTTCTACTGAGCATCATTGCTGTTGCAGTATTTTTTGCCGCTATCACACAGATCAACCATGCACTCTGAAATAAAATCAATATACTCCAAGAGTGAAACTGCAACGTTCGACTTTAAACTCAGATGAAGGGCTCATGTTATTAATATTAGAAATTAATTGATGCAGTGGACAAACTGTATATGTTCATTTGTCATCCTTACCAGATCTGCAGAAGATGTATCAGAAGAGTGCGGTGGTAAACAATTCACACCATTCACATTAGATCAAATGACCAACAAGACGTGTCCGTTCCCTCCCAGCTCTAGATCAAAACAAGATCTATTTGACATGATCACGAGAAAGCAATCATTGAGAAATCGTTTCTTTTAATAATCTAGACTAAAGGTCACCTCCATCGTGCCTTACTGGATAGATTGATATCCACCAAAAGCAAACAAAGATGCGAGGACCCAGGAATTACCAGATTATACACTTTGTGTCTTGGGACACAAGTCTTGACAATACGACAAGATTGTGCACGGTGTGCACGATAATAGCCTGACAATTTGAGAAAAAAGGGCATCGAAATCATGTTTGTTATAAAGAAAAGCATTTCGAACATCTTAACACTTCCCTTTCGTTATTGAAAAAAAAAACAGTCTATCTTACTTCCCCTTTCAATAAAGTATTTTCATACAAATATCTAGCTGTACATCTGTCTATCAATATGTGAAATATATATCAATAGGTTATATGGAACAAGATAATCATTTCTACGTAATTCCAAAGTGTCGTCTCTGACAAGAATGGAATTCAGTTCCTTTCATAAAATAATCCACTATATCCCTTGATCACACCATCTAAAATGTGTACTTTGTTATATAAAACACCAAATTATTGTTCTCCCGCTTTTTAATCACTGGCAATATGTTATAATTCCCCCGTAATAGCAATTACACCCCTTTGATGTTTGTCTAAACCAAAGGTTGGATCGGAGGGTAATTAATTGCCCAGTCGGTTATGTAATTAGATTGTTCAATAGTACGACAATTCAAAAGTACAAGGCTCATCTTATCTGCGACAGTAACATTAACTGTTACCCATTTTATGGGGAATGTTCATCGGCATTGATTAGAAGTACCACCCCACGTGCTTCCATCTACACGTGTCTACATAAAAGAATATAAGGATTATAAAGGTGAATGAATATACAATGCGATATCAATATTGATAACATATGCCTTACTATTTCAAGCTATGATTTAATTATTACTTTGTTTGTGGGTTTTTTGTAGCGACCATTTCCCTTATATTTTGTAGTCAATATTGGTTATGATACCTGAATCATAAAAATATTGTTTGGGGTAATACTACTGGTGCCACATTTCATGTGTGGGCATCTCGCCAGATTCTTATGATGTTCTGACAAACAAGTCAAGGAGCTTTGCCTGGGTATGTTGTAAATGCTCCTCAACCAATATTGGATCCAGTAACTCACTGCGTGAGCTAAACCTCTCAGAATCGAATCAGTTCTCATCCTTACATTATGACTGCAGTAATGATGACGAAACAGTTCCTTCTTCGATTCCTTTAATGTATAGTCCTACTTCACACCCTGTGAGAAACTGTCGACCACGATTTCAACCGTCAACAAGAAATCGTTAAGTAATGGTTGTCAGCTGTAATGATCTAAAAGGTATGGCCAAACAGTCTCGCTTTCACTCTATTATCGCACATCTCACTCCAGACTTCATCCTTTGGGTGTGAATCAAAACTAGATAGCAATATATCTTTTTACTCAATTTTCCAAGTAATTACTCTTTCTATCCTAAGGATAGAAATGTTCATGGAGCTGCAGTTTTATAGCTGACATCGATACACTAACTGTTACTGAATGTCCTGAATTTGACTTTGAATGTGAGATTCAATGGTGTAATGTTCAACTTGCTAATGCCAAACCACTTTACATTGGCAGCTTCTACTGCCCTTTCAAACAACAGTTAACAAGGCCTTGACCGCTTGCATCATTCATTGATCACGGCAAGGCACAGACGCACTCATCCTAACATCATACTCGGCGATGATTTCAATCTTCCTGGCATCAACTGGGACAACCAGATGATTACAAATCCCGCCAGTACTCCCAGCCACCAGAAGCTCTTGGATATTTCACTTAACAATTCTCTGTTTCAAGTAGTTAGGGAGATTACTCGTCCTGTTTCAAATAATATCCTCGATTTAGTAGTTACCTCAAGTCATGCCCTCGTAAAGAATGTGTCTATTCAGTCTGGTTTATGGATCACAATATTGTCAGCTAAATGCTTGCTGCAAATCACTGATAACTCTCTGCGTTTGATAATGTCACTTCTTGCTGATCAGAAGGAGGCAGTTGTCGTTGATTGATCAAAGTCGACTTGAAGATATGTAATATCTGGCGTGCCCCAGGGTTCCGTTATCGGGCCAACCCTATTTTTCTGTACATCAATTACATCTTAGATAAGTCAACGATGCGTCTATTCGCAGATGACGGTGTCATTTACCGTGAGATCAAGCATCATGACGACCGCCGAATTCTTTTAAATGACCTACAACAACTGTCTAGTTGGTCTACCAAATGGATTATGGACTTCAACATAAAAAAATGCGCAGTGTTGAATAGTACAATAAAACGCACCCCCATCATCCATCAGTACCATCTGACAAATAGTGTGATCCCTAGAGTTAACAACTACAAGTACTTGGGTGTCACAGTTTCTTTTGATGGAACAAACGTTGCCATCTCATTCAGCAGAAACCAAGACAAAGTCCTACTCTTGGTCTCCTGCGTAGCACTCTTTCCTCTTGTACAAGATATGTGAAGTCGAGAGCCTACACATCTTTGGTGCGCCCTCAACTGGGGTATGGCTGTGAGGCCTGGAATCCATATACAGTCACAGTCAAGAACCTGCTCGAACAAGTACACAAATAAGCGGCTCGCTTTGTTTACTATGACTACAGGATATCCACATCACCTACTACTCTTGTAATGTCACTGGAATGGAAAGCACTTCAAACACGCCGAATCCTTGCCCAATGTTCTCTCTTTCAGAAAATCCACTACCATCATGTCTCAGTTACTCATCCACCTATCGTCACCCCAGCAACATTTCCCACAAGACATTATCACAACTTGAAGTACATCATTCCTTAGGCCACAAAGACCCCTTCAAGTTCTTCTTCTATCCAAGAACGATAGGGAACTGGATCAACCTACCCAGCTCAGCTACAAACACCATAGGAATGTGCAGTTTCAAGGAGGCTGCTCTCCCTTCCATCAGAATGATGCAGCCTCCTGTTGGATCCCAAATGATTTAAAGTCAAAAGCTTGGTTTTTACTTGCACTCGGCATAGCATGTTCTACCATGTTTACTGTATATTACAAATTGCTACGTCTATCCATCACCATTTCTGCACTTTTGCATTTCTGCAGAGGATGTAAGACGGAAGAGAATCTTGCCATCCGTTGGAAAACGTTTTGTATCCGTTGTGAACTCTTTGCATACGTCTTTCATACGCTCTACAGTGCGTATCAATCCTGTAAAAGTATACATTTGTTATATCCCAAAGATTTTTCCACATTTTAACATTGGTACAGATCCATCTAAGCAAATGACGATATAACTGTCGAAAAATATTTCCGCTTGAGTGCGCACCACTGATTTTTGGAAAGTTAGTGAAAAATGATTTGCGCAGAACTTTGAAATAGTTATGCAAATAAAAGTAGACCTTAATCATGAAGAACACATGGAATTTAGCTAGTAAAATTGATTTGAAGATATCTTTTACCTTTTTACTTGTTTCCTTGCCCAAACCACTTCGAAGAGTGCATTGCGCCCCACCCCACTCCCCCACACACCGAGGCCATCGTGACGATATTTACTTTACACTGAGCTGTGATTTACATGAAATGGCTTAGGCTTGATTTTCATTTTGTTGATCATTGTCAAGCTTGGGAAAAATGTGGAGAAACAAGTATTAAACGAAAAATGAAATGTAAACCCACTTTAAATGATAAAAACATAGTGAAAAAATGCTGGAGATGTCTGATATAAACGTTTGTTCAGATTCAGTTATGTCCTCAGATCCAGCTGGCACAAAAAGGGTAAACGTTGTGCTTACTAAGTGTTGAAATTTCAATTTGGGTAGCAAAACTGTTACAAAATGCTTGAATGTATCCGTTTTATTTCAATTGACTTTAAGTGCAAGGAAAATGCATGAGAAATGTTTCGCAGGGTAAGTTTGATTTCGCCCTTCCCCTTTTCTGCGCAAACAGATTTCTACGAGCTTCACAAAAATGGACAGTGCTCACTCAAGTGTAACATTCTGTCAAAACTTTTACTTTCATTGGATAGATGAGACCCAAACCCAAGATTATATGTGAAAAAATTACCCACATGTTGTATATTTTTTAAATTCCCATGGCTTTTTCAAAGTGTAAACTTTTTTTTGATACGCACTGTATATCCATCAAGCATCCGTCCACTGTGATTTCATTGTTCGTCTATTTTGTCCATTGTCTGGAGCGGATGAAAACGGATGGAGCCACCCCGAAATGTCCTTGTCCGCTGTATCCATTATGAACTACAGGAGACTGGGATTACCACCACTATGGTTTTTCAGGTATAGTCGAGGAAAATAAACGGAGGGGAAAAGAGGAAGAATGATGCAAGGCAGATAATTACTTTAAAAAAAATTGTTGGTCGTGTAACACTATATTCTCATGTGATCCTATTCGAATATGAACAAATGAATCGTCTTGCTCCCCCCAGTGGCGTAACAGGCGGGGGGGGGGGGGGCAGGGGGGCAAGCTGCCCCCCCCCCCTGGCGGATTTCACCGGGAAATTAAAAAAAGGGGGGGGGAATGAAAAGGGAGGGAGAAAGAAAGGGAAAAGGGAAGGAAAGGGGAAAGGAAAGGAGGAAAAAGAAAGGGAAAAGAAAACAAAGAAGAAAAAACATTTTTAATGGAAAAGAAAGGAAAGCGGGAAAGGGAACGAAAGAACATTTGAGAAAGAACAAATCATATAGGCCTATGTAATGCAATAGCATGATGGGAAATGAATTAAAAGATGACAAAATGGCAAACACTAGCGGGAAACGAAGGTAGAATGGAATTAGTCAAAAGCTAAATTAGAAAACAAAGAAAAGGGACAAAAAAACAAACTTCATATGACCGGGCTGCCGAGGATAGAAAATAAAGAGCGAGAAGAAAGATGGACTGCATACAACATTGTGCTATACGCTTGCTAAATTTTATTCAAATAAGCTACCGGGGCTTTGCCCCAGACCCCACGCAGTAGGGGCTCTTCATCTATAACCTCCAAATGGCTCTATAACGCCCCCTGTAAGGACCCTTCCTACATTAAGCTTTACGTTCAATCACTGGTGTACAGGCGGGGGGGGGGGGGGTCTTGGTTCCACACCCAAGAGGAAATAAAATAAATTAGAAGAGACAAAGTATAATGAAATGAATGGAAACAATGAAATGTGATATTTGCTGAATGTAATGGATATCTATCATATAATTAAAATTTAATTTCAATAGGCACTTTTAACAAATTTTCCTACATTGCTATATTTTGCCCCCTCAAAATACTTGGTTCAACTGGGTTGAATAAATGTGTTGTGTAAAAGCTATATTCTGTATATACCCGCGATTTGATTAAAAATAGCGGCAATCAGCGAGGTTTAAATGGCTTTGATATTAAAAAGTTCCGGGGGCTCCAGACGGAACCAAACCGCATAACACTGCCTTATATGAGTATGGAAGGGTTGGGCCATGGTCCCAAAAAGTTCTACAACCAAGAAAAAAAAAAGGAGGAAAGAAAAGCAAAGGAAAAGTGTAGGATATGATTTAATTTACTGAATATAATGTCAAAAAATATCTCAAAGTTAAATTCTCATGAAAATGTGATTTTTATTCTCGCTAGCTTCGCTCGCTCGGGACTTTTTAGCACATGTGCCATACTGCGCCTCTCTTTTTTTTTACTCTTCACGCTACTGCCGCAAAGAATCATGTTCACAGTGGCATACAGACCACAAAAAGGGAATGGAAAGAGAGAAGAGTGAAATGTATTATTTTCTGGATATCTTGTCAAAATCTATCACAATATTGGATTTTTGTAATAAAAATGGTCAAGATTTTTGCTCGCTTGCTTCGCTCGCTCGCAACTTAAAAAAAAAAAGATAAATTCTGCCTGATACGCAATGTCTGGCCCTCTCAAAATCGTCGCCTCGTACACCATTACGCCTGTTCATACCATAATGACCGGGAAATTGTTGGCTCTTGCCCCCCCCCTGGCCACCGACCCCTGTTACACCGCTGCCCCCCCCCCCCCCATTCGAAATATTCTGGCGCCACCCCTGTGTTGTACTGATGGGTAACGGTCGGTCAGTGTTTGTGCGTTGGTAGACGCATTCCTCCACTCTTGTGTTTCCTTCTCTCCCTTCTATTAGTTAACATTTATTTCATTTTAGCTAAATTGAGAATATATTGATGTAATATCTATTAGGGGATTGCGACCTATACTGTTCTATTTTTAGCAATGAATAAACGAGTTATCTCCTCCATCATCTGAACCGTGTCTATAATCTGGGTGTTTTTCTTCATAAACTAATAATTTGATGTTACGGTTATTTATTAAGTTTCAATATTTACATTGTTCAATTCACGGGAACTGCTGTGTACCTTGACTTATGATTGTCGGATATGGAGGTAAAATAAAATTAAATATTTACCTCAAGCAAATACATATTTTGAAATTTCGATTTAGTTTAGTTTAACCGAGCAAATTACACGAAATACCACGTCTTTGAACTTTGAGTCCGTTATTCTAAAAAAACACACACTAAGAATTTCTTTATTGTTCATGGATTCACCTTCCCCGTGTATCGTTTTGTGAAATCTATTTCCCTATTTTTCTTTCACTGCAATAGTTCTCTATCGTTTACGACAATCGTGGGCAGAAAACCGCTCATATCAATAGTCCCAAAGAAAACAAAGTAATACAACTACGTAGAAAAACGGTGTATGTCATGGATATTTGAAAGATTCTTCAACGTTCTCATTCAGAACAATTGATAAAAACGCTTTCCATAATGTCTTCCATCAACTTTTCATAATTCCTCATCCTCTATTTCATTTTTCATTTATAATTATGTTCAGGAAAGAAGCAAAAAGCAAAGCACCATAGTAACAATATTTGGAGGTTTAATATGTCAGTTTTGGAGTCAGTCGGCGAGATGGTTTGACGTTTGACGAAGTAAATATCTGTGACAACAGTGCAAAGTTGCCCACTACAAGTGTTTTTGGGCCAGTAGATGGTTTAATTTGTCACCAGATTATGTTTTATTTATCTATTTTATTATACTTCATTATTTTCCTTTTCTTGCTAGCCCTCAGATATGGGTAGGGACACGTGGTCACTTTATTCACCTCAGACCCATGTCAGATACGCCACGTTTATTCGACAGTAAGTGAATTTACACACGAATACTCCTTGATCTGAAATGAATGTGACCAAGTATCCCAATTGGTTCATATTTCTTTATAATACTTTCATGAATATGGCATCCACAGTATGACACTGACAAACGAACATTATTAATAATATTTTTTTCTTCGAAACGCCAACATTCTAATATGATAGGTTTTACAGTTTATTGTTGGTTTGTACGAAATTCAGAAAACTGACATTTTAAGTAACGAACGATTTCACAATTAACATAGACCACAGTTTGATTATAAACAAAACGCAAAGAGAACACGACATGATTGACACAAAACATATACAAAATAAATTTTAGCACCAGCCGATGCCCGATGATCAACGAATGGAATTGAAGAATATTTCAATGAAAACAGGCAAGATATTATGAAACATATAAGTTTCATGAAATATTTGTTCGATTAATCATGTAATGATAAAAATTCAGAGCATAATTGATTATGCAGAAATTGAAAATTGATTTAAAAAAATCATAAATCTGACGAAGCATTGCTGTAGTTCATGTGACAGGGTACATTCAATACACATGTATAATAAACAATGCACGCAAGACAAAACGAGTAGACCTATACTAAGAACCCATTAAACACTAGAGCATCTAAGATTTATGGATGGGCTATGGATCACAATAGTTCGAGATCAAAATGACTTTCCAAATCTAGCATTAATCATCAAAAATACATTTTATGAAATAGGACCTGTGTCTGAAGGAAAATGAAAGTATATGTATATAGCAAAGCATATCAAACATCCACATCATATTGCACTAATATCAAGATACAATGATGAAACTTTTGATTTTCGCCAAAGTAAGACATGACTGCAATGAATGAATCCAGATGTCAATGGTGTCATAATCCTACAAGGTTTGTATTAAAATACACTGCAAAAACACATTTTCCATTAATTGATATTAGAAAGGCTTAATAAACACTCTTAGGCTATATATCAATGTCAATTCTAAAATTAATTTAATTGAAAAATGGATTAGCAAATATAAATACGAACTCATGTAGAATTATGACTTCATTGGCATCTGGATTCATTTATTGCAGCCGTGCCTTACTATGGCGAAAATCAATCTTTACATCAGTCTCCTGATTATCAAAGCGTTAACACACATCACATAAATATGGCATAAAATTATTTGGGAGACGATTCTCTTTCAGTTCATATATAATAATTATGTGTTTATGACATACATTTTCCTTTAATTGGGGATTTGTGCAGCAGTGTCATTTTTTGTAACTCATACGGTCAATTTACTGGAAGAAATAAATTAGAATTACATTCTTAAAAATGAGAGTAAAAATTTACCCAACATTGGGTAGAAAGGGAACATGCATATGCTGAGTAATTTTGTCCCCCAAAATTGGGCAAAATGCATGTTTGAAGGGTACATTGTTTTCAACGCAACATTGCGTAAAATTTACAAAAAAAAATGGTATCTTTTACCCAACAAACATGCATGTTTCCATTTGATCCAGTATTCGGTAAACTTTTTTACAGTGTATGCTTTCTATTTATATATAAATCAGTACATATTGCACGTTTGGCCCTGTCATAAAAAAAACACGTAAACCATTATTGAAACTGATTAAAGGCCAAGTCCATCCCGTCATCAAGGTAATTTTAATGGAGAAAATCAAACTAGCAAACCACCAAAAATTTCATCAAAATTGGAGGTAAAATAAGAAAGCTAATGCATTTTGAATTGTTACTAATTTTTAGATAAAAAAAGTTACCAAAGAAATGCATACAGTATGGCTCAGTCGATTTATTTTAATCCACACTTTTTCTTAAGTGTTATATAAAACATGAACTATATTGTTGGTGAGTTGTTGTTTTTTCAGTTTGACAGTAAGAAAGTTTATCATTGAATTACAATATATTGGCTATATAGAAATTGTAATTTCACATGGTCATGAATGAATCAAACTAAACATATAATATATATAGAATATAAACGAATAGTTAGTGCATGACACCCAGGGACCTGAGAAGCGGGGGTGCTGGGGGTGCTGAAGCACCCCCAGAAATTATCCTGGGGGTGCTGCGTGTATTATTTTCCATAGGCAGCACCCCCACGAAATCAGGTTCCCCCTGTATTTTTTTAAATATGTTATAATGTACATAATTATCACATTAGACAATCGCAAATCATTTACATAGTCTTTCACATATTCCAATAACATCCCTCCTATATAACGCGACTCAATCAAGCTCCAGCGGGGCAAAAGCACTCCGATACGGACGTAGTCGCGCGCAATACGTGATACACACTGGGGTGGTTGGACTTGAAACTTCCAGGTTTGATGTCGAATCAAGTGAGCGCGCGCCCGACCGCCTGTGTATTGTATACAAAAATTACAAGTAATAGAAATCAAATTTCACAGTCTTTTTCTCCCTGCCCCATGGCCCTACGGGCTTGGAAGCGGGGGTGTTCGGGGTGAAGCACCCCCAAAATTTGGGGGTGCTGCGTGTGTTATTTTCCATATACACTGTTGGTCATAAAGGTGGAATAAAATATTTTTGAATAAAAATCGACAGTTTTGTTGGTATTTGAAAGGCTACGCGTAGACAAAATGGTAATTGAGTGATTACATAATGTTTCCCCATTACACAGGTGACATTATAACATGATAAATTTGGATTACGTAATAAATTATTTTGTTGTAGACTATAAAAGCCTATGCATATGATATTCTGTCCCTTTCCCTGATTTAGCACTGTGTATAAGAAGGTTGCATTTTTTCGAGTTCCTTGTACCGTTTGAAATAAAAATCGGTAGAGACGTTCCCTGGACTATGCCTGGTCCAACGGCAACAGCAACACACGAGAGAGTGGTAGCACTGCGACAGGAGGGCTACAAGCAGACTGATACCGCAGAAGTCCTAGGGATATCACAGAGTGCAGTCTCTAAGGTCCTGAAACGTCAACGTGAGGCGGGGAATGTGCGGCCACGGAAATCTCCAGGAAGTCCCAGATTGACCACAAGAAGAGATGATCGCCAACTGTTGAATTTCAGCCGCAGAAACCGGAAATCTCCCACGAGCCGTCTCCGTCGCTTGTGGAGGAGATATCATGCTGGGATCAACGTTTCCCGGTCAACCGTTAATCGCAGATTGCTCCAACATGGTTACCGAGAACGACGGTTGACCAAATGTCCACACCTGTCTGTTCACCTCAGAGTAGCTCGTCTTCTTTGGGCTAGGGAGCACAGAATGCTTCATCCAGGACATTGGCAACATGTGGTCTTCACGGACGAGAGCCGGTTCATCCTTGACCGAAAGGATGGGAGACAACGAGTTCGTCGATTAAACGGGGAAAACCTTTGTGATGAATGTATCCACGAGACGACTCAAGTCGGAGGCGGCTCAGTGATGATATGGGCCGGCATCCATTATGGAGGGAAAACGCCAATGGTGGTTCCGGACGGAAACGTCAACGCCGCCGCCTACAGGGATATATTGGAGTTCCACTGTCTTCCATATGCAAGACGAGTGTATGGGCACAATTTCCGACTGCAGGATGACAACGCTAGACCGCAAAGGGCCGCTGCAGTAAAGGAATTCCTGGAGGCAGAGGGCGTCGTACAGTTGCCATGGCCAGCTTGTTCGCCGGATATGAACCCCATAGAGCATGCATGGGATGCCCTAGGCCGAGCCATCAACGACAGAGAGGTCATTCCTCAAAATCTGCAGGAGTTGGCAGATGCTCTGAGGGAAGAATGGGACGCTATGCCTGTTGACGTCATCAACAAGCTAGTGGACAGCATGTAACGACGTCTGCATGCGCTGGTTCGTGCCAGGGGTGGACATACCCGATACTAGTGACTGAGTAAGAACAATGACTCACGTTTGATGCAAATTTGTCCATGAAATCACAAAAAAAAGTCATCTGGAAAACTGAGAGAGATTGAAAAAAATATCTCATGATCCTTTAATTTACTGTATATTGTCGTCAGTGTTGTTCTATGCTCATGACATCCATCGCTTGGGACATAAACTTGTAAATTATCACTGTCAAACGTGTAAAAAAGGCAGAATTATAAAGTAAAGTGGTTATCATGCACCATAAATGCCATATTCAAATCATGTTGTAATAATTACGCTGAGAAAATTTGGTGAAAAAAAATATTCCACCTTTATGACCAACAGTGTATATAGGCAGCGCACCTCCTGGAAATCTAGTGGTAGGTATGATAAATGACAGAAATGTAATGAAAATGAACGACGTTTTGAAGAACCCCCCCCCCCCCCCACTTCAGAATTTTCCGACACATTACTTGAAATAGTCTTTAAATTCACCCTCTTTCAGATAGGAATATCCAATGTTTTCTGCTCGCGCTTCGCGCTCGCATTATTGATTTTTATCATAAAAAATGTAATTAGAATGCCCAGATACTAGGTCTAACTCTAAACACGCGCACGCATGTTTTATTCAGATACGCAGCTTGATTTGGGGGGGGGGGGGTACTCCGGGCTGAAAATATTTATATCAAATACATTTTATCAAAATAAATACATTTTATCAAAATCTGATAACGATTAGTTAAGTTATTTAATTCTAAAGTTTAGCAATATTTTATGATTTGCATGTCGTCATGAATATTTAATAGGTGGGCTGATGCTGTCACATCCCCACTATCCTAGCTGTTCCTTGTGGAATCAAAATTGTTTCATTTTTTTCATACCAGAATGAATGATATGTCTCCCTTATAATGAAATAAGTTGCAGCAAAAGAATATCTAATGGACTAAATCAGTTGTCAATTCAACTGTTTTGGTTCTTGAAAGGAAAATATTGAATAAACCTAATTTTATATAATAAAATACAAAAGAGCAAGTGGGGAATAATGCTAATCTTTAAAATGCAATAACTGTGATTCCTTTTCTGATTTTGATCAAATCTTTATTCTTATGTTCGTCTGAGTTTTCTTTATCTGTTCAAACCATTTTACATTCAGTGTGGAGTTTTAGATCAGAATATCAAAAAATTTCTGCTCCCGCTTCGCGCTCACACTATTAATTTAAGAATATATCCAATTACCCATCATTTTCTTCAGGTCTGAAATCTCAATTTTGTTTCCGCTCGCGCTTTGCGCTCGCATCAATTGTATAGTTATATACATGTACCTATCCTGTTCATGATTAGAAAAGTGCTTAAAGATGTCTCATTTTAGGTTTGAAATCTCATTTTTATTTCCGCTCGCGCTTCGCACTTGCATCAATTGTATAGTTTTATACCTATACTCATCATGATTAGAAAAGTACTTAGAATCTCTCTTTTTTTTGGTCTGAAATCTCAATTTTGTTTCCGCTCGCGCTTCGCGCTCGCATCAATTGTAAATATACCTATCCTGCTCATAATTAAAAAACGTGCTTAGAATGTCCAGTATTTAGGTCGAAATGTCAAAATTTTCAGCTCGCGCTTCGCGCTCGCATTATTTGATTGTTGATATATGTATCGTCTTCATGGGTAACTGCAAAACAGTTCTTATAACACATCCCTTTCGATCAGGCCAGAGCGTATATAAAAAAATATCTGCTCGCGCTCACAATTATTATTTGTTACATACGCATCTTGGACCACAATTTTCAGGACAAAATACATGAAATTTCCACAAAAAATAGCTCGCGCTTCGCGCTCGAATTATCTAATTATATATTTATGTTCTTTTATAAGAAGAAAGCCAATAAGTGACTGTCATATATATGTATATTTATATATATATATATATATATATATATATATATGTGTGTGTGTATGTGTGTGTGTGGTATGTGTGTGTGTAATTATGTTAAACTCAACTGTGTCTGTCCCCCCCCCACCTCCGAGGAGAGATTTCAGCACCCCCACTGAAAAAATCGTTCCCAGGTCCCTGATGACACCATCGGCTGCCTCATTTGCATACCGACGAAGATGTGCATATGTTTTATGAAATAGAGCTAAACTGTCATAACTTTCTTATTTTCATCTAATTTTGATGAAATATTCAGAGTTATGCTTGCTTGGGCTTTCTCTATTTTGTTTTAAACAACTTTTTGTTGAGGTGAACTTGGCCTTTCAATAACAAAGTCAATTTCACATCCCCGATAAAATCATAATCAAAACATGGAATGTGAATGAAGTATTTTACCATACCACATTAACTCATAGTGAGATAGGACCTACTGATATGGTTTACATATCTGGATGAGTAATCAGCTTTTTTCTTGTTAAATGATTTCAGTCAAGTATGAAAATTCGGCATTATTGAAATGCGGAATAGAAAAACGGTCTACTCCTATCATCATTATCAAAACAGGTGCTTCTAAAAGCATAAACGGGTCGTATGAATATCATTAATGAACGCCACCCCTCCCCCCCCCCCCCCACAAAAAAGTTAAACCAAAAAACAATGTTACGATATAGAAACATTTCCGCCATTTATTTTCCCCACATTATAAAAATGAAGCAATGCCGGCATTTGCCTTACATCAAAGTTGTGTAGTCCCAGATAACTGATAGTAGGAGGAACGCAATAGATGACTTCCTATGGTAACCTTGTGAAGATGTACTGTAACAATTCAATTCACTTTGCATTTTGTGAAATGTCTTTAACAATGACAAAGCATTGTTGCATCTTCAAGGATCAACATGGGCGGAAATCCCAGGGGGGACGTGTCCCCCCCCCCTACTCAAAATAGTAGGGGGGACACAATATCAAATGCCCCCCTACTATTTGTGGTCTTTTATGATGGTAAGAAATACATCATTCAAAATCGAAATAAAACATGTATTTTAAGACGAGATGACCTTACTTTTGGGATGATAACCTTTTTTTTCTTTTGCTTGTCAAATTTTCCACTCCCTTGTCCCCCCTACCTTTTGGGAGAGATTTCCGCCCCTGAGGATCAAGGATGTGACTGTCCTGTGTGACATTAAGATAATCAGACTCCCTTCTTGTTTTTTTTCCAATGTATTCAGTATACACGGATACAGTGGCAGTGCGATGTCATGTGCGGCCGACACGTATGCTTCGAAAACTTGAAATTAATTTTCATCGTCATGGCTTCCCGAGGGCGCTATTCTCTGAAGAACGTATATTTCGTCGCCTTCATCGACAGTGACAAACAATGTAAAACATTGATTGCACACAACTCTTCTGATGCGACTGTTAATCATGAACTTTTGAAGCTGCGAAATGGTCCCTGATGATTTGTCGATTCGCCACCATTCTAAGTAACCTTTGTCCTAGAGGAACGGAAAAAAGAGAAGATGAAAAAAAGAATGAATTTTAAGGTCAAGAGGATGACTGTGACTTTTTGAAATTAGGTTTTCAGTATTGCATCTACAACTCGGTAAAATTCGCTGTGCAAAGAAAGAAGGTATCCTTATGGTAGAAATTTATTTTCTATACCTATCATAGATTTGTCTCTTTTTGCAAGGGGCTTTTTTCTGAATCATGTTTTACCATCAGCAGCGCTAGTATAATAATGAATGTGCACCCGTGTTGTTTCTATAGAACAAATCATGACTGGTGTTCGTTTCATGAAGAAATAAAAGAAGAAAAGGGGAAAGGAGGGGGAGATAGAAAAAGTCGAATATAATCAATATATATATATATATATAGGGCGCTTAAACCCCCTACTTTCAAGCTATTATGAGTGGGCTTTTTTTAACACAGACCATGTCGTCATAAAAATACCCTGACACTGCACCCCCCCCCCCCTAAGTAGCAATGATGAGTAGGGTGGGAGATCACTTCTGTCAAAACCCCATGTTCGTTTATCATCTACAAGTTTTGATATCACAGTAAATGATGTTCCATTAAGCCCAGCGCACAGTATGCGATTCTTTGCGATCCGAATTTCACAGAGATTGTAATAACATTTGATATGGATATCCAACCAATACATTCTCAGCGATCATGAGCCCGGGGGCCACTTCCATTGACGAGTGAATACCATGCACGACCATGTGGTCTCGAAAAGCACCCTAAAGAAGTATTTTCCATATTCTGAAAATGCACCCCTTAACAAGATTGGCGTGTGAAACCCTACGTACCTTAACAAGTATTGGAAACAAAACGACACTCTTGGAAAGTATTTCCTGAATTGAACCCCTAAACAAGTACAGCGATATTTTAATTGTTATGTCACAGACGTCGGTCCTTCGGTTTTACCTTTACCTACATCATTGGGGTATAGTACGGCCAAACCTCCCACACCTCGCGAAAATCGTACTCTAAACATGTAGTGTTGACTGTTGGGGCAAAAAGTACATCCTTTATAAAACATTTTAGTCTTATTTTTTAAAACCTCGCAAATTCCCTAAAACACGTAACTTTCCTAGCAAAATAGATACCATTTTTTTTTATTATTTTAGTGTTTTTACACCCTTATTACGTTACGTAGGTAACGTGCCCTATCTTGAACTTTAACATTTAATGCAAAAAGGGATTTATTTAAAAAAATCGCGTCGCATCGGATCGGATCGCATAGCGAGCGCTGGGCTTTATGATCACTTTGCCTTATATACAGTCCAGGTAAATTATACAGACTCCAAGTTTGCAAGATCACACCATAGAGCTATTAACTTATTAACTTCTCTTAATAGCTCCATGATCACACTAAATGAAAGCATGGTGAGCAGGTGTTAACTAAGGCATTCCGTTATTCTGCTAGAACAGTGTAATAGCTTTGCTGAAAGAAAATTCTAATTAATGGGCAATACACCTGAACAGTTTTCGATCTGCATTGATCTTTCTTAGCTTTCGTGTGGTTCCCATTGCCAAGTGATTGAATTTACGCTGGCTCTCCCCTGATTTAGTGGCGGAAAATGAAGCATACTCTGAACACTTGGGGGAAACATAAGTAGACACAATATCACTCTTCTAGAATGTCCAGTATTTTGGAGACGTTGATATAAGCTTGATTGAGTAACAACCTTACTCCACCACTAAATCGAACAAAGCAAATGAATTCACCAGGAGCGAACGTGAAACTGTTCCCTTTCTACAACATGTCCCGAATTGTAAAGAGTTTTTAGTGTGGTATATACTCACAAAGTATTTAACTGCTCCAGCAGTGACAAGCATGGTTCCATCAGACGAGAAATGATAGTCAGTTACATCCGCATAGGTCGTATGTATACCTCGCCTGCACAAGGTTCTAGACTCGAACAACTGAATGAAAATTATATTGTAAGATTAGAACTGTTATTCATTAATCAATTTTATTCTTGATTTCCTGAGTTGAACCATCCAACATCAAGACTGATATTTTAGTAACTCAAATATCAACAGTACACCCTATTTGCCAATCAACAACGTTGAGTATCCACCCTTCTCTTCACTTGATATGTTTTTTTTTTTTAAATGAAAGTAGTGTGAGTGGTTTAATCCACTACAGGCACTTTTTTCAGTTTCTTGAAACAAGCCTTCTGCCGTTTCAATCACGTTAAACATTTATTTTTAGGAAACTTTCGCAATTACGAACTATGTTATCATCATCTGCTCGAATTTTACATCATTACAACCGAAAAAACACCTGGACCTCACGAACAGCAATCAATCGCTGGTGTACAACAAACTAATATATGGTTTGACCCAGAGGTTTAAATATGTTTGCCCCAAGATCAAACTAATCAAACTAGTAGTAGTTGATTATCGAGACTAAGGAGTGGGATACAGCATTCGCACATCTTGGTATGTTGTATTAAATAGTTTCATTGTAAGGAGAAAAGCAAACACATTCTCCTCTGTCTAACATACCTTTTTATTATATTAAATATTTCAGTGGTTTGTATAGTCGGGCTGATAGTAGCTCAAACCGAAAACTTTTGCCTACCCACATAATGGTAGCTCGAGTGGCAGGCCAGCGCCCCCCCCCCCCCATCCAACCTTCCACCAACAATATATGATTTGGACACTCAATGAACAAATGCATGTCTCATACACAAAATAAAGAAAAGAAAGGACTGATAGTAGCTCAGTCCGCTAGCATTTGCCTACCCACAGTATGGTAAATGAAGAGGCCGGGGAGCATCCCCCGCCTACCTAGATATCCTCCCGCCATTATGTGACATGGAGCATCAAGAACCAAGGTATTTCTCACAAACAAAATAAACTGATAAGTGAACGGGCTGATAGTAGCTCATGCAGTTCGCAAGTGTATGCCCACGCATATGACGGTCACTTAAGGGGCAGGCAAACAGCGCCATCCTACCTAGCCTCTTGTCGAGGCCCTGGCGGCTGCTTCCCGAGCGAAGCGAGGGATTTCCCAATTCGCAAAGCGAATTAGGCCTGGCTCGCTGCTTCGCTATATCCCTCGCTTCGCTCGGGAAGCAGCCGACAGGGCCTCGACAACAGTGGCGTAGCTACGGGGGGCCTGGGGGGGGGGGCACGTGCCCCCCCTGAGATTTGGTGTGCCCCCCCCCCCAGGTGCCCCCCCAGAAAAAAATTGGCAGAGCAAAAAAAAAGGGAAAGAAAAAACGGAGAAAGAAGAAAAGAAAAAAGGAAAAGAAGAAGAAAGACAGAAGAAAACAAAAAAGAAGAAGAAAATAAGAGGAGGAAGACGAGTGAATGAAATAATGTAATTGAAAAAAAAAATCTTGTTATGTTACTATATAAAATGTTTGCTGGCGCATCGCGCCGGAATTGCCTGTTCGACGAGATTCATATCTTGCTCAATAGGCTGATATGGAGCAAGTTTTAAAGTCAATATGCAAAACATATTTTAGCTCGGACATCCAGCTTTCATTATTTTTTTTTCATTTACAAATTTCAGTGCTCTGTAAAATGTCCGTTTTATGGTCTACATATATCAGCATTTTAAGCTCACGCTGCGTGGTCACATTGTTTGATTTGCGAAGTTCATAATGTCTACGTGTATTCCATAATATTCCATTAAACAAATGTATTCAGAATGCCCAGATTCTAGGTCTAAATCTACAACATCGCGCGATAGCCTGCATGTTCTTTATTTAAAATATACATGTACTTAAATTATCCAGTTTCACATCAGAATATCAATAATTGTCTGCTCACGCTTCACGATCGCATTATTAATGATACCTTATCGACTATATCCTATTAATGATTTACAAAATATGAATAGAATGTCCCGCTTTTAGGTCTAAAATCTAAATTTTCTTCCTCTCGCGCTTCGCGCTCGCATCAATTGTTTAGTTACATACCTATCCCATTTATTAATACAAAAAGTGCTTAGAATGACAATTTTTTAGGTCGGAATATAAAAAAAATTTGCTCGCGCTTCGCGCTCGCATTATTGAAATATATACCGTCTTCGTGGGTAACTGTAAGCAGTCCTTAACAGGTCCCTTTTCGATAAGCTAGAACAGTTGATAAAAATTTCTGTTCGCGCTTGGCGGTCGCAGTAGCCATCTAGTTACATACGAATCTTGTTCAGGATCACACATAACATTGCCCAGAAAATTAAATTAAAAATACATAAAAGTAAAAAAAAAAAATTGCTCGCGCTTTGCGCTCGCACTTTTTATCAGGCTTATGAGATTATTTCATGTTTATGTTGTTTTAAAAGAATAAAACTAAGAAGTGACTGATATAGGTTAAGATAATTTCGGGCCCCGTCCATTGTGACACATACACACACACACACACCGGAAAAATGGTCGGTGCCCCCCCTGAAAAAGCAAGGACCCCCCAGTGCCCCCCCGGGTGAAAAATCCTAGCTACGCCACTGCTCGACAAGAGGCTACTTCTTACCTAGACAGCTGGTAGCCGTCTGTTTCGAGGAGCTTTTTTAACATTTTTTTCCTCCTCGTACACCATGTACACAGACGGCTCGCGATCGTGCAGCTGCCATTAAGGGGTAAACAATGCAAATCCCCCCCCCCCCATTCCCCGACGGGGCACATATGCATATCGATTTTTGTCTTTCTTTCATAAAAAAATATATTAAAAAGAATGGGCCAAAATAAAGATTCTGTTTCAACCTAAAATGCACCAAAACAGGAAAAAATAAACTTAAAAGGGGAAAAAACAGTGACTTACTTCGGCTGTCGCGCAACTCCCACTGCCTGGTTTATCCGAACTTAATACATAAACATATGGCCATTGAGTCCCTGTACAGATCGAGTTACAACTTCGGTCTCTGTAATTGGAGAACGGAGCCAACGGAGTTCAGCGGAACAACCAATAAAACAGAGGCCGAAGCTGTTGGTCTACCTCCTACACAACCTCCCGCCATTATGTGATTTTGTGCACTCACATTGCTATGATATCTGTTGACCTCACATGGATTTTTTTATTGTCTGTGAATTGATGTCTAATATGAATTTTTTTTAATTTACCAAAGTTCGGCAAAGCTTCTCCCAAAACATTCATGATCAGCAAATAAAATTTTCGTGCAAGAACATTTAGACTAACCAAATGTACATAGGCCTATCAGTGGCCTGTCCATGGCCCTTTAAAAGAAGCTTTAAGTGTGCAGCAGCTTTTAGTAATGCAATGCAAAAATTTACAAGCAATTTATTTTACGAATTTTATAAAATAGGAAAGACGATGAAAACATACCATTATTGACCCACCGACAACGAGAAACAACATGTCACTATCTGGTGTGAACCTGACACTTGAAACCGTTGTCTTATGACTACCCTTGGCTATCTGGGTTCGGCATTCTATATCAAATACCTGAAAGAGAAAATCCGTTTTATTAATAGTGTTTGACAGTTAATTTCTACCACACACTGTGTCTCAACCAATCAGAAGCAAGGATTCACTTCATGAATTAACATTTCACAATCGTCTTGACATCTTACACATTTTGAAAATTATCAATCATAATGCATATAATTAAACAGACCCAATTTGAATCACGTGCCAATATTATCGCAGTCGCCTACATCTGATACGAATCTTTTACAAAAAAATAACATTATCATTGTTGTTCCTTTCAATTTCATCCAGATGGATAAAAAAGAGCTCATTAACATTAACTAAATTATGTATAAGATTTAATTACAATAATATCGGGGGAATTATATAATACGAACATGAAAACAGTTCATTATTAATGTACACTGTATTGGGGAAACAGTTTTACAAAAGGCAAATAGTGGGCCATAGCTGAAGAAAGAGTTGAGTAAATCTAAAACTATAGCACAACGAGAAAATACAGCAACGAAGATTTATGAATAAAGCAGCCTTAAGGCTTGGTCCCACCAAGGAGATAAATCTCCTTGGTCCCACTGCTCTTATGGATGCAGAGAGGATGTAAGACGGAAAATAATCTTGACATCCGTTGGAAAACGTTATGTATCCGTTGTGTACCCTTTGCATACGTGTTTCATACGCTCTATATCCATCGAGCATCCGTCCACTTTGATTTGTTCGCCTTAAAGTTTGTCCATTGTCTGGAGCAGATGAAAACGGATGGAGCCATCCCGAAATATTGCTTGTCCGCTGTATCCGTTATGAATCCGTTTTGTGTCCATCGGCCAGTGGGACCAGGCCTTTAATCAATAAAAGGTAATGGATTTAAAAACATAATAATTACAAAAATATACTTTAAGACTATTAATTACCGCAACGTGTCTGTTCCCTGAAACTGCTAGAAGCTCATCATTCGGTGAAAAGACGCATCCAGTTATCATGGAGCCATCCAAAAAGAGCATCGATATATCACAGTCATCGATTTTGGAACCATTTAGCTATATGAGAATAAAGACATGTACAATGTAATACTGGTGTAATTATGTCAATATCAATATTCCAACATCAGTTGGTCTTTTTAAAACTTGAATTTTACTATCAGATTTTATTGTTAGAGTTTTAAAAAGAAAACCGCAACACTGTAGCCTCATTTCAATACATTAACTTCATGTAAGCATTAAAACACAATATGACTTTGAAAAGTCTCTTAAACAAAAACTCTGAGGCCCGTATTCTGAACCCGGGTTTAAATTAAACCCTGGTTTAAAGTTGTGGTTTAACTATGGAGAGCCAACTGGGGCACAGATCCCTAACATTGCACATCCAATTTATTAACTATTTGGACACTCAAATTGTTCATAACTGTCTGGGAATGATAACTGAAGTATTTCGAAATATTTTTCTTCATTATGTAAGCAAATGCAAACAAAATAATAAACATAAAAATATACAATATAAACAGAATTTGTGAATTTTTGGTTCCCCATAATTTTAGCACAGGGTTAGACCGTGGTCTTAGTTATTAAAACCTGACTTCAGAATAGACAGGCCTGAATCTTTAAATCTACATGTACATATTGCACTTGGAAGCTATTACACCATTATCTAATACATTAATTCGGATTCAAAAGTAGCCTTCTGGAGGTTCAAAGTCATTAATAATCGCTATTGAAAATTCTGCAATGTCTAATTAATTCAAACGAAGTTCCCACAGATCAGTTTTGGTGTTATAATTATTTTTTTTCTCGAAAATACTGACTGGACACGGTCGCTCATGGGTAGAGCGCCCCTAGATCGCCCACCTCATTAGCGGGAGGTCGTGGGTTCGATCCCAAACGGAGTCATGCCAAATGCTTAAAAGAAATTGGAACTTCTGCCTTCTTGGCAAGAGCTAATCGTTTTAGAAAGGAGATGGGTAATAATAATGTTGTGTAATGCAGGGCCCATTGGGAAAACAGTTCATAAGATCTAAAGTGGCAACCCTGGGTATAATAATTATTTAGTTCGTATAAATTTCCCAACCGATTTACCTATATGATTAACTTTAAATAGTACAATATTCGCAACATTTAAGTTAAGGGAGGTGTAAATTCACAATGTGTCTGTTTGAAAGTAAATACATCAGAAAATGAATGATGAACCACCAGTGAACTCACTTTCAAGACTATCACAGTGCTATTGGTGCACCCTACAGCAAGCTTTCTATGGTCATGTGATAAGTCAGCTGATAATGCTTGTTGGAAATCAATATGACGGCTTCCAGTTAAAGTTCCACTTCTCGACCAGCACTGGTTAGGAAAGAAAACAAATGCAATCATTAATAATTACGAATGCCTTTGCTTTGTTTCCATTTCTCACCCCCCCCCCCCCACCCGCGCGAAAGAGACAAAAAAGAGGGCAGTAATTTATGAATGGTGTTCTCCTTAGAGGTCAAAGTTAAGAGTGTTGACATGTTTTGTAAAACACACAGAAACATTATTTTATAATAAAAAAGATAACTGAACAGCCATTACATGAATACGAATACATAATTCCAGTATAAAAGCATTAATCTCTTCTGTAACCACAATAGTGAAAATTAAGAGTCAAATTAAAAAAATTAAGTACTCAAAATCACACTCAGCCCAATCACTAAGGTTATTACTTCTAAAGTGCAAGTTATTTTGTAGTTATCTACACATGGAATGTTCCGATAAGTTTCACATATTCTTACTTCAATAACAATTTGAGTCCCACTGGAGACCGTGATGATATGGTGAGAATCGAGGAATTTAGCCATAACAACCCTGTCTTGAGATGGGATGATATTGAACTCTTTTGTTATCACTGACCCTTCTTTTCTTTTGGATTGCCTGTTGAGGCAGCGTGGTAATGGCGATACCTAAAAACATAAAAAGAGATGCGCTTTTAAGATGAAATCAAGTCACCAAGTTCTTTTTATATCAGTAGTATTTGAATACATTTTATGTAAATATTCACATACGCACAATTTCCTTTAAAACAGCGTCAGTTTTCTTGCAAGTAAAAAAGAAAATGCACCAACAAAAAAATCTTTGATTCTCATTAATTTCGCAACTATCAGCACTCCCAAACTGATAAGTTACAAAGGTTTATAAGAAATGGAAAAGAAATATGGGCATTTGCTGTAAAGTGCAAATATTACGAATAAAAAATGGGACATTTTAATGTCTGAAACGCATACATTAATAATTGTTTCTTGGCACATTGCAAGTAAAGCAAGGACCTGAAAATATATGTAAAATATATTCTGTCAATGAGGGGTGGGACGCTACATATTAAAAAAACATTCTGTGTTTAAAAAAGAAGCAGCAAGAGGACCCAACAGCTATAAGTCATATCCGAGGAGCTATCCATATCCCCGAACTATACGAGAACAACAACTATTGCAAAGACAGACTGTAATCTAGTTATTCTACATATTTGGAGAGGTTATGAGGAAGACATTTCCGTTTTATCTTCCTATCATTATTTTTTTCGACATCATTCGAAGACTTCACTCTTCAATTGCACAATAATAAGTAACAAGACTTTTGACCTTACCTTGACGCGATTACTGGTATACGATATGATACCATGTAGATTATCGTGGCCCATCTCGATCTTTTCGATTGTTTCAAACTTCCTAGTCTTGTATATTGCTTTTGATTTCTTAGCAATGGTATTTCGTCCGCAGCATTGCAGCATCTTTAGAAATAATAGATACTTACATGATTTACGAACAATTCATAAAACACTCTTGCGATCCGAGGCAAACAAAATACGTGAATAGGACAGAGGTCAGGCAACATTTTTTACAACACAGGTCAATGTTAAAAGCATCCTGATTCTTTTATTGCAGATTACCGGAACTGGCATTCATAGCAGATTTACAGAAAATGTTGATCTGTGCTAGGCTTATAACCATTTGTATTATAATATTATCTGCTGAATGATACGTATTTTGAAGATGAGGTAACACCAAAACACTGACACACAAAAAACGACCAAACACATAACACCGAAAACAACATCAACATAATTATTCAGAGGATATTAGAGTTCATTCAACTTACCATACACTTTCGGGGATTCCCTGGTTTCTTCCCGATTAGAGCACGAATACTACCATCAGTTTTAAAGGAAACTCCAAAGGTACTTCCATCAATCTGAGGCCTGGAATCCTGTTCTATCTTCCACACCTAAACAAACACAATTTTCTTGATTAAATTCATAGGTCCATCTGTCATGTAGAAAGCCATGAACAATTGGGTTAATATTCACCGAACTTAATTGCATATAAGCCTTGATATTTCAGTTTCAGCTTTGACGATTTGATAAACTTCCAAATATTTTTTATAATCATTTTAACGTTTAGAAATACAGCTCATAGGCTTTAGGAATCTACGATAACGTTCTGAATGCGAAATGTTTTGAAACCAATCTTAATTCTGATATATTAAAATGCACCATTAATAATTACAAAAAAAAAATCAATCTTTAAATACATTACCAAAATGAGTCCGCAACTCTGATTGGTCACTAGGTAGTTGCCACACGCGCCATTACCATCATTGATACACTCCATCCACATATTGACGATGTCACGATAAATCCCTCCCACATTCAATCGATAGTATTCTGTTATCCGTTTAGTAACTGGAAAAAGATTCCCTAGATGAAGTACCTTTACCAAAACGCAAATAAAAAGAAACCGCTCAAAATAAACTCTTTGTATCGGATATTTGAAGGATAAAGGAGAGAACATGCATTGAGCCTGCGGGTGGCAATTCTTTTGACAATAATAATAATAATAATAATAACATTTGTAGGGCGCTTTATACTGGTGTTTCAAAGCGCACAGGTTGGCAGATTATAATAATATAAGTTATGAGAAAAGGTGAGCTTTAAGTGACGATTTGAAAATTTCTACGGAGGGAGCATTTTGGATATGAATTGGGAGTTTATTCCAGAGGGTGGGAGCAATTACAGAAAATGCACGATCACCATATCGGGTCTTAGTGCGAGGGCCATGAATTAAATTATTGGAATATGATGAACGTAAGGATCTGACAGAAGAGGAAGAACGAAGGGAAATAAGGTCTTGGAGATATTTGGGTGACATATTATGGGTAATTTTGTATACAATGAGTAGAATTTTTAACGTTATGCGAGAGTGAACCGGAAGCCAATGAAGTGATCGGAGAATAGGGGTGATGTGTTCGTGTTTCTTGCTCAAGGTTACCATTCTCGCTGCAGTGTTGAGGATTCGCTGGAGGGGAGAGATGGAAGAAATTGGGAGGCCGGCAAAGAGGGAGTTGCAATAGTCTAGATGGGATGAGACGAAGGCATGAATGAGTTTTTCAGTAGAGGCTTGGTCGAGTAGTCGCCTGACCTTACCAATCCTAAATAAACCCCATGATGCTGATTTGCAGATGTTCCTGATATGTGGCTGGAGGGTAAGGTGCTTGTCTAAAGTGACACCAAGGTCTTCTTTTAACTATAAACGCTGCAAACCTTTAGCAAATTAAAAGTCTATAATTATTTTTCCCAACAGTTTATGATTATCTTCCTCATCAGTATCGACATTTGCTTTCATCCAGAGAGGTATACGCCAGAAATGGAGATCAACTAAAGCTAAGGTGGCTCGCCATGTCCAAACTGTTCATGGAACAAAAAAAAAACATACAAAGGTCCAGTGAGAGATACAAATATACATTCACTTGTAATTTCCATGTACAAACGAGATTGGAGATTGTTAGTAAAACCTCTTTGTTAGTAAATGCATGATGTTCTGTCGACATACTCTTTTAATATATCGCAATTATGGAATTATGATACATACTGTTATAAACCCTGTAAATCCTTGCACAGCGATGAAGTGGCCGTCTTTACCCTGAGAACAAGAAAGTTTGCAGAAATTCACATTGTCCCCACCATTTATATCGGTCCAACGAGACAGCTGTCCCCCTCTCGTGTTATAGACACCAAGCACGCACCAGGTAAGGGTGACGATAAGACCATTGCTAAGAAACGAACAGTCGCGTACACTGGCCTCGTGGACTAGCGCCACTTTTTGACTTCCGGTTTGAAGTTTAAATACCTGCACGAAATAAGGAGGTAATTACTGTGGCATTTTATGAGCAACTCTCCAGTTGCTTCCCCAAACAAATCAATAAAAGGGACATTAAACAATCAACTTTTGTAACTAAATGACACATTATAAACAGCTCCACTGCAGTGAAATCATATTTCGAACAATAAATGAGGGGATATAATTATCCTCTAAACACATGTTCTGTTCGAAGTGTGGATCAAGGGGCAACGCCAATTCTTCTTTTTGCCCCATTTTTTTTATCACTAAAAGTCGTCCCTTCGAAATCATCCAGTATGTGTATGACTAACTCTCGTATCACATAGACACAGGTTTATGCAACTTGAGCTCACTTGATGAGTTCATAGCAATACTTCCGACACCACTTAGAAACTACTCAGATTGTGTAAATAATCAAGATTTGACTTTACATTCGAATCTAATTTTTATATATACGCTTTCTTGGGACCTGTTAAGCAATTGTTTCAGATTTTGCATGATAGGGGAACCAGTACAATAATGTGACATACCCTGACAGTATTGTTAGACTTGGTGCATGCTGCTACTAATCCTTTCTTGCCACACGGACTGCACGCTAAGATCGCTAAATCAAGGAGCAGGTCCTCATCTGGACTCTTAGCTTGGATCGAGTACTGTAAGTTGAACGAAGAATCCCACACCTACATAAAGAATGACATATTGAAACGATAAATAATTGGATTTTACTATTTTACATATTTTGGACGTTGTTATATGTTTACGCTTTACAGTACACTATAGTAAAATTTTACTGAAAAATTGTAACTTTTCTAGCTCAAGTTGAAAATGAAACTAACGTACAATTTACGAAACACCCAATTAAACGGCGAAGATTATAAAAGCACCATTATTTTACGCTGATTCATAAACGTTACAGACGAAAGTCGCGCAGCAGGTTTTCAAAAAATTACCATTAAAACAAAATGAATAAATTTTACCAACTTACTACGCGACTTTCCACTTTTACATTTTAACTGGTTTACTGTCAAATTTGAGACACCTTTTTTATACATTATTTCCAGCTCTCTTACGGTGAACGTCGAGACATAGTATACATTATACATTATGGATGGCCTTGGCTAGTTATTTATCGAAATTTATCATCTATCTCAACTTCTCAAGCAGCTCGCTGATTTTCGTTATTGGTAAGGGGTAGACATTAATTTTGAGGGCTGTCTGCACCAGCCCGAGTTTTCAAATTAGCGCGCTATTTCTGGGGCCCATTTCATAAAGAGTTACAATTGTTGTAACTTTGCCATTATGGCAACTACCATGGCAACAGGGCTCAGCAGCCAATCAATATCAAGGTTGGTAGTTGTCATAATGGTATAGTTACAACAGTTGTAACTCTTTATGAAACGGGCTCATGATCCGGCAAAGCACCGCCTTAAGACTACACAAAACAACATTTGAATCTTCAGCTTCCCATGTCTGTGGCACTGATTTATCGTATAGATGCTTTTTTTTTTTTTAAGATGATAGTTGTAACTATCAATATACTACTAATATGCAACATTTATAAAGCGCTTTAATTTAAACCAGATTCAGCATAGCCGTTGATAAGGAGATTTTTATATACTTTGCAGGTGCTAAAGATAACAGATATGAAATTATTCACCTTTAGAAAGCCTGATGAATCTCCAGTCACTAACAAAGATTTGCCATCGCATTTGACAAAGCTGCACCTTATTAGATCCGATTCGTCGCAAGTGATGCTCTTAATATGTGGTAGAAAACAGTCTGTACGGCTTAAGTCCCAGATGCAAACACCTTTGGTAGGAGAACAGATCGCCAGGAGAGAACCGTCCGAACTAATGCTCATATCCGACACGTTGTCGGCATGCCCTTGAATTAACACCCTTGTCTTTCCCTCAATCATATCAACAATCTATGTAAACATGGAGTGACGAATGATAAAACAGTCATTGACATACATGAATATTCATTAAAAAAATACATTAGCGAAGCGATTTTAATTATGTCGTTGATTCTTGGCTCTGCTTCTGCCACTGTAGACGTTGATGATGAGTATGATAAAAGATTTTCCTATAGAGCTTGTTCCTACAACACAAGGGATTCACGGTGTTTTAAGATAATAATAATAATAATAATAACGTCATATTTTACCCAGGGTAGCCACTTCAGTTCCAAAAACTGTTCTCCCAGCGGGCACTGCTTAACATGGCAATGATATTATTACCCCGGCTTTTGCACGGCTACCTTGATCGGGCGCTCGAACATTCGAGGAATTTCTTCCTACCGGGTACCCATTCACCTCCCCTGGGTCGAGTGCAGCACAGTGTGGATAAATTTCTTGCTGAAGGAAAAAACGTGGCTAGGATTCGAACCCACGACCCTCTGTTTGAAAGGCGAGAGTCAGGCCCACTAGACCAAGACGCATCCATCACCAATCACCAATAAGATCACCAATATAGGTACATTGTGTTAGTCATGAAAACTTTTGTTAAACCGTTCTTTTTTATATAAAGACATAGAGGCATAATGAGGAACAATGCAATTGTTAATAAAATGTAAAATAGTTCGAAACAAAAATACTATTAAAATTTACCTGAACTTGTCCGCCATAACCAGCAGTAAGTATTTCTTTGCCATTGGGTAGTAGTTTTGCACACGTGGCATATTTACCAGCAGGACTGTGTGTCACACTTGATAACAAAGGACGTTTGTCAATTCTGAGGAAGAGATTGGTAATATTGAGGAAAATGTAACTGATAAACATATAGACCTATTCATTGCATTTATTATCAGTCCGATATTTTTTTTTTTTTTTGGGGGGGGAAGGAGCTTTCAAACAAAATGGAAGAGTGTTAGTAAACCAATTCATTCCAAACATCCGGACCTAGGTTATTGGAGGTGTTTATTGTATTTCATCCTCGTTTTTATTTTTCAATACTACATTAAAATGTTATTTTACATATGGCCTACAAGGTCCTGCTGACCTAGGCCCCCTACTGTAGAATCAAAATGTTACACAGTGTTAACACGTGTGGTCACATTTAAAAGTATGTCGAGTTCTTTCCATGCAGTAAATCAACAACCTCAATGTCTAATGAAATATATCAACAACAAAAAAAAGCGAAAGAATAAACACGAGTTTTCACGACATTTTCACGACATTTATTTTGAGACGGAAATAGCGGCGCCTGGGTATACAAAATGGTTCGTACAAGCTCAAAAACTTATGTTGTGAAACTACAATGCAAATTGATTTTGAAGTCAACATTCTTAAATGTATGATCATTTTACTGCAATCTAGTTATTTCATGCCGTATATTCGCCGATAATTTGAATAAAAAAGGGAAAAGGAGTTTTGAAAGTACATTAGCCTGTGAAACAATATAACTAAAACAATTTAATATAAACAACATACCGAATTGCAATGTATTTTTATCAGAAACGGATTACAGCATCAATGTAAAAAAAAAAGCTTTGGTGCTTTGATTAAGAACTCAAAGCATCAGAGTGTTTTTACTTTTGCATTGAGCACATGGAACTTAGCATATTTTATCATTATTACTTTTAACATTTTTCCGAAAAGTAAACTAGGGCCTTTACAATTTTGGAAATTGCGTGTCGTCGAAATGTACATGCGGTCTCATCAGAGAGATTCCGCGTCGCGCATGCGCGCACATGGAATGCAATGAGAATATGAATACATATCGACGGTCGATCAATAATTAACTTACACTTCTGCTACATAAAATCCATTTTTCGACGCTCTGGCTCCACTTGCCATCTTTGCTCTCCTGTGTATCTCGGAGGCGTGGGGTAAACATAGACTGGTCTGGATCATATCTCTCCTACAGGTCCGGAACCGATTGAAAACCATCAATGATCTGAATTCATTACACGCTACGGTGTCCTTTTAAAATAAGACGCATTCATGAGTATTTCAAACGTAATTCGGTTTACTTTATCTGTTTATATATAATTGATATTTTGTGGTTCATTTAATATATCCATCTGTCAAACGGTAGATGGCTCAAATCAAAAACTGGCAAATAATGACAGGTCATTAATATATGTTTCATGATGTAAATACAATGAGATGCTACTGACTACCTGGAAATTCAAGCGATAACGATGTATAATGATTCCTGAAAATTGCCAGGAATGCTTTGACTTTTATTTCCAGACTCAAATAGCGGATTAATTTTAAGATTACAATATAGGCTATTCACTTGTAAGCGTTGTGGTCAGTTCTTTATGGTGACTTCCATAAAAAAAATAGTTTTACCTTATCATTTGCTACTTTCTCTGACATTAGATAATCATACACCAGATCATGAACCCAGAATATTTGATCTTTGTCATCTGGGTCACAACCAGAAATGGCAAGATGACGTTGTGTTAGTATCTTCATGCGGTCTTCGATTTCTTCAGTTGAACATCCCTCCAGCATGCTAAGTATCTGCGGAATTTAAAAACAAAACAGTGAGTTGTCAATTAAATTATGTTTAGAGAAACAAAATGTGTCACAGAAACATATGTAAACAAGGAATGACCACATTAGTGCATTCCATATTTATTAATTGCGATTATCCAAGCTTTGCGCTCGGATAAAAGGGTTTTATCCGGTTTGTTGCAAATTCAACATGAAATTATGCCATATTCTGTGATCGTTACATTTCACGAATGTTAATCTTCTGTGAATTATTAACGAAATCACGAATTAGAAATATAACCAGAATATTTTTTGGGTGATTAATATTAATCATATAGTCACCTTAGATGATAACCTCGTTCCTTGGTCAAAAACGGCAAGCCAAGAAAAAAGCCTCATGACTTCTTCGCGAGAGGGCAGCTCCTCGACACTCAAGTGGATCGCATCTCGAGCCGTGGACAACTTCTTCAGATTTCTCTCTTCAAGCTGCGTCACGTAGTATTCCCATCGATGTCCATGCTCTCGGAGAAGACTGCCGATGATTGAAACGACTAGTGGGGATCCATGGCTGAGCTCGTGGATGCGAGCTGCTTGTGGGGGAAGATCACTAGGCGGAATTCTCGTCCATTCCGACAGAGCCTGCGCTGATTGTGATTTGGAGAAACCTTCGAAAAGAACGATTTCTTCCTTGCGACCTGGAAATCAAGACAATTCATTAATTTATATTATTTGTCTGTGCTGCAATGAAACTCTTAACTGAAAGCTTTTGCTATTAAGCTTATGTAATACTACATGTATGTAAAAAGAGAGGAAATGCAGTTTCTAACAGTAATACAGAGAATGCTGCTGAAGCAGTAGAGCCTAGCTGTCAAAGGATTTGGTTGCAGCTAGTCGTGGTTTTCAGGAAACTTTTTTCAGAACTCTGTATATCTATACAAACATCATCATTATTACAACGCTTACCTAAAGCACATGAGTGAAGACCCTTGTCTCGAGTTGTGACAATAACCGTTGAACAAACTCCAAACGCACTGATTACACCTTGATCCCACACGTCGTCGAGAACCAGAAGGCACCTGAAACGAGGAGGAGAGAATGCACTCAACAGGTTGCAGAACCCTTGGAACTCAAACCACCACCTTGCACTTACTAAAAAACAAAAGAAACATAAGATACACAAAGAAAATTACAAAAGCATATACAGGGACTACGAATAATCCATGTGGCATGTTCCAAGACGAAGCCACCGGGTATAGAACCCGTTTTACCTCGGATATGACTGTGCGATGAGTGAGCTTAGCAGGTTCTTCCATTGATCCTTTGTTTTAGGAAGAGATGGTGCCATGAGGAGTTTGACATCTAAAGTCCGGCAAAGGGTCTCTAGTCTCTCTGTAATACATGCTGTACCACGAACTGCGGCTCCGATTGGTAACCAGAAAACACCATCGGGGAAGCATTCTGTACCAATACAACATCAAGAAATAGAACATGCTAATGATGAGGGAGTTGATGAAAGTTATGACTAAACTCGTAATCGTGATAATAATCCTGATAATGTAAATGATGATTCCTTAATATATCCCCAAAGCTGTGTCTGCATAAGACTCTGGAAAAAAAATATCAAATAACTTCAAAACCACAAAAGCCATCTCATCTTATTTATATACCACGTATGTCATAAATACAAATTTACTGATTCATTATTATTCCGTTTATTTATTCTAAAATACACTGTTGACTGCTCATGGATTTCACCAAGTTTCAAGGTAAAGAAATCTCATGTCAGTTGGTCCCTATTATTCTGCCTTGCCTTTGACGAGCTGTTCATCTCTGATTGCCTGGTTGATGAGGACTGATTTACCCATCCCTCCAAGTCCATGGACAAATAGCCATCGGGTGGCTGATGTGGATGACGACAGCGATGTCGATGTGGATGACGACAGCGATTTCGATGTGGACAGCTTGCGGAGCTTCTTGTTGACATCAGCGATTTCAGCAGATCTATCAGTAAGGCAGTCGGGTAAAGAAGGTACATTTCCTCGTCTGCATATGTAGTCAACTGAAGAAAAAAAAACGTCTTTGTATTTCAAAACAGTCGATTTTTTTCAACAATCATCCGGTCTTAGTATCGCACTTGTAAGAATTATGTTACCATCCTCATTCAGAATGAGACCACAATGTGCATACCATGGTCTACACGTGGGTAGTAAAATATTCACATGTTGTGAAAGTAGTGATGAGCAGCTTATGGAAATTGTCTATTGCATCAGAAAATAAGAAATTGATTCACGTTCGCTTAATCATTTTGTACAAGTAATTCCGCGTTTTGTTTAAATAAAGTTTCCATTATTTGGTTGGAATTACTTAGTTTGTGGCCTTTTCGGCAAGCCCTCAAGAACAGCAAAACGTTTCACTCATTACATATTGTCGGCGGTAATTGGTGTATACAAAAAAATCCAGGGCTGATTCGTAATATCAACCTAATTATTTGCGTAACATTCGCATAAATCCTTCATGTATATCGTTTTTAAAATAGTATGATCCTGCCCCCTCCGCACATACACACGCATTTATTTTTCGATTCTAACGCAACTGCCCCTCCCATTTCCAGTGGCTATGGTCCGGACACAGGGGCGTCGATAGGATCAGGTGAGACAACCTAAATTTGTTTCCCCCCATAGCAATATAGAGATATAAAATAATTGCACAACCCAAGACACTTTTTATAGCATTCTTTCTCTTTTTCACATTATTTTTCGTTTTTCACGTTTCTCCTCTTTTCTCCATCTTTTGACAGGGGCATGCCCCCTCCCGCTGTAGACCCCCCCCCCCCCTGTCTGGATAAACTAGCTAAATGGCTTTGGCGGTTTTTTCTTTAATACGGGTAAGTTTGCATTTAGAAAGCTACAACACTGCATGTGTTCAATGCTGCATATCATAACGTAATTCTACACTATTTAAAATGCCTATCCTATATCATGATGCTCTCTGTTAATGATAAGCATAAAATATTATTATTTTTCAAAATGAATTTCTTATGATTTTAATGCAAGAGACAATCTATTGTCTCTTGTATAAAAATCACCAGAAATTTATTCGAAAAAAAAATTGCTGCATTAGAGAACAAATAGGATGAGACTATGAGAGGTAATAATTACGTTGGAAATTGTTATTATATTAATGTACTTACTATCTTCCTGTGGAGCAATAGAAAGAGAGGACTCGATCTCTGTCAAGAGAGAACATGAGAGAAATAATACAAATTAATATTCTATTCACGCATCAGTTACGAAATGTGCTATGAAACAGCAGAGGCAAATGCCATTTAATTATCGATTTTTTTTCACTCCTTTAGATCTTATAGTATAAAAAATACCCTATTTAAAGTTTGCATCTTGCAATGATAATAAATGTTTGAAATTTGATATTGTCTAAATATAGAACTACGCTTGTTTTTGTCTGTTTAAGTTGATAAAAACGTAGCAAATCATAGACTGATTGCAATCAAATTGCTTTTAAGAACTTACCAAAACAGGCAATATTTCATGATTATCATGATTAGGCCTATGGGAAAAAAACGTTTTATCATGCTTAAAAAGGAAGCTCGGTCAATTTTTTTATCCCGAAAAAAGTGTTAAACAATTAATATGCTTATCATCATTAAACTACTACACGTCTAGGCAGCAGCATGATGGGTAAAATATTTTGTGAGAGGCAAAACACGGCGTATTAAAGGGGAGGCACTCCCAAATATTCGTGAACGATAGAAGTAATAAAAAATGACCTTTTCAAAATGAAAATCAAATTTCTTGACGGAATATGTTAACATAGCATGCAGAAAATAATATATTTTACCATTTTCGTGTCATTATTCTTCGTTTCCCCCAAAACGTCCCTCCATTTTACGCCAGTTTATCTTGATCACGTTGATAAACTCATTTATATATGAAACTTTTTAGGTAAATGGAAAATACCCTTTTGTTTGGTCTACGTCTACGTGTGTATTGACCATGATGTGTTAATACCACATTTTGAATAAAATATGTTAATTAATGTCCTATAACTGATAAAGCTTGTATTTTGTATTGCTCCTACCTGGTATGGGGATTTGTTCTATACAAGACATTCTATCACGACCATAGAAAATAGCGGCTTATATCGTTGAATGGAATCTTGAAGTTATGTAGGCCTAATAACTCACATACAGTAGAAGTTCATTGAATTTGCATTTTTGTTTAAACTAGGCGAGACTACCTTACCTATACTGAACTTAACTTCTAGTATAAAGTATAAATGCAATTGAGTAGAAGATACAAGATTCATTTCAACGTTTATTTCCAAAGCATTGCCACATTATGACATGTATTTACTGGAGGTGACAACTCTGTATAGAACAGCTTTACCGTATAGCGAGTGCACCGTAGATTAAACATTACTTTTCATAGCAGTTTCCTAAACATATCAATTATTAGTGAATGAGTTCATGTAATTCATGAGTTCTTTATCACCCCCCCCCCTCCGTCTCTCAATCACTCTCATTGTCCCTTTCTTTCATTCACTTTGTCTTTTCTCTTCACCAATTACATTTTTCTTCTGATTTTCCCATTCAAGGATTATTATAATCGTGATATATCGATTTCGCTTGATTTATTTATCAATTCAAATTCACTGCATGCTGCTTCTACTAATAGCATACCTTTAATAATATACCTTTGCATTTGAAATTAATGAATATCAATATTAGTCAAAGCAGTTTTGCTTGTTGATATTTTTATATTCAGAACTTTAAATTGGTTGTTGGTAGAAATACAATTGATCATTCCGACCTCTCCCGATCTCCTATTTTCATTAAACATTATGATAGAAATCATATCTATCAAATTAGAACCTCATTGTGTAAGATGGATCTCAAGAAGATGAATAAAGTATATGAAAAGTCAAATGATAAAATCCAGACTAATAAGATTGCATGCTGTTTCAAATCTCACCTGCCTCTAGCCAATCTGCGGCAGCTTGATTGCCTATCTGTTTCAGTGATTGGATGAGTACATGTGACGTCGCACCACGCCCATTACGTTTTGTCCAATCAACCAGAACCTGATAAATACATTCTTGAATGTTTCCACATTTCATTTTTTCGAGGTTTGCCAGTCGAGTCTCTTGAAAACCCAATGTCAAACCGAGTCGCCTGTAATCATCAGGATGCAGATGCTCCGAAAGCTCATGGAGACGAAGAGCTGACAATAGGTTGCCATAGCAATCCGATATGGCCGACATGATGCCAATGACTTTTCTTGTTCAATTGCCTTGATTATCACATGGATAATTTGTTATTCGCTTGAGTCAACACTGACTTAGTAGTCTACTGTTACTACTACTCTGACACTGACATAATTATGTAGAGAGAATATCCTTCAGACTATGAAGTTCATGCCTCGTTTACATAGTTGTCTCGTAAATGTATGTTCATGAAAGGTTTTCCATCTGAAAAAAATACATATTACCTTTCATGAGTTAAAGAATGTCGGTACAGTCACGCCACATTGATTAAAACAAATTCATTTTATTCAAATCATAAAGGAAAGGGAATACGACTGGAAACTATATGTCTATCCCGTATGACCGGGATGAATATATACAAGCAACACATAATATCATCATTTAGGAGGATCACATTCCCACATCCATATGAAGCCCTCAATGTTATAATAATTCACTTACTGTCATTATCATCGTCTTCATGGGACTAAAAATGAAATTAATGTCCTTAATGAATATTCATAAAGTGCTACGTGTTAAAGTAGTGCAAACACCAATAGTGCTCACTGAAAATGGCAACATAGGTGGATCCGGGGCCGCCCCGCCCACTATTGGCAGCGAAAAAAGAGGAGCATGACGATAATGAAGAACAGGTGGAGAGAAGAAGACAAAGCATATAATAATTTTAAGAACATGGAAAAAATAAGGTGACGGGGGAATAAAAGGAGGAAGAAAAGTGATTGAAAAGATTTGCTTGCTTTTCACGCTCGCACCGCATGTTTACCGAGATACATATTCTACAGTACATGAGGATTACATGTACGGGAGTTCGGATTATAAGCATGAAGATATGTTTATAGCTCCATGTTATAAGCATGATAAGCAAAACTTCAACTCGATCGGCCTCGCATTTGTAGTTTAATGAGATATGTTTCCTGTTCATGACGTCACATGACAAGCTAGTATATAAACCCTGTCCCCTTTTCAGATCCTTTCAGGAAATATATATAAATGAAGGTAAATATAGACATCTGAAAATCCTAATTTCTTTCAGCAACAGCTGGCACTGGCTCTCCAGGCATAAAATGGTTTGTGACATAACACTCAAACTGTAAATGATGCTTGGTAAATTGACTAAATTGTGAAACATGTGTGGGGTTCTTGGCATGTTGATCGAGTCATAATGAAGCCTAATCACGCTATATAGAGCAAGTAATACTAGGCCTAGATCGTGATACTATTATCATGGAGCTATTGTAGCTCCATGCTATTATGGTACGTTTAATTTGCACAATGAACTTACCAGGTTGAAAATAACATACATCCATAACATCCAATCTGTGTTTATATCTCATCGACCCTATGACCATGCTGACGAGGGAAGGCTTTTATGAAAGAAGCTACAACCAGACTACAAACACGAAAAAGGCTATAGCTAGGCCTACTATAGCTACAGCTCCCGTTTGATGGTTATTTTCCTTCCGCTTTTTTTTACTTTCCGGTGACCATGATATCGAGAATACACGCCTTATTCACGTTCCGCGTGGTCGGGCCGCCATTGAAATCCCAAGCTAGCTGTCTTGATAGTTCCATTATTATGGAAAGGCGATGTCGTCTTCGAATATATCTGCCGTGAAAGCTGAAGGATGAGTCACAGTCTGCTCGTGCAAGGAGTAATACAATTATGATCGCCGTTCTTTCATAAAGAGGCATCTTCGTTTGTGTAGTCGTTCACGAAGACCTTATGAGAGCATTCTGTGACAATTTGGGGCAATTTGTACTTTTTGAGTTTCAGTATATATCTGTCTTCTTTGAGAAATAATCAGAAAAGGCAGATCTGATACATCGGTTTGGGGGATCTTTTAACAACCAACATGCTTCTTCATGATCTGTCAAGGACTAGAAAAGCAGATGGCCGGTGTCTGCAGATCTAATACAACTGGGCGTTGTGGCGTGCGCCTGTAATCCAAGCTGTGGGGAAGTTCCCAGGACCAAAATCCAGTTAAAACCAATTAGGGCAAAACCAATTGAAACCAGTTGGCCAACTGGTTTCAATAGGGAAATTGGAACAACTGGTTCCAATTGAAAACCAGTTGCCAATTGGTTCCAGTTAAAAACCAATTGAAAACCAGTTGCCAATTGGTTCCAGTTAAAACCAATTGGGCAACTGGAACCAGTTGGCAATTGTTGTCAATTGGTTCCAGTTGTTCCAATTTCCCTATTAAAACCAATTGAATCCAATTGGAGGCAACTGGTTTCAATTGGTTCCAGTTGAAACCAATTGGAGGCAACTGGTTTCAACTGGAACCAGTTGAAACCAATTGGTTTCCAACTGGATCCAATTGGAACTTCCAGTTGGAACGAACTTAATTAGTTACAAATTAATTAGCATTTGCAGTAACTATTTCTCATGCCAACACAGAAGCAGTGTTATATGTCTATTAATACCAATGTAAAGGGCATTGATAAAATACAGACTTTCATGTATATATATTTATATGGAAGATCTTCAAATATATGTACTTTTATTTGATGTAATTTGGTAACAGTTAGTGGTGTACTAATTATCCTTTAATCTGTTTTAATTATAATCTATAACATTTATGAACATGGTTTTCACTGCTAAGTATTCTAAATACTAATTTTTAAAAAGTGTGGTACTTGAAATTGTAAAGAATTAAATAGATACATTGTTAATGATGATTAATCTCATAAAACATTAATCTGTGCACACTGGCAAATAATATGCAAATTAACTGGTTTCAATTGGATCCAGTTGGGTAACTGGAAAATTTCCAATTGGAAACCAATTGGAAATAATTTCCAGTTACCCAACTGGTTCCAATTAGAATTCATTTCCAGTTACCCATCTTTCCAGTTAGAAGTCATCTCAGTTACCCAATTGGTACCAGTTAGGATTTCCAGTTACACAACTGAATGGTTCAAGTTAGGATTTCCAGTTACCCAACTGGTTCCAGTTAGAAATCATTTCCAGTTGGAAGTCATTTCCAGTTACCCAACTGGTTCCAGTTAGGATTTCCAGTTGCCCAACTGGTTCCAGTTAGAAATCATTTCCAATTGGAAGTCATTTCCAGTTACCCAACTGGTTCCAGTTAGGATTTCCAGTTGCCCAACTGGTTCCAGTTGGGATTTCCAGTTACTCAACTGGTTCCAGTTAGAAATCATTTCCAGTTGGAAGTCATTTCCAGTTACCCAACTGGTTCCAGTTAGGATTTCCAGTTGCCCAACTGGTTCCAGTTAGAAATCATTTCCAATTGGAAGTAATTTCCAGTTACCCAACTGGTTCCAGTTAGGATTTCCAGTTGCCCAACTGGTTCCAGTTGGGATTTCCAGTTACTCAACTGGTTCCAGTAAGAAATCATTTCCAATTGGAAGTCATTTCCAGTTACCCAACTGGTTCCAGTTAGGATTTCCAGTTGCCCAACTGGTTCCAGTTGGGATTTCCAGTTACTCAACTGGTTCCAGTTAGAAATCATTCCCAATTGGAAGTCATTTCCAGTTACCCAACTGGTTCCAGTTAGGATTTCCAGTTGCCCAACTGATTTCAATTGGTTTCAACTGGAAATTGTTAAATTCCAGTTAAAACCAATTGAAACCAGTTGAAACCAATTGAAACCAATTGAAACCAGTTGGAAATCCAACTGGTTTCAATTGGATTTTGGTCCTGGGTTACAAATTGATGCAGAGGTTCGAGGTTCGAGCCCTGGTCACGTCTTTCGGACGGTGACGTTAAAGGTCGGTCCCAGACGTAAATAATCATATCTGATTGATACACGTCTGACAAAACTCAAATACACACTGCATTATGTCTTAGCGAGTCTACGAAAAGGGGATTCCCTTTTTGAGATTGTGATGATGTAATCACTATACACTGCAAAAACGCCGGTGTTAATTTAACACTAGCCTGGTTTGATTATTAACTGGTGTTAATTGTTTTATCGCTTCTCTGGTGTGGATATAGATAGCGGGCTGGTGTTAAATCAACACCGGTGTTTTTGTAGAGTATGACTTTCATGTCCGCCATCGTCTCCAAGACATGCAGACTGGTTACACATACAACTTGATGTATATAGATTGACTCGGTGACATTGAAAAATCTTACGCATCTACAATTGTATGACTACAAGCATGTCAGTAATAAATCTCTCGAGGCTACTAATGGATATTTTTTTTCTTTCATTCATTATGGAGCCCCCCCCCCCCCCTCCCTAAACTAGGGTTGTTTTAACTGAATCTACTGCGTCATGATCGGAACATCCGCGCTTTGTGGTATTAAAGTCATTACAATAATTGTACCCTTTGTATTGGAACTTGAACCAGCCATACACGCCCACTAAGTACAAGATGCTAAGTAACATGTTTAGTGTAGCAACCAATAAAATAAAGGTCTTATGGTAAGATTACTGATGTGTGTAAATCATAGAGGTGCTAATAGATAAAAAATGTAAAACCTTTCAAAAATGAAACTACCTCATGATATGTTTCATATTTCCAAAGACGATGTCTATGGGTTCCATGTTATTGGTATAATGATACTTGTTGCATGTTTAAAAAATCACCTTAACACCAAACTTTCTCCATTTGGAAACCATAATTATTATGGATTAACCTATGTAAAACATATGTAAAAGATCGATCATTCTTATTATTAAAAAAATAATGCACAGGTTACTAGTATATTGAATGAAGCCTGTATTCGGGAAACCCCATTTTCAGCCGCATGATTCACAATAGTCTATGAATACGATGTGGATTTTATGATAAAATTAGTGTCAAATATGATAAGTGAATATATGACTACTGAGTTGTATTGGCTCGATTACGAACTTTATGGGAGCGATAAACGTTCAATCAAGACGTTAAAAAAAGAGTAGGGGAAGGCGGGGTATGTTGTGACACTTTTTGCATTTTGCATGTTAGAATTGATATGACAAATAATATTGAAGTATTAAGTACCTTGCCTTTAAGTTTGATTCTTGGGAAATATTTTTCACCTATATACAACTTTCTACCCCCACACTGAAAGCCATTGTGACCTTTGAAAAAAATGATGTCAAATGGCTCAACTTGCCCCATCTGTGGGGTAAGTTGTGCCACCTTCTGGGGTAAGTTGAGCCACAAAAACTATGTACAAAATTTATGCGGGAAGAACCGGCATGTCAATTTTTCATTTAAAGTCTTTTCACTTGCTAATTCTCTATAAATACTAACATCCTCTAAAAGTAAAAGAACTGTCATGTGAATTTGCTCCGTTCTACCTGCATATCAATGACTTTTTAAGGTTGTTTTTTTATTATTATACATTACCATAAGAATTACCATGGCTCAACTTGCCCCATGTTGGCTGGCACAAATTACCCCAGTCCGAACTTACTGCGATATTTTCACATCCACACATTTTTTATGCATCCATCATGTAAAAGACTATGAAAAGAATGAGAATACATACCTGGACTAACAATATTGTTCTTATTTCTTTATTATATTTTAAGATGTTTGTGTAAAAAGTACTTATCTATTTCAAACCCTTTTTTTTTTTTTTTGCTGAAATTTGTATTTTCCCTCTAAAAAAGTACTTTTTGTTTCAAAGTTGAAAACAATGCGGTGGGGTTAGGGTTATGCAATGGGTCATCAATGCATGACACCACCACAATGTCTGACTCATCCATTATTGGCCTAGGGCTGGTGGCTCAACTTGCCCCTATGCTCAACTTACCCCGCCTTCACCTACTGTGATTCACGCCGATCTATTAATCAATCCTGGGCGACTTCTGTATGGTCAAGGAAATTAGAGCAATGTAGGCCTATTTAAAAGCAGAAACGGAGGAAAGGATTTTGCAAGGGAATAGGCCTGAATTATTGTGTGAAATATGAAAATTCATCCGAGTTCATTTTGATAGAAAGAACACTTCATTTCTATGTATAACTACATTCATATTTTTAAAAAAGTCCGTCTGACCAAAAAAATTGTAACGTGAGTTAAATCAGATAAGCAATGAGGAAAATGGATTACAGAGACAAATTATATATTATGTTTCTAGTATACGTTTTGTTATTGTGAGAAGGAATTATTTTAAGAGAATGATAACCTGCTTTCCCATCCCTTTTGCTTAAAATACATTGTTAATAATCATATAGCATTCTTTTACTCTCTCTTTTCACTTTTCCTCCTAAGTATACTTATGCCACAAATCTAGACCATGCTCTATAACAAAAAAGATCTAATACAGGCCAAATATTTCATTTTAGACCTCAGATAAATAAATACATGTAAAAGGGCCAATACATGATAAATAACTAAATACATTTACAATGACGCAAACACATATAGAAAAAGGGCAAAACCTCCATCGAAATCGTATAATAAGAATACACAGTGTGATACAACATCCAACTGATTTGTTGCGTACATTTGAAAATGAATGAACGGAGGATGTCATCAGCCTATTATTTTGTTTCATTTTGTTGTATGATAATCTTTTCCGTAAATCATTATTCCAGGAAGGTCAACATTTTATATAGCCCACACATTAATTGCAAAGCACGATCTATATACTTTATTCCAGAAAAATAGCAGATTTTGGGTGGAATATTAAAAGTCAAGCCCACCCCCCCCCCAAAAAAAAAAAGTTGATTTGAATAAAAAGAGAAAATTCGAACAAGCATAACACTGTAATTTTCATCAAAATCGGGTGTGAATAAAGAAAGTCAGGACATTTTAAACTTTCACCTATTTTTCACAAAACAGTTACACGCACAACTCAGTGATATGCAAATGAGGTAGTCGATGATGTCCCCTACTCACTATTTCTTTTATTTTTTATTGTTTGGTTTATACAATATTAATTTTTGTACAGATTCGACGATAAGGACTGTTTTGTTTTAACTTCAAAATGTTAAAACAATGATTATTACACACGTTCATGAGGAATAAAACTTCGTGTCATCATGATCATATGGCAATGAGGAGAGAATTATAATATTTCATATTCCATGTAATGAAATACAAACGAAATAGTGAATTGATGATGTCATCCGTCCTCACTTGCACACCGACCAGGATATGAAAATAACTATTTTGTGAAATTAAGCGAAACTTTAAAATGTCATAACTTTCTTATTTTACATCCGATTTTGTTGAAATTTTCAGTACTATGCTTGTTTTATTTTTTATTTTTATTCAAACCAACTTCATGATAGGGTGGACTTGTCCTTTAATATCTGAATATGAATTTGAATTAAGAATCCTTTGCAATATATAGATGACGGATTCAATTTAGTTATAGAGACAGAAATCGTTGGGTTTTTTTTTTTCACATCATGCCTACCAGCCTACAGTCATATCATACTGACATTACATCCACTATCACCCGTGTACATTCCTTCCCTACAAACAGACAAACATACATATTTACACGGCGGATGGGAGAAATAGAGAGCGAGAGAGAGAGGGGGGGGGGGGCGATCCGGGGAACGATATTGATGCAAAAGGAACCTAGGAATTGTATTAGTTATAGCATGGAGCTATTAAGAGATAGCTCTATGGTTATAGCCTTCCGAATGTATGGGTTCAATGACTACATTATTTTATCTTAAATATTAATGATCTTACATGATTTGCGAATTGCTAAAAAAAAACAGCAGATCGATACACATTCTTGTTTTAACCAATTTTCTAAAACTTTCGCCACGAAATACCTATTGTACCGCGCATTGGCACATAGTCTCTAGATTAACATAATTAAGACCTGAAGACGGAGGCCTGAACATTGATTTCCTCTTTGGCAATATACCAAACAAAATCCTGTCCCCACTTCCACTGCCAACTATCTATCATCTTTATAAAATAATTCAATCACATCTTAAAATCAAATTACCTTCACACTGAATTTTATTTTAAGTTCTGCTCACATTGTTAATAAGACGATTCGAGTTTAATTTGCCATTCATATTTGTGTAGGCTATCTCGTAGAAATCTGTAAAGTATGATAGACCTACCATGAAGGTTGGTAATATCAATGCTTATAATAACCAATATTTTTTTAATTATCATCATTTGTGTTATTGTCATTACTTGTATGATTGTTATTAGGCCTATAATTGTTATTGTTGTTGTTGTTATTATTATCATTGTTCTTGTTATCATTATTATTACTATTATATCATCATTATTATTATCGTTATTATTACTAGCACAATCATTATTATTATTATTAGCATTATTTGATAAAAATGTTATTATAATTGTATTTTTTCGTTAATTTTTCTGTTTTCGTGTCCAAAGCATTGAGTGACACCGCATACATTCGTATTTCCGAAGGTTCGTAATTCCGAAGGTTCGATAATCCGAAAACGAAATAGGTTCGATGTTCCGAAGGTTCGTTAATCCGAAAACGAAATAAGGTTCGTTGTTCCGAAGGTTCGTTAATCCGAAAACGAAATGAGGTTCGTATTTCCGAAGGTTTGTTAGTCCGAAAACGAAATGATTAACGAACCTTATTTCGTTTTCGGACTAACGAACCTTCGGAACATCGAACCTTATTTCGTTTTCGGATTATCGAACCTTCGGAATAACGCCACAAATGTTCGGATTAACGAACCCTTTTACGTTTTCGGATTAACGAACATCGAGGTATAGGCAATTTACGTGTTTCGGAAATACGAACCTTCGGAATAAAGAACCTTCGGAAATACGAACCTTCGGAATTACGAAGTGTAACCGAGTGACACATAGGCAATTCTGGAAGCCATCTCAGAAGTTTCATAGAATAATTACTTCCATATTATTCATCTACGATTCTTGCATGCAATGTTGACCCTAGCTCGTGGAATATCTCCAGTATCACATTCTGTGCCGTTCAATATAAAATAATTGCGTATTCCTGCATAAATTAGAGGAAAAACATATTGATTGCATGTATTACTCGATATTGTGTAAAAACAATGTGACAAAATGCATTGTTCAAGTTACAGTTACACCCTCGACAGTGTTTCTTATAGTGATTAATTTTACTAATGACGACACGTTGTGTATTGTACTTGGAAGGGTAATGCATGCATTTTAACGGTATTATACGTGTTTCTAATAAAGGGTATTAACTGTTTTGTTCTACATAATGTTAATTCCTTCCTCTTAGTGAAAACAATTTACTATTAAAATAAATCGTATATTTTAATCAACGAAAGTAAGAATATAAACTATGCATGAATGCATATTGTACCAACTTAATGAAACTGCCTCACATAAATCTATCAAAACTCAAAATTTAGACTTGTTTTTCTTTTCCATACAAGTCATATTCATGAATTTAATCATATAATAACATGGTTTTTATATATTTCCTTAATATATATTTTCAAATAAAAATAGTTCATAAGCAAGTTATTATTATTATTTGTTTGTCGTCACCTGTGCCCGGGAGGTGAAAAGCGAACTGAATCACTATGACCCGCAGGTGTCTCCTCCCGATACAACCGATGGGGGGAGTGCAGGTGGACCACTACACCGGGGTTTCCCCCTACTCTTATACGACTAGTGCAGTGGGGTTTTAACGTGCAAAGGTAGTGACTCTCCTTTACACGGGACCTCAATTTAACGTCCTATCCGAGGGGCGGAGTGTTTTTCCATTGTAACATAGCTTGCATCTATGAAACATGGGAGAGACGTTTACACACAACGCACTGGCTTCAGTCATCCGCCCGGGGTGGACTCGAACCCATGATCTTCGTTTCGACGGGCAGACGCGTTACCGACTGAGCCAACAACGCTCTCTCTAAGTTAAGATGAGATTCCAAAATAAATATTCACCGTGGCGCTCCGTTTCTCTCCCTCTCACACAAATACACTCATCCCCACCTCCACACAAGTATAGTCATCCTCAGCCCCATTAATAGCATGATTACACAAAGTTTATCCCCCCCCCCTCTCTCTCTCCCTCCCTCTCTCTGCACCTCTCCCTATCTACCTCCCTCACTCCCTCCCCTTCTCTCACTTTCTCACTATCTATTAATTTTCTTTTAATTTGCAATTTCGCTAACCGCCTTCATAATTCAATCCATACGACCTTCTTCGAGTAGTTTCTATATGGTCATGATGAAAATAATTTATTTATTATAGACTGAGAAATGGTATGTAGAAGCGAATCGAATAGGAGAAATGCTTTGAAATCCAAATTGGTTTCTTAAAATAAGCTGTAGAAATGACCCCAAATCTACCCCTTCCTTTCTATTTCAGGAAGATCTGATTGCAAATCTACAGTAACGGCACTGGAGGTAATTTTGATTAGATAAGAAATATTGACAGTCTAACTTCGGTCCCTTGAGGTGACGACACAAATATTCTTCTTTTTTTCATAGAAAAGATAACGATGAGTTTCGTTGTTGTTTTTTCAAAACAAACGTATCAAGAAGGCCTATTCATAATTTAATTACAATGAAAGGGATTCACCCACAAAAAACTTGGAAATTTGTAGAGTGTACGTTGATTCCTAAAAAGAATAACAATATCCACATTTGTATTGTACGCACTGTGCAGTATCACACCACTGGTAGATACGATAATGAATTCATCACGTGACTACACTTTCCTTCTACCTCTTTTCTTATCGTTTCAGGAATACTGTTCTTCCAGGCATTGATGACCTTATCTGAGTCTCGTGTTCGTGAAAACGGACGATCCGCCTCTGATACACTGTGAGTATTGTTCTTCACCCAACTTAGTACATTCGGGTGAATCTTCATTCCTAAGTGCTGATACATCCGCTGTATTTCGTCTAAAGGATTTTTCGCTACATCCTCAAAGCGCACTAGCATGTATTTTCTCTTTAACCAACTTGGTTGTTCGTCGTTGTACTGTAGATTTCTAGCCATATGCTCGCATAGATCCGTGATCTCGTCTGCATGAGGACCCTTCCGTCGCTTCAAATCATAGTTGGGCTCTTTGAGTTTACGACGAGAATTTATGACTGCCCTAGGATCGCGGACGAGATGGATGATCTTAAGGTTCAAGCTCGGATCCTCAAGGAAACTCCTTAGGTCCTTGATGTCATTTACTCTTATCGTTTTCAGAACGGTGTAAGTGTGATCGGAGCACAGTTTGGAGATGATCGATCCAACCTCTATCCTGGGGATCGTCGGTTCTGGACAGATGAGCTTAGATCTGTTCAATGCTTCTGATACCTGGCAAGTTTTACAACCACCTCGTCTCAGCCAGTTATCAGGTCCTTGACTGGAACTTAAATAGTTACAACGGAGAGTGCGGTTCCACACAGAGAGCATTACTGCATCGGCCTGCTCGTTTTTTACACGGTGATTCAATACATCGAAAGTCACATGAAGCAAAGGCTCATACATGTAAAATATATCTGGATTCGAATTAAACAATTCTCCAACAAAAGATGATCCAGAGCGTTTTGTTGTGACAATTATTATTTGGCCACGTTGTGGTGATGCTGTTGGGGACGGCGTCTCAATCATTTTGAGTGGCAATCGGTGGATTCCTTCTGTATTCTGAAAGTTTTGAAGGTGATATTCCTCAGATGAATTTTCCCTTGATATAATTCCCTCTCTAGATATTTCGATAACGTCAACGAGAGTATCATTCTTGATGTGCTTTTTAGGATGTGACTCCTTTGAATCTCCCAATTTGTTTCCACGATACTCAAAGATACTGCCATCTTTGAATGAATCATTAAAATCATCATTCGATATGGCACGCGAAAACCCGTATAGTTGTCCAGAGTTCAAAACTTCCTTTGCTACTGCGAACGTCGGCATAAATCCCCTCTCTGTAAATGTAAGCAAGAGTAAAACATGACGCTGTTTTTTAATAGACACAAGTGAAGCGAAAAGAGTAATTTTAACAGAAAAAGGAAGTCGAATAGCACAAGAGATGAGGGGAGAAAATGTCAGGTAAAAATCAAGATCGGTCTTCAAAGATTGAATGAATATTTATCACATAACTGTAAGATAATAAACATAATACAGAAACTTAACGATGTATATTAAGTAGATCGTCACTTCATCGATAACATGTACACTCTAAAAAAATATTTGGAAAGAGTGCTCCATGAGGGTAATTATGAGTCCAACCAACATTGGGCATTTTTATTTTAATATCCAGTGTGATGAAAATTTTGCCCATTCTAAAGTAATTGCTGCTTTTTTTTACCTTTCTGGACAATATACTTCCCGCATTGGGTAAAATACTGCCCAAAATTGGTTGGACACATAATTGCCCTCGTGGTGGTAAAAAAAAATTACCCAATATTTTTCCAGCCTGAGTATTAGTGCATGGGTTCTCTGCACATTTCCTTAACAGTACTGTGCCTTCTTCGCAACTTTAACCGCATGTTATTATTTCGTTACAGTTTTTTTAATATTTGGTATATCATTCGGACGGAGGTCTAACTCCAGTCACGGTTTGCATTTGGTCTACACAACCATGACAACTCTGTCTACTGCACGATTTGTCTCATCACACGTGATCATATCCCATTTTGTCTACAATTGCCATGTAGTCTGTTTACCGTTCCATCTATAATTCTCATTTAGGCTATGCCATATTTTGTCAATTAACCACTTATTTATTACTTCTAAGCCTAATCACCACTTTGTTCAATGTTCTATTCGCCTATAACCATTTTGTCAAATTACTTTTATGTCTAATTCATTGCATTTTTTCAGTTCGTATTTTTTGGCAAAGTGTCATTTTGTCTAATAAAATAAATCCAGTAATTCTTCTGACCAGTTTCAATCATCATATTATGTTGCCTCGTTTTCATATTTATATAGACCTGTTCCATGAAAGTTAGCATTATGGTATACTGAAAATACTGAGGTGAGTGAGGATACTGAAATTACTGAGATACCGATATATATTTATATATATATATATACGCATATATAGGGCCCATTGTATATCTATTTTTTTCCTTTGTGGTCGAAAACTGTTTGGGGCTTCAGTCCCCAAAGCCCCCCCCCCCTAAAACTGCGCCTGCACCACGAGTGGACCCAGGGGGTAGTGCCCCCCTTTTTTTTTATCCGTGCGTCTATACACAAAGAAGGACAACTTGCACGACATGAGGTAAGCTGAGTTCCCATAGGCGCTCTCTTTTTTAAATGTATTTTTGGACAGAAAAGGGACAGAATTTTAAAATTTTTATTTATGTACTTATTTCTGCACCCCCCCCTTTCTAAAATCCTGGATCCGCCCTAAATGGTAATGGCGAAGATCATCCGTCATGTCATACCCTTTTATGTTAACATAGGGGTTGACACGACATTTGCTCCTGCGACAATTGCGCCGTGCTTAAAGGAGAATGAAACTCTTGGAGCAAGTTAGCTTTTGTGAAAGCAGAAAAATCAAAGAATAAGATCAACAAAAGTTTGAGTAAAATAGGACTAGCAATAGAAGAGTTATGAGCATTTGAATGTCGAGATCACTAATGCTATGGAGATCCTCCCATTGGCAATGCGACCAAGATCTATGATGTCACAGATGAACAACTCTCCCCTTTTGGACACTGAAAATATACCCCAAAACATCTCTTTTCGCTCATTCTAATCATATGACAAACGATTCATCAATGATATAATGTTTTGAAACCTTTGTACTTGTCCTCTCATAAAGAGAACATCTCATCTTGTGATAGACTCGATAAAAGTGAGAATATAAGTGAAATAAGTACTAAAGTAATGAGGAAGTTGTACGTGTGTGACATCACAGATCTTGGTCGCATTGCCAATGGGAGGATCTACATGGCTTTAGTGATCTCAATATTCTAATGCTCATAACTTTCTTATTATTCATTCAATCTTCCTCAAACTTTCAACAATATGTTTCTTTGATTTTTCTCTTTGATATGGATTCAGCTGGTTTCAAGGGTTTCATTCTCCTTTAATTTCGTCTAAGATGTAGGTTTAGGGTTAGATTTAGGGCAGGATATATTGTTAAACCCAGGGTTGAAGTTGGTCATTTGATTGGTGTATGGAATTTAGGGCGGAGCAATCGTCGCCGGAGTAAATGTCATGGAAACCATTTAGGGTCCCCGTTTCTTGGATCAAATACCACATGTCACTGTTCTGTGTAATCATAATGATGATAGAGTTTTCAATCTGGGTGTAATGATTCCCTCAGAGTGTAAGGAAATATCGATTCAATTAAAAGCACAATATGAGTGTGTTTGCTTCAGCTGTTTGCGATCATGTGCATGTACATAGGTACCTACTTGAAGGATTGAGAATTAATTATGTCTGACGTCAGTGGCGTATCGTGGGTCAAGACATTGTGCACCAGAAATTTTTTTTAGTCACTTAGTGGGCGCGCGAAGCGCGCTCAATTGCCAGGTATACGGTTATATTAGAGACATTTTAAGGACTATGCCATTAAACAGATATGTATATCACTGATCAAGTAATGCGAACGCGAGCTGAAAATTTTTGATATTCAGACCTAAAAAAGAGACATTATAAGCAATTTTTAGAATCATGATACGTACCTGTCTCACTAAACAATCAATGCGAGCGTAAAGCGCGAGCTGAAATTCATGTATATATTGACCCTAACTAAGGAAATTTTAAGGATTATTTTTTTAGCAATTCATTATAAGAGCATACAAATCTCACCATAGTCATTTAGTGCGCTTGCTGATTTTATTAGAATTACACCTAAACACGTAAAGCACTTTTTGTAGTCATTGTAATCATGAACATGATACGTATCTCACTAATCAAATATTGCGAACGCGAAGCGCGAGCTAAAAATTGTTGATATTCAGACCTGAAGAGGGGCATTCTAAGGCTTATTTGTAGAAATTCACTAAAACCATACGTACAGTATTCCACTAACCAAATGATGCGAGCGCGAAGCGCGAGCTGATTTTTTTTTATATTCAGACAAAAAAAAGGACATTTTAAGGACTCTTTTACGGAATTCATTAAGAGCAGACATATCTCGCCAATCCACTAATTAACTCTTTTTCTCCTTTTCTCCCGTTTTTTTTGAGGCACGGGGGCACCTGTCCCCCCCCCCCCCCCCCCCGTGGTTGCGCCACTCTCTGACAAAAGGTTTAGGGTTGGAATTAATTTATAATTTAGCGTGACAATTATGCCTGTGTGAATTTAACAAGTAAACGAAACATAATAATTTAATTAAATTATTTTATAATAGAATGGGAATAGTTTTTTTTTCAAAAGGTAGGCCCTGCTCTTTAACATTTTTTTTAATTTAGACCTTATACGAGCAATGATTTTTTTCTCTTCGCAAATCTGCGAAAAAAACTGGCTGAATTTTATAATAGGCCAATCAGCTGGACAATGCAGGGCATCTTAACTCTTTTCTGCAATTTAAGCGGGGTGCCATCCTAGAAGAAGCGGGATAATATAATAAATTTATTGGTATGATTATGGTGGATAAATTATGTTAATTTGTTTAACAAATGGTAATTAATACAATCATGTACATAGATGGCAACTTTCTGTGCATGCAAGCTTGTGAATGTAATTCCAGATTAAATTCAGGAAGGCTGTTGGTTCAGCTATAGGCTGCTATGTCGGATTCTGTACCCCCTGCTCTCCAGCCTGGTAGTGGTTGCAGTAACTTGATTTAAAAAAAAAAAACTTTGCTCTTTTATCGTTGACACTCTACCGATGGACTGCACTGCCGTGAAGCACAAAGGAACAGATGACTACTACCAAGGAGTTTTAAGAAATGGAGAACCATCCAACACATTCCCTTTGAAGTCACTTTGATGCCGCAAGGATAAAATATGTTAGACAGTTGTGTTCTTCATTGGATTTGTCTTGCAGATTGTAGACGTAAGATTTAAACGTAACTAATACTGGCCAGATACAATAGGAAATATGGTTTTATAATGATAATTACTTTTCGCTGCCTCTGGTCGGATACTCTGAGGAGACAGACACATGGCTAAATTTTACGGGGGAAAGCAAAAATAGTTGTTGCAATATTCATTGAAACATAATTTGATACTATTCGACTGGCCGCAACTGTGACACATAACATAAGAAATATATGTATTTCCTCAAACATATATTGCTTTTTGTAGTGTGGATGTGTGTGGACATTTGAAAAAAAATGTTTATTTAAACATTGTCAAATTCAGAGGGTTTTTCACATTTTAAATCTGTTATCATACAATATTTTGCCCAATTTCAGAATATATGATAAGGCTTTGAGATATATTTCGTATTTTTTTTAATGTCCAGATTTTGTGATCAAATTGGAAATATTTGCAATCATCTATTTTTAACACAAATCACTTTTCAGTTTTCCAATGAAATTGGAGGCATTACAGGTAGCCACCAAAGGCTATTGTGCACCGGTGACTTTTTTGTATTTCTTTAGAAATCGAAAGTTAAACATTATTTTGCATTTCGTTGTCACTCCATCTATTTACCTCCCTGCTACTACTGGACTCAGCCTTATTTAATGTTCCCATACCCCCATTTGAATGTTTGCTATCTATACTTATTTAGTCTACGTGTGTAATGGTTGCTCAGCTTACTTATGTCAGTTAAGTTATCAAAGTTTTGTAACATAACGGATTTGTGGAAATAAAACCTAAATGAAATGAAATGAAATAACTTTGAATTTCTTTTGTGTGATCTCGCTGCCTATAGCACCTGGAAGTAGGCCTATGCTAACCCTGTGAAAACTTGTACAAATGTTATGTACATGGACCTGGGAAGCGGGGGTGCTGGGGGTGCTGCGTGTATTATTTTCCATAGGCAGCACCCCCACGAAATCAGGTTCCCCTTGTATTTTTTAAAAGATGTTATAATGTACATAATTATCACATCCGACAATCGCAAATCATTTACATAGTCTTTTATTCCAATAACATCCCTCCTATAACGCAACTCAATCAAACTCCAGCGGGGCTCCAACACTCCGATACAGACGTGGCCGCGTGCGATACGTGATAACCATACACACTACTCGATAGCAGGGAGGGACATGGATGTGGTTGGACATATTCTAACCTCCAGGTTTTATGTCGAATCAGTGTGCGCGCCAACGACTGCCCGTGTTTTGTATAAAAAAATTACAAGTCAGACAATAGAAATCAAATTTCAGTCTTTTTCGCCCTGCCCCTTGGCCCTGGGAAGCGGGGGTGCTGGGGGTAAAGCACCCAAAAATTTGGGGGTGCTGCGTGTGTTATTTTCCATAGGCAGCACCTCCTGAAAATCTAGTGGTAGGTATGATAAATGACAGAAATGTAATGAAAATGAACGGCGTTTTGTAGACCCCCACCCCCTTCAGAATTTTCAGACACAGTAATTGAAATAGTGTTTAAATTCATCCTTTTTCAGATCAGAATATCAAATATTTTCTGCTCGCGCTTCGCGATCGCATTATTGATTTTATAATATAAAAATGTATTTAGAATGCCCATACTAGGTCTAACTCTAAACACGCGCACGCATGTTTATTCAGATACGCAGCTTGTTTTGGGGAGCTCCGGGCTGAAAATATTTATATCAAATACATTTTATCGAAGTAAATAAATTTGATTACAATCTGATAACTTTGTTGTTGTTTGTTGGAAGTTAATGGCGACCAGTCATATTTGACTATTACCGCCAACTCGTTAGGCCAACTATTATTTTCTTTCTTTTCTTCGACGTGTCCTTTAAAATCGTTCCTCTCCTTCTTTCTTTGTTTTTTCTAATTACGACACCGTCCAGACATCGTCCTGTCTCTCCGGTGTAGACAGGGGGCTCCCTTTGGGAGTATAGTCTTGAAACTCGGAAAAGAAATAGAGAAATAAACTGTTAAAGAGTCTTTTCCCGTGAAATAATCTCGCATATACCAATCAAATACATGTATGTCCGTTTTGTTTTGTAAAGAAAAAAGATAAAATTTGATATGGGGAGGTTCGGATGATTCGAAATTTATGGGGGCATCCAAAATGAGGGCTTTAATAAATGAAATGGTGCATTGTTAAATCAAGAAGTTAGATGGACATGGAGATGGTGTTAGTAAACAAGATATATATATATACACACATGCATATACATATTTTTTTTCCTTTCTTCCATTTCTTCATCTTTATTCTTTTTCCTTTCATTTCTTCTCCTCTTCCTTCCATTCTTCTTTTTTTTTCCTTCTTTTTCTCCTCCCTCCCTTCCTTTTCCCTTTCATTTTCTCTTTCTTTCCTTTGTCTTTCTTTTTTTCTCTTCTTTTTTTCAAAATGGATAATAAGCTCTACTGAATACAAGGAATATAACCTAGAGAGAAGAGAGATATATCTTATTCTAAAACAAACAGAACAATGACCATCGTCTTATGTGGTCATCATACTCATATAAATGACATATATATACACAAATACACACATATGTATCTATATGAACAAATAAGTAATTATATACTAATCAAATATATATTTTTCTCTCTTTCCTTCACGGATAAAAAAAAATATATATATCTTTCCTGCTATCGAATTATTCTTTTTGGAAGCGTTTCGTTCTTTGAACGAAACGAAACAGTGCATTTTGGACACCAGGGTCCCAAGAATTCAGGAGCCTAAGGATTTCCTCGGGATCGGCGATGTCTGCCTCGACAAGAAGCATCGACCTTTCAATTACATACTTAGGGCATTTTACAATGTAGTGTTCAATTGTTTCTTTCTCCGTACATGAATTGCACTGTCCCGTTGGGTGTATTTTCATTCGCCAGAGATCTTCATTTAGTCCTATATGACCTAACCGGAGTCGACGGAATATCTTTTCTCTTGCTCGTTCTAATGAGCAAGTCGGTGTTTGTAAGACCGACTTTTGGATTATAGACAAGACCAATATGGGGAGAATTTGAGTTCAAGGAGCATTTTGGGGTAAAAGTTGGGAACCGGTCTATTTCACCTAATTTGAATGTGCTGAATCTGATAAGACCGGTTCCCAAGCCAATTTTTCATGTTTTGACCACCTAATTTGCATAAACAAAATGGCTGCCAAATTGACAATTTATAATCTTATTTCTACAATATTCTTTTATGATATTCGCTTTCACCGATATGGATACTGCAAAATCCTGCATACTTAACATGTACCATTTGGGAAAATTTGTTATTTCTGTTTGTGGCTGATTAATTATGCAAATTTATGCATATTTTGCAATATTATGCTATAATTTGAAAATTACACCTAAAATGTTTATTATTTTGAGTACAAATAGCATTTGTATCATTATAATAATTGTTTAGCCCTTAAATATAATATTCAAGTCAATTTTTATATGTATTTTATTGTTCTTTGATATTTCTTTTGTGTTCTTGTATTTTCTGCCATTTGCTTTGTATATGTTTGATATGAGATCTTTAAAAAAATAATATCAATGGCAGACAAATATTGAGCTTCAATGATTGAATCATTTGATAAACTTCTTTTGCCACAACTGTTAATTGTACTCAGGAACAAATACACACACATGCTCCCACACCCACACCTGTATATAGAAAGTAATATACTTGCAAGGTATAGTAGACATGCCCAATATAAAAACATTGATGCTGATCCTATAATCATGACACTTACCAAATTCAATGAACCCGTAAGAAAAGAAGAGTTTAGAAGTTGGAAAACCTGTAATTATGCTGAACTTAAATTTCTTGAAATAGATATATTAAAATGTTTCATAACAGATCAAATAATCAATTAAACGTATGATTTACGCAGTGCAGTTTATCAATCGGATATAAGTATCAGTACATTGTTATTATCCTTGCAGCAAAATTATATCTTTGATTCAGCTCCATCAGAACTGCAATCATGGCAGTTAACCAAAAAACAATTTGTAATAAATGCAAAGGGTCTGTATTACTGCATCACTTACTAATTTTTTTGGTCATTATATACCGATTTATTTATTTATGTTGCAACGATACATTTTCCCCAAGTCAACCATCAAAGTGAAAACTGAAAACCACAGCTTTTATCCAATCCTTACCTTGGAAGATTCTTTGACGAACGATACTGAATACAGAAGAGGAAATGATAAAAACATGGGGCTAAACACAGATTAGCTCCATGGTTAAAACATGGGCAAAACAAGTTTTCCAGCCCAGTCACTGCCCAATGCAGAACAAATTTTCACATTGTGACCTATGGTTAAAAAGTGCTAGAGATGCCTGTTGAAGGTAAACCAGCACGGAGACAGTTGCAGAAGTCCAGTCTAGAGGTTATCCGGTCATGGATGATATTTTCTGCACCACCTCATGTAAGACAATGTCTGATTTCAGCAATTCTGTGGAGCAGGTAATATGCAGATTGGCAGACATGTGATGTGTGTTTCTTCATGCTCATTGTTCTATCAAAGACTACGCCAAGAGATCTAGCCTTGCATACTGCAGATATATAGCTTCCTCACCTATTAAGACTGGAGTTGTAGTCATAATAATTACGCATATATGGAGATGACAGAACAAGATACCGGTACTTTGCTTTTTATTGTTAAGCTCCAGGAAGTTGACCTTCATCCAACATCGAATCCTCAATGGCAGCACCAACAACAGCAGCTGCACGAACATCTGTATATTTACCTTTTGGATCAAAAGTGAGGTATACAGCTGGATGTCATCAGCATAGAAGTGTATACCAACACCATGTTGCCACATTACAGAGCCAAGAGGAGTGATGTACAGTTTGAAGAACAAGGGACAAGGACAGACTCCCAAGGAACTCCATATCAAAGGGTAGTCACAGGAGACTGCATGCCAGAGATGAATACAGCTTCATACAGCTCTGTTGGCAAGGTAAGAGAAAGCTGCCATTGGAGTGCAGAATCATCAATTCCAAAACAGACTGTCAGTCTCCCAAGAAGAATGACATGTTCACTGGTATCAAAACCGGTTGACAAGTCAAACATAACTTAGGCAACTGCTTTCCTCATAGAAAGAGAAATCCTGGCTCTACAATCGAAGAAATTCTCGACCTAGACTTTGATGGTGATATCTCAGACTCGCATGCAGCCTATCAGAGCTGGGTAAGCTATTGGATGCTGTTGGGTTTAATACCGATCAAAATAAGTGGATTAATAATCACCCACAGGAACGCCAAACATTCCAGGAACCCACCATCCTCTGAAAGATATCTTCGTTATCAATTTGAAATAGTCTATCTTATGAAGATATGAAGATGTGTGAATATTAGAAGTTCGATGAATGGCCTAGAAGACATTACACAATTCACTGCGGTATTGAAAAGGTGCACTCCGAGCATTTTAACACCTGAAACAAGATCTGGTAAGACAGCAGATTCTCTCTCAAGACAAAAGTTTAGGTTTTCTCTATGGATCTGTGACATGAGAATCGGACATATCTCAAGAACACAAACACGATGACTTCGATACGAACGGCCTCCACAGAATACTTGTACTAAATTGTTTTGATTTCAACAATTAGAGATGACTTTTATAATATGAGGCTGCCCTATCAATCAAGCCATCCAATTGAACACCAAATCGATGATAACTGACATTGATCATTCAACACCCCGAAGGTAAAGGTGTTTATCAAGCTGGGGGAAGCTGGATGCCTCTAAGTTGGATGAAGCGGCAATCCTTGATAGGACAGGTGCAGTACTGCATTGGAAAAGATATATTATGGAGATGCACATGTAATCCGTTCATGAAGTCCAATGATAAAAAATTGGCTTTTAAAACACGGAAAACGGTCTAATTTATAGGCAAAATGAGAAATTAGATGGATTATATGTGGGTTCAGTTCTGATAATTTTTTTCAATATTGGGACAATTTGACGAGCGTAATGGAAAAAAACACAGGACATCTCATTTTCAGCAGACGGTTTTCACTTCATTTTGCTGAAGAAAAACACACTAAATATATATACATGTATGTGTGATCAGATTCTGTTGGTCGGGAACATAACTACTCCAAAGGATATTAAATGCAACTGATTGACTATTAAGGAGTTGAGAATTACAGTACTGTTATGATTCAAATTTAATAATTCATAATCTAAAATTGTAAATATGAATGAATTGATTGATATCATAATTCAATATACCATTTTATAATAAAAATATAAGCAATTAATAGTGACATTCGCTTGAATACAGATAGGTTCATGAAATTCGTTGGATCTCCACCAGTGTGCTTTTAAATGGGAAGGCCCTCCGTGCAGGAGTTTACCTTTTTATGCAGATGTGGGTGTGGGAGTGGGTGAATCTGTTTATGCCCATGGATGTATGCGAATAAAAAAGTGATTACATAATTAAATAATTGAAGCTTATTATTTTCTGCCACTGATAATCAATAATTTGACAGATCCCATAACAAAACATGTACAAAACAAAAGGTACAAAATACAAAGAAATACATAAGAAATTCAAAAACAATAAAATACATTATTATTCACTGTGATATTATATTCTAAGGGCCGTACAATTATTTATAATGATGTAAATGCTATTTGTACCAAAAATATAAACAAATTGAGCTGAAATTATCAAATTATAGCATAATGATCCAAAATATGCATAAATTTGCATAATTAATTAGCCGCAAACAAAAATAACAAGTTTTCCCGAAAGGTACACGTATGTATGCAGGATTTTGCAGTATTCATGTCTGTGAAAGCGAATATAATTAAAGAACATTGTCGAAATAATATTCTGAATTGTCAATATGGCAGCCATTTTGTTTATGCAAATTAGGTGGTCAAAACATGAGAAATAAGCTTGGGAACCGATCTTATCAGATTCAGCATATTTGAATTGAGTGAAACAGTCCGATTTCCAACTTTTACCCCAAAATGCTTCTTAAATTTTATATAGGCCTGTTTTTCCAGAATGTGTCTAGTCTATTACTTTATAGTGGGTGTTAGGGGAGTTTTGCCATCTGGACTGCCATTGATTAAAAGAAATTATCTTTAAAATGTTATTCACGTCGGACGTACATACTATGGGTTCATTACCCATTACCCCACAGTGGGAGGGGATCCATTCAAGACTAACATCAATATTTTTCAATTTTAGATGGGACAAACTTAATAGTATTTCCGAAATGAAATTTTCTTCTTTGTTATTCTTTAATGGCAGTAAAGCGCTTAAAGAGTCTGTAAAAATAACAGTACCTACATAGAGGTTATCTAGCTGGTGTAGCCAATTAAGGGCCAGCATGATACCTGCCAGTTCGGTTCTGTAAATAGAAGTACCATCTGACAATCTCTTTGATTGTTGATAAGAGAATGCTGGAACGCAAAATGCTGCAGAACTGCGCCCTTCCTTGGGTGTTTTGGATCCATCAGTAAAAATGTGGAGCTGATTATTCCATTTCGTATTAATAAATTCTAAGCTTGTCTGTAGCAAAAATAATGGATTATCTGATTTACTTACCTGGTTTGTCAGTTCCGTTGATATAACTGGTTCCGTTAGTAGCCAAGGGGGAAAATTTGTGGGTTTAAATTTTTCTATACATAAGTAATTATTCGAATTTGCTGTTCGATACCCGAAAGGTTTATTGCAATTCTTACCTTCCATATACTGATATTGCCAGCAAGGTTGTAAGCTTGAGAAAAGAGGATGCTTAGGTTGAAGTTCTATACTATGTTTGAATTTATGAGCTAGCTGTTGTCTTCTGAGGTCTAGTTGAGTTCAACTGCGTAGCCAGGATTTCATTTTGGAGGGGGCGGCGGTAAATGCACGCGAAGCGTGCCAACACTTACAGAGCGCGCGAAGCGCGCTCCCTAGGGGGTGGGTGCAGGGAGGGGGAGTTTTCCCCCGAAGCTTTCGGTGTTTCATAAATCAAAATGGAAAGGAGCCGTTTCTCTTGTCTCTAGTACCTATATTAGCCCCAATTCAGTTGACTATATTGTGATTTTGAACCTTGTTTTCAAAAGTGATTGTGAACGCACAAAAAAGGGATAAATGGAGGAAATGAAAATAATATTGACCCTGCGCGAAGCGCGGAAGCTAAAGCGTTTTATCATTTTTTTTTTAAAGAAAGGGTCCCGAGAAAAGGGTATTCTCTAAGTTATCAGCATTGAATACTTCCCTTGGAAAGATCAGATTTGATTACAAACAATATTTAGCGACAGTGCATATCTGTAACTCGCAAAACAGAGGAGAAGAAGGATATATGCCGGGAGGAAGATATTCCTCCCTGCGCATAGCAATGAAACTCTTAAAATTTCAAAGGGCGGACGTTTCGTCAATTGTTTTCCCTCTAAGACTATTGAACTTCATTACAAGGAAAATGGTGCGCAAAAAGTTGAAACTTCTGTGATTTATTTAAATTATATAAAACAGGATGATGTATAATTTCTTTGACTTATCCTGATGCGCTTCATTTTGAATGATAAAGAAATATAAGTGTCATTCAAAAATTTTAAACTGAGGGTGCAAAACAGGACAGAAGATGAATGTGTAGGGAAATGACATGAAGTTTAGTAGAATTTGTTAAAAAAAATATTGTACTTTTTATTTAATACGACACGAGTTTTATACTTTCCTCTTTTTAAATTAGGAACTTGTTTGCCCCCAAATTATGGTTGTTTAGTATAATGAGCTGAAAAGCGGGAGAAGTTGCCTATATGGAGGTGACGGCAGAAATCGATAAAATAATTTTACCCGCCCGGAGCCGACCCGACCAGAAGTTGCGCGACCAATTAAAAAAAAAGGATAATTTCATACTTCGGTCTATCCTTACTCTAATTTCATGCCCTAAATGTATATATTTGAACTTTAACTGGCAAGAAACACATATAGCTGAGGTGGAAAAACAGGGTTAGAGAAAGGGTGAGAAAAACAAGGGAGAACTGCAATATTTGTCATTTAACCGCGCGCAGCGCGGAAGCAAAATTCACTGTATATATAAATTTAGAGCAAGAGTGAGGGATTTTCTTTTTTGAGAAAAAAAAAAGAATAAAAGGAAAAACCCACTAAGCTACCTTTCTTCCCTTTCCTTCCTTCGCTTTTCCTTTTCTCCTCTCTTTTTTCCCTTCTTTTTTTTTGGGGGGACGTTTTGGGGGGGGCGACCGCCCCCACCGCCCCCCCCCCTGGCTACGCGCCTGGTTGAGTTTCTCCCATTTCTACTTGTAGAGATGCTAAAGAGGTAAGTGGAAGTGCACCTGCACATATCCTTAAAGTTTGGTATTGTATTGAGTCTAAAGTTTTCTTAACACTTTCTGAAGCACTATCATATGCCTCACATCCGTAGTCCGGGAGGGATCGGATATAGGATCTATATATCATCATTAGAGACTTAGAAGAGCTTCCCCATGACGTACCAGTTAAACATCTGAGGATATTTATTTTTTCTTACACCTGGTTGCAATGTTCTCTATATGTTGAGTCCAGGTAAGTTTCTTATCAAAAATTATTCCTAAAAAACGATGCGAATCTTCACATTTTAGAGGTATGCTGTTTATAGTAAGATTTATCTCAGATGATTTTCTGCTCTTAGTAATAAGTATGGGGACAGTCTTCTTTTGGGAAAGCTGGAGGCCCCATGAGGAGAACCATGCCAGAGATCCATATTGCACAGTCATCGGCATACAGTGAAATTTTAATCGAGGGATCTGTAGGGATATCATGTAACATAATGTTAAAAAGTGTGGGACTGAGAATACTACCTTGGGGGAGACCTCTATCCATCTTGAATTATTTTGATAATTGCTTATCAACACGTATTTCATAAGTGCGGCCTTTCAAAAAGTTGTGGAGAAAACTAAGCAGGTTACCTTGTATACCTATTTAATTCAATTTACGAATTAGACCTTCTATCCATATCGTATCATATGCTTTATTTATGTCCAAAAAGCAAAAAAAAGATAGCTAATGTACGTTCCTTGTTATTTATACTCTTTTGAATGTCGTTCTCAAGGTTCACTATACTATCTATGACACTCCGGTTTCTTCTGAAACCGTTCATGAAGGATGGTAATATTTCATGTTTTTCGAGGAACCAATCGAGCCTTGACTTGATCATGGTTTCCATGATTTTTATCAAGCATGATGATAAGGCTATGGGCCGATATGATGAGGTATCACTTGCGTTTCCATTATGTTTTAAAATTGGGATCATTATTGAGTGCTTAAGCTGGGATGGAATTTGTTGAGATTTCAAAATCGAATTGAAGAGCAAAAGTAAGTACTCTTTTGCTACGAGGGGAAGGTTTTGGTATACTATGTAAGGTATTTTGTCCTTTCCCGGAGCAGAATTTCCTTTCTTTTCGATAGCTCTATTAAGTTCTGTAATACTTAATTCCTCATTCAGGACATGCGAGTTTGTTTCCTCTGGTCTATTATTTTCCCTCTGTTTATGTTGTTCGAAAATAAATTTCTGCTTGTTTTCAGTGAAATCCGTTGCTTTTTGGGTAAAAATCGTGTGAAAGAATCTCCCAAACAAATCTACCTTGTCTTGGTCAGATTGGACAATTGTGTCTTTGTCTTTCAATACTGGGATTCTCTTGGGATGGGATTGTATACCGTTAAGTCTTTTAATGCACTTCCAAATAGTGGATTCTGGGACAAATCGATTAAGGTTCTTACAAAAATTATTCCAGTATTACTGTTCACTTCGACGGAGAATTTTCTGCGCTTCCGCCTTCTTTTTCAAAAAATTATTCAAATTATCAATAGATATTGTTCGGTTTAATTTCCTTTTGGCTTTATTTCTCTCCTTAATTTTATCCGAACACTCTTTATTCCACCAAGAGATCGGCTTACGCTGTTGCTTTTTCTTTTGGGGGGAAATTTTATTTAACACCCCAGTGATTTTGTCTACAAACTTACCATATAATTCAGTTGCATTTTCTTCAGTGTTTTCTGCATTGTTTTGCTTAAAAACCTTTTCACATTCAACTGAAAAAAGTGCCCAGTTCATAGTTCGAAAAGGCCATCTGATATCTGGAATGATATAACTTTAACAATACGTGGTGCTCCTACATTGAACACATTTAAGTTTGAGTTTAAGCATTCCATTATTAGCACTTATTTGAGTTAAGATATTGTTCTATCATCAGTTTCCTGACTTTCATCATATTGCATACTTTATTTTTTGTATTATTTTATACGACGTATCTATGTTAAACATAGTAATATTAATCGATACACGGCTGGTGTGTTATTATCATTTGATTTATTCTTGACATGCTTGATGTGTTTTCCTTTTGGCCCTGCTTTTACTGTAATTTTTAAATATGACTTATATTGATTTTATTCAGGGCCGTAGTCTTTCTTGAGGGGCGTCCTTTTCAAGCCTTGTGCTTATGACTGTTCCCTCCCATGCAATGATTGTTTATTGTTATTTTACCATGAGATATTATCAATATATTTTCTGTTGTATGATTTATTTTGCATGGAAATAAAGAATCAATCAATCAATCAAGAATCAATATCCTCTTTTTCTTTTTTCATAAATGTATTATTATTCAATAATTTGTCGAGAGTTATATCGATAAAAATTGGGTAATGATCACTGCCGAACTGGGTTGGCGATGTAGTAACAATTAGTTACTTTATTTAATTCTACTTCGTAAGCCTAATTGTTCGGAATCATGTATGGGTTGCACACCTGCTACCGATCAAAACGCCACAAAGCACAACCGTATATAAGCACAGCAAGCACGTTAATTCACCAGTTTTCAAAGTGACAAAAAGGCTCATCCAAATCTATTACGGGAGGGAATAAGGGCTATATACATTTGTAAGAAAAAAGTTGGGTGGGACATATTCCTTAGATTAGGCTTTATTTCGTAGAATCATAATTAAACTTCAATATTAAATTTCATTTAAATCTCGTTTAATTTACTGATTCTAAAGTTTAGCAATATTTTATGAAAATGGTGATATGCATGTCGTCATAGATATTTAATAGGTGGGTTGATGATGTCACGTCCCCACTATCCTGTTTCTTGTGTTATTACATGGAATCAAAATTGTTTCATTTTTTCATACCAGTGTGAATGATATGTCTCACTTATAATGAAATAAGTTGCAGCAAAGAATATCCAATGGATTAAATCAGTTGTCAATTCAACTGTTTTGGTTCTTGAAGGGAAAATATTGAATAAACCTAATTTTATATAATAAAATACAAAAGAACAAGTGGGGATATGAAATCATCAGTTTGCTCATTGAATATTAATGAAGACATGCCTAAAACTGTTTCACTGGAATAATTCTAATCTTTAAAATTCAATAAATTTGATATACCTTGTCTGATTTTGATCAAATCTTTATTCTTATGTTCGTCTGATTTTTCTTTATCTGTTCAGTGTGGAGTTTCAGATCAGAATATCAAAAATTTTCTGCTCGCTCTTCGCGCTCACATTATTAATGTAAGAATATATACAATTACCCATCATTTTCTTGATTTACAAAAGATGAATAGAATGTCCCGTTTTCAGGTCTGAAATCTCAATTTTGTTTCCGTTCGCGCTTTGCGCTCGCATCAATATAGTTATATACTTATCCTGTTCATGATTAGAAAAGTACCAAGAATGTCTCGTGTTTTTTTTTTTGGTCTGAAATCTCAATTTTGTTTCCGCTCGCGCTCGCATCAATTGTATAGTTATATACCTATCCAGTTTATGATTACAAAAAGTGCTTAGAATGTCCAGTATTTAGGTTGGAATGTCAAAATTTTCAGCTCGCGCTTCGCGCTCGCATTATTTAATTATTAATATATGTATCGTCGTCACGGGTAACTGCAAGCAGTCCTTATAACAGGTCCCTTTCGATCAGGCAGAGCGTATATTAAAAATATCTGATCGCGCTCGCAGTTATTATTTGTTACATACGCATCTTGTTCAGGACCACAAACATTGCTCAAAAGATTCAATTTTCAGGACAAAATACATGAAATTAAAAAAAGAATAGCTCGCGCTTCGCGCTCGAATTATCTAATTATTTATCTATGTCCATTAATAAGAAGAAAACTAAGAAGTGACTGTCATATATATGTGTGTGTGTGGGTGGGTGTGTCGTGCCCTTAGAGGTATGTGTGTGTGTAATTATGGAAAACTCAAATGTGCCCCCACCTTTGAGGAGAGATTTCAGCACCCCCACTGAAAATATCGTTCCCAGGTCCCTGGTTATGTAATACAATCTGAAGTGTTTAATAATATTTTTTAAATCACCTGCTTCGCTTTGACATTCGAGAAAGTCCCACTTCCATTACAACTCGCGCTACACAAAACACTAGGCATTTTTTTTTATTTCACCCTTAAAGTGTATTCCAGAGCGTTTTTGCCTCAGCTTAAACATAAAAATAAAGCACAACATGATAATTTGATAACTCAAAGTGAAGTAAACCAGAATGCAACAGACTAATGAATTATCCTAATAATAATGATAATAATCGTTAAATAATTATATGTGACTTTAGAAATATATGAAGTAAATATAATCATTTGTAATACTAATAACTATCCCATTGTCGATATTGTCAATACTTTGAGGCCAATTACTATTGGTATCATGGCATTCGTTTATATCTTTTTCCAGCTGTCCTCACCGTCATCGTCGTCTTGGTATATAGTTACAAAGTAGGTCATTTAGTAATTATTTTACTCAATATTCAATATAGTATCGTTTATACTCACCCCACACATACAAGCAGTAGTATACAACTGAAAAGTGGCCCGCAAGTACCAGTAGATATATTCCTTTTCGTGTAAAACCTTTTGTAGTTGAACCCATTGCAAATTATTCGTTGCTTTGCTTCTTCTGAGACTCTTTTATATTTATAGTTCGCCGCTTCAGCCTGAACTTATCCCTTCGTTAATTATGATTTGCTGAAAATTAAGACGATTTAAAGTTAAACAAGATCATAATTAAAAAAAAGGGGGGGATCAACACGACTTCCAATGTCCAATAACAGCTAATAAATTAGCCTCGAGATTACAACCTTGAACAGATCCATCTGGTTGCAGAAATGCAAACGAACCAGTGCAACAGCTGTCGTAAACCAACGCTGTGCTGTAAGATGCTCTACAGCCAGGCGCTGCAGAGGTGCCCCCCCCAAAAAAAAAAAAAAAAAAAAAAAAAAAAAACTTTCTGTGTGTTATGATAAATTTCAGAAAAATAATCCACCAAAAATATGCACCTGCCATAACATATGGCTTACATGTTAAGAATCAGAAAATTCCCTTAACTTTGTTTCAACTTAAATTGTTAAAACACACAGGTATACTCCAGGCAGAAATAAAGCTGACGGTGAACATATCTATTTGTACCATGGCAGGCCATGGCGGGTAAGGTACTTTACCCCGTCCCTCGGATAAGACGTAAGTTGGAGATACCGTGTTGAGATAGAAACACATCAGCACCTAACATCCTCGCACTCTATAGAATTTTGAATGGTAACAAAATGTGTTTTGGTAACGCAATTATCCAATTATCGCAATTAGAGATGAATTAGAGCCAGAATATACCAAATTTCTAAATTTCTAAACGAACGGTCGCTTGTTTCGCTCTCTTGCAGAAAATACATGCCTGCAGTCTACATGTATGTTGCCTATTTCAATAATCAGAAATCTCGTGCAAAAATGCTTTGCTTCACTTAAATTAGGCCTACTTCTAAACACACAGTTAATTCCTTTCTGCACCCAATTCTCCTCATGACATATAATGGTCGTTTCGGGGGTATTTTCCTACGAACTTTTTGCTCATTGCACATGTGCACTTTACAAATTTCATGAATATTCAGGAATTCAGAAATTAGGAATGGAACAGAAAATGGTGCAATTTGATAAATAGGCCCTATTTTAAAATGACATATGTAAAAATGTCCGAAAATGACCAAATTAGATTGTAAAATTAGCGATATGCTTACTTACTGCTTTAAATAAATTTGGCCCTCTCCGCCATGTCTGGCCCTAAAAAATTAAGACCCACTACAGGCGTATCCCTCCCCCGCCCCGAAAAAAAACTATTTTGTGTCAGTCATCCCCAGAAACCATGAACGCCGATCATCACCCACGGAAGGGAAAATTAATGCATGACGAAGGGGAAAAAACAAGAAGGGAGAATAAAAAAAGAGACATATTGATAACTTTCAAATTCATTATCATTAGCATTTGTTGATTGGACCTGAACAAATGTACATGCAGGTGCACCCGGCGGTTTACATTATTTACTTGGACTGAAGACAAAATTAATGAACTCGGTGATAAGTTTGCGTACTCAATTTTGTTTCAAAGAGACGTTTATGACGCTTGATCGAAATATCATTTAAATAATTATTCTTAACTTCTTCAAAAATGTATTGACCTAAATTATGATTTCAAGAGACAAGTTAGCACGGAAAATCACCGTCTTGCATGTCTCTCCGATCATCGTCGAGATGTTAATGAATATTCATGATATTTGTAAAGTGAACATAGTGCGCATGTGCAATAAACAAAAAAGTTCGTCGGAAAAATAATTTCGCCACTTTAACCCAAAAGTAGGTCTACTCAGGCTTAAATCTCGTTTTGATTGCATCCTTGAAATAAACCGTTTTCCTATACGGTATAACTTAATCATGCTTATCTGTAATCTTGAGAATTGTTATTTGGGATGCGATGTCTTTTTTATTATTGGAGAAACACCCCAATATAATTTTGCAAATTTGGCAAAGAATGTCCTGAATGCGTCGTTCAATGATATAATTCTCATAAGGGAAATAAGTAATTTCCCGAAATTGGTACATTCTCATTCAAATCAATAGTACTTGTATAAACTGGACAATTTTATTAGAATGTTTGATGAAATGGCGCTTTGCAACGAATCCTTATCTCATGTGTAATCCTTTTTTTCCAATTCTCCTTTTCAGTATCTCTCCCCCACTCTCTCTGTGAGTGAGTTTTTCGTCTTCTTCCGAAATATAGCTAATTTGACACATTCAATTATTTTTCTTTACATTTTATGAATTTAATATCCCCCTTTTTATCCACTTCCTGATTCATATGATATACATGTACATATTTTCATTTCAAATGTATTCTACTAAAATATTACTTTGAATGATTAAGAAATGTTTATATAAAAAGGAATCATTTTGCAATCACCAATCACACTTGACTTTTAACTAAAGATTTAAAGAATGAAAGTATACTAGACTAAATGTTTTATTTTGGTTATCGGAGAATGTCAGGCCTGAAAATACAATCAAAACGACGCCAAACGGCGGCCATTTTTAATTTATGCAAATTCACATTGTTCCAAAACTTCTTTTTTCTTATACTTGATATGTTATTGTCAGATCTGAATATTGTCAATGAGTGACTGAAAGCATAGGTTTACTGGTTGAAAATATGGTTATATGATTGCAGTCAAAACAATGCCAACCGACGGCAATTTTTTGTAATTTATGCAACCCAGACATTGTTCCAAAGCTTAATTTTTTTACATTTTTTTTATTATTTTAATAGCTGGATTTATAAAGAGCTTTTTTGCCTAAGGATACAAAGCGCTGCTATTCTTACCCCAGTTTTAGCTGTGCTGTCATATAAGGCGCTGACGCATTCAAGGAATTCCTTTCTACCAGGTATCCATTCACCTCACCTGGGTTGAGTGCAGCACAATGTGTGTAAATTTCTTGCTGAAGGAAAACAGGCCATGACTGGGATTCGAACCCACGTTCCTCAGATTGAAAGGCGAGAGTCATAACCACAGGCCACAACTATGATTGTTAAATGACTGGACTATTTTATCATCATCATGTGAGATAAAAATAAAACTTTGTCAAAGAAGATCATTTGACACTACTTTACATAATATACTTTTTTTTATCATTTTTAATGTGATATCTGTATATTGAAGGAAATAAATCCAGGTGGAATGTAGTTAAGGACTACTCGATTTCTGTATTTAGCTGTAATCCTATTTATTTTATTGCACTGTTTGTCTGATTTTCCTTCCCCTTTCCTTTTGAGGCCTTTATCAATTTCAAGCTCTAAGCTTAAGATGAAGGTCTCCAACATTTCAAAATGTATTGTCGATATATGTATATATATAATTTTTTCTGCTATTTGTTTTAATAATAAAAAAAAAGACAATTATCAGGTATAAATATATTTCAATTAGATTGTTAGATTGTATATATGCATATGTTATTAATTATGTCATTTGCTTATTGTTATGTTATGCTAAGACAAAATGATTACACTTGTATATACTTTTGTTATTGGAATGTGGAAATAAATAAATCAAATCAAATCCTAAATATTCAAATCACAAATTATTCAAATTCAAATCCCTTGAAATTTAAAAATAAATCTTTTTTATTGAAACTGAATCCAGAATTCGATTGGTTCCTAGCTACAGTCCATTTTGATCTACTTTAAATCCCTGCAATTTTTGCGCGGCTTTAATTTTGATGCATAGAAGAAATATTCATGAAAGAAATTAATTTAAATGAAATTAAGATTACTTGATCTTTCAGCGGTTAAGTTAATGAGCATCTCTACTGTATAACACTGTTCATTGAATTTATGATGCTATATGGAAAGTAATACGGCTTTATAATATATAATCAGTGAATCTACAAACACTCATGGATTATTCAGGCATAAAGAATTCCCATAGTGCTTGTAGGCCCTACTCTAAAGATTGTTTCATGAACGATCCAAGGCAGGGGTGGCGTCAGGATATTTGAATATATTTTTTTCAATTAATTTTTTTTTTCAATTTAATTGATTGGGGTGGGGTGGGGGCAAGAGTACCAGAGGCGTCGATCCTGGGGACAGGGGGGCAATCGCCCAACCAACAAAAATATTGGAGGCAAGCATGTCGTTTTGCTTCCCCCCCCCCCCCATAATTCCGTAAGTGCAAAAAGAAAGTAAAACTATAAAGTTACACAGAAATTGGCAAATTAGCCAAATACATTATAAAATTTAGTTTTTACATACAGTCAAATTATGATTTTCCGCGCGCTCAGCGCGGGAAATGATTCCATCTAATATTGGAACTTTTGTTAAGGTACATTTATGCAGGAATTTCAATATATGAATAAACAAGAAAATGGCAAACGCTCTTTTTATAGGCGGAGGTGAATTATGTATATTATAACTAGATTAAAATTCCCTTTTTCATGACAGTTTAATCACAGGAGGAGGAAAGGGAAGGTAGTCATTATTTTTTATATCATGACAAAATGTCCTTAAAATGTCCCGATCCTATGTAAAAAAAATAATTAAAAACATTCAGCTCGCGCTTCGCGCTCGCACCGTTTATTAAATGCTCACCGTAACCACTTCACAATTCACCTACACAGTGCTTGTTTACACATCAGCAAGAACGAGGTCTACAAGTCAAAGAGGGATGTAAAACAAATATATCAGGCATTTCTTTCGAAAGCAATTATTAAGCCCTCCCCCCCCCCTCCAATCTGAAAAATTGATCGACGCCCCTGGGCAAGACCACCTAAATTTTACGTAATATATCCTTGGTTGAATTATCCCAGACCTACTTTTTTTTGCATCATTTCGTCCATTTTTTCTTCTTTTCCCTTCTTTTTTTTTCTCACTGGGCCTTCACCATGGAATAAAGAAAACGAAGCATATGAAAATGTTAAATGTTATTAATAAAACATTAATTCATTAAAATAAAATTACACTTACCGACTGTTTAATTATGAGAAAGGCATAGGCCTATGTAAACATTGCAGCTTTATAGAGCCTTCAGCTCGAGGTCATGTATCGCCATCAACTTCACCCAGCGGTGCTGTACTTTGCTTAAGAACAAAATCATAATGATATGACATGTATGAGTAGGTATCATATCACTCATAACAACAGTGATTTAAACTTGAAAGTAAATCGTATTATATTGCTGGCAATGAAGTTCGTACTATACTATCCATGATTGGCGCCACTTGAGAGCTTGAATTACCTTGGCCAACTTACCCGCAGCCAATTTGCCTGTAATTTTATTGAATTTAAACAGGTATGAATTATGTATAGACCAAATTATCATTGGCGTAATGTGCCAAAAAAAATTGAGTGTGTCATAATGGCGTATCATGCAGGTATTTTTTTTTAATCAGCCCCAAATCGTGACCTTTTAATACAAAAATCAAATTTGGTCACTGACTTTTAGATACGATTATCAAGAATTTTTTCTTTCTTTCTTTTTTATTTATTTTGTTTTTGTTTGTTTTCTGACCAATGAAAAAACACAAGATTTTGATTAACCCTATATAGCACAGAACATCTTATATCCATTACAGAATCTACACCTCATGTATAAGCTTGAAGCCAAGACTTTGCGCAAGGGTAACTTGCATCTAGCTAGCATCAGTATGAAATCGTATTTCACACCTTTTTTCTTGGTGGTGAAAAGTGTGGGGATCCATGGCCTGCATGTCCAATCTGTACGCCACTGGACCATGCTTATACAATGCCTCAAACTCACAATCTTCTAATTCACAGGAAGATTATATGAGAATTTGGCCAGGGAATACTGTTCTTTTAGTATTTCAAGTAGGCCTATACTCATGATATTTTCGCCTTTATTTCGAATGCATTTTATATTCTGGTATAGGAGAGAGCGGGGACAATATTTTATTGTAACACGGGGCTCAATTTGCTAGCAGAAACCCGGGGCAGAAACAAGCTATAATCATGACAATGCACATGAAAGATACCCTTTTTTTTACAGAGCATGCGCAGTTCATCGCTCCACATGCCGTTCGAGTGTAAGCAATCATAATGGTTAGTGGAAGAATGGTGGAACAGCAAAACTGTTTTTTAGTCAGAAAGTAATATCTCACATTAAATATTTTTCTTCTGGACAAATATGTAATTGTGCTATAGCTGACATTTTTATATGTTTAGAAAGTATGTTCTTAGGCATGTTTTGACTAGCATTTCAACGACGAAAAACCATTCTAGGATTTAAACAAAAAATTCAAATGTGGCCACCCTCCTCGTGGGAGATGCAACACCATGTTACAATTGTCCCTGGTACTTTATAAACTGTTAAAACTAAAGCTCAGGGAATTTATTTTGTTTACAAGGAAAAGGTAACCTTCAAGGACAAAGGCTACCATAATTATATAAGTTAAAAAATAAGGTCCACATAACTGAACATAATCATATATTGGAAAAAAGTGAGGGGCTGAAGCCCCCCCAGCCCCCCCCCCCCCCGGTTCTGCGGCCCCTGACATGCTTGTCTTTCGTACAAAATGATATCTGAATAAAATAGTAATTCGGGATTGCATGGTAAATAAATATTGATTTGTCCAAACAAAGTGGCAGATTTGTTTAGACAAACTCTCATTTCCCAATTTTTAAGAAATAATATCACTTTATTAAGAAAAGAATACATTTAAGTGAAAAGTCACAATGTATCAGTGTTGTAGTGCCTTGATGCTTAGCCTTGGCCTTAAGGCCTACTTTTCAAAGCCTTGGCCTTGAACATTCAAGCCTTTGCCTTGAGAGGGCCTTGGCCTTGAGGATTTTGAACTTTGACATTTCAAGGCATTTTCAAGGCATTTTCAAGGCATTTTGTATTTTGTACTTTCATTTCTTTTTATATAACCAATTATAAATGTTTCAATTGTTTTGTATTAATGACACTAATGGTCAGTACTACCCTGCAGCCAGCAGTGGCTGTAGCAGCAGTATAGTAGTAAGTGTACTACATGTACTAGCAGTGCCATCAATTGTAATTATCATCATTATCAATAATTATCATCACATATTTAACAAAGAAAACAGTAGTGATGAAAAATAGCATTATTTATTGGTAATATATTGTAATCATGACTAATGATGGTAATGACAATAATAGTAATAATAATAATAACGATTATGATAAAGATAACAGAGATTTGATGAGAGGAATAATTGTAACAGATCTGACTGCAATTTTGACAACAATTTTCATACTTTAAAAATACCTTACTCTAAAAATGATAATAAGGTTGATTTCTATTCCATTAGGATTTTCCTTCTATTATTTTCTTTGGCCAACAAAAGTGTTTAAGTCTTAAAGGTCAAGTCCACCCCAGCAAAATGTTGATTTTGATAAATAGAGAAAAATCAAACTAGCATAACACTGAAAATTTCATGAAAATCGCATGTAAAATAATAAATTTATGGCATTTTAAAGTTTCGCTTATTTTCACAAAACAGTGATATGCACAACTGGTAACATGCAAATGAGTCAGTCAATGATGTCCACCACTCGCTATTCCTTATGTTTTTTATTGTTTGAATTATACAATATTTCATTTTTTACAGATATGACCATAGGGACCGACTTGACCGAATCATATAGTATTAAGCAATGCTAATATCACATGTTCAGGGAGGAATTGATCACTGTTTCACTCGACAATGAGGAGAAAATTCGAATATTTCATATTTCATATAATAATACAAAAGAAATAGTGAGTGGATGACGTCATCAGTCTCCTCATTTGCATACCAACCAGGATGTGCATATAACTGTTTTGTGAAATTAAGTGAAACTTTAAAATGTCATAACTTTTTTATTTTACATCCGATTTTGATGAAATTTTCAATGTTAATTGGATTTTTCTCTTTTTAATAAAATCTATTTTTTGTTTGGGTGGACTTGTCCTTAAATGATATTCTGAAAAGTAAACTTGAACACAATCAATTTTGTCTATCCAAATTGGCTATGTCAATGGCATGATGAGCCAAAAATTTTCAGGGGCCAAGCATGGCATATAGAGCAAAATTTCTGCCGAAAAAAGTTGAAAGCGATTCAAGCGAGCGAGCGAGCAAAATTTGTCACCCTCTTACTAAAAGCTAATTTTGTAATTGTGACAATATGTTTAGAAAATAATATCACACTTACTCCTTTTCCTTCCCTTTTTCCCCTTTGTTAAGTTTATTCTTGGTGACGGAACTTCTATCTCGCTCCCTCTCGCTCTCTCTCTCTCTCTCTCTTTTTTTTTTTTTGGGGGGGGTCTGATATTTTTAAACGGGCGAGAAAGAGGTTTGGGAAGAGAGAGAGGGGGAAGGGGGAGAAACATAAGAGGGTGTAAGAAAGATATGGGTGACACATTTGGCTGGGTAAGCAGAATATACTGCAAAATCAGTTAATATGTTGATAGGCAGTACATTTTTTCTGAATTGTATATATTTTGTTTTGGGTCCAGTGTCTCAGATTGACAAAACAAAGTAAAAGGAAATAAACGATGTATTTGTTGTGTCAATATGGTTTACTAGAGAACTCTATTTTACGGTTCCAATAAATAATGAAGATTTACCCCCCCCCCCCTGTTGCACCCACAAATGTAATCACGCCCACAAATGTAATAACACTTTACCCACAAATGTAATAACACTTTACCCACAAATGTAATAACGCCCACAAATGTAATAACACTTTACCCACAAATGTAATAATTTCACCCACAAATGTAATAATGCACTTTACCCACAAATGTAATAATTTTTGATCGCCCAAAAATGTAATAATGACTTTACCCACAAATGTAATAAATTTGAAGGGATTTTTGGCGAATCCGTTCTAAACTAAAATCCTGTAGTAATGCGGTTAATTAAACATTATAGTACAAGTCCAAAGTCTTTTTCCAGACCCGGTTGTTTCAAAATTATTATATACATCCAAAGTCTTTTTTCCAGACCCGGTTGTTTCAAAAATTGTAATATAAATCCAGTCTTTTTTCCAGACCCGGTTGTTTCAAAAATTATAATGCAAGTCCAAAGTCTTTTTTTTTCAGACCCGGTTGATTAAAAAATTGAAATATAAGTCCAAAGTCTTTTTCCAGACCCGGTTGTTTCAAAAATTATAATATAAGTCCAAAGTCTTTTTTCCAGACCCGGTTGTTTCAAAAATTATAATATATGTCCAAAGTCTTTTTTCCAGACCCAGTTGTTTCAAAAATAATAATATAAGTCCAAAGTCTTTTTTCCAGACCCGGTTGTTTAAAAAATTATAATATAAGTCCAAAGTTTTTTTTTCAGACCCGGTTAATTCAAAAGTTATAATGCAGGTCCAAAGTCTTCCAGACACGGTTGTTTCAAAAATTATAATATAAGTCCATACTAAGATGCGATAATGATATTCCAGTGGAATAAAAATGAGAATCGAGCTAAGTCTTTTCTCCAGACCCAGTTAATTAAAACTGGTGGAATTAATGTCTTTGTTGTTGTTTCAACTTATACGGTGTATATTGTGAATATATGCGCTAAGAGTAAATTGAGAATCAAGCATAGTCTTTTCTCCAGACCCGGTTACTTAAAACTAAAAACTAAACCCTATAGCAATGCGTTCATATAGCACAAAAGTGCAAAGTCTTTTTTCCAGACCCGGATAATTAAACAATTCCAATATAAGTCTAAAGTCTTTCCTCCAGACTCGGCTATTAAAAAATGAATAAAAAACTTCAAATCTAAGACCAATTTTCCAAAGTTTCACCCAGTAAAAAAGATATGTCTTTACCCCACACCCAGTTTTTTAAATAATACTACGACCCCTACAAAACATTGTAATAATGCATGGGTAAAGCAAACATCCTTTCTCCAGAATAAAATAGTTTTTACAAATATTCTAAAACGAATACCCAATAATCTAATTACTGTGGAATAACATGAAGACCGATTGTCGAAGATCGACTTTCCTCCAGACACAATTACTTCAAGAATAAAAAAATCAATAAAACCCAACCCCCAAAAACGATTCTTAGAACCAACAATCCTCAAATTAAGACCATGCATGTAGAAAAGAACATGTTTAGAGCGTTGTCTTTATTCCAGACCCAGTTATCTAAAAATGATTTAAACAATCTTAAAAACAAAACACTTTGTCATATTCTTATTCTTGTGGAATAACACAAGTATTATGCTTAGAATTTCGTCTAGACCCGGTTATTTAAAAGATAAAACAAATATTGATAAAAAAATCACAGCTAATTATAAGGACAGTCTTCAAAATTAAACCCACTTAAAATGCTTGGGCTTAGAGTGTTGTCTTTACCCCTCACCCAGTTCTCTTTAAAATACAAATTAAGCGAAACATTAATCTTAAAACGTAGACCCCAGCATCTTCCAAACTATAAAACCCTTGTGATAACGCATACTTAATTTGACCAGACCAGTTTATTAAAAAAAACAGAACAAAAAAAATTAACCCTCTTCCAGCCTAACATCCTGTAATAAATGATGTAATTAAACATTCATTTTTTCTTCCAGGCAAAGAAATTTATAATAAAAAACAACATCAAACTTGTTGACTGACGTTTTATCCGACACTGGTAGCACTGCTTTTTAGCCAATCAACATCAAGAACAGTTGTCAGATCTGACAACTTGTCGGACATAAATGTTGATGAAATACTCCCCCAATCATCTTATTCATGTTGAACAGGCACAAGAATATGATTGAGTCTTAGTTATGAGGATTTCATTTATCTTATTTTTGAAATGACAAGGTCTGGAATAAAGAAAACTCTCTAAACTTTTATTTATTGAAGGTTCTCAGTTTGAAGGATAGTTGGGCCTTGATTCTGTTATTCTTTTTTAATGATTTTGGTTATTTTGAAATAATTGGGTCTGGAGGAAAGACTACACCTTATTTCTGTGTTATTCAATGTTAATAATTGCAGGGTCTTTGTTTTGTTGTTGTTGTTGTTGTGTTTTAAATGATTTTTATAACTGGGTCTGGGGGAAAGACTACGCTATATTTCCATGTTTTTCAACATAAAGAGGATCGTGGGTCTTTGTTTGCTTTTTTATTATTACTAATATATTATTATTATTATTCATTTGTTATTTGAAAGATCTGGGTCTGGAGGAAAGACTACGCTATATTTCCATTTTATTCAACATAAATAGGATCGTGGGTCTTTGTTTGCTTTTTTATTATTACTAATATATTATTATTTATTTGTTATTTGAAAGATCTGGGTCTGGAGGAAAGACTATCCTATATTTCCATGTTATTCAACATAAATAGGATCGTGGGTCTTTGTTTGCTTTTTATTATTACTAATTTGTTATTATTATTATTATTCATTTGTTATTTGAAAGATCTGGGTCTGGAGGAAAGACTACGCTATATTTCCATTTTATTCAACATAAATAGGATCGTGGGTCTTTGTTTGCTTTTTTATTATTACTAATATATTATTATTTATTTGTTATTTGAAAGATCTGGGTCTGGAGGAAAGACTATCCTATATTTCCATGTTATTCAACATAAATAGGATCGTGGGTCTTTGTTTGCTTTTTATTATTACTAATTTGTTATTATTATTATTATTCATTTGTTATTTGAAAGATCTGGGTCTGGAGGAAAGACAACGCTATATTTCCATGTTATTCAACATATATAGGATCGTGGGTCTTTGTTTGCTTTTTTATTATTACTAATTTATTATTATTATTATTATTCATTTGTTATTTGAAAGATCTGGGTCTGGATGAAAGACTACGCTATATTTCCATGTTATTTAACATTTACAAGAGAGTTGGGGTCTTTGTTACTTTTCCACCAGTTTTAATTAACTGGGTCTGGAGAAAAGACTAAGCTCGATTCTCATTTTATTTTATATACTAGAATATCATTATTGTATCTTAGTTTGGACTTATAATAATTTTGAAAATACCGGGTCTGGAAAAAAGACTTTGGACGTATATTATAATTTTTGAAACAACCGGGTCTGGAAAAAGACTTTGGACTTATATTTTAATTTTTTAATCAACCGGGTCTGAAAAAAAGACTTTGGACTTGCATTATAATTTTTTTATTAACCGGTTCTGGAAAAAAGACTTTGGACGTATATTATAATTTTTTTAACAACCGGGTCTGGAAAAAAGACTTTAGACGTATATTATAATTTTTGAAACAACCGGGTCTGGAAAAGACTTTGGACTTATATTGTAATTTTTTAATCAACCGGGTCTGAGAAAAAAGACTTTGGACTTGCATTATAATTTTTTAATTAACCGGGTCAGGAAAAAAGACTTTGGACTTATATTATAATATTTTGAAACAACCGGGTCTGGAAAAAAGACTTTGGATTTGCATTATAATTTTTGAATTAACCGGGTCTGGAAAAAAGACTTTGGACGTATATTATAATTTTGAAACAACCGGGTCTGGAAAAAGACTTTGGAATTGTACTATAATGTTTTATTAACCGGGTCTGGAAAAAAGACTTTGCACTTTTGTGCTATATGAACGCATTTCTATAGGATTTTAGTTTAGAACAGATTCGCCAAAAATCCCTTCAAATTTATTACATTTGTGGGTAAAGTCATTATTACATTTGTGGGCGATCAAAAATTATTACATTTGTGGGTAAAGTGCATTATTACATTTGTGGGTGAAATTATTACATTTGTGGGTAAAGTGTTATTACATTTGTGGGCGTTATTACATTTGTGGGTAAAGTGTTATTACATTTGTGGGCGTTATTACATTTGTGGGCGATTATTACATTTGTGGGTGTAACACCCCCCCCCCCACTAAGGGTATAGGGTGCGCCCCGTTTATTTTATATCCTTTTGCACATAACTTGTTTTAGTATTCTTTATTCCATTTTTTTAGGTAAATGTAGAAGATACAATAAATGGGAATTGAAATTTAAAAGTGGTTGTAAGCAGAAACAAACCCATGAAAACTAACAAGAGTCCTCCTACAAATGACTCATTTTCAGGTCAGCATTTGAAAATTTCAACTTGCACTTTGTGCTATCTTGCCCCCCCCCCCCGAAAAATTCCTTGTATGAAAAAAATGCCCCTTTTCCAAAATCGAAAATGCCCTTTATTTATTACAAATGAAAATTTCTTTTTTAAAGAAAAAATACATTTCTTTATTGTAAAACATTTATATTTTAGGTTTGAAAATCACAACATTTTGGATCGCGCTTCAAGCTCGCATCAATTATTGTTTAGAACGGTAGTAATCCTGTTCATGGTGACAAAATTTTTTAGAATGTCCAGTTTTCAGGTTGGTCACACATTTTTGGCTTGTGGTCTGCACTCGCATTATTTGATTGGTGAGTTTTGTATCCTAGATAAGAGCTCTTCCTTTTCTGGTCAGAATATTAAAAATTTCTGCTCGCGCTTCGCACTTGCGTTAACACATCTTTTTCATGATTACAAAAATAGCTCGGAATATTCAATTTCAATGTCTTATTACACGAAATGTCCAGAAGTTTGAGCTCGTGATTCGCACTGGCAATATCTTGCAAGGATGCCCTTTTAATAATTGACCAAAAATCTAGTTTTACAACTTCAGGGGAGTGTTTCATCAACTTTTTTGTCCGACAAGTTGTCAGATCTGACATCTTTCCTTGATGTTGATTGGCTAAGAAGCACTGTTACTATGGCAACTGTCGGATAAAATGGGACTTGTCGCCGGATAAAACGTCTGACAAGTCCTTTAATGAAACGCTCCCCAGAATTGATTTTTTTTTCAAAACCGCTTGCTTGCAATGCTTCTCGTGGAAAAGTAAAGCCTGAATCAAAATATCTATCTTATCAATTAGAAATCACTTAAAAAGGCTTTGCCCAACTTAATTTCTACAAAACACACAACTATTTCACGCAGTTGATAATCTTATTTTTAAAATATCTGTTTGCAGCAAAATGCCCATTTTGACAAATAAGTGCCCTTTGTGGCTTTGTACCCCCCCAAAAAAAAAAATTGTTCTGCCGCCCCTGTCCTAGAAAGTGGAGAAAGACATAATGTTCAGAATGGGCATGGCAGGATCAGGTGACCGTGGTATTGCAATGTAAATCGCCTAGAAAAATAATGTATTAAATGTACAAAGGTATACTACGGTATATCATTATTTTAATATACCGGTATATCTAACGCTAAATCTATCATGAAATCATTTTTTTTTTACATGTACAATATAGGGTCAAAATCGCTTGCTCACACCTTTCATACATTTTGCCCTCTTTGCCATGTCTACCACCTAAGCATTATTGGTTCATTGTTCCATACTAGTACGGTATATCGAAAGTTTGAAATGCCTTGACCTTGGCCTCGGGTTTCCATGCCTTGGGCTTGGCCTTGGATATTTCCAAATACTTTTGTGCGACCGTGAACGCAAGAACAGCGATAACGCACCGGCCGCGCACCGGCCTGGCTCACGACACAGGCACCACGGCCGGCGCCGCCACATGGATACGGTACCGGTAGTATATATGGAGCCGGCCGCCACCGCACGGAAATTATTTGTATTTTGCAGTGTGTGGCTGTGGCTTGGGCCTGAGGCTTTTTTTAAATATTGGGCTTTCTACAATGGCAGCACAACGAAATAATGTCTTTGTCACCGTAGGTACAACAAGTTTTGATGCGTTGATAGACGAAATTTCAAGTGAAAGGACTCTACAGGTAATTTTTATCTTTCTTTCTTCATTGACAATTGGGAAGGAGCTTGTTGGCTGCTTCGCGAACGGGGACACAAGTCAATTTTGCCCGAGACCATCCCGGTCTACACCAGGCAACGTGCCGTTGGTGTACGGTACTCGCGTGTCACTCCAATTAAACAAGAGTCGGCCTAGTATCGTTTTGTCACCTCTCTTGAACCTTGGAGAATAATCCCTTTCTGGCCTTATCCTGAAATAAGTCACCTCTCTTCTCTTGTGTGTCAGTGAGTGTGTGTGCGCTCGTTGTCAAACTCGAGTCAAACTCAAAGAGATGAAAGAAGTCGCTGCCGATAACGAAATGAACGGCAGTGAATGGAGTGATGACTTAAACCAGGATAATTCCCCCTTTCTGCAGCTTCAAAGCTATCCTGGGATGAAAACATGGCCTTATCCTGAAATAAGTTACCTCTCTTCTCATGTATGTCAGTGTGTGCGCGCTTGTTGTGTACAAAGTCAATGGGATCTGGGAGAGGAAGAAGTCGTTGCCGCTGACGAAATAAACGGCAGTGAATGGAGTGGCGACTTAAACCAGGATAATGCCGAAAACGTACTGTACTGTTAACTTAGGGTAGGCAATGCCTATTATCAGGACTTGTTCGTGTGATACTAGACAGACATGGGTACTCTCCAAAATGGGGTAGAATTAGCCTGGAGGCTCCTGAGCTGGGGCCCGTTTCTCAACACCTGGATTAGTTAGTCATCATATCTTTATCAACCAACCATGGAGTTAGTTCCGTTAGTTCAAATCTTACTAAACCTGTGTCGCGAAATGCTTCCTAACTAGAATCCCTTGATATCGGTGGAAAGAGCAGACAAGACGTAGCCTTAGTCTTCTTCTTCTTCTGGAAACAGTACAGTCCACCGTCTGGTGTATTGTCGTATTGTCGTACTGTCGTACTAGTCACAAAATAGCATAATTATTAAAAAGCGAAAATATGACAAAACTGCAATTATTGTGATGAATTTGAAAATTCTTTTAATCAAAATAATAGCCTTTTAATCAAAATAATAGCAGAGGCAAAATATGTACCATGCATACTTAAACTATGAAGACTGGAGCATTCAATTGCTGAGAAAATGAAATTATGAATAATTAATTTCATGACTAAAAAATCACATGTGGACGTTGAGATGGGCACCCCCGGGATAGTAAATTTTAATAGTTTACAGGAGTATTTAACCACAATGGTTTTCTTTGTAAATTAATGATAATTATACGTTTATTAAATTAGGGTTCCAAACATCATCAAAATATAGTTTAACATAAAGTTTTAAAATCTTTAGCTACCGAAACACATGATTTGACAAATTATTTGCATAAATTAGAGATAGAATTTATACAAATGTTAATAAGGGTCTGAAAACAACGAATACGAGTCCAGTTATGGGTGACCTGACGTAGAATCATTATCGATTTAATTATTTTACTATTTCAAAATGAATGCTTTTGTTGCGTTTTAACAAAAAAAATTATAGTTTCTGCGCATTACAATTATTATTGAATGATTTATCACACCTGTTATGCAATGTAATTTCAACTTCTATGATTGATTACGTAGGATTATAATTTTCAAATTTCAAGGCAGTTTTGCATGTCATAGTCTACACACGTGATGCTACTACGTCATTAAGAGAGAAGTTATGACAGGTTCAGAGGTGTTATAAATATTTAGACATGTTGTTGTCCCCGATCTTGGCAAAGAGGGCTTCGTGAAACGGTTAGCGGACAAGTAGCTCACTATCTCCGATTTAGTCAAGAAGTTAGACTTACATGTATGACGGTGTTGAGAAACGGGCCCCTGGAGAGTAAAAATCATGCTATACGTAGGCTTACTCTCCACAGAGCCTGGGGCGGGAGTGCATTGGCCCACACAAACCGAGTATTTTGGAGACAGCAATGTTGCTCCAAATACTCGTTTTCTGTGGCCTCTTGAGCCCAAACTTATGTAAAAGGGCTAAAATTCTGTTTACCCCCCTGCACGTACTAATGGTTCGTGTATTTATAAAAAAATAGACAAATTATAAAAATAATGAAGAACAGGAACTTTTACTTACACTGCAGTCTGTTATTGTCGCCATCTTTATTAATCATTTGATACTCCCTTTGAACATTAGTCTCTCTCAATAATGTGACAAACTTAATACAGTCTACTGGGGCCCATTCCGTCACATGAATCTCACTTTGCCATTATGGCAACTACTGTACCATGTAACATGGAAGAGCCGTGGTGTAGTGGTTCTGACTCTCGCCTTGTAAACAGAGGGTCGTGTGTTCAAATCCCACCGTGGTCTAGCGTCCTTTGGCAAAGCGTTAATCCACACTTTGCCACTCTCAACCCAGGTGCTAAAAAATGGGTACCCGGTAGGATGCGAAAGATATTGTATGTTTGATTTTGCCAGCACCATAATGAGGCTGCGCTGAATGCAAGGAATGCTCCCTAGGGAGTGGAAATTGTGCATTTTTTGTGCGGGATTGAAATTAATCCCAATGACCAGGGTAATAATATGCTGTAACGCGCTTTGAGCCATTCTGGGAAAAGTGCTTTATAAAAATTGGCTATTATTAACATGAATCTGCAGCCAAATTTAATCTGTTTTGTTTCCGTTTTTTTCTCATTCCCAGGTTTTGAAGTGTCTTGGTTACGTGAAGGTCATTCTTCAGATAGGACGAGGGAAGATTGAGCCCCAGCAGATCAAAAATAAAGATTTTTGCCTTGAGGTTTACAGATATAAGGACTCTATTGCAGAAGATATTCAAAATGCTGATCTTGTCATTAGTCATGCAGGTATTTTAAGAGTTGGTTTGGGACAAACAGTTGACTGACTTGTTATTAGGCTTGACTTCATTAATGGCTACATGTATACAGAGCTGCCAACCATTACGTTTTTGCCGTAATCATTACGTTTTTTCATTCAAATTCCGGCATTATGGTTTTTCTTTTCAAATTACGTTTTTTGACAATTTTGATAATGTGTGTACAGAATTGTATGTATGTGGAGTGCGTGTTGAGCCCGAGATGAGCCTGGTACTTGCGCGTGCGTAGTCGCCCGCCGGCCGGTTTTCCAACGCACTTTAATAATTTGATAGCGTGCACGTACATATACGTTAGTTGAATATGCGAGCGGCATGCATGGTACGAATCGCGATGTATAGCGACTGGTAAATACGTCTGTAAGGATGATGACGTCATCCAAGATGGCAACTTACGATGACAAACGAAAGGATCGAGGATGATTATGTTTTGACGGGCGGTACTGTCTGGTAAATTTTCATCAACTCGTATCAAACAAATACGATGAATTCGGCTGTGAAAAGACCTGGAAAGCTCTTCATTGTCCCCTGAAGTAATAATTCTGGGTGATATTCAACATTTATTGATAGTTTTACATGATTTATACTAGAGAGATGTCCTACTGCCTTTGGAATTCATTAAAAAAGTCGGCACTTTAGCATTCAGTTTAGCAGGAATGGGAAGATTTCTTCCCCAGTTCTGGCGGCCTAGATGTCTGCTCTATAGTGCTGTCACTGCTGGGGATGATTGAGTGTGCGTGCAGTGTGATTGAGGCTGAGCTGTGCACATGGTGAAGTGATTTACGATGGGACTTTTGTGGAATGATTTCAACTTCTTATCTATACCTAGATCTATTTGAATTTTAGATTAGATTGATTTATGAATAATTTTTCTATATTTGTGGAATGTTACATGTACACTTCCATTTTATGACACTTTAATTTTAAAGGGTACTGTTTGGCAAAAACAATGTTACTTCGGAAGAGAAGTCTGAATTTATGTCACCTTTTTTTTTTCTTTCTCTTAGTCTACAATTTGGTAGTTTTGTCAGGAAACTCAACATAAAACAATTAATTATTTTAGAAGTGGAAAGGAAGCCCTAAAAATGTTCACCAGAACTGATTTTGGTGCCCCTGAATTCCTGAAAGAATTTTTTCTCGACAGATCTTCACTTTGATAAGTGCCGGAGTAGGTTGCACTGCAAAATGAAAGGCCTACTTGTCATTTTTAGAAAAATTTGCCTAGGTGCCCATTTGACTAGAATAAAAGTGGCCTTGATACCCCTTGAAATTTTGGGGCATCCAAGGCCACTTTGCTGGTTGCCCCAAACTGAAAGTGCCCATTTAAAAATGGCCTTGCCCCTCCGAATTCTTAATTCAAGCCCTGCTACTGACTTAATTAAAGTTGGTAGATTATATCAAATGGCCCAAGACTAAGCTGGGTCCAATTTGTAACACTCCGTTACTTAGCCCAGACTAGGCCTAGAGATTAACTTTTTTTAAATTGTTCACTGCATACATACTTTTTGCATTGGATGTTTGTCGCATGTGGTTTTAAGGTTCGTTTTAACACATTCCTTTTTTTTGTTGGAAATTCCTTTTTTTGGCCATAATGATTCCTTTTTCTGCTTGCACAAGGTTGGCAGCTCTGTGTATAGTGGCAGAATGTGAATCCAAAGGGTTTTTTTTAAAGGGGATCTCAACAACATATATAAAATTGGATTCACATTAAGGCACCCTATCAAAAGTCTGTGCTGGGCGATTCCATGTTAGAAAAATCAGCCATTTTCACAACATTTTCCAGCCTGCTGTCCAAACGAACAAAGAACTTCAATTTGCTTTGTGGTAATATTAAAGTACTACTGGGAAGACAGGCAGAAAACTGACAAACAACAAAAATATGTTGTTCATAGGTGAATTAGGGCTTAAAGTGTTGCGTGTCGTACGGGACATTTGTGCGTCCCGTACGGCACAACATTTTCACCTATAATTTACCCATAATCAATTTTTTTTGTGTTGGTTATTAGTTTTTCACATGACTACCCGCTATAGCTTTATCATTGAGAAAATAAAATATTTTATTGCTCAAGCCTTCGGCTAGGAAACTAGAAATTGTTGTCAAAATGTCCTGTACGACACGTATGGAATTGCCCTGTTGCAGTTTTAGGAAAGAACATCCAGTGGAATTGCTGGAGAACAGTTTGGCCCAGACTTTTATGTTCATAATCAATGACAAGCAAACCATGTAACAATGTACATGTATTTCCCATGAATCCAGCAGAATAATTCCTTTATATTAATAACTCTCCATCAATGTATTAAGCTTTAAACAAGTGTGGGTCTTTATCTGGAAGTGTCGTGGTGTAGCGGTTCTTACCTGCCTTGTAATCAGAGGGTTGTATGTTCGAATCCCACCATGGCCTAGCGTCCTTTGGCAAGGCGTCAATCCACACTTTGCCACTCTCACCCAGGTGCTAATTGGGTACCGGTAGGAAACAACCGTCATTGTGGTTGGTTTAGCAAGTGTGCGCCTAACAGGCTGCTTGAAATGCTATGACTCCAGAGACCGGGTAATAATAATTGTGAAGCGCTTTGAGCAGTCGTAGATTGATAAAGCGCAATATGAATGCCAATTATTATTATTATCTTCTCATTTATTATATTGATAGTGCTTTGTTTCATGCTCAAGTTAAAGTTGTGATTGATATAGCCATATTAGAAATATATCCTGAACATCTGAATTTCATTTTTCAATACGAAGGTAGTAACCGGCATACAATATGATTAGGGGAATTAATAGGTTTTTTCCCTCCATCTAAATTTGTCTTCAAATTTCCCACTGCTGTTGGGATGAAAAAATAAAAAATAAAAGACAGGACGGAGATACATGAGATACATGTATGGAACAAGAAATGTAAATGAATGAAAAAAAACAAGAAGGAAGGAGGAAGCGGGGAAAAATAGTGAGCAAAAAGAGGCAATGAAAAAAGAAAGGGGAAAGGATAAAATCACCTTCTCTCTTCCCACATCTTATTTTGCCAATGAATTTGTTGACATATTGTTGAGGGGGAGGGTGTCACTCAATTCTCTAGCAATGCTCCTGGCCCCCCCCCCCTCCTGCATGTGGTCCCCCAGTGATCCTACTAGAAAAAAAAAAATATATATATACAAGGGATTTGAATGTACTTTTAAAATCTTGTGTGATTGGCTTGATTTCAGGAGCTGGGAGCTGCTTAGAAACCCTAGGAGCAAAGAAACCACTTCTTGTTGTTATCAATGAACTCCTCATGGGGAATCATCAGTTGGAACTTGCAGATCAGCTGTACAAAGATAAACACCTATTTTACACAACACCTAGGTATAGTTAATCACAGATATTTTTTATTTTTTTTTTTAAATTATTATTTTGGGGGGCTATCCCTGGTCATCAGTCAATGGGTCTTTCAATTTTTGTCTCGCCCACCAGAGGTGAAGGTGAGACTTAGGGATCAAAATGTCGTCCATCCGTCACAAACATTATGATACATAACTCCGCTTCCGTAAGTCATTTTTTCATCCAAACTTGATGGTAGATGAACTTACGTGACCTGCATGTTATGCTGCAGTCAGAGGTCACATGGTAAGGTCAAAGTTCATGTTCAGGTCAATGTTAAAGTTTACATGCAAGACTCTTATGACACATAACTCTGCAACCATAAGTCACTTTTCCAACCAAACTTAGATGGTAGATGTACTTTGGGGACCTGCATGTTATGCTGCAGTCGGAGGCACATGGTAAGGTCAAAGGTCATTTTCAGGTCAATGTTAAAGTTTACATGCAAGACTCTTATGACACACAACTCTGAAACCGAAAGTCACTTTTCACCCAAACTTGGGTTGTTGATGTAGGTCACATTGTAAGGTCAAAGGTCATTTTGAGGTCAACATTAAAATTTTTATGCAAGACTCTTATGACAAATGTTATTCCATCCCAATAATTTCACAATGAACTTTTGGTACAATTCTGTTGCATGCCCTTGTAAATCGCGACAATTCTGGTAATTTCCACAAGTGGGCGAGACACAACATTGCTTATGCCTTGATGAAATTTCTTGTATTCCATTTGCCAGAAATAAAATAAATAAATGAAATAAATTGCTGCAGAAAACATATTTTAAAAAGCTTGCCTTTTTGTTGGTGTATAGTACAAGTAAATGCCTTCTTCAATCTTACATGCATGTATCTATATGGTATATGTATGTTCTTGTTAAAATGTAGTTTTACCTCAGATCGTTGTAATGGTAAATCCTAATTAGGTGTTTGATATATAAAAAAGAATGTAATGAAGTTCTTTTTGCATTGACTGAAAGTTGTGGAGTGTATAATCTTAGTCCACATCAAATCTTGATGTGGGTTGTGACCATCCTGAGTGAGGACTTAGTCTGCAATTGGTGTACGGTAACGCAGTATTTAAGTCAACTTAGGTCTGCCTATATACAGAAGTCGTTTGAATTATCATACTACATGTACATGTTGGTGATTTGATTATAAACATGAATTTGATTTAACATGAACTTTCAAGCTACATGTAGAATTTTCCTTACTTATATTTACATGTATAGTAAAAAATTAGTATACAGATACACTACTCTCAGGCAAAAGTCCCAAATTTCAGTTTCAGAGTGTTTAAAGTGATAATTCTTACAGTAAAGTGTTTTGTGAATGTACACCATTAATAGAACTATTGACAGATGTTTTTGCAGTTTTGCCCATGTGTAATGTTATATTTCATGAAAAGTGGTGCAAAGTTGGCCATTGTGGAGATGCAAAATTGCTTTTCTAAGGTTAAATGTGTAAATTTTCAAGGTACATGTAGGTTCAACATTGCATGCCTGTTCCAGGGTTAGTCAACTGTAAAAGCAACGCATTTGTAATATGTTATAGGGTGGGGGTTCAAAGTTTCACTGAATATCAATTAATATCATTTGAATGGAGGCAAGATAGATAAATTTGATATGAAAAATGTTGCAAACCTATTTGATTGCCAAACTGTATTCTAGTCATTTTGTAAGTGATGTAGAGCATAATCTCCAACATAAACCATCCTTTTTTATAATTTCAAATTAAGTATGAAATAAATAAAAATCCTCAGTCACAACACTGAACTTTGCTGCATGTGGAACTTCACAGAAGTTTTGTCAATACATAAACAGGATGATATTGATATTATATGGGGAAAGTTGCTAGGCAATTTTTTTGCTCTTGCAAAAAAGAAATATCTTTAAAAAAAAGTTCAACATTTCTCTGACAGTGTTATCTTTTCTCTTTTTTGTCCTCCAATAACAGCAAACTAGCATGTGATCTTGAGGGCATGGATTTCTCTCTACTAAAGCCATTCCCTCCTGGTGACCCATCCAAGTTTTCATCATTCTTGGACAAAGCTTTAGGAGTGTCCTGAGAATCCATGCAGAGAAGCAATGTGATGCATTCCAATTAAAGGTTTATTAATTTTCCCTGATACTTAGTTAAAGCAGAAATACATTAAAAACAGATCAGTGCAATTCAAGAAAAATCCAATGAATTGACTTGTAGAGAGATTCTCCATTATTTCTAATTGATTGAATACAAAATTTGAAGAATTCTTGTTTAATACTCTATTTCACTAAACCTAAAACATAATAACTTGATTTCCTTATTTTCTATGAGTATCATATATTTATCATGGGGTCAAGTGCAAAGGTTAACAAAGTATAATTCATTGTAATTTCACAGTACATTTCACTGGAGCAATATTGGAAATTTTGAGTATAAAAAATCTAATTATTAGAATAATTTCTATCTCCCTTTCAAGAGTGAAATTTTCTTTGTTTGGAGTACATGTACGCTTCACATTTTCTCCTGAATTTGTGTTGCTGCCACTAGCAGTAAAATTTGCAACCTCATCTGTAATTGGGTAGCCACTCCACTCACAGCTTTCTTAATGAATTTTCAATAATATATTGCATTTATTTTAATACCTAGCGCAATGCGACATCACATAGTAATCCGTGCAATGATGCATTGTAGACGGTACATGTGCAACAGTATAAATGTTTGGCATTCAGCCTTCTATGTGCCTGCATACAACAAGCTAAGTATGCATTGTATAAAAAATAAATGAATCCTTGTAGTTGTAATTACGAAAGAGAAGCTGCTCAAGGCAGTGTATACGTGTACATTTATTCTCATACGGTGCACCCTGAGTCTCTGTCACAAGTGGGATGTAAACCGTCATTTCTGTGGACTCAGTGGGCGGGAAGATCACAAGACCACATTGGCGCTCAGAGACTATATCGATGTACATCCATACTTTACTGATCTTCAGGGCAAAAGCGCAAGAACATATAAGAACATGTCAACAAGAACGTGTGAACAGATCCACCCAAATACAAGTGAAATATCACTATTAGGTGGATATATACATCCTGGGAAAAATTATTAGACCATGCTTTCTTTCATGTGGTTTCTGTATTGTGAGAGTGAAAATAATTGATAATAAATCAATGTCTTTTCTAGATCTATATGATTTTCATAGAAGAAATGTTTAATTAGGTGGTTTGTCAATGACAGATCACCTCTTAATTTCGTCAGAATTTTCTTTATTTATTTATTTTTAGCACCTATGTTTGTCGCCAACTTTTCTCCGAATTGGTTGTATCAAATTGGCTGATTTTTCTGTCATATATAGTATCTATCATAGAGACGGCATTCTAAGCTTTTCAAGGTCATCTGGTCATGATGACGTCATCTACGCGCCATTTTGTAAAGTTCTTAATTTGATCATATCAACATAACGGATCATTAATAATCAATCATATTCACATCAAATAAACTTTAGGTCAAAGATCATCTGTCAATGTCATCAAAGGTCATGTAAAGGTGTAAAGGCATACGCGTGCGTCAAAGCAAAAAAAATTCTCAAAATGGCCTATAAAAATTTTTGGGTACGTTTCAGGTCATTTTAAGCATTTCAACATTTTGCGCGGGCGCACGTATGCGCGCGCATTTTCGTGCGTAACAGCGTTACGCATTATAAATTCGCTGTTTTTTCTATGCGAATCTATTATTGATATAATTCTGATCAAATTGATACCTCGATCAGCTCTCTACGATCATTAATGAGGGAATGAGCACCCATTAAAGTTTACAGCACGCATGCGCGCGAGCTCTTACCATAGGCTCTATATGGGCAAAAACATGCCTATTCAAAATTCACTGGAGCTCTTCAGAACGAACGGGGACCCCCAATTTTTTTTCATATTTCGATAGAATATGAATCATACATATGATTTCATGTCTCATTGGATCCTAACGTATATTATGACGTCATCAAAATGGCGTCGAAAGTCAAAATATCAATTTTGCGTGTTATGACGTCATTATAATTATGCAAATTTGGCTCTAACTCCGTGAATATTGGTCAATTTTCGCCCAATTTCGGATATGTTGTAGCTTAGGTCCTACTCTTTCTGTATTATTAGGTGGTCTGTCAACGACAGATCACCTTTTATGTTTGTCCGAATTTTCTTTCTTTATTATTTCTTATTTTTATTTCCTCCATTTCTTGTGGACAGCAAATCTCAGAAAGTTCATATTCAATAATCATCAAAATATCACCACATATCAACATCAATAAGACCTCAATTCTGCAAGAATCTTAATGTCATGACTTCATCATGACGTCATCTAGACGCCATTTTGTAAAATCACATTATCAATCATATCTCCATTATCAATTATCAAAAATAAATCAAATTCACATGACATAAACTTCAGATCAAGGGTCATCAGGTCATGTCATCAAAGGTCACCTGAAGGTCACGACGCGCGCGTACGCGCGCGTCAAAATTTTAAAATGCTAAAAATCACTTTTTGACCAAAACAGAGTACGTTTTAGGTCATTTTAAGCATTTCAAAAAATTGCGCGCGCAAACGTATGCGCGCACGTTTCCGCGCGTAACGCCTCAATGCAACTCAGAAACACTGTTTTTTTTATTTCATTGCATTGATAATATAATTTTGAGCAATTTGATGCCTTGATCAACCTTCTACGATCATTAATAAGGAAATTAACACCCGTTAAAGTTTGCAGCACGTGTGCGCGCGAGCTCTCACTATAGGCCATATATGGGCAAAAACATGCCTATAGAAAATCCGCTGTAGCTCTTCAGAACGCATGGGGACCCCCAATTTTTTTTCCATATTTTGATAGAGTATGAACTAGAGTTATAATTTCATGTCTCATTTGACCCTCAATTATATTATGACGTCATCAAAATGGCGTCGGAATTCAAAAAATCCATTTTGCCTATTATGACGTCATTATAATTATGCAAATCTTGCACTCCGTGAATATTGGTCAATTTTCACCCAATTTTTGATATGTTGTAGCTTAGTTCTAACTCTTTCTGAGTTATTGCCTTTATTTTTCATTTTGATAGACAAATCATCCTCAAAAATTGCAAATAATAATGGCATGTCATTTTTACTCATTTTGCGTGTAATCTCTATGGGACATGACTTTTTCTCAAAACTAGATTCTACATTCTTCTATTTCGTAAGCCATATCTCCAATTTTTGTTGCTAGTTATCCCTGAGCTTTTAGTATGTTGTAGCTGAGATTCTAAGCTTTCGGTTGCGTTTCCTTCATTTTCCGATCAGATGTCGGGATCATGCCCGTAATTCACTTGCAAGATTGGATTTGAGATTCTGGTGTTTTGCTTACGTGTTAAGTCTATGGGAAATATTCTAGCTCAATCGGTTAGGCGTCAGACTTACTTCTCATTCCATCATGCAGGCAGGGGTTCGAGTCCGCGGGTGAACATGATTTTTTTTTTTTTTAGCTATCTTGCCCCCGATCAATTATAAGAATTCTAACAAATAATAGCTAAAATATTGCAAAATAAAACAGATTATAATTACTTTTTATATCATATCTATTTATCTGTCTGTCTATCTACCTACATCACATCTCTCTGTCTAATATATATTTTTCTGTTTGAATACGTCCCTCTCTCTCTATCTATCCATATGTCTGTCTGTCTATCTACCTACATTGTATATCTATTCTGTCTGTTTATCTATCTATCTCTCTCTTTGTGTGTCTAATACGCTATATTTATTATTTATTTATTTATTTATTAACAATATTTCAACAGGATACCCAATCAACAAAAAATTGCTCTCCCTTGGGGTCCTGCATATTAAAAAAACAATCACAATATATCTTGTTATAAACATAAAATTAACATGAGAAAATGTACATACATTATGATATATAATTATATTTAATTATTATATATATGTATCTATCTGTTTAGATATGTCTATCTATCTAGCCATCTATATATCTGCCTGTCTCTATCTATCTATCTATATATCTGTCTGTCTGTCTCTCTATCTAGCTATCTATCTATTCATCTATATGTCTGTCTCTCTATCTATCTCTGTCTCTCTATCAATCTATATGTCTGTCTCTTACGAGATAGCTCGTAATAGCTTCATGATATGTCTGTCTCTCTATCTATATGTCTGTCTAGATCTATCTGTCTATCTATCTATCTGTCTGTCTCTCTTTCTATCTATATGTTTATCTATGTTTTATTAATATAACCACCAATCATCTCTCTCTCTCTCTATCTATCTATATATCTATCAATCAATCTATCGATCTATAAGTCTGTCTCTCTATCTATCTATATGTCTGTGTCTCTATCTATCTATATGTCTGTCTCTGTATCTATCTATATGTCTATAGATAGATATATAGATAGATAGATAGTATCTATCTATCTATCTATATATCTATCTATATATCTATCTATATGTCTGTCTCTCTATCTATCTATATTTCTGTCTCTCTGTCTATCTATATGTCTGTCTATCTATATATCTGTCTATCTATCCATGAAGCTATCACGAGAAGGAGAACCATCTTCCAATTTCTCTCTTAATCCTTTGTTATCGCTTCCTTGAGGCGAAGGAACGATATCTAACATCGATCGGCGAGCCGCCAGGCGAAAGTTAGAGCCCGCTTACATAACGCGATAGGACCACGCATGAAGCTATTACGAGATAGCTCGTAATAGCTTCATGATATGTCTGTCTCTCAAATCTATATATATATTTCTGTCTATCTATCTGTCTGTCTCTCTTTCTATCTATATGTTTATCTATGTTTTATTAATATAACCACCAATCATCTATCTATCTATATATCTATTAATCTATCTCTTTATCTATAAGTCTGTCTCTCTATCTATATGTCTGTCTCTCTATCTCTATCTAAATGTCTATGTTTTATTAATATAACCACCTATAATTTATCTCTCCATCCATCACTCCATCCATCTAATATAATTAGGTGGTCTGTCAAAAATTGACAGATCACCTTTTATGTTTGTCCGAATTTTCTTTCTTTATTAGGTGGTCTGTATCTCCATTGTTTTAGCTTCGTTTTCACTGAGCTTTGAGTATGATGTAGCTGAGACTCCAAGCTTTCTGTAGTGTGCCCTCCATTTTTCAATCAGACATCAGGATCATACTGTAATTTTGCTTGAAAAATTAAATTTCAGATTCCCGATTTCCGTCTACGTGTATTACATATGGGCAACTGCTGTGGTCTATTGGTTAATCACTTGGACTGATAAGGCCCTCATTCCACTGAACGAAGATCCTTTAAAGACCACTGAAAGATCCCAAATTGGTAAGTTCTTTCAGCAGTCTCTAAGACCATAGGAAAATACTGTCTCAGTGGAATGGCTCTGAAAAACCTGAAAGACCACTGAAAGACCAAAACAACTTTGTCAACAAGATCCCCTTAGGATCTTGAAGACAGCTGAAAGTCAACTGAAAGACCAATAAGATCATGGAGAGATCACTGAAAGATCATCTGACACATTGCCAGAGATCTTCGAAAGATCCATCAAGATCTCTGAAAGACCAACTGAGACCAATGAAGGAACAATGAAAGACTAACCAAGACCCTCAGGAGAACTCTGAAAGACTGACTGAGACTACTGCATAAGTTTGAATGAACAGATAACAGCTAGTGTTCTGTACAAGCTCATTGATCCTGGACATATACTTCTGATAGTCTGCCTAAAATCTCTTCAGCCTTCTCCCTCCACAATGGTTCTTTCTTTAGTGTATTCTTGTAATCCTTGAGATTTTTGTTGTAAAATTCTGGGTGTTTACAGAGCCATTCTAGCAAATTTTCTTCTTCTCGTTCAGAAAGTGCCCATGATGCTTTTTCCTTTCATTTTTTTTTCTGGTTTGCTCTGCCCTCTGAAATATTAGAGTCCGACTCCGCCATAATTTCATCCGGGGCGTCTTCCAAATCAGGAGGCATCGGGTTATAGGCAGACCTTTTTTCCTTGTACGGCATGAGTAAGACTGATTTAAATTTGTGTGAACAGAGTGAGTTCAAATATTGAAATGCCGTTGTTTTTATAATTGCTTTGCTGAACTTCACTAGTCCCTCGGTGATCTTTCAATGGTCTTTCAATAGTCTTTCAGAGATCTTTTATGCAATAAATGATCTTTGGACGATCTCCATACATGTCTTTCATTGGTTTCTGTAGACTTATGCAGTTTTTTAAATGATCCCTCCTTGATCTCTCAGCAGTCTTTCAGCGATCTTGGCAAAAAAAATTGGAGACTGTCAAAAGATCATGGAAGGACTAATAAGACCTTTGATAGTTTATTGAGAGATCGCTGAAAGACTACTGAGAGACTACTGAAAGACCATTTTCCTGAAAGACCGCTGAAAGACTGTTTTGAACTGTTTCAAAAAGTTTTGGAGATCACTGAGACCATGAAGACCACTGAAAGATTTGTCAGGAATCGTAAAAGACCTTGGAGATCATTGAAAGACCATTGAAAGATCAAGCAAATTTCATGGTCTTTCAGCCATCTTGCTTCAGTGGAATGGGGGTATAAGTAAAAGGTCCCCGGTTCGAGTCCGACTCCTGCAACTTTTTTTTTCTTTGTTATTCTTTTTTTCACCTTATTTCTTATGTCCATTGGAATGTATATAGGTACACATATTGCAATAAATAACCATTTTAAAGGTCATTTTCCATGTTTTTCATATAATTTCTCAGTATCAAGCCTTTTTTACGTATCTAATGCCTATACCACCATCTTTCTTGATTATGTTCATTTCCTATGTTCATTTTAATCACATGGATTATGATAGTGATCCTGATGATGCTGTTGATGACCATGCTGATAATAATGATGTTATGTATGATCATAATGATGATCGTTATGTTGCTTATCTCTGGTAATATCAAATGGTCATGAGCATATTAATGATCATGATCATCATAATAAACATATTACAGAGAGAGAGAGAGAGAGAGACAGAGAGACAGAGAGAGAGAAAGAGAGACAGACAGACAGAGAGAGAGAGAGAGGTTAAAAGAGGAAAGATTTTTCTTTCTCTGTTTCTCTTTTTAACATTACCATCATCACCATCATTACCAATTTTATCATGGTCACAAGCTGCGTTGTATTTATCATTAATCTTAGTTTATTCTGATCTGTCACTATCAATTTTTCCCGAAAATTATCATCGCCGTATCATTTTATGATATTTTTGCCATCATCAAAGGTTTGGGGCAAAAGCCTCCTACCAACCACCAATGAAGTCCGTTGAAAAAGAGAGAAAAGAAACAAATAAAAGAGGAAAATAGAAATGATAGATCATGGTCGACTTTCCTCTTTCAGCATATCTTCTGTATTTTTATCATCATCACAATCCCTTTTTTCATTATTGCCATGATTATCAACATATTCATCATCATAATTGTCTTTAATATGGTTCTCATTTTCCAAGTATGTTTATCAAGGTAGCACAAATATCTCAACATTCCAGCTTATCATTATGTGTGTGCGTGTGTAATTAAGTTTATACAGACGTGTATCAATCAGATATGATTATTTACGCCCGAGACCGACCTTTAACGTCAACGTCCGATAGACGTGACTAGGACCCGAACCTCGAACATCTGCAGCAATTTATAACTTCCTCAATGTAGCTTAGATTACAGGCGCACGTCACAACGCCCATGCAATTAACTTCTGATATAAGTGGTGATGACGTCTCAAGATGGCGGTATACCACTAATCACAATGGAATTGTTCGTTGCTTTTTAAAGAAAAATTCATACTTTATGTTGTTCCATCAGTTGTAAAACAACAGTAGATTTTTTTTGGAAAAGAAAGGAAAAAAAGGGGGAAAGGGGAACAGAGGATCAGGTACATGGTCTAAAATAATTGTCATCGCTGTCATTATCATGATCATCATTATAAGTGATTAAAGGCAAGGGAGCACCGCCTTTACACTTTAGTGATAAAAAAAGAAAGTACTCCTCCGCCCCCCCCCCCAATAAAAGCGGGGAAAAAGGAAACGTAAAAGAGGTGCGTTAAAGGACAAGTACTTCATTTTTCCCATTTTTGACATCATTTTGTCCCTCATTGTATTAAGTCTCGACCTTCCCCACTTTTTTTTTTTTTTTAATTATCCTTGGATTTTTTCCATATTTTTTCTATTATTCAAATGATTTGCCATGATAACAATAAAATTGTTCGGATGATAATAAACAACTTTATTCAAAGTGACCCAGGACAGACTTTAATTACATTATTTACGGGTGCTAATGTCCTCCAGGTGGTCTCTTCTCTGACAAAGGTACTGATTCACAGTCAACAAATTAAAGGGTCTGAAGCATTCATGGGCAGGGATTTGCGTGGTAGACAATGAGACTGACAGGCAATGGTTCATAAACCTTTCTCTTTCAAATAAGTGCACGAGTGGTGAGGAGTCACTCAATTCTTGGAAGTCTTTTGTTTAGAGTGATGATAAACTTGACATCAAAGACTAAATTGGGGAGGGAGCTTTACATAGCTTTGACACATGTTCAATTATTTAAATTTCAAGAGTGCTTATTTAGTTCTCATGATCAAAGTTGTCAATAAAATAAAATTTCTAAATTATCATTATCATCATCATAATCATTATCATCATAATCATTATCATCATCATAATCATTATCATCATCATCACTATCACCATCATCATCATCATCATCACCATCATTATCATTATCATCACCATTATCTTCTTAATTATCAATTCAAACATCAACTGAATTTTATTACTTCATTTAATACTTCACTATTATAATCATGATTATCATTATCACAGATTATTTCCATTTCCTATGCACTTTTTTTTAGCAAAAGGATCATGATAATGATCATGATCATCATCACTATCACCATCATCATCATCATCAACATTATCATTATCATCACCATTATCATCTTAATTATTATCAATTCAAACATCAACCAAATTTTATTACTTCATTTAATACTTCACTATTATAATCATGATTATCATTATCACAGATTATTTCCATTTCCTATGCTCTTTTCTTTTAGGAAAAGGATAATGATAATGATCATGATAATGCTGTTGATGACCATGATGATAATGATGATATTCATGATCATTATTGTTATATTGCTCATCTCTGGTACATATTTAATGGTCACGAACATATTGATGATGATGATGATGATGACATCAATTATGATGACGTTTTTAATGACTATTCATGTATGCTTAAAAAAAAAAAAGAAGATAAAAAAGAAAAAGAAAAGAAAGAAAACCAATACGAGAGAGACAGAGAGAGAGAGGTTAAAAAAAGAGGAAAGATTTTCTTTCTCTCTTTCTCATCGTTTTTTAACATTACCATCATCACCATCATTCTCTATTTTATCATGGTCACAAGCTGCATTGATCTTAGTTTATTCCGATTTGTTGATTACTTTCATTCGTAACATAATCACTATCAATTTCTTCTCGAAAATTTTCATCGCCGTATCATTTTATGATATATTTGCCATTATCAAATGTTTGGGGCAAAAGCCTCCTACCAACCACCAATGAAGTCCGTTGAAAAAGAGAGAAAAGAAACAAATAAAAGAGGAAAATAGAAATGATAGATCATGGTTGACTTTCCTGTTTCAGCATATCTAATGTATTGTTATCATCATCACAATCCCTTTTTTTTTCATTATTGCCATGATTATCAACATATTCATCATCATATTGTCTTTAATCAAATAAAATTTCTAAATTGTTTTTCCTGTTTGTAGACAAGTGTTTTGATGATATTAAACATTATTATTCATTACAATACCCAGCATTTATCACCAAGGGCTGGTATCCTCCAGCTGCTCCGTTCACTAACAATTTCAGGGATAAACATGGTCAGCACATTACTCACAGGGGCTATAGCATTTACAGACACCAGACTTGTAAATTATGATCATCAACATCGCCATTATCATTACCACTACCATAATCATCATTCACCATTAAACCACCATGACCTTCTTTGCTATTATTACCTAATCTCTTTCACTGTTTTTTTTTTTTTCAGGCTTATGGTGTGGTTATTACTTTAAGTACAATGATAAGAGGAAATAATTTCAAAATTTAAGGAAAAATTGAATTTACTGCATCACACTAAAAGAAAATACTCTTTAGTATTTTTATTTTCTATCTTTATTTGTACAATCAAAAGCCATAAAAGATAATGACAGATTTCTGAACATTAAAAAGAAAATATAAATACAATAACAATGATCAACAAATAATTCATAATAATCAAATTAAAAGGTTCACAGCATTTTAACTGTTACCCAAAGCCCTGAAGGCTTGGGCTTACATTGTTATTCCAATATCATAGGGATCCTAAATACATACACAGACTACATACATAAAGTTTCATTCATATAATGTATTATTGCAAAATACTGCATCTAAACAGAAAAGTGATGCTTAGTTTAACAATTCACTGGGAAGAGGGGGGGGGGGCCTGGTGGAGGTAGACCATTTTTGTTGTTTGATATTTTTTGCAAAAAGTCCATTAAGCGAAAAGCAAAAATTCATTACAGATGCATACACAATCAAAGTTACAAGATGATCTACAAAATTGTAAAAGTAAAAATGAGTATTTTTATCTATTTTTTTTTAATTTTGTGAACTTGACCTCTGACCTCATGACCTTTAAACTGATGAGATCTTCTTCACCGCCATTCCATACAGGATTCAAGTTTCAAGTGAATCCATGAAACTGTTTTTGAGTTGTAGCAAGAACAGAGTATTTATTATGTACTTGCTTGAACTTTCTGACCTTGACCTTGATCTGTTAACCCTAAATAATGAGATCATGTACCAACAGAATATGAATATTAATTTTTTTCTAACGATACATACATGCATATGCATGTGTGAAATCATTTTGAGCACCTAATGCATATATGGTCCAAGTTGAAGTTGATCTGTGAAATGGTTTTTGAGTTACTGCGAGAACAAAAATGGAATGAACAGACAGATGAACGGATGGATGAACAGACGGATAATCCAAAACATAATGCCACCGGCAACCACTTTTGATGAGCAGAGGAATAAAAATTCTTTAGCTTGCTTTAGACAATGTCAGTTACTGATGTATAAAGAGAAACTAAAATAATAACTTTCCTTTATGAATAGTGGGATGTTTTACCATTCACGCAGGTCAATTGGTAATGAAGATCTCTTTAAATATAACTGGCTTAATTTTTTGTGGTGTTAAATCAACTGTGAAAACTGACAATGTTGAGAACTCATTAACACAGTGGTTCAACACAATTTACATACAAGCTTTGCACATTGTTCCATATCAAATTCATATATGTGGTTCTCAAGTTATGCAATATTATGTAAATGACTGTCAGGCTTTAAAATGCTGTAATGATCAAAACAAATCAAATAAACTTTTCTCCCAAAATTCATAAATGTGTCATTATTTCTACTTTTACTCAGTCAAAACAATCTATGTTTTTTGGTGATTAAAATGATGTTGCCACAATTCTCATTGAAAACTAGATAAATCTCGACTGTGCACGGTCAAAATGTATGCCTCCGCCACTGCCCGACCAGAAAAATATTTCTTACTTTCTATTTCCATGAACAAAAAAACACTATAGACCTTCAATCTTCACACTTTGAAATCTAGTCAGGTAACTGTTTCTCCAAAAGGCAGATGTATATGAACTGAAATCTAAAATGGATGCAAATTTTCTTTTTTACATTCAATCACCATTTCACAAAAGAATCACAACAGCAAAACTGAATTTCCAATTATCTGAATACATTGGTAATCACGAAACACTCAAGTGCAGTGACAAATAAAACAGTAGTAAATGGATAATATAAAACAATACAAAAATGTAACATAAGTAACCAATTTAAGACACTTTCCTTAAAGGAGTAGTCCACCCCCAACAAAAATTGATTTGAACCAAAAGAGGACAATCTAGGAAACATTATGTCACACACTTAATACAAATTGCATGGAAAATAAGAAAGTAATGTAATTTTAAAATATTGGTTATCTTATACAAAACAGTTATAACCAAATCGTGGTCATGTCCAAATCAATGAGTTGATGATGTCACATACTCACTACTTCTTTTGCATTTTATTACATAAATCATACCAAATTTCATGTTTTTGAAAATATGATAACACAGATACACTTAATTTCTTCACAACAGGTTTTATCAATGGTTTATGAAGAATGTGAGAATAGAATCAAACTTGGTTTGTTTCCTAAGGAGGAAAAAAATGAAATATTTCATATTTTATTTAATAAAAATACAAAAGAAATAGTGACTTGATGTCATCACTTTCTAAATTGCATACAAAGCATGATGTGTATATAACTGTTTTGCTGAATACAGAAAAACTTTGAACTGACATAACATTCAATTTTGATGAAATTTTCAGCATAAAGCATGTTCGTTTGATTTTTCCCTTTTCGTCCAAATCCATTTGTTCTTGGGGTGGACATGGCTTTTATAAGTCTTGAATCATTGATTTACTTTTGATTTCTTTTTGTATTGCACATCTCAGTTGGGGTTTACATATGAAGCAGATTGTGAACTATAATTAAAAAAAACTGTTGAAAATCAAAATAAACAAAAATTCTGCAATGATAAGAAAGCTGAAATTGTTCAGATGATAAACAAATTTATAGAAAGTGACCCATCACAGAGTCCAGTTACATTTTAGACGAGCCAATGTCCTCTAAGTGGTCTTTTCTTTGACAATTTCAAGGACCTGTAGCATTTGTGGGCAGGCGATTTGTCTGGTAGCCAATGAGACTGACAGATTATGGTTGATAAACGTTTTTCTTTGAAATAAGTGCGCAAGTAGTGAGGAGTTAGTCAATCCTTGTCTTGAAGGTGTGTTCTTCATTAAAGTCTTTTGTTTAGAGTAATGATTAACTGGACGACAAACACTAAATATGGGTGAGAGGGGATTACATATCTGTGACACATTTTCAATTATCTAAATTTCATAAGTTATCATCATCAAATCTTGTCAATAAAACAAATTTCTAAATTGTTTTTCCTGTTTGTAGACAAGTGTTTTGATGATATTAAACATTATTATTCACCACAATACCCAGCATTTATCACCAAGGGCTGGGATCCTCCAGCTGCTCCGTTCACTAACAATTTCAGGGATAAACCTGGTCAGCACATTACTCACAGGAGCATTTACAGACACCAGGCTTGTATGGCACCGATTGGGATTGGATATAAATTTCATCAATACAAACCAATGGAGTGAAACTGCATAAATGAATGGCTTTGTACACTATGCACACTCCTACATGGTCCCAAATCATTAGATGAAAAGCGGTCTAATAACCGCAAGTCAGGCAGTAATCCCCAAGAGGAGTTATCACATTGTTGGTGTTTGGGTTCTTGTTGGTACCTGTACTTAATAGTAACATTGAGAGAACAACATTATTACACAGTGTATTACAGAAACTGCAAATGGTATGTAAAGAAAATTAAGAACTATTACACAATACACTTATATATCTTTGTCCCATAACCCCCTCCCCCTTGGACTACCTTTTTTCTGAGTCGATGTATACCATGTAGTCATTATAAATTACAAGATTTTTGTATTCATTGAAAATAAAAGCACATTCTTAGTAGAAAGTTTTCATTTCTTTCACTTCCAAACTAGATTCAAATTCTGTTTCATTTCTTTTTGATAATTGCTGTTGCAATAATAAACTGATGCTTCTTATGACACCATGTATTGTAAAATAAAATATCTTTGCAGTAGTAATTGCATTTTGAAACCAGACGAATCTTTGACTGCGCACGGTCGAAATGTACGCCTCCGCCACTGCCAGACGAGAAATATATATCCTAGTTTCTCTTTCCATAAAGTATAAAATAGTAGACCTTTGATCTTGCGACTGCAGAATCTAGTCAGATAACATATAAACTTCACTGAATCCTGTGACCTTGAGACCAAAAATCTGAACAGATCACTGTCACTTGTATATGCACACATGAAAGAAGTTGGAAGTTGATCCTTCAAAGGGTTTAAAAGTTATCATTAGAACAATCTATTTCTTATGCATTTTATTGAATTTTATGACCTTCACCTTTGACCTTGAGACCCAAAATCTACTCAGATCATTGTCAGCTGTATATGCACACATGAGCCAGTTTTGAAGTTGATCTGTTAAAGGGTTTTGGAGTTATCATGAGATCGGTCTATTTTTGATGTATTTTATTGAATTTTATGACCTTGACCTTTGACCTTGACATTCAAAAAATTTAATCAGCTCATCGTCTATTGTATATGTACACATGAGCCAAGTTTAAAGTTGATCTGTCAAAAGGTTTTAGAGTTATTACAAGAATAGTCTATTTTTTATGTATTTTATTGAATTTTATGACCTTGACCTTTGACCTTGAGACCCCAAAACTTATCAGCTCATTGTCACTTGTATATGCACACATGAGCCAAGTTTGAAATTGATCTGTCAAAGGGTTTTTGATTTTTTGTGAGAAAGGTCTATTTCTTATGTATTTTATTGAATTCTATGACCTTTGACCTTTGACCTTTGGACCCAAAAACTACTCAGCTCATCGTCACCCAGATAGGTGTCCTCGAGCCGAGTATGAAGTTGATTAGTTGACTGGTTTTTAAGTTATCGCGAGAACGAAAGTGGGACGGACGGACGGACAACCCGAAAACATAATGTCTCTGGCAGCACCTTTGGTGGGTGGAGGCATTGTCATAATGTCCTTTACATGAAATGTAATGTTTTGAACTTGATTTAAATATACTTGGTTGAATATCCTTTTTTTTTAATTAATGTATTCATAAATGCAGAGCTCTTTTGAAAATTGCCTTTATTCATAATCTATGCAGACTTTCATTTATCAAAATATGTTAAATTTTTCATTTTGCAATCATAACTATTTGATCAATACAAAATTAAATCTACACTTACCCTTTATTCTTTCCTTCTTGCTTTTCTAAGATATCAGATAAACATTCTCCTCCCTTTTGACATCTGTATCGTACGATAAATAACAGTCAAGATATTTTAATACGTTAACAAACTGCATTCACAATCATATTACACTCAATATGATTTTTTTTTACATGCCTCAAAATTAATGCTTCTTGATTTAGGATGTTACTATAATGTATCTTAAGTAAACACTTCCAAAATTCAATAGAAAACGGGTACATGAGTATTTTTATTTCATTTCACGTCAACTAAAATATTACTTGAATTGCTTCATGATAACTATAATACACAGGAATGACTTCAGCTTCTAATGAGTCTAATCCCTTACTGTAAACATGATCTATTAATGTTCCACTCTCTGTTGTAGGATTCATAACATGCTGTTTGTAACCATTCATAGACATTAACTGATGTATCTTTGATGATCCTTTCATCAAATTTTCATTAAAATCACCTGTTATAATACATCTTGTGCATCTTTTATTCAGTTCATTTATCAAATCAGTCAAATTTTGACAAAAATGATTAATATCATAAGAAGGAGGTCGATATACGACTGAAACAACAAGAGAAGGAGATCTACTAATAAGAACTGCAATAAACTCCAAATTATCCACATTTATGTTTAATCTGCTCGTGTCAATTTTCTTCACATACATTCCAACGCCGCCGTGTGCTAGGTCTTTAAATTTGCCTGAATTTCCAGATTCATTGTATGAAAGACTATACGTGGCTGATGGTAGAATTTATGTTCATCCATAAAAATATTTAAAATGTTGTCATCATTAATCCATGTCTCAGTCAAACAAATTATGTTTGCATTCATAAATTGTTGTTGGGAACGAAGATCTAAAAAATGTTGTCTTAATCCTTGTATATTGTGCAAAATTAAAGTGAACTTATCACTATCACTCTTTTCAGCTTCCAAATTTTCAATAAATGGTTTCATGTTATCCAATCTTTCTTTGATTTCAGGATTACAATGTATGCTTTTAGATTCAAAATTTTCTATAGTAAGGCCAGATAATGAAGAAACACGACTAAGCCCAACATATGCTTGACCAGACTCAAATGTCCTTTTCAATGATACCACAGCTTTGTCTAAGGTCAAACCTTGTACTTTATGTATTGTACATGCATAAGCAAGTTTCAATGGAAACTGTCTCCTTGAATACTTCTTACCCAGAAATTCGTTACATTTTTCAATGGAATGTATACCAACATTTTCCTTGTCAAATTTTACTCTGATGCAAACATATTTAGAATTTGTTTGGTCCATAATTATTTCACAAACATTTCCAAAGCATCCATTTGTAAGGCCTTTGCTAACATCAATGTTCTTGACCAACATGACTCTTGCATCGATGGCAATCCATAAATAACTGGGTAATTGGCTTCTACAACGTGTGACAGGTTTTTCGCGAACTGTACTTCCCTTCTTCGAGTCTCTTTCTGTGTCTTCGGCTTTCAAGCATATCACATTGGAACATTTCTTATGCAACAATTTCCTGTTCCATTCATCTACTTCCTTATTACATGAATAAATATGAAGAGCGTCTTCATTTTCTTCACCAGTTTCACAGGATTTTAGCACTGCCAGGTCTTCATCAGAAAGAATATCATCTCGTTTTTTTACTCTTAATCTGTTCAGTAAAAGAGCAAATTTTGCATCGTCTTTTTGTCTCATAATTTCTTGAAGTTCTACTTTTTTAAAATTGTCATTCCATAACACTCCTTCAAGTGTATCTTTATATAAAGGGCTTCCAAAGACAGGAGGTAATTGATACATATCTCCAACAGCAATAACGGAAACACCAGCAAAAGCAGTCTGATCTCGTGATTGTTTTATTTGCCGTAGACGACTGTGGACATAAAACATCAATTTTTGATTTACCATGGACACTTCATCAATGATTAGAATTTGCAACTGAATTAGCTTGTTGCGAAGAATGCTTATTTTTTCTTCACTTAATGGCTGGTAAGGCATCTGTGCATTAGCTGGAATAGACAAAATACTGTGAATAGTATGACCATCTATATTATAAGCTGCTACTCCAGTGGGAGCCATTTTCAACACTGAGACATCATCAGGATTATGCATCATTCTGGCTAATATACGTGTTGATTCATAGTATATGCATTTGACTAAATGGCTTTTTCCAGTGCCAGCTCCACCTGTGATAAATACATGAAAGGGTTCAACTTGTTTTCCATTTATTTTATCGAGACACCACTGCCGTATCTTATAAAACACAATTTTCTGCTTCTCATTCAATGACCTAATGATACAATGCCTATCTTCTTTTGAAATTTTATGAGTCCTAATTTCCACTGCAAAGTTTTCTTTATTTTTGGATTCTTTTAGATCAGGCATAGCAAGTTCTTCATCCTGGTCTTCGGCATCAACATACACGTTTGGATGTTCAAGTCTCTGTACTTCACTTTCAGGACATAATAGGCCCCATGCATCTTCTGGTACACCAAAACGATCTAAATGCTCTTGTGCCAGTTCGATAGAATCTGCTTTGATTTCAAATTTTTTCATGTTATTACTGATAACTGAGCTAACCCTTTGCAAGTCATTTCCAGATAATTTTACACAACCTGTCTCATAGAACTCTTCATAACTTTTGAACCCAGGAGGCTTCAACTGCTCATCGATATAATGTGGCAAAAAAAGTTGCAATATACTCATGAAATACGTTTCAGGTGATCTGGTGGACGAGAATCGTGGATATCTTACGACTGCATCTTTGGAACGAGTTCGTCTTTGAATGTATCCCAAATTATTTCTGAGTTTAAAGATGTTTTTGTGCACTTTGCTTTTCATATGGCAAGCGGTCAATATCCTATATTGAGAACAAAAAGTTGCAAGACACATCTTTTTGAACATTGCATCTTTAGGTCGAGCTTTGTATCTCTCAATTTTGCTAGGAAACCAAATATTTTCTTCATCATCATCACAATCAGGTCTGTTTCTTATGACATTTAACGGTAAACTCATTCTTATGGGATCAGGACCAACAGATATAAATTCAACTTTCCTAGAACATTCTTTCAGTCTTAGACTGCAAACACGGAATACACTTTCTTGAGCCGATACTTCGCGGTTTTGCATGTACACTTGCCCGACTGATTTCATACTTTCTTTAGCATCTTTATTTCCATCTTTCATCTCAGAAACTGTTTGCTCTAAAAGCATTCCCATTTCTCTTTCTGCCTTTGACATGTAGGACACAATGTAAATAACACAGGCATAGGCATTTGTCACATATTGTAAGTCCATGTTAGCATTCCAACACCTCAATAAGTTAGGGTTATACTGATTTATCCATACATCGCCAGGCTTTCTTCTGATTACCACACTTTCCTGTGATGCAATCTCGTGATGTGCCTCTTCAAACTGGCTTTGTGTAATTTCAAGTTTATCAAAAAGTTCTTTAGTACTATTATATTCAGTTCCATCCGACAAGGCATTTTTAACAGAATTCAACAATTCTTTTGCATTTTCTGTAGCCTTTTTCTCAGCATCTTCATTATTTTCACCCTTTTTCTTTTTGTTTGTTTTTCTATCATCTTCTCCATTTTCACCCTTTTTCTTTTTGTTTGTTTTTCTATCTTTAACTTTAATGATAAACGTCTCTTCTGAAGGTGGTCTCGGGAAATTAAATCTACAAGTGGTTCCTTTTTTTCTGCACGATTTAGAATGCGTTTTACTGTGTTGCTGTACAGAACGAACAATTTCATGCAATTCTGGATCGTCTTCCTTATCAGGCGTCACACAAGAAATATACTTATCTATAAATTGTACAACATCTTCATCTTTGTCTTTTCCTAATTGTGGGGCGTCAACCCAGAACAAAATATGGCAATGTGGACTTCCTCTTTGTTGAAACTCATATCTGTATGCAAAGTCTTGGATGTTCCCAATAGGAGCAGATGGTGATAAAATGACTTTATGAAGAAAAGTATGAAATCTTTTCTCAAACATCCTTGCTAATGTTACTGGATTTGAGTTCATCAGCTTGCATTTTTTGTGCCCAATCTAAGGTACTTGACTTTCTGCTATCTCCTTGCTGTTTTAGTAATGTGTTCATAATCTCTGGCCATCTCATATCAGCACAAGAAAATGAAGCAAACCAGGTTGGTTTTCCAAGCTGTCGAACCATTGCTAGAATATCTTTTTGTGTTTTCTGCCAGTAAGGAGGTGTCCCTCGAATCTGCTTAAGAAATTTATATCCTTTGTCTGATTTTAAAACATTTTTAATTTTTTCAGGACATCTCAAATCTGAGGCAGTAATTGGTGAGGAATCATCTTTTTTGTTGCAACTTTGTCTCAATGCAATAGACACTTGTGACAAAACTTGTTGAATTTCATAGATATACTGAGCATAAAAAATAAAATCTGTATTTTGAGCAAACCTGTTGTCAACATGCATCAATCGGTTCAGCAGATAACGTCCTAATGTTATCCTCTCTTCCCTTCTATCATGGTACGTCGGCTGACCTTTGGGAAACAATATAGGAAAACATTTAGCTTCATTAGTTTCATCTTGCAGAACGGATACAGGATTTTTTCCTTCACAAGGGGCACAGCATATTATTTCATCAAAATATTGATCAAGAATTTCCTGTCCAATATCAACTGGTTGAAGACATGAATCTAGATGCAAACCATGGAAACGGTCTTCCTCGTCAGTGATGTCTTTTTTTTCATCATTGATGTCATTTTTGTTTGATTTTGTATTTGGCACGTTGGCACTCTGTCTGAAGTTTTCATCATTTTTCTTGTCCTTAGACAAAATACTGTCAATATCTTCATTCCATTTTTTCCAATAATTTTTCCAATAATTTCTTAATTGAGTCTGAGCACTCATTTCGCTTTCTTGTTCTTCTTCAGTTTCATCATCATTTTCATTTCGTTCCATTGAATTTTTCCATCCCTCATTCACAGTGATATTTGAATAATATTTGTTATTTAGTTTTAGATAATGCAAAGCACAAAGCAGTTTTTCTTTATTTACAAATTTATACTCGTAATGACCTTTGTAAGACAATTTTCTTTTCAGTTTAACACGAATCAATTGATCTTCTGATTGTGCGCTTGGTAAAATATCTACAGTTTCATAAGAATTTAAAGGGACACACACGACTGGACCATGAACTCCGTTTTGACCACCTTTAGGCAATGCCATCAATTTCATGAAGGGAATATTTAGTGCTATTAAATGCTGTTCCAATGTGTTTAAGTTCGCAAGTTCTTTTGGAATTTCATGTAATTGCAAGTTATTTAGGTTTGCTTCTGCAGGTACTCTGTCAGATTTCAACTTTCTATGGCAAGTAAAGCATATCCATAAAGATGATCTAGCTGAGGTTTTTACTGGACAATCTCCTCTACATTCTGAATTACAAACATGCAAATACTTTGTACTAATACAGATCTGAAACTTATAATCATCAATTACACATTTCTTGACTTGATTTTCAAAAAGAAGTTTAAAGCATACAGCACATACATATTCTGGACCATGAGATACAATTTCTCTAAATTCTTTGATTACATTGTTAAATTTACACAATTTTTCCTTTTTAGCAATAGTTCTTTTAGTATTTCGTTTTATTACACTTTCTCTAAACTTTTTGATTTTTCTATATTTCTCTTTTGACATTGCCAATTTCCTTTGTCTATATTGTCTATTTTTATATCTCCTTAAAGACATGAATTTCATGGTATTCCTTTTATTTTGTCTGAACTGCGCATCTTTTGCATACTTCTCTTTAAAAATGTGTTTCATGATATTCTTTTGTTTTTTTTTGTATATTTCTTCATTCTGGTATTTATTTCTCATAATATTCCTTTGTTTTTGTCTGAACTGCTCATCTTTTGCATACTTCTCTTTAAAAATGTGTTTCATGATATTCTTTTGTTTTTTTTGTATATTTCTTCATTCTGGTATTTATTTCTCATAATATTCCTTTGTTTTTGTCTGAACTGCTCATCTTTTGCATACTTTTCTTTAAGCATGTGTCTCATGATATTCTTTTGTTTTTGTTTGTACATTTCTTCATTCTGGTATCTATTTCTCATGATATTCTTTTGTTTATATCTGAACTTCAAATCTTTTGCATACTTTTCTTTAATCATGTGTCTCATGGTATTTTTCTTTTTCTGCTTGTAATTTTCTTCATTCTGATATCTGGTTTTCATAGTCTCTTTCACTTTTTGTTGGAAGTCTTTATCTGTTATATATCTTGTTTTATTTGCATTAAGTCGACGTGTTTTATATTTCAAATTAGATTGATACAGATTTTTCATGGTAGCACATTGTTTTACCTTAAAATCAGAATCAGATGTGTATTTGAAGTTTCCTTTGACCTTGTTAATTTTTTCCATTCTCCAGATAATATCTTCATGATATCTTGATTTTTTGCTCTCTTTTTTTCCTTTCTTAGGTGTATTTGCATCTTTGACACAAGCCTCTACTTTGTTTTCATATACCCTACCACGAATTTTTCTCATAAACTCCTTTTTGTATTTCATTCTTTGTGTACAACTTCTTTTACGTCTTTTCTGCATTTTCGTACTGCTTCTATCACTTTTCATGTCAGTAATATTTCTTTCATTGATATTTTCCGTTCTCTTAGAATTTCCATCTTTAAGGACAGAACTGTCTCTGTTTATGTCCTGCGATCTAAATTTCTTTGTTACTTGGCAAACATCTATGTTAGCTTCTATTTCTTGCTCCAAAGTATCCAGTTTTCGTTTTCTTGTCAGATTACAACTTCCATTTTTTTCTAAATTCTGTGGCTCATTGGCACACCGATTAAAATCATTAGCATCAGTACTTTCCATACTAATGTCTTTGTCTGCAGGGGAGCTTTTCATAGTCCATGTTGTCGATTCTGAAGCTTCTTTTATCATATTGCTTTCATCACAAAAGATTATGTTATCCACTTCATCAACTGGACTTAATAACTCGTCTTCATCAATTAATTTGTCAGAAAAAACACTTTGTTCTATTGTTCCAACATTATCACAGATATCATTCTCTACGTGTATTGCATTGTCACTCGGTAATGGATCTTGGGGCAATGAAATGCCAGGTAACTGAAAGCGACCATTCAATGTCTCATTCTTGCCGGAAATTGTTCTTGCAATAACACCTGTGATTTCATATTGCGTATATTCAGAGCAACCCAACGTCCTTGCCAACCTCATACAATGCTTGTGAACACCTTGCCAGCTTGGACTTTCTAGTACTACACTAAAGCCATCATCTATGAGTAAGCCTCTTGAGTTTCTTGAATGAGAATCAAATACAAAAAAAGATTCAAATGCAGATATGACAACAAAAGTGTTCCCAGAAAATGTTACAAAGCTAGCATTGACATCACTGCATAACTCTTGCTCTAGTGCTTGTTTCAGTGGCAATGAAATTGAGTCCACCAAAGTTGATTCATCTCCTTCTAGCAAACCAGGAATCGATTCACGATATTCAATCTCGAACAATTCATCATAGGCTTCCAAGAGTTTTGGTAGATCAGAAATCAATAAATATTCGTCTTGGCGTGAAACAAACTGCCTTATGTTACGATACAATTCATCCCCGTTGATCAAAATCCTATCCAAATCATCATTATTCCAATCAGCCGCATTTTTCACTTTGCTGTACAACAGAGCTGATAATGAATTAGCAACACATTGCTTTCCAGATGAACAACCAAATCTTTCATGACCTTGATTGAATCTTCCCTGTGCAACTGGTTTGACTCGTGTATCTACTGCTGTACTCACATCTTGTTTTGTTTTTGTGGTCTTTGATGAATCACTACCAAGACTCTTAACAGATTCAACTACATTGAAATGATTATTATCTGTGTATTGTAGAAAAATGCCTCTCTCAGTTGTAATAACATTTATGCTGCCAGGTTTCTTAGCAGAGTACAACTGCCAACACGGTACTTGGTCATTATAAGAATAGATATCAGTATCAATTAAGTTGGCCAATGCACTCATCTCCGTGTCCGTAGCCCAAGTTCCATCTTCCGATATTCTCTTTTCAACAACATATTCTCTGACACTTCTGAACTCACTTCTCAATGTATTCCTGAACATATCGTTAGTTTCTAATAAATGATTAACGGTAAGTCTCCGCAGAATCGCATGATGACGTTCAGTACCGGAAATTCCATACGAAATTGCACGAAAGAAACAGTTGCCATCTCTAATTATAATTTTTATGCACGAAGGAATCCCAATATTCTCGTCTTTATTAAAACTTTCATGCCAGCTCTTCTGTGCACAATTAATATTCATTTTTTTACAAATCGCTTGTTTCTCATTCATCTCGAGGGGTACAAATTTGAAAGACTTGTCTGGTCTATCGCACATTCCAAGATCTGATACAAACTCTACTTCGTCTCCTGATTCATTCGAACAGATTTCAACTTCATTTTCTTCTTCAACAATGTCTGCTTTGATATCAGATTCCAAGGAAATTTGCACATGAGAGTAATCAATACACTCATCTCCCGTATTCAAAATTGCATTGCTTGTATTTTCGTTCAGTCTTGCATCTGGAACAATTTCAATGTGACACGTTTCATCAAGTACATGCTGTGTACCAATACCCTGACATGACTTTTCACTTTTAATTGAACTACAAGGTATAACTGCAACAGTTTCAATGCTGGTGTCTGAATCTGAATCGATGTAATTCCTACGATTACGTTTGATAGGTGTATCAATGTCAATGTCGCTACCGCTTTCCTCATTCTCTTCAATATCATCCTGCAAATCGACTTGCCTTACTCCATTGGTGACATTCATGTTTTCTGCACTACCGATACTTTGTTTTCTAATTTCACCTGTTCCATTCTCATTTAATGGCATGTTTGGAGGATGACCGTCATTACTGCCTCTTGATTCTCCTTTATCTTTGCCTACTGTGATCGATTTATCAGAATTGTTTGATTGATTAGAAACTTTTTCTTTCTCTGAAGAATTTGTCACTTCATTGTGGATCATATCTGTGTTCAACTCTTTTACTTCCTTCTTTGACGATTTTGAAAAAGTGCAATCGACATCATCTACCCTTTTTTTCACTTTGATAAACTGACCTTTCTTGTTCCTTTGTTTGCCTCCTGCATGAACTCTGTACCGTCTCAAATCCTTCATCTTTCCCAGAATATTACACGTTCTTCGGTTGGAGTGCTTAGCAGAATCTGGTTTCGACAATGGAGACAACTTAGTAGTTACATTAGCATAGGATCGATTTTGCATTTTCTCAAATTCCTTACTGGCATCATTACAAAATTTCATGGAAAGCGGAGATTTCACACTGCAAGCATAAATGCTCAATAGAGTTTCTGCATAGGATTGGACACCAACATGTTTTTCTTCATTTTTCATTTTGTGGTTCTCATCATTCTCTTTTTTCTGTACTGTGTTTTTCCTCTTACGACTTCCATAAAATGTCTTGAATGCTGTGCCAATGTACGTTACACCTGGTTCCAACAATACACCATTGACTGATCTTTCCTGCCTTTTGCCCTGATCATTTCCTTGTTCTGAATTTGATTGCAACCTTTCTTCCCTTTTTCTTGCCATTAGTTTTGCTCTCTTGCATTTTACTTTCACCCAGCTATTGTCAAATTCTTCACTGAGCAAGTTTTGAGACAGATTGTCTGTTACACCATTTTCATATCTGCTACATTTCTCTGAAAGCACTGTGCTGTTTTTAACTTTAACATACCTCTTCTTTGCTCCCTTTACTCGTCTTCTCTGTTTGAAGGTTTCAATGTTCTGATCATCATTATCATCCTCATCACCATCATCATCATCTGCTGCCAAGAGAGGCTCATATCTGTTATAATAAGATGGAATACATACTCTGTCAAATATGCGATCTCCAATGTTGCTATGACCACAACACAAGCAAATCCAAATCAATGTCTGGTCGGCAAATTTGTCATTGTTCAAGTATCCCTCACAAATGACATGGAAATGGTTGGTACAAGATTCACACGTTACATAGGTGTCACTTTCATTGATCTCATCCATGCAATGATAGCATTTACCAATATCTAAGTTGATCATCAATGTGTAACTGGAAAGCATGCTTAGAATTTCATGAACAATAGAGCTGAATTGAGTGGCAGCCATTTTCAATTTCTTTATTTCAACAGACCATAAAAAACTGTAAAATACGAATTTACACAATAACTAATTGTATTTTTAAAAAGTCCCTTGATGTTTTATTATAGCAAATATCTTAACAATAATTTTAACAATTTCACGTACAACACTTTGCACTATTTTGTAATATTATTCCCCTCAAATTAGTCTGCAATTCCCTTTTTATATTTATTTTATCAATAAAACACACTTGTATTTGGAGGATCTTTCAACTGTGTACTCCAAAATCTGTATTAAAATTTCCTCTCACAACTCTGAATTTTCTTACCAAGAACTCTGAGTACCCTGAGACAATTTCCTTTTAATCTGTTCTACGTAAAGCAGTATTATATTTGCAAGATTCTCAAACTCTCTATCCAAAATTTCGAACACTTTGTAACACTCACAATGATTTATTAAATCAAATTTAGTATCTCCAAGTCACTTGCTTTTAACAAACACTGAATATATTCCCAAGATTTCTTCTATACTTGGCCTATTACTATATAATGAAAACTATTAATTGCAACTATTGAGATCCACTTATATTTTGTACCTGGTTCTCCTTCAGAATTTCCTTTCTTTAATATTTGAGTACTTTTTTCAACAATTCTGTCAGCAACAATCCTCTTTTCAACAATTTGAGAGGACTTTTCAACCTTGTTCTTATACTTCAATTTTCCAAAAATCAATCTTTTTGATAATTTATCAAGCTAACTTCTGTTATCAAATATCCTATTTCCAGGTATGCAAGTGCACTTGTATTTCTGAACCCTGTTCTTTAACCTCAATTTTCCTCACTTTTTCTCAATTATCAAGGTCACTGCTTTATACAAATATTTCAACAATCAAATATTCTACTATTCTAATTGCTCACTCTTAATTACAAATTTTCACTATCCTCACACAAATGTTATCCTCTTAATCAATCACGCTCTTGTATTCCTACAACTGTAAATATGGGAAGCTGCTTCCACCTTTCAAACACACGCTTATATTTCTCAAGTTGAAGTGTGTAATATCAATATCCTAATATTGTTTGTAATCTACTCAAGCCTGTTTGTTTAATTTTCTCTCTCTCCGTCTTTTACTTAAATGTTTCTCACCAGTTTTGTAATCTATTAATCTCGTTTTTTTTTAATTATTACTCTTAATAATCAACCTCTTTGCAATTACTCAAGCCCACTTGTATTTCTAAATCGTATTCTCTTATTTCAAAGTTTCGCAATTTTTTTGGTACTTTTATAGACTCACTTCTTTTATAAAATAAAAATTACTGTCGACAATAAAGTACCCTGCTTGTCTTCCAAATGCTTGCTCTTATCACTTCTTTTCAAATTTCCAATATCCTCATACAATATTTTCTTTCTTTTCTTGACCAAAATAGGACTTTACAAAACTTGATATATATTGATTTAATTTCTTTGATACTCTATTTTCAATCTAATTAACTTATATTTTCAACTATCTCTCTCTCTCTCTTGTATAACAGAAACCTCTCAATTTGTTTTGAACCAAGCTCACTTATATCTATGACACGATATGTGTCTGGATCAAATTTTCTCTGTATGTGATCAGTGAAGCTCACTGATATTCTTTTTCTAATCAAACTGGTCCTTTTCTACACAATTTTCAATCAACCAATCAAACACTTATTCTCTGTCAAATCTAATTCCAGCAAATGCTTCAGTCAATCAAATCAATTTCTTACAAACACCTAAATATATACTTTGTTCAAATGGTTCAGTCTTTTCAATTAAGTTCTATTCAAATCTGATGTTCTCAATTGTCTAAAGCTTATTTTAGGGTCTCAAGTTAATCTCAAGGTCTGAAGCTAATCTCAAGGTCTCAAGCTAATCTCAAGGTCTGAAGCTAATCTCAAGGTCTCACTGTCTTGCTATCTGTCACAACTCTTCTGGACTCACCCTAGCCTCAAATTGCTATAGTTATTGTCATGAGCTGCTAACTGATAAACTTTGTTCAAATAGTTCAGTTCTTTTCAATTAGGTTCTTTTCAAATCTGATGTTCTCAATTGTCTCAACCTTATTTTAGGGTCTCAAGTTAATCTCAAGGTCTCAAGCTAATCTCAGGGTCTCAAGCAAATCTCAAGGTCTCAAGCTAATCTCAAGGTCTCAAGCTAATCTCAAGGTCTCACTGTCTTGCTATCTGTCACAACTCTTCTTGACTCACCCTAGCCTCAAATTGCTAAAGTTATTGTCATGAACTGCTAACTGATAGACTTTGTTCAAATAGTTCAATTCTTTTCAATTAGGTTCTTTTCAAATCTGATGTTCTCAATTGTCTCAAGCTTATTTTAGGGTCTCAAGTTAATCTCAAGGTCTCAAGCTAATCTCAGGGTCTCAAGCAAATCTCAAGGTCTCAAGCTAATCTCAAGGTCTCACTGTCTTGCTATCTGTCACAACTCTTCTTGACTCACCCTAGCCTCAAATTGCTAAAGTTATTGTCATGAGCTGCTAACTGATAGACTTTGTTCAAATGGTTCAGTTCTTTTCAGTTCTTAGGTTCGTGTTCTTGTTGGTTCTTGTTCTTTTTGGTTCGTTCTTTTAGTTCATTCGTTTTTCTTATTTTAAAATTCTTTCTAGTTCAGTTGCTTTGAAAGGAGTTCTATTGAAATTCTAGATGGAGTTCTCAATGACTGTTTTTTCTCAAAACCTTTTAGTGTAAAGGTTTGAGAATGGAGATGAAATGATATGATATGAGTGAAGATGATATTGATTTAACAAATAACAGAAACAACACAAATACGATACAAAAGAAAAAAATAGTACGCAATTAAAATTAAAACTCAGTTTATAGGACATGATGAACAGTTACAAATGGATGTGATATTAAATCTCTTGTGCCTACAAATAATAGAACAAATGGACATGTGACATTATCACAAATTTGCTCACTGCATATCTATAAAAATAAGCATATAACTGTTTAACCAAACAAATCAAAGCTTTAAATCATCATAAAATCATTAATCATCTGATTTTAATGATTTTTCTCATCTCGATTTTAACCCACTTATGAAATCATATTATTTTTCCCCTAGAGTACCCCATGATAACATTATCATTTTTCATCCGATTTTCATGATTTTTCTCATCTCAATTTTATTCCTTCAAATTAAATCATATTATTTTTACCCTAAAGTACTCGTTTAACCTGATGAAATTACCTGCTTACGATCTGGAACTGCAAATTTCTGGAAATCAGTTAGTAACCTGGGGAAAAAAGGAGAAAACCAGAAAAATCAAGCAATTACACTTCACATTTATTCCAACTAGAAAGATTCTTAATCTTAACTACTTAGAATTAAATTTACGTTTCTGCAGTCACACAATTAAGTACATTGTAGATAATTTCTCTGCATTTTCAGATTTCTCTTCATTTTATCAAATTCAAAAAAAAATCATCAGTCCCCCATCAATCCTTATAAAATTATATGTACAGAGTACATTCACAACATTTTAAAATTTGATGATCTTTAATGGAAATTATAAATTTCCAATCTGATTACTATGAAATCAATTAATAGTACATATCAAAATATATGCCAAAAAACATTTTTTCTTCAACGTACTTTTTAATCAGTCATGCAAAAATTCTTACAATGCATTAAATATAATGATGTTGATCAACATGATCATTCTTAACACTAAAAGCAAAAATTTATTTCTCAAGTGGTTAATAAAACAACAGTTTGTCTATTACATTGTGTATTAATATTAAAATGACTGAATAATGAAAAAGAATACTAATTAGTACATACTATTTATTTGATTTTTAAAAAGGGTCCACAAAGAATCAATGTCGCTTTGCGAATCAATGCTCTATACCATTCATATACACTTAACAAATAACTAACACCCAAAATTTTATACTTACGGCTCAATGCACTTGGCCAATATCACTGCCTTTCACTTCAAAGGTACTACCTGTCTATATAGAAAGAAAAAAGAAAAAAAAATTGGACACTGACCAGTAACCAAAATATTTATTCACAAAGAAACCCTAATCTTGCATGCTACTCTCAATTTGAATGTGTGCAGAACATTTGTCACAAAAAACGTGTGCCAATGGTATACAACCTTCAAATTTTTTCCACAAAAAATATGCTGTACACATACAGATCAAGAATGGATTCTCTACACTTATCTCTACCTTTCGCACCGTGTAACCACCTTTTATGTACTGAAACTTACCAGTACACAACATAGTAAAAATAGAATCTTAAAAATGTGATTCTTGTAACCAAAAAATCTTGTTTGTGTTTTTTATTATTATCTTGGCTGTCAGCTTCTTTTTTAGTCACAGGAACACTCGAATCTTGAATTCTGACCACATTCTTCCAAGGCCCTCTACAATATCGAATTGTAAAATCCAAGTAAATACACTACTGGGCCTCACAAAAAATATGCTCAAAATTAAAAGATGTCAGCAATCTGGTGAATAAAAAACAACACAACAGCCAAAATACAAATGAAAGACAGATCATTTGTGATTATTTTTCTCTTTTATTTATTACAATAATACTATTTTAAAGAATTTTTTTTCGTATTGGTTATGTGCTGCCTTCTTTTTGTACACAGAGTCAAACAGCACAAGCTTGTATCACAACCTTGTGCATTGGACGTATGGTGTGCTGCATATATTCTCTACAAACATGCCGCATAAGACAGATACAGGCATGCAGGGTAATTCATAAGCACTACAGGTGCAGTAAACTATTTAACCATTGCAGAATGCAAGCACTCGTACAATGCAAGGAGTAACCTTGTGCTGCTTTACCACCCTGTCTGTACAAAAATTAGACAGCTCATAAACAATTCTAAAAAAAATAAATCTTAAAAATATGATTCCTGTAACCAAAAGATAAAAAAATAATAATAAGTAATGAATGATCTATCTTCCATTAGTATCTTGTCTATTAGGCCTATGTTGTTTTTTATTCACCAGAGTGCTGAGATCTTTAATTTTGTGGATATTTCTGTGAGGCTCTCTAGGATTTTGACTTGGTATTTATGATTCCTCAGAGGGCGTTGCAAGAATCTGCTCAGAATTAAAGATTTGAATACTCTTGTGAATAAAAAACCTGTTAGCCAAGATAATAATAAAAGTCACATAATTCATGAGTGGGATATTTTTTTTGTTACAAAAATGTATGACCCCTAATTTACCAGATGACTGGCTTGCAATCCAAAACACTCCAACCTTTTTTGTTTGTAGCCTATAGGCCTACCATAACCTGATCTCAATTTATCACAGAAATAAGAAAAAGTATCAGAAAATAAATTACTATTAATCACTTAGCCTATAACCTTTTGACCTCATGGCTGTTGTATTGTTTTTTTATTCACCAGATTGCTCAGATCTTTAATTTTGAGCACATTTTTGTGTGGCCCTCTAGTGTATTGACTTGCTTTTTACAATAACAATTAATTTTATTACACTTATAGAGCGCCTTGCAACATATATGGCAAAATGCCCCGTGTCTCTGCAGTCCAGTGCCCATGTGTGTGCATATATGCGTATCTGGGCGATTTTACTCAAACAAAACTTGCAATGAACTCAAAACATTCCATCTTCAAATACGAGATAGATATTCATTGAAATCCGAGTAAAAATATTGAAGAAATGTTAAATTTCAGACACTTTATACACAAGCCTGAAATGCAATCTTCCTCAACAAAAATCTACAAAGTGTGTGCAAAGTGAATAAGAATGCAGACATGGGCAGTATTGCCTCTTCAATCTCAAAATGACAAGACTGCAATTTCTTGTACAAATTGACATATTTGCCCTAATTTTTGACGAGATTTTATCCTAAGAATACAAGGAATAATATGAAATAATAATATGAAATAATATGATTGTCACACTACTTCCGCGATGAGCTACGGCAGGTGAATCAAAGACTGCAACAGCTTTTTGTTCTAAAGTCTTCTAATATCGGATTTCTTGAATGGATATGATGGACCTAGGCCTAGGTGTAATCAACTGATTTTAGAAATTTCGATGAATTTTGCCAATTTTTTCCCTTTTGGTCATTCTTTTACCCCCTGTAATCGATTCTTGTCATTCCCGTGGATACTGCGTTAATTCCCACACGCGTACCATTTGTAATGCGCAATGTGGTCGGTTTAAAAAAAGGTGGTCGATATGTGGTGGACCTAGGTACCATACATCAGCGCGAGTGCTGGTTACAATAATCACATTCTCAAAACTCTTTTTTTTTTTTTCTAATTAGGCCTATGGGCTATGTCATATGTACTGGTAAGCCTACTGCAAACTTTCAATACACAAAAAGTGATTGCACAGTACATATGAGTGCACTTGGTAAGCATGTGGTTTTAAAAGCACAGACAGAGCCCTGCTATGCTACATAGATTCTCCACACAGCTTAACTTTACTACCTGTGGCTCCATGCATGCTCCATGTAGCTCCAACAGTGTTGTTGGCAACACAGGCAAAATAGTTCAACAGCACCTAGGTCATGAGGCTCACCCTGACCCAACATCTTTGTAACAACACATTAATAAGGGCGAAAAGAAACTTACCAAATTTTTGAATTATCAAAACTCACAATATCAACACAACCTAAGGTGATAACAACCAATATTTCTGAATTTCGGAAAAACTTTGATACACTTCCAACTTTCACTAACGTTACGTTAGGAGTAACAAGTTGCACATATCATGCAAACACGCACGGCCGGAACGGTCACAGTCGTCGTATCAAAGTATCGATCACCAAAGTATCGATCATCATCGATGACCAAATAAAAAGCAACCAAAGAACTATAACTAGATGTCACCAAATATTTCCATATCAATAATATTTCTTCTTCTGTTTTTATTTGGAAAATATTATTACTGCCCATTTTTCCCGAATTTTATCTGTCTGTTGCCAATAATGTGACGACTGGATTATCATAACTTTAACATTAATTTTTGTATAGATGTTAATATTAGGTAGTCAGTATATAAGAACAGAATTATTCAAGAAAACTTTGCTGACAAAAAAAATAGCCATTTAGAGACTCAAGGGGAAAAAAAAGATTTTGGTTTCATTTTTAATACTTAAACTTTTTATCTGAAATACCTCAACTTCAACTTTTATCAAAAATTAGTTTATATGACCTCAACTCAATTATCTGTGACAAAAAAATCTTATGCTAATTATAGCTGTTTATTTTGTACCAAGATGATTCTGAAGGTAAAATTGGCCAGTGTTATATTTGCAAGTATCATAAGGCAAAACATATAAGCCTATCTATTTTTTCACACTTTTCGAATTTCATTTCATTTCAAATAGCAATTTACAATATCACTTTTCTCCATTGTAATATTCCAATAAAACATACTTTCACCTGTGAATTGCCCCCCCCCCCTTCCGATTAGTCACTTTCATCACATTAACGCATAAAATCCGATATTTTTTTGAAGAATATTTTCTATGTTGAACATATCATAATGAAATAAATTTTAATTATTTCATTGTTGCATTCAAGAAGATCATCCACAAAGACATCAAGTGTTTCTTTCAATTATGATCATTAACTCCATCACCATCACCACCACCACCATATTTCCATCATCTTTGTGAACATCCTCCCTTTACATTACAAATCACACAAATTCATACCAAATTGCCCAGCTTGACACTGACATTATAACATCTCAAGGTAATGCTAAGCCACTTAATTACAATTGCAACTGTTAGTAAAGGTGCCATGGCCAACTGGCCTACAGAAATGTGAGGATCAAAATTCTCATCTCCAGCACGGTATTTAGTTATGCCATTGAGCAAGGCATTTTAACCACATTGCTGTTTTATTCTACATAAAATAATCAAAAATGCTATATGCACTATGGAAACAAAGGAAGGTATGGGAGGGGGGGGGGGAAGACTGTTCTTTGCTTTTCACATTTCGAAAAGATTTCCAATAAGAAATTTCTCCACAGGTATATGGGCACACAGCCGTGCATACAGGGGGGGGGGGGAAGGTTCAAGGCCCAGTTGACCCCTCTCCCCTGCAAAAAAATTGATAATTTTTTCCTTTTTATTATGCTGCTTGTCAGATTTCAAAAAGGAATAACCTTTTTTTTCTTCTTTTTTTTTTTTGCTTGTCAAATTTCAAGAAGGAATGATACCCTTTTTTTGTTTGTCAGATTTCAAACAGGAGTGATAACCTTATTTATTTTATTACTCATTTCTTTCTTTTTGAGGGGGGGGGGGGCTTCTCAAATTTCAAAAAAGGAGTCAAAACCTTTTTCATTTTATTTGTTTTAATTTGTTTTATTTTTTTCTTGTGCTTAAGTCAGAAAATTTTCCGTTTGAGCCCCCCCCCCCACATAAAATCAATCATGGATCCACGCCTGCAGGCACACACAGTGTATGGCTATCTAGGCAAAACAGATGTTGGGTATGTTAGTCTAAAATTATCATCATCACCATGATCATTATAACCATCAGAAGTTGCAAAATCGCATCTATATAAAATTTTTAAGTACAACCTACTCGAATAAAGGTGAAAAGAAAACAGAAAAGACAAGAAAAAAGAAGCAAAAAGACTGATGAGAAATGTGAAAAATGCTGCTCTTTTTCCACATTTTAGCCACATCATGATCATGATCATCATCATCATCATAATCATTTCTGTCATCACTATCACCCTTACCATGATTTTATCATAAGTCATGAGCATCATCACATCATTTGTACCAACACAACCACCATTTCCATCATTAAATACTAATTCAAATTCAAAACAACTTTATTTTACATATAATCAAAGTCATAATCATCTCAATTTGTTTCTTTACATTATCATATACTCTATCAATATTAACATATCTTTTTAAAACTATTAATCTGATAAAAAATGTTTAAAATTTTTATTTCAAAACTTCATAAAAAAGGAATTATATTCTACACAGTAAAACAATGTTTATTATTAATGTTAAACACTGTGAGAAAATACAAAAACAAACCTTTCTCAATGATATGTAATAAAAACTAAATTAAAATACAATACAATATTGGCATCTATAAACGTTATCATTGACTGTCTCATTCAAATGAATCTAAAATCATTCAAATACCACGAAAACAACATTACAGTATTCATAAACATTATATTCATGAAAACAGTCATACAAACATGAATCATGTTAATCAAAAGATGATTACAATATGAATTCTAAATGCATTCTTTCTCTACCTAACGATTCATACAAGCAAATCACTACCCCCTCTCGGAAAAAAAACAACAACAATAAACATACACTTCAAAACCATTTGTTCAATGGAAACATCATTTTGAATGATATAAAACCAACTAAAATACACTTATATACAAAGACATGAAAATAAAAGAAAAAAAATCAAATCAAATACTGCAATGTAAAGAGAAAACAAAACAAAACAAAACACAGCCACAGAAAATGTATCATTATCACTAAAAATAAACTTTAAAATCTCCATATCAACACATATACTTTAAAAACTTTATTGTGTTACATTAGCACTTTATTCACTAATTCATGCTAAGACAAGAAAAAAATTACATTTGAATTAAATACTAATAAGACACTTTTTGAATCAACATACACTTTTAAATTAAAAACAAAATAATGCTAACTTTAGTTATTTCAATCAATTTATACATATTTTTCATAAATCAAATTCACGAAAGCAATTTAAAAAAAATTGAGTGTTTTCACAACCTGTCTACCACCCAACTCTAGTGGTGATACATAGAAATAAAACAAATATCTATTTATATATATATATATATATATATAGATAAGTATAGTATGTTTCCCTTAAAATAATATCCAAGTTAATTATAATATAAAAACAAAGCAAATTTCACTTATAACAAAAATATAAAGTCTTGTATCTTTGATATATACACGTACAAATTATATAAAACTAAAGATGATTCTTCCTTAAATTACTACTATTTTTTTTTTCAAGAAACAACTATTTCCTGCTGAATGTTTTAGAAAAGATAATTTTCAATAATGATCCATTAATGTTCATCTACATACTATGACTATCAATGATAGAGTATCAAAGATATTTTTATCCGAAAAGGTAACTAAACAAACTAGCTTTTAACTGAATGAACTATATATAGCAAAACAAAACTATATATAGCAAAACAAATGAAAAAAAAATTCAAACAAACTGAAAACATATCAGTCTTTCTTGTAGTACATCCTCCTTACTCTTTGATTCATGTTATAGACCTCAATATCAATCATCACTCCAGACGGCAATTTCAGAATGTCGATCTCTTCCATTATTTCAGTCTGTTCATCTACTATCAAATCCATTTCTTCCTCTTCTGTTTCAACAACAATCTGGTACGGCACAACTAGCCTAATATAGACAGTTTTTAAAAAGAAAAAAATAAATACAAAATACAATTACCAACCAACACAAAAATATGCACTCCACATAACAACAATACCAAAACTTACAGATATAATTACTTACTAATTAAATGCACTTACCTAATAAATATCACAAACCACAATTTCCATACATATATTCACTTCTATTTGAACACAAAAAACAAACTACTTAATAATTACACCTAAAACAAGATATACATACATACTATCCATCTACTCACCACAATCAATCCATAGAAAAAAGGGATAATTTAAATTCCAAATAACTTTGAATTTCCTCTACAGATATGCATCATTGTACAAATACACATAACCAATTAATATACGGTCACCACATGTTATGTTACCCAATATATCTGGTACAAGCCACAGTATAAGGTATATATCCCATAGCAATAACAATAAAAAGAATGAAAGAAATAAAACTTCAAAGAAATTAAAAAAACAACACAAAAAAAGCAAATCACTGTCAATTAAAAAAAAACAGATTTAGACAGCAGTATTTAATTGTAACTGGTTACAAGATAAGCAAAATATGTAATTTGGAAAAATCTTATTTTAATTGAATTTATATAGTAATCTTCAAATTTACAATATTATCTCATAATAGAAGGCCTTTTCTCTATTTGTTACTTATTGACTGACCTTCAAAACCAATCCTTCAATTGACTGAAATATTATACACACATCTAAAATGTACCAACTTCACATTATATTAACCAACAGCTCTAAATCAATTAAGTCACATACATACTTTAAACTTCTATAATTTTTATACCTTACAAAACTTCAGTCTAATACTACAACATAAAGTCTCTAAACACAGACTACTGAATACATGTCATGCATTTTTATTTATATGACCTCTAACCCTCATGATTTGACCCAAACTAAAGCCTAAAGTGAAACACAACAAATGGCTTTTATGATGCCAGTACACTCAAGGCCAATTCTACCCCAATGAAAATGATTTCAGTTACAACAGGAATATCAAACCACCATAATGCTAAATTAAATTCATCAAAACCAAATACAAAATAACTAACTTATATTTTAAAACTCCAATTCTATTCAGCAAAAAAATTATACTTACATTCATTTCAATATTAAATCAAAATAAAACAAATTCACACAATCACCACCAATAATTTTGGATATCGTTTAATGAAATTAATTTTTACCAATTCATAATGTCAAACAAAGTATATATGATTCCTTCCTGAACTATGGAAAAAAACATTATTTTAATATACTTCATTAAATTGAACTATTAACTTATTGTCAAATCTACAAAAAATTATCACAATATATTATAACAAATAAGTAGAGAGTATGTAACACTACCAACTGTCTCTTTTGTAATTTCATTGTTATTTTTTGTGTATAATGAACAAAACTATACACACACTGTAAAAAGTTTACTGTAGATTTTACAGTAAATTACTGGCAACTCTGCTGCACGGTAATTTACTGTAATTTTTATTTTACAGTAAGCTACTGTAGTTTCGTCCTACAGTAAATTACTGTAAATTTGAACTAGCTACAGGAAAATACCGTGAAAAGTGCTGTAGCTTACTGTAAAATTTACCAAATTTTAGAATTGTTGCTACTGTAAATTTGGTTAAATTACAGTAAACTACTGTAAATTTCCCTTGCATTACAGTGAGGTACTGTACACTTCCTACAGTAAAATGCTGTACACCTTCCCAATTTACCCCCAGTACTGTACACTCCCTACAGTAATTTACTGTAAATTGACCCCATTTACAGTATGTTTTACTGTAATTGGCACAACTTCCAATGACAAAAATACACTTGAGTAAAACTTTTGAATGAAACTTTGAAAAGTCTTTATTGCATTAACATGCAGTAGAACTGACAATGTCATATTTCACAAACAGTACAATTTTTGTAAGGATCATGGGCAAAATGCTGGCAAGTAGAATGTGTTGCATAATCAAATTTCAAAGATGACAATTATACAGAAACTATGTACACAGAAATGTCCTAAGAATGCTGATGTTCATTACAGACCTGTTCACTAATGTAGTCAAATTTCATGAATACTTTGTTCCTCCGGATTTGGTAATAGGTAATTACCATGTACTGAATGGTATTACAATAAGTGGCATCCTTTTTGCATGCATAAACTCTTTATGTATTTGTTGGACCTGTCAGAGCAAGCAACAAAGGTTGTAAGAACAACCATAAAATTTGGTTGGTGTTACTTTATCTGCTGTTTGCAATTCAGTTGACTTAAACATTTTGTAAATAAATCTATTCAACAAGTAAAATTCACCTTGCATGCATTAAAGTAGTTGTAATTGCTAACCTTACACAAACTTTCAGGCCACTGTATATTAAATGAGAGTACATTAATGAACAGGTGTGTTTTAAAGCAATCCATTTACATGAAGGGTACCATAATCATTCAAATATTCAGTCATAACCCATTAGAATCAATTACAAGTGAAAGCAATTTTTCACTTATGCAACTACTGCCTGAAATAATGGCAAACTTTCAATTTCTTTAAGAAAACAAATCTGACTAAAGTGAACTTCCTTCTAGGAGGGCTTGTCTCAGCTGACCTTGGATGAACACTGGATGAACATACACACGCACACACCCACACACGCACACACACAGACTCTCTATCTCTTACATCCACATATCCGTAGTAACACGCAAAATGCTTACTCCATGGTAACCTGACGACAATGCTTCTACCAGAAGAAAACTGAATTTTTAAGTGAAACTTCTCACTTATGAGTAATTTTACATGTATACTATTAATTGATAAAAAATTAAGTGTATGTCAACTTCTTATATATACATATTCCCAAAAATCTTATTAAGACAGAAAACCTTATTCAATCCTATATCAAAATAATGAATAGTCCTAAACACACACTGAACCAATAATTTATATTACAAGCATACAAATACATTAACTGCCATGAATACATTAAATTGTGACAATAATATTACATTGCATACAATATTCCTCACAAATAAAGTTTCTTATAACAGTACTATCAATTTGATATTGAAACTGGCAAGAAAGAACCCGAATGAGAGTATTGCTACCATTGCAAATACTTAATATTTACATGAATATTTGACGAACAAACATGTACAAATATGACCTCCAATTTTGCCAAAGTAATGTTTGTACTGTGACACTTGAACAGCTGCGAAAGTGAAAGTATGAAAATGTTATAATTCTGTGAACAACAAAATACAATGTAGTAAATCCTCAGTAATCATAATGAAGAAAAATGTCAATCTGTGAGAAGTATCTACAATTTTCAAATTTTTCTGTACTACATCATGCAAATCTGCTATTTTGAGAAACTCTTGAAATGTAATCAAAATGTCACATGCTTTTTCATTTGAGGAATTTCTGATACATTTAATATCCTTTTCTGACTATAAGAAAACAAAAAAATTGCTACATCACCTTAAGATTTCCTGAATTTCTTGATATAATTTGGTCCTCTTTACAAAAATGGCTAACAGTCAGCCATGCATGATATGCAATAATGGAGATCACTGTGTCATTCATGTAATAATAATATAATAATAATCTCACTCCACCTTGGTAGGCTGTGTTAAAGCCACATACATTACAGAAGTTTACATCGTTCTCAGTAAACAGCTTATTGCAATATTTGTCAACATCTTGATGACCAAGCGCTTACTACGCAGTATATATATATACATATATATATAATGTAGCACAATGTTGAAATCGAAATTGATTTACAGCAATGTTAATCCTAACTAAAGATGAATTTTCGACCACGAATGTTGGAAATAGATGCCTCCGCTACTGCCATACCAGAAATATATTTCCTAGTTTTTATTTCCATAAAGAAAAAAAAAACCCTCAAGACCTTTGATCTTGTGACTTCAAAATCTAGTCAGATAACTGTTTCTCAAAAAAGCAAATATATGCATTTGATTGAATCCAGAGAGCTTGAGATTTGACTTTCAGACCCAAAATCTTAATAGATCATTGTCACTTGTATATGCACAAATGAGCGAAGTTTGAAGTTGATTCGTCAAATGGTTTGGAGTTATTGCGAGAACGGTATATGTTATATGTACTTTATTGTATTCAATGACCTTGACTTTTGACCTTGAGACCCCAAAATCTGAACAGATCATTGTTACTTTAACATATACACACGAGACAAGTTTGAAGTTGATCTATCAAAGGGTTTTGGAGTTATTGTAAGAATGGTCTATTTCTTATGTATTTTAGTGAATTCTATGACCTTTGACCTTTGGACCCAAACACTTATCAGCTCATTGTCGCCCAGATATGTATCCTCAAGTCAAAAAGTATGAAGTTGACCTGTTGACCGGTTTTTAAGTTATCGCGAGAACGAAAGTGGGACAGACGGACCGACGGACAACACAAAAACATAATGCCTCCGACACCACCTTTGGTGGGCGGAGGCATACAAACAGTGTGTAGTGCCATATATCTATGTTTTTGTATGGTTCAAATTCGGTTGTAAGGAGATATTCTTAACTTTATTTTTCCAAGTATGAAACCCCTTTACATTTACAATTTCTATATGAATTTTACCCCTCCCCCACTCTTACTTGACCTGGATTTGAGAAACGGCTAAAATAAAGTTGTGGGCAATGTCAACTTAATAGCATATTCAAATGAATGTTCTCTCATAACTAGCATGTCGACAATCTATTTCAGCAAGTTTCTCATGTTATGCAATATTGGGCATAAACTCTGTAGTTGCTTGGTCAGACAAAGCTCAACCAATTATTCAAGAGGATGGTGACCAAGCGAACATAGTATTATTGGGTGATATATAAAATCACATGTTTTTAGATGATGGGGTAAAATGTACAAATCAGGAAATTAAAGCCACTGGAAATCAGCAAACCGACGCACAAATGACACTACTTTCGCGTTGCAGTGACTCTTCGACGCATGGCACTTCGACCCATCAGGGCTTATTCCGAGGAGACATCTGAGAGACAGGGAGAAAAAGATATTACAGAAAAAAAATAATAAAAACAATCAAATGAAAACTGAGGGAGTCAAAATAAATTGACAAACCTAAAATGAAATTTATCAAACAGTAATTATAGATGGCTCCATCAAGCCAGCTTTACTTAAAAAAGAATACTTTTTAAATCACTTTTTTCTATTGTTAGTACAGAGACACACTCTTCTCTACTCAAGTACGTAATCATTAACCTGCACCAAAATACACCAGATGTTAGTGTGCTAGTCGCTAATAAGTTCTTGAAATTTTGGAGTTCCCCACAGTACTGCTGGGTTTGCTTACTTTCAAAACGTGACACTTGCAATGGAAATCATATTTGGCTCCCAAATAAATGCAGAAGTACTGTGAAGAATGTCTTTGTTTTCTAAGGCAAGGCAACAGTCGGATGTTGCTCGCTCCATCAAGTCGCAAAGCAGTAGCACATTAATAAAAAGCCTATTTATCAGATAAGAAAGTATGTTCTAGAATCAAAATGCTTAAATTTATGAGCTGCTCGGATGTGACGTCACAACATCATAGCTTGAAATATTCACAACTCTAACAAAAAAATTTGACGGATTTTCTTCAAACCTTCACCAATATTTTTCTTTATTTTTCCACATTTTTTAAAATCAAGTTATTTTTCAGACTGAAATTCCATTTAGCTAGGATGTCCATGAAATTGGACTTACAGTCCGACCTCTCTTATCCGGCCTCCCCTTATCCGGATCTCTCTATTATCCGGACGCACTCTTGCCGAGATTTTTTTTTTTCAATCCAATCTATCATGTGAGGAAATGAGATTTCAATCTAAACTCAATCCTATGCGCAAACTCTCTTTGATTACATATATTTTCCAATATAGTCTACCTACAACAACAATATTTTTAATGAAAAATTCTTCCCCAAATCACCGAAAGGACTTAGACAGTAAATCAGGGCGCATCGCAAATATTTCAGCACGTTTTCTTTTTGTTTCCCGGGAAAATCAACGCATGTCTCGCTAGCTAACGTTAGGCCTCAATACGGACAGCGCCATCTATCATGTTTGAGCCTACAGTCAGTATAACAATGGCCGACATTGCGAAGCTGCGATACCCGCTGCGATGATCTAATTGTAAAACTTAGTTTTCATTGAGTCTCTCTCTTTCGTGGTATGCTCGATGTATACCTCAATCATTTTAGCAGGTAAATTATCCAACAGTTTTGGCCATCGACCGATATAATTTCCGTAAAAAATACCGCCTATAATTTGCACTGACACTGCAGTGAATACTGTCTGTATGCCCAATACAATAGATAACATGTAGCTACCGCCGTTGGGCCGGGGAGGCAGTAGCTTCGTGTATTTAATATTGGGTCTCCCAGATCCGGATAAATCCCTTATCCGGATTGGTGCTGGTCCCAACGTGTCCGGATAAGAGAGGTCGGACTGTATGTCAGTTCCAGAAAATGGTCCGATATTTTGCATGCCATATTGTACCTCTGAATGAACTCCAGTGTTGCTGCAGCCGTGCTTGGATATTCCAAATTGAGGTTGTAATAGGTGGCAAAAAGGTATGCCACCCCACAAAGAAAGCCTTCAGTTGTTGATGATGAATGGCCAATAACTCTGCTTTCAACCATGACCATCCACTGGGACTTGGCCGAGTCAAATGGATCTCCTATCAAACAAAATAATGTTAAGATTTAATCGTTATGAGCTTCATTTTCTATAATTTGTTTTAACACTAGCTGATGGGAAAATCTCTGGTACAAATTCACTAGAGTAAAATTCAGTTATTTATTTCCAATTGTCCTGATTCCCCCCCCCCCTTATGGACGCGTTACAAAGTGAAAAACTATAATTTATGTTTTTTGCCCAGTTTTAAAGGCTGGGATCATGCAGTATTCACATGTCTCTTTTGTTAATGACTGCATATAATTACAAGCATGGCAAATCTGAAATGCTGAAAGTGAAAGATGTACATATGAAATACAAGTCTGTTTAAGAAAATTGACACAAAATAAACGTACATGTCTGTACAGATTTAGTCTAAACCTAAATCTGAGAATGTTTTAAATGTCTGTATTATATTATTCTAAGAGGTTTGATTAAAAACACTGGAAGTTGTCATGCACCTTGGATTATGAGTTTGGGTGAATCAGATGCATCTCCCTCTTTCTCCATGTCCTCAGCAGTATCTGTAACCTGAAAAGATATGATAATCCCATGTTTCCATTACCATTACACACAAGATTCAACTCTTCAGTGTCATTTAATTGATTTTAATTTTCATACAGCATGCAGTCCCCAAGAGTGAAGGTCCAATACAATCTAGAAATAATCATCAATTAATTTTCAATTATGTACCACCTCGAAGGGGGAAGGGCAAGTGATCTCTCTCATTTCTTTTTTCAAATGGGGGCGTGCCTTAGCAACAAAACACCCCCCCCCCCACAACAAAAAATTAAAAATTGAAGAAAAAAAAAGAAAAAAAAAACAGATCTAAGGAAAGGTTCCACAAAGGGTCTTGAAAAGTCCAGAGTCATCGATACAAAAGCAATTATTAAATACTAACTTTTTCACTCAGGACTAATAGCGCAAAACATTTTTCAGGAGAGTAATTATTAAATCTTACATCACGGATGAGGAAAAGGGAGTCATTCCCTTCTTTAAACAGGCTCTGCAACCCTCTCAGCACACCAGATGCTACATCATGCAGGTTTGCATCATCTTTTGCAGCCGCAGCTTCCACGAGAAGTACTGGAGGAAGAGAGAGAGGGAAAAAATAGAAAAAAATAATAAGTTGAATGAGTAGGGTCCTGGGCAGGAGGGGAGGGAGATAGGGGACAAGAAGATAGACATGGAATGAGTAAGAAGCAAAATGAGAAAGAGTTTGACAAGATGGAAGAGATATGAGAAGTAGGAGAAGCCAAAAGAAGAGATAAGAATTAATTAGAATATTAAAAGAGGAAATGAAAAAAAAAAGAAAAGGAAAGGGGAGGTGGCAAGAAGGAAGGCAAAGGAGAAGAAATTGGTGAAGAAAGAAGACAAAGGAGGTGAATAATTAGAAGCAGCGGGAAGAAAAGGACAAAACAAAAAAGTGGAGAACCGAGAAGTAGAAATATAGAGTTGGAAAAAAAAATTGTTTGTGTGTTATTTGTGATCAACTTTAAAAATATTTACAAATGGATAAGTCTATATTTTCAAGAAAAGTTTACCATTATCAAAGTGTAAAAACTGCAATAGCAAAGGAAATATATATGTGTTACATTGTGAAAAAGACACAAATGAATTCATGGGAGTATCCCCCTTCCCCATCCTTGGCTAATTATATGCACGCGCACGCTTTCAAACAGTGATGACGTCACAATGCAAAAGACCAGACTGTAACAGACGATTGCCCACGGTCGGCCGGAACTCCTTGCCATATCGCTAGCGCTAGCGCGCGCTGCATGCATGCGCTGGCTAGCTAGCTCGCACCATACAGCACTGCACTAGCACTGCATGCTGCGCTGCATGACTGTACTGTACGAGTATGGCCAGGGTTGCATGGCTAAACTGCGTGCAGACATCGGAATCCGATGCAATCTATCTAGCTGATCTAGCAAAAAGTAGCGTAATGAAATTTAGTCGATATGATGGAATTGCTAAGAGGCATTTTAATGATAATTTCAACACATACCAAATTTCTATGCATAGGTCTTTACTATTTTTTAGCAAGTTAAAAACAGTCAAAATTTGAGTCAACACCCCGCACAACTCTAAGTCTAAATCTACACAGTACACATCTTCCGTAGACAACATCCGCACAACACACATTAACACATACATCTTCATAGACAACAGAGAGAGAGCGCGAAAAGTGAGGATGGTGAATGTCAGAGTTCCATGAAAGATTACATTATATGTAAAACAGTTCAACAAAACATTTCTACATGTGAAGGATCTACAGGATGAAAATATCACTACTTACCAGGGAATGTGTACTTGACCGGAGACGTAAAGTTGAATTCAAAACAACAGCAGTTCCGACGGCACTTCTTATCGATCTGACACTCGAAATTTTGCAAGAATTTATGCTCCGCGCCGAGTAAGAGGCGCATGCGCGTGTGACGTGTTGTATCCCAGAATGCATTTCGCGTGCTCAATTACAGTAAATTACTGTAAAGTTGATCTCCCAAAAAAAGAACTCGAATGATTGCTGTAAATTACCGTGAACCGCCTGAATAATACGGCAAATTACTGTAAAATCATCATTACAGTATCTTACTGTTAAAATTTACATCAATTTACCGTACAAATTACAGCAATTTTTTACAGTGTACCCTTAACTTTATTTCCCATCTGATTTTTGTAAGACTGTAACCATTATACTTGTTTGATTTCTTTATTTTCATTAATTTAAGTTTCATTAGAGTAAAGTTGTTTTTAGAGGAAAAATTAAAATCAAGCAAACAGATAGGGGAAAATGTGAACAAAATTGGGCAAAAGGTAAGAAACTTATGATTTTTTTCAAAAGTCGTGAAAAGTTGTAATCACTATACCCATTGTCACTTCAAATTGCCCACTTTACGTCACAGTGATATAAGGTAGGGATTACTTTTCCATTTGCTCCATTACACAAAAAGGCTAAAAAAAAAATTTTCCAAAAGTTTTGCTTCAAATTATAATTTTTTTTTTTTAATGACGACATAGCACAATATACCAGCTATCATATATTTTGATTACTGCCCCAGTGGAATAGGCACTTATGAGAAAACCACAAATTCCTGATAATTAAGTACACAGCCAATAGGAAAGTTGTCCCTACTGGTACTACTTGTCATAGTTTACTTCCTGAGTTGCCAATTTCAAATTTACATAATCTTAGTGATCTCATTTTAAAAACAGCCATAACTCTCTTATTCTTGGTTCAAATTCTTTCAAATTTTCACCATTCTGTTTTTCTTATTTTCTTCTCTCTTTCACATCATTTTATCACCATGGTAGGATTCCCCTTTAATTCTTTTGTTACAATGAGTTCACCCTTTAATACAAAACTCGATGTACAGACTCTACATAAACTCCTACATCTAGCTTTTATTATTTTCAACCTCAAGTACTCTTATAAGAATAGTATCTTTTAGTATACAATAATAAAAATAAGCAAAAATACCTAAAATTCTATCACATAATTACGAAGCTGACATATACATAAAATACATACTCCAGCCATTAATAATTTCATGTACATCATACTAAACTTCGTACCGTAACACAATTTGAAAAAAAAAATCTAATCATACTTACCCACTAGACCCCACACAAACAACATCGCCAAGAACAGTCTTGTCCTCATCAACACACTGAAATATTAATTTTTAAAAAAAGGTTAGTTTTATACACTCAAAATTACTATTATAAACACAATTTGTTAAGGAAATTATAATTTGAATTCGAAATATCATTTGCAATAAAAAAAATTAATAAGAAAAAAACAATATCCTACACTGATGCCCGTATTCTGAACTTGGGTTTAACTTAAACTTAAACTAAATCTATGGCTTAAGTATGCGTAGCCAAAGGTGGCTTTAATCTGTAACAGTCGATGTTTAATTTAGCGGCACATTTGGCACTCAAAGTATTAAAAACTTTCTTGGAATAAAAACTTACATAATTTTCTACATCAATAAGGCATGAGAAAAGAACCCAGTTAATATAAGAGTCATACAGATTTTCGACCTCTTGTTCGTACTCTTTTAAGTGTAGCCATAATTTCAGTATAAAAAAATTTATCCCCAAAATACCATCTTTTTTATTATTATTGTCTTTATCCATTCCTCTTTTTTCCCCTTTACTTTCTCATCTCTCTTCTCATGTTAATTTCCATTTTTCCATTTACCATCCTGGTCATCATTCTTCTTTTTCTGATCTTTCTTTGTTCTTTTCAAATCTTCATTTTAGTCTCTCTCTCTTTTTCTCTCTCTTTCCTCCTTCTACTTCTTTTTCTATTTTATTATTTCTTTTATTTCTTTTCCCCATCTTTATTTCAACATTTCCTCCAATTTTTTCCTTATTTTGTATTTATTATCCTACTTCTTCAACATATATTTCTCCTTCTTATTTTCTGATCTTTTCATATTTCTTTGATCTTTTTTTTTTCTTCATTTATCCTCTTTTTTTCTTCTTATTCTTGTCTTCTCTTTCTTTCTTTCCCGGCTTCTTTTTCTTCCTCTTCTTCTTTTTCTTCTTCTTTTTCCTTGTCCTCCTTCTTTTTATTTTTAATTATTACAATATTCATCTCACTAACAAAAAAAAATCAACACACAAAAAAAATATTATAATGTACCAATATTACTAATCTAATTCAAATTTTTCTTCTCAAAATCATATCCCCAACATACAAATATTATTCATTTCATTAAATTAAAATTTACTGCTTTTTTTGGAGGAAGGAGGGGGGGGGGGCTCTTCCACTAATTTTCAAAATAATCAATTTTCATTGACAGACAATACCTCTTACATTTGACTTTTCATAAAAAAACATCATGATATGACTCTCCTTCTATTTGCACTTTCTTCACCATATACCCACCACATACGATACCATGCCACTACCCCCCTCGCATTACCATCGTCAACCTCTACTTACTTCAACTGTCATTGACGCAGTCGATTCAACAGAAGCGCACCACGTTGAGTTTCCTATCTGGACATTTCTAAATATCAGTTTTGACGCTTTCGATACATCAATATCCACAGAACTTCCCCACATTGAGACTTCAATGAGGCCGCCACCGTCATCTTGTACGTCAATCTTTCTCACTTTCGTTTCTTTATACCTCTTCACCTCTCCAACCTATTAACAAAATAATCATAAATGCATTATTGTAACTACACCTAAATTCCTTAAATGGTAATGATTCATCATGTCTTCACATTATTTTCTTAAACAAAATAGACAAACAACAATATTTCTAATAATACATCAACTATAAAGGTAAACCAATTTCAATTTCTTCACAAAAGAATATCTATTGTATTTATAAAATATATGTGACTCACCATCCCAAAATCACCAAATAGTCACACATACATGTACTTACATAAGAAATCCCCAAACAATGTATTCTGGGTTCAAATACTTAATTTTGATTTTATAATACAAATAGATCACTTTACAATCACTCTATCATGTATCATACATTAGATTCATAATTTGATCTGGGAATATGTTTTTAGCTATTCAAAAAAAATTTATCAATGCACTTTCACGAATTAGAACTAAATTTTATCATATAATACAATTTCTTGAATCTTCATATGTCTTTAAATTTGCCCTTACAATTCATGAACTGTTCAAAGAACTGAATAGATATTTCATCCAAGAATAATGGCAATTAATAATACTGAACAATCCTTGTATATAGTGCAGACAAATCAATCATAACATCATCTGCATTTAAGGGAAAACATAGCAAAATAAATAAAAAAATGATTCATGTTCATAAATGATGATTAAAAAGAAAAAACTCTATTCTAAACAAATGTTATTTCTTACCTTAATATCATAATCCCTTCCTTAAAAATATTTCAATCACCGGATTTTTAATTAGACTTACAAAACGGGTTATCTAGAATGCTTTTTTTCCATCCCAACCTTAAAAGATGTTTTCTCTGAATGAAAGTTATTGACTTTCTAGTAACCTAAAGACATTTTAAAGGACCTTTATATTGTTAAGCAATAACAATGAATTATATATCATTTAAACACTGAGATTATCTCCTTTCAGCCTGGCTATAAAACACACAAAATATTCAACTAGTGGTTTGGCAATCGCAGCTCACATAATGTAATACAACTCCTCTCATTATAACACTAAAAAACAAAAACTAATATTTGAATTATTCTTCAACATATTTCCACTCAATTTTAACTAATACCATATATTTTCTTTCTAATCCTACTTTAAGCCTAAACAAACTCTTTTTCATCCACATACAAACCATACTTTCTAACACAGACAAATAAACAAAAATATGTATTTCACACTTCTTCACTTTCGAACACACAGAAAACAACTCTCCTTCACCAATATTCACTTATAGTTAATACAGTATATATTTACCTCAATTTTTAGAATATTAGGATCCATCTACAAATACATCAAATAAATCAATACTTCTTCTAAACTTCTTTAATTTAATCACACTCAATCTTTCTCAAAAGAACACACTTACAGATCAATTCCTGCTATCTTAAACTATCACAAATCTTTTAAAAATTCAATAACACACATAAAATGCATATTTTCACTCAACAAATACTTTCTAATTCACAGTCTATTATTATTAAATCACTTCTATAATTACTATAACATTAAATCAATACATAAAAAAATAAAATACCTGTACAACCACTCCTTTGACAGACACCCTGCGTTTCCTAGGGCTCGATTTCACCTCAGACATCCTCATAAATGGGGGACTGTCGAATCCCTCAATGATCTTATCTTCTACCATAAATGGTTTTGCAATCGGAAAGATCTACATAAAAACAAAAATAAACAAACAAAAATATTAATACCCACATTCAATTACTAAACACATAAATATTTTGTACTAATTTGAATTAAAAAAAAAAAAAAAAAAATATCAGCCAAACAGCAGGCCCCTATGCTAATGAGCAATTGGCCAGATTTTATTCTAAAGCTCTCACTGTCGAATCTTCCTCCCTACAAAATCTTGTGAATGGTGAGACTTTTTGTCTCCTAATTCAACCACTTTAATTTAAAGCAAAATAAAAACCAGTTACACTATTTGAAAGAATAAATGTTACACTCTCCAAATAATTCACTCTTTTTACTAAATTACTTTGATAAATAGCTGAATTTTACGCCAAAAATGGTTTATTGAAACAGATTTTCTTACCCTGTGTTCTCTTTCAAATTGTGTAAATGTGTATTATTAAGGCCATTTAAGATTGGCATCACTATAAACCTTGGAATGTCTTCTTTCCCACTATACTGTTCACAATATGAGGTATCTTTTACATGAGTCAGGATCAAGCAATTTCTAAACCAAGCAAGACAAGATTTCTAAAATTATGAGTAGCATGAAATCCAGTGTTATGATTATGTGAATAAGGTTTCAAAACATCTCGGGCCATGTCATTTGAACGGATTACCACACAGACTGTGACCTTGGAGACGCTGGAATATGTGGAGGTCTGTGGTCCTTTGACCACATTGCAGTATCATATTTTTTTTAAGCTTAAAAATGTATTTGGTCTCTAAATTGCTGAATCCTGACCTATATACGTACTGTCACAAATTTTCAATGGTATAGTAAGAAATAAGATATTTTTAGCTTTAGCATGATATAAAAATTGTAAGGGCTTAAACAAAAACAAAGTAAAAATAACAACTTAAAAATCTGATGAAAATTACTTTTCGTAACATGTTTTTTCTTCAAATTTTCACCTTTTATTACAAAAACTTTGGTTATATACACACAGTTGATTTGAAAGAATGATTCTTCTCGTTTCTATTAATACCTAAAACATAAAATTTCATAGAGTTTCAAAGGAGTAATGACCATTTTCAAAATGGTGTTTTCACTCACACCCAGCTCATTAAGTATTCAAAGCCCTGATGCATACTGCATATTTGAAAATAAAAGAATCTACTTTTTGAGGGCCTGCAGGCTGGCTCATATCTCGTATATTCAGCCAACACAAATAATTTCAACACCATATTTAACATTCACCACCAAAACACAAGTATGAATAAATTCACACTTTCCATTAACCTTATTAATAATCCAAATAAACATAATAACAATTTACTTTCAGTCCAATAATATACAAATATTTGTTAACAAAATTACCTAATAAATAATAATGTCATCTACAAAGCACTCCTATCCACTCTCTAATCTCCTCAATGCACTCCTGGTTATTATTGCTTCAGCTGTAACTTGGCAACCAGGCACTCTTCAATTCTTTTACAACATCCAGGTAACACAACCTCCTCTTATTTATATTCATACATGTATCTCATATCAAAACAAATCTTGTGTATCTTCCAAAAATATAAAAGTTACAAAATAACATACCTTGCTATCGACTCCAATACTCAATTTCTGTTTTAACATATCCAGAACTCCGCCTCTAACTGAGAAGAATTCTCCTCTTCTAAAATTAAGGAAAGCTGCAATATCCTGTAATAAACAAAGAAGAAAAAAAAAAAACATCATTCAACACCATTAAAATTTATGTATTACAAATCTATAAACTATACAAAACATCTTAACATTTTACTCACTTATTTTCCATTGCAATTTATAAAATTAACTTCTACATTATATACAAACTAAATATTACTATCCTTCCTCCTTTCATCAAATTTCACTCATAGTCATAATTAAATTAACATTTTTTATATAATAGACCTAAATCACTGAGCAATAAATTCTAATAATTTCTAATCCTCCTTTATGATCTAATTTCTATACACAAGTATTTCATAACCACAATACTTCAATCACTATCCTACACTCCTCAAACTGATTATTACACATATCATCACTAATAATGAAAAACTCGCTACTTTACACAAATAATAATAATCTAATAATGTCAATGTAAGTGCTTTTAGCTTTAAAAAAAAAAGAGTAACAAATTCAACCAAATTATCACTATATTACCATAATTTCAACCTTACATGAAAAATATCACTACAAACATCTTCAACAGAAATAAACACAATTAATAACCATTTACAATCTCTCATCACCAGTACTAGGCACTAACATTCAGGTACCACCGTTAACGAATTACCATTCATAATGCCACATCTCCAATTATACTTTTTACATGTACCTTTATGCCTACACCTGACATTAAATCAAGAAATATAAACAATACACTTTATAACTATATACCATAGCTCAAATGCAAAATTTATATATTCAACTTTGACTTTTTCAATGCTCTTCCTTCTTAACTTAACCATCAAACACTTTCAGAAACAACATTTATACATTATATAATATACAGAGCATTTCCAATTGGCTGTGTACTTAATTTTCAGAAATTTGTGCTTTTCTCATCAGTACGTTCCCTCAGCAGTAATCAATTTATGACATAACTAGCACAATGTGCCATGTCCTAAGAAAAGAAAAGTTTAATTTCAAGTCAAACTGTGGGAACAAATTAAATTTTAACCATTTTATCTATCACAGCAAATGGAAAAATAGTCCCTACCTTACACAGTGACATCATCAAAGTGGTCAATTTAAGTGCCCATGGCTATAATGATTACAACTTTTTACAACTTTTAAAAAATTCATAACTTTTTTATTATTGTCCGGTTTCATTGAAACTTTCCTATTTCTGCTTGTCTGATTTTTACTTTTTTCTCTACATTTTTTCTTTTACATTGGATTCCCCTTTCAAAGGCAAGTCCACCCCAAGAAATAGTTTATTTGAATAAAAACAGAAAATTCAAACAAGCATAGGCTAATAAAATTTGAAACATGTAACATTTTAAATGTATCCTTAATTTAACAAAACAATTATATGCACATCCTGTTGACTATGCAAATGAGGGGACCAATGACCTCATCCACTCACTATTTCTTTTCTATTCTATTGCATGAAATATAAAATATCTTCATTTTTCTATAGTACAATTTCAAACAACTTTTGATTCCTCCCTGAACACGTGGGGAAGCAATTTCTGCAACTTATCATTATTCAATAAAAAACTTCCTTGTTGAAAAAACTGCAAAATTTTAAATATTCTATATTTCATATAGGCCTAGGCCTAGCCTCATAAAAATACAAAAGAAATAGTAGGCCAGGCCCTAGGGGCCTAGGCCTAAGTGGGAAAATATAATTTAACGTTCCACAAAATCATACCACAGCGGTAGCATATGAGAGACTTCGGTCTAACGTTAGTCTATGTAGGCCTAGAGAAGGATTCCGTGAACCAAGAAAAAGTCTCAGTAGAACATATCCTGGCCGAAATAGGCCTACACTGATTTCTCAGTCTAGTCTACAGTCTAGGCCTACACTACAGCTAGTACTGGCACTAGCTAGCTATACTGCCTACAGGCTACAGTACAATGGAAAATAACAAGTCACACTTGAAGTTGAAATTACTTACCTTCTGTTCTCGTTTGTTCACATCATTGACATAAATGTCGATGATTTCCGACTTCTCTGTTATTACAATTCCTTCTAGGAATTGTTGATCATTCTTTAGCACTTTTTTACTAAAGGCTTCGAGAACATAGTACGTTCTCCTGACATAGTCCTTGCTCAATCTACTCGAACTCGAAGATGAAGTCGACGCCATGTTGCAACATCTACTGAAGATATACATACGGGTACTCATGTAATACATACAGTTGTTTTTGTTTTCTTTTCTTTTAAGCATTGACACTGCTTCTAAAACGACACCAAGATGAAAAACACACAAATGAACTAGAGATATAATTTCATGTCTCATTTGACCCTCAATTATATTATGACGTCATCAAAATGGCGTCGGAAGTCAAAAAATCCATTTTGCCTATTATGACGTCATTATAATTATGCAAATCTTGCTCTAACTCCGTGAATATTGGTCAATTTTCACCCAATTTTTGATATGTTGTAGCTTAGTTCTTACTCTTTCTGAGTTATTGCCTTTATTTTTCATTTTGATAGACAAATCATCCTCAAAAATTGCAAATAATAATGGCATGTCATTTTTACTCATTTTGCGTGTAATCTCTATGGGACATGACTTTTTCTCAAAACTAGATTCTACATTCTTCTATTTCGTAAGCCATATCTCCAATTTTTGTTGCTAGTTATCCCTGAGCTTTTAGTATGTTGTAGCTGAGATTCTAAGCTTTCGGTTGCGTTACCTTCATTTTCCGATCAGATGTCGGGATCATGCCCGTAATTCACTTGCAAGATTGGATTTGAGATTCTGGTGTTTTGCTTACGTGTTAAGTCTATGGGAAATATTCTAGCTCAATCGGTTAGGCGTCAGACTTACTTCTCATTCCATCATGCAGGCAGGGGTTCGAGTCCGCGGGTGAACATGATTTTTTTTTTTTTTAGCTATCTTGCCCCCGATCAATTATAAGAATTCTAACAAATAATAGCTAAAATATTGCAAAATAAAACAGATTATAATTACTTTTTATATCATATCTATTTATCTGTCTGTCTATCTACCTACATCACATCTCTCTGTCTAATATATATTTTTCTGTTTGAATACGTCCCTCTCTCTCTATCTATCCATATGTCTGTCTGTCTATCTACCTACATTGTATATCTATTCTGTCTGTTTATCTATCTATCTCTCTCTCTGTGTGTCTAATACGCTATATTTATTATTTATTTATTTATTTATTAACAATATTTCAACAGGATACCCAATCAACAAAAAATTGCTCTCCCTTGGGGTCCTGCATATTAAAAAAACAATCACAATATATCTTGTTATAAACATAAAATTAACATGAGAAAATGTACATACATTATGATATATAATTATATTTAATTATTATATATATGTATCTGTTTAGATATGTCTATCTATCTAGCCATCTATATATCTGCCTGTCTCTATCTATCTATCTATATATCTGTCTGTCTGTCTCTCTATCTAGCTATCTATCTATTCATCTATATGTCTGTCTCTCTATCTATCTCTGTCTCTCTATCAATCTATATGTCTGTCTCTTACGAGATAGCTCGTAATAGCTTCATGATATGTCTGTCTCTCTATCTATATGTCTGTCTAGATCTATCTGTCTATCTATCTATCTGTCTGTCTCTCTTTCTATCTATATGTTTATCTATGTTTTATTAATATAACCACCAATCATCTCTCTCTCTCTCTATCTATCTATATATCTACCAATCAATCTATCGATCTATAAGTCTGTCTCTCTATCTATCTATATGTCTGTGTCTCTATCTATCTATATGTCTATGTTTTATTAATATAACCACCTATAATTGATCTCTCCATCCATCACTCCATCCATCTACTATAATTATATATCTTTCTTGTATGTATCTGTTTGATTATGTAAATCTGTTTGTCTATCTATTTTTCAATCTAATATCTGTTTAAATATTTTTTTCCTGTTTATCTATCTATACGACAGACCACCTAATTCGTCCGCATGACGAATTAAAATCTAGTTGTCTTTATTTTTCATTTCAATTAACAGATCATCCTGAAAAATTGCAAATAATAAAGGCATGTTTACTCATTTTGCGTGTAATCTCTATGGGACATTAATTTTTCTCAAAACTAGATTCTACATTCCTTTATTTCGTGAGCCATATCTCCCTTTTTTCTTGTCAGTTATCCCTAATCTTTTAGTATGTTGTAGCTGAGATTCTAAGCTTTCGGAAGTGTTGCCTTCATTTTCCGATCAGATGCCGGGATCATGCCCGTATTTCACTTGCAAAATTGGATTTGAGATTCTCGTATTTTGCTTACGTGTAAAGTCTATGGGAAATATTCTAGCTCAATCGGTTAGGCGTCAGACTTGCATCTCATTCAATCATGCGGGCAGGGGTTCGAGTCAGAGGGTGAACATGATTTTTTTTTTTTTACTATCTTGCGCAAGATCAATTATAAGAATTCGAATAAATAATAGTTAAAATATTGCAAAATAAACAGATTATAATTACTTTTTTCATATTATATCTATCTAATCATATCCGTCTGTATATATATCCGCTATCTATGTTATAAATCTATCTATCTTTCTATATATCTATCTGTCTGTCTAGCTATCTACCTACATGACATATCTATCTATCTATCCCTTTGTCTAATATATATATATATCTGTTTGAATATGTATCTCTCTCTCATTCTATCTATCTATCCGTATGTCTGTCTGTCTATCTACCTACATTGCACAGTATATCTATATATCTGTCTATCTCTCTCTCTCTCTCTCTCTCTCTCTCTCTCTGTCTAATATATAAATCTATCTGTTTAAATATGTCAATCTATCTATCTATCCATCTATCTGCCTGTCTCTATCTATCTATCTATCTATCTATCTATATGTATGTCTGTCTGGCTATCTATGTAATCATATCCGCCTATCTATCCGCTAACAATGTTATAAATCTATCTATCTTTCTATCTATATATCTGTCTGTCTATCTACCTACATGACATATCTATCTACATGTATCTATCTCTCTGTCTAATATATATCTGTCTGTCTATCTACCTACATGACATATCTATCTATCTCTCTGTCTAATATGTATCTATCTGTTTGAATATGTCTCTCTCTCTCTCACTCTATCTATCTATCCATATGTCTGTCTGTCTATCTACCTATCTATCTATCTCTCTCTCTATCTATCTATCTATCTATCTATCTATCTATCTATCTATCTATCTATCTATCTATCTATCTATCTATCTATCTATCTATCTATCTATCTATCTATCTATCTATCTATCTATCTATCTATCTATCTATCTATCTATCTATCTATCTATCTATCTATCTATCTATCTATATGTATGTCTGACTGGGTATATATCTATCTATTTATCTAATATATATCCATCTGTTTGAATATGTCTATCTTTCTATATCAATCTATCTGTCTGTCTCATCTCTCTCTATTTTTCTATCTATCTATATATCTGTCTATCTATGTTTTATTAATATAACCAACTATCATTAATCTCTCCATCACTCCATCCATCCATCCATCTATATATAATTATCTATCTTATATGTATATGTTTGAATATGTATGTCTGTTTCTCTATCTTTCAATGTAATATTTGTTTAAATATTTTTGTCTGTTTATCTATCTATACGACAGACCACCTAATTTGTCCGTATGACGAATTAAAATCTAGTTTTCATATTATTAGTGTTTTATTTCGGCAATGAAAAGTATATCAAACTGGTACAATGTAATAGAGCCCATAATGAACATAACATAGTGTAGATTGAGCACCCATTGTACCACCAGGGTCAAATATATTTAACTGAATTACTGTAGTAAATAAAGGCCATTTGACCCTATCCAGTGGTGCTTACATAAAAGCAAAAGCAGATATTGTTTATTGTTTATTCAACAAGGGGTAGCCCATTCAACATCAGTTGATCTCCCATGGGGTCCCTATACACGAGAATGCAATACTAGTAACAGATAATATATACAGATAAAAACATTCAAAATAACATAACATATATACAAACAATGCAATAAAAGCTGAATTGCAAAGACATCAATAATAAACGTTGCAAAATTAGAGAGATTATTTCAATGGTATTACATAAATTTAACAAAGTAGCAGGTGCCAGCGTAAACCTTAATTGTCAATCGACCTGAGATGTTTTTAAGATTATATTTAAATGAATTTAAAGATGACGATTCCCTTATGATGACCGGCAAGCTATTCCACAGTTTCGGACAGGAATAAGGAATGTTTGCAATAATCAGAACGACACCTTGGAACAACAAGATCGTGTCTGACGGACTGCCTCGTATTTTTCGAATGGGTTTTGTTTAGATCCTGAAAATAATTTGAGTAGTATTCTGGTGCAAGTCCATGAACACATTTATAAACAAATATATATCGAAAATAGATGATTCTATACTTGAAAGCCGTCCAATCTAGGTTTGAAAACATTTCTTTAGATGGGGTATATGTGATATCTAAGGATCAAATGGGCTGCTCTTTTTTGGAGTTTGGTAATTCGATCCACATGAATCTGAAAACGATTTCCCCATATCTCATAACAATAATTCATTTGTGATTCAATAAGGCACATCTATAATAATTTCAGAGTATAATTTTCTACAAAAGGACGCATTCTTTTTTAACAAAGCAAGTCCAGCAAATATTTAAGAGATATAAGAGTGAGTATGAACAAAAAAGCTTAAGAAAAAATATATCAAGTTCAAGTTTATTTATTTAAAACCAAAAACATCACATCAAAATCAAAATAGATTGTACAACACATCAATTAGGGACATGTTCTTCAATGGTGCCAATTCCTCCTTAACTTTATCTCTAAAACACACATCAATTAGCAACATGTTCTTCCATGGTGCCAATTCCTCCTTAACTTTATCTCTAAAACACACATCAATTAGCAACATGTTCTTCCATGATGCCAATTCCTCCTTAACTTTATCTCTAAAACACACATCAATTAGCAACATGTTCTTCCATGGTGCCAATTCCTCCTTAACTTTATCTCTGAAACACACATCAATTAGCAACATGTTCTTCCATGGTGCCAATTCCTCCTTAACTTTATCTCTGAAACACACATCAATTAGCAACATGTTCTTCCATGGTGCCAATTCCTCCTTAACTTTATCTCTAAAACACACATCAATTAGCAACATGTTCTTCCATGGTGCCAATTCCTCCTTAACTTTATCTCTGAAACACACATCAATTAGCAACATGTTCTTCCATGGTGCCAATTCCTCCTTAACTTTATCTCTGAAACACACATCAATTAGCAACATGTTCTTCCATGAGTGCCAATTCCTCCTTAAGTTTATCTCTGAAACACACATCAATTAGCAACATGTTATTCCATGGTGCCAATTCCTCCTTAACTTTATCTCTAAAACACATCAATTAGCAACATGTTCTTCCATTGTGCCAATTCCTCTTTAACTTTATCTCTAAAACACACATCAATTAGCAACATGTTCTTCCACAGTTGCCAATTCCTCCATAACTTTATAATTTTATGTGGAATTGTTCGCGACGGGCACTTAACAGGTTCTACATCTTGACTAATAGCAATACTATACTCATGATTGCGTAGTCTCCCTAATCCTGTAAATAGATCGGCATGCGCCTCGGTAGGGTCATTTGTTACACTCGCATGCGCGATTGGGAGCATCATTATTTGCTTTGCTTGCTTGCTTACTCGCGTTCTTTGTCACATCATCAACATGTTCGTCAACTTCATCATCAATTCTCTTAATTAAGATTCATGTTTTCACATGGTCTCAATCCCAATAATGGTGTCACATTACCACTAACCACTTGAAATGTAATGAGGTATTTATGCTTACCCACCATCACATTTCAGGTTGTCTTCCCCAGTGGAATCATTACATGTTTAGAATATGAGCGCAATCTCACTCTTGTCTTTTCCAGATTCAATTTCGTTTTTCTGAAAATATGCTCAGGAAGAATATTAACTTGTGCTCCAGAATCTAACTTAAAGTTAACTTTTACTCCATCAATGGAACACTGCTTCTTCCATTCTTCTTTGTCTAGTTTGTCAACACCTAAATCGATGTACACTTATTCATCATCATCATCATCATCAGATTCATATTTAGCAGATCAATATGTCTTGATCGTCTCTTTCGAGGTCCTCTACCTCTCGTCGTCAGTAGCTTTGTCCAGGCTGGCGTGGTCGCTGGCGTCCAGCTTGTCGGTGATCATCATCATCCTTTGATCTCCGGCGTTGATCATTTTGTTGTCGATGGCATTTTGACGATCGTGAGAAATGTCCTATCTTTCGTTTCTGCACTCCTGACACTTTGCATTTTCTGCTGGGCATTTCTTGCCTCGGTGTCCATACGTGCAATAATGGCATTTCTCTCGGTTCTGTTCTTTATCATCGTGTCGTCTTCGTCTTAGCACAAAATCAATATCAGCGTCGGAGGGCAGTCCTTTTGTGTCTTTGAGTTCCTCAATATGCTTTGTGCTGTTTTCGGCTACTGTGCAAATTTCAATGCATTTCTGCAGATTCAGGTCTTGAACTTGAAGCAGCCTTTCTCTCAAGTTCTTGTTTTTGATGCCGCACACTATTTGGTCCTTTATCAGGTCATCCTTGAGCAGCCCAAACTCACAGTCCTTAGTCAGGGCCTTCAGGTCGGTCACATATGCGCTGAATCTTTCTCCTGTCATCTGGTTCTGCGAGTTAAAAAGATACCGAATCACAGATAAGTTCTTTCGCGGTTCACAATATCCAGATAATTTTGCTCTCAGTGCACTCATTTGACCGGCTTCTTCAGATGTGAATTGAAAAGTTTCAACAATCTGCTGGGCTGTAGGTCTATTGGTGTATGCATATTCTGACTCTAATACACACTTGAACTCATACTCGGTCTCGATCTCTACTCAATCACTAGGTATGTTTGCTTGGCTTGGAGTCACATTCATAATTAACTTAATTCTCTATACTAAACTACAATATATATCTGAGGAAGGTATAGTGATAAGGAAAGTATAAACAGGTGGAGTTGAACAAGGGGTTGTTCATGGTGGGGTAATACAGTATGGTCGATATTTACACAACTGGTCTGGGGGTGGACACATGATGAAAGTGAGCTTGTGAAAGGAGATGGAAACAGTAGTTGAGATAATGAGGCATGAATGTATGAATGAATAACATGATAAGAATGAGAGGATGGTTTGATGAAGAATGAAATGTGTTGTATGAACACAATAGGTCTGGCAACATGAAAAAATGTTGCATATCTCACACTTTCCGGTTTCCTTGTTAGCTCGGAAGCCATCTCATAAAATTCAAAGGCTCTCAACCAGTCTTTCCAGTTTCTAGACACATTCCCCTCAAATGAAAGGGGTCCTGGGGGTTTTTAATCTCCCAGGGCCCTCAAAATCAAATCTAGGACTTCAAAGTTCAAATTCAATTCAGGGTAAAACAGGTTTCTCATTCAATAGAGTTTCCATACGATTATCTAAGCGAGATTCAAAGTCACTTATAAATGAAACGAACCATTGCGGTGCCGCAGGTCTAAGGCTCCCCTTGCATTCCCCGCTACAGCAGTCATCGTGTCCTCCCCTTTCACCGCTTCACTGTACGATGATGTAGGCCTATTGTGTACTGGGCTGTTGCCGAGCTTCACTTACTTGTTCAATGGGGACAAAGATTTGTCTTTTGTAGATGGGAATTAGCTGATGAAGAACTCATTATCACACCATATGAAACTACAAATCACGGAGATTTTAATACGTCAAACCAAAGATAATATCACCTTATTGTAAAGCAGAAATCTGGCCGCAAATCGAGAGCCAAAAAGATCACATCTTCCACTCTTCACGTGTATGGAACGCTGTGAACCACTCATTCAGCAGTGATTAAGAGAAATCAGCCTACAATGAGTAGTTTTCCTTCTGAGCTACGAACCCCAATCCTTGCAGGGAACAAAGAGAAAGATTTCTTTCCCCTCCGATTTCAGTCTCTTGAGGTCATCCTGTTTGTTTTTTCTCTTTTGCGAGATTTGCTTCGAGAAGTCTGAAACGTAAACCTTCGCACCCTTGAAGTTGAAATCACTCTCTTTAAAATGTGAGATGCAGGCCTTTCTAACCTTTTCTCTCACGGAATATGATGAAAATGCCACATGGATGATCCTTGGTTTCTCAGATGCAGCACCAGTAGATCGAGAAGGGGTGCGATGGCACCTCTCCACCGGGCACTCATCTACCAAGATTCCCGAAACAGCCAACAGGGCCTTCACTGTATCCTCGCACTTCTCTCCTAGAACCTCAGGCACTTCGTGAAATACAAGGTTGTTGCGCCTACTGCGATCTTCCAAATCATCAAGTTTTCTTCTTTCTCTTTTTTCAACATCTGCATCTGACCCACTACTTCATCAAGTTGTATAGAACAAGCAGTAGTTTTCTCATGTTCTCATCCAGCTTGGATTCAAACTTTGTCATTCTTCTCACTAGCAGGGTCTCCATCTTTTCTTCCATGCGGGAGAATCGCTCCTCAAATCTTTGAGTGAAAAAGGTGAACCACTGCAGGGGAGGTTGCCCATCAGACCCGATAGTGCCTTGTGGTAGCACACGTGAAAATGCCCCATCACTTTGCTCCCATACAACCTTCTTGGCAACGGAGGAATATTTCATCTTTTCAGGGGTGTCCTGCAATCTTTTAGAGCTCATTATGAATCAATATTGTCTTGAAAACTTAAATCAACAAATCAACGTACCTTTTTACCACCATCAAGTAAAATCAGTTAGGAAAGGTAAAAATTAAAGGGGTTCAGCATGAAGACATGGTGTCTCACTCAGTGGTTAGGGCACCCTTTCTGTACTATCTTTTTTTTTTAGTTTCACACTGTCTTCCTTAATCTATCTGCTTAGCCGGGTTGAGGATTTTTTGTTGCGTCACACATTGCACATGCCTTAACCCCAGACTGTTGCAAAACTCATGAATATTGATGACTTGACCAATTATTTTCACTGATACAATTGATTACAACTTAACTGTTTTACCGCATATCTACATTCATACATGTAGATTGATTGACTAAAATATAGCTGATGAATGTAATACATTTGTGAATTATGATTTTCATAATTTATCAACTTTTTTATGTCATTGGTTTTTTAATAATCACCTTTGCCTCGTAAAATATTAATCATCTATCACACCACATATCAGTGGTGTACCCTGGGTCGCAGCATTGGGGGTGGGGGGCACTAGCAAAAAATTTGAGTCACTTATTGGTTACGCGAAGTGTGCTCAATTGCCAGGTATGCTGACCTAATAGAGACATTTTAAGGTCTGTGCCATTAAACGGATATGTATCTCATAATGCGAGCGTGAAGCACAAGCTGAAAATTTTTAGATATTCAGATCTAAAAAAGGGATATTATTATTTATTATAAGCAAATTTTTGTAATCATGATACCTGTCTCACTATATAAAATATATGTGAATGGACATTTTCCAGCTCACTAATTGCACATTGAAGATGATATGCATACAACTATTCACTAAAATAATACAACCTTTGAAATTCCTTATTTTTTCTTTTCCATCTGATTGTCATAAAATTGTAAATGTTTCATTTATCATCACTCCACTGTTTCATATCATTTTAAATGTATGCCACAGTACACTTTGCATTATAACATCGTACATCAAATATACTGAGATCATTAACTACGTCATTCAACTTGACCTGAGCCAACATCAACAACTTGTCCAATGGACAATGGCTACCATGGACTTCTCTTTTTGGTTCTGTTATTGTGTTCACACAGTTATATCTTCTCTCATGTAGGCGATCTATTAAATTCTGATGATTTTTTCATACTTAACATAAAAAAAATTATTCCACTCATCAATATGCAGCTATAGAAGTGTGCATAATTAGATAAACAACCCAACAAATCAGTGATTTAGTTTTTTAATTGCAAAATATTAGCTTTTTGAACAATCCTTCAAAATTAAATGACAATAATCGCCCCCACCTTCCCCAGGAACCAACAAGGTCCAATTTCCACTTGTTATACAAATGGGTATAATAAACAACCAACAATCCAAGACTTGATTTTCCTCTATGCAAGTAATTATCTTAAAAAAAAAAAATTTAGATATTAAATGAAAACAGTCAATGGAAATCTTAGCTCAAGCTCGTTGCTATAGGTGCCGTTAAGTAATGTTTGTATTGCTTATAACATTATCAACAGAAAAAATGTAGATGATTCAAAACACACACAAGATGGTCTGATGCAAGTGTAACGCTTACTGCCCATTGAACCTTAATGGCATGCAAGGGCATTATAAACAAAATTTCCTCCGGGTGCCATTATGTAAGGGTATTCATTTAAGAACAGAGCCAAAATAAAATGAAAACTGTTGACAAATAACCTTCAGAAACACAGAAATAAAAAATGCATGATATCATATAGAAGTATGCGTAATATAATAAACAACCCAACAAATCAGTGACTAAGTTTTATCAATTGCAAAATATTTTTCTGGAATGTAAAATATGAATGATCCTTCAAAGCTCATGCACCCTGTCATGTATGTTTTGAAAATATTTGAAATTAGCTTATCTCACAAAAACCGTAAAAAATGCACTAATTTCTGTAGAATCAAATAAGAAAGGAAATTCTTAACCTCTTTGCTCTCTAAGAAATCGTTAAAACAAGCCTAGTGGAGATGAGTTCTGCCATCAATTATTACAAATACAAGTTAGCTTAAGTAAACTAAAAGAAAAAAAAAGAAAGTTCAGAGTAAAATATTAATCATGAAATTTGTAGAAAGATTAGGATAATTAATCCAAGATTTTTGTATGTGCATGATTCATGTAATAATTTAAAAGACAACTTTCCATTTCTCGACAAATTAATAATTTCTCACCATAATTTGCTGTGATGAAGATAAATTTCTAGCAACATACATTTACAACTGTTATTTTGGGTATCCTGTATAAAGCAAAGAAATTGTCATCTATTTCACCACGCATAAATTGAAATACCCATTAGCAGCCTTCATGAAATATACTTTCATACTAATTTGTCTTTTAAAAACAAAAAGTACTGTATATATATACATAGTGGTGGGCTATATACAGGGTGAACAAAAATACAGGGCAACAAGGTCGTTTACCCAATCCTTTTTTGTTAACATTGGATATCTTGGCTTCTGCATTAATGATTTTTGTGTCAATTGTGTTTTTTAGTCTAGTAATTTAATTTTACTACTTTAAACTGCATTATATTCTCTCTTAGTGTCTAAAAGGTACTATTTCTGTAATTTCTATCAACATTTTGAGTACAGATGAGAAAAGGAAAAATATCAGTTGAATATTTGCCGTAATATACAGATCTGCCTTTTTGAGGGTAAGAGATGGGATGGGATGGTTGTAGGTTAGTTTTGGAGCATTTTCTTTTACTATCAACAAACATATTAAACTACGGCAAAGATTCAACTAATACTGTTTTCCTTTTTTCATCTGCACCCAGAATATCAATAAAAACAAAAAATATATATTTTACACACTAAGAGAGCATACAATGCAACTTTAAGTAGTAAAATTAAACTCCTTATACTAAAATTAATTGACACAATAATCATTAAAATAGCTTATACAGAAGCCGAGATATACAATTTTGATGAAAATGGGTTGGGTCAATGACCTTTTTGGCCCAAATCGTTTTTTGGTCGGCACCCCTCAATTTTTGACTGATTATTCAGAAAAAAAATGTGTAAAAGTGCTCAGGAGCACAAGTTGCATCTACTGAGCTGGTCCTCTCTGTGATCTGAAACATTGACACTCTATAGCTCACCACTATACACAAGCTTATTTTCAAATCAGTTTTTCTAACCTTTCTGCTTGTACATGTCCCAACTTGCTATAAAGAGTGAATTATAGAACTTGACAACTTTCCTTAGGAATTTACAGATCTGGACTAAGAAATGTAAATCGCCAAATATCTCAGCTTCCAGTATGAAATGCTAACACAACTCTTGCAAAACCTGTGAAGAGAATGACATTTGACCAGATCCCTTGACCAGATCACTTTATCTGTTTTCTCTTTCTGTTTAAGCTTCCGCTTCTCTGTGGTGTTGATGTTGTGAACCTTGTTCTTCAGGTCCTTCCAATTCTTGCACTGAAGGAGACCGTCGCTCCTTTATATGACTGATTGACAGAGCTGCTTTCCTGGAACTTTCCTGCTTGCAAGAAGCGCTTTTATATCAACTTGACTCCGCAAAAAGCATTCCTCCTTCGTCCACCTGGTGTAGGTCTTGCCTGACCCTACGCCTTGAATTTTACTTTTTGCTCCTATTTCCTGTCCTTTGTCAGGTCTTCGAAGGAAAGTTTCTGCATGAACCTCATCTTCTTCAGCAGCATCCAATTCTTCAGGACTAAATCTTGCATCTAGGCTTATCTTAACTCCATCTAGAGACTTTCCCTTGTACTCATGAATTTGCCCTTTCTCTGCAAGACACAGTATCTTACTGACTTTTGCTGGGGAGGCGATAGTATTCGCGATGAGTATCAATGTTGTGCCCCATATGGTTCGCAAGCTGCTGGAGTTAATTATTCCTCAAATCTAGAATTTGAGAGAGAGTAGCTAGATATTTGGGCAACTTTGTGCACCTGATATTTTCAGGGTGTGTCAGATTTGCAAGGTCAGCAAGATCTCGCATTACTTGGTAGGCTCGCAAAGGTGTGCTAGCCTCAGATACTCTAGAAAATACAAATTTTCTCTCTCTATTGTGACCAGCCAACCACATCCATACTTTCTTTTAGATTGTCAGGTAGTAGGATTGGCACAGCCCTACCTCTCTTTCCTCTTACCATTAATTATGAATGTTATTCTGCTGACAGAGATTTTTTTCAAGTGGAGTGATTGATTTCATTACTTCATCTTGGACAGGTCGCTTCTGCGAGGTCTGATTACAATAGTCCTCAACAGTCAAGGATTCAACTTCTTTTGGCCGTCTCCTGTTGAAAAGCACTACTTGAGCTAGGCTGACCAGGTTTTCCGTATCACAGAAAACTGGGGACTCTATTTTAATACACTTACCATCAATTTTACTTGAGGGACCAACTCTAAGGACCTCCATTAGGGCCAAGGGTGCCTGGTACGTATCTGCATTAGTTTTCTCAGAGTGCCCCATATGCTTATAGAAAAATGTCTTTCAGACTCGTTTACATCCATTGCAGCATACAGTGTACTGATTCTATGACGATTTTTCGTAGCAGTAATTAAGTCCACCCGTTCCACCTTCGGAACAACTGCACACACATTGTGCACGGCGTGCCAGCCCGACACATGTTCATCTGAATTTTGAGTATATGGGAATAGATACGGATTGTCCCTACGAACACCAGAATTTGGTCGGACATCATCATTCAGAATGCGTATGGGTTCAAAAACAGTCAGTGGGGATGAGAACAGGAACAAGGTACTTCCCTTTACCTGATTGATATGTGATTTTCATGTTCTCTATTATCCTTTTTTCGGCATCGTTCAGATCTATGATGTTTGTTTTATCCATGTACCATTTTCTGCTTCGTCCCATTCTTTCCTGCTCAAACGACATGGTTCGCCTCCTCGCCTGGCATTGTATAGAGTAAGACGTGAGACAATCAAGTTCCTTAGCTCTGTGAATCCTTTACCTTCAGCTAAATGATAGCACTCATTGGTAGTGATTTCCTCCAGTAAGAGTGTAGTCTCTGACAAGAGCTACATCATTATCCAGGGGAAGAAGGTTTGGTTTCCTAAGTTTCTCTTTCTGACTCTTGTTAATGGCATACACTGCATCACCAAACACAAAATCGAGTTCCAGGACTTCTACAAACCTATCCAGACCATCTGCTTTGCTATCTTTGTCTTCAATTAGATAGGTCCCCTTCATAATTTTACATGCACCTTTGATCAGGTACATTGTAATAGAGGGCAGTTTTTAAACCGTACTTCAAGTCCTCTCCTGGCTGGTTTTCTCCCGACTTTTGGCAATGGGTTTTCACAGTAGATTCCAGATGTTTGAAATTGCATCTGGAAAACATGTCAACGCCGCATCCTTCAGAAGCATCAAAAGGACCCAAATCTTCTTCTGTGTTCTGAAAATGGACATACAAATGCGCTAATCGCCTCATGGCCGTCATGACGCTTTTTTTAACTTCCACTTTTTTGTCGAACTTGCGCTTTTCCTTGTGCCACAACCTCCTCCCAACAGTAAGGATCATGTTGTCTGTATGGCAAATTTTGCCAATGTTATCTTCATTGAATGCACATAAGACGTTATTGAAGAATAATGGATCTTCTACTTCATCATCATGCTTATTCAAAAGCCCAGCAGGGACATCATAGGCTTTCGTAAAGGACTCTTTGTCACAATTTTTCTTGTGTCTCCCAAGGTATCTAGAACTGAAGAAACCCATACAGTTACCACACATAATGAGTCTATTTTTTGCTCGTGATCTGCTCTCTTGGTAGAAAATTGGGTCTGTTTCTCCAGCAATCTTGTTTTTAGCTTGTTATATTCCTTGTTGTTTAAATTTACTGAACAGTTCTATCCGCTCCTTTCTTGGTGCTTCCAGTGCTTCCCACTGGGCAATTTGTTACCGATTACCAATTTTACCGGTTATTACCGGTAATATCACCCGGAAATTTGAGTAACACCAAATATTACCGTTATTACCATGCTATTACCGAAATTATAATTCCTGTTGATACCTGTTACTGTTATCACCCTGATGAAACCGACATTTACCGAGTTACAACAGGGTGACGATGGGTAATAAGGGTAATGTTGAATGACTTTGATTGGTTATAACATTGCAAACTTTAGTAATAACAGTAATCTTACAGCAATCCCAGCGAAATTGTCAAAGTCCAAAAAATTACTGTTATCACCCTGATGAAACCAACATTTTACCCAGTTACAAACAGGTTGATAAGGGGTAATGGGTAATGTTGAAGCGCTTCCATTCCCAGACAGCAAAGTATCTGGATCACATACGGTTCTTATCTGGGATATCTGGGTCCCATATGGGCCCACATGGAACCCAGATGAAAACATATACTTGAACCCACATGGTGCCCAGATAGGACTCAGATGGAAACGAGACCTCCAACCCATGCGGAACCCATTAATATTGGGTAAATGGAGTAATATCAGATGGTAATATCAGGAAAATGCTGGGAATATTAGTTACTCATGAATATTCATTACTACAATAAATGGCCAAAATTTTAGCTAATATAGCTGTAATAATTAATGTGTTTATGTTTATGCAATTGTTCCACCCAGAAAATTTTCAGAAAAATGTGTAGTTTATATATCATATTAGTCATAATCATGACATTAATTTTAGAAAAATGTTTTAGGGTTGAATAATTGTTAACCATAATTTGTCAAGTGTTGTAAACTCGCTCAATATATAGAAGTAAATGACAGGGTTTGGTGGATAGGTGTAGGATAGGATTAGGATTAGGATGTAGGATTTTAGGATAGGATAAGATGATATGGCTTAGAGTATGGAGTTGTAAAAATGTGCTTCAATGACCCTAATGACACTAATTGTTTTTTTAATGAGCCGACATTAATTGGGTAATATTGGGTAAACAGAGTAATATGAGGTGGTGATATCATTAAAATGCTGGAAATATCGGTTACATCATACTGGGTAATATTGGGTAAATGGAGTAATATCGGGTCCGGGTAATAACGGGGAAAGATTGGTCTACTATTTCCCCGTTACTACCCACTGGTGTTACCGTGGTAATAACTACGTTATTACCTGTTACAACCCGGGTAATATCGGGTAAAATGCCCAGTGGGTTTCTTTACTTCATCTTGATCTCCATGGTTGAGTTTTATGTGACGGGAGAGCTTCTCTGCGAAACACTTTTCACAAAATGGGCACATCCGTTTTAGCCTGGGCATTTCCTCTCCTAAATGCACACTTTGTTTTGGAACTGTTTCAGTACCTTTATTGAGCTCCAAGTTTGATTGCTTTTCAGGTGTGACCATCGGTGTGGTGTGTACGTGTACATGCCTCCTTTCTTTCCGTTTGGTAGGGCTCATGATCTATTCCATCATCAGATGGCATAAAGTCAGGATCGTTATCTGTATCGTCTTCGGGAGATCGTACATAACTAAAATCTGAATTGTCAGAATATGCACCAGATTTGACTTCTGCCTTACGTTTTTTACAAGAAGGCTTTGAAAAGCTTAGTATGGCGTCTCTATGATAGACTTTATATATGACAAAAAAATCTGCAAAATTGATTCAGCCAATTCCGAGAAAAGTTGGCGAGAATCATAGGTGCTAAAAATAAATAAATAAAGAAATAAATAATAAAGAAAATTCTGACGAAATTAAACGGTGATCTGTCAAAGACAGACCACCTAACAATAGTAATGAAGGGGAAAGTGAAGGAAAAAATATAAAAGAAAGTTAGAAAGAAGGATGAAAGAAAGAATAAAAGGGAGAAAAAAAGGTTTCCGTCATTCTTTGAAATGAATATAGAATGAAAGAAAAAGATAGGAAGGGAAGATGAATAAATGTGTGAAAGAAAAATAAAGGAGAGAAAGGAAAAAAGAAAGATATAAGAGAAAAGGAGAAAAGAATGAATGAAGGAAAGAAAAATGTTTCCTTCATTCTTTGAAAGAAAAAAGCAAAGAAAGAAAAAAAAACAGGAAGGAAGGAAGGAATTAAGGGAATAAGGGAAAAGAATTAAGAAGGAAAATATAAAATAAAGAATGAAAGAGAGGGAAGAAAAAATAAAGGGAGGAGAGAATGAAAAAAAAAGAGAAAATGAGGGAAGGATCAAGAGAAAGAACAAAAAGCAAAAGGAAAATTAAGGAAGCAAGGAAGAAGTTTAAGGAAAGAAAGAATGAAGGAAATAAAAAAGGAAATTTAAAAAAGAAGAAAGCCAAAGAAAAATGAACAGAGAGAGCGAGAAATGATCAGGAAAGAAAGATAGGAAATAAAGATAGATGGAACAAAAAAGGGCAAGCAGGATGGAAAGAAGGATGAAAAAAGAAGGATTGAAAAGAAAGAAAGAGGAAAAAAGTTCAAACTTCAAGCAAACAAAAAAAATCCAATCATCTAACAAATATAATAATTATATTTGGTGTTTTTTATACATTCTAAAATTTTAAAGAATTAAAATGTTTTAGAAATGACTTAAAAATTAGATGACATCGCGGCATCATACACATCTCTCCCATCCCATTACAAGTTCGCAGGGCCGCCACAACGACATCTAGCTATGGAAACTCAATAACTTGTTCCTCAATTACATCTCCAAATCAGTAATGTGAGAATCCATAATATAATTATAAAAATTTCCCGCCGATTTTATGATTATTTTGGTGGAAAATCATGTGAGATTGTTTGTACCATTGAGAATCTGCTCCGATCCCCACACAGGCAGGAGGCCATATTGGGTTAAGCAAGAATATCACCGCAGCGACTTGCGAAAGTTTACAGTTATCAATTTCATCGTGTCTCTGCTTCGTCATCTGTTAGTTACTTTTAAATATATTAACTATATTTTGTTCAATATTCTGAAATACGGGACGTCTGGTCACCCTGCCTCTGGCAACTACCTTCGGAGGCATACACAGTACAGTGTTAGCAGGAATTACATTAAAAACACTGCAAAGGTAGCAGCATAAGTTTTGACTGTTAGACATATCTTTTTTTTCACATTTGCACCACTCAGTTCATTTTCATGGGTCATGAAAACTGCGTTTTAATAGAGTTGTGAGTTTGATCAGTATTTTTGAAAGAGGAATTATGAAGAATGCTTCAGTAAATCAGACTCGCCACAATTTTTTCCCATAGAAAGACAGGAAACTTCCATCTGAATCCCAGTGTTTAAACAAAGGAATATGTTCAAAACAACACAGATAATCTTGCAGCAATTTTCTGCTATGGTCTCTTCAAAGAATGTGCCGGGTTGCATCTCAGTGAAAAGACTTAATATGTGATGTGTGCCAAAACATCAATTCAGTTTAATGATAGACTGTGTTGTGATTTGTTAAGATACTGTAGGTCTATATAGTAACATGTAAAAGGAAAAACAGTAGCTGAAAATGCTGGATGACTTGAAGGAAAAATTCATTTTTTGAGTCCTGGCCTGCGGTGTAGGAGTTGTGATATTAGGACGACATGTATAACAGTATAGACATGCATGTATCAATAATCAAAAAGTATACTACACAGCGAACACACACTACATACTGAGAAGCTCATTAAATGATAAATGTGGTTGTAATTTCTTTAAATGCCCTCTGCAAGCTATACAGCTCTTTTTCAATCCTCAATACAGTACACATGTGTCAATTGTATATGTAAAATGAAATTGAAAATTAGAACCAAGCCCAACATAATCACCCTATTCTTTTTTTCTTACATGTACATATATCTACATGTATGTAATTATTTAAGGATGCTACAGGCCCAAAACCACCATTTCGGCACAATTAGAGAATCACAAAAATGCAAAAATAAAGTGAACGAAACAGGATTAATTTTATTAACATTCAAAGTGACATATATATTCATGTTTATAGTTGAAAAATATGAGCACATAATGTTACTTCGTTATTATAGTGTGATAATATCTTTCACGGGATGTAAATTTCCCTCTGTAACATACGTTACCACTATCATTAAATCCCAAATGCTTTTAAATTGGTCACTACAGTCAAGAATTGAGAACATAATAAACCAGGAGTGCAGTAACCATCCGCTGTAATATTTGTAAACATTTTTTCCAGATTATACCATGGCCAATGACCTACCTGAGATACAAACCATAAGCATGTCATATTTTGTTAAACATACTTAATTTTAAATGAGTTTTATTTATATTTGACATCTGAATCTACGACAGAAACTATTTTCATCATTAAGGAGTACCAACGTGCCAGACAATTATTGAGTAACATCAAGGACGCAAGTGATACTGTGTACTTACAATTAAATTCAATGGTTTCCATGTAACGTAAGTTACATATTTAGTAATGTAAGTTACTGATATTATTGCATGTGATATTGTTTTGGTATATATTCATCCATTAATTTGTCATAAATTGTAAGTGAACTTATGTAACACCATGTTCCAGTTAATTGGAGATAAAATTATCAAACACTACATATTTTAAAAACTAAAACTTTCTGACTTGTCAGTGTATAAACTCTACACACGAACAATAATCCATAACCTGTGAGATGTTAAGACAATTTGAGGCACTATACATTATGCAAATAAAATCACGAGAGTAGGGAAAATGCTGTTTCGTTATTTAAGGGATTAGTATGTCATGTTTTACATTTGATTTCAATTGAGAAATTGGTAATGTAGATTTCTCGTTAATTTTATCAGCAGGAAAGTATACGTATCAATTATCTTGTAATTTGTTATCTTCAATGTTTTGAATCCATTAGTACCAGTTGCTTAGGCTGTTTAAACGATTGAATAAAACAACAATTAACTTAATAATGGAACACTCTAGAAAACGGCAATTGCAATATTGTACAAAGAAGTAAAAAATTCCAAACCCTTGCATGGAACAACAAGAAATGGCAACAAATGAGATACTCTGTTATATGTGCTCTCAAACATGAAAAATAACGCCCTATGCACAATATAATATCTATCATGAACTTGCTGAATAAGATTAAGAACTATAGGAAAAGGTAAACAATAAACAAATTTTGTCACTTATAAATCAAGAACACCTCAAGTTGGATGTCAATAGCCTAATAAATAACATCACATTTCTAAGTTTCACAAAATCTAGTAGGATGGATGAAATCCATACGTGTATACTTAGTAGACGTCCTTATTTACATACAAGTAGGCCTAAAGCATTTTAAACATCTTAACCCGTATTAAGAAATTGATGGCAAATATGTGAGAAAAAATATCAGTCGTTAATGCCACATGAATCTGTCTCCTGGATTAATGTTTTGACTTTGTTATAAATGAAATGAAAATCTAATCGATACATTACAAGTTATACAATGTATTAATAACAATGATATGTAATGATAACTTCAGTCTTCAATGCAATTGAATCTATAACACCAGCTGATACTAAATGTTGTTAAATGTTTACTGGGCTCGGATTTATTCTGATTTGTCCTTGTTCATCAAGAAAGCCTTGAAGATATTTTCAATTACATCCTTTTGGTCCAAAGAGAGTGCAAAAAGATGTTTTGAGGAAGCATCACGTTTAGGTTCTTCAATCTGGCAGAAGACTTCTTTCCTCGACACCCATATTTCATCTTTCCTTTGAGGCCATTTGAACTTGTCTTCAAGATGGGTCCCTGAGGACTGTGCCATGAAGCTGATGTGGACGTCTTCCTCGTTGCAATTGATAACCTTGCCGATATACCAACGATTGTCATACACTGCTTCCACCCAGTCATCCGTCTCATATGCTGTTTCTTCAGGTTCTTGTGGAGTGACGTCTACACGAGTTTCTTTTGCTTCCATCACAGCTGCTGGGACACTGATGAGTGAAAAAGCTTTCCATCCCTTGCACATGGTGTTTGTGTTTTCGTCAGCTTTCTCAGCACAGCATTTCACACAGCAACATGATCGCTCTCTCATGAGAAGAGTATCACCAACCTCAACTACTTTGTGAGCTTGAAATGCCCCAGGGACTGATTTCATCGCTGGCCATCTCTCGGCAATGAACTGACTGCTTTCCTCGCATTCTGACTTGGAAACGAAGAAATACTCAATCTTTGATCCAGTGCTCTCCTGCCTTTCTTGGCAAGCCCACGCGTAGAAGTCATGTGCATCTTGAATGTTTGCAACGTTCCTCTTCACTGCATCATCTGCTAGGCACTTAATGGTGCCCCCAATCCCGTCGGAAGGTCCTTTGCCATGTCCCGTCTCGAAGTAGTTCCACTTGGCAGTTGGTCCATCAAACAACTTGGCATGTTCGCACACAACATTGAAGATCGTTTTGTTGCGATACTGTGAAGTTGGACTATCCGTCCAGTAGTATACTTTAGACAATCCTGCAACAAGGTCTTTCAGTCTTGGAACAAGTTGAAAGAGGATTGCCAACACTGTAGATGAGTTGTGTGCCTTTTCATCAGAGACACAGACAAAGCTTTTGTGGATGAGGGTGCCATCATCTCGGAAGTATACCACAATGGGGTGTATTGTAACTCCCTGTTGGCTCCAATATGCACTTCCTCTAGTGGGACACATGAATAATTCTCTGCAAAGTCCATCTGTACAATGCATTCATTTGACGGCAGCATGTTTTTGCACATCGTGAGCGCTTCGAACTGGTTTTTTATGACAAGGATATGCTGACGAAATTTGATCACGTCTTTCTTGAACCGGGAAATGAAGTCTGCTCGGGTCAGTGACACTTGTACAATTTTTGTCTTCTTTGTACCATTAAAGGGGAATCCAGCCTTGGCTATAAAATGTTGTGTTGGGAGGGAGAAAAATAAATTAAACAGAATGGTGAAAGTTTGAAAGAAATCGGACAAGCAATGAGAAAGTTAGAGCTGCTTTAAAATTGAGATCACTAATACTATGTAGATTTCAAATTGGCAACTGGGTAAGTAAATTATGACAAGGGGCAAGGACAACTTTCCCATAAGCCATGTATTTTATTATCAGTGATTTGTGGTTTTCTCTTAAGTACCCATTCCCCTGGGACAGTAATCTAAATATAACCCAGGTAGTATATTTTTTAATGTCCTCATGAAAGAAAAATATAATTTGAAATAAAACTTTTGGGGAAAATGACATTTTAGCCATAATATGTATTGGAGTACATGGAAGAGTAGTCCTTGCCTTACATCACTATGACCTCCCATATGCGGCCAATTTGAAGTCTCCATGGGTATAGTGATTACAAATATTTACAACTTTTAAAAAATCATAACTTTCTTGTTGCTTGTCCAATATTGTTCAAACTTTCACCTATCAACTTGTCTGATTTTTCTTTTCCTTATAGAAACAAGTTTTTATTTGGGTTGGATTCCCCTTTAACTTCGACTCTTGCCCACTCATCGAACTGAATTTGGTCATCTTGTTTGAAGAGTGGACTCATGAATAAATACAGTGGACTCATGAATAAAATAGCGTATCTAACCATGGTAACAGGCGTCAATTTGGCGCACTGTGACAAAAGCGCGCATCAGCATTGGAATTTTTTATACAAGCGACCGATACGCGCTAAATTAAGCGTAATTTATACAGGAAATCTGCATAAACCATGGACTCAACCATGGGTTTTCAAAACCACCTTTGTGAATTTGGGCCTTTGAGTTTGCATAGATCTGCTGTAGTGGGCAAGGTCTCCCTTTTCCGGTACATTCGCTCTTTCAACGAGTGCAGGGCAGAACCAGATATCAAGTCAGCCCACTCCAATTCATACAGGTCTTTAAGTCATTAGCCTCTCTCTTCTTTCTTTGATCTCCAAGCCTGATTGCGATTCCTCGTTTCAGATTACAACACTTAATGAGACTATATCCAATGTGCAGCCCAAGTGACGGTCTTGTCATCATTGGCATTCCACTCATGGTCGCTTCTTCAGCCGCAACACAGAGCCGACGTGTGGCCTCTACTACTACATCAAATATCTTCCCATCTATGCATTGGTTTAGGATGACAGGTTGGTCAATCTCATTTCTTTTAAGAACAAGCCGGGCAAGTTGTCTCATCCTCTGCTCAATGTCGTTCTTTTGTAATTCCCCTTTTATTTCTAGCAAAGTTCCTCCAAAATGTTTTATCTTTTCATTCTCCTTTACCCACATCTTGTTCACGATAACATCCTTCACTCTTGCAACTCTAGGCGACAGGTCTGAATTTCCACCATCCAAAAGCATGCGGCATTCTGCAATGATAGACTTTCCGGCATTTTCATTTTATGATTTTATTATGCTTCCTTGCCTTGATGTGAGCCCACATTTCATGCACATCAATAAACCCAAGACAGTGTACACAGGGCAAGTAATCTTCTGCCACTTTCCTCTTATTTGGTCTGCGCATGACAAATAGCTCTCCTTCTTGTTTATCAAATATGGAAATGTTTTGTTGGAAGTCTCCCAACAAATGGAAGTTTTTCAAAACCAAGCTGTCGTTCCTGTGATGGCAAGGCAAGGAGCTTCGCAACTTCTGGCTCATCTTTATGCTTTACTGCCAAGTGCCTAGGAATTTTGCCAACTTTCTTATCTTCACAACAACCACATTGACAACATAGCAACAACAAGAGAGCAGGATTTCCAACTACCACACAGCCAACATCTACAGCATCAGCAGCAATAATATTAACTGCACCTTGAGATGCAACAGTCACACGCACAACACCAAGAGCAGCAGCATCATCAATAGCAGCAGGAGCTCCAACAACCTCAATGGCAACATCCACAACAGAGCAACACCAACATCAATATTGAATATCAAATGTTCTAATGAGGCAAAAGTTTTCAGACATTCATTTATAAAATGCGCAAAAATTTATTCAGATTAAAGAAAATTATGTTTAAAAAAAACTGTGTAAATTTGAGGATTTTTCCTTTGTGTCTATTGGTATTTATTGAAATAAATTGACATAAATAAAGACATAAATTCTTGAATTATCTTTTTTTATCTACTGCCTCAGTACACATGTCTCATGGGAAGGAAGTATTTGGCGACCTCACCTAATTTCTCCTTGTTTTTACGCACAGTCGCTTACAACTCTCAGTTTATCCATGAATCCTACTAGAACAGCTGAACAGGATAGGGCACAGGGGAGGCTCTTTGAAGTTTCCTCAGAGCCGCCAGCTCGTATCGTTGATTTGGCAAATCCAGTTAATCAATGCCCGCAGGTTCTAGTAGGGTCCATGGTTTATCAGTAGCAGGGTAAGAAACACGTTCTTTAATCTTTATCAGCAAGTTTTAGGCTACTGCTGGACAATAATTTTCAGAGTGAGTTCACAACTCATGTCATGTACATTGTCTGCCATATTTATTTTGTGGTCTCAAACTGTTGTGGCCGTTTTTTAATACAAAACTGTTACATTTGACGGCACAATGTATTTAACAATCAATTGTCCCGGGGGGGGGGGGGCAGTCAAATGTATTGCTGTACACATGCCTGACTAAATTATTTCCAAACACCCCCTAAACGAGTGTTTCTCTGTGTGCAAAATAACCCCTTAAACACGTTTTCCGCTTGCTTCAATTACACATTTTGGCCCCTGAACAAGTTGTTGCCAGAATATGACCCCCAAAACAAGTTTTGTCTACTTGCTAACATTACACTGTAATACGTAGTGTTTAGCTTTTGAACACTTTCTTAAACACTTATCTGTAATACTTTATAAACACATAAACACATTTATTTATTATTGATAAACACTATGATGAACACTTTCAGAAACACTTAAACACGTTCATAAACACACCACCAGAACACGTTCATAAACACTTAAACATGTTTATAAACACTTCACCAGAACACTTTCATAAACACTTAAACACGTTCATGAACACTTCACCAGAACACTTTTATGAACACCACATCTATACACATGTTTAGATTATAAACATCATGTTTAATCTTTAAACACGTCAGTGTATTCATTTTATAAATGGTTTGACACATTTATTGTTAAACACTTTTTTGTAACAGTTTGTAAACGTTTAAACATGTTTATGACTTTAAAAATAAACACTTCTGGTATAAAGTGTTTACAATACAAGAAATGTAAATCTGAAACAGAACATTCCAAAATTGCAAAATCCTTGCAAGCTTTATAAACAGATTATATATATAATATCGATAGTATTTTTGAGATTGGGTGGTCCTTTTCAGGACCAACATATGCCCAAGAAAGAATACATGGTGTACCGTGAAACCTACTTCACTATTCTTCTTCGCCATGGAAACCTTCAGAAATTATATCATTCGTCTCTACGGGGAGCAGACGTTCCAGCACACCAGAAGACTACAGCGGAACAGGATCAAGGAAGCCAGATTTGTCAACCATCTCACCTTTCTCAAAAGGTGCAGGGATTCAGGGGTTATCCCCCGCGGATTGGTGCTCCATGCACCTGTCCGTTCCAGACGAGCGGAGCAGGTTCTTAGACATGCTTCTGAGAGTCTCATCAGAGAGAGGATCAGACACGTCCATAACCAGCTCAGACAACTTCAACCTTTTGTTGAAACATCGGAAGAATACCTAAAGTCAAAGCTCTCGAGCAAGGACTGGGGTAAAATCGATCGTTTCATCAAATCTTCCAGCCACTTCGTTTTTGAGACAACTAAGTCCAAACAAGTGAGGAAGTTTGAGAAACTGATCCGTCCTTCCCGTTTCAACAACGGGCTCAGCATTTGACTTACATCTTACAGCCTCTTGTTGGTCAGGGCGTGCATCACGTGAGAAACTCTAAACATTTCGTTGAGCAGATCTGTCAGATGAACGTCTCTAACAATGACCTCCTCATCAGCTTTGATGTTGAGTCATTGTTCACAAGTGTACCAGTTAAGGATGCTTGCGCCATCATCCTTGAGAGATTGAAATTTGACAGAAATCTCCCTGACAGGACACAGTTGTCTCCTCTAGAGATCCATGACCTGCTTGAGATGTGCCTCAATTCCACCTCTTTCAGATGGAGAGACACATTCTACAGGCAAACGGAAGGGGCTGCCATGGGGTCTCTCCTGTCCCCAGTGGTAGCCAACATGTTCATGGAACATTTCGAGGAGACGGCTCTCCAGTCAGCAACCCACAAACCCAAAGTGTGGCTTAGATATGTGGACGACACTTTTGTGGTTTGGCAACACGGTGCTGAGGAAACTAGCAATTTCTTACAGCACCTCAACTCTCAACACGAGTGTATCAAGTTCACCATGGAAATGGAGAATGAGGGGTCTATCCCCTTTCTTGATACAAAGATTACGAGGACGGCACAGGGATCCCTATCCCATCAGGTTTATCGGAAACCTACTCACACTGATCGTTACTTGAACTATCGTTCATTCCACCACCCATCAGTGCTGAGATCCATCAACAAGACGTTAGTCAAACGAGCGCATGAGGTTAGTGACCAGATCCACCTGAGAGGTGAGCTTGAGCATATCAAACTTGTTTTGAAATGTAACAACTACCCCTCACATAAGATCTGCACTGAGCTTCCCCCCTCGCGGAACCCTCGTGCAGGACAACCCAAGGCGAGAGTCGTTCTTCCATATCTGGGAGCAGCCTCTCACAAAATTCAGAGGATTTTGAGAGAAGCCGACATTGAGGTTCGTCATAGTTCCTCAAATAAGCTTCAATCTGCCCTCACTACACATAAGGACAAGCGCAACTCCAAGGACCTCCCTCGAGTTTACCGAATTCCTTGTGAATGCGGTAAAGTTTACATCGGAGAGACGGGTCGTTCCTTCAACACTCGGATTAAGGAACACAAGGCCCATGGTAGGAGAGACGAGAGGGAAAAATCTGCAATCATCGATCATGCCCATACGCATGATCACCGGATTCTTTGGGATGAGAGTAGACTGGTCACCCGTGTCCCCTACTGGTATCAACGGAGAGTCAGAGAAGCGTTGGAGATTGAGGAACATAACACTGTTCCTCAAGACAGCGGCCTCCAACTCAGCAATATCTGGCTTACCGTTCTAGACAAAGAGGCTAATTTGCCTAATTAGCCTACCCGGACGTTCCACACACGTGTGAGCACTGCAGTGTATGGGCGGAAGTGGTGACTTTTGTCATTCATGCTAATCCTAGCGGGAATAATAACTGACAGCAATTTCCGGGCGTCGCTGGTTTTGCGCGCCCAATTTGTGTGTTGTCACCCACGTCCGCATATGTGGATGTCATGTGACCTATCTAGCCAATCAGAGACATGTACCCTGCGAGATACCGTGCATACGGCACTTCGACAGAGTATATAAGGCCTGCTTTTACAAACTTTGCTCATTCTCCTGAGGACGACAAGAACACACTTGTCGAAACGTCGAGATTGGGTGGTCCTTTTCAGGACCAACATATGCCCAAGAAAGAATACATGGTGTACCGTGAAACCTACTACACTAGATTATATATACATGGTGTGCCAAAACAAAAACTACTTGATCAAAACCAAGATTTTGGCTAATTTTCTTTATGAGTTGACATAATTCTTCACACTTGATTCATGAAAGAAAAAAAAAACATATATAAATGGAATATTGAGAAACATTAAGAAAGGGCACTGCAGGGATGTGAGGTCCACTGTAGGGAAATTTACAATTCAAAATTTTCCTGAGTCGTGAAGTAAAATTTTCTTGAATCTCAGAATTGCTATTGATAGCTCACTGTCGAGATGAATTATAAGTCAACCAACAGAGTTCAAGGCCCATATACTTTTCAATATCTTTTGCTTTAGCAACAGTTAGAAGGTGCCGTGTCATAAACTTTTCCAACTGTTGTAATTCTCCATGTACTGTAAATATCATGGCAATAGCTGTAATGCTGTATGCTGATTGGTTGCCTCCATGGAAGTTACAATAATCGGGAATGTTACAACAATGTCTGGTAAACTTTTATGAAGTTCTCATATTGTGTAACATTTAAAATGATTGTAGAGCGCTTAGATCAATTTGTTTGCTTAAGCCCTATATGAATATTCCATATTGGATTGTACTGTATTGAAATAAATCATTTAAATCAAAATGATTCCAATCATGCATCACACAAGTTATATTACCTTGTTCTTGAATACATGCAAATCAAATTTCATTTGATAATATTAATGAAATGGGGGGAAAAATTCTATATACAAGGGTATTGCAAGGATTTGCATAGTGAGAACATGTGAAAGCCAAAATATGGAAAATCACAATTCAAAATCATTCCAATCACTGACGTGCATCACACAGTATATATTACCTTGTTCTTGAAAACATGAAACTTAAATTTCATTTGATAATATTAATGAAATAGGGAAAAACATTTCAATGTACAAGGGCATTGCAAGGATTAGCATAATGAGAACATTTGAAAGCCAAAATATGGAAAATCACAATTCAAAATTTTCCTTAATGTCTCTGAGCAACACAGTAACTGATAAAAAAACTAGTGCTTTTTTCATCAAAATTTGAATTTTGCCAATGGAAGCATCATTTGCTCCATTTAATTTATTCAAAACAACACTGATCTCTTTATGGCTTTTCTTGCATGTGATGGAAATTAAGCAAATTAAGCTACTTGAAAACATTATACTGGGGATTATCAAAATTTACTCTTGGTACCCTCCAATGAAATGTGTACAAGAGTTTAAAGTTTGCACTTGATTACACTTGGTGCTTGCCCCTTCTAAACTTTACACTATAGTTTGGACCAAGTATTTTGCATACTGGAGAGAACAATGTAGAAAGAACAACTTCAATACTCCTAGAAATTAAATGAGACTTTTGATTATGTGCACATAATACTTTCACTTGCTGATAATGAACATGGGCTTAAATCTTAGTAAGGTTTTGACTTGACCAATTGATTAATCACACTATAAAATACATGTACATTCAATACTGACAATGTAAATCTTTTAAATGCAATATGAATTAGGCATGAAATGTAAAATGCACACAAGGATTTTTAAAAAGGGACCATGAAGTGTCAACAGCTTATAAGCGCTTGTCACACTACAGCGGTTCATTCGTTCCATTTCCATCCCCCTACCCCCATTCCTTTACTGCCGATGTTCGGTGGTTTTCGTCAACAGATGGACATGTGTATGCACAAAACTGTAACTTTCTGTAAAACAGAAACCACCGAACGTTGCTGGAAAAGGAAAAACAAAAACACTGCCATCATCTGTGATATAATTCTTTTCATCCGATGAAAAAAATTCTAACAGATTTACGTCTGTGGAAAAAAAAAACCACGAAAAGGGAACAAATGAGGATCGAATGCACACAGAATGAAGCTGGGTGACTGTAAAGTGTACATGTGTTTTTGGAGAAGCGATCAAATGAGAAGAATGTGGGGGGGGGGGCGTGACTACTATCTTTTTATTGACAAGGTTGTGCCTCAGCTACCCTCCAAATTGCAGTCTGAAGAACTGCCTGCAAGGGCAAAATATAGGGTCTTGAAATGATTGCATAAATGATTGTCTTGTGTGTGTGTGTGTGTGTGTAGGGTGTGTGCATATGTGTGGTAGGTCTGTGTTTTGGGTGTTTTTCGGAGGTTGACCGAGGCACAACCTTGTCAGTCACAAAAGATCCTAGTGCCCCCCCCCCACACATGACTTGGGACCAATTCCTTATTTTCAGGAAGATTCCACACAAATCCTTTATACTGATTAGATGGTAAAATATAGGAATTATTTCCATTCTTTCACTAGCTGCGAATACATCTTCGGATATTCGAGGTTGAAGACATAGTATGCAGCGCTAAGCTGCATGAATTGGTGAGATTTGTAACTTTGCAGTCAATTGTGACCTCATCAGATATGATGAAACATCCAGTCACATCTTCCTCTCAGGTATTACAAAGATGACCAGTTAGTGTGTGATAAACATGTACATTATGCCCACATATGTAGTAACACCCTCCCACAAATCTTAATTCTCCCACCAATGTAGTAATTTGACAAAAAAAATTGCTTCCAACAAATGTAGCAGTTCTTTAATAGTCAAATTTCTCTCACAAATGTAGTAATATTGCATTTGTGGGAGAAATTTGACTAAGAATCACATCATTTGTGGGATGCACTTATACTATGTTTATGAGCTCTACAGGGCCTAGCCTAGCTGGTTTGGTTACTGTTTGTCAGGTATCTGGCCAGAATCCTTATTTTCCCCAATATTAGAAAACCATCGTCTGGCAGATTTTATGTGGTGAACTAGGAGTGAGAGCAAATAATTGAAGGGATTTCCCCATAGGGTAATGTATTATGGGGGGGGGGGGGGGTAAGCGGCACTTTATGACATGAAAGTCTATGGGGGGTTTTCTCGTTTTTTTTTCCATAGCATATATTTGAATATGCTCATTTCGCAATAAGAAGCATGATTTTTTTATGGCCTTTGAACATCGAGAATCACCTGCGGTCAAATATGTATATCTAAGGAAATAAAGCTGTCCGATATAGAGGCGAACTTTCGAAATAGCAATTCTTCCCTGTTTATCAGTGGCTGAGGGCACTTGCCAGATACCATTTCAGAATCATGACCGAAAACCAAAAATCATAAAATCAGTGTATTCAAATGTAAGCTATGGAAAAATAGATGCAAGGATCCGGCAAAGACTGATGTGTTATACAGTGCCACTTCAAAATACCCCAGGCTGTCTAAATCTACTGCATCCCCAACTGCTGTCGGAGGAGAACCTCAAAGTTTCTATACTTGGAACTCTTTTGGCCGTTGTATGGTTCCTTGAGCACATAGCTCTGCACTAGACCCAGCAGCTGCGAATACATCTTCGGATATTCGAGGTTGAAAATGTAGTATGCAGCGATAAGCTGCATGAATGCCTTGGTGAGATTTGTAACTTTGCAATCAATTGTGACCTCATCAGATACGATGAAACATCCAGTCACATCTTCCTCTCCGGTAACAAAGATGACCAGTCGAGGCGGCTCTTTCTTGCCACTTGTCATGTGGGCTTCCACGTCCTCATCAGGAACTTCCTGTAATTATGGATAGAGAGAGAGATTAAAAAACAAAAAGTCTCAAATTCTTAACAAACTGACTTGAAGAATGTTTGATAGCCAAGAATGTGAACTGTCTATTATCCAATGAATAATCTATCATACATTTTAGGTTTGTTCCATTTACCTTAACCTAATTTTGATACCAACTGAGACGATGGGGAAAATGGGGGGTATAGATATCATCAAAAGTGTGCAACATATGCTTGTCAAAACTACCCAGTAAGTCCACCAAGTTTGCGTTTATGTATTCAAATCCAGTTCAAGTTCAAGATGCTTTGTCATTTGGACCTGAATGGGAAAAAAATACATGCATATTTTGAGATTTCGATACTTACACGTATGAATAATAATTAATGGACCTGTTTGAGATAGTCAAACTATTAACTTGGCTTTCATCTCGTGTCAGTCATTTGATCCCACCTCGTTCATAGATTATACCAAGAAACCCAATAATCACTTGTTTATTACATAATAGAAAACTACTGACGTTGTAAGAATATTAAGATAAGAAATCTGCAACATCATCTTAAAAGATAAAACGAATTATTTTTGTGATATTCCACATGAGTGTATAGCCTTTGATCTTGTGACCCAAAAATTTAATGAGGTCATTACCTCTCCAGTAAACGTGCATATTCAGTGTTGTTTAACCCTAACAAAGGTGATCAGTAAATTCACAAAACAAAAATTAGAATAAACAGAATGATACACGTACCAATACCAATGGCCAGCAGGGTGCAGGAGCAGGTTTAATTTCTGTAATGGGGAAAAATATGGGGAAAGAAATCCACACGTACCTTTTTGATTGAGATGACAGCTTCAGTTTTACTCCCTTTTCCCCTGTCAAATGCCGTCTTTTTTTCGATGTACTGGATAAGGGGAAGCAATTCCAGTGGTCCCTGCAGTAGATTGAAACAATAATAGAATTATAATGCTTATGACATATAGAATATGATTCTAAACAATAACACTACCTGCATGCAGGAGACACTACAACACCACTAGACAATGGTAAAGATGGGTTGACTGCATGTGTTGTGAGTCAAACGTGTTTGGTATGTATATAAAAAAGAGAAAACATCATGTTCTTGTGCCATTTCACATTTTTACACACAATTTGTTCAAAGTTGGGTTTTTTTTTTTTCAATATCGTTATAGTTTGCAGCCAAATTTCTTTCAGATTCCATGGATCCCCCCCCAAAAAAAAAAGAGAGAGAGAGAGAAGAAAGAAATAACACTGAGTACAATTTTTAACTCTTTGAAATGGACTCCAACAAGATTCAAACTCACAACTCACAATCTTCAACTTGTTTGGCAGACATTCTACAATACCACTAGTTGGGGGAAAAAGACATAAAAATGAGCTCCATGGGGCACCACCGGAGGAAGGCAATCAATGCATTTGAAACAATTTTCCTAAAGACATTTATGTACATCATTACAGTGAAGTCCCCCCCCCCCCCCCCCCCCGTTTTCTTTTTAACCCCAAAGATGGCTTCCACCAAGTTTGGTTGAGATCTACCCACATGTTCTGGAGAAGATGAAAATATAAAATGGTTTTTGGACAGCGCACTACGGATGATAAATGGGATGTGATAGCAATACCTCACCTGAGTCTTTGACTCAGGTGAGGTTTATAAAACAAATCTACAAGGTATTCCATTCCAACTGAAACCTCAACATTAATGCCATACCAAAATATACCTGGAGTCTGTTGCATACAAATTAAATTTGAAGACAAACGATTTATGCAGTGACTTTTGACATAAATCAGACATAGGGTTTTATGCAACAGGCCTCACCAGACACAAAATAAGTGGGCTTACCTCTTTGCTGCCAGTACTCTTGAGTTCTTCAATGGCTCTCATGAACTTTTGAAGACAAGATTCCAGTTCCTCTAATGAGTCACGTCCTCTTAAGAGCTGAAAGTCATGGAGAATCTAAAATAAAAAAGAAAGAAAACAACAAAATTTATGTTATGTGAACATCTACACAACCACATGGAATGGAGATTAATGCCATGACAAAATAATGTTAGGTTGGCCAAATTACAAAAAAATAACAAGTTCTGAAATTGAAAAAAGTGCCCCTAGCCAGCCAAGCCAGGTATCTGTATATAATTGCTATTAATTAATGATAAAAATTATTCACATCTTTGAAACTACAGGGTTCTCACAAAAAAGAAACGTAGGCGTGACTGAAATAACCCATAAGTAAAACGATAATACCCATATTTGCACAAAATCATTAATTTTAAAGATGCATTATGAACAGCAATTGTGGCTTGCATGTACTATATAGCCTTTGTACTTTGTTTCCATTACTTTTTTAATGTGAATAACGTTTTTTGTGTGGAAAATTACAAAGAATTCACGAGTATCCCCCGAAAAAAAAATGCTCACTTAGCCATCAAAGGATGACTTTTATTTTCAGCAATGCAAATGACGTCGACACTTGCAAGAGTACTGAAGGCCAGCTGCAGCTAATTACCTTTGTCATAATGCAGAAATACATGTAATCCTCAAGTACAAACCTAAGGCCATTTCCCATTTCACATGATTACTTTCTTCAGGTATACTAGTCTTACCATTCTTCCATCACTGTAGCATGGGATTCGCTTCAATATGGGCTCTACTTGGGCATCAGGAAGAGACATTATCCATTTCTGATTCGTTGCAAATGTCTTTTCCAGCAGAAGATGGATATGTCCCAAGCACCTTTTTTTTGCAGGCTTGGTCCACTCTTTTGAAAGTTCCTTGAGACACTGATCTGCACTGTCATCTGTCACAGTGTTTTCTGAAAGAGAGATAGAGTAGGCTAATAATACAGTAATAATATAATTATTTTTATTTATGTAGTCCTTTTCATGAATGATACTCAGATCAAAGTACTTTAATACTGGGGGGATGAAAAGGAAAAAGAAGAAAAAAAAAACGCCCTGAACATTTCTCTGTAACACTAAAACAGCCGGGTCTTTTGGACCCATCTCACAGCCGAGGGGAGGCAGAATCCCCCCCCCCCCCACCAAGATCTCTTGAACAGGGCAAGCAGTCTTAACATAATCTCCTATTTTAGACCCTTAACAGGGATTTTAATATCTTGCATGGTAATGTACACCATATATGAGGATTGCCAATGCTATCCTGTTTTTGATACCCTAAACACGGTAGGTGCATTACATGTATGCGCCAGTGATGAAACAGATATCATTTTTACAAAGTTTTGTGTTTGCTGATGATGTACACTGCTCATTGTGGAGGGGAGAGGGATTGAGAGGAATGAAACCTACCTTGAGCCATTTGAGCACATCGCGCTCGTTTTGCCATTCCAGCCTGATCATTCACATTGGTTCTCTTTACCTTTCCTTGATCTGGTTCTGTTTTTAGATTCGTCTTCTTTTTCTGTTGCCATCTGATATGCCGTATTTTCTGACTGAGACATTTTGTGAAGAAGGACTATAACATAAGAGAAATTGAAGAAAAAACAAGTGGGTGAAGATATCTTATTGGGTATTATTTACAGGTCATGAAAGGAGGCCTACACCAATTTCAGTCAAATCTATGACTTGAAGGTTATTGTAGTAATTGAAATGACGACCATGGTCGTTGTTCCTTGGTCTAAACATCCTGAGAATTCAATTATCTGATATGTGAACGCTGATTTAGGCTTAACAATAATTTTTAATAATTGAGTAACCCAATTATTGCCCCAAAATGGAAGCTTTGGGGAAAGGTAGCTTTGGTTGAAAGTGTTGTAAAAATGCCTTGAACGCCATATACAATTTTGTTTTAGGTCACGAAATAAAGTTTATATCATTTTCTTTGTGTTGGATATCTTTGGGTTCGTTGTTCACAAAATAGTCAGAGCCGATTCTCATACATGTTCATGTCTTCATGTTTATTCGCAGAGTGACTGTCACATGTATACGCAATACACATATCATTGTGAGAGTATGGAAAGCCAACTGATATCATATCTAACAGATCTCCCCCACAGCAAATTTAAAGTTACCTCAACTTTGCAACTGTTTTATATGTGCATGTACATACCATATACCGATGTTTATGCCAACAATAAACAATCTTGTCACTCCAAAACAATTGTTAACTAATACAACAACAATAAAACTGAGCATGTATTACAAATCCCATGTAATAACTAACCCTTTTAAAAATTACTGTACTCTATAAAATACAACTGTCAAGATTTCAAAATCTTGCCAAAATAAAGCTTATGCCTGTTTTTTTTTCTCTGTAAATGTATACATAATTCATGATGTCTATTGATCCAAATAAAATTACATACCAAATAATTATGTATGTTCGGTTGTGTTCTGTAAAAAAAAACTGTAAATGTGAAAACTGATATATTTATAACACGACATTGTAAATCCATGTTATTCACCAAGTAATGTTACATTCAAACAAAATAAACTTGACACATGTTCTTAACTCTAACACATGTTAATCAAATTTTGACTAAGTTTGTATAAAACACAAAACTAGATCCTTCTCTATCCAAAAAAAAAACATACTTATATTGACATGGAATATGGCTTAGTATCCAATATCTCTGCAATCTGTTGGAAACTTAAAAACATCAAACTTTAACCTGAAATGACTTCATACCAAAAATATAACAAAACTCTTTCTGTATAACCTTAGAGATTAAGCCTGGAGCTTTTCTCTTCCTCTGGGATCTCCTAAGTTCTTGAGGTTTTTCCCTATCTACTACAACATCCTCTGATACAACAGGTAAGTCTTGCGAAACTGAATCACCCTGGACCGTTTCAATGTGACAATCTTGAGAACTAGTTATTTCTCCTAACCTACTTGGACTTGATTCAGGAACTGACCTACTTTGTACTGGTATGTCTGAACCAAAATCTTGTCTTGACTCATTCTGATCTAACTCAACCTCGTTCTCTAGTCTTGGAAGTAACTGATCTACATGTCTCCTCCAAATACCTGATTGAACTTGTACCTTATACATTAGTGGACCCTCTCTATCTACAATGACACCTGGTACCCACTTATGTTTTCCTACATAGTCCCTAACAAGTACTGAGTCTCCTACTGCAAACTTGCGTAGTTTGTCTACTGAACTATGTTTATCTCTGTACTGTGCTTGCTGATGCAATCGGTCTGCATATCTACGCTCTACATTTGGACGTAAATTATCCAACCGTATACGAAGTTGTCTCTTCATAAATAGAACAGCCGGTGCTTCACCTGTGACTGCATGTCTAGCATTCCGATAAGCCAGCAAAAATCTGTCAAGTTGGGCTTGTGGTGATCCTCCATCGGATCTTGCAGCGCGTAGTGCTTGTTTCAATGTCTGTACGAAGCGCTCTGCTTGACCATTCGTGCTAGGATGATATGGTGCACTTCGCTTGTGTACAATACCATTCTTGTCTACAAACTCTTTGAATTCCGATGAGGTGAACTGACTTCCGTTATCAGTTACCATGATTTGCGGTAATCCGTATCTCGAAAATACGCGTCTGAGTACATCAATAGTGCGCTCCGAAGTAGTACTCGGCATGATAAATACCTCGGGCCATTTTGAATACGCATCCACTAGGACCATGTATGTACGACCTTCAAATGGTCCTGCGAAATCAATATGGATTCTTTCCATCGGCTTGGACGCTGGAATCCATGGGTGTAGTAACGTTTGTGGTGGTTGGTTTTGTACGACCTGACATGTACTACATTGTTTTGTGCATTCTTCAATGTGTACATCGATCTGCGGCCACCATACGTAACTACGTGCAAGCGATTTCATCTTAACAACTCCAAGATGTCCACTGTGTAATTCTTCCATGATTGCGCGGTGACTCTTGACAGGAATAATGATACGCGTTCCCCACATCAGTATGCCTTGTTCTAGGGTAATTTCCAGTCTGCGCCTGAAGAAGGGTTGCAGCTCCCTTTCTTCTACGGACACCTGTTTTGGCCATCCATCCAATGTATATCTGATGACCTTTGACAACACTGGATCTTTTCGGGTTGTGTTACGCAATGCTTCGTGCGATGTGGGTAGTATATCCACATGACGGACCGAGACAATCTCTGGTTCACGACCTTCCGGTTTCGCATCTTTGTCGGGTAGTCTTGAAAGACAATCCGCATTCGCATTTGCGCTTGAAGTGCGATACTTGATCGTATAGTCAAATCCTGCAAGATACATTGCCCACCTTTGCATTCGTTCAGCGGCTAAAGCTGGTAGGCTTTTGTATGGGCCTAGCAATGCTGTAAGCGGCTTATTATCCGTGATAAGCGTAAATTTACGTCCGTACACAAACATGTAGAATTTACGTAACGCGAATACAATTGCCAAAGCCTCTCTCTCAATTTGCGGATATTTCCTTTCCGTCTTTGTAAGTGATCTAGAAGCAAATTGTATTGGCCTCTCCTCACCATTTGGTAATATGTGAGACAAAACTGCGCCGATACCTATTGGACTTGCGTCGGACGCAATCGAAATGGGCAATTCCGGATCATAATGTACCAGAAAACCTGCTTCTCGCATCAATCTCTTTGACCTAATGAAAGCTTTCTCGGCTTCCTCATGCCATTCAAACTTACGATCAGATTTCAACAAATCCGTTAACGGTGCTATCTCATGAGCTAGATTAGGCACATACTTTCGGTAGTAATTAAGTAACCCTAAATAGGACCTTAACTGTGACACATCTTCTGGTCTAGGAAGATTATCTATTTTCTGTACTTTCTCTTCTACAGTATGTACTCCATTTGCATCTATGACATGACCTAAGAACTCTACTGATGGCTGAGCAAACTTACATTTCATTTTCCTCAATGTAAGGTTACGCTCTTCAAGGCGTGTGAGAACCTTATCCAAATTGGCATGATGCTCTTCAACAGTACGTCCAGTTACCAATATGTCATCTAAGTATACTTGTACCCCAGGTATCCCCTGTAGTACCTGTTCAATAGCACTCTGCCAAATAGCTGGTGCACTAGTAATACCAAATACCAGGCGATTCTGTTGAAATAACCCCTTATGTGTAGATATTACTAGGAACTTCTTAGACTCTTCATCCAACTCTAACTGGTTGTAAGCATGTGCTAGATCTACGGTAGAAAATATCACACCTCCACCTAGATTTGCCAATATGTTCTCTACATTGATATTGGGGGGCTGAACTGGATCCAAAACTGGATTCACTGTAGTTTTGTAATTTCCACATATGCGGACAGACCCATCCTTCTTTGGAACTGCTACGATTCCAGTACTCCATTCACTATGATCAATAGCAGTCAAAACCCCACACTTCTGTAATCTTTCCAATTCTTCTTCTACCTTATCTCTCATTGCAAAAGGTACCTTATATGGCCTTGTAGTTACTGGTTTAGCATCATCTTTTACTGAAATGTGCGCTCTTGCTTTTGTGAGCTTACCTAGTCTATCTTCAAACAATCTATTATGCTTATTCAGGACTCTATCCAGCTCACCAACATGATGAACCTGACTATGATCATGATTACTGCTTACCCTGGATATCAGAGACTTCCAATTCAGTGGTACTATTGATAACCAATCTCTCCCAAATAGCAAATACTCTGTATGTTCTACCACATACAAACTCAGTTTACCCTGGTACTTTCCATGTGTGACCTCTACATGAACTTTCCCAACTGGTTTGACTGTTTGGTTTGTGATAAAACTCACCAAAGACTTTTCTGACTCATGCATCTTCACATGTGATAGATGTTTCTCATAGTATGACAATGGTATCATGCTCACATTTGACCCTGTATCAAGTTCCATATGTGTGACTTTACCTTCAATGACAACAGGAACTATAATTGGATCACTCTCTGAACCTGTACTTGGCCTAACCTTTGACTTACTAATAACGTCTAACTTGAACAATGTGTGATCATATTCCACACTGCATTCCTCACTACTACTACTGGAATCATGTAAAACTCTAGCTTCCTTCCTAGCATTACTGTTAGACATAGGTTTCCTGTTTTCATGCATCTTATGTACATCACTGCAATTATTTATCTTCGTTTGACCTTTACTCTTGTGACTCATCTTAGATTTACAGTCTGAGTGTTCTGTTTGTTTCATTTCATTCTTGCCCTTGGCTCGACACTTCCTTTCGATGTGTCCTTTCTTTTTACAGTATCTGCACGTTTCGGACTTGAACCAACACTCCTCTGGTGTATGGTGTCGACCACAACGATAACATTCTTGCTTTCGCCTGCTACCTTTCTGACCAGACTGCTGTTTACCGCGAACTGCATGAACACTGGACTTGGTGCAACCTGAAGAGCCATCTGAACGCATCGCCCGGACCTCCCCCGCAGCTGTTTGTTTCGATAGGGTGAAGTCCACAGCCTGCTGAAACGTCATGTTAGGGGTCTCAGTAGCCTTTTCCATAAGTTTCAGTGAAGTAGACTCATCATTCAAACCACTGATAAAGCGGTCTCGTAGCTGCTCATCAAGTTTATCAGCATACTCACAATGTAGGCTAAGATGTTTCAACTGTACAACGTAATCACTCGTGCTCTCACCCGGTGCCTGATCACGTCTAATAAACTTGCGCCTTTCAGCTACGGTGACTGGTGTACGTTTGAAATGCTTTCGCAATATTTGCTTCAACTGCACATATGACTTGTCACTTGGTTTTGCCGGTGATACCAAATCACGAACAATCCCGTAGTAGCGAGCCCCGATAGCGTTCAATAGCAGCGCCACTACTCTCTTGTCACCCCCGCGATCCACTGTGGTCGCGCTCTCATTCACTGACTGTGCGTCAGGTACTGTCAAGCCACTCGCTATCAGATACAATTCGAAACGTTCTAGATAACAATCTAAGTCCTCCGATTCATCATACCTGATGCAATTGTTAGGCAAAACCTGCCCTGAAACCGACTCTGCAGTGGCCTGCATCGTTGCTCTGCTATCCTGCGTCTACAAAACACACATCTCGTCGCCAATTGTTGGATATCTTTGGGTTCGTTGTTCACAAAATAGTCAGAGCCGATTCTCATACATGTTCATGTCTTCATGTTTATTCGCAGAGTGACTGTCACATGTATACGCAATACACATATCATTGTGAGAGTATGGAAAGCCAACTGATATCATATCTAACACTTTGAATTATGGAATTGTCATTTTTCATTTCCTCGTGTATATGGGGAAAATTCTTTCAAATCAGTATCTTTGAAGATAAAATTTCCACCCCGTGACCACAACTCATCATTACCTTCAAGTTCTGTGTTAGATTTCATTGTTCGTGTTACCTCTCTAAACTGTACTCTAACTTCAGCACTCACACTGAAAATATCTGAATGTGATAGTGCAGACATTGTTGGCAAGTTTAGACAGCTAATACTGACACCAAAGGGTAGGATCTTGATACCAGCCCAGCTCCATATTTGGCTTCATTAGCCCTAATCCATAAGTAGTTAGGAGCTGTAACCTTGGAAAATGGAGCTGAGCTGGTATCGAGATCCTACCTACAAATAACCTCAAATCGCCCAATGCAGGCATGGATACATACCCACTGGTGTTCCCCTTCACATCGTATTGTAGGGTACTGCGAGTATATTTTCTGCCCAATCTTGGCATGCTCGGTGGAGGAGTTGATGGTTGGAAATTCTGTAATATGGTAATTGGCAGCTTCTGAGATCAGTTCTTTCCAAATCACATACTCCTTGCCAATCTCTAGGTGTCGTAGTACTCGTTGGCTGAAAGGTGGTAGTGGCGTTCCTGCAGTAATCCGCCGTTCAGTGTCATTAGCTTTTTGTGAACTTTGTTCAATTTCTTGGAGTCTGAAGTTATCGCTATCTCCTCCTGCTGCTGCACCTGTCAAATGTAGATTTTCCACTCTTTGCTCTGCTTCACCCCTCAATTCCCAGTGCTCTCCCTCCTCTAAAACCATCAAGGTAGAATTGCTACAATCCAGCAGAACCTCGTCGTCGTCGATTTCAGTGTCATCCTCCTCCAGCACGATTCCCTCAATTCCTGCCTTCCCAAGCTTCACTTTAGCTAAGGACACAAATTAAAGAAAATTCACTTGAGATATTAACTATCGTAAATTGCTTTTGCCAGGTTTAAATGCCATTAATGTCCATAATATTGATCACAAAACTTGTGTGTTTCATAAAAACTGAGGTAAAACATCATTTCAAATGGAACTAGAAATATAGCTGAAGGTGATTAATACCACCATCAAACAATCTATTATCACCTTACCTCACTTTCTTGGCCATAATATGCTGTTACTATAGCAATGCACCTTCCACCGCTGTTGATGTGTCTTGCACATTTACACCTTAAGACCTATATTTGTCCTTAAGTTTATGAAGACTGCTCGAAAACTGAGGAAGTAGTTTGCTCTGCAAGATTTGGGACTAACCAACCGACTGACCGACCACACACTGATTCCTATGTACCCCCTTCAAACTTTGTTTGGCGAGTTCATAATTCACTGAAAATAAGTATTCTTAATTTTGGTGTCTGTTGCTTTGGGGCAATTCCATGATTAGTAATGGTGTACATTTCAAACAGGGTTTCATGTTCTCATCAGTATCAAGAAGAAAATAGCATATTTAGCCAAATGCAAGCTCTCACATGTATCTTAGGTACATTAGTTGCTCTACCTGTATTCATATTTGTGGGTGTTTGTCTTCAAACTAATGTAGAGCTCCCAACCACATGAGAATGAAAAAAGTAATATTGAGGTTGAAAACAGTAATTTCATGTGGAATAGAGCAATTTCAACTTTATTACGTTGAAGAGTACACAAACTGGTTGAGAAAAAAGTAGTTTGATAAAAAAATGAAATTTGATTAAAAAACAAGTATTTTGCACTAGTTGAAGTTGAATATTGAAAAAAGAGTAATAAATACTACATAAAAAAGTAATATTTTGTCGCTCAGCTAATGGAGTAGACAGAAATCTGGGCAGTAACGTTTTGAAAAAGAGGACATGAAATTTGAATTGTTCTAAGACATGGAATATTAATACAAAATCAGTTTGTGTCATGATTTGAAGAAGCGGAGAATATCATCAATTGCTCTTGCACACTTTTTGATACAGTACTTCCTCACTTAATTCCCTAAATTTCAATTGACATCAATTTCATGAATATTAGCTCACTGGTTGCTGTGCAACGGCCGTTGGAAATTGGTGGCCATGCCAATTATTGCCACAACAATGAGGGGGAAAAGCCGGCCATATAGCACAAGAACCACTGGACCGGTTTCGCTGAAATCCGCTATGTGGGTTTAGAAAAATGCGATATATTCAAGCCACATACCAAAAATGATAGGAAACTTAGAAGTTGGGATTTAAAAGTATTTTGATCGAGTGATTTGGTATGGGCTGCATGACCCTTTTGATAAAAATGTTATCACAACAAAAATGAAACTGTAACATGGAACATAAAACATTATATACACATGACATAATTCATGCATGGAACTGAACCATCACTGGTGGACTGGTGGTTATCAACAAGAAGAAAAAATACCTTTTTCGCAGAGTTCTTCATATGTGTTCGCCACAGCCATCTTTTTTTCAAGGCGGTTGGCACTCCACAGCTTGAATACTGGCATGCTGCAGTTATACAGTGTAATGTTCTAAATCTGCTTGACTAGCCTTTAATGGCAGAATGTAGTTCTGTGCAGAATAAAAAAGAAATCCTGTATTTACATATGTTTACAAACAGACTGATTTTCAATCCAAATTTCATTAATAATACATAGACTCCAAATGTGCATAAGAATTTGAGCAGCAATATTACATCAATTTCATCAGTTTTCCTTCCACATGATACTAATAAATTACTATCATAATATTCTACAAGATGATTTTTTTTCCTGTTGAATTTGATTTTGTTGATCTATTATGATTCTAATTATAGAGAGGGTGTTCAAAGTCACCCCAAGGTGGGGTGAGTGGTGACTTTGAACAACGTGCAAAAATGGACCCATGCTTTAATACTTCACACTTGAGAAGTATCAATCAAAACTGTACACGTGAAAGAGTGTACCATAGACCGTATTTTAGAAACAAAATAACTGAGCTTCTAGCGGATTATAAAACCTTTATTTTCACAAATCCAGTGTTCAAAGTCACCCCGTCACGGTATAACGTAGTTTTTTTACAGTAAGATATTTTGATGGGCTTTTCTCTTTAACACAATATTTTACTGATTGAATGAAAGTATGCCTTTGTATAGTTATTTGATCTCAAACCTACATTGTATTTATAAACATTTACCCCTAATTTGTACATATCGGCCTTACTGTCTTACACTGTATGTTTAGAAATGAAACGAAATTTAGGAATAGAGCTAAGCAAAACAAAATGCTGCTCATGTTGTCAGCAACTTCTCAAAGGCTTTTACAAGTGTAAGTATACTTGTTCATGACACATATGTCACCATGATGTTTATGCACGCTCAGGGGCCATTTGGAAAATAGCTTTGCATATGGTACAATCCGGTACTCACGAGTTGGTTCAAGGATATATGACAAGACATGGGTGTCAAAGCATTGAATATGCATGCACTTCACTATGAACATTGTATTTCCTTCAAAGAGGAAAATGCCTTCAACAAGTCCGAACTGTGGCATGTCATCTTGGTAAGCCAAAACCAGACAGCAACCACATATGTAGTCATGACCCAAAATCACAACATTGTTTGTCCCGTACACACGGAAGTTCTCGTCCATTTCATGACCAAGGATATCGGTCATGGACGCAACAAGGTGAGGAAATGCTTCTTGGAAGACAACAGTAATTATTATAAAATCTTATCATTAGATAGTTGAATTAAATAATTTGATAAACTTACTTGACACAGCTTGAGACATTTCACCAACTGCTCCATAAGATCCCTACTGTCATCTTTCAGCTGAAGAGTTTGGGCATCCTGATGTTGCTTTGTATATTTTCTGCCGCTAAGAACAGCACAGATTGCCCATCTGTTTCTTACTAAACGCTCCAGCATGTAGACCGAATTCCATCTAGTTAGACACGACACAATTAATCTGTTCACCTCGAGATCCATGCTTGCTTGCTTCGATTCTAATGTCTTAGTAGCGACAGTGGAACGGCGGAAGTGACTGACAAGTCTGTTTACAGCACCAACGAGAGCAGTTACCCTTAGCATTGAAATCCCCTTGTTCACACTCAACTGAAGAGAGTGAGCAGCACATTGTACATTACACGAATGTGCCTCGTTTTCGCAGCGTTGTCATTGGACCACTCCGCAAACTTTGTCTAAAATGTTCCTTTCGTTGGCGACGAGGGACAGCCGATTTGGGAGAGCTTCAGCCGTGTGACGCTGAGCCCCACTGTCATCCTCTGGGAGATGTTGAACCGGCGAGGTGTCCAAAACTTGAGAAATAAGTTTGTCATTTTGGGAGAAATAACATGTCACCGTCATATAGCCCTCCATAATGCAACTCGTCCAACAGTCTGTTGTCAAGGCAACGTCTGATGCCTCTTCCAGTTGTGTCATCAGATTATCTTTCTCTATATTGTACACAGTCTTAATGGCAGCAGACATTGTTTTGCGACATGGCACTTGATACCCTGGTTCCAGATATCCCATCAAACTCCTGAATCCCTGGTTTTCAATGATGCTTATTGGTAGGCCATCTGTTGTGCTCATCTCCCCGATTAATGATCTGATCCTGTTACTTCTAGATTCAGAGCAGCCGTGTCTGCGAGTGAACAAAGTTATAATTCTTGACTGGTAGATGGACTAGATGCGGGTGTATTGGCTATTTTGTGTACCGCTTGTGTCAATGCTAAGCACTGGTACTTCCTCCTTTATAGCTGAGTGTTTTGTTACACAGCTTACATTTTACTCTATCTGACCCCTCCCCTTTCAAAAACGAGTCACAAACAATACATGGCATGATGCGTTAGTGATGAACTCTTCATGAAAGAATGAAGAGCACGAGTCACGACAGAAATCTTTAGACCTTTAGCAAATAATTGGACAGTACAGTTCTGGCGTTTTCTCCCGTGTGGTGTTATTATTTTCAATGATGACTTGTGAAAGTGTACTGTTCGTCATTAATAGGGCGTTAATAGCACATGATAATGCTATAGGGAGTCGGCGACAGATTGCAAGATAACGTCAGTTATCTCTATAACCTTCTCTCAGGAGGGTAGGCCTGGTAGACACACAATGAATTAAATGTAGACCGATCTATAGTACAATCGAAGCAGATATGATGTATTTTGAACAGCGCCACCTTGTGGTTACATGCATACTTTCGGTGTATTACAAATGGCGACTAGCCTAGCTTCAAAGTCTCAGTGCTTCGGTACACCATTCTCGCATATCTACCTCCATGGTCTCAGTGTGTGAGTGACAAGCGTGCATGATGCGCAGGTGCTATATGTGGAGTGTATGTGTGCATCTAGCCTTTAGTCGAGTAGAACCACAACATGACCCTCACTGTTGGGTATATATGCAATTTTTTGCTGAAAATGATAGAATAGGGTATTGTCTTCAAGAATCCGAAGGGTGCCACCTAGGCACCCTTGGGCATTTTTTTATTGACGTCACATGCCACACCCACCTTTTTTTCATAACTCTAAATTATGACTTATCTAGCTTATGGAAAAAAAGTATGACATGTTTGGTATCAAATGAAAGCTAATCAAATTTTAAATGCGAAACCGCGAATCCCAATGCATTTTATTCAAGCAAAGGTCAAATAGAGGTCATTTAAGGACAAGTTGGCATATGAAATCTAATCAATTCAATTTAAATGCAGAACACAGCATGTTTGCAACTTCGAAATTTTGATATACATGTGATTTCATGGTGAAAGTAATAATATAGGGTATTTATTTCATGTTTCGGATGTAAGCCACCTTTGCACCCTTGGTTATTTTTTTTAAGATTGACATCATAATAAGCAACATCGTATTTTTACATTCCTCTAGAATTATAACTTACTTGGTTCATGGAGTAAAAATATTACGTTTGATATCAAATTAAAATTAAAGCTTTTGGCAAAATGGGTAAGAAAATAATGTTTAAAAGAGAGAAAATTTCAAGTACTGGTCGCATATATGTCATACGGTCACAATAGGTCAAATAAAGTTGTGGGAATTTGACAAGGCTTTAAGTAAAATAAGTATCATACCATGATTGGTAATAATATAAAAGAAAATTGTATGAAATGAATCTACATAATTTTAATCGTAGATATAAAATGATCACTTCATAAAGTTCATGGTCATATAGTGTAAAAAGACAACAAGATCAGTTGAGAGCAACTTGGCCTTACATATATACATGTAGATATCCAAACCATATAGCCTATATACGTTTTGCAATTTATCTTACTATTTGTTTTCTCTCTATTCTACGATTCGCTTTCTTCTAGATCCTTGCCCAATCATTTTTCATCATCTGTCTCGACAGTGAGTCCAGCTACATGTGAATGCACATAATTTGTACAATTTCCTTTTCCTTCGCATTTGCAGTAAGCCGTTCAAGAGAGGCCAGCGGACCGGCAACTACAGTTTGCCCTCGAACAAGATGGTACTGTCCTGCATCCGCAGGATACTTCTTCCAATAATTCGTTCGGAGCCACTATTGTGCCCTGAACGGTAACAGAAGTGTTTTCCTCAATTCCTCAACCAAACATTGACAACTTGTATTCGGGAAGGTCATGTCGGTCGGCCATCAGATTCTTGATGAAGGCACCCTAAACTATATACAACTTTCAGCAAAAGATGCATATATACCCCTGATATTTTACACATTTAATATTATATTACTTTCTTTTGTGGCCCAATTTGACCTTTTTTAACCTGAATGACCATTTTATGGCATGCACTTAGTAGAAAAGCCTAATGATCCACATATTTGCATTTAATTTTTCATTAGCTTTAATTTGATACCAAACATGACATATTTATTTCATAAACAAAATTAGTCATAATTTAGATATATGTGAAAAAGTGGGCGTGGCTTATGACGTCAATAAAAAAAATGCCCAAGGGTGACAAAGGGACACCCTTCAGATTCTTAAAGTAGATACCCTATACTACCACTTTCAGCAAAAAAATGCATATCTACCCGACTACTTAATCCCTCAGGCACATAAACAACTCGGTAACCCGCCAGAGGGCGCTAACGTAATACGCGAAAAGCCCGCTCGGAAAATCTGTCTTGTAGTTCCACGGTTTCCCCAATGCGGTGTGTATACATAATTATATACGTATATACACCTCTTCAAACTTGTCTGCATGGCAAATAGAGATAGAGACAAGGACGGGGCCAGCTGCAAAGATATGGCAGTTTTTTTCGTTATTGTCTTGAAGATTATATGGAGAAAATAGGAATTATAACAATAAAACCTGTAGTTTTTCGGAAACAATTAAAATGAACATGTGGAAATTTTGTGTGTAATATTCAGAGAATTATTTTCCCCCATGAACTTTATATAATGAATTACATGCAACCACACACATCATCACATGACCAAAGTCAAAGGTCATTTAAGGTCAATGAACTTTGGCCATGTTGGAGGTAATTATTAAATTTCCGTCATGCCTTTCAAAGTTTATGGATATAGTTTATGAAATGTGGACATAGGGGTAATCAAGTATCACTGACAAGTCTCAGGTCACATGATTAAGGTCAAATATCAATTAGAGTCAATTAACGTAGTATTGTATCATTATATGAATGGTGTTTTTTGTGAATAATTATTGTGTAGTAGTTTTCAAAGTCAGCACTGCAAGTGAGACTGCCAGAGGCAGTACATTCCATTTTCCATAAGCTTTAATTTGAAACCAAACATGATATGTTTATTTTGTACACTAGATAAGTCATAATAAAGAGGTTGGTCTTTGTGAAAAGGATGGTGTGGTTTATAACGTCAGAAAATGAAGTTGCCAAAGTAGCCTTCGTCAGATTCTTAATCTGCACATCCTCAACATAACCTTCAGCCAAAAATAGACCTACATAAATAATGCCCAACGTGTTTTTATTCCAAACATGATATATTCCACATTATATGTTGCATTACTTACATTTGTGGCCCATTTTTACCTTTTATGATTTTTAATAGCCCTTGACATGTTTTAAATGCGTAGCGATTCATATTATGTAGCTTTTATTTTGCATTTTATTTAATGTGATTTCAAACATGTTAATTCCGCTAAATAGAAGTCATATTTATGAGGAATGTAACTGAAAAATTGTGTGGTTTATGACGTCAGAAAAATAAAATTTCTCAAGATGACAAGGTAGCATCCATTAGATTCTTAATATGCACATTCTCAAACTTAACCTTTGCAAAAAATGCATGTAATACCTAACTTGTTTGTATTTAAAGCATGGTATGTTCCGCATTACTTACATTTGTAAGGCAATTTGACCTTTTTATGACCTTTATCTGACCTGTGCGTGATTTAAGTGCCCAGTAATCCATATACTTAATTTGATACCAAACATGACATGTGAATTCCTTAAAAATGAAATTCATATTTAAGAAGTATGTGAAAAAGTGGGCATGGCCTATGACGTCCAAAAAAATGCCTGAGGGTGCCAAAGTGGCACCCATCGGATTCTTGGAGTAGACATCCTATACTACAACTTCTGGCAAAAAAATTGCAGTCATACCCAATTTGGCGGTGATGTTGGGGTTCTACTGGACTATGTGCTATTTTGTGAGCTCAAAGTCCCGGGGGGAGGGGCTCGGCTGCGGATCGCGCAATCACAACGAAAATTTGCATGATGATAGAGAATAACGTAACCTACGCGGTTGCATAGGTAAATTCCACTAAATTCATATACCAGTATTCTATTTTATATGAATTGATTATGCTAATTTATTCATGAAATCATACTTTTTGCTCTAATTCACTAAATAAGGTTCCTATAAAGATAATTTGTGGTGAAAATATTCTTTATGTCATTCCTAACAAATGTAAAGCTATTGCCTTTTGAATTTTTTATTCATTTTCTTGTTTTGAATCTTTTTATTTTTATTGTTTTTTTTCGACACGCTTCATTTGGGACATTATTTCAGCCATAAATTACCCTAAAAACCCATTTGTTTAAAATTGGCTTCCAGTAGTTTCCTTTCATTGTCATGACTGTCATTCTTTTATCTTTGTCCCTTCCTGTACTGTGTAATTTTTCTCTTATTTCCTTTTCGCAGCGCCTTGAGCACATAATCAATGTGGATTTGGCGCTTTAGAAATACTCTATTATTATTATTATTATTATAAATAGTATCAAATTAAATGACTGTTGTCAATTAAAGTGAGAATACTCAAATGTTAATTTTAGATGAAGCATATTTTGTATTGACTTTGTACATGATATATATGTTTTTGAGCAATTTTCGTCTAACATGCACTTACATAATGTTGCATAATTTCGTAGCCACATGCCCGGGCGTTGGGCTGAAAAGCCCCCCCCCCCCCCGGTGAGTTATTTGATTTAGCATTAATTAGCTAGGCCGGCGCTACACCAAACTGGTCAAAATCATCACACACACCAAGACACACCTCACCCACATTCCCTTACACACTCTCAAATAATCGTGTGCACACTCAGACTGTTGAATTTCTAACCAACCATTTCTCTTGCCCATGAAAATTTACCAACTTAGAAAGGGAACGTAACAAAATGACCCAAGTAACTGGAAAGAAATACCCAACCTAACCAAGCGAAATGATGTTGGTAAATAATAAGGTGAATTTCTACCCAAGTATCAGTTTCCCAAAAAAATTGCCCAACACACAAAGGGAATGCGTCAAACTTACACAACTAAGGGGCAAAGTGTACCCAACCCTCAATTACCATTTAAGTTGGTAAATATTCGACCAATGTTTAAGTTGGCCCTATTAATTGCCCAATGTTGGTTTTATCACTTTACAGCTAAATTGGGTAATAATTGCCCAAAATTATGATTTTCTTAAAACAACAATTGCCCAACTAAATTTACCCAACATTTTAAGAGTACAGATACACTGTCGTCAATGTAAAACACGATTCATTGTCAATGTAAATGGTATATATTTCACTTTACATAAAAATCGCCGTTATATTAAAATACAAATCTTTAGGACAGATACAATGTGGTCAACGTAAAAACATGATCCATTGTCAATTTCGTTCAACGTAAAACACGGACACGATGTGTTGTCAACTTCAATGTAAAAAAGTATACCGGTATTTCATTTAACATGAAAATCGCCTCTATTTTACAAATACAAACACTATTTATACAATAGATGCACTGCAATCAATGTAAAAACATGATTTATTGTCAAGTTCGTTGGTATTTTTAAAAAGATAATTTCATGTATATTTCACTTTGTTTTACATTTAACTTGTAATTCTACGTTAGGCCTACATATTACTGCATATATACGTATGATTTGTTAAATCATTGTGTGGTCTGTTTTTAAAGGGTAAACATCCTTTAAATGTATGATTTTCTTTGTAAAATTACTAGTATTTTTAACAGTGTAGGTGAACACACTCTGATTTTGTTGCAATCGGATCTTGATTCAAACTTGTCTCATAGTGTTCGCTGGGCTTAAAATTAGGCCTACATTAATTAAATTATGTTCTCTAAGAATTAAAAAGACGACCTGTGTTTTCACACAAAAATTGCATATTTAAAATTTTATAAATTTGTTATCAGATTTGATAAAATTTACAGCCTGGATTACCCCTTTTAAAAAAATCCCAGGAAAATGGTATTTTTGTAACAAAGTCCAGGACAAATTAGGCCCAAGAATTGTAACACATGGAATGCCCATATGACTCTTGACTGCTATAAGCTATTTCTAATAGTGGCATTTTTTTTTTTTACTTTATACCACTGAAATGTCACATTTTTATTTTGAATTCATGAAATTTACATGTGTAAACACTGAACATAATGAATACATTCTTTTGAAATTAATGTGAATTTCATAAACAGGAACAAAGATTAAGTTTAATCAAAGTTAATTGACCGGAAATGACGTTCAACCTCAATTTTGTGACTTGCGGTGTATTCAGAACATAGTCTTTTCTTAATATTTCATATTTTCTCAGAGATATGACAGAATCAGTATTCAAGTGGATGTCATAACTTTTGTTTTTCATGTTTTTCTCTTCTCTATAAGACTCAACCCAATGGTATACAACCATGTGATGTATGTTATAATGTCTCATTCATATCTTTAGTTCTTTTCAAGTTAACACATTTGTTTTTACACAGAACCTGAGTTTCAGTTTTGGTGTGTACACATACATTGTCATGTATGAAGAGTAATGGATACAGCTGGTCTGTATAGTTGCAAATATGTTTAATATTATGAAATAAAAAGGGATTTACTACATATGATTTGCACGATTGTTTTCTTTTCGCTTGTAAGCACTTCCAACCTGGAGTGCCAGATGAGATTTTCACATTTCACAAAAATGTTTCTTCGTGGGCCGATTCTGATTTTTTCCCCTCATCTGGTAAAGATACATGAGATTCACCAAACTTGTACACAAAATTTTGAAAGCTATTACTAGAACAATAGAACAATCTATTGATTAAATTAGAATTTTGTATTTTACATTATGTAAAGCTGCATGAAACTTATCAAACCTCTAAACAAACTTTTAAAATTTTGAATAGAAAATGCTCATTAATGAGCCGTGTGTTCAAGAGGGCTTGCTTCCATGTTTGGGGAACTCTTTAGTTCGTGGAGGAAATATTTTGTGAGTCTTACAAAAACTCGACGTCAACCTCTCATCCTGCCGCTTGCTAAATTGCTGTGCGAACTCATCATATTTCATATCATCATATTCACGTAGTGCAGACATTGGCGGCGGAAGCCAAAAAAATTATGGGGAGATCACCAAAAAAATTTGACAAGCAAAAAAAAAAAAGGTTATCAACCAAAATTTTAGGAGGGGACCGACAACATTTTTTGACAAGCAAAAAGAAAAGAAAAAAAAAGTTATCAACTAAAAATTTAGGGGGGGCAGGTCCCCCGTCCCCCTGCTTCCGCCGCCTAAGAGTGCAGACTGTTTTGTTGTTGAATGGTGAATAAAAATCTGTGGAAACTGAGAGAAGAAAATGAAAATTATGAAAACGAGGGGTCCGAGTTGCGTATAACGTTACTGACGTGACTGATTTAAGCTTGACCCCCCCCCCCCACCCGCGAGAGTGTTGCTGAAAGTTTTGTGTTCGAATTCGTAAAACGGTGGGAGGAGGAAAGAAAAAGAATGGGACAAAAATGCTAAAGGCGAGCCACGAAAGGTAAAATTAAAGTGAAGAAATGAAAGATAATACTCCCTTGACTCTTCATCTTTCTGTCTGCTTTTTGTCTCGCCCACCAGAGTTGAAGGCGAGATTTGTACCTCGGTCACATTTGTTTTACGGCGAGTCGAAAACAGCTATTTTTACATTTTTGTACCAGCTACATAAAGGTGGTTTGAATAAAAATGTATAAAACGGCTGTTTTCGACTCGCCGTAGAGCAAATGTGAAAGGTATTAGGGATCCAAATGTCCGTCCGTCACAAACATTATGACACATAACTCCGCAACCGTAAGTCACAGTTTTCAACCAAATTTCGATGGTAGATGGACCTGCATGTTATGGCGGTCGTGGAGGTCACATGGTAAGGTCAAAGGTCATTTTCAGGTTAACGTCAAAGTTTACATGCAAGACTCTCTTATGACACGTAACTCTGCAACCGTAAATCAATTTTCAATCAAACTTGGATGGTAGATGCACTTAGGTGACCTGCATGTTAATGTGCAGTCGGAGGTCACATGGTAAGGTCATAGGTCATTTTCAAGTCAACGTTAAAGTTTACATGCAAGACTCTCTTATGACACATAACTCCGCAACCGTAAGTCACTTTTCACCCAAACTTGGATTGTAGATGTAGCTTAGGAGACGTGCATCTTTTGTTTGAGTCGCAGGTCACATGGTAAAGTCGAAGGTCAGTCACAGGTCAACATTAAAGTTTACGTGCAAGACTCTCTTATGACATATCTCCGAAACCGTAAATCACTTTTCACCCAAACTTTGATTATAGATGTACTGAGGAGACCTGCATATCATGGCAAAATCATAGGTCACGTGGTAAGGTCAAAGGTCATTTTGAGGTCAATGTTATGACACATAATTCTGCAACCGTAAGTAACTTTTAAACCAAACTTGGGTTGTAGGTGTACTTTGGTGACCTGCATGTTATTGTGTTCGGAGGTCACATGGTAAGGTCAAAGTTCATTTGAGGTCAACATTAAAGTTAACATGCAAAGCTCTTATGACAAATGTTATTCTATTCCAGTTATTTCACAATGAACGTTTGACACAACGCTGTTGTGTGGCCTCGCAAATCACGATATTTCTGGTTATTTTCATAAGAAGACGAGACACAAAATCGCTTATGCCTTGTGTAACTTTCATCCACCATCCCTTCCCCCTTTTACCTCGTTCATTCTTAAAGAGGCACTCCAGGTTGAAACTACTAAGTAATATGATTTGAATAGATAAAGTAAAATCAGCCAAACCAAAATTTCAACAAAACTGGACAAGGAATAACAAAAATATGTATTCAATGTATGTCTTCATGAATATATAATCGGCATTGCAAGATGAAGTCATTTTATATTTTTTTTTTTTCCTCTTCTGAAGTACTTTATTTCATATAATCAAATAACAATATAATCACATGTATAAAAAATTAATCAACAGGTGTAGAAAAAAAATGAGTATATAAAAAAGGCAGAAATTGTAAGAGTATCTAGAACTGAACTCTAATTCCTGAAATCATTTTTTAAATACCATCCAAATTGATTGACTATTAAACAATTTATTCCTAAAGTAATTTAACATATATACTTTGTACAATGCATATTGTGCATAAATTGATAATAGGTTAATCAAATTAAATTTAGACTGACTGATTTTAAAACCAATTACAATAATCTTTTCTTCTAAATAAATGTCTTTTTGAAACCAATCTAATCTCAAAATGTGAACCCTTTTCCAAAAATCAGTTACTTGGTGACATTTTTAAAAAATGTGAGTAGATGATTCAGGTTCGTTACAAAATGAGCAAATAATGTTTGACGAGATCTTCCATTTAAAAAGATTTTCTCTAAAAGGCAAAATATTGTGCAGTAATTTGAAATTAAATTGTCTCACTTTATTATCTCTAACATTTTTCAACTTAAAATCTAATACGTGCTTCCATTCATAATCTATTGGTAGTTGACAAATTTCCTCCCACCACCCTGAAACAGGAGGGTTCTCTTGTTCTGATTCATTTAGTAATTAATAAAAATGTTTTGCTTTCATGCGACAAACTTTAATGAAATCACCTGATATTTCAAACATTTCTGGTTCAATTTCTGTTTCATCTTTGGTGTAAACTGTATTTCTTATTTCACTGGCACTCACCCATACTTTTGGAAATGCCTTTTTCAATTAAGAAAATTAAAAATTTGTTAACAATGAATTTGTCCCCAATCGTCTTTGTAATGAGTCACACGATATCCACTGCCCATTTTTAAAAAGGTCACTGACTTTTTCAATCCCGTTAGCTTTCCACTCTTTAAAATATAAGAGGTCATTTCCATGTTTAATATTACTGTTGTACCATAATACTTGATCGTACGGAGCCCGGGAAGGGACATGGTAAAAATATTTTTATCTCGTTAAAACGAGATAGTTATCTCGTTTTAATGAGATAGTATCTCGTTAAAACGACATAGTATCTCGTTTTAATGAGATAGCATCTCGTTAAAACGACATAGTATCTCGTTAAAACGAGATAGTTATCTCGTTTTAATGAGATAGTATCTCGTTAAAACGACATAGTATCTCGTTTTAATGAGATAGTTATCTCGTTTTAATGAGATAGTATCTCGTTTTAATGAGATAGTATCTCGTTAAAACGACATAGTATCTCGTTTTAATGAGATAGTTATCTCGTTTTAATGAGATAGTATCTCGTTTTAATGAGATAGTATCTCGTTAAAACGACATTGTATCTCGTTAAAACGAGATAGTTATCTCGTTTTAATGAGATACTATCTCGTTAAAACGACATAGTTTCTCGTTTTAATGAGATAGTTATCTCGTTTTAATGAGATAGTATCTCGTATAAGTCCATTGCATACTGGAACCGGGTGGTCCCTGTATTAAGCCTATGGGAGTGAGAGAATTCAGTAGTCCACGGGTTAACAACATAATACCCGCGAGGCTAGACTAGACTGAAATTTTTTTTTTAAATGGATATAACATTAATCAAAATGAATAATAATTGCAAAATTTAATGTAAAATTGCCAATTTTCACATGTAAATAGTGATTACATATTTTCATTGCATTGCCAATTGAGTTTAATGATTAGTTAAAGTTAAACTGCTCGTCAGCATGCCCTTATGATAACTCTTTATATGCACCCATAATTCTTATGTTGGTACTCCTGTTTCCAGATATGAATATATTTGTTATATTACAGGTTACTTTGGAGGAATGGGCTAGAGTGGAATAACCGTAACCCTGAAATTCTGGGAAAAAATAATTTCCTGAAATCATCCATTTTGTTCACGGTCAAGAACAAAGTAGCAAGTTTTGAGTTTGCCCTTGTAGTTGTCTTTTGTTAGGTATTTTTCTTTTAAAATTATTGTTACATTTCCAGCTCACCTGAGCCAAGGACTCGCATCCTGTCAGTTGTGCGCTGTCCATCCTGCCGCATCTGGGAACTTTTTTTTACATTTTTATCAAAATTGAATTGTTCAGTTTGAAGTGATGATATACATGTGGGGGCTTGACAAGAAATAGCGTCAAGTTAAGTAATTAGCATGCTGAGAAGAGCATCTATCCCCACAGGGCTCTTGTTAATGATGTTACATTTTTCTGACATTGTTTTGTTTCATAATTTTTCTGTACTAGTTACATGTATTGTATTAATTGTTAACTTATATCAGTGCCCGATGCACTTGTTTTTTAGTTCATGGTTATTACATGAGAAGAACGGTTTTGTCCATTGATAAGTCTTTTTAGTACTGATCTGCTCTATTCTCTTAGTAAAATTGACCGTGTCCAAATACGTTGGAAAAGGAAAGCCCTAGGATAGATCTTCAAACTTGTTTACAAATTGCTTCCTACGTCATTATGCGAACACATTTCTTTAAAAGGATGTTCTTACGGGCTCAGAAATTCCGGCCATAAACTATCTTTAGGAAAACTCAAAACAAACAATGGGATTTATCTATACGGGTGTCCAATTATACAACGTGTTGCCTGAAAGAGTATCTTTTCTCAAATCGTAAGTTCTTCGAAGCAGAGGTAGATGCATTGTACCATTAAAGTGTCAGTCTCCCCCCAACCTCCACCTCCCTCTTTCTCTTCCTCTCTCTCTCTGTCTTATGTTCTCCCCTTCTCTTCCTCTTTCTCCTCAGACTTCCCCCTATATGCTCTCGCGTCCTCTTCTTCCCTCATCTTTGTTCTCCTTTTCCCTTCAGTTACTATACAAATGACACAGACATCTTACATGTATTGTTAGGTTTTCTTGTTTTTATTATGTTTCTCTCATTGTTATCGTATTCATTTCATTATCATGCTTAATTAATTATGCTTATTATTACTAGGTTGTTTCTCTGTGTAGTTCTATTCAATGTAATTTCTGTATGATTTATGTTTAAGTTTTTTACCGTGGTTAAATAAATTCAATCAATTATTCAATGAAGACTTTTTTAAATTGGTCCCGACAGATGAGCAAGCTCCCATTACATAATAGGTATACTATTATGTTCCCTATGGCTAGCCATCTTTGTAGAGCCACCCAGGTGGAGTAAAACTAAGAGATCAAAATGTCATCTGTCCATAGTGCTTACAAAAATGTGAATAATTAAAAAAAAGTCCCCATGCATGAACAATATACCCACCCAATTTTTTTTTTTTTTTTATTATTCACATTTTTGTAAGCACTATGGACAGATGACATTTTGATCTCTTAGTTTTACTCCACCTGGGTGGCTCTACAAAGATGGCTAGCCATAGGGAACATAATAGTATACCTATTATGTAATGGGAGCTTGCTCATCTGTCGGGACCAATTAAAAAAAGTCTTCATTGAATAATTGATTGAATTTATTTAACCACGGTAAAAAACTTAAACATAAATCATACAGAAACTACATTGAATAGAACTACACAGAGAAACAACCTAGTAATAATAAGCATAATTAATTAAGCATGATAATGAAATGAATACGATAACAATGAGAGAAACATAATAAAAACAAGAAAACCTAACAATACATGTAAGATGTCTGTGTCATTTGTATAGTAACTGAAGGGAAAAGGAGAACAAAGATGAGGGAAGAAGAGGACGCGAGAGCATATAGGGGGAAGTCTGAGGAGAAAGAGGAAGAGAAGGGGAGAACATAAGACAGAGAGAGAGAGGAAGAGAAAGAGGGAGGTGGAGGTTGGGGGGAGACTGACACTTTAATGGTACAATGCATCTACCTCTGCTTCAAAGAGCTTACGATTTGAGAAAAGATACTCTTTCAGGCAACACGTTGTATAATTGGACACCCGTATAGATAAATCCCATTGTTTGTTTTGAGTTTTCCTAAAGATAGTTTATGGCCGGAATTTCTGAGCCCGTAAGAACATCCTTTTAAAGAAATGTGTTCGCATAATGACGTAGGAAGCAATTTGTAAACAAGTTTGAAGATCTATCCTAGGGCTTTCCTTTTCCAACGTATTTGGACACGGTCAATTTTACTAAGAGAATAGAGTACCGAAGTGTGACATCATCAATTTTCACTTTTTGCATCTCAGCTTTTTTTAATACCATATTTTGGTAGAGCATGATGAAAAACCCCTCCAACCCAAATATGGTGGGAATTGGTTTGTGGGGCCCCAAGATATGACCTCATGAATACATAATTAGCCCCATTGAAGTCAATGTATTATTAGCCTGGTTCTAAATGTTAGGAACCAGGCCAATAATACATTGACTTCAATAGGGCTAATTATGTATTCATGAGCTCATATCTCAGGCCCCCATGGATCGATTTTCACTAAATTTTGGAATTGGGGTTTTTCATCATGCTCTACCAGAATATGGTACAAAACATGCTGAAATGCAATAAAAAGTTTTCAGTGACGTCATCACTTCGGTACTCTATAGAGCAGATCAGTACTAAAAAGACTTATCAATGGACAAAACCGTTCTTCTCATGTAATAACCATGAACTAAAAAACAAGTGCATCGGGCACTGATATAAGTTAACAATTAATACAATACATGTAACTAGTACAGAAAAATTATGAAACAAAACAATGTCAGAAAAATGTAACATCATTAACAAGAGCCCTGTGGGGATAGATGCTCTTCTCAGCATGCTAATTAATTAACTTGACGCTATTTCTTGTCAAGCCCCCACATGTATATCATCACTTCAAACTGAACAATTCAATTTTGATAAAAATGTAAAAAAAAGTTCCCAGATGCGGCAGGATGGACAGCGCACAACTGACAGGATGCGAGTCCTTGGCTCAGGTGAGCTGGAAATGTAACAATAATTTTAAAAGAAAAATACCTAACAAAAGACAACTACAAGGGCAAACTCAAAACTTGCTACTTTGTTCTTGACCGTGAACAAAATGGATGATTTCAGGAAATTATTTTTTCCCAGAATTTCAGGGTTACGGTTATTCCACTCTAGCCCATTCCTCCAAAGTAACCTGTAATATAACAAATATATTCATATCTGGAAACAGGAGTACCAACATAAGAATTATGGGTGCATATAAAGAGTTATCATAAGGGCATGCTGACGAGCAGTTTAACTTTAACTAATCATTAAACTCAATTGGCAATGCAATGAAAATATGTAATCACTATTTACATGTGAAAATTGGCAATTTTACATTAAATTTTGCAATTATTATTCATTTTGATTAATGTTATATCCATTTAAAAAAAAAATTTCAGTCTAGTCTAGCCTCGCGGGTATTATGTTGTTAACCCGTGGACTACTGAATTCTCTCACTCCCATAGGCTTAATACAGGGACCACCCGGTTCCAGTATGCAATGGACTTATACGAGATACTATCTCATTAAAACGAGATAACTATCTCATTAAAACGAGATACTATGTCGTTTTAACGAGATAGTATCTCATTAAAACGAGATAACTATCTCGTTTTAACGAGATACAATGTCGTTTTAACGAGATACTATCTCATTAAAACGAGATACTATCTCATTAAAACGAGATAACTATCTCATTAAAACGAGATACTATGTCGTTTTAACGAGATACTATCTCATTAAAACGAGATACTATCTCATTAAAACGAGATACTATCTCATTAAAACGAGATAACTATCTCATTAAAACGAGATACTATGTCGTTTTAACGAGATACTATCTCATTAAAACGAGATAACTATCTCGTTTTAACGAGATACTATGTCGTTTTAACGAGATACTATCTCATTAAAACGAGATACTATGTCGTTTTAACGAGATACTATCTCATTAAAACGAGATATGATCGAGCACATCTTTAACCATGTTAACGTTATAAGAATGAACATATCTCAGTTCACTCCAGTACACAAGTAGATTGACATAAAACTAGTAATTTGAACTTCGTACATAAAAAGCATATCTTTACTCGAACAGTTCATTCTCAAAAACCTCCGATACATCTCCAATGAGGCTTATCCAGAATTTGAAAAATAGTCTCCATTGTGACTTGTCACCTTTAAGGTTATTTTGTGAACCAAGATAATTGTTATGATAAAAATTTGGTTCTTATGTTTACCATATCTAAACCCCAATTTGCAGGAGAGCGAATAACAACTGCTCTCTTGACTTTTTCTTTTTTTGAACCCCAAAGAAAACTGTAAATTAATTTGTTAAGTGTAGTCATGGTATTCTTTAGAATTGGTAAACATGTCTCAATGTATACGAATTGAGAAACAATAATGGGGTGATGCAAGAAACTTGCGATCAATTGAAAGTCTATTTTTGGTCCCTAAATCAATCATACGTCTTGCAGTTAATTGCAAATTAGTGATTGATTGCTAATCTGCTCCTTGAAACAAGAATATTAATCTTATTTGCTATAACTAATGTTGATCTATCAGTTGTAAAATTGCAACAGAATGTTTGCGATTGATCGCAAATATTTTCTTGCAACACCCCGTAAGTGGTTTTATAATTGTTATCTTTCCATAATATGTCAGGTTTCTCATTTTTCTTACCCTCAAAAGAGATCTCACCTTCTCAATTTTAAAATCCCAATTTAAACTTTCACATTCTTTTTGTTTGGCGGAAATGTATACACCGATGCATTTTAAGGGCTGGTTTTTCCATGCTAAATTGTCCAGTTCCATTTCTTGGAAAGAGGTAGCCTCTTGTCGAGGCCCTGGCGGCTGCTTCCCGAGCGAAGCGAGGGATTTCTAGGCCTGGCGCGAGCCAGGGCCTTTTGACATCTGGGCTGAATTATATATTCATGAGAAACGTCTTCCTAATGAATATACATGAGTTGTAATATTGCCGGTCACCTAGTAAACCAATGAAATGTCGAAGCTGTTTCGTCCGGGGTTCGGAATACTATACAGTGCGTCCCAAAAAAAACTATACACTTTTGAAATTGCTGCCAAATAAAAAATATATCATTTTGGGGGAAGAGACTTATATATATGGAAAGCCAATAAAGTCAACTTTCAAATGACACCAAAAACTTGGAAAACTATTTATGCTTGAGCGAGCACTGCCCACTGAAACAAAGGGTATGAAAATTAGGATGGGCTGGATTTAGCCTCCCAATTTCTTTCAGGCTTTTTGTTTGGTACTTGCAAAGTTGAGGGTTATTTGGTGAATTAATGATCAGTTGTGATCAGTTTGTTGTTTGTGAAAATTACATGCGTTATCAAATTGAAATTTAATGCATGAGTGATCATGAATTGCAATTTTTAGTGCAGCATTTTTACTTTACCATGTGGATCTCAGCAATGTGTTCATGAGAGTCAGATGAGGGAATAATATGACTTAGGTAGGTGAAGTACGTTGATGGGATAAAGGTCAACAGAACATTTAGGAACCCCTCCCTCCATCTCTACCCCCCTCCACTTCTCTCCTGAGAGACTAAGCTCGACTAGGCTGGGCAGGAATTAGCCTTACAGTTTTTTTTTAATTGGTTAGTCCTTTGGAACTTGCAAAGCTAAGGGTGTTAAGCTAAATTAATGAATGAGATAACTTTGGTTTCTTAGGCAAATTTTATGAGTTACTAAATTAAAATTTAATGCATGAGTGAACAGGAATTGTAATTTTAGTGTAGCATTTTCATCTTGTTGACCTCAAAAGTGTGTTCGTGAGAGTCAGAGTAATGTGATGGTACTTGTTACAAGCAAAAGGGCGAGATATGCTAAGACTTGGTTAAAAGGGCATTCCTCTTCTTTTTGTCCTTTTACAAATTTAAAGTCATATGTACCGTCCACCTTCATTTCCCAGTCCCCCTCTCTCTCTGTCTCACTTCCTGGATTGTAGCCTATTCAAAGCTTAACTGCCAAGTGACCAGTGGATGAGTTTTTTTCATTGAATGATTACCAAGAAATTTACTAATTATGATGATTAATGAAATAATTTATTGAAAAAACCCCTGAATGTTTGATTGATCACATTACACATTGAATGAGTTGGTTTACTGATAATTTTTTGATTAAATGATTGATAGGAAAAAGTTGATGCCCCAATTCAGAATTTATCATTAAATCAACATTCTGCTCTGGACTTCACGCGTACATGACAATAGCCATCAATCTCTCAACAGGAGGGGAGGGCAGTAAAGAGGAAGGGGGCGGGAGCTGAATGTTCTGTTGACCCTTATTCCTTCAACCTACTTCTCCCACTTAAGTCCTATCTCACCCATGAACACATTGCTGTGATCCACATGATTAAGTTGAAATGCTGCCCCAAAAGAGATCCAAATGATAAAGTTAAAATGCTGCCCAAAAAGTGTAATTTGTGTTCACTCATGCATTAAAGTTCAATTTAATAATTTATGAAATTTGCATAAACAACAAAAACTGGTCACGGTTGATCATTAATTTATCACAACGCCCTTAACTTTGCAAGTTGCAAAGGATTTGCCTCTCAAAAACTGACATAAATTGGAAGGCTAATTCCAGCCCACCCTAATTTTCATACCCTTTGTTTCAGTGGGCAGTGCTCGCTCAAGCATGAATAGTTTTCTAACTTTTTGGTGTCATTTGAGAGTTGACTTAATTGACTTCCATACATGTAAGTGTTTTTCCCCAAAGTGCTATATTTGTCATTTGGCAGCCATTTCAAAAGTAAAAGTGTATAGTTTTTTTTTGGGACGCACTGTAGTAGTCCACTATTCTTCAGGGGATTCGATTAATTGCGGGACACTAAAGGGGATATAACCAGCAAAATGCTACAAGCAGTGGTACTACTGCTACTACTAGTACTGGCCGTAAAAGACCCATCACCGCCCCGAAACTTCCCGGGAGATACTGGTCAGCCGCTGGTCAGACTCGAGTCAAGGGGAAACAACTCTACTACAGCATTCCCTCACTGCACCGCGGATAACGATAATCGACACATAGTGGAATCGCATGAAAGATAACATTTTTTCCATATCCTGTGGGTAGATTTACAAAATCATCTCGTCCTTTCAGTGCAGATTTAATTTTATCGACTTGCAAATCCTTAAATCGGTCAATATATAGCATTTTAGAGGCATATTCAATCAATGCTCTTTGATATTTCGTCGTCACTCTTCGCCAAGAATCCACGGGTCGCCATTCAAGATGAGCTCATGAATATTCAATATGACGTCATAGCAGCCCGCGCTCTCATTGGATGATTTTTACCGACCAGTTTTTGTCGGTATATTGGTAAAAACAATAAATTAACAAAAGAAAGTCGGTGAAATTCGGCCCAGATGTCAAGAGGCCCTGTCTCGTGGCGCTCTGCTTCGCTCTCTCACTTGCTTCGCCATGTTCGCTCGGAAAGCAGCCGACAGGGCCTCGACAAGACGCTAGGAAAGAGGTAGACATAGCATTTGTTTTCATTAAGTTCAGTTTTGGACCTGCTAAAAGACCAAACGTTTCAACTTCTTTCAAAGCCAAATTTCCAGACTCTATAGAGTTTACAAAAATAACAGCGTCATCTGCCAATTGTGACATAACGACATTCTATTGAACAATACCAACTGGCATGACTGGATTTTCAGAGGGAATTCGAATTCCATAAAGCATTTTGCTTTATTCTCACTGCCATGACTTCGGCGACCAGTATAAAGAGAAGACCTGATAAAGGGCAACCTTGCCTCACACCTTGCTCTATTTTGAATTCTTGGGAGACCCAACCATTATTAATTACCTTCCCTATCGCATTGTTATAAAGAGTTTTAACCCAAACTTTAAAAGTTTCTTTAAACCTCAGTCTATCTAGTAACAGAAAAAGGAATACGTGACTAATGTTATCGAATGCTTTTTGAAGTCTAGAAAAATTAAAATCCCTGGGGAGTTCGTGTAGTGACAGTATTCAATAGTATCTAAAACAAGGCGGATATTTTGTACAGAGGAACGTTGTTTTAAATAGCCAGTCTGATCTACGGAGACTATGTTTCCTAACACAGTATACAATCTTTTACAAATAAAAGTGTTTTTGCAAGGGTCTTGTAGTCAATGTTCAACAATGATATTGGTCTCCAGTTGTCTATTACTCTCTTGTCACCTTTTTTATGCAACTATGTAATAACAGCCTGTTTCTGGCTTTCAGACAACTCTTGACTTTCAAAGTCTTCGTTTAAACTATCGGTCAACATATACTTCAAATCATCCCAGAAGCACCGATATAATTCAGCAGTCAGTCCATCACTGCCGGGAGATTTGTTATTTCTCATTGTTTTTAACGCTTCAAAACATTCTTTTTCTGTTATTGAGCCTTCACAAGCCAGTGCATCATCCTCAGAAAGAGTAGTTAAATTTGTATTTTTAGGTACTTTTTTTTATTTCGGAATGTACACTTGAAGACCTTTTTTAGTATAAGTCTTTGCAATATTTTGTTATTCTTTAAGGACGTTTTCATTACCAGCAACGATTTTTCCATTTTTATTTATACAGTCAATTTCTTTTCTAAATTGAGAAAATACTTGTTAGATTTTTCGCCAGATTCCATCCACCTTTTGCGAGAGCTAACAAATGCGCCTCTACATCTATCATAATGTGCATACCATTTTTCAATATCTGTATTCAGTTCGTTCATTCTTGCTATATCGTTTCTTTCGTAATTACCACTGTCAACATTCCTGCACAATAACATGTACTTTTCGTACGTTCTTTATACTATTCCATCTTTTCAATTTGCTTTTGCTTTTGTTTGGCGAATTTCATGGTAAATTCTCGAATCCTTATTTTACACATATCCCATTTGGTTCTTGCAGTCATATAGCATTGAAGTGATGTAGAGTTTATAAGATTCTTAATTTTGTTCTTATAGTCAGAATCATATAATAATGAATTATTAAATTTCCATGTCCCCTTTCCTCTCGTAACACTTTCTATCCTTAATTTTAGTGATATGGCACAGTTATCACACTTGATTGCAGGTCTGATGTCAGTACTTTGAACATTACAATACAATGATGAAGAAATCAACCAGTAATCAAGTCGAGATGATATAACGATAATTGACGCCAGGTGAATTGTTTTCTGAGTGGATACCATTTTCGCCATACATCACTTAGACTAAATTTATTCTAAATATTTTGTAACCCTTTAATTTGTTTATAAGCCTGTGAACAAGCTTGGGTATCAAGCTTTGGATCTTGAACACAGTTCCAATCGCTAATACCATGGTCACATTTGCTCTACGGCGGCCGTACGGCGAGTCGAAAACAGCCGTTTCAACATTTTTTGTACCTACTACATATAGGTGGTTTGAATTAAAATTAATAAAACGGCTGTTTTCGACTCGCCGTACGGCCGCCGTAGAGCAAATGTGACCAAGGTATTACAAATACGAGTAAATCACCCTTTTGTTTAATATCTTTTATCCAGTTATACATTATCTTGAAAAATATTTCTTTTTCAGATTTTATAGTTGGGGCATATACATTTGGTAGAAAGTATATTTTTTTCTTAACTCTTAATCTTACAGCAATTGCCCTTCCGTCGAAATTAAAAAAAAAGTTTCGAGTAATTCAATGTTATCCCGTTTCTTTACTATAGTCACAACGCCTTTAGAATGATTTGTTCCATGGTTGAAAAAGCACAGTTCACCGCATTCTGATCTAAACGCATATTCCAGTTCACTTGTTAAGAAGGTTTCTTGTAATAAAATTACATTCGCTTTTTTAAAAGATAACCATGAGAATATAACGCCTCGTTTTACTTTATTCCGAATGCCTCTGACATTAAGATAAATGAGGTGTAGATTCTGCGTTTTCAAGTTAGAACAAGTTGGACCATCTCTGCACCTTTCAAGAATAATTACCGTTCGATCCTTTTTTTTTTTCTTTCATTTTTTCTGTTTTCTCCTTCGTTTGACTGTTTTTTTTTCCTTGTTCTTTTAGGGCTAGGTGTTTCAGGGGATAGATACGAATCGGATTCTTATTCATCTCCTGAAGCTGTTGCGTCTGTGTTTGTTTCTTCCTCTGTGACAGCCGACTCTCGCGAACCTCCTTTTTTACTACGGAGGTATTCCGATATGCCTGGTTGCCTGGACGACGACGCTTTCTTTTGTTGCGATTGGCGGCTGCTTTTAAGCCCCTTTCACAATTGACGTACGACCATTTGCGACCTTTTGGTCGTGCGACAGGCTGCAACAGGCATCAATCGCTAGTCATCTCATAAGATCGCACAGAGGCCTTCACAGTTGCAACAGCTGTCGTACAACAAAAACAACCAGTAAACCCCGTTGCACGAGTAAGTCGCATATGCTCTTATTGTGCTCGTGCGATCACATGCGAGTGTTGCACGAGGGATTGCTAGTGGAACGGTCGCATACATGCGAATGAAACGGTAGTGCAATGTTGTAAGCCGTTGCGATCGGTCTTGCAACAGTCTTATGGCCCATATTATTATCGCAACCAGTCGCAAGACAGGTCTCTGTACATGTAGGTCGCTTGCACATGTGCAAGTGTTGTACGACCTCCAAGTCGTACAACGTTGAACAACACTCGCACGATGATCGCCCGAGCGATGGTACGACCCCGGGTACGGCCTGATGAGAGTGAATCGATCGTATTTGATCGCGTTCGGATTTTGAACATGTTCAAAGTTCAGATGTGACCAGTCACGACCACCTCGAGTTCGTGCGACCGTCTACAACGACTGCGAGTGCTCGCAAGACACCAAGAGATCGATCGTGCAACAACAAGAAAAACTGTTGCAGGCGGTCGTAAACTGGTCGGACATCAAGTGTGAAAGGGGCTGAACGGTCGCATACAAGCGAATGCAACGGTAGTGGAATGTTGTAAGCCGTAATTTCGATCGATCTTGCAACAGTCTTATATTATCGCACCCAGTCGCAATACTGGTCTCTGTAGGTCTCCAGCACATGTGCAAGTGTTGTACGACCTCCAGTCGACTAAATGCGACTATACTTAGTTGTGTCACCTCTCGCACCAAGTCGCACAACGTTGAACAACACTAACACGATGGTCGCCCGACCGATGGTGCGACCTGTTGCGAGTGAATCAATCGTATTTGATCGCGTTTGGATTTTGAACATGTTCAAAGTTCAGATGCGACCAGTCACGATCACCTCCGACCACCTCGAGTTTGTGCGATCGTCTACAACGACTGCGAGTGCTCGCAAGACACCAAGGGATCGATCGTGCAACAACAACAAAAAATTGTTGCAGGTGGTCGTAAACAGGTCGTACGTCAATTGTGAAAGGGGCTTTAGATCGCGTAATCTTCGGTTCCATAGGTATGGGGTCGTCAAGGTGAGGCGTCTGTTCGGTGACGGGTGTAGCTGCATTTCGCTTGGAGGCGATGAACTGGTCAATTGTCGCCTGGGCATCGGGGGTGATATCTGCTGTGCTGGTGTTATCAGCCTGTTGCTGCGAGGTGGGCGTGGTCGTATAGCTGCAGTCACGCTGGGTGTGCCCGGGTTGTTTACAACTGCGGCACACAACCGGGTTAATGCAACTTGAACGATGGTGCCCTTCATTCAAGCAGTTGTTTTTATATTTCATTTTATTATATTAAATAGAATCCTCCAAGAATGACAAAAAATAATTGTTTTCTGATTTGATGCCTAAAATAAACATTGGTGCACAAAAGAAGAGAGAAAATGGGGACATGAAATCATCAGCCCACCTATTGCACATTCATGAGTCCAAAATTAGTGTGTATGACTTGTCTACCATTTGCCAAAGTTCCACTACACTTCTTCTGAGAGAACTTCACTGGTTGCCAGTGCTCAAAGAATTTCATTCAAAATTCGGTTAATTGCATATAAATCATTAATCAGTCAAGCCCCATACTACATAACATAATTACTCAAATTTAACACCCAGTAACATAGTCGAAGCCTAGTGCGAAGTTTCACAGATGAATTATTGTTCCAGACCCCCTTTCACAAAACAAGTCACACTCGGCCATCGCGCGTTTGCACTTGATACCCCCTAAACTATGGAATAGTCTGCCAAGTGACAATAGAAGTTCTCCTTCACTTACTATATTCAAGTCGAAATTGAAAACACGTCTCTTTAGTAATACACAATTTTAAATCGGCGAGCAAAGCGCCGTCATTTTTGTCTAACTTTTCCAAAATTATCAGGATCTCCTAAGTAATGTTACGCTCAGATAAGGTCTGATACGCTCTAATACGAATTGGTTGCCGCTTTGGTCGAGGGGTTGGTTCCTGCCCTTCCTGTTGATAAATTTCTAATTAAAACAAGACCTACACGTATTATCAATGCTAAGAAATTTGTAAACTTGATGCTACTAATGTAAAGAAACAATTAACAAATAACTCCAAGTGTTTCTCAATAAGACATTGTAACACAGAGCAGTTAAGAAATTCCTTTTTTGTGAATACAACGTTGGCCTGGAATCAACTCCCTAACGAAGTTGTCAGCAGTACATCACCAGAGGTGTTTAAAGCCAAGATAGAAGAAAGCCACCTACGTTTTGACTAAACTCATTTGCGCCCTCTCCTAACCCGGTGCATTATACCTAACCGTCCTCCACCATGTCCACTGTATTACATCCAGATCCAGACAAATTATTTCCCGACTTGATAATACGGTTCCACACGCTTTAATCAGGATTTGAAATGACAGCATAACTTAGAAAGTATATGGTCCTAGTTCATGAAACTTGGTCATAAAGTCAATCGAGTATTACTGAACATCCTGCATGCGTTTCAGGTCACATGACCAAGGTCAAAGGTCATCTAGGGTCAATGAACTTGGACCATGTTGGGGGAATCAACATCAAAATCTTAACCTAAGGTTAAGTTTTTGAAATGTCATCATAACTTAGCAAATATATGGACCTAGTTCATGAAACTTGGACATAAGGTTAATCAAGTATTACTGAACATCCTGCCTGACTTTCGAGTCACATGACCAAGGTCAAATGTCATTTAGGGTCAATAAACTTTGGCCAAATTGAGGGTATCTATTGAATTACCATCATAACTTTGAATGTTTATGGATCTGATTCATGAAACTTGGAAATAAGAGTAATCAAGTATCACTGAACATCCTGTGCGAGTTTCAGGTCACATGATCAAGGTCATTTAAAAGAGTAATCAAGTATCACTGAACATCCTGTGCGAATTTCAGGTCACATGACAAAGGTCAATGAACTTTGTCCATTTTTGGGGGTATGTGTTGATTTACCATGGACCTGATTCATGAAACTTGGACATAAGAGTAATCAAGTATCACTGAACATCCTGTGCCAGTTTCAGTTCACATGGCCAAGGTCAAAGGTCATTTCAGGTCAATGAACTGTGGCCATGTTGGGGGTATTTGTTGAATTACCATCATAACTCTGTATTGGTCTAGTTCATAAAACGTTTTGGAGATAATTATTAGATTGCTGTCATAGCTTTCAATGTTTATAGATATAGTTTATAAAATGTGGATATAGGGGTAATCAAGTATCACTGACAAGTCTTAGGTCGCATGATCAAGGTCCAATGTCATTTATTGTAAATGAACGTACAGTGTAGTATTGTATCATTATATGAATGATGTTTTTGGTGAATAATTATTTTATAGTAGTTTTCAAATCAGCACTGCTGCTATATTAAATCGCGTGATGCAGGTGAGACGGTCAAAGGCGCTCCACCTGTTAAGGTTCAGGATACTTCTTCGTTTGGAAACAGTGCAATGAGTGGTACAAGTCGCATCGCTATTTATAGGGATGGAGACAGAGCGTGGGTATCGTAGGAGCGCGTGTAAAAGCGTGAGGAAGCTTGACAAGCGTAACAAAGCCCAACAAAGGGTGTCAATCCTTGATCAAAGCGTCTCAATTCGTGGAAAAGCGCGAGAGCCCTACATAAAAATCTAACAAAGCGTGTCAGATTTTGAAGAAGAAGAAGAATGTGATGATGAAGAAGAAGGAAGGAAAAAGTAAAGATGTTTATGGATTTTTTTGTATTCTTATTATGATTATTGGATTTTTTTTATATTCCCCTCAAAGAGCCTGCTCTTCTAAATTATTTTCCCCACACTCTCTCTTTCTCTTTTACATTATATTCGTTATTGTCTTTCTTAATTTCTTCATATTATGTTCACACTTGACATTTGAAATAAAAAAACAATTTTTTTTTCTTATTTTGCACGTATTTATTAAAAAAAAGCAGATTTAAATACAATTAGAAGGTATGTGTGGCAGTCGATGCTATATAATTATGAATTATAACAAGTTTTATCATGTTTGATAAAAGATTTTCAACGCAGATTAATATACGTTTTCATGTAATACTACCGAGTACTGAGTAGCCATAAAGTGCACTTCAAGTAAAAAAAATCAAAATTCTGCGAATAATATCAAATTTCTTGCTATTTCCTGAATAAATGAAATAAAAAGAGAATCAAGTGTAGAAAGAAAGAATTCTCCAATATGATTACTTAATTAATAAGTTATAAATCTCCATCAATATCCACTGTCAATTTAGATAAATTAAATATTAATAAGAGCGCTTTGAAATAATCATCCATTGCACACTAATGCGTTCTCTATTCAACCATGGACTGATTCAACTAATGGTATTTCCACTCCCAATGGCTGAATGATCATTAAAGGTCAAGTCCACCCCAGAAAAAAGCTGATTCAAATAAATAGAGAAAAATCAAACATGAATAACGCTGACTACTTCATCAAAATCGGATGTAAAAAAACAAAGTTATGACAATTAAAAGTTTCGCTTATTTTTCACAAAACAGTTCTGTGCTAAACTCAGTGATATGCAAATGAGAGAGTCGATGATGTCACTCACTCACTATTTCTTTTGTTTTTTATTGTTTGAATTATTTCAATTTTTTCGAATTTGACCATTGGGATCACCTTCCTTCAACCACAAAATGTTAAAATAATGGAATCCCACAAACCACAACCACAAAATGTTAAAATAATGGAATCCCACGTGTTCAGTGAGGAATGAAACATTTGTTACACATGACAATGACAGAAAATCAAAATATTTTATATATCATATATTAAATAAAGTGAAAAAAAAATAGTGATTGGGTCATTGGTCCCCTCATTTGCATAGCGAACATGATGTGCATATAACTCTTTTGTGAAATTAAGTGAAACTTGAAAATGTTGTAACTTTCTTATTTTACATCCGATTTCATTGAAATTGTAAATGTTATGCTTGTTTCAATTTTCTCTTTCTATTTAAATCAGTTTTTTGTTGGGGTGGACGTGTCCTTTAAACTGTAATATTGTAATACGATATGAAAGTATTGCAATCCTGTCTCTAGCTTTATATCATCCACAATATAATAATGACATTATCTTAATTGATGTAAACCAATATTCGTCTTGTACTTGTTACAATACGCATGATACGTAACACTTATGATACACTTCTTACGATACCTGTATGAAGATGTCATTTTCGGTTCGCCCACAGGGGGTCAAAGCGGAACTCTGGTATCCACAAATGGCATCCGTCCGTCACAGATGTTAAAGGTCACTTTCCAAACTCTCTTATGACGAATAACTTAAAGGGCAAGTCCACCCCCAACAAAAAGTTGATTTGAATCCCGGGGGGCCACTTCCATTGTCGAGCGGATACCATGCGTAGTGTTGGGGCAAAAAGGACATCCTTTATAAAACATTTTAATTTTGTGTTATCATCCCCGCAAATTTGACCCTAAACACGTAGCTTTCCTAGCGAAATAGATACCCTTTTTTTCATTATTTTTGTGTTTTTGACACCCTTCTCACGTTACGTACGTAGTAACGTGCCCTACATGTATCTTGAAAAGGGCATCATTTTTACGTGTTTTTTTGGTCGCGCATGGTATCCACTCGTCAATGTAAGTGCCCCCCCCCCCCCGGGATTTGAATACAAAGAGAAAATCCAACAAACATAACATTGAAAATTTCATCAAAATCGGATGTGAAATAAGAAAGTTATGACACTTTAAAGTTTCGCTTAATTTCACAAAACAGTAATATTCACATCCGTGTCGGTATGCAAATGAGGAGACTGGGCCATCACTCACTCACTATTTATTTTGCATTTTAGTATATGACATATGAAAAATTCACATGTTCTCCCTGTTGTCCTGTGAAACAACGATTAATTCCTCCCGGAACATATGGAATTAGCATTATTTAATACTACATGGTTCAATCAAGTTGGTCCTTATTGTCAAATCCGTAAAAAATGAAATATTGCATAGTTCAAACAATAGTGAGTGAGGGCCACCGTGGACTGTCTCATTTGCATGTCACTGAGTTGTGCATATCACTGTTTTGTGAAAAATGAGCGAAAATTAAAAATGTCATAACTTTATTTGACAGCCGATTTTGATGAAATTTTCAGTGATATGCTTGTTTGATTTTTAAATCAACATTTTTTCTGGGGTGGACTTCACCTTTAACAACTGCTGGTTGGTCAAATTGTAGCCAAACATGGGGGTACCATTTTTGTTGCGGTGCTGTCGGGGGCCACATGGTGAGGTCAATGTCATTTGAAGTCACATTGCTATAGAGTCCCTGCAGGACTTTCTTTTCATACGTTATATCATGTATATTGTGCTTCAAAGACTCGTTTCATAACACATAACTTGGTAACTGTTGGTCAAATGACAACCAAACATTGGTGATAGATGCACTTGGGGTAACAAAATGTTGTTGTGCCAGAGGTCATTGGAGGTCAAATACTAAAGTTACTTCGCAATAGGTCCATGGCAATACTCTGCTATGAATAATATTTTCAACAGTTGCTCCCTTTTTTCAACTAAAGTTGGTTGATAGGTGCCTGTGGAGAATCTTCATGTTATAGTTGCATCGGATGTTACATGGTCACATTCCCCATCACCTTTGTCCTTCCGTTCGTATTTATCTACCCCCAAAAGTGTTTGTTTTGTAAGTTTATTTACATTACATTCGTATTCTTGTACATTTTTGTACATCGGATATTTTCCATGAAACTCTGCTTTCCTTTAAATCATCTAACTCCACTACCTTATTAACTTTCTACATATATTTGAACTTTTATTGGAAATTTCCATTTAAAATGTTTATTGTTGATGTTAACCGTAGTCAACTCTGCCACATTTTCTGTTGTAAAAAGCAAACAAGCAATCAGTCGATATTCATGATTAATGTTGGGATCTAATATTGACTTGCAATTGATTGACATTTTCTTGAAACGGCCCATTTGTAAATTGAAGCCGATGAAAGTGTATTAAATACTAGCATGTTATTATCACAAATACAATTGTGCATTGATTACTTCCTTTAAAATGTGTGGTATTGGTTTAAAACAAAATCAAAGTCTAATATAACTATCATGGTCTGCTTGAACATTGTTTTAATGCAACAATGGAATACCATCCATGAATTAATGTTTTGTTGTCGCATCTATTCCATATAAACGTTATCATCCATCAACGTTTACATAGGATCCTTCTTAACAAAATGGAGATGGGTATGGTAAATATACATTCCATTTTTCAAATAAAAAATGAAAGAAATATTAATAAAGACGCAATACAAATGCAGATCCTAGAATAAATAAACAGGGCATATGAAGATGGAGGCAAAAATTAGTTTTGTGAATTTTTTTTAAATCATATGTTATATTGTTTCAAATCTAACATGTACATATAATTGGTAGTTATTTAGAAAACAACAACAAAGAATGGCAAGAACCGCTATTTCGAAGACATAATACAGCAAGAAGAACCAGCATGATTGTCATGATTATGTCCATGAAAGCACAAGTCAAACTCACAATATTGTTGATGAGTGGCTTCCCCTTATGTTGATGATAATTTTGTCAACATCTATTCAACAGTGTTACACTTTTACACTTTACGAATGTGTTAATGAGTTAGCATATTCATAACAAATGATAATTTCCCATCCAGCTAGGGGCGGCTCCAAATTATTTTGATAGGGGGCAAGATCACCTGAAGGTGAGTCAGGTGACGTCATTTTTTCCCGATTCAGCAACTGGGATTATGTTGAGCTTCGCGACCCGTATTTATTTTCTTTCTTGTTTTCTTATTTCAAATTTTTACTCCTTTTCTTCTTTTTTCTTATCTTTTTTCACTACCCCCACCTCTGGAGCTCCACCATGTAAAATCTAATCGTTCCATTTTCTATGTGCTTTTTTTAACTTTTAAAAGAAAACACGAAAGTTAAAAGCCTGGTAAGTAATAACCCACTTGCTCGGCGACCGTATAATCGTAGACCGATTTAGGGACTATAGCTATAGTCTGTATTTTGCTTCAAACGATGAAGGCAAGGCAGGGCAAATATATCATTTTTAAATCGCGATAACTAGTATAGTTCATGTCTACATTGTTATTTTTTCTTCACGCTCTTATTTTTAGAAAGTCTCGGAATTTGGTTGTATTCTTCATCTACAGAGATACATGAGTAAGGACCATCGGGTGGTGTAGAGCTACCGGTATTAATCATACTTCTTCGGTTGCTTGAACGACTACTCCTAGCGCTTCGGTTGAGTTTGTCATATGCCTGTTCTTCCAAACTGTACGTAGAAGCCCTCTTTCTCCCTCCAGGATAGAATGTCAATGTCCCTTCTGCCCTGGTGCTCCGGTCTTTACCAAATTCATTTTCCGATGAGCCCATATACTCCTGTGCCATAGATCCAAGGCTTGATCTCTCTCGTGGGGTATCCAACTGAAAATACATTGGTGCCTTTGCATTAACACCATTTAACTGGCACGTATTGGAGTCATTGTCAACGCATAAATCAAAGTGGTTATGTCGAAAACCAGAGCCACTCACTGCACATTTATCATTTTGATAAAGTGTAGCCGTTTTGTCATATTGATCATAGAATGCTTTTTGCTCATCGCCCTTCTTTTTCTTTTTAGAATCTAACGGCAAACTACTGGGTTTCTCAAGTACGAAGTATTGCTGGTTGGAGGTTTCTTCGTTAAGATTTTCCAGTTCAAAGTAATGAGTCCTTGATGCATTAGGATCTTCCAATTCAAAATATGGATTAGCAGGGGCGAAAACACTCACGTCATTTCGATCATCTTTGTTTTTTGCCTGATGACCCATTGGTTTGATTTCTTCATAGGTTCGATACCCGGCAAGTGTAGAAACCATCGGTTGACTGTGGCTGCGCTGGCGAGACACTCTTGGCGATTCGTTTGAAAAGAAGGCTTCACTAACCTCTGCATAAGGATTCTCACCTTCGATGTCAAGTGGAGTAGATTCGGACTTTGATACAGGCTTTTTCTTCTTACTAAGCGTTGCTACCAATTCTTGAAATAAAGCTCCATCTTTGGGGATGTCCGGTGAACTTGGACTTTGTCTGCTGCTTGTTTCCTTGCAAGAAGCCGATGTTTCAATCTTCTTCTGTTTGCCTTTCAGCTTCCCCTGCCACATTGGTGAAGTTGTTGCGTTTTCGTCACCCCTTTGCTTAAAGTGTTTCTGTGCCCCTTGATCTGGCGACATCACGCCACTGCCACCGCTTATTTCAGGTTCTTTGTCTTTATTTTCAGCTTTAGATTTATTTGGTCCATTAAGGTCCACTGGGTCAATATATTCGCCTGGTAGTTTAAACGAGCCAAATGAAGAAGATGTGCTCATTCGTTTGTCCTCGAACATGCACATGTTAACAGATTTAGGCATTACAAGATCGGGTTCTTGGTATTCTGCAAATATGTTGAATGGACCTTTTACAAGTGCGGATTCACTTGCTACTGATTGCAAGCCAGCATAGCTTGACAATGATCGGTCAGCGTAATATTCTGTATATGGACCTGTCGCTAGGGGTTCAAGCTTCATATCACTTGATGCAATCAATGGCTTCTTGCTCTTTTTCTTCTTCATTTTCCTCTTTGTTCTGGGACTTCCCGAGTCAACCGACGATTGAGGCGATATTGTAAACACTGTTTGAGATATAAGTAAAACAATATAACTTACAAGATATACATTACAAAACAACGGAGGTTATTTTTTTACATGAGCTTGATAAGGTTTAAGGATGTACCACTATCATGACTATAATGATTCAAATACAAATCCGTAAATCTAAGGTAAGACTTCGGGCCAATGAATATTGTCGTTAATATCGGGTACGGGCAATTAATAATTTGAAAACGAAATCCTCTTTAAAGGACAAGTCCACCCCAACAAAAAGTTGATTTGAATAAGAAGAGAAAAATCCAACGAGCATAACACTGAAAATTTCATCAAAATCGGATGTAAAATAAGAAAGTTACGACATAGGGGGGGGGGTAAATTGACATCCCCCCCCCCCCGTATATGTTGGTCAGAAATAGCCCAGTTAAGATAGGGCTAATGTCAGTGGGAATCTTTTTTTTTCTGTACATATACAATGGGAAAAGATATAAACATGTCTGTCTGACCCAAATTCAAATATCACTGATTGCTTTAACATCGATATACAGTACAACGTTCAAGAGATAATCACTTAGTGTTTATATTACTAGAAAATATTCTATATCGCGATCGCGTTTGAACTTACTAGCTCTTCCGTTGCCATTGTGGAGAGGTCGCTCAATTGTACTATAATGGTTACTATCCACTTGGTAGCTGGTCCTGAATATTAAAATTGAAAATATATAAAAAAAGTAAGCATTTTGAGTCACTTCTAAATTATATTTGTAACTGATAATGCGAACACAACTTGAACAAGTATTGGGTACCTTGTCTACTATTTACTATAATTGTAAGTATCTTTGTTTTATTTAAGTAAAAATAATATCAAGGTTTTGATATGCTACTCAATGCGCGAGGTTTTAATAGATGCTTTTTTTGGCACATTTCTTAACAGAGATGAATCCTAAACCACAACTTGTTGGTTTTCAAATTAGTGGTATGTTATAGATCAGTTGACTATTGTTTACTTTCACAATTGTCGCATACACTTACACATTCAACGGCAATCTCCTTTAGCAACTATTTTATTGTAGAAGTTCATGAAATTCTTCAAACTATGATCATGTCTAATCATTGTACTTTACTCACTTCCTTGGAATTAATGTTTATGGTCATAAAAGCTGAAAAATCGAAGCTATTTGACAGTTAAAGTGCAAAAGGTCATTTTATACCTGCTTGTTTGTTGATCTTGATTTCTATTCCTGTTCATCTTCCTGCGGATGTAGATGACTAAGCAGCAAACCAAGATAAAAGATAAAACTGCAACACCGACACCAACCCCAACGCCAATTATAAAAGCTATTCTTAGCTGGTCTGTTGATAAGTACGATAAAAACATGTTTGTTTTCTTAATACAATATTACACCAATGAAAAGGAAAAAGGAAACAAATAATATGAAATTAAAAAAAATAAATAAATAAAAATAACTGTAAACTGATATAGTTTTCGTGATTCATTTCAGGCAGTGATATGCTTAATCTACATCAGAAATGTAATTTAGATTGCGACCCAGTCATCGTGCCCTCCCAAATTACGATTACAAATACCATTTAGGTCTAATAACAAGATGGGCTATTGACCATATACCTTCAACATGTTCAAATATATACTATTCTGCACCATATTGTAAGATTTGTTCAATTGTGTAATGTGGTTAATTGGTGTGGTTTAGATCATAAAATAAAAGACAATAAAATGACATTGAAATATGCCACATATAAAAACGAATAAGCACCATCACAGGAAGACCTATTAATCATCACTTATTTTTGTAACATGACATAGAGTCTTTAAAGGTCAAGTACACTCCATAAAAATGTTGTTTTTAATCAATAGAGAAAATCAAAGCACAAAGCTGAAAAATTCATTAAAATCGAATTTAAAATAAGAAAGTTATGACATTTTAAATTTTCGCTTATTTTTCACAAAACAGTTATTTGCACATCTCAGTGACATGCAAATGAGAGAGACAGAGGGTCGACGATGTCCTTCACTCACTGTATTTCTTTTGTATATTATGGTTTGAATTATACAATATTTTAACTTTTACAGGTTTGACATAAAGGACCAATTTAAATGAATTTAAACAATGGTAATACTATATGTTCAGGAAGGAATAAACCTTTGTTTAACAGGACAATGAGGAGAAAATGAGAATATTTCATATAATACAATACAAAAGAAATAGTGAGTATAGTTTGACATCAGTCCCCTCATTGGCATACTAACCAGGATGTGCAAATAACTGTTTTGTGAAATTAAGTGAAAACAAAAAATGTTATAACTTTCTTATTTTGCATCCGATTTTGATGAAATTTTCAGTGTTATGATTATTGGATTTTCTTCTTTCAAATCAAATGTTGGGGTGGACATGTCCTTTATATGAAACCAAAACCCAAGAAGAGAAGCAATCTTATTGGAATGAGTAAAATGAGAGTAACAATTCAAAACAAGTTTTATCAAAATCGGTTGTGAAATAAGCAATTTATGGACGTTTAAAAAGTCGTCTTGTACTTTCTATTGGAATCCTCAAATTGGCAAACATGCTTTAAATGGCTGATTTTGTGGACAACTCTCCTTTTTTCTAGTTTATTGCACATTATCTCCTCCTGACCTTGACATATAAGGTGTTAATTATATTTTCCCATGACATATGTTATGCTCAGAAGGAGGCAAGATGCAATTTGAAAAATAATAGGAAAATTTTGAAAATTTTTGGATGGTAAAACAGATGAAGGATGGTGGCCAATTCGAGGATTCCCATAGAAAGTACAACAAGACTTTTCAAGCATCCATAAGTCCATAAGTTGCCCATTTCATAACCGATTTTGATAAAAATTGTTTTAAATTGTTCCTCTCTTTTTACTCTTCCCATTTCCAATAAGATTGTATCTTCTTAGGTTTTGATTTCCTTTAATTCACAATCAGAAATCATAGTTGCAGAGTTGTTATCCATGTTCGTATACATGGGAAGGGACACGGGTAGATCCCCAGGAATAATAATATAAAAAAAATGATTAAACAAATAAAAATGGCCATTTCAAAATTAACAGTGATGATAATGATAACTACTACTACTGCGATGTCTAGTAATGATAATAACAACAATAATAAATAATAGTGATTATAATGATAAGGATGATAATTATAAATATAGTGATAATAATAATATATACATAATAATAATGATAAAAATAGTATTGCAAAAATGAAATAAGAATTTGTTGGTAAAATTCAATGCAAGTTATTAAGTGCTCTTAATAATTTGCCTTGTCATTGTCAAGTAAAATTACTAAAAATAATCTTTGTTTATAAATTTAAAACTCAGACAAGTTTTTGTTAAAAGTTTGAAATATAGGGTTACATCGAGAAGATATAAATTGAAACTTAATTTGTTTTCATCATTTAAATTCAGTATACATATACGCATTTATAAACAAATTAGCATTGTATATCAAGACTATTTTAGAAAATATTAGTTAAAATAATTAATTTTCTAAAATTGATTTGAAGATACTCTGCCATATCTTTGATAAAACATTTTGCGATCAGAAGAAAATGTCTTGAGCCAAATTTCTCAAATCCTGATGAAAAAAAATGCATTTATGTGGCGGCTGACCAGAAGGATTATTTTTCCTGTTCTTAATTATATTTCAATAACCGACAATCATCAATACATGTAAATATGATGAATAAGTGATGAATATTATAATATTTCTAACCCTCACAAAATTAAAGTGACCCTATGGTTGTGATCAGATGAGCCATTTGTGCGTGATCGGTCTGAACTTCGAATAAAACAATATTTGAAAAACAAATGTTTCTTCAAAATGTGTTTGATATATTTTATTCATTAAGCAGAACATTAGCTGCTACCTGGAATGTGTCCGTTTTGCGTATTATGACTTGAGTTCCCCGTGTTGCTAGACTCCGTCTGATCTGGTGTAAGTCCGCTCGGCATGGGTTGATCAGGTGACGTCGTGGTCAGAGTTCCTTCGCCCGGTAAGCGAGGCGTAGGGGCATCCGTTACCGAGGTTGTATCCCTGTGTGGAAATTATCATTAGATAAGCATTTAAATTTTAGTTAGCATTGAGTCGGCACTGGTTTATCTACTCCACATTCAGTTTGTCCACTGTTATTCAGTATAATATTCAATATCATTATGAATTAAATTTCATTCCAATTGACAAACTAAAATATGAGCAAAATACTTTAGAATAATGGTCTGAAAATTAGCAGAAGACTTTCGACATGCTAACCTAGCTATAATATTTTGTCCTACTGCCGTGACTGGTCCCTGGTACTGACCAGTGTAATGCTATAGTTCATGGCAACAAAAATATCTGGGCAAAGCAACGATGCTTATCCATAAAACGAAGTGGAATTTTTTTTCGGAATAACCCTCATTTGCCTTTCCCGTGCGGATACAAAGGTAGAAAATCCGCGCGCGACCTTCTATACAGTGTTAGCAGCACTCCAATGCCTCGTTCTGCTGCGAGTCGTGCTACGGACCAGCTACTATCTTTGCGATTACATTATTAGCGGCCATCAAAAGATTTCTTCTGATAGACTGCAGAGGTCCAAAAGTAAAGTCAAACAGAGGCACTACGGATAAAGTACGATGTCCCTGCTCTGATCGTAGGATGTGTCATTTCGATATCCCATGCCCTTTCGCAGATGACCGTTTATTGTACAACACCCCTGCGCTGATCTTGCGATGCCCTTATGATGTAGGGTTACGATTCTATTTTCGCTTTAATGTATAACTCCGGGCTTTAAAACAATATAGACTCTTTGATGATCGTAAATCCTTACATTTGAACGATCGTACAACACCCTAGTAGGAGATCGTGCTGTTAGCAGAATACTTTCATCCTCCAGAGATCGTATACTAAATGTAATCGAGGCATAACATTTAGTGATACTGAAATGATAATACAATAAACAATGCGGTAACAGTTAAATGAACCCCGCGTTTCAAGTTCAAAAACGTGAAACATGGTCAAAGATTATCCCATAGTTACCTGGTGCAAATACTGCAACTATCTTGTGGGGGTAGATCTGAGCATAGATCCGTGACATTTAGGCAATGACTTTCAGTGAGACACACTTTCCAGTAAAGACCATTGTCTCCGGTTGTTTTTCGCTCCAGTAGTGCACCCGCCATCGCAATAGGTTGACAACTTCTTCCATCATCGCTTGGGCTTCGACCCGTTGGCCACCACCTAAAATAAGCTTGGTCCATTTGAAGGGCGTCGCAGTCAATGTATCCTATATCAGTGTGAGAAATTCGTCGTCATGAACATAATGAACAAATGAATTGGAGTTAAATATACATGTTCATAAATGATAATCATATAGCACAATGTTCTTTTTTCCGGAAGATAGATATTCTAAGAATGGTGCTTCTTATGCAGATAGACTAATGCCTCAGTAACATTCGTCTCCCGGTGGCAGGATGTCGGGGCTAGCCGATGGCGTGAACGATTTTGTTAACATCGGTCCGATAATCCTTAACACATGGCAAACACAAATTCCACCGTGCAGAGGCCGTCCATACACCTGCCGATGATCGTATGGCGTCTGCCGGGGGCGTCTGTTTCCAAATATATTTTTAGGGGGCAGGGAGGCAGCGATTAACGGCCGGACATACTATTCCCCGATTTATCTTCCGGTGCTCGTGCGATAGCCGGACGATAAACTGGACATCGTACGATTATTGGTGTCCAATTAGTGGACATCGTACGATCTTTGGGCGATTATCAGCCGGTGTACTGGCCGATGGCTATTTCTTCGGTCAAGAGGTAAATAATGGCCGCCGTACCTGGCATGGTCAATTCATCACGATGGCTTTGTCCTGGTCTCTTTTCTCTCTTGGCGTATCTTCTTGTGTTGCGTTGTGTTATGTAGTGTACAAAATGCGCTGAAAGTTGTACATGCGAAATGACGCCGTTTATAAAGGGCCCCAATGCATCTGTTAAGCCCCTTTCACAATTGACGTACGACCATTTGCGACCTTTTGGTCGTGCGACAGGCTGCAACAGGCATCAATCGCTAGTCATCTCATAAGATCGCACAGAGGCTTTCACAAATGCAACAGCTGTCGTACGACAAAATCAACCAGTAAACTCCGTTGCACGAGTAAGTCGCATATGCTCTTATTGTGCTCGTGCGATCACATGCCAACCGCGTAGCCAGGATTTAATTTTGGAGGGGGCGGTAAAGCCCCTTTCACAATTGACGTACGACCTGTTTACGACCGCCTGCAACAGATTTTTCTTGTTGTTGCACGATCGATCTCTTGGTGTCTTGCGAGCACTCGCAGTGGTTGTAGACGAACGCACGAATTTGAGGTGGTCGGAGGTGGTCGTGACTGGTCGCATCTGAATCTGAACATGTTCAAAATCCAAACGCGATCAAATACGATTGGTTTACTCGCATCAGGTCGTACCATCGGTCGGGCGATCATCGTGTGAGTGTTGTTCAACGTTGTACGACTTGGTGCGAGAGGTGACACAACTACGTATATTCGCATTTAGTCGACTGGAGGTCGTACAACACTTGCACATGCGCTAAATACCTACAGAGACCAGTCTTGCGACTGGTTGCGATAATATAAGACTGTTGCAAGACCGATCGAAATTACGGCTTACAACATTCCACTACCGTTGCATTCGCATGTATGCGACCGTACAGCCCCTTTCACAATTGACATCCGACCAGTTTACGACCGCCTGCAACAGTTTTTTTCTGCTGTTGCACGATCGATCTCTTGGTGACTTGCGAGCACTCGCAGTCGTTGTAGACGGTCGCACGAACTCGAGGTGGTCGTGACTGGTCACATCTGAACTTTGAACATGTTCAAAATCCGAACGCGATCAAATACGACCGATTCACTCGCATCAGCTCGTATCCGGGGTCGTACCATCGGTCGGGCGATCATCGTGGGAGTGTTGTTCAACGTTGCACGACTTGGTGCGAGAGGTGGCACAACTAAGTAGTCGCATTTACTCGACTGGAGGTCGTACAACACTTGCACATGTGCTAGCGACCTACATGTACAGAGACCTGTCTTGCGACTGGGTGCGATAATATGATGTGCCATAAGACTGTTGCAAGACCGATCGCAACGGCTTACAACATTGCACTACCGTTGTGTGCGACCGTTCCCCTCGCAATCCCTCGTGCAACACTCGCATGTGATCGCACGAGCACAATAGGATCATAATCGACTTACTCGTGCAACGGGTTTTACTGGTTATTTTTGTTGTACGACAGCTGTTGCAACTGTGAAAGCCTATGTGCGATATTATGAGATGACTGGCGATTGATGCCTGTTGCAGCCTGTCGCACGACCAAAAGGTCGCAAGTGGTCGTACGTCAATTGTGAAAGGGGCTTAAATGCACGCGAAGCGTGCCAACACTTAAATAGCGCACGAAGCGCGCTCCCTAAGGGGTGGGTGCAGGGAGGGGGAGTTTCGGGTGTTTCATAAATTAAAATGAAAAAGAGCCGTCTCTCTTATCTCTAGTACCTATATCAGCTCCAATTCAGTTAACTATATTGTGATTTTGAACCTTGTTTTCAAAAGTGATTGTGAACGCACAAAAAAGGGATAAAATGGAGAAAATTAAAATGATAATTACCCCGCGCGAAGCGCGGAAGCTAAAGCGTTTTATCATTTATTTTTTGCCAAGAAAAGGGTCCAGGGAAAAGGGTATTAAGTTATATTGAATGCTTCCCTTTGAAAGATCAGATTTGATTACAAACAATTTAGCGACAGTATCTTTAACTCGCAAAACAGGGGGGAAGAAGGGTATATGCCGGGAGGGAGATATTCATCCCCGCGCAGAGCAATTCGAAACTCTGAAATTTCAAAGGGCGGACGTTTCATCAAATGCAGATATCCCTATACCCATCGGCTCTAATTCAATTGATTTTCTAATATTATGGAACTTCATTACAAGGAAAATACCGCGTAAAAAGTTCAAACTTCTGTGATTTATTGAAATTATATAAAAAAGGATGATGTATAATTTCTTTGACTTATCCTCAAGCGCTTCATTTTGAATGATAAAGAAACTTAAGTGTCATTAAAAATTTCAAAATGAGGGCGCAAAACAGGACAGGAGATGAATGTGCAGGGAAATGAAATGAAGTTAAATAGAATTTGATAAAAAAATATTGTACTTTTTTATTTAATACGACACGAATTTTATACCTTCCTCTTTTCAAATTAGGAACCTGTTTGCCCCCAAAGTATGTTTTTTAGTAATGAGCTGAAATGCGGGAGAAGTTTCCTATATGGAGGTGACGGCAGAAATTGATATAAAGATTTTAACCGCCCGGAGCCGACCCAACCAGAAGTTGCGCGATCAATTTGAAAAAAAAAGAAAAGATAACTTCATACACTTCGGCCTAACCTTACTCTAATTCCATGCAATCATGTATACATTGGAACTTGAACTGGCAAGAAACACATATAGCTGAGGTAGAAAAAGGGGATTAGAGAAAGGGTGAGGGAAATAAAGGAGAACTGCAATATTGTCATTTAACCGCGCGTAGCGCGGAAGCAAAATCATATATACACAACAAAAAAAGTAAGTCCCCCCTAAATCAAATTGCTGTAACTTTTGAACGGAATTATTTTGAGATATGATATTTCGTAGGTGGTTTTCTACACTCATTAAACAACTACTGGGGGAAATGAGATTGATCGGTTGAGTCATGCATGAGTAATTAAAAATTAAATTTAAAATGACCATTTTTTAAAGTCACAAGAGTTGTTTTTCAGATTGTGCAAATACAAAGTTGGGCAAAAGTTGTTTTTAGGTGAATTTTATGGTGTTATGCTGTTTTACTATCCATCATTTAGCCACTCCACACACAATTTTGATATCGTATGTTCATGGTTGAGTGAGCACAATGTATTGCAGGGGCCGCGGAAACGGGGGGGGGGCTTCAGCCCCCACTTTTTTCCAAAAGCATGTACAAAAATGTAAAAATGACCATACGATTATGATTTTGTGCATGGTCAGTCCCCCACTTTTGGCTCAGTCCCCCCCCCCCCCCCCCCCCCACTTTGAAAACCGTTCCGCGGCCCCTGTATTGTGACGTATCATCATAGGTGTTTATTGTAGTATCCTCTACAACTTGTTAGATCATGTTAAAATTTGCAAAATGTTGGTGGCTCCCCCGATTATAGACCCCTCCCCCATTTTAAAATTCTGGATCCACCACTGATTTGTCCATAAATTAAACTGATCATGAGAAATTGTTAGGAAAAGAATACATATATGCAGTATAAAGAGTATTCATTCCTAAGTTTTCGAATGTGCTCGGTCAACCATGAAAATGTTTAAAGTTCGGAAAGTTTGTGGTTATAGAAATGATGGATGATAAAAACAACAGCAATTAAAGTCACATTTGAAACCGAATTTGCCCCCAATATTCACTTTATTACCCTTTAAAATGAGTCTGTGACATTGAAAATACCAATTTTCCCACTTTGATGCGTGCTCACTCATCCATAAATAAATAAATCGATTTCATTTTTGCACATAATTCTGCCCATAGGTTGATAAATATTACTGCAAAATGACATTGCTAAAGACAGCCTTGAAAAAAAGTTCCACCATATTGAATAATGGGTTACTTATTCTTTAACATATGCACACATAATGTACACAAGTCTATGAGAGAGGAAGTCAAAATTTTAACAAATATGAAATGAGGGTTTGTTTCATGGACGGTTTTTGTTACTTCTGCCAACAGTTATTTCATGAAACTTCGCACATGGCTTCATAGTAACACTATCCAAAAGGCGCGCACACCAAAATAACCATTCGATACGGCAAAGAATGGGGCCAAGGCCTTGAACTTTCTTCTCATTTGCATAATTTTTTTTATATTGTGTGCTCACTGATGCATTAAACATCGGGATTTTCATAAAAATCAAATCAAATGAACTATGCAAGGAGGTTTGTGACAGATATCCATAGTTACAAATTGCATTTTGTCCAATAACGTAAAAAAGAGCTAATCACAGTCCACATGTTCATTCAAGCGTGAATGTTTATTTAAACGCCTTTGAATCATTGAAGCATGTTAATTGGTCATGATCATAACGAAAAAGTTGAGAAAATATCATTTTCAGTTCCCAAAATCAACCAATACTTGCCTATGATATTTGAAAGTCGTATTTTTTTTCAATAAATGTTCATTGAACCATGAAACGATGAATATTGTTGAAGATAACCTTCCCAAAAATAACTGTCATCATAATTCTATCATTTTTATTGATAGAAATGTGTAAAAAAATCCAATAATAACAAATTTTGACTGTGTTTATTCAACCGTGAAATTTAGCCAAAAAAGTTGTATCATCTTTTAGAAAGTACCTTTTACAAGCCTTCTGACTATTTTTCATGATGAGAATGTGGAATTAGCTCCAATAAAACAGAATCAAAGTCATGATATTTGGCTTGTGACTTTTGAAAAGTGACATTTTTGCCTTCTGACGGTGCTCACTGAAGCATGACTTAAGATACGTCCATAACATTTACTCAGAGGGTAGCTTATAAAATTACCTACACGCTCATGTAAAAATATATTAAAAGCTCGCATTGGTTCGGAAATTATTGATGTTTGTTTAAGGGGGACTTACTTTTTTTGTTGTGTATATATAAATTTAGAGCAAGAGTGAAGGAGTTTCTCTTTTGAAAAAAAAATAAAGAATACAAAAACCCCCACAAAGCTACCTTTCTTCCCTTTCCTCCCTTCGCTTTTCCTTTTCTCCTCTCTTTTTTCCCTTCTTTTTTTTTCTTTTTAGGGACGTTTTTATTTTTTTTGGGGGGGGCGACCGCCCCCACCGCCCCCCCCCCCCCCCCCTGGCTACGCGCCTGTCACATGCGAGTGCTACACGGGGATTGCGAGTGGAACGGTTACATACATGCGAATGCAACGGTAGTGCAATGTTGTAAGCCGTTGCGATCGGTCTTGCAACAGTCTTATGGCCTATATATTATCGCACCCCGTCGCAAGACTGGTCTCTGTACATGTAGGTCGCTAGCACATGTGCAAGTGTTGTACGTCCTCCAGTCGACTATTAACATGCGACTACTTAGTTGTGCCACCTCTCGCATCAAGTCGTACAACGTTGAACAACACTCGCACGATGATCTCCAGACCGATGGTACGATCTGATGCGAGTGAATCGATCGTATTTGATCGCGTTTGGATTTTGAACATCTTCAACATGTTCAAAGTTCAGATGCGACCAGTCACGACCACATCGAGTTCGTGCGATCGTCTACAACGACTGCGAGTGCTCGCAAGACACCAAGAGATCGATCGTGCAACAACGAAAAAAAAAATGTTGCAGGCGGTCGTAAACAGGTCATACGTCAATTGTGAAAGGGGCTTTATCACCGACCGATGCGCGGCCGATGTCAGTCGCAATGACCATACATCGATGCATACCAGTCCGAGTCGGATATCGGTTGGTCAGTGACAACCTCAGTTAGGACAGACTTCTGGACAATCCAATTGTTTCAGTTCTTGGTTGAAATAAATTGAATTAACCAAGACACCAAGAGATCGATCGTGCAACAACATAAAAAAATGTTGCAGGCGGTCGTAAACAGGTCGTACGTCAATTGTGAAAGGGGCTTTATCACCGACCGATGCGCGGCCGATGTCAGTCGCAATGACCATACAAATTGAATTAACCTAATTTCATATAAAACACAAGTTGGGATATGACATCATCAGCCCACCTAATGAATATTCATGAAGACATGCCTAGAACTGTTTCACTGGAATAATGCAAATCTTTAAAATTCAATTACGTTTTTTGTACCCCGATTTTGATGAAATTTTCAGCATTTTGCTTTGTAAATTTTACGTTATTTATTGAGATATAAATACCGTCAGCCCGGAGCATCCCTTTAACTGTCAAATACCGTAGACAAAAAAAAGGACATACAAAACACGATAATTAATAAAGCAATATTGACTGGCCTCGGGGCGATACGACATAATATATCGCCCAAACTAGATTTATATCGCCCGAGTTGTAGACGAGGCTGATATCAATTAAGTGAGGGCGATATATGTCCTTTCGGCCCCAGGCCAGTCAATATTGCTATTATTAACCAAATCAGACATCTAGAGCAAATATCGTTAAAATTTAGATATTTTAAAGTTTAAGAATGATAATCTAGTTTGTCACGTTGAGCAGACTGGGCCTCTGAACTTTACCATTGTGACGTAACTGAAATGACGCGTATCCAGTGTTGTCTCAACTTGATTAACATTTATATAATATTGACTGGTCTTGAGGGGAACATCAAATATATTGCCAGCAAAAGAATCATATTGGCCCGAGTCTTTAGACGAGGGCAATATGGGTCTTTTAAGGGCAATATATTTTTGATGTTCCCCGAAAGAAGAGCCAGTCAATATTTTCATTATTATCCAAATAAGATATCTAGAGCAAAAATCACAATAATGGTGGTAATTCGTATAAGAATATAGTTCTTTTGTGTCATGTTAATATCAGGGTCTAGGCTCTGCACTTTACCATTATGACGTACTTGCAAACGCCCAGATCCAGTGTTGTCTTTATTATGACGTAGATTGTTGGTGCGCGGATCATTATGAGGCGTATCTCCTCATACGCATCATCAAAGGCCCGGATGACCAGGTCCATGGGATGACAGACCAGGGAAAATACAAAGGTATATTTTGCGTCGTCTCTGCGTGCAAAGTCAATACACGCATTGAGACCGAGGAAAATACAAACAATAAACCTATCCTTTCCTGATATTCAGAAAATGTAGGGCAATACGACTTTGTTAATGACCAGCTCAGATGTCTGATACCAGGGGAGCGTTTCATCAATATTTTCATCCGACAAGTTGTCAGATCTGACATCTTTCTCTGATGTTGATTGGCTGAGAGGCACTGTTCCTATGGTAACTGTCGGATAAAATGGGACTTGTCGGATAAAACGTCCGACAAGTCCTTTCATGAAACGCCCCCCTGGATACGGGTGATAATGTGACGTATAGCACTGCGCGGTTCAAGGACGCGTACAAAATCGCGTAGAATAACCGGATGTTAGCAATTGCCCGCTACATTTTCACGCATTTTCTCAGCGGGCAATAAATTGGGCCCGTGGATAAACAATTGGAAATTTATTGACCGGCCATTTGATCCCAGTCTAAAGCAGGCAACAATGTATCAAAGTTGCCCTGCTCAGATGTCTGATACGGCTAAAAATAACAAATGCTGACTTTAGTGGTTTTCATAATTTGAACTGTGTGTGTGTATATATATATGTGTATATGTATGTTGGGTTCGTTTATATGAGGCGCCGAATGTACCAATATTATATAGAACAACTATTTGTTATATAATCATTATTTATTAAATAATAACTATTATTTATATATAATTTACATTTTATTTGTAAATAAATACTATTATATAAAATATCATTTCTAATTATTTATATATAATTCCAAGTAATACTTCATTATTTGTAAATAATAATAGTTCGACATTCCATTATTTATAAATAATGATTATTTGTTTTTCATTATTTTATAAATAATGATTATTTGTTTTTCATTATTTATAAATAATGATTATTTGTTTTTCATTATTTACAAATAATGATTATTTGTTTTTCATTATTTATAAATAATGATTATTTGTTTTTCATTATTTATAAATAATGATTATTTGTTTTTCATTATTTACAAATAATGATTATTTGTTTTTCATTACTTATAAATAATGATTATTTGTTTTTCATTATTTATAAATAATGATTATTTGTTTTTCATTATTTATAAATAATGATTATTTGTTTTTCATTATTTATAAATAATGATTAGTTGTTTTTATATTATTTATAAATAATGACACTACATACTTCATTATTTATAAATAATAGCAATTCGTTTTTCCGTTATTTATAAATAAGTTTTCTATTATTTATAAATAATAATTATTTATTATCAATGCCAGTGCACATTTCATTATTTATAAATAATTTGTTGAGTTTTCCATTATTTATAAATAATGATTATTTGTTAAATAATGAAAACGTCTACTTCATTATTTATAAATAATAATTTAGTTTCAATATCCCATTATTTATAAATAATCATTATTTATAAACAATTTTTACAGTTTGCCATTATATGCAAATAATCATTATTTATATACAAATAACCATTATTTATTAAATAATGCCATTATTTATTAAATAATGCCATTATTTATTAAATAATGCCATTATTTATTAAATAATGGAAAACTCGCTATAACATGCAAATGTGGGACCGCCCATGATATGAATATTCATGATGCGATTTCCTTTTTCGTGATTTTTCTTCACAAATTTTTGTCCATTTCCTCTTCATAATGACATTTCTTGAAGCAATTTTCTAGGGATATGGTCTGATTGTAATATTCTTCATTTTCTATATAACTTCGTCTTCGTAGAAATATCAAAAAGTGTCATTTTATACGATTTTTCCTACAGTTCACAATCCCCATAGGCGCGCGTGTATCGTAGGGACAACCGGTGAATCGACGAAGTGCTCTTCATCGAAATACTACGTTGGTTGGTCCCCGGAAGTGGCGGGCGGAATTTAGCCCGAATCCTCGATGGAAGTAGATCAAGTGCATATGAGCTGAGAGAGTGAAATATCAGTGTACAGGCCCTTCTACTTTTTATAAATATTTCTTGTTGCTTTTTTTGTTAAGTTAATTTTTCCTGGTGTAGAGATAAGTTTCAGTTCTAATAATGCACTTCAAATACATTTTGGAGTGTCTGTTTGAGGCGTTTGGGGCGATTTCACCCTGGCCCCAATATGCTCGCAACGACAATACGGGGGCATGATGACCCCTAAATTTTTAAAAACTTATTTTTCTATTGAAAATGATCACAAAATTCACCAAAAGTGTGCACGAAAGCCTTCGTATTTCACTTTTAAAACTCCAAAAAGTGCCCAAATGACAAGCTTGGTCGCTTCGCTGTGTCGCTTTCAACTTGAGAAAGTTTACGCGTCTGCTTCCCCCCCCCCCCCTCCTCCGAAAGAAATTCTGTATACGGCCATGCTCTAAAGAGCCTGGCACATTGATTTATGTGTACTTCATTTTCATTATTTTTATCTCATTATCATCATGGCCTTACGCATAATTTTTTCCGGGGGGGGGGGGGGAGCTGGACGCGCGTAAACTTTCTCATAAAAATCTTGAAAAAGCGAAGCGACCAAGCTTGTCATTTGAGCTTGGTCCCGTGGCTGTCTCGCTTTCAAGATTTTTTTGAGAAAGTTTACGCGCGTCATGCTCCGGCCCCGGCCCCTCTGGAAAAAATTATGCGTAAGGCCATGATGATAATGAGATAAAAATAATGAAAATGAAAGTATACATAAATCAATGTGCCAGGCTCTTTAGAGCATGGCCGTATACAGAATTTCTTTTGGAGGAGGGGGGGGGGGAAGCAGACGCGTAAACTTTCTCAAGTTGAAAGCGACACAGCGAAGCGACCAAGCTTGTCATTTGGGCACTTTTTGGAGTTTTAAAAATGAAATACGAAGGCTTTCGTGCACACTTTTGGTGAATTTTGTGATCATTTTCAATAGAAAAATAAGTTTTTAAAAATTTAGGGGTCATCATGCCCCCGTATTGTCGTTGCGAGCGTTTTGGGGCCATGGTGAAATCGCCCCAAACGCCTCAAACAGACACTCCAAAATGTATTTGAAGTGCATTATTAGAACTGAAACTTATCTCTACACCAGGAAAAATTAACTTAACAAAAAAAGCAACAAGAAATATTTATAAAAAGTAGAAGGGCCTGTACACTGATATTTCACTCTCTCAGCTCATATGCACTTGATCTACTTCCATCGAGGATTCGGGCTAAATTCCGCCCGCCACTTCCGGGGACCAACCAACGTAGTATTTCGATGAAGAGCACTCCGTCGATTCACCGGTTGTCCCTACGATACACGCGCGCCTATGGGGATTGTGAACTGTAGGAAAAATCGTATAAAATGACACTTTTTGATATTTCTACGAAGACGAAGTTATATAGAAAATGAAGAATATTACAATCAGACCATATCCCTAGAAAATTGCTTCAAGAAATGTCATTATGAAGAGGAAATGGACAAAAATTTGTGAAGAAAAATCACGAAAAAGGAAATCGCATCATGAATATTCATATCATGGGCGGTCCCACATTTGCATGTTATAGCGAGTTTTCCATTATTTAATAAATAATGGCATTATTTAATAAATAATGGCATTATTTAATAAATAATGGTTATTTGTATATAAATAATGATTATTTGTATATAATGGCAAACTGTAAAAATTGTTTATAAATAATGATTATTTATAAATAATGGGATATTGAAACTAAATTATTATTTATAAATAATGAAGTAGATATTTCATTATTTAACAAATAATCTTTATTTATAAATAATGGAAAACTCGAACATTAAATAATGATTATTTATAAATAATGAGAATAATGGTGCACTCGAAAAAATTATTTATAAATAATGAAGTAGACGTTTTCATTATTTAACAAATAATCATTATTTATAAATAATGGAAAACTCAACAAATTATTTATAAATAAAGAAATGTGCACTGGCATTGATAATAAATAATTATTATTTATAAATAATAGAAAACTTATTCATAAATAACGGAAAAACGAATTGCAATTATTTATAAATAATGAAGTATGTAGTGTCATTATTTATAAATAATATAAAAACAAATAATCATTATTTATAAATAATGAAAAACAAATAATCATTATTTATAAATAATGAAAAACAAATAATCATTATTTATAAATAATGAAAAACAAATAATCATTATTTGTAAATAATGAAAAACAAATAATCATTATTTATAAATAATGAAAAACAAATAATCATTATTTATAAATAATGAAAAACAAATAATCATTATTTGTAAATAATGAAAAACAAATAATCATTATTTATAAATAATGAAAAACAAATAATCATTATTTATAAATAATGAAAAACAAATAATCATTATTTATAAATAATGAAAAACAAATAATCATTATTTATAAATAATGGAATGTCGAACTATTATTATTTACAAATAATGAAGTATTACTTGGAATTATATATAAATAATTAGAAATTATATTTTATATAATAGTAGTTATTTACAAATAAAATGTAAATTATATATAAATAATAGTTATTATTTAATAAATAATGATTATATAACAAATAATTGTTCTATATAATATTGGTACATTCGGCGCCTCATACGTTTATGCATGTATGTGTTTATATGGTTATCTAACAACAATTTTTGGATGAATTCGGAAACGATTTGTATTTGTAAATGCCAAGTAGGAATTCTTACTCTTTAATTTGCCATCCGCTGAAAAACTGGAATTACAGCACGTGGGAGATACTTCGATAGTCGAATTGCCGAAGACGAAATTAGATTCCATCTCGCTGCAATCACACCATTCTTCACATGTAAATCTAGATGAAGAAATGTAGATAAGAAAGGCAAGAGAAAGAAAAAAAATGAGTAAGGGGATGAAAAAAGAAATAATAAAAAGAGAACAGGAATACAAGAGATGGGAGAAGAAACGGCAAAGAAGCGAAGGATTTAAAAAACAAATAACAAAAATCAAATTTATAGCCAATAGTACATATTGAATGGTTTACAATACTTTTCCTTCTTGCTGTGTTATATAAGTTTTATATTGTTTGTTTTAGTGCCTTATTATTTTTGTAAAGGGCTTTTTAACAACAATGATGCATATAATGGTTATATCATTTCCCAAATATCTGTCCCCTCTCATTTTTTTATTAGCTTGGGCAAATTTTTCATACAGACATTTTAGACACTTTTCACTTGCACTTTCACTTTGCAGCATTATCATGATTATGATGATTTAGTTATTTTTTTTTAATTCTTGCCCTATATACTTTCCTTTGTTATTTTCATTTTTGCAATAAAACAGGTCCCGTTTATTGCATTGTAGTTTGCTTTTTTCTCCGTATTCCTTTCCAGGCCTCCATCAATTTCAAGCTCCTAGCTTAGAATTTTTTGTATGCCATTTTGACAAGAATTACTAAAAACTTTTGTATACTATAATTATTTTTTTGTTATATTAGAAGGATGCACAAGAATAATATTTCATATAATTATGTATACATCATATTGGTAATAATATTATTATGTGAGAAGAGAGATTTTATAGATAGAGTCAATGGCGACAATAGTCATATATGACTAATCGCCACTCAAACCAACATAAGAAGAAGAGGGAGGTCTATTGATGATATATTTTACTTAGACTATTGCCAACTAAGTAATTATGATGGAAAATGTTTGCTTATTATCATATTATTTTGAAGAAGAAAAAAATATTTTACTTGTATACTTTTCTTGTTGAAAAGTGGAAACCGAATGAGATCATATCAAAATATAAACCAACATATACGTAGTGTAATAATTATTTTGGTTCCCATTATCAGTGTTAATTCATAATTATTGCACAAAATATGAATTACAAAATCAATGCTTTTATTAAAAAGTAAAGGGAAGTTGGTTAGCTTGTCGATTAGATACCTCCCGATTAAGCTGCTTCACTCAAACGGCGAAGATTTCCTTACAAGCCAAAATAAATATAACTTTTAACCAATTTCATCCCTTTTTTCTTATTTTTCATAATAGGTATAAATGTGCTTGGGGTGACTGTTCATTCTTCTTCAGTGTACATAATCTTCATTATTGCAATGGATAAAGTAAGTTTCACTTCAAAGATTTAAACGTATTATTAGTATCGAGAGAATCAGTTTTCTTTCAAATTTTGTGAACTCGAATGTATATTCTGCATACTATTATGCAATTTACATTTAATATGGCCTCTGATTTGCTGGAAATGGTTCAGAAATTAAAATATCAAAGACATCAACCTTGAGTCGCATTGAAAAACTACCTGCGTATACATAGGATCAATGAATATTCATTTCTGTAAGCATGTTGCACAGTGATCAGCACTATTAGGACGACAAGCATGATTATTAGCCACCACATAGTCATGCTTATAGTTATCTTCGGTCAATCGCAAACTTAAGGCCCCCTCACACCTATCCGAATTGCCTGAAATATGCCTTGCGATGGCTGGCGAAAGGCATTAAAAAAAAAATCGTTTTCGATGGTAACTAATGGTAAATCATATTTACCCTTCGTGTTTGGGTTCGTAAATCTGAACTAACAGCTGCGATTATTCAAATTCGCGCGGAAATTTTGAACATGTTTAAAATTTCCCGACGAATTGAAAAATCGTTGGTCATCTGTTTAAATTCACATCTCTTATTTAGTATGCGGTAATCGTTCGTTTGTCGTGTTTTTGTCGCACATAGTCCCTCTTCGCGCTTTTGCCAAATTGGACCGATCTCGAAAGAACCCGTAACGAAGCAACACGATGGCACAACGAACAAGATTGTCTGATCTATTCCCTCGTCTTCGTTTCTAATCGCACGCCATATTGCTCACTGTTCCTTCGTCTCATTGGGTTATATCAAGAGGTGAATATTCATCCTTCGCTTACCGTTCGTTGATAAAATTTGACAATAGTCACTGATCGCATGATTTGACGGAAATTTTATTTGAATTCGTTGAATTCGCGTGCATTTCATTCATTTTCCCATTCGTCACCCTTCGTCCGCCTACATTCGGTCAGGTGTGAGGGGGCTTTAAGCTCAGGAGGTGCTAGCATAGCAGAACATTCGGTATGGGGTTTGGAGCTGGACGAAGCACAATGGAACATATTTTAATTGTAGGGTTCTTATTTTCAATGTTTCATAAACTTGGGAAATTGAAAAGGGATGTTATGCTTTAAACCCTCTTCTCCAGAACACCTTGCGTTGGTTTTACGAACACCTATGGACGCGTTCGTTATTATAAACGCATTTTGAACAACTTACATAAAATTATGCGAAAGCAGAACAAAAGATCAATTTTTCAAGGCATAACTGTAACTGTAAGTGTAGTACTGCTTTTACAATTTTAATCGGCCGACTGAAGTACTTACGGTTAGAGTTCACGAACACTAAATTTCGTATTGCCTTCGTAAGAAAAATAAAATTGAAACTCAAAAAAATGTTCGTCCAGTGTCTGTTATCTTTCACATTTGTTGTTGGTGGCGACTGACCGTATTAGCCATCGGTTATAAGCCATTAATTTACTATTAAGCGTTAGCCTATACGATTAAAGGTAGGCATAATTCAACTGTTTACACTTGGTGATTTACGTTCGAACACATATGTGTTAATGGTTTGAATATATTTATATATATATTATACATGTTTGTTTAGCATTAAAAAATGTGCGCAATAGCTATAAGCATTTACAAACATTCATACGAATTTCGATTGAATTTGTAAAAAAAAATCACGATTGTTTACATGCGTACAGAAAGGGGCTTGGGGCCATGCCCATTCCCCCTCCCTCGAAAAAAAATCAAGACTAAGAAATAAAACTGAAGAATAAAGAAAATGAAATGGAAAAATGGAATACTATGATACTATATTCTGGATATCATGTCAAAATCTATTGAAATTACATTTTTTTTTATTAAAAAGGTGTTTACTTTTTGCTCGCTCGCATCTGTTCGAAACTTTGCTTCATCCGCCATATCCGGCCACGTCAAATGTTTGGTTCATTACGCCATTAATGTGCAAGTATTTTTCTTTGTAAATATTGATTTCTGTACTAATAAACAACAGGAGCTGACTGGTTGTACACGCCATCCTTTCATAGATGGAAAGTCACGTTGTTCCTGACATATTTGTAATGTATTTCATTTGAAATATCTTGTCTAAGAACACATACACAACAAATTAGTGCGTCTTGAAAAGAAACGAACAAAGATAAATAAAACAACAAATTCAACACAATTATTAATCTACATGTTGGAACAGTATTCAAAACCAGATCATAAAAGATATGTTGATCATATTTTTGTACACGCAAAGTTTTATAATTCAAATAATAGCCAATAAATTGTCATAAATGACGTATGACAGATGCCTCCATTTTGCAATGCAGATGAACTAAACGCATGAAATGACGAACTCGTCGATGTTTTCAGATCTATACGTGTGATTGAAAGTGATTTTCCCTGACAAGTGTTATGAATTACTGAAACCTTGCCATATAATTGGCTAAAGGGGTTTTCACGTGAAAATGACTGACAGACCACTTCAAAGAAAGCTTTCCTCTGAACTATGAGTAGATCAGTTAGCGTCATATTCTCTTTATCATATGTCCGCAATGTATCACTCTTATAATTAGCAGTATATTGCTATAGGTTGGCCTATTAGATGACGTATTATTAGACGGACAAAAGACGTGGAAATGTCGCTATTTTTTGCTATTTTTGGTGCAGCCTTTTTGAGACCGTAATCGTGATGTTTTGCGCTCGTCGATCGGTAGACTCTGACAACGACACCGGAAGTATTGGTTCACTAAGGAAGTACTTTGTTTGTAGGCATATCGATGTCATATTGGTTCCCATGCTTCAAAGGTCATTTACCAAATTTTAAACAATGACGAGAGGAAGCGGAGGTGATAGGTTTCAAATGAGTACACTACATACAGGAACCTAGTAATCAATTCATACAGTGTATTTTTCAGCGCTATTTGCTGTAGACACTTTTTAATCTGGGAGTGATGTACAGAATATTTATTGTCATCATTGAAGGTTTATTGTGGTAAATCAATGCAATGCATAACAAAATAGGTCATTCAATCATGAATGTCGTAAAAACTTTTCTACTACACTCCTCTCCGTGTCTCCCTCTATTTTCAACAGATAGATCATGTTTTGAACAAAATTTTGTTTGGTATATTCGATATAAGTAATGTAGGCACTTTGTATTTATAAAATCATCAAATTATAAGGGTACAACAAAGACACCGAATCCAAACAATGTGAAGCCGAAATGATGTGGGTTAATAAGGTGGTTGGTTTCGCTGGAAAGCCCACCGAGATGGCTATCATAAGGGACTGTTCCATAAACATAATAGTTTGTAAAATTACGCAAAGTTCTAGAGCGACTGGAACATGGCCTACATGTAGCTCCTACGACAAAGTTTCCCTGGTGACAAGTACGTCGGATCTGAATTCTCAATTATCCCAATCGAATGTTTACAAATTGTATTTTTTCTAAAAAAATGCATTAATAACAAAATCTATAATTATATCCACCAATCAAATTTCAACTGTAGCAGAGAAGTAGAATGTAGCAAAGCATCCAAGAACGTGTTCCTCTCATTCGTAAAGTCATGTGTAACTTTGCGAATAGCTTTGTGAAACAGTTGCCAGGACATGAATCACACTGATGAAGCCTATCATAACTGATCAACGAAATCAAACCATATCATCCACAGGATCCGACATTCTCCGTGGTTGCCATGTTACCGGATTTGTTTGGCGAAGGTGAAATAAGGCAATAATCCACCTTTACCTTGACTTTGTTTGTACGTAAGATTTTTAATAGATGCGAAAATAATGGTTATTGTGCACGCAATGTGTTTCAATTTTAACTGTGATTATATACTTCATAATTATATTCAGAATCTGATATTTTTACGATTTTTTTTTATTACACATGGGCATATTCACGTAATTTATTTTGATATTTATATTATTCACTTAATCTGATTATCAATGTTATCAACTTGAAAGTTTTTCTTATGCTATGCGGATCTACTCGTTGCAAGTTAAAATGAAAGTCCAGCCCAATAACAAGTTGAGATTTTAAAGGAGAAATTTTGACAATTTCATAAAATCGGATATTGAATAAGAAAGTCATGACATTTTAACGTTTCGCTTAATCTCACAAAACTGATATGCATCCTGGGCGGTATATGCAAATGAGGAAATCGGTGACACCACCCAATCACTTTATCTTTTGTATATTATGAAAAAAATATGAATATTTCAACTGTTTCCCAATAAAACGTGATACAAATTTTGGTTTCTCCCTGATCGTGTGCAATTGTGATTTGATGGAGAGTCCTCAAATCTGCACACACACTTACAAATATTGTAATCGATTTATAGTTAGTAGGAGACCTCATCACTCTCTCATTTGCATATATAACTGTGAAAAGCATATAACTGTTTGTAGACTATTAGCATGATTAGTGAACGTATCATGAATTTCTTCATTTACATCAGATTTCAAAGAATTTTTTAGCATTTCTACCAGTTGATTTTTTGTTTTTGTTTGTTTTTTTTACTTGCCCTTTAAAGATAATATCTTAAAATAGTGAAGAATACATTAGTCTTGCAGAACAGATAAAAGGAACCTGTTCCCTTAACAATAATGAAAATAATTGTTATTCCGTTCACACACATAAGGGGGCCTCTGCTCTAGAACTGCCCTGTTGGCTTAGCATTTTGCATGATATACTTACAATGGACACAGGTGTCCAGAGACGATTGCCTGCCACTCTGGGTCGACACCGTTTACTGGAGTCCCACCACCCAATGCTGCGAGTCCATAATTCAAAGTCGACATTATTTGAATAAACAGCACGATATAATAAGTGATCCCCATCTTTACTCCCTTGAGTATTGAGCTTCACAAACCTATAATGAGAATACTCCAACTCATTTGGTCTTTGATTTTACCGGTAACATCCCGTTGCGAAGTGCGTTCCAATGAACAAACTTTTATGGAGAAACTTTGTTAGTAATCATCTAGAACATATCGAGTAAATGTGTAATGTAATCTTCACTTCGCACAAATTTTGAAAACTCCTCTTGAAAAAAAAAACAGAATCACAAAAAAATATATTTTCGCTAAATGAAGTCTTAGAGAATGATGCCTAATGACTCGCCGAGTCCTGATTACAGCAATGATCAGTAGCGTCACCGATGGATTCTGACGAATTCTTGGCAAAAGCACTGTGGAATCGAAGTTCGTTTTACAAAAACCTAAACTGGTATGCCATAATGATGGAAGTATATACCATGTAAATTTCCATAATATTCCAACACAGCTTCCGCGAGCTTCCTGCCAGTGAGTTCAATATTTAGATTTCTTTTGATCATTTAATTTTACTCTGTATTAACTAGCATCCGCACTATATTGACAACATTACACAACACAGAGAGATAGTTTAACTAGATCCGCCATGATCCTCTGCCAGCCACCGGTATGATTCTTCGTAAATCCCATCAACTCGTTTATACGTAGTTCGTCAATATCCAGTTCATTCAGTTCCGGTAACTCTGAAAATTCCGGCCAGATTTTGACACCATATCCTTTGTGTTAACATTCTTCTTGCCATCATATCCTATATATTTTAATGTGGATTTGTTGATTCAGTAAGAAAACCAAAGAAAATAACTCTTCTTAAGAATACAATTTTGAAAGAAATTTTCACCCTATTTCTGTTAAGTCTATACGAGTTTCAGTGTCACTTCTTGATTTTCAATAAACATATGAATTCCACACATTACTATGTTCCTTTGTCACGAGATCACAATTATGCAGCACACGATTCCAAATGTAGAACGATCTCTGAAGATCCTCTGAAGAATATTCAGTCCGCCACGTTCAGTCATTCAAACCATTTTCTTGAAGATTCACTAAATTCAATTTACGAATCATGTTATAGACAATAGCTTGCTGTCAGGGTACAAGCGCATAACATCCGCGTTGAAAGTTAACGTCCAGGCCACTGTAGTAATTACCGTGACGTCCTTGTATCTAGGGGCGGGGACCACAGATCACCGAAACATCTTGTATCAAGATTTGAAGGGGATGAGGGTGGGGTAAGTGAAATTACGAGACGTAGCATCAATAGAAGCAAGAGTCGTAGCAGAACTTAGTGTGGTACTGATGGGGGTATAGTACTAAAACTAGTAATCGTGGAAGACGTAGAAGGAGGAGAAGAAGAAGAAGGAGGAGGAGAAGAAGAAGAAGAAGGAGGAGGAGGAGGAGGAGAAGAAGAAGAAGAAGTAGCACTGACTTACAGACTGGGGTGTGGGTTTCTGAAAGAAAATTTCAACGACCGAGCGAAAAGTAAAAAGAAGAAGAAAAGATTCGTTGACATTTATGTTAAAATGTATCCTAAAATTATATATTTTTTCATGATAAAACTTTGCTCTCGCTTGCTCTACTAACGCCTTACATTATTTCATCATTTCCCACATACGCAATTTTATGCTTACTCAAAAATGTTCATTACTATATTAAAGGAGTAGTCGTCTTGGTGGTTGCAGTAATAGTATGACGAGGGTAATTGGGAGGAGGAAAGGGAGGAGTGTGGGTGATGATATTATTAGTTGAAGTCAAGAAGTGCAATAACTGAATAGAGAGTTGCCAATAATTTCGAAGGAACCACCCCACCCCCTTGTCTGTCATATGGAAAGAAATCACGTGTTTGATCTCGATACAGGTTAAAGAAAAAAATGAGAAAAAAATAAGAAATGATAGCATTGCTTTTAAACTAATTGACAATTAATGTACCACCGGCATTTCTTTTTTATGATTTTAAATTATACATCTCACACTATTTGTAACATTCATAGGGCCTTTTCACGTGTGAATCTGGAATCATCGTAATAATGATTACGATTGTATTCTTGGCTGTGATTAGCGTTCGTGATTCTAATCATTTTCTAGTTTGGTTTCACACGTGCTAAATATTCGTCATTAGCCTTATTTTTCACAGGAATCATTCAAATTACGATTGTGTTACCTTGTGAAAGGGCGGATAGTCATTAACCCCACCCCACCCCCTAATACCTCTATAACCCTCCCTGTACTAGCCATCCATTGTTCTCATTATTTTGAAATCGAAAAGGCAATGGCCTCTGCGCTCCAAGTTCATGTTTGGGTACGACCTGCATGTGTTTTGAATTGCAGTATGATTGGTATATGACTGCAATGAAAGATAAATGTTTGCCCCCAAGTATATATCTTTATAAACCCATGTAAAGTTTTAGTGGATGAACTTTCAATAATGCTAACATGTCAACCTTACGAAAGAGTAGAGGCCTTTAGTTCGTTCATGCTTTGTAATTATTTGAAGTTGTTTTTGTTTGTTTGTTTTCTGTTTTTTTTCATGTTCATTATAGTGCCTAGTCTAGTTAGTGCCCTGTTTTGAGCTGTTTTAATATTTCATTTAAAAGGGCCATCTGAATACTTATCTTACAAATTTAGTGTTGTTTTGCAAATCATAATGCTATATATAGGCCATTCAATTCATTTTTTATACCTAAAACACACACACACACAAACAACACCCTTTTATTTTCATGTTTGTCTGAATCCGACCCAAGGACAATCCGAATATGGAACCACCTGCCTGGTGAAGTTGTATACAAAACAGGTCTACCAGCATTCAAAGAGGCTGCGCTTCCCATCATTAGAAATCTGCAGCCTCCAACCGGATCTCTTGTTCTTTAAGATGTATCCAAGTTTTTACTTGCACATTGCACTCTCCTTTTATTGTAAAATAGAGATCTTCACTATGACACCAATCTTTCATGACATATTGCAAAGTTCATTCCAGTTTAGCTTTTTAGAGCTGCAAGAGGAATTGTCGCATCAAGTATCAAGTACGTTTTAATGTAAAGCGCAATATACATCCATCCACTTCATTACAGTCATTGGGCATGCAATGCAGTTCTAAACTTAAAGATGACCAACACTTTTTCAAATTTACCAAAACTTAAGGATACCTTTGAGAAGATGACTTACTTCCTGTCTACAAATCTTAGCCATGTTCATGATGTTGATCTCATTCCTAAGCTTGTAACGTCTTATCTTAGTATATATCAATGAATGTTTCAATTGCGTATACTTGTAAAGGATTTTGCTGTATACACATTTTTTCTTCATTTCGATTTTTCATCCCATTTTAAGATGACCAGTGTATCCTTTAGACCATAATCTTTGCTGACATTTCATTTTAATTATTGTCATGTAAAATAGTCCTTGAAGCGGGAAAGTTATAAGCGACCATTTATAATAGAAAGGGTGGGGAAATCGTCACTACATTTTAGATTTTCCCGTCGAAATATTTTGACAAGCAATCAATCCATTCACTCCCTAACAAAACGCACATTTCTATTCCCTTTCAAACGTGAAAATACCCAACCCGGACCCTCCATTGTGTACAGCCATAATGTATTGTAAACAGCAAATTTAAGGGGTTTATTTCTACACCCCTTGTGTAAAATACCCACCCCTTTCGATTGACTTGTCATGTGAAAACCAAGTACCCTGTTGATAGAGGATACCCATTGAGAGGAAGACATCACCGTGTTGTCTTCCTTCCTTTAGCCTTCTCACCCCATGTAGCTTTCCTAACCGTGATAGCAACCAAGGTTGTATATTGTGTCGACTAAATGAAATAATATAGTGTAGTGACTAATTGGGTTTATGGGGTGGATAGAGAGTAATATAGAAATAAAATAATAATAAAGAGAATGACAGAGGGGTGGAATGCATGAAGGTTGTTTGTGAATCTTTTTCTTTTCTCAACCATTTTTTTTTCTTCTTTTAGATTTTAAGGCTTTTTTCTAGAGCTAATATTACTTTTACAAATTATGAATTTTCCTCGATTTCTACTCTAGTATTCTTGATTGCCAGTTATTACATTTTGTAGTCGTTTGGCAAGAACTTGTGCAAGAATTTTGTAATCCACATTTAGGATTGATATTGGTCTCCAGTATATATAAATGCTTTTGGAGCAAGCTGAAAGATATGTTAATGAACAGTTTAAATGAAGGACATAGAAAGCAGCAATTGTCTCCAAGTCAAAACATGGCCATGTTGGCGTTATTGTTTAAAAAGGGAAATAAAAACATCATTCATAACTGGAGACCAATATCAATCCTAAATGTGGATTACAAAATTCTTGCACAAGTTCTTGCCAAACGACTACAAAATGTAATAACGAGCCTTGTATCTCCCGATCAAAGTGGTTTATTAGAGAAAGGTCTTCAGCCGAAAATATACGTCTGGTGCAAGATATAATTGATTATTATCAGGGCATAATTATGTTTCTGGATTTTGAAAAAGCCTATGACAGCATAAGTCATAATTTTCTATTTTACCTTTTAAAAAGATTAAATTTTGGAAATTCATTCATTCGGTGGATTCAATCGATGTATAAAAACGCAAAAGGCCGTGTGTTAAATCATGGCTGGATCTCTGAAACTTTTCAAATTAAAAGAGGTGTAAGGCAGGGGTGCCCCCTCTCATCACTACTTTTTATTATTGTTGCAGAAGTTTTGGCGACGAAAATTAAACAGAATCATAAAATTGAAGGTCTCAGTTTACCGATTTCGCAGATGAATGATGATCAAGTAGAAGTAAAAATATCCCAATTTGCAGATGATACAACTATATTTATGAAAAATAAAAATTCTCTTTCTATTTTGATGGAAGAATTAATACTATTTGGTTCAAATGCTGGGCCAAGGATTAATTTGCAAAAAACCAAGCTGCTGAAGCTTAATATTGATATTGTCCCCGGACAAATAGAATGTACTGAAGAAATGATGAAATATTTAGGTATATATGTTGGGGAAAATGAGAAAGATGTTGAAGATTATAATTGGCAAAATAAATTAGATAAGATACAAAATATTATTAGAGTATGGAAACTAACAAATCTAAAAATTTTCGGAAAAATTATTATCATCAAAACTTTGTTGGTGTCTCAAATTGTGTATCATGCAAAAGTGATTAGAGTTCCCCAGAAAGTAATTAAATCTCTAAATAAATTGTTATATACTTTTATTTGGAATTCTTCAAAAGAAAAGGTTAAAAGAAATGTTTGTATAAATAAAACAAACGAAGGTGGTCTTGGTATGGTCCACTTGGAATCGAAAATTGAATCGCTTAAGATTTCGTGGATAAGCAAGTTGTTAGAGCAAGGCGAACGTAGTTGGAAATTTCTTTTTAATTATTGGTTATCAAAGATTGGTGAAATTCCTTTATGTTTTGAATACAATATATCAACAAAATATATGAATTTTCTTTGTACAAAAGCAAATATACCTAGTTTTTACCGTTATTTTTTTTGTAGCTGGTCTAAGTTAAGATATATTGGTATATTTGGAGTAAAAACATTGAAAATGAAATCATTTGGAATAACAGCAATATTACTTTTAATAAACGTATGTTGGTATTTGAGAAATGGAAGCATGCAGGTATATAATTAAGGTTAAAGATGTTATAAGAAATCGTCAGTGGTTAGCACCAAATATTTTAAATAAATCTGTCTATTCTTCTCAGCTTTTATTTGATTTAGAATATGCTAAAATTAAAAAAAGTATTTTCCTGTTTATTGGATGAATAAGTTGTTTAAGGAAAATTATCCACTCGAATAAAAAAAAGTGAACGAATCGTAATTTCATTAAAAAGTGGAGAACAAATAACTCTAGATTATTTACCAACAAGAAATATATATTCTTTATTATGTTCGGAAGTATCGGAAGAACCAGGCATTGTTTCTTTTTGGTCTAATCTTTTTTCATTACCAGTTTCCTTTAGTTGGAACCATGTATTTTATTTTAAGTTGCATTTAATTGTGGATAATAGAATTAGACAATTTAGTTTTAAATTTTTGAACAAGATTTTACCCTCAAGAGACAATTTATTTAAGTGGCATGTAGTAGAAAACAACTCATGTAACATTTGTGGAGAAGTTGATACCACTTTTCATTTCATACTGTATTGTAAAAAAAATATGTTCGATTTTTTTGGAAAATTATAGAAAGGTTGGTATTTTATATTTTCAAGATTACTATTTCTATAGATGAAAATACATTAATCATAGGTTATGATCTGCAAAGTTCCAGCAATGTTATGTGTAATTTATTTTGTGTTATTGCTCAATTTGTTATTTATCGAAATTACATCAAAAGCATATTCAAAGGAAAAAGATATGCGAATTCTTTATGGATTGAATTCAAGCTTACTATGATTATTTATTTAGAAAGTTTATGTAAACAAAAAAGCAATTTCGGAATTTTGAAAAAATGTGTTATTAAAAAAATTATTGCATTATTGAAGTGAATTGATTTTATTTTTAATTGTTTGTATATATATGTACATGTTATTGTGAATAAATACCTCGATTAAGAGGATTAAAAAAAAAATTCTTGATTGCCAGTATTATTTACACTCTCGTTAGTAGTACAGGAGGAAGAGGAGAATAGTTTCAAGTGTTGTTATATAAAATGAAAACATTGCACTGCATAGGTATGGCACCAGTACAGATTGCTATGCAGTAAAGTTTTGGTTGCAAATTAAAATTAAATCAGTTGCATTGAAAATTTACTTTGTCACTCCCATGAGCAAATGTCCCCTTCCACTGATTGATAAGCAGATACTGTAGTAAGTAGTATTTTAGCACATTCTCTTACCCTTCTATTTGTGTTCTGTCAAAGAACACATTTTGATATAGGTAAGATAAGTAAAATATCCTAGTATTGCCAATGATTTTCCTATGGGAGTTCCTCCTACATGCCATATGGGAGGAGAGACCTGCAGGTCATAGTGATTCAGTTCGCTTTTCGCCTCCCATGCACACGTGACGCCAAACAAATAATAATAATAATGATACAAGACTTTTAAGAAATAAACCTTTTTATGAGATATTTATAGTCTTCGGACTTTGAAACAGAGGGTCGTGGGTACGAATCCCGGCCATGGCGTAATTTCCTTCGGCAAGAAACTGATCCACAATGTGCTGCACTCAACCCAGGTGAGGTAAATGGGTACCGGTAGGAAGTAATTCCTTAAAAAGCTGTGTGCGCTATGAACGCCTAGCTTAGCCGGGTAATATAGGAGCGCCTTGAGCATGCACTAACAAGGTGGATATGTGCGCAATATAAATACCCTATATTATTATTATAATTGAAAAATGCTACACAGTCCCATTCCCCACTATTCATTGTATTATTTAAATCATTTGTTATTGACCATCATGGTGATCATTCACTATCACCATGGTCACAGCTCATCATACCGGATGTGTAAGTTTTGTGATACATCAACCTGGGTGGATTTTTAAAAACGAGTGGAAAGGACATTTTCTTGGCTTCACGTCGCCCGATCCGGTTATGTTTTTATGATTTTACTCCTGAGAAATTGGCCAGGATACAAGCGAGACAGCCCTGAACTCGGAACATTTGTGTCATCCAACAGGAGAGCTACATCGGCGGATCCAGGGGGGTGGCGCAGGGGGCGCGCGCCCCCCCTAATATTTGAGCGGCGCCGCTCAAAAAAAAAACAAAAAAAAAAGGAAAAGAAAGAAAAGGCGCCGCTTGAAAAAATAAATATAAAGGAAAGAAATAAAAAGAAAACTACCTTTTTTCCAACAACTTCGCCGGTAGCAGTGCGCTGCCTGCATATAACTGGTGCCAATTAAGAATAATCAGCGCCACCTAAATCTAAATCGGCGCCGGACAAGAATAATCAGCGCTATTTGGTTATGAATCGGCGCAAGTCAAGAAAAATTGACACTACCAGAGTCTTAACCGGCGCCAATCAAGGATAATCAGCGCCACCTAAACCTAAATCGGCGCCGGACAAGAATAATCAGCGCTATTTGGTTATGAATCGGCGCAAGTCAAGAAAAATTGACACTACCAGAGTCTTAACCGGCGCCAATCAAGGATAATCAGCGCCACCTAAACCTAAATCGGCGCCGGACAAGAATAATCGGCGCCATCTGGTTATAAATCGGCGCAAGTCGATTATTAATTGCCGCTGCCTGAATCTTACGTGACGTCTGTAAAAATAATCTACTTGTTTGAATCGGTGCCGGTCAAGACAAATCGGCGCTGCCAGAGTCTTAACCGGCGCCAATCCGGGCGCCAATCAAGGATATTCAGCGCCACCTAAATCTAAATACCATCTGGTAATAAATCGGCGCCGTTAAAGAAAAATCGACGCTGCTTGAGTTCTTAACCGGCGCCGATCAAGAATAATCAGCTCCACCTAAATCCAAATCGGCGCCAGTCAAGCATAATCGGCGCCTCCTGGTTCTAAATCGGCGCCAGTCGATTATTAATTGCCGCTGCCTGAATCTTACGTGACGTCTGTAAAAATAATCAGCACTACTTGTTTGAATCGGTGCCGGTCAAGACAAATCGGCGCTGCCTTTGTCTTAACCGGCGCCACCTAAATTTAAATCGGCGCCGGTCAAGAATGATCAGCGTCCCCTGGTTCCAATAAATAGGCGCCGGTAGAATAATGAAGAATGGCCTATTGCCAACCAAATCTAGATCGTCGCCGGTCAGGAATGATCAGCGGCACCTAGCTGGTTATACATTTTATTGTTGAATGGTCATAATGAATAACAAAGCTTATCGCATGCCCTTACAGAGTGGACTAGGGCAGTTGCCCACAGATGTCATGAAATCTTTAATTTGTTATTTTAAGAAATCCAAGAATCATACAAAAGTGTAGAGCAAATCCTTTAATTTTGATCTTATTTTCCAACGCTTTAGTAAAAAAAGGTCAGTCACTTTTCTTCTTTACACATTCCACATTGTGCCACCTCTATGGCCTTTAGTGTAAGACAGCTACTCTAATGTTTTATGAAGATGATTCGATATTTTATTCCAAAACGTTGCTTATACCGTACCGGGAGTGTATAATTACGCAACCATGCAGACGTATATTCGTTAGACCTTAAACCACTAAATATCATTTTCAATGTGTAAATACAGTTTGTCATTACCTTTGTTTTAACGTTTAAATGTTTACGCCACAAAATTTGATTTATTTTCATCTTCCATTAAGTTAAATATTATTCATCTGATCACTCAGGAAGAAGTTTAAAACAAAGATAACGATACCTATAAAACTGGTGAACTTTTTCCAAAGCTCTGTCTTGAAAGATCTCTTTCTGAATTCAACTCATAAGCATTATATCCAGTTTCATCAAAGTAATTAGATAAAAATTACTCATCATTACAAATTACATTAGATTTAGTGAAAAGCATCACAATATATAATTCTGTATATAGGCCTAAACATCATGTACATGAAAATTGAATGAAATTATATAAACCTGGGTTGGTGATGTATTACAAATGATTCACGATGACTTGTAGTATCATTGTATATGCAGTGGCGTCGTTCCGGGGGGGGGGGGCAGGGGGCGATCGCCCCACAAATGAAAATATTTGGTTTGGGAGGCAAACATATCGTTTTGCCCTCCCCCAATAGTTCCGCATGTGCAAAAATAAAATAAGATGGTAATGTTACACAGAAATCAGCAAGTGAGATAAAGCTACACAACTCGTTCTTTATTTAAAATCGTGCAAATTGTCCGCTTTACAGATTGGAATATAAACATTTTCAGCTCGCGCTTCGCGCTCGCATCATTTCTGTAGCAAAACCCCATACTTTTCATGATTAAATATATGTGAATAGAATGTCCCGTTTTCAGTTCTAATCAAAAGAACTCCCGCTTCGATTTGCAATAATCTTTTATTGGATATAATCTTGTTCTCTATTAAAAACGTCCATTAAACTGTCATTTTTTCAGATCGAAATATCAAAATTTTATGCTCGCGCTTCGCGCTCGCATCTATTTTTTTTTAGATACCCATCATAATCATTGCTACCAAAATGCATAGAATATAAACCTTTCTGGTCAGAATATAAAGAAATTTTAGCCCGCCCTCGGCACTCGCGTTATCTGTGTAGTGAGATATGTATCCTTATCATGAGTTACTACAAACAGTCCTAAACAGGCACCTTTTTCCTTTTTAAAGGTCAGTATACTATAAAAATTTCAACTCGCGCTCCGCGCTCGCATTAATTTGTTGGTGAGATATGTGTCTCTATCTCATGAGTCATACAGATATATATATATGTATATATATATATAAAATAGAAATAGTCTGCTTCGGCATAAGGAATAAAATAATCACAAAAGGTTTAGTAAATGCCGTAAAAATAAAATCGTAGATTTTAAAAGGAGCATAGCTATATATATATATATATATATATATATATATATATATATATATATATATAGATATATATATATATATATATATATATATATGTATATATATATATATATATATATACACACCTTTTTCAACATTTTCTTTTATGGCGCCGGTGAAGTGCAAAAATTTGTGCGCCGCTCGGCAGTGCGCCCCCCCTTTCGCAAAAAGCTGGATCCGCCTATGAGCTACAACGCCTGATATGTGAGAAGTATAATTAGAAATGATAGGACAGCGTTTTTATATAAACATGCCTGGAAAACAAAGTGCACAGGACATGGCCAATTTCTAATTCGTTGTCGCGTTTTACCATGGTATGATGATACCTTTATTCAACGGAAAATATTATACGCCCATTTGATGTCAAATCCCATGCATTTCAAATTCAAATCAGGTCTTCTATTCGTCCTGTTACACTCACTATCAAGAGATTAGTCAGATCTTTTATTGAATATCAACCCGTGGCTTCATCTACGAGGTTACTAGACATGCACGTACATGTAACGTTGAATCCCGGACTGAATCGAATAACAAGCTCATTGCAAGGCCACTATTACCGTGTTTACACTTAATCGGCTTTTGAATCGGCTCGCGGTTCTGAACCGCGAGCCGATGCAGCATCGGCTTTTTCATAGCGTGTAAACGCGATTAACTTGCATTGGCTCACGGTTCAGAACCGGCAATTTGCACCACCAAAGTAGTAGGTTCTGAACCGCGAGCCGATGCAGAATCGGCTTTTTTACTACGTGTAAACAGAAAGCCGATTCTGCATCGGCAATTTGTGCGCATTTCATTTACTTTACCATTGTGATGTAATTGTAAGCGCACTGATCCAGCGTTGTCTTTCATGGTTGTCTTTATTATGACGTATATTGTTGGTGTGCGTATCATTTCAGGTTTTTGCATCGGCTCGCGGTTCTGAACCGCGAGCTGCCTGTAACAACGTGTAAACGCAAACCAAAGGCCGATTCTGCATCGGCTTTTGGTTCTGAACCAAAAGCCGATCAAGTGTAAACACGGTAAATGTGTTCAAAAGCACACCATTCTTTAAATATATCTTTAGGCCTAATTACTGCGCATTGGAGTTCAATATTTATTACCCAAATACCGTGTTTACACGCTGCATCAGCTCGCGGTTCTGAACCGTGAACCGATGCAGCGTGTAAACACGGGATATGTGTAAACATAAAGCCGATTCTGCATCGGCAATTGGCGCGTATTTCATTTACTTTACCATTATGACGTACTTCAAAGCGCACGGATCCAGCGTTGTCTTTATATACCGTGTTTACACTTAATCGGCAATTGGTTCTGAACCAATTGCCGATGCAGAATCGGCATTTGGATTGCGTTTACACGTTGTTACAGCTCACGGTTCAGAACCGCGAGCCGATGCAAAAACTTGAAATGATACGCATACCTACAATATACGTCATAATAAAGACAACGCTGGATCAGTGCGCTAACAATTACGTCACAATGGTAAAGTAATTGAAATGCGCACAAATTGCCGGTGCAGAATCGGCTTTTTGTTTACACGTAGTAAAAAAGCCGATTCTGCATCGGCTCGCGGTTCAGAACCTACTACTTTGGTGGTGCAAATTGCCGGTTCTGAACCGCGAGCCGATTCAAGTTACTCGCGTTTACACGCTATGAAAAAGCCGATGCTGCATCGGCTCGCGGTTCAGAACCGCGAGCCGATTCAAATGCCGATTAAGTGTAAACACGGTAATAATGACGTATATTTTTGGTGCCCGGATCATTTCAGGTTTTTGCCACGCGAGCCGATTCTGCACCGCGATCTGTAACAGCGTGTAAACGCGGTGCAAGATAAACCAAAAGCCGATTCTGCATCGGCTTTTGGTTCTGAACCAAAAGCCGATCACATGTAAACACGGTAAAAGTTACATATCGACCAATCCAGCGTGCGTATCAGAGAAAATATGACAGACTACCTAATATGTATTCATAAAATATTAAATGAATATTTGAATACTGGTATGGCATCCCTTAATCACATTTTGTGTTCAAAATATCGATATCTTATGCAATTTGATAGTTCCTTGGTCAGTGGGAAGATATTTCGTCGCTTGAACGGGATCGTTACCCTTTTTATCATGGTCTTCTGATGAGTGCTGATTGTTTTCATCCTTTTTGCCACGTCCCCCACCCATGTCTCCCCTCACCTCTACTACTTGAGATGAGCCCCCACCCCCGCCCTATTGGTATAGAAATAACCAAGAATAAAAAAAAAGTTTAATACGTCTCATCTTTGAATTCAACCTAGTTCGGATGTACCATGTCAGACACAATTTCCGATATTCAGATCCCTTTTCTTTGAGAATGCAAAACCACTTCCCTCGGCAAGACGCTGGAACATAATTATGTGAAATGATTTTTTTCTTTTTATGTGAATTGTACCAAACAAAGAAAAAAAAACGAATCCAACAGTGCTGTACGTTAGTTCATATGAATAATTGATCAGGCGGGAACTGGCCTTTCCCCATCTCGTTCGAAATTGAACAACCCTCCCGCCCTTTATATTAAGTATGTATATAATGTGAAAAAAGTCATGTATATCATCGCTAAATGACTTTGGGGATAATAAAATGGATTACGAACGTTAGAATTGTAATTATATTAAGAATCAGATTGATTCAATTTTAGTTTATGGCAAAAGCAAGCATTTGTTCTACCACTACTCTTTGTCTGCGATATAATATTTTTAGTAAATCCACATATAATTTTGATTTACTTCGCTCTAGATATAGGTCCAAACTCAAGAGCTTTGGACTTCAAGAGTTTATTCACATAATGTATCAGTATACTCCAAATTAAAGCTATACGAAGTTTTCCCTGACGTACAAAGCTTCTGGAATATCACCAACACCCCCTCCTGAAAATTGGGGAAATAGTACAGAAACTCGTATTGCGAATTTTGAAATTATCCTTCACATTAAATTCCCCATCAGTCGAAAAAAAAATCGCAAAAGTTCGCTATGAGCATAATAGGTCCATGCTATGAGTAAGCCCTTCATACAGATTATAGAGAGAGAGAGAGTGATGACTGTGTTTATTTATTTTGGTAGATGATTTTTTTGTATTAACGGACATATTATGCTATTTAAAAAAAATCGTGTTATTGTTATAGCCCTATCGGAAGTGATCGGGAAAATTCCACATGGTGTACATAAAAAAGGATATAGGATTATAAAGCAAAGGCCTACCCGAGAAAAGTAACTCGTAGAAAGTGTGATCAAACCCTACATTAGACAAGATTTTCGCAATACCTAATCAATGAAATGTATCAAGAGAAGTGAAGGAGCCATTCCGCTCCAAGACAGTCAGTCCGCAAGCCCTGAAAAAGTAGCTTCTTTTATCCAAGTGATATTCATGACAAGAGGGTTTTTGCATAGTTAATGAGCTTGGTGCGAACCAAAACACCTCTTTTTATTCGGCCATTGCTGCTCTAAATATTGACCAAATTTCATGTTTTTGGTATCTTTGTAAAGAAGAAGAATCATTCTTTTAGGTCATGTGTTTGGATTTTTAAAAGAATGTTGTAATATAGGAAAAACTTTTGATCTAAAACATGAAACAAAATATTTTTTTCATGCAACAAAAGTTGTTGTTTTCACACTTAATTTCTGTTTAGGCACAAATGATTTTTAAATCATGATAAAGCTGAAGATCTAAGCTTTAATATGATATAATTTTTATAAGAAGATGTATTTTAGATGGGTCAGCAGCCAGCTTTTCATAGGCCAAGTACATTTTGCAGCTCAAAAACAAGAATACTGCGCTCTGATTGGTCATAGACCACACACCCACGCAAATTCCAATGTTCCCCACACTGGGCCTCTGCAAGGTCACACTCACCATGTGGTAATCTCTTCAAATTACCCGCGCCTGTTTGTTTTGAAAACAGTATTCAGCCAATCAGAACTCTGGATTTTATGTTACTCAGAAATTTCAGAAATCTCATCTTGCATCTTGATGGAAATAACTGGCTGCTGACCCATCTAAAAGATGCCACATATCAAGAGTGACATTGTAAGAAAGTATAGAGTTTGAGCTTTCTGATGATATAAATAATGTTGGTGCCTAAAACACAAAATGTTGCACAATTTGCAAGTGAAACAGAGGAAGAAAATTCTGTTTGATGCATCTTTTCAGGTAAAAAATTCACTTATTTATCAAAATATTTCATTCAAAAGAAATGACCAATATAAAAGGGTAACGTTTACTCTTGCCCATGGTACAAAAATAATCAATATTACTCAAGGAGAAAGTGGTTAAATTCTTTGAGAAAGAAAGTCTCACAATTTACGAGATTTTGCAGGGACATGAATTCAGCCACGAGAGGACTTGGATAAATCTTGCTCATTTGCTCATTAATACAGGGGCTTGCGGACTGACTGAAGAACGTTTTGAATTTTATCGGTTCATTTGGATACAGGGCGTCAGGGTAATTTGATAAGGGACAACATGAACTAAAAAAACTTTTCTATCCTCACCCGGTTTTTTTTCTCTTCTCTTTTTCACTATTTGAAAACTTATAGAGGTGGGTGTCCCCGCTTACCCCCTCTCGGCTTTATGGTGCCTCCCAGATATACTTTAAGGGCCATTTTTTTTTGCTTTGATTTATTTATCAAAGTTAGCGAGACCTAATTATGAACTTATATAACGGTCGGAATGATTCTTTGTCTTCTCATCTAATATCATCCCGGGCTTTTGATCGTGTATTAAGCATGAACTTGTTCCGTTTCTGGCCGTCAGTTTAGTTGGTCCATATTATACCATCTCATTCCATTACCGACCCTGGCGCCGTCCCTGGTTGTCATTATTCGCATTTTTTCGCACATTTCTGTTTCTCATCATCTTACCCGAGTCATCTTATTCCTCTTCATCATTTTCATTGCCAACACCCTTTTTCCCACCGTTTCATTCTAACCATCCTCAACATTGTTTCCTTACTAGGCATTAATTTTGGCTTCATCACCCCTCTCAACGTCATCGAAATTTTTATGTTCTTAATTATTTTCCTATCTTGAATACCGAATATACAGTAGTATAAGTAAGATGTTGAAACAAAATCACTCACAAGACGTAAGATTTCACCAATTTGTCAATCGCACAGTGCTACGATTATCCCACAGTGATAGGAAGAATAGCCGATTGGTCCAACTTCATCTGATCATATATCCACATCGCCCAACATCTTTTGGTCTATCATCATGTTGTCTACCAACGAATCGTTATTTTGCTCCAGTCATCAATTCGCCCATTGACCATCGTCTATTTCGTCGAATAACTATAGTCTAAAATCGTTCCATCCAAACGTCATTTCGTCCTTTCTTTCCAAATACCACTTGGTCGATTATGTCCATTATAATGTTGGTCCAATAATCATTTCAGATAATATCCGTTCGTATAATATCGCTCACTTTATAACCATTTCGTCTAAACCCATTTTGCCCGTTGATCATTTTGGTCCAATAATCGCTTGATCTAATGTTCAATTGTTAAAATAACCATTTAGTCTAATATTTATTTTGTCCAATAACCATATGTTTTAGACGACTTAAACCGTATGGATTAAACGGTGAGCGAATCGTATGAGCAATTTACTAATTATATCGGACGATTTGGTAAAGCTCGGGTTAAACCGGAACGAATCAGCTGCGAATCCACCGAATACACGAATTAAAATACTCCCGAATATTGATGACCACAAAAAATTTCATTCGGGGCCATACTTGGGATATATTCAGATGACATTCGTTTGGATTAGGGGAGGCATTCAGAGTATTCTGAGCAGATTTGGACCTATTCGTATCGTTTTGGGCTTAACGGTCCGAGCTTGGCGCATTCGCCCATATTCGTTCCGATTCGGTTCAACATTCAGGTCATCATTCGGCTGCAATAGGGCCACATTCGGCTCGATTCTGCATAGGGCACATTTGGCTCGATTCTGCATAGGGCACATTTGGCTCGATTCTTGCCATTTTTCGGGTGGCATTTGGCGTTATTCGGCATTTCCAAAATTGATTCGGGTCAATTCTTGGCGATTCTGCTCTGAATCGGGACCTATTCGGGACACATTCGTCTCTATTCGGGGAGCTCCCGGAATCAGAGATGAATAAGTTCCGAATCCACCGAAACCATCCGAATCAGGCCGTATTCGGGCTGAATCGGTCCGAATTTATTCGGGAGAAATCGGTTTTGGTGTAACCCTCCCGAATTTTCTCGCATTCGCGGAGGGAGAACAGAATACTTGTTTTCGGGTTCGCAGTTTATTCTTTTCAGGTGCGACCCTAGCTAAAGCCAGGGTTACACCAAAATCGAATTCTCCAGAATAAATTCGGACCGATTCTAGCCGAATTCGGCCTACTTCGGATGGTTTCGGTGGACTCGAATGTTCCCGATTCCTTTCTGAATTTCTCGGATTCACGGAGGGAGAAGAGAATGCTCCCGAAACCACCCGAATACGTGTATTCGGATGGATTCGCAGTTGATTCGGTTCCGGTGTAAGTAGGCCTTTGAATGATGTTGGACGGCATTGGACCGAAACCAAACGGAAATGAATCAGTGATAGTCATAATTCATGTGAGTACAAATTACTTCATTTGAACAAATTCACGGTGTCATGTTCTAACTGCATACGTGTATTACATAAAGACTCGTTTACTTGTTTGTCATTATCTATTATCGAGATAACGCCCTTTTAGCGTTTCCGTGCAGATAAACCCATTTCCTTATTTTGATATAAAGAATAACATACCTCCACATACATGTACAACGCTGACGGACAGATGAGGGAATTGGGGGGCATGGAGCCCCCTCTCCCACCCAAAAAAAAAAAAATAATAGATAAATAAATAAATAGATAAAAAAAATATTTAAAAAAATAAATAAATAAAATGAATAAAATTGAGAAAAAAATGAAAATAAAAAAAATAATAAAATACAAGGGAAAAAGAAAATAGAAAGGAAAAAGGGTGGAATTTTAATTTCATGTAAAACTCGATCACCAATCGCAGACGTTTAGAAATATTGCTTCATATCCTATTTCTGCCCCCTCAAATGTTTGGGCTTATTATACGCCTCTGATGTGTAACAAAATCCATGCACTTCAACAAAATTTGTCTGTTTCCTTACATAAATGCAGGCAAGAGAAACCAGCCTTTGTATACGTTAACTTCCGTGTCCTTCAAATCAGGTAGGAATTCGTAGTTATCAATCAGAAGGTAATTAAACGTGGACTCTGCCAACCAAGTTGAGGTATAAAAAAAACATTGCAAGTAACTAATTTTGATATTTGATGTTAGAATAAACACATGAGTAACTGCTGTGGTCGGAAAATACCCATCTTGTTTCGTAATATCCATGGGAAGTATTTTCAAATGGATCTACATCTGAACCAACATCAGTGATATATTTAAAACATCCGGTTCCTGTAACGGCCGTTTCAAGCACTCGTTAGAGTTGTTTATATGATTACCCCATAAATTGTTTAGCATACAGTATCTGAGTTATGTAGTTTAGAAACATCAATCTTAATGTTTTCAATTGTAAAGCAATTCAAGTATTTTGAGTAATGAAAATCGGTGCCAATTTTTAAGATAATATCTCATGATTACATCTTCTAACTATCTTCTTTTTGTTTCTTCTGGTGCTAACTTATTGTTTTAACTTTCTCACATGTTTCAAACTTTCTTATGTCGGTTGCAGGGGAGGGCGGGGGTCAGAAAAAGGATACCAGGATACCAATTCGATATTGTTTTAGATTCATGGCGTTTTCTATTGTCATAATTCTTGCCAAACTAATGACATAGAAGAAAACATGACGAATCAAACAAATATAAGTTTGATTTTGGTAAAATATTTTACTGTAACAGCTGGAATCAGAAGTATATTCAACAGTGTCAGAATTCCTGTTGTTTGATATGATGATTCCATTACAGTTGTGTGAACCTAAGACGGGTAACTACTGATGATCCTTGGCTAAAATCACATATATTCACCTTAATTTTTGCTAACTTCATTCAAATATCAATGTCCATTGATATATCATTTGACTAAAATTGACGTCTAAGTAAAGTCTAATATCAGTCAGAAGTGATTTTTATCCGAATATTTATACCCCACTGTCATAAATAACTAAAAATACCAATACATATAGGAGGTTTTACCTGTTACACACCTGCACACATGCAGCAATGCTTGTCAAGAGAAGCTAATCCAGGATTGTGTAAATTACTGATGACAAGGCGTTCTAGATTTTGTCATAATTTCTGACGAGCCAAATAGTTTCGACAAGAAATGACAAAATTTGTCTCACTTGTTCTACTTACAATCCTAAATAAGTCGATAAGAAATGGTTTTTAATACCAAGAGGACCCAAAAAGCCAATATTCACCCGAATCTTACAAAGAAGAAAAAAAATATGTTGTTTTTGTTGACAGAGGTAAAAACATATTTGTATCTTTTAGACGCCGGTATTTTTTATACCCATGTATTATATGCTCTATGTACACACTTAAATGAAGGTCTATTACAATCGTATTATTGTTACTCTAATCATGAAGTAAATTATGAAATGTTAAATGGTGGTGATTTTTTACCTGACTGCCAAGAAAGCATGAACGCTTGTAAGCAATCAACCATAGGAGCCACGGCTTAAGGTCCTCTCAGAGGGACCTGGTAATGAGGATTAATGCCTTACCAAAGGGCACTAGCGCACTAAGTATCCATTTCCCCCGATCGTACCAACAGTGCAAAAAAAATAATTTATAACTGTGCGAAATATATCAAACAGATTGACCTTTATTACTTTACGTATGAAATATTATGACCGACAAATATGGTATAAGCAATATGTATATATATATATATATATATATATATATATATATATATATATATATATATATATATTATATATATATATATATATATATATATATATATATATATATATACATTATATGTATATTATATGTATATATATATATATATTTATACATTGTAACTTTACACACATATATATATTTATATATATATATATATATAACTTAGAATAAAAAAAATCAACTAGCAATCCGTTGGAACAATCGAGGAAAGAAATCAGTCGAAGAGCTAAAGAAAAAAAAAGTATACTGCCAAATTTGATTTCGCACATTTACATATAAATCTATATACACTGCTTTTATCAAACGCTCCTCAATTTCCGCTGTTGCTTCCTTTCCATAAAATTTGTTTTTTTTATTTAAAGAATACCATACACTTCTTCACTACTCGGGGGCATATCATCTGGCGTTCTCGTTCGATTCGGATCTAATGAAACCGACTGAGGAGTAGCACTAGATGGCGCTGTATGTTGTTCCACTTCTGTCATATCAAGTTGTCCATATTCTGTACCACTATCCCCCTGCAAGTTCTCAGTTAGTGCCTTCACCACCGGACTCCTTTCTAGAGCCTGGTACGTCTCTGTAGGTTGGCAACTTGTGGTATCTTCTAAAGTGCCTTTGATAGGTTCTAAGTGTCCATACTCGTCATCTTCTGTAGGATGAGTGCCGTATTGCAGATGTCCTGACTTGTTGGGACTACGGTCAAGTTTTCCATACTGACAATCTTCTTTAGCCATGTCTACATTTGGACTAACCTGGCACCGTGGTTGCTCTGTAGACTGCACTGTCTCTGCAGGGGGACAATCTGCGGTATCTCTTCCAGCGCCTTTGACAGGTTGTAAGTGTCCATACTCGTCATCTGCTGGGGGATGAGTGCTGTATTTCAAGTGCCCTGACTTGTTTGGACTACGGTCAAGTTTTCCGTATTCAGTGTATTGTTGAATGATGACCCCGTTTGGACTAGCATGACTCCCAGGGTTTTCTGTGGATTTTACTGTCTCTGCAGAGGATAAGCATGTGTTATCTCCCGCGGCACCTTTGACAGGTTCTAAGTGTCCATACTCGTCTTCTTCTGTGAAATGAGTTTTGCTTTTCAAGTGTCCATATTTATTGGGACTACGGTCGAGTTTTCCATACCGACAGTCCTCTTGTGAAATACTTGCATTTGGACTAGCATGACTGGCTGCTTGCTCTGTGGAATGCACTGTATGACCCTGACTTTTAGTTTCTTCTTTTGTTGCTGCCATCTTGTCATCCACATCGAACTCGAGATACTCGGGTGTTGTATCGGTGACTTTTTTGTCTCCTGGCGTTTCCTTAGTTTCTTCTACTTCATAATATACGAGGCCGTCTCCTGGATCTTTTTTATTCTGATCTAGATTTGATGACAGTTTTTTTGAGGATTCCTCTCCTCGATACCATAAGTATCCGTTTGTGTCTTCTTGTGCGTTTGTCAGTGGTCCATCCTGATTAGATCTGTCGGTACTACCTATGTTGTGAACACCTGCGTAGAAGTGTGGTTCCTCATTTGGTTCAATTTCGTAAGGGTTTTCGTGATCCGGGCCACTGGGTGATCGCTTCACCGGTAGTTCTAATTTCATATAGGAAACAAAAAAATGTGGAAGAGTTTAATAAATATATCCATTAGCATTGTCCAATAGCAATGAATAGTGTATCTAGGCATAAAAAGTTGTCATATAATTTGTCGATGTAAATATCGAATTTCTCAAAAAAAAATTATCCTCCAAGGATGACAATAGCCTTTCTGCAAATTTGGTTCTGTTGTATATCTTATATAAAGCAGGGTCGAAAGTCTAATCAATGAAGAGCAATCAATAGTATTTTTACAATTTTACTGATTTGAAGTGAATATGTCTGCTAGAAACTAGAAACTTTACTAACCTGTCATGGAACCCGTTTCTTCGCAGGTACATACACATCTTCGCTTCATGCTGTAATCATTTAAAGAGAATTTACGATAAAATTGTAGTATGCAACTCCTATACGAAAAAGCTTTATCTTTATTATTTAAAGCAAATCATTATTTAAACTAGTAATACACGGAACAGCACAAATGTGAATTTCCAGCCCCTAAAACCCCTGTTTCTTCAAAAATTCAAACCATTGTGAATTTTAAGGTCCTTCACGTGTTAAAATTTAATCTAAAGAAAGATGTGTTACCAACGGGCAACAGTATTCCTCGAATATTCTTTTTTTTGTCTTGCAGTCTTGCATTATTTTGAAATGGAAGTTTTGTCTCATCGTGCTTGTTGTATAAACTATGATTTCAGACACAGTTTATTAATCATTTTGGAGGACATTTGACTGTCAAAGAAGTGAAATATAACAGCGAAATAATGGGAACCCATTGTGAAATGATATTGTACAAGCAACACTCTACGATCCCTACGATCTGACCGACCTCTAACCACTCTGCGACTGCAACACAGACTCAACAACGTACATCCAATACGATCTATCCGCGGATTGCGAAGGCCGAAAATCTGGCTCGAAATGCGATTGAGCCAGTTGCATTGATTTTATGTATCTTGTCATTTCTTTATTGTATTCAGGGCTTGTCTTTAATTCGTTGGTTACTCACATGTGCGTCACATCTATCGAGAGCGTGTGTCATCATAATTAAGTGTCACTTATAGAGGGAAACCGATCAAAGATCAGTCGGATCATAGGTGTGTGGTGGCCGTTCTCGGTTATCAGTATAAGATGTATTTCTCTTACCACTTCGGAATCCCTCCAGTCCGCCAGACGACTATCATACCGACAACAAGAAACACAATGATGGCGACGATTGGTACGACTACGCCTGCGATCTTCATGGGATCCTGATGCGATTCCTCAAACCCGCCTATATCTCCACCTCCCCCGTCTCCTTATGTAGGAAAGAAGAGTGTGTAGGTATGATAGTTCAAATTGGTTTATACCAACATGGCGAAATGCTTATTATAATCGAGGCTCTGTGAGAAATAAACTGCCATTCAGATAGGGGAAATGTGGACAATATTGATGTGTCTATAGGTCTGTTCATTAATGTTTATGGTTGTTATTTGGTTGATGTTATCAGTTTAAAATATTAATTCGCCTGAAACTTTGCGTTCTAAAGTAAATTGTGAAATGGTAGGAATTACATACATCATGTACAAGAAACACCTTCAATATACCATCGTAATAATTATTACTGATAATGTTGAACATTCAAGAATATAATCCGTAAGTTAGGCTAATCTTATTGTGTACAGTCTTACCTGTATTGTTTGTGCCTGAAACACGATTCTTGTCGTCTGAAGGACTGTATGAAAAAAAATTCATCGATACTGTCATTATGCCATTTGGATTAAGATATATAGGTTCCATTTCATCTCTCATTATTTCAATCATCTAAACATATATAATGTGAAATTTACGATATTCGGATATGAAAACTCAATTGAGTTGCTTATTTTTAGTAATAAGTCGGAGATCCGAATATACATTTAAGTAGTAATTTTTATGCAATTAGAAGTATAAAGAAAGCACTTGTAGAAAAGGAGATACACCTTTTCCCTTTGAACTTGCTCTGCACGACTTTTGTTAGTGTAATAAACCATCTCTGCCAATGGAAATTACGTTATAGATTTTTTTTTTTTTTTTTGGGGGGGGGAAAGAGAATCACTTTCACCTATCCTCATCTCCACCGTCGTCGCATTCGCCACATGCTCCACAAACTGGTGATCCGCTGTACACATCACACTCGCAGGATCCCCATAGGCCATTGGCTACAGACTTCTGCAAACAGATATCCGAACTGGGAGCAAAGATGTTGGAAAGACAACTGCATTCCCGTGCACTCTCACAGCAAACTCTTGAATTATCCGGGCAAGATGGCGCGAGCGGGTAACAGCCATCAGAAATTACTTCTAATTATCATAAATAGCAATAGAATAAAAATATTATTTCCTTTTCGTTTTCTACATTTAAAAGAAAACTTACCAGCATGAATTTATCAAAAAATTAATGTAATGTAATGAAATATCAAAATAATACTGCTATATCTGTTATACTTAAAAGGGAACCATATTTATGAGTGATCAGTTTCATAATATGGAGTTAATATTTTGTTGGATGTTCTTACTCAGACTAATTAATGTACAAATGAAGTAAGTGGATCAAGCCCGGGTTGAGCCGGTAATGAAATTGCAGCTTGAAATGTTGAATAATATGAATCATTAAACCGGTACATTTCGGAATAACTTACTGTTCGGTGCTCTAAATGTGCAGATTGATTCTTCATTTCCTCTTTCATACTGGCATTCAATGTAACGATTATCTCTGCAGAAAATAATAATGAGAACAAAAAAACAGAACAAACTACATATCTATCGAATTGAGTTTTCAGACCATATGAGGCGGCTTTTCGAATTCAATTAGTAGTCACGATAATCCACGAAGGACGCCATCACTTAAATATTGCAGTTTAATGACCATTGCAAGAGTGCTTAATTCTTTCCCAAACAAAATCAAAGATATTCGTCCACTCATCACATGGTCTACTTTCATTTAGTTTAATGACGACTTTCCGTCCATCAGCATTTCGTCTAACAACCATTTGGTCCAATAACCGTTTGGTCCTATAATCACTTCATCTAATCACCAGTTCGCCTATGACCATTTCGTCTCATAACCAGTTGGTCTAATACCCATTTTCTTTTCATTCATTTCGCCCAATTAACACTTAATCCAATTATACCAAATGGTAGATGGACTAAATGGCTATTATACCAACCGGTATTTAGACAAATGGTGAGAGGACGAAATGGCAATTACACCCTGTGGATAGAGGGTAGGCCAAATGATAGACGAATTGGCATTAGAACAATTGAAAATAAACCGTAGAAAGCATATTAGTCTTAACATGGACCTATAAGGAGATGGACATTCATGGCTTAGATAATGAATTCACTAACAGGTGACTGTAATTGTCATCTGAATAACATTATCTTCATACTAGTCTTCTTTGGTCCTATGATCGTCACCGTGTGAAGGGACTGAAGCAGTTAGTGATTGTTTATATTTCACAAATTATATGCGCAGTTGATAACAAATCAATGAAATAATGGAAAATCGATGTGCAGTTTTTGTTTAGCTTTGTTAATCTCAGTTCCATCTGTTTTATTTTGGGAAATGTCTGCATATTTTAATATAGAGGCAATATTGTGATTGATTGTTTACCATTTAAAATTCAATTTTCCCAAGTTTCTCCATAATATTCCAGATATAGGTGGCACATAACATGTATAGATCGTGTATCTGTTTATGTAATTATTGAGGTGTGAGCGGAAGTTAGCGGACCGAAAATATCATATTTTATATCATACAAATCGTCTGCTTCTCAAGTTTGCTGCTCCATGATGAAGCATGTTGACTGAAAGGCACATGCTGAAACAGGGTATCAGCCAACAAAAATCAAGACCGGGAAACTGTTCCGTCTTTGAGTGAACAGATAGCCTTGGTAGTCATGGTAATTGCTATTGTTACAACACCTGTATGTTCTCATTAAGATGCGCATAACCAGGTGACAGTGACTATCATTGAATAAAAGAAATGCTCGCGTTAATCGTCCATCTCTTCATACATGTAGGTCCATGGTCTTAATCATTATTTTATAACATTGATGATGGTTTGTGTAATTTCATGCAAAACCCTTTGGTGGCTGCATATTTTGAGCTGAGCCTGCCCATTGCGGTCGTGAAGGTTTATCAAGCCCCATATACAGCTGATTATCCAAAGCAATTAAACCAAGTCCCGCTGGATGGAAGTAACTAATATAATATAGTAAATTAATAGTAAAATGGTTTTTACTACATGCAGTATCATCGCTCAGTTTAACACCCCAATTGACCCGATTTATCAACGCAAATATAACCATAACATGGATCCCAAATTAATATTCAAAGAGCCCTTGGACGATGGAAGTGGAAGTAAGTATGGTAGGTTGATGCAGTATGTGTCAATTAGGTCATTGCTTAACGGGCTTTAGTTTATGACCTCTGTTTTACTAATCTATATTTATGACCTATCACCTTTTCAACAATGAATTTAGGTAGGTCACTGTTTGAACAGACTTGTCAAAGAGCTGCAATGGTATTATACCATTGTAAGCTATAATAGATGACATACTTTTTTCCAAGTTTATTATGAGGATTTTTTTCAAGTGTTAGTCCAAGGTTTCGAGGAATTGACTAAGCACTATAGTTTAATATTTCCACTTGTGCAATCATCATGTTGAAAAAAGATAGGATACATTCATCAACATCAACTTACGTCTTTTCGCATATAAAGTAAGGTATCTGAAGACTATAAAGGCACATGGCTCTTGATTGTTGTTGGTCAGTTAGACAGACGTACAAGCCATAATCTTGATTTCCTTCGTTATCAGTGAAGGCGGAAACACATACATCGTAATTAGTAGGAGCACACTTGATGCATTCAGATGAATGACATGGAAAAAATCCTGGAAAAATAAAAGTTAATGCATATGTACATGTATATAATTTATATATTTGTGTTATTGTTATAGGCTATGGTTGATTGTAACATTTAACATTACTTTTTTCATTGATTCACTAACACTATGATTTCAACTATATCTACTTTGTCCAGAATCATAAATCCTTTGAAAGGTATGAAGTACCTAGCCTAAATAATCGCCTAAGATTTCCATTATAAACATGCATTACTAAGGAGTGAAAATTTATGTTTAATGTTTATTCAGATATTACTATCATTTTTTTCCAATTTGAAATATATGCTTCATTCTGAACAACTTTCGTTTTGCCAGTATATTAAATAGTGTAGTTCACTGAATATTGTTCTGTCATTGCCAGTTGTTATTAAAGTATTAATTTGTGAAGTGCATAATTACCAATATTCGATAGAGCATCATTATTGTTTGACGTGCAGTTGCAATGACATCCACTTACAACAGCTGATGATCGTTTTATAGCCCCTGGAAAAAGGTGCAAGCTGGATAACAAAACAATAGATAGTTGATAAGTTCGTAACCACTACTCGCAATGAATTACGACTTTTCTACAGTCTAGTAGGTCATCATGATCTTAAGATTTTTCTTCTTGAATTTTGAAATGCCTATGTATGAAGAAAGTGGATTTAAATCAATGTTTGCATTGGCGACCTTGTTTTTCATAATGAAATCAAAATTGATGACAAAAGAGAACAAAGATGTAGTCTTTTTATTGCTTTCAAACTGATCACGATAAATGTTTTTTAATAAGCAAGCTTTTAGCTTAAAAGAGAAATAAAGATTGAAAAAATTGAAGTATATATTTTAAAAGGGCTAGACACATTACGGGGTTTGATAAATCATTAATAAAGGACAAGTCCACCCCACCAAAAAGTTAATTTGAATAAAAGGAGAAAAATCCAACAAGCAAAACACTGAAAATTTCATCAAAATCGGATTTTAAATAAGAAAGTTATGACATTTTAAAGTTTTGCTTAATTTCACAAAAACAGTTATATACACATCCTGGACGGTATGCAAATTGGCAGACTGATGTCGTCACCCACTCACTTTTTTTTTTTTTTTTATTATATGAAATATGAAAAATTCGAATTTTCTCCCCATTGTCATGTTAAACAAAAAATTATTACTCCTGAACATGTGGAATTACCATTATTTTAACAGTTTATGGTGAAGTCAAGTTGGTCCTTATTGTCAAATCTGTAAAAATTGAAATATTGTATAATTCAAACAAAAAACAAAATAAATAGTGAGTGATGGACATCATCGACTCTCTCATCTGCATATATCGCTGAGTTGTGCGTTTAACTGTTTTGTGAAAAATAAGCGAAACTTAAAAACGTCATAACTTTCTTATTTTACATCCGATTTTGATGAAATTTGTTATGTTTGTTTTATTTTTCTCTATCGATTCAAATCAACAATTTCCTGGGTTGGACTTGGCCTTTAACAGAAATGTTGTCATGTTATATTTTCACAAAAGGAAGATACATAAGCCTCTGCCCTGAAGTTAATGCACATTCAAATTTCCATTGCAGTAACCGCCCTTTCACACGGTAAAAAATTGTAACTTGAATGATGATTCCAGCGAAAAATAAGGCTAGTGACGAATATTTAGCACGTGTGAAACCAAACTAGAATATGATTAGAATCACTAACCCTAATCACATTCACGATTAAAATCATAGCAATCATCATTACAATAATGATTCAAGATTCATGTGTGAAAAGACTCTTAAGATAGATCGATTTTTGTTTAGGTTCTACATTTTTCGTATTGATTCCTGAAGTTGGGTGTAATGTACGATAACAATAAAAACAACATGAACCGTAATATTTTTAATTGGGATGTCAAAATTCTGAAGGAATACCACAAGATTCCTGCACCTGTATGATAATGCTATGTGGTAGGGTCCATGTTTTACCCATGCAAATTGTGTATTAGTTGAGCGAGTAGGCCTGTATACTCCGTGAACTATGAAGAAGTGGAATGCAACATACGGCTTCCCCTACTTCCCCAAAATAATAATGACAAAATCAGTATAATATATACAATTTGTATGTTTATTCAATTTCTTAAGTGTTTTTATTCCTTTAAATATCATTAGTTGAATGCTGACACCAGTGATCTACATGTGTACGCATTCAAACTACAACGTATTTGGCATGTATTGATTTTCATCAACCTTTTACACTATTATTCTTATTAATATGTACGATCGACTTTTCTAATTTGTATTTTTTCTGACAGTTGATAGTTCTTCGATTTACTCTATATGTGCCAAGCCTGGTTCCGTCTATCTGTCAATACCAATTACAAAAAATCCGGTGAAGAATCAATGTTTAAGATTGAGGATGTACTTACGCTGCACTTTCGTGTTCATTCGAATCAGCCAAGATGATATTATACACACTCGAAGAAAGAATGAATAAATAGAGAATCATTTTGACCTGATAATGAGCAGACAATAATACAATCAGTTTCATCCTGAGTATTTCAATGACGAAAGACAATTCTTAACACTCGGTCCAAATCCTCGATATTTCCTGTTTCTAGTCAAACGACGACGAGTTCAAGATAATTACCCAGACTAGATCCATTTCACTGTTCATTTGTCCTAATAAGCATGATAAATGGAACTGGATTCGTTAAAACAATGTCGGACGTCGATATTTAAGGAAAGAAATTGAATCCAACTGAAAGTTATCATTTGTCCAAGCACATAGATTTGAAATAGAATGAGAATAGCACGACAGGATCTAGATGGAGACTGTACTAATGCTAAAGTCTCATGTTGTCAAGATACATTAAGAGCGATGTTCCGTTGACATTTTGATGTTTACCCACATCATATTGCTACATTCTCTCATATTCTCTTTACCTCTCCATACAAACTCCAGATGTAATATCTTCCTCATTCCTAGTACCTTCTAATCATGAACTCTTAACGCGAACCGCGTGTGCTCTATTTATTCCCCTTTCTTAATTATACGGAAATACAGGTCGGTAATTGTACATTTTATGTTTGGCGGTATACAGGTCACTTATTTCCGCATTCCAGAGTACCATCATTACCTTAACACTCAAAGCACAAAAAAAAAACGACAACAAAATCCCAGGGATGTATCACATTGTAAGGTTGAAAAAAGAATAATACTGATCAACATTGTGACTCTTCGGTCTTATCAGGCAATCAAGATGCAAGACCTATATTGGGTGTGATTTTCAGTTCATAATCTACGGGATTACACAAGAATGATATTAGTTGAGATAACTTAATCTATTAAACCATTATGAGTCTTTTATCGCTCAACGAGTACACAGTCATGACTGTAAAACGGAGCATCCTTGCCTCTTCTCCTGTACAATGCACGGAGAGGGAATTTCCAGTCGCGGTAAACATTGTGATTAAGAGCGAATTGTACCTGTTCCTCTTCCTCAAACGTTTTTAAGGTGTGTTTTATGGAAGCAGGAGACCGTCAAAAACACGGATATACGTCGCGTCGTAATTCAATTTACGACACGACGTAAATAATTACGTAGTGTAGCAATTCGAATTACTACACGACGTAAATAATTACGTAGTGTAGTAATTCGAATTACTACACGACGCAATTCCGAATTACTGCCCAACGATTTAACGTCATGACGTTAAATGAATTAGTGTCGCTACATCAAATAATTAAGGTCGTGTAGTAATTCGAATTACTACACGACGTAAATAATTACGTAGTGTAGTAATTCCAATTACTACACTACCTAAAGAATTACGTCGTGTAGTAAATAATTACTACACGGCGTAATTCCGAATTACTGCTCAACGATTTAGTGTCATGACGTTAAATCAACCAATGGGATCGTCCGTTATAAACCTACAAAGCAATGCCAGCGCGGGGGAACTTGAATGCGGGGCGTGCGGCTGATCGCGCTGGAGTTATCGACCAATAAGGATTTTGAAGATATCGAACTATAAATCAATAGACTTTGTGTACCGTGTCTACAAAAGTACGAAATAAGTTACTTATAAACATCGATTAGCATTGGTAATGATTTATGATTATGTATTGATAGATGTCTGACATTGATGTTTAATTCATGAGTTGTCAAGGTATGCATCAATTTGTAAAGACATCAAACTTCTATTTGTTATAATATGTATTTTATTTTGTATATGAATTGAAGTTGTCAATAAAAACTACTGAATACAAAATAATAATAATAATAATGATAAGAATAATAAAACTCATACTGATTGTTGGTTCCGGGAGCCGGATGAGGGGCCAGTGGCGTAGCTACCGGGGGGGGGGCTGGGAGGGCACGTGCCCCCTTGAGAAGATTTGGTGTGCCCTCCCCTCCCCCCCCCCCCGGTGCCCCCCTGAAAAATGGCAAAGGAAAAAAAAGGGAGAAAGAAGAAAAGAAAAAAGGAAAAGAAGAAGAAAGACAGAAAAAAAAAGGAAAATAAGAGGAGTAAGACGAGTGAATAAAATAATGTGAGGGGAAGACTTGCAAAGAATCAACAACAAATCTTTCATGTTACTTCGCGCCAGAATTGCCTGTTCGATGAGATCCATATCTTGCTCAATAGGCTGATATGCAGCAAGTTTTGAAGTCAATATACAAAACATATTTTGGCTCGGACATCGAGCTTTCATTATCTTTTTTTATTTACAAATTTAAGTGCTCTGTAAAATGTCCGTTTTATGGTCTACATAAATATCAGCATTTTAAGCTCACGCTGTGTGGTCGCATTGTTTGATTTGCCAAGTTCCTATTGTCTACGTGTATTCCGTTAAGTTCCATTAAACAAATGTATTCAGAATGCCCAGATTCTAGGTCTAAATCTAAAACATGCGCGATAGTCTGCATGTTTTTTATTTAAAATTTATTTAAATAATCAAGTTTCACATCAGAATATCAATAATTGTCTGCTCACGCTTCACGATCGCATTATTAATGATAACCAATTAACTATATCCTATTTATGATTTACAAAATATGAATAGAGTGTCCCGCTTTTAGGTTTAAAATCTCGATCTTCTTCCTCTCGCGCTTCGCGCTCGCATCAATTGTTTAGTTACATACCTATCCCATTTATTAATACAAAAAGTGCTTAGAATGACAATTTTTTTAGGTCGGAATGTCCAAAAGATTTGCTCGCGTTTCGCGCTCGCATTATTGAGATATATACCGTCTTCGTGGGTAACTGTAAGCAGTCCTTAACAGGTCCCTTTTCGATAATGCTAGAACAGTTTAAAAAAATCTGCTCTCGCTCTTGGCGTTCGCAGTAACCATCTAGTTACATATGAATCTTGTTCAGGATCACACATAACATTGCCCAGAATATTAAATTTTCAGGACAAAATACGTGAAAGTAGAAAAAAAAATCGCCCGCGCTTCGCGCTCGCACTTTTTATAAGGCTTATGAGATTATTTCATGTTTGTGTTGTTTTATAAGAATAAAACTAAGAAGTGACTGATCGGGGAAAATATAGGTGAAGATAATTACGGGCCCCGTCCCACAGTGGGCCAGAATGAGTTGAAAGTGCGCCAAAATTATATCCCGTATTATATTTTTACTTAAACATGTTGATTAAGGGTAATTTGGGGCGTAGAATCGACTGAACATAATTTAAAGTCGATATGACGTCACTTTGATACCAAATTTTGATTGGCTACTTAAAACCTATCTGTGAAAAGACAAATTATGCTAAACAATGTGCAGTATATAAACTTTGTGTTCTGTGTTACTTCAAGATTGACCAGAGTGAATGTTGGTTTATGCTTCTCACATGGCTAAAAAAGTGTGTATGAGATCCTGAAAATAATTTTATGGCATCAAAATGATCATCAGATTAAAAACAATACTTCAAAATCTGAAAATATTAACCGTGCTTTATCAAGCGGGTAGACTTTAGTAAAACGCATAGTATATAACACCACTAATGTTTTACTATATGAGGAGGGTTTTGGGCTGAAATTATACTACAATTAACTTTTATCTCTGGAAGAGGGGTGGGTAGCCCTCATATGAGTTATCAATCTTCATTTTGTTTACATCATGCCCGGAATTCATGTCATTTTCATGGAATAGAAGGGGATCGTCCCCGCCGTGCAAAAATGAACGGCAATGTACACCCCACACGGTGCGCTGCGATAACTGCGCGGTATAAAAATGACGGTTTTTGAACAGGTTTGGGGGTGCTGTGTCAAGTAAAATCGGCTCTAACATGAAAACGGGCAAAAACGGGCAGCTAAATTTGGTATCGACTTAAAGCTTCGACATCTGGCAAAATAATGATGATAGAATTTAAACGGAAATCCACGGAAATCTAAACGTTTCTAATGTAAATGCAAAAAACGTGGATTATCAGCCTATTTCGAGGAATAATTATCCTATAAACCTCCTGAAATGTGTCTTTTATCTACTTTGAACCCTTTCACATAAAAAAAGAATATCAGGATTATGTTCGTGCCTTTTTCAGATTCCTACTTGAAAAACCTCCTGTGAAAGGGCTTGTTTTTCAACTAAGTTGTCATATACGCGGCATTTCGCAAAATATCACATTTTACGATGTGAGGTAGGAAATTAACAATCTTTATGCAAATTCCCGAATGAAATATTTTGCTGAGGTATTCTTTAAAGTGTTGTCTTTCAGCCGTGCATGACAAAAATAAAAAATCTGAAATTGCCCAAAATGACTTTTGGCGCAATTTTGTTTCGTCTCCTATTGGCGTAAGTCGGATCCGCCCTTGTGACACACACACACACACACCGGAAAAAATGGTGCCCCCCCCTGAAAAAGCAAGGACCCCCAGTGCCCCCCCCCCAGGAAAAAAAATCCTAGCTACGCCACTGTGAGGGGCACGTATGGATGACAACAAAACAAAGACGGTGATTTTTCGGGTCTTTAAAAAAAAAATCTTTATGCCCACAATGCAAAACCAGGATAAAAACACACAGACCATGACCCATCAATAGGAGTTAATGGTGTATGTGTTTGGGAGGGAGGGGGGTGGCAAATCTGTATGGTTGGAATTTTCTTGAAGCCCATAAGATATTACCCTTGCACCTGGCATACATGGTATAGGTCCAGTGGCGTACCTAGGATTTTCCACAGGGGGGGGGGGTGGGCAAAACCGTCCGCCAAAAAATTTGACAAGCAAAAAAAAAAAAAATAATAATAATAAAAAGGTCTTCAAGCTCGTCGGGGGGGGGGGGGGGGGGCAAAAAAGGTCTTTCAAGCTCGTCGGGGGGGGGGGGGGCAGGGATACGTCCTTTGCATGGGTTGTGGCTCGTCAGTAGGGGGGGGGGCAGACTGCCCTCCCTGCCCCCACCCCCCCCCCCCGTAGGTACGCTAGTGTATAAGTCCCATGGTGGAACACTCGATTTAAATCTTATTGTTTTCGGTTGAATCTACGATCAAAGGGAAATCGCAAAATCCCGCCAAAAGCATAATTTTTCTTTAAATCTAATTAAATATATCGAATGGCATAATAGGAATAGTGATTGGCGTTTTCTTAAAGCCTATACCCTTTTGCCTGGTACAAGTCCCATGCTAAAACACTCGATCTAACTCTATATTTTTTACGATTGAATCTACGACCCAATCCTATATAGAAATTGGCGAAAAACGCAGAATCCCGCCAAAATCAAACATTTTCTGGCGCGAAGCGCAAGCAAAAATTTTATGTAGTAACATGAAAGATTTGTTTTTGATTTTTTGCAAGTCTTCCCCTCACATTATTTCATTCACTCGTCATCCGCCTCTAATTTTCCTTTTTTCCTGTATTTCTTCTTCTTTTCCTTTATTCTTTTCTTCTTTCTCCTTTTTTTTCTTTTTTTTTTGCTCTGCCATTTTTTTTCAGGGGGGCACCGGGGGGGGGGCACACCAAATCTCAAGGGGGGCACGTGCCCTCCCAGCCGGTTCCATGACATTTGCTCCGGCGACAATTGCTCCGATGGAAAATCTACACATTAAGCAAAACATAAAACCTAACGTCCAAAACTAAATAAACCCTAATCGTAATCATTACAATATTCTGAACCAAAAACTCTATCACAATCCTAACTCTAATCCTATGCCTTCTGAGATATTAAGGCCGGAGCAATTGTCGCAGGAGCAGATGTCGTGTCACCTCCCAGCCCCCCCCCCCCCCCCCAGTAGCTACGTCACTGGCCCCTCATCCGGCTCCCGGAACCACCAATCAGTATGTGTTTTATTATTCTTATCATGATTATTATTTTGAGTAGGGGGGGGGGACACGTCCCCCCTGTCCCCCCTGGGATTTCCGCCCATGGTCGGGCGCTATTGGTCGATAACTCCAGCGCGATCGGCCGCGCGCCCCGCATTAAAGTTCCCCCGCGCTAGCATTGCATTGTAGGTTTATAACGAATGATCCCATTGGTTGATTTAACGTCATGACACTAAATCGTTGAGCAGTAATTCGGAATTACGTCGTGTAGTAATTATTTACTACACGACGTAATTCTTTAGGTAGTGTAGTAATTGGAATTACTACACTACGTAATTATTTACGTCGTGTAGTAATTCGAATTACTACACGACCTTAATTATTTGATGTAGCGACACTAATTCATTTAACGTCATGACGTTAAATCGTTGGGCAGTAATTCGGAATTGCGTCGTGTAGTAATTCGAATTACTACACTACGTAATTATTTACGTCGTGTAGTAATTCGAATTACTACACTACGTAATTATTTACGTCGTGTCGTAAATTGAATTACGACACGACGTATATCCGTGTTTTTGACGGCCTCCTGCTTCCATAGTGTTTGGGTATTGGCATTGTCATGTCACGTGGTATCATGTGATATAAATTGCTTTCTCAATAACTAAGCCTCTCTATGGACATATATTAATTTTTAACAAATGCCAAAGTATAGAAGTGAGGATGGAGATCATCAAATAATTTGAGATCTGTATTCAAAATGTACTTTATTTTTGCCGTGATTTCACAACATTTTTTTAGGACTCATTTGAAATCCATGACACCAATTGACATCTATGAAGGAAATTACTGTCAAAATTGAACAGCATACTGATATGACTGTTAACCTCATAAGTTGAGATATGAAATTGAGTGATTCGTGTTAACCTCTTGTTTATGTTTTCTTTCCTGAATTATCAAGAGTATACTCAAATAATATCCGAAAATAAGGATTACAACTGAACTAAACACAATTACTTCATAAGCTCTTCTCCAGTATAACCCCAATGCTATTCATAGAAGAAAGTATTCAGAGTATTCAAACATGTGAAAATGTTGTATTTCCTGATGTCTTGTATATTATACTTGAAAATGAAAATAATTCCAGAATAGAGGAACAAAATTTCCGAGTAGAAATTAGCTGCGTTAAAAAAAAACTGATCTGTAACCAATGGGATGAATGGCGAGACGGATGGGATATGATTTATTGATGAATAGAAAATTAGATTGATACAGTATATGGAAAATTACATTCCATTATGAACATCCCCAAAATACACCCACCTCACAGGAGATGGGGATCAGCGTTTCTCTGCGTTTCAAGTTTAAAGAATATATGGTCACATTCTCTGGAGAATGCACAATTAGTGTGCATTGAAAGTATGTTGCAATGTGCGCTTAAGCCCCTTTCACAATTGACATACGACCATTTGCGACCTTTTGGTCGTGCAATCACTAATCTTGCGAAAGTTACACAAGGGATCGCGAGTGGTTTCATATCAGTCTCAATAGTTTCACGACTGATTGCATAGTCGTGAGAGTCGACGTGGGACAATGCGATTGCTCGTACGTTTGAATGAAACCAGTGCTAGTGTTCGTTTGATTGATTTGAGGTATATACCCATTCGAACTCAGAGCAATGTAATATAGCAGCCCTAGCTTGGGCTTCAAATGGGCTGTCAGCCAATCTGCAATGAGCAAGGTGCGCGTATGTATGCGCGTTTGTACATATCCTTTTGTTTGAATGGGCTAATTAATTAAATCTGCACCATTACAAATTTATGTAACAATTAGCTATCCATAATTAAACCACAACCTTTCAAGTTTAATTTAAAACCGAATGCAGTATACGGGCCTATTTGTTGAGGGAGGAATGCCTTTCCCCCAATTTTCTCTAGGTTTTATTTCGGAAAAGTGTGATTTGTGTTTAAAAAGACAAAAAATAAACTTATCGTGTCATTTTCATTTCGTGCAGTTTATATTACATTTTTTTCTTATATTTTCTGCGCTCTCTTTTGTTTATTCTTAACTCCTATTTTGTAACACAGAGGAACGGTCGCATACATGCGAATGCAACGGTAGTGCAATGTTGTAAGCCGTGTTGCGATCGGTTTTGCAACATTCTAATGACCTATATATTATCGCACCCAGTCGCAAGACTGGTCTCTATAGGTCGCTAGCACATGTGCAAGTGCTGTACGACCTCCAGTCGACTAAATGCGACTGCGTTAAGCCCCTTTCACAATTGATGTACGACCATTTGCGACCTTTTGGTCGTGCGACAGGCTGCAACAGGCATCAATCGCTAGTCATCTCATAAAATCGCACAGAGGCTTTCACAGTTGCAACAGCTGTCGTACAACAAAACAACCAGTAAACCCCGTTGCACTAGTAAGTCCTATATACTCTTATTGTGCTCGTGCGATCACATGAGAGTGTTGCACGAGGGATTGCGAGTGGAACGGTCGCATACATGCGAATGAAACGGTAGTGCAATGTTGTAAGCCGTTGCGATCGGTCTTGCAACAGTCTTATGGCCCATATTATTATCGCAACCAGTCGCAAGACAGGTCTCTGTACATGTAGGTCGCTTGCACATGTGCAAGTGTTGTACGACCTCCAGTCATGTAAATGCGACTTCTTAGTTGTGCCACCTCTCGCACCAAGTCGTACAACGTTGAACAACACTCGCACGATGATCGCCCGACCGATGGTACGACCCCGGGTACGGTCTGATGCGAGTGAATCGATCGTATTTGATCGCGTTCGGATTTTGAACATGTTCAAAGTTCAGATGTGACCAGTCACGACCACCTCGAGTTCGTGCGACCGTCTACAACGACTGCGAGTGCTCGCAAGACACCAAGAGATCGATCGTGCAACACCAAGAATAAACTGTTGCAGGCGGTCGTAAACTGGTCGGACGTCAATTGTGAAAGGGGCTGAACGGTCGCATACATGCGAAAGCAACGGTAGTGGAATGTTGTAAGCCGTAATTTCGATCGGTCTTGCAACAGTCTTATATTATCGCACCCAGTCGCAACACTGGTCTATGTAGGTCTCCAGCACATGTGCAAGTGTTGTACGACCTCCAGTCGACTAAATGCGACTATACTTAGTTGTGTCACCTCTCGCACCAAGTCGTACAACGTTGAACAACACTCACACGATGATCGCCCGACCGATGGTACGACCTGTTGCGAGTGAATCAATCGTATTTGATCGCGTTTGGATTTTGAACATGTTCAAAGTTCAGATGCGACCAGTCACGATTACCTCGAGTTTGTGCGATCGTCTACAACGACTGCGAGCATGGCGAGTGCTCGCAAGACACCAAGGGATCAATCGTGCAACAACAATAAAAAACTGTTGCAGGTGGTCGTAAACAGGTCGTATGTCAATTGTGAAAGGGGCTTAATTGTGCCACCTCTCGCATCAAGTCGTACAACGTTGAACAACACTCACACGATGATCGCCCGACCGATGGTACGACCTGTTGCGAGTGAATCAATCGTATTTGATCGCGTTTGGATTTTGAACATGTTCAAAGTTCAGATGCGACCAGTCACGATCACCTCGAGTTTGTGCGATCGTCTACAACGACTGCGAGCATGGCGAGTGCTCGCAAGACACCAAGGGATCAATCGTGCAACAACAATAAAAAACTGTTGCAGGTGGTCGTAAACAGGTCGTATGTCAATTGTGAAAGGGGCTTAATTGTGCCACCTCTCGCATCAAGTCGTACAACGTTGAACAACACTCACACGATGATCGCCCGACCGATGGTACGACCTGATGCGAGTGAATCGATCGCATTTGATCGCGTTTGGATTTTGAACATGTTCAAAAATTCAGATTCGACCAGTGTCGACCACCTCGAATTCGTGCGATCGTCTACAATGACTGCGAGTGCTCGCAAGACACCATGAGATCGATGTGCAACAAGAAAAAACTGTTGCAGGCGGTCGTAAACTGGTCGTATGTCAATTGTGAATGGGGCTTACTGATGCTTTACTAGCCAGACAAGAGCGATTAACGCGAACATCATGCACAATGCTACATGTAGATAAAGAAAAATTTACTACTGTTTTTCTTTAATTAAATAGTAACCATGGTATGTGATAACTAGTTAGATTCTCGCTCCCTCGACGATATCGCTTCGGAAAGACATCCAAATCGCCCTAGAACCGATAGTTTGCCCAATTGGTTTGGCCCATCACTTGGGGGTGTATATTTGTATTGTACATTGGTTAACAGGAATATGATATACAGAAGAGAAAGGACAGATATAAAATCATAAAATAATTCTCATTTCATCTCTTCGAATTGCATTTTTTATTACTCTGTATGTTTAACTTATTATAGCCAAGTACGACAATCATCGCAATGGACCTGGAATATGTTAGTGCGCGTTTCATGACGTTTATCCACTCATCTTTGTTTTTGCCCCGCGAGCTGGGGCAGCGTGTAAACGCGACACAGGATAATCTGCGAGCCGAGTCTGCACCGCGGTTCGGTGCACCGGTTCGTGGGTCTGCATCGCGAGCCGAGGCGCGTGTAAACACGGTAATAGTGGTAGTATGGATTAAACATACTGATATTACACCATCATCTTTCTGCTTTCCCTTTATTTGCTGGGCATCATTCATGTCATTTATCCGCCTTCTTTCCGTTTACATTTTATTTTGTATCCATACATCATCCTTTCTTCTTATGTTATTATTTTGTTCTTTAAACCCGATCTTCAGCTCTTCTGTATTGATGACATCGATTACACTCCTAAAACTATGCATTGAGGTGATTACCATTGCAAGTTTAGCTTTAAGTAGCCTCTTATTTTCATTATTTTCAGCTACCACCGCACATTGTGTCCATTTAAGTAAATGAAACAAATCAGATCACCGTTTGATTTGGCAGCATTTAGTGTTGATAATACGAATGTTTTATTATTGTCATTATTATTATTATTCTTTATTATTATTATCATTATTATCATAACTATTATTATTATTATTGTTGTTATTATTATTATTATTATGATCATTATTATTATTTTCATTATCATTACTATACATTTTCTTTTTTTTTACAGTTCTAAGGAACCAGTTTGTGTAGAAAGGACATCGCTACATAGGCCCGTATTCTGAAGTCGGGTTTAAATTAAACCCCTGGTTTAAAGTTGTGGTTTAAGTATGGAGAGCCAAATGGGGCACAAATCACTAACAGTACACATCCAATTCATTAACTTATTGGACACTCAAATTGTTCATAATTGTCTGGGAATGATAACTGAAATATTTTTAAGTATTTTTCTTCATTATGAAAGCAAAAGGAAAAAAGTAAACATAATAAATATACAATGTAAACATAATTTTTGAAATTTTGGCTCCCATAACTTTAGCACAGAGTTAGACCGTGGTCTACGTTAAACCTGACTTAAGAATACGGGCCATGATGCTTAAAAATAATTAGCAATTTGACGTCATTGATTTATAAATAGGCTGTAGTGATGACGTGCATAAAGTATTGGCTTCGCTATCACGTGACCATTTTCCCAATTTCCTCTTTGCCTCAATTTAGATTGTGACTGTTTTTCGTCATCAAAAAATGTAAGTGTATTACCCCTACCCCTTTGATAATAAGGATTATGAGACCTTGGTTACCATAATATTGAACTTACGATAAAAATATATGTGATCATATATTTTTACACAAATATTTGAAGATTTGGGGAAATGACCATAATGATAAATAATAACCTCAAATTATTTTTATCGACTAGTTACATAATTCACTAATTTATGTCGCCTTGACATCATCGCCTATCAAATGGATCACATCACGTTGAACTTCATTTCACATCACCTTCATAAAAAAGTATAGTGTAAACTATACATGGCATCACAACACGATACTGCTAACCTACTCTTAATCTTTCTTCTTTTGCCAATCTTTAAGGCAGAAAATTAAACAAGCCTGGGATTTCCATTGTTTTGCATTTTTAGAAATCAAGTTATCTTATTTCGGTTTTGTATTCAGTGGTTTTTATTTTTCTTTGACATTTATGCAAAATGAGATACACATCGTAAAGCAGGCACATTCACAACTTATGAAGTACATATAACTATCTTGTTTAATTTTCTGTCTTTTTGTAAGCACTAAAATGATATGTCACATTGTTTTGTTTTGGTATCATATCTTATCAAGTAATATATATTACGGTGAACTGCATTTCACATAACCTTCCAAATAACAAAATTGATATCGATAATGATAAGAATAATGAACTCAACACAAAATAATTAAACGAATAGAAGCAAAGAACAGTCATAAGAATGCAAGCTTTAATCGATCAAGTTTACTCCACCTTTGTTATTTGATTATGATATTCTTTTCAGCCCGCTCTTTTATTTTGCGTAATTATGATTTCACTATTCAGTGATTTTCTTTAGAATTATTTCTTTTCCTTAATTTGACAAGATAAATATATTTAAAAAAGATAGAGACACAAAGTATAGTGAATGCTTGTGAGAGAAGAGGATGACAAAATGGAAAAGGAATATGATATTGGTAGATAATAAAAATATATATGTATTGAAGTAAGGATATAATGTCAAAACCTACAGTGCTGCGCAAAGTAATGAATTCGCCATAATTTTTTTTTAAACAAGAATAAATCGAATAATAGATGTTTGGATTCAAGAGGTCGTGCTATTCTAGGGCAAGCCCCAAAGGACAATTACGATTAATAATGACAAACTTTACAATCATATCTTGAGCTTTTTATGTTTTTTTCAATTTCGCTTCTCCAATTTTTTTTTTTAATTTTGACTTCCTTTAATCATTTTGTATTCTGGGGTACCGGAAACTGAATCGTTCGGCTTCTCGCGTTGTTGTCCTCGGATGAGATATACATTCACAGTTACAATTGGATGGAAAACGTGATTTTAACTAAGTGACAAAGGAAGAAGAAAGAATAATATTATGGTAACTTTTTATGTAAACATGGGGTATATGTTCTTTAAAGTAACGAAGTAATATTTTACGAGTAGAACTGATACCAATTATTGATGTTCATTAACTTTTAGTCTACTTAGTGTACATTAGTTGCTTGTATTTGGGTTAACCTACAATGCATGTTGCTATTTTGTCAGCTCCACTTGTCAAATAATATGTACATGTACCATGTTACAATGATAATACATGATCTTATATCAGTTCGTATATGAGTGAGATTTGGTCAATTCAATATAACTCAATTGAAATTTCGTCACTACCAAGATAACACGTTTTCAGTGGTTTTGCATGTGTGTACAAAGGCAAAACTAAGCATGACTCCATATTTTCCTGAAATGAGATCAAATATGCGGTTTTTAAATATAATGGACACACCCCCCCCCCCCCCCCCCGGTCGCGAAAGTGTTTTTCCCACCGCAGTTCCGGACGCCAATATGAATATTCATGACTTGCGTCTTCGGAATAAGAGTACGCATGCGTACATGGTACAAAAATGTACCATGTACATAGGCATCAGGCTTAGATCTAGATCCAATTCTTAAACACTTATCTAATTGTCTTTAATGACAAGACAAAATGCTAGGCTAGAGCATTAAATTTATCTCAAATCTGGACCATGGTTAACTTAAAACTAGTTAAAATTCCGAACGTCAGACCAATGAGCTTAGTAGCATTGGTTTAATTGATACCCGTTGTTTATCCCTATATAGAACTAGTCGTAGATCTAAATGAATTTAGTTTAGATCTAGTCTATAGTCTCTAGATCTTGATAGACTCTGATCTACACTGTATCAGCATTGAATGTATTAACCTCAGGAACAAATTAGCCTCACGTCAGTGCACAGATCATACACATAAAGTTCGTAAACTGCTTATAATCGCGCGGCTAGCATTTTTAATCACAGAGTAACTCTCTTGCAATCTTTCTTTACCAATCAAGTTTTCGTATTTCCCGTGCTCAAAATCGGCAATTGTTTTTGTTACTAGTTCTATGTACGAACTAGACCTATTAAACCAAGCCAGGCTACCAAGCTCATTGGTCTAACGTAAGTAAACAGAAAGTTCGGAATTTTAACCAGTTCTATCCATGGCATTAGACAGGTCCAGATTTGAGATAAAGTTAATGCGGTACCCTCGTCTAGCCTAGCACTAATTGTCTTGTCATTAATTGCAATTTGATAAGTGTTTACGAATTGGATCTAGACATAGATCCAAGCCCACGCGCATGCGTACTCTTATTCCGAAGACGCAAGTCATGAATATCCATATTGGCGTCCGGAATTGTGGTGGGAAAAATAATTTTGTCCCCCGGTCGTTACCAATGATTCTGTCTGCATACGTCACTAGATAAATATCATATCATATTACGAAAAGAACAGAAGATTATTACATGGATGAAATGAGTTAAAAGAACTTCATGTTGACAAACCCATAAATGATTCAAATGATTTATCTTCGTTCGTATATATGGGGCATGGGTCTTCAACAAGACCACGGTTATTACAGAAGGGGAGGGTGATAGAATGGGAGGGGTGATATGGAAAGGGGTAATAGAAGGGGGGTCCTTAATTATCTTTGCATACGGGCATGGCGGCTGCGTGAGACGGGGGCAGGAAGATTAACGTTTTACGTGCTTCCGCTATTTTGTTACGTTCTGCCACTGCTGACACTGGCTGGCTCAACCCATTCCAGATCATAGACGAGTATTACATCGTTTCCCATTACATCGACTTATCTCCGCTGGCTTCAACTAATAACGGGACAGTGCCCCTATTTCATCTATAGACAACTGGATGCAAGCTCTTCCAACTTATTTCAGATATTTTATGCGAAAATATTCACACCTGCCATTGCTGTTATCACTAACCTACAAACAAATGGATGTATAAGGTGACCTCTAACATGCAAAGTTTCAGACCTAATCTCTTTTGAAGACAAATCTTGCTTTAACTGTTCCTTTAGTCATTTGAAGTGAATTGGGACGATGAGGATTGTTTCACTCGTGTGTTTTCTATCTGGACTATCTGTGCGAGATGTAACGAGCAATCCTGTCAATTGTGCGTAAGTATATAAAATTGATAACTTTTTAAAGTAAAATGTTTGTAATATTATGAATAATTCGCTTCATACTTATTGCTTATACGGCACGTGACTAAGTACTTTATAATCGGCATTATATAACACGTTCTTTACTTTTTGTAACTGTCGTGGAATTAGTCATTTTTTTTTTATGACATTTGGTTTCCAATGTGTATCTTTAGTAGATTCCCGAAGATGTAACGATTAGCACAATTGCAAATTTTACTGGGAAAATTTTCACTTTATATTTTTTTCGCGATGATGTACATGATGTGTATCACTAAACATCCAGTTTATGAATTTTTTTATCCATGGATGCAAAGTAGAAAAAATGGGAGTGATGATCAATTCAAGATTTGAAATAATTATTTTCCTGATTTAAATGTACAGAAACATATCCATGATGTCTTATAAGCTACAACCGCTCAAGCCATCCCTCTCTCTCTTTGTATATATATATATTTATATATATATATGTATACATATATATATACTCGGAAAGACGAAAAAATACAGGAAGGGGATAAGTTCATGTTATTGTGGTTATTTTACGAACAAACGAGAAAACTGCATTTTTACTCAAATGGTCAAATCTTTCAAAAGAAATTTCAAAATATCAAATATTGAAGTTGCCACTTGTATCTGTTATTGATAAGAAAGATGGTGTTAGTTGAGAATGGGTCGTTTGTAACGGATTTTTTTTTTCACTTAAAATTGGAAGACACACACACTCTGAAATACTAATAATCTATTACGATCGAACCCTAATAAATTACGGGTTTATAAATGTGAACTTAGTTCGCATCTTGTGAATTGCACCTGATAGTTTCATTAAAAGTGAAGTTGGTATTAAGCATTAATGTCAAGAACTATTATTAAGAATTTAGGAAAGTCTTCAGTTTGTTTCATACCCCGTTGTACCTCATCACGTGACCACGGCTTCATCATCTAAGGCTAATTGAATCCCGGAAACACAGTTGTGTCAGAAACGTTTCCCCGTCATCATGGTGAGGGGAGCATGGGAGAAGAAATATTTGACTTTTTAGTTATCCGGTTTACAATTACACATTCGTAGCCAATATTTGATCCCTTAATCCTTTTTCCGCGCCCCTATTTGATTTCCATGCCCGTTGTATTCATATCGGGGTCGAGGGATAAAGTGCTTGCGCATGTGTTTATTTTTGGCTAGTACTTTCACTGTATAAACTTATATCCTAGAGACTTAGCTTTATTCTGAGGATCATATTTTGGTGGAATTATTATTGAAATATCATATGTACAAATCAGCGGTTGATATTTCAAGAATTTAAGGGAACAAGTGCTTAACTTTTTCATATCAAGTAAATTTTCCGTATTAAAGATAATGTGATTTGATTATCTAAACAGTTATGGATATCTAAGTATTGGCTTCATTATCACACAATTAATAACGATAATTACTACTGAAGATTAAAACACTACCAATGATCTGTCGTACCATGGAGCTATCATCACTCCTTTGTCGTAATAACATATAAAGTTTTTATTCCGATTTTTTTTCCGATGAACCCGTAGTTATTGATTTCCTTGGGAATAATGTTTAATTATGAGATAACATAAATTTCGTGCCAATATAAGCTGGCTTTGTATAGTTTTACTTCGTTTACCTGCATTGAATAGCTCCAGAGATTTGGCCAATAAGAATGTAAAAAAAAAGTTCACGAATTTAAGGCTAGTAAGAGGGTTCTTTACATATTATAATGATAATCGTAAAATTTCCATTCAACAGTCTGCGATATATATCAAATCACCTGTATTTTAATGACGATCATTTTGTATCATATTTTCTCTTGCAGCGATCATGGACAATGGTTAGGCACGAGTATCAACTGTCTGCAAATAGGTAAATAACTTTTAAATTCAATAAATGGAGTTCCAGTTAAAGCGTTAACGTTAACCGTAACACAATCGTAATAACAATCTTTCGAAATTCAACGACAATTCCACTGACGTTAACCTGTACAAACGTTGAAACGTGGAAATTATTTCATGGGAATGTGAAATAATATTACTATGTGGAAGGTCGTCGGGGTAGTGTAACTATTTGTATGAATGAAACATTTAATTAATGTTAAAGGAATTTACTATTTTATGATTATGGTAGGCATCAATTTGCGGCAATGTAAACGTGATATCTGTTGGTGACAATCATTATTTTGATCATCATGGAAATAGATGATATCTCCATGACCATACATTATGTGTATCCATGTATTTGTTTGTATCCATATAACAGCGAGGGCATGATGGATAACCGATTATTGTTTTGAATGAGTGATTTGATTTTTCATCTACATCCTACTTTAATAGATAATGAAATGAATCATTATAGACAATATAACGGGGTAGAGGTTGACAAATTTAAAATAAAAAATTATTAGAAAATGGAGGTTTCATTCAATTATAAAAAAAGCGTTAAGGAACATGATAATAGATAATAAAGTTTCTTAGTTTCGTTTCTTTATCCATTCCAGGAAATGTCTCTACAATAAAAGATTAAAGACAAATTAAGAATTTTTTTTAAATATCTACGTCTTCAAGGTCCACAACCAAAGAGAGAGAAACCCGAACTCCCAGAAAAACCCGAGAGACCGGAAAGACCGGAGAGGCCGGAATTCCCCGAGTCGGAGTTGTATGAGCCGGAAGAACCGGACATCGAAGAACCCGAATACCGAGGATTGGGATGGGGGACTCCCAGACCTTGTCCGCCAGGGAACAAGAATTGCAATCGAGGTGGAAATGGGGGTAATTAACGTATCTATGATGGTGGTGATGCTGGTGGTGGTGAAGGTATAAGACAGTGTCGATGATGGTGGTAAAGATAGTGATTGAGGCGGTAGTAAAGGTGGATGTGGAGGTGTTGCCAGATGGTGACGATAGTAACGATGGTGGTAATATGTTAATTTGGCGTAATGGATAATATTGTGAAAATATGGAAAAATTATTATATACAGTGCGTATCAAAACAAGTTTACACTTTGAAAAAGCCCTGGGAATTAAAAAATATACAACATGTGGGTAATTTTTTCACATATAATCTTGGGTGTGGGTCATCTATCCAATGAAAGTAAAAGTTTTGACAGAATGATACACTTGAGTGAGCACTGTCCATTTTTGTAAAGCTCGCAGAAATCTGTTTGCGCAGAAAAGCTCGTTTGTACGCTGTGTCAAGGGGAAAGGGCGAAATCAAACTTACCCTGCGAAACATTTCTCATACATTTTCCCTTGCACTTTTAGTCAATCGAAATGGATACATTCAAGCATTTTTCTAACAATATTGCCACCCAAATTTAAATTTCAACACTTAGTTAACACAACCTTTACGGTACACTTTTTTGCCAGCTGGATCTGAGGACATAACTGAATCTGAACAAAAGTTTATATCAGACATCTCTAGCATTTTTCACTAAGTTATTATCATTTAATGTGGGTTTACATTTCATTTTTCATTTAATACTTGTTTCTCCACACTTTTCCCAAGCTTGACAATTATTAACAAAATGAAAATCAAGCCTAAGCCATTTTATGTAAATCACAGCTCAGTGTAAAGCAAATATCGTCACGATAGCCTCGGTGTGTGGGGGAGTGGGGTGCGGCACAATACACTCCTCGAAGTGGTTTGGGCAATGAAACAAGTTAAAAAAGGTAAAAGATATCTTCAAATCAATTTTACTAGATAAATTCCACGTTTTATTCATGATTAAGGTCTACTTTTATTCGCATAACTATTTCAAAGTTCTGCGCAAATCATTTTCACTAACTTTTCAAAAGTAAGTGGTGCTCACTCCAGCGGAAATATTTTTCGACAGTTATATCGTCATTTGCTTAAATGGATCTGTACCAATGTTAGAATGTGAAAAAATCTTCAGGATATTACAAATGTATAATTTTACAGGATTTTTTCTAAGTGTAAACTTTTTTTTATACGCACTGTATAGGCTTATTTACACATCAATTCGCATCTTTGATTAAAATTGTGTAGGCCTAAAGAGTTCAGAGTATGTTTTTTTTTATAATGTCTATGACGATGGCGATGCTGCTGATGATAATGTTGTTGTTGATAATGATGAAGATAGTGTTAATGATGACAACGACGGAAATATGAGAGGGTTCGGCAATGGTCAGCTCAAAATCATGTGCCCTCTTTAGATCTCTATTCAGAGCTTTTTAACATCAGAGCCCTTTAACCAGCATCACTTATACCTCGGTCTCATTTGCTCTACGGCGGCCGTATGGCGAGTCGAAAACAGCCGTTTTAACACCTGTAGGTGGTTTGTATAAAAATGAATGAAACGGCTGTTTTCGACTCGCCGTACGGCCGCCGTAGAGTAAATGTGACCGAGGTACAAGTGATACGATAGAATGAATCCATGGACACGTTTTGCTGCTTAGATTGGTAGTAAGTAGTGGCGATTGAATGTAGGCTAAGAACTCAGGGATGATAACATTAAAAGGGAAGTGTGATACCATAATAAGAAATATCAGCGAAGGGCTTCGATTTGGGGGGAAATATTCAGATTCATAAACATAATAAAAATGGGAATTTCAAACTAAGATAGGAATAAAGATACCAAACCTAGGCAACGTTTAACTAATTTCAATTAAGTGGGTCTCTTGGTGGATTATCAGCATTCACAAAGATCTAAGTTCGAATTTATACGGAAAACGGTTAGTAGTGGACCGTTGTGATATACAAAAGGGTGCTTTCGGAGACGTTTGGTAACAATTTTCTTTTATTTCACTTTTTGCAGGTTCTCATGGAGTTATGGGAGTTTACAAGGCAGCAGCGTTCATCGGCGTTGCTATCCTCATTGCAATATTGGTTACCATTCTCAGTCTCGTGATATATTGTGTGTGGAAACGAAGACGAGATATACGTCCTACTCATATCAATAATGGGTTAGTATTAACGAAGTTGGATGGTGAAAAGTATTGATTTTCATGATATATCTTTTGATTAATGATAAAGGGAATACACTGCCAATAATTACATTCGTTTTTCCTTCTGTGACTGATTCGTAATCGTAAACATACCCTTTTTAATAGAGATGTTGAGACGATTACTTCATATCAGGATGATGCCTGTGGAATACAGGTGTTTATGATAACTATAGACTTATTTTGTATCTGTTTATGCATATTATTGCTTTCTGCGCCATTATGGTATAACAGGCTAATCCTATCGCTATATATGCTTTTGATTTTGTTGCTTCCTTATGATTTGCTATCACATTAATTATAGGATTGGGGCCGTCAAACGTGTAAAAGTAACTCATCTCTACATGTTATACCCCGCTTACCATCTCCTTATTAAAAAGTAATATATGTTTTGGCTAATTGCAGCACGAGAGTAAAGCTAAGATTAGTGTTTGGTTGAAAATTTTCTCCCTGACAGTATAAAGATATCGAATGCAAGCAATGGATACGCCACACCCGGTGGAAAGTGCTCCTTGGGAGTAGGCGGGTCTGGTAAGAATACCAACTTTTTAACCCTCTCTGTGATTAAACCCTTTTTTATATTTTTGATGTTGCATGATGAACACAGCTGACTCTATGATATTAGTTCTGCACCTGCATGTCTCATGGTATTTCTCAATATTTCCATTCCCTTTGCTTTTTCTTCTTTTTTAATTTTTTTTTTTTTTGCTTGCTTGCTAGCCGACTTTCGTTTTTTTTTTTTTAATTCACAAATGGTGGGCCAATTAGTGTGCGTATTTCTTAAACAATCAATAAATAAAATAATGATTGATACATTGGTAGCTATAAATCCTGGACCATAATCCTTTGAATAACGAATTATAGTACAATGTGCCTCTCATTTTCTCATTTCGATTCACAGTAATTATATGTTTCTTGTGGTTAATAAAGGTCAAGTTGTAAATGTGGCATACATATAACTAACGGACCACATTCTATGCAGACATAATAAAATTGGTGTACCAGCTTCTATCAAGTTTTCTTTTTATAGAACAATTTTATATAAAACAAGTCTCCACTACTTACGCATCGGACAATAGTGAACATTATTTCCGAATATAAAAATAAGTTTGGATAACCATATAATAACTTGGAATGAAGGGTGAAGTTCAACACTAGCACGTGACCGGTGTTCGTGTGAGTCAATGATCAGTAATCAAATTAAGAATAACAGGCCATGTGTGTCACTTATCAACATAGGTTAGCCTCCTACGTCAATCCACCTAACAACTCATAAATATCTCAAATAATAATCCTACCTGCGTGAAAGTCAGTCACTAACTCATGGACCCTGTCAGTTTGCCCCAAATAAGGATTTAAGCGATCAACCATGATGTACAATACCTTTATTTAGTTGCGTTTAATTATTTGTGAGGTAGTATGGCATCCTTTCATTGCAAAAAGTTAACAGTTATCGTTTACTAGGTATGACATCAAGCATGAGTAGACAGTCAAAAAGTAGATAGACAATTGACAATTTATTTACCCATTTACTTCGAAAATTTACTGACTCCAAAAGTTGAAGGGGGGGGGGGGTAAAAAGGAAATATTGATGTGACAACACCCACACACACATACCCCTCGCGTGTATTCTTATACCAGGCATCACTAATATATCGTATTGGGCGGTGTGTTGTTGCGGGTATTGAACCCACGATCCGCATATTTAGGATGACTGCCTTAACCATCGTCTTTGTTTCGACCATTGCCTTTCCTCAACTCTCCAAGCCCATACATAAAGATCATCTCGTTCATACACACAACTCCATGCATACTTGCGTTCACACCCTCACCCACGCTTACACACCCACACACCCATTCCTCCACGCACACTTCCTTGCATAGATCATAGATATGCAAAAAAAAACCGGCCCTGTCAACCATTCACATTCGCAAGCAATTTCCCACACCATCTCCTCTCCATTATATACGGTAGAAATGCTGTTAACTCCTTGGCAATATTGTATCTTCCAAACATACCCACAGACTTTAACGCACGCATCTGTCCACACACTCCCGCAAAGGCGTAAACACACAAACACCCACATACGCAAACCACACCGACCTCATACACATTTATAAAGACACCCGCATTTTCTTTACCACCAATGCCTTCCCTAACGCATACACGCATGAATATACGATTTGCTTTCCTTGCTACATTTACTTAAAAAGTTTGACAAGAAAGACAGCTACCAGTAGCATGTCACTTGACATCAGGTATCGCGGTCGCAAACATGAAAGACCCCTTGTGGATTGACTTTCAAGAAAGTACATTTATTCGTCACCTTCTATATAATGGTGTAGCTTGGATGGGTCTTTCCCCTCAAAAGAGGGTAATTGCTACGGGAGGTGTTACAGCTCCTAAATGTCATTTTTTCTACAGGATGGTCACATCGACCACATTGATATTCGATAAGAATTATTGTATGTGTTCTTCCGTCTTTCCTGTCTACTAGTACCCTCGACTGTGGGTTGGAATATGAAGTAGTTACGTTTTAGATTATCACCTATTTCCAGTGGCCTCGGATGAGAGAGGAAAACCCCCTACCTATATAGATTCTAATCTTAATGTATTGACGTTTACTGCGTTTATTTGGGAATGACGTAAGAGTGATTTTGCAATGATCCACTTTAAACAGTCGTGTTATAATAACCGTATACGTCAAACACGTGATGTATGTGTCACAATATGACAAAAAGTAAAAGGTGACGAGTAGTATACACTCTACATGCAATTCGAGAGTTCAGGCTACAAACTCTTTATTTATATAACATCGTTATCATAAATATTTAAATTAATGTTAGGGTATTGTTTAAAAAATAATCATTGCAATTACATTCATAAATAGATAGATAAATAAATGAATAAATAAATAAATCATATTTACAACATGCACAACCATGTTTCATGTCGACAGTTACACATACATGTAATGAGTATATTTGTATTTCACACGTATAAGGTGCAGTTAATGATATCAGAATGGAATTGGAAAATACAATTTTCACTGAGCTTGGTGACCGTACTAAAAGTTCGAATTTGCAAGGAAATCGTAGTAATAGAACGGTTCCTGAAATGAGAGCTTTCTATTTCGAGTTGGGGATCATGGCCAACGTGCCGTGTATTTGGACGATGATAGCATTAATGCTTAATTAATGTTTCCTGGGTTGTAGTTTCTGGTATAATTGAACTTGATTTTTCTTTGTAGTTACCGATCTTTATCAGGTTAACTTGACTCTATGAAAGAGATTAACGAAACGAACACTCCCTGTATTCTATATTACTCAATGGTTAGGCATCATTGACCCCCCCCCCTTTCGCTCTCTCCCCCTCTTATTTTTGAATCATCATTTTCTGTAAGAATGATTCAATATATGTTTCATTGGAATGATGCTATTTAGGACGGTAGTTAAGAATGCTGGATAATGTATATGAAGAATGCTTCGTTGTAAATGCTGATTAATCTAAGAAGTTATAACACTGTTTTTTAACAAGGAGTAATACCTTTCTGTTTTTATGTGATGTTAACGATTAACATTCTAATGCATTTTCGCAATAATTGAAAGCAATAATCATTAAAAATGTCCCTCTTGTCTTAACAGACATTGTATCTGATTCATGATAATCATAATGAATAGTTGTGTTCTGTTTATTCAGGGTATTGATATATGTGTTACATTTGTATAAGTCAAATTCATTAAAACATAATATGCCTCTATTAAAAAGACAATTAAACGTAAACTATGATAATAATTTGAAATAGGCCTACAACAGAAAATAGATCACTACGTTGTACAAATGGCTATTTTCCATTTTCTTTTAAAACAATTTTCAGTTTGATACAGTGAATCATGATTCTTTTAAATTTTCAAATTAATACAGTATATTTCCGATATATTTAGCATTTACAATCGAATTCACCTACTCGTACTGAGGTTTTATTTTCTTTCCAATTATCCTCTGTTTTTCCTCTTAATTTTGCGTTATAGGTGCTATATGCACATGCACGAACACCGGCCACCAGTGTTGCGAACAAATTAAGGTATCACGACCAAATCAGCATGACAACGCACACCACTACGCCGGTCCGTCACACAACACGACACAACCCTCCACTCCAGTCAGCAGAAAACCGCAAGTCATTCCATATGCGCAGTCAGAGGCATATCCAAGCAGAAGTGACAAGACTGCTGATAACGACGACAACCTCAGAGGATACATGGGCCTGATAAAAAGTCGTCCTGAAGGCGATCCAAAACACCCAACCCCACCTAACCATCCTCGAACTGGTGGTATAACACAGGCAGTAAATCACGAATACCACTTGCCACACCATGGTTCAGCCATTGTAGGAACGCCACGAATCAATCATGCAAGAGAACCGCAGCAGACACACGCCCTCTCCGGTGGCCGAGATCGCCAGTCACCCGATGCAGATCCTTATTATTTTAAGCTGGATGATAGCCCAAACACGGTCCAACCAAGATCGATGATGCCAGATGGGAATGTTCCTGACCTCATTGCGAACAGGCCTCTGCCATCCAAAGAGTTGATACAGGAGAGATCCGCACCCGCCGTCGACGAAAGGATGGTGCAGAAAGGTCTTTCAACACAAAGGGGAGGATATGATGCCATTTTTGTACATGATGGTTTGGGCTCTGAGGTTTCTCCGCATAATATCCTTGCAGCTGAAGAAAGTTACGATAAATTAGACCGGTCGAGAAAATCGTTCAGACCCAGAGATAATAATGGAGATTATAACACGATATCCCTCGACGTACTCAAGATGTAATATTGTCACTAATAAGACTGCAGTCTGTGTAAATGCAATTGAGAAACAACAGGTTGATTTCCAAATAATCAAATGAAAGTTGACATTCATATTGAAACTATGAAAAATCCGTCTTTACTGACTTAATAATATGAAAAGAAATTGATGCCCTGCATATCTTTTCTCATGGAATTCCATATTACATCCATTCCTGTTGAATCTTATTATTCAAATGCTTTATTGCTGAAGTTTGTTTCGAAAAACTAAAATCAATTGCAAATGAGAAGCACTCATTAAACACCATGTACTCACAAGCAATAGGGAAAAATCATACAAGCACGAGCATTACACCTATATTCTCATCCTAATCAAATGTGCAAATAAGAGAAATTTTGACATCTTAAAGTTGCATTTATTTTCAGAACACAGTTATTGGCACATCCTGGGCTGTATGTATATGTGAGTGCTAATGATGTTACACGTTAATTATTCAATTAGTATTTTCTTATATCATATATTTCTATTAGTATGTATAATTCAATTATTTATTGAGGGTAAAGAATCCCTCTAGGGGAAGATGATAAATTAAAGTAACAACCGATGTTTCATAAGGAATTAAACCAAGCTCTATCTTATTTGAGGAAAAATGGTAATTGTTTGATATAAAAAAAAACTGAACACAAAAAGAACTGTGTGCACTCACTAGCTTTCTCATTTGTATACATTACGATGTCAATATCACTGTTTCACCAGGTGCCATAGTATGTCAGTATTTGAAAGATATCAGTTGGGGTACTAAAGTAAAAGCTCAGCTAGTCACTCCCGATCATACCTTATCCAGGTCAGATAAGCATCGTGTCATCGTCGATTGTCGTTTTATATAATTCTAGACAAAGTGTAGAATGATCGTTCTACAGCAAGGCTGAATTGAGAAAAGCACATTTCAGATATATATGCAGTGCGTCCCAGAAAAAACGAAACCGATATTTAGCGATGATTTATCATAACTTAATCATAAATAAAATAGACATATGACCTACCAATGTAAAGCTTAGAATCTCCTCTTTCATCTGGTATTACTTAGATTATTCCTCATTCACGCATGATTGAGCAAAAACAATTCGAAGAAAGGATGCCAAAAACTCATTTGGCGGGGGTATCTGAATTTCAAAAAGAAAATCACATGACTAAAAAGTTAAATATCTATTCTTTTCTTTGATACCTAAATCACAAAAAATGGTCAAGTAGTAAAAAAGTTATGATCCCTCGAAACAATGCTTGTAATTTCATAATTTCATTAAATAAACGTGTTTTCACCGGTTTCCCACTGAAGCTATCGCACGGTAACAAAAGACTTAATGCATGGCTGAGCGTCAACAAAACGGAGTGTCGAGTGAGTTTGAACGCTTGCCTGTAAAACCTCTTCATTTTATGAAATTATTGAAATTCAAGCCTTATTTCAAATAACCAGAACTTTGTTATTTCTTGACCATTTTCTGTAATTGAGGTATAAAATTAAAGAACAGATATTGAACTTTTTAAAAATGTGGTTTTCTTTTTAAAACCCAGATACGGCCCGCCAAGTGACTTTTTGGTTTCCCCTTTTCAAATTGTTTTTGTTCACTCATGCGTGAATGAGAAATAATCTAATTAATTTCAGATGAAAGAGGAGATTCTAAGCTTTTAAATGGTAGGTCATTTGTCTATTGTATTTGCGATTAAGTTATGATAAATCATCGATAAATCTCGGTTTCGTTTTTTGTGGGACGCACTGTATATGCTTAAAAAATCACTGAAGTTTATGTTATGGTCACATCTACAATATTGTGGCCTCTTTCAAAAAACCTGTTATAATAGTGACTTTGAACAATTTAAAGCTACTGAAATCATTCAATTTGATTGGCTGATCATAAACTTGTTTTTGAAACTGTGCATTTATTATTATAACAAGTGTTTTTAAAATGGGCCTCAGATGATTCAAGATTGAATCCTGGAAATAGTAAGAACGGAATTTCATTCCGTATAATCATTTTTTTTCTTACTTGTAATAAGGAGAAATCCAAGTGAAAAATTCTCGTTTGAGCAAAACGGAAAACCATTGGACATTGATTTATTGACATTCCAATTTGAACGAAGTTTCTCTTGTTGGTTGGATATTGCCGAGTTGCATGATTACATGATACGTTATAGAGAAACGTAACATAATTAATCGTGTATCCCGATTTTTTTGTGACCCCCCCCCCTTTATATGTGCATTCTGCTTAGATACTTCCTCTGATAATGAGAGGCAAAAATTGATTCAGAATAGTTGTTTGGTTATGCATGTATACCGTATTTTATTTATAAATACAAATGGTTTATTTTTATTTAAAAATGTAATATAATTTGTTAAAAATTTCACAATGCTGATTGTATTCCTATACTTTGTATATAAGTGCTATATATTATGGTGTTTTACATAATAAAAAGCTTGCTTGTAGATAATTGCAATTTCAGCGAATTCAGAAGTACTTATTGTTGGATGAATTCGAAGAAGTGTTTTCAAAGGAATGGTTTGGTGTCACAGAAACTGTATTTTTTACGTTGTAGAGTGATTGTTGACATTAAACTCGTTATACTGCAGTTAAATTGTATGCCTCCAATGTAAATATACATTGCGAGATGTTTTCATTATTCATATCATGATTTCCAAACATTTTTGTATTGGCCTACTGAAATTATGCAAAATAAGTAATTATTAATTTGAACCACACAGATGCAATGTTGACCCCGGTCATTCCCAGAATGTGATCCTCGTCCATACGATCGTCAGATCACTGATTTAATGTAGCATTAAATGGTGTGGGTTTTTTTTTTCTTCAAATTCTGGTGTCACATCTTAATGTGCATTCATAAGAATATTAAATCATATTGATTGTTTTATTGTGCAAAGTATTTCACTCGCTCCGTTTCTTGTTGTCTCTCTTCTTTGTTCTTCCCATTGGAGCCCCTATTTTTATCATTTTTTTTTCTCAATCAATCCTTTCTACTACGGGTCCGTCTCTCAACGATGAGGTGCCAATCTGAAACCTACATTGCTATAGCTAAAACATATTGTGTTTCTACTCATCATTCATTATCGAATGAAAATCACCTCAATAAATTAAAATTTATTCATACAATAGTAAGCAGATGCAAAACTATGACAGGAGATGGTACAATAGTCGGGTTAATAACTGTTTTGATAATAACAATTTGTCTTTTGTAACGTGTTGGCCTTGGCCCTGTAGTCCAAATAGCGCTTGTTTTTAACGCTATCTGACAAATCTGGTGATTTGATGTGTAAGATAAAGTGAATAAATTATATACATGCTCAGCTTTAATTACAACTTGCCTCTTTGTAAAAATCATCATCGTATGTGTCGGAAATTGTGTTGCCATGGTAATGGCATATTATGGCAAAAATAAGTTTAAAATATTGCGCATCGAACTACTTCCACAGTTTTTAACCAATTCGCATGAAACTTGGCACACATATTGGTGTTGGGGTAAAGATGTTCAGGACACATTTTTCTTATGTGTCAGAAATTGTGTCGCCATGGTAACGGCATACTATATGGTTCAAATAAGGTAAAAATCTTGCAGTTCGAACTACTTCCTCAGTTTTAACCAATTCTCATAAAATTCGGCACACCCATTGGTCTTGAGGTAAAGATGTGCAAGACATTTATAATGTGTGTGTCAGAAATCATGTTTCCATGGTAACAAGATATTGTATGGTGAATATTGGGTGAAAATATTGCTGTTTGAATTACTTCATCATGATTGTATTCAAAAATAGAAAAAAAAAATCTTGCAGTTTTAACTACTTCATCTGTTTTTAACCAATTCTCATGATATTTAGCTCACACATTGGTCTTGAGGTAATACTCGGCAAGACATATTTTTTCCATGTGTTGGGAAACTGTTGTCATGGTAACGGCATACGGCGGGGGTATTAATCACCTTCAGTGATAGTTCTAGTTTTAGTTTACTCAAATCCACTTCTAGTCTTGAAATTGGCGTGTCGTTTAAATCAGTATCATACACCCAGGTTAACTTTGACCATGACGGAGGAATATACATTAATATTGCAACTGATATACATGTTACACTTATTAACAAGCAAATATAATGTGCTTACAGGAATGATTTAGTTTATATTATAATTGATAGTTTTAATCAAAGCTAAGTACAGGATGAAAATTTACATATTCAATAATAGAGAAAAAAAAATATTCCAGGAGTGCAAAGCAATAACACGAATAGTGATAAGATAGCTCCATATTAGAATACAATTTCCTGCTATTTACATAAATTATCGTGCGAGAAAGTACTGTTTAACATTTCAACATAAAATTCATATATTTGTCATCAGTTGTAAACAAGAGTGAAGTGAATATAACCATGGTAACATTGTGCTGGTATAAGTGTGAAGATTGATTGCATGAAAAAATATTTCATTTAGTGACATATTCAAACAAGAGTTAACGCACCTCGGCACCATGGAACGGTTTTGAAAGCGTGTAGGGGCGGAGAGTGGGGAGGGGCTGGCGTGACAATGCGAACTTGAGGCACAATCCGGTGGTCATTTTTACGTTTCTGTACATGTTTGAAAAAGAGTGGGGTTGAGGCCCATACCAAGGTGCTGTGACCTCTTATAGTACCATACCTTCGGCAAAAAAAAAGGGTATTCTCTCCGCAATGTACATCTGTTTATAAACATATATATTTATATGTTTAGTTAAATAATATGATGAGACAGAAGTTCCGAGACAAAATGAGTTTGTAAGGACAGTAATTTTATGAGAAAGTGTTGAAAAGTCACATCAATATATTGCACATTGTCATTGCTTACATACTCTCTTAGAATTAAAAAAAAAAGAAAAGAAATAGTAGGTCAGATGGGTGAAAGTGTTATCTTAGTCCGACTTGAGTTTTTCTGCTCGTATTCAATGGTTGCATGAAGATAGGACTAGACATGAGTTACATACTTCAAGTTACTTAAAAATATTTTTTTGTTTACGACACGGTATACAGGTATTTGCTTTCATTTGATTGCATCGCTATAATCAGTTCGGAATGATACAAATTAAAAACTTTACTACCAATTGACAATTATTATCAATGCTATAATGATTTGATGCACATGATAAAGGCATATGACATTCCAAACGTGCTATCGATTGTACAAATTAACCGATTTATTTGTTAGGACTCATTAGGAGTATAACTAAGGTCAAGGAACAGCGGAGAATGTTTACTTTTTTACATTTCTGTGGAATAAATTTAGTTTTTGCGCGCAAATTGTAATTAAAATGTGCTTTGTTACTCCTTCAACTAGGCTTAAAATCATTAAATTATTGATATAATCACCAACGATAACTGCATTCTGGCGAAATGCCAATGTCATACGATGGCCCATAATTTCATACTTGACTTTGTAGCAACAAGTACATGTTCTCTTCAACATATCATATTCAGGTGACGACGGTCATGATGATCAACGTAAGGATGTTGTTCTTAGTCATTCTTTAGGTATATAGCAGAGTATAGTTCAAATCAGTGCAATTGAAACTTCGGTATTTTTCAAGTTTAGCTAATTCAGTGTTCCACCACTCCCCTTATTATCTCTGCGATATATAACTCTTAATAGAGTTTGCTTAGTCCAATAATTGAGCGTGGTTAATGTCTGCAATCATCAAAGTACGTATTTCCGAGGTTTATGTCAGACTATATACCTATCATTAGTTTATTATATGATTTATCATTTTGTCTTCCTAACAAGTCAGACGATCCTGTTGATGAAGCACGTCTCCTACCATCGTATTGCCGAACAATTTTAGAGTAACCGGTTGAACCTTCTGCACATGTTACTGAGCCAACAGACTGCATGGAAGGCAATTCTACCAACTCGTATTGCGTGGTTACACCTTCCTGGAGCGGATCGGTTTGAGGCCTGTTGGGACCCCTTTGAGGGGAAATATCGATAGGTTTACCAAGTAGCATGCGATGCCGTTCTAAAGTTTTAGGAGACCATGTCCCACCATTTTGGTTCCCAAGGCTCGATGACTTTTCCAGGACCTGTTTCCCCTTTTTGGTTGGAGGTGGCTTCAAGGCGATTTTTTCCTTGTACTTGTTGTTATTATCACTCATATTTCTCAAAGATGGGCCATCCTTATCAGGCGAAACGGCACAATTATTTTCGGTTACGTCGCAAGGGTAACACATTTTATCCCTATTTGTAAGGATCGGCAATACTTGACGCCATCTCTTGTTGACATCATGTTTCTTCACAGGATGCAGGGCAATGGGTTGATTTTCCTGGAAACTCTCTCCTTCAGACCTTGATGTCTGTTCCAACCCAAAATAAAAGGGCTCTGGTTTATCGAGCTGCTTCTGAATAGTATTTGAAAATTTTTTCATTGGTCGACTTTCTCGAAGACGGACACTGGGTCGCTTCTTGGTGTCATTGACATCTACAATTTCAGTCACAACATATGCTATAGGATTATTGCAAGGTGATCCGTTTGCTCCAGGGGTACTTACAGTAGAGTCTGTTTCTAACTTGTCAGTTGGTGTCCTCTGTATTCGTGACGACCTCTCCCCTTCTACCAACGCATTACTCGTAAGCGCTCGCGGTCTAATGGATTTCTGAAATTGTCGATCTGGACCATCGATCCTGTTTCGACCATCCAACGTGCAACTCTTTTCAAATACTTTCTTAAGGGGTAATGCCAGACTGTCCTTGAGTTCAGCCACTGTGGGCGAGATTAATCCGCGTTCAGCTGTAGGCGAATCGCTAGTGTAACTCTCTAAGCAATTAGTTATGGACGAGTTATATTGTAATGGTTGATGTGGTGATTTAGGCTGCATAACCGGATAAGGAGAAACAACGTCATCATAGTCATCATCTGGAGGAGCGGATTCATTATTTTCAACTCCACGCAGGTCGTCTATAAAAAAAAAGTAGTACACCAATATAGATAAAGTATTGCATTTAGAAATCGGAAATAGGTGGTTTTTATCTCTGTTTGCCTAGATTCTGTTTTAATACAACTGGTATAACCATTCTACTTAGCTGGAAATTACATGTGGACAGGCCTGTATGTGCAGTAAGGTTTTGTTCAATATCAAACTTATTTGGTCGTCAATGTTTTTCAATAAACTTCCCCATTTTGGACATATTTGTACTTATTTTTAATTAATATATTATGTATGGAAATGCACGCCTGAACTTTAACTTGAACACCTAAACATGACCTCAAATAATACTAACCTCAAGCATTATGACTTAAGGTGATGTGATATATTCGTACTTAAAAACATTTATATCCAAACAGATTTATGCGTGCTACATATATGCCATGTAGGTAGGCCTATCCTCTAATGTGAATGATTACCAAGATAATAAAAATAAATAATAATAATACAATAGGCAACTTCTACCTTTGGAGCTATCCTTCTTAAGGGACTGGAGGGTTGGATAGTGTGCATTTGATATCCTCAAGTACAAATAAAAACTTAACATGGCTTCGAATAGGATATATAACATGAGTCTTCGATATCATGGACGTTCTGGTGTTAACTTGACCCGGAGTTTTAGTTATTGCCAAATGGTTGACTTGGAGTCATTAGAGAATGGCAATTGTTCACTTGAGTTTATTGAACATGTTGTTAAAAGGCCTGTAATTGATTTTTCTGTGTTCGGTTTTTTTATATAAAGTTCAAATAACACCGTTGCTCCCTGAATACACAAGAAGCCATGTTATCTGTACCGAAGGCCTTCTCGCTCAGAATTAAATTGAATGTAATTGAACTGAATTGAAACAGCAAGCTTTGTATGTGTTAGTCTTTACATGGCGACACACTTGTTTTTTTATTGTTGATCGAAGTTTCAATCAGGGTCTGTACCTGCAGACTAGTATTATGCCATCAAACAGTCACTGAAAACATGGCTGTGTTACGAACGTAACCGTCCCCGTTTTTCCGCGAATACCCTTTCTATGTTATAAGCTGCCATAAAATTTAAATCTGACAAAAATATTGAAATACAATTGATGCTAAATATTAAATGACAATAAAGAAATGTGACGTGATACGAAGGGCAGCTCCAAAGGTAGAATCATTTATTTTTATTTCTTATTGTTTAGCAATCATTCGCATTAGAAGATATATAGGCCTGCCTGTGTAACATGTACGTAGCACGCATTAATCTGTTTTGGTCGAATCATCTCATGCTGGGACACTTGAGGTAAGTTGACTTGAGATCATGTTTCAGGTATGCATTTTCCATCGCTGCATATATACAGAGAGAGATTATGCTAAAATATCCTGAAAATATTCACATTCTCTTACCTTCACCATCCTCTGTAATTTTCGGAAGCTTTTTATCGTCCAACCTGCAATGAAATACAATTCAGACAATTATTGCGATATGATTATAACAAAGATCATATATCCCGTTGTAATTTTCGCACCACAAAGTTATTGCGATTTCTTGCTGCGTGAAAAAAATATCAAGGAAATTTCTGTATACACGTTGCTACACATTTCATGGAACCAAAATTGGTTTGGACATCGAAGAATACGTGTTTCTTTTTTCCCCTTCTTTAATCACGGAGTGGATGTTTGTCATTTTCAAGGATAATTGTACTCAAAGGATGTGGAGTGGATGATGATGATGGTGGTGGCGGTGGTGATGATGATGAAACAATAAACAGGACTGTAATATCGGTGGAGAAAAACAAGACCATTAAAAAAAATGATTTCATTTCAATCAGGGACGATGTGACCCTCGTTTTGTCTCATTGATATTTGACGATGACACATTTCAAAGCATAAATAATAACACATCAAATATAAATTATCATTCGCATAATATTCAGTTATCAATACGATTAAAAATGGCTCTATCTCATCATAATGATTAATAGTTAATTTATCCCGTACTCTTTTACTGCACTATTTGCCAATTACCCTATAAACATGTTCTAGCCAATAGAAAAATCGAATACCTTGTATTGAACTTGATTAGCTGCGTAATCCGTTTATTCAATCTGACCATAATGATTGCTTGGATGATACAAAATGTGAGTGAGATAACACCCAGAGTTGCTCCGACCGCACCCAATATCACTGAGTCTGCAAAGATATAAGATAAACAAGTGAAAGTGAGGTACATGTATATGACATACTTAATCTAGTTTAATACAGGTAAGATATTTTGTATCAAATCATCAATGAAATGGAAACATTTGTGATAAAATAAGGACAATTGGCCCGGTGATTTGCATTTGAATAGTGCTGTGCATAATCGCCGTGTGTTAGCACACACTTGCATCGCAACCTGCGAACGAATCGAAGCAATTCTTTGTGACCCGCACTTTTTCGTGGTCATATCAAGACGTACACTTATATCGAAGTTGTTTTTTCACGTTTTCCTTATTTCATATAACTCTATTAGGCTTCTTGATACCAGGATGAAGAAATACAGCAATTATGATACAAGAGTGTAGGGTTGAAAGGAATATGAGATTATTAAGAGAAAGTGTATCAAAACTAATATCAAGATCGCAATTAAGTGGGATAAAGAAATAAACAACTTAAAGATTATAAGTGTGCAATTAATTCTAATCTTTTATCGTTTTCAAGTGTTCATGAAGTTCCTTAGTTGTGTGACGATTAATGTCATAAACTTATAAATGTATTTGAAGGATTCTAGATACGAAACCACAAATTTGAAATTAAATGATTTATTGTCGTGCAATGGTCGTAAGACGAAGTGGGAGAGGTGGCTGTTGAAACCTTCTCATTTCATTGCATTTTCTATTTCAGAAAGATATCCACTATATCAATTTCAGAATGATAGAAAAATCCAGAGGTGGCGATCCTGGGGGGCGGGGGCACAGTGCCCACCCCCCCCCCCCCACACACACACACACTTTTTGAAGCACGAACGTGTACTGTGCCCCTTTCATCGGAAGATGACACATTTAAGGTGTTACCACGTGTCCTTTCTCGTATAAGTGCAATTTTTTTCTCCAAAAATGCCCCTCACGGACGTGTTCTGTGCCCTTTTCACCTGAGAAGGACCCGTTTTATGTCGTCAGCAAGTGCCCTTTTTCAGGATCACTAACTTATAAGTTCCTTGTAACTTTTCAGTGATCCTTCCACTATTCTTGAATATACTAATTTTTGTTATAATGTATTTTATTGAAATATTTATACTTCTTGATTTGTATGTTTTTTATGGAGATTGTGGTAAATAAAGTTTCAATTTCAATTTCAATGTTATAGGTGCCCTTTCTCGAAACAGTGCCTCTTTTACCAAAGAAAAATTGCCCCTCACGAACATTTCATGTGCCCCTTTCACCTGAGAAGGACATGTTTTATGTGTTAACGAGTGCCCCTTTGCCTTCTCATAGGTGCCTGTTCTTCATATCAGATAAGTTGTCCTGAAAAAAAAACACTCTTTTCGTGCCCGATGATCGCCCGGTTTCTTTATTTAATGCCGTTTTGCTCTCTTCTGCAAGTGTATAATGAATGAAAACAAAACTTGTAAAAATAATCCTACGTGCCTTAAGTTTCATGGGTCATGTGAGTGGGGTAGATAAGTCTTTTTTTTTTCTTTGTGTTAAGATAATGGCCGTACGCAGCGGGGGCAGTCGCCCCCCGGAATTTAGAAAACTCATATTTTTTACTGCGGATTTTCACAAAATTCACCAAACACAAAATCCATGAATTTCACTTAACAAAATGCAATCGATTGAGTTATACATTAAGGCCTTTGTCGCTGAGCCTATTTAGTCTGTCACGGACGGACATTTGGTATAGTATGTTAGTAGAATGAAGGTCTACACCAAAGAAGTTGCTAAATCAATTTCCTCATTTTATTCCATTTATTATGAATTAGTTAAAACGTCCGTCCATAATATTGATATTTAGCACCCACTTTATTAGATGGTTTAATCTAAGGGAGAGTCCATCCTTCTGATAAGTTATTTTCAATAAAAGTAGAATATTAGAGAAGAATCATTGTTTAAGGTACAATGGTCCGTCAAAGAATAACGGATATATGAATTGTTGATTTTTTTTTGACGTCAATAACTAGGAGTTCCTCTATTGTATAGTATAAATTACAAAAATGCTTATTTTCACAAAACCAAAGTGATTTTCTCCGTGCTGTGGATATATCACACACATCAATTGACACCGCCTTCTATTAGATATCTTTGTTCATTTGAATCCGTTGAACAAAGTGAATATGGAGGAGCCGCTCGCATGATGCAAATTCATAGTTCCCTTGCAATTTGATGGATTTTCATCAAACTTTCACCAATATTTTTTTCCAATGTTTCTGCTTTCATTAAAACCAACTTTTCTTCAGGATGAATTCCCCCTTTAAATATAGTTGAAATTCGATTGTAAAATAAAAGATATTGTTTTAAAACTTGAAAATCCTTTTCGACCCCCCCCCCCAAAAAAAAAAAATTAAACACTTTCCTTCAGTGCTCACTCTTAATTTTTAACAGTTTTTGTACCACTTAGTGTCTGCCTTTATATAAACATTAAAGAAAAAGAAGATGGAAGAGGGGAATGAAGAATAGGGGGAGGGGAAAAAGAAAAGAAGAAGAAGAAGAATAGGGAGGAGGGAAATAAGAAGAAGAAGAAGAGGACGTAGAATAAGAATGAGTAGGAGGCGAGGAGGAGAATGAAGAAGAAGAAGAAGAAGATGATGATGATGATGATAATGATGATGATGATGAAGTAGGAGGAGAGGGAGGACGAGGGGGTAGACGATGAAGAAGATGAATAAGAGGAGAAGGAGGATAAAGAGGATGTATTTTATATTTATTCCATTCATTATCGAATGATGTGGGGAATGTATCCGTAAGCGTATAGACACTAATAAGCATCGCAATAACAATTACACGTATACAGTGGATAGTGTGAGGATGTTCTACATAAATATTATTTTTGTTAAAACACTTCCTTGTTTTTATAATGACGTAGAAATACAATAGTGGTTTTCCAATTATGTTTATATTCACAGTATACTATACACTTCACTTTGGTTCCAAGGCCAAACGTTCAGAAAGTGACAAATTCTTATTTGTAATTAGGAATTTATTTATCTACATGACAAATCTTCCATCGTTTGGTGAATGTATTAATATGTGTTTACAAACAATTACATGTTTGCTTCCTAGTGGTTATAATTTCTTTGTATAAAAGGACAATTCCCTTTACTAAAACTATTATGTGTCCCTTCCTCTTCTTGGTGCCGATTACGATTAAGAAAACAACAAAAATTAATCTAATATTTGTTAATTTGATGTTAGAATAAAAATAAATAGCTGTCATATCTAAAAAAAGGGAACTTGTTTTTCCAAACATAATATTTCCTCTTTTAACAATGAATCGCATTCTTACAATATTCCTTATATTACTTTCATTTATTTATTTTTAAATGAAATGCGTCATATTTTGTCCATCCTATATTCTTGCACTATTAAAATCCAAGTGTTCGTACATTCAAATCGTTTTCATTAAGAGCATTGTTGTAACAAAGATACAGTTTCATTACAATGGTATACATTAAATCATGTTAAACATGATTTATATCGTATTTATGTGTGCTTCTATAGTCATTGTAGAAACGCATAAAATTAACATGGATGACATTGGAAGTAAGAGTTTAAGCCTTACAGTTTCGGCCTTCTTTTGTGAATGCCCCAACAATCAATGCCACTGATCACATTGAACTAACGTGTGTCCTAACATCGTTATGGCATGGGTGATAAAAAATAAAATAAAAAATCTAGATTTTACATGAAAATTTACGATGGTCGGAATCTTGACAAAGAATAAATCTGTATCCTCATTTCCCTATAATGCATATATATGACCCCTTCTTAAACACGGGCTGGACTGCACGACATCACTTTTTGTAGCGTTCTAATAAGGCCACCAATGAATATTTACAAGATAAATATTCAAATGCCCCTTTTTATGAGAAACATTACGAGAGAGCGTTAGATATGACCGAATGTATACTGCACTTTTTTTCCAATGATCTTTGGATGTAAAAGATTCAACGGCAAATTCGACACTGACCAGACCGACTACAGCTAAGGTATTTACCTCTTTTTAACAAGTGCACATCTAGTTACCAATAATGCGTATAGCATATTCATTTATTTGAATACAGGATAAAAGAGCATTGCCGAATAAATGCCTTGCTCACGGGCATAGGTGTCGCAGCCGGGGATCGAACCCTGGACTTTCCACGCATAGTCAGGCGCCTTACACCACTCGGCCACTGCACCTCGGCATACGATGGCATACAATCGATCATTTTTAGTCAATTTTGTGAGTGTGACCAATAATTATGTTATATTGAAATCATGTTAGGTAAGAATCCACATTGCTATTTTGAAGCATTAAAAATGAAAATATTATTTTCATCAAATTAGTTTTGGGAAATAAAATGATAAGGAAAAAGTGATAGTTTGTATGATGAAGAAGATTGCTGCCTACATATTATTATACAAAATGATATTGATCTTAATGATAATGATAATAATAATGAAAATAATAATGAATACATAAATAATAATGGTAATATAGTCATATATTGCAATGATGATAATGACGCTAATGGTTATCATGGGTATTATTTTTTTTAAGTAGTATACCAATACTGATGGTGATAATGATGATAGTAACAAAAATAGTAATTATTATGAAGATAATGATGATAATAGTAATAATAGTGATTATATTAACGGTACCAATTGTAATGATAACAATTGAACTTGGAAATAATGTTTGGCACGATTAATTTCATTTTATTCAAGGAAAATGCAGCCCTGTCTCCATTTGTTATTGTCTCGATAATTGTGTGGTGTACTTAGTCCATGGTATCAGAGGATGACGATGCCATGAATAACTAACCAACAATATCCTATAATGATACCAATTAACTCATTAATTCTAATCAGTTGACTAGAAACAGTTGATAAAACTTACCAGTGTACATGTTGCATTACCGATATGTGTATGATACCACTCCAACACCGCATGAATTCCCTCTGGAGATTGATTATGTTATATCCTTCTCTCTAGAGCTCTAGTTTTGTATATGACGTTTTTGATAGGTAAGCATTTGTTTTTAACACAAACATAAGTATCGAGATCTTGAACTTATATCCGGGGCTGTGGTTTACATTATTAAAGAGTCGTTATCTACGCATAGGATATCGGTTTCCTGAAGTAACAGATCGAATATGGTATACACTTAATTTCCATGTCAGCTGGTGTTATATTTGGGATTGGGATTTACCTTATGGATGTGGTAAATTATATAATCAAGACAGTTAATGTTATTGTTACGCAATATCATTTTTTATAAACATGTAAATATACATGTATTACATGCCCGTGCAACACTGATAGCAATTTGAAGCCCAATGGAGGCCTATTACTAGCCAAGTCAGTAAGATTTATTTATTTACAAAAAATGCAATGGTCAATAATTGTGTTTGATATTGAATAAAATGATTCTTTCCCTGCATATTGTCAGAGACCTAAAATATACAAGCCTTAATCTTGGTTCAGAATTTTATTACAAGAGAAAACATCTTTCAAAGTTTCCAGACTGGTGGCACAATTATAGAAGTATGGTATGGTACCCCCTCACTTACGCTTACACAAAAGTTATATGATGAATTATCACATATGAAAAAAATTTATATGAAGATATAGTAAATGAACGGCCTCAAAACATTCAAATAAAAAGAACATTCTTCCTATAATTCATCTAAACTCATACAAAGTGAAGAATTTCACCCGATTGTTGTTTTCTGTGAAATCATTGTATTTTGTCAACGTATTTCTTTATACTCGTTTTACATGTTAAATAGTTTTATGCTTGCCCATTCGCTTTGTTCGCTCGGAACTTTCTGATTAGTTTACATTTTCCCTATTAAACCCCTTAAAACGTTCGTCTCAGTACGTTGGCAATAACAAGAACACCCCTGAACATTTCCGGTTTACAGGAATACACATCCACGCTAACCTATTATTTGACTTCCAAAAAGTAAATCTGAATTTTAGGATTTCAGGAACCTGAATTTTCCTCAGAATGACTATGCCATGATTGATTTTGTAGAAAAGACAATAACATATAAGAAAGATGGATTGAAAAAGAAATGGAAGTTGGAGTGTTCGTAAAGCTCTTCGTAAAATTTTCCACAAACGTACGCAAGTCCAATTAAATACCTACATAAGAAAGAAAAATAACTTTTCTTGTCGAAGAGAAGTTTAATTTTTGCCGACATTTTCGAAACTGATTGGGAAGTGCTTCGCTACACCAAGTTACAAAATCGTTAGCCACAGTTATATATGAAAAAGGGACATTGTCAATTGTCAGATATATATATATCTGACAATTGAAAATGTCCTTTTTTCATTTCATTATAACAATTTTCAGCTCGCGCTTCGCGCTCGCATAATTGTTAAATTAGTATGCATTATGCTCATCATAACAACTACTTAAACTTTCAGGATAAAATACATGAAATATCATTTTTTTAAATCGGATCGCGCTCCGCGTTCGCATTGTTTATTTAGGCCTTGTGAGATACCTCATTGTGATTTTGACAATAAATCTGAGATTTTCTTTAATTTCGGTCTGATGAGGAGATTGCCTTTGAGATTTTTTCCAAGAGATTGTCAGAAATATTATTGAAGGATATTTTTAAGCGACTAGTAAATAAATTGCAGCTCCCGCTCACTCAATTCTAGTGGGGCCTACTATGATGAGAAGTTAAAAGAAATTAAAACCCCAAATGCCCAAAAAGGAAATTGCCCGCGCTTCGCGTTCGCATTTATTTTTTTAAAAGTGATATTACGTATATTTATGGTGACGATTTTTTTACCTAATTGCTAAGCAAGCATTAATGCTTGTAAACAAGTAACCAGAGGACCGACCAGATTCGAGTGATCTGTTAATGAGGATTAATTCCTTACCAGAGGACACTGGCGCAACAAGTGGGAATCGAATCCGGGTCACCGGAATCCGAAACCCCATCTCTTCCGACTGAGCTTTCTTAATGAACACATCATTAAAAAAAGTTGTCACAATTGACTTTTCTCATGTGAAATAATTCAACATGCATTCAAGGCACTTATGTTTGCTTGCTGGCGGGGAGGGAGGGGTGCCATTTTTCGAGAGTAAACATGGGTGCCAAAATCAGGTCAAATTTGGGCCCCCTCCCTACGAAATCCTGGATCCGCGCCTGCATAGATTAGGAAAGAAGTTGACAAAAATTGAATTGATAGTGTTTAATTAACGAGACCTTTACTTCCGAATAATAAGTATTTCATATTTTGTGTCATTTCATTAAACCCGTCCATATTGATCCAAATTCCCACGCCGCTGAAACATGAGATAAAATACTAGCTGTATGAACAAAATAAGTATGTACTAAGTAATCTAGACATACAAGAATACCGCTCACCGACTGTCTAGACATATACTCTTGGTCGCAGAGGTACGGGAGTGTATAATAGCAAGTCCGGCTCGCGAAATTATTTTTTCCACCGCAGTTGTGGAAGCCAACATGAATATTCATGACTTGCGTCTTCGGAATAAGAGTACGCATGCGCGTGGACATCTTTACAAATTAATTGTCAGTGGTCGTCGTTAACGTTAGCGTGAGCGTTCACGTTGCCACAAATGAACCAGCACCCTCAAAAATTACCGGTACCCTTACATTAGTTACATAGGCCTTATAGGCTTAGATCTATATCTAGATCAAATTCTTAAACACTTATCAAACTGCCATTAATGACAAGACAAAATGCTATACTAGGGCTAGCCTAGGCTAGCGCATTATAACATTGACTAATGCCATGGTTAACTTCGAACTGGTTAATTCCGAACTTTACGTTTAATTAGGTTAGACCAATTAGCTTATAGTAGCGTTCAATAGGTCTAGTCCGTATACAGAACTAGTCCTAGATCTATCTAAATTTATCTTAGATCTAGTCTAGTCTCTAGACCTTGATAGACTCTGATCTACGCTGTATCCGCATGGAACGTATTCAAACGTCAGAGGCACGGGAGAGTATAATACCAAGTCCGACAGCTCTGTCTCAGTACGATGAGGTGGATAAATGGAGGGGGGGGGGGTAATTCTCTGCAAGGGGAACAGGGGCCTAGTAAGTACCGCCATTCTTTTAATAGGACAGAGGTGGATAGAGGGAGATGTCATACTTATTATATTAACAATAGGCCTACTGCACAGATTAATTATGGCTATACATGTTGTCAACACGCCGTGCTTGGCAGAGTTCTTGAGTATAGCTGAGTGAGTTCTACATCTTCTTTAGATAGCACAGTGATTCCTACCATTGCACAATGTCTAATGTAAATTATACTCTCGAATCTAAATCAGCCGTGTGGCTACAATCAATGATTATGATATGATGTGATGAAAGCTCGACTCTGTGTGGGGGGGAGGGGTGTAAGGATAAGTGAGGGTAAGAGTGTGTGTGTATAAAGTGCGATTATGGCGGTGTGGGTGTGTGTTTTGGGGGAAATAGGGTGTGTGACATCATGGAAGTGCCATGACCACATGTTTTTTTTTCTTCACATTAATTACAATCGAAATATAGAGTTACATGACCAATACATATCTTCCATGATTTTTTTCTTCTCCATTTTTTGTTCACTTATTTATGTATTCATTACTTAAAATCATTGGGGAGGTCGCTTCCTATCACCTATAGCATCGCCTCTTGTAGCAATAAGATGTTGTTCTATTGATTGTTATATTCAGTTATATCAGAACATGATGCGATTATTTCTATGATAATTTGTATTAGCTGTGTATTAGCAGAGAATCGATTGTTTTTTATTATTATTTATTTGTTTATTTATTTATTTTGGCGGTCTGATTATCAGGATGTGGGGTGGCCCCTGTGACCCCGCCCGCTAAAATGGTGTCAGTACCATTTACACAGAATTTTGTCGGCAGATTAAATTATGATTGCTGACATATGTCAAAAATATCAATTCATTACAGTTCATAACTATCAAAGTATTATATACATCAGTTGACTTACAAAATGTAGAAGAATATTGTTGATACTGTTCATTTAATCAAATACAGAAACTCCACCTATGAGGGAGAAACATTTCACACTTAACTGTTCTATAGGAAAGGTCAAGCAAGTACTTACAACGTGAGGCTCAACTGGTTATGGTCAAGATACATTAGTTTCTCTAAATTTAAATTCACCAAGGTAGGATTATGCAATGTTAAAAGGACTTGGGTAATTATAGTAGTTGAATAAATCAATGAACTGTGTTGCTAGTTACAATCCAAGTAAGTCCTAATGTAAGAGAGAACAGATTGACTACATTTTATAGTCATGAAATGCTACCCTTCTTGTCCATTAGGATACGTGATCCTCTCAATTCATAATGCGTAGTGTTCTGTATGAATATTGTGTCCCTCATGAAGAACTTTACTAGAAATCAGACTAGTCTCAATGAAAGTGATTTGGACCAATTTCACTGCTTTGTAAGATAGGCCCTAGATTAGAATGGTTTGAAATTTGAATTTCAATTATTTCTTGGCAAGGAAAAAGAAAAGGGGTTGGAATTACTTTCACGGTGAAAGAACTAATATCAACAAAACGAACCCCTTGATAATCGTTATTCTTTGAAAAATGAAAAGGTATTTTAAGGTATATGAAACAAATGAATGCGCAGTAATATCCTTTTCTCTTACTTAAAGTGATATTTCAGCTGTGTGATAAAAAGGTTGTACAATTTTAATTTCTTTCTCTTTTCATAAAGGGTGAATAAACAAAATAGAATTCTTCAAATCTCCTTACATTCAAGCTAATGCATGTCAGTTATTTCAATTACAATAAACACATATTCTTAAGTGCGTTATAAACAACCTTTCCTCAAAACTATGATACGCGCACTTTCACAATCATTATGATAATTCTGTAAAAATTAGATATCAAGATAGTTTTGTGCAAATGGTTCACTTCATATATTTCAAATTGAATGATTGGTTTCTACCTTTGAAGCAAAACTCTTTCAATACCACTGCAAATATGAAGAGAAATAATTTCAACCCGAACGAAATCATGTTCAATAGCTCTTATCTTATCAGTGATCCTGGCGCAACTTGGTCTCAGCCCAAATATGGTTAACAGTGTCTAGAAAATGGGCTTAGAAAACAAAAACACAACACAGTTATCATCTGTTCTCCGTTATGGTTATATGCCTCTCTCTTAAACACCGAGTACATAGAGGGCATTCGCTGACCGATGCCTTATAGAGATGAAAATAATTGCATGACAAATACATTACATTCCCGTGCTCCTTTTTCCAAAAGAATGTCCAAAGAAGATGGGTGAAAGATGTTCAATCTCAGCGATATGAATGCTTTGTGATATGTGGTAACGAATAAATGATCTGACCGACACCTTATGAGGAGGGTTTTACAAGAGAATAAAGACGAATCACCCTTCCCGAGGATGGTGAATGTCTGAAAGTAAGAAAGTGCGGACCATGAACCCCATTCCACACATCAATATTATAATGTATTTGTCCTTCACTTTGGTGCTGATGATGTTCTTCTCTTGGATTGATGACTTTGGTTAGAGTTTTGATAGTTTTTTAATAGCTCATTTACATCGTTAGTAATTGGTAAGTGTTTTAAACTGTGGTATAGTGTATAAAGCACCATTTGTCATACTTATAAATATAGGATAGAGTACCTATTTCCTTAACAAAAGTGCCATTATACATGTTTGAGTTGCAAATTATTGTGTTGATAAGTCACTTTGTCAAAAGTTCGGCATGGGGAAGTTGATTTGAACCTGATTATTATTGTTCTTGAAAAAACACATTTTCGTTTGGCCTTGCAAAGGATTTAGACACAGTTATCATAATTAATGAACTATGGTATTCGTATAATTCCCCAACTAGACAATTCTACCTTTGAAATCGTAAACATTGCACTACACTGAGTTGTGTTCAGTCCGAATTTTGGGCAAATCTGTGTAGATTCACACAGTGGCGTAGCTACGGGGGGGGGCATGGGGGGGCACGTGCCCCCCCTGAGATTTGGTGTGCCCCCCCCAGGTGCCCCCCCTGAAAAAAATTGGCAGAGCAAAAAAAAAAGGGAGAAAGAAGAAAAGAAAAAAAGAAAAAAGAAGAAAGACAGAAGAAAAAAAAGGAAGAGGAAGACGAGTGAATGAAATAATGTGAGGGGAAGACTTGCAAAAAAAAATCTTTCATGTTACCATATAAAATTTTTGCTTGCGCTTCGCGCCAGAATTGCCTGTTCGATGAGATTCATATCTTGCTCAATAGGCTGATATGGAGCAAGTTTTGAAGTCTATATACATAACATATTTTAGCTCGGACATCGAGCTTTCATTATTTTTTTCATTTACAAATTTAAGTGCTCTGTAAAATGTTTGTTTTTATGGTCTACATATCAGCATTTTAAGCTCACGCTGCGTGGTCACATTGTTTGATTTGCCAAGTTCATATTGTCTAGGTGTATTCCATAATGTTCCATTAAACAAATGTATTCAGAATGCCCAGATTCTAGGTCTAAATCTAAAACATGCGCGATGGCCTGCATGTTCTTTATTTAAAATGTACTTAAATTATCCAGTTTCACGTCAGAATATCAATAATTGTCTGCTCACGCTTCATGATCGCATTATTAATGATACCCAATTAACTATATCATATTTATGATTTACAAAATATGAATAGAGTGTCCCGCTTTTAGGTCTGAAATCTAAATTTTCTACCTCTCGCGCTTCGCGCTCGCATCAATTGTTTAGTTACATACCTATCCCATTTATTAATACAAAAAGTGCTTAGAATGACCATTTTTAGGTCGGAATGTTAAAAAAATTTGCTCGCGCTTCGCGCTCGCATTATCAAAATATATACCGTCTTCGTGGGTAACTGTAAGCAGTCCTTAACAGGTCCCTTTTCGATAATGCTAGAACAGGTAATAAAAATTTCTGCTCGCGCTTGGCGTTCGCAGTAACCATCTAGTTACATACGAATCTTGTTCAGGATCACACATAACATTGCCCAGAATATTAAATTTTCAGGACAAAATACATAAAAGTTAAAAAAAAAATCGCTCGCGCTTCGCGCTCGCACTTTTTATAAGGCTTATTTCATGTTAATGTTGTTTTATAAGAATAAAACTAAGAAGTGACTGATCGGGGAAAATATAGGTGAAGATAATTTCGGGCACCGTCCCCTATTGGCGAAAGTCGGATCCGCCCTTGTGACACATACACACACATACCGAAAAAATGGTGCCCCCCCTGAAAAAGCAAGGACCCCCCAGTGCCCCCCCAGGAAAAAAATCCTAGCTACGCCACTGGATTCACATGGCACATTTCTTGACTTTCTTTACTTCGTTTTGTTCTAAAATCAGGGACAAGGTCCGTTCCTTTATCACATACGCTGGTAATACAAATCGATGTTTGCATGGTGGTTCCTGAGTGAACGTAGAAACGTTCCACCACGTGATTATCATATTATGATTTTAACTTTTGTTCGATATTAAGAAAATAAGAGTTTGTATTATGAATGGAATGAATGAATGAATAGAGGAATGAATGAACGAACGAACGAATAAATGAATGGATATATGTGATGCAACTTTAAATTATGTGAAATTCATAACATAAACAGTTGAAATAGAAGTTATAGTAATTTGGCATGCGGTAAATGCAATTTTACATTTCAAATAAGTTTACCATTTAAAATGACGCCTCAATAAAACAATCACCAACTGGGAGAAGCTATAATGTAATGATAAACAGAATATACCAAATAAAAAAGTTTTTATGCCAATACACGTAATCACCGTTTGCATTTTCTCTCACTACTACGTTTAATTGAAGATTTTGTCATGTATTAGGTATTCTGTTAAGGGGCTTTCACAATCGCTCTTGCGGTCGTTTGCGATCATTTGGTCACAATATATGTTGCACACAATCGCAACGGTTGTAAGCAGTGGCACCACCAATTGTTAAAGGGGCTTAACTACGTTTACTGCTACGATAGGCACCCGGTGATCCGAATTCTTAAAACATAATTTTGCTACCATTGCTTCAACCAATGACATTTGTTATTCCCTGCTGAATAACTTGAATGTCATTTTAAAAGGCATAAAATTGAATTTTACATCCTCATTATTCCGCCCACCTATACCTACTCTTAGCATCCATCATTAAAACTATAAAAATATTCATGTCCTAGGTTGCCTCAGATAAGACAAAAGGAATCTCAAATTTAGGATTTTCTTTTTTATATAATTATCGAGAATTTTCAGTCTAAGGATATATCATAAAGGATTGCGGAATTAAGGGTGTCAACTTTTGTACTCAAAATATGAAAATCCAAGAGTAAGATCGCATTAATTAATAATGTAAAAGCTCCCCCTGGAAGCTCAAAAGCCACGCACACCTTCCGATCGGTCTGCGATCCGATTTTAGAATAAAACGTAGTAGAATTAGATGCTGATATTGAGACATGGATTATCTTACTGTGTAATGTTCTAATACGTTCAAATCTGTGAATTTGCTTTCATCCTTATTAGAATAAAAGCGAATTTTAACATCTAGTCGTAATGACGTCATAGCAATCGTACGATTAGCAATACCCTTTTTACACACGCTAAATTTTCCTTAACCCCGTAATATAGGTGGGGCTAAATTGCCATTTAGCCCCACCTATAGTACGGGGTTAAGCTTAGCCCACTTTCTTTTTACACAGCATTTTTGCAAAGTGGGCTAACCCCACCTTTAGTACGGGATTATTTGGCCCTGCAAAAAAGCAGGGTTATCCCAGCAATTGCGGTGCTAAGAGCGATAGTACGGGGTTAAGATCGCTAGTGTAAAACGAAAGTGGGCTAAGCTTAACCCCGTACTATAGGTGGGGCTAAATGGCAATTTAGCCCCACCTATAGTACGGGGTTAAGGACATTTTAGCGTGTGTAAAAAGGTACGAGTGAAGTACTTGTACTACGAATGATCGACAAAAACCACTAGTCCGGGGTTAGCGAGTTTCGTGTGTGAAAAGCAAGCATTTCTTATCCGGGGTTAGCGATAACAATTTGGCATTGTGAAAAGTAAAAACAAATAGTACGGGGTTAAGGATAGTACGGGGTTAGCGATAGTCCGGGGTTAAGAAAATCCTGTGTAAAAAGGGTATAATTTGGCCTTTTCTCCAAAATAAAGGCTTGCAATCATTAAAGAAAATGAGCAAAATGCGATTTGTTCCAAAATGGGATCATGGACCAGTCTTGTGCGGTGGCCTTAATACTCATTGAAATCAAACGAGTAGGCAGGCATTCGTTTCCAGTATAAAAACAAGAAGCATTTATTTACAGCAACATTTTAACATCACATTATTTTACGATTTTATATATTTGACAGTTATTTAAAGGATACAAAGACAAATTTTACATCAATGACACAAATGTGCATAGTTTTGTGAGACAATTATCAAATGACCCCCCAAAAAATGTCGTTTACATGGTTAGAAGTTAGGACATTGCACTATTTAGTGGCCCATCCCCATTCAATAATGTTTACAATGCTTCAGAGAAGATGACATCTTTTTTAAGATGCTAATAACATCTTGTTGTTAGTTACTATCTGCAGTGTAATGGAATTATCAAACCTGATTAATGAATGTGTTGATTGTAAGTGGTATAAGTAATGTTCTAGCATTTAATACGACAAGGATTTTCAATAATTAAATAATACGGGAATGTGCTATATAGATGTTTTTATCGAAATGTGGAGGGTCTGCTGGTGGCAATGTTCTCGATTCAAATCCCAGTAACATTTTACATAACCTCAACCAAAGGTATAGGGGTTCTAGTCTATACATATTCGTGCTGTTTTTTTAATATTACCATCAGTCTGTGAAATGGCATCTTCATTCCTTTCTCTGCCTATCTACATTTCTTTCAATCACATACACACATACACACCCAGAAAACGCACGTGCCCACACCCAATATACATATATCAAAATGCATTGTATTCTCTCTTGCTATATTGCTCCCTTTTTTCATATCAACTATCGAGCTGAAACTCTGATTGGTTCAACTTAAAATCAACCGATGCCCATTTTTTTTATCTTCCTGTTTGTGCCTTTTTCACATAAGGCTAAAGTACAGTCACATCGATAACTTGTAATAACTAGGATTATATTTTCCAAATCCGTTGCGCAATAGTCATAATCGCCACTCCAGAGCGTTTCATGAATCGATTTGTGACAACTGTCATATAGGTTTACTGAAATGTGCACCTGATTGGATGAATATTAATTCGTCTGTGAAGATAAAATCTTCAGAATCTTGAGGATGGCATCATTGACTGGAGCACAAATACAACGAAATGAATACCCCCCCCCCCCCCGCCAAAAAAAAAAAAAAAAGTGGATGTGACACCGTCTTGAGTAGCTCCATCAGCATGCGCATGGCCAGTCAATACTAAGGTGAAGCCCCCAAAGAGTCATTAATTTACTTTGGCAAGACAAGTATAAACTTGTATCACCTTCAAGGTTTAGATGATAAAGGGTACGGTAGAGTAGTCTCAAAGTTGTGCGAAAGCTACCTCATGAGAGTCATGATACCTTCGTGAACTATCAGGGTGCCGTTAAAACTTCGTACATATTTTCACCGGACGTCTCGGATTCGTTTCTTCTGAATTCTGACTCGGCATCTCGTGTCATTTTACTAAAGTCGTCTTCATGAACTCGATTCTCTCGTTTAGAGTCTCGTAAGAGCTTAAGTGGCTCCTCGTAATTGTTGTCGGTCAATGGTGCACTGTCCGTCTTCTCCAGATGGCCCCTTTTCATCGGTGGCAGCTTCGGAGCATGATCATAATCATGCAGTGACTGGAAATCGAGATCATTAGACGACGATCCCGGTCTTTCTTTGTTTGTATCTCCTCGCTTGATACGCAACGTCGGTGGAGTTTCTAGGCGATGATAACCATCAGGTGATGGTTCAGGTGACGAATCACGCGAACAGCGCGATACCCAACTGACCGGTCGTGTCAAGTGGTCATAGTTGCCATTTCTTTTGGCGACACGACTGTGTCTACTGTAATCAGGAATACTTGCACTAGCTGTACATCCGTAATTCTCTTGCCTCATCGGTAAACACAAATTTCCCTCACTGCCGCTCAATCTTCCAACATTCGGAGGTCTAACAGGTAATTTTGTTTTGTCTGATGGCGTTTCGCGATAGAACTCCAGTTTTTCTCCGCATGCGACCGAAACGCACCGCGGTGCTCGTTCAGTCCGTAGGGAGCGCCGTTCGTAATGTTTCCTCATCAGAGGTTGTGCGCTGGCTGGCCGAAGGAGACGTCCTTCTCCGGGAATAGTTGGGAGTTGTCGCTCGAAGTGACTCGCCCTCTGATTCCAGTAGATGCTAGCATCTCCATCAGAAGTCAGGAAGACAGCAGAGTGACGTTTGGTGGCAGTAACTGCTGTGGCAGCAGGAATATGGTCTAATAAATGAATAACAGAAGAAGAAGATCAAATGTCATTAAAGTTATATGAAGACCTTTTCTGGTATTTTCTGAAAAGCGAAAGCTTCTTTGCTTTTCTTATATACTCTATCACAGCGTGACAAAACAAGTTTGTGATAAGCACAAAGGGAAGACGATGAAAGGGTCAATTCAAATAAACATGGACACATTGACAGTACATCGACCAAAATAAGACTGATATCCCGTAGACCAATTCAGTGTTCGTTTTCTATTGCCATGATTATCATTTTAGTCGATCAAGCCGACTAGGATGGTCTCTACAACATGTACAAGGTAATTGGGGTTAATCTATCTTGATCGAAATCCCCCTGGTCACGAATATTTTGAATTTGTCAAAAATAGTCGGGCCGAAAAAATAACCAGATTGTACCCCTTTCATAAACCCAATAAAACATATCCTCCAATTAGCCGCCTAAGAGTAATGCGGATAATTCAATAAAAATTGCGTTCACAAACTCCATAAATTATTTTTACGAGCGCCCGTCCTGAAAAAGGCGGATAACCGTCATGACAACTGAACACGCCCCCTCCAATGCGGTTGTGTTGGAAAAGGGTGACCTTGTGACCGCACCATGGCAATTATCCGCATTATTTGGAAATACGTTCATAAACTCAAAATCTTGTCCCGATGCTGCTATTATGCGGATAATAGCAGCATCAGAATAATGCGGATAACTCTTGTCCTCCTCTGATTTTACGACCAAATTATGCTGCTATTAGCCGCATAATTGTGTTTTATTGGGTTTATGAAAGGGTAAATGGGCCAGCATCCAACCAACCTAAGATTCTTTCAACGTTGAATACGTGGGGTCAATTAATAGTTTGGAACAGATGATTGTCATCGCCATCCAATTGGGTAAATCATGGTTTAGTGACTGAAGTTCGTGACAAATCTCATTATCATTAGATACGAGATTTGAAGTTTGTAACTTCGATGGTTTGTGTGCGTTTGCCAGCGAGTAAGTTCGAATAATGATGTAACATGAAAGTAAGAACGTACTATTATAATTCGAGTATGTGTAAGCGTCCATGGATATAGTTAATTGTTGCTTGCTGTAATTTAGGTTATTAATACATTGTAAGAGGGTAAATTCTTAACTCTAGCTAACAGCCATTTTTTTTTCTTATTTCATATTTATTACACCAATAGCCGGGGGAGATATCAATAAGGGGGCAATAAGCCAGAAATTTTGGAGGGCAGGACATGGCATTTGAGACAAATTTTGACTTTTTCATGAATATCTAATTTTGTAATAAATTTTGAATGAAATTTAAAAATTGTATTTTTCAGGATTTTTCTTTTCATTTGCGTTCCATTCATCCTTTTTCCAGTTTGTCGTGGAACTTTTTTTACATTGTCCGAAATACATAATTTCAATCACGAATTAAATGTTTTGGTAGGGAGTAGTAATATCAGTGATATACTAGTATTATATTGTTTATTATGTGTAAGAAATCTATATAATGCTAAGGTGTAATTTTACTATGGAAAATATATATATATCCTGCACATAACTAACCAAGCCCACAAGTGTTTTCCCCGTGTTATTGTTTATATATAAGGAAAAAAAATCATATGTTAATGTTTAACCTATCTGTAAGCACAGGTAAACTAGCGCGCCCTCGTCCATGCACGGGTGACCTTGCATGTCCGAAAAATCGGCACAATGTACCGTGCTGACTGGTATGATTGCATCTTGAAAGGGCATGGCAAGCACAACTAGTTGGAACTGGGCTGAAGATAGTGGTCCTGTTTTTTGCGAATTTATTAATACCAATTTTGAGACAAAAATAATTAATAATTACAACAATTAATTTCATGGTGAAGTTTATTTCCTTTTTATATTGGACGGATACATAAGATAACAAAAAAACATATAAATACTGTATATTGGTAATTTAGGATGGTAATTTTGTCATTTTCCTATTTTGTTCATTTTCTTTAACTTGTGCTTTCTTCAGCTGTTTTACATTTATGTTCCGTCTAGACTTGAGTTCATTTGCATTTCTTATTAGCACTGCCCTTGCAGTCTGAACTTAGGTTATTTTAGTTTAATTATATTCAGTTTTCATTCATCCTTCTCCACATTTGATTCTTTTCCTCTGATTCTCTTTTGTCTTCTCCATTCCTTCTTTATTCAGGTGTTCCACTCATTCCATCCCTCACCTGACTCCTTAGTTTATAATGCCATTATTACATAATCACCCAGACATCTTTTATCAATTTCATCTTATTCCTCATTGGTTTATATTATGAATTGGATTACTGCATTTTAGTTGGGTTCGTCTATTTTCTTTAGTTTCATTGGTTAGCTTTAAGATGATTTAAATAATGTTATTTTACTGTAGCAACAATTTTGATGTGGGCCGAGGAAGGCCAAAGGTATAAATAGAGAGAGTATTTTAATAAATGCACAGACACATATGCACAGATACGACACTACAGATCCAGTCTCTTCGTTTAGTTATTCTCTGTCTTCTGTTCCTGATATGTTATGTTTGCTGTTAAGCTCCTGAGTTATGCTGTTGTTTTAAAACTGATTATTTTATTCTCATCAAGTAGGTGTTTAGTTTTAAACCCTACAGTTATAATGTCATTATGTGAGAAGTGAGATTTTCTAAAGATAAAGTTAATGGCGACAATAGTCAAATATGACTAATCGCCACTCAAAATCAAAATAAGAAGACGATGGGTGGGGCAAATGCCCCAAGCCCCTCCCCCACCTATTCTCCAGTATACATCATGGAATGCCATGCAAAATTCATCATCGTTGTCTGTCCAATCTTCAAAAAATTTTGAAGTACCTTCCATTCATATACAGGCAAAATGCATAAATTATCATAATGCGATGTTGCCATGCTACATGTAGTTAAAATTTGTTTCAGTTTCGTTTTGATTTTCCTGTTTATGTATTTAGATAATTTATCATTGTAAAAATGCAATGAGAAACGTACTTGTCGAGTATTGAATATACTCTTATACCAAGGCTCATGTGATGAATACTAAATTTGAAAATGGGAATTCATATTTTATGATAATGAATTCATTGTGTGAGATTTGCGGTTGCATATACTTTACACTGGAGGCATGGCATGCACGGGAGGGGTCTTAAAACAGATTATGAAAATATTTAAAAAATGCATAGCACCTGCAAAAAACAGTGAAATACAAATGTTTATGTGAATCAGGTATCGAGAAGGTGCGTCAGCGAGGGGCAAAACATCGTGCAGAGATTCCACGTGGCATAAAATATCGAGTGTTTACAAAGTTAAATCATAAAAAGGTCTTTTTTTGGTTCGTGTTTGATTTAGAAAGCCCTTAAATATATGTACATGCATTGTTTGGAGACTAGTTAAATCGGGATAGCCTTGACCACTTCAAGTTTATTCGTAACCGTTTTATTACGAAAAAATAACAAACGAATCATTGCGGAAGTAGATCGTTAAAACACGCGAGATTGCACTTTTAAAAGCGTTTCATTTGAAATGTTTTCGTCTGAAATAGTAAGTGAGCCTTTTTCCCTGAATAAAACACTTCGACAGTCGTATCGCTTGCTATCTTTTAAACAATTAACATATTATATACATATCGCTTTATCATAGGCGGATCCAGCTTTTGGCGAAAGGGGGGGGGCGCACTGCCGAGCGGCGCACATATTTTTGCACTTCACCGGCGCCATAAAAGAAAATGTTGAAAAAGGGGTAAAGTCTGACCCTGTCAAATGCTCTTTTCAAAATGTAGGATTTCCTGTCATGCCATTTTGCATGACCACACGCAGATAATATTTCCGGGGGGGGGGCAAGACTAGAAAATTTGGTGCACATCTCACATTTGCACATTTTTCATAGTTTTCATGAAAAAAAATTGTTTTTTACAACAGCAGATCGCGAATGTGCCCCCCCCCCCCCCTTCCCCTTGCTGCGTACGACCATTCCCTGAAGTCCACTTAAACATATCTCATTATAACAGAAATATACATCAATTTAAACATATAATCTTTCTAAAACATATATAGAGAGAGATTGAAAAACTTATTAAAGAAAGAAACAAGCAAATAGTAACACAAATTATGCATGTTATGTGCGATTTCAAAATCTCGTGTAATAACCCTTTTATTGCGATGAGGCCAATACTTTTGTATATTAATAATGATACAAGTTTTTTTACTATATGTATATATATATATACACAGGGGCGTCGATCCTTTTTTTAAGATTTGGGGGGCAAAATCATGAATCAACTTTCCAAAGGCGCTCGCACAAAACAAACAAACTCACACAAACACACACACACATATGCATATATATATATATATATATATTTATGTGACTCATGAGATAGAAACACATATCTCACCAACAAATTAATGCGAGCGCGAAGCGCGAGCTGAAATTTTTTAGTATACTGACCTGAAAACAGGAAAAAGGTGCCTGTTTAGGACTGTTTGTATAGTAACTCATGAGGAGGATACATATCTCACTACACATGCAGATAATGCGAGTGCCGAGGGCGAGCTGAAATTTCTTTATATTCTGACCAGAAAGCTTGATATTCTATGCATTTTTGGTACCAAAGATTAAGATGGGTATCTAAAAAAACAATAGATGCGAGCGCGAAGCGCGAGCTTAAAATTTTGATATTTCGATCTGAAAAAAATGACAGTTTAATGGACGTTTGTAATAAAGAACAAGATTGTATCCAGCAAAAGATTATTGCGAATCAAAGCGGGAGTTCTTTTGACGTTTAGTCCTGAAAAAGGGACATTCTATTCACCTATTTAATCATTAAAGGATGGGGTTTTGCTACAGAAATGATGCGAGCGCGAAGCGCGAGCTGAAAATTTTTATATTCCAATCTGAGAAGCGGATAATTTAAGCACGATTTTAAATAAAGAACGAGTTGTGTATCTCAATCTCAATATACGACTGGTTGCGTAATTATACACTCCCGGTACTAGCAACGGGTTTTAGCAAAGTTTTGGGCTAAAATATCGAATCATCTTCATAAAACACTGTAGTAGCTGTCTTAAACTAAAGGCCATAGAGGTGGCACAATGTGGAATGTGTAAAGAAGAAAAGTGACTGACCTTTTTATTAAAGCATTGGAAAATAAGATCAAAATTAAAGGATTTGCTCTACGCTTTTGTATGATTCTGGGATTTTTTTTAATGAATTAAAGATTTCATGACATCTGTCATTCTGTGGGCAACTGCCCCGCCGGCGAAATTATTTTTCCCACCGAGTTCTGGACCAACATATGAATATTCATGACTTGCGTCTTCGGATTAAGAGTACGCATGCGCGTGGACTCGACCAGTGCTGGTCGTAAGCATTCACGTTCAGTTGCTCAGAATGAATATTAGCATCGTCAAATTACCGGTACTCTTACATAGTTACATATGCCTTATATATATCCAATTCTTAAACACTTTTCAAACTAGCTGCCATTAATGGCAAGACATGTGCTAGGCTAGGGCTCGCTTAGGCTAGCGCATTAACTTTACCTCAAATCTGGAACTGTCTAATGCCTAGTACTAATTGTTGTAGTGCCTTGGCCTTGAACATTCAAGCCTTGGCCTTGGCCTTGAGGATTTTGAGCCTTGAAATTTCAAGGAATTTTCAAGGCATTTTCAAGGCATTTTGTATTATGTACTTTCATTTGTTTTATAAGTAATTATAAATGTTTCAATTGTTTTTTTTTATATTTAATGACACTATAATGGTCAATACTACCAGTCACCAGTAACATTAGCAGCAGCAGCAGTAGTAAGTGTACTAGCAGTGTCATCGATTGTAATTGTCACCATTATCAAGAATTTTCAAACAAAGAATACATCAGTTATGAAAATTAGCATTATGTATTGGTAATGTGTTGTAATCATGACTAATGATGATAATGACAGTAAATAATAATGATCAAGATCAAGATAATAGTGCTTTGATGACAAGAATAAATTTGACATCTGACTGCAATTTTGACAACAATTTTCGTACTTTATACATATCTCACTCTAAAGCACGATAACAAGGTTGATTTCTATTCCATTAGGATTTTCCTTGTATTATTTTCTTTGGCCAACAAGAATGTTTTAAGTCTTCATGATATTCTGAAAAGATTTGGTAAACTTGAACACAGTCTTCAATTTTGTCATATCCAAATGGGTTATGTCAATGGCATGATGAGCCAGAAACTTTGAGGGGCCAAGCATGGCATATAGAGCAAAATTTCTGTCAAAAAAGAAGAAGAAAGCGATTGAAGCGAGCGAGTGAACAAAATTTGTCCCCCTCTTTCTATAGGAAAAGCTAATTTTGCGATAGATTGTTTAAAAAATAATATCACATTTACTCCATCTTTTCCTTTCCCTTCCCCCCTTATCTAAGTGTATTCTTGGTGGTGGAACTTCTTCTTCTCTCTATCTCTTTTCTAAATTGTATATTTGTTTTGGGTCAGATTGACAAAACAAAGGGGGAAAATGTTTACTTCTTTTTAATCATATATCGTTCAACAGTGAATTTCATTTCTCTACAGTTTCAAGGAAATAAACAACGTATTTGTTTTTGTGTCAATATGGTTTCAAGAAATAATGATTAATAAAAAAATAGTAATTGAATAATTAATTATTATTAATATTATCAACAAGTATTAATGATGGCAAGACATGTCCTAGGCCGCATACATTCGTAATTCCGAAGCTTCGTTATATTCCGAAGGTTCGTTATTCCGAAGGTTCGTATTTCCGAAGGTTCGTAATTCCGAAGGTTCGTTAGTCCGAAAAAGAAATGAGGTTCGTAATTCCGAAGGTTCCTTAGTCCGAAAACGAAGTGAGGTTCGTAATTCCGAAGGTTCGTTAATCCGAAAACGAAATGAGATTCGTAATTCCGAAGGTTTGTTAGTCCGAAAACGAAATGATTAACGAACCTTATTTCGTTTTTGGACTAACAAACCTTCGGAACAACGAACCTTATTTCGTTTTCGGATTAACGAACCTTCGGAACAACGAACCTTATTTCGTTTTTGGATTAACGAACCTTCGGTACATCGAACCTTATTTCGTTTTCGGATTATCGAACCTTCGGAATAACGAACCTTCGGAATAACGCCACAAATGTTCGGATTAACGAACCCTTTTACGTTTTCGGATTAACGAACATCGAGGTAAAGGCAATTTTCGTGTTTCGGAATTACGAACCTTCGGAATTACGAAGTGTAACCGTGCTAGGCTAGGGCTAGCTTAGGTTAACGCATTAACTTTACCTCAAATCTGGACCTGTCTAATGCCTAATACTAATAGTAATAGCCGACTAATGCCATGGTTTAAAACTTCGAACCAAATTCCGAACTTTACGTTTGATTTTATTTAACATGGCTTAATATTTCTAGTCCGTATACAGAACCAGTCCTAGATCTAAAAAATATCTTAGTTCTAGTCTAGTCTCTAGATCTAGACTCTGATCTACGCTGTATCAGCATGGAACAACTAGTGTACCAAGGGGGGGGGGGGCGCAGACTGCCCCCTGACAATTTACAACTGATCCAGGGGACGTGCCCTCCCCCCTTTGAGAAGCCAAATCAATAATTTGTAATGTCAAAATGCAACAAAAAAAGACTTATGTCCCCTCTTTTGAACGTGAAGATCTTTTTTTTTTGCTTGTCAATTTTTTTCAGCTAAGAAATCCTTAATTTGGGGGGGGGGGGGAAGACGGGGATCAAGATCACTGACGTTAGTTTGTGCCTGACGTTATAATACGTTCCATGCAATGCAGTGGCGTAGCTAGGATTTTTTTTATGGGGGGGGGCACTGGGGGGTCCTTGCTTTTTCGGGGGGGGGGGCCACCGGCCATTTTTTCCGGTGTGTGTGTATGTGTCACGAGGGCGGATCGGACTTTCGCCCGACGGGGCCCGAAATTATTTCACCTATGTTTTCCCGATCAGTCACTTCTTAGTTTTATTCTTATAAAACAACATAAACATGAAATAATCTCATAAGCCTTATAAAAAGTGTGAGCGCAAAGCGCGAGCTCAAAAATTTGTGATATTCCAACCTGAAAACTGGACACTCTAAGCATTTTTTTTTGTGAACGGGAAGAGAACGAGTACAATAATTGATGCGAGTGCAGGAAGCCAGCCAAAAATTTGTGATATTCCAACCATTAAGCAACATTCTATACATTTTTGTAACCATGAGCAGGATTAGTACTGTACTAAACAATAATTGATGCAAGCACGATTCAAAATCTGTGATTTTCGAACCTAAAATGTATTATGTTTTATTATTAAAGAAGGTATATTTCTTTTTTAAAAAGGGCATATTTCATTTGGAAATAAAAATCCTACAGGGATTTTTTTTTTTGGGGGGGGGGGGGGCTAGAGAGCACAAAACGCAAGTTAAAATTATTAAATGCTTAAACTGAAAATGAGTCATTTTTAGGACTCTTGTCAGCTTTCATTTTTTTTTCTGCTTACAACCACTTTTAAATTTCAATTCTCATTTCTTGTATCTTCTACACTTATTTTACCTTAAAAAAACAGAATAAAGAATACTAACAAAATAAAGTTATATTCAAATGGATATAAAGTAAACAGGGCGCACCCCATACCCTTAGTTGGGAGAGGGTAAATCTTAATTATTTCTTTAAACAGTTAATCAATCATTAATTATTAATACTTGTTGATAATATTAATAATAATTAATTATTCAATTACTTTTTTTTTTATTAATCATTATTTCTTGAAACCATATTGACACAAAAACAAATACGTTGTTTATTTCCTTGAAACTGTAGAGAAATGAAATTCACTGTTGAACGATATATGATTAAAAAGAAGTAAACATTTTCCCCCTTTGTTTTGTCAATCTGACCCAAAACAAATATACAATTTAGAAAAGAGATAGAGAGAAGAAGAAGTTCCACCACCAAGAATACACTTAGATAAGGGGGAAGGGAAATGAAAAGATAGAGTAAATGTGATATTATTTTTTAAACAATCTATCGCAAAATTAGCTTTTCCTATAGAAAGAGGGGGACAAATTTTGTTCACTCGCTCGCTTCAATCGCTTTGAATTCTTCTTTTTTTTGACAGAAATTTTGCTCTATATGCCATACTTGGCCCCTCAAAGTTTCTGGCTCATCATGCCATTGACATAACCCATTTGGATATGACAAAATTAAAGACTGTGTTCAAGTTTACCAAATCTTTTCATTCTTGTTGGCCAAAGAAAATAATACAAGGAAAATCCTAATGGAATAGAAATCAACCTTGTTATCGTGCGTTAGTGTTAGCTATGTTTAAAGTATGAATATTGTTGTCAAAATTGCAGTCAGATGTCAAATTTATTCTTGTCATCAAAGCACTATTATCTTGATCTTGATCATTATTATTTACTGTCATTAACATCATTAGTCATGATTACAACACATTACCAATACATAATGCTATTTTTCATAACTGATGTATTCTTTGTTTGAAAATTCTTGATAATGGTGACAATTACAATTGATGACACTGCTAGTACACATACTACTGCTGCTGCTGATGTTACTGGTGACTGGTAGTATTGACCATTAGTGTCATTAAATATATAAAAAAAACTGAAACATTTATAATTACTTATAAAACAAATGAAAGTACATAATACAAAATGCCTTGAAAATGCCTTGAAAATGCCTTGAAAATGCCTTGAAATTTCAAGGCTCAAAATCCTCAAGGCCAAGGCCAAGGCTTGAATGTTCAAGGCCAAGGCACTACAACACTGATTAGTACTAGGCATTAGACAGGTCCAGATTTGAGGTAAAGTTAATGCGCTAGCCTAAGCGAGCCCTAGCCTAGCACATGTCTTGCCATTAATGGCAGCTAGTTTGAAAAGTGTTTAAGAATTGGATATATATAAGGCATATGTAACTATGTAAGAGTACCGGTAATTTGACGATGCTAATAGTCCACGCGCATGCGTACTCTTAATCCGAAGACGCAAGTCATGAATATTCATATGTTGGTCCAGAACTCGGTGGGAAAAATAATTTCGCGCCCCGCCCCAGTCCACTCTGTAAGGGCATGCGATAAGCTTTGTTATGACCATTCAACAATAAAATGTATAACCAGCTAGGGGACGCTGATTATTTTTGACCGGCGCCGATTTAGAACAAGTAGTGCTAATTATTTTTACCGACGTCACGTAAGATTCAGGCAGCGGCAATTCATAATTGACTGGCGCCGATTTAGAACCAGGAGGCGCTGATTATTCTTGACTGGCGCCGATTTTTAACCAGGTGGTGCTGATTATTCTTGTCCGGCGCCGATCTAGAATTGGTTGGCAATATGGGCCTTCTTCATTATTATACCGGCGCCTATTTATTGGAACCAGGGGACGCTGATTATTCTTGACCGGCGCCGATTTAGAACAAGTATTTTTGCTGATTATTTTTACCGACGTCACGTAAGATTCAGGCAGCGGCAATTCATAATTGACTGGCGCTGATTTAGAACCAGGAGGCGCCGATTATTCTTGACTGGCGCCGATTTTTAACCAGGTGGTGCTGATTATTCTTGTCCGGCGCCGATTTAGATTTAGGTGGAGCTGATTATTCTTGATCGGCGCCGGTTAAGACTCAGGCAGCGCCGATTTATAACCAGATGGCGCTGATTATTCTTGACCAGCCCCGATTTAGATATAGGTGGCGCTGATTATCCTTGATCGGCGCCGGTTACGAATTCAGGCAGCGCCGATTTTTCTTTACCTGCGCCGATTTTTAACCAGGTGGTGCTGATTATTCTTGCCCGGCGCCGATTTAGATTTAGGTGGAGCTGATTATTCTTGATCGGCGCCGGTTAAGACTCTGGCAGCGCCGATTTATAACCAGATGGCGCTGATTGTTCTTGTCCGGCCCCGATTTAGATTTAGGTGGCGCTGATTATCCTTGATCGGCGCCGGTTAAGAACTCAGGCAGCGTCGATTTTTCTGTACCGGCGCCGAATTATAACCAGATGGCGCCGATTATTCTTATCTCGTGTCGATTTAGATTTAGGTGGCGCAGATTATCCTTAATCGGCGCCGGTTAAGACTCTGGCAGTGCGGATTTTTCTCGACTGGCGCCGATTTATAACCAAATGGCGCTGATTATTCTTGTCCGGCGCCAATTTAGATTAAGGTGGCGCTGATTATTGTTGATTGGCGCCAGTTATATGCAGGCAGCGCACTGCTGATTATTTTTAACCGGCGAAGTTGTTGGGAAAAGGGTAGTTAAAAGAAAAGATAAGGAAGATGATATGATTGTGCTTTGCTGGGGGATAGTCTTTATTTTTATTTTTTCAAGCAGCGCCTTTTCTTTCTTTTATTTTTTTTTTGAGCGGCGCCTTCGGCGCCGCTCAAATATTAGGGGGGGCGCGCGCCCCCTGCGCCACCCCCCTGGATCCGCCACTGCTTTATTAATCAAACCTTTTCGAAATTACTTCTTACTTTGCCAAAGTCTTATAGGATCATCAGAATGTATCTTTATTTCAAAAAGACAAATATTCATCTTTTGAAAACACTTTCTTGAAAACAAAAGTTCGAACTATTAAAGCAGGATGTCTAATTTATTCACCAAATAATGAGTTTAATTTTCATTTCATTATTTTCAATGTTGCTTTATGACCTATTTGGAATAAACGACAAATTAGTTGAATATAAAAATGTTAGTCTTTTACCCAAGGAGACATTTTCTTACGGGGTATCTTATCCCAATCTTCTCATTTTTAAGTGGTATTTTTTATTAGGGAGTATGAGGTGTCCAAAGTTGGTTGTGGCAGTTTTTAGTTTTCCATTTTCCTGGTCATTTGGTAGTGCTTCTTTTTAGATTCAGTTAAGATATATAATGGTGTGCAACTGTAGTTTGAGCTCTAGAACATCGCGTCGTAGGATCCATCCCTATATGAAACGTTCACTCTTCCTTTACTTTGCATGCGTTCGCGATTGCCCACTTTTATTCACACTACAGCCAATCACATCTAATTTTCTGAGAATATGTCTAGCCTAATGCTCTCCTTTTGATAGCGTCATACCTGTCATGGGAGGGACATTTGAATAAACCTGAAGATAAAAAATTAATACAGTTAAGACTTCAATGATCGATCGACTCGTTTGTCGACGTACGTATATAGTCATGATAGTTGGGGTAGGTGATTTTCCTTCACACATATTTTACTCAACTTGATTATATATATTATAGCAAGTTTTGGCTTGTTAGATTTTGTTCTTCTCTTTTTTATATTATACTTAATTGATACTTTAATAATTTGTTATTGTCCATTCTGCTCATAATATGATTATATGGTTAAAATATGTTTCGGTTTGTCATATTTTTCAAGCATTTTTTTGCTTACTATGGCAATCCATCATCTGCTATTAATTTTATGCTAAATGATTTATACCTGATTTATTGTCAATAAATGTTTGTTACATCTATGTTATATTATATTGTTATGTAAAAGAAAATTAAATTCAAATCAAATCAAAAATCAACCATTTAATGCCCAACCTACAGCAAGAGCTTGAACCCATATGCCCTTTTATAGACAGTAATCTTACCGGAATCAACAGTGTATCTACACGGTTCATCAGACGGAAGGCGAGTCCTGTGTGAGAGGAAAGGTGAAGGAAAGATATATAAGGTCATTATATGACATCGATTTTACTATGAATTTATTCTACACTATAGCCCGTATCGATAGGGAAATTGCCATCCGTCTCGTCTACATTTCATTACTTTGGTCTCATCCCACCTGGTCTAATTTTACTTCGTCTACTTACTAGCCCATAATAATATGTTTGATTTCATTTTAGGCTATACCCATAACCACTTGGTCTAAAACAATTTAGTCTATGAAAATATGGTCAGATGAACTTTCTATGAAACCAAATTTTCATTCAAAAAAGTAAAACATAATGAGTAGACGTACATGTAAATATGAACTGTATTCACATGGGTGCATAACAGTCATGGCCGAAAAATCAGCTGTCTGCCATGCTCTCACGGAAGATGGTCTGTATTATACCAATAATTTCTTGATGAACCAAAATCGTTTCTCCTTAATCGTAATCGTAAAACTACGTCATGTAGTTAGGGCTAATATACAATTTTTTTTCAAACCCTATTAGTATTACCCTATAAGCTTAATTTAAACAAATATATCTTACCTTAACCCAAACGCTCATGTTAGAATACACCCGTGCACGGCTATTATTGTGATTGATAATTGATTCAAAGTAACCAATTTCTTGGTGAATATGTGCCCGACCACAAAAACAAATGATTATTTTGACCTATTCTTGCTAGGAATGTAAAATCACTCGAATTCAATTTTCAACATTAAGCTTATAGTAAACCACCTTTAAACACATCATCTGCGTTACATTAGACTTATACTATATTCGATATTCAGTTTGCTATCACAGTTATTTTATGTGAAGCAATCGATTTCCAATAATACAACTTTTGTCATGTTCTTTCATTTCCTTTTCATTTATTACCCAATAATGTTTATATTTTTTTCACCAGAAGATCAAACTGATATTTACGTGGTGTATGACTAAGCATCAGAATACCGTAAAATTATTATCAAAACTGACCTTTATCTATTCCACGAGAAACCAGCAGATTTGTTTAAAACATTGCTAAAAAAAGGTCTTAACAATGAACTCATGTTAATACTATTTTTTTTATCCCAATATGATGGTCATATTTGTTACGGTTTTATGCTTGACTTTTGTACTGATAAAAGTGGGTGCTGAAGCCCATTCACCCCCCATCCCCCCTGTTCCGCGGCCCCTATCTCATCAAAACCGCCATCTTAGTCTTTATCTTATTATCCTTTCATCGCTAATTATGTAATGACTTTGCCCGATGACTTGTCCTTTCCAGATATTGATGGTAAATTGCAATATTTCATTAGAAAATAATCACACAGTCAAACTCATCCATGTTGTCTTTCCCTGATAATCTACATGCTGTATCTCAATTCTCAAAACATATTATGTACCCTCTCTTCTCTTAATTGATATGCTAAACAAAAGTGGCAAAACAAAGTTCTGTTTGTCAAGTATCACGAGTTCATTGTCGTGCAAATGGGGAATTCGTCGAAAAGGGCCCAAAGGGGTAATTTTGTGATATTCTGTCAATGTTGATAATTTCATTTGAAAGTCATGATAACAACAACATTCAACACAAATGATGATTTTCATGATTATCCTTGATGATTCATGAAAAACTAACTTCTATGGTTAGAGGGTGAACGAAAATAAACTTTCTTCGTGGAAATGGCTTCAATATGGCTACGTAACAATTTGATATGTTGATCTCATTGTTGGAAAGGAAATATCGGTGAAAATAAAATAAAGCGTGACTCATTATCACCTTGGGCCCATTTCAGATGAGCCTTATTTCCTATTATTATCAACAACATATGATTTAGCGTCCTTGGTTACTGGACAGCCAAAGATAACAAGATTCACCATGCGTGTCGACAAGCCCCCCCCCCCCCCCCCCGATCTACCGTTAAACATTAAATCACATAATAAAAAGGGAAGGAAAATAGCTGGCTTTTTTTGTATAAAGTAACAAATATACAATGACTGTGTACTGTTTTAAATATAAAGGTTTGCAGTACGGATATATATAAACGTTGCCATTTTCAGAGTTCTTTGATCATACGGATTGACATCTGACAGACATTAAATCCAATAATATTGAATTTCGATTATTGTGAATTTCTGAAATTCTGAAGATTAAGTATTCTCCAAAAAAAAGTTTTGAACCGGTTTGAATTTAAAATGAACTATGGATAGGCAAATAATTATTATACAAAATTTCATTTATCAGTATTTGTGCTACACAATATCTATAACTATTTGGGATTGATAAGCACATCGATATCTACGACTATTAAAGCATGAAACCAGGTTCCTCTGTTATTATAGATACAATCAGTCTTAATTGATATCAATGGAGTGTCCCCATTCAGTACCACCAGAATCCAAATATTATAAGCATGATAAGGACCAATAAATTTTATCACCCGATTTATACCTTGCCTTGTGTGTTTTAGTACTTTCTTAAAAAAAATATTCAATTTCCTGCCCGATTTAAAAAGTGACTATGAACTTCCTTTTGAAAAACATCACGTACAATGTTAGCATCCGTGAAGATCGATGTTTGCAGCATGATCTAATGAGAAGTGCGCCACCTATCACCATGACAACGAGAAGTGCAGCTCCAAGTGCAATGGCAGCCATTTCGCTGATGGAGAAATCTGTCCAGAAATTTCCTCCACTTGCTTGCGGACCTGCCACAAAAATGAATAAATGAATTAATAACATTTAAAGTGGAAAGGAACGATGGTGGTGATATCTGATCAAGGCTCCTTTGGAAAATTATTTGAAACAAATGTTATTACTCATGTTTAAGTGAAATGTTGTTGTCTGGTATTTCTGACTTTCATCTCTGGAACAGCGTGGAGAATTCGAATCCCAGCTATGGCGTAATTTCCTTATGCAATAAATTGATCCACAATGTGCTGCACTCAACCAAGGTGAAGTGAATTGGTACCCGGCGGTATTAATTCAATGAATGCAACTTTTCTGTAAGGCACAGTCTACGTCCAACCACTGATCTGAATAATATCGTCCAACCGACGTAATGCCATTGTACAGAATCCGGTTCCAGTGAAGGTACGGTACCATGGAAGCTTCTTGGCAGTACGATTCTTAGAAAAGTTGACATGAAAATTTTCGGCTATACTATGCGAATGAGACTGTTCGTAGCCATCAATGACTATGTCTGGTAAGCAAAGGATTTACCAGAACAAGTACTAGTATGCATTCGCTCTACTGGAGATTTGATACCGTTTTAGGCACACTCACTGGAAGTGCTTGGATGTGCATGTACCTTTGCTAAAGTCACACCAACGAAACCGGCTCCAAACCGACCCATGATATGTCATTGAAAATACACCATAACTTCGATTTGTCTGGAGTCGGTTTCATCGGCATGAGTGCGTGTGACAAAGATACATAAGCCTACCAAGTTGTTGTGCATTTGGCCGTAAGAAGCACGTAGAGGAGGTGCGATGCATGTGCGTATCACTTGCGTTTATATAAAACATGAAGTCACACGAAGCGTTCGTTGGTAATGTCCAACTGTCATATTTTGTGTTCTTTTCGTGGTCCTTCGTGCTTAATGCTAAAATGCCCTTGAAACTGCTAAAAAATGTAAGTATGCATGGCTCTACAGGAAACGTGGGTGCTGCGTAAGATATACATCATAGGCAGCACCCCTGGAAATTAGGTTGGTACGTTAAAATGTAAGAATTTGACCGAAATCACCTTCATTTGGGATTGAAAACCTCCCACCCCAACTAGCACCCCATCTTCAAAATCGTTCCCAGACCCCTGACAATATGCAAACATATTAATCAAACTCCACCCACAACACTGTAAAAAATGAAGTGCTAATTCAGCACTTAGAGTGCTTGTATAGTTACTGCACTACGAGTGCTGATTTTCTAGTTTAAATTTGAACTAGAAAATCAGCACTCGTAGTGCAGTCACTATACAAGCACTGTAAGTGCTGAATTAGCACTTCATTTTTTACAGTGAATGTGCACCAAATTAATTCATTTCAATTTTCAATAAAAGATCATCAAGATTATTAATACCTCGGTCACATTTGCTCTACGTCGGCCGTACGGCGAGTCGAAAACAGCCGTTTTTTAACATTTTTTTGTAATAGCTACATATACGTGGTCTGAATAAAAATGGATAAAACGGCTGTTTTCGACTCGCCGTACGGCCGCCGTAGAGCAAATGTGACCGAGGTATAACTGTTATTTTGGTTCGCTCCTACGTTTGCCTAATTATGTTTTGATATAAACTGCTGTTGCTCCCGAAGAAAAAAACAACTTTTGTATATTTTTTTCTAATTCGTCTCAATAGTTTCTCATTTCCATGGAAATATACGATGAATTAGCCATATAACATAACTTTATAACATGATAAGATCCAATAATATCCAAGTCCTTTGGAAGCGCATAGAGACACTATTCATAATCGTGATATGCGCTATACAAGAACTGTTTATTATTATTATTAACATAAAAGTGAAATACGGTAAACAGCCACCCCCCTGGGGTGTCTTTAACGCATCATTCTTACCTTGCAAGCAACGTCCAGTAAATGAGTCACATGACACTCCTACGTCACATGGGCAGGTCAACTTGCACGTGGGACCGTAGAACCCCTCTCGGCAAATCATGCAGCTGAGATAAGAAGATGATACAATTACTACAATCGATTCGATTATACGATTACATCGTACGTTTAGCCAACCTGACTGTCAGCAGTACACCTCCGAATACTGTAATTGACAGGGGCTTGTAGGATTTAAAGTAAGGGCAGCAGGGCAAGTACGTCCCCCCCCCCCCTCACAGGCCCAGTTACTTATGTCTATTGAGTGGGAGGGAGAAATATAAAAAAGGAAATGAGATTTCATTTACCATGTAATATACATGTACAACCCCCCAAAAAAAATCTCACATTTTAGAAATTTTAGCCCCTCCCCATCCAAACACAATGTCGTTGCCCCTGTTTAATTTTAGATATTAAACAGGGGCAACGACACTGTTTTTTTTCTATTCAACAGTTAAGAGTGACACTCGAGGGAGGTTTCCCCTACTCGTATTACATCAATTCCAAATTAGATTGATATAATGGAATGTTACATGTGATTGATGTTGCTTCAGGTGATACTTCATTATACCACACCTTGTGTGATTAATTCAACCAACGTTCAAATTACTCAGCTTACGACTATACCAACGTATTGCGTTCTGTCTCAACGGTTATCTATCTGTTAATTTGGGAATATCTTACAATTTAAAATTGACAGTTTAAGAAGTTTGACAAAGAAACGAAATATTTTTGAGCAAATCATTTTAAGTAAATCTCCGAATAACCTTAACAATCACAGACGTTGGTGTCGTGCTGCTATTCAAGCATTTTCTTACATTATTATCGTAATATCTATATCGAATGAAAAAGGTGAAGTTTAGGGGAAGCACCGGAATTAGAGAAAATACTAATTAAATTCTATTTAAGAAAGGAATATAATATGGTTATAATTTTTCTGGTTTATTGATATATAGGACTTCATCTGGGATGTCACATGCGAGCTTCTGTTGACATAGAAGCCTGTATAAAATAATATACATAATTATGCATATTTATATACATATCAAATGAACAGGTGACATTTTCAATTCAATATTAAATTAAAACCGGGGGAAAAAATCATCTCCGTTATTATTTGATGGGATTTCACGAAACTTTCATTGATAATTATTCCTCTCTCATTTTTCTACACTTCACAGCAAATATATACCAAAAGAAATTTCAATAGAAAATGATATCACTTTCACCTTTGATTAGGTTGGCAGCTACATAATCCACTGTATGGATCACACAAGGCCCCATCACCGCATGTACATCTCTGCACGCATTCAACTCCATACGTCCCAAAGGGGCATGTTTCTTCACAAAGCAACCCGGATCGCCCCGACGGACAGCGGCATGTGTGTTCAGTGAAGTCACAGTAACCGCCAAACTGGCACGGACATTCTAAATTAACACAAAAGGTAAGATAACCTTTATTAAACCTTAATTTATTGGTATTTAAGTATGTTGAGCTTTTAAAGACGCTAATGAAAATCACAAATATAAAAAGGTTGGAAGACAGAGAATGGACCGCTATTCCAGTACACCCCTTGAAAATAGGATTCATGTCTTTTATAGGTACCATAACATAATTTGTTTCACATAAAAGGATTTGAATAATTACAAATTCTCCCAATTAATAATGTAAATCTTCTTACTTGGGTTGACAAAAAGTCTTCTTTTCTTACTTATGAAGGAAAATTCAAAGGTAAAAGAAATTTAAATGAAAAACAAACTAATTCAGGTAAATAAATAAATTTGTAAACGAAATTTGACAGCATAGTTCGAAAATTATGGCAAAGACAATGAAAAGATTAAGAGGAGGTCTGCTGATTAGCAAAAGTCTAATCATCAAATTTCTTATTTCTGCCATTTTGGCGCAAGCCTCTTTTTGAACCCCCGACAAAAACGTCCCATGTTCGCTCAAGCATGAACAAAATTTATTTTTTTAAATGGCATTTCAAAGATAACATCTCAGAGCATCTATTAAAATCAAAATATAGATATAATAATTTGAAAAAAAAAATTTATAGACTTTTCAAAACTGTCCCGTTTTTTTTATACGCACTGTATAGTTTGTCAAAACGCCAAAACAGTTACATTCATTCATATAGGGGAAGGCGGGGTAAGTTGAGCATAGGGGCAAGTTGAGCCACCACCCCCAGGCCAATAATGAATGAGTCGGACATCGTGGTGGTGTCATGCATTGATGACCCATTACATAACCTTTAACCCCACCACGTTGTTTTCAACTTTGAAACAAAAAGTACTTTTGTAGAGGGAAAAATACAAATTTCATCCAAAAAAGTAAAAAAATGGTGTGATATAGAAAAGTGCTTTTTACCCACACACGTCTTTAAATATAACAAGGAAATAAAAACAATATTGTTAGTCCAGGTATGGATTCTCATTCTTGTCATAGTCTTTTACATGATGGATGCATAAGAAATGTGTGGATGTGAAAATAGTTGTGCCATGGTAATTCTTATGGTAATGTATAATAAAAAATAAAAATAAACCTTAAAAGCCATTGATATGGAGGCAGAACAGAGCAAATTCATATGACAGTTCTTTTACTTTTAGAGGATGTTAGCATTTATAGAGAATTAGCAAGTGAAAAGTCTTTAAATAAAACGTTGACATGCCAGTTCTTCCCGCATACATTTTTTACATAGTTTTTGTGGCTTAACTTACCCCAGAAGGTAGCACAACTTACCCCACAGATGGGGCAAGTTGAGCCATTTGACATCGTTCTTTTCAAAGGTCACAATGACTTTCTTCAGGCAGACTGATGATTTGACGACTTGGTTGTGTCTGCGTGCTGCGAAGTGTCGTCACACCTGACTTGTTTTCTGGGGGGTCTTGGCCGGTGTCTTTGGAGGTACTTTGATATTATTTCTGATCTTTTGTTGAGGCACTTTTTGCTATTCTAGGCAGAGATTGCAGAGCCCACTCTTGCTTAGGTTACTGTTAGACTTCTTCTCTATCCCCCACGTTAATTCAAATTTGGTGTTTGCTTCCTTTAGTTTCCATAAGAGAGTTGAGTTTCATTTTTGTATTTTTCATGTTTCATTGATTTGATGTGATTCCTTTTATCTGTCCTTGAATGTACAACCCGCAAGACCATAGTAGCATTTTTCCTCGTTTTCGTGTAGGATGCTGGCTTTGTAGACGAGGGCCGTTTCTAAGCATCTCCCTTGCAGTGGGCACTGCGTTTTTACACGGCAATTACATTTCTGCCTCGGCTCCTCCTCTTTAGTCTTGGCTTGTTTAATGACTCTCTGGTTGTGTGATTTCATTACTGCATCCATGTTTCTCAAGCAGCTGTAGCTGATTTTAACTGTATTTTTATTAAATATTTGATGCAGTTTGTTACCCTTCGGAAAGTGTTAGCTTCAGGAATTTGCCGCCCACGTTTGTCTTGCTTGACCTCTGCGTTGTAAGGGGTTTGAACCACGTGATTTTTCTTTTCCTGTTTCTTCTGTGTTTTTTGTTTGCCCCATTCGTTCGCATTTTTGTTCTTCATACTGTATTTCCCTTTCAAAGCCGCTATTTTCAGGGCTTCGTCGTACGGGGGCGCTGCTTCTTTGAAGATGCATTCGTTTGACGATAGACCAGAGGTCTCACAGGCCTAATTCATTCCCCATAGACTCGTGTGTTAAATTGGCACTTTAAAAAATTCATAAAAAATAAGGATGAAATTCGGGGGTCGAATGTTTACTACCAGTGGATAGGATATATATCTGGCAATCCATATCTGACCAGAAAAGGGTCCCTCGACCGGCTCATTTTAAAAATAAATTGGCGTGTTTAAAGACATCGTCGGGGGGAGCAGATTCATTACCTCAAACAGTAAAATAGCCCTAATCCTTCCGCCAGTCAAAATATAGTCCAAAATTGGTGATATTTCTTCCCAATTTGGGAAAAGGAAGTTCAGTAATTACCAAAAATAGAATCAGTGTTAGATGGACAATCATATGCATACACTTTGTCAATCAGCCATATCAAAATAAAAAAAATAGCAATGGGTTGGCTCGAATGAATATATCTTGCTTTCCCAATGTTAATAGGCCCGTGAGGCCCTGATATTCTTTTTTCTACAGCTGATGGTATCTGCTTGAGTATAAGAGGGGGTGGTTTGAGCTCTTGTGTACGTATAGGGGTATGTCGTTTGGTTTCCTGTAGGGCCGGAATGTACCGTTGTTGAGGTCAAGGGTTACGTCCAGGTAGTCGACGGTCTTAAGGTTGGTCTGGACCGTAATGCGTAAACCCATCTGATGGAATACTTTAATTAGGTCTTTCCGTGACCTATCGACTCTACTGCCCGAGGCTCTCCTGAGTACGGCGAGGCTGTCTTCCCGATAAATGCCTACACTGTGGGTGTTAAGATTTTTTGTCAGCGCGTAGAGCCCTACGAGTTCGCATACCTCGGCTCCATCGTGCGCCCCCATAGAGACATCAAATTGTTTATGTCCTTCTTGTTTTTCCCACGCTTTGTTATTGTTGTCATAAAGTAAAGACCTTCTTGCGTGTAGTATGGTTTCTATCTCATTATCCCCGATGTCAGTGAACTGCTTCGCACATTGAAGACAGATAGATAATAGCTCAAATGAGATGGAAGGGTAGAAGTCTACTATATCGAAGACAATGAAAGACAATGACTCTTTGTCATGGAGGTTGTTGAACCAGTCTAGTACATCGTTTGAGGCAGAAATGTAATTGCCGTGTAAAAACACAGTGCCCATTGCAAGGGAGATGCCTAGAAACGGCCCTCGTCTACAAAGCCAGCATCCTAAACAAAAACGAGGAAAAATGCTACTATGGTCTTGCGGGGGGTACCTTCAAGGACAGATACAGGAATCACATCAAATCAGTGAAACATGAAAAATACAAAAATGAAACTCAAATCTCTTATGGAAACTAAAGGAAGCAAACACCAAATTTGAATTAACGTGGGGGATAGAGAAGAAGTCTAACACTAACCTAAGCAAGAGTGGGCTCTGCAATATCTGCCTCGAAGAGAAGTACATCATTATCACCAATAGCAAAACGTGCCTCAACAAAAGATCAGAAATAATATCAAAGTGCCGCCACAGACACCGGCCAAGACCCCCCAGAAAACCAATCAGGTGTGACGACCCATCGCAGCACGCAGACACAACCAAGTCGTCAAATCATCAGTCTGCCTGAAGATCGCCGAAAGCGTAAAACCGACGCGTCGCGACGGTAGTAGACCGAACTGACCAAGTACATATGCTCTGCCCCAGCATTGAGCACTTTTTGGAAACCTCAACCAATCCCATACCAAGTGGATATATATATATATATACATGTGTGAAATCATATATGTACAACAGCTTTGGCAACTCTTTTTATTTAAATATTTTGTGAAAGAAATGGATGAAGAGAACAATGGTAGGCGTTGTTCTCTTCACCATTGTTCTCTTCATCCATTTCTTTCACAATATATATATATATATATATATATATATATATATATATATATATATATATATATATATGTATACCTTACTTTGTAAACTTTAAAGGGCCGACTAGATATTTAATATTACAACATTGTCCGATTCGGGGTCCGACCACTTGACCGAAGGTCCGTGAGGCCGAGGGTCCGCGAGACCGAAGGTCCGCGAGAACAATATTGGTCGCTTTATTTCAAAGAAAATTTGATTTGGAATAATATCTGGAAAGGAAAAGTTACTTTCATTGAAGAATTTCGTTTATCTGAATTCAACTTTGAATCTTTGTATAAATTTTGATGTCAAATAAATATTTGTTTCGATTTAAATTGGCAGAATCTCCACTTTGTTTTAAATGTAAAACTATTGACAACTATTATCACTTATTTTATGATTGCCATTATTCTAGACTCTTTTGGTTAAAATTCAGTAAAATTTGTGTTACCATTAATCTGAATATTAAAAATGTTGATATAAGTTATAAAGACATTGTGATTGGTAGACACGGTGGTAATGGACACAACATTATATCTTTCTTTAATGTATTAATCAATTTAGCTTCTTATACAATGTTTCAACAAAAAAGAAAATCAAATTTTATAGAAATATTTGAAATATTCTTAGAAGAAATAAAATGGAGAGCAAATATCAAAAAAGTATTTAAATTGCAAAAAAAATATTGAAGATTCAATTTAGGCATTACGTTTGCTTACTATTGAACATGTATCTAAAAAATTTTCTTGCTATATTTATATAATGTCAATTTTTTATGTTGAATTCTAATGTATATCATGCTGTTGTTTTGTCTTTTTTGTTAAATGTAGAGTGACGATGTAAATGAGAAAAAAAAAATTTAAAGATGAGCGAGAGCAGATAATGAACAATTCAAACGAACGTCGGACCTTCCGCGCTTCTCGCGGGGGAGGGGGGGGGGGGTAGGTACACTCCACTCCCTGCAACCCCCCCCCCCCCTGCACCCCCCCCCCCACGGAACGCGCTTCCCGTGCTCACTACTGCCACCTAAACTGAAATCCTAGTTATGCCACTAATTCTAGACGGAATTACTCGGAAATATTTTGCTCTGCCCCCCCCCCCTCTGATAACAGGTACCTGTTACGCGGCTGCAACGAGGCGCCTTAAACCACTCGACCGCGGCAACCGATGAAGGGAAAAAAAGTCGATCTCGCGGGCCTTCGGTCTCGCGGACCCTCGGTCTCACGAACCCTCGGTCTCGTGGACCTTCGGTCTTGCGGGCTGTCACCTCTGATTCATTTACGTTTTGGCTTAGATTGCATATTGCAGACATCTGCAGAAAGGTTGATAATGATTATAATTAAGAATCAAATATTCATCAGTTGTTTCAATTTACGCGAACTGTATTATGTCTCTACATATACCGTATAAAATGAAGTGCATGTGTACGTTACTCATACATACATCATCACCATGTTATAATGCTGACTTTATATGTCGAGTTATCGACAAAGAAAATTTAGTATGACAAGTCAATGCAACTTTTTTATCATGATAATGGAAGAAATGATAACATCAAAAAAGACAATAATAATTATATGCATAATAATAATAATGATAATAATAATCATCATCATCATAATGATAATAAGAAAAACAGTAAAAGTAATGAGGACGATAATGGTGACAATGATGATAGATTCGGTTTAAAAAAAAATGTATAGATATGTTTCATTTTTAAGAAAGATTCGAAAAGGAAACGTACCTTTTACACAATTTGAAAGGTCGGCTTTGAGAGGGCAGCAGTCGAAAAATCTTGTCAAATCTAAAGGAAGCGGTCTGAAGAAAAAGAATGAAAAGCAAGGTGACTATATGAAATCGTGGTGCATAGACAGTACAAAAGCACACGACAAATGAAAATAAAAAGTCATACGAAAGCTAAATTATTTTTTTAAGTCCTCCATCTAAATAACCTAAATTTAATATTAGGAAATAAATAAGTAGATCGTTCGAGTGCTCCTAAATTGATAAACAGATGAAGGAAAGACATATTTCATTTCATTTTAATTTATTTCCTTTTTCATTGCAATGGGTTTCTATTTCATTCTCATCGAAAAATTATGAACCTTCGTTAAAAGAGTGTTAAAACAGAAAGGTGTGTCAATGCGTAGCGCAGTGACGTCATACCGTCGAAACCGATTTCATACCGACCAAAGTCATTTGGTTTATTTCCAGTGACATAAAAAGTGTTTGGTTTGGAGACTGTTTAGTTGATGTGACTGTAGTATGAGCTTTAATTATGTTTGGTTGTTTTTTTTTGTTCGAAAATTATATTGAGAATCTGTCCATTAATGCCGTAAAATGGGCGTCATCCCCTGCTGCGGTCCCTGTTCTGTCATAGTACGAATCGATTTTTTTTTATTTGCTGAGGAGTTCAATAATGCCCATTGCGGCCTAATGTAGCAATTACGCCTGAAAGTTAAATGGAACTCTCTATATGGCTTATGATTACAAACACTAAAACACGAATTCATAAGCATCAACTAAATAGCATGGTTATTTGAGATTCATTCTGAAATACTATGAAACAAATAATCGGATACCTTCATCATTTTATTAGTATTAGTAAAGTGAGATTTTACGACGGGTTTTATATTTGAATTTGATGAAGTACAAGATTAAGACATTCTTTTAAATCATTATTTGACAATGCTAGTCTATTGCATGAATTATGTAATAGTTTATTTTATTTACCCCCTTGACATTGCATACATATTTACATTTCTGATATGCTAGCAATGCATGGTTTTAGCGGTATAGCACAGTTGTACTTTTTTTTTTTGGGGGGGGGGATTTATTCATAGTGAATTATGCCAGTTCATATATCAACCTGATCCTGATGACACGATTTTAGCCAAGCTAATGTATATATAAACTGAAAGACGGATTTGATCTTAAATCGATGGTCCGGGCTGAAAGTATTTATAGCTTAATCAATAGAGTAGAATTCACTGAGCAAAATGCCGAAAATTTCATCAAAATCGGATAACAAATAACAAAGTTATTGAATTTTAAAGTTTAGCAATATTTTTTTAAAACAGTCGTCATGAATATTCATTAGGTAGGCTCATGATGTCACATCCCCACTTGTTCTTTTGTATTTTATTATATGAAATTAGCGTTACTCAATTTTTTTCCTCCATGAACTAGAAAAATTGGATTGACAACTGATTTAGTGCATTATACATGTATTGCTGCAACTTATTTAATTATAAGGGAAACATATTATTCACACAAGTATGAAATAATGAAAAAATTATGATTTTATGTAATAACATAAGAAAACGGAAAGTGGGGATGTGACATCATCAGCCCACCTAATGAATATTCATGATGACTGTTTTCACAAAATATTGCTAAACTTTAAACTTCAATAACTTTATTATTTGTTATCCGATTTTGATGAAATTTTCAGCATTTTGCTAAGTGAATTCTACTCTATGTATAAAAATATAAATATTTTCAACCCGGACCATCCCTTTAAATCCATGATTGTAAGTGAACTCAGGAGACATATGATATGTTCAATATCGAAATGCCAAGATACAAGTAGGCCTAAGACTGCGTGAAGGTGTCATCTATACATATCAATATTTCATAGCCCCTATTACCACATCATTCAACATTAATGAATTATTATGCTTTCTACTCATATTTCAACACATTTGAATGTATCATTGAACACACTCTATGGCTATGGTAAAGATCTTATTTCATTTTTATACATGAGCGACTATAGGAACGCCAATGTGGCAAATTAGAAAGCACTCAATCTTAATGTAATTTTCTCTGAGAATTTGCCTTTGAAATCACACATCTAATCATCCACGACGAGCTCTATTCCACCTGTTTACGTCCTTCGTTTACGGTATAACGCCTACTTATTTTCTCGCATTTCAGAATAATCTAAATAATATATTTAATCCATTCTTTCTTCATCCCCTCTATAAATTGTTTAGTTTTCTATTTATGTCTCTCATTTCATTCTTTTCCAATCATTACATTAAACGATCACCATCTATCACATTCTGCCTCAAATCGTAGGTGGCTTTTGCTAGTCTTACCATAATATAATACCCTTTCTCTCCGTCTGTGTTATATGTACGCACCCCCCCCCCTTCTCTCTCTCTCTCTCTACTCCTTACTCAATAGCCCCACCTCCCTCTCCTAATAACAATGTACTGTAAATACTATGTCCCGTATTCTGAACTCAGGTTTAAATTAAACGCTGGTTTAAAGTTGTAGTTTAACTATATATGGAGAGCCAATTGGCGCACAAATCCCTAACAGTACACATTCAATTTATTAACTCATATGACACCCAAATCATTCATAATTATCTGGGAATGATAACCGAAGTATTTTTCTTCATTGTGAAAGCAAAAGGAAAAAAAAAATAGTAAACAAGAAATATACAACATAAACATTTTTTTTTATTGCTTCCCATAATTTTAGCACAGAGTTAGACCATGGTCTAAGTTAAACCTGACTTCAGAATACGGGCCGTTGTGTATACACACTTATTAAGATGTCAAGATATATTCCCTCCACGGTGATGGAACCTTACATTGTTTGACATATCTTATTTTTGTAAATACAATGTCACGAATGATATTAATGATAATGATGATCGTATTTGCAATTTTCAGCTCAAGGGATGACCCTGGGAAGCGATGTGCTCATGGGGAGGTGGATGCCGCGTGCAAGGGCGGAAATCTGTCTCCAAAGGTAGGGGGGACCAGGTTATCAAAAGGTCATCACCCCAAATGTAAGGGGTCATTTCGACCAAAATAAATTTGACAAGCCAAAAAAAAAAAAAAAAGTTATCACCCAATAAGTAAGGTCATCTCGTCCAAAATACAGGTTGTATTTTAATTTATTTCTTTCCATCATAAAATACCGAAAATAGTAGAGGGGATATGTGATATTGTGCCCCCCCTACTATTTTGGGTAGGGGGGACACGTCCCCCCTGTCCCCCCTGGGATTTCCGTCCATGGCCGCGTGTAATAGGCAGCGCCCCTTGAATTCTGGTAGGTGTGAAAATAGAACAATGTAGCAAAATTGACCTACATTTCATAAGTGGAACTTTTTTTTTCGCTTGTCAAATTTACTTCAGCACCCCCAGAAAAAATAGAATCGTTCCCAGGGCACTGCAGAGATATTTTTGGATATTGGTAAATTAACATTTATCATATTTTCCATGAATGTCTGAGCTGATACGTGAAATGAGCAACAGTATCACAGGAAATAGTCTTGTTTGTTATAGCTTGAATAAAAATGCATAACATATCTGATGTATAAAATGTGCTCGCCGTCTGGCTCCTCACAATCTTGCTTTATTATACTTATTGCATGTTGATCTTATAATATCCCTGTTCCTGACTAAATGACCGTTCTAAGTCAAGTCATCATTGCATATGACCCTATTCGAGTGAAGATGCTTGATATAAAACAAGCAAGGAAACCGTCTCCTCATTATGGCGCCAATCGAAAATTCTAGGCCTCGTTGATTTCTAACGGAGTCGACTCAATAAGCGCATCTCACACAATTAGACGAGCGGTGGAAATTTCTCTTTTTACCGCTATTATGACATAGATGCACTGCTTGAAAGAGGTCAAGGGAAATTACTCTAAGAATAACCAAATCTAAATTAAATGTAGATGAAAATCGCCAACAAACGACAAACTTCCTATGTATGCAAGCAGAAACATTGTCAAAATGAATTAAATGAGCGATCATGGCTCCGATAGAACCAGGGACTCTCAACTCCCTGATAGAACTAAGCTGTCTTTATGAATATATTTATTTGTGGAGAATGTGGACTTTAATGCAACTAAGAATTATCAACTTGATATACGGCAGCAAAATTATTGATTTTAATATTCATTGACACTCTTGATTAAGTATCTAAAAATTTTCTTCTGTCGATCAGATGTGGGTATTTGTGAATTCTAACAGCTTCAATTCCGCAGCTCAAATAGAAATTCGAAAACAATATTTTTTACCTATACTCTAGAATTTATCTTCCCTGTGAGGGAAATTAATCTCAAGGATTAAAAATGCAAAATGTGCTTAATAGATAATAGACAGCAATAATTACGTTATCTATAGGTGCATCAGTACTGCATATAATGTAAGGAATAACAGAAAAATATATGTAGGAATTATCTTTTTTTTTTTTTTTACTCTACACTGTAATTAGTTTCTTTTACTTTTATGGTAAATATCATCAAAACGCTAATGACTTTCCAATTTCGTAAATTATGTATCATTCTAAAAAAGACATGTAAGGTCATATCGAAATATTTATATTGAAGTCTAATTTGATAACCCAAGAATAATCGATACATTGATCTTTAATACGAATTCAATGTAGAAATAATTGCTTTGTTTTATATTCTGAAGTGACATACCATATAAATATTTTAAATTATACGCAGTAACGCTTGTTAGTCTAAATAATACATTATTTTCAATCACGAATACACACACGTACCCCCCCCCCCACACACACACACCCACAGACATAAATAGATCAGTTGATATTAAATTAATCGATATAATCGCAGGAAACCCCATAAACACTTATCCCATCTCAGAATAGCCTCCAATAAATTTGAACTAATCATTGAGAAAGCCCCCTCCCCCTCCCCCACCAAAAAAAACTCCCCCTCTCTTTCTCTTTCTATCTGTCACTCACTATCTTTATAGTCCCTTTTCTCATTGCCGTTTCACGTTGGGTGTTTGTTTTGTTTGTTAGTTTTTGTTTCAAATTGTCCCAATTTTGTTTTCCAAATAGTGCCCCGATTTAGACGGTTTTTCCATTAGTGATTAAAGTCATATATTATTTAAGACGAGCGTGCGGGTATAGATAGCCTGATGTAAGGGTTAATGCAGACTGATACGGGTCGTTGGCACTGTATATAGGCCTACACACCATCTTTATTCCCAGTCCTCGTTACGGGATTAATATAAATATCGAAGTCAGGGTGGGTGTGGGTGTGTGGACGCGCGTTAGGAAATGCGCTGGAGGTGTGAGTGGGTAAGGTGCGTTGATGTTAGTGATTGTATTTTCTTTGCGGGTAGTTAATCTAGCAGACTGGTCTCGATTACTCCATTGATATTTTACATCATACAATCGCGTGTACGTATAACGTTAGACATAACTCGACCACATCACTGTTATCAATTTTATTATTTGTTATTGAAAACATTTAGACAGACGTAGTTGGAAGCCATGCAAGGGCCGTCGCTAAAGGGGGAGTGAGGATGCGACACCTCCCACTACTCTGGATATCGCCGGTAAATCTGCCGTCGGGGAAAAAAATAAAGAAAAAGGGCGAGAGAGGGAAAAGGAAAGGAGAAAGAGGAACGAAAATTGGAAAGAAGAAAAAGAGTGAAAGAAAAGAAGAGAAAGAAAAAAGAAAGAAAGAAAGAAAGAAAGAAAGAAAGAAAGAAAGAAAGAAAGAAAGAAAGAAAGAAAGAAAGAAAGAAAGAAAGAAAGAAAGAAAGAAAGAAAGAAAGAAAGAAAGAAAGAAAGAAAGAAAGAAAGAAAGAAAAAAAGAAAGGAGGCAAAGAGGAAGAGGAAAACAAAAGGAAGGAGAATAATCAGAGAGTGAGGAGGGGTCAGGGTAGACGAGGTTTTGATTAGGTTATTTAAGGTCAAGTCAACCCCAAAAAATGTTGATTTGAATAAATAGAGAAAAATCCAACTAGCATAACGCTGAAAATTTCATCAAAATCGGATGTAAAATAAGAAAATTATGGCATTTTAAAGTTTCGCTTATTTTTCACAAAACAGTGATATGCACAACTCAGTGTCATGCAAGTTTATAGTCAGTCGATGATGCCCATCACTCACTATTTATTTTGTTTTTTATTTCTTGAATTATACAATATTTCATTTTTTACAGATTTGACAATAAGGACCAAGTTGACTAAATCATTAAGTATTAAACAATACCGATTCCACATGTTCAGGGATGAATTAATCGCTGTTTCACTTGACAATGAGGAGATATAGAGAATACTTCATATAATAAAATACAAAAGAAATAGTGAGTGGATGACGTCATCAGTCTCCTCATTTTGCATACCGACCAGGATGTGCATATAACTGTTTTGTGAAATTAAGCGAAATTTTAAAATGTCGTAACTTTCTTATTTTACATCAAATTTTGATGAAATTTTCAATGTTATGTTTGTTGGATTTTTCTCTTTTTATTTAAATCAACATTTTGTTTGGGTGGACTTGTCCAGATGCGTAAAGATGAGTCTGAAATGTTGGAAGAAAATGATAAATTGTCTGTTCCGCAAGCGCACGGCTGTTGGACTGTTGCCTGTCTGGCTTGCACTTTCCTCTCTAAATCTTAAAAAAAGGTCTAAATCTCAACAACAAATATTCCAGCTCACGCTTCGCGCTCGCATCATCTACTTAGTGAGATCGATATCCTATCCACTGTTTTCCTTCATATTTGACAGAGCTCAATATTTCCCTTTCTGGTCAGTATATCAAAAATTTCAGCTCTGGCTTCGCACTCGCACCAATTGTTTGGTGAATACATCCATCCTTTTTATGGTTGCAAACGAGTTTTCATTTCGAAACATAAAAATTTCCAGCTCGCGCTTCCATCAAGTGTTTTGTTAATACATCCATCCTCTTCATGGCTACAATCGATTTTTCAGGTCGAAATGTAAAAATTTTGAGCTCGCGCTTCGCGCTCGCATAGATCCTCTAATTAGATACGCATGTAGTTCATGATTACAAAAGCTGCTCAAAATATTTAATTTTCAGGTCTAAATATATAAAATATCCAAAAATTTGAGCTCGCGCTTCGTATGGTGTTTCTGAGAATGAACATTTTGTTAACATTTAGACTAACCCCTAAAAAAGTAGAATAAAAAGAAACATATTTGGGCGGCCGCGACGGGGAAAATTTGAATGAAAATATGTTTCGCCCTTCCCCCTATTGATTAAAGCTGGACCTGCCCCTGAGTGCGACGAAGAAAAATGTGACTAAGGAGAATGAGGAATTTTAACACGACACAAGGTCTCTGGACGCCGGTAATCGGTAACGATATTTGTCGGTAATCAGGGCCTCCACACCCTCACCCCCGGAAAAGCCCCAGCGACTGAACATACAATCCAATGAATAATATCATACAAATTAATGATCAAGCCTTTTGAAAAACTAATGTTTAATTATATCAATTGGAAAATAAAAAATGAACGCAGAGACCAGGTGCTTACACTAGACATGTACTATCGATTATAATCTGTTACATGTATTAATGCACCAAAAATAATGAAATTTCGTAGAAAGCAGATGGAACGCGTTTTTCTACAAATTTGCAAAATGGGAATTATAATCAATTAACTTCTTTAGCATTAGTAGACGTGAATCATTTGTAAATACAGAAACATATTGGGGTTTTTTTTACCATAAAGAGATAAAGTTTGGAACATTGGGAAAATAACGTACAGATAAAAATTTAGCACAATCCGCGAAAGTTAAATACAGATTGAAAAATTCAGTCACCAAGGTTATGTAACTAAAACATGTCTTCATTCGAAGCCCTGATCATTACGTTGAATTGACATTTCTATTCATATAAAAATTTAGAAGTCAACGAACTTGTATCTCAATGCCTATTCAAGTTATGCCAAGAGCTCGAAAAATAATAAAAATGAGCGGTGAAGTCACGTTCGATTCGCATTATGATGCAAACTGAGATATTAAATGTATACCTCGATGCATTACAGAAATTTTCATTGCTTTATTGACTGTGCATGGTACGTAAGGGTAAATAAGAAATGGTATGATGTAGGATTTGCATTGACGTATATCATTAAATTGAGAGGATCGAATATATCAATGTGCTATCTACTGTACCTGCATACACATTATTACAGTCATTAAAATGATGCACGCTATCTGGAATGTGAAATGGAGTAGATTTATATTGCTTTAATAAAACCAGCGCGAATCGTCAATTTCCATTTCATGGGGAAGAAGTTGAAACCTCACCCCCATCCTCATTTTCGATAAGTCACATTTTCTAAAAATTCATGGAAAGCGTGTATCCGATCATATTTTTTTTCAAATTCAAACTGCAAGTAAACTCGGTCGCTTCGCTCACTCTCTAACATTATGTTTTCGAATGTATTACGTACCCCCCAGATCTAGATTCAGTCAAAAAAGTAATAGAAATTTTAGAAAAATTCAGATAAGTATCAGGACTTGAAGTTAATAGCGATAAGACGAAGGTTTTATTATTAGGCTCCTCTCAAGGAAAATCATATGATTTATCTTTTGGCCAAAAGGTGGATTTTATAAAGATTCTCGGTGTATTTTTTTTCTTTAGATGTAGAAGTAAAAGTAAAAGATTGAATTATAAAGAAATATTAAGTAGAATAAAGAAGTTGTTAAACTGGTGGAAGCAAAGAGATTTAACTTTGATGGGCAAAATACAATCATTAAAGCAATTTATCTTTTCAAAATTCATATATGTGGCATCTCTCACACCAATCCCAGGATGGGTTTATGTTGAACTTGATCAGTTGGCTTTTACTTTTTTTGTGGGGTGGCAGAAATAAGATTAACAAAAGAACGATGTATTTAGATTACCATCAAGGCGGCTTGAAAATGATGAATTTTCAATGGTTAATAAAGGCATAGAGAATTATGTGGATTAAAAGACTAAAAGAAAATAATGCAATGAAATGGAAACAATATTTCAATTGTGCCACAAAACATCTGGGAGGATATGTTATATTTTCATGCGATTACTTGCTCGGATTGTTGGAGATAGCATTGCCGCAATTTTATATAGATTTGTTAGAAGTATGGATAGAGACGAAGGATTTTCGATTAAAATCTGAAACATTTAAAGGAAATGAGATATTTTTTTAACAATAGATTTGTACGAATTGAAGGGAAATGCATATTTAACAAAAAAATATGTGAAAAAAATATTTACAGATTGAAACTTATTGTGGATTATGATGGAAACTTAAGGTCATTTTCGTACTTCCAAAGACAGGGTTTAAACATAAATGATTTTCATTTGATAGAGTCAATTCATAAAACTTTTCCAGTCAGCTGGAAACGAAATATGAAAATAGATAGCAAAGAGGCTTCTCTTAGGGAAGAAATATCATTTATATCTAGAAAAAGAATTTTGTCAATAGAGGAGTTAGTATCTAAAAACGTTTATGCAACTTTTATGAAATGTAACTTCGCAATACCTGATGTTTTCGAAAGGTTAAAAAACAAATACAGTTTTTTTATGAAAAGATATTGAACACATTTTTATTAGACCAAGACAATGTACTCTGAACAGTAGATTAAGAGAGTTTCAGTTTAAAATGTTGCACGGCATTGCTTATACAAATCATCACTTGTTCCGTTTTAAAATCTCACAAAATAATCTTTGTTGTTATTGTAAAAAAGAGGAGGAAACATATCGCCATCTATTTTTGGAATGTGAATATGCTTGCCTGGTTTGGGATAATTGTAAGGAGATGTTTGGTTTTATTTCTACGGGTAATTTAAGCTGGGAGGAAATTCTTGTAGGTGTAGAATTAAAGGACGAAGGAAAGGAACGTTTAGTCAATCATTGTTTAATCTTTGTTAAATGTTTAATCTTCAAAGGGAGGGAAAATGGTGCACTTATAACCATGGCTGAAATGGCGCTAGGTAGAGGTAAGATGTCTCTACATTTAAGGAAATGGGAAAATCTTAATTAAAAGAATATATAGGGAGAGTGAGGCAAAGGTATATATACAACGAGAGACAAAACCACAAAACAAAATAAACAAAAACACATAAAAAAATTAAAAACAATGCAGAGAATTGTAGTCCCTTCCATGTAGAATATAGGCATAAAAAGGGGAGGGTGCTCCTAACCTGGGGACGGGGGTGGGAGGTAGAATAACACTTTTTATATATTTTTTTCTCTCTCTCTCTTATCATTTCATATATCTTGTTAATGTTTCATTTTGTAATTGCTGAAACGCATTAGTATTAATTTTGAAGTTTGATGTATAATTTGTATAATTATATTTGTTAGGGATTTATTGTATAATTTATAATCATGTTTCAAATAGTTTGTACAACTTGCTTATGGAATGTGAATGTGTATTTTGATTTGAGAGAATACAATAAAACATCCTTAAAAAAACATAGTAAATCGCTTGTTTCGATTATGTAGTCATATCATCATGATTTTTGCCCTTATATTTTAACAGCGAAAAAAAAACGCTGTTTATTTTTTGTACAAAAATCGTTCACTGTACAAAATTTACAGCAATTGTTTAACAGTTTATAAACAACATTTTTTAATTCAATATGGAAGATTAAATACTAAGTATTAAACTTTGTTTTTGTTGTTTAAGATTTTAACAATTGTTAAACAACTGATGTAAAGGTCAAATTATAAAAGTGTTGGATAAAAATCGTAGATAGCAGTTCTACTGTTGTTAGTCATTACTTCAGTTGACTCCATGCAAAACTCATGATTTTTGAAGATCATTTACTGTCAATGATTAAACATAATCAATTTAAATAATAACAAAACCAACCTGACGAACTGTTGCCAATTTCATCTGCATCAGTCTCGTCGTACGCATGTAAGGTACACAGGCGGTATAGTCAGACAGCAAATCAATGACTGTATGGGTTTTATTTCAGCATTTCTTTCATTCATTTCAAATGCAAGGCCCCCTTTGAGTCACATCCTGTCCCTGGCACTTCGCCAGAGGGATCATTCTCTGTCGATATGTTGGTTTTGTTACATTAAAGATGTTCTCCAGTTGTTCCACGGACCTCCCGTTCAACATGTTCAATAGGTTTCTATTTAAACATATCAAACCATAGTTTATAAAATATTAGATGTTTGATTTATCACAAACGAAAAATCCTCGTTGTAAAATTATTTAGTTAACGTTAGCAAATTTTCTACCACCACACGAAGAATGAAAATTAGGCGGTAACTACTAGTAATCAGAATCGGGTGTGGGAATTAGCTGGGCCTAACAAGACAGACGTTTGCTTCAGTTTGTCAGTCGCTTTTGAGTTTTGTTGGTTTTGATGCAACAATAGCTTACTCACTGATGTTTATTGTGAAACCTATTTGCTTCACATTCAAATACCCTTGGAGAAAATGTCACAACATACCACGGGTATCAACTATCAAGACTCGAACTAGAAAACCGCTGTCTCAGAAAACCATTTCTAATATGGCGGGATGAAACCTTGCGGCGTACACCACACCCGATAAATGTACTTCGGTATCCAGGAACTATGTACGCTAATATTAATATGCATTGTTCTGAAGACATTAATAGACTCTTGTCATGTCAGTAGTCCGGAGGAATCTGAACCTAGCATTAAAACAAACAAATTTGACAGAAGTTGGTTTCCGTGTTGCGAAAATATTACAATTGTGTTATGGAGCATGCAATCTATTGTGCGTAGCTTTTCTTGCTCTCATACCTGACCGCAGGGGCGGATCTAGGATTTTCCCGAAGGGGGGGGGGCAAATTTTTCGGAGGAAAATTTTGACAAGCAAAAAAAAAATTTCAACCACAAATTAAGGATATTTCGTACCCGAAAAAAAAAAAAAAAAAAAAATTAAGTTCAAAAGAGGGGGCACACCTGTTTTAATGGCATTTTTACATTACAAATTTTAATTTTGCTTCTCAAAAGGGGGGACACGTGTCCCCTGTGCCTAGTACTAACAAGCTTTGAAAAGAAACTCGGTATGAAAATTGCCAAAATTTCACACATTTAGCATCATATTTCGCAACATTGGTGCATTAATTTTGATGACTCGATCATGAGGGACTCAAGCTAATTTGAATCATACCTCTGATACAGATCACAAAAACACGAACAAAGTTTCATATACTAAAAACTACCAAAGAATAATCCAACCGGTGAACGAATGTCGTATTGTGTGCAGGGACATAACACACCATACAGTCAACCACGTAATCTCGTGACTACGTCAGATCCTAATCTTAATGGTTTCATATCATTTTGATCAGACTAGGCGGATAACATTATAAGCTAAAGTGTTTAGTTACAATATTGTCATTATATATCAAACCGGTAGACCTATTATGTAAAGGTAGCTTGTACATATGAGTACTTAGCCGAAGTCATACATTATAAAGGCCAAAAGAGTCCAGTTTACAAAAAAAAAGATTTCTGTTCCAGATCGGTTAACTTCGTAGCGTTTCCGGTTTGACTGATACACTGGTTAACAGTGGTCCATGTCTACTGACGATTGGTCCAGGGTTCAAATCTGTCTCATTCAGAGACATTTATCATTCGTATTATACTCAAATTTCAAATGCGTACCGATATAGCAACGGTATTATACCTCCATTCCTGTTCACTGTATAATGTACATTATCTTTCAACATGTTCAATGATACAATGAATAAATGACGAGTATGCACACCCGCTTTCGGACTGAGGGTGTTATTGCGAGTATCGGTTAGCAAATGGCTTTAATCAGTGAATTAACTGATGTGTAGTCGATTTGGTGAATCGGTTACTCGGCCTATTGGAGTCGGTTTCTTGGTGGGACTGAGATAAAACATTGATTGATCTCGATGTTAGAGAGTGTTATTAGACTCTGGAAACAAACCAGCTGCGTAACGTGATGATATATCAGATCTGACACGGGAAAGTGAGACGGAAAGCTCTTGGGTTTTTTTTTTTAAAGAATGTGACTGCAATGGTTGAAAATTGTCACTGCTTTCGACAATGCCGACATTTACCATAGATTGTGTGAGCTTACTCTCAATATTCTTAAAGTGAAATAAACCCTCGACCAAAATCTAACAAGGATCGTTTAAGTTTGATTGCAATTAAAGTTAAACTCACCTATTTGAATTCTACAAATTGCCTTTCTTCATCGTTTGCATCATGTATGATTCCTGGCACATGGTGGAGAAGCAGTTCTAGTAGATGTTTTCACTGATTCATTACAACTTGTGAACATTACAAATTTATGAAGTACACGACAGGGGAGCAGTTTGCACAAAACTCGGTATTTTAAATAATGTAATTTCATCAAATTTTCATTCTTGTATTTATCTCGGGGGGGGGTTTAAGTCATTTTATTCATTGTAACCAACTTGACACCAGGGTCAGGTCTCCCTTTTAAATTAACTTGCCAAAACTGAAAATAGTGTTAAAAAATAGCCTTATGTCATGTAATACAAAATGCAGCTCTTGTGAGGTTGTTTTGGGGAAGGGGATGATGGTGATTTTTCATGGACTGATGATGTGACTATGGTGGTAACTTCTTGAAACAACAAGGCAGCTGCTCTCTTCAACCAAAACCAAAGGAGTAACCCGGACAAAGAAAGCATGCCCTCACCGTGTTAACATAACAAACCATCGTGACATGATGACATACAGCTCGTTATCTATATTATGCGAGTATATATCACGCTCTTAAATTCCATGGATGAGCAGCTATGTCGGGATTTAATGATAGGACAATAAATGACTTCTTCGAGTACAGAGATGATATACTCTGATATCGACTTTCTTCTATGATATATTGTGTCGTCTTGTTTGGATGTCTGCACACCAATGTTCATGTTTAATGCCATGATATCACGTCCCCACATCTCACGGGCAAGGAGCCAAATATTCGAACACCAAAATAATTCAAACCGGTTTCTCTACCGCTATTTCATTGAACTGTTATGCGTATCAATATGCCTGTATCATGAAGTTGTTTTACATGGAAAAAAACATAATGACATGTAGTTAGCTAAAACGAAGGAGAGATGGTTCGACGGCAAGATACAATTAGAGGGAAAACGGTAATTTATGAAGACATAGATATTTATTATTTTTTATGGGTGTGTATGTGCGGATGTGGAAGCTCGTGGGTGTGTGTGTACGCGTGTACGGAAGGGTTGGTGGGTGTGTGTGTGTGTGTGTGTGTGTGAGGGTGTGTGTAGGTATGTAAGGGTGAATATGTATATGTCCGCTACTGCGGGTGTGTGGGGGGTAACTTGTTTGTTTCAAGATCCATGTATGTGCATAATTTCTCAGGGTGTAGATGGATGGATAGACGGTTGGTAAAGATAATTATTAATGGTAAAGAGAGAAAGAAATATGGAGTGTGGCATAAGCCAGGGAATAAAAGATAGCGAGAGCGGAGTGGAGAAGTGAAGTAGCAAGAAGCGGGTTTACATGAAATAAAGTGACATCATGGCATGAGAAGAAGTTGAAGGAAAGACGGAGAAAGAGGCGAAGAATTGAATAAAGTACACGAAAACGGAGACCCGCGTGTGGGGAAGAGGGAAAATGAGGACTGGGAGAGTACGATCAGGCATCAACTTGGAGACAAAAATTAATAGGGGTGGGGTAGGTCGGGATTCCTCCTGGTAAGACGACAACAAAATAAGGGGGTAAAAAATGTCAGGTCGGGAATAAATTTGGTATGAGTGGTGTACCCAACATCATCCCCGGAGCTACCCGAGGGATGAGCAATCCGTTGAGGGGTTGACATAGCACTCTCCTTATAAGGCTTTATTTACATTTTGGCTGGTGCGCATTGAGAGTAGGTATCTCGCGAAAGATTCGAAGACTTGGGGGTAAAATAAGAAGAAAAAAAAAGAAAAAAAGAAAGAAAGAAAGAAAAAAAGAAAAAAAAAAGTGAGAGGGAGAGATGAAGGCAGTAGAAAATATTGAAATGAAGCGTAAAAATAGACTATTTGCATGCTTTTGTCACGGAGAAGACATGAGAATACGTGTATCAAAAGAGGGGAAACTGGGGAATATACCCGGGAATATAATGAGAATGAATCCTTATAAGGACTACACTCAGGAGAGGAAGAGATATACAGTTAAAGGAAATGAAGAATATAAGAGAAAAAGGAGTGGGATCGGGCTGATAGTTACCATCCATTATGTAGAATAGCTATTAAATCGGGAGTTGATGAATGAGGTAAAAGAGGCTCGGATGAAGGGAGAATAGGAAAGAGTTTCCTCTCGTATCCAAGATCTTAAAGCTGCACATTGAATCAGGAGGATGAGATCTTACCAACATCTTTAACATGGGATGGAGATGTCAAGTTCTCGATTCAGATAATTGCTCTGATATTTCTGAGCCTCCGGTTGCATTATTTTATGCAATGCATGAGATTGGAGCCCCCTGTTTGTAATGATGTTTATTTATGAAGTTTTGTAGAGTTCGTTGGAGAAGTCATGAGCCTGAGTCAGAGCAATAACCTCGAGTGTGATCTTGCATCCATTTAGACACAACAAAATATTCATGGACTTTCCTTTGATTTGGTGGATGCTGAACCCTTGATGTACTGGTCAAGTCTGTCCTGGATATGTCCAAAATGAAGAGGCACAATTGACCCCATGATACCTCACGTACATAGATTCGCATATTTCATATGCATTTAAGTATGACTCATGTTTTTTTTTCTAGGCCTATACATGCCCATACACCTGCATATCTATATAGGCCTTTCTATCTATATATCTACATTATCCATCTATATATCCTTCTATCTATCTATCTATATATCTATCTGCATACAAATTGATCAGCAATCTATCAACAAATACTATTCCTCGCTATTTCAAACTGCTCACGTATATAGCATCGTGACTTTTCGTTCTTCGTCGTTATTTCTTCTCCTCCAAATCTTGTTATATTTTTTATCTCTTCATCCAACCCCATCTCTTTCTCTCTCTCTCTCTCCCTCGCTATATATATCTATCTATCTATACCATTATTCATGTCCATCCCATCTTTTTTTAAATCTCTATACAGTCCCATTACATTTATATCCATCGTATCTGTCCATCTACTATATAGGCTGCTTGCGTATTATCACTTACTCATCGAAGCTCGATGTTTTCAGCTCATGCAATTGTGTACTTTTATAGTTCAAGTGAACCATTCAAACTAAACTTACTCTTATTGTAAACGAGGTGAACATGTTTTGTTCATACTATATCATTTGATCATTTCTTTTCGAAAGCAAAGTATGTATAGAAATTCTTGAGGAAGAATCTTAAGAAACCCATAACTTTAAGTCTATATTCGAGTAGTTTTAGATTAGGGCTGCAAAAAGTAGGGTTCCCAATACCATGTAAATAAGTTACCGGGATTCTACACTGCGAAAACTAATGGGTAACATTTTAACCAGCATGAGGGTAATCATGTGTCCAACCAATTTTGGGCCGTATTTTACCTAATGCAGGAAGCATATTGTCTAGTAAGGTTAAACATTATGCAGTAATTAATTTTCATCACTGACACTGGATAAATATAAATGCCCGAAAGAAATGCCCAATATTGGTTGGACACATAATTACCCTCATTAAGCATCTTTACCCCATATTTTGTAGATTGTAATGGATACTTTTATTTAAAAAAACAGACTTCATTTCATAAAATGCAAAGCAGATATACACAATAAAATGTGGATGGGGAATTACAATAAAAGCCTATGGCTTGCAAAACAGTGACCCACTTACATTCAAAATATACAATATACTAAATCAAGTTAAAACAACAATCAAATCTACAATAGGTCAATTACAAACAAACAACGGACAAAAAAAACGAAACAAGACTTACTGGTCTATTACAGATATTTTCAAATGATAACATGCAAGAAATAGCACACAAGTCTTTATCTGCTCTATTGATGGAAAATGTGTATACTATTATTTGTGTATTTATTTTTTCTGTCACATGAAGTAAATAACAAAAAAATGAATGAGATAAAATTAGAATTATTTTAACCCAAATAAACATCAGATAAATCAATGAATGTGTAAAATAATATAAGGAGCGAGGAATGGTCGAAACTGATCCTATAACTTATAGCAAAGTATTAAAGTGGACTTATGTCATACTGAATACGTCACAATAATGATAGGGAATGTCACATGAGCTTTCTGCGTACATACATTCACGTCATCTGTAATGGTAATTATAAATATTATATTAACAATCATTATCAACGTTGATATATACCCGTATAAATCTACAAAATTTGCCCTGGGCACAACATTGTTTAACAAGAATCATGATTAAAATAAGGGACAATATATTGATTAACGCTACATTATGCATTATAATAATAATAATAATATACTGATTTATATAGCGTAGAAACTATGTGCATATATTCTACTGCGCTGCAATTAAAGGGATGGTCCGGGCTGAAAATATTTATATATATATATATATATATATATATATATATATATATCTTAATACATAGAGTAGAATTCACTGAGCAAAATGCCGAAAATTTCATCAAAATTGGATAACAAATAATAAAGTTATTGAACTTTAAAGTTTAGCAATATTTTGTAAAAAGAGTCGTCATGAATATTCATTAGGTGGGCTGATGATGTCACATCCCCACTTTCCGTTTTCTTATGTTATTACATAAAATCATAATTATTTCATTATTTCATACTTGTGTGAATAATATGTATCCCTTATAATGAAATAAGTTGCAGCAATAAATATCTAATGCACTAAATAATTTGTCAATCCAATTTTTCTAGTTCTTGGAGGACAAATTTGAATAAACCTAATTTCATATAAAAAATACAAAAGAACAAGTGGAGATGTGACATCATCAGCCCACCTAATGAATATTCATGACGACTGTTTTCATAAAATATTGCTAAACTTTAAAATTCAATAACTTTGTTATTTGTTATCCGATTTTGATGAAATTTTCGGCATTTTGCTCAGTGAATTCTACTCTATTTATTAAGCTATAAATACTGTCAGCCCGGACCATCCTTTTAAGAGCTAGTGAAATGCTTGAGAACAAATTAAGAAAAGGGGGTAAAGAAATGTATGGGAATTATTTGAACAGATAAGTTTTTAGTTTAAGTTTGAACGTTTCTACTGATGGACAGAATCTTATTACATACGGCAAACCATTTCATAATTTTGGGGCTGCACAGGCAAAAGCACGATCTCCCAAAGTTATCTTTGTATTATGAGTGTGGATGTGAAGGAGCAAATCATCATGAGAACTACGCAGGTTGTGAGAGTGCCTGTGAACGTTTCTTTGTACAAGCTCAGAAATATAACTGGGGGCACATCAGTTATTCTAGCATTAAATGATTAGCCTTTAATAGGTGCACAATCAAGTATGAATAATATGGTGTATAGTATGTGAAACAAATACATCGCCACGCCAAATTTGTAAACAATGAACACGATAGGTTCTACGATAGAAGACACTGCATTCCACATGATTATATTTTAGCGGGTCAATTTCATCAAATATTTACGTATATATGAACCGGTATATTGATTCAAATCATACTGATCTTATGAATGCAGTTTATCGTCCGCTTGCTCATAATATTTCAATTCGAGCAGGGCATAACGATATAATCATAAGGAATGACCGAGTCGATAGAATGAATTAACTCCAGACGCTTGTTAGAGAGTAACCCTGGACATTCCTCTCACCCCATGTGACCCTAGATCTTACCAAGAAGTCTTGATCATGATAATAAAATTACATTGTACCCTTTAGAAAGTATCGGGTGTTTCCTAAGACTCAAGTGCGCGTACGGTCATGAAGTCATATCACTTTCTCTAAACATGTATCATGCTACTTAATTAGCGAGATGTGGAGTGAAGTGGGCTTCATTGTAGAATGTTCATGGACATGCCCTCGTGATGCTTCAGGGCCGATAGAAGGACACAAAACTATGGTAACAACACAACATAATTGTTAAAGGAACAATTGCTTCTCGAAAATAAGTTGAAAACTTCCAATGAAATAAAAATACCAATGCTGTCTATGCCAGTATGCCTACTGTTTGAGCGCTATTCTTTTCCAAATTTTCATAGTATGTTCACATAGAGGTCCAACTTCTCCCTGTACACCCGCCCCCCCCCCCCCTCCACATACCCATAATGCATGTCTCACAAATAAGGTTAGTATTTTCTTATATACTACTTTTATTTTACCAGACGTAAGATAAATTTCATCTCGATTGAATTCAACTTAATTCAATCTAATTCAATTTAACTCATTGACTTCAGAAACTGGACATAATACTTTTCAGAATGATGTTATTTCATTCAACTCAATAAAGACATTGTCTACACTGATAACGGTCCGGTACCACATTGTGATTAACTATAATGTGCTTATACCCCATCAACGATCTCGCAAAATTACTCCAATTCAAAACTGTAAGTATAAAACTATTAAAAATTCCCTCCATCACTGGAAGGCGATTTTCTTTTTATCTTTTTAATTACGTCTACTGATGAAGAGAACCTACCTTTCCAACCCTTGTAGAAGAATTGAAACTTTATTGGAAGGGGCGATCTAAGTAGGATGAGGGGTGGGATTCTCATTCAAAAGAGGACGTGCTTGGATTAAGGATCACAGTCTTTTCTGAGCACGCATTACATCTTTTTCATCAAACATGTCAAAGAGAGTCTGGTGTTCGGTGGGTATGCGTCAGAGGTTGGGATGGCGAGAATAGTGAAAAGTACCTTAAACAATGAATGCACCCGAGATGGCGCATTTATAACCACTTTGCTGAATTAAATTCAACTTTAATGACGAAGGGAAGATGATTAACATACTGATTAGGGCTTCGAAGTTTGGGGAAGGAATCAAATTGAATAATCGATTTTTCTTCATTAGATATCTCTAGATAAATTGGGTGGTATAGGGAGATCATGAAGTAGGAAGAGAGAGATAAGAAAAGTGTTGAGATGAGGTGATGATGTATTCTTGACGAGAGGAGGTACATGGCTTGGTTAGAGGTATTGCTACATGGTGCACTTTTTTGTATTCCCTCTTGATTGATTTATACAGAAAGGTCAGATGTACAGTTATATCTGTACAATGTGTGGGATTGTCTTCATATCAACCGACAATGTTGTTATTAAACACAGTTCTGTCTTAAAGTAGGCATTAGTTTTATGCATAATGTAGCCTATTAAAATACTATTTTTTTAATAGAAATATAGGAAAATATCAATAAAAAGTACGCTACATGATCAACAGAAGTCTTATAATCTCGAATGAAATGTGATAATTAATGATGAAAAGGCTGCTGCTAAACGAAACCTTAAATACCGAATCTATTTCATTTTTAGTGTTAAAGACTCGAAAATAATGAGCCTCGATAAACAAAGTACTTTTGTCCTGTTATATCAACTTTACCTATTCAATTAATGATATAACCGACTAATATTCTCTATTTAAAAAATCATTCCTCTGGACTTTGAAGTCAAGAACGAATCAGTATTAAAACAAGGCCTCCATTACTCTACAGAATGTAGAGTTTGTTTCTCTATATAGAATGGTCAGTGTCATAGTTGGTTTTACAAAACTCAGACTCTTTTTTTTTCTTTAGCATTGATAAAAAGAGAGTAATATGGAAATACATTCCTTAAAGAAATTTTGAAGAAAAAAAAAACACATATTATCGAGCTTGAATTCACACGTTGTGATGAACTTTGATAGTTATGATTGATACAAATACAACATTAAATTGATCATACTTACGAGCAATTGTCAATACTATTTGATCTGTTTTGGGCTTCTATACCGATGATGCCATCTTTAAACATCTCGTTTGGTGACAGTAGAACAAGAAGGAGACTGAAATTTACTTTCACCAAAGTCATGAATACCGTATGATAAAGATCCATGTTGTTTGAACCATCAAGGGAAGCTAGACACTAACTATTCACTTGCAATGGAGCAGCAAAGCAAATAAAAATGAGGCATTACGAGTCCTCTTCCTTGGTAAATGTGCCTCCTTTTGGCGGCGGACGGTATGCCTAGTACACAATACTTTGGTGTTTTCCCCCGTAATACAAGCGGCGGCGTGCTATTACGTTCGGCGACTTTGCAAATCAGCCTCATTGTCGACTGGAAATAAATGCATTAGAGGAAAAAGCTTAGAGATCGATCATTCCTCGGATCATCAAATTGTGCGAAGTTCTGCGTGCATCCACTATTACCCGACAAATATATTGGCATACTGACAAGGAAGGCATCTGATAAAGTACCTATATAACAAAAGTCAAGAGTCGAGATGCGTTCTCGATATTATATGGATCAGGTGAAGAGTATAATAGCGGGGCCCTCGTACTCTTACCATGCTTACAGTCAATGGATTCGTGATACAACAGAAATTAATAGATGCGGGGTAACACTGACACATGGTATTCCAAGAACATAATCGTCATCACATCAAGGTCGGGATAATAATTATCACATTTAACTCGATACGGAGCGTGGAATACTCCTTTTTAATTAACCAGGCAGACTAACATCAACTCCCGATTGTGTCAATGTAATAATAACAATGTTGGCGATCGACCATGAAGCGAAGGTAATAGTAAGAGAATGACTCTCAAAATGGTCCGCTCATGATGAGAGTGAATCTTCTACTGATGACTCGTTTATGCTTTCACTCTTCATCCCATCATCCGCATCATCTTCGAGTATCACTCGCAGCTCAAGTGCAGGGTCTGGTATCGCCTGTCTCATAAATATTTGGAGCAGCAGCGGGCGGCAGCGGTGCCATCGAAACAGAAGGGTTTGTTCACCAATAGAAGACTGTATGATGAGGAGGATCCCCGATGAGTGAGATAACACTCTGACATGACAGTTGGTCAGGAGTCGTCAACTGATATGAATGACGATGTCATAACTCGTGAACGTATCGAAAATAAACGGAGATATCTATATAGCGAATTCCAAAGGAAAGACACTTCTGTTCTAGAGCACATTATGACCCAAAGCTAAAGTAGATTCCTTTGAGAGATTGTGGTATTTATGTTCAATGGCTGATTTTATAACAATTTAAATGCAAATAGCTATGTACCCATGCAATTTAATTAGAAGAAATGTGTGTTCATCCCGAATGCATTTACACAATACTAATATCAACTATAAAAAAGGGTTTTCCATAATACCGATAGACCTTAAATGCCAATAAGAGCTAAATAATTTATATCGAGCGGTATACATGGTAAAGAGGAACGTTTAATTCAGAATAGTTTAATGTATCAAATTATGGATATTCCTAATTCATCGTGATTTCTAGCCAATAACACAAATTCTGAAATAACTTAGTCATTGGTAAGATATCTGACCTATAACACACCCTTGAGGGTGACCAGGTATAATACTAGTGTTTTGAGATCGGAATTGATGTGGATAGCTGTATAATATCGACATACATATATATATATATATATGTACCCGTGACATTGTCTCTTTGAGCGCTTCGTGTGTTAACTCAGTCAATGTATCACATTTCATAATAAACTCATCAGGGATGAACACCTTTGGTATCCTAGAACATTCCCCAACCATTTTCAATATTATTCCTCCACCATTACAATATATATATATATTTATATATATATATATATATATATATATATATATATATGTACACATACATATTCGTAATGTTTGTAAATCTAGTACACAAAGATGTTTTTCGCACATTAATAGTAGTGGTCCTTTCTTAGTCGTCTCCCTTCTTGTCCTTTCTATTTCTCTTTTTTCTTTGTCCCCTTCCCCCTCGCTTTGTCTATCTCTCTCCCCACTTCTCTATTTCTCTTTCTTCCTTCCCCCTGTTTTTTTATATTTCATTTCTCGCCCTCTTTCATGTCTTTTTCATCCAAGTTATTCCACTTAATGCATCATTCAGCATATCAGGAGTTACAATTCGTCTACATGATCTATTTCTAATTATTTTTTTATATTTCTCATACTCTTTCAGTTTGGACCCTTGATTCTTATTGAGATTTATCTCACATACCTTTTATTTTCGTTATTTTTAACATACTTTAATGTCAAACAGGCATATTTTATGCCCATTATATAATTCACCAATTCACCGAAAAAAGGATTTATACAAAGTTCCTTGATTTTGCTTCATGACATTCATATCTTCGTGAGATTTCAAACAACTTGGTAATACAGTATCAATTACGGAGAAGGTTTATGCACGCTTGGGCAAAAAACCCTTGCTATTATTTCCGGATGGTGTTCAATTTTTTTTTCATTTTGTCTACATTCTAAGACTAATTAACACTCGAAAAATCAATTTTACCCAAACTTAGGTAGTTGTTACACTGTAAGAAAATTTCTACTTAAAAAAAAAAAAAAAATTCCTGCAGCAGTCTCGAGAATACCTGTAATAATTACTGAACCGTGTAATCTTACATGCATTTGTGTAAAATTACGGAAAATTTGTATTTGGTGTATGTAACCGTACAAATTTATTGTAATAAAACTGTTCCCCCTGTTTTAAAACAGACATGTTCTGTAAGATTGTAGAAAAATTGTAAAAAATCTTTCCTGTTATAACAGTTTACATAATTATTTGATTATTTCCTTATGTAAAATATGTTTTTTTTTTCTTCTGTAAAATCTTCTGTTTTTTCTAACAGTGTTTATTCGAGAGGCAATTTGCCATTATTTTTACAAACAAAAAGTTTATTGTATATGTACATGTATATAAATGCAGCGATGGAAATGCACACCTCAAGTCACCCTAACCTCAAAGTCACCTAACCTGAGGTGATATTTTTAACATTTTCTATGTTGGAGAATAAGCATTTGATATAATTAAATACACATAAAAACTATTGACAGGGCTTTGATGAGTCTTGTCATGGACGTTCTGGTGTTAACTTGACCTGGAGTTGCCAAATGGTTGACTTGGAGTCATTAGAGAATAAAAATCGTTGACTTTAGGTTATCGAACATGTTACCTGTGTTCTATTTTTTGTGATTAAATTCAAATAAAACCATTATTCCATATTACACAAAAAGTATGAATGCTTAAAATACAAAAAAAGAAAATAAATATGTTAAGAACAGTACATATGATATAGAATCTTTGACAAAATCGACAAGCTATTTGATCTAGGGTTATTGATATTGTCAAAATAGTTGACTTGGAGTCACCACTGAAAGAGAAGACCGGACTTGAAGGTATGATATAAATTCTTTAAGAGACCCTCCATTGATTTTCCCTTTTTTCTGGGGTAGAGGGGCATACATTGCATATCATTCCAAAGAACCGAAACGATCGGTAAATATTACGACTAGAGTACTGTGACAAGAATAATAGATGTAATGGAAAGTCTGGATATAAGTTGACCTGAAGTTAGGTCATTATACAAAAATTGACCTGGAGTTATCAATGATTGTTTACAAATTTTCAATTTTAGTTGTTTATAAGTTGTTCGCCAACTCTCGTACTTTTTAAACCCAATGTTTCAAACATAGAAGAACAAGAAAAACTGAATTTAAACATGTTTCTATATATTTTAGCCATGCAAATTACATTACAGACATGCATATTTGAATGGCTTACATCTGTTTGGATTGAAAATTTTCTAGGTATATAAATGCAGGACCTGCAGGATCTCTTCGCCGACTCCATCGAACAGGCCCTCCAGGACTATCCTTCTGCTACTGATGAAGAAAGATGGAATCACATTCGCGATGCAATCCATCACTCAGCCATGGAAGTATTCGGCAAGAGAGAAAAGCAGAACCCAGACTGGTTCATAGCTGGAATCACAGAGTTGGAGCCTGTCATTGAAGCAAAACGAGCAGCACTCGCTAAGTACAAGAGTGATCCATCTGTGAAGACGCTCACAGCCCTCAGAAAGGCGAGGACGGATGTCAAACGGGTTGCTAGACGCTGTGCCAATGACTACTGGTTAGGCCTATGTCAGAGCATCCAGCTTGCTGCAGATAACGGCAACACCCGCGGTATGTACGCAGGCATAAAGAAGATCTTTGGGCCAACCATAAAAAAGACATCACATCTCAAATCAACTACTGGGGAGATCATTACAGACAAGAAGCTTCAAATGGAGAGATGGGTTGAGCATTATGAAGAGCTTTACTCGCGTGAGGTGATGGTCAACGAAGCTACAATTGAGAGCATCGAAAGCTTACCTGTCATGGAAGATCTTGATACTGTACCCTCCTTAGAAGAGCTTACAAAAGCTGTGAACTCCCTGACCTCCGGCAAGGCTCCAGGAAAAGACGGTATACCCCCAGACCTAATCAAAGCCGGAAAGGACACTGATCTTCTACGCCACCTCCATGAACTGCTCTGTCAATGCTGGAAAGAGGGAACAATTCCGCATGATATGCGCGATGCCAACATCATTACTTTATACAAGAACAAAGGGGATCGCAATGATTGTAACAACTATCGCGGAATCTCCCTCCTAAGCACTGTTGGAAAGACATTCGCCCGAGTGATCCTGAACAGACTGCATTTGCTTGCAGCCCGTGTGTACCCAGAATCACAGTGTGGATTTCGGGCTGGAAGATCAACCATTGACATGATATTCTCCATTCGCCAACTGCAGGAGAAAAGCCGTGAACAGAGACAGCCATTGTACATTGCGTTCATCGACCTTACCAAGGCCTTTGACCTAGTCAGCAGAAAGGTTCTCTTCAATTTGCTTCAGAAGATAGGATGCCCTCCCACACTGCTTCAACTGATTGTATCATTCCATGATGATATGCAGGGCACCATCCAGTATGACGGCTCTACTTCTGCCCCATTCCCAATCAAGAATGGAGTCAAGCAGGGATGTGTGCTTGCCCCTACGCTCTTTGGGATCTTCTTTTCTGTGCTGCTTTCACACGCCTTCAGATCATCTAAGGACGGTGTGTACCTACACACAAGAAGCGATGGAAAACTACTCAATCTTGCACGACTTCGGGCTAAGACGAAAGTGAGGAAAATCCTGATTAGAGACATGCTGTTTGCTGATGATGTTGCTCTGTCATCCCAATCAGAGACTGATTGACTGCTTTTCAGAAGCTTGTGAAGACTTTGGCCTCACCATCAGCCTCAAGAAAACAAACATCATGGGCCAGGATGTACGGAGTGTTCCAGATATCTCCATTGGAAACTACACCCTTCAAGTGGTTGAAAACTTCACCTACCTCGGCTCCATGATTTCCAGCAAACTCTCTCTTGATCCCGAGCTCAACGTACGCATTGGCAAAGCAGCAACTATGATGTCTAAACTCTCAAAGCGGGCCTGGGAGAACACTTCACTAACCACCAACACAAAAATGAAGATCTATCAGGCCTGTGTGCTCAGCACTCTCCTGTATGGCAGTGAGTCATGGACCTTGTATGCACGCCAGGAGCGTCGTCTAAACGTTTTCCATCTCCGCTGTCTGAGACGAATCCTGAACATCAACTGGCAGGACTACATCCCAAACAAGGATGTCCTCAAGAAGGGAGGAATGACAACCATCTATGCTCATCTAACACAACGACGACTGAGATGGCTTGGGCATGTCACTAGAATGGATGACGGCCGTATTCCAAAAGACATATTGTACGGAGAGCTAGCGACCGGGACCAGGGCTGTTGGAAGACCTGTCCTCCGCTTCAAGGATGTGTGCAAGAGGGATATGAAGACCAGTGAAATCAACACTGCAAACTGGGAAGCCCTAGCTGCAAATCGTCCCAAATGGAGACATGCTGTGAAGATTGGCATCCAAAGGAGCGAACAGAGAAGAGTAGATCAATGGGAGGAGAAAAGACAACTAAGACGACAGATAGCCATGGCTCCAACAGCTCAGCCACAAGTGACATTTGTATGCAGCAACTGCAACAAGACCTGCTTCTCAAGGATTGGACTATTTAGTCATCGCAGGAGCTGCACTTTATGAATTAGGAAGTAAAAGAAACTACCAGCGCAAACTCTATTGTCTCTCGAGACAGACAGATGCCAATATATAAATATCACCTTTGGTTAGGTGGCTTGAGGTCATGTTTCAGGTGTGTATTTGTATCGCTACATGTATATATGTATATATATATATATATATATATGTGTGTGTGTGTATATATATATATATTCTATGGACGGCAATCTTCTTCGCTTTTGAAATAACTAAGTGACTAGCTTTCAAAGTATCTATTCAAATATGAATGTTGTGTTTTAGAGTGTAGTAACCAAGGGTCATTACTCTTACTTTTTATCTGATTCAGAAATTCAGGTACCATCCGCAAAATAGCTTTTAAGTGTCCCATCTTTGCATTTTTCTTTTCTTTCATTCATACATGAATTAAAAATCATATGTTTTCTACCAGATGAAAGAAGAGACTTTCATCTTTCCAACGATAGTTTATTTTGTTCATTATGCTTATGATTAATCATCGATAATTCTTGGATTTGTTTTGATGCACTGAACATAGTACTTAGAAAAGGTATAGACGAAGCAAGAGTTCCTCGACAATTTACTATTCCCCTTAACCATTATCAAAGAATATACTGCGTTCAACTACTTCACTTGTGTTAGATTTCTGCAATATGTGATCAATTCAATGTGTTAACCAAATCAATAGCATTTTCATTCACTCTCAGAAGACGGAGATCCGTACCTACGTGATCTTATTAGTTTAAGTAGTAGTTGAATAATTTTGATGGCGCTCTTCAATCTTTCCAAATTGTATGCGCCAGACATCTTTCAAAGTTGCATTTCGGCTAAGGCAGGAAGTCTCCTCCCAGCTAAGGAAACCACTCTCATACAACGTTTCAACCATTATTTGTTGATCATGAAAACGATGAATAATGAAGTCTATATTATTAATTTAGTAAATTTATGGCGTGCTAAAATTGTATAGTACTTTGTTCAGAAGATGATGTGAATAGTAGGGAGAAAAATTGAGGATATTATAAATGAAACTATGATTCAACCTATCTTCTGGGGGGAAAACAAGGATAAAGTGTTATGAGAAGAGGTATAATAGCGAAAAGGGATAAAAGATGGGCCAGTGTAACAATAAACTTAATGGTCAATAATTAATTCTTGGAGCGAATTCATTTTATTATTTATTTGTATTGAAGTATATATCTAATGCACATTTTGGGTTTAATATCCTCAATGCATGCAATACAAAAAACAGGTTTTTAAATATATATATGTATCCCTTTGTACGGAGTGGAAACAGAGCAAGAGAGTTACAGAATATGTGAAATGAAGTTCTGTTCGTAATCACAATCTCGCCATCACTTCCTAAACCCAACATCATCAGAACAGGAGCCAACTTACATAAGACTCGTTTACATGTCGAATCTAAAACCAAACATCAAATATATTTCATTTCACATTAGACTAAGAATTGTACCAGAAAAGTTTTACCTTCACTGGAATGTCATACAACTGCGACATAAAGGGTTCTTCAAGTCATTTTATACGTCATTTGTCTTTGGCAAACAGTGAGCAATACATTTAACAAGACTGTGTCCCCTTGGCAGATTTTGTATGCACACCACACCCGCTTGCTCTAAAGATTAACATGAAAAACTTTCTGTTGACTTCGCACCATTTCACATTTGAAAGTTCATACTGTAACGATTGCCACGATTAAATAGGTTTTGTTTTGTCCCCTTTTTACGGGCTACCTGCATCTATCATTCTTCTGGCACAATTTCCTACTCAATTGACGCAGGGTCATTGTTAATGCCAGTATGCTTATAACATTGATTTATGTAACTGTGTTATGTAATGACTTTGCTTTTGTCTGTTGGAATGAATAAATACGAATTTGATTGATTAAAAAAAAACTGCCCTTGGTTTATTTCCCCGAACCCCTCGCTTCTTGTTCATCTCCCTCCCTCTCTTCCCCCCCCCCCTCTCTCTCTCTCTCTTTCCGTCTCTCTGTTTCTATCTCTATTCTCTCTCTCTTTATCTTTCAACCCCCTCCACCCCCCCTCTCTCTCTTCCCATCCCTCTCACAGTCTCACTTCCCCTTTCTCTCCATCCTCTCTCCCACAGCATAAAATCTTTTATTCATATTATATACTGTCTCATTGCCTTCGTTCTTTCTTACATCACTACATCAGCCCTGTAATGATTTGAATTAAACAATCATAATTATATAGATGTTCTCTATCCACCTTTGTACATCGTGCATTACAGTACATATTGCTACGAACCGAACACAATTCTTATCCTGATCTACAATCAACCTGGTCTTGCAAAAATGCCCCCCCCCCCCAAAAAAAAAAGAATAAAATTCAATTCTGAACTAGCTTCTAAAATCTTTGTGAACTGGTGCGTTGATGTAAGTTGGTCAATTTGCATAAAAATCTTGTCGAAGATCCTTCGCCTAAATGCATGAATACTGAAGTACCTGTACAAGTTTTGTAATAAGATGTTTATATAGTTTGGGATGACTTATCTGCCCAGTGCCCACAATGCAAAGTCATGTGACGTAACTAAACCACATCGAGTATTCCGTCAGAAAACGTATGTTACAATTAAATGCGGCTTATGTGTTTCTGTATTGGATTACGTGCATAATATTTTTCATTGCCATTTTTATCCTCATTGTTATCTTTATAGTTTTGTTTATTATCATTATTCAGTTATTGACTATTGTTTCGGCATGTCTTGTGTAGACCGACCTCTCACTTTCTCCCTTTTTTAAATTGCAAAATATATTTCTTGATTGTTTTATGAATCACTATGTGCATCGATTGTACATTGGCCTATGTCATGAGCTTCATTACCTAAATACCTTATTACGGATGTACTAAAAATGCAGAGATCTGCAGCCAAGTTTCCATGCAGGTCTAGCTTTTTGGAAGCTCGATCTTCCTCTTTAATAAAAAAAAAGTATATATAAATAAAGAGGCCGTAATTGTGAACGGTTAAGCTTGATATTGATGGTGGCTTCATCAATAAGTTGAGGAAAGCTGGAATTTTGACTTGCATTACCATACTCTACCGAAAGGTTGAAATATTTATGTTGATCAATATTTGATGATGATCTTTTTACTTTCTGCCATTACTCCTATTGTTATTGACCGTTATGTCAAGAGCGCTGGCTGCCTGCTGTGTGCATGTGAAATGTCTTACAGTAAGGTATGACGTTGCATGGACTGATTTACATATTACTGTGGCCATCTTTTATTATTGAACTGGTGGTCCTAACAACATCCACTCTTTTTACCTAAACAAATATAAGTACGTCTTTATTGATTGGATTAATGCTTAGAGACTATATGACTCTATCGGCGAATCCCCACTCCACGCAAAATACAAAATAAAACAACAAATAAATTTAAAACATTAAATCAAATAAAAAAAAGATAATGATTTTGTAAACAAAGTTTGGGCACTTTGCAACCAATCCCAATTTTCATTTTTCACTCTCTATTTCAAAATCAAATTCATATTTCCTTTCCAGTAGAAAATACCAAATATATCACAGAGCATGCCTAATTATAGTCTCCAACAATATTGTTTTCTTCCTAGCAAAACACCAGAATTCTGAATACATTTCTGGTTGTCTTCTACATGCTTGTATTTCAAACACTAATTTCAATTTTTTATAAAGAAGAACTACGGGATTTTTCCTCCTTTCTGTGTCACTGCAATGGAGTGTGTTATTTAATAACATGTATGCAGTCTGGGCGACACGTGAGGAATTTTACATTTTCCATCCCCAAAACAGTATTGAACTATAATGATGATAATATGCACACCGCTCTTTTATTGAAACAAAAATCGATGGACTATATTGTACACGCAATTCACTGAATAGTTGAGCAAATAATTGATTATGTAAGAAGGAGGAAATGCTTAATAAATCCTCAACACCCTTCTTAAAAGTCGCTTTCTTGTACAATTACAGGAGTACGGTATGTCAATTTTAATATTCTGACACAGTCTTTAACTGGTACCATCAGGATCATGAGAAGAGTGCTTGGAATCTGATGATGTGCCTGATCTGGTAGAAATACGTTTGATTCCAAATGAGTCTCAAACCCGTACACGTAGGCCTATGTGTCACAATTAGTCAGGAAAGAATAGTAAAGAACACAAATTATCACCTACACCCTTATGAAAATTTGAAGTAAATGACACAACCACAGAGAGAACAATTTATGTCTCTCTACGGTTATTTGATTCCATTAGAATCGCTAAATGCCTTCATATTGCTTACTATGTTTACAGTCACTTTCTTCTGAAAGTGAACATGTACCCCTGATTAGAGAAAGCTGAATACTAATGAATATGGTATAATAATAGCCATTACCATTCACAGACGCTTATGTGTACGTCATTGCGCAACTTATGTTTGGCCAAGGGAGGGGGAAAGAATAGATGAAAGTTCGGAGAGAGCCGAAAAGTGGTCCAAAAGGGCGGAGGCTCTGTCAATGTTTGCACAAGTTACTTGGTACTGCCTGGTTCCCCCAAGAGCAGAAACTTCTACAGGGCTTCTTGATTGAATAAGGTTTTCTTCGCCTTAGATGAATTGGAAACGGCCCCAAGAAAGAGGATCAGCTCAGCTCATTTTTTTTTCTGTTCAGCAATTACATCTCAACAAATTTTATATCGTTCATAGGAGGAATATATTAAGATCTCTACCATGTTGCATGAACTTTAACAGTCGGTTTCTGGTTTTCGAAGAGGATTCTTATTTTTGTGGAAAAGGGAAAGTTTTCCCCAGACCATGCCGACTACTAACTCACATAGGAGGCTATCTTGCCAATGGATTCATTTAAGTTACATCATACTCACTATCTTTTCAGTTCAAAGGATTTCACAGGGTAATTATACAATTGTTTAAGTTAATTTTATTACCATGTCTCATCTTAAAATGTATATTTTTATTGTGTGTCAAGCGGTGAATACATTCCACGTTATTAACGAGTACTTTTTTATGATGTTTCCTTTATAATTGTAACCTCGTTTTGATTTTCTTACTTGGAGTAATTAATCCAGCATTTATTCGACGAGAATCGCTCTCTTCAATTTGTATGTGTATTATTATGAATAAAGCAAGTGCCAGTTTAAACTAATTCATCAAAGCTTGGTGAAAACTTGAGTTGATTTTAATTTCGAAAATACATCATTTACATTATATGAAAACTGTAACACAAACAAATGCAATCAATACTTACAATCGATTTTACTTTTTCTTACGTTGTTTGTCAGACAAATTTACATTTTACAAGACTGTATACGTTTATGTCACATGGACTGGTATTCTTATATTACCAGTATTGTCTTAAGTACACCAATGAAAAAGATTAGATCAGTCATCAGAAGTGTTGGGTCATAGACTAGTGATACCGTCACCAAGGTTCAGAGTATGGAATCTCAATGCAACTTTTATATTCACTTGGCAATTGATGTAAATTTAATTTGGGTTTATTGATTGGATGCGCCATATTGATTAATGTTGGTGATTCAACTGTTTATTATTGAGGCATGTGTATGCACATTTAAACAAAACTTGCTGAAATGTAATAGATAATCAGTGCAAAGAATGCCTTGAAAGCAACCCAGTTGTCCAAAGACGTCTTCGTCTGGATTGAGAAAATTCAAATATTTCAAAATACTATACTTTGAACATGAATGTGACGTCAGGAACAAAAAGCTGGGGCCCGTTTCAAAAGCAGTTACCATAACAGTTACTTTTCCATCCAAAGGTAACTTCTATGAAATACTTTATTTTGATTGGATGTTGGGCATTGTTACCATTTTATTATACAATTTTATGACAGAGTTATTATAATTGAATTTATGCAATTAATGGACCCTGATTCATACAAAACTTCTATTTCGGTTCATCAATTTTCAACAAATATTTCGTAGGACTCCTTTGTCATCTGACGGGCATTTGAAATTCATCGGAACGTCGCCAGACCTGTACTGACATACAAAACATACTTATCGCGCAAATAATCCTACATAGCAACAGTTGTTCTTTCACGATGAATTCCAATTTATGTCGCCATGTCGAAGTGACATCGGTTTAGGTGGATCACTGTGCTGATGATGTTTAACCAAGGGAGTTGCATGAACACGCTCTATCCATTGCTTATTCCCATTGAAAGGTAACTGATACAGTTAGTCGGTCAGTCAGTCAAGAAAATTAAACTTGTTTTCATCAATCATCAGTAAGTTGACTAAAAATGTATATTCAAAATAACTATCTTCAATAACAAAGAAACGTATGCTAATGCACATCATTTGTGTAGTTAGTATACCAACCTCATAGCAAGCATATTTGAACACATAATTGTCGGCCTCTGTCACATTTATGTGATACCAGAGGGTTCTTTCTACGATGAATTCTTGTTCTGAAAACACTCTTTTGTGTTTTTTACAGCATGTGAAGTCCTACTAGCACCTGATAATGGCTCTCTTTCTGCTGAGGAAGGATTCGGAGAAGGGGCTACTGTAACGTTTAGTTGTAACGAAGGTTACAGTCTGATTGGGTCACCGTCTACTACGTGTAACAACGATGAGTATTCAAGACCCGTTCCATCATGTGTTCGTAAGTATGAGAGAACTGTAACATTCACAGAACCTGTCTTTTGGTTATAGTTCGAGCAAGGGGGACCGCTCACTATTTTTTTTCAAATAACACCACTTTTAGATCGTCTGCCTCTCCCCCATCAAAACACGCTGTCACCGCCTCTGATGTATACTGGGCTAACCTTTGTTATATACATCTATTTTATAATGAATTGTGCTCCCTTTTTATTCTTACTGATAATATGAATTTGACAATTTAAATGAATTTAACACCCCCTCTTGGAAATTTTATAGTGAAAGACCTTTATTATATATGTAGATATTAGAAAGCTATAACTATAAGCCTATACAAAATATTCTATTCCGTAATTGTGGTCCCATACGATTCTTAGAAGAGGATTTATATACCGAAAAAAAAAACAGTTCGAAGACTCTAATTTTTCAACTTTGACATTTCACGTTTCCATGGGACCCATTAACACTATAGTTATTTATTTTGTAATAAAAATATTTTATTTCATTTGACAATGAATTCAACTTAGATTTACGAAAATTAATACAGGCTTTAAGGGAATAATTTTGTTAGGAATTTGTCTCATTTAAGCATAAAGATACTTAGTATGTTGAACCTGAGAGATATGGACACAGGAACCAAGTTTCAAGCCCAAGCTTATGTGTGTTTTTATAATTAAGTTTCAAGATATAATTTGTTAATATACAAATTTCATTATCAAAATACATTATTGTGCCGTCGAAAATATTTTATCACTCTTCGAAACTTTCCTTAACTGTTTTATTTTATTCACAATAAGAATTTAGAATTTGTATTCCAGATTAGGATTAATCATATCAATCGTATATATTAGTGATTAATTTGTATATTATTTTAAACTAGGTACAGTTTTGGCTTTTTTGTTTTAACTTTAAGTTGTGTTTCAAGAAATTGTAGTCCACATGACTTTTTTTATGCTCTATTAGTTGGCTTTTTTTAGACAGTAATGCAACATAAAATTAGCAGACTTCTCTACCAAATCTTTATCCCAGTTGATTGCAGTGATCCCGGATCTCCTATGGACGGGTCCCAAGAAGGGACTCCGACATACCAGGCTTATACAACGGTTTCATTCGTTTGTGATACCGGGTTTGGGCTGGTAGGGGCACCGACTATAACATGCGATGGCGGGACGTGGACTCTACCAGTGCCGGAATGTGTTGGTGAGTAATTTCTTGGTCAAATAATTCATTACCCGATGGCGCCATTTTGAACCGTTCCATTGGTAAACATAATTACCGTTTTGATATTCCAGATGTGATATGTGGAGCCATTTCTGTTCTGTTTGAAGGGAAGTTATTGCATTGTATTGAGGGTTTAGGAGATGGACATTGAATTACATTTATGTTCGGGAAAGGCTTCTGCAGTCGTTCGCAAAAGTTTGAATTTGAATTTGATTCAGGACAAATGTATTTATTTCAATGATACGGCAACAGAGTACTTGAAATGGGTTATCGTCATCTCTTGTTTTAACGAATATCCTACTGTAAAGGGGGCACTTCACAAATGGGCCTCCATTGTCCGAAGTAATATTTTATTAAGTAAAAAATTGTACTACTTTGCGTAAAGTCAGAAAACAAAGATGTGTCATGGGAACCCCAAATTAGAAAATTATAAAACTGATCATGATAAATACATGAAAAATAAAAGACTAAAGTAAGAATATATCATGATGATAGGGAGAATTGCAATGTATCATCCATTCGAAAAAATAACTGTGTAAACAGGCGCTTATTACGTTTAACTATCAACTTTGCAAATATCATAATCGCAAAATAGTGTGCCCTGCCCCAACAGTGATTAATGATAATTTGTTGCCAATTATCCATCTTCTAGCCAACTGTGCTGACCCGGGGGTACCATCTTCAGGTAGACAGGTAGGGAATCCAACTTATCTCCAAGGTACTACTGTATCATTTGAGTGTGAAGAGGGTTTTACTCTGATTGGTGCTTCTGTTATCTCCTGTGAGGATGGCCAATGGGATCGAGAAATACCAGTATGTGCAGGTATGTCCGTCTTAATCACTTTTCCTCGCATGCACTTAACATAACCCACAATAATTAAATTAAAAAGATTTTAAAAACGTAAGACGAAAACATATAAACAAATATTTTCACAATTTAGTATATCGAATTCACTTGACAACCAAATCCTTGGTGTATGTTGAGAGAGGGTCCCCAATTTCGAAATATGCATTAGCCCTGTTCTTGCTGACCTATACCTGCTTGAAGACTGATACACAAGCCTTTGCAACAGGTTTTCTGTTTGTCCTTTACGTGTGGAGTTTAGCATAAACTAACATGCAGTCAGATACCTAAAATTGTCTCATGATGCTAAGAGAGCAAAGTAAACACATGAAATATGACGCTGCTCAATTTCACAGTCAGGAAATTAATTGTGTCGCCCGAATAATCATCTTTCAGCCGACTGTTCTGATCCTGGAACTCCTGCTGACGGAAACCAATCTGGTTCCTATGGTAACGGAGATACGGTGACGTTCACCTGCGATGATACATTCACCCTGGTAGGAGCTAGTATCATCAGTTGTGTGGAAGGAGTCTGGAGTGACGAAGTGCCCCTTTGCTACGGTGAGGGCACCCTTTCTAACTTTGCTCAGCGAATCTTATAATTATTTTCAATTTCTTCATCATATCATTGTCATCTGGTGTAAAATCTATTATGAATTAGCAGTAGCGTAATTGCCATCAATAAATGGCGGGGGATATATTTGATCATTTCGAAATAAAAATTCTTATTTTATGATATCATATTTCACCCCTTTTACTTTCATTTAATTCATGTTATCCTTATTATTTTATTCTTGGTCATGAAACTTTTTGAGGGGGAAGTACCCTTTAAGCAAATGGGCACACATTCACTTACATCTTTCCATTCTCATTATTCCGGGTGGGTGTGTCATAAAGCTGTTCGTAAGTTACTTTAAGAACGACTAACGATCCTATCTTGTGGTAAATGGTTGATTCATTGACGATGGTTTAGAACGTAAAAATTATCACCAGTCGTTCTTAAAGTCGCTCTTAACTTACGAACAGCATTATGAAACGGACCCACTGCTCTTTGTTTCTTAATAAATTATATGTATTCGCCAAATTTATTCAAGAAAATCAATATTGCAAACATCGATCAAAAGTTGAAATAGCAAACCAGATCCCTATTTTGTTTGCCTATGAATGAATCTGATACTGATATTATGTTTATAATATGTTATAATTTCAATGCTATAGTACTTAAAAAAAGGGTTTTCTAGTATTTCACAAGACTTCGAACATGCATTTACTCTGTAGATCTTATGCTTTGTTGAAATCTACCTTTGTTTGGACTTACAGGGGACGAAAAAAAAACATGCTGCCATTTTAACCATATATTTGAGAATTCCATTGTATTGTTTCTTGAGTCTAATAAGTTAATTTATATTACCTGTCAATGATCCAGCTCAATGTGGAGATCCTGGAGCATTCGAGAATGGACTCAAGTCGGGAGGTGTGGAGTATGGAGACACACTCACCTATACCTGCAACGGAGGATATACACTGGTTGGAGCGTCGGAATTAACATGTACAAACAGTGGTTGGGACACCGAGGCACCCATATGTTATCGTAAGGAAATATCTACAGACAAAAACAATACCAATAACATGGATGAAAACAATACAAGATAAATATAACTTTATTCAAAATTACATGAATGGTGATAGCAATTACCCCCCCAAAATGACATGTATATATTCAGTTAAGATAATGATGATAATGGTATCAGCATTAATAATAATAATAATAGTAATAATGATAATAATAATAAAAACAATAATGATAATGATAATAATGATAATAATAATAATGATAATAATAATAGTAATACTAATAACAATAGTAATAATGATGATAGTAATGGTAATGATAATAATTGAAAATTGATAATTTCGATAATTAATATATCGTTATTAAGATTAACAACGGTAATGGCTATTTCAATAATGAATTGAATGATAAACATAATGGAATAATTATGATCAATAACAAAATTTTCCGTGCTTATGAGGATTATAGTTAATGACGATGTGATGTAAAAGTACCAATGAAATGCTTCAAGCTGTTCAAGGCTCTCAGAAAGGAGTGCAAATCTGGGGAACGTTTCATGAAAGTTTTCAGCACTGACATGTTGCCTTTTTCGACAGTTACCGTAGTATTAACAGTCAAAGGCCAGAGCCTCTGAGCCAATCAAAACCAAGGATTTCACTGAAATTGTCAGCGCTGACAACTTTCATGTAACGCCCCCCCCCCCCCGATGATATTACAAGTCATGTATAATGAGCTGAGGCCTATATAAGAATTCAAACACATTTTCAGTCGCGTGAATAAGAATCCTAAAACATTAGTGAATATGATATTTTCGGTGTTTACTTTCACAACAATGTATCGGATATTTCTTTTCGGGATCCACGACTTGTGATTTAATGGTATTTATTTTGAATTCTTTAGAAAGCTGCACAGACCCCGGGACTCCTTTGTTTGGCAGTCAGTCAGGGACGTATGAACATGGTGATGTGGTGGAGTTCGCATGTGATAGTGGATATACCCTCATTGGTGCATCACAGATTACGTGTGAAGATGGAATATTTTCAGCAGAAGCTCCAATCTGCCAAGGTAGACCACAGCATCCTCAAGATGTATTTTGGTTTTGTGCATTATAATTCATATTTTTTTAATATTGGACAAGTGTATTTATTATAACTATTATTGAATGAGCAATCATAAATGGGAGTACACGACTTGTAATTTCAAAGCAAATTTGAAATCACGTAGGCCCATGGAAAGAAATCATCTTCCTGTATTATCTCTAAATTTGACATACTCTTTTTTTTTAATGTGGTTGAATCTTCGGACCGTTATTGGACAAGAAATAAAATACGTACATGTAAGGTAAAGTAAGCAAACTGCGCAAAGGAAATTTAATACTTGCTCTTTTATATTTGAATTCATGCTAATTTACAAAGGCAATTCTTGTTTAAAAGTTGTGAGAGGACGACTTAGCCTACATTCTTCACTGTTAAAATAAAAACGAAACCATTCTTACACAAACTTAAGTTATGCATGCATTCACCATTCACTCTCTCATTTATATCATCAGCCGACTGTTCGGACCCCGGGACCCCTGAAAACGGAGCTCAATCTGGTACCTACAGCAACGGCGATATAGTGACTTTCACGTGTGACGCCACCTATACGCTCGTAGGAGCCAGTATCATCACTTGTCTTGGAGGTCCTTGGAGTAATAACGTACCAGAATGCATTGGTATGTTTGTAATTCAAATTCATTTATTTCAAATCTCTTAAAAACAGGGTACAATGCATATGAAGTTAATGCATTAGAGTAAAAATAACAATGACAGTTGTACAATTTAGACAAAAAATAACACGAAAAAACATAGAGTAATGAATGGGATGTGAGTGAGTAATAAAAAGCCATTGGCCTATCTGGCTACTCCCTTTTACATTCATTACTGATAATAAAACAAAACAATATCTTCCAATCAACTTTTGAGATTGAAAAACAAAGATCTCGCAATCACACAAATTCAGTTGACTGGTAAAACAAGACAACAGCAATTAAAAGCAAAAATAAAAAGTAAAATAACAAACAAAAACATAGAACATAACAGACAAGCTTATTACGTAGTACAATTATTTAACAGGTAGGATTTACATTTTCTTTTAAACGGGTTTAAGGAAGGACATTGTTTCATTTCCGGGGGCAATTTACTCCAAACGAGTGGTCCACTACAACTTATAACTGTTCTCGAGAAATTATGACGGTAAAAAGGAATATATAGTTTATCAGATATTCTTGTATTATGTTTGGTTATGCTTCGATTTTTTGTGAAATAACCGTCAAATGTTTCAGGCAACTTATTCATGTAATATGAAAACATAAAACATGAAGTTTAGAGGGCGTGTTTACGGAAAGAATTATAATTCTTTCCGTAAACTCATCATCATGGGCATTGCTAAAAATGAGATGCAATGCATAATAATAAAAAAAAACTTTCAAATAGTTTCCAAAGTCTCCAACACCAACAAAGAAAGATTACCTCATCTTGATAAGAATGGAATTGTACTGACCCAACTGTACTCCTTCCAACGCTATCAAACATATCGTAAACTTGAAGTTAGATATAAGTAAATTAATATATAACGAATATAAGTTATTTACATATTACCCTCGACAGCGGCTTGTGGCGACCCTGGGACCATCGAGGACGGGACTAAGTCAGGTGGAGTGGAGTATGGCGACACACTCATCTATCTTTGCAATGATGGATTCACCCTGGTGGGAGCTTCTGAGTTAACATGTACAAGCAATGGATGGGATGCCGAACCACCAGTCTGTTACAGTAAGTTTTGAGATGATATCATACTCGACGCCATTAAATTCGAAATATAGGCCTATCTAAATTGATGCTGTACACACTATTTGAACAATAACACCCCAAGAGATGCACACAGTGTGATACGTTTTTACCCAATTTTGCTCTGAGAGTTAGTTTGTGTAGATACGAACTGTTCTTTCGAATAACTTCCAACCTCCAAATATCCTTTCTGTAACGGAAGCATTATGATCACAATCTAAGTTTTATGTCTGCTAATATACTCTTTCTGTTAATCAGTTGTTTGGTTTGTCGTACATTTTTTTTATGCCGAGGGGTATCGATATTAAAAAAAAAATGTTTTTGTTGTGTTTACATTTTTACTGTTTTACCGATAATGCAGATTCATAGGTACACGATTACAGTAATTTACATTGTCCATGCTTATTTTCTGAAAGGTAATTGTGAAGACCCTGGTACTCCACAGTTTGGGAGTCAATCTGGAACCTTTGACCATGGCGACGTTGTAACCTTCGAATGCAACCAGGGTTATACATTGATCGGTGCATCTCAGATTACTTGTGATGATGGATCATACAATGCAAACATTCCTGAATGTGAAGGTTAGTATTTTATTCCTCACGTTCGTTAACTTTTATACCCTGTTTTTGTACCATTTAGGTTTATTTTTATTTTATTCTTCGTATTCTTCTTATCCATCCTTTATTTTATATAACTCCGCTCAAAAGAAAATTTTTAATTCTACAATCGTTAAAAACAAGCATGTAATGCTCTATATTTTAACACATGATTGAACCATTTCGTTAGATAACCATTCTTGATTTGGCTCATCAGTAAATCAGAAATGTATTATCCATTTTCCATATTCAGGTGGTGCCTCTGTTTCAACTGATTCTCCTGCTGGTACAACACAAGGATCAAAAGAAACAACCGTTGCTACATTTACAACTGGAGAAGCTGCGATAACCACTGAACCTACTAGCAAAGTGACAAGAGTCAAAGGAACCACAAATGAAATAACTCGTGGTGCAGCTACAACTAATGAAGCGATTGTGACCAGTAAAGGAACCACAATGAAAGATAGTCCTGCAACAACAAAGCAAATGACGACGGAATTAAGGGAAACAACACTAGGTGTGGACGTCGACACGACAAGGCCCGATTCGTCGACAAGGCCAACAACATTTTTTTCCTCAAGGCAGCCGTCGGAATCGACGTCTGTCCCCAAAACAACCCTCGCAGGAGCTCCCACGACAGAAGCTGGGGTTACTACAGCTTCAACGACTTACACTGCAAGAACAGAGAGAGAAACGACGCCATTAATCGACACCGAAACCACTAGACAAGAAACATCCACCAGGTCACCTCGAACAACCAATTCAAGAGCTTCCACCAGACCTCTGCCCGAAGGAACTACTCGCGACTACACTACAATAAACATTTTAACATCGTCCCAGTTGATAACTACTGATGACTCATCACCAGAACCACCGACAAGGCCACGTCCTATTTGTCCAGCAATCTTGGCCCCAAATCATGGATCTTACAGACGATATGATTGGTATCACCGCGGGGAGAAGGTTTTGTTCATGTGTAATCCAAACTACGCATTAGTCGGTCCAAAATGGATCATCTGTGTTGATGGAGAATGGAGTGGCCCTGTACCTGAATGTAAAAGTGAGTAAATATTTAGGTATATACATAACATACTTGCCGATGCATTAGATTGATTACAAACATATTCATGTTGTTTAAAGATTTCAAATTTACTGACGGTTCATTCGTAGCATTAATTCTTAATGTCAATGCAAAACCTTTAAAAATACTAATATTGAGGTACTAGTATATTGATATTTATTTTATTCCTAAGCTATGTTTAAGACATCGTTTCACCTTTTCTGTCAAACAGTTACATGTGGACGGTATCCGCCTCCCCCAAGGCATGGCTATGTCCTTCCCCCTGATAGACACATTCCATCCCACCCTTCATACTGGACACCTCGACCAGGATTCGAAGAAATGGTGTCCGTCACAAGAGCTATGTTTCCTGGCGGTATGAGAAGAAACGAAACGCTAGGAGAAATATTCGATGAAACCGGAGAAGTCGATGATGTACCAGGTCGCCTTGGAGCCTTAAACTTTCCAAACATTGGAATTGGAAACCCATTTGCAGGTGACGACGAAGAATCGGCCTCAGCCTCTCCAGGTGCAACAAGAAATTCTGATAATGGAGGCTGGGGGATACCAATCGAAATAATTGATTTGCCTGATCTAGAAATACCATTCATCGGCGGTGGAGATATCCCTGGCGATATGGTGACCATTTCTCCAGGATTTACCTTACCCACCGTTACCTGGGAAGGTGCTTACGCAGGTGATTCATCGAACATGTTCCCAAATTTCGGAAATTTCCAGGCTACTCAGGTTATCCAACAAATAATTGATATTGCAATGGAAGTAGATTGGCGGGTTATTGATTCTGAATCTTTTGTCATCCGTATTTTACGTGAATTATTCAAGATATTCAGTGACTTATTATTGACAACTGACTGGGTAAATGGTGATCTATCGACTATCAAATGGCAGAACACGAACATGTCGACCTTGCCCTTGCCGCCCATGTTGCGAGACGGTTTAAGTTTGATACTCTCAACCGATTGGCAGAACTATGATTGGACATCAATTGATTTCACTGAACTTGCTTTCTTTGACTTCATAAAAGAAATCATGTATGTCATAACAGATACTGATTGGTCCATGGTTACAGATATCCCAGGCGTCATTGCGTCTATTCAACGTCCAGACTTTGATATGGGTGATCTATCTGGTATTGACCTCTCTCGCATCAATACAACACGCCTTTCAATAAATGTAGACGTTCTTCGGCTCTTAGGAAACGAGTTTCTGAATGGTGGTAACTTATCAGCTGCTGACTGGGAAGCCATAGTTGCAAGTATAAACTCGAATCTTCCCACAGGATTTCCATTATTACGATTGGAGTTAAGAGAAAGATCATTACCATATATAGATTGGAGTACAATGAACACCACTGCCATTAACTTAAATGATATGAACTGGTTCAATGTGTCATTGATTCCTAGATTCATCAGGGACCTCTCCGTTCTCTTATTAACAACAGATATGGAAGATATAACAGCGGACCATATTTTACCTATGTTACCCATTCCACTTAATATAAGAGAAATGATCACAGTTATGATGAATTTCAACTGGAACCGGCTAAACCTAACCGGATTAAATGACATGCCCGTACCCTCATCAGCATATGAAATGATTACTCTGGTAACTCGTCTTTTGCGTCAAAATCCAATCGAATTGAATCTTTTCCGAAACTACACCGGTATGGACTTGGCAAACATGTACAACATGAATTTGACAGATATGCCCGTAATAAATGCTCTGCGTCCATTCTTGTCAAGCTTTGGCGATGTTAAACTTACTAATATTACTAATGTCCAGTTACTTCGACCCTATTTAAACATTCTGCTTAACACGGACTGGAGTAGCTTTGACAGGAATAACACCGATTTTAGAAATATGAGTTTGCCCGATACCATCCAAAACGCTCTAGAGTATATGCTTTCATATAATTGGGATAACGTTAAAACAACGGTTCTTGAAAGTATGATGCCAGCATCTATTCAACACATTCTTTTGATTTCAAGAAAGTTAGGCATGACAAATATAGAAACAATTGAACTTGTGCTACCTCTATTGCCATGTCCAGACTATGTGAAGGACTGGATGGAGATCGCAATTCACTTCAACATGCAAGGCCTCGATATTAAAGGAATCAATATGACCACCCTTCTCCCAGACGAATGGAGGGAATATTTGATAATTCTTATGAATACAGACTTTGAAAGCATCAGCTTTAGCAATGTTACTGATTTGCTTCTCCTCTCAGAGGTCCGGGAATTTCTCCACTTTCTAAATGCCACAGATTGGTCAACTATGGATATGGACAATATAGTTTCGTTGGTGATGAACATGGATTGGGAGCTTCCTGATACTTTTAATCAATCGATGCTGCAAAATCTTGAAGAAATGTTTCTAATGTTCGGACACATTGATTGGGAGAGCTTCGATTGGACAATCGAGAACATAACAAATCTTCCAATCCCTGATACTATCAGTCGATTTCTCATTATACTAATGCAGACAGACTGGGAGAATTTCAACTGGGATCAGATTGACCTAACTTCTCTTTCAATCCCATATGAGATCAAAAGTGTAATATTTGCTATAACTAACACGCCATGGGATGCTGTTGATTGGACTCGAATGTTGAACAATTTACCTATTCCTCAGGGTAACAAGGATTTCATTCTGATGTTGATGGATGTCGAAGTCCAAAATATTATCTCCGATTTTTTAAGTCAACTTACGATGGTGGAATGGATAAATCCTATGCCTGACATCGAAATGGAAAATATAGACTGGGCAATGATACTCGATGTTCTAAATCTGCCAATATCAGAGGATGTGCACAATTTGTTGCTACTCATATTGACCTCGAACAGAGAGAATTGGGATACATCTACGTTATCTGATCAACTTTACGAATTTATGTACTTCCTGGAAAGTATATATTGGGAAAACTTCGACTTCATGCAAGCGATTGACCTCATGAACCTTCCCTTACCTGATCAGATCAGAAGCATGGTCATGATGACGGAACAGATCGACTGGGAGAGCTTTGACTGGATGAACATGGACTTTACAGTAATAAGAGAGCTTCTAGAAGGATTCATGGGTATGGAAAATATTGAATGGTCTGATGTCATAGATCTTTCTGGTTTACCAATATCTGATCAATTGCGAATGTATCTGGAAATGATGATGTCATTGGACTGGGGAAGTGTTGAATGGACTGATGTCATTGACCTCTCAGGTCTTCCAGAACCTATTAGATCATTGTTGCACAGAATGATGAGCATGGATTGGGAGAACGTTGATATGACTGATTTCCCTATGCCAGACCAGTTAAGAGAGTACGTAATGGTGATAACGCGAATGGATTGGGAGAATTTTGACTGGACCCAGGTTATCGACTTGTCTGGACTTCCTATCCCAGATCAAATGAAATTGTTCCTTCAAATACTCACGAATATTGACTGGGGTAACATGAGTTGGGAACAAGTGGATCTATCAATGGTACCTATGGCTGATCAAGTAAGAGAGTTTCTCAATTTGGTGAATGGCCTTGACTGGCAAACCACTGACTGGACACAAATAATCGACCTGACAGGTCTTCCGATTTCAGACCAAACTAAAATGTTCATCCAGGAGCTGATGAGAGTGGATTGGGAAAACCCAAACTGGAGTGAAATGGACTTCTCTAGACTACCTTTGTCTGAAGATATGAGAAGTATGCTTCATATGATGTTGACCACGGATTGGAATAACGTTGAATGGACTAAAATTATTGACCTTTCTGGCCTACCCATCTCTGATCAAATGAAGCTTGCCATCCAATGGATGATGAGAATGGACTGGGGCAACACCAATTGGATGAACGTCCAGAGTATGATGGAGCATTTCATGGCTTTCGTTCACAGAGTAGAATTCATTATTTCTGACTTACTTCCTCGTCCATTTTATGTCATGTATAACAAGATATTGGAGTTTTTTATTCGGTTCGACTTACCTTTTTTACCTGACTTACCACGCCCCTGGCCTCCTCCACTTGCTGGTGATAGCATTACGTACGTCTGCAAGAGAGGCTTTGAGCTGATTGGAACATCGACACTTACCTGTAGGAGTGATGGTTCATGGAATAGTTTGCCTCCTCAATGCCAAAGTAAGTAAAAAAAAAATCAAATTCTAAGAGATTCCAGGAAACCAAATTATTGTATTTGATATGTCATCAAAATTGAACTAAAATTAATGGAAAATAAAGTGGATATGTATGACAAGATAATTTAACCACCCACTGATCCCTGCGGATACCATTACATCGTAATATATCATGATTATATATCTATTTTAGAATATATATACATGAGTTTTGATGACATTTGAATATCTGTATCTGTATTAATTTATGTTTGTAAGCATTCGAATGGAGATGGGAGTAACTTCAATAGGGACCGGCGTCCTCTTGGCTGTCTCTGACACCAGTCGAGTGTTTCCATTTTCATTGTATTATTGTTCCTTTTTGCCAGATTTAAAATAGATATTTCATTTAGAAAATGAAACCAGAGTATACCTCAACCTTTAAAAATGTGTCAATGTCCTTCAGGTACAAAACCCAGAGTCATCAATACAAAATGTTTAAAAGGCTTAGTTCATACATATAATCCCCTGGTAGTGTGTGTGTTTAATGATACTCAAGATTATTACTGAGTTTTTAATTGGAATTTTCGAAAATGTATTTTCTTATTAATTATTAAGGAATAAGACCAACAGAATCCCCTCGTCCCACCGAACAGCAAAAATCAACCGATGGGCCTAGTCCAACTGAAACACCTCAGCCTTCGGAACCTGCAAGAACCACGCTTGAAACCACGACAGAGTCTGAAGAAACGACTCAGAAAGATGCAACATCTCTACAGTCTCAAACAACTGAGGAATCCACAACAGAAAGATATCAAGGAACTACCAGTGTCGATGAAATGACTACTCCACGATCGGATCTGCAGACATCGGAGGCATTAACAAGCATGGTGGTTACAACTGAAGAACCTTCGCCTTTCCCAACAACACCTTCAGATCCGTGTTTGTTGAATCCTTGTCTTTCAGATGTCAACACAGATTGTATTTCTTTTGGTAATGCATATCAATGTCAGTGTCAATCAGGATACACGAGGGATTCAAACAATACTTGCACATGTAAGCATGATAGTTACTTTAAGTTGTCAGTGCATTTTTATCTTCTTTAAGATTACCATGATTACAGCAAATCGGACTGTCTTAAAGGTTGGCCATATATAACAGTAGCAACAGTAGACAATTGAAATAGAGATGCATCATTGCATTTTACGGTGATAATAATGATTTCATTTGACATTTTTCACGATCTTGTGATGTATTCATGGACTTATAGTTATATATAACTATGAAGAATGTAGATTTTGCTCACATTTGCAATCACTCGTAAATAATTTTACTTAGACAATTCAACTGCTTTGAATTTCAGAAGTGAAAATGTACTTTTTTTCAAATTTACAAAGGAATACTGCGTTGAGTGTATATCCTCTGTCAAACATGTGAATTGCAAACACACTGAATGTACTTTCTCCACTTTTTTTCAATTTATATTTCAGCAACTCAGCAGTTTGCAGCTGTGATTCGAATCACTGAGGTAAATGGTGGAACTGCTTCATTTACAGAGGATCTGGAGGACAAAACATCCTCAGCATTCCAGACTCTGGCTGCTGATGTAGAAAATACGGTAGGTGAAGAAGAACCGATCTTCTAGTTGATGTTATGGCTGAAGACAAGATGGTCTTCAGATGAAAAAATTCTCTCTCCCTATTTCTATTATCCTTTTTTTTTTCATTTTGCACAGGCTATGCACAGGATATGTAGTGCATGTACTGACATTGAGGTACTGAAATTTAATTTCAACATAATTATTATTCTCTTTAAAGCTTGATATTATATACCTGATGAGCTCTCTTTCGGATTCGTATCTTGGAGCAACTGTCAATGGTTTCTCCAATGGCTCCATTGTTGTGGATTACACAATTAAATTCAGGGAAGAGGAAAGAACTGAACCAACGAATACAACCGCCAATACAACGAGGCCGACGATAGATTCAACATCCGTTGTCGCAGCATTCAAACAATCTTTGGAGATGGTTGTGGATATGGGTACTGTCAATGTCAGCATCGATGAGTCATCTATCATGATTTCCGGTATGTACAGAGGGTTTAGAGTGTGTTACAAAAATTATTTAGCCTCATCTTTTTTTCTAAGGGTATTGGGCTTTAAAATCGACGCACCGACTGTCAAAAATGCACAAATTTGCAATTTTTTGACTTCGTAACTATTCTCTGTACTGTTTGTATTCTCAATCAAAGAAACTGTGACATCGTATAGCTCAGTACAATAAAGATGATAACATGGAGTTCAAAGGATGGACTCACTTATACAATACTATTCTTCACACAAAGTATCTATCAAGTATTGATCTGGAAACGAAAATTTTTGTTACATTCTCTATCTTCTCAAATCGATTTAATTTGGATCTATATAATTTCATGTTAGATCTGGATGAATGTATGTCAAGCGAGGACAATGACTGTGATGACAACGCTTTCTGCATCAACAGCGAGGGATCGTTCACTTGTCGGTGCCGTGAAGGATTCATCGATATATCATTAAACATCCTTGATCGACCTGGTAGAAGATGTGCTCGTGAGTAGCTTTCCATAATACACTGAAGGGATATTGTCCAAAAGGAATAAGTTCTTATATACAATCATCATCAATAATGATACATTTTACATTCATTCATATTTGGGGCTATTATGCCTGTCGGGGTTTTTATCTATGGGAATACCAAAACAGTACGGGTGATCTGCATTTTATTTCACTATCAAGATATGTGTTTCTCTTTGTTCCAGTACCAATGACAACACCCACAATGCCCCCACAACCTCCAAACCCATGTTCGAGAAATCCATGTGCATATGCACGGGCTGACTGCATCGTTGTTGGTAGATCTTTCAAGTGTGTGTGCCGACATGGATCGGCTTTCAATCCGGATGGTATCTGCGAATGTAAGTTTTACAAGAATTATTTCCAAGTCCAAATCATTCAGTCTCTGGTAGTTATAAACATTATGATTTAATCGCTAGAGGGTATTCATTTGTCTCGCAATCTACTATGGTCAACAAGGAAATTCGTGATCACTCTCGCAAAAAGTGTTCACTAGCTTTCTAGGAAATTCGTGATCACTCTCGCAAAAAGTGTTCACTAGCTTACAAGTTCACGAGCTTTCGAGTGCCGCTGCAACTCTTTATCAAGTGACGAAAATTATCTGATAACGAAGTGTATTTATACCAATACCAATCTCCAATCTCTTCGTTATCAGATAATTTTCGTCACTTGATAAAGAGTTGCAGCGGCACTTGAAAGCTCGCGAACTTGTAAGCTAGTGAACACTTTTTGCGAGAGTGATCACGAATTTCCTTGTTGACCATAGTAGATTGCGAGACAAATGAATACCCTCTAGCGATTATTTCAGTCCGCAATAATGAACCTATTTAGTATTATGATTTAAATTAAAACCACTAAAGTAAAGATGGAGGGGCTTTGGATCCATCCACCCCATCGGTTTTACGACCAGGAACAACAAAAAGGAATTATTAGAAAAAGGAAAGAAACGGAAATGAAAAGCATATAATGATATGAATTCATGTTCTGAATAGTATGTTAAAATATATAAAAAGGTTAAATTTTGTATAAAAGAGGTAAAAAATGTGATCAGTCACTCGCAGTTTTGTACAATTTGTCTCAAACGCCATGTCTGGCCCCTCAAAATGTTTGTCCCATTACCCCAGTGGATGACATTATCTCCATTCTGTAAAAACTGCGTAATTAATTAATCTCTTACTGTATGCCCATCTCCTTTTTGTGTGTGTGTGAATTTAGTGCAGTGTCGAAGCATGTATCTTGTCTTTTTAAGTGTGCAAAATACATCAAGTTAAGAAATTTACTTAATTTATGAAAATATGATGATGATTAAGAAAATATGTAATCCTTTTATACCCTTTGTTGATTTGTTACAGTAACCTGTGGACCTTTTCCATATCCACCACGAAATGGGTACGTCATCTTTGACGATAATTACCCCCCAGCAATGGGAACTCAAATGACGCCTGATGGAATGGAAGGAAACGGCTCTACATCTGCCTGGGAATGGCCTACCACGAGAGACACTTTCGGTTATGAATTCACCACAGCTTCTGACATTTTTTGGAGGGACGAAATCGATGATTCCGGAAACTTTGGCGATGCAGCGTCGCGTATTGAAAGCCTGAATTTTCCGAACCTTGGGGTCGGAAACCCATTTGAAGAAACCACCACCTCGAATAGAGAGCCGGCAGATTCGGGAAAAGATGGTTTATTTGGTGACCTTCCAAATATCGAGATTCCTAATGTGGACATACCTGACCTACCCGGTGTAGGTAACCTAAACTCTGGAGCATCACAAGTTATACAACAATTATTCGACATAGTAATGGTTATGGATTGGCAGAACATTGATCTGTGGTCCGTGGAAACTTTCCAAGTACTTCGTAGGATATTCGAAGCAGTTCTTGAACTCATCAGAAATATAGATCTAGCCAGCAATGATATTACGGACATAAATTGGATGAATATGAATTCATCTGTGATATCTGATATGGTTCCAACTATTGATAACCGAACAACAAACCTATTAACCATCATCATAAGAGAATCTATTTCAAGTGCAAACCGGTCGTACGTAAATTGGAAAGAAGTAGTTGATGCATTAAATCTATTTTTACCTCAAGGTCTCCCCAGAATCCGAATGTCAGCGAATGGGAGACCTGATTTCGTACTTGACTGGAGTACTTTTGATATGGCATCAGTATCGTTGCCCGATAACTTCATGCAGGCTATCACCATGGGAATGGACTGGCAGAATATTAATTGGGGTGAAATAACTGCAACTCCAGAATTCATCAGAGATCTGATTCATCTCTTCACAACAACACAAATTGAAGATATAGGAGTCGATGATCTACTGCGTGTTACCCCCATTCCAGATGAAATAAGAGACACGATAACAATGGTAATGAGTTTTGATTTGGACAGGCTTAATATGACAGGAATAAATGATATGCCTGTACCTTCCTCTGCATCTGAATTAATCGTTATATTCACGCGCATTTTGCGTCAGAATCCAATAGACTGGAATATCTTCCGTAGCTATACTGGTCTGAACCTGATGGACATGTACAATACGAATATGACAATACCGAACGGATTGCATTATTTTCTTTCAGACTGGAGAAACTTCAATATGACTGGCAATTATTATGTTGAGGTCATCCGACCCTATCTCAACTTAATTATGAATATGGATTGGGAGAGCTTTGATTTGGATAACATTGATTTGAGTCTGCCTACTTCTTTCAGAATATTAGAATTATTCATTTCAACTGACTGGGAAAACTTTGATACAACAGTTCTAGAAAGCATGATGCCAGCATCAATCCAAAACTTTCTTACTATTGCAAGACACCTAGACATGTCTGAAATGGAAATGATTGAGGTTATGCTGCCTCTGTTACCAATACCAGATTACTTGAAGAACTGGATAGAGATGGCAATTAACTTCGACATGCAAGAGCTCGATGTAAACCGGATGAATATGACAGCTCTTCTTCCGGAGGAATGGAGGGAATACATGATGATGCTGATGAATATGGATTTGGAAAGTATCCGTTTAAGAAATATTACAGATTTTATCATTCCTTCAGAGATTCGTGAGTTCCTTCTTTTCTTGAATATAGAAGATTGGTCGACAATGAATATGGATCGAATGTTCTCGTTGATAATGAATATAGATTGGGGCCTTCCAGATACGTTGGATCTGTCAGTGCTACAAAATGGCCGTGAAATATTCCAAACTCTAAGGCACATTGACTGGGATAACTTTTCCTGGACGAACGAGAACATTACTAATCTTCCAATTCCTGCTCCTGCCCAGCAATTTCTTATGATGATGATGGGAACAGATTGGGATAATATCAGCTGGGATCAAATTGATCTATCTGCTCTCTCAGTCCCAGAAGACATCAGGGATGCCTTATTTACCATGATGAACATGCGATGGGATGCTGTCAATTGGACTGGCATGGTGGATACCTTTCCTGTTCCTCAAAGTAACAAGGACTTTATTCTTATGCTGATGGAAGCCCAAACAAGGGAACATGTCTTCGAGATGTTCAACGAATTAATGATGATGGACTGGGAGAACTTTGACTGGATGAGTGCTTTGACTAATATGGAAATCCGAGAACTCAACTGGGAGATGATGATAGAGTTTCTAAATCTACCAATTTCAGATGAATCGAAGAGTCTTTTATTACTGATGTTGACCTCCAGCAGGGAGAACTGGGATACAACTATGTTGCCCAATCAATTTTCTGAGTTCATGTACTTCCTTGAAAGTATAGATTGGGAAAACTTCGACTTCATGCAAACTATTGACCTCATAAACTTACCCTTACCTGATCAGATCGGAAGCATGCTCATGATGATGGAACAGATCGACTGGGAGAGCTTTGACTGGATGAACATGGATTTTACAGTAATAAGAGAGCTTCTAGAAGGATTCATGGGTATGGAAAATATTGAATGGTCTGACGTCATAGATCTTTCTGGTTTGCCGATATCTGAACAAATGCAAATGTATCTGGAGATGCTTATGTCACTGGGCCGGGAAAATGTTGAATGGACTGATGTCATTGACCTATCAGGTCTTCCAGAACCTATTACATTATTGTTACAAAGAATGATGAGCATGGATTGGGAGAACATGGATATGACTGATTTCCCTATGCCAGACCAGTTAAGAGAGTACATCATGATGATAACCCGAATGGATTGGGAGAATTTTGACAGGACCCAGTTTATCGACTTGTCTGGACTTCCTATCCCAGATCAAATGAAATTGTTCCTTCAAACGCTCATGAATATTGACTGGGGTAACATGAGTTGGGAACAAGTGGATCTATCAATGGTACCTATGGCTAATCAAGTAAGAGAGTTTCTCAATGTGGTGAATGGCCTTGACTGGCAAACCACTGACTGGACTCAAATAATCGACCTGACAGGTCTTCCGATTTCAGACCAAACTAAAATGTTCATCCAGGAGCTGATGAGAGTGGATTGGGAAAACCCAAACTGGAGTGAAATGGACTTCTCTAGACTACCTTTGTCTGAAGAAATGAGAAGTATGCTTCATATGATGTTGACCACGGATTGGAATAACGTTGAATGGACTAAAATTATTGACCTTTCTGGCCTACCCATCTCTGATCAAATGAAGCTTGCCATCCAATGGATGATGAAAATGGACTGGAGAAACACCAATTGGATGAATATGGATATGTCAGGTTTGCCAATATTACAGCAGATTTTAGATTTCAACAACCTAATTAATAGTATGGATTGGTCAAACTTTGATTGGAGCAGCGTTTTAGACTTATCTAATCTTCCTGTTCCACATGCATTTGAGACTCTGATTGATAAATTGACAGGATTTTCTCATGCAGTTGATGTGTTAATTCATGAAGCGTTACATGATGTCCACTGGAAAATCGTCAGCTTCCTGCAGTGGCTAGATTGGCCGTTTCTCCCAGAATTACCACGACAGACTCCTCTGGCGTTTGTAGGAGACACGGCCAAGTACGTATGTAAAGATGGCTTTAAACTGGTTGGAATGCATGTCTTGAGATGCAGAGCTGACGGATCCTTCAGTGGCATGAGACCAATGTGTATCAGTAAGTTAAACTAAAAGTAAAAAAGAGGAAATAAACGATTCGTGAAGTTGATATATGATTATGTTATTATTCATTTTAAGGTTAATTGCCCTACCTTCAGTAGATAAGCATTTTTGTAAACAGAATTAGGTGTATTCACTTTTTTCTTTACTCGTACAAAAGGCTTGTCCTCATTGGACAAATTGTACATCAATTTGGAATATTCTTTGCAAAAGATATTTCGTGAACACAAGAGTTTTATTTACCTGTTGACACTGTATGTTATGGTTGACAATCATTATTACATCCGTAGATTCATGAAAATGGATATTATAGTTATATCGGATTCATGTCCATTTTCTAAGGAATTTTTTGGATTTATCAAACCAATATATAAAAAAGCATATGTAATAGAAAACTCCTTTGCTTCCTTTTTTCATCATTCCATTCATATTTTGTTATATGCCCTCTGTCATTTAATTTAATTCGGATGTGCGCTTTTAATTTATTTTCATTGCTTTAAATCCCCATCATTTTATTGCGGACTCTCAATTCATTTTGAAAATATCGTTACAAATTATTTTTCGCCTATTCTTGACTATAATTTGACGTTTATATTTTCAGGAATAAGGCCAACCCCTCATCCGACGGAAAGGCCAACCGAACGACCTCGTCCAACTGATAGACCAATGCCTTCTGAATCTTCTAGGACTACTTCTTTCGAATTAACAACAATAGACGAAAGTACGACCCAAAGTTATAGAGCTACATCTGAAACTGCAACACCCACAAAACCTCTCTATCCATCGGAAAGTCCGACGCCATCAGAAACTCCAGAGCCAACTCCCTTTGGAGCAACAACAGAAGCAAAAGAAGCGACTCAGAGAGCTACATCTTTGCCTTCCCAAACAACCGAAGAATCCACTACAGAAAAAGAGGAAGGGACTACCATTGGTGACGAAGTGACCACTCCAATAATAGATTTCCAGACGACTTCAGATGGAGCAACCATACTGGTTACAACAGATGAAGCTTCGCCTGCTCCAACGACATCCTCTAATCCATGTTCCTCGAATCCTTGCTTGGCGGATGTAAACACAAACTGTGTGTCTGTGGGTGATACATATGGATGTCAGTGCCAGGCAGGATACACCAGGGATGCGAACAATACTTGTACCTGTAAGTTTTATTATCACTTTTTTCTGCACTGTATTCCTGAAGTGTCAGTAAATAATTGTTATTATTTTATAACGCTGTGCATAATAACCTTTTATGATAATCAATAATTGATTATCATGGTAAAGTTTATAACTTTTTGATATAAGTTGTGGTGTGTAGGGGCAACCTTATGCATCTTGTAATTTGATTTTTTTTTTAGATGAATATGATGATGACATGGTTTCTTACAGAGTAACAGAGACAAAGCTGTGCTTCTCCAGATTGCATTTTGTCCTAAACAACTGACGTATAAACTCTTATAAATCAAGAAGAGTTTTAAAAGACAGCCTATAGATGAAAATAATATCCCATTCATTCCAAAATGTTGCAGCAACCCAGCAGTTTGCAGCTATGATCCGAATCACCGAGGTTAATGGTGGAACTGCTTCATTTACAGAGGATTTGGAGGACACAACGTCACCGGCCTTCCAAGCTCTAGCTGCTGACGTAGAAAGCACAGTAAGTAGGGAAATACTACTGTAACAGTTTCTTTCAATCAATGGGCAGAATTTGAAAATTAGGTTGAAAATCCGAATATCCCTGAAGTGTCCTTCAATGTGATTACTGGATCAAATAGATAAACCCTAGTTATGTGATCTTATATCAAACTCGTAGCAAATAATAGCTGTACTGTTTTGAAACGAAATATTATCACTTTTTATTGATGTTCTTTGTCCGAGTTTCAGAGAATAAAGAGTATATTCAACTCGACGATCAAATTACAAGAATTTACTTTTTTCACTTCTTCAAAGCTCGACATGATATATCTGATGAGCTCCCTTTCGGATTCGTATCTTGGAGCAACTGTCAATGGTTTCTCCAATGGCTCCATTGTTGTGGATTACACAGTTAAATTCAGGGAAGAGGAAAGAACCGAACCAACGAATACAACAGCCAATACAACGAGGCCGACGATAGATTCATCATCCGTTGTCGCAGCGTTCACAGAATCGTTGAAGATGGCTATGGAAATGGGTACTGTCAATGTCAGCATCGATGAGTCATCTGTTACGGTTATTGGTAAGTGCAACGTAGAATCTGATACTAATAATATCGTCAATCCGAATGAATATGAAGGTGTTAGAACCGGATGGAATACATAGGTAATGAGATATCGTACTTCTCTTTATGTTCAAGGAATATTTTTTTCTTTCCTCATCAGATCTCAATGAATGTGTTTCACGCGAAGACAATGATTGTGATGACAATGCTTACTGCATCAACACCGAGGGATCGTTCACTTGTCAGTGCCGTGAAGGTTTCATCGATATATCACTTAACATCCGTGATCGACCTGGCAAAAGATGTGTTCGTGAGTAATGATTTTCCAAAGCAAGCAACCGATAGATCAAATGTAGCTGTTTTACGTAGCTTCAGGGAAGAAAAGATCATTTTACTTTGATAAACCAGGGCCTCTTTATGATGAAAGTTATGATGCTTGTGTCAAAAAATTTGGGGGGTTAAGAAATGAAACAATTATTTGGACAATAACTAAATAATTTATGAAAATGTAGACAGGTATAGTTTCTGGTCTGGTAGAGAGTTTAAAAATTAGGATAGTGTACGATAATAACGGACTGGCAGCTGTTGCCTGTAAAAAAAAAAAAAAAAACTCACAGCACTATACTCATTAATACAATATTATAATACATCATGAATATAGAAATATCAGAGTTTTTCTTAAGTACCTTGGAATTAACGTAATGAACATGACTAACTGTGCATGGTCAAGATGATTTATGTTTTTAGTCAATCAAGTAACCACCTTTTCCTTCATCGCACAGTTCCCGTCACAACACCAACAATGCCTCCTACTCCTCCTAACCCGTGTTCAAGAAATCCATGTGCCAATGCCCGGGCTGAATGCGTCGTCGTTGGTAGATCTTTCAAGTGTGTATGTCGACCAGGATTTGTGTTCAATCCCGAAGGAGTTTGTGATTGTAAGTTAAACATCCTCGACACGTACGCCAAACATTAGTAATCGCAGGAATATGCATTTCGTTATGAACTGTCAGTAGCACATAGTGCTGAACTTCGAGAATTTTTTTTGTGGTAATTTCAGCAAATAAATTCAATAATTGGAAACTCATTATGATTCAACAGAGTTATAAATGGAGCTATATATGTGCATTGATCTATCCCGTTTACTGCTGAGCCAAAGACTGTGGTGTTTGTTTAAAGCGCACACTAGTAAATCAGACATACATTCACTGAAAAGCGAAAGCAGCTGACAAATAAGTGAAATACAATCATATTTTGGAATTCATATCTTCCCTTTAAATGACATAATGTATATCATTGTAAAAAGGATAAAAATAAGATTAACACATGATCACTATTAATAGATGAATTTGAGTGACTTTTAAGATGCAATGTTTTTTATAATAATTATATCTGATTTACTGGTCTGTCATTGCGGTCTATCGGGCGTAGACCGTGAACATACTATAGCATGTTTTTTAAACAACTTTCATCATGTATGATGGTGGGCCCCAAGTCTGCGCACCTAACAATTTGAGATAAGATTTAACATGAATCTCTTCTTATTTCACAAAATTTTTCAGTTCATAATGTTCCTTATATTATTAAGAGTAAGTGTACCAAATTTCTCATTAAAAAATGAAAGAAAATAAAGGATTTTCTGGAAAAAACCTCGGGCAGTCATTTTCAGATTGAAAAAAAAATGGTACCCCATGTCTGCGCACTCATTCACTTTGCACACGATTCGGGGATTTTGATGAGAAAGGCTGCATTTTGAGGCCGTCACATGAAATGCCCTAAATTCATTATTTTTCCACCATTTTGAGTCGGATTTTTTTATGAATACCTGTCTATGTATTGCATGTGTAAAGTTCGGGCTCGTTGCGTATCTTCTTTTAGTAGAATCGCGCAGATACGCGTGTGCGCAGACAAGGGGGACTGCGCAGACTTGGGGGAACTTGCCATAGATTTACAATCATTTTTGCAAAGATTAGTTCTAGTAGAGCGGATTAGCCGAACAATTGTGCAAATTTTGACTAAAGCATGAAACTTTCACAAGTATAAGTATATGCCCTAAGATTTATTTTAAAGATGGGAGGTAAATTTTAAAATGCCATTTTCGGCCGTTGCCATGGCAACGGATTAATTTCTCAAAAATGACATACATTCCCATGTAAATGCTAAATAAACATGATATAGATGACCAAAATGATAATTTTTAAGCTCCCAAATGAATATATATAAAATTTAGAAACATTCAAAATTAACAAGATAGTTCCAATTGGTCCGTTGCCATGGCAACGACTTGTTTTTCCCCAGAAAAATAAAAAAACTGATTAAAAAAACGTTGTAGAATAGGATTTATCTTTAATTTTCCCGAATTTTACAGTGTTGAACAATGATATTTTGGTTGCTCAATGTATAAACTACATCTCAAGCCGTTGCCATGGCAACCAAATAACATCAATTTACAAAAATTAAATGGTTAACAAGACAATGGACAGGTGGAAAATACAACTGGAAATGACTTAATCTGTATGCTTAAGTTTTGACCCCCTCATTTGAAAAAAAAATACAGAAAGTGTTCTGCAGGAGTTCTTTATAAAGATAAAACATTATGTTGCCTTGGTAATGCTTGAATTAAATTTAAAAAACAAATGTTGCAAAGATCCCGTTGCCATGGCAACAGCATATTTCCCTCTAGAAAGGTAAAAATATTGATAAAAATGTAGAATACGATCATCATTCCATTTTCAATATTTTTAAGGAACTAATAAAAATATATGTTTGTGACTGCATTTATAAATATAACATCTTAAGCCATTGCCATGGCAACCAAATAACATCTAATTAAAAAAAATCAATGACAGGGATGACAGGGTTATGGATAGGTGAAAAATCCAATGAAAATAACTTTTATGCATAAGTTTTGACCTACTCAATTAATTTAGGGGAAACAGTATACAGTGAGTGTTCTTCATGAACTAATTAGAATGATAAACATTGATGTTACCTTAGTAACACTTGAATTCAACGATAAATATCAATGTTGCAAATGACCTGTTGCCATAGCAACGGCTCATTTACGCAAAAAAAGTTCTAGTTTTGATTAGAAAAAGGACTTTGGACTCTGATTTTTCTTTCATTTCCCCTAATTTAATGGTAAGAATTGATATGTTTCCTGTTAACATTCAAATTATAGCTTAAGCCATTGTCATGGCAACCAAATAACATCTAATTTGAAAAAAATAACATGGTTGACATGATAATGGACAGGTGGAAAATGCAATCCATTAACTCAAGGTTTGACCCAGTCAATTAATTTTGAACAAAGATTACAGTGGTTCGCATTAGTTCATTAGAATGATAAAATTTGAGGTTGCCTTGGTAATGCTTGAATTTAATGATAAATATCACTGTTACATATAGCCCGTTGCCATGGCAATGACTCCTTTTTTTCCGAATAAAGTACCAAATTTGATCGAAAAACAGTTTAGAATCTGCATTTTGTCATAAATTTCCCCTAATTATAGGGAGCAAAGCATAGATATGTTTGCTGTTGATGTACAAATAACTTAGGCCATTGCCATCAATGCCATGACAACCAAATAACATCTAATTTAGTGGCTTAATTTGGTTTCTATTCAATGGTTTTCAGGGTGAAGTAGTACATTGGGACTAGTTACAAGGACAGCCAGTGGTCTGACGTGTCCAAAACCCTAAGACGGCTTCCAAAAATGGAGTTTTAAATGGCTGTTGATATATAAATGGACATAGCTCATTTCATATCCGTCTGAGATATATGATTTTGGTGTCTAGACCATGGTTTCAATGGTCAAATAATACACTATGACAAGTTGAACGGACAGTCAGTTGTCCAGTATATAAAAAATCCAAGATGACTTCCAAGAATGGAGTCTAAAATTGCTGTTGCTGCATTGAAAAACGTAGTTTGTTTGATATCCCGGAATATGTTTATGTCATGGTTGAATGGGTCAAATAATACATTAGGACAAGTTACAAGGACAGCCAGTGGTCAAGTATGTCCAAAAATCCAAGGTGGCTTCCAAAAATGGAAAAGCTCCTGTTACTAACAAATGGACATATTTCGTGTAATATATGCCAAAGGCATATAATTTTGATATCTAAACCATGGTTTGAAAAGTCAGTAAATACATCATGTACATTGGAACAAGTTACAAGGACAGTCAGTAATCCAGTATGTCTAAACATCTAAGATGGCTTCAAACAATCGGGGTTTAATTGGAGTCTGTTGCTTAAAAATTGACATAGTTCATTGAAAGTCAACCAAGGAAAAATGATTTTGGTGTTCAAACTTTGGTTTAAAGTTTCGAAAAATACGTTTAGACTTGTTACAATGATATCCAGTTGTCCAAATTGCCTAAAAATCCAAGAGGGTGACCAAAATGGAATCTAAAATGACTTCTATCACTCAAAAATTATCAGAGTTCATACAACCTGTGAGAAACATCTTTGGTGTCTACACTGTGGTATGAAGGGTCCACTATTACATTAGGACAAGTAACAAGGATGGTTAATTTTCAATTTTGTCCAAAATCCAAGGTAGATTCTCACAAGTGGATATCATATCCACTTCAACGTAACAGTCGTCATTTTTTAACCCATTCATTGATGCCATCTTGGATTTTCAGGCAAAATGGACAGATACATCATTGTAACCAGTCCCAACGTATCATTTGATCCTTGAAATTCTAATGTAGACACCAAAATAACATCCCCAGGAGTATTTTTTGATGTACTATGTCCACTTTTAAGTAACATTAAAACCCCCATTTTTCAAACAATCTTTGAATTTTTGGACACAATATTGACACCTGACTGTCCATTCAACTTGACACAATGTACAGTATTAGTTGACCCCTGAAACACTAGTGTAGACACCAAAATCATACCCCCAATGTGCATTATTAATGAATTATATGTCCATTTCGAAGTAACAACAGTCAATTTAGACCCCATTTTGGAGGCCATCTTGGATTTTTTTTAACATACCAGTCCATTGGTTGTCCTTGTAACTTGTTCTAATGCATTAAACCATGGTTTTATGATGATGGTTTAGACATCAAAATCATATTCCCCAGACAGATATTGAACAAACTATGTCCTAATTTATTATTTCACTTTTGAAACTATGGTTTAGACACCAAAATCATATCTCACAGGTAAATATAAAATGAGTTATTCCACTTTTAAGTATCAGCAGCCATTTTAGAATAGTTTTTGGAAGCCATATTGGATTTTCGAATACACCCGACTGTCATTGTAACTTGTACTAATATTGTTAGACTCTTGAAACCAATGATTTACTCTTGAAACCAATGATTTAGACACCAAAATATTATCCTCCAGGCCAATATGAAATGAGCTATGTCCGCTTTAGGTATAAGCAACCATTTTAGATTAAATTTTTTGAAGCCATCTTGGATTTTTGGACATTCCAGACCACTGGCTTTCCCTGTAACTTGGTCCAATGTACTACTTGATCCTTAAAACCAATGAATAGAAACCAAATTAAAGCCATTTTATCAAGTAATGGATGAATTGTGGATTTTTAGCCTATGGCACCCACTGAGGGCACCATCTTGGAATACCCTTGCTTAAATTATTTTTAACCTTTCAACCAGTAAAGGTATTTTTTTTTTTTTTTGACGAGTCTACTTTTCATGTAAAATAACCAGTGAATAGATTACACTTGGCGTTGAATAGATTCATATGTTACTTTAAAAATTATCACAGTATTACAAAATTTTCTTCTTCAAAATCAGCAGTGCAATTTTGAGGGGGCCAGATATGACATATCAAGCAAAATTTACTTTAAAATGTTCTCACCGAGCCAGCGACAGAGCAAAAATTTCCAAATTTTTCCTTTTTGGTATATTATTCGTAAAATAATCATATTTTATCCATCTCTCTTTCACTTTCTCTGTATTCTTTCTTGATAATGATTTTTTTTCTTTTTTGGGAGGGGGGGGGGGAGACGGGTTGCAAATTCCCGGGAATTTTCTTGATGGAAACTTTCCATGGGAATAAACGTGACTTTTGTGGGAATTTTTTTTTAATTTTCGGCAATTTTCATGAATTTTTAAAGAAATTATGGGAATTTTCACAAAGTAACGATTTTCTGACATTTGTATGCAGGAATTAAAATTTGTATCCTGGCAGATGATGCCTAATAGTGCTTTGCTATCATATTTCAAGCCAAGTATGCTAAAACAGTCGAACAAGGAAGGATTTCATGATTTCATGATCTCCATGTAAAAGTTGATTTACTGTATTTACCTTGATTAGGATATCAAGACCATGTCTACTCCTCAAATAGACTTAAGATTTTGATTCATCAACCCCTATAATCCCCTTAGATATTGATATGATGAACAGCTTTAAAACACAAATCACCCCAAAACGCTCTCTTCAAAATGGCCGCCTGCGAATACTTTGAACGTAATTGTCCAGCATCAAAATTAGAGTTTCGGGAATTTATTTGAGCCCAAAAAAGTCTGATGTGATTTTTGTAGGTCTTATTTCGATGCCATGTATAATGAAATAAGATGGTGCTTATCATGTAACATATTTATGTTCAGCAACCTCCTATAAGGGAAAAGGAAATAAATAAACATATTTTTATCAAAATTTGTACTTTTCTGGAGCCATTTGTAACATTGATATTCATCATTATGTTCAAGTATTACCAAAACAAAAGTAATTTTTGTCATCCTAATGAAATCATGCATAACACTTAATGTAACTTTTGTTCAAAATTAAAAGAGTAGGTCAAACCTTACGCATATTCAGTTAATTTTATTGTATTTTCCTTCGGTCCATTATCTTGTCAGCTATGTTTTTTTTTGTAAATGAAATGTTATGTTATTGCCATTTCAACGCCTTAAAATGTTATTTATACATTTAACAACAAACATGTACGTGTATGTTTGACACCCTAACCTTACTGGAAATGAATGAAAAATAAGATTCTACTAGGTATTTTTTTAATCAAAGATGGTATTTTCTGGGGGAAAAACGATCCGTTACACATTTGCAAAAAAATGATATTAAATTCAACCATTACCAAGGCAGCATCAGTTTTTATCATGCTATTGTACTCATGCAGAACACTTACTGTAATTTTTGTTCAAAACTTAAAGGAGAATGAAACCTTTGGAACAAGATAGCTTGTGTGAAAACAGAAATATCTAAGAAACAGATCAATGAAAGTTTGAGAAAAATCGGACAAATAATGAGAAAGTTATGAGCTTTTGAATATTGCGATCACTAATGCTATGGAGATCCTCACATTGGCAATGCGACAAAGATGTGTGATGTCACTCTTGAACAACTCTCCCCATTACTTTAGTATATATTTCACTTAAATTGCCTCTTTTATTACATCTATCAGTAGAACATGTATTCTTTCTATAGGAGGGCATGTAATGCAGATTTTTAAAGAATACATCATGGATAAAGACTTTGTATCACCATACGAAAAAGCAAAAAGACACATTTTCAGGGTCCATCAAAGGGAAAGTTGTTCATGTGTGACATCACACATCATTGTAGCGTTGCCAATGGGAGGATCTCCATAGCATTAGAGATTGCAATATTCAAATGCTCATAACTTTCTTATTATTTGTCTGATTTTTCTCAAACTTTCTTTGTTCTTATTCTTTGATTTTTCTGTTTCGACACAAGCCTACTTGTTCCAAAGGTTTCATTCCCCTTTAATGACTGGTCAAACATTATGGAGCTTTTAAAAGTAAACCTTTATTTTACATCCCACCTGACCATTATCATTTCAACAGTAATTTTTTTTTGTATTTATAAATTACATCTTGATTGGTTGCCAAGGCAATGGCTGAAGATGTTATCTACATATTAACCGCAAACATATATTTTCTAACACCCTTAACTTAAGGGAAATGAAAGAAAAATCAGATTTTATCATGTTTTTATTTATCAAAGCTGCTGATACTTTTCTGGGGGAAATGAGCTGTTGCCATGGCAACAGAACATTTGAATTATTAATATTTATCATTTAATTCAAGAATTACCAAGGCAACATCAATTTATTATTCGAATGAACTCATGCAGAATACTTAGTGAATTTTTTGTTTAAAATTAAATGACTTGCCAAACCTTTCGCATATTGAGTTATATTTGTATTTTCCACCTGTCCATGATCTTGTCATCCAAATTATTATTTTTTTGTGAATTAGATATTATTTGGTTGCCATGGCAATAGCATTAGATTTTTTAAAAACAATTTGCATCAAACATATCTATGTTTAACACACTAAGATTGGGGGAAATGCAAGAAAAACCAGATTCTATAGTCCTTTTTTAATAAAAACTGGTACTAAATGATCCGTTGCTATGGCAACAGGCAATTTGCAACATTGATATTTATCGTTGAATTCAAGTATTACCAAGGCAACATCAATCTGTATCATTCCAATTAGTTCATGCAGAACACTCACTGTATTATTTCCCCTAAATTAATTGAGTAGGTCAAACCTTATGCATATACATAAGTTAATTTTCATTGTACTTTTCACCTATCCATAACCTTGTCATCCCTGCTGTTGTTTTTTAAATTAGATGTTATCTGGTTGCCATGGCAATGGCTTAAGATGTTATATTTATAAATGTAGTCACAATCATATTTTGATTAGTTCCTTAAAAATATTGAAAATGGAATGATGATCATACATGTATTCTATATTTTTATCAATATTTTTACCTTTCTAGAGGGAAATAAACTGTTGCCATGGCAACGGGATCTTTGCAACATTCGTTTTTTTTATTTAATTCAAGCATTACCAAGGCAACATAATGTTTTATCTTTATAAAGAACTCCTGCAGAACACATTCTGTATTTTTTGTTCAAATGAGGGGGTCAAAACTTAAGCATACAGATTAAGTCATTTCCAGTTGTATTTTCCACCTGTCCATTGTCTAGTTTACCATGTTATTTTTGTAAATTAGATGTTATTTGGTTGCCATGGCAATGGCTTGAGATGTAGTTTATACATTGAGCAACCAAAATATCGTTGTTTTACACTGTAAAATTAGGGGAAATTAAAGATAAATCCTATTGTACAACGTTTTTTTAATCAGTTTTTTTATTTTTCTGGGGAAAAACAAGCCGTTGCCATGGCAACGGACCAATTGGAACTATCTTGTTAATTTTGAATGTTTCTAAATTTTATATATAATCAATTGGGAACTTGAAAATTATCATTTTGGTCATCTATGTCATGTTTATTTAGCATTTACATGGGAATGTATGTCATTTTTGAGAAATGAATCCGTTGCCATGGCAACGGCCGAAAATGGCATTTTGAAATTTACCTCCCACCTTTAAAATAAATCTTACGGCATATACTAATACTTGTGAAAGTTTCATGCTTTAGTCAAAATTTGCACAATTGTTGTGATTTTTGGAGCTAATCCGCTCTACTATTCATAAAATATTGATAATTTTGTGATCGGTGAAAATGTTATACAGTGAAAACAAAATATGAAAAAGATCTGGGTTAAATAGAAAAGAATTGGAATGGGAGAAAACGTGCTAGTGACCTAACATTTTCATATTCTATATTTTCATAGTGACCTGTGGTCCCTTTCCTCATCCACCACGACATGGATACGCAATCATTGGGGACAATCGCCCGCCTGGCATGAGGCCTCTGACTACTCCTACTGGTGGAAGTGCTAGAAACGAGTCCACCCCTGGTTGGGAATGGCCCGTCACTAGAGATCTATTCGGAGATGACTTCACCACTGTTTCAAACCTCTGGAGGGGTGAATTTGAGGATGCTGCTAACATCAGCGATGCGGCATCACGTATTGAAAGTCTAAATTTTCCAAACCTCGGGGTTGGAAACCCATTTGAGGAGACCACCGATTTACAGGGTGTGACTGCAGATTGGGAAAATGATGGTATCTTTTTTGATATACCAACTGTTGATGTTCCGAACTCAAGAGCAACCCATGTTGCTCAATATGTGATCGATATATTAATGAACATAGATTGGCAGAACTATGGTCTAGGATCCCAGGATAATTTACAAGTAATTCGCAGGGTATTCGAGGCAGCTCTTGAACTAATGAGAAACCTAGAGAATGGTGATTTCTCGAACATAGATTGGAATATGAATACACCCGATTTCACAGATATTATTCCAAATATTGATAATCAGACAGTCAATCTTATTACTTCCATCGGGAGACGATTCCTATCTAGTACGAACCAGTCAGATGTGAACTTGGAATCATCAATTGATATGTTGAATTCATTTCTGCCCCAAGGTCTGCCAAAATTCCGGTTGTCATTCAACGAGAATGGAAGTTCCTACATCATGCTTGATTGGAGTACATTTGATATGACAATACTTCCTCTTCCCGATAATTTTAGACAGACTATCGCAATGGTCATAGATTGGCGAAATACTAACTGGGATGACATTACCACGATGCCAGACATCCTCAGGGATTTGATTCTTCTTCTCACAACAACTGAAATTGAAGATATAAGAGTCGATGATCTACTGCGTGTTACCCCCATTCCAGATGAAATAAGAGACACGATAACAATGGTAATGAGTTTTGATTTGGACAGGCTTAATATGACAGGAATAAATGATATGCCTGTACCTTCCTCTGCATCTGAATTAATCGTTATATTCACGCGCATTTTGCGTCAGAATCCAATAGACTGGAATATCTTCCGTAACTATACTGGTCTGGACCTGATGGACATGTACAATACGAATATGACAATACCAAACGGATTGCATTATTTTCTTTCAGACTGGAGAAACTTCAATATGACTGGCAATTATTATGTTGAGGTCATCCGACCCTATCTCAACTTAATTATGAATATGGATTGGGAGAGCTTTGATTTGAATAACATCGATTTGAGAAACATGACTCTGCCTTCTTCCAGATTATTAGAATTATTCCTTTCAACTGACTGGGAAAACTTTGATACAACAGTTCTAGAAAGCATGATGCCAGCATCAATCCAAAACTTTCTTACTATTGCAAGACACCTAGACATGTCTGAAATGGAAATGATTGAGGTTATGCTGCCTCTGTTACCAATACCAGATTACTTGAAGAATTGGATAGAGATGGCAATTAACTTCGACATGCAAGAGCTCGATGTAAACCGGATGAATATGACAGCTCTTCTTCCGGAGGAATGGAGGGAATACATGATGATGCTGATGAATATGGATTTGGAAAGTATCCGTTTAAGAAATATTACAGATTTTATCATTCCTTCAGAGATTCGTGAGTTCCTTCTTTTCTTGAATATAGAAGATTGGTCGACAATGAATATGGATCGAATGTTCTCGTTGATAATGAATATAGATTGGGGCCTTCCAGATACGTTGGATCTGTCAGTGCTACAAAATGGCCGTGAAATATTCCAAACTCTAAGGCACATTGACTGGGATAACTTTTCCTGGACGAACGAGAACATTACTAATCTTCCAATTCCTGCTCCTGCCCAGCAATTTCTTATGATGATGATGGGAACAGATTGGGATAATATCAGCTGGGATCAAATTGATCTATCTGCTCTCTCAGTCCCAGAAGACATCAGGGATGCCTTATTTACCATGATGAACATGCGATGGGATGCTGTCAATTGGACTGGCATGGTGGATACCTTTCCTGTTCCTCAAAGTAACAAGGACTTTATTCTTATGCTGATGGAAGCCCAAACAAGGGAACATGTCTTCGAGATGTTCAACGAATTAATGATGATGGACTGGGAGAACTTTGACTGGATGAGTGCTTTGACTAATATGGAAATCCGAGAACTCAACTGGGAGATGATGATAGAGTTTCTAAATCTACCAATTTCAGATGAATCGAAGAGTCTTTTATTACTGATGTTGACCTCCAGCAGGGAGAACTGGGATACAACTATGTTGCCCAATCAATTTTCTGAGTTCATGTACTTCCTTGAAAGTATAGATTGGGAAACCTTCGACTTCATTAAAGCGATTGACCTCATGAACATTCCCTTACCTGATCAGATCAGAAGCATGCTCATGATGATGGAACAGATCGACTGGGAGAGCTTTGACTGGATGAACATGGACTTTACAGTAATAAGAGAGCTTCTAGGAGAATTCATGGGTATGGAAAATATTGAATGGTCTGACGTCATAGATCTTTCTGGTTTGCCGATATCTGATCAATTGCGAATGTATCTGGAAATGATTATGTCATTGGACTGGGGAAGTGTTGAATGGACTGATGTCATTGACCTCTCAGGTCTTCCAGAACCTATTAGATCATTGTTGCACAGAATGATGAGCATGGATTGGCAGAACGTTGATATGACTGATTTCCCTATGCCAGACCAGTTAATAGAGTACATCATGATGATAACCCGAATGGATTGGGAGAATTTTGACTGGACCCAGGTTATCGACTTGTCTGGACTTCCTATCCCAGATCAAATGAAATTGTTCCTTCAAATGCTAACGAATATTGACTGGGGTAACATGAGTTGGGAACAAGTGGATCTATCAATGGTACCTATGGCTGATCAAGTAAGAGAGTTTCTCAAATTGGTGATAGAACTTGACTGGCAAACCACTGACTGGACTCAAATAATCGACCTGACAGGTCTTCCGATTTCAGACCAAACTAAAATGTTCATCCAGGAGCTGATGAGAATGGATTGGGAAAACCCAAACTGGAGTGAAATGGACTTCTCTAGACTACCTTTGTCTGAAGAAATGAGAAGTATGCTTCATATGATGTTGACCACGGATTGGAATAACGTTGAATGGACTCAAATTATTGACCTTTCTGGCCTACCCATCTCTGATCAAATGAAGCTTGCCATCCAATGGATGATGAGAATGGACTGGGGAAACGCCGATTGGGTGAATATGGATATGTCAGGTTTGCCAATATTACAGCAGATTATAGATTTCAATAAACTAATTAATAGTATGGATTGGTCAAACTTTGATTGGAGCAGCAGCTTAGACTTTTCTAATCTTCCTATCCCACCAGCAATTAAGACTCTGATAGATAGATTGAGTGGATTTTCCCATGCAGTTGATGCATTGATAAACGAAATCTACCGCGAATCGTTCTGGAAACTCATCAGCTTCCTGGAGTGGCTCGACTTGCCGTTCCTTCCAGAATTACCGAAACGCAGACCTCTTGCGTTTGTAGGAGACACGGTGAAGTATGTATGTAAGGATGGCTTTGAACTGATTGGAATACATGTCTTGAGATGCACAGCTGACGGGTCATTCAGTGGAATGCGACCAATATGTTTAAGTAAGTATATAACTTGGGCGAATTTAGTATTTTTTTTACTTTAAAGGAGAATGAAACTCTTGGAGCAAGTTAGCTTTTGTGAAAGCAGAAAAATCAAAGAATAAGATCTACAAAAGTTTGAGTAAAATAGGACTAGCAATAGAAGAGTTATGAGCATTTGAATGTCGAGATCACTAATGCTATGGAGATCCTCCCATTGGCAATGCGACCAAGATCTATGATGTCACAGATGAACAACTCTCCCCTTTTGGACACTGAAAATATACCCTAAAACATCACTTTTTGCTCATTCTAATCATTATGACAAACGATTCATGAATGATATAATGTTGTGAAACCTCTGTACTTGTCCTCTCATAAAGAGAACACCTCACCTTGTGATAGACTCTATAAAAGAGAGAATTTAAGTGAAATAAGTACTAAAGTAATGAGGGAGTTGTACGTGTGTGACATCACAGATCTTGGTCGCATTGCCAGTGGGAGGATCTACATGGCATTAGTGATCTCAATATTCAAATGCTCATAACTTTCTTATTATTTATCCAATCTTCCTCAAACTTTCAACAATATGTTTCTTTGATTTTTCTCTTTGATATGGATTCAGCTGGTTTCAAGGGTTTCATTCTCCTTTAAGTAAATCACATCTCGATCAGTCTCTCTATTTTCTCGATTCTTTGCAATTTATCTTTCAGACATACTTTCTTATGTTTAATTTGATCAAGTAATTTTGTCTCGATTATTCCCAATGAAATATAAAAGTCTTGGTATTTTACACAAACGTAACAGCATTCGCCTATACATCTCAAGATTGTCGTATATAGGATAACTTCCTCACAACAAATAATTTGTTTGCAGATGAACCACATGTGTAGACTTTTGGAATGTTTGTTTGTTTATTCAATAAGACAAGACTTTTTTTCAGCAAGTCCGTAAAGCAAAGTTATAAAATATATAAAAACAACAAGACAAATTTATACATTTTTGTCTCGCCTGCATAGCTAGAGCGAGACTATAGGCGGCGCTTTTCCGATGGCGGCAGCGGCGTCGTCAACATCATGAAACTTGAACATAAGAGTAGTCAAGTATTACTAAACATTTTGCCTGAGTTTTAGGGCACATGATCAAGGTCAAAGGTCATTTAGGGTCAATGAACTTTGGCCGTGTTGTGGTATTTTTTGAATTGCCATCATATCTTTGAATGTTTGTGGAACTAATTCATGAAATGTGGACATAAAGGTAATCAAGTATCATTGTATCATTGATAAGTCTCGGTCACACGATTAAGGTCAAATGTCAGTTAGGGTCAATGAACATAGTATAGTTATCATCATGTGAATGGTGTTTTTTGTGAATGATTATTCTATAGTCGCTTTCAAAGTCAGCACTGCTGCTATATTGAATCGCGTAATGCAGGCGAGACTGCCAGAGGCGCTCCACTTGTTTAATAATATCATTAATAATAATATTTCATTACACGCACATATATGAATTTAACAACACACACGCAATACACACATAGATACAGCATATCAATGTGCTTTAAACACCATGGGAAATACTTTTGATATGCCTTTGCTAAAAGATTTCAGATTTACTTCAATCATTCCGAATCAGTTGAGGAGACTCATTAAAAATTTGCGATGCGTTATAAAGAGTGCTTGATTTCAAAACGTTTGTATTGGGTTTATCTAAAACTAAGATTCTTTCTATATTTCTTAATGAGTTTGAACTAGTTTTTGTACATAACGGTCTGATATCTCGATTCAAATGGGATTGTCTCGAAATTGCTTCTACTAGATGGTGTAAAGAGCAAAAGTTTGTGAGGCATTTCAAAATTTGGTGTTGGATCTATTCTGTGTATTTTTTTTCTATCAAACTAGAAATAATGCCGACGAGGCCTCCTCGTCCACCACGTCCTACTATTAGACCAAGGCCCACCTTTCCAACATTGGAACAGACAACTGGAATTGATATAACTACATTTGATATGATGATATCTACCACTGAGGAGCCTAGAACGCCAGGAGATCCTTGTGCTTCCCGCCCCTGCGCCTGGGACCCCAACACCATCTGCGTCACGAAGGATGACAGTTTCTTGTGCCTATGTCAGGCGGGATATTCCAGGAACTCTGATGACATCTGCATATGTAAGTTTCCGAAATAGTTTTGTTCTTATTGAAAGTCGCTTATGTCCCAGTATTGGTTAGGGCACAATAGGTACGACTTATGAATAATCTTCAATCAATTTTAAGTAAAGTAATTCTAATCTCAATCAAAATTAATTAAAATCAATTAAAATCATTTAAATCAATTAAAATCCTCGGAAACTACTATTCCGAGTATAAACTGTACTGTGTTTATGGTATAGGTCATGGTTAGAATTAACTTGTCTGTATCTTAGAATTTACTTTCTAGATGTGCTTTAATTCTTTTCATACAGTAATCCAGCAATATGTTGGGATGATTCGTATCACTAACATGAAAGGGAAACCAGTATTATTCACAGATGATCTACAGGATAGAGATTCATTTGCGTTCCGGGCTCTAGCTATGGACGTAGAAAACTCGGTAAGTAACTATCATCAGCCTCAAAGACCTCCCATTATAGTTCTAAGCATTATGTAGAGAGGTGATTTTATGTGGGCCTATGCTGTTTTCATCAGATAGGTTTTGTTGGTAATTACTTCCTCTCGTGATGTTTAAATTGCAGTTGAATCTGGTATACAAGACGAGCTCGATTGCCAGTTTGTATGTAGGATCTGATATCAACAGCTTTGCCAACGGTTCTATCATCGCACAGTATGACGTCATATTCATGATTCCAAATGATCCAACACCCAGGATTGATCCATCCATTATTGCCAGTGCATTCATGGAATCACTTAGAAGTGCAATGGAGATGGGGACTCTCAACATCACCATCGATGAATCTTCTGTCACTGTCATTGGTAATGATAGCCATTAAGATTATTTGTAGACAGTTAAGATGAAATATACTTGTTATGAATCACACACAACCTTTGACAACATAAAAATTTAACACACGGACACTACATATGGAAGCTAGATTCTTAGTTAAGGTCTTCCAAGTCCCATTGAAAAACATTAATTCATAGTACAGAGGGATACTAAAACACGGAAGGTGGAGAGAAACTGAAGGATATAATAATACAAATTATGGTCATACGACTCATACCCTTTCAGTGGAAATACTGAAGTCATATAATTTTACCTAGAAGTGTTCAATTAATGCCATACATGACCAGTGATTCATCTCTTTTTCCTTTGTCTGTAGATTTTGATGAATGTGGGTCACGCCGTGACAATGACTGTGATGACAATGCCTTCTGCATCAACACTGAGGGATCATTTACCTGCCGATGTCTTGAAGGTTTCATCGATTTGTCGTCAAATGTCCGTGATCGACCTGGCAGAGAATGCTATCGTGAGTAGGATATGATGTGACATCATATAAATGAATGATAGGAAATTGACTGAACTGTTGATATAGAGAATGCGGGGCTGCTGATCAAAGCGTTGTGACCATGTTTGTATGTGCAGTATTGAGCCCTCTATCCGGTTATTACTTTTGAATGTCTTTTGATTTGATATTTCTGTCATCACTATTTACAATGGAGGATACCACCACACAACCCATTTCATGATCTATATGGATATCTACACAACCTGAGTATTTACTATTTGGATATAATGATTGATAGAGTATTTAACACATGTGGGAATAATTTGTTTTCAGTGTGATAGGAATGTAATAATATGTTTGTGCATTTGTTTTATTGATACAGGGGATATGATGTCACCAAGTCCTACAGTAACTTACAGACCAACAACAGACTTCTTTGAGGAAACAACCATTTCTGCAGAAGTGACAACTCTAGACTCAGAATATACAACGATACCAGATTTGACAACAAAGAAGCCACAGCCAACTGATACAGAGCGGCCGAATGAGATTACAACAGATGGGATTGATATTTTCACTACACAAAAATCGCCAGTGACAACCATCCAGACAACTCTTCGACCCGAACGAAGTACAATCCAGACTACAAAAGCAACAACAAAAGAGGTCACACGAATGGAAACGACTTTCTATATCAATATCGAAACAACTGATTTAACAGATTTTGAAGCTACTACTCAACCTTCGCAAACACCAGAAATGACGACTGAAGGAAAGATGACAACCGTTTTAGTTACAACGCCACAGAAAGGAAAACCGACAACTGAAAGAGACGTGATCACAACCAGACCCGAGACCACAACAGAACTTACTACAATTGAGGAAGACCAAGGAACTACTCAAAGGTCTACAACACAAGCTACCCCCTCTGCCAAAATGACAACTGAAGAGGGAATTGAGAGGCAAACAACTGACGGTCTATTCAAGACAACAGACTCTGCCACTACACAAACTCGAACCACGCAAGAAGTGTCACTCTTGCCACAGGTCACAACACAAATTGTCTCAACTGACAAGGTTCAGACTACACGTCAATCTGCAACAACAGAGAGCCAAATGTCAACATCTTTTGTGGACACAACGAAGGCGCCAACCACACTCTCTGAAACAACGAAGTCAGCAACTACTCTCTCTGAAACAACGAAGGCAGCAACTACTCTCTCTGGAACAACAAAAGTAGCAACTACTCTCTCTGCATCCACAACTAAAACTTCAGTTGAAACTACAGCAGATGTAACAACTGAGTCAAAGTCGACCGATGGAACGACAAAAGGTACCACCACAACACTTGTCACAACAGGAGCTCAGACGAAGGAATTCACAACTCCAGTAGATCCATGTTCTTTGAATCCATGTGTATCAGATGTTAATACTGATTGCATCACGTCAGGAGATTCATTCATTTGTGAATGTCAAGCTGGATACACTAGGGATGTTAATAACACTTGCATATGTAAGTTAAAGTATTGTTCATATTTCAAGGTATACTAATATTTTATATTACAGAATACTCTCAGATTCTATGTATACACCAATATCTAAAGATGGTCAAAGTATCAAATTGCACTTGTTAGTAGGCTATATTTTGATTTTGTACTTGGAGATTGGTTGCTTTCATTGTCTACCACAAATCACCCTTCCTGGATTGTTATCATGTAAATGAACTGGTCGTATAATAGATTATCTTTTTATCTAAATCAATGATGACATATTTCTTATTTTTCTAATAGCCATCCAGCAGTTCACAGCAATGATTCGAATCACTGAGGTAAATGGCGGAACGGCTAATTTCACAGAAGATCTGCAGAATACAACATCACTTGCTTTCCAGACTCTAGCTGCTGACATTGAAAACACGGTAGGGTTATATAAGATTGTATTATACATGTCATCGTACAAAGACTTAAGAAATATTACCTCACGCGTTTTCTACCGAAGTTAACTGTTTTAGTTTAATAGGGGTGACTTAATGCTGCTGTTCATAACTTTGATTAAAACTACCTTCCATTAATGACACAATCCAAATGTTATCCTTAATCTTAAATAAAAACATGAATATCTTCTTTCTTTAATTGTAAAATGTACAGTTGGATATGATCTACATGATGAGCGCACTGTCTGATACCTATCTTGGTGTTACCATTAACGGATTCAGTGAAGGTTCCATCATTGTTGACTACACTGTAAACTTCAAGACTGAAGACCCTGTCATGAACGTGACCAGTAATTCCACATCTCCGTCATCTACCTTCATCAACTCGACCTTGGTTATGACTGCCTTTATGGACTCGTTGTCGATGGCAATGGAGATGGGAAACATCGATGTGACAATTGATGAAGCGTCAATTATGGTAACAGGTGAGATAGATTGCTTCAATTTTTTTCAGAAACACTTATTATCTAAACGTAATTAGATATGGTTCAACTTTTGAATTGGCAGAAATGTTCTGACACAATACTTTTGTGTAGAAATGAAACTGATCCGTCAAATCATTCATGAAACACGTTAAATGCAAATTGAACTTTTCAAAGAGATTTATTTTAATCACACTTAATTGCATTCACACCAATGAAATGATTTCAACCCGACCGAAAACTTACCAAGCCTGTACATTTCTTCATAACTCCAGCGGCAATTAGTATATTTATGTTGATGAAGGTATGTTTTCTTCATCTGGATGGGAATTTGCTTGGGTGAATTCGTGTACTTATTCATTTATATTTTCGTTCATTTCCTTATTTATATCTTTATCTATTTGTATATCCAATCTTATGTTTTTATTAATACATCATTCGCCATAGATTTTGACGAGTGTGTATCTTCAACGGACAACAATTGTGACAATGATGCGTCATGCATCAACATACAAGGATCATTCACCTGCGAGTGTAATATTGGATTTATCGATCAGTCTCCAGCCCTACCTGACAAACCTGGCAGATTATGTGTTGGTTAGTAGTTAAGCATACTTTATGAATTATAATTGTGATGGATACATTTCATCTCTTGAATATAAATAAAAGAGTTGTTCGACAATCATCAAAAACATCACACGATGGCAGAAATTTTGATGAAATAACATTTTGTATCAGAAGGAAAGGCATATGTAATTGAAGATCAAAATATCAAACGCAAATCTTATACATGTATTCAGAAGATGTGTTATCCCTAATTGTATTAATTCTCATTTCCAATTCAATGTGGCAATTTTAAGATATGTAAACATATTTTGTTATTTTGTGTTCATCTAATTCTAGCACCAACAACGCCTAGCGTTACTACGGCAAACCGCAATATGACTACGTCCACAACACCACGCCTTCCTACCACCACTCACACAACTCCGCGTCCATCTACCACTCTTGGTGATCCATGTTCATCGGATCCATGTGCCAGCGTGTACCATTCAATATGTGTGGTAGTTGGTACAAGTTACAGGTGCATCTGTCGTCCTGGATTCGCTCTCAATAACCAAGGCCGATGTAGACGTGAGTTATGATCTCTTCTTTACATCATGGATCATACTAGTTCTAGTCGGATCCATGTTTAAATATAACTTGATTGGATGAATCCCAAACTTAAACAAAGAAATTACCTCATGGCGCAAGTTCATTTTGGAGCTGTGATGTCTGCCTTCCTAAACTGAAATCGTTGGAGTTCTGTATGATATAGAAAATCACATTAACGCTTTATTTTACCAAATCAATATATGGTATATTAAAAGGTATATTATTTTACTTGTAATTGAATCTCAAGGAAACAATCCTAATGGACAGTTGTAATACCAAAATAATCGTTTCACAGTAACTATCACTGTGATTAGACCTCCTTTCAAAGTCATCATCTTTATATTTCTTTTTTGATCTCTAAACAGCTGTCAACCAGTTCTTTGGTAGCTGTAGAATTACTCGATTCCGAGGAGTAAAGGCAGCCTTCACCCTATCTTTATCCAGCAGCAGTACCCAGGAGTTCGTAGCTCTTGCAGCAGACATTAAGGAAACGGTAATCAAATCTTAAGTAGAATTATGGTACATATCAAAATGGTTTGTAGCACTTCAGTTGCAGGCGAGAAATGGGTGTACTTTAATAAGCAGGATATAAAAATGATTTGTAGCCCCAGTAGAACAGACTTACTGAAGGTGGATATCAAAATGTTTATACCATTTGCAGTATATTAGCGTTTTTAAAATTCCACATTAACACCGGGATTAACACTTATACTTGAAGCTCATCAAGATTCAAGATAATTTATTGTCATTCATAAAAATACACAAACTTTGCTTTCGGGCATAAAGTTACAAACATGAATACAATAAAAAATGGCATAAATAATACATTTGACAGACAATCATAACTGTTAAAATATGTATTGCACAACTGTACGAGAAGAAAAGAGAGAAAAGGAAGGGGGAGAATGAGATCATAGAGGATAGAAGAGAAAAAATAGAAGATAAGAAAAGAAGAGAAGTCAGAGAAGTCATCAAGGCAAATATAAGTAGTAGATAGAGTTTAACCCTAAAATGGCCGGGGGGGGGTTGAATCAACCCCCCCTCAACGTTTTCTGCGATCATTCCGCCGCGCGAATTTTTTTGACCGCGCCACTCGCAGAGTTTATACTTTTAAGTCTCGCGCATCTTTTGAGACCAAATTTACGACGCCCGGGTACGCGGTTCCGAAATTACGCAACATTTTGTAAGTGCATGTCAGATCCAAAATTGTTCCAAAACGTGATTTTGTGTACAAAGTCAATGCAAATTGAGTTTTCTCATCTTATTCATAAAGATATGATTATTTTTACTTTAAACAGCTGAAAGCAATTGATTTTAGCATAATTATGCTTCAAAAAGGTTGTGCAATAAATCTGGTGAAAAAAACAAAGAAAAACAAAAGGTTGAAAAACAAAGAAATACATAAGAAATTCATAAAACAATAAAATACATAAGAAATTGATTTCCAAACCGAAGTTTTTTTCAATTGCCGTTGTTAAGAATGCTACAAGGAATATTTTTACCAAAAATTAGCATTCTAGGAGCTGTATTTAGTGAATTAGAGCAAAAAGTATGATTTATGCATAAATTAGCATAATTAATTCATATAAAAAAAAATCTCATTATTTTGGAAAATTTTACCATACGGCCTTGTAGATTACATCGCACACTACCAGCGTGCAAATTTTTGCGGCGCTCGCGCGATCGGCGGCCGAGATCTCAGGGGGGGGGGGGTTGAATCACCCCCCCCCCCCCCCCCGGCCACAGAACAGCCAAAAAAGCCCGGCCTAGTTAGGGTTAAGCAATCAGTAAGCAAATTACGAGTCTAAAAAAAAAGACAAATGGCCATAAAATTTAAGAGAAATAGCAAATATAAGACAATTTGTTACTAAATGGGATAGTCTTTTTAAAGAATATTTCTACTTAGTAAAATATACTTGCAATAAGTCTAGAGAATTACATTAAAATGGTTTGGTTATATCATGATTTCTGTTTATTTCATGCAGAACGGTTTAAATAATATTAGTTTCCACCTATGTAATATATCGAAATGTTGATTAAATCAACTAATACAGAGATTTTTTTAATTCATATCGTCTTTATTTGAAATAGCTGAGGCTTATCTACGAGCGCAGTGCTGTTGCTAGTCGTTACATCAACATTGTGGTTGATGCATTTCATAATGGATCTATTGTGGTCGATTACCGGGTTGAATTGGAGGATGAAAACACCACGTTGGCGAACTCATCAAGGGTTTCGGCAGCATTCACCCAATCACTTGGAGAGTCGGTACAGAACGGAATTGTGGATATCGAGATCGATGAAGATTCTATCATCGTCAATGGTTCGTATCCAATATCTCTTATTCGCAAATCGATTCTAATTATCCTGTATCATAAGTGTGAAACAGTTTGGTGTAACTGTTCTTAAAGTTACTTTATTTACAAGCGGTATATATAAAATACAACTTATTCTTTAACTAATCAAAACCACGCATTCTGGACTTACGCTTGATATTTTGACTTGCGTTCAAACGCAACTCATTCTGCAACAGGCCCCCAGGGGATCGTTTCATGGATATTTTTATCTGACAAGTTGTCAGATCTGACAACTTTCCTGGATTCTGATTGGCTAAGAAGCACAGTTACCATAGGACTTGTCGGATAAAACTTCAGACAATGCCTTTCATGAAACGCTCCCCAGGACCGAATAAGATTTTACATAGTTGGTTCCGTTAGTTTCATACATCGACCGGGCCACGGAGGATCTTATCTATTGTTGCCGAGGGTGATGTGACAATGATCAGCACCCCCAGTAACAATAGATTAATCCACCATGGACAGGGCCCTGGTTTCACTTTCATACAAGGTTAATTTATGTTTGTGATTTGTCTATGAATAATACATTTTGATATTGTAAATGTAATTGTGATAAAATGGGTTAAGCATAGAGCTATTACAGATAATAGCTCTATGGGTTAAGTATGGGGGATTTATTTTGCCTGTCCCACTCATGGCACATAGTTTGGGAATTACGATTACAACGTAGGGTTTCTTCAAATAATTTTCAATTTTTTTATGGAGGGAGGGTGATGGTTCCTCTATTCCTACGCTATGTATTATTTAATTTTTAACAAAATGGAGAATCTGAATTCAATTATTAATGTATTGATCTACCTTTTATACAGATTACAACGAATGTCTTTCATCCGATGACAATGATTGTGCAACTAATGCTGAATGTATCAATACAGAAGGATCATTCACATGTCGTTGTAATGATGAATTAATTGATACGTCACCAGATCCTAACAGAGAACCTGGAAGAAGCTGCAGAGGTGGGCATTGGGATATTTTCAGGAAAGAAAAATCAATAGATTTGTTTTTCATGAAATATCCCCATATCGTTTTGGTTCTTGCCTTTTCCGTCCCTCGTTTAAAAAAAACACGATTTGTTTATCACATTTTTATTGTCTTGCCTTGTATAGAATAGCAAGTTGTCAACATTGAAATCTTACCCAAGGTTAATAACTTTATTCATCTGGCATGAGTTGCTGGTCACATGATTAAGGTGAAAGGTCATTTAGGGTTAATGGACTTTGACAATGTTGCATCATTAAAATTAAAAACTAAACCAAGGATAATTGCGAAATAGAAGCCTATAAGACCCTATTTCATAAAAAATTTATGTGATCAGCCAAAGAATGATTATAATTTCAAGATAATTTTGAATTATTATTCAGTATTATGTTAAACATGGATGTGATGGTCAACAGATATCCAAAATTTTATGATAATTTTAGGTTACTGGGTTAAGGTTAAAGGTCACTTCAAGTCAACTTAGATGAGAATTGATATTTTATTCTATTTTATTCACTATTTCAACAAAATATATAATCACATTGAAGTTAGATGAGATGGTTATTGGATACCACATGGGGGAATGAAAAACGAGCTTCTTCTTCAAGGTTAAATGGCATTTTAGGTCAATGAACTGAGGATTACATTCCTTTGACCTTGCTAGTCTAGTCTAAAACCCATGTCCAAAAGTCAATTAAAATTTTATGGATATTCCACCATGGTAATACCACATAGTATTGTATCCATCCTAATCGTTTGACATTTGCTGCCTCGCCCATGGACCCATACCCATAAATGAAGTCAAATTATCCCAAATCTTTGTCAAATTAATGCAGGTCTTTCACATACACAACTACTAATGAGAAAGTATGCTCACACATACTTCTAAATATTAGAATCAATAAATAATCAACAGGTTAAGTCGAGATTGCTTGTAAAGAAATCATATGTCTAAATATAAATTTTGGGGGGCTAATGTCCCGATTTTCTTTCTTCAGAGCCTGGTCCTTGTCCGACAGACCTTCCTAATACCTGTTCAACTGGAGCAGTCTGCATGGAACATGCTATCGAGGGGTATGTGTGCCAATGTATGAATGGATATGTAGATGTCTCGCCGTTCCCTTCACTGCCAGGAAGAATCTGCCAAGGTATGCAGTTGTATCATCACCTGTAAAATCTAGTCATTAGTTCCAGCATTACTTATATCATTTTCATGTATGCATTTATTATATTCTTTGTTTGTAACCATAATCACTTTCATCTTCAATGTCATGAATATATTTTCATCATTTGCATAATCTCTTTCATCATAGTCATTTTCTTCAACATCACCACAATTACCTGCTTCATTATTATCATCATCATCACCATCATCACCATCATCATCACCATCATCACAATCAGTCATAATAATCACCATCATCATTAGCATCACTACCATCGTTAGCATCACCATCGACATCATCATTATCATCATCATCATCATCAACATCCTAATCATCACCATATTCACTTTAATTTAATTTCTTCATCAACATCATCTTTTTCATCATTGTCACTACCACATACAACAACATTCACATCCCTTTCAAGAGGGGCGGGGCTACAAGGGGTAGGGGGCGATGGCCTCCCTTATGATTTCAAGCAGAAGGGAGTAGATGAAGAAAAAAGATGAAGTTAATGAAGAAAATAAGATTATATCAAACAAAGAGAACTGGGCCAAGTCGCTAAGAAAAAATGTCAATACTTTCTACGATCATCACTATCATTCTCATCTACACTATCATTGTCATGCTCACTATAACGATAACTCCACTTCTTCCTTTTTATTTAGCAACAAAAACAATTATCACACAGTATGTTTGTGATCCCTGTATGTAGACATCGCCGTTTTAAGCCGTATCCAAATTACACCATCCATTCTTAGTATCAACTAATAAAACATTGAAAAAATTTCACATTGCTTTAACAAGAATAATAATGGTATTCATTCAGCCTCTTCACCTTGTTTCTCTTCTTTAGAGAATTGTCCGGATGGGTACTGCCAAAATGGAGGAACCTGCTCATCATCAGAGAATGGATCTGAATGCAAGTAAGCATACTATCTTCATTTGGTTAAAGCATTTGAATTTGAATTTGAATTTGTGGTTTGAACACTGATCATACTACTTATATAATTGATTGCATATTATAATCAATGCAATCAAATATAAGAAAAATCAGCCCTATGATCACACACTAGGTTCTGTGCGTTGTGAGTTCTGGTTACAAGATTAATTTAAAATAATACAGGAGAGATTTATAAATGAATCCAAATGAATGACTGTTTTGATATTTGTGTATATACAATACTCAATATTCATATTTTTCTCTTTTATTTTCTTGTACAGCTGTGCAAGAGGGTATTCCGGACCACAGTGTGAAATCGGACCTTCAGGTAAGTGACTACTTGTCTCAATTTGTTCACACCCGCTGTGTTGATAGTTTTCGTCTATTTTACTCCTTTCTTTGGGTAGACCTGTAGGCCTTTTATGCATGATTTTTTATAAATACATCTTTAGACATCAATCCTAACTAGCAAAAAAGTTTTATAATTCATCTTCTGATTCAAGTTTGACAGGCCATCCAACTGATTTCTTTGAAAAAAACAGTGATCAAGCTCACGACACATTCTGGTTTTTATTTTGTCTAGGTGACCTCCATGCACTTGAGATCCTTGGTATCGCACTGGGAGCCATCATCTTCATCGTCCTCATGGTTGTCCTGACAGTCTTCTGTTGTGCCATCAGAAGACAGCAATCCCGCTACCGAGACTCTTCAAAGCGTCGTGGTAATCATGCCAAGTCTCGACCCCGTTTCTTCCATGATCCAGACTGGGACCCAATAGATGAGCGAAGCGAGGATTCACTGTCGAACGCAGCCTATGATGTGGCAGCGAGTACCAGCGCGATGATGATGGAGGATGAAGAAAGAAGCCAAAGGATTGTTGGTGCTATGGGTCAACAAATTCCTGAATTTGAAGTAAGTTATTCTGAAATTGAAGAAGTCATCAATTTTTATTTATTTGTTTCTTCCTCTTTTTGATATTTTTTGTGAATACTATACTCTTAATTTGACTATAATTCCTGTTGTTGAAATTAAATACTAAATAATAATTGAATGAATAAAGTTAAGATATGAATACAAATGAAATGAATTACAAATTTTCACAAATTAATCTTCACCAACTCTCCCAATTACAATCTAGAAATATGATTAGCACAGAGTATGATCTTAAACTTTTTTTCTTGACACCCCCCCCCCCCCACCTTAGAAACAAACATAATTTTTTCTCCAAACATTACGTCAAAAAAGAAGCAAGTTTGTTTTCTAAAAAACCTTGTCGATTGCATGTTCTATCATAGAATATCAATATCTCGAACCATTCAGGTCCATTTTATGAAATATAGAAGTATCTACTATCTTAAATATAGACTACATGAATCACTTATTTTCTGCAGTCTTCAATCCACCGAATCAGTAACCAGCCAGTGTACTACGCTGGTCACCATCCTCGATTAGTTGACATGGGTGCCACTGAATTCAGAACACCATACGTTGCTTCTGGTGATGAGGTATGATTTTTCTAATTTGATAAGGAGTTGTCCACACTCTTTTTTATGAATATTGTTAGCAATTAAATCATGTATACTGTTCCATACCTATACCTAGCTTATAACATCATGTCTGAAGCTTCTCCTTAATCTCATTTTGTTATTGGATTGATTTCTGTAACTTCCTCTGAAAATTTATTTGTAAGTTCCTCATGGTGGGAAGGTTTTATTTTGAGAATTTGTTCAATCAAGCATTTTTTGTTTATAGAGGATAAAAAAGACTCTTCTTTGCTACTTATTTAGTTTCATGTCTTTATTCATATTCTTGAAAAAATTGCTTTGTAGTGCAAGAAATTTCAATTCGCCTTATGATTTCATATTCTACACGAAATTGATCAGTATTATTAGTATTTCAATTTTAATTGACTTATACACACATACAATTTTGGAGAAAAAAAAAGATAAGTCATATTGATAGCTCTACATATATGAATAACAAAAATATTTGGTTACTGATCGTTTTTAGAATTCGAGTTGAAAAGTTCATGTGGAAGATTTATCACCCACCAATGAATAATTTTCAGGTCGGCTACATGGATTCTCGTTATGTGCCTGGTCGGCATTCACCCCAAATTTCATCCAGTGTTGCAAGGAACCCACATGCAATAGCGCCAACTATTGACAGGGGAAGAAAGCCAAGACATTTTGAAGGATCCAGTACCAATGATGCCCCACCACCCCCTGCACCTCCCAGGCCTGGACCAGCAGAAGTGGAAGCACGGTTAAGAAAACAGGAGAGAGCTGGAAAAAGTGTTAGTGTTAACCTTGTTCCAATAATTGACCCAATGGAATCTCCTTAACATTTTACATTCTTACAAAACCTTCTTTATAGCAAATTTAATTCATTTGTGATGACTAATCATAGTTTATGTATTCTAGAAAATTATTGCAAACTTTTGGTGTAATCAAAATCTACAGACTTTTAGGGAAACATCAAGTTTCCTACAGAAAATGTGCCTCAGTTGATTACTTTGAATTACAACTTGGAAGTACTATAATCTCAATTTCTACTATTTTGTCCAAGATTAAATAGCTCCACATGTTAATATTCCTCGTACAATACTAGTCACATTAAAATGTAGTAGCTTAAGATATATTTGTCTTTCATAAATAAGCTTAAGAAATGGAAGTAACTTTAACCTAGAAAATGAAAATTATAGTTATGATTTACATTATGTTTCTAATATATAGTGGAAATACAAACATACAGTACTTGCTTATTTTTACTTTTTTTTATAAAGTTGCTGTAAGGAATGCACTAAAGAATTTACCATGTTCCAGAATTTTTTATTTATTATATCTTTATGGTTCACTCTTTTAAAGCAAATGATTGTATTCAACTCCAAATTTAGAATAGAATAGAAATATAACACTATATGCAGCTCAATTATTGAAGGGTTGTGTTTACAATATTTAACATTCTATATTTTGAAAGATTTTTTATATTCACTTGCTTATCAATTAGGTTAAGTGAGATTTTAATTAACGTAACTATTTTTTAAATGAAATACATGTATGATATTAATTGAGATGTATAATTCATTTTGGAATTTCAAATTAGTAACTTAAACTGACTGTGGATATCTTTCTTCAAATTCATATTGATAAATTATTTGATAATGATAATGAAAAAAGAATATGCAACTGTCCTAATATGTCCTTTACAATTTTTGGTAGTACTCATAATATCACAGAAGGGCCTGAATTCACTAAGGTTTTTTTTCAATTGTACCATGGTACAAAACCATGGACTATGCAAACACTGTGTATATTATTACGCTTTTTATCACATACACTTTAAAATTCCAAATTACAAATATGCGCTTTATGCATAGGGCACTAAATCCATGCTTAATGAAGCACAATAATACAAGAAATCTGCATAGTGTACCATGGCACAATTCAAAGCACCTTCGTAAGTGCAGGCCATTATGTTTAAACACTAATTATCTGTCTAAATGTTGATATTCATATTTTTATTACTATAATGAATAATAAAATTCAAGCAGAATAGAATAATTGTTATGTACTGAATTTACTGCAACAAATTGTCTTTTACCCTCCTCCCTCTCACTTTCTTTCACACCCTCACTTTCTCTTCCCCATCACTTTCTTTCTCTCTCCATCTCAATCTGCATTTTATACTCTTCCCCTCACTCACACACACATGCACACACATACCCACCTTACCTCTTCTCATCATAATTACATTATATGCAACCAGGGTGGGGAAGGGGAGGGGCTGGCACTAACCCATCAAACCAGAAAACTTGAAAAAAGATATATCATTTTTTTCTTGTCAAGACACTATATGCATATGGTATTCTTTGGGTGTCAAAATTGAAAAAAATGTGATGTTTCTGGTCCAAGAGCAAAGTCATCCTTATTGCTGGTAATATCATTTCCTCAAAGTTGATTTATTTCATTGAGGATTTGTGGGATTTGGAATTCTTTGAATAAGGACATGTATCATAGGGTTTTAGATAAAAAGCATGAAATTGTGATTTTGACAAATAGAATAGACTGGGTTGGGTTTTCATTTGTCTTTTTTCAAGCCTGTACTGTACAGTTGGTAAATTGACTACTCCCACCTGGTAAACAACATCCACAAATAAGTGAAGCCACACAAACCTGTACAAATTCATATTTTTCACAAAATTTAATGAAATTCCAATGGAAAATCTCATTTAGGACATGGTATAAACCAACAATAAATACTTAGGAAAAACAAAAGTACAGTACTTTCAAATTCAAAATGCTAGTACCAACAGAATAGTTCACTTTAATAATACATAGGTGGTACTGCTCTGCATCGAAGTCACTATGATAATCCAAGGCTTCAAGGAAACGATACTTTCTGTTTGAGAGCAAAAAAAAAAAAAGATACATGAAATCATGACTGAATGTTTTGGTTTGGTCAACAAGGGACATTGCCACTTCTCATCCTTATATTTTTAATTTCATTTCTGAATTTATTCATCCATTCATATCAATGTGAAAATGTTTTCTTTAGAAAATTGAAATACATATCTCCAACAAAGATGGGCAATGATCGATTGATAGATTGAAATATTCAAAGTCATATTTCAATTACATAATCCCAAACGATTTAACTTAACCAAAACATACCCTTTACCTTTGAGGACCAAATCCATTCTTCTCAAACAAAAAAGACCAAGAGAGAAGCCTTTAAAAAAGAATGAATTTGTTATTCTAAAAAAAAGATCAAACTAGTCCAATATTTTGACAGCCCTCGATTGTGACTTTCTATCTTCTTGTAATCATCCAATCTATCTGCACGTATTAATATATGAACAAAAAATATTTCAAATTATTCACATCCACCTGATTGTTATCTTTGCCTTTCAAAATAAGGTAAATGTGGACAAATAATGGGATAATGAAAAAAATGTATCAAATTAATAAAGAATTGAAAAGCATTATCACACATTGAACACTTTAAGGTAATCACTAAAATGTATAAATTATGACCAAAATTACAATATATACTAAATACTTACGATTATCATGATAATTATATATACCGTATGTACAAACAATATTCATCATTGTCATCTATATTTTATCCAAAACAGGCACTTCTTAAACCAAACAAAGCAAGTTTGGTTTGATACTCAAGGTAAAAATGTTTACTCTTTTTTTCTACTCAACAAAAAAAAAATGATTTGCAAGACTCAGCAGCATTTGAACTGAGATAATAAAGTTTTGAAAAGAGAGTACCCAATTCCATAACATTTCAAGTTATGCAGTATGTTTCTTTCAAACCCTTTCAAACTAGACTAAGACACCTGATGTGGTGGGGGGGGGGGAAATCACCCCATTTCTAGGTCAATTGGAAGGAAATTATCAGTAAATCCATTTTCCCTCTTCTAAACCCATAGTTACTATTTTTTTGGGGGGGTACTCCTCTTATTTACTATTTTGAAAAGATCAAGGATAAAGGTGCATGTTTGCATTATTTTGAGATATCGTGCCCATCAAATGTACATCATCTAGTCTGATGTGTAAGGAATGGTTGTGAGATACTAGGTTACAATGGACTTAAAAAGCATACAAAAACAGAGAAAATAACATCACATCATCATCATTCTTCTACCATTTCAACAAAAATCTGTTAAAAAATCATGAATAATTTTAGCCTAGAAGGGAGAGCTACTGTCAATATTTTCATGGCTTATATAAAAAAGTATTGAAATGAACTTTCATACAATTTACCTATCTGGTACAGTTAAGTAAAACCTAGAAGTTCAAAACAGAATTTTCTTTCATTAGCAATTCCTTTACGATGTACTAAAATTTGAATCTTAATCAACATGGCTTTCTTGGGAAAAAAAAGGACAATCAGAGATATGCATATCAGCCACTATCACTCTTAAACAAAACTCTCTTTGGTTGGTTTGTTGAGAAAGGAAACTAAGCTATTATCAGCAAAGAATAAAAAAGGATTTACTAGAAATAATGATAAATCTAAGACTTTTGTCTCAGTAAACTTACCCTGCTGTTTCAGATATCAACACAAGATTCATAGATCAATATTTACAGAACAAGACCAGTTTATGTTATGTAACAAAAACATTACATCAGCTCATGTCATCAAAAAAAAACTTTACAATCTAGCACTTTCTGGTTTTACAAGTATGGATGGTAAAACTTTTTTCTTTCCAATAAAAAGTATATAGGTCACTTGACTTTTCCTCTGCTCACATAAAAAAAATTAAATATTTTTTTTACAATTCGTAGCAAAAAACTGCACCATGTTTCATAATGATAAAGTATCTCTACATATAATAACTTAGCCAGATTTTCTTTTTTCTAGGCAAGTCTGTTGGCGGCTACACTAATCTGGCTGTGAAAAAAAGGACAATTTGGTGCATAACATCCACAAAGACATCTGCGTGACCACTCAATGTGCCCAAGTGTTTTGGTGTTAATAATCATAATAAATGGTGTGTATGTGTAGCTCTTGACAAGACCTGTGCATTAATTAAATGACTATTGTGAATATGTGCAAGTATGCCTAAAAATGTATTTTGGAATAGATGTTCACATTTTGATTTAGAACAAAAACACAGTATCAATCAACTCTGCTTTAATGAAAATGCTTTAAGTGTAATTTAAACATTGCAGTAAAAGGAAATCTTCACAAATTATTCTAGTTCTCCACATATCTTTTCATTGTTGTGATAATGGAGAATTGTTGTCATCAAAACAGAAACTTGATTTCTTTTGATAATCCCCAGGCATTAGCTGGTGTTCTTTCCCTTTTTTGAGTGTTTTTTAATTTGATATTGTATATTGGATATTGTATGATGATTATTTTCAATGTAATGAATTGACTATTGTTATGAGTATAGTGTGTACCTGAAAATGAAATCAAATAAATAAAATAAAATGTGTAAAACCCACTTCAAAAAGGTAGTAAAGTGATTAAATGCATTTGGTGCCATATCTCAACTTTTCACATTGATTTCCAACAGATGGCAGCAATGATAGAGAAAGAAATTGCATTGTTTCAACAGAAGAAACCCTCTCTGAAACATTCATCAGTGTCATTGACTGGCCTTTTCAGTCCTTGTCAATTAAGTGCCAAATACCTTGTGCAAATAAAGGATCAAATATATACTACCATTGTGCTCTTGGTGACTGAAGTACAAGCAGTACAGAATATAATGTTCAAAATATTGAGAAAACTGGAATGGGACAATGCATTTCAATAGTGCAGGTAAAGGTTGATAATTGTAAGTGATTGACAAACAAGTGATTAGTGAGAAATTTAGAACTAAATTGGTGTCTCTGTGTGCTTTTAAAAGATTTAATAAAATATTACACCCAAGCACACACTTAAGTTTTCAAAATGTATCTGTGATTTGCAAGTACTGGTCAATATATGAAAATAAACAACATATCCAGGAGCATTAAAAATCTAATATTACACCGAAAAGGATAAATAAAGAAATATTCAATTAATATGAAAGTAATTTTTCATCAAGATTTCAAATTTCATAATTTTAGATTTCATGATTTTGTGTTTGAATAATGAAAATAAAGAAAAATCACTACAAGTTTATGACACAATTCAAACAACATATTTCATTGAAACGTAATTTAACTACTCAATATATATATATATATACTACAAAGAAATTAATAACTGCACTCAATAGAATTTCTAAAATTCTCTAATAATCATCCAAAATCTACAATCACATAACAGTACGATATACACAAACACTGGAAATTTGCTTTTTCACCAATTATATACTCATGATTACAATCCATTTTTTCTTCAAAATATAAACATCTGAAGGAAACAAGATATTTTATAAACAATAATTAGATTGGTCTTCTTTCTCTTCCTTGAATAAACATAATATACACATAATGATAGAATTGCTAGGCTAGAATGACTTCATCTCTCTCGCTCACTCTCTTGCATGCACCGTTTGATTTAGAGGGATTATGGTTACCATGGCAACTGCATCACTGGAATACCAATTGGGGTTGCATTGATGGAGACAGCTGATGGGTAGTCATTTCTATTCTCTTGGGCTGAGCGAAAAGAAAAAAGATATATATTATTGATCAAATGATTCAGTGATAGCAAAGGATGATTCATATACTTATACTTGTTTGTAAAGTTACAAATCCCTTTACAAAAGACAAAAATATGACCAGTATGTGGTTTATACTAATTTGTAGAAAAAAACAAAAGTTTTTCCTTGAAATGATTTCATTTAAACTGCAGTGAATAACATAAATGGTGTTTACCATTGAAAGTTGAATGATAATTTTTTTGTAGCAATGTTCACACAGTAAATTCAAACAAAATTCAACAAGACAACCACTAGTTGTAAATGAATATACAAACAAAATAGTTGCTAAACAATTTTGTAGATAATTAGTGATTTCAAATTAATATAAAACAAATAAGCATGGCATTTTTTTTCTGATGAATAACACCAGATGTACACATCTGAAATGGGTGTTGGTAATTATTATATCTAGTCCAGATTCCATTGTTTCAGAGCATTTGGTTCACATAATTCTTCTGTTGTTGTTTTTTATCTGTATGCTATATATATGATGACCTAAACATTTTTTTTAATCTTCCCCTCTCCTTAAAGGGGAAGTTCACCTTGACAAAAGCTTTGTTGTAAAAATAATAACAGAAAATATTGGTGAAGGTTTGTGGGATAATCCATCAAACATTAAGAAAGTTGTTAGAATTTGAAGTTTTTGATTTGTGATGTTATGTATGAGCAGCTGCCCAACTGTTATGTAATATAAAATGCATGAATTTCAAATTTTGTATGGTCAATGATGTTTATTTTTCTTTCTTTCTTTCAGGAGTGGGTGTGAATTGATTTGTCTTTTGCTATACTGAAAGGACAAAAACAAGCATTTTCAATTTGTTGATGTTTTCAATTCACAATACATAGAAAGCTGCTTGCAAATGACGTCACAAAAAAAACTTCTAATAACTTTTTTAACCTTCGATAGATTTTCCTCAAAGCTTCACCAATATTTTATGTAATTTTTTTTCTTTTTTTTCTATAATAACTTTTTACCAGGGTGAACTTTGCCTTAATAATGCCAAGACAGGCATTAATTGTCATCTCCAGCTAAAGTTTAATAGTATGGCAAGCAAAATATGGCGACCGAAAATGAATGATGGAGGACCCCATTATGACTGATATTCTAGTTATTTGTAACTTTATATGACCAACCCCCTGGTTCATTACATTAAATCATTGCTGACTACTAAATCATCTGATATTCATTGGTTCAATGAACAAATCACAGTACAGTATGGGAAAAATATACAAGGAAATTACATCATCAAGCCTGAAAGGACCAGGTTATATAAAGCATAATTGTGTTTTATTGCATTCATAAATAACCTGCTATCTTTTGTTTCAAACAATCATTGTATACTGTCTAGTTATTTAAAAATTCTTTTTCATTCATTATTGTTTTTGTAGGGTATTTCCGTTTTTATATTGTTTTTCTTTGGGGGAACAACACGAGACTGACTCTTAAATGGGGACATTCAAGTAAGGGATTTCTTTATAGTGAGCTCTAATCGAAGAAAAATGAAAGATACCAAAGCCCTTTTCAAGTTTGTATTTATCTTATCCCAAAACCTTATTGGAAAATACTTTTTAAGAATCAGCAGATAGCAATGTTCATTATAGAGGATGGTCTCATGTGATTTATAATGCACTCCAGCTCTGAACAGAAATATCAAGTCAGGAACATTTACATTGTGCTCCCCTTACTTTATTCTATATAATCTTACTTGTAACTCCAACCTTTAAATTTACATAAAATTTGCAATGAAGTAAGTTCAACCTTGAAAACTGCGGTGTTCTTGTAGGAGTTTTCAAAAGGGGCAAGTGACAATTTAGACCTCACCTCACCCATATTTGCCTTTGCAAACTCCACTCGAAGGCCACCACGGTCACTTGACTTCAGCATCAGCCCCTGAAGGTGGGCCAGGGCTTGCATAGCAAACCCTACATTCTATAGGAGGTAAAAGTAATAAAGAGGGGTAAAGGGAATTCAAGTACAAGGAGAGAGGGGTGAAGCCACCAAGGGGTAAGGGGAAGGGGATAAGAGGAGTATGGGCAAGACAGACAGAAGGAAATTCGAATGATAAATGAGGCAATGAGAGAGGAACCATATGAGGGGACAGTGAAAAAAAGGAAAAAGATCAAAATAGTGGGGAGAGAAAGTCAAAGAGTGGTGGCAAGTGGTAAAGAGAAAGAAAACGTGAGAATCATTATCTACATATCTGCTGCTACTAATTAAATAATATATAACTATGGGTATTAATTATGTTTTACTCTGAACGACATTTACCTAAGTTTTTCTTCCTGCCTTTAACTTAAAAAAATTGAAAACTATCATTTTACAAATATAACAAATGAGCAGTTACGATCATTATTATGCATAGCTCCAAGAAATCAGAAGTTGTCTCCAAACTAGCTATTTATTGGATAATATTACTGGTATTTCAGATAACATACCCATGATCTTTATTCAAGCATGGTGCAAATGTCAGTCAATCGGGTCTAGTTTTTCAAGTTTTAATTTGATGGTCAATCACTGTTACTGTGGAAATATCCAGAAAGAGCTCAAAAGCATTGTTATTAAACATTTCTTTACAGACTTGAGTGATCATTTAGAAATTGAACTTAGAACACTTTCTTTGTTCTGACTATATGACTGAAACTAAATGCATATACTAATAAATAACAAAATAATTTTTCCCACTTTAATGTAAACTGCACTACCATTAACAAGCTAATTACTCCCTAAATGAGCGCATTCAACAAAACTATTAAAATTCATTACGGAATTATCCACTAAAGTTCTATGTGAAACTTTCTCAAAGAGGCAATGGTTATATTGATAGCCTAGTTAGTTGGTAGAAATTAGTTGGCTATTGATAATTTACCTGGAATTCCACAAAACAGCATGGGGCGCCTCCTTTGTTATGCATGCGTAGTCGGTTAAAACCTGGGAGGCTAGGAACAAGAAAAGAAAACATTCAAAATAGATTGAAATAATCTGATTGATTCTACACAGTTGGGATGTAATTAAGATTTACATTCCAATCATTTTTAGAGTATACATGTCTTACAAGATTAAATTGAAAGGAAATATGAACTGACGTGAATTTCTATTAAACAATAATTAAAGACCAAACCTGAAAATAAAAATACGCATAGTTTGGCAGAAATCTTATTTCCCCCCCCCCCCCCCCCATTAATTATTGCCTGTTGTTGTTTTGCAAAAGGACAATTAAGAAATTTATTCATCCATCCTGTGCAAAGTAAGAGAGAAACATGATTTATGTTAAAAATATTCGGTTTACTTCACAAAAATGCAATTTCTTTGATGGTTTAGATCCTTGCATTAAATGTGGTTCTATGGTGAGAAAATACAAGTGAACTGTGTGCTTTGTGGATAAACTTTTTAAAAAAGATGACAAAATGACAAAAAACATGGCTTTGACTTGTTAAACTTACCAAGCACACAATAAATTCATTCATTGGTTAGAAATTATGCAGAAACTGCTAAAATGGTTGGGTGCCCATGATTCTAATAATTGTGAAAGATACCTAAGCAAAATCTTTGATTGAATCCAAGGGAGTGAGGTGACTTGTAAAATGACAGAAAAGCAGCAACATTGTATAATCTAACAAATGCTAATGAAGATGGAAGTACGGGAAAATTCAGATGCAGTTATTAATCAAATTTGCACTAACCAAAGCCCAATTAAAAAGAGTTTGCGTGAATATCAATATGTGACACCAGTTTTTCATTTGTTTTTTTTTTTTGGGGGGGGTTGGTTCTTTGGGAGAAAGGCATCTATCAATCTGTTTCACACTTAGACAATTCCCTTTAATGCCATGAGTGACAGTAATTGTTTTATTCAAATAAGGCAGAGTTCTCAAAAATAATTAACCTTTGTTTCCAGTATTAAAATAATTTGTCTCTGGTCATAATGGAGCACTGTCTCTTCTTTTGGAGATGAATCAATAAAGAAATAGGGCACACTGCATAGAGACAAATATCTTCATTACCATGATTTTGCTGTAATAAATTTGTATAAAAGCACCTAACTTCAATATCACATGGTTTGCACTTTATTATCAAGGATGTATTAAAAGCAGAGTTTGAAAGAGAAATAGAGAAACAAAAAGTTAGAGGTAAGTGTGATTTTTTTTTGTAGATAGAGAACTCACCACCTGAGTGTGTCGCGTAATTCCTGCTCGGATGTATTAGTCCCCAGGTTGGCCAAAAAAAGCGTTGAGCAGGCAGCCCCTGAGTTGGCCATGGCTACCATAGTGGCTGCATTGGCCATACTGATAGGGATGGTTTGTTGGTGGGGGAGGGGGGTGTGTGGCGTGGGGGTATGTGCGACAGCCTGGGGGGTGTGGTGAGGCTGCAATGGTGGTTACATTCAACAAGACAGGAAATCCAAGAGATATGGAAGGGAGGAAACAAAAATATAAGAAAGTCAATAAATTTCCCCTATTGAAAGTGTGTGGATTTTTTTTTCCAAAAGTGAGGCAAGAATGGTTGAAGGGTTTGTAGCATATCTCAGTTGTTGGCTTTACATGTGGGAATATGTTTAATCAAATGTGTATTTCCTTTCTTTCAAACCAATTCACAGAAAAAAATACTATGAAATTGTAATACTCAGCTTATCATAAATCAAGAGCAAACTATTCGAGGGGACACAAACACTGAAAGCATCAAAATTTCAAATTAGTAAATAAAAAAATAAAAATCTGTAAATTTGAAAAGTCACAAGGAATAAGAGCTCAATCATGTGAGTACAATCACCCATTACCTTTTTACAGCAAAAAAATAATAATCATCTGATTTTGTACATTCATTGAATACGTTAATTACATACATAAAATATCAATTCTCTATACGTTGAGTCTTATAATTTTTGCATGGACTTTTAAATTTGTTTCACTTAGGTGGAATATTCCTTGAACATGTTCTTAATATTCTTTTAATATAGTTAAAGAAAACTATTTGAATATTTCCTTCTGAGTGTACTTCATCAAATAAAATTTAGATATTTTGATATTAGAAATAATTTGAATAATTCATTGTTAGGGATAGGAATTAGATAAGGGTTTTTTTTTTTAATCACATAATGGCTACTTAAAAGGAAAACACTTGAAATCCTAGCCTAAAAATCACCCTTTAATGCATTTCATTTATGTCAAGTCTGAACTTTGAATCATAAAAAATTAATTTGATACATGCATTTCCATTGATAAAAAAGTCTTTTAAAAGGAACAGTTTGACTGAACAAAAACAAATTTAATTCAAACAATAACATAATATTTTCTCTTATGGAATTGTTTGCATGTTTAGTTTAGTTTCTCAATCATTATTTGTAACAAGTGGCGAAAAGCAAAGTTGACTTAATGTATACCCATCTTTATCAAAAAATGTTTGATATTTGAAATAGATATTCTAAACAACATGATATCAAGCAAGAACCCCTACATGACAACTGATATCATCTTAAAATTGTAAAATATTGTCAGAAGTACCACCATCACTCCACCTACTTTCGCTGCAATTACTTGTCATATCTTATGGTTTGAAAAGGGGTTGTAAACCAAATAAGCTATCGGGCAAAAATTTAGTTTTACTGCATGACAACTTATCATCCATCTTCAGATAACACTCCAAATCCAATTACCAAGATAGTTATATATTTTTAAGATATAGCTGCAACTATAGTGGGTTTGAAAGTAAGGCACTTAATACATTTTAAGGATTTTTTTTCATAATCTTAAGTAGATGCTGAAGTACTGTGGATAGGCCAGGAAAATGAAAGAAAAACTACCAATCTGAAATTTAAAAAAATATTCCAAACATTCACAAATCTATCAGCCATTTTCCTTATTTTGTGCCAGAATTGTTGGTTGCAGGTAGTTGCATGTGCTTTTGTTTTCATTGAATGCAAGAATTGAAAAATTTGAATTTTTTGAAAGTGCATCGAAGGTCAGTGCGCTTGGTTTGTCGTGCACTTTCAAGAATATCACATGCTTTGTCCACACAATCTAAGAACGTCAAAATGACATGGTGTGCAAAGTTGGATGCTTCAAATCAACTGGTCTAAACACAGCAAATCAGTGAACCTAGCACATAGAAAGATTTAAATCTCCCAATGATGCACTAAAGGAATACATATTGAATTTTAACTTACAAATATCAATACAGGTAACATTGTCACATACCTTAACTTTCACATTATTCATATTTTTTATTTGAAATATGTGTAGGATATCTTAGATTTTACACATTACAGACTTCATTAAGTTACCACCAACAGATTACTATCTTAAGTACTTTTCATGGTAGTATTATTTCATAGTAGTAGCTTTATGTTTTATTGTAAGCAGATCATAATGTTAGATTACAGTGTTATGTAAAAAAAACCCTAAAATAGGTTATTTTAAATGTCAATAGCTTTTAAAATTTGTTATACATGGTATAGAATTTGTGACATGGCAGATACCACATGGTGAATGTGAGTTGAATTTGTGTTTACCAACTATGTGCATAATTAATGTTCTTGTGAGGCCTGAAACTTAACTCTAACTTAATTATAAATATTCCCTCATACATGCTACATTTTGACACTGTCAGAATGCAATATGTTTATGTAACTAACAAAGCTTTAAAATTCATTTTAAAAAGGAAATTGTCATTCATGTTCAAGTGTGATGTCCATATCCTTTCCTAAACACTATCTTGAGTACTTTCACAATGGAAAATTACCTTTCCAATAACAAACCCTTCCAAATAATTCAGTACTATATGAAAATAAACCCAAACAAATACCTCATGATAATGCAATACATAACATTTACTAAAGGATGACCAGGTTCAAGGCAGTTGTCTCATGCATTTCCAATGAAATCAAATATTTCAATATATCAGAAAAATTCGAAAGATCAAATGCAGATTGGATCAGACAAATTTTAAGTGAAAATGTTTCATTTCCAACTGGTATTCATGATTCACCTATACATGTAAGACAAATGTCAGTAAATAATTCAACTGTCTAATTATATTTGTATAAGCCTTAATCAATACAGACTTTGTTTCTGGACAAATACATTTGGGGATCATTATTCAATATAAATAATCTTTTAATATGAGAAATAAAATTCAAAACGATAGCTTAACAACCAGGGCCTGGTCATTCTTTATACTGACTAAAACAGCAATCAACAATTAACATTAGGAATATTCCTAGCCTAATAATATGTTCTTGTGATGAAAATATAAGAGCTAGCTGGCAGAAAGGAAGGTATATTTAGGGTCTTTTAAGTGGAAGCCTCTGATGATTTCTTACCAAGACATAAGCAAGTCTTGCTCCATCTGTAACCGGTAGCTGTGCATGGATGGCTGGTTGACCTAACACTGGATGGTGTACACCTCCAGTTGAAGGCGTTAAATCTGTGTATGATAACCTACAACACAGAGAAGAACAGAAAAATATGTGACACAAATAAAAGATAACAGAAGTTTCAAAGAAAGCATATCATCACCACCTTGTGTGTATCTTGCCTGTCAAAGATACCCTGTGTATAATCATCTCCAGTTAATGATATCTTAATGCAGTAATTGCAGCAACTGAAAATGTAATGTTCAAATAATTGTAGGAACCTACAAACAATATTTATTACTCAGTGTCAACTGGGTGTCTGAATTTTTTTATGTGATTTTATCACTTACTTGAGAAAATTGTTGTAATTAATAAACACTCCCTCATTAACCTTCAATTAACTTGCATTAAAAAATATGTTAGAACATGACAAATCCAAGTATGTTTTTAACTGTTGCCCTAAAGAATTTGTCCGTAGAAGTGTGTGTTCATGACAGGTCACTTTAAAGTGCATTTGCTATAATATGGAGCTTATTTGATTATACCTCACAGAATTTCAACCTGTCCATCATAATTATTTCATTCAACATGGCTAATTGCTGTTAGAACCACCAGAATCACCAATCATACTTTACATTTAGAAAAATCACACTCAGTTGTAAAGTAAATCTTGTGGTAGAGAGAGAGAGGGAGATAGGAATGTGAGTTTTTTTTTGGTCATGTTGATTTTAACCTTAGTGCACATAAACAAATTTAACTAAACTCTTCCCTTGATGGTCATTTTGGAAGAAACATTTTGAGTGGTTGAGTGCCTCTCAGTGTCTCTTTCTCATTATCACTCTTCATTGCCATGCATTGAATACTTTTACAACAGCGCATCCCTCAAGCCGGCAAAGATTGCATTACTGCTTCCATAAACAAGTTTGAATATGTGGAGCTTGACTAATCGCCTGACAGCAATTATGGTCAGAAAATCTGTTCACTTTGACACTAATGCTGGTGCTTGCTCTCACTTTCAATTAGTATGACTAGGAGTCATGCTGTAAAGGTGTAAGAGATGAAGGAAAATGGACTAAGAAAGTGGCAGGACATGGAAAGAAAAATACAATAAAAGGAAGAGCTATGTGGTTGAGAAGAATTTGGAAAATTAATACAAACCAAGAAGGGGGAAATGGAATCATAGAGTAAGAGCGTGAGAAAATAAAGTTGTGGGAGAGTTTTAGAGAAAAAGATTTTTAAATGGGAATTCAGGCATCAATTCTATACATTGTAATCACCCAATGGTAGTCAGGACACTTGAATATCTAAACAAAAGTCAAGTCAATCAACATATGCTGAAATTCATAGCTTTTTTGGTCCCCATTGTTTCGTATTTGTAATAATTAGAGAGTATTAGAAAGGAAAGATATTGGAGAATTCCAGCTATAAGGTGTTTCTTAAAGCAGCTTTAGAATTTTATTTAGTGATCTAACCAAAAACAAACTCATAAACCCATAAAAAGATTAGGTTATAAAGACAGAGCAGAGTAAAGAAGAGAGGAAATGGAAGGTGGTGAGAGAGTTTTGTCATGAGGATTGGCTACTCCGTTTTACTCTTTGTTATTTCTACAATCTGATAATCATCCCTTTTGATATAAGTCCTCTTTTTAGGGGGGGGACTTATCACTCCAAAGCGTGCCACCTTGCACTGCAGGAATACATATGAGGCACAATGATCTTGCATTCCAGTGACCCTCGTGAAACCCAGCCTTTGCATTATCATGTTTTGGTAAGGTATCTATCCTCATTAGCAGGTCCATCGGAGAGAACCTTAGGTTTGCTTACAAGCATTCATGCTTCCCTAGCAATCAGGTCTAAACAGGCACCACAATCAACAAGGTTTGAATCCAAAATAGTAAAAAAAAAAATATATAATTCATGTATCCATTTTGATATAAATGTCAGTAACAGTAATGCTTTAATCAACTTTAGACACTATTCCAAACATAGAGAGCATATGGGCAATTTTACAGACATTTACTTGGCAAATTGTACATTCATCAATGTTTGGTTCCCAACTCTCTGCTCTAGCATCTACGCTCTATGCTGATTTATGAGACTGTTTAATTGCCCAATGTACCGCAGCATGGCATTCACATTTATTCCAAATTCAAGAGACAAGAGCATCGACTGGGGGACACTACCCTGGCTGACATTTCAATTCTGACTGCCAAAACGGAAAGGGTGCGCATGAGAGAACAAACACACAAATGCAAGATGCTACAAAGTGAGTGTAATGGTTTCCTTTCAGCAGTCAGCTTCATTGAGCTTGATGCGTGCAAGAAGACAAGGAGGAGAGAGAAATTCCTCTAATTCAGGGCTTTTTTTCTCTTGGCAGCCAGTCAAAACCACCGTCTCGTTTAAAATCAATTTACACTTTCAAGTTCAACTACTGCAGGAACTGAAATCAGAATGTTATCAAACTTTATTGAGTGCATTGACATTTAACAGCTAATCTCTGGATCAAAACAGCCAAAAAGAAAGGATTTTCTTGAATACATTAGGGTGCGATAAAGAACCCTGGTTCGTTAAAATAGAAGACAATGAAAGAAAATTAAAGATTTTGATGACTAAAATAAAGACAGTGGAATAATTAAGGCTGGGTAATTCCAGGAGGTGAACATAATCTATCTTTTGGAAGCTATCGGAATAGCATATATTTTGTTTTAATTTTGCAATTCTAATGCAATGTTAATTCATAACTAAGAAATGAACCATTTTGGGATATTGTTTTTACATATGAAATAATATGTATGATCATGTGTCTCTAATGTAATGAAGGTATGCATTACATTTTTTGATTGATAGTAGTTTAAATGAACGGATTGGTGACAGTTTTATCAAAGACATACTGTCAGGTCAGAGCAAGAAGGGTCTGAATTCAATCATCTCTTACACATAGATCTGTATCTTTAAGACTTTATAGTTTGGTTAGTTAATGCAGTTTTGCTTCTACAGTCATGGCTTGTACATAATTCTTCCTAAACCCTAATTTGCTTGGGATTCTTGTGATGTAGTCTAATAAGTGAATGATCTATGGTCTGTGGAATAATCTAACAATTTTGACAAATTGCTACAAGGCCTACATATTTATTATCATTATCTCTTTTCTTCAGTCATTAATTTCTTTTCGTTTTCAGGCATAGGGCATAGGTACATATCACAAATCATTGGGATATTCTCTTGGAAGGGAATTCATGTGGACTCATTTATGTCAAGATCATTGCATGATCTACAGTCTGTGGTATTCTATAATAAACATGAAAGCATGGATTGCTGAGAATCAAAAGGTGACAATTCCAGGGAGACGGGGCGGGGGGGGGGGGGGGGGGCATCCACGTGGCCTGCTGCTCTTTCACATCCAGAAAAACCATTGAAAAGGCACACGGACATCATCCACATCTTTTGGGAAAAGGGTTGATTTTTTGCACAATTCACCACTTATGGTAGACTTTTCTCACTCTTCATGCCAGTTAGGGTTGCTAATTTGAATATGAAGGTTTTGCCATTTAGGAATGCAAAATAATGTCTGTTCATTTGGAATGTTATTTGTAAATTATCAAGTATTTTGGTGAGCATCTTTACCTGTTCACAACATTTAGGGTATCAGAATTAGTGGATGCACCATTTCGGGTGGCTTTTCTCAAGTCTTATACCATAAGGATCGCGATTCTTTGCGAATTTGGTTAACTTGATTGTGGTAGCAGGCTGTGTGAAGAATTAACCCCCCCTTGGGTCACTAGAAACCTAATATATTTTAAACAAAACTAATGCCCTTATGCTTCTATGTAGATGGCATATGGCAGTATATCACATTTTACAATAATTCATGACCACGAGACCTTATCTCTTGGAAATTATTGCAAGATCTATAACCTATGGAATCCAAAAAATAAACACCAATGTTCATGTTAAGAGCATGAGGGCCATCAGGCCCTGTACTGGCTGTGCGGTAACTAGTCTACGAAGAGTTACAGAGTGTTGCTTGAGTACACCAAAATACTCATGGTGGGGAAAAGTGTTGCTCAGGACACAGGTTACGTATGTCTAGATGCAAGTCTACACAAGACTAGGTGTTAAAGAAGATATATAATTGAATGTGACTTACGGATGATGTGCCCATGTTTCAGGTGCACCAGGTAGAAAAACTGTTCCCAGATCATCTATGGAGTGAAAAAAAATTGATCATCACAATCATTATTTGCCAGTTTTATAATTTGCATTATTCAATAATGAGAAAAAAGATAATCAAGTTCTCTTCAACAACAGGAAACTGTGGTAAAATTTTAATTTAAGAGATTGTTATAACCATCATCACTATCACTTTAAATATCATTATTCTCATTCTCATCAGTAGCAGTAGCAATAGCAGTACCGGTGCAGTAGAAGTAGATGTAGTTGTAGAAATAGTATAATAAAGTAGTAGCAGTAATAGTAGTAGTAGTAGCATTAATAGTAGTAGCAGCAGTGGTAGTAGTAGTAACAGCAGAAGCAGCAATAGTAGTAGCACCATCAGCAGCATTATTAGTATTAGCAATGGCACCAGCAGCCATAAAGGAGGAGGAGTAGGGATAGACAAAACATAATAAAGTCTAAAAGTAGAAGTATAAATGGTAATAGTGCTCATTAGCACCAGCAGTATAGTGCTATTATGAGTGAGATTACTTACAAGGATCCCTAGGGGTAATAGGTGGTCCTACCACTGGGTTTATGGCAGGTAAAGGCGATGTCTGTTTAGGTTTGGTCACTTTGGTGTTAGATTTGGCAAATTCCAGCCGTATCGTCTGTGGCAACTCTGGATCAAACCGCACTCCCTGGTATTCATACAACAACAAGTTTTTGGTTTAATAGGAAAACACTAATTATTACATTGCAAAGTGGTGAAACATTACTTCTTTTTTTTTTAGGTTTAAAGATGTTGGTATATGTTTATCCCACATTGGATATGGGTATCATAGTTATATATTATGCATTGCAATTCTTAACAATGCACTGTAATCCATATTATAATTTGTGTACCCCTCAAAATATGCAAAACATTTATGAAGGACGTTTACTTTACTTCATATCAACCAATTTCCCTCTCTTTAATTGTGTAATACGATTGGTTACATAACTTTTCACCAAGTTCAACCAAGTAATCAATTTGGCTGACATTTAAAAAGATAATCAACCATTTAAAAAAAAATCATCCCTCAGCTTTCACACATTTAATGGATTATCAACTAAGTCACAAAACCATTCCCTACTGCCCATATATATTGAGAGAGTATATGAACTAATCAGTTAATTAGTATTATGTCATGCAAAGTCTAAAATGAAGTAAAAGAATACTTTCGTTTTCATTAAAAAAAAATAATAAAACGAAGCACGTAGGCAATTAATAATGATATCCGGGTTGAATCCTGGTTTGTTCATAACCACTTCATAATTACTTTCAAGTCAGGAGGAGCGTAGATGGGCAGGAGCAGACTTATGTCTGGTAAAATATACAACTAAACCTCTTTATAGAGAAAGACTCACATTAGCCAATTTTTCTTTAGAAGTAGAATTCAGAAAAGTCAAACTACACAATTCAACCAATAACTAAAAAGCCCATGGTACACATGTCAAATTTACACAAGTGAGATACGCATGTCAAAAGCCCTAAGTATCTGTGTAAATAAAGACTTGACTTACATAAACTATTTTCTCCTCATAAAATAACTCTCACACTTGTGCAAGGTTAGGACAAATGCAAAGTGATAAAAGAAATATATATAACCTAAAAATGCAACACAAACTAGAGCAACCATTCAAGGGAATGCAAGAAAATAAGGATATCAATTAATCCTTGAAATATAAAGAAAGTATCTTAGTCAATAACACTAAACAGCAAAAAAAAAAAAACAAGACTTAGGGTGATTTTGTAGTCATTGAATATCTGATAGTGAGCAAGGTCTCTGTATCCATACTCTTTCTTTGATAGCAGGATGTCTTTATTAAAAAAAGTCTAAAGCTCTCAAGAGTTTAGATTTTTGAAAATCTCCATTATCCCAGCTCACTCCTGTATCCAATTTCAACTGGGAAGCTACAGAGCCATTCTGCAAACAAATATGAAACATCCCCGGGCATGGTAGGTAATATCAACCTAACCTAGCAGAATGGAGCTATAGAAATTATGAAGGCTATCACATAAGGTCTCCCTTCCCTTTTAAAAGACTCTGAGCAAGGAACTCAGCCTGTTGGAGGGCTCCTCTTTCAGATTAATATGTGGGGACGTCATGCAACAGCCTTTTATTAAAAATGGTTGCCTATAGGGGGCGACAATTACTCACCTGGAGTGCCTGTTTCGCCGCTTCTGCACCTGCACGCGATTCAAATGTGACGAAGCCCACAGGCTGGAGGAGGAAAATAAATGGAGAGAAAGGGATATAATGATAAATAAAAATGGCTATGAACAATTGCAAGGGAGAGCGTGGAAGTGGAGATTGATTGTAATGGAATTACGCAGAAATATATTATAGATGAGAAAGAGAGGAACAAAGAGGTTCACAAGTATCCATGAATGCATGTAGGTTAGAAGTCAGAAGAGTTAGTAGCAAGAAAGCGGGGGAAAACATGACAGAAAGAAAAGATATATACAGTTGTGCAATTAACTAGAAATTTGAAAAATAGGATAAGAACAATAAGTCATCCATGGACAAAGGACAATGTGTTGGGTATGATCGAGAGGTGAAAAAAGGGTAAAAACAAACATTTGACAGAATTTGTAGGAACTGTGATTGAAATGATAGGGGATGAAGGAAATGAGAGAGAGGGGTAGAGGGAGAGAATAAAAACAGTGAAAAGATTGGCGATAGCTCCAAAATTGTCATTATTTTCAATCTCAGTTAGATGTGAAGCTACTGATTAAATAAGTATACCTCTAGGTATGGGATGAAAATTTAGAAACTTGGTTGGAGAAGAAAAAATAAATAAATAAAAAGAAGGAAGGAGGAGGGGGAGGAAGAGGAGAAGAAGAAGAATGAGAAGTAGAAGGAGAAGAAGAAGAAGAAGAAGAAGAAGAAGAAGAAGAAGAAGAAGAAGAAGAAAAAGAAGAAGGAGGAGGAGATGATGAAGGAGAAGAAGTTTCATAGATTAACTTTTTCCAAATTGTAAATTCAGATTATTATTTGATTATTTCCAACAGAAAAAAAGCATAAAAAGTAGCCATTAGAGCAATAGAGAGCAGGGGGGCACAAATACAAGATAGATGGAAATTTGATTATGTAGAAGGGGTTACAAAAATACACATATATTTTCCACCAGTATATTTTTTCTACAATTTTCCCCCATAATGGCTTGTATATAATATTGAAGAAAAAAAATGAACCAGCTTTGTATATTGCAATCTCTAGATACATATATACAAATTTAAAAAATGTTATTTTTTTACAATTCTTAGAAAAAGGAAAAGTAAGAAAAGTGTGTATTGCCTTACAAGGCTATAAAACAGCGATGTTTTGTATATACACTCACCGTGAATGTTTGTCCGACATGATATCAAAATGTTAATAGGTATATGACAGTTGCTAAAGGCAAACACATTACTGAAATAGAAATATGTCAATTAACCATATACCCATGGGGATATTAGAGGATGGGGAGATGTGCAACTAAGCATTTACAAACAAGCATGAAATGAGTTTTATTTAAAAATAAAACATTTTTTTATGAGACATCCCTGATGTGATATTAGAATATTACATTATGCAATATTTTGCTGTAATATCAATTTCTTAGTATTGGAAACATCTTTTTATCTGAAATCTTACTCTCCCTAAAAATAACTCCCAGTGGATGACAAGATGTATTTGAGAATCATATGAAACTCAATTTCAAAATAACCATGCTAACATTTTCATCAGTTTATTGGAAAGAAATTATTGAACTACACAATGAAGACAGTCAACAACGGTGCTGATTCAGCTCGATTTTCATTGCCAATTAACAAAAATAAATTCGGCTATTTATATAGATACATCAAAGCCTATTCAGGTATTACAGAATTAGATACAAGTTAACCAGGCAATGCCTTTTTTCTGAGTTTACTGTAAACAAGTTGCTTATTTTAGATATACATTGTTGTAATAGGGTTTAAAAAGAAAAATCAGATTCCCATGATCATTTAAATGCTTATACGTTTAAAGTATGAATTATTTGATTTGACGCTTTTAAAGTTAAAACCTTGTTTATAGTTTTACCTCGATACATGTAGCTATATTCAAAACAATATCAACCAGAAATAATTTTATCGGTCATATTCCCAATATCAATGACCATGATAACTTTGAAAAGGTCACTGACCAACCCACATTTGAAGAAGTCAATCCCTTCTCAGTGCCTAGATGAGTGATGTAGGATGGTAGTCAAGGGAATGAGACTTGATCACCAGTCTCATCACTCACCCATCCAGTGCTTCAAGCATACAAAGATAGACACTTCTCCAGTTGTACTTTCACTGTATGTTTGCTCGACTCACATTTCATTTTCTCATTAGTCTGAAAGCAAAATATTTCTAACAGCACCCCATATGGCAAGTGAAATGACCTTCACTTGACCTTTTTAATACAAAAAGAAATCCTCATCATGTTCACAAACATGAAATTAATTGGACTTTTTTTTTCAAATTGTATTTACTGGTGATAAGTACACTCCATTTCAAATACCATGCTGTGGAACAAACTGGACATGCTTGCAGCAAACAAAGTTTTAATTTCATTTTTGATAGGTTGATTTTTGTTTTTCTTCATTCAATAATTCTTTTTTTAGCTGCTCCAGCATACTTAGATTACTGGGATTAGACAAAATCTTCATGCCGCGTATATTGTGCAGAGATGTTTTTAAATTCTCATGCACTGATATGTGTTAAATGCTTTTCAGTGTGATTTTATTGAATTTTGATATTTTTAACAAATATATCTGAAAATTAATAACAGTTCTGAATGATTATGATTATATCTGCTGTACTCAAAGCAAATAGCAAGGAGAGCACTTTTACAAACCCTGACCATGAACGTCCCTCAAGACAAGAAGAGCTTTGATAAACACACTGTCCCAGTCTGCGAAGAATCCGAGGCACGTCGGCTAATAATTGTGTCACTCACATTACGACTACTTACTACCCCCTGTTGGTATGTTCGGTATCCCATCAGTCCCGGTGAAGGGGCTAAAGTACAGATGCACCTTCTTCACAGCAACATGTTTTCCTATACAGCCCTTTAACATATAGTCCATTTGGGATTTTATAGATGGTCAGGATAATCTCTTCTAAATAGGGTGCATGTGTTTTTCATAGGAAAGAATCTGTGCCCTGACAGAGTATGCATGAGCCGAGAGTGATGTCATACGGTGAAAGCGTGGTATAAGTGCGCTAATGATGTGCAAATATAATGTGGCAGTATGAAACACATTTTGGCCTATCAACACTTATTAGGAAAATTCAATTCAGAGAGGCATCCATCTCTGAATAAACATTTCAATAACAACTTAATAGGGCATAAGTATGTGTTTGGGGAAGGGTTTTGATTAAGTTTTGTTTTTTTAATCCTAAAATACCTACTGTATCTGTTATATTATAGACAAATCAACCAACATACCAGTTAAACAATTTAAACGTATCCAACATTCAATGCAAACAAGCCTCAATATATTGCAAATAAGGCACAAAAACAAAAGGAATCTTTCAAGCATATTTCATTGCTTATACTCATATTAAATCATAAAAAAGACAACGCAGGTGATGGGAAAGTCACATAATAACTTTCTAGCAAAATTCCTGCAAAGGCCTTTGGTGAATGTAGCCCATTGGTTTGATTACAATGAAAGGCAAGGAATAGCAATGAAATGATGCCTAAGAAATTGATGCAGGAAAGACACTGCTCCGACTTCTGGTATGGGGCTGAGAATCAAAAGTACAAAATGTAATTTGACATCAAATTACCAAATGTAGGAAACATGGTCAACTGACCCTGGCCCAAAATTCTTGTTTTTAATGTACAAGAGAACATTTTTTTTAAAGTAGCTGAAAAGACAAATAAGGCCATTGTGGGTAGTTTTGCAGAGTGATTAAGAACATGAATAAAATAAAGTAACTTACAAACAGATGTTCTAACATATTTTTCCCTAAAAAATTTTACTATGATAAAACCTCCAATATAAAAAGGGGTAATGTGTCTTACCGATTGATTCTTTCCAGGTTTACTGGTTACTTTCAATAATGAACCTTCATAACCCTGCAATGGAAACAAAAAAGAAATAAAGTATTATTAATTCAAGTACAAAGGTAATATCATTTGTTTTTAATGATATACATGGCTAAATACCACAGAAAATTGACAATCTGCCATATTTGTACATGAAAGTTTGCTTTTTTTTTAATGGAAATTACTGAAAACTGTCTATTCACGTAAAATCAGGAAACAGAACCTAACAAACCTAGTACAATTGACTATCTTTGATATTATCTTGGGAATATATACTTATTAAGTTGAAAAATATGAAAATAGATAAAGCAATGATTCATCAATAATGCTTTTACCAGGAGATGGGGCTTTGTTTTGTTTTTTCAAGTACACTCACACAAAGCAAATTGATTTTATTTGTATAAAAAAACCACTTGATTATTGCACAAGGGTTTCTAATCATCATCATTATCAGGTAATATCTTTTGAAGATGCAACAGGATGTAACTTCAAAATAATTTTAAAGAGTCATTCATATTTCTGGATACAAATGATAAAGAAGTTTGGTAAAAGATACTAAAAAGTGTATCTATATAGCCCAAGCTCTATCAATTTATACTTTCACTATGGTTTAATTGATAAATATTGTATATGACAAATTCTATTTAACATAACAGCAATTGATTAAAATATTTTTCAGGTATTCCTTTAAAAATCTTGTACAGTATATTTGATATTCAGACACAAGGCTTGCCACTGCCCTGCTTTAAAAGGGAATACATGTACTAGTATTAAGGGGGATATTTTTTGTGATATTTTCCCGATTTAAAAACACAATCGCAAAGCTTTTAACATCTTCCTGATATTTTGTAACAGGTCAATGGTAAATTTACAAAAAATGCACTAGGAAGTATTATTTTGGTTTGCAATATCATATCATCCTTTACCCTTGTCAAAGTTCAGGTCGAGCTCAAAACAGGTTATCGACATTGTAAACCGAACCTAACGTCGGATACCTTCACCACCAATCGTCATACAAAGACACAAAACTGTCAACAGATAAGAGATGATTGCAAGCTTCCATATCACAATCATCGCAAGGATTACTTCATATCATCCTGTCAATACTAGTCTCATGTTCAAGGGACTATGAAATAGCTCATCTGACTTAAACCGCAATGGCGCAATGGAGATATACCGAACCCAACATTTTGGTGGATATATCAAAGGGGTCACATTTATATTCATAAGGCTCAACATGGAAGTTTTTGGTAGACCCTGATGTTTTTCATTTACAAGTAGGGATGAGTCTATGCCATGAGTTCAAGTCAAGAGGCAAATCAATAAGATTTCCCCATTAATTTTGTACATGTGACTCGACCCGAGGCACAGGCCAAGGCCCACAAAATATGGCCTTGATACTCTATATTTGTTTGAAATTACCTTAATTACTAGTTTGTAGAAAAACTGAAAAATTAATACTTTATTGCAGAGTCATATATTGAAAGCATTGACTGTTTTGAAAAAAAATTGTAAATACCACTGCATCCTTTCCCTGTCTGTCTAAATCAGTCAGATATACTAATCTCTGGTCACATGTATGTATTCTCCCAACAGTTTATGTGCTGGGACCAGATGCATGCTGTTAACCCTCATCACAACCAAGCAGCATGCTATCATAAACAAGAGTATGTGGCATAACATATTACACCATCATTTGCTATAGAGAAGGTGTGAATGCACTGGAGATGTGTCCTGTTCCATCTTGTCAGCAATGAACCACATGAAACAATATACACTTCTACAATATGATCCACAATTTTCTATGATACAAAAATACACAAACATTTGGCAGGAATTTGATTTTCAAAATTACTTGAAATTATATCAACAGCAAGTGTAATACCTTATTAAATTAAGTATAGCAGAATTTTTTATCAAATGATTTTTTTTATCTGAATAAACCCCTTTTTAATGTGATGCAGTGAAGAAACAGACTGAAACAAAGAATCTATTTTGGTGCATCGATCTCTTCCTCCCCCTGCCCCATTCTTCCGGTTTTAAAACTACTGATGACCCAAAACGACTCCCTAGTTTTGCTCATTTCCTGAAGTTGAAGAGAAAGCGCTGTTGGGGAGGAATCCGATCTACCTCGTATCTCAAACCTAAAACCCTTCCCAGGGGTCTTTGCCATTTTATCTACAGAGTTCTTGCCAATGACTGATGAATGTGTACCAATAACAAAGAAAAGAAAATCTCACAACGATGAGGAATGCTTTGAAACACTATACCATGTTGTGTCTCCAGCAAAGTTAAACATCAAAATGACTTTTAAATAAACAACTCCGCCTTGTAAGTTGTACTTGAGTTTGAGTATTCAGTCAACACATAGATGCTTGAGCTAAGAACTCTATGAAAAATCTTCAACACTAAAGAGTCCCCAAAATCTGACATTTGAATTTAACATTCCACTATTAACTACAATATATGACATGTAAGTGAGCTTCTATCATCATGAAGAGTGAATAAATGCATTTTGTATAAGAAATGTAGACTCATGTTTTCAGTAGATTAATCCACTCTTTATTTTTCAATCATTGGAGTTTTTTTTACTTCGGGCACCATCAAATGTGAGCTTTTAATGAAATTGACTTTTACTTCTTCTTTCACAATGGCAGTCAAACACTGAAAGGTATTAGTGAAGAAATGATGCTTAAAGGAGTCTTGTTTTCTTCAACTTGGTTGATTGCATCAACCCAAGATCTCCCAAGACACATTGTTACCATGGTTACATGTGAATTACTTGCAATCTAGTAGCTTTACCCTTGCAGTGTTGGAAATGTTCAATCAATCACAAAAGTGTTTGCATAATCATCACTCTCTTGCATGAGTTGTTTGTGGCAAGAACGGTCAAAATACTTTTCTATTCCCTCTAACTCATTTCTATTTTACTTTTCTCTACGCTATGCCTTCTACAAATATTGTTAGAGTTGTCTGCACTTTTTCAAAGTCATTACAGATTAATTTTGAAATAAAACATATATAGTAAAAAAGAAAGAGACCTGTCTTTTTATGGCATTTCCATTGTGACGTACCATCAATCATTGGTATCATGTATGATTAAATTTAGGAGCGTTTCATAATATAAAACTTAAAGAGGTGGAAAAACAATACATTTATCAGTTTCATAATATAGAAATTAAAGAGATGGAAAAACAAGAAATTCTCTTTCAAAGTGTCATAATGTGTAAAGATGGAGCTAAAGTATGAGTTCTTTCATATTATAAAGAGCAAAAAATACATTAATGATGCTCCTTCTTAAATCATTGGATTCAACTGATATTCACCTCTATGTTTCTTCAAGCTTCTAAATATAGATTTCTGTACCCTTTCAATATCTCCCTCTTGACTCACCATTTTCTAATACACTTTATGTTTTTATTTTTCTTCATTTATGCTTTAGTTCCATATCTATTCTTCACTTTCTTTTGTCATAATGGCAACAATACAACGTTCTCATTTGATCTGGCGAATGGACGAGGGAGCTATAGAGAAGAGATGCGGTCCAGTTGCACGGGATCCACATCAAAATAGAGTGTTTTCTCCCTCTTTTATCTCCTAATGCATCTTGGCCATTAGGGATGCCAGCAAAGAACTGCCTTCTTCTAATCTGGATAAAAGTATCAACACTTTGGTCTTTCATGCATCACACTCAAGCAAAATTGCAGGTTCTCATCGCATTGGAGCAACACGCACCCATATAGGATTCTCAGGAATGCGCTGCAAAGCTTAGTGGCATGCAAAGCTTTAGGTGCATTCAAAGCCCATATCTATCATTGTAGAACCGTTTCAGCACATTACATCACTGGTTGTTCTCAGATGAGACAGGGGCAGCAAGGGGCCCCATGTTTGCACAAGTAAAAATTCAGTCAGCAAATAGATTAAACCTAGATTTGAATTGCTTCCTTACCTTGCGAGTTGCATACATATACTTGCAAATGTCTGAGAAATTTACCAGAGTGATGAGAAAAAAAAGGAGGGAACATTCCAAAAAGAGCGCCTTTTCTGTATTTGATAGTGTCTTAATGAGGAAATGACATCATTTGCTTATAAAGGAATGGTTTCTGATTTATGCAATTACCACAGTTGTTGAAATATGTATGCCTACTGCTTGCTTTATACACATTTTTGGGGTTTTAAATGTAATATTAGAATTGAAAGTATATGTAGTAATAATAGTAGCAGAATTAGAGTTTTAGTAGTAGTAGTAGTAGTAGTAGTAGTAGTAGTAGTAGTAGTAGTAGTAGTAGCAGTAGTAGTAGTAGTAGTAGAATTAAGGAGTAGTAGCAGTAGTAGAGTGGTAGTGCTAGTAAGTAACAATGTTTTATGTCAAATAAATGTTTTGGTCAAGCAACATGATAAATAGCATTTTTTTTAATCACTTGCAAAATATCTAATCAAAGTGTTGCTACATACCAGGAAACTTTCTTAAAAAATGTGTCTACAGTCAACGTGTCCCAGCAGCCACCAGTCTATAGTGAAACATGTCTTTAGTGGATACCAAAATCGTCTCCCATTTACAAGGAATATATGTTGTAAAAGAACCTGTCTATTAGGGCCACCTGTCTAAAGTTGCTGCTTTCAGTTTTGACTGAACTTTGAAGTAAGTGCATGGTAATATATTTAATATCTTTTTTCTTACCTCTCTACATGAAATCTAAGGAAGATATTAATTCCTCATCTTGTAAATGAAAAATATATTTTGAGTAACATATCTTTTTTTTTTCTTATAGCATACAGGTGCTTCCTCTCAAGACATGTGTCAAATAAATAACATAGAGAGAAAAAATTAAATGGATCAGCCCCCCCACATATATATTCTTAGATGTGTAGATTCTGATGATTGTGCACACAAGTGCTCAATGCTATATATAGCAAATATAGTATACAAATGCTAAAATAAAAATAAAAAAACTTATAGTGTATTTTTGCAAAAAATAAACTTTGTTGGAACTACAATGCATTACCTCTTTGTCTCTTATATATATATATACAAACACATACTGATTTTCATAATTCTCAATGGTGTCCAATCTGGATAACAAGTCGAGTAGAATTGAACATACATGCAGTAAGTTTTAGAATGAGTTAGAGCATATATAGTTACCTGATAGGCTCTAAACAAGAGGTAGAGTTCCCTAGGCTTGGCATCCATAGGTAGGCCGCTAACAAATAGGGTTCGCACCTGCAACGTGAAATAAAAAAAGTAAAATTTTACAAATATGATCAAAAAAATATTTTTATATGGCACTTAAGATAAAACATTGAAGCATCAACAAATACATAAGAAATACAAACAGACCAGTCCACAATAAAATTCATAATAATGATGTAAACCAGGCAAAATGATCTACAAGCTCTGACTTGGAAATAACAATTTGAAGGAAGGAGGTCAAAAAGGGTTGAGAACAGAAGACAAGAAACTGAAAGTTTTAAAAACAAAACAAATGGAGAGACACGCAGGGAGACGCTGCTGAATTTAATTAAAAGAGTAAGGATAAATATTTTTTTGGTAATTAGGTTGTGGAGGAGAGGAGGGTATGTAATAAAATAGAGAGAAGGGGGCAATGAGAATATACCTTTCTTTGGAGTATAAAAACAGAGACAATCACAAGGCATTAGCAAAAGCTGTTGATGTTCTTGCCTAGTGTGGATAAAGAAAAATCAATAGGATCAGAGCTGTTTCAACTCTCCCCCCCCCCCTAAAAAAATTGTTCTGTTTGTATCATCTGTATGTGACTATCCCAGAGTATTGAATTATTAATTTGTAAAGAAATCACACTTCCACTAATTTGATTTCTCCATTCTCCCTCGAGTGTATATAATTCCACATATACACTTCCAATTTCATTACGTTTTCTACATCAAATGATATAGGGCACTTTGAGTTGATCTTTTTTCCCTTCTTGTGGACCAAGCAAGCATCCATGCATACATTATTGTATTACTGCTGTGTGACTGAATGGCAATGACCATGTTTAAATAAGTACAGTGATATCTTTTCATTTTGTGTAGTGAATAAAGAAATGTTTTGAGCAGTTGAAACAAGAGTAAAACATATATGAAATTAATGCAGTGTATTTTTGAAGAAAAAAAATTATATCTTCTATGGTCATTCCATTCATTTAATACCTGCTGAAATATTATAATAATTTGCATTAATTAAGGTTAAATGTTATAAAACACTTTTTTTTATTCATCTTGTAATAAAAAGCAAGAATTTATCAAGAGAGGAACTAATCTCAAAGAGAACTTGAGAGCCCTTTTTAAAAGTACATATTGACCAATGCAGGTTTAGCATACAATCTTTATGAGATAAAGGTAATTGATTTGCACTCATCAAACCCATGAAAATTGCATTACACACAAACTAAATGCAGATCTACTAAATTTCTCCTTTTTAAAGGATTTATAACATGCTGTACGTTTCTCTCTCTCTCTCTCTTTCATTTTAGATATAATTTTAGTTTTGATATCTGATCCAAAATGGTGATAAACAGAGCACTATCCTACTTGACCTTCAAATATTTTATCTTCACAATATCAAGTTCATTTGATACTTCTGTGTCAAACACTAAAATCAGTTTGCTTCTTGAATGTAACATGACATGTCTTACAATCTTCGCTTTCATGACTTTTTTAGCATTAATGTTGAGTCACGTTTCTTGTAATGGATGTCTTGGTTCTTTAATAAGATCAAATGTGACAACAAAGATTGTTGATATTAATAAGTTTTACTTTTTTAAATTTGATTTTGATAATTTATGTAAGATATAATAATCATTATTGATTTTTTTTATAGTACCCTTGGTATAATGCATGACAGATGTCTTGGAATAAAATTATTAATGGAGTAATATGAATGTAAACTTGATGAATATTTGAAGAATAAATAACGGATATAAAAACAAAGGAAAAGACATATCTCTCCCTGTTGAGAATGCTGCACATTATTTAAATACAATTAATTTGAAACTTTTTATGCCCCCCTCCCATCTCTCACACTCACTACCCTCATCCCCCCCCCCTTCCCTCTGTTTCTCTCTTTCCCATCTCTAAACAAAATATTCCTTAATACATGTATGTATAAATATTTTTTATACATACTGCTTGTAACTCAATTAAGACCCTTTATCATTTGCTTAAAATTCAGAAGGGAATTCATCAAAGGACTAACCCACTCTTGCCTCTCAGAAACATCATCTTGTGACAAAGTCTAATTTAGGCTTGGCTATATAGGACTCCTTTGAAAGCACCATTCATACAGGATTGATTCATCTCCCTTCGAAAAAATATACTACACCCTCTCCACCCCTGTTCCATAATATTGATTTCTTTGCCAACATAAAAGCCTAGAGGTATTCAAATTACCCAGTCGATATATGGAAAATAGATTCTACCCAAGGAGCACCAATCTATCCACTCTTTTGTAGACAAGACGAAGAAGAGAATGGGAAACGTCTTGATATTCCTTAACCATGTAAATCTATTTGTGGGGTGTCATGAATGATACATGATGTTGGCAAATAACATAAGTTACATCTGATCTGATAGTTGTTATAATCAATAAACCCCATCATCACTCCTCTATCTTACAAGATTTCTGTCTGCTTTCTATAAGCCATGCTGAATCAAAATGCATAGACCAGTAACTCAAGATATCAATAATAAATGTAAACGGCTGCAATGGATGTGATACTCGTTGTGAAGTATCTTATCATTAACTGGTGATTAAGATGAGTTTCCATAACAATCTGACACCTGCTGGTGTACAGCAACACGGGACCTTCAAATAAAATTAATTATTTAGGAGCTTTTATTTTATCTATCCTTTGCAAAGATGTGGATCAGTTGAGTATGTACTGTGTATACAAGCAGTATCAATGTACATAATACCATTCATGAATTTGTTTAATCAGACAATTGTGTTTGTTTAATTATACACTCCCTCAATATATACATTTAGAATTACTTCATATTCATTGATTCAATAAAAATAATATTATGCTGCATTTGCAATACACCATCCAGATTGAAATAGGAGCAATAGTCATCATCTTTATCAGCAGCAACAATATAATACATCTTTAACCAAGGCATCAAATTCTGGACAAGAAATATATGATATGAGACTTCAATATAAAAAATAAACAATATTGACCACATGTAATCTATATGCATACAAATTATCCTCTTTTTCTCTCCATCTCCTTGCTTAAATGCAAATATGTATCCATAGCAATGGGGTATCATCCATCCATCTCCTGGGAGAAAGGAAGGCTTGTAGCTTCCCTGCACCGCGCACGCTGCCTTATACCGCTTGCCTTTGAATAATGCATCAAAATAGTGTCATACCAGACACTTAAGGTAAACATCGCAAGGCATGACATTTTGAAAGATTGATTTTATGGGATGTTATTTTGGAAATGCTTGTTTTTAAAGGTTGTGCTTTTTCTATAATTCACACCTTCAGATAGCCCAAATGATCTTTATGAAAATGAGAAGTTGATGAAATATATTTCCATACAAATACAGCGGTTGTATGAAAATCTTTACACATTGTTCTCAGATAAACTGGATATTTTTTCTTGTATACATGTATATGAGTGTAACAAATATTATTAGATTTGCATTCATTAATTTACATAATTTTTTTTATTTACTACAAAATTGAGAATTATTAAAGAAATGTAGAATTAGAATTACCACAATCATCAATACAATCCATCATATATTTCCATACTTTAAGAAATGTGTACAGATTTGAAGGTAATCCAGCAGAAGATGGACTCTGTCAAATTGAACTTACAATTTTATTTTTGATACAATATGACAGTTGTGATAATGATGTGGGCCCAATATTACTCAAGTAACAACTTCATTACAATTTAAAACCAAGCAAGGAATTTCACTGGAAATAATATTAACATCCATAACTCTGGCTTTTCCTTCTGGCTTGACTGCAAACATTTCAAAACAGTTAATGGTCATATGAATAGACAGGTTCCTTCACAGAATCACTTAATGTATTATTTTGTGACCCCTGTCAATATTGCAGACAATACCTAATCATTTAATCTAACAGCCATTAGCATTGCTGAGGAGTGAACTTGATAAGCTCAAATAACCGCTGATGAACTCTACCTGATCAAGGTAATTTGAACAAGGATGTGGATGAACAGAAAACCACATTCATCAATACAAACCAAAAAACAGAAAGGGATTTCTTATGTGATTGTAGAGACCATGCAGTCTCCTGAATCCACCTGCTATGTTCACAGGGCCATACCTAACAATCACAACAAAAAGAGAGTATACTACAAAGGCAGAACATAGACACACAAAAATTGATTTTCACCTAAAATTGCTGAGAACCTCTTTGAAAGGGGTTCGTGCGGATGACTACGCTTTCCTTTGGTCCCCCCTTGCCATTCACTGACCACATCAATTATTCACCTGACCCTTTCAGGCAGCAGACTTATGAATTATTCATAAGGCCCCACCCCCACGAGATACAACATTGCAAATTTTGTCTGCAAAACTGTGTGAGCGAATGCTCTTCTTACTACAATTTTGAATACATAATCAAGATATATCTCGAACGCTGCTTAAGTATCATCTTGGGACATTTGTTCTAAAAAAAGTAATAGGATGATGTAATTGTAAGTCATGAGATAGTCACAAATGAACAAATGATATACTCTTGGAGGGAAGTTAAAAACAGAAAAGTCATAACATAACATAACATAACATAACATAGAGAAAGTAAGAAGTTACAATACATGTGATGACCTATAATGATATCTAGACAAACGTCACTATGCCACTAGACAACTTGCAAATAAGACCTCTAAGGCATACCTGACACTTTTGAGTAATAAAAGAAGGTCAAATGACCTATATTCCAAACAACCTTTTTCACTGTTGATCATCAATGTATATCACTAGATTTTGCAATATTTACATTAGCACTTCACAGCCCCCAATCTCAATATCAATTTTATATCATGGAATAAATATGTAGTTTCACTATACTATAGCAAGATTGTCAACACTTCGTTTACACTGTATGTTTACGCTTACTAGATTCTGAAAGTATAGTTTCATAAAGTTATGATTTATTGTACAATCATTTTCAATTGCATCAACTGATAAAAAGTGAAATATATAGTCACTTTGAAACAGGCACTTGTATTAAACTTCCTTAATACAAAGTTTATTTTATAGGGATTACTGAAAATACATATCACTATGCATTTGCATAATCATAATAATAATGAAATAATATAAATAATAATAAATCAATAAAAAGCATAGGATCTGTGGTTTAAAATTAAACTAGACTTATACCTGTAGGCTAAACAAACGTGACTAGGGTTTTTTTCAATATATTACAAAGCTGACTGCTAACTGAATAGCTATATTCAATATTAGAACATTTAATTTATAATTCATAATCATTATTATTTTCAAATACATGTAAGTTCTAGATACCAATCAAAAGAAAAAAGGCAAGCTTAAAAAGGAAAGAGCCATCATAGCATCTACAGAAGAGGACAATCAACTTTACACCCATATATTTTTTCTATAAGGAATAGGTCTTCACTAGTGGACCACTGTGTATTCATATATGCGAAATGTGGTCAATGCCTTGAAAATGGCCACTAAAAGCAAAGAATAACTGGGAACATATTGACCAAATCAAATAAGATTATGCAGCTTGTTTAATTACAATTAAGCCTCTGTAAATGTAATATCATTGTCATCTTAAAAGGTATTAAAGATATAGCAATTTTCAGCAGCAGTCAGACTAACAACATGGGTAAATTTTGAGCAAATATTTTGAGTAAATCACAATGGAAAAAAATAGAGCAGGAAATAAACTTATTCTTCAAAAAACGGTAAATGTGCCTGGAAGTTAGGCTAAAAGTAAGACAGTGACCAACCACTGAATAAACTGTCCTGTACCAAGCTTTAAGAGAAGAAATGTGCGCCATCATCAAATGACAATCATGCATTAGAAGAGGTACCATGAATAATACATCAAGCAAGGTACTCTCTGGCGAACCTACCCTATTCTCTTTTAGTCTCATCTGTGGCTATCGGTGCCAGGATATCCACCATCTTGAAGGATTTTCCTAAATATTTAATTTTACTGCTTTCATGCTACATAGGGGTCTTGTGTACTAGTCACGTAGCAAAAGATTGACAAAGTGCAATTTCTATGGATATGGGAGTCATAGAAGCTTTCCAGATTTCTATTCTAACATAAAAATTCTTGGAGTTTGGTTTAATTTTGAACTTAAAAAATATGACTCATTTCAAACCAAAAACTATTTTTAGAGGCATTTTAAATCACTGGTAATAGTTAATCACTAGGAGTTTAAAGAAACTTGAAAAGATTGAAAATAAGCTAATGATATTCAATAATTTTCAATGCCATTCTGGACATTTCATTCTGGAATTTTTTTTTGCAATAGATGAAGATGAACTTCGGTCACTGATAATATCATGAAGCACATTTCATTTCAACATAGCCTTAACACTACATTAAATCACACATCTTACTGAATGACAATAAATTGATCAAAAGAAACTAAATTTATTGTATTATCTATAATGAACATGAAATCACATTGATTTAAGTATTTGAGATACCAACACACTCTTGTCACCCAATACAAACCCAATACTGTTAACATGTCTCATATAACAATGAATACTAGTAGTATGAAGTCTATTGATCACAATCGTGATAAATCGCACCATGCCATCAACCTACTTACTCCAATACTCTCCAAACCATCCTCAAACCTTAAATCCGAAGGGGAATTAGATATAGCAGGCTACAAAATGAAATTGGCTAGAAGGGAAACAAAGCCCTTGGTTATTTTTTTGACTTCCCCATTGCCATGACAACAGCTGGAAATCATCTGGGTGGTTTTTGTTCCATTAATGGAAGATGCGTGCCCCTCATCACTCTTTTTAGCTATAGGGAAATGACTCTTGGAGGCATTGTTTTCAGGGAGAACTGGTAGGTTGAATAGAAAGAAAAAACACCCAAAACATAGAATGAAAGTCTTAAAAATGCAGACTGTCCTTATCTTAATCAATACACTTTGTTAGCAGGCTGAACAATTCCAAATCAATTAATTCCCTGACAATGAATATATTTGTAAGTTTTCTCCAAGCATATGTTTCTTTCACATAATTGGTTCTTAAAACCAGAGTTTTCATAAACACATGCAAGAGTATTCTGATATTATTCCAGTAACCATTCATCTCTTCCTAGATATGATTTTTATCTTAAAATCCCAAAGCAAAGTTTTGTACTAATCAGGTGTTCTTATGGTTTTCAGATATGATATAGCTTGATGAAATTCAACAGAAATCTATTGGTTTTCTTCTGCTTGAATTCCTTCTTCATAATAAAAGACACCTTGAACTCCCCAAACCTCTCTACATTGTGTATATTATCTAAAGTAGAATACCTCAACTCTCACATTGGTTTGACCCCACTAACTGACACAACAGTACTCCACATCACACCAGTTCAATTCAAATGAGGCATGAAAGGTTGGCCAAAGATGGAGGAGCAGTGTTTAACTCTGGCTTATCGTTAACCAACAAACCATGAATCAGATTTTATATGTCGGTTTCTCCCCCAGGGTAAACGGAATAATTTAGGTAGTGGGACCTCCAATGTGCATAGGTTAGGCCATGTTTCCGATAGGAAGTGCGCAAATGTACCTTAAGACTATTTCCTCTGATTATTTCAGGGGATTTTTTCCCATGAGTTTAGCAAATTGTCAGCTTCGGCAGTGTTATTCTTCTTTCGATGTGATGAATTGAATATTTGAGCTGGTCAGGGCCTGATGATTGGTCTTGCCAAAAACAAAGTTGCTTCAGCTGTATTTATGCCTTCTGATGCTGTATTTGACCTATTTCTTTGCAAATCCCTCCCATTTCTCCTTTTTACCTCTGCTTACATGTCTTCCTTTTCCCTTTCCACCCTTTTTCTCTCACAATATCCACTTATTTTTTCTTAGATTTTCTACTCTTCACACTTCATTTACACATACTCTCATCCTCCTTCTTTCTCTTTCCTTTCCCATCTTCATCTATCCCTCACTTCCTATCTTTTGTTTCCCCTTATTTTCACATTCTTTACAACTATCATAATCTATAAATTTCTGAAAGATACATCATTCAATTTTCAAAATGAAATATGGTTTGCTTTTATTCTTTATTTTTCTGAAGTAACTCTGCACTTCCAATGGTATTATGGGTAACTGTTCAAAACTATTCTCAATAGCAACAAGTATAACATCAGCATACAAGCACTTGAAACTAGTTAGCTACACACTTCATTTTTAATGACATGAGTTTTGCATTGCAACCTTAATCCGAAGTAGAAAAGCTTCTCAGCTTCACAAAGGGGAAAATTCAATAATTTAGAGACGTTTGGTCAAACTTGGAGACAAAAGGGAACAATAGCAACCAAAGAGGACCAGTGGGGGCCTACAGTTGATAAGATATAAACTAATCAATACCATGGTTGACTGACCAGTCTTACTTTGCATGGATCGAACTCTTATTAATCCACATGCGCAGTTTCCCGTTTACAAGGTTCTGCGAGGATCTCAGACCAATTACATCTCAAAAACATACTTATAATTCTTGCCTATTGCAATGATTCATAATTTGTCTCATGATGGGCTTACACAATCCACAAAAGGACAAATCAATAACGGTTGTGATGTAAAAAGTTTTAGAACAATGTGTAGATTGAGCTTATATAGATCTGTTTGGTCCTTGAGAATAAACATCAAACATGTACTGTCAACTTATGACGCTTCTATCGACCCGTCTTGCACAATCAATCATTCAAAATTCAAGTTATTGTTCCTCCAGTCCAAATTTTAAACCTTAAGTTTTTATTTACCTTATCAAAAGTAAGAAAATTAAATATGCATATCATGTAACTAAGAATGAATTGAAATGACCATGGTAGATTTGTTCATGTTACTCTTTTCATCCCAATCTTTTATTTACATCCAGCTCAAGATATTACATTTTAAACTTTATTTATTTGCATGGATGGTAGTTTACATGTAAAGCAAACTGGCAACAGCATTTGACCCCTCTTCTACAGTTTAAAATGAATTCAAAATAATTTCATTTATATTTACATAATTGTACCACCATCATTTAGACTTCAAACCTTGTGACACTCATGATAAACATCATGTATTTAAAGACAGCATAAACTGTTATTAATAGTATGACTAAGTTAAAGAGAATATAGAGAATCTTGTATGCATCATGGTTTTATGTCAGTCTGTTCACTTTCCCAAGCCTTAAAAGCTCAAATACAAGACCTTTCTTGCACACTTTCAATGGTTTGATCCTCTTACCCCCAAAGCTGCTGTCTTATTTACTTTTTTATTTCCTGATCCTTTATTCATTTTAGAGTAAAGAAGGTCAAAGATCTTGCTGTTCTACATACTTTGGAGGGGGACTATTCTTTCCTACCATAAAAGTCTAAGCTGATTAGTGTAATCTGTAAAGATAAAAATAATGTGCAATTTGCACTAACCCAAGAGTATCAATATTCATCTCTTTTCTTGTTAGGGTCAACAGGATGTAGGAAAGTATTGTGCTTGGATGTGACTTAATTCTTGTAATCAAAAATTTAGCAGAGAAAGTAATTAAAAATCATATTTGAGCTACCTTGTTTCTTGCTTGTGTCAAGATTCTTGTTACAAAAAAACAGTAAAAGTAGTAAGGATTATTTATTTTCTTATACTCAGTGTTTTGACATAATTGCAAGGTGAAATATGGAAGCAAACAGAAATTTAGAAAAAAAATATTTGTGTTTCAGTATCAAACTGAGAAGCAGTGTAAGCAATTGAAGTTTAAAAAAATACTGTTATAATTATATTTCAATATTAAAACAATAATGCATCATAAAAATCATACTTATGATAGCATGATATTTGAGACTATTGATATCCTTGAATTCTGAAGTTTTTTGTTGTTGTTGTTAATCCTAAAGAGCTCATGAATCCCCACATTGTAATTGTTTTTGTTATTTTGTTTTATCCCATGATTTAAAAAAAATGAAAATGAAAAAGGAAATTGAACTTTATTCATAGATACAAAATTTAAGAGAAACTGAATTAGCTACTAAAATAATGTTTTTACTCTTTACTGATCAGCATTGATGAGAGGTAAAAGGACAATTCAGTAACAAACAGGTTAAACAAAGAAGATATATGAGAAAGGGTAATAAGAGTGGAAAAAGTGATACAACGATCTATTGAAAACATGAAGGGAATATACGTGGAAAAGTGATGTAACCTGATAAGATATCCTCCAGAACACAGAAAAAAGGAAAAGAGGGTAAGGAGAAATTAGAAATAAGATTAAGAGAATAAGAAAAGTTGAGAGAAAGCCTGAGGTGTGAGTGATAGAGAGCAGTGGGAAGCAGAGAGAGCCATATCTGAAGATGGGAGGGAAAGAACAAGATTAAAGAGAGAGAGATTAAAAGAGGGAGAGGGAGAGAGAGAGCAAGAAGCTGACAAACAACTACGGGAGTGCAAAGCAGTAGAGATTGGTGCGATTGAGACATCAACAACAGGACAAAAAATATCGCGCCAAAGGAAGAAGGGATATAAAGTACAAAGGCCTAGAGTGAGTTTTAGATGAAGTTTCTTCCCATCATGTATAGGAGAGATGCTTCATCCTAGCGGGTTTATGGGTGGGACAGACATCTGGTGAAGCTGTGATAATCAGTCTGTTAACACCAGTAAGCTGGTGACAAACCCCAATGCCAAGCCGATTTCATCAACTACATGACAAAAGCAGAAGGGTGTCAAATGCAAATACTGATACCTCAAAACAATGGTTATATCAGTATCATTGATTCCGTGGTGTTTCATTAAATGCAGCTCGCTCTCCAAGATAGGGGATACAAACATCTGTTTTTCTTTTGGATCAATTGGTAGGCTCATGATTTTTCTCTTTTCATGCTCTGAATTCCTGTGAAATTGAAAAGCTGTTAGCCTTTCACAGTCAAACCCAAAGCTAATAACAAAAGCTTGATATGTATTTATGATCTATTCATGAACTATGTAAGGTGTGAATCATGCATGCATGTACACCTACATGTAAGTATTGACTGTCACGTCACTACCAAAATACTTTTCAACCAATTTGATGAAAATTATGATTCTGATAGACAGATTTCCGTTTTCACTGAGAAAGTAGAAGATTCTTTGGTTTTCCAGTTGAATATATACTCAAATTACTCTTTTAAGAAAGGACATTGATGATTTTCCAACAGCCAGAAGTTCACATATCCTTTTTTTTTATAATTCATTTGATCATCTCTCTGAAAGGTGGATATTTGCCTTGCGAACAGAAAGACACACCATAATAAAGAGTATAAATCATACAAAATATATATTCAACTTCTTACTTTTATTACCAGCTCAAAACATTATAAAATTGATGACATTAAAAAATATGCCTTATTTCTCCTCAGCTAAATAATTCATCTGGTTCTCGTAAAAACATCTATAAAAGAGATGGATCTTTTCCTGAAAGCTTTCATATCCACAAGGCCATATTAAAAAAAAGAGGAATATCACTGTACAAGTTCTCTTGACGCAATGCATTAATTGAGTGCCTTCTCTGGAAATCATGTGCACTTTGGGACAAGTATATTTCAAACACACAAATCGGGAAATATAATTGAAGCCCCTTTTCTTCTCCTTTCCTGCATGTATTTAGTAGATGAAAGAGTTCCTATTACAAGTGTCAGAGCACACAAGGTCAGGTGGGGGGAGAAGAGAGTGCATCTTTGGGGCTTTTTCCGGTGCTCCTCAATGACGGTGGGAGAGTCAGCAGGTGATTTGACATCCTGAATCTAAAGGGTGATGGATCACACCTAATGCTTAATGTGTGCCGCGTGCTGTCATTTAATATTGTATGTGATATATTGTTGCAGGGGTATAGGGTCTGGCTAGGATGGGGGTGGGTGGCATTGTATATAGAGAAAAGGAGATTGGACCATGTAATAGGTCCATGATTGGACCAAAGTAGGGAGGGATAGGTAAAAAGCTGTTGTTTGTGCTTGTTATGGTAGTTTGTTCATGTATGCAATCATAAGGTTTTCACTCACAAAATTTCACATGTAACATTTACTTCTGATTATAAAAATGATACTGGTGGGTTGTATTCAAGCTGAATTCCTTTTCATATGCAGCAGCACAAAAAACAATTGAATGATATTAATATTGTGAAATGCTACAATTCCAAGCATGTCTTGGGTTTAACAGCCAGAGAGCTTACACAATGGCAGATGCCTGCATTCTATTCAAATTTAAGTCAAATTATTTATGTTTGAAAATATTTAAAGAGAGGATATTTTTGGTCTAGCTAAACTATATTATGACCATGGGGTAGGGGTAGAACAAAGGGACCTCTTCACTGCCACACTTACTGATAAACTACAGAGGAAGGTTTTCAAAATTGTAACTAAAGCTCTCTCCATATCTAAACCACTATGTGCTTTACATGACAAGCAATGAGGATGGAAAGTCTACATGTTCAACATGGAAAAAAGTGGGACAACTTGAAAGCAGTGTTGCTTATTCACCACACATCCCTTTCTGCAACTCTCTGGAGATTGTCCAAAGGGACTCTCGGCTCTATGTCCTACATCCACGGTAACAAAAAACTCTCTTTTCGGCCAGGAGCAGAATAAGGTCAGCCCACTAATTCTCTATCAAAACTGGTTTTCTTTGCAAGATTATATAGCGTACGTTCCCTTAGAATCCTCAGGAGATTACCATTATGCGGGAGAATCATCTTCCTTTCCCACTTAATGATGCCTCCTGCAATCTTGGACAGGATTGAAGCGATGATCGTGTGGGCAATTAGGGTCATCTGAAATCAAAGTAACTGCCAAGCTAGTTATTTACTCAGAATCAAAAACATCTTTGATAAAATGTGTAAAGAACAGCCTGTTGGTGTTCACCTTAAGTGTCTGAAGCACACAATGAAATTTCACTAATCATATACATTCATATTGACTTCCAGCAATGCTAGTGGAAAGCAACTGGCATTTTACCTATAGATAAATAACATTCATGTAATATCCATGTTTAGGTTAGGAAGTGCATTTGCTCACAGATTTTTTTTCATTCTCCACCTCAGTACAATTTAAGTTTTCATAGGCTATCGTATATCATATAATGGATTGCAAAAAAGAACAAGAAATACAATGTGTTTTGTAAAAGTTGTTAGTTTTGCATACAGTATCAATTAGCTCATATCTTAAATTAAAAATATAATTTATTGAAGTAATGGTGAAGGGGTAAATGAGTCATACACTGCAACATTATTTATTTAAAAGCCATTAAACTTGGGTGTATACACTAGATATTATAAAGGTCAAATGGAAATGATTTTGCATTGAAACGAAAGGTAAGGAAACTATCTAAATTCCCAAGTTCAACCAATCTATTATGTTCCAAGTGACCAACTATTCTTTTTGATTGAGACAATATGTAAAAACAGTGGGATTTGTGCTCACAAATTGTAATAGAAAAATCTGCATCTTTTTCTACTGTAATCAACTTGATTTCTCATCACAGAATGTTCAACCTGGGCAGACATTATATTATTATGGTAACATTCTTGAATTTAAGAGAGCTCACCAGATTAATAGCTGGATTGGAAATAAGACATCAAATACACTGATCTGGCAAAAATTATTTCACATCCCTATTCAACCCTGTAAATACTTGCATTAAAGAACCTCAACTCAGGCGTACAATACAAATGTAATAATGAAAGTAAGAAATTAAGAGCTCTCTTTCAAAATGATATTATGAGAGGAATAGTGACAGATAAAAGCGTGAAGGAATGACAGGTTTCAGAAAGCAAATTTCCAACATTTCTCTTGGGATGAACAAAATACATCTTGAGGTCAGGGATGGTAATTAAGTGCAAACTACAGAACAGGTCTCCAGGAAAATTTCACACATCACAAGTCTGTCATCTCTCCTGTGAGTTAATGCCAACACAGAGGTGAAGAAAAAAAATCAGCAAGTCAACACAAAAATTTACATTTTTAGAAGCTGGTTCATAACATGCTCAGTTGAGCAGAAAATACATGGTTGAATTTTATTTGTACTGGCAATGGTTTTTACTCTACATGCAAACTATATGAGGGAACATTTATGACTTATTGCACAATATGTGCTGATGTGCTCTGAGAACTAACACATTGTATAAAATCTGTTTATATGTGGTGGCAGGGAACATTTTTTGTTTTCCTCTTTTTCCAGAAAGTAGGCTAATTATTAAAATGCTAAATGTCTCCTTCCCTTGTTCAAAGTAACAAATAAAATTTATCTGAATTTTTCTTGACCTTGTTTATTTCTTTGAAAAAAATATTACCCAGGTGGAGTTCTATGTTACACTTATGGTCACTTCTGATAATGCGCACACTCACCTTTAAATCTATTGACAAGCTTCTTACACATAAATTAGATATAAGCAAAATGACCATCGGTTTTGCCCAACTAATACCGAGAAGCAACTAATGGTGTTAATTCATCACTGAGGAATGGGATCAATTGTGGTTGATGACTTACTTTGTAGGTAATTTAATCTTGAGTTGTCTCTGGGGGGAAATACCTTACTTAAAAAGTGTGTTTATATTTTACCGCTATATACATCGATTTCAGGCGTCATGGTCAGTGCATTATGATTCAGTGGAAGACTTAGAAACAATCAAAATAAAACTATCCTACTCATGGTACCTCCAAATACTGCTATCATTTACACACCTCCTATCATATCAGCTATTGTCATATAGATTCAGAAACTATCCATTCTACAGTTGACATCCATTAATAAACTCATCAATTAGCAAGCCAGTCCTCTTGATCAATCAGCCATCCCACTCTCCTTTCACAAGCCTGGTGTTTCTTTTTGATCGGTCAGAGTGAGCTGATCTTAATCAACATAAACAGCACACAAATATCATGTGACTTTAGGAGGAGTGGGTGTCCTGGCTTTACTGATTAGTAACTCAATCAAGACTGATGATTTCAAACAATGTCAGATTCCTTTCTATTCCAATCATCTTTTTTAAAGATCATGCACTACCAAACAGATTAGATATTTTTGGGTGGAACAAAAGTATATTTATTTATTCATCTATTTATGTCCACTTATGGGTTGAACACCCCTATCAGCTAAAAGCTATTCTAAGGGTTTTCTTTTTTTTTCAAAGAGGTTTTTATTTATCATGAAAATGTAAATGAGTACATTATATCCTCATGAAATTTCACTAGTACAATTAAATCTATTTATTCAAAACACAAAAAAGTGCAAGTTTATATAAGTTTGATCAAATGTGTTTCTGACAGGTGTGGATAAAATGAATGATATGTGCCAATTTCTGGCTCTCTCAAATGCCAATGATATATCATTACTAATGACAGCAGTCACTGAATAAAAACACCATGTTATGAAAAAAATGTGTTTGTATTCCAAAAGTAATTTTTCTCACAAGTATGTATTGATCATCTATGTGTAATAGAGTTTAATCTATTTTGATCTCATCTTTCTGCAATATGAAAATCTTAAGTGAAGAATTTAGAGACTGATTTCTTGTCAATATTCATTATCATCAATAGCTGTTGAATGTGCTTTACCAACAGTTCATTTTGTTCCTCTAATATTCATGACTATTATCCACAATATAGATTTGTGGTTGCTACATGTATGTGAATGAAATGAGTGTTGTAGCTATACTGACAAGTTTGATTATCACTGCACACTGATACTGATGAATTAACCCTCTTGTCAAGATATCTCAATGTCAATAATATCCAATTCCACACTGATGGAAAGGCCAATGGGTAGGTACAGAATGTGTCAATATGTACAAAGATTTCTTCAAGCTGATGCATGTAGCTGGTTCAAAGGGATTTAACCATGTGGAAAATAATAAAAGTAGGCCTAATTACCCACAAAACACAGCACCAAATTAAGTTGCAAACTATGGCATCTTTTTCACTAATTCTACAGCAAAGTATTACAATGAAATAGAAATTACCCCACACAATATATTGACTTTCTATTGTTCTTATCCCTTTCATTTTCCTAAATTTACTGTGGAATTATTAATTCCACAGTAACGTTAGGAATATGTAAATACTTAAAGCATATTTACAACTTGAAATGGATTGACATTTCTATGAAGCCAGACATTGTATTTATTAAGAAGTTGAAATGCATTAGTCCTCCCATGAACCTTTAACAGTCTTCTCATGAAAAAACCTACAAATTAGAAAACTATAATCATAAAACTTAATGAAAAATAAAGTTGCTGGAGGTATATGTAATACACAATATGCTCCATTATATATCTCTAAAAGAAAACTGCATGGAAATATCTGGCAGTTTTTCAGTATGTTATCTCATGAAGATAGAAAGTTGTCATACATACAACTCAGAATTTCATAATCACAACTGAGAGCTATTTTAAGAATAAACATTAAATATTTTATTGAACTCCAAGATGAACTAAAATGATCCTTAGCAGTTTAAAAATCTTTCTTTGAAATCTTTACATGATCTAAAGTAGATGTAGACGTACTATAAACATCAAACATTTAAAGCTAAAAAAATTGACTAAAATTTTCTTATGTACAAAAAGCATTTACAAACAACAATTGAATGGGCGATTCAATTTTGCATAATTAGTAGTGATATAGCATAGCTAAATAATTGATTATGCCAACATTCTAATAATTTCATGAATCATTATAACTACATATTACTACTAGACTGGCATGTATTCATAACAACATAAATCAATATTTTTGTGAAATCATAATCTAACCATGATAACAATATGCCAAGTAATGATTATAGGCCTATTCATATCTGAAGTAATTTTCACCTATAACTACCCAATATCTAATGAAGATTGAAACACACTAACCACAAAACAAATGAGAATGTTACATTTAAGTGGGGGTGGGGTGTGGAATGTTTCAAATTCAATATACATACCCATCTAACAAGATAAAGTTAATTTATCATACATGTATAGTATAACACAATTCCTCATTTAATGACATTCATCAATAAACCATTTACTGCAGATATGGACATGCAGATTATTTTCACCTGTGTATCATATAGTTTTTACCTTTTTTTGAAAAAGCACTTGTCTTATATATATATATATATATTACCATATTGCATATATAATCGTATTTCAAGCAGTCCTCAATAAATCATCTACTACAGATATGAACATAGAACAAATCATATGCAGTATTACATTTTTTGTTAGAGAATACCCTTTTCTTGGATAAAAAATATACATATGTACAGTATACCATTTTATAAACATATTTCATGACTTTCATCAATAAACCATCTACTGCAGATATGAACATACAATTTGGTAATATTACATAAAGAATTTTCATAAGAGGACACTCATCTTTGATGAAAATCCATATACCAAACAGGCCCTTATTGATTTCATTCAATTATCAGATATGAAACATTCTCATGATGTGGTTATATCTCATATTTTCTATATTCTGTTAAGAACCAATTCAAAACTAATCAAACTAAATCATGCTTCCATGTTTTTCATGTGCCAACCCACCAGAAAAATAGCTTCAAAAAACTTTTTATTTAACCTATACATGTACAATAAGAATTATGTGTTTGTCTTTCCACATCATATAGATCTGCCACAATGCTTTCATTTTAATACTTTACCATGCACAAGAAAAACAATGGTACATGTATCTATCTACCCCCAAATCTCCTCCCCTTTTGAAAAAAATGAACCAAATACCAACCTAGATTGAGTCAAGTGTAAATTACAGCTCTCACATGAAGGTAAAAATTGCCCACTTCACTTGGGTTAATCTGAAGTCAAGTGTTCTTTTATTCTAACTGAATTGCAAATGCACTTAGAGATCCTTAAATTTGCCTGTTGGGGTAAAAGCAGGGTTTATCATTCAAAGTGACTGCCCTTTGCACTTATGTATGGCTAAAGGAAGTAAATTATTGTTTTAAGATTTGATAAATCTTTAATTTAAGAGTTATATGAAATCAAAATCTCATGTGTTTTCATGTCTATTTCTGTAAAAATCAAAGAAATGTGCAGCTACATGTACACTGTTTCATTTAGATAAACAAGTTTCACAAGTCGCAATTGGTTTTCATATGAATGTATTTAGTACACAGTGTAAAATTATAAATGATGATGCACAATAAAATTATGTGTGAAAACTAACAAGAAGGTGAGGAGACTCTAGACAAAATGATAAAAGCAGCCCTCTTTGGTTTCATGCTTGCAGAGTAGAGACAAAATGACATCACACAGGAACCTTCCATGTAAATGGTGGTTAAAGCAACCAAGTATAGGTTAATATGATCTTGCTTGGCTGTCTGCACACTTGACGGTTCAAAGCAGAGACACGAAGCCTTATACAACAAAAAATGGAATGTATGAGACCTGTAGGCAGCTTTTCATCAGTTTAATCAAAGGCTTTTTGAATTTTAAAGAAATTTGTACCTGTCAAGTCAGAACAAATTGTACTTGTAATCTGCAAAGCCAAGCAATGCAAATCTGACAGAATTCAGGAGAGCACACATCACAAACTAACTTTCAAGATGGCAAAGGGAATTAGATGATCCCTGATCTGTGGACATGGATCAGCAATTCTATTCACAACTCTGAAGAAACAAGGTAAATAGACATTGGTGAGTATGATACATTTTAGAATGTTAACACAATTTTTTTTGCACTATACTTTAATTTTGCCTTTCTTTGTAGATAGGTTTACCGATAAATCTGCAGACTAGACTTACGCACATACTACACGCCTTAAAGTGTCCTAACACCTTGAGATTAGACAAGGGACACTATCCCACACAACGGGATGAAACACCATCAGACAAATTGAATGTGCCAACTGACAACTTGATTTGACGTGAACGTAGAGAGGAGGGGGAGAGCCTGGATGAAGTTTTGTGATTACATGCTTACTCAGAGATAGGATTGACCTCTGATTGGACTTTCACTACCACCACCTCCTCCTCCTTCTTTTCCACCATGATCTTTCCTCCATCCTCCATCCTGCCGTCAAGGTGAAAGCATGTTTGCAGTGATGGGACGTTACTACGGTGATGATAAGGTTACGAGTGTTTGCCCACTAAGATGAGGAAGATTATACGATGTTATCAACGCAGTCAAACGGCTCCACTGATGCAGGTATGCAAGCGCTGAATGACCCAGAAGGGGAAGTCATCTCCTTCAGTAATGGTCATGGGAGGACAATATGGCCTTCCAAGAGTCCTTGAATCTTCTACCTTTTATTATCGTAACATCTCAAGGACGATGGCAGAGAATACAGAGGCTTAAACATGAAGGTGTGTGATATGAATGAAGACATTGTTTCTTCACATCTGATGAAGTTCATCTATGTATACTATGTAAGATTTTATCTCATGCCAACAGCCTTTCATGCTCTTTAAGCATCATTAAGCTAATGAAATTATGGCCTGGTACAAGGATTACTGCATTACAGTTATATAGCCTTGGGAATCAATGAAGTCAGTTCCATAATCTCATGTATGAATACATAATCATCAATTCTCAATTCCCCTTTACGTCACTGCACTTTGGAATTCAACGTCATGTACACTTTATAAAAATGCACTTTATAATGATAGCCTTTATAAATATGCACTAGTGTAAGAGTGTGGGAAAAATTCACAACATATTCATCCTCATCTGATTCGCAATTTAAAAAGACAGCACTGAGATAAGTCTGCCCATTACATCAACTTCTATAAGGGCTAAAGTCATGTTGCATGAAAACTTAATGTATTGTGGTGACTTTGACAGTATGGTAACTACATTGGAAACCTTTATTTTGATTTTCTGCTAATCCCATTACTTTGGTTTTCACAATTGCCAAGCTTCTGTATAAAAGTTATATGCAACGGGACAAAGGTGTCTGAAGGGTATTGGAGCACTTCATACTGAGTACCTATGAAAATGAGACAATCTGTAGTGATGTGTTAATTCTTGTTTCCTGGATCATGCTGTGGTTCCTCATTGAGATAGCATGCAACTAAGGCACTTCCCCCCCCCCAACCCTCCCCTCCCTTTCTCCCTGCCTACCCCTAAGAGCTATGCGTGGAGATGCATGCATACCGCAGCGTGAGAGCGATGTTCATTGATTCTCACGGTATGCCGGCATGCTTTCAACACCTGGCTCGATGGTCATCCGATAAGCCAGACTGCATAATAGCCAGTCATCTTATCCCCATAACCATCTCTCTGTCTGATGTCTATTCATCTTATAGCCATTAGCATCTCAATATCTTTCAACTTAAAACCATAACATAATGGCTGAATGTTCATTCAAGATACACAGTCTCATTAAGTTACAAAAGCATAGCAGTGGATGTAAAAATGGTATTCATTGAGACAAATATCAATTAGCTGCCAAAAAGGAGTACAATTTTAAAATGCAGATAACAGTTAAACTTACAGAAATATATAGGGAAAAAAAGACATACAAAAATAAATGGTGTACAAAAGAAGTAGGAATTGATAGAATATTTTAAAAAGAATAGACAGGGATGAAAATGAAAATTATCTTAAATTTAATAGAATTTATCATTTGAAAACATATGTTCTTAGGTAATAATTGAGACCTACATTAAATTAAACACATTAATTATTTTGAAAATGGTGGATTACACAAGATGAACATAAAAAAATGACTGTTTTGTAATTAAACAAAGTTGTATGAAAAATTATAAAATAAGGGAAATTGTTAAGGTAAATACTGTATTTCAAAAGAGCTATAATTACTTAAACATTTAATACAAAAGGAGAAATTAAATATACATATATAAAAAGGTAGAGAGCTATTTCATGACATGACAGTATATAACATGACAAATATAAATATCTTGCAGTATTACTAGTAAAACATCAAACCGCTCATCCCTCAGTACAAATATGCCACAGTACAATTGTCATATTTTGAAGTGAAGGGCATGCTTAGTTTGTAAATTAATGGTATAAGAGGAATGGCAGGCATCAGGTATACCTTATAATTATGCAGTCATATCAACAAGCACACCTCTTTCCTAGTTGAATAATCTAATGCATTCAAATATGATTGCATTGGAAAAACTAGAAAAATCATTTTCAAAACTGGACAATTTGGTTGTTTAGATGAGGATGACCATTGAACGAGGATAATATAAACAAATATAATGCAGAATGTCTAGCAGTTTCTAGCCAACTCATCCATTTCTCAATCTTAATCAGTCAATGAAATAATAAAAAAGTACAAAAATATTATAGTCCCAATACTCATGCATGAAGGTAAGACATAAGCATCTATTCCACATTCCCTTAAAATGAATTGTTTCCGGGTTTGAATTCAACATATTTTTTAAACTGAATGATCCTTTATACTTAAATTTCTAATGCCTTACATAGCCTCATCTTATTGCAATAATTGTTTTTAAACAGTCATCATTGGACCATTTGTGATAGTGATACTACAAATTAAAATTGAGAGAGCATAAACTAGATTATTACTCTTAATACCCTACCCCCACCCCAAGAGATCTGTCAAAGTACTGTTCATGTTTAAGTCCATGATAACTATCATTAATTTTCATGAATAATCCTCTCTGCTATTGACATGTTTCAAATGGATAGAGACCAGCCTATGCCTTCAACTGTAAAGATCTTCCATATCATTTGTGCTATTCATTCTGAGAATCAATTTGGCCGCATCACCTCATTGCTCTAAATGAGGATTCATTTAATTGATTCCTCCTATGCCTCATTCAGACTAGCAAATAAGTGTGTACTGTAGGAAACTTCTTGGCAAAGTTGTCATATTATATGAGACTAAGGATTATTTCTCTCTGCTCAGACTATATGTACCTTACACATAATCATGAGAGGTTTGGGCACAATCTATACAAGATTCCAGGTAGAGAAAGGATTTACCTAATGCCATAATTTGTTTTTTATTTGGACTGTTGAGAATGAGCGTACGGAAAATGAAACCAAAGAGTTATCAGTTTTGCATTCTCTGAAGGATTTTGATTCGGGGGATAAATTTTGGAATAATAATTAGCACACCAATTTGCAAGTTAATGCTTAATCCACTGAGCAATTGCTCTTCTTCTTTTAGGCTAAAGGTTCACTTCTTTCAGATTTGCACCCATGAGAAATAACATCAAGATAGTATCATATAGGACCAAAAAAAGACTTTTTGTTTAACAAGATATATCAATGTACAAGTACAGTGGTGCTAAAAAGTTAGTGAACCCAACCAGAATATCCACTCATTCATGCCGAGTGTTGAATGGAGACAACACTACAATGTTCGGCGAGCCCAGAGAAGCAAACTTCATTGAATGCAATATTTTATCACCTAACTTCATAATTAAATATATAAAACATGGTAGAACTTGAACACTTCAAATATGTTAATTTTTTGGTGAGGTTCACTAACATTTTAGCACCACTGTAAATATATTCCATTGCACATTTATCCAACTTTCACCCCCATTTATTCTAAGATATGAAATGGTGACACAAGTAGAATTAAAATATCGATATTAATTTTCTAAAAGTGTATTATTCCTCTTGTGTGAATGAGCCATTGATCACTATCTGACCTTATACTACGCATCAATGTGCCTGGCGCACAGCAGATAAATACAGCGCCAGGAAGACAAGACTCTATTTATTTGTATTTACAGTCTACTCATCAGATACAGCATACAATCATCACCATCAAAACAAATACAAGGAGGGACACAACTAGAGGAAACTCAAAGGAATGTGATCAGAAGAAATAAAGTCCGAGTTCTATTTTGAATATGATACTATTGCACTTGCAACATCCTGACATCAAGAGATTAAAGCTATCCTGATGTAATACTAAACTAGTCAATTTGTGTTGTCAAATATGACAATTATTTATCACAGAATATAACCATTACAGGTAAGTAATCTTAGGACTGATTCATTAATGATTGGTTTTTCCAAAGACATATGATGGATACTAATTATTAGTCTAAAATATATTTTATGCCTTAGAAAAATTGACTTGTATTAAGAATTATTGAATAATATCTGCTGAATATCTATTTTACTTTTAAATACCAGGGTAATCAATTAATTATCATTCTCACACAGCTCATATAGCTGAGCAAATGCAGGAAAAGATACTCCAACATCCTATAATACAAATGCCAAGATTTTTCTCAAGAAAAGCAGTAAGCATTCATACTATACATATGTTAATGGTAATGAACACATGTCAGTGAATACTCAGTCAAAACATCAAGGCATAGCATATTATATGATAGAGCTATAGCTGTAGTTCAAAAGGCTGTACTGAACTCAATCGATGTAATTAGTTACTGCATCAATATACTAACTGCCCTTCATACTCTATATTGATTTCTCATATCATGCTTGATTCAATTGTCTTGATTGCAATTTCTCCCTAATGATTTGTGTTTTTAATCCACTCAAAGAAAATCTACTTGATTGAATTTTTTTGGACAGAGTGTGAAGTGATTTGAATAAAATATATATTATCAATGAGATCAATTATGCTATTTAGTAATGCCTAGTTAGTGTTCAGTAACACAGAAAGAATAATGGATATTTCAGTTAGCTTTATTGGATGACAGACATTTTGTCTGATTTTTTTATGAATACATCACATTTTCCCATTGTTTTTTTAGGTAGTTTTGGAATAACTGAAAACTATCATTCTGGTAATTTTTTTTCATTCATTATTTCAAATCAATTATATTACATCTATGTATGTAAAACCAATGGTTATTTACCCATTTGCTTACATAATTATATTATGTATTTTTGTATATATATATATACACAGTATGTATTTGAAAACTGCATTCAAACATTACTTTCATCAAAAGCAAACGAATATCATTTACTTTATTATACATCTAAATATAATAGAAAACAGAATGATAAAACAGCATAAAAAATCTGCACTATGATTTATAGATAAACCTGCCTTTTATCAAAAATTAAAAAAGAAGTATACAAATCTCTTACCTGTACGAGCCAGATGAGGATAAGATGGTTGAAGCAAAGTAAAAAGAAATGGGGAAACAAAAGAGAAAACAATCATAAGGTGAGGTCAGGTATCATCCTTATTTTTTGTCAATGTATATGTGAAGGATATTTGATTATATAATATTATATTAATATAGGTGACACATAATAATTATAATCACAATCCTTATTATTTTTAGCAATCTCAGGTTGAATTTACAGTTATTTTTTATATAAAACCACAATGTCATTTGTGGATTGCATTGAATACACAGAGCAATTCGCAAACGCACTTGACTTTATGTGGTATAATAAGTGGACATAAATCAGATTACAGTATTTAAAAGCAAAAACATAATCTAACAATAGTATACTATCATTCCAGTACTAGTATTGTAGTCATTAATCTAGAAGGAATGACAAATAGATTACAATACAAGATGCTCTTTTTTTCAATGAGATTTACTACAAGATGTCCTTTAATCACAAGTGGTAGTAGACAAGACCAATATGGGGAGAATTTGAGTTCAAGGAGCATTTTGGGGTAAAAGTTGGGAACCGGTCTATTTCACCTAATTTGAATGTGCTGAATCTGATAAGACCGGTTCCCAAGCCAATTTTTCATGTTTTGACCACCTAATTTGCATAAACAAAATGGCTGCCAAATTGACAATTTATAATCTTATTTCTACAATATTCTTTTATAATATTCGCTTTCACCGATATGGATACTGCAAAATCCTGCATACTTAACATGTACCATTTGGGAAAATTTGTTATTTCTGTTTGCGGCTAATTAATTATGCAAATTTATGCATATTTTGCAATATTATGCTATAATTTGAAAATCACACCTAAAATGTTCATTATTCTGAGTACAAATAGCATTTGTATCATCATAATAATTGTTTAGCCCTTAAATATAATATTCAAGTCAATTTTATATGTATTTTATTGTTCTTTGATATTTCTTTTGTGTTCTTGTATTTTCTGCCATTTGCTTTGTATATATGTTTGAGATGAGATCTTTAAAAATGATATCAATGGCAGACAAATATCAAGTATCAATGATTGAATCATTAGATAAACTTCTTTTGCCACAACTGTTAATTGTACTCAGGAACAAAAACACACACATGCTCCCACACCCAGACCTGTATATAGAAAGTAATATACTTGCAAGGTATAGTAGACATGCCCAATATAAAAACATTGATGCTGATCATATAATCATGACACTTACCAAATTCAATGAACCCGTAAGAAAAGAAGAGTTTAGAAGTTGAAAAACCTGTAATCATGCTGAACTTAAATTTCTTGAAATAGATATATTAAAATGTTTCATAACAGATCAAATAATCAATTAAACATATGATTTACGCAGTGTAGTTTATCAATCCGATATAATATCAGTACTTTGTTAAAATCCTTGCAGCAAAATCATATCTTTTATTCAGCTCCATCAGAACTGCAATCATGGCAGTTAACCAAAAAACAATTTGTAATAAATACAAAGGGTCTGTATTACTGGATCACTTACTAGTTTTTTGGTCATTACCGATTTATTTATTTATGTGGCAACGATACATTTTCCCCAAGTCAACCATCAAAGTGAAAACTGAAAACCACAGCTTTTATCCAATCCTTACCTTGGAAGATTCTTTGACGAACGATACTGAATACAGAAGAGGAAATGACAAAAACATGGGGCTAAACACAGATTAGCTCCATGGTTAAAACATGGGCAAAACAAGGTTTCCAACCCAGTCACTGCCCAATGCAGAACAAATTTTCACATTGTGACCTATGGTTAAAAAGTGCTAGAGATGCCTGTTGAAGGTAAACCAGCATGGAGACAGTTGCAGAAGTCCAGTCTAGAGGTTATCCGGTCATCCCGGTCATGGATGATATTTTCTGCACCAGCTCATGTAAGACAATGTCTGATCTCAGCAATTCTGTTGAGCTGGTAATATGCAGATTGGCAGACATGTGATGTGTGTTTCTTCATGCTCATTGTTCTATCAAAGACTACGCCAAGAGATCTAGCCTTGCATACTGCAGATATATAGCTTCCTCACCTATTAAGACTGGAGTTGTAGTCATAATAATTACGCATATATGGAGATGACAGAACAAGATACCGGTACTTCGCATTTTATTGTTAAGCTCCAGGAAGTTGACCTTCATCCAACATCGAATCCTCAATGGCAGCACCAACAACAGCAGCCGCACGAACCTCTGTATATTTACCTTCTGGATCAAAAGTGAGGTATACAGCTGGATGTCACCAGCATAGAAGTGTATACCAACACCATGTTGCCACATTACAGAGCCAAGAGGAGTGATGTACAGTTTGAAGAACAAGGGACAAGGACAGACTCCCAAGGAACTCCATATCAAAGGGTAGTCACAGGAGTCTGCATGCCAGTGATGAATACAGCTTCATACAGCTCTGTTGGCAAGGTAAGAGAAACCTGCCATTGGAGTGCAAAATCATCAATTCCAAAACAGACTGTCAGTCTCCCCAGAAGAATGACATGTTGACTGGTATCAAAACCGGTTGACAAGTCAAACATAACTTAGGCAACTGCTTTCCTCATAGAAAGAGAAATCCTGGCTCTACAATCGAAGACATTCTCGACCTAGACTTTGATGGTGATATCTCAGACTCGCATGGAGGCTATCAGAGCTGGGTAAGCTATTGGATGCTGTTGGGTTTAATACCGATCAGAATAAGTGGATTAATAATCACCCACAGAAACGCCAAACATTCCAGGAACCCACCATCCTCTGAAAGATATCTTGGTTATCAATTTGAAATAGTCTATCTTATGAAGATATGAAGATATGTGAATATTAGAATTTCGATAAATGGCCTAGAAGACATTACACAATTCAATGCGGTATTGAAAAGGTGCACTCTGAGCATTTTAACACCTGAAACAAGATCTGGTTAGACAGAAGATTCTCTCTCAAGACAAAAGTTTAGGTTTTCTCTATGGATCTGTGACATGAGAATCGGACATATCTCAAGAACACAAACACGATGACTTCGATACGAACTGCCTCCGCAGAATACTTGTACTAAATTGGTTTGATTCCAACAATTAGAGATGACTTTTATAATATGAGGCTGCTCTATCAATAAAGCCATCCAATTGAACACCAAATCATGATAACTGACATTGATCATTCAACACCCCGAAGGAAAAGGTGTATATCAAGCTGGGGGAGGCTGGATGGCTCTAGGTTGGATGAAGCGGCAATCCTTGATAGGACAGGTGCAGTACTGCATTGGAAAAGATATATTATGGAGATGCACATGTAATCCGTTCATGAAGTCCAATGATAAAAAAATGGCTTTTAAAACACGGAAAACGGTCTAATTGATAGGCAAAATGAGAAATTAGATGGATTATACATGTATGTGGGTTCAGTTCTGATAATTTTTTTCCAATATTGGGACAATTTGACGAGCGTAATGGAGAAAAACACAGGACATCTCATTTTCAGCAGACGGTTTTCACTTCATTTTGCTGAAGAAAAACACACTAAATATATATACATGTATGTGTGATCAGATTCTGCTGGTCGGGAACATAACTACTCCAAAGGATATTAAATGCAACTGATTGACTATTAAGGAGTTGAGAATTTCAGTACTGTTATGATTCAAATTTAATAATTCATAATCTAAAATTGTAAATATGAATGAATTGATTGATATCATAATTCAAGATACCATTTTATAATAAAAATATAAGCAATTAATAGTGACATTCGCTTGAATACAGATAGGTTCATGAAATTCGTTGGATCTCCACCAGTGTGCTTTTAAATGGGAAGGCCCTCCGTGCAGGAGTTTACCTTTGTATGCAGATGTGGGTGTGGGAGTGGGTGAATCTGTTTATGCCCATGAATATATGCGAATAAAAAAGTGATTACGTAATTAAATAATTGAAGCTTATTATTTTATGCCACTGATAATCAATAATTTGACAGATCCCATAACAAAACATGTACAAAACAAAAGGTACAAAATACAAAGAAATACATTAGAAATTCAAAAACAATAAAATACATTATTATTCACTGTGATATGATATTCTAAGGGCCGTACAATTATTTATAATGATGTAAATGCTATTTGTACCAAAAATATAAACAATCGAGCTGAAATTATCAAATTATAGCATAATGATCCAAAATATGCATAAATTTGCATAATTAATTAGCCGCAAACAAAAATAACAAGTTTTCCCGAAAGGTACACGTATGTATGCAGGATTTTGCAGTATTCATGTCTGTGAAAGCGAATATAATTAAAGAACATTGTCGAAATAATATTCTGAATTGTCAATTTGGCAGCCATTTTGTTTATGCAAATTAGGTGGTCAAAACATGAGAAATTAGCTTGGGAACCGGTCTTATCAGATTCAGCATATTTGAATTGAGTGAAACAGTCCGATTTCCAACTTTTACCCAAAAATGCTTCTTAAAGTTTATATAGGCCTGTTTTTCCAGAATGTGTCTAGTCTATAGTGTACTCATTAACACAACAGGCATCTCTCTAACTCATCGTTATAAATCTCATTTATTACCCCTATGTCAATATAGGGTTACAACAAGCAAACACTCCAGCTAGTCACCTCTACCTTAATCCAATTCTAAATACCTTCATGTCTTTCCCTCTACCTGTCTGTTCTCATCTTATCATCTGCTCTTTTTTCATCATTTTTTATTTTCTTTCAAAAGTTACCTCTAGACCCTCTGGCTCTGTTTATTTCCCTTTTAAAATCTTATATCTTCCTTCTTTGATCTATGTTCCTCTTTTTTGCCTTCTAACACCCCCTTTATCTTATTTTTTCTATATTCAACTGTCTCGCCAGCTCTCAAACTCTTTTTATATCTGTTTAACTGCCTTCGCACATTCTCTCTCTCTTTCTATCTCTCCTCTATATCTACCCATCTATACCATTCCCTTTCTCTTGCCCTTACTATGTCCTCACTCATTTTTTTTTCTTTTTTGGGGGAGATTGGGGTAAACTTCTCTTTCATTTGACCTCTTCTCATCTCTTTCCATTTCTCCCCCATCCCCTTCCCTTCTCCACCTCTCTTTCTCTCTTCTATCCTCCACTCTCTGTCCCCGTTTCCTTTCTCCAATCTTTAATACCCTAAAGCACCCTCCCTTAGACTTGAGGCTCTACTTCCTCGTGTCAATCCATTGTAAACAATGCAATCTCAAATTAAAAGTATGGTCAATGTTCTTTTCCAAAGTACATGTATGTATAAAAACATGCTAATTCACACCATTCATGTTTATGCGATTCACACAAAAATAAGGATATTTTTCCAATGTATGCATTATACTACTTATTCAGGCAATTATGATGTAAAACCTAACAAAGTAATTTCTTTATATACAAATTAGTACACTAGAGATGGCATAAAAATATACAGCGTTAATGTTATCATGTGTTTATTATCCTCAAGTCATCAAATGATGGTGGTGTTGAAGACTTTAAGGTAGACTTGGAAAACAGAGGAAAGTACAATGCATTATTGATAAAATATGGAGAAAACATGTTCATATCTTATCATGATTTCACTCATGACTGGATAACTTCTCTGACTGGGTACCATGTCAACTTATTACAATAATAGAGTGAAAATATTTTTCTAATGGTGGCTTGTCTTATATCACATGGGTAGAAAAACTGCCATGTGAGAAGCAGAACATTTCTGTCACATTCTTTCTCATTAGTTTCACAAGAAACATTATGAAAACTTACACATTAATGTCAATTAAGTAACTTTCATTGTGACTTTTTGCAATCATAGCAGAACATAGGTCAAACTGAAAAATGAAATGTAACATACCTATTTCACTGCTTTGCCTGACCTTGACTTAAAAATACACTCTACATAATATGCCTGAGATTTTTCCACTCCACATCAAAATGATTGTGCATGTATGGAAAATTGGGGTCTCTTTATTTTTAAGACATTCATGTTTATTTTGCCAATTGGAAAATGCCAAGGGGAGTTTTGTCTAATACTAGCGCAATGCCTGATTGAGGTGTATTTTGACAATGGGAGGGGGATATATGAACTTTATGAGAATTAGGATGGAATGGTCAAGGCAACTATTCATTCTTCACAGGAGACTCTTGAAAGCATATGATCTCTGCATTTTTATAATATATGAGTACAAAACATCAGCTTAAAAAGTAATTCAATTCCGTGGGGTAATTTTGAGTAAATATTCGGGTGAAAATGGTGTCATCACTCAAAAGGTAAAGTCACTTGGATTCTCAGTTCATGGCATACTACAGTTCAGAAATATATGTCTCTTGGTCCGATACTTGGTAGCTGGCACTATTCTGAGTCAAATTTGAGTCTGTAAAGATATGAGTGTCAAATATTTTTCCTGACCACAAAAATTTTAACATGAAAATGGAGAAATCAGAACATAAAATGAAAAAAAAAATCAAATTTTATTAAAATATTAACTCAAATCCTTCAGTCCAAAAGTTGACCATGGAGCTATAAAACACAGACCATGAGTTGACCAAGTAAATTTTTATCTTTTCATTAAGACAATGTAACATAGACCTACAGCCAAGTAATAATAATTTGTGACAAATGAATGCATAACTTAATTGAGCTTTTTAAATGTTGTCTATAACTGGTTTACAGATGCTGACAGTTTGATAGGAATCTTAAACTTCAGACAATTTCCGGTTTAATTTTCTGCCATCTGACACTAACATGAGTATTCAAACAAAAGATGGGGCCTTTAAATCAGTATTAAAATAAAGTGAGTGTTACTTTCCAGACTGAGTGAACACATCCAAATGCATATGCTTAATGCAATTACCCTTTAAAAGCCAGTCACCAAATAGCATAGATACACACCAAAGCGACAGTTGTTTTACTTCTCTCCCGTCAATATGGAATGAGTTCTCTTGTAGACATTCTTAGCCTTCCACACACACACACTCAGAGTTACAATCATCACGCTCTCACCATATAACTACTCGTTAACCTAATTCTCATGACAGAGAGTCAACAGTATGTCTACCATGAGTCTTTAGAGCTGGCTAATCTGGATGATGTCTTCTTTTAAACTAGCGTTCTCTCTTTCTCTGTTTCGCCCTCCTTCCATCTATCTCTTCCTCTCGGTCTCATACAGATAATAGCCCCAATCCCTCTCTTTCACTCCCACCCTCCTTCCTTCCCATTTTTTTTTACCCAGTTTAATCCAATTCTCTGAAACTACTTATTGATATTGCACAAAAATAATTCCACATAATGGATTCCACACTGTAATAAAGATAAGTAAATGAAAATATGGATGTGGTGTTTACCTGTCAAGATTACTAAAAAATATGCATCAAGGTCTCAAAATTACAAAGAAAATTAAACTGTATTATAGAAAATTTTGTAATACAAGTATGTTATCTAGAGTCACATGTATAAATTCATGGGCAATGAATTCCACATTCAAGCATAGCATTGGTCTACATTAGGAAGTGATATAAATAATACCTAAAACAGTCAAAAATAGCCCCCAAAAAAGCTATTAATAACCATTCATCACGATACAAATAGCTGTGTGACATTTTGGTGACCCATTTTATTGAGATAAAAACTGTCTGGTATGAGTAAAGTGTACTCTGCCTGAAGCATTATGAGACATTATATCTCTAAAGATCACTGAAGATTACAACACAGTGACATTTTTATTCCCCATCAATGAATTATAGTATATAAGCCAGAAGAACCATATTTTTTTAAAAGTAAAACAAAAAGCTTTTTATTTATTCAGGATTTCCTCTCTATTTTTTTTTCTTTTGCCAATTTTTTAAACATATGATAAGAGAAATAAAACATTTTGTGAAAATGATAGAAATTGCTAGTGTTTTTTATTTCTTATTTTGCCCTTTATTGTTTTATCAGTATTTGCCTGCTAAAGTATAGAATATTTTTGTGACCTTCCAGTCAGCAAAAGGTTCAAAAGCTCTTTTTAAAAATATATTATTTTTTTTAGTATAACAAAACATGTACAATATTAAGAGCACTTACATAAAGAAAACATCAACATCTAACGGAATGAAATTATTAATTATGTAGTGACATGTGTGATCTCTTTGTGAGGAAGGTTTTTAAGAAAACTCCATTGCCAATCCTATTTCACAATAATAAAGGAAATGGCCAAGTCAGATCTTTCTGGAAGTTTTGCTTTCATTTCAGGGTCATCTTTTTTTTTCACCCCTGGATAATAAGTCTCTCTGAATCAAAAATCAATGTATTGGTTGAGAAGAGTGGACAAAGAATGGTAAAAGATTGGGTGATGTAGAATGGTCTGTTTGTGCCGAGGGGCACACGAGGTATCGCTGCACTTCTTCCAGTAGCGTAACCCGGGAGAATCGGGTTGCACGCAAATCTCCTGGCACGGTATGTCCTAACGAAATACACCATGCAATTCCTATCTGGTTTGCTGCAATGCTTTTGTACCAAAAGGAAGAGGGTTCAAAAAAGGAGAGAGAAAGAGTGATGCGGTTGTCTTCATCATATACACAGAGCCCAGCTCTTCAGGTGATGCCTGCATGTGAGGGGCCACTCACGCTTGCAAGGCATCCATTGTTGCAGTCTCCATTACCATGGCGACCACAGGGCATATAAATAGATGCACATATTTTTCGTATTGCCACTGTTGATATGGGAAAGATGCCTTCTAAATGCATTTAATAAGACTATGATTCTCAAACAAATTCTACAAGAAGTCTTTTTGATTAAGACACATGTGCATTGTTGAATAAATACTCTAAAAACACAAAGGGCGGAAAGGGTGGAAATGGTGGAAAAGGACCAAGGAATGACAGCGTTTTCCATCATTTTTAAAAATGAAGTCACTTCTTGGCCCTTTAAGGGGTGGTTTATCCTTTTCCAATCTTTGATTTTTATAGTGAACTTTAGCTTTAGGAGTTTTTATAAGCACAGATTTGCTTTGATTTATATCTTTTCACAGCAGTAAAGATAAGTAAATGAAAATATGGATGCCATTGTAAAGAGGTCAAAATTTTGGTAGGACATAAATGAATGTATTTTTTGTTTTCATTTTTTAAAAGTCTACATTTCGAAATGGCAAATACAACTGCATTTCAATATTCCCATTCCTAAAGTACATAATAAAACCAATGAAATACAACATACTGTATAAATGCTTCTCATGAGTGGAAGCATTTTCAGTACAGATCTATTCACCCCCCAAAAAAAAAATCAAACAGGCTAATATGCTAAAAGAGAACCTAACATGCATATCAATGTCTGCATTTTGGATGTGAAGTATTTCCTCAACAATGTACTTCCTGTGACCTTTTAACCTCATTGTTTGCCCTTACATGCAATGAACATACACCATCTAAACACCCTGACTCAATTTTATTTATGAATATGACCTTGTGTGATGCACCCAATCTAATTATTCCCCTTTCTTCAGGGGTTAATTAATCCAATGGGAATGCTTACTTAGTCTGTCTTCTTCCTAATCAGCACTTGTATTTCCATCTCTACATCATGCATAGCGTGCATATAGAATAGAGAGCAGAGTCATGATGTCCAGTGCATAGTATGTACTATTGAATGATAGCATTGCAGTGACTGGTAAATTTCAAATTCAATGATAAAGAGTGACATACATGCAGGCCTATATGTCTGTTTCATTTTCTATTCAAACTAATGGCACTCAGCAGGTGATATGATCTGGAAGCTTTTATGTTTATCAAGTTACATAATGACTTGATAATAGACTGGATTATGAAGTGATGAAACCCTGCAAGGTACAACATGGATTTGGGGGGGGGGGGCTTGCCATATTCATAAAGTCAAATGTAACTCTATGAATATATCACTAACCAGATGCTTCTGCATAGAATGAATATATTATAAAATACAGATTTTTTTATATAAAATGATAATTTCAATACTTATATACAATTATGTGAATATACAACTATTGAATTTAAACAATAGTTTTCTAATCAATATTGTAACTGGCAATCTTGTAATTGTTTTACAATTCAAAAGAACATGAAACATCAGAACAATATCTACAGTAGATATGGAATAATTTTTAGCACCATTTCTTATTCTGTTTCCTACATAAATCAAATGTTCCCTATGTACAAAGTTTTTTTTGGGGGTTAATACATCAGTAGTCAGTGAGTTATTTTTCTGTTGTATGCATATGTGTAGGGAAGGTGCATTGTTCTGTTTCTTTCTTGTTTTTCTTCAAACAAATTATCCCATTCCATCAATAGGTTTGCATTAATTGTGAAAAGAACAACAAATCTGGTACATTACAGCAATTAATTTTTGAAAGCATCAGGTAATGATCCGGTGGCATTGAACAATTTATTTAATTTAGAATTGGAAAAGATACAAACTTGGTTTACTGTCAATAAACTTTATATTAATAAAAAAAAACATGTTACATGATCTTTAAAAGTAGGAATTGCAGAATACAAGAAAGTGAAATAAATATAACACTTAATGATGTATTAATAAAGAGAGAAACTAGTACTAAATTTCTTGGCGTAATCATAGACGAAAACCTGAATTGGAAGGAACATGTAAATCATATTGCTTTAAAGATATCAAGATCCATAGGAGTTTTTAATAGTTTGAAACACATTTTACCATTGAGAATTTTAATTAAATTATACAATTGCTTGATTTTATCACATCTCATGTTTTCCGATATTGTATGGGGCAGCTGTTGATCTCATTCATTACAGAAATTATTTTTATTACAGAAACGTGCAATACGGGTTATTACTAATGCCAATTATTTAGCACATACTCAACCTTTATTTAAGAAATTGAAAATACTGAATATTTATGATATAAATAAATTACAACTAGCATCTTTTATGTTTTCTTACTCTAAACAATTGCTCTCAAAATATTGTAATGAATATTTTGAATATAACATCAACATAAATAAATATTGCACAAGAAATGCCAATAAAATGTATGTACCTTTTTACCATTATAATTTCTCAAGAACAACTGTCAGTTTTAAAGGCCCACCCACAGTCTTGGAATCTCTTGCCAGATGACCTCAAAGAAAGTCAAACTACTTGTAATTTTAGGAGAAAATATAAATTTTATTTACTTAAGTTTGAATATGAATAATTTAATTTTTAATTTATTGCCTTTTATGTTGTTTTATGTTGTTAGCTTTGTGTTTGTAATATGTTATTTTGTATTATTTTTTGAAGTGGGGTAAATTCGGGGATTTACCTTGACAGGCCAATGGCCTTTTGTTTATCCCCCACATCCTCCTCCCTTCAACTTAACCATTTCTTTTATAATGTTATTTATAATGTATGTTGTATTTTGTATTGATTTGTAAACTTGATCTTTTGATGTTTTTAAAGAGATGTGAATAAAATTGAATTGAATTGAATATATAAAGTTTGTTTTTGCTGTCAATTTGATTAAGTTCTAAGGACAATTCATCCAAAAAAAAATAATTATATAAATTTCACTCCCTCCTTTATTCTATTCAATTTTTTTCCTTCTGAAGATCAGATCTGAGTCACTTTCTGAGTGTCTAAATATGGACACCATAACATTTCTGCTTTGATTTCCACTCTGAAAATTGTAATTTGAATGTGGACAAATGAGACATGGCAGCTCCTCTTCCTAATATATTAACGGTGGTGAGATATGCATACAACCCACCCAGCGCTTTCTATATGTATGTACACAGCAATAGAGACCAAGCAAACAGAATTACAAATATCGGTAATGGATACTGGCACAAGGAACTGGCCAAGACTTACGCATCCCTCCATTTGCTTTGTTCAATGGATCAAGACATTCTCATTTTGCAATTGCATGCCATAGTATAGACAAACCATAAATGCAATACGTTAGAGGAAAGATGAAATATACGGCAGTATGTTAACGAAGCAAACAAACCAAACGGGATCGAATTGCAAGAGATACGCATCGCGGAGAAAAAGTGAAGTCGCCACGGCTCAGATAACATTTTTGCAGTGGCGGTGTTATTCGGCGCAAGGGCTCGCTGTGTTTGAGTCGTGCAGCATACCTGACATTCAATCCCTATATCATCATTATCGATGCATTTTCACCAATTTGGTAGATTTCCTGTTGTTGCCATCTATTTCCAAAGGAATGGGAATATACTTGAGTTGGAAGATGATGAATGTTAAAGGCAGATAGTCTCATATCACTCTCCTATGGCTACACGAGGTCATTCTATGGAGTTGGGAAAGGGCTACAGTATGATGGCCAAAGTAAGATGGCTCTTTGATCAAAGGGAAGACTGAATATTTTAACACCTTAAAATAATTTCTTTGTATATTATTTCATCATCATAAACATGAATAGGCCTATTGATCAAATATCTGTGACAATAACTGATATTTCATTTTACACTGCATCTATTTCTGGTGTTATCTTTGAAAACTCATTGAAGTAACTTTCACATCAAGACATCATTTAGATAATCTGTCTAGAACTTAATCGCAGGTAATTTTAGTCTTTTTTCAATGTTCTTGCTTTTTAATGTGTTTTAATTTGTCTTTCAAGTTGCTGTCAAAAGGACAATAGTTTGATCATTTTAGTAATCATTTTAAGTTGATAAAGTGTACTTTATTTTGAATTAGACACTGAATCACAGTAACCTCCATTTGACAGCCCTGTCTAAATGCTAATAATGACAAAAGGAGAGGATAGAAAAGTGAGCTGTTTAATGGCAAGATCTGGAAAGCCAATAAAGATTGTATCTCGAGGCTTGCACGAAATGGGTTAGCCTTAAAACCCACACGTGGAATAGCCATTCATAAGCCGCTTGCTATCTTTTAATTAACACTGCGCTATTTGGGGTCATTTCAGAAGCAATCAGAGCTAGCTAGAGATACAACATCTTGTCTCATCCTTTTCTTTTAGACTCTAGCTCTCTTTTTAGATTCTTTGGACATGTGGGGGAATTGATGAGAACTATAATGTGATGCAAATGGTTGAGGGGAGACTTTTTTCTTACTCCTTCTTGAGTTGCCTCTAGCGTGTAAACTTCAACAGAAAATTGACATTTTCATTCATTTGCTCAATGCCTACAAGCTAACTGGGTTTAAATGACAATCAAACTGTAATGAATTAGACTCCTCTTCTCACTACAATATAAATAAGATCTATTTTAGAATGGAAATGTTAAATTGGGAGGAACATTTTTTTTCCAATTTTCAACGGTTTAATTTCTTCCTGTATTTCTTTCAATTAAGATTTATGATTTTAAACACTTAATCCGTAAGAGCATATATAGTTTTCACAAGATATCACACATAAATGACAAATACATCCAACATCTGTTTGGACCATCATCAGATATGACTTTAAGACATGCGATGATTTACATTTGAGTATGAACATTAAACATGATCCCTTATATCACTTGGTAACATGTCAACGAACCCCAACATGATTGCCAGCATTGCTTGATGTGCTCCCTAATGCAATTCAACATGCAAAGCCCTGACAGATCATCGGTCACATTAATCATCATAATTTGTTTTAATGTCAACTAACGAGTAAAAAGATTAGCTTAGTGGCAGTGTTGACCCTCTTAACACCATGTTATTGCATGGAGCATCCAAACAGGTTTATGAGATTTATTAAAGTTTATCCCTCAGCACCCGTAAACCCATCATCCACAACCAACCCACTTATCCAATTGGCGAATTTCCTGGGGAATGTCCATAGATATAGTAATCTTTGATGTCTTTACTGGAGAGAAGGTCAGGGTTAAATTCATGAATTATGTGGGTTAGTGCTCCAGTTGAAATCATCAGTGCAGATTCAATTTCCATAAATGCCATTGTAAATTTGGATAATGTGTTTACGATTAAGCACTCGGCTAATGCTGCTCCATTTGTATGTTTTTGCCATTCAGAGCCCCTGATCCGGATGCCCCTATATCAAGAATGTTATTGACTTTTTATTCCATCTACTCCATTCATAGCTGATGAGTTGGATTATAGCCTTAATTGATTGATACAAATGAAGGTTCATGATCTGTATTCATTATGTCCATTATAATGGTTCAGTTCTTCAGGCTTACTGAGTGAATGAGGATTTTATTTATGTCTCGCATATTCCAATGGAATTTCACATTGAAAATGCCCTCTCTATACAGATCACCATTAGAATGCTGTTTGTTTGCTGTTCATTTCCAATATTACGTACTGCTTTGCCCCAATGTTGTATAATTTTTTCTTTATTGCAATGTCACCTTTTTTTCAGATTCAATCATTTTGTAGCAGCAACTTCAACTCTAACATTATATTTTAATATGAAGTAAAATGCATTGTTAAAGCATTATACATTTTTCCACATTTCCTACAATCCCCTTTTTTTAGCAGAAACCCCAATGAAAATTAATGTTTTCATTGGGCTTTCTGCTAAACTTCATGCATCAGGCAATTGCTTTTCCATAATTCTTTAATTAAACAAAGGAAAATATATATCTAGTTAGTATTAGGAATCCTATATTTTCTACAAACTCATTCCCACTTTCTAACACTCTTTCAAGGCATTGTAGTTACTCCCCCACCCCCCCCCCCCCCCCTCCACCTCATCAAAATATGTCAAAATCCTTCATTATCGGAACAACATCCCAGACACTCAAAAGTAGCAGGAAAAAATTTTGCAATGCAATATTACAATTTTCTACATTCAAGGGTTTTTATTCGCTGGCCTTCGTCTTAAGACATGATTGCACCAAACTCTGAGGGGTTTGCCTATTTTCTCCCATGAAAAGAAACGATATTGAATAGTTTGCCGACGGTGGAAGCAGAATCCCCATATTGAATGGCTTGCAGGAGAGCGTGGTGCATTTCTCAGTTTGCTTGACTGAGCATTCAGCTTCTTACATTAGCAGCCCCAATTATACAGGCATGCCATGGAAAGATGGGGCAGGATGGATAAAGGAATGGATGGGGGAAGACGACTGTGAAAGACGGGAGTAAAATGCAGCAGAGGAACAGGGAAAACTATCAAAACTGGCATTGTATCTTGCCAGAGCTAACTCAATTTAAATGCTCTCCATTGAAATGGCACATTTGAAAGGCATGCAAGGATAAGAAATAAGAAATAGAATTATAAGTAGGGGCAGGCAGAGACGGGCACGCAGCTAAAATGCTCAGTAGTGTCATGACTGATTAATACTTTTGTTCTCCATGTTTGGTTCCAGTATGAATGAGTTTCACATAACACAATAGATACAGTATACATTGACAACAAATCTCATATCTTTGAATGGATTCCTTATTGCTTCCTGCTTTTCTTGAAACTTTTTTATCCCAGTGATTTGCCATATAAGTCATTCCTATATCTTCATTAAAGGAATATAGGTTACAGAGGAGGGTGTATTTAAGTTGATTACATAATATACAAAAACGATTACTCAGTGAGCTTTTAAACACCGATGTAAAATTTGAATGTATTCAGTCATGCTTTAAAGATAATATAAGTCAAGTCAATGGATTAGTACATTGTTGACATCAGTAAAATGTTACAATTTTTTTTTTTTTATAGTATAATCTTTCCGCTATCTGTTTGTCCATTCTAAGATTACCATACTACATGACAGGTGTGAATAAGTCATATAGCTCCATGATCATATCAATTTGAACACATTTTGAAAAATAATTGAATTAAAACAAAGTATTCAGTCCGCTCTGCAAAACCACAAAGAAATATTCAGCGTATTTGCAAAATGGATGTCCAATTATTCAACAGAGAATTATAGATTGCTTTATTTGTGAATTCCAAACTTGACTTTAAATCATTCCAAGATCTGGAGTTCTTGGTTTCTTAAAGAGGGGATTTCCCTACTTCATGTGTAGTCCATTATTACTGAGGTGATTATTATGAAGTTAAAATAAACACACCAGCCCCACTATTATTATGTCACCTCATCAAAGTTCATTGACTGATGTTTATATTACAGCCAACAGGTCTAATCAATACATCTATTGACCCCCACTCATGTCATTATATTTACACTCTCAACAAATGAATAAACAATACCCCTGAATTGCATTAACAGATAATTCAATTTACAGCTCTTCTGTATACTGCCTCTGGTTATTTGGATGGGTTGTTTGTTTTAAAAGTCCCAATAGAACAAGCTAAATCCACGGTTTTGTACCCGAGTATCTCACTACTGCAAATATGGAGGTGTGTGCTGATCATGTCATCCAATATTCCAGCACTGTCTTTGTGATAATAAAGGTTTAGGTATAATCTTAAGATGATCTGAAAATAGTTTTAACACTTATTTCAAAGCTGCTTATCATTTTAATCTAAATTTTTCTTGCTAGTACTTTCTTTTTACTTCAAATATTGAAGAACATGATCCCATATCAGCAGTTAGGGTATGTCAATTTTTACTGGTTATGTTGTTTAATAAAATACAATTACTTTTTTTTGCAATTCAATAAGCCTACAATTTGAGGACTTCTATATTTCTGCAGTGAATGTTAAGTAAATGATCAATATGGGTTGTAAAGCATCTCAACTTTATGTATAGTAAACATTATAACGGTGTATTATCTCTTTAGAGACAGAAAACTCATTAACTTATCCATGCTATATTAATCACTTGATTGAATTAAACTACATGTTCAAAAGATGCTATATGTTTCTCCTTGGCTATGTTTTGCCTTCAAATACTTTCTGCCATAGCTCTGTATGTTATTAGTGTAAAAGTAAAATGTAATGATCACCATATATAATGGCTTATTTTGAGAGAAAAAAAGATAATACATGGTACAGATTAGCCATATTTAATTGTTACCATAGCCACATTACATAAGTGAATGAAACGGACTATCTAGGTAAGATATGAGGTCATTCGAAGTCTTACCTGTCACTTAGAGAAATATTCAACCCAGAAAAACAGACCCTTAAGCCCTCAGGAGAGGGTCATGGCAGAAACAGAAACTAGGACAAAATGCTTGGATAAAATGGAAATGTGAGGGTTTTTTTTTCACTGTTTGCCCTTTCCTTTCAGCTTCTCAATATGTAGTTTGGTTCATTTGTTTAGACTGACTTCACCATGTTTCATCATTATTTTTTATTATGATATTTTTTTTTAGAAGCAAAAGTCTCAACTCGTTGTTACACGTGTAGGAGAGACCCTCTTAGCTCATTGGATGCCATAACTCACATTCATTTTAAAATCTTATTTTCAATATCATTTACATTATGTAAATGGATTTTATTGAAGTTGTTATCTTGCAATTGTTTTTTTGCCTATCAAATACATTGTCTTCTAACAGGGAGACAAATCCCTTTTTGGCACTATGACTATATAAGCATCCATTACACGTAAACAAAGAATATGTATCTGCATTTGATATTTACAGCTTGCAAGAGTACAAGATAATCAAAGTAATCAATTATGATGACACAAAGAGACATCTTTTAAATGGGATCTTTAATAGATGTAAAATCACCAATGGTTACTAGAAACAGCTAATTTGCTTGCATTCTTCTTTCACATTCTTGCACTATTTTCATTGACCCAACAATGTCTGCTTTTTTGGACACCCGACTGTATATTTCAATCTGGCTCTAAAACCATTCTTAATTTCAATTATAATCCTCACCCTATATAGACATATTTAAAATCTGTAAATCTAAGAGCAATTGAGGAATAAAGTAAAGGACTTTTAGTTAGTGTTTACGAGCCTGTATATGCCTATGCCTGACCAACTATGTCACTCATAAACATCCTACTCATGTACGTGTGTAATCCATTTCTTCATTTAGAGAATGCTACATTTTGAAAAGTAATGAATCTGGATTAAGGAACGCAGACACTAATCAATTTGCCTTGCCTGGTTCCCTTCCATGTTCTCCAAGAGAAACTCTGTGTTCAATTTCCCATTAATTCATCACATTCTCATCATCTCCACATGATCTGGCATTTGGAATTGATGACTCTATTACTGGCTAATTTTTGTCAAGGCACACGTATATAAGCAGGTACATGGGGATTGTGTGTGTGTATATATGCATGTCTAGGAGAAGATACAATCAGTTTGAGATTCAACCAAGTATCACAGGAATGGTAATAGTCAATAATATAGTGAATATATAAAGATGTTCATGGAGGAAATATTGGGCAAGCAATCGATGCTTCATTACATTTCAAAAACTAATTTTCTCAACATATTGTGATACCATATTGGTGGTATTCTTTGACTAATACCACTTTAAAAACCAAAAACAATAGGATTAGTTCCCTGAAAATAACACCTTTAGTCTTTTGTTATTGATGTTGAGATATCATATTCTAATGTATTATTGAAAATCATACATATCTAAAATATGAAAAATATAAAGTTAATAAGAATAAATACAAATTTGTTTAATTTTGAATTCATAAAGAATATTAACACTATACTGCATACATGTAGAAGGGTATTGGAAATACAAAAAAAAAACGTTTGATAGAGATAGAGAGATGGGGAATTCTCACTCATTTACATCTCTAGAACTTTCAATTCTTAAGATGGTTAGTATCTCTAAATGGCAAGCTGATTCTTAAACCGTGAATTATTGCATACATATGCAGTCATTAATGACTTACAGCTTCATCACAGGACCAAGGCTATGATAAGATATTGCTTGCATGACAAGAAGAGAGTTATTTTTGTCACCATCAACACATTACCGATGCCTGATAGAAATTGACTCATCACACAACCATCCCCACCAACTTGTTGCATTTTTCAAATGATTTCAGGAGGATCTTCATTCTTCTCCCTCATCCTCTTTCTGTGTCTCTTCTCAGTACTGCACGTAAAAAAAAAAAATCAATTTTCCGGCTGGTGCTGTGCCTTACATTGTCTTTGCGCCAGTGGTAAAACAGAATTCATTGATCTACCGAGCCTTCCTTCTCACTCCAATAGGTTTCATTACCTCTTCATTGATTTTCGTTCACCATGTTTGGCATGAAGTGGGAAGGGAAGGGGCTTCTTTAGATGACCAATGCAGGAAATATGACTGTATTTAGCTTGTTGCCTCAAAGACGTGGAGAAATACATCACTGCATATGAATCAGTGCAACTACAAAAACAAATGGCTCATTAATGCTGAAGATAATCAAGACTGGAATATGGCAGATGGGATTTGTTTTTGGGTAGGCAATATTATACAAATGTTGTTTAAATTTTTCTACAACTTTAAACAAGTTTTGGAAGCTTAACATAGTAAGAGTAAAGTTGATTAGGATTTATTCAAGTCTTGCATTGAGAGCCAGTGAAAACTTAATAACACTCAAAAGAAATAAAACTGAATAGTCAAATCCATATTTGCGATAACTCTTAGGTTGACATGGTGATTTTTGAAGTTATTTTCTGCTATGATATCCTTTATCACTCAAATTAACTAATGAGAAAGCACCATAATTTCTTTTTTACTATACAAGAGCCCAACAATCTTTTCTATTGATCCCATAGACACAAAATACACAGGAGACAATCACCTATCAGAACCCTTCAATCCTCATGCAAGAAAATGGCCAATATGTGACATTTTAGATTATCAATTCCATCATAGACATCATGTGACACATTCGATGGGGAGGTGTTTTGTCACTGAAGGTCATAGAGCAAGTGCCCTTTTTTCATCGTCTGGTATGTAATGGACATGGAATAAATGCAAATACATATGATAAGAATAAAAAGGGGAAAAAAGAATACATAATGCTGCTAATTGACACATGTTAACTACTACAAGAATATTGAATTACATTTTTTAAAGATTACATTAGTTCTCATTCAAGAATAGTAAAAAGTAAGCATTCTAGGGACAACAAATACAAGCAAGGAAAATCACTGGTTTTACAGTAGTCATAATGTTAAAATACTTTTTTTCCTCCCACATTAATAGAACTTTCTCCTTTGATAAATTGATATTAATTCACTTTACGCTATTAGACCGGGCGTAATGTGAGTAAATTAGATGATGGCCGTGGTAATGAATCAAGGTTAAACCACCCATTAGTACCCCATATTTGTTCATTAATTGAATCAGTAAACACTACCCATGGAGAAACATCAACCAGCATCAGCGCAGGACTGTTTGTGTACTTATCAATCAATCCGTTGACAAAAAATTGGCTTTTCCTTTTTTTTCAAGGAGATGTATAGATAGACAGAGGAGGAACTTTAAATGAACTATACCTTTCTAATAGTATTTATTTATTTGCCAAGAAGCCAATGAAAATAATAGACTATAGACTATAGAATCACACCCTAGTTCTAAAGTAACACCTGCAATTCTGACTCCAGACCAACCAAATCTATGATGGTATTCTAAAGACGCAATGTTCTAAATACACATTGGTTTGGGGATGATCGAGTTGGTGTTGCATACTAACATACCAGTAAAGTTTCAGAATAAAAAATAATACATTTCAATTCTGATGGGGTATCGTGGGGTCTAGTGTTTATAATTATCATCTTTTAATCTGAGGGACGTGGGTTTGATTCCCAGCCATGGCATGTTTTCCTTCAGCAAGTAATTTACCCACATTGTGCTGCACTCAACCCAGGAAAGGTAAATAGGTACCAGCAGGAAGTGAATTCTCAAAAAGCTGTGAGCACCGGAATCAGTAGACTAGCTTAGCCGGGGTAATATAGGAGCGCCTTGAGCATCTAACAAGGTGGATACATGCGCTATGACCTATTTAAGTAGTAGTCTTCTACACATTGGGCATTATATTCTGGCATAAGATCATAGTTTACCTGAAAATTTGTTAATTATTTGTTAAATAATTAACTATATCCATAGCATAAAGACTTTAGGAAACTTATTTATTTCTTTACATCCACTTATCACTCACATATATATATTACAACATGCTTTGAAATGTAACATAATCATTATAATGATCGAACATAGAGTTTCTGGGATTATATCTTGGATGGGTGACTGTGTATTCTGTAAACAATATGAAAACTAGGTTTGATTTCAGATTAAAATGATGTCATGATCACACAAGAATCTATGGTAGACAAGTAAAAATATAGAAAAAGACTTGATAATCTGATGTGTATAAGGGGTCCTGGCGAGATTCCTTTGCAATTTATGTAGCAATACAATAACCAGACCGAGAGGAAATACCAATTTAATTTGATTTAATATATCGATTCCTATCTACCCTGGAGCAATGTACCTCTGCAATAAAGAAACATGAACCATGAAACATATCTCCCTTAAAAATTGATGATTCCAATATCCAAACATCTCTTTCTTTCCTCAGTTTTGCTCTTTTTGTGTGTTTGATTAGGTTGTTGATTTGAAATACAGAAACTAAGAGGGAAACATACAACAGGTGATGAATCTTTTTTTTAAGAACCAGGTCATTATTGTAATAATGAGGATTGTTGAGATTTGCAAGGCTCATACTGTACAGTAGAAACAGTTGTGTTTACTTCAAAATATTTTAGTGTATAATATTAGAGTATATGCCAGAACAATATTTATTTTGTATGTATCATACTATTAACAGATTGAAGTGAATATCCCTTTCATGCCATAAATATTATGGAAAAGAAATGATAGCACTAAAAAAAAAAGAAATCATTACAATGGCAAAAATATAATCAGGGGCCACAGAATGGTTTTGAATGTGGATGAGTTAAACTGCTAGTGGGGGGAGGGGGGGGGGTAGTGGCCATGCAAAAATTACAATCAGGGAGTCATTTTGTTTTTCACTTGAACCAACAAGGAATGAAAGAAATGATTAGAATATAAAGTAAAAAAAAAATGATATTTTTAAAAATGAGCTTATAAATGCATCTGAAAATATCACATTTCATGATCCCATGTACATATCCACTTGGCAATTTGTCATTTCTAAACCAAAGAACATTCAATAATGATTGATATACTTGAAATACATTATGAAAGAAAATGAAGATTATAGCTATTATGCACAATCATGTTCAGTGGGTTTTTTAATACGTAAAAAAAACATTAAAAAGGTGTTAGCAAGTTTATATTTCACCTATAAAGATTACTTTCTTTTGGAAGTGAGTATGACAATGTTTACATTTTCCGAGTGATAACGATTTCTGTTTGCCAAAAAAAATTTGCCCAAATAGAACAATTTTCTGAAACCCCTACCCCCCCCCCCCCCTTGTATTCTAACATGCAGGTCTTTTCTAATGGAGTACTGACTACTTGGGAGGAATATCATCTAATGTTATCTCATCATTTTCAACGACAAAGGCACTTCATTATTCTACCATAAAAGTGATGAAAATAGTTCTTGTATTATAGGATGAGACATACAGAAAATATGGGGGTTAAAAAGATAAAGGTTTTGCAAAGCTATCCTGTAAGTGTACTATGTAGGTATTATATATTTAAGGGGGTTTGGTCATACAGTTTTCAAAATTTAAAATGATTTCTACGATAAAAGGGGATTTAGAGAGGAAAAAGTCTTAGTTCAGTCAATGTCCTTTTATATCTTAACCCTGTTTAATAATGGATAGATGATGTTTGTGATGACAAAGGAAGAGGAAAACACCTAATGTATGATTTGAGTGACATCTAGAAAGCAAGCTGCCTTGGGGTGATTTAACATGTTTTGGTTCCTTGACTCTTAAACTTACAGGCATATATGTAAACACTTTTCTTGTTTTCTTTTGTTTTCAGCAAGGTTTCTGCATTATACATAACCGGAGCTGCATACTCAACTTCTCCCCATAACATCGCTAATGGCGACAGTGCAGCATTCATGTATGTAGGCAAGGTGTACAACGGTGTTAGAGGGGGATGTGGGGCATGCTATGTGCACTCCCTGACTCAAAGTGTGGTTGTGTCCATGGCAACACACTATGCAATCGAAGAAATCTGATCGCATCATCAAAAATGTAAAGGAAATAGAATCTTGTGGAGAGCATGGGGTTTGAGGGGATACAAACAAAATGCATCAGATTAGCATTTCATATTATTGGATTGGAATCTCTATTGGTTACAAGGGATGCTGGGAGGTACATTCTAGCCTGTCCGGATTTGGGAGGGGGTCGGGTTACGATTCTTCCCGACTAACGAATTTCACCACATGAATACCCCTTCCCTGTTAACGATATTTTATCTATGTGTGTCAAAAGTAAACCTAAAATTACACTACATACATTACGATGAATGCATAAACAAAACACAAATGTAAAATTACCAATCGCACTTAGCTTTCAAAGATTTTTTAATTGGATGCCTATTGAGGAATAATTTATTATTTTCTTTTCATTTTGTCTGTGTGTAAAGAGGGACAAACTGGCAATCAGAATTGGCTTTCACTGTGCTATTATTATCATTTTTTTTTTTTACAAATTGTGAAATCAGCTGGTTACTTTGCTCTTTTTTAGTGTACAAAGGGGTATGGTAAGTTGTATAATCCCCCAAGTCCTACAAAAACAATATAGGGGGCCTATTTTTAATATTATTACAATCCTTACATATTAACTGAAATTGTTAGAATGCAGCAAAAGATTGTTACAGCTATTAAAAGGTTTTGAAAAAAAAACATAACTCAATTTTAAATTTGTTGGATGAAATGATCTGATAATATACATGTTAATAATAGAATTTCAACATACGAATGTTTGTAACTTTGGTCTGAATTTTAAATTGCTAAATATCTAGTACATAAGGAATGTAAAACAAAATGTTACACTTCTTCATATGTTTTCATAAACTTTTTTAAAAGTGTGTTACAGAGACAGATTATTCCTCCTATCATTATACACGAATTGTGAATTTTACCAATAATTCACACAAGTGTAGAAATGCTAAAAAAAGAAAAAAATAACTGTATATTAAATAAGCATGTTCCCATGAAAATTAAATGTTTATTTTGAAAATAAAGTGGCAACAACAGATAAAGTAACGTATGTGTATTACTTAATCCATTCTGGCTATTTCTAACATAATCTAGATTGAATAATATTATAATTATCTTTGATAATAATTAACATCGTAAATATTATGATTATTCTCCCAATAATGAGTCAACAATAACTAGGCATATTACAAATTTCACACAATTTGCAATTTTTTTTCTCTCTATGGATAAAAATGACCCCAATATATTCATGACTACCAACTTGTAGTATGCCATTGAATATAATTTCATATACATCAATGTGATTTTTAATAGCATGAAAAATGGTAGATTACTCCAAACCATTGTGTTTGGGCAATAGTTTTATGGGTAATGACAAATTATCCCCAACATGATAGTGTAACCATTTAGTCAACATGCCTACCATCTATTGTATGTTTTCTATGTTGGCTATTGATAATGATATGCAGAGTGCCTGCAATTTTGTCAGCTCTTCTGTGGCAATTTAAAGCAATAAGAAATGCCCCGGGGCCCAGCAATCTCTTCCCACAACGTTATCTCACCACTTTCATCAGACACAGCATATTGTGTCGAGATCTGACCACATGTCGCGCACAGCCAACGTTCATTCAAAGAAATCATGGCTCCCCTTTTTCAAGGCTTTCATGCCGGACCTACAGTGTGGCTGATGGGGAGAAAAGGGAAAGCAGGAGGGAGAGCGCACAAGGAGGATAATAGCCTATTGATTTTTGCCCTTGCCTTTCAACCATGCTGCATTTGTGCACAGCCAACGTTCAACGTTCATAAAGACTGACGGTTTCTAAGCCATGGATTGACTTTAAGCAATATAGTCACTTGGTTTGAGTTATCCCTTCTATGAGAAATTATGGCTATTGAAACCTTCATCAGACAGGGCCGAGAGGAAGGAGTGATTCTGCTTGAGTCAGGCATCTAAGTCTGATATTAGCAGAAGGTGCAAATCTTTCACTCTTTGCATTTTACACTGATTGATTGTGGCAAGTGCTACAGCCTTTCCATCTAAGTCATTGTATTGTGTGATTATATGAAAAAAATACTGAGGTATAATATTGATATGATCACTGGTAAAGCAAAGTACAAAGGATATTCATTTTCCAACAGTCTTTTTTTTTATATGCCCTTTAACAAAACTAACCCTCAAAAATATGAAAATGTGCAATACATTCTTAAGTATTTGAGGTGTTTCAATGTTTCAAGAGTGTCTATATTATTGACATGTACATTCAATATCTAGCTGTGATAAGCAACATCAAACAAGAACATGTAAATCAAATTAAAAGTAGGACAGAAAAGGGAGAAGGAAAGAAAGAGATACAAACAGAGAGAGATTGTAGCTACTTTCTAAAAAATAAAAATGGGGGAAAAAAAACACAAGTCTTTCAGATATTTTTTTGGGGGGAGCTTGAAGTAAACACCATCATGAAGTTATTTTTGAAGAAATATCAGGCAACATGAAAGCTGCTAAACTGTGTGATAATATGACCTGTCCACTATTCTACAACAGCTATTCTTAGCAACGACCCAATATCCTGGCGAGCCTTCACAAATCGTCTCGATCAGGCCCGTATTGACTTTTAACAACATCTTCTTGAAAAGACCGTGCATGCAGGGGGTTCTTTCATCTGAGTTGTGAGATTCACACGGAGACAGGTGGAAGGGATAGATTATAGGGCAGAGAAAGAAGGGGTGGAGTCTGAAAAACTCATTACAGACCAGTCTGCATAAAAGCCCTAGTTTAATGATAGAGAGAAGAATGAATAAAAGGTGCTCTAAGGAGCCAAGATAATGTGTATGGACAGTGGCAAATACAGGATTTCAATATGGGGGCACAGAAATTTGATGACAAGTAAAAACAATAAATAAATAGACTTCATATTTGTGTAGAAATTTGGGACAAAGAAGGAGTGACATGAGGGACTGCCCCCCCCCCCCCCCATAGAGTGTATGTTGCGTATCGTTCATGATCCTTCCAATGAACACTCAGATTACTTTATGCCTATAGATTTCATAGAGTAGAGATAATCTTATTATTTAACTATTTTCATCTGCAATGGACAATCATCATGATTAGAGGACATCTACAGTAAATCACAACAATATATAAATTCATTATTTTTAAATTGTAGTAAAGACATTTTAAACATGGCTTATAAGCTGTATTGTGTGAAATTTACAGAATGGCAGTACAAAAGAAAGCAGAATAAAATTCAAAAAACAAATAAGAACTGAAATGTTTGGATTGCAATTTGGCATAAATAAACAAAGTAATGCTTGATTTTTTTAATGAAAAGGAGTTACAGAGAAGAAATCTAGCAAAAGCCTTCTAATATAGTTATTAATCAGGGGAAAAAATTGAGGCCTTCTAGATCATCATGATCATGTAACAGAAACATATGCAGCTCATTTTCATCCATTTATACTCACAAATCTGTTCCCATTTTACAATTGGTAACCTTATCAAGTATGTGTCTGAATATTGGTATGAGCTGCACAAGAGCAATCTACATTTACAATGAAGAATTCATTTCTAATTATTTTAGACATATGGCCATCCATTGTCCCATATAATTTCTTTTTTTGCTATTGCCTTGTCGATATGTTTGCATGGATGGATAGAATACATTAACTCTAGGCCTCTAAAAAATGCAGGTATCAATTCTATCAGTGTTTGTGTTTACTTATTATGTAAAAGGGTTTAAATTCATTATTTAAAAAACGAGATATTGTAGTGAATGGAGGCAAAAATCAACATTATGTGTTGTATGAAAAATATTATTTAATGTTGTTCATTAGAAATTTGATTTCAATGGGAGGTCGTTAAACTGAGCATTGGGGAAATTGATAATAATTATATCAATCGATTGACTCTATGGCAAAGAATCAACAGAAATTGTTGGGTCCATTGTCCAATTTCTGTAATAAAATATTCAACACCATTTGAATGTAATACACATGATTTACCTGAAATGTTTGAATCTATCATTTGTGTAATGGCACCTATGCAACATCATACTAGAGTCAAGCATTTGCAAATGCCATTAGTGGTGGGAATAAATGACTGAATATTTATACTAGTGTATGATTGATTATGGATGTTATAATGGAAATTCTGAATTTCATCAGTTAATCTAGTGCATCCTCCCACCTCAGTCAGTTAATGGAACAGTTTTTTAACAGTCTTAGCATTGCACAACAAGGCTATTGATACTGTTTGCATATTTTCAAATATAATTTGCTATTGAATTTGACAATCGACATATGTGAGCGATTTGTGGGTCAATGAATTGCTCATCATCTCACATTATGTCTGGCACCCGTGTCATAAAACTGGTTAATAGTAAAAATACATAAGCAATTGACTGACTAAAAGCAAAAGAGAGTTCCATCATCTTTTATAAGAACAAGTTTTATCAAACCAGCAATGTCCTATAGACATATTTTTGTTGACGCTACATACATGTAGGCCAATCTTCATTTGATATGAAAGTAGTAAGTAATTTTCCTTAGTTTCTGTTTGAATTACTTCCAGATATACCATGATAATGAAATATTACAAATATATTCAAGGCTTGCTTGCTACAGTATCTCATACTATAGCATTGTCCAATTACACGAGGGTTGAAGGATTGATAGGACATCATCCTGAAACTGAATGTAAATAGAAAACTTACTCACCTATCAAGATCCAATCCAAGATTGAAATCACATATGAGATGAATGTAAAAAAAAGAGAAAGGGAAAAATAAATACACAATTAGAGTTTAGCATTTTGAATGTTCAACATAAATTATCACCAACTCAAACATTTAAGAGTGATATATATTTGTTATTCGTATTTAATTACAAAAATTGTAGCCAAAACAAAAATTATTCAATCCGACCGTATGCTAAAAATAATAATAATTTATGGAATTTGAAAACCATTTATGATTTCCTTTTTTATTACAGCATGGCTTGGCTTCCAAGAATGAAAATTTGTCTCAATGATTATTTTTTAAACTACTGTCCTTTGTCACAGATTCAAGAAGCTTTTCTTGATGCTTCTTATGATGGATTCATCTCTGATCTTCTATTCTCTCACTTATTGGTTAAAGAACAAACCTAATTTCCATCTTGCTTTCTAATCACCAGTAAGATGCAGTAGTGAAGCCACTGTATCACTCATTTAGTCCTGATATATGAATTTAAGTCCCCAGACACCAGTACTTTGAGGCAACACGTAGCATCCCAAATGCCACTGATTCAAGGTATAACGTGAGAAAGAAAGCAAAGCATGGATGCATCACAGGAATACTAATGAGATACAAGCAGACACTTTGAGTAGCCTACGATTATCAGCTGGAGATACCTCCAGCACCCACACAAAATGATCAGAATAATAGAGCCTTTACACAAGAGGTAATTAGCATAACATATAAATGAAATAATTCATATAAAGAAATAACTATTGTCAGCAAATAGGGTATCATAATTATATAGGGTAAGTATACAGTAAAAAATAATTTGTTGAGATAATTGTAATACTAGTAACATTGAATAACTACCAAAGGATTATATTGAAGATTTCCTTTAAATTTTGAAACCTTCATGAAAATAAAATAATGAAGAAAATATATATATTTCTTAAACTTGATATTTTCATAAATTTTGTTGATTGTTAGCTGCAGTTCCCAATAAGTATTGAAATTGTTAAATCTCAAATAAATGTTTGATCATATTGTGAAGGGCCAAGAAACGTCTTGAGATTTGATCTGCAGGATCCAGCATTATGAGGGTGGACACAGAGAAACAAGCATTTTAAAATGTGTTTGGCCACATAAAGCTGTTTAATTGCATATGTGTATGTATCTGTACTGCTGCTTTCAACAACTATACAAAGTATTTGGTCATCTAATTAGATAGGGATAAGCATCGCCTCAAAAACCTGATTCTGTAAGATTGACCGAGACTCTTGGGAGGCTAGAACCAATCCCTAACAATGGGGTGAAACAATTCAGGACAATGGCTCATCAATTCAAACAAATCACGGCTGTGTGGCTCTAGTCTCACATTTACATCCAATATTCATTCCAAAGTCTACAACTGCTAATCCAATTTTCCAGACCATGATTGATGTATGTCGTGGAGGCAGGTGAAACATTTGCTGCAAATTGTGGCAAAACATTAATAAAACTGTAACAAGTGTGCAGATACCATGGAAATAGACAAATACCAATCTGAAAACAAATGTTTTTATACCCTCCGTGAGTATGCAATGGAGCAAATTCAAATCAACATGATCTACATTAAAAGAATCCTCATAAAGAAATATTTGCCATATTCTACAGACCGAACATGAAAGTTGCATGATAAAACTCAAATTCAACTAACTGCAGAGAGCAGTAATTTGAAAGTAAAGTGTTAAAAATCTTTATCATTATCAACACAATATATCTGACTAATAGGGAAATCTAAATTAAATACTCCTACTAAACCATTTGAGCTGCAGAGACATAACTCTATTTCTAGAAACTAATAAGATTTTTTGAAAATAAAATGCAAGTTATCAATTTACTCCTGTTTATACAGTACTGAGGCCATTCTGCAATGCAAGAAAAGATGATCGGCCTAATGTACATTCAACAGGCAAAACCAACAATCCAATGCCTAAAACCATCAATATCAAATTCTGTCACATTATCATAGTGAACGCTTCCTCAGCAAACATCGAATTTAAGGCAGCGAGTTACTGCAAGGGTGGTACAATCTATAATTCCTCGGTTGGCTTTGACACTTCACTGTTTACACAGTCCCATCCAATACGAATGATGTTAGCTGCACAACCACAGACGAGGTGGCCTTGATTGTTATGTGAATGATACCAAGCAGGATGCAATTAACGAGATTGAATTTGGCTTATTTCACGCCTCAATGGCTAGCTTAAAGGCTTTGTAGGATATAGAGTACAATTATTTTGTGTTGTTTTTACAAATGATCACACCATACCATTTCACCTATAAAGCAATACAGACCCTTTGATGGATTCAACAAGTTGAGTAGACCAACATTATGCTAATGATTTGCTATTTGCTGTATATATGACCGGAATGTGTGAAATATTGGCACGTGACCTATCAATACTGTCTGATGATTAAAACATTCTATCTAATGTGTTATCCAACAGGTGCGGGGAAACGATACATGGCAGATACAGACAGTTCTTACTTCTGATGACATGAGAAATATTTTGCACTTAATTTGTATTTTAATTTAAATATTCATTAATAATGGAGAAAAGGGAAACTTGAATGAATGTTTTATGTACCATTTTAATACTTGTATTGATCAACTATCAACATAAAGTTTAAGACAATTAATGATCAAAATAACATCATTGGAAAGATCCACATGCATTGACAAATCTCTGTAGCAATCATTCAGGCATAAATCACTCACCAAATAAAACGGAAACAAAACTTTTGCTTTTTTATCTGAATGGAGGATCTAAAAAGAATGAGTTAAGATTAAACTTTAGAATCCCATTATGTACATGGCTACATGCATTTTATGAAGATAAAACTACTTGAAATTCTTCGCCTCATTATATAGTTCAAGCAAGGAGATTTAGGTTAAGTTCAAATATATTTGAAAAGGGAAATTATACATTATAGGGATCTCTCTATGCAACTTAAACAACACAGATGATGATCACTCTAATGTATTATCAGTAGATGGATACAGTTTCAGTGCCGTAGTGCCTTTTCCATTAGCCCGAGCTGATTAACAATGAGATTAAATGTATGATATCATGGGTCAACCTCCCTTGACATGCTATAGATGCTACACTGGTGTAGACAACAGACGTATGTACAAGGGGTCATTTATTCTTAATACTTCAGACATGGAACCCCCACTTGTCACCACCATTATTATTTAAACTACTTTTTCACATGAATTTATTAAATACACATATACCTCTTAAATACACATGCAGAACAAAACTATATACAGGAACCAAGATAAAACAAACTAACCAATACATTATGTCTAAAAAAGGAACTTTTCACAAGTTTTTGTTGGAAAGCTATTTCTAATCAAGAAATCAAACAATTTCTTGATAAGAAATAGCATATTGAAAATCATGGGTAAATGTACACATGTCATTACATTCATGCAATACTATTTAAAAAAAAAACATTCTGGGGGCAAAGAAAATGTGTGAAAAATAATTATCCTTGTGTGTTAAATATGAATACTTTAATACAAAAAATACAATATAAGCTAAAGAAAAAAAAGTTCATATGATCGTTCACATCTTGTTCCAATGTGTTTCATCTATACCTGAGTACAATTAGAGCAAAATTTTGATGTATTTCAACTATTATTAAAAAGTAAAGTCTTGTGTCATACACAAGTAGTTGGCACAATATAATCAGAATAGCAGACATGACAGATTGTAGTCCCACCTATAGAGAGATAATTAGAGTCATTGAGGGAAGGCTGGATATCAGGAGAGGTTAGGTGAATGAAAATCCAGGATACTATGAAACAGAGTCATCTAGATCTAGGATACATATATGTTCCATTCAAGTTTAGAATCCCATCTCACTTTAAGAGGTGATCAAAATATCTACCTTGTTAATCTAACTATTCTGCATTGGAAGAGAAATATGGTTTATATCTACAACGAAACTGCTATGTATCAAATCAACTTAATCATCTTTTTATGCTTCAAGTATTCCTTTTCGATTCACTAATATTTGATAAAGAAAATATATATTTCTGCCAGATATATACTATAATAATAATAATAATAACAATCTTAATAATACTAATAAAAATAACCCTAAACAGTAAATCTGTTGCATTCAAACAGTTGGCACTATCTTTTTAATTATTTATTTAACATACAATAATTATCCATTTTATACAATTTTTAAAGGCCTAACCTTTTTTCCATATCATTTTAAGTGGAGTAAATCAAAATTGTTTGAATAGTAATATTGTATCCTTCATTCATTCATTCATTTACCCTCTCCTCTATTTCAATTCTTCATTTCTGGGAAAGCATACAAGCATTCTTTCTGTCATTATCACCTCTACCTCACAAATGGAAGTGATTTACACCAATCGATCATCAGATTAGGCCAATTCTTCACATAACATGGCAGGATAGATATACGGCCTTAACGCGCAACAGTCAATGTTCTCTAATAGCTTCCCTATGTTCAGTACAGGCAGGCATCCTTCTTATTTATGTGGGTATAACTCCCTAGGATCATGTCCGCATAATTCATTTACTTTGTCAAACAGCTGTCAGCTGATAGTCTTCCTATAAGCACTCCCAATTCTGCACTTCCATCATGGGTCTTGGATTACTCGGATGTCATTTTTTATGCATTTTGGGGGTTGAGGCTGTTCCTAATTACAGAAAGTGATATGAATTACTATCAGCTTGAAAAAAGTATATAGGCTTTACAAAATGTTATAAAGCTATGTGGCTTATTATTTCTGTCATACATGTATTACATTGTATAGGTTTTATACATGGATGAGATTAGATCCCAAAGTAGCAAAATATTTCAATGATTTCATTTTTTTCATTCATGACAAATATGCTTTTTTGGACATTCAGGGTAGGTGGAAACTGTGTGATGGTCAGGGTGATTTCTCTTTGCAGTAACATTCAACGTGCAGACAGAGATCCCTTCAAAAAATGCATTGTATATTCAAATACAAGAAGGCTTATGAATTAGTAATATTACAGAATAACTTGCATCTACATGTAAAATACCAATATATACAATTAGTATAGGTCTAAATAAGTTTACTGCATAATCCTATATACATTATCAAGATATTAGCTTTCAATTTGAATGAAAGAAGACATAAACAGCAAAAAAGGATGAAGAACATACAGGAGCTAATTGTGTATATTTTGTATGTGTCTTTACGATGAAATGACTGAATATTGTTTTTTATTGGAACACAGTTAATACTTGCTTCAAGACTACAACCCTCAACCCATGACTTTGATCATGAGATGGGATGTCCTCAAGGCTACTTTATTGGCCAGTTATACTCAAATATGTAAGGCACATGTGTGACCTCACTCTGTTGCCATCCAGAGAAAGGAAGAACACAAATAAGTCACAAGGGAAAGAGAAGAAAGCACCATAGGGGTAGCTCATAGCCAACGGAAGATCTTCAGTAGATCTCAAGTAATAGATCTTGACAGTTATATGTCTGCACAGGGCAGTCAGGATTTCAATGATGAATTCTACCATTCACTGAATCTACATCAACATTCTATCTGCTTGCATGGCTACTGTTCCACAGCCACAGCCTGTCCACTGAAAATGCAGTTTGGGGTATTTTGTGTCCAAGTTCAAATGCGAATAAGATGGCATTTATCACCGGTGCTTTGTCTTGATGAATTCTGACAGTGATAAATATGTGTGTGCTTGGAGTTAAATTTGAGTGTTAGGTGGTAAGCACGCATGTATGCTTCTCTTTGATCTTTGAAGTTGAAGCATTCTTAACTGGATGGAAAATTTTATTAAATTTGTCAATTTTGGTTGTAACTTGAAAAAATTTAATGTAAGAACTCATCGGAATAATGCAGTGTAAAGAAGAGTTCTTGTTACAAGCATAATTTCAATAAATTTTGAGAAAACTGATATACAAGAAGAAGGATATGACACTGAGTTATAGAAATATTATTAAAAATTAGCATTATTACTTGTTCCAGTAAAAACAAGCTCATACAGGAAGTTGTTATGAAATTAGACATTGAATTTAATAAAGATAATTTTTTTAGATAGAAATTTCACAAAACTTAATCATTTCTGAATTCCTACTGATAACTGTTACTCAATAATATGAAATGAGGGTGGAACTACATGTATGTCAATGATAGACATTACTTTGGAAAAAACAGAGCTTTTTCTGCATGACCCCCAGTAAATGTGGAACGTCTGAAACACACATGATGTAAAATCTAATTTGAAAGACTAAGGAATGAAATCATCAAACATTGGGATGAAATCAGGAGGACAAGGCAAGGAAATGATTCTGGGCCGAGCAAAGACGTCTTGACCTTTTCAAAGGGGTATGCTTACGTTAGCACAAGATCAATTCAACAAGTTGGAAAGCGAACAGGCTTTTGGAGTGGGAATTATTTGCTACAGGACTGCAATGAGAATGAATGATCAATGAACATCCCAGCAATAACCTTAAAAGGTAGTTAATAATGAATATTATCTTGAACCTAAAACATGTTGGTTCACCCATCTGTGTCAGATTTGCTTACAAGTATAAAATACGAATAAAAAAACAAAATGTTGCATCATAAAAAGGTATACATTGACATAAAGCATATATCAACCAAACTTTAATAAATTATTGCAAGACTGATCTGTATATGTATGTACGATTTGTGGTGATATTAGTTTCACTACAATAAGAAAGGTGCAATAAAGCAAACAAGGGAACATGTCGTTCCTATAAAAGAATCATCCCTAGAACATAAATCACCTTAAATGCCAAAATTGTAAACATTTTATAATTTCATATCAATTTTCAAAGTTACTATTGTATCAAAAATATGATAAGAAAAAAAATCAGTATGGACTGCAATTCCTTGTTTTGATTTTGTATATCACAGCTCTGCAGCAATGGAAACAAACTCGATTACTCAATCTGTTGATGTAGATATGTGTTTTCCCCCTCTTGTCAAATCCACCATCCCTAAAGATTTAAGCAGCATGTGTAGGTGTGCACATCTGCAAGTCAGCCCTTCATTAAGAAGTAATGAGAATCTGTCTTCTGAGAGACCGGTGTCAAAACAAGAAAGCCAGTCCTGAAATCTCGTGAACCATCCTCCAATTAAACTTTCAATGTAGGTAGAGATTTTCTGTTTTATAAACAGAGGCAGGAAACAAGAGAAAATTGTAAATTTTGTTTTTACTTGTTCTGCAATTCTGCATTTATTCTATTATACATTGACCATATTGTTCACAATGTAATCATGTAAAATCTTGTGAATTTTAAAATGACCTTTTGAAAAAGTGAGGGGATTTTTTTGTGTGTGTTAGTGTAAATGTCTATATTTGCTAATTTGTACATTTTTTTTTCATTGTTACATATCATTTCTCCAGAATATGACAAAGTAACATAATACTTCAAAAATATATTGATTATCCTCAATGGTAGAAGCAAATGTGCGCATTTCAGTCAAGCAATAGACCTAGTGAGCCTCGTACCACTACTGCTGTAAGCAAATCTGTTCTACCACCATGGTCAACCTTTTTTTCCTGGCCCCCTCACGGGCCCTGAAACTTATAAAGTCCTATATCTGACACTGACTAATACTGATATGAAACAATACAAAACCTTTGCATTGTATTCTGAATTAAATGAAAAATTATGGAACAAAATAATCATACTTGCCTACATGGTTAGAGACATGAAATTCTAAGGACGTATAGGACAGCTGCAGAATGATGGGAGAATGCCTTTTGGAGCTTAGGGTATGACCCCTGGGATCAAGAACATACCAATTAGAGACTATCTAAAGGGGCAGATGGATTGGGAAGCCCTTCCTTAGAGAAGAGACTTATTAGCAGCTGTTTAGGTCTCACTCGTACATAATGCTTGTACTATAGTTATAAGCTCTGCCATGACAATAGATGGCTTAATAATAATGACAAGTCCTTAAGTGAGAAGCAGGGGATAATTAGTGCCCCTCTCCCACTGATTAGTGCTTCATTATCTGCTCTATTGTCTGTTCAAATTATTAATGACTGCCCCATGGTCACTGACTACCTTAGATGTGTATGGGTGAGTTCATTAGAAGAAAAAAAATGAATAACAGGTGTAAGGTAGGCACTTTCAGATTTTTTAAAGAGTTTGATCTGTTCTCATTTTTTAATGGAAAAGGACAGGAGTAATCATCTAGTGATAAACAGTCATTACCATCAGTCCACATTTATTTCCAAACTTGGGACAAAGTCACCAGTGAAATCTGAGATTATAGAATAAGTCAAGACAAATGGGTAATTTTCCCATTTATTTCAATCTTGATATCTTACTTGTATGGTGTTATACAAAATTAACAGAAAAAACAATAAATATCAAGCTGAAGCTAATATAATCACTTGGTTCATCATCAACCTAGATTTGATTCCATGCAAGACAGCATCTGAATTTTTTTTTAAATCATTGATATGAAGACTGATCTAGGCAAAATCATGTTTTATGCCCGTACATCGAAAATCAATATAGTCAAATACTGACCTCCCCACCCCCCAAAAAAAAAATAATAATATAAGGAAAAATAATTAAATCTTTAAATAGGATATGTTCAGAACTTGACAGAAGCAAAATGTAACAATCAACTGAAGGTTGTTTAATTGGAGAAAGCTCTAATTGTCAAATCAACGTTCTTTTCCTAGACACCAATACAAATGGGGCCTTAAACATGGCATGTGCAATTATGAACCCTATTAATCGCATAAAGCGTTCAGATTAAAACTCCATCAGCGTTGTGGCCCAGTGGATTAGTCTTCTGAATTTGAAACAGAGGGTCGGGGGTTCAAATCCCAGCCATGGCGTAATTTCCTTCAACAAGAAAGTTATCCAAATTGTGTTGAACTCAAGTGTGAATATTACCAACAGAGTGCCTTGACAACATATGCTAAATTTGGCTATTGTGGACTTTGTCTTTAGTGCAATCACTGTACATCCACACTGTAGACCATCCTACATGTGATGTAGGAGAGTGTGGTACTGTATATACCTTGAGCTAGAGTTCAAGCTGGAGGAGACTAGATGACCTTGTTTCTGACACATCAAAGGATGCCAGCCATTAATAATCATCATCATCATCAAAATCACTGGCTGTCTTAACTCCACTCTATCCTCCATCAAAACAACATAGCTATTCTTTCACTATCTTCCTCTAGCTGCCCGATCTACCTAATGCGCACCATCATCGACAGGATGGGCATACTTGCAATTGTTGAAAGCCCAGCAACATGCGATTTCATTCATAGCGGGCTGAAACATGAGTATGCCTGGAAAGATGATTTTTAGCATGCTGTGAATTCCCAAGAGGTCCCTTCTAAGCCCCTTCATGATGTATGAGGCACACACTGTATAGAATCTGTGTATATACCCTTTTGTATCCCTTTTCATTCATATCAGTAATATCTTTGGAAATGTATACATGGAAATATCATTCATGCTTCAAATGATATCAGCTGGATTTTTATTTTTCATCTTTCAAAATTCTTTCCAAAAAGTTGATTTTTGGGTAAACTTCTATTAAAAAAATTGCTTATAAATAATTATGGACAATACTAACACCTTTACCATGGTAATATAGTGAGCTGAAACAATCTTTATAATCAAATATCAGAATAAGATCACATCTTGCAAAATAGAGGCCTGCTAGCATTTCATTTATATTTTGCACACAATGAAGCTTAACACTTCAAAAGGGTACTAAGTAGAATTTATAATAGGTAGAGCAGTTGGTAAATTGATGCAGCTTAACACTTCTTTAATTTCATGGATAGCGTGAACCAAGCTTAGACTCGAAGCATTGTTTTCAAAAATTAGTCAAAGATATTTATGTCCTGAATATTCCTTTCCCTTTGACTTTTAGCTAGCATCAGACAAAGGTTTACTGTCACAGACCATGCAGCCTAAATTGATCGGATCTCTCCAAGCAAATAGCAAAGCAATACATCACACCAAGGTATACATATCATCCTGGTTTGAGATAAATAGTATGATGCCAAAGGGCTTTCGTCACAATTGATCTTTTAGCATGTTTAGGATGAGACGTACTGAACCTGGGAGAAACTCATGAGAGTAAGGCCTGCATATTAACCACCTAATGCCTTCGCTGTTTTATATGAAAAATGTATTGTTTTACAATACTTTTACAATTGAAATATATATTGCGATACAGCTGGTGACTCTTAAGAACCAGTAACACCAAGCTTAGCAATTAATTGTAAAGTTATTTGTATAATTGATTGTACATACTGATTAATGGTATCGATCATTAAAATCATCCCTACGATCGATCGCTAAGCTTTGTGATACAAGACCAATGGGCTCTGTAACACAATAATTTGTTATCAGTCGCGAATTGACAATGGCCGCTCAACATCATTGTTGCATATGCATTTTTGTGCCATGTCATGGAAGATGGATATATGACACTGAGTTATAGAAATATTAATAGAAATTAGCATGATTACTTGTTCCAGTTAAAAACAAGTTCATAAAGGGAGTTACTCCCAAATCCCTACTTCATACACCTATCAAAAGAATCACCTTACACTCTAATCCTTAATCCTAATCCTGAGATCCCTGAAAAACTGACAGAAGATAGATTGTATAGATGCAGTGTGTGGTACAAGATGTTGTAGACCTATTTGTAAACCATCTGGATAGATCATCTTCAGTTGGTTACAAGAAATCAGATGCTAATTGATCAATCTATCAGCCACAATTCAATGACCCCGGACAGACGGACAAACTCCCACATAAAGCCAGTCTTCATTGACATTCTTCATTACATAGTATTGTTTTCAACGCATCTTAACATTAGGAGGGAAAACTTAGCACCTCCTTGAAATCCTAATGTTGGAGATAAAGATATATCATCGTATTTAGAAGCAGCTTGAAAGAAGTGATTTGGTTGTTATACCTACAGAAATTGAGTAATCTCACGGTCATAAAACGTTCAAAGAAAAATGAAAGGAATCTAATTTAATTTCATAATATTGTGTCAATTTCTATTTTACGTACACTTTTCATTCATAGTGACAAATTGACAATAATTACCCCTTTATAAACCATATCATTGTCATTACTTTTAATATTGTAATGTAAAATACTAACCATGAATGTATAAATGTGTATATTGCAAGTAAAGTTTACTATTCTTATAAGGAATTGAATATATTTGAACTGATTGAATTCCCCTTTGATTTAACTTCTGTAAATACTTAACCCAGTATTATTTTAAATACAGCAGGATGACTCTCCGGGTTTTTGGTTTTTTTTATACATTATTAGGGATTGTGTGCATGGCATTAAGATAAAGATGCATTGATTTCATAGCCTGTGGTGGGTAGCCATCACTTCTATCATACACATTATCACACAAAGTGACAAATTGTGGTTCGTTCCAACACTTACAATATGAAAATCAACAAATTTGATGAGACATAAGCCTTAGAATATAGAACAAATTGTTGTATGAATGCATTAAGAAAAGCAAAAACAAATAGTGTTGATTTTATATAAGAACAAATTTTGCTTGAAGTAACTTTTTTTCCTTGCGCAGGAAAATATCAAGATCAAACTTGATACAAGACAATCAAATTATAGAAATCCATAAATCTATCCTTGTTTATGGAAAATTCAGAGAAAATAATACATCTTTATTAAAGAAATGATCATGGAAAGGATATCTTTGGATGAATTTGCATTGATTTCTGGATGTTTTTTTCAGCTACAAATCAGCATAGCCTGGTCCTGGATTTCCATGCTATTGATTTTCAGACAGGTTATTTGGTGGGGATGTGATCCCAAGGAAGGCTATCAAATCACAGTTATGTCTTTACCAAATTATAGATTTCAACAATATCAAGCATATAATACATGAACAGCTAGATTTAAGCCTCTATATTGTTTGTGTGTGGGTGTGTGTGTGTGTGGGTGTGTGTTGTTTATTTCTTTCTTTCCTCCCCTCCCCCTCCACTTGGTCAAAGTATATCATACTCAAGACACTAAACTTCAAATCATATTTATAATGTCTGAAAAATATTTTGGAACTCAAAAGATTTATAACCATCCTAAAGAATAAAAAACAGCAATGAAAAGAAGGAGTGAAACTATAATCTATATTGACCTCCAAAGGTAAATGCTAAGATATCAATACTAAAGAAAAATGTACATATATGAAGCTAAAAACACAATAGTTAATATCTATATGTTTTGTTTTGTTGTCTTTTTTTTACTGGACTTTGAAACCATTTTAATTTGACATGATTTTATGCTATCTCATACAGACTGTGCGGATCTCAGGCAGAGTTGACACCAAAATAGCCATACCCAGTCCATTAATTATTGTTCTTTAATGACCTCCCATCATAGATATTCACAAACATATCTTGAGAAGCTAATACAGCAGTGGGAAATAGCCACATCATGGCTCTGTGAGGGGTTTAAAATCATTTCTAATTTAAAACACAAGTCCAACATCGCAACAAATGTGTTTTCTATGACTCTAAAGTGTAACTTTTCCTAACAATCAACAGTCACATTATGACATAGTAACAGGTAACCCACCCACATATTGATATTCTTTTTCAGAAAGCAGAGCATAACAGAGTTTTGTAGCATCTAGTTCAGATATTAATATGTCCACTCAAATTTAAACAAAATTGTTTGTTTTTAAATTGAAAACAGTTTTTGATTGCTGACGTTGGTCATATTTCAAACTTAACAACAAATAAGTGTCTCCTGCCAATCTATTCCTAATATCCCACTAATTATGTAAAGAATAACTACCTTTGTTGCTAAACTCTGTGACTGAGTGTTGTATCAGTCTGTAATAGGTTTTCATCCCCTGTCGAATTAGTCTCAATCTCATTATAAAATTAGTGTTGCATAAAAATTGTTCTATTTTGGGTTACTTAAAGATAAAACTCATAAGAAAAATCAGATTTGACCCTTTAAAATTCCTATTTTCTAGCTCCAAGAATCAAAGCTCACAGAAAATCAGTGAGCAACCCCAACCCATGAAGAAAATGAGAACTGGGCCAAGGGGGACCTCTTTTCACGTATTGGGATTAAGAACAAAATAGGTTTGACAAATGGCTCAATTTGCATCGCGTCAACAATAGAGTCGGGTCAGGTTCACATTCATGGAATTAACTGCAGATTGGAAATTGGAAGAGTTGAGATCTGTGTCATATTAAGTAAGAAAAATTCATAGAAAATCATTTTGGGCATAAACAGGAATGTCCCTATCTTTATTTACTTTGTTTTATTCAAAATAAGGAGTAAAGGGTGGTAGCAATAGACCATCTTACGGGCATATTCAATCTTGTACTTTTTATTTAAACAGAAAGTTTTCTCAAACTCAAGATCCTAGCAAGACAAGGCAACAAATAATGTTTGTAGACTATGAATTCCAAGAAAGTTGGTTCATTTGATAATAGTGAACTAATGGAACACATGACATATCTCCATTTAAAACTACTTTTAAAAAATTGACAAGCTCAGTTAACAGCTATGCATTCATGCCATTAAAGAATGAAGAAATAAATATATTTTATTTTTTATTGAAAACAATGCACATGCAGCCAACCCCCTTTCTATTCTTGGAAATACTTTACAGGGCCCAAATAATTTTTAGTGAAACATTAGAGGAAGTTTTCTTCAGAGTTCTTGGAAAAAGGTATAGATAAGAGTTTCAGAGAAACTTCAGAACCTTATTTATTAATAAAATTCTTATCACATGCTGTCATGCACACAGAGGTCAAATATATATTTTTATATGATAGTTCTTACAAGTATATTTTTCCTAATATATCAAATTGATTGCAATTCTAAATGAAGCAAGTCATCTACAAATATAATTCATAGCAGTTGCTCAGATTGCAGCTACTGGTAGAATGTCATTGCATTTTTGCTGCCCTAATTCTTAGTTGTAGGGATCAAAAATTAGCTTAAATTACGATGGCAGTAGGTCTAAAGATATACCACATTGCCAATCGTGTGCTAAAACGGTAAACTTAATCAAATCAATTTGCCCACCATAGGGAAACCATTTGGAGATGCATACCAGTGTATAAAAGACAGAAAATATTTCTTGCCCATAGACACGTTGCATGCATATTTTGTAATTTGCACTATGCCGGGTGTTATAATAATGATATTAGACCTATTTCTGCTGGTTACAAGCTCCAAGGGTGGTGTCGGTAGTGATGTCACAAAGGAACAATTTGGTTCCTTATCCCTTATGTGCAGATGGAAAACAGAGAATTGCAAAAGAGCAATGTCCTTTATAACTAAGAGGGGTTCCTATTCAAATAATTGATATAAAAATGGTATATAGTCAGTGAATAATATTTTGAAATTATACATAATTTGGAAGCTGTATTAATATAGATCTATATCAAACAAGTCAAAACAGTCTTTTAGAAGCACCTTCTGAAATCTACATTCAATTCTTTTTTATAAATATCATCCATGAAATTGTTTCATATCGATCTATTGTCAACAAGAATAACAACAGCGCAAATGAACATAACTGCAAGAAGGAATGTAGCACTCCACTGGCGTACCTAGGATTTTCCAGAAGGGGGGCAAATTTTTTGGAGGATATTTCGTCCGCGAAAAAAAGAAAAAAAAAGGTCTTCAACCACAAATAAAGGATTTCTTACCACACAAAAAATTGACAAAAAAAAGGTCTTCAGGTTCAAAAGAGGGGGTACATGTCTGTTTTTATTGCATTTTTACATTACAAATTATTAATTTGGCTTCTCAAAAGGGGGGGCACATCCCGTTTCAGTTATGACTCGTCAGGGGGGGCAGTCTGCCCCCCCCCCCTTAGGTACGCTAGTGTAGCACTCCCAATTAATCCTTACATGTACATATTTTCATCTATAACTATAAATCCCATGCATTTCCACTTTTATATCATGACCTTTATGGAGGATTAAAAAAGCAATGTGTCTGGTTGTATGGAACTTTACAATATTCTAATTACATGGCATGTAGGGAGCAGGTTGAATACTTAACGTTACAATTACAATACTTCAACAATTTCAAATTCTATAGGACCTAATTCTTAGGTGACGTTAATCAAACTTTTGAATTCAAATTTCACTTAGACTTTCTCATGAATGAATATCAATACCTGAACCATACAATCTAACAATATGCACCAATTAAAATGCTGATCTTTTGCAATCACCTTTTAAACATGTATGTTCTAAATCCAGATTTCTACCCATCCTCAATGATTCAGGCTGCCATCCCTGGTCTGGTTATAAACGGACAACCGTAGGCCTTGAGCGCCCTTGAGGGCCACCACTTATTCAAGGGGATTCTACTCGGACTCAAGTTTCTTCCCCACAAGGGGTACAACTCTAGCACTACATGAATATTAATGTGCCCCTTAAACCTTAAACTAGCTTCTGCTCCACAACTAAACTGCACTTGCTATTAAGCAAACATTTGCCCCATGCCACAGTCATGTTTATATACACACATTCACACAAACAACCAAAAGGGTCCACTATACTTTCTTCTTTTTTAAGGAATATGAAGTGAGAAGAGGTCCTTTCATGGATAAGTGTAAGCCTGCAGACAACAACCACTAGCAATGCTGGACACCCAATACCACTGTGTATAATGTGTAATTTATACTGCATCTTTTGTTCAAGATTTCTATATGTGAATGGAAACTGTATATGTGTGGGATTCTATATATATCATCATAATCTAAAGGGAAAAAAAAGAAACAAGTGAAGAAAAGTGCCAGAATATTCTAAGCATTGGGAGAATCAGTAATTTCTTATCATTGCCTTTGCATCATAACTATTAAGTCACAAGTTTGACTTATTGACATCAAGTTGCAAATGTATCGTTTATGTTCATTCTGTCTGGCCTTTTTTTTTTGGGGGGGGGGGGTGGGCAAATGAAGACCCCATATACATGCACTACCGCAATTTAACACATGACTTCACCATTCGCACGTTCTTCAAACTACCAAAAGATCATGTTGTAATATGAAAGCCTGAATAGAATATTATGACATCATTTATGTGTATTATATGGCATCAGAGCACAAGGAAAGATAGTTAATTTCATGTAACAAAGCCAAAGATAACTTCCTTGTATCAATAATGTTTGCTCACTCAGACATGTGAAGTAGAGGAAATAGATCCTTCATTATGCACTGTAATATTTAATTTACAATCTCATTTCAATAAGCATTGCTGTATAGCTCAGCAATAGCTTTACAACACCTGTAAAATGAATGCAGAATTTTAGAGAAAATGAAATTAAGACAAATTTCCACTCATGTCTCTTTCCGTTTCAGAAGAGTAAATAGAGTCATTATCACTCCTACACAAATATATCATATTCCATTAGACTTATTGAAAGAGTCAGGAAATATAAGAAAATTATTTCAAAAGACCAACTATCATTTGTATTTATAATTAGAATAGTAATTTGATATTTGACTATGAGATGAATATTGGCAACATTAAAATTCTTCAGCAAACCTCTTCCCTATAACATAGGATAGCATTTATATTATGACTATAAAAGAGAATAAAGCTTCTTGAAAATGCCTTGCGATCAAAATTAAGTAAAGTACAGTCATAATCACAATGCATCTATATGGAGTATAGATATAGGTTACCATTCTCCCATGAAAACTTTAAAATGTGCTGAATTGATAAATTGATTGATGTTCAACATCCTTACTGCTCTGAGGAAAACCAAGTTGAAACACCAAGGAAATGTAACTTACTACTAGGTTTTCCTGATTCCCCCCCCCCCCCCCCCCAGGTCCTGATCAAAGGACAAATCAAAAGAAGCGGGTGAAGCAATGACCAAATAAAGCCTATAAATTATGACCATCTTCTTACAAAGACTCCCCTTTCATGTCTTACTGAATGAGGAGTGTTTATAAATAAACACAAAATAAACCTCACCTGTATAGCCCCCTATAGCCCAAAACAAAAGACCAACAAATCAAAAAGGCAAACCAAATCTTGTCATGAAGATCATTTTACTTAAGCGAATAATAATTGTTGAAAACATGATGTTAAAGACAGAGGATGTCTGTCCGAAATGGATTTTATTGTACACTCTTCACATCATTAACACTCAATTAGAGTTGATTATGGAGAGTGTAAATAGAGTTAGCATATCGTTAACACCAATAATAAGTGCTCAACTCATAGCAGACTCTTAGGGACCAGTGTAGTGTAAACACAGCTAATCTATTGTTCACTCATTGTGTTGTTGAAGCAATGGTTTAGAAATGTCTTGGACTACATGTGTAAACACACCTATACAGTGTAATAAAATCAGACCAATCAAATTAAATTGACATTGAACACCTGTAAGGAGGAAAGAAGTTGAAGATTTTCTACAAATATCTTAGAATTGTTATAAATGAGTAGAAATATATTTCATCAAACTGTTTATATTGTAGTCAAACAAGGAAAACAAGTATCATATATCCTTTGTCCTCATTCCCATGAACCTTTAGGATCTGATATTTTTGGTGATACTACAATTTTTAGTTCTTAATATTTCAGGAAAGAAAATCCGGTATACTGCATGTATGATTGTATTTATTTGTTGTGATTGTATTTGTTTTATGATTTGTAGGATGGGGTAGGACTTGTTATGATTGAATTTATTTGATTTATATTTTGTTGAAAATGAAATAAATGAAATGAAATGTACTTCCTAGGTAAATACAATACTACATGTGATCTATTTTTCTCTGAACCTACTTTTGTTTAAGTTTGTTGCATGCCTCATTCTGCAATATAAGGAATATGGCAATGCTGATAAAGATGTTCATTACAAGATATGATATTCCAAAAAATTATCAATATTGTTTTCCTTTGGTTCTGAAAAGAAGGTATCTATTAACACATTATCACTAAATGAAATACGAAAATTATGAATCTACTTGCATGTAGGGCCTATTTGTTGATATGACTGGCAATCACTTGACAGGTTTCCATGCAATTTGGGATTACTGTTTCAAATTATGTTAGGTTTTAATATGTAGATTTACTCCCCTATCATTTGCAAGTATAGCTACCATGTCTACTAATTTCTTTAAATGCATATACTTCAAAATCAGAAAATAATAAAGTAAATTTATCTGAATAAATCCAAGGGGAAAACTCTTTCTTGACACATGGGTAACAGGTTATTGCCTTCATTTCAAAATGATGGATATACAGTTCTTTAGTAATAATATACTAGCTTGTAAACTTTTTTCTTTCTGCAATGGCTCATTAGCAACTTTCTTCTCAGAAGAATAAGGCATCAAATTTTCATGTCCATACCTCCATCAAGATCTAACAAGATAACACCAGTATAGGAAAGATGAGGAAAGCCAGCACAAAGTTGAATGCGGTGGACCTCTAATCTCCTCCCCCATTTGCTTGTCTCAGAAGGACATTAAGATTCATAAGAAAAGCACTGGGGAAAAGATGTAAGGCACTAGAAGGTAAGCTACATGACAGCAAGCGGCAGATGCAAGATGGAAGACCAACCATCCCATCAGGCGTTCACTTCCTACAAAGATTTGCATTTTAAATCCTGCTTAATTCTCATATTCATATATATACTGGATATTTCATTTTCTATTTCTTTGATGGCAGGAGTGATTATAGCCTGTATTAACAACCAAGCCATAAATCTTTGAGAATGGTTTTAAGATGGACGTATGGATGTCGTTAGATGGAAGTAGGGATGTCATTAGTGGCAGTAAAATCGTTATTACCAGACTTACTGGCCAAAGAATTGAAGAATCAAGAACTAAAACAGAAGCAATGTTATTACAATAAAAATGTGTGAACATTAGAATAGACAATTAATTTTTCATCTTATCATTTTTAAAAACATTCTCTCTATCATTTCGTTCAAGAAAGATGATGGAAATTCCATGCTTTAAGCTGCTTAGCCTCACATTCATCAAGTAATAAATGTTCTGCTTTGTATTTCCTTAACAAAAAGGCAATACAGCATGATCTACTGTAAGCAAGTGCAGCCATGTTTCCTTCACTTTCCATACATCATTTATAGGCCTACATGCTCATCCATATACAGTGCGCATCTTAACAACCACTTTAATCTTGTATTAGCTTCTTTTCAGCCTTTTCCACCATTATTCTATGATCCTCTTACCTGACCTATATGGGAACCCTTTCTATTCCTACATAGATTTAAGTTTAAAGATCTGTGACAATCCCTTCCTTTCAATCAATACAACATACAGTGGACATAGAGATCAACTTACATAATATATTAATCCCATAATATCAGGAATCACTGGCAGTATGCAAATTTCTCTTGAAATATCTTCTCTCAAGGGTCATCCAGTTTTGTTTTGTCTTTTAAAAGGAAGGGTAGAGTAAAAAAAATGTTTTGGAGCATACAATATATTTTGCATTTGAAATGACTACTAAAATGTTCAGATAATATTCAAACAGACACTTAATGTATCAAATATATATGTCAGAATTCAAAACATCCAAGAAAGGTAAGTTCACAAGCTTAAGTGATCTCCTTTGCATTCTTTTTTTTCTTTTTTTCTAAGTCTTCCTCCCCTCCTCATTCTAACCCCATCATTTTTCTTCTTCTATATTTTCTTCATTTGTCCCCTCTTCTTCTCATTTCTTTCTTATAAATTTGAATACATGTACTGGCAAACAATAATTAGATTTTCCAAAACATAAAAGGACTTTAAGGGACCAATGGATAGCCTCCTGATTGGTCACTAGACTCAAATAAAAAGAAAGGATCAAAATCTGCCTCAAGATTTCTCCTTCATCTTGTCTCAATCCTCCTGACCCTCATCACTACTGAATAATTCACACCAAAAGTCGAAGACGAGGACTCAGAAAGCCATGCAAATGCTGGCATGCAAATCTGGGTGTCCAAGCATGTGATATTGCTGACAAAACAGGCACATTAGATTTTCAAATATATTCTGTCTCCTTTAATGGATACCTGGATAAATGTGCAGGCAGGGAGAAGCATAAACAGGGAGCTGGTAAATGAAGATGGACAAGTTTATGGTTGCCTGCCTCCTTCAGACACAGAGTACATTGCTCTTCAACTACAGTGTTTAAATCAAACATTTTGATAAGATGAGACATGCAATACATGAGTTGCCATTAATCTCTGACAGTTGAAAAGCATATCATGACCAGAATTAATAGTGACAAAATATTAAATTATTAATTAAAATTCATTACTAAGTATACCATATATCGGTATCATTATTTTATGTGGATGCATGTCCTGTAGTTTGTCAGGTGTGTTATTATTGTGTTACTGTAGACTTCAATATTGTCAAATTAATGCTTAACAGGAGCTGAGGAACGATTTTGAAAGGGCGGGCTGACCATGCAAAAAAATGACAATCAGATGACCATTTTCATATTTTTGTACTCAATTTTTTGGAAAAAAAGTAGGGGGTTGAAGCCCAAGCCCCTCCCCCATTTCTACGGCCCCTGCTAATATATAAAATTTCTAACTGAAATATATGATAATAGTATAAACAAAGAATAAAACCCTATTTGATTCTTGAAGTGAAATTAGCTTCCCTTCTAACATTTTTTTGCATGACCTTTTATTTGATTCCAATATTAATAATTTGAAATTATTGATATCATTTATATTCATGTTTTTATCATGTTATTATTAACTTCACAATCATCATGATTTTCATCATCATCATCAGTATAAGCAGTAAAAATTGTCAATTACTAATTTAAAACATATCAACCAAAGAGCTTTGTTTTATTTATTAAAAAAAACGTTTTAACTTAACTCCGCCAATATATGGAAAATAATGCTTTTCCCAATTTCCTTCTGAAAGAAAAGTTTTGAAGTTCACCTGTCACGTCCAAAAATAGAGCTCCGTTTTCATGCCCTCAGGCGGATTCTTTCTCACTGACCTGAAAACAGACAAGCGCACCCAAATTCACAAGGAAATGGGCGCCGGCTTCTAAAGACTTCTACCTACCATGAAAGTCGCAAGCATTGGAATATATGCGCGAGCAAAATCTTCTTGGACGCGCGAACCATGAAATCAACGAGACAGGATCGCGTGCGGAGCTACGTGGCGCCAAAACAACCTCTTTGGTATGCAAGCCAGAATCGTGTTTCCAACCGAAATGCACCGCTTTTAAAAACGCGAAATTCTAGCGTGAAGAATTGATTCGACTTCGATTCCATAAAACGCGTAATGGTGACATGAAGTAATGTATGTAGACACGGGGCAATTTCCTGAAAATATCACAAGGCTTTGATATGCACTCTTTTGAGGGTCCGAATGCCAATCAAAAGACGGGTAATGCCGATGGGCGATGGTCATGTCATTTTGGCAGCATCAGCATGAATTCAGAGTGCGCTTTTAAGGAAGGATATTACATGAAAATCGTGTCTAATATACCTGCCATTTACATCTAAGAGCCATTGATAAGTGCCTGCAATGTGCCTCTTAAGCACGCTATCGGAAAATGCATCTGGTAAAAAGTCCATCAAGAAAATGGCGCGAAGGCGCGTAATGGGGTGCAAAATTGAGAGATTATAGCAAGACAACATGTTTTGTAAAATTTTCAAGGTGTACTCTTATAAGGATCAATCTCGCGCCACGTAATTTTCAAGATATGGAAGCTTCGGAATCCCAATCAATCCATCTAACTTTACGTCGAGGTTAAGGTACTGTGTTTTCGCAAAACAGTACACGTGGCAAATTCAGTAGATTTTTAACAGCCGAAACGACCATTTGAATATTGATAATACGATTACCGCGACCCTATCATTATTTTATAATTATGGGCAATAGAACGTAAAATAAAATTATATAGGGTTTACGCCTATATGTTTCTTTTTTTGTTTTGTTTTACAAAAGACCTAAGAATGGCTGGTGCGTAAAAGTGACCATCTCGGCTTTCGAGCCAATGTGACCATGCTAAATAAATGAAAATACTAAATATAGCTGATTATCATTTAGATGTAGGAATGGAGTGTCTAAATTTTCCCACGAAAGATGGAGGAACAACGTTTTATGCCTCCATCTATAGACAGCCACGTGGCTAGGAGTTGCTCGCGATAATTTCAGAGACCAATTTGCCTTTGTCATTAATTAGTTGCAACAGAATGCAATCATGTTTCTTTTCAAGTGGCCATCATGTTGAAAAAATGCCGCTGTATATAGAAATAGCGTAGAATGAAATGTTTGTATTAATCGTGTTCTCTGTTACTTAGTCGCGCGAATCTTCTTACTTTCATTAAACCGCTTCACTAATCGGCTAAGACCCTGTCGCTTCAATGAATATATAACAAAAGATTGAAGCTTGAGAGGCTTCACTACCCTTCGGGCATGGAATTGCGTTTCCCTTTAACAAACGACACTGTACAATGTACAAGAATATTCTCGTGTATATGAAAAGGGCGATTAACGGCCGGTCCTAATGACAACTTGTGATGATTCACAGACATGTCATTCGAAACTGTGATCAGTTTCATAAGTCTGTAAACTTCCTTGTATTCTGTACTTGTATAGAACTTGAGACAAGAGTATAATTATTGCATTGTGTTTGTAGTTCCGCGTTCTCACAGGGAAACACACTGCATGCGATCATACTGCTTCTCAATAAGCTTGCATGCTTTAAAACGTTTCTTGAGAGAAAACTGACAAATAAATGATAAATTACAAATTAATCACTTCAGGAAACTGAACACCATACATATCAATCCGGGATAGGCCTATCAAAAAATAAACAATTATCGGACCGGAGCAACCCCGGGAGCAACGCGGGGAGTTTACAGCAAAACTACCGGTACTCTAGACGAACGAGGTTTATAACCTGTTGCAAATTGACTGAATATTTTCCCAAAACAAGATAATAAAGCTACTAATATACAGCTGTGTTATTACCACTAAAAATCATCTTTTAGGCAAAAAACGGCTACAGAAAGTGAAACCGATCGTATCTATTTTGATATCCAAATATTTGCCGAGCGATTATGAATACGATACGAGGGCACAACAGGTGCATTAGCAGATAGAAATCTACCGATCCACGTGCCTGAGGTACGCCGCACAATAGCCAAATTATTGTAATCGACACCAGGGATGCATAATTTACAGAATTATTCATGAAATACAATACCGTGAAAAATTCATCTCATTATCATACATGAACATCAACTCGAGTAAACATTTACAATGCTATAATATATTTATTTAGAAATGGTAAAAACAAAAGAAACGCAACGCACACGCACGCAGACAAATGAATGATGGTAAATAAGAATTTCATTGCAATTGCTTGATGTTCGTTTTATTTTAGAATAATCAAGTTCTCCGCTAATGATCGTGATTATGCAGTACCATGAAGATAATATCTTCATGATATTTGTTAAACATATATTCTTATTTCCATGAATTTAACAGCAAGACGTACAAGTTCATTGAAACAAAAATAATGAAATGGAAAAGAAATCTTCCTAAAAAGATAGAGAAGCACACATGATGAATTGTCAAAAATTTTATCTTTTTTTTATTAAAAAGACATTAAAAATTATATTTCAAACATATATGAATGATATTCAAGAAATATTAAGTTGAAATTAATATCAGGGTGGCAGAAATAAACAGAAATGTATAACTATGATGGGGCTGCCAAGTTGGGGGCTGCCAAGTTGGGGGCTCCCGTGTTATTATTTTTTTTTAGCACTAGAGGTAAGATTGAAATCATAAAGACTGTAGAAGGAGCAAAACAAGAAAAGAAAATTTGAGTTACCTCTTCTTCTCCAGTGGTGCTTCCCGAATCCATGCTAACGGTGGACATTTTAAGTCGCTTCCTACTGGGCTCGTCCAAAGCCTGAGGGTCCCCTGCCTCTAGCTCAGCGTAGCTTCCCACGGTGGCCACTTCCAAGTGATGCGGATGGGAGGACGACAGGAGCTCGGTCCCGCTGGTGTCTGGCTGCTCCCGCTTCAGTTTTACTGCTCCAGTTGGCGAAATGGTTGAAAAAGGCTCCCTCACGCTGTCTCCTACTTAACAGTAGACGACAGCAGATTTTCTTCAGTTTTCGTTGTTGAAAGGACTGTACTTGTGTGTTTTCAAGACACAGATGATGACCTCTAGATTGATGTAAGAGGATTAAGACTGCTGAGAAGATACGCCGTAAGAACCCGGAGTTTGTTCAACCGAGATACACGGCGAGCGTCAAGCAGTTCGTCTGCGAAGGAATGCAAGGAGAAAATATCATCTATTGCTGGTATTCGCTATCATTCATCAGAAAAAAAGGTATAAGTCATCCCGAATACTAAAAAGTCTTGGAGAGCATGTACCATGGAGTGCTGTGCTAGCAATTATGTGCACCTTCGGTTCAAGTGCGAGCCGTGGGACTCGCCTCACACTGCCGGGAGAGTTTCCCGTAGGTGACGGATGAAGATGTGATGGTGACTATAAGCTCTTGAAAGCGCCAAGGTGTGTAAACAAGCATGCGTGCATCATTTCTTTCTGTATCATTTCAGTGAAATGCAGTCAAAAATAAAAACAAACAAAAAAATAAATTGCCGTGCTTAGCTATGTGCTCATGTCTACGGCTATATATGCGGTGCGGAGCACACAACAGACACTGGTGACAATAAATCAGTTGCGATGCTGAGACGTTTATTTTGAGATGGTGTGAATGGTGCGCGTGCGTTGCTTGAATGGTGATAATTTACGATCTGCAAGGTATAGAGTCGCGCCGCCGTATCTCTCTTTCTCTCTCCCTACCCAAGCATCAAGCAATTTTGGCGGATCGCTCACTTTCGCCTGTTGAGTACATGCATGACGACATCATTGTGTACCGTATATGCGCACTACTGATCAATGCTAGCATGTCAATCTACCACTCTTCCCAGCTGGTTAGCTGTGAACCGAATAGGGAAGGGGGTATGATGACGTGACGTCACCTATAAGAAGTATCGCATCGCTGAACAAAATGATACAAGAATCTTTCACGTTTCCAAGTGTATTGTTGAACTCTTTATTTGTTTTAGATTTGATGCACGACTTCAAAGCAAAATACCCGGTAAGAAACAAAATAAAAACAACTTACAAAGCAAATAATATGTAAAATCCATCCATGTTCACGAAGAAATAAAAAATAGAGGCAGTACTAAATTTCTTCCATTAATGACGATAATAGATGAACTATGATTTTGTATGAATGCAAAAATAGTTCCCCGACATCGTTATGCAAAGTGTGACGGTTTTCCGTCAAAGAATTCAGTCAATGTAAAGATATGGGCTCTACCCGCCTGCATGCAGCCGATGGACCTTTCAAAGCAGCAGAAAGGGCAAGCCTACTCCAACCAAAAAGTTAATTTGATCAAAATTAGAAGAAAAAAAATCAAACAAGAATAATGCTGAAAACGTCATTGAAATTTCACATAACAGTTATAATTATGCACAACCTGGTTGGTACTGTAATGAGGGTTCTTTTGTATTTTGTTATAAGAAATGCGAAATATTTCAGATTTCCCTTCATAACGTGAGACAAGGTTTCATGGCCTTACGCAGAATTTTTTCGCTAGGGGCAGCATGCGTAAACTTTTTGGACAAAAATCAAAACCGAGGGAGCAAAGCAACCAAGCTTGTCATTGGGGCATTTTGCAGTTTGTCAAGTAAAATTAAAGGATTTGGTGCATACTTTTGGTGAATTGTGTGAAAATTTTTAGTAAATTTTTATAAGCTTTCAAAAAAATTTGGGGGGCAATTCCCCCCCCCCCCCCCCGCTGCGTACAGCCATGCCAAGTTTGAATCCTCTCTGAATATATGGAGATGCCATGGTTGTAATTTATCCTGTTTCAATGAAACGTATCGTCTTTTCGCGTACTGGCAACGAGTGCATTTTTACTGCATTTATCATGTTTATTTCAAATTAAAAAAAAAAAGAATACAATGGCGGCCCAGTGATTCTATAGATGTCAGGAATTACAAAAATTAGCATTGAAACTGCGCTTTTATGGCCTACCTTTTTGTTTCCAAATAAATAGTTGTCGGTATTATTAAAGGCCTATATATAGGCTCCCGCCAACTAATTTACATTTTTCTGATATAAATTTCGTCAACAATGTTGGATATTCATAATGTTGACTGTTTCTATATTTCTTTCTCCCTCTTTGGATTTTGATTGGTTTTCTATTTTATTTGTTTGCTTGTTTGATTTTAGAGTTATGAATACTTAGTACAGCACTCAATAGGAGAATTGCTATTAATTTGATAACTTTGATCTGAGTGATGAGCCACTTACTTGGTGGATGCTTCCATTATTGTAATCAAAATATTGTGCTGTTTCATTTTATCACAAGTTAACTATTTGTAATGTAAACAAATTTCTCAAGCACTGACTTGTCCGAAAAGTTGAGGATAATCTTTGTCTATGACTCTTTGATATCATTTCTTTAAGAAGGCACGATGCCAGGAAATTTTGATTAAGATGACGTCATATTTCCCTCTTGTTTAAATATAAATTGACCCCTCCTTTTTATACATTTTGATTATTTCTTCCATTTTCCCTCGTATCTCTTTTGTCTTCCCCCTCTACTTGATCTACGTCACCCTGTCCCTATATGACACTGCCTCTGTCTAAGTTTGCAGCATTAGTACATATCGTCTTTAGATGAAAATTAAAACATTAACGAGAAATTAATGGCACTAGATACCTAAAAAATTCAAAATTAAAATTTCCACAAAAATCAATGGTTTCATAAAGAGATAAGAAAAACACGAATCACTTTTCTATGATTGGAATGAAAGATGATTATTGATACTCAAATATAATTCACATTATTGGTTCCTTACAAAAGTTTTAGAACAGCTTTACATAAAATGCATTCCCCCATTTACAAAAACACCCGCATAGGCCAACTACAGTCATGTTGAACTTCTGATTTTTTTTAGGAGCAGATATTTCTGAAGGGTTTTGTTTTTGTTCTTATAAAATTTTATTTTTTCTTATTTCTGTGAGTTTTCTGATAGATGTAATCGAAATTGAAGCAGATACTTGATCCTTACTAGACCAGCATTATAAAATTCAGTATAGTGAGTGAGATGACACTTCTGTGAGCAAGAGAGTGGACTTTTGAAAGAAATTCATATTAAAAGAAAAATACTAACATATTTTATGTCTGATAAGAAAATGTTGTAAGTACCTATAAATTCAAAATTAAGGTCTATTATTAATTTTGCGGCAAAGGTCAACTTATTAAGCGTATATTCGTGTGATATTTTGTTCATGAAAACTTTAAATGATTTCTCAATTCCTCTCAATTCCAAATAAAATGATTATTTTCAACCATGCCATGGATGGATTACAATACATTGGGCGAGTGCAATCGCTGATTATAAAATTTACTTCTTGGGGGTCGAAGTCAACAGATTCTTCAATGATTATCTTTCTGATATATTAGAGATGTGTGGCCTCCAATAATTTTTATTGTTGTATTTGTGTATGAAATATCGTCAATTACAATCACAATAGAGACTCATGGTTATCATTATGTCATCCATTGTAGTGACACGACATTAGCTCCGGTCTATATAGGACAAGTCCACCCCAATAAAAAGTTGATTTGAATAAAAAGAGAAAAATCCAACCAGCATAATGCTGAAAATTTCATCAAAATCGGATGTAAAATAAGAAAGTTATGATATTTTTAAGTTTTGCTTAATTTCACAAAACAGTTAAATGCACATACCGGTTGGTATGCAAATGAGGGAACTGATGACATCACTCACTCACTATTTCTGTTGTATTTCATTATATGAAATACGAAATATTCTAATTTTCTCCGCATTGTCCTGTGGAACAAAGTTTTATTTCTCCCTGGACATGTGGAATTACCATTGTTTAACATTTTATGGTTCAGTCAAGTTGGTCCTTATTGTCAAATCTGTAAAAATTGAAATATTGTATAATTCAAACAATAAAAAACAAAACAAATAGTGAGTGAGTGACGTCATCGATTCTCTCATTTGCATGTGACTAAATTGTGCATGTAACTATTTTGTGAAAAATAAGCGAAACTTTAAAATATCATAACTTTCTTATTTTACACCCGATTGTGATGAAATTTTCAGCATTATGCTTGTCTGATTTTTCTCTATCAATTCAAATCAACATTTTTCTGAGGTGGACTTGACCTTTAATCTATACACTGTAAAAAATGAAGTGCTAATTTAGCACTGACAGTGCTTGTATAGTGACTGCACTAAGAGTGCTGATTTTTTAGTTCAAATTTAAACTAGAAAATCAGCACTCGTAGTGCAGTCACTATACAAGCACTTCAAGTGCTAAATTAGCACTTCATTTTTTACAGTGTATCAGAGGTCATAGGATTAGAGTTAGAACTGTAATATAATTTTTGGTCCAGAATAACGAAAAGATAAATAATTGGGTTTATTTAGTTTCGGAGGTTTGGATTTATATTTAGCTTAACCTGCAGATTTTTCATCGGGGCAGTTGTCGCCAGAGTAAATATCGTGGAACCTGTAGTTTCAATGATTTCTTTCACCAGTGAAAATAAGATGCTGTATTCAAAACTCGAATGATAACGAATAGAGAAGTGAACGAATTTGAATGAATGAATGAATGGATGGATGAATGAATGAACGGATCGATGGATGAATGAATGAATGAATGAATGAACAAGTAAATGAACAAATGATTGCATGAATTAACGGATAGATGGGTAGATTAATTGATTGACTAATTAATAAAGATGGACTGATAATATGGAAGAATGAGTGAGTGAATGAATGAATTAATTAATTAATGAAGGGAATGAATGAACGAACGATGGTCAAGCGATTCATCTTTTATTATTCTTTTGATCATTTTGTTATATCTGATCCGCTGTTTCACTTGCATTTCTCTTTCCCCTGCTATCATCCAAATAATCCATTGGATTGATGATTATTTGTTTTAAAGCAAATTAAAACAATCCTGCTTTAATTTAAACGGATGATCTAACAAAAAAAAGAGTGTATAGACGTTTAAAGGATTTGGAATTAGTAATTACAGTCAATTTATTTCACGTCAGAAGAACATGGCCCTAAGAAAATGGAACGAACCATGTGTGACATGGTCGTAAACTCACGAGTTCTTCATATAATTTGACCAAGTATTAAGAAAATTATATAATATTGCACCCTCTTTTCTTCATTCCTTTAATGTGTCTCTTTTTTATTCGTTGGTATTGGTTTGGTCGTGGAATGTTTCTAACTTATTTTTAAATCATTATTATTCTTTTTCGGGGGGTGGGGTGACCCCATATCGGACCATGCCCCAATCTGTAGAGGCCACTACATGAAAACACAGTTTCTTTGTCAATAGGATCATTTTAGCCTGGTGACTACCGTGTTCTCCAGAGGCGCGGGAGGCAACCGATTACAACGTAGAGGACACCATGCCTTTATGAAGACTTTGAGGAGAGGAGTGAAAATGTATCCCTGAAATAGACACTTTAAATATGCCATCTACAAAATAAATTGTTGTGTGCCATTAATGAACAGTACTGCGCGCCTCAAGAACAAAGATGTTTTTACACCCATTCGCCTTTAACTTTGAAGACTTCCTTAGGAATATACAGTGCAATAAGAATATACTAAATAGAAACACGAATTCTATTTCTTATTCATAGTAATTAGCATGATGAATGTATGTTGAATCGTTTCACATGAATGCTGGTATAGAAAGAAGGGAATTAAAGAAGAGTAGGTTCAGAAGAAATGAATAAGAGTTAAGATTTTTTTTTAAGAAGCAAGATGATGAAGAGAAAAGGTGAGATGACGAGAAGAAGTGACAAGAAGAGACGAAAAGAAATATTTACACAAAAGAAGGGAGGAGGACGGAGTATGATGACAATCATTGGTGACGAGGACAAAGAAGAAGGGAGGAGAGAAAAAGTGTCTGACAACACCGGAGTAAGACAAAACACATTCATTTCACTTTAAGAATTCAGACGAAATAGACGTTACAAGTATAACGATTGGTTACAACTTCTATTACGGTAAAAAAAATATATACAAACGATCAAAGATGTTTTGACAAATCACTTGACCTTATTTCAAAATCTATAGATTCTATGATAATTTTTGGCAAAAGCTATGTTAGTAAGACAGTATTCCACTTTTTCTTCTTTTTTTTTTCTTCTTCTTAATCTTCTTCTTCTTCTGCTTATTCTTCTCCTTAATCTTCTTCTTCTTCTTCTGCTTATTCCTTATTCTTCTTCTTCTTCCCCCTTCTTCTTCTTCTTCTTTTTTTTCTTCTTCTTATTCAAGTAGTAGTAGTAGTAGTATCGTTACGATTAAGTCGATTCACCTTTATTTATTATATCATCCATATAAGGCCAAAATAGACGTCAATGTAGCTAGGCCTGCATGGTCTTAACTTCATGATTATAAACAAAACCTTCGAAAATACACACCGGGCAAACATCATGAATAACACGATTACGTTGCCTGAATCCCGCTCATAAAGCAATAAGAGGTGCACAGACGACGCGTTGCTAGGAAACGGAATAGTTGAAAGACAAAGGGTGAGATGATGTCGTGAGTCAACGAACTCTTGGAATCTCATCCACTCAAAAGGTCATCAAAATATCAATGTAGTTTACAGGCATTTAAATTCATCCAATCACATTTTATCCATGTGCAGTTTATTTGAACATTTTAATGGCAATGTTAAAGAAGTGTATGACTATAACTTATTAAACAAGACGCCCCCCTATATTCCTGATGAAAAAAAAATAACCGGTAGGAAAATAAAAGAAATTTCTTTTCATTTTGATTAATTCCAATTAAATTCGTTTTATTCAATCATTTGAAAATAATATGCATGTATATGTATAAATTTTATATATATTTCAATAATGTTGGTAAGTAAAGTTTAAATAAATGTTTAAATTATGATAAGGTTACGTTTACCATGGTAACCAGCCACAAAATAAAAATAGCATTGTTATTGATAATGCGTGACAAGGGATGCTGAAAGAGCTTTAAAGTGTAAATCTAGGAATATACTTTAGAAGTCATATCGCTGGAAAATAATATAAAGGAATTTGTCCAAGCATGAGCAGGCAATGACTGATAATACCAATATCTGATTATTATTGGTCCCCTAAATCCAAATAAAACCGGAATTTAAAATAGTTGCATAATTATAATCACACCTTTAAGATAATTCATTTAAACTATAGTTATATCAATAAATAAAATTCATTAAAATTTGATTGGTATTGAAAATTTTACTTGGCTCGCAGACCTGCAAAATATGAGTAAAATAAGAAATATTGGAGTGCCATATATAGAGCAGTATCTACATGGATGTACTCTCGAGTTCCAAACATTAGCATTGTACAACGCTCGAGTTGCATCTTTACTTGCAAGTACCCCATCTACGTTTGAAACAGTACATTGGAAGTTGGAGGAATTGTCATCAGTAGCTGTAATGACATTAGCATTTTTAGCCATTCGTCAGTGTTTTCCTATCGCTAGTCTCTTTCTCCTTCTACCCCATCCCCTCCATTCAGTTTCCGTCTGCAAAAGGGTATATAATTAGATATCTTCTCTTTCTCCCGTCTCAATATCTTGTTGTCTCCAACCTTCCTTATTCGTCGTGTTTATGCGTTCAATATTGTATTTAAGCAAATATTGTGATATTGATCAAAACGACAATGAAAATTGCAATGAGTAAAATATAAAATACCTGTCGGAGAAAGGTACAAATTATATAATATTTTATAATGAACAAAAACAGGGTTTCATTGTCATACACACATTCAAATAATGCTACTGTGAGTAATTGTTTTTCGCCAGACGAATTGTCTTGTATTTCATTTTATTGAATCATGCAATGATCGGAATGCATGTTTTTCTATATAGTCTTCAGAACCAAGAGTTTTGATTCCATTTTTCTTCAATCTTGGCTGAAAGTACATCCATCATTTACGGAAAGTGCCTAACTTCAGGTTATTCTTTGTTGTATTATTCTTAACAATTTCATACATAAAAGCTAGCATGACTATATGTCCAGAATTAGATTTTGTTATCAATTTGCCTTCGATGTGAAATTGGCAGTGTTTGAGTAAGTCACGAAGATAAGAAAACTTTGTACCAAAAGATGTGCAAGACTTGAAAGAAACCCGTCTGATACAACGATGTGGAGCAACATTGGGTGGTTTCGCGACGAACACATATTCGTGAGGGGGAGCGAGGGTGGTAAAATGACCCAAGTCGGTTATGTGTTAAAGAAATAAGACGGGTGAACTTACATAGGCTTTCTTTTGCCGTTTTATTTTCCTATTAGACCTTTCGTTTCATCATATTAAGATTGGTGGGCGTACATTCATGTACGATTGTTCCGTTAAAAAGTATTTGATATCCAAAGTATTTACCAATGATTCTGTAAATAATTTTCAGACTAGGGAAGAGATTTGACCACCTTGAATCATGTTCCGATTATTTAATAGTGTGTTTCATTCATTCTAATTGTTATTATCGTGTTGTTCTTTGTAATAAATGTGTCTGTAATGAATATTAGACAATGTTATTTTTATACATATTTTGCCAACGAATAATGTACATGATAACATTTTGACACTTTAATGTATTTGACAATGAGCTAGATGTTTTAATAATTAGAAGATACACATAATTATTTCAAATAAGTCGGGAAATTGTCACAAAACATCGGGATGTCAAGCTTCACTGTACGAGTAGAGGCCGAAAACCATCGGGAGTGTGGGGGGAAAACACACCGGTCAAATAAAACTTGGAACAGGAGAAAAAAATTATGTGAAATTAACTGCGATCGCACTTGATATTAATAACAATATTAATAACAATATAGATTCATAACTGAGGGGAATAGTAGGAGAAATATCGGCGGCTAGAAATTTCCGTATTTGATTTGTGAATTGATGATAATCCAAGCGAGAGAATTGAGGAGGTACAATAAAGAGGAAGAAGTGCGTGGCTCCTACCATTATTGAATTGATTTCTGCGGCTATTGTTCTGCAGAGTATTTCACCGCTTCCCCTCTCGCAGCTCTAGCGGGGAACATGTCAGCGAACTCACGACGGGGTAGAAATACTAAATATCGCTGTCAATTCCGCCGAAGCTAGAAGGATTATTTCCACCCGCACTTGAGAAAATGACTGTAGTCAAGATATCAATGAAGGTATTGAAGACTTTATAAAATACACAATTCCTTTACCCACTATGGTGATAAATCGTCAATGATTTGAAAGTCAAGGTCAATTGATCTCTACTTCATAAAAAGGTGTATAGAAATACAAATTAATCAGAGGAATACTCACAAATTTTACGGAGTCAAGCGGTATCTGTTTATTAAGTATCGGAATTTTTTTAACTAGACTGGATTCGATGGTTCATCTCAGAGCAATCCAGGTCCCCGTCCAGGTCGCCACGACTTAACACCATATAGTATAGCTTATAAATAGCTCCATTCTAGAATGGTTGTGAATTTCGAATACACCATGACATTGTAATTCTATTCTTTTATAAGCAATCCTAAATCTTCTGGTTTCAAGTCTGTTCATATATATTTTGTGTTCTTTCATTTCCTGTTAAAATTTTACTTTCAAATCGGATAAGGCTGCTGAGTATTTCCCCCTAATTGTGAATAAGTTTCCCCCTCATGCTGTTTTTTAAAGGGATGGTCCGGGCTGAAAATATTTATATCTTAATACATAGAGTAGAATTCACTGAGCAAAATGCCGAAAATTTCATCAAAATCGGATAACAAATAATAAAGTTATCGAACTTTAAAGTTTAGCAATATTTTGTGAAGAGTCGTCATGAATATTCATTAGGTGGGCTGATGATGTCACATCCCCACTTTCCGTTTTCTTATGTTATTACATAAAATCATAATTATTTCATAATTTCATACTTGTGTGAATAATATGTCTCCCTTATAATGAAATAAGTTGTAGCAATAAATATCTAATGCACTAAATCATTTGTCAGTCCAATTTTTCTAGTTCTTGGAGGAAAAATTTGAATAAACCTAATTTCATATAATAAAATACAAAAGAACAATTTGAGATGTGACATCATCAGCCCACCTAATGAATATTCATGACGACTGTATTTATAAAATATTGCTAAACTGTAAAATTCAATAACTTTGTTATTTGTTATCCGATTTTGATGAAATTTTCGGCATTTTGCTCAGTGAATTCTACTCTATTTATTAAGCTATAAATACTCACAGCCCGGACCATCCCTTTAAGTTAATACTCGCCCCAGCATCATAATGTGTTTCGGTTTCTGAACATAAAGTGAATCTGTCCAGTGAAAGTGATAATTAATAAAGATGATGGGTATGAAGATAAAATCGTGTATTATATACACAACGAGTACCAGAAGACAATTACTAGGATAAGCCTAAATCTAAAGAAAGGACGTGAGACTTAATGCCAACATTGATATTCTCCAATGATCAGCATTCATTCTTTTTAAAAATTGATATGAATTATCGATGGACGGTCATGAAAGCAGAAGCCTTATTTACATTATGAAGCTTTGTTTCTGTTTTTTGTAAACCTTTCAAGTTTAAATTATATTTGAATCAGAGGCCTATGTCATTTTGTTTAATGAAAGGCTTTCTATTGCAGTTGGGAAAAGTTTATTCAGGTGAATTGGAATTTCAGAATAATAAATAAGGTGTATTTAGCGCAAAACCCAAATCGTGTTAAAGAGTAATTAAACGTCTGATTTCATGGGAATAAATGACGCATGATTTCACAGTAAGACAAAGCAGAAAATGAATAATCATCGAATTAGAGGGGTTTTTTTAATCTGGAATATTGTTTGATTTCAATTTTATCAAAATAATTGAAATTAAATATCCGAAAAGGTTCATTAGCGGAGCTCACATTGAATGATATTTCAAAATAGGGACATAATGGAAGGTCTTGCGTGGGTCCAAATATTCAAAGCATGTGCTGCTTCCTGTTTCCTTATAAATTCAATATGTTTTTAAATCATCCTTTCTTTTAGCTTTCATGCAAGGGTTACAAAAAGACAAAGGAAAAAAATATAACCATGCAGGAAGTACATCTCCGTTATGAAACCATCAACTACTAAGAATTAGGGCTCAGGCCATCGAGTCTGGCGATCATAGACACTATATACCCTTGTCTATCGCGTTGATTAGCTGTCGAAGTACGGTAACACTTCTATCGCGAGAAGTGATATTTACTACAAATGCATTTTATCATTTTAATATTAGCAAAATTATAGAGAATGCAGATCATTTTCATTACAGAGAAGCGTTGTTCACTCATAAACTATCAACGAACGTTATTTTGCAGAAAACAACTTTTGTGTGATGTTATCATTGTCATCAGCATCATCATAATAATTAATATCCACATCATATTATGTATAATTATTATTTCTATCAACAATTACCATTGTTATTACTCTCATTGGTGTTATCACTATAATAACTATATTTCTACAGCATGTATTCTACAATGTTCGACTTCTTTAGCCTTTCAATGTGACATCGGGAGGTTGGAGGATAGACTCCACCCTCACACGCAGGATCATACATCCTGCGAACGCCACATGAATCCAAAGAGGAAATTATAAAGATCGAAATATTTTCTTGTTTCATAAATAAAACTGCTCGTCCGTGAGACACGATTGCCAATTAGAATAATGATAAGAACCCAAAAAATGCAACGTCATGATAAGGATATTTTGCATGGTATGATATTTTCTGGCATGTTATAAAACCATCATAAAAACCCATGGGCGGAAATCCCAGGGGGGACAGGGGGGACGTGTCCCCCCTACTCAAAATAGTAGGGGGGACACAATATCAAATGTCCCCCCTACTATTTTTTGTCTTTTATGATGGTAAGAAATACATCATTCTAAATCGAAATAAAACATGTATTTTGAGACGAGTTGGGACGAGATGACCGAACTTTTGGGATGATGACCTTTTTTTTCCTTGTCAAATTTTCCCGCCCGTTGTCCCCATAGGCGGATCCAGGGGGGCCAAGGCCCCCCCCCCCCCCCCCCCCTATTGGCGGAGCAAAAAAAAGAAAAAAAAGGGAAAGAAAGAAGGGAAAAGGGAGGGAAAAGAGAGGAGAAAATAATAAAAGGACGACGCGTGCATAAAATAAATGAGGGGAAGACTTGGAAAATAAAAAGAATCTTTCGTGCCACTATATAAAATTTTCGCTCGCGCTTCGCGCTCGCATTGCCTGTTAGGTGATTTACATATCTTGTTCAATATGGAGCTCAAATATCAAGTTTGGAAGTCAATATACAAAACATATTTCACCTCGGAAATCGAACTTTCATTATTTTGTGTGATTTACAAATTGATTTTAAAAAGTGCTCTGTAAAAATGTCACTTTTATGGTCTGAATAATTTTATCAACATTTGCTGCTTGCTCGCAAATTTTGATTTATCAGGTACCTATTATTTTCGGGTATTCCATAAAGTTTTCAAAAATATCCCTTTTCAGGTCTGATTGTCAAGACGTATCAGCTAGCGCTGCACGCTGGCATTTTGATTGGCGAGTTATGTATGTTTCAATATTGATTATACAACAAACTACTTAAAATCCCCTTTTCACGACAGTTTATCAAAAATTTTAGCTCGCGATTTGCGCTCGCATTAATGGTTAAAAATATATTAACTGATGCATCCTATTAATAAATACAAAGGTGATATGTCTTGTTTTTATGCCATAATATCATCAGATTTCGCGCCCTCATTAGGCATTAATAAATATGATATTAATTTAATAATTAAATTGTCCCTTTTGTTTTATCTCGCGCTTAGCAAGAGGAATTTTCATGACATGTTTCTGTTTCTGTTTATGGTAACTCCCGTAGGAACTCGGCAGGACAGCATTTTTTGCTGGTAAACGCCAAGCTGGTATATAACCAATTACCTTGGAAACATTTTACGTCTAGGTTAATCAGTCATAGTGGCTGACGTAATAGACGACAGATATCACTCTTGCATGGGCCTTTGTATCAAAGTGGAGACAATGGCAGAGTTGGGATTCAAACTCACAACCTTGCGATTATGAGTCCAATGCTCTGCCTCTAACCACTGGACCACACGACCCTTACATGTCGTAAGGATGTCCCGGTCCTATGTCAAAACTCAAAGTAATAATAATGAAAATTTTAGCTCTTTTTTTTAAGTGCGATCCATATCTACCTTACAATTTTCCTCCAAAATGCTTGAAATATAAAGTTGTAATTGACTCTTTTTTTCAGATCGGAATATCAAAGTTTCATGATTAAAGATGTATTTAGAATGCCTAGATTCTAGGTCTAAATATGAAACACGCGCGCGCATGTTTATTCAAATACTCAACTTGTTCTCTATTTAAATCATTATCCAGTTTCAGATCACAATATCAAAATTTTTCTGCTCGCGCTTTGTGCTCGCATTATTAATGTAGGAAGCCCGGGGTAGGAAGACCCCCTATTACTCATCCTTTTCATGATTTACAAAACATTGATTTTGATTGATTTATTTTATTTAAACACGGTAAAATGCCCTCGATCAGCCTATGGCTGTTTACAAAACATGAACAGAGTGGCCCATTTTTAGGTCTAAATCTCGATTTTTTTTTCTGCTCGCGCTTCGCGCTCGCATCAATTGTTGAATTATATAGCTATCCTGTTCACGATTACAAAAATTGATAAAAATTTTCCATTCTTTCTTTAGAAATTTTCACAAATTTTCAGCTCGCGCTTCGCACTCGCATTTTTTGATTGTTGAAATATGTAACACCTTCATGGCTAAGTGCAAGCAGTCCTTAACAGGTACCTTTTCAACAGGTACCAGTTCAAAACGTATATAAAAATTTTCTGCTCGCGCTTTGCGCTCGCATTATTAATACTCATCCTTTTCATGATTTACAAAACATGAATAGAGTGTCTCGTTCAGTAAATATTATAGGACTAAATCTCGAAATTTCCGCTCGCGCTTCGCGCTCACATCAATTGTCTACTTATATACCTATTCTGCTTGAGTTACAAAAAGTGCTTAGAATTTCCATTCTTTAGGTGAAAATGTCACCAAAAAAAATAAGCTCGCGCTTCGCGCTCGCATTATTTGATTGTTAAATGCTAACTGCACGCAGTCTTTAATAGGTATCTTTTCCATCAGTTCATTTCTGCTCGCGCTTTGCGTTTGTAGTAATTATTAAGTTGCATACACATCTTTTCAGGATAACAAACATTGCCCAGAATGTTCAAATTTTACGAAAAAATACATAACATTTCCAAAAAATTAGCTCGCGTTTCGCACTCGCATCATATTAATGAGGATTATGATATTATATATGAATTTATAAAAATAAAGCTAAGAAGTGACTAATGAGGACTCCCCCTTCAAAGAAACAAACACAAATCATCTTCGAGCTGCCGATCGGGGAAAATATGGCTGAAACAAATTTCCGCCCCCCCCCCCCTATTGGCGAAGGCTGGATCCGCCCCTGTGTCCCCCCTACCTTTTGGGAGAGATTTCCGCCCCTGTAAAAACCCACAAAAACAAGTAAGCCTATTATGAATAAGGGGCCTAGTCTTGAGAAGACGTCAAAGAGAATTGCGGAACTCAGGAATTAATGTGTGCAGGTATCTTTTTAATTATTTTCCCCTATCGTCTTAAGCAAACTGCTCTATCGTTTGCCACTGGTAATGTTTATCGCAACACTTGGCAAACAGAAAAGGAAATTGACTGCTTTCTTAAGTTTGTATTATTTCTCTGATGACTACCACATTGTGTTTATCTATCGTCCAAGTATTAATAAGGCATAGTTAAGTCTAACTTTACTTTTAATTCTAAATGTCTACTGATTGAACGATACCTTCTTTAAATAGAACGTCTTCCTCGTAAATTTTGTGGGCTGTGGTGGTAAGAAAAATACTTTTTTATCGTGTATCTTGGAAACAATGAGCTAAGAATCAAACCACAGCTGCATGATTAATAAGGTACTGTCGACAGAGACTTAATTCTTTCCCAATTTGGCACGGTAAAATGCATTCCAAGTCATTAATTTTCAATTCATTACAGAGATCTATGAGAGATTACAGTTTGTATGAATCCGTTTATTGTGTTATATTGAATTATATTTAATCAACGGGAATTTTAAGCGCGACATAACCATTTTCAACATAATTTGTTTCAACACCCCCCCTTAAAAAAACAAGACTTCATCATTATTATTATATTTCTTATCTATATTGTGAGAATGTACAAAATACTTTGTATTATCTATTATTATCATTTTCAAGTGTTGGTGTATCCTGTATTGATAAGTTATGTGACATCACATTGGCATAAACATGAATGTGCGTTTTTCCTCCCACATTTTTAAGATGAGTCTGATCGGAGCTTGACAGTGGATTGCAATTACTAGTGCTGATATTGACTTAGTATTGCGTGTTCAGTTCGGATACCGTGAATATATAGTAACACTTCATATTGGGCATGTGCATAACTCAGATTATCTAATCCAAATCGGATATTAGGAGTTATCATATTTTGACATATTGTTTAATATCCCAAAACAGTACTGTTATAAATATGCATACCCATATGATATGCAAAATTAATGAGCCCGCTGATAATGTCAAACATTTACTGTTTGCTTTGTATTTATCACATACAACATAAAGTATTCCACTTTAAAATGCAGTCAGACCGTGATTTAATTTTTAGAACGAAAAATCTAAGTTCATATAATAATTTTAGTAGTGGATACGTGACGTCATCAGGTTTCTGATTTGTCTACGACCAAGCACATAACTGCTAATTGCGAATTTAAGCGTATCATACTTCAGTTTCTTGTGAATTTGTAATAATTATGCTTGTTTGATTTACTCTTTTTATTCGATTGGACATGCTGTTTGGAACACTTGTTATAGGCCCGGATTATAGGGCACGTAGTATATGGTGCCACCAGGAAAGGGGTGATCTCACTTGACAACTGGATTTTATTTCGGGGATTGTCGTATAATCAGCCATTACAAAACTGTATCATGTTTAGTATTAAATATTACAAAAAAGTGTATGCCCTTATATGCATTGATTTTTTTTATTTATGTGCACGTTAGACGTTGTACAGTCTGTATACCAATCTGATTCGGTTTACTTAATACCTCTCTTAAACAATGTGTCCATTTGACCGTGATAGAGTCTGAATAAACAAAACAAAACTAGAACCAAGAGCAATCTATTTTTAAAGTTTTCGTCTTTGCATTATTATTTTTTCTTTCAAATAAATATCACAAGTTAATTCCTTCTAACGCTTTAATGATGGCAAATTTTACTCTCCTAGAAACTAATCCATTTCATAGCACTGACTGATAATGCAGGGGCCGCTGAACGGTTTTGAAGTGGGGGGCTGAACCAAAAGTGGGGGGGGGGGGGCTGACTATGTAAACAATCACAATCATATGGTAATTTTACTTTTTTGTACATGGTTTTGGAAAAAAAAATGTGCGGGGGCTGAAGCCCTTGCAGTACCCCCCCCCCCCGTTTCCGCGGCCCCTGTAATGTAAATAACTATCATCTTAATGAAGCATTTTATGGTTTATTGAAGCAGTGCGACAATTTATATTTTCCCCTTTCTGCACTTTAAGAAAAAACAAGTTAAAATGATCAAATAATCAAATCGATAGCAATGTAATTTGAGACCTCTAGAAAGAGGCTCTGAATACAGCGATTCATCTTTTATTAGTATTAATGTATGTCAAGATATTTTTATTTTTAATTTATTTCATGTAGTCTCTTCAATTCAAGTCTTTGATTGATGGTAGGATGTTACTCATGTATCCTTCTACATCATCAGGAATGTTGTTTGGACTGTCGGTGTTTGAATAGTATTATGATGATTTTCCGATGTTTTGCTCTCATGCATACTATCATATTAAAATTATCATTATATTACTTGTATTACTTTGTATATAGACCTTCCCCGCTTTATTTTTAAGAGTTTTTCTTTTCATTCTTTCATATTAAAATATAATGCAGTTCATATTCTTGTAGATTCTATTACTTTCGTATGATTCAATTCAATAAGATTGCGAAATCTTGTTTACAAATTAGACCAAAACTTATTTATGTTTGTTCAACATTAACACAGTTACACAAATCATGTAAATGTATTAAGAAAACCTCTCCTTGGAAAACTTTGGGCCGATATTATCCACTGCATATGTATAGGAATTCACAATAAAACAATTATGTCCAACAGAATTGGGGTATTGGACAGAGAACATGGCTGGGGACTGCATGGAGAAGGGGAGTAATTTCAGATAACATTCTTGATAAAGTATATTCAGTATAATTTGCAATTCGAAGAGTGGAATAAAACACAATATTTCAGATTTGCATAGAAAGAAACAAGATTGTGAAAAAAATCCCCAACAAACACACTTAGGGTGTCTTCAAATTACATTCATCGATAGGACAGATCTTAATTCCAATATATAGGAAATAAATGAACTAAAACTATATTCAATCAAAAGAATTAATCTACGCCACATTGAATTGAGATTCGCCGTGTGAATGCATTACACCAAGTCTTATTAGATATTGTTACTATTAGAGGTTTATAGCTATTCATTACATCAATAAAGATGGGCTGGAATTCAATTTGCGTCGGATATGAGGGGTTCGTTGCGTTCCTTGGAAACGATTTGGGGGAAAATTGTAATGTCGTGAATTATTTAGAACTTGGAGTTTGCAAGTGGATGACAGATAGACTTTTAATGGATACCATCAAAAAATTTTATAAAAACAACATGTAGTCCTGTATTGAATTGACTATACTGTGTGTAATAAAATATCCCAGATCAACTTGAAACGAGGAACAAAATATGATTCGATTGATAGTCTTGACCGAAGCTATAATCATGTATATAGACAGATTTATACTTGAATCTGATCATCTGACTTTGCCTGAGCTATCTCTACTTACACATCTAAACACAATCCCTATTTACCATGTTTATCATTGACAGACATAATGAAAAGACTGGTTATCAGGCGACAACATTTACGGTTAGGAAATGACGTAAATTAGATCAATTTGGGAGGAGGCTTTTACCAAAACAAACTACAAGAGTATTTGCAAAGATGTGCCAGACAACTTACAAGTTTGGAGATGACTGTCCGCTTAGAAACATTTTAGGTATTAAGCGCCTTACAGAATGAAAATGTACCATTTCTAAAATAAATTTGGTATAATTTAGACAATATTGGGATTAAAAGGGGTATGTTACTCGTTCATAGAAACACCCATCAAATCTTTTTTTAAATTCAGTTTTTATTGATAAAATATTTATACAACAGTAAAAAAACAATTACATGAAATATCACACATACAATACAATATCAACAAAAATTGAATAGAAAAGAATAAAATAAGGAATAAAGGAGCGACGTGAATTCCAATACATAGAGATTAATAAAGATAACCGTGAACATTCACAGCAAATTACAGCTCAAATCTCCATTTGCGGAAATGAAGAGTTAGTTTATTTTGCTTTGCGGCTATCCTATACTCTGTTTCTCTATTAACATTCAAATAAACTTTAAAAGATTGGTAGGTGGGAGAGTTATTTTGGAATTTACAAATATAAATAAAATATTTCAGTAAAAGAAAAATATAAGTCACAAATCTATCGTCTTTGTATCCAAACATTCTTTCAAAGGGTGTAAATTTGATGTTATGCATTTTCATATTTATAGATTTAATCACTTCATTCCAAAGAGGTTGAATGTGGGTGCATTCCACCAAATCTTTTTAGACAGTCCAGTGCTGTATCAAGGTGGCATGAGATTTCTAATATCATACGGAATATTTGCTATTGTTTTTCTTGTAATAATTATGCATCGAGTTTCCAGGATATCACCTATTTTACTCACAATATTTAAAATCCTTAAAAAAATGTTTTGTTTCATGGATAAAATGCTCAAGAAAATGTATTTGTCATATTCAATTTTGATTTTACCCCTTGGTCACGCACTACACCCTTTGATTATCATAATGGATGTTATAGCACAGTCTAGAAGGGATGAGGGGCGGACTGGATGTCTTCCCTGGATGTCATAATGCAAAGCCTAGATACGCCATTCAGACAGGCTATATATTGTTGTTGTTTTTCTCTCTCTCTCAGTTATGATACCGAATGTAAACTACCCAATAATTTCAATTGTTTTATGTTGGAATTGAATAATTGAAACGCGCAAACAGAAAGAAAAGAAAAAGATTAATTTACGGCCTCGTAACGGCCGGCCCGATCCCCACAGTCCTACTCGCAGTGGCACCGCATTATGTTGGTTCACAATAAATAGGCAAACCACGCTACCGCAACTGCGCGCCCATCAAGACATTCTCAGACCTGCACATCTTCTGCACTCCATCAACGGCCGATTATAGGAGTATTACCATATGCGTAAAAGTAGGCCGTAAACAATATTTTAAAAATGCATAAAATGTCCGGTTTTCAGGCCTTAATATCAACAGATTTCGAGCTCTCATTAATATTAGATTAATAAATAAGGTAGTTTCATGCATTCCTAAGAATGAAATTGTCCCTTTTTTCAGAATAGAATATCGATATCGACAAGTTTCATCTCGCACTTAGGAAGAGGAATACAAAAACAGTCATGTTCATATGATGACAAAATGGCCTTACAATTTCCCCGGGTGCTTGGTCTAAATAACAATTTAAAAAACTCGGCTCGCGCTTCGCGCTCGCATCATTTGTGAAGTACGATCCATATCTGCAATTTTCCTACGATGCTTGAAATAGTGCTTAAATTGAACCTCTTCAGATCGCCATCAATTTTTCCAGCTCGCGCTCGCGCATCATTGATTTTCATAAGAAAAGAAATTTAGGCCCTATTTAGAATGCCCAGATTCTAGGTCTAAATCTACAAAACACGTGCACACAATAGATACTCAGTTTGTTCTTTATTCAAAACGTTCTTGAATTAGGCCTGACTAGTTTCATATCAGAATACCAAAAAAATTCTCTCGCGCTCCGCGCTCGCATTATTAATGTAGGAAGATACCCAATTAGTAATCCTTTTCGTGATATACGAAACATGAATAGTGTATTGCGTTTTCAGGTCTCAATTTCATTTTTTTCACTCGCGCTTCGCGCTCGCATGAAATGTTTAGTTATATACCTATCCTGTTTATATTTACAAAAAGTGTTTAGAATGTCCACTTTTTAAGGTCAAAATGTCAAAAATTTTCAGCTCGCGCTTCGCCCTCGCATACTTTGATTGTTGAAATATGTATTGTTTTGATGGGTAACTGCAAACAGTCCTTAAGGTCTGCTTTCCATCAGGCCAGAAAGTGTATTAAAAATTTCTGCTCGCGATTCGCACTCGCAGTAATTATTTAGTTACATACACATCTTGTTCACAATCATTGCTCCCCTGGGGAGCGTTTCATCAACATTTCTATCCGACAAGTTGTCAGATCTGACATCTTTCCTTGATTCTGATTGGCTGAGAGGCATTGTTACTATGGTAACTGTCGGATAAAACAGAACTTGTCGGATAAAACGTCTGACAAGTCCTTTCATGAAACGCTCACCAGAATGTTCATTTTTCAGGACAAAATACATGAAATTTCCTAAAAATTTAGCTCGTGCTTCGCGCTCTTACTATTCAATTAGGGCTTATATGAGATTATTATTTATTTGTTTTGTGAAAATAAAGCAAAGAAGTGACTGTTACGACTACCCCTTCAAAGAAAATTTTAAAAAATCAACTTTGAGTGACCGATCGGGGAAAATATGGGTAACAAATTTTCGGCCCCCCTATCGCCCCTGAAATGAGTCAGTCGATGATGTCCAAATTATTTTGTTTTTTATTGTTTGAATTATACAATATTTCATTTTTTACAGATTTGACCATAGGGACCGACTTTCCTAAATCATATAGTATAGTATTAAACAATGCTAATTCCACATGTTCAGGGAGGAAATAATCAATGTTTCACTTGACAATGAGGAGATAGTTAGAATATTTCATATTTCATATAATAAAATACAAAAGAAATAGTGAGTGCATGACGTCATCACTCTCCTCATTTGCATACCAACCAGGATGTGCATATAACAGTTTTGTGAAATTAAGCGAAAATTTAAACTGTCATAACTTTCTTATTTTACATCCGATTTTGATGAAATTTTCAGTGCTGTGCTTGTTGGATTTTTCTCTTTTTATCCAAATCAATTTTCCTGGGGGTGGACTTGTCCTTTAAGACGATACCAAAGAAAAGTTGAAATTTCCATTGAAAAGTGAACTAAAATGGCAAAGAAAAAAATCACTTTTTTTCCAAACGGGTTAGGTCCATTTCAGTTTGGTTGCAAAAGGGGTTAGGTCCACACAGATTTTTTTTGGAAAAGAATATTCTAAAAAGTATGAAGACGGGTAGATTTCTTTTATACCCAATTTTATGTTCTCACGGTAGGGTATCATGAAAATTTAGTTTCGCATAAGAATATTGCAATATGGGAGAATTAAAAATATGATTTTTTTCGAGTGGACCTAACCCCTTTTGCAACCAAACTCTTCTGAAGAGCTCATTTGTCAAAAGGGGTTAGGTTCATTTTTCATACATTTTATTGTTTTCTGTCTCAAAACCTCTAAATTTTTAGTCGCTCTGATGACACCAAAGAAAATTTGAAATTCACTTGAAAACGTGAATAAAAGTGGCAAAGAAAAATAACTTTTTTAATCAAAAGAGATTGGATTCATTTTAGTTTGCTTGCAAAAGTGGTTAGGTCCACAATGAAAATTTTTGAAAAAATACATTGAAAAAAATTGAAGATAGGTAGAGTTCTTTTATACCCAATTTTATGTTCACATGATAGGGTAGTACATCATGACAATTATTTCTCATAGGAATATTGCAATAAGTGAGAATAAAACACATGGTTTTTCTCGGAATGGTCCAAAGTGGACCTAACCCCTTTTGCAACCAAACTCTTCATATACAGATAATGTGCAGTTGTATAAATAAACATAGTTTACTCAGCAAGTAATTACCATTGGTGAAAGCAGATAAGGGACTTAAACTTGTTTTTTTAAGTGAGTTGGATGCAGCTATCTTTCCAAAGCTGGATGAATTTATCCCATACACTGAAACCCAAACGTGCCAAATGTTGATATTTAAAAAATCACGAAAAGAAAATGGAGTATATTCATATCTCTTTGCAAAAAATGAAAAAAAATTACACTATCCATAATATTATCAAACGAAGACAGTTTAAAGGCTAAATGTCAGACTTAACCCAAAAGTATGCTTTGTTGACGATCAGCCATACTTACAAAGTATTTCGTTAACTATGCCATTGCGACCATTATCATTATTTTTTATTGAATTATTTTTTTTATTTTTAAAGTTGCATTGTTTCATTAAATTACGGAAACAGAAGTATCATTTCAAAGAACTGTGCAATTCTTTGGTCATTATCTTTGATTGGTGGTATCAAAGGGCATATATGAAACATTATAGGCATGAGAATTTAATTTAGATATACACATACCGTCCGAAAAAAATACTTTTGGGGGATATTCGGCTATTTCAACGCTTCGGCTATTTCAACGCAACATTGCGTAAAATCTTTTTACCCAACCAACATGCATGTTCCCAGGGGCGGATCCAGAATTTTCCAAAAGGGGGGGGCATATTTTTCGGTGATATTTCGTAACCGAAAAAATTTGACAAGCAAAAAAAAAAAAAAAAAAAAGGTCTTCAATTTCGAAAGACGGGACACACCTCTGTTTTAATGGCATTTTTGAATTACAAATTTTAATTCATTTTGCTTCTCAAGGGGGAGCACGTGCCTCCTGTGCCCTCCCTGGATCCGCGCCTGCATGTTCCCATTTTACCCACTATTGGGTAAACCTTTTTGGGGGGTGCTCCTATAAACTGAATGAAGTTCCCTCTACGCGTAGCTGAAATTTAGAAGAAAAAATAAAACAGAGAAATTGCGCCAACTCCGTTGTTTGTCGAAATGTGTAAACTTCACTGTATGTCACGTTTTTAGTGGTGTTCCTACTAAGTTTTTCGTGCGCGCATGCCGCATCGAAACGGTTCCGCTGCGACATCGTTTGAACGTAGTGATGTCTGAATGTGTGAAGACTGTGCAGGCAGTTCACTGGGAATGAACTGAGTTGTTGCTACGTTCTTTTGTGTCCGCGACGCCTATACGACGTCGATGAAGATGTAGAAAGATATTTGTTATACTGACTATACTGTGATTATACTCTGTTCACATCGCGCTCAAGATACGTGGACTTTCGATATTAAGTCCACGAAGTTCATGCAGAGTATGCCAGCACGTAAATTAAACTTTTTGCTACGTTCTCTGTACACTGTAGCAGCACTTACTTAGTCACTGTCTTTTTTCTTTTACGCAGTAAAAACTTAAACATAATTAAATCAATCGTAATCATTAATGAAGTAAAAAGGAGTCTGTGTTCTTAAGTTAAAACTACAAGAAGAAAAAGACGAAAAAATATATAGTTTAGAAACAAGTGAAGGAACTAGAGTGAATGAAGAATGGGAAGGAGGAATAGAAAAGAGAGTCGGGTATCATTTGGAAAAAGGTGTCTGAGATGTATGTGATTTTAGTACATTTATCATGTGTAAACCATATGTAAAAAGGAAGAAAATATAACTTTGTGTGACTGTACTCCTTCATATTTGAATACAATATCTTATTGTCCTGAAATCTTCAATAGGCAGGCCTACTATGTACATGCCAATGAAAGAAAATCACAACAATTAAAGTTGTTAATATTATTACACTAAATTCCCACAATATACTTCGAATTTGTATAATCGTAATGATATTAAATAATATACCAACTGATAAAAAATGTATTTTTTCGCGGTATTTCCATTATAAGTCTGAAAAAAAAAATGTAAAGTCATCTTCAAGTGGTTTGCCGTATTTCAAAAGAATCAATCGATTTTTGTCCATGTCTACTTTATTTGCAAAATGCTCAAACAACATTGATCGAAAAAATGAAAAATTTGACGGTTAAAAGCATGCAAAGACCAGAGGCAAGGTGGCCTATAGGTAGAGACTGCAGCTTTATCAGTCGCCGCCACTATGCATAGTCTTCCGCATCAGACGTATTACTATCGTAAAAATCAAAGACAATAACTGCACCTCCGTCCAGATTTATATAGGTTAGAGGCAAGCACATGCAGTATTCTATTTTTCATGATAGATAGATCTTCATTTTTATTCTATCATTCGGTCATTATCGACCTCAGTTTCATTTTCTTCTCTTTATTTACTGAGTAGGCCAATTTTATTTGGATTACATCTTCGAACTAGCATCTTAGATGCATTCACTACCAAATAATTCATTTGAATACTAGTATCTTGAAGAGTAGAACATGATGAGAAATAAAGCTTTTGACGTCAATATTCTGGTTTGAACTGGTATGATAATTGTAAATTTAGAATGTAGTTTCTCACCTGTAAACAAGCGTGGAATCGAGGGTGAGGAAGTGAAGTTTGAGTTGTTTTCTTGCCTGGCCAAGGGACGAACTAGTCTCTGAAGGAGGATGCTTCGATGACTAGGACAATGAAAGCGAAGACGATGACACAATAGGTCTATACTTTAAAAAAGTATATGATTGTTACAAAGGACGTAAAATTCGAATTGTAAGATTTGATTTTTTAAGAAGATTGGTTGCCAAAGTGCTAGGTGTTGTGTCCGCAGTGAAGGTACAGTAAACGTGACAGCTCGTTAAGATGGTGGTTGGTGGTTGTAAGTTGTGAGAGTGATTGCCAACGATTCTAAGCTTCGCGGTTATGTTTCTTTCAGGGGAGTTACGCCATGGCAGTGGGCGTGTACTTTCATTGCTGGTGGCGCCTATTTGGTAGGGAGAGAGACGTAAAGACTGTTAAGAGCCAACGACTGCGCATGTTTGTTACGTGGCGTATACTGTTCTCTCTTGGAGACTGCATTTAAATGGCTTCTTATCTTGAGAAGAGAGATAATGAAAGAGAGAGGGTAAGGACAAAATTGAGAGTATATACAAGAGAATAGAAGCATGAGAGACATTGGGAAATAGAGAGGAGGGGGGGGGGCAAAATGGAATTAAACATAATTGTGCATATACTGGACATTATTGTTAGCCTTTCTTTTTTATGCGGAGTTGCCAAGATAAAAGGCGGATGAAAGGGTAGAATATTTGCAATTTGTTTGTGTCATGAAATTAAGCGAAATGTTATTTGTGATAATCAAATAGACAAGGTTGGAGAAGAAACGAAATACAGGAGGAGGAAGAGGAAAATGAAGCAGCAGCAGCAGCGACAGTAGTAGTAGTGACAATGATGATGATTATGACGAAAATTGTGAAAATTATAATAAGATAAAGAAAAGGAAGACTGGAAAACACAACATGAACAAGCGCAATGACAAGAGCTCCTCCCATCTCAGCAAAACGACATTATTAAGGTGAAAAAAATAATAGATTATGGTGACGACGACAAAAATGATGGTGATGTTGACTGATGATACAGACAATGTTGATGATGAGTATGATGATGGCGACGACGACGACGACGATGATGATGATGAGCAGTGGTGGCGGTGGTATTCGCGAAAATACAGGTGTAACATTAGGGGAAAATAAAGTATTTTACAACGAGGCTTCATCACATCATGTACAAAAGCTTGAAAGAAAAATAAAAAGAACAAATAGCTCTCCCATTTAAATCAAGACATCATGAAGGGTGATGTGAAATTACAAGAAAAAAAAGAGTATCGACGGAAGTAAAATGAAATGGGGGAAAAACCTAGGAGATAAAAGTATATATAAATATTAAAAAAATATGAGAGAAAGGAACAGGGAGAGGTAGAGAGAGAGGGAGAAAGAAAGAGAAGAGAGAGATGGAGGGGTGGGTCAGTCGATGTTGATTGAATGGTTGAAACAATAACTATCTCCCTTTTCGGTGAGTTTAAGTCCAATTGCAATTAAACTTTGACAGAGTGTCTGTCAAAAATGAATAAAGTCCATGAACGTGGAGATGATGCTAATTCCTTTACCGCGTATCATGTCTCTCTTTTGTTTGTTTTAAGTCTCTATAATACAGATTTATTATATCTCTCAGAATTTTTTTAGGGGAAAGTGCTTCCGGGAATTGCAGTGACCTTTGACATCCTTCCACTTTTTTTTTATTGTCAAAAAATATTTCCCCCTCCTGGCAAGGTTTTCCGGTACGCCACATCCATGGACATTCTTGAAATGTTTCTTTCACCTTCTCTTTTCTTCATATCTGTTCCAACTAGAGATTTATCAATGTACACAGTGGCGTAACTACGGGGGCATGGGGGGCACGTGCCCCCCCCCCCCCAATCTGCAGGCAAAAAAAAACGGGGGAAAGGAGAAAAAGAGGAAGAGAAACGTAGTGTGAAATAAGAAATTATTGTTCATTATAATGTTATATCATATAATAATTATGTTATGTTATATAACATAAGAAATATTTGTTTCGTAACTTTATGAAACATGATTTGCTCATTGCCTATGTCTTCATTGTTCCTGGTGCTCACATTGTCTCGTTTAACGAGATATATAATCCTGTTGTACTAAAACCTCCCGTTTTCAAGTCAATATACACCAAATATATTTCCTCGCACTTCGAGTTATTATTGTTTTATATAGTGACATATGCTTCTTTTTCATGACTACTTAAAGTGATTGCCCCATTTTAAGGTCATAATATAAAACATTTCCTGTCCGTGTTTACATTCGCATTAGTGGATTGGTGAGATATGTCTGCTCTTCATGAATTTCTAAAATCAGTCCTTAAAATGTCCTTTTTCTGATCTGAATATAAAAAAATTTCAGCTCGCACTTCGCGCTCACATCATTTGATTGGGGAAATACGTATGGTCTTCGTGAATTCCTACAAACAAGCCTTAAAATGCCCCTCTTTAGGTCTGAATTTCCTAAATTTTCAGCTCGCGCTTCGCGCTAGCAATATTTGATTAGTGAGATACGTTTGTTCAGATCACGATTACAATTGCTTCATGTGTTTAGATGTAATTCTAACAAAACCAGCAAGCACATGGCACTCGCAATAGATGACTATGCTGAGATATGTATACTCTTAATGGATTCCTAAAATATAGTCCTTAAAATGTCCCTGTTTGGGGTCAATATATACAAAAATTTCAGCTCGCGCTTGGCGCTCGCATTGTTTGTTTAGTGAGACAGGTACGTATCATGATTACAAATATTTGCTTATAATGTCCCTTCTTGTGTCTGAATATCAAATATTTTCAGCTCGCGCTTCGCTCTCGCATTATTTCATTAGTGAGATACATATTCGTTTACTGGCACTGTCCTTAAAATGTCTCTATTAGGTCAGTATACCTGGCAACGGAGCGCTTCGCGCGCTCACTAAGTGACTCAAAATTGTTGCTGGTGCCCCCCCCCCCCCAATACCGTGACCCACGGTACGCCACTGAATGTACATCCCTTACCTCGGAGCCTTTCAAATTAATGAATTCCAATAACTTAATTAACGACATAAGATATAGACAGATTCGTAATACATTCTTTCTTGGTATCTAACATACATGTATTATGATAGCACTATCAAAATATCATTAGCTTCGCGGCAACTAGCTTACCTATGAAATATATTGCAAAAAGGTCCAATACGATGACACGAGTACTCAATAAAAAAATGGAGGTTACGATGATCACTGAAAAACATCACGCTGAAACTCAAAACACCACCGAATGATAACAATAAAAAAAAGCATCACTACTAATGATAGTGTTATTGTCATTGATAATGATAATAATGGTATAATACAAAATAATAGGAATGGGAGAAGGGTAATATAATAATGGATGAAGATGAAAAGGAGAGCGACAGAGATCATTGCAGTGATGGTGATAGGCCTATACTGTAGAGAGAATTAACAAAAACAAAATAAATATGAGGAGAAAAGAAGATGGGAAAATAGCTAAAAAGAAGGAAATGGGAGATTCAATTCAATTCAATTAAATTATGGTTTTATTGTGAAAATGGTATACATGACAAAAGTCCGAAGACTCATATTATCATATTTACAAAGTAAAAATGTACATGTATTTTATTAAAAGATTACAATATATCACAATTCTAGTGCTAGACAAATAAAGCCAGAAAAAAAATAATTTTGGACAATCTCAAAAAAAAAAAAGATTAAAATTGATTGAAATTATAACATTGTAAAACTATCATTGTCAAAATTAAATCAGCAAAGTTGCGAGTATTAAAAGCATATATTAATTAACATTTACACTTTTAAAATATCATGATTAAAAGTCATGCATATTTAAAACTAGAAAAATATGTATATAAGAAAAAAATTGTAGATAGTAAGACAAATCAAATAATATGTAAGTCCTATAAAAATATAAACCAGATAGACGAAGAGAGAGTGAGAAAGAGAGAGAGAGGGGAGTGAGGGGAACAGAGAATGAAGTTAGGATGATGATGATGATGCTGCTCTGATGATAATGAGGGTGGTGGTGGTGGTTATGATGATGATGATGATGATGATGCTGCTCTGATGATAATGAGGGTGGTGGTGGTGGTTATGATGATGATGATGATGATGATGATGATGATGATGACACACAGTGATAATGATAAAGAATCACTATGAATAAAATATTATTAACGATAATGTTAATGATAGTCATAACGAAAAACGATACAATGTAAGACAATTATCAAATAACATTACACCTCTTAGTTTGCAGTTTCGATTTCTTACGGGGTGGAAAAACACAGCTCTTGTGTGGATTTTCTCGTCGGTTTTGCTCTTCCTCTTTTATCTTCATCTATTAATCATATCGAACCAGATTTGCTTTGGAGCTGGAGTAATATCCATATTCTAACTGAAGAAAAAAATCCTACAGGCATGGAATTAAAGAAAGATGTAGAAAAGAGAGATAGCAGCGATATTTTTCCTTGTAAATTCTTCGTACACTGAGCCCGGTAGATCTACCGCGTTAAGACGTTCGCATCTATCTCCCACCCTAAATGTCATTTTTAACTCGTCTATTGGAAGAAATGAAAAACTCGGTGATGAGGAATCTTAATCTTCCCCTATACACCATCAACATAATAGAATATGTATGTAACGTGATAGACAGGGGAAAAGCCTTCAATCCACACCCCTCAGGCGAAAACAAGGGAAACAAGTATTTAGAGAAAAAGAGGCGGAGAATATGGAAAGATCTGGGGAGGGGGATGCGGGGGTGGGGGAGTTGGAGGTATAGAGACAGGAAGAAAAGGAGAAGGGTACAACAAGAATATGGCGAATATTGTGTGGAGAAGAGGAGTGTGACAGAGAATGGATAAAGACAAATATAAAGAAAATATGAGGAGAAATGAGCAAAGAAAGAAAGTAAGAAAGAGGGAAAGGACAGATACAGATAGATAGGAACGGAAATCGCCATATCTTATATTTTTTTAAGAAATGCAAATCTAGAAATTACTTGTCAATTTATGTCCTACTTGCGTCGTGCAAGGAGGAGAAAATGCATCAGGTTTTTATCCTTCTTAATCCATAGGTAGCGTGAGGAAACTGGCTAAATCGATTCCTAAAAGGGTACAAAAAGATCATTAAAAGTCTCCATAGAAAATATTTTAATGGCACACGAGACGGCAGGCAGGGGAGATATATGGAAAGAAAAAATAGGAGGAAATCTGTATTCGATTTGTATTAGCTGTATTGCGACCCCAGTTGCGAAGGAATAATATTCATACATCATGTACATAGTGCATTATAATGGAGTGAGATGAATAATACATGTGATGCTCGTTATAACGGCTATGGAAAAGGGGAAACTTTGTTTGGTATGGTATCTTTTATTAACCAAAATAATTCATGTCACCATGGGGCCTTCATCGGATCTTTGTTTATGTTTCTTTGGATTTTACCGTTTTGAGATGATTCTAAACACCGATTATTATAGGTTACATGCTTCCATGATATCAAATAGAAAAAATAATAATAACAATAATAGCTGTATTTATAAAGCGCATTTTGCCTGAGGATACAAAGCGCTGCTATTATTACCCCGGCTGTAGCTCGAGCTACCATCACCGGCGCTCAGTGCATGCAAGGAATTAATCATGCCGGGTACCCATTCACCTCACCTGGGTCGAGTGCAGCACAGTGCGGATAAATTTCTTGCTGAAGGAAAACACACCATGGTTAGGATTCGAACCCACGACCCTCTGTTTGAAAGGCGAGAGTCAGAACCACTAGACCACGACGCGCCCGCTTTAAAGGGAACATTTTCCGTCAGTCTGTCCAGTGGTAGAAGTTTGCAATCATCGTCATTCTTGTCGCTGATGATATCGTCCGTGTTTGTCCGTCCATCAACCTTTTGACATATAATTATTCATAGATATAGACCATGAAATAGATATTGTTTGTACATAATGATTTGTCATAAAATTAAATAATTTCATACAATTTAGGGTGATTGTGACTTTAAGAAGAGTTGCCTTTATATACGCGGTGTATCATAATGAACCAACGATATGAAAGACCTGGGAATTCTCACTAACAATGCCCTGGAAATACTGTTTTGAAAAACCCTTTCATGAAAGTGCACCTTGCAAATTGACAGTGCTCTGTAATTAGGCATTACTATCGTGTAATCAAATTCTTCGGAAAGGGCCTTATAAAGCCGTATGTCCTTTCTTACTCACGGACGGACAACGACGGTTTCTTAGTGCTCATCACAATAGCTTGGGCAACTTTCTACCTAGACCAAAGGCTTCGGTCTCTGTTATTTTGGTTGATCCGCTGAACTCCGTTGGCTCCACCTCACCAAATACAAAGACCGAAGTTCTAGCTCGATATGTAAAGGGACTCAATGGCCATATGTTTATGTATTAAGTTCGGATAAAACAGGGAAGTGAAGTTGCGCGACAGCCGAAGTAAGTCACTGTTTTTCCCCCTTTTAAGTTAATTTTTCCCCGTTTTGGTGCATTTCAGGCCAAAACAGAATAATAATCTTTATTTTGGTACAGTTCTTTTTATATATTTTTATGAAATAAAGACAAAAATCGAAGAGCCCCGTCGGGGGGATTTTGAATTGTAAGTCCCCTAATGGCGGCGGCACGATAGCGAGCCGTCTGTGTATACATGGTATACGAGGAGAAATTTAAAACAAAATCATTTTTTTTAAAACTCCTCGAAACAGACGGCTGCCAGCTGTCTACTTTCTACCCTGCTTAACCATACCATTTGCATTACGATGGCGAACATTACCCTTATTCCCTTTCCCTGTTCACCTTTCTACTTCTCATGGTTTAATTTCGTACAGATAGTGTGACATTCCATAGTTAATGGAGTTAATCAGTTCAATATACATTTGTCTCATACCAGAACTAAAAATCTAAGGACTCACAATGTTAGGGGGGGGGGGGGTAATGCACCGTCTTTCAAAATAATAATCCAATATTGGGATAAAGAACGAGCATGCATACCATTCGATAAAATAACACGAAATCACATGTATATGTTACGCAATGTTTTGATGTTTTTGTGAAATATTTCTTTGTCAAATATTTTTGCTATTTTTACCCGATAATGCGTAATTTTTATTCATATCTTATGTTGTTGATCTATATACCACTTAAATCTATGTAAACTTAACCACACAACAACCTACAAGCATATATTCATCAATAAAAGAGACGTTATTTTATGACACACACTGTTAAAAAAAATAGCTAGATTTTACAGAAGAAAAATTAAAAAACAGACTTTACAGACAGAAGTAACCAAATCATTCTGTAAATTGTTAAAACAGGAAAGATTTTATATAATTTTTATGGAATTTTACAGAACAGGTCTGTTTAAAAAAAAAAGGGGGGGGGGAACAGTTTTATTACAATAAATTTGTAAGGTTACATACACCAAATATCTATTTCCTGTAATTTTGCACAAAATCATGTAAGATTACACAGTGCAGTAAGATTACAGGTGTTCTCGAGACTCTTCTGCAGGAATTTTTGTTTTTTTAAGAAGAAATTTTCTAACAGTGCATAGTTTGTCCGACCTGCTGAGTCCGAGTTAGTTTCACCACGAGCATCGTTGTGTTAACCATAGACACCTCCAATCACCACCAACCGTATGATCATCATCATCATCAGCATCACCATCATCATCATCATCACCATCATCATCATCACCATCATCCATACGACATGGTTCAATCTGCATTATATTCTTTCGCCACATTCTCTACTGTACGGCTTCTTAGTATTCCTGGAATAATAATCTCTATCTGCATGGGCAATAATGATTATTAAGCATGTCATCTATATGCTAATTCAACAGCTTATGAACCATATATCTCTGCTCTATTCCTCTTCTGCAAAACGATGAGGAGAAATCTCCTGAATATTAAAAGAAAATCTTAAAAGAACGAATATGCGGCTTGTTATACACTCTACATGAAATCGGTGGTATTTCCTGTCTCATAAAGCATAAGAAATATCAACCAAGTAGAGATAAAATACATTTCATTATCAATGGCAATTTTGATCAGCTTTTTCAAGCCATCTCTAATGTGACACAGCTCCTTTGCTTTCTCAAAAATGAAAAATATTTGTTGATTATCTGCTCCCATGGAGTTCTGACAAGAAAGTGAGAGATCATTTTCCTTTTTTTAATGATTGTTTTATGCATATGATAGTATGTGATATTTACAATTCGCTTTTATACAACGCTTAATACATCGGAACGACGCGTCTAAGCGGTTTACAGATATATTATTACCCTGTCATTGATTTCAAACAGTCATTCTCGCACATCCTCCACTTCCTGGGAAGTATTCCAGTTGGTCGCTGGTGATGCACACACAGTACTGGACAAGCTACAATGACTTTCACATCCTATCGGGTACCCACATAGTACCTGGGTCGAGAGTGGCAAAGTGTGGATTAATGCCTTGCCAAAGGACGCCAGACCGTGGTAGGATTCGAACACACGACCCTCGATTTACAAGACGAGAATCAGAACCATTATATACAGCCATGACAGCGGCGGCTCCTCCACGTGTACCTTATGTACCTAACCGTATGTACCTTACCATTCAAGAAAGCAACAAACCATCTTTAAGAGTGTAAGAGAGAGATAGGGAGGGGGGTTGCAACATATAGATAAAAACTAAAATAAAATATCCTTTTGCAGAGGTGGTTGAAAGATTAGCAAATTCAATAAACCTTTTGTAATTAATATCATTATAATTATCACTGAAATAGAAACAGGTATCTTAGGAAGATGCTTATTTAGTAGACAAATTCGACAGTGTGGGATAAAGCATAAAGACAATGCAGAGACAGAGTAAGAAGAGAAGGGAGAGTTAAAGACGAGAGAGAGGGGGAGAGAGTGGTTAGTGGTGTAAAACTCTTTTTAGCTTCCTGGTTAGATCGTTCTTGGGAAATTGAAATCAGCAGATCCACTCCAGATTAAGTAGATACTTAAAGAGTACTCGTGGCATCTTCCTATTCTTTCTCAAAAAAAGTTGACGGGAAGCAAAGCTGTTGAAACCGACAACGTCGGTATATAATTCTAGTCTTATCAAAATAATGATTGCATAATCATTGCTCTCTAATTCAGATCAGATTCTGATTCAAATAATTTTCCATCATTGCAGACAATCTGCAAATTAATCGAAACACTCCTCCCTTCCTCCGGCTTCCTTATCTTGTCGTCAAGGTAGCCGGCCCCAGTTATCCAGTATGCATGCAGATTCTTCTTCCTTCTTCCCCAATTATCATACTCGTAATTCTTATTTTGTTAACGTGTTAAGTACATGTATATCAAATTAAATACATGACTAATCCTGAAAATAACTAATCAAAAGTAACATTTTATTAGATATTATAGTATATCAGAAGAAAATTGTGAAATTTTAATACAATCTCTACAGCATTAATGCCATATCTTCAGTAGGAGTGTGGTACATTGAATGACAGTCCAACAATAGCATGTTGGATTTTGATAAAAATCGATCAGAGAATGATGACAATAAGTACAGCGGAATGATTCAATGATATTGATTCTTAAAATCCCTGAAAATCCTGTCAATGGAAACAAAGATGTAAGAAGGAGATATGATATTTACAGTGTTCCAAAGACGTAAAGTAGGTATTGTTATGTCGACAGTATAGTATACTTGAAGATTCAAGAAATGGGAGTACAACCACTTATGTGGTTATTAATGTGATGGGTTGCCTAGAAACCAAGGAAGGCCTTGTCGTATTGCTAATGAGAATAAATCTAAGAAAAGAAAGGGAAAAAGGCAAATTGGACGAAAAAAATCGCTAATTAGTAATTCCCTAACGCACCCTGAAGCCAATTTATCCACATTTATAAAATGATACCCTATAGTCAGGGTAATCTTTGAAGAAATCGCTCGAGGACATATTTCATATTGAAAAGCAACAAAAGAATTAAAAAGCGAGAAAAATGTATTTTTCATAAATACGTTATATTTTAGCGAAAGTGTGATATTCTGGAAGACATTGTGAAACTCCAATGACAAATCAACAAATTTAAGTTTCTAATATTTGTATACCAATCTTGCGCTCTTCCTGTGAATATGCATCCTAGTATGTATAGAGAAAATATAGAAAGGTCATGTTACTCGTGAGAATGAAAATGATATGAATTTGAATAGAGTAGAATTAAACAGGTAAAACACATACATGACATATCGGTTATTGAATTTTAAATTACATTTTGCATTATTTAGATGAAACAAGTGTGTGAAGTTGCAATGAGTAAAGATCATAAACACGTATTTCCTTCGAGTGATAATCAAAATATAACTTGTAGATGAAATATGTCCTCATAAAAGCAAAATAAGATTAAAAGTAACATAAGGTCACAATAAGGTCAAAGGTCATTTTCAGGTCAACGTTAAAGTTTACATGCAAGACTTTCATATGACACATAACTCTTCAACCGTAAGTCACTTTTCAATAAAACTTTGATGGTAGATGTACTTAGGGGACCTGCATGTTATGCTGCAGTCGGAGATCACATGGTAAGGTCAAAGGTCATTTTCAGGTCAACGTTAAAGTTTACATGCAAGACTTTCATATGACACATAACTCTTCAACTGTAAGTCACTTTTCAATAAAACTTTGATGGTAGATGTACTTAAGGGACCTGCATGTCATGCTGCAATCGGAGGTCATATGGTAAGGTCAAAGCTCAACAATAGTATTTACATGCAAGACTCTGATACATAACTCTGCAACCATAAGTCATTTTCAAATCAAACTTGGGTTGTAGCTGTACTTAAATAGGGGACCTGCATGTTATTGTGTTCGGAGGTCTCATGGTAAGGTCAAAGATCATTTTGAAGTCAACATTATAAAGTTTACATGCAAGACTCTTACGACAAATGTTATTCCATCCCAGTTATTTCACAATAGACTTTTGATACAATTCTGCTGCTGCCCTTGCAAATTACGATATTTCTGGTCATTTTCACAAGTGGGCGAGACACAATATCGCTTATGCCTTGTCTTAATCTGTTCAAATACTATTTTCAGCCTGGAGTACCCCTTTAAATGGGTGGATCCTTGGTACTCCGCCCCCTTCTTGGCGGCTTAAAAAGAAGAGGGAAAGAACACTTTGATGAAATTTTCAGTGTTATGCTTGTTGGATTTTTCTCTTTTTATTCAATTTAACTTTTTGTTGGGGTGGACTGGTTCTTTAGATTGACCCCTTTTCTTTAGTATATCCAAAGAGGTTATCGGAAATTTAGGGTCGCACTCCGCGTTCGCATTATTGATGAGATGTGCATCCTGTTAATAATCACAGAAGTTCTTAGAATACATGAAATTTCCTCCAAAACATGGTACTTACACGTACATGTAGATTGTAGAGTTCGTGTCTCTCTCATTGTTAATGTGCGAAAGTTTGCAAATTGATTTTAACAAATCTTATGTCACATAAATGGTCTGCTTCTCAATTTTGATGCTCTAAAGACTCAGAAATAAGACGTGCGATGCCAAATAAATCAGTCTTTACCATTCATACAATATCAAGTTGGTAATAATAGATAATAAACACAAATAATTTTGCCAAATCTCCAGATCAAACCTCTTCTAAAACGTACAAATTTTCTCCACATCGTTGCCTAGTAACCGATTACTGTACTTCATGTAAGGTCAGATGACCAGCGATGGTAATTCAATTTTCAGATTCAAACAAAATATTGTATTGTCACTTGCCTACTGTTTTTAAATGTCGGTCATCGTTCCCTCTTTCTATCTCTTCTTTATCCTATTTCGTCTGCCTCATCTGTCTACACCTTTACCTTCCTTCATTTCTTTCTCTCTCCGGTATCACTTCACGACCCTTTATTTACTTTCTCTCATAATTTATCATTCTAAAAACAATAATAGATCAAACAGGAATATATATAATCCCAAGGAGTGAATGTATCCTTTCTTAGAAATCAGACGTTATAATATTTAATTATGGTTGATCCATAAACTCTTCCGAACTCTTCCCAATTTTCAAATCACTTTGGCAAAACTGGACGTAACAATCATTCAGCTCAACTCAGCTCATACATTACTCTTTCATTTTCCATTGAGAAAGATAAAGGAAAGGAGGCGATGAAAAGACAGAGAACAAAGTTGGATATTTTCAGGGACCGTGAAAAAAATCTAATGAGGGAGAAATGCTATATGTTAATTCTTGAATTAAACGCTTCAAAGAGAATCAGTCTGTAAGAGCCGTACCGTCGATTTGATAATTTATTTCATTATATGATACAGTCTATTTGCATTTTAAATTATCACATGTTTACAAGATTTCTACACAAAATAGCAAGGATTGTGTAATCTACATCTTTATAAAATGAAAAAAATAAAACGTATCAAACAAATACATCTTAACTAGAACTGATAAATAAATTGGTAAGAAAATGAAATATTGATCACATCAAGAAAATTTATGCAAGAAAAATACTTGCTCGTATTGTGATGAATTGTCTAGAAATCAAGTGATTTTTTTAAGATCAACACATGGATAAGAGTGTTAATACTTTATTGAAATATACTTCCCATTGTAAATATACTTGTGAAATTAGAAAAAAATTCATTTTTTAATGAAGTTCTACATCAGATTTGGAGAAAAAAAAATTCCCTCAATAATGATCTATACTTCTTGAAGGGGAGTCCAACCCAAATGAAACAATACTAAAATAAAAACTACAGAAAATTAAAGCCATGCAATTTGAACAAAAGTGAATGAAAACAAAAAGAAAATTGAAATACTAAAATAGGTTTTTTTCAATTTCAAAAATCTATAATCACTACATTTATGGGATTTCAAATTGGCAGCGCAAGTAATATCAGATCAGTGGTGTGATGGAGGGTAGAGAAAACTCCCAAATTCACTCCATTACAGAAAATGACAAAATGTAACATGTTACAGCAGTTTTACGCAAAACAATATATTGCTTTATAAGGATATATGTTATATCTATGCTACTTGTTTACAACATTCCTTAGGGAATAGGTTATAAGAAGAAAACACACAAATTACCTGAATATTAAGTACATGACAAATGTGTGAGTTGTCCTTACCACTGTCATAAGTTACTACCAAAATTGCCAATTTGTGATTGAAATTGTCTTACAGCAATCATTATTTTTAACAGCCAATGCTTTCTTTCCATATTCTAATTTCTTCCAAACTTTCACCACTTTGTGTTTCTCATTTTGCTCTTTTCACACTAGTCATTTATTTTTATTACCATAATTAAGCTATCTTTTTAATTGTGGACTTGAAACAGAAACTACCTAATGAGCCTAATAATGACCTACTTTGCACTAAGCTATGGGACAGAACCCAAGTAAGACCAATCATATTCATCAAGCATATAGTTGTGGAAAGAACTTAGGGACAGTTTCATAAAGCTAATCATGATACACCCAATCATAGCTTTACAAATGACTGGATCACATACTTGTGCTCAAGTCTCCCTGGTGTTTTAACAAAGTGGGACTGGATGTCCTCATAGGCGGAAGCGGGGGACCTGTCCCCCTAAATTTGAGGTGGGGGGGGGGGTGATCCCCATAAATTTTTTGTTGATAACCTTTTTTTTTTTTGGCTTGTCATAAAATTGTGTTGGTCCCCTCCTAAAATTTAGGAAAATAACCTTTTCTTTTTTTTTTGCTTGTCAAAAAAATTTGGCCCCCCTAAATTGTTTGGCTTCCGCCGCCAATGGATGTCCTATAACCCTGATCAAATTTTGATAAAAAAGAAACTTTGAATTCAAATGCTTAATGTTAAGAATAATCATTTGATCTGCAATGTTTAGAGCTGATCACTCCAGGAAAGCAAGTGAGAATGTATTCTTGCTTTCTACATGACATATAGCACAGCTATGCTCTACAAGAGTTAGACCAAATATTGCACAACCTTCATAGTTAGCGTCATAATGCTTACATCACAGGGCAAATATCAGTACAAGTCTAAATGAACATCTCTCTAGAAAAAGAATTATTGACAAAAGGAATTATTGAGAAAATATAAAAGCTATACAAAATTAGTAGACAGAATTCTAATTTATAATATTCTAAGAAGTTGAAGCCATAATGGAGTTAAACAATATTAAAACTGTGATTTGATAAACTGACTCTTCCCATACATGCATGAAAATAAGTAATTTCAAACCATGACTTTCAATACCTGTTAAGTTAAGAAGTCAATATAACAAATGATAAAGAGTGAAATCACTCCAAGTTTTCTCACTCCAAGTTTTTTAACGGGTCTGTAATTCCATTGCTGCATACAAAGTATCTATAACCAAAATTAATCAAAAGAAATAGTGCATCTAACAAACTTCTAGCAAACAAATGCATAATTTGAAGTCAGGATGAATAAAATTAAGAATTATCAGCCCCAATTTATTAAAGATGGTTATATATCCACATGAATTATCTTTTTAATGAATATCATAATTATAGGCCTACTTGTACATACAATAATTATGGAACTTTTAAATAGTAGTCTCAAACAGCACATTATGTTGCATATGTACATTCTATACATATTATATTACATATTATTATTACAGGAGAGTCTCCTTCTGTAAGCCTATGAAAAAAAGTGGACCTGGCAAGTTTAAATGACATAGGACAATTAATCTTAGGTCTATCAAAAATATGGCCTTAGACCCAGTTCCTGCACAGTATGAATGTTTTCTCCCATCGCATGGTATGGCCTGCATGTATGGCCGTGGCCCAAAGCAAATGTTGCATTTTGAAAATAAATTGTGTTGGGAGTCCTCAAGGGTCACTATCCTGGGAGTACAAGTCAGTCAGTCGGCAAGCCCTGAAAAAGTACCTTCTTTTATCCAAGTGATATTCATGACTAGAGGGTTTTTGCATAGTTAATGAGCTTGGTGTGGACCAAAACACCGCTTTTTATTCGGCCATTGCTGCTCTAAATATTGACCAAATTTCATGTTTTTGGTATCTTTGTAAAGAAGAAGAATCATTCTTTCAGGTCATGTGTTTGGGTTTTTAAAAAGATTTTGTAATATAGGGGAAACTTTTGATCTAAAACATGAAACAACATATTTTTTTCATGCAACAAAAGTTGTTGTTTCCACACTTAATTTCTGTTTGAGCACAAATGATTTTTAGATCATGATAAAGCTGAAGATCTAAGCTTTAATATGATATAATTTTTATAAGAAGATGTATTTTAGATGGGTCAGCAGCCAGCTTTTCAAAGGCCAAGTACATTTAGCAGCTAAAAAAAAACAAGAATACTGCGCTCTGATTGGTCATAGAGACCACACACCCATGCAAATTCCAGTGTTCCCCACACTGGGCCTCTGCAATGTCACACTCATCATGTGGTAATCTCTACAAATTACCCACGCCTGTTGTTTTGAAAACATTCAGCCAATCAGAACTCTGGATTTTAGAAATTTCAGAAATCTTGTCTTGCATCTTGATGGAAAAAGCTGGCTGCTGACCCATCTAAAAGATGCCACATATCAAGAGTGACATTGTAAGAAAGTATAGTGTGAGCTTTCTGATGATATAAATAATGTTTGTGCCTAAAATACAAAATGTTGCACAATTTGCAAGTGAAAACAGAGGAAGAAAATTCTGTTTGATGCATCTTTTCAGATAAAAAAATCACTTATTTATCAAAATATTTTATTCAAAAGAAATAACCAATAGTAACATTAACTCTTTCCCATGGTACAAAAATAATCAATATTACTCAAGGAGAAAGTGGTTAAATTCTCTGAGAAAGAAAGTCTCACTATTCACGAGATTTTGCAGGGACATGAATTCAGCCACGAGAGGACTTGGATAAATCTTGCTCATTTGCTCATTAACACAGGGGCTTGCAGACTGACTGCAGAGACTGGCAAAAAAAACTGCCACATGGCCTACACCAACTTCTGTTACTTTCCCCTTGTGTCTTTTCTACATGCTCTAATCCTAGTTCTTCTACATCCAGTGTGTCTGCTATTTGGTCTATTTAACATTTAGCACATTACGCTATACCCATAACAAACTTGATCTAAAACCACTAAGTCTATATGATAAGATCAACTGTTCATGGACCAATTTTCATTTGACAAAGTGTAATGATGTAAGAATACAAAGTGGACATTATACTCTCTGGGCATCATACTAAATGACATAAAGTGAGTAAAAGACCATGTGATGCTTGGAACAAGAGGCAATCGGACCAAATTGAAAGTAGACCAAGTGAGTTAAAGGGAAATGAAACCTTTTGAACAAGTGGACTTGTGTGGAAAAAGAAAAATCAAAGAAGGTTTGAGAAAGTCTGACAAATAATGAGAAAGTTATGAGCATTTGAATATTATGATCACTAATGCTATGGAAATCCTCCCATTGGCGATGCGACAAAGATGCGTGATGTCACATGTGAAAGACTTTCCCTTTGATAGACTATAAAATGTCCCCAAAATGTCTCTTTTTGCTCTTATGGTGATACAAACTATATATCCCTTTTTTGTATTCTATGAAAATCTGTATCATGCTGCAGTCACATTTTCCCTACGGCAGCCATACGACAAGTCCAAAACAGCCGTTTTATTCATTTTTATTCAAACCATCTATATGTAGCTGGTAGAAAAAAATGTTAAAACTGCTTTTTTGGCATAGGGGAAATGTGACTGCAGCATTACATGTCCTCCTATAGAAAGAATTATTCAATATTGACTGGCCTTGAGGGGAACATCACATATATTGCCCACAAAAGAACCATATTAGCCTGAGTCTTTAGGGCAATACAGTTCTTTTAAGGGCATTATAATTGATGTTTCCTGATAGCAAAGCCAGTCAATATTTATATTATCATCCAAATCAGACATCTAGAGCAAAAATCATGAAAATTTATATATTTCTTTCAAGAATTTGGTTCTAGTGTGTCATGTTTATACCAGGGGCCAGGCTCTGCACTTTACCATTATGACGTACTTGTAATTATAAGATTGCATCCCTAGGGACGCATATCCAACACTCGGATCCAGCGTTGTCTTCATTATGACATATATTGTTGCTGCACGGATCATTATGAAGCGTATCTCTTTCTACGCATCCTCAAATGCCCGGATGTGAGACCAGGGAAAATACAAAGGTATATTTTGCGTCAACTCTGCATGCAAAGTTTGATGCAAAGTCAATATGCACATGAGACCAAGCAAAATACAAACAATATACATATCCCTTCCCGATATTCAGAAAATCTAGGAAAGTATGGTTTTGTTAATTACCAGCTCAGATGTCTGATACGGGTGATAATACATGATCTACTGATAGATGTGATAAAAATTGCATTTTAAGTTAAATATATACAAAAGTAATGGCAAAGTTGCTCACATGTGTCAACACACGTCTTTGTCACATTGCCAATGGTAGGATCTATGTTACAATAATGATCTACAATATGCTCATAACTTTCTTATTACTTATTCAATTCTTCTCAAACTTTCATTGATCTATTTCTTTGATTTGTCTGTCTTTGCACACACTATCTTATTCCAAAGGTTTAATTTTCCTTTAATAACCGTATGCAAGGTCTGTAGCAGTATGACCAAATTCCATAATGGTGGTATGAATTTAAACCCGGGTTTTATTTCAACCTGTTACACATTTCAGAGAGGATTATTTCAATGACCCACAGGATGAGGTTAGCCCACCTTTGTGAATTGGGCCTATGTAGGATATGGGCTTCAGGTTTCAAATCTTGAGTCCAAAGTTCTGGACTGCACTATGTGTGACTAAATGTCAGACCTTTGGCAAGATCTCGCATACACCCAGGGGGGGGGGGCACTTCCATTGATGAGTGGATTCCATGTGCAACCATGGGGTCTCGAAAAGCAACTTAAACAATTATTTCCATATTCTGAAAATGCAACCCTTAACAAGTATTGGCATGTGAAACCCTACCCTTAATAAGTATTGGAAACAAAGCGATACTCTTGGCAATTCCCTGAATTGAACCCTAAACAAGTAGTGATATCTTAATTGTTATGTCACGGACGTCTGTTGTCGGTTTTACCTTTACCTACATCATTGGATTTAGTACGGCCCCGCCTCCCACACCTCGCGCAAATCGTACTCTAAACACGTAGTGTTGACTGTTGGGGCAAAAAGTACATCCTTAATGAAACATTCTAGTCTTTTTTATAACCTCGCAAATTTGACCGTAAACATGTAGCTTTCCTAGTGAAATAGATACCCTTTTTTCATTATTTCAGTGTTTTTGACACCCTTATTACGTTACGTACGTAACTTGCCCTATCTTGAAAAAGAGACATCCTTTTTACATGTTTTTTTGTTGCGCATGGTATCCACTCATCAATGTAAGTGGCCCCCCCCCCCTTCAGTCAATGGTCATCTTTTGATAATCACTGTAAGTATCTTGATCTTTGGTTCTTTCAAGACTTCTCAACTGGTTTGGTCTTGGTGGACTTCTTGAGATGGTGGTAATTGGGCAGAATCTTCATCAGAAAATCAAGCTGGAGCGTCTGAGCCTGCAAGAATACAAGAAAGACGGTAAGACAGTGTTGTCGACTTGGATAAAGAGACAAGCTGGATACTGCACACATTCAGCTGCATAAAGAGAGAAAGGGCAAGGTAGATGTAGAAGACAGTGAAGGGAAAAAGAGATGACGCATAGGGCAAAATGCGGCATGAGTTGAAAAAGAGAGAGAGAAGACTTATCGACACACAGAGAGACAAAGAAAACATAGTGAATGGTCAAGTGGTAAGATGTGATCTTACAATGAAGATATGAGATACAAAAGACTTATCGACACACAGAGAGACAAAGAAAAGATAGTGAATGGTCAAGTAGTAAGATATGATCTGACAATGAAGACATGAGAGAAAGACAGAAAGAGGAGTGAGAGACAGATAGAGGGGGAGGGGTAATGGAAATCCAATGAATGAAGATAAGAGATTGAAAATCATTATTTAACATGTCCTTAAGCTACCCAAAACAAGTAAAGGATCTACATCCTCACTGTATCGTAAGACTGACTGCTAAAGAGTAGCAGGAAATAGTAAAGGACTTATTCAAAACCTCATCAGGGCAGACTCACAAACAGATGACAAATAACTCAAGCTTGCAAAAAAAGCAAATGTTTCAAACATTTATAATCTCAATGAGAGCGGAACTGTTTTATGAGCTACAGAATTGTCTACACAAAAATTACAACTGAATAAACTTCCCTGAACTGAATTAATGAAGGTAGTTTTGCTGTCAATCCACTGTCTGAATGTAAGTTATGCAGATTTTCTGCATTGTTTATGCTTTATCATGTGCATACATGTAATGTATATGGAGAAAAGTTCAATAATTAATGCATTATAGGTTACAGCATTGATGAGCCAATTGCTTTTTATAAATGATCCAACTGTTATCAATTTCTATAAACAGCTGCAACATTATAGCATGAGTTTAGCAACCCATCATAAAATGCTTCTTTCATTTTGGGGCTTTTTATCTTACATGTCATGTCATGTGCCATTAAAGGATTAAATTCATTGTAAACCATGGTTTAAGACAATAGATGTCAAAACAACTATAAATTTGGGTCTTACGGTTGCTTTCAATCCAAGATGTTTAGATTGAAGTTGTTTTGTTAGCCCAGTTGTACATAAACTGACATTATAAGCTGATTTTTTTACTACTGTTCATGTGTTTATTCATCTGAACTCATAGGTTTAGGGTTATATGGTTGTGATACCATATTTTGGTTCAGAATAATGTAAATAATGTTATGTTTCTTGTTTGGTTTAGGCCTGATGATGCGACAAAGCTCAGCCAATTATTTACTGTGCTTACAAATGACGAGGAAATTATCACTTTTGCTGAGCAAGATATGGAGAAAAAAATGTCCTAAGTTTAGCAGACAAACAAATGATATAAAAACATCATAATTATGACATCATTACTAAAGTAATATGAGTAATATCATGTCATAATGATATTTCATTATTCTGTAATTTTTCATATTCAATAATGAAAAAATATTGCCCATTATCTCATGATAACTTGTCTATATTGTGGTTAATTTTTTTTCTTAAAATCAAATGATCAAAATGTGTGTATGTCTTCATGCCAAAAGCTTCTGGCCTCTGTAAAATTTCTGTTCATGCCCAATATCCCACCAACTTTGTACTCAAAAGGGTTGCTGGGATCCCTGTGACATTCAAAAAAAATAAAAGAGTGGAAAGGGGTAAATCATCCTTTAAAAGGGCCAAGTAATGAAAGGGTTTTTAAAAAGGGTGGAAAACTACTTTGCCATTTTCCACCCTTTTCACCTTTGGTGTTTTTACAGTGGAGCAATTGTGACCAGTGCAAATATCATGTATGTATTGTTGGCTATGTTTCTACACTGTAAACCTCTCTTTCATTAATGAAAAAAATCCATATCACAATTTAAAAGATACAATTTTATATTTTCATATTCATCAATGCAAAATCATCATTCTCAAAACATAAAAGCTTAGCTCACGGGAACTACTTCGAGTAGAACATTTTCATAAATTCATACAATACTAAATCAAGAGGAATTATTTTTCTACTTATCCATTCTATTCAAAAGTAAAGCACTACACAAGAATAAATAATAATAATAAATGTGATTTGTAATGCGCCAAATCCACTCGCCCAAGGAGCACTGTAAACTTGAAATAGCCTATCAGTCCATTGATTAGCCCAATTTTCTTCTTTTTTTTTAAATGGAAAATATGACAAATGCACTTAATTTTTACCTTCATTACAGCTTCACAAAAACATTTTGTTTTCACATCAAAGGCACTCATCTCTCTCTCCCCCTCTTATTCATTGTGAACAATTTAATAAAATCACCTATAATTACACAAAACAGTGTGAATGCTTTGCATCACTCTTTTTTAAAGTGTGAATATATTCCCATAATAAGGGCAATCATCCAAGCACATTTAAACAGTTTTTGCAAAAATGACTCCTTGAGGATTAGGCAGTTCGGGGTGTAGAATTACTCCCTGCACAACAATTAACAAGCACTTTGTCCCCTCTTGCGCATCATAGAGGATTTCGCATCAATATGGATTCCTCAACATACAATTATTCAGATGAACTATATTTTGTGAAAGACAAAGACCCCAACTGCAGTTAAATACAATGGCTATACCCCCTATATTACACTTTCTTAGATATACATACATACAATAAGGAAGTAAAGAGAGTAAACACTGGGGAAATTGCACTTACAAGGAAAACATAAGAGGTTTGCATTAGAAACTGAAATCCATAGCACATATGAGAGTAAAACCACCATTACTAAGCATCATAATTTATCACCCTTTGTCTATACTTAAATCATCTGAATAGATTGAAGGGCATCCAAATGTTAGAAAAATATTAAATGTTTTATTAATAGTCTAAGTTTTGATGTGCAGAATGTTTTGAAACCTACAGCACTTATATGTATCATGATAAAGATGAAATGAACTAAATGACTAGAAGCATTGCATGATAGAATACATCCAATGTTCACACCTTTTTCAATCTACTTTCTCTAAAATTCTGAGCACACGTAATGTTGTCATACATGTAAATACAAATAAACACCTACCTGTACATGATTTTTTTTCTGAAGGGGTACTGGAGACTAGTTTACACCTATTGAAAATTCAAATTTCTGGTTTGCACCTAGTAAATAAGATGCTATACTCGATCTGAAAGGTAAGCCAGAAAAATATCTTGGAACCAGTAGGATTTAAAATTCTCATAGATCTACTAATTGCTGGTACCGTTGGTTCCAAAATTTTTAAGACTATCTTTCAGATCGAGTATAGGCCTACCATCTTATTTACTGGGTGCAAGCCAGAAATTTTCAATATCAAACTTCCCCAGCAAGCCATAATATTCCATTAGTTTACAGTTAGTTTTACATCAAGTCTCAGCGTAATGGTAGCATTTTCATAATGTCTTGTAGGAGATCAAACATTTAGGATAATGATAGAGTCTTAGTAAAGGAACCAAAAGATAATATGATACTACTGGGATGTCTCTAGAACATCTCTTGTGTGTCAATGTTTGATTTTTTAGGGATTTAGTATTGTCTTCTACAGGTCTCCAAAATGTCTCATTCAGTTTAAGTGAGGGGTTTTGAGGAGTAGCATTCATCGATGCCAGTGAGATTTGTCAAAAACTATAAACACTAGAATTTCAAACAGACCTGCATGTATGAAAATGAAATTGATCTTGTTGTAACACATTTTATATAGAAAATTAATTTGAATTTTATCTGATTATACATGAAATTACTTACTGTGAGGTTTGTTAACAATTAAGCAGAAATTTGTAATTGTAATCAAGTGCAACAAGTGAGCCTGTCTCCATATTGATTGTTATCATGATTCTCTAGTCAGTACATTTAATGTGCTGGTTGATGGTGGCAAAGTTTTATTTACCTACAGAAATACTTGTATATAAACTACATGCATTCATGCACAAATTAATATTCCTATGAAAGATAAAAATTACTGTTTTTTCGCAATATCACTGTCATTATCATAAAATGTTTACTTGAGCATTATACATGCATACTTAAGCAAAATTGGCCATGGATACATGGATACTCTCGTACCACATCCATGTTAATTTGTGTCTAGACACCTAAAACAAAAATAAAACAAGCTTTTAATTATGCTCAAGTACCATTTATAACATCGTTGCTTCCACATGAGAGAGATCCTTGGCATTTTCTACATGGAGATCTTTAGTGCTGTGTTTCAAAGCAGGGTAAGGACCTTCTTGTATCCAAACAAAATGCCATATAGTCCTAATTGTAGGATGACTGGCAATTACTACCTGCTGTTACAATAATTGGCATCCACACCAAGATCCATGCATGTTTGAAATCATTACAGTACTCAGAGTAAGGTACACGCAAAATAATGTACAAAGGCCATTATAATGTAAATGAAAATAAAAAGTCAGTAGAAGTAACACGAGCATTAGTAGTCGTCATAGAAGTAGTAGTAGTAGTAGTAGCAGCAGCAGCAGCAGCAGCAGTAGCAGCAGTAGTAGTAGTAGTAGTTGTTGTTGTTGTTGTAGTAATTGTTGTAGCAGTAGTAGTAGTAGTAGTAGTAGTAGTAGTAGTAGTAGTAGTAGTAGTAGTAGACATTAAACAACAGTAGACGCGATAGGAGTAGTAGAAGACATATTAATGGTCTAAGTAGTAATAACAGTTGTGGTGCTATTGGTGCAACTGGTGGCTGTAGGAGTACAGTGCATCCCAGCAAAAGGAAACTAGGATTCTTAATCAGCTTTAATAAGCATTTATGTCTGATAAAAATATCTTACCACATAAAGTTCATTTTCTTATTTTGACACAGAACAATAAGAATGGGTGCTGCAAAGAGAAGCAAAATCTAGTCATAAAGAATAATTGGTTAAGACTTAAGGTGTATTTGAGAAAAGGGATACACCGAACTGTGAGAAAGGGATGACTCATAGTTTCTTATGTTCATTTAATTAAATCACCAAAAATGAAAGACAGATCACAGTTTCACCCCGAGTTTCACAGAAAGGTTCTTCGGAGATTGTTTCTGACAAATCTTGTTTTTTATTCACTTTCTGCCATGCATTAACAATTCACTAGGTATCTCACATCAAAGAAGATATCTAATAGTGTCAAATTTGAAATTGTTTTTTTTTCTATTATGATTTAATGTATAACTTAAAAAAGGGTTACCTCTATTTCTAGAATTCACTGTACAGCAGGTCCTCCAAAAAATGAAGCTGAGAATTATTAACACTATCATAAATCAATCCCAAACCAACACATCAAAGTCACTTGGTGGACCGTATCTGAATTTACAAAATAAAAACACATGTATAAACAGTTCAATATCTGCTCTTTAATTTGATACCTTGATCACAGAAAACGGTTAAGAAATAACAAATTCTGTCTTTTTGAAATCATACTTGAATTTCCTTTTAAATAGACATGTTTTCACAGATTCCCCAATGTAGCTATCGCAAGGAGAACAATTTTTTTATAAAATCACCTTTTATTGATAAAAAGGGAAACAATTACAATACGCCCAGGTTAACATAAAATGAATATACATAAACAAACATAAAGCAAAGCTTTATGCATGGCTGATCATCAACAAAACGGGGTGTTGAGTAGAGTATGTCCACTCCAAGCCTGTATTACATCTTCATTTGATAAATTATTGGAATTCAATCATTATTTTTAAATAGACAAAACTTTGTTTTCTTTGTCTGAGGTATGAAATTTATGAGTATAAAAAAATGTATAAATTTGTAGACATGTAATTTTCTTTTTGAAATTCATATACCGCCCACCAAGTGACTTTTGGGTATCCTTTATTGTTCTTCAAACTGCTTTATGTTACTCATGCAGGAATTTTCTGATTTATATGAAGTGAAAGAGTAGATTCTAAGCTCAATACCTCAGTAACAGTTCCTCTATGGCTGCCATAGGGTGAGTCGAAAACAGCCGTTTTAACATTTTTTGCACCAGCTACATATGGGTGGTTTGAATGAAAATTACATAAAACGGCTGTTTTCAACTTGCTGTACGGCATCTGTAGAGGGAAAAATGTGACTGAGGCATTACTATAATAGGTCATAATTTGTCTATTATATTTGTGATGAGGTTATTATGATAGATCTTCGATAATTCTCGGATTAGTTTTTTTCTGGAATGCACTGTATAGCATTCATAGAAGAAAGTACTTAGTCATAGTACATGCATTTATGTTCTAAATAGTATGAGAATTAGATGTAGTCAATAGTACAAATTGCATTAGAAGCAGGCAAAAAAAAAAAAAAAATTCCGGAGGCTACTTTTCACAATTTTCTTCCCGAATTCAACATTAGGTAGGCTTTAACACTGTAATGAATGGGGATTTTCTAGCCTGGTTCCTTTTTGCAGTTTCCAGGGCTCATTTGACCTTTTCAATTTCAAGGGCAACATCACCAAGCCCCTGTGTATTTGTTTTTCCCTGATCAGAAGGAGATAGAACATTAATACTTCAAACTAAAATGTAAATTTAGCACTGAACATTAAAAAAAGCTTCAAAAACAACTGCAGCTCTTATGATGTAATACACAAATTCCAACAATTTTCTTGTTATGAAACAGCCATATTTGCTCATATATTCTGAAGCACAGCGTTTCATTCACGTGAAATTCAAAGTCTTCAACATCTTAAAAAGCAGACAAATTATATTGATAGGAAAATGATAATGAACCCGTAAAAGTGATGAAAGTAAATGAAATGAAAAATATGTTGAAGATCATCAAGGGGTGAGGAGGCACTTAGAATAATGTGGGCTTTGAGGTTAAAAAAAATTACTTAAGAGACAAAACTAAACACTGATCAACAAGGTCTTTCAACAGGAAAAACTTTTATTAAAAAAAATAACAATAATGAAAATAAACACGATGTCATTAAAAAAATAATGTTATCCCTCTTGACAATAAATTGAAACGGTACTTATAGATGGCATCGATCCTAATATTTGATATAGTTTCTATACAAGGGCTATCATAAATTTGAGTTTTGAGAAAGTTGTCCTCTGCCAATGAAAATGAAAATGAATATCTTACATTATTTTATGAAGATTGAATGTTCTTACATCTTGTTGTGTTATTGATTTTGTTTAACATTTAAATGTTCATTCACAGATGGTGATGAGGAGAAAGAGATGAGAAAGATGATGATGATCACTACTCCATTACTGAAACTACTTAACTCAAACTGAATGATCATAATATGATGAATTTGTATAGCGCAGCCACTACATGTACATAGCTTACACTACATACTCAAAATGATGATCTTTTTAAAGTCTGTCTTTAGCATTGGTCAAGGGGTAGTTATATGAGCCATACTTGAATACCACCTAACTATTAAGTCAAAGAATGCATTTTTACCAATTACACTTTAAATATGGCTGTATCATGGTCTTTGGGATTTAAATTAAATTATTGAAAATAACCATTTGAGCACTTCCTCTACAGATTTAACAATTGAATATTAGAAGGCTACTGACAACCATTACATCCTGAAATGTTCAGCCCATTCCATGCTTGAGAAACTATTTTATACAAACATGACAAAAATACACAGATATTTTATTTTTATTGGACACGTGATGTAAAATCAGCAAAATTTATCCAATAAAAAAGCATTTTTTAGTTTATATCCTTCACACCACAACAACTTTGGGGCACATGCAAAATCTAGTGGATAGTGACATGCACATTTTTTTTTTTTTTTTTTTTTGGGGGGGGGAATTACCAAAATTAAATACAGGCTTTAAATGCTACCCTTAATATACAGATGTGTCTTCAATAATATAATTGTAAATAGGTATAGACTGCAGGCCATTCTTATTGTAAAAGGAAGCTGGATCCATACTTAAGGACGCAGGAGCTCCATATTATTTGTCAATTCAGGAAAATTATGTCTGTTCTTAAAAGTATGCTGTTTTGAATTAAAGAACATCAGCAATGTAATCCACCTCACATGTCTTTTAAAATATTGCTTGTTAAACATTGAACAATTTATTAATTCTTTTCATTTCTTTAGTTTGAAACAATGGAAAATATATATTTAATACTAGGCAATGGAAAATAAAATTTTTGTATTCCAAGATTTAATTTTCAATTAGCCAATTGCCTTATTCAAGTTCTGACAAAAATAACTCAATGAAAAATCATGCTTACATCAATTTGCGTTAAAAAATTGTCATTTCCATTACTGAATAGATAATGTTCCAATTTAGGTGAAACTACAAATATTATATTACATAAATTGTAAAAATGAACATAACAATCCAAAGAAGCAGCTTGAAAAGTGAAAAAGTAGGCATGCAAATTGAAAACATTCTAATTTGACAATGTATATAATTATATTTACAAGAAATACATGTAATAGTGTTTGTTACACATAATACAAACTAGTTCAACATGATACAAGAATTAAACATTGGCAGTACATTTTTTTCTTAAGTGCAAAACAGTAGTACATTCTGGATTGCCCAAAAATACTCTCACAAAGCTTTCTTAGGCAAGATGTAGCTTAAAAAAAATTAAATCATATTGGACTATAAAATCATGAGCAATATCTGACTGATTAGATTGATAGAAATTACATGTATATTAACCATGAAGAAATTCTGAAAATTATGGTGACCAAGAAGTCCCAAGCAAAGCAACTGAAATTAAGAAACAGGTCTACAGCCAAACAAGACTACAAACAAAAAATGCCAGCAACAAAAAAAAAAACAGGAACAAACAACAACATAGAGACAGCTCGATAAATACTTGAAACAGATTTGTAAACTGCACAACTATTCCACTGCTCTGAGTGCACGGCAAAACAAAATAGGTTTCTCTTGAGTGGGAGGATAAGAGGAAAATTACAGAGAAAACAGGAGCCTCAGTATGGCATTTTCATGAATAAATAGATTATATTTTGAGACGTTGATGCAGAGAGAAATGAAATATTCAATGGTAAGCCTGTGACGGGATTAAGAGAGATGGACTTGCCTTTGAATACTTACAGAGTTATATTCCATTAGAACAGCATGTGCAATTTACAATGTTTCAAAAAAAAGTGAAGACAAAATTAAAAAGACAGGAGAAAGATGAAAAAGTATTTTATATGTAAATCAGACTTCATCTAAAAGATCTATGGTGATATAAAGGGTATCATAAGTAATGCTAAGACCTGGTATGATATATGGATATTGGAAAAGAGGTGGCTATAAACATGAACAAAAAGACACAGTAGCTTGAATTTTACAACAAAAATATTTTTCCTGAACATGGAATTGATAGATAAACAAGTATCAATGAGAAAAAAGATGATAAAGAAAAGAACAAAAAACTTTTTTTCAGCATTCTTTTTCTCTCTAACATGACATGGATGATTATCAAACAAGTACAGTGAAACTCAAAGCATTACTACTTCAGATACATGTTAAAGGAATGAAGGGGGGGGGGAAAGGAAATACAACTATTAACAAGTGGAACACCTCTGGCAGTCTCGCCTGCTTTACGCGATTTAATATAGCAGCAATGCTAACTTTGAAAACTACTATAAAATAATCATTCACAAAAACACCATTCATATAATGACATAATACCACGTTCATTGACCATAGATGACATTTGAACGGTGACTTAAGACTTGTCAACTACACCCATGTCCATTTCATTCACTCTATCCATATAAACTTTCAAAGTTATGATGGCAATTCAACAATTACCCCAACAGGGCCTACGTTTAACTGACCTTTGACCTTGGTTTTGTGACCTGAAACTCACAGGGGATGTTCAGTGATACTTGATTACTCTTATATCCCAAGTTTATGAAATAGATCTATAAACTTCAGAGTTAGGATGGTAATTTAACAAAGACCCCCAACACGGCCAAAGTTCATTGACCTTAAATGACCATTGACCATGGTCATGTGACCTGAAACTCGCACAGAATATTCAGTGGTACTTGATTAACCTAATGTCCAAGTTTCATAAACTAGATCCATAAATTTTCAAAGTTATGAAGGTAATTCAACAAATACCCCCAACTTGGCCAAAGTTCATTGACCCTAAATGACCTTTAACCTTGGTCATGTGACCTGAAACTCAGGAAGGATGTTCACTAATACTTGATTAACCTTATGTCTAAGTTTCATGAACTAGATCCATAAATTTTCAAAGTTATGATAGTAATTCAAAAAATACCCCCAACTTGACCAAAGTTCATTGACCCTAAATGACCTTTGACCTTGGTCATGTGACCTGAAACTGGTGCAGGATGTTCACTAATACTTGATTAACCTTATGCCCCAGTTTCATGAACTAGGTCCATATACTTTTTAAGTTATGATGTCATTTCAAAAACTTAACCTTCGGTTAAGATTTTGAAAATAATTCTCCCAACATGGTCTAAGTTCATTGACCCTAAATGACCTTTGACCTTAGTCATGTGACCTGAAACTCAGGCAGGATGTTCAGTAATACTTGATTAACCTTATGTCCAAGTTTCATGAACTAGGTCCACATACTTTCTAAGTTATGATGTCATTTCAAAAACTTAACCTTAGGTTAAGATTTGATGTTGACGCCGCCGCCGCCGTCGGAAAAGCGGCGCCTATAGTCTCGCTCTGCTATGCAGGCGAGACAAAAATTCTAAAATTGCATCAGTTCTACTCCCAACATGAAGGTACTATCATAACCTTTAAGTATACAAATAAGCATCTGGTGAAAAGACAAAAAATACCGAGGTAAAAATTGTCTCTATGGTCGCTTGAGGCTTTCACAGTGCAGAGTCAAAGTGACCAACCTATGAAATACACACAACCATCTCAGAAACTAGAAGAGAAGAATTATTAACAACACATTTTGAAAATACTGTTCATATATAGGTACAGTTCATGAAGCTCGGGGATATGATGCTGTTCATTTCTGATGATAATCTCCTCCATTATCACAATGATTTCATGTAATGGATAACCCTGATAAGCAGGCATTTATTATGAATCCCTATCTGCTCTTTACCTGCATTACATGCAAGACAAGCTATGTCCACTGAATATCAATAGATGAGTGTTGCAAGATAGTTGACCCATTCAATTCCCTGCCCCTTAAATTGTGTTTCTGACTATATCATGAATACAATGAGTAAATCAAAGGAATCTTTGCAACTTTTATTCCAGTTTACAGATCCAAATATCAGTATACAGGTATTTTGTTGACAACTTTTGTCCAAGTATTGCCAGCTAAATTTATTTGTTTTGTTCTTCTGATAAATACAATGGGGCCATCACTTGTGCAGTTCATAATCAGCACGACCTAAAACTGTTGATTCATTCTGAAAATGGCCAGTCAGGCCAGGCCACAGCAGTCCATACTAGCGGCTTTTTAATTTATGGAGTCTTGCAAGGCTATGTTCCACCTCCTACTTTTCAACACATCAGTGACCACCTGACAATAACCTCTAAACAGTATGACTATTTGGATGATAATGCCTTATTGCATGCCAAAAGAGTGAGTCTAGAAAAGAGGAATTCATTTGGTATTGTTGAAAAATTTGTGGAAGCTCAAACTCACCATGGTAAAAAACATCACTGCCCAAGGATTCCATTTTCATCTTACCAATATGGACGCAAACCTTGAGATGAAACACTACTATTCAGCTCCATACATGTACAAGGGAACTAAGCTTGAACATCAGAGCCAATATTAAATTCTATACTTTAGCCACAATTTAAGAGTTTCACTCAGTATTTTGCTAAGTAAAATGCTTCATCATCTTTGCCATTCAATTGCCTTTTTTTCTTAAATCTAAGTCAGCGCCCTACCTGGCTTAAGTCTGGTAAGCATGTAGTTTACAAATGTACATAAGCAAAGTAAACCAGGTTACGCAAAGATGGATACATACAGTACATCTGTATTTCATGTATTTAATATTCAACAGGTGGAACGCCTCTGGCAGTCTCACCTGCATTACGTGATTAATAAAATACTATGTCCATTGCCCAAAAATGACCTTTGACCATTATCATGTGATCTAAGATGTGTGCAAAACAATCATTTATACTTTATTACCCTCATGTTTCATAAACTAGATCCTTAAACTTTCTAAGTTATGATACAAATTCAATAAATACCCTCAACATGGCCAAAGTTCATTGACCCTAAATGACCTTTGACCTTGGTCATGTGACCTAAAACTAATGTTGGCATAAATTCAGTTTTTTATAAAGGACCCTAAATTTGGAATACTCTATCAAAACAAATGAGGTCAAGTCCTTTAAACGTTTTTAAAAAAGAATTATAAGAAACTTCTCATACAAATTTCATGCAAATTATCAGGCTCATTTTTATTTCATTTTCTTTTATTATTTTATTTTTGTTATGTTTGTTAAGTTGTGTCTGTTTAGGGTTTGTAAGATTTTGTTAAACATTCAATTTATCTTTATCTGTATCATCTTGTCTGTAGGATTTATTTTCATATGTTCTTGTAAATTACTTGGTTTTAAATGTTTGTGTACTGGTGGCAACATTTAGAAAGTATTCAATGTTCTTCCAAGCTGTCTCCACATTCTATTTTATTGTATTTATTTTTACCTTGTGACTGTTTTTAATTTTGAATGAAATAAATTGAAATTGAAATTGAATGGAACATTGTGCATTATCATCTATATAGTGTATTAGCGATGCATTAAAATGTGTATTTCGGTGTGCATCAATTGCCCGTGCAGTATCAGAGCGGATCCCTAAAAAAGGACCGAAATCTGACGAATATCCCAACGGCTCCTGTACAAATTTGCTATTGAATATGAGAGCATATTCAACAGTCTAGGGCGTGTGCACGAAATATACAATGCATACAATTAAAAGCAATGCGATGCGCAGCATAGAGCACAACTACGCTCAATGGTGTCACAATGAACTACATGCAAGTCACATGTCAATGACCAAATTTGATCCTATGAAGTGATAATGGCATAATGTGATAAGTGATATGACTTGTAAAATCAAATTGCTCCCTCTTATTTTTTTTTTGGTGGGGGGTCGGGATAGATGATAAAAATTATAGTGGATTGCTTTATTTCATGAAATACCAGAAATATTCCACTCGTTATGGCCAATATTCCACTCATCTGCGATTCATGGAATATTTTCCTGAACTCTTGGAATATTTCTGGTATTCCATTCTGAGCCGTTCAATATATCGGTAATACAATTGTTGCACAATCACAGAGGTTTGGTTACAACAGCTATGGACTAATCAAAATCTTAGAAATATTTCATTATTTGCAGTAACAAACTGAAATACCACTATTCTGTTTTGAGATTACCACAGAACTTGTGCTCCAGATTTTACAACTTAAAAGACAATCGTACTAGGAACTTATGAATCTATAGCTTTATGAAACACATATTGGGGCATGATTTTTTTAAAAGCTGATCATAAAAGATCTTTAAAAATTTGCATTTCTTAACATGATGGGAGTGCATTTCTTGCACCTGTAATCAAATAATAAAATTATGTTCCATAAAAATGATTATAAAAAATGAGAATATTAATCTACAAAGATAAGATTAAAAAGCCTATCTTTACTTTTGGTAGATCTCCCAAAAGTACAAGTCCCTTTTCCAATTCAGTACTACATTATAATTATATTAATGCATAACCAAAAATGTGTTTTATTGGATAAATTTGTCAGTGATTTTACGTACTGGCTCAAACCTCAGCTGGTCTCCAAAACATGATTTCGAGATAATCGCGTTTTGAAAGAAACCAGATCAATTATTCATACCAATTTAAAGCATACAATCTATTTTTATAATATGCAGAATTTTGTCTGCAATTTGTATTCATTCTCTCAATATTTGAAATGAAGAACATGTATGCATTTTAGAAGCTGCTAATTGTTCCCAAAAAAAGGGGGTTTGAGCCAGTTTGTAAAATCTCTGAAGAATTTACCAGATTTACATAAAAATTCAATTTTATTGGGTGCCTGATCTAAATAAACTATTTGTGTACATTTGTCTTATTCATATAAGACACCTTCTCAGGCATGGAATTGGCTGAAAATTCCAAGATATAATCTATGTCGGTAGCTTTCTTATATCTGATAACTAAATATATAATTGCTTTAACAGCTATTCTAAATAAAAATAAAACATCACTTAGAGAGGGAGATAGATTTTAATCTAAATCCCAACGGCCGGAAAAATGCATAATTTAAGTTCTATTAATAGGAAAAAATGTATTCCATGACTAATGTAATTTGTTAGATGATACTCAAGTATGTTTCACATTACTGCCCCTTTACAGTACCAAAGCTAAGACAGGCTTTAAGACCCCCTCACACCTAACCGAATTGCCGTAAATATGCCTTGCAATGGCTGGTGAAAGGCATTTTTAAACAAATCGTTTTCAATAGTTACTGATAGTAAATCATATTTACCCTTCGTGTTTGGGTTCGTACATCTTCTGAACTAACAGCTGCGATTATTCAAATTTGCGTTTAAAATTTCCCGACGAATTGAAAAATCGTTGGTGATCTGTTTGAATTCGCATCTCTTATTTAGTCTGCAGTAATCATTTGTTTATCGTTCGTGTGTTTTTGTCGCGCATAGTCCCTCTTCGCGCTTTTGCCAAAGTGGACCGATTTCAAAATATCAAACCATTGCTCGCTGTTCGTTCGTCTTATTGAGTTATATCAACCCTTCGCTCGCCTTCGGCCGCAATTTTCTCAAAGAGGTGAACCGAAAAATTGATATCGTTCGCATGTCATATTTATCCTTCGCTTACCGTTCGTTGATAAATTTGACAATAGTTACTGATCTCATGATTTGACAGAAATTTTATTTGAATTCGTTGAATTCGCGTGCATTTCGTTCATTTTTCCCATTCGTCACCCTTCGTCCGCCTACATTCGGTCAGATGTGAGGGGGCTTTTAAGAAGATCATCATTTCGAGTGTGTAGTTTATAAAGCAATAGGAACACAGTAACTACATATAGTGGCTGCACTATGAAAAAAATGCATTCATTGACTACTATGCTTTTGTAATACTGTAATGTTTGATGATACTCGAGTACAATACTGATCCTTTACCAAAGCTTTAGACAGGCTTTTACTTTACATAATGGGACACAAATTATTTATAATTTGATTCAGCACCCATGCAAGAAAGAGTCATTAGTCATAAGAAAAAGTTGTGTATAACATAAAGGAGAATGAAATCTTTGGAACAAGATAGCTTGTGTGAAAACAGAAAAATCAAAGAAACAGATCAACGAAAGTTTGAGAAAAATTGGACAAATAATAAGAAAGTTATGAGCATCTGAATATTGCGATCACTAATGCTATGGAGATCCTCACATTGGCGATGCAACAAAGATGTGTGATGTCACTTGTGAATAACTCTCCCCATTACTTTAGTATATATTTCACTTAAACTGCCTCTTTTTTCACATATATCAGTAGAGCATATATTCTTTCTACAGGAGGGCATGTAATACAGATCTTTAAAGAATATATCATGGATAAAGAGTTTGTATCACCATAAGAAAAAGTAAAAAGAGACATTTTGGGGGTATTTTAGTCCATCAAAGGGAAAGTTGTTCACATGTGACATCACACATCCTTGTCGCATTGCCAATGGGAGGATCTCCATAGCATTAGTGATTGCAATATTCAAAAGCTCATAACTTTCTAATTATTTGTCCGATCTTTCTCAAACTTTCTTTGTTCATATTCTTTGATTTTTCTGTTCCGACAAAATCCTAGTTGTTCCAAAGGTTTCATTACCCTTTGCTTTATGATACACCACCAAAGACTACACTAAAGCAAATAACATTTAAATTAAATGTCTCTATGTATTCATATCCCGGTGTTTAACAGTTCCATGGATAACATACAAAATAATTTAGATTTAAATAATTTTGAAGTTTTGAAGCCATAAGAAAGCTAATGAAGGTCCAGGTGCATATGAAGCAATCCTAATTGGTTTTTGATAGGCATTTCTATTTAGAATGGATCCAGAGTCGGATTTTGAAGGGACCCGTGCAAATTTGTCAGAATAATTGGACAAGCACATTAGTAAACCCAAAAATGGTCATCGTTCATTATACGGGTGCGCAAAAGCCAATGAAGGCATTGTCCATGGTGCCTATTATATTTTCAAACTCTACGGGGTGTGCCTGCACCTCCCATCAACCCCTGGATCTGCGCCTGATTTCTTCCAAATTTTGATAAAAATTCTTAACATAGGCCTTCATGTAATAATAACATTAAAAATAAAACAATAAATGGAGTATACGCTTATTACCACTCAATAACTTGAGTTTGTCATTTCAAAACAGTTGAGAAAAAATGTTGCTTTTTAACATGAGGAATTCAATAAATTTTCAAATTGAAAATAAAAATGAAAGGTAGAGTGTAAATAATAGACCTAGAGTGGAAAAAATAGACATCATGTACTACACTAGAGGGTTTAACCAAAAGAAATGACTACATTATGCTTAAAAGAATTCCATGCGCATATTATCTCAGAAGGTAATAAAGGATAATAAAGGTAATAGATTAAATAAGCCAAAGACATCATTGCAATGAAGAATATATAAATCTTTTTAAAAAGAAATACTGGTAATAAACAAGTGGAATGCCTCTGGCCGTCTCACCTGCATCACGCGATTCAATATAGCAGCAGTGCTGATTTTGAAAACTACTATAACTCGCACAAGATGTTCAGTGATACTTGGTTACTCTTATTTCCACGTTTTATGAACTAGACCAATACACTTATAGAGATATGATGGCAATTCAACAAATACCCCCAACGTGGCCAAAGTTCTTTGACCTTACATGACCTTTGACCTTGATCATGTGACCTGAAACTCGCACAGGATGTTCAGTGATACTTGATTACTATTATGTCCAAGTTTTATGAACTAGACCAACACACTTTCAAATTTATGGCTGTAATTCAACAAATACCCCAATTTGGCCAAAGTTCATTGACCCTAAATGACCTTTGACCTTGATCATGTGACCTGAAACTTGCACAGGATGTTCAGTAATACTTGATTACTATTATGTCCAAGTTTCATGAATCAGATCCATAAACATTCAAAGTTATGATGGTAATTCAACAGATACCCCCAATTCGGCCAAAGTTCATTGACCCTAAATGACCTTTGACCTTGGTCATGTGACGTGAAACTCATGCAGGATGTTCAGTGATACTTGATTAACCTTATGTATAAGTTTCATGAACTAGGTCCATATATTTTCTAAGTTATGATGACATTTCAAAAACTTAACCTTAGGTTAAGATTTTGATGTTGATTCCCCCAACATGGTCTAAGTTCATTGACCCTAAATGACCTTTGACCTTGGTCATGTGACATGAAACTCAGGCAGGATGTTTAGTAATACTTGATTAACCTTATGGCCAAGTTTCATGAACTAGGTCCATATACTTTCTAAGTTATGCTGTCATTTCAAAAACTTAACCTCAGGTTAAGATTTGGTGTTGACGCCGCCGCCGCCGTCGGAAAAGCGGCGCCTATAGTCTCACTCTGCTATGCAGGTGAGACAAAAATGGGCACTGTGGACAGTTATTTCTTTAAGGAAATTAATATTATTTCCTGCTTGATGACAGTGTTTTGTCAATTATTTCAATAAGGGATTCTTTGTCTATTTGCAGTTTAGTATACAGTATGTATCGTATTATGAGGAGGACTTATGAAGCCATAGTTTAATAGGTAAAGTTCATGGTTTCATACCACAAAAAGAAGATTACTCTCCTGCATCTTAAGCTACTAATCATTCAAAGCTGGCCTTTTCAACACTATTACAATGTCAAATTTGTATTATGTGCAGATGATGGCACACAATATCCCTTGTAAGAAGGTCACTCTGAAGCTTGATGGAAAATATAATTAAGCATCATCTACATCTAATGTGTGTCCAAGACTTGTGTGAAGACATAGAAGATTTTTTAAATTGTCTTTTACTGACATTTTGAAAATTCACTGGGGCAACATAATTTTCTCTTATTAGATCAAAAAAGTATGAATTTGAAATGATCATAAAGGTCATACCAAACAAGAAGCAAGTGAAGTTATCAACTGATAATAAATAACAGGATCATTAAGTAATTCGAATTAAAGTAATTGAGGGATTCCTTATCTCTATCCTAAATCTGTAATACTGAAGTCATTAACTATTAAAATGTGGCTATTTTAACCTAAATTAAATTGTCAAAAGAAAATAAAAATGAAAATACAGAAAAGGCCAGTAAAAAGGAAGATATGAGGAAAATATTTTCTACATAAAACTGGAAAAACAATGATGTTGATGATGAAGTATGAGCTGTTTTCCAGCTTTCACAAGAATGGAAAATGAGATGGACAAACTTGGCATGTTACATACAAGGATGCTGGTGTTTTCTTTGTTTGAGACCTACAATGAACATTATTAGTGCATTGCATGTTACACACCTACTTCATTTGCTCTTGAGAATCTGCAAATGAGGAAGTGAATGACATAATTTGTCAAATTTACAATGAAGATGTGTGACACTCCTCATGCCTCATATAAAGTACTCTCACTACCGAGCCCTAGAAGAACAAAAAACCAAGCACCAGGAAATATAGTATGTAAAAGAAAAGAACAAATACCCATCTCTGTTTAATCAGTTAAGCTTCATTGTCAGTTTGACAAACAGCTACATGTGATTTTCCTTGACAAGACAATGTACTCATTTTGTTGTGGATTCTATTCTATGAAAAGGAAACCTGGATGTAATGACAATGCCTTATTCATGGTTTTGAAGTAATGTCTACATGATTCGCTATAGGGAATAATGGAAATATATTTACATTTGGTACATTTTTGAAATTGCAATTTTGTGGACGTTTTTTTAGATAGTGAAAATAAATGGAGATTAATGAAGTAGTACAAGAATACTAAAAATCATTTTAAGAAAAAAAAAAGAAATATTTAACTACAAAATCATATTCAACACAACATATTACATTCCAAGTCATTTAGGTTAGGCCTAAATATATTAATAGTGACTTGCTGAACATTTTATTTAGATTCAAACCTTGTGAATTTGAATTTAGAAAAGATATGAATTGAAATACATGAACTCTTAGATTTAAAAATAAATCATATGGATTCAAAATAAAACCAAAGTTCGGCTGGTCACTATTCACAGAAAATATGGGTTTATTTTACATGTAAATCTTTGAAATTTGAAGTGCAGTTTTACTGGATGATAAAGAAAAAATAATAAAATGAAGTAAATGAGCAGAAATTTTGATTGAAATCAAAATGTTGATAAACATTGAAGGTTGCTTGACTTCACAAAATAATAATATTCAGTGCTAAAAAGCAAGTTTAAAGCTTTGGTAGAGATTCAACAATGTGACCAAATTATAGCTTATCATAAAGTGTAGTGATTGTGTTCTGTTTTTTTGTTTTTTACATTCATTGATTAGGGCATATGTTCATATAAAATAAATAAAACAACTGAATAGATCATTGGGGTGGGGGCTGGGGGATTTACGATTATTTACCAAAGAGGGGTTTAATGTTCAACCACTGAAATAACAATCAATAACTCTATAATTTCTTACAGCTAATTATCACATATATGTACAAACATACACAGCACACACATAAAAGCAGTCTGTGGAAACTGTTCATTTAGAATGTAGATGAACATTACATGCTATGAAGAATTTGAAATCCTCTCATTAGCTGTCGAGATGTAATCGGGTTTCTTGCAATCTCCCCTGAAAGGCTTCATTATTCAGCCTACGAGACATAACTTGGAAATAAAACTGTAACAGCAACTCTTCATACCTCATTATTCAAAAGCATAAATTAGCCCCATACTGACAGGAGAGGGGATGTTTTTTAGTCTATTTTCATAATATATATTCTCATGACTTGCATTGGCAATAATAGCTCTGCTCCTACAGAGATGTTTCTAAAATACTTTGGTGCGCAAAGATTTCTGTTAGAGAATATTGTATCACATTTCATTTGCTTGTAAGAATTCAAGTCATAGCAGAATGATTTTACTATCAAACTCAATCATATTACAAAAGTCTCTATCATGCTCAAAGTCATAAATGTAATCATTCATTCAAGTAAAATTTATCTGGGGGAAACTGAACTTGGGTGATTGCACCCTTCAAACACAAATAACCAAAGTGACAGGGGGAGGGGTCTGTTCAATTATTGACTACCTACATAAAGAGGACTATCAAATGAAGGGGAATGTATGGAGAAGGGATCAAATAAAATAAATTTAAAGATTATTTTATACACAGTGAAGGGAAGTGAAGTTTTAAAAGTATGTGGAATTTTGGCCATAAAAGCAAAATGAAGGAATGGATTCTGAACTGCAAGCATTCAAACTCTCTGCTTCTGTTATTGCCAGATCTGAAATGTATGGCAAGCTCAAGTTTTGACATCTATAAAATTTCATACTCTAAAGTCTAATCAGATCATCACTCTCATATGCATTTATAAACCAAGTTTAATTTAAACCCAACTGTTAAATCTGAAAGTATAATTTTCTGAGACCATGAGGTATGACTTTTGATCTTTGACCTTGTGACCAGATCAGATCATTGTCTTGTGAATCAGATTGGATGCATATGCCAAGTTGGAAAATGATCTCACAAGGAGTCACAGCCTTTCATTCAAGAACAAGCAATTTTCATATAATGTATTTTATAGTTCATAATTTCCAATCTGGAGAGTGCTAATGACAACACTCTATAAGAAAATAAATTAAAGAAAGAAGAAAAAAACATCAAATAACATAAACAATAATACATTTCAGTTACATAGTTTTGATGATTCCCTATAGTTTTCTTGCCTTCATAATCAAAAGCCATTTTTTTTCAAATAATCTCTTTTTTTTTTTGGGGGGGGGGGGTTCTACATATCACAATCTCTCAAAAATATTGCAAAAAGAAGCAAACTAAAGTCTCTTCAAGATATTGGAATTAAAATCTATTAACTTATATCCCATATGAGAAAAACAAATCAAAATATATTTCTCATGCAATAATTCTTTTATCAAACATCTATTAATGGACGTGTAAGTCATTAAGCTTTGGTGTTTTTATCCTCTCATAAACTTAACAGAAACATGAACTGGTATTAAAGGTAAAAGGAAGGAAATAAACGAAGAATTTTTTTTCTCAGCACTCATACAGAATATTATTAATAGGGTAAAAATATAATGTCTGCAAATCCACAATGCACAGGCCTACAGGATAAAACCCACCACTCTACAAGGCATGTTCACTCATGCAAGGTCATGGAAAGAAATATAAAGATTGCATCGCTTCAGCCATGTGTACTTCAAATCCAACCATTTTTATTGCTTTGATGTTCATTTACATCTGGCACAGTTAAAAAAGAATTCTTTCATAACATCAAGTTGCCTTACCACAATCAACTCAAATCATTGACGCATAGTTGCATTTCACAACTTCACTTTCCATTTGAATGCATAATGAGAATCAAATGAGAGACTCGCACCCTTAAACTATCAAAATGAATATTACCGCTATTTCTGTAGATATTTCAGTCGATCTGCTTCTAAGGAAATGCAATCCTGCAAATTTCTGTATTGAGGAGTTTTGAAATATAGACATTCTACAAGCATTTTAACTTACTTTATATCAAAAGACTCCTTTGCAATGTTAGTATTGTAGAAAGAACAGATACTTTATATTAAAGAAGATTCTCATACTAATATATTTAATATCTGAGGGACATGTAAAAAAAAATATTGAACAAACAATGGATCTACATAGAAATATCAGATAAGGAATACAACACTGAGCAAAATATTCATTCATACTCCATACTCATTATTATATTCACATCATCTTCAAAACAGAAAAACATACTCTAAATGTTACAAAAGAATCAGAGTAAAGCATGAATGTGCTGAAGTCTAATTTTCTAGGGACCCTTGAAACATTTGGATGAAATTGTGAATTCCATTTTGTTACCAATTTTCATCAATAATCATATTTAGATCTAATCTTATCATCTGTTTGATTCTTTTTAATTTCATTCATATTTTGACTTGTCAGTGTTAGATTCTACATTACCACAATCAAAATGATACTGACTATGATATGATACACAAAAAGGGGGATTATTAGACTTTCATCACTTTGTTCAGGAAAACCAGAAAAATATATAGATATATGGCAGTTGTCTAATTATCTTCGGCCTTAAGTAATCAAACAGTAAAATGCAAAATGCCTCTAACATTTTGACACATTATCAAATTTTTGAAATATGATGTGGGGAAAGAAATTAAAGAGAGGAAGATTATTTGGTGAACAGTATACAGACTAGGCAAACCTCTTAGACTTTCACACAACATGTGATATGAACAGTGAATATTTCATAGTGAAAAGTGGTTATTCAATGTACACATAATGACCACAAGATGGCAGTATTGAACAAAGTACAGTACTGTTGTTCCTCTGCAATGGCTGACATTAAAATATTGTTTGACGGCATATCATAAATTCCTACAAAAAAAGAAATATAGCCCTTGTAAGCCAACTCACATCTAAATCATTCATATACAGACACTTTGGTTTTCATAAAAACATTATAAGTGGTGAAAAAAAGTGCTTAAATATCCTGTTGTTTGCTTCCTAAAACCAAACCCAGGGTTTTATAAGTAATTAATCACAAATAGATTAGTCAGGATAACAAGATACATCAAGCTACCTGTAACTCTAGTTTCCCGGGTGCTTTTTTGAAAGATTTATTACCTAGAATAAGACTACAAATCTCTTGCTAATATTCTTTTCCAGGCCTTAATGTCAGCAAGCTTTCTTCTTTACTAAGAAAGAGAAATAAATATTCTTCATCATTCTTATATATAGGTAGAGAACTATTTATTACATACACATGTTTATTACAAAACAAAGTAGTTGAATATGTTAATGTATAAAAAATATAACTTATTTTGACATCGTTATCACAGCTAGAATTTACATTTGATATTTACAAAAAAGATTGACAGACGCGTTAAAAAAATCAACAAGTATAGCAAAAATTAAGAAAACCCTTCACTTCCATGTGTACAATAACTATAATACTGCAAAAATGTAAAACGTATTTAAAAGTAAATTTAAAATAAATTGACATTTGAATATCATATTGAGTAGAGCATATTGCAGCTCAGTGGTAGAACACCTGCCTCGTGCATGGGAGGCCATGGGTTCTATCCTTGGCCAAGTCATTTGAAGACTTTTGAAAATAGGAACATCACCTTCTGCTATTTAGCTAGGCACTCAACATATTAGATGGGTAATAATAAAATATTGTGTTATGCATGGCCCAATGCTTCATAAGAGCTGAAGTGGCTATCCTGGGTAAATATGAGATATTATTATTATTAAGGAGACAAGTCTGGGGAAATTGTTAAGAATAAAAGTGTATAAACAAGGTCAAAGATAGAGAGGGAAATCAAAATCAAGCAACGCATGTGGCTGGTATTTAGGTACGATGAGCCAGTATAATGTAATTCATTGTATTGCCTCTACTGGCAGCAGCTAGCTAGTCTGCTGTGCAAACCCTCAAGTGAAGGGTCTGAATGTGCACCATACTAGTCTTTGCATGGAGACCCACTTAATGATCAAAGTTTCAATCAGGCACTAGCAGCTAGCAGAAATGGGTTACATCTTTATCTTTGTGCACTTTTGACTTGAATGCTGGGATATCAGTTGAGCTTTGATCACTTCAGGCAAAGCAAAAGTAACCTTTAATATTGAGACAATTCCAATGACTTTCAGGATAACTTTAACTGTTTATAATAGAGATCCTCTATAATTAACTACACTTGTTTGTAAGAAATGTTGATTTAACTGTGTATTTTAATCATATTTAATACAATTTTAGCCAAGTTTCAGTGATGATTTTAATGTCAGAGTGTCCTTGCTCTCTGCAGGTGGTACAAACCCATTCAATCACCAATAATCAATCCATTTGAGTATGAGTCTTTGACCACGTCTTCGTCTGCACCATGGTCCAAGTCCTGAACATTTCCATGATTGTAACATTATTTCAATACTAAGAATTTGGTCACTATGATCACCAATAATATCAAGTTCATGTTCATGACACAGCCAGAGCAAAGTGAACAAAAATAGCAAGGGGCTTTGTATACAAATAGGGCAATTATTTCATTTTCAAGTCAGAGGCCTGTATTCTAAACTCTGTTTCAACTTACAATGTAAGCCTTGTTCTAATTCTATGCTAAATACGTTAAACATGTAATTAAACTGTGTTTTTTTTAAGTTTAATAGGATCTTGTTCAATTCTTAAATAGCAAAGGAAACTACTGAAGATATCATATCCAGAAAGTTTTGAATACTTTGATGGCCTAACATACAAGTAGATATTTTTTTCACAATTAGCTCTCCTTTAGTTAAAACACAGTTTAAAGTTCAGAAAACAGGCTTGAAAATATTTGCTGCTTTTGACCACAGTTCTAACTGAAGCACAAGCCCCTATTAGAGTTGGAAAGTCTTACAGCACTGGTAGTTTCTACCTACATGTTTAACTGGAATCATTTTTGCAACTTGCAAAGGTACACAAATCGGTTTCATGTTATATTAATGCTAACCTCCTATTGCAGAACGACACGTAAAGCACAATTCCAATATACCCATTTGAAGGTGATCATGGAATTTCTTTGTTTTGGTTTATTTTTGGCCCTTCACATTTAGAGCAACCTAATGCAATGATCACGCCCAGCAAACAGACTCCAGACAAATCAAAGATATTATGTAGTTATCAATGGTAAATTTGGGTGTTTCACTGGTGTGACTTTAGCATTTGACCACTTTTGTGCATGAACACTGAGTGAAGAAGTCCAGATTGGACCTTGTTGTTTGGAAGTGCCCTTTCCCAAAGCTAACATAGAGGGCACATGTCTCCCAATCTCTAATCAGCGCCAATCCACTCATCTTCCCTCCCCAACAAGTTGTTGCATTTTTCACCCTGTTTGAGGTGAAGTTGTTTTGGGTAAAAATGTGTCTTGTTTGGTGTGTGAGACTAGGGCACCTGACCCCCTACCGTGTAACTTGTTTGATTGATGCCTAGCTTTTCTGGTTCAGCAAAGTTTTGTACTGGACCTTGTTGGGGAGGGAAGATGAGTGGATTGGCGCTGATTAGAGATTGGGAGACATGTGCCCTCTATGTTAGCTTTGGGAAAGGGCACTTCCAAACAACAAGGTCCAATCTGGGCTATGAGTGAAGGAGTGTGAGGTCATGGGACCTGTAGACGAACAGAGGATGGTTTTCATCATGTCCGAGGTTGATCGCAAGAATGTCACTGTGAAAAGTATGAATGCATGTAATCTGATGCAACCATGTTTGGCAATTTAAACCATATTGATCATTGAAATTATTCCATCAAAAACATTCTAATATTCAGGGATGCCACTAGGTGTCCTCCAAAAATACTGAAACTTATCGCGGGCCGGGACAGTGTCCAAGAAAAAGAAAATTTAGGGGGGTCCACCTTAAATTTTGGGATGGACATGGTAAAAAATTGGACAAGCAAAAAATAAAAAATAAAAAATAAAAAAATTAGGAGGGGGGGTCCGCCCCCACCTCAAATTTAGGGGCGGGGGGGGGGGGGGGGGGGGAGGACCAAGTGGCTTCTTACCTCGTTGTGATCGATGACTTTGAAGTCAATTAGGTTTGAAAAACTGACAGTAGTTAGTTGTTGTGTGTTTCTCATAGAACGCTAGACCAAAAGCTTCAGTCTCTGTATTTTGGTTGTTCAGCTGAACCGTGTTGGCTCCACTCACCAATACATAGACTGAAGAGTTGTTGGCCCGTACATAAAGACAACGTATCAGCTAACCCAGGGAGCTCCGGCCCGCTCTGATACGTAACCAAAGGAGCTCCGGCTCACTTTCCGGGCCGGAGCTCCCTGGGTTCTGTATCAGCATGCAGCAGTAAGGTTAGATCTAACATTCGGCGGAAACCCGATTTTCGGATCGTTTTTGGTACATAAAATGTCACATTATAAAAAAATAATTACATCCAAACTTACGAGAAAATATATAAAATTCAGAAACATCGTACCTTAGACCGCAGTTACCGCTAATTCCTTTCAAATGATGATCAAAACTTAGCCATCCTCGATTCCTTCGTTGGTCATCGTAAGTTGCCATCTTGGATGACGTCATTATTTTTCCAGACGTATTTACCAGTCGCTATTATATCGCGATTCGTGCCGCTGCTTTGCGCTTGTCAATGTGCGTGCGTTCGGAACTTGTCGCTCGCATTGATTGGCCAGGATATCGAGAATTCTAATCAGAAAGCCTTGATAAAAGCATAACTCAATGAACGTAGTAGGCAGTGCGCGCGTTTATAAATTATGTAAGTATATAAAAGCAAATATCTCGGGGAAATATCTCTTACTCGGTCGATTGACATGCATCGCAATCGAGAGAGATAGGGGGGAAAAGAGGAGGACTTTCCAATTTTTTAATACACAGAAAACAGGAAAAGTCGGAAATACGGAAATAAGACAGATAGCAGGAAAAAAGCCGGAATTCTGTATAAATACGGAAAAGTGGCATCCCTGAATATTGACACAATTGTCATGACATCAAGATCTTGTACGGTCTGATAGAACCATGATTTCACCATGATTTAAACCATACAGTGAACTGAATTGTCAAAACCTGGCATATATACAAGATACTGATGTTGTAGCTTTCCCACCATTTTATTTTGTCAATGATCTGAATTCATTTTGTCAATGATCTGAAAGACAATTGTGATTGTCAAATTGCTCCCCAAAGCTCGCACACATACAAATAAGATTCAAAATATAAAAAAGAAAAAAAGGAAAATGTTAGCATTGCAATCTATATATTTCCATACAGTCACTTTCTACTTTCAGCACATGTCTAATTCTATAGGGGTAAAAAAGAAATGCTACAAATTTGAGAATTAAAGATTTTCTTTCACCATTCTCCCAAATTAATATTAAAGGAAATATGTATGAGACCCAATTTTGAAGATGAAGAAAAGGATTATTGTTTTTCTTTTAAATTCTTCAATTTCCTAAATCTCAATTTCCTGCCTCTCCAAATCCTATTCCTTTTAAACCGATTAAGGACGTTCCACAGTTAAAGTGAAATCCATGTCATTTTCACAAAACTTTGCTCATAGATACTTTAGAACGTTAATATTCGAAATATGCAAAAATTAACATAGGTCCATGTGCTTGATTTTTTGCTAAAGAGCTTCAAAGTTCACCCAAAATGATGTTCTTAAGAATTGCGCATTCAAAAGAATTTGGCATTTTTAGACCGCCCAAGATTACTACAATGAGTTTAAACCTCTATTACTCAGTCAAAATACATGAAAAAGTCATCAAATTTCGCAAGAGAATTAATAATTGTATCGTTAGCATGGAGAATCTATTTATAGTGCTATTTGTTTGCAATTTTAAGTTTAACAGCACTGCCAGTTCTTAAAAATGGCGTAAAAGATAACAAAATCCCATTCTAAAAAATGTGAAATTTCAGTAACAAACTACAAACGTACAATATATGATGCACTTTATTCAAAATCCATGTCATTTTCACCAAAATTTGCAGAGTTGTAGAGGAAGGTATACCTAAGAGGTACAAACATTAAAAAATAGGGGTTCATGTGCTTGTTTTTAAACTATCAGCATTTTTATTAGAGCAAATGTGCTTTTTAAAACACCAAAAATGCGCCGAATGCTTTGTATCTATGTGAAGAAAAAATAAAAACCACTCTACCATTTATTCAAACTCGGGGTAATATTCGTGATTCTTGGCAGCACTGCGGAGTAAAGTATTTTGAAATTGTAGAGAATTTTTTTTTAATGGTCCATGGAACAATTCCATTTTTTAGTTTCATGAAATAACACATCGGATCTGCAGTTAAAGTGCAGAAGATGAGAAAAATCAGCTCAAACCTGCAGCTAATTAATCACCTGTTCATCCATTGTGACGTCAGCGCGCAGAGTGTAAACTATGCGCAGATCATAATGCGCACAAACATAACTGTGGAACGTCCTTAAATGTATCATCCTATCTAATATTCATCTACCATACCCATCATACCTGTGGTTTATCAGCCTGTAATCTTCTTCTGCAGTCATCACCAAAGATAACAGTGTGTTCTGGTAGTCTCTCATGGCTGGTGATATTGCAGAAAGCTCCTATAACACAGCCGTTGCTCATCTCTGTATCTCTCCCAATAAAAGCTGCAAAATATAACACAAGTGTGTGGGTTCTCATAAAAGCAACAGATTGAAGTTTCAAGAAATTGTATTATTAATGGCAAGTTACATGCTATTATTGAATCAACTGATATGTTGGTATTTGAGTTTTCAAGAGCAATTTGACATCATGTTTGTTACCAATATCAAGTTTTGGGAAACAGAGTCTCTGTACAAACTGTATTAGCTGAGAAGGTTACATGCACACCATCAGTTTTGCATATATATGTTTTAGCCAATGTTTGTGTTACACATGAAAAAATTCAAACTTGTAAATAAGAGAATTAAAGTAAACTAAACTATTCATGGAAGAAATCTGAACACCTGGTGAAATATTGACCCATAAACAAAAGGCTTGTTTATTTAGTAGAGCAACAATGATGATTATGATGATGATGACGTTGATGACGATGATGATGGCGGTGGTAATGGTGATGATAATAATGGTGGTATGGTGGCGGTAAAGATAATGGTGATGATGATGATTTAAGTATAAAAGATGATGAAGGTACATGTAGATAAGTATGGGTAGTGTCAGTGGTATTGATGATAATGATAGTGGTAACCATGGTGATTATGTAGGGCAAGTCCAAGGTAAACAAAAACACATCTTGACTTCATGTTAAAACAATTGCTACATATGATATTGTAGTCAAAGTGTTAAAAAATTATATTTTCAGTAATGTGTACATGTAACTATGCATATTTATGCAAAAATGGATGCCTCATTTGCATAATTTGAAATAGCACCTAGCGTATGGGACACTTTAGAAATATTCACCTAAAATCAGTTAAAAATATTTTCTAATTTATAATTCCTTTATGGATATGGACCCACTAAGGTCTGGTATAATTTGCAATATGATAAGATAGGATCAGCTCATTAATTATGCAAATTATGCGGTTTCCTTGAAACATGTGTCCATTACATAAGGATATTATTTTTTTTTCTTTCTTTGAATATCAAACATTGACCAATCATATTTTATGAAGTTCTAATTTTATATTACCATTGGCTTCTGAAAAAACAAAACTAGGTGTCGAAATTTAATTAGTTTTATTTTATAACTAATTCAAAAGTGCTCAAGTATGGGAAAATTGCCTCACGTATGAGACATCACATACAAAGTGAATGGGAAATGCATAAAACGGTTAGTTTAAGTTCATCTTCATGAAGGCCCAAATGCACTGATTTTTTTTTATACTCTTTAAATGGTTCTTAACAAATTCACTTATAAAATAAAATGTATTCTTTTCATAGGTATTTAATGTATAATAACACAGAAAAATACAAATGCTTTAAACAAATTTTTCAGGGGTTGAAAATCTCTAAATGTCCCATACGTAAGGTGCGCGATATCTTGGACCTACCCTGTAGCATAATTAGTAATAATAATAATTGTAATAAATAATTTGTTTTTAAATAAACAAATGCTCAATAAAATGTTAAAGAACTGGACAAAGGCGTACAAAGTAATTATATATGAAGAAAGTATATCTTCCTTGAAAGTTGGTGGTATAAATTGAAATGTGTCTTGCTTTCCTACAGACAATCCTTTTCAAATTTTGAATAAAATTGAGTGCTTTCATAGGGGACGAGAGATGGTTTGAGATTACAGAAATTCAAATCAGCTCACAGTTTATTCACATTAATTGAAAGATTGGTGATGAAGATGATGATTGATCTCAAACCATTTATTAGTGAAGTACCCTCTGACAAAGTTTGCATTCATTATTGGCCCATCTAGTGTATGCACTAAAGTATTAAGTCTCTACACATTCATGATAACTGTATACACCAGAATTTCAAATCATGGATTGATAACCACCTTTATTAGCTCTGGCTATTATACACATAGTTGTATTCTAACATTACTTTAACTCTACTCTAACATTCACATGTTTTTTTTACTGTCATTCTGGTACTCTAATCAGTGGTAAATTGTGGGATTCACACTGCAATGCCAATGACGATGATGATTAAAAAATAAACATTGATCACAAATTTCCTTTCTTGATAACTCTTTACATGTCATTTCTGTAATCATTTACTTTATAAGTTAAAAAAAAATTATCAATAAAATCAGCCAATGGCTACCATTAAATTTTTGTAAAGACTATTTCAATTTAATACAATTTAAACCCAGGTTTTTTTTTTCAATACAGAATTACGTGTTTAAAGATACTGTACAAGCATATGGCAAAAAACAAAAAAAAACAAAGAGGTACTTTAATCATCTGTCAGAGTGGTAGTGTATTTCTGCCTTTTAATTTCTGTGAATTTTTCATTTACTCTTTTTCCACACTACTTCACATCTAACATGCAGCTCTTACTGGTTAAATGTCTCCCTCTATCAAATGAAAAAAATGCAAAAAATGTCTGTAACATACCTTTTGATTCTACAACATTATTGTTACCAACACGGATAGCTTCACACCCTGTTAAAATAAATGTAGGCATTAAGGAAAGTAAACATTTATTAATTAATTTATGTCAAACATACCAAGATAATACTAGCAATATTGATATATGTTGATATATGACGTATTAAAGATAGTCAGCTGGAGTCAGCTCATGCATTATTTTACTTGAAAATAATTATATTTTCTCAGGTTTTTTCTATTATTTGAAGTACATGTATAGGTATCATTGTTGATTTCACATTCTTTGTAATTGAAATATTGAAACAAAATAAATCTACAGAGGGTGGTGGTTCAGATCTCATAATCATGCAAACCCATGTACCATCTTTTGATAATATTATCTGTTTCAACAGAGAAAATAACCATTACAAAAACTATTAAATGGAATGAACAATCTAGTGAGAAAAAGGGTTAATTTCATTGTTCTCAACGAGGTTTGATATCGTTAATTACAGGGAGGTAGGATTAAATGGCAGAATTCAAAAAATTCTTTAAGATTGAGAAGGATACGTGAGCCGACTTCAAAGACATTGTTTGCTCCTATCGTCATGGTGACAGGTGCCTCTTGCCCTGGCTGCTTTCTGAAGACGACAAACAAAGATGATGATTGCATTGATAATAATAATGCCAACAATGAAAAAAAAACATTGAAAGTACTTATCACAGTACTTATTCACTCAACATGTTCATTATGAGGATATTACTTTTGAGGGGGAAGAAGTGAGCATGCTAAGTGTGCAAAATGCCTAGGGATATGCAGGGATGGATGTTGTGTTCTCTCCACTTTTAGGGGTACTCCGGGCTGAAAATAATTATTCACTAGGCAAAATGTACAAATCTCATAAAATCCTTTAACAAATAAAGTTATTGAACTAAATTTTTTTAGTGAAAAAAGTTATACGCACCTTGTCATGAACATTCATTAGGTGGGCTGATGACATCATTACATGAAATCATAATTATGTCATATTTTCATACATGTGTGTATGATATGTCTCCCTTATAAGAAAAATAAGTTGCAGCAATGAATATCTGATGCATTAACTCAGTTGTCAATCCATTTTTTTTCCTTGGAGGACAAATCTGAATAAACATAATTTCATACAAAAAAAAAGAACAAGTGGGGATGTGGCATCATCAATTGATCATTGACTTTTCATGAACACATGAATAGAACTGTTTTACTGAAATTATGAAAATCTTTATAACATCATAATGTTGCTATTCCTTGTTTGATTTTGACAAAATTTTCAGTGTTTAGTTTGTCTTATTTTTCTTTTATCTGTTCAATTCATATTTATTTTCAGCCTCAAGTACCCCTTTAAGCATGAAGAGCAAAGCTTTGATTTTCTCTATAAAGTTTCATGCAAAAGAACTGCTCTCTATGCTTTCTTTATTGACTCTCATTCAATTTAATTTTGTGTGATTTAAGGGTGACACAACATTTGCTCGGGCTAAAATTGCTCCAGGCTTTATTTTGTCTAACATGTAGGGTTAGGGTTGGGGTTACAATAGGGTTTTATGTTAGGTTTAAGATAGGGTATATTGTTAAATCCTGGGTTGAATTTGATGATTTTCAATAGTGAGTGGAATTTACAGCAGAGCAAATGTCATGGAACGAATTTAAGTGACTTGAAAGAAACCTTTTACCCTCATACATGAAGTGCAGGAGTTTTGACCAAGTGGAAGATGCAGCATAGGCTACCAGTACACCAATTCAATGTTTGTTTTGTGTAACTAATAGACTGATCGACTTTTTTTTTTAATAAAAAAAAGTTATATTGAATGCCCAAAGAAAAGGAGAAGATGGCTGCACAGGGAAGGGAGTAATGGAGGGATATTATTAACCCTTTCACACAACTTAAAAGAACAGAAATGGCTTATATCACACTAATACACCAAGTTTACTCTTGTATCTTCATATTCAAGGAATATGCTTGCAAAAAAAATCATCAGATAATTAGTGAGGGGCAAAGTAGTGGAAGACATTTGGAAATGTAAGGCGCAGGTAATGGGGAGGGAATGTGCTCCCCTGTGAAATGCAGACACTTTCAAGCACATGTATATTAATTTATAAAAAAATAAAAAAGAAGATTATTCCTGAAGCTCGATACTTGCTGATGAGAAATGTTTGTATCATCATGGTTGTGGTATGTGGACAAAGTGGGCTACTGAAAGGATGTAGGGGAAAAGTGTATTAATTCATGAATCAGAAAAGAAAAGGTTGTGTAACTGTTGAATTATCTGTGGAGGGTGCTGCCCCTTAATGCCCTCACCCACTGGGTATGAACCTGCACTGTAACCACTACAGAAATAAATGTAATGATTGATGAAAAAATGCAAAACAAAGAAAAAGATTGATCAAATGTATTAATGGAACTGATACTACATTGTATACATGTATACAGTCGTGTCCAAAAATTAGTGAACCCCACCACAAAATACACTCCTTCATGCTGAGTGTTGAATGTAGACAACAACAATTCTAGGCAAGCCCAGAGAAACAAACTTTATTGAATGTAATATTTTATCACCTGACTTCACTATTAAATATCTAAAACAGAGCAGAATTTGATCACTTTAATTATGCTCATTTCAGGTGGGGTTCACTAACTTTTGAGTACCACTGTATGTTTACAGCCATTTGGTGATTTTCTTCTCTTGCGATTCCTTACTATAGACTTCTTAAAACCATTCATACCTGTAGCAACTTCAGAAAAGTTCAGAGATCACTTTTACACCTTTATAATTACAATAGCTTGCCACATGAACATTTCTTCAGGCTTGCATTAAGCTGTTTTATTTCAGTGTCACTTTTAATTTCTTTTTTGTGTGGATAGAACATGAGGAAAAGATGACACCCAAAAGATGAAGAGGGTTAACTCATAAAACTGAATGTTCATCTATTCAAACTTCTTCTCCTACATCTCAATGTGAAGGTTAATATGTTTCTATTCTTTTTGTTATTCTGTAATTTTGTAATCAATATTTATATTTCTGCAATGACCCCCCTCCATTTGCATTCAAAACAATTACAATAGCTTATCACATGAACATATTTGGATTCACCTTCAAAACGGTCCTATGATTATTTTATTTTCAAAGACACATTTTACAATTCATTACAAAAATACTTTCGTAAACCCTTTTTGGAGATACAGGACAGTACTTTCTTCCATTTCTTTTTTCAAAAAGATGATTCACCTATTGATGATGACTACTTGGTCTTCTACTAAATTGCTCTCTCCTATCACAATAGGGCCTGCTTCTGCAATTATCCTGGCTCGGGGATGAATAACAGTTCTTGGACCTGGACAGTAAAAACAATAAAAAATAAACCCCATAAAATATGAAAGGATTGATCTATTTACTCAATATAAAAAAATGTTATTCTCTCATCAACACTTAGGGTTTAATCAATTACAAGGACTTTGTAATGAAAACTATAACTGGATAATAAGAAGTGGTTAAAATTGTAGCCAGTAAAGTGAGTGATTCCAGTGATCAGAAGATAAGGAAGCAGGAAAATTGCATGCTATTTCTTCAATATATGAATAGCAATTCAGTATTAAGCCATCGAGGCATTGAATTGCACTATAAATATGGAGGATTTTTTTTTTTTTTTTTTGGGGGGGGGGGGTTGATAGGCATCTTCAGTTTATCTTTGGCTGGTGTTGAATAAACTGGATGAGGTTGCTATCAAATTTCAACAGGAAATCATATTAAGTAATGGCAGCCCAAAAGGTGCAAATACAATTTACACATAAGAACTAGTATCGAAAAATATAATAAAATGATGAACAGTGCTGTACAAATATTCCTCTATTTTTTATAATATTGAAGTAAGTATGTCATGATGCCCATCCAAAACTTTCTATTTATTAATTCTTCAGGAAGATATACGTTTTAATAACTGTTTAGATTTTCCCCAATTTTTCCATTAACATACTTAGTATAAGGTTCAAAATTATAAACACTAAGGTATATTGTATGTTGCAGTGCTCACCAATAGTAATATCTCCTCTCAGTTCTGCTTCGACACACACTACCGCTCCTGCTCCAATCTTAATACTAAAAAAAAAATTCAAAATAATTTTTTTTTTTAATGTAACACTCAATATATATTCATGTTGAATCCAACATACAGCAATTTTTATGTAGGAAGTGAAGCCACAAGAATTCCATCGATTCTCATTTTCTCCACACACTGTAGGACATTACTAGGTCTGCTATATAAACAGATCTGATGTACTTCAGTTTAGAGACATTGGGTCAGATGCAAAAAAAGTGGCAATTGCTGGTAAGCAATTGCTTTAAGCACAAGCAAGTGCTATCCAAGCAAAAGATCATGCCTCGGCAATTGCTTTATTTCGTATGCATAACCCATTTTCTTGCCTTCAGAAAGCAATTGCTAGCAGTTTCAACAATAGCCATGTCATGCTGGTGAGAACTAAACTCACATAAAAGGCAGGACTCGAAGGCAAAGGAGTGGAAGTACAAATTACCGCTACTTTCATATAACATCTTTTCCTTAGACATTGCGTCAAACTAACTTGTTTCTTTTTAATAAACTTATGTATTTTACATTTGGTTTGCACCTACTATGAAGAAAACATGTACATGTAGGCTACTGTACACCATTAGGTTCTCTCTCGGGTGCATAAACATGATTAAAAAGCGCGATGAAGCAATTGCTCAAGCTGCACTGACGGAGCTTGAAAAATACACTACAAAATCATCCGGCGACATGGGCAAAATCTTGAGACTTTGCCCATGTCGCCACATGATTTTGTAGTGTAGTCTGTGAGTTAGTGAATGTGTAGTGTACAACTACATGTCTAGAGTGTGTTGGTGATTTCAGTGGTATAGTGCTGAGTATGCTTAATGGACGCACACCAACCCACGGCCGCGCACCGACACAGTTTAGATCAGACTAGATCTAACCACTCTAGGCAACACCCATATACTTACCTGTGTTGAGAAACTGAGACTCCACTCACGTGCATTTAGGCCGCTCTAGCTTAGTAAGTAAGCATTAATATCATGAAATTGTTTTACGGTACTGTACTAATTAAAAGTACTCTACTAAATAAATTAATAATGTTTAATCCGTACTCACCGGTTCTTTTCTTGTATTTTCTGTAAATTTCCCACGGTTTTGTCCCAACTCTTGCGACTAGCCTTGTCGCGGTAGACAGCTGCACATTCTTACTTATCTATAAATAGAGCGCCCCTTACGATAGTTTTTAACAACGCGGCCAAATCGTTGGGTTTTCTGCACTGTGTTCAAGGCCTTTTTTTTTTGTTTAATTTTTTAATTTTTCATAAATATTTTGCTAAATAGCACTTATTACATCAAGTATGAAATTAATATCACAGCACAGAGTATTTTTTAATTGTAGAGATGTATCAAATATCATACAATATTTTATTCTATATATATTTTATAATAATATTTATAATTATTGACGTTTTTGAACATGTTGAAGAAGGATAACAACCAATCAGGTGACGAGTATCGAGTACGACTACGGGCTACGCGTATCACGTGATCTGAAAATCAGCTTCGTACCCACTGGTTCACTCCGACCATTCACCATACAGGGAAAGGTACGGGGTGGGACTGATCTGAGACCAGTGCCGTTAACACTGTCATTTCTACGTAGGAACGCGCGAAGTAAAAGAGTCTGACTTACCAATTCTTGTGTTGACCCAAACGTAGATTTCGGTTCTACTTAAACAGGATTCCAATGTCAAATGAGTGAAATATCGTCCTTGAAGTAAAGATTGGTTTAAAAATCCCGTAAAATCATCAAGAAATTTTTCATTATTCTCGTCTGGCCCATAGTCTCTTACGTAAGTACCTCAACACGCCCTCTTGTGCTGAATAAAAGAAAGCTAGCCACTGAACAGTGGCGACCACAGAGCCGGATAAAATAAGCTCCTACCCATTTCCGGTGAAGCATAATAGGAAGCTCCGTGATCCAGCGACTGTAGACTTTTTCTCACCTGACACTCAATATTTTGTTCACTATTTTTCTTACACAAGAATTATTGTTGTTACAGGCGGTGGAGGGGGGTACACATACAATACCCCTTAAATTTCAGGAGGGGAGAGTTCCCCCTAAAGAAATAAAGAATAAAAGAAACAAAGAACAAAGACTGAGAAAAAAAGGAAGAAATAAAAAATCAAAAGAAACTCAATTACGCTCGGAAGAAAAAAAGAAAGGGTAAGGGAAGAGGAAAACAGACAAATGATGCTCTGGATATAGTACTAGAAATATTATAGATAAGCAAAAAAAATAGCCATTTTGACTTTTTTATTCTTTAATCATGTTTATCTAGACGAAACAAAATTGCCAATCTGTCAAGCCAGGCTATCGAGACATGTTTACCAGAATGCATCACGAGTAGTGTTTCATCCATCCGGGTGGATGAACCTCTATGGCTTTGTGATATTTTTTTCTTTTTCAATTTGTCACGATCAAACACCATTCAACGAACCAAGAGTAGTGACGGTCACCGGAGGTGGAAAAATCTGTGAGTTTTTATTCATTTTTCATATTATTTTCAGCAATTAGATATTTCTAATATAAAGTTATGTCAAGTATCACACTTGATCTAGTTCGATAAGGTTGTGATATTTGGGGTGAGGGATGGGGAGGAAAATAGTCGATGTTTTTTTGTCCATCCTACGGTATACACCCGAGAACGCGGTTATATTGCCTATTGGCTATATAATTATAACCTCGTTCATCATACTAGGATGAGTGTTCGTACCGCTTAAGTTTACTTTAAGCGCTTCGATTGCACTCGACGGTGACCGGACGGAATGCCAAGAAAAACTGGGAATAGGACTCAAATGTAAGACAAGTTTACTTTTTTAAATTTTATTCATTATTGGTATACCCAGTTGTTGTGTGTCCGGACAGGTTGTGTGTCCGGACGATCAATTTTAGAAAGTCATTTGGAAAAATTTACAAGCAAAGTTTCATTAATTTTTAGTACAAAATGTTAGGAAATATTATTGAGAACAAAATAGAAGATGATTACAACTATTGAATTCATATTTTTAGTGTAATCCAAAGACAAAAATGAAGGCTTCTAAAATATAAAGTGCCCGGACACCCGACCCCCCATCCTACTAGGAGTGCTTCTGGGCTCTCTTCTTGGCCTGGTTAGTATGGCAGTGAGTCCAAACTTCGCGCGTGTCCATACTTCGCGGACGGTCATTATCTAAAAAACTAGCCAATATCCTTAAAATCTTACGTAATCGACGTGAAAAGCGACCTAAAATTACCCTTTGGTGTAAGTTTCTTTAGGATGAGTTCAGTATTCATGAAAATATTGGCAAAAGATCGGCAAATTTGTCACCGTTAGCGCCCATTTTGAAGAAATCTGATATTCTCAACAAGCATCACGATATCACCATTTTGCAAGCAGAAATCATCAAAAATGTGAGTTAAATGTGGTACTAACCGATTCTATAGCATTTTGCCATCAATCTGATATAAATATTTCACTTTTTGAGCTTGAGTTTTTGTTTAAATGTCCACAAAAACTTTGGTCCGCGAAGTTAGGTCACACTTTTTCTGAACGGTTTTCCAGCACAGCGCGCATTCGCCGATCGGAATAGAATTTTGAGATCGCGATACCAGCGAATGGCGTTGACCTACTTTACATTTTCGTCCATGATTTTATAGTTTACGATCTTGCCGTCAATGTAGTTACTATTTCTTGAATTGGTTTTGTATAAATTATGAATATTTTGTGAAAAAATTTAAGCCTGATGAATATTTTTGAAAAGTGCGCGAAGTTTGGACACCCCATCATATACATGTATATGGCCGACTAATGTCACTCACACAACATGCGAGGTTAGTATACTAACCTCGCATAACGCATGTGATTTCATAGTGCATTTTGACGTTTTAATTCATCACACGAATGTGAGGGACTAAAACACGCCAAACCTTTCAATATTTTTCCACTATGTTAATCTTGATCGTATGATTTAAGTTCATTGTAAAAAGGAATTGGAAATTATTTATAAAAGTGTTTTTATCGCTTACCTCCAAATCTCAACCACGATACTTCGTTCGATCCGTCCTTAATCATCCTTCATACTGCGGTGGAAATTACGCAAACAACAATCAAAATGCGAATTTTTCCTATCGAACAGTCTAGATTCAAGTCGCCGGCGCATAATAGGAAATTGTACCAAAAATCAACAGGTTGCATGTCACGTATAATCGCTGATGGCGCTACATCATAAAATAACGCTGAACAGCGAAAAAAATGCGGAGCACCTAGAACGCAGCCAGCAGTACAGCTGATCTGACGTAAACGACGTAAACAAGCAAGTTTATTAAATAATATCGCGCGCCCTCTCTGTGCGTATAGAGAGAACCAGCGAATCGGGGCCATGCCTGCTTCGACATCAAGAAAAATCATCGATATAAAGTACCAGAAAGACAGAGAGGAATTGAAATTGGCTTCATATCGTTTTGTAAGTTTCATATCCAAAGCTTATCTGATCTTAAATCCATATATATTGCTAATTTAAAATATATAGCCCGAAAGGCATTGCAAATTGCAAGTGCCGTGCAAGTGGTTATCCTCACTCCTAGTACCAATGAGGTCCAAACATTAACATGTATGGACCTCATAGGCGACAATGCGTTAAAAACAGGTTAGAACTTCTAAACGTACTGTTTCCTGCACCCAAGTATGATATTACTCCCAAAATATGAGTTTTGTCCTCGTTTGTTTATCATTTATTAAAAGATTGCCCATTAAATATATTCCTATTCCTAATTTGAATTTAATAAAATAAAGGGAAACTTACATTTGAGTCATTTTTCGATCTTTTTTTGGCAGTCAGTCCGGTCACCGTCGAGTGCGATCAAAGCGGTATGAAGCTGATTTTCAGATCACGTGATACGTGTGGTCATCACCTGATCAATCGACTATCCTTTTTTAAAGACCGCAATAATTATAAATTTTATTATAAAATATATATAGAATGAATAATTGCATGATATTATATATATTTCTACAATTAAAAATATTTTGTGATATGAATTTAATATTTGACGTAAAAATTGCTATTTAACAAAATATTTATTAAAAATAAAAAATCAAACAAAATAAAAACGCCTTGGACACAGTGCAAAAAACCTAACAATTTGGCCGCGTTCTTAACAACTATCGTAAGGGGCGCTCTATTTATAAATAAAGTTGCATATGTAGCTGTCTACCGCGACAGGAACAGCCGCAGAATTGAAGCCAGAAGCGTGGGAAATTGCCAGAAAATTCAAGAAAAGAACCGGTGAGTACCGATTTAACAGTACTAATTTATTAAGTAACATTTATTGAATCATTACAAGATTTATTTTTTAGTAAAACAAAGCTTAGTTCTAAGCTAGGGCGGCCCAAATGCGCGTAAGTGGAGTCCCAGTTTATTAGCACGGGTAAGTATAGTATTGGGGTGTCGCCTAGAGTGGTTATCCTGTGGTAGCCTAATCCAATGAAAAATAAATTGCAACTGTACGGAAATAAGTAATTTTGGTCACAAAAGGGATATTTTAATCATTGTTTGAAGTGTGTGCTCTGTACAGCATTGGCATGCCATAGTCCAACCTGTAGATTCCCCACAGGCAGGGTGGTTGCAGTGAACAAGTGCCCATACTATTATTACTAGGTGACTAATGTCTATGTCTATGATTGTCAAGTCCCACACGAAATAGTACATATGGGACTGAACTAAGTACTAACGTTCACTTCAAGTAACATTAATTCACAGCACGTTCTCACTATTTATTCCACTTTTAAATAAAATTATTAGAATATATCACTCATCGTAACATCTTACAGAAAGTGACCTTCGTAAATGCAATTAATTAATTACTCAATATCATTATTTACCTCGGTCGAGGGATTGTTCCAGTAGTCGCCGACATGATGTCTTCGTGCGATTCCCTGACATAGAGATATACATAAAATATACCCAGTTGTTGTGTGTCGATGTCCGGACAGGTTGTGTGTCCGGACGATCAATTTGAGAAAGTCATTTGGAAAAATTTACAAGCGAAGTTTCATCAATTTTTAGTACAAAATGTAAGGAAATATTATAGAGAACAAAATGGAAGATGATTACAACTATTGAATTCATATTTTTTTAGTGTAATCCAAAGACAAAAAAGAAGGCTTCAAAAGGAAGCTGACAAAATTAGAAGATAGACCTGGAAGCTCGACTGCTAATTCAGCATTCTTCCAGTATTTGCGGTAAGGTAAGGTAAGGTAAAAATATAAAGTGTCCGGACACCCGACCCCCCATCCTACAGGTACATATACATAGAGCTAGAGTTCCCTGATCACTTCATGGACGGACCTATGCTTAGCCCCACCCATAGTGAGTTTGCCCCATCCCCGTACCCCTACCCCCCCCCCCTTCCCCACTTTCTTGTTTGCTCACTATTTTGTTCAATGTCAATTCCTTTTTAAAAAAATCCCCAAGAAGATCTACCGTATATTTTAATACCCCTCACACCCCCGCCCCATGCACGTCAGAAGCTCGATAGACATTGGGGTGGAGAGATGGGGATGGGAGACTAGAAAAGAAAGGCAGAGACAAAGAAAGAAAGAAGAGCAGTGGCCAGAAACTTAGGGTGGGGGGCACGGAGGCATATTGCCACTGGCATAAGCATGGGGGCTTGGGTCTTGAGGGACACTAGCCCCCCCCCCCAAAAAAAAAAAAAAATAATAATAATAATAATAATAATGAAAAAAATAAGTATTTCATTTAATTTCTTTTCGGTTGTGATGACAGTCAAGGGGATATTATTCTAGATTTACAGCCCCCGGTACTGCCCATGCCATGCAGAGGGCCAGTACAATGCACTATGTATTACAGTTCAGAAGATAGTTGTTGGGAGTCTAATGCGTATGATAAAGCGTTTAATAAAATAATGTTGGATCTCCCAAGCCAATAGGACAATTTGAAAGTAATACAGTAAGACAAAAAGAAAAAGGGTCTAACAAAATTAAAGGCCCATTGACCTAGGATTTGTTACGGAGTCTTTACTCTATAGACCCAGCCTGCCTTATCCCAGATTGGGGCTGTCTGGAGGAAACAGCGCTGTCCCCTTTTCAGATCAGCATCTCACAAATTTTAAGCTCTCGCTTTGCGCTTGCATATTTGTATAGTAATATATATATATATATATATATATATGCGTGTAGTTGAAAAAAATGTCCAGATATTATAAGATTTTTGTAATTAGGTGGTCAGTAGATCTATTCAAGATTTATTACCCTGCATATTTTGGGGTATTGCTGCTTGCATAATGTGTTTAGCTCCATGGTTTTAAACAGAAATACACAATGTTGTAGAATAGGTTTACATAAGGGACTGGTTCATGCTGTAATTTTGAACAAATAGTATGTAGGCTATACCTTTAAAACATGAACATTTACCCACTGGCGGATCCGGGGGGGGGGGGGGCAAAGCCGGCCCGTGCCCCCCCCCCCCCTTGAGAGGTACAATTAAAATTTGTAATATAAAAGTGTGCCACCCCCCTGAAAGTGAAGACCCCTTTCTTATATATATTTTTTTTACTTATCGATTTTTTTTCGTGGACGAAATGTCCTTATTTTTTGTTGAAAACCATTTTTTTTACTTGTCCCCCCTTTTGGAAAATCCTGGATCCATCCCTGGATTTACCCCTTTTCGGGTCAATTACAAATTTCAGCTCGCGCACCCGGTGGGGGGGGGGGCAGTCAAATATATTGCTGTACACACGCGTGACCAAAAAATGCGTTTAAAGATTTTGGACGCGGGCCGCGGGTGCATTTAAAGGGTATCGATAAAAAACCGATTTAAAAAAAAAAAGTGTTTTTTAAAGACTGGTCAAGGGTCAATCGCGGGGTCAAACGTATTCAGGGTATTTTTTTACAGAGCTTTTTTTAAGACTAGCCAAACGTGTTTAGGGTATGCTTTTTCCCCCCAAGCCTTTTCCCCGGGGCTTTTTCCTCCTCGTTTCTGAAAAGAGTTCGGTCCCGAGACAAAACTTGTTTAGGGGTATATTCTGGCGACAACTTGTTTAGGGGCCAAAATGTGTAAATGAAGCCCGCGGAAAAAAACTTGTTTAGGGGTACGTTATTTTGCACACAGAGAAAAACTCGTTTCGGGGGTGCTTGGAAATAATTCAGTCACGCATGAGTACAGCAATACATTTGACTGCCCCCCCCCCCGGGCTCACGTATTGCGCTACAATTTTGTTTAATGAGACATGTTCACAATGTCTATCTATCCATAAATTCCAGCTTCCGCTTAGAGCTCGCATTATTAATTTATAGAAATACGTAATACGTGTCATGTTCATAAATTTCTTCAAAAAGTCCTTAAAACTACCCATTTTAAGATCACTTCATCCACAACTTTTAGCCTGCACTTCGCCATTTCATTTTAATGTATTTTGTATAAAAAAATCTTTGGTATTTTTAACCATGCAGGATATTCAGAAATTAATTGCATGTTAAAGATTATTGCGATTGAATATCAATTATTTCACCCTTTCTATATTTTACTAGGGTTAAATGTAAGTACAAACAAAACTAAAAGATTCGTTTCCATCGATATGTGTCACTTCCTAAAGTTCTTAAGTTAAAGGAGGCAGAGAAAACTCGGAAAGTTATCATAAGGATCAAACTATCCAGATTTTGAATCTCTTTAGAAAGTATTGTGATGGAGATGGGATTCTGGAAGGAGTGAGTGCGAGGGACGTGGGTGTCGATCGGTGTTCATAATCCTCTGTGACTGAGGGTTTTTTTCCTTTTAGTTTCAGGGGTGGGGTCTATATGGCTTTACGAGTCTAAATTTTCTTGTCGGCCAGACATGGTGTAAAGGGCAGACTTTGAATTTTTTTTAAATCTGCGAGCAAAAAATGTCATTTTCGTACAAAATCTAATTTTTGATAGATTTTTACATGATATTTTCCTTTCCCTTAATAATTTGGTATTGAAAACTTTTCGTGGTCTATGCCCCAAGACCTTTGTCTGTACAGTTGGGACTCGGGGAGGGTAGTCCTTAAAATCGAAGTTTAAGCGTATAATGTATTTCTACAACAAAACAAGACTTCAAGGACTAGACCTATATGCAAAGCGCAAGCAGAACTTTTTGAAAAAAAATAATATGAAAACTAGCCATTTGAGGACTTTTATTGGTTTCCATGGGTATTTCCCTTTTATACACGCTTCTGAATTTATTTTGTATGTTCTCCACTTATTTTACTGAATAAACATTAAAAATGGTGGTAAAACCACACCATGCGATTATTTGCAGGGAGTGGTAAATTAAACAAAAAAGATAATGTCACATATAAAAACATGAATATGTTATTCTATTCAATTCTTGAACTTTTCTTCTCCATCCTTCTGTTTGTAACAATTTCCGAAATGAATTGTTCCATTCAATAGCAAATAAACATAAAAATTATGAGAAGAGCAATATCAATGGTTACCATGTGTGCACAGCGCTTCTCAACCTTTTTTGTAACTCTAGGACCACGGTTACACTTCGTAATTCCGAAGCTTCGTAATTCCGAAGGTTCTTTATTCCGAAGGTTCGTAATTCCGAAACACGCAAATTGCCTATACCTCGATGTTCGTTAATCCGAAAACGTAAAAGGGTTCGTTAATCCGAACATTTGTGGCGTTATTCCGAAGGTTCGTTATTCCGAAGGTTCGATAATCCGAAAACGAAATAAGGTTCGATGTTCCGAAGGTTCGTTAATCCGAAAACGAAATAAGGTTCAAGGTTCGTTTATCCGAAAACGAAATAAGGTTCATTGTTCCGAAGGTTCGTTAGTCCGAAAACGAAATAAGGTTAGTTAATCATTTAGTTTTCGGACAAACGAACCTTCGGAATTACGAACCTCATTTCTTTTTCGGATTAACGAACCTTCGGAATTACGAACCTCACTTTGTTTTCGGACTAACGAACCTTCGGAATTACGAACCTCATTTCGTTTTCGGACTAACGAACCTTCGGAATTACGAACCTTTGGAAATACGAACCTTCGGAATAACGAACCTTCGGAATATCCGAACCTTCGGAATAACGAAGCTTCGGAATTACGAATGTATGCGTAGGACGGCTACCATCATCATGATAGTCATTGTTATCTTTATTACTATTATTTTTTATTATTTATTACAGTTTATGATTTTGATCATTATCATAATAATTATAATTATGAATGTTATTATTTAATGTTATCATTATTATTATTATTATTATTTTCATTATTATCCCTATCCGGGATCGACACCCGTGGCGAGGGAACAAAATGCGACAGACATTTTGAAATTGTATGATTTAAACCCTGAAAACATTTTTAGTTTCTTCTAACCCTCAAAGGGCTGTCCTGATTTCATTTTTAGCATTGAATGATTACCGGTCATCTTGGGGAGCAGCATTTTAGCAAGAAGCAGATGAAAACCTACAACAGCCAGAACAACAAAGTGACATCATTTGGCGACTGAGCCCATTGCAAAGTTAGTTTAATGACAAAATACTTACAGGGAATGATAATTCCAGGTAGCAAAGTATATAAGCGAGCAAAATACTTGCAATGTAAACCCTTGATATCACAGTTTTCTAATCTAAATTCATATATTCTTTTCCTAGTTCCTTTTACAGCTCATTAACACTTTTAAAGCCAACGAACAACCATAATGCAATCGTTGAAAAAGTACGTAAATTTTACAATATAAAGTAAAGTTGTTTCGGGGAGAGGGTGGTCTCAGTGTGTTTTTAATATTGTTATAGTTGTGGTTTCCCATGTTTATGAACAGTGCAGTGATGTGAGGCACACAAAGTAAATACAAATAAACAACAGGCTACAAACACCATGACAGCCACGTTTACCACAGAATATTCATGAAAACGCTTATGACAATTTAATCAGAAATTCGTTCAAATCCACAACTTGTGCTTTGTATAAGCTGATTCTGGACTAGTATCATGGAACATTAACGAGATGTAAATTGATAAGAGTTGAGCATCCACGTGTTGCAGCTCTCAATGCTGTCATCGAATTCCCAGGCAATGAGCTAATATTTAACCAATCACAGCCTGTTTTGAACCAGCAGCGATACGGCATGACCTTTGACTGCAAACCCAAATTAAGGACCTATCCATGGTTAAAGGCTCAAAATCCTGTTTACTCTTCTCTCCCTTTTTATCATTTTTCGTCTGCGGTATGCGAGTGACTTTTCATGATCATCGAAGCGCAAGATGCGTTATTGAATGACAAAATCACGGATCATTGTCTACCCCCTGCTATTATGAAGATAAATAATCGGGTAACAAGGAAGGCTGGAATTTAGGAAAGCTATATCACAATCTGGACTTTCGCTTGAGATATTGAAATTGACGCTTTTTCACTCGTACAGCAGCAACCTTCTTTCCTACCAGTATTTTGCAGCAGTTGAAACGGTAAGTCATGCACACCCTAGCTAATTAACATACCAATATAAACAAGGTTGTAAGTAAACTCTGTGTCATCGCTTTTTGTCGCGTTCGTGGGTAGTACTTTCCAGTCTACTTTTATTGTTGTACGCGTGGAAGATACATCTACATGTAAAAATTTTAGTGGCTTTTCGCGCGTACAGTGGTTGGCTTGGAATGTAGTTTACAGCCTCTACAGCAGGTGGGTGCGGTATCTACTGCTGGTATACACGCTTTGTGGTGCTTGGTTGGTTGTGGTGGTTTGTCTGGTCTGGGTGTAAAATGTTACGTGCATACATTATGTTATGTATTTGGCAAATATTATACAGATCAAGGTCGACTGATATCCCGAGCTGACTTGAGTTAATATTGTTGCCTTTGCTTTATCTGTTATATTTGTCATGCAGACTAAATTATTTTGTTCTATTTATTAATGAGTCGGTTTCTTCAGGATTGTGACTTTATCACAATCTGATCTTATTCCTCTCGCACGTTGCTGCGAGCGCGGTCATGCCTGCTCTGCCACTATGATATTAAATACATTGGTAAAATGATTATATACAATAAGTTCGTAAATATATGCATGTCCAGCCACAATTATTTGGAAAGATTGACCGATTATTTATCAGTTAAGACTTGGACTGATTTCGACCAAGTGCTCTTTTGAACATAAAAAACATTTATTATCTTTTGGCCGTGCACCCTTTTCAAGAGTGTACATATTGTGTATCAATCCCGGTATTGTAATTGTACAGGGGTCTCATTGTTTTATTTGTTATATTTTTTTTACCAAAGTGTGATCAATGCCAATATTTAGATTTTCTCCATGTATGCACATTCTTTTAATGTTTATATACGCATACATGTACCACTCCCCCCCCCAAAAAAAAGCACTAGGGCCATAACATGTACACCCTACACGTAGTATGATGATTATACATGTATTTGAGCCTCCCATGATTACCCCCCCCCCCCCGCTAAACTTCCCCATACTTACTATTAAAAAAAACGGATATAAGTACAATAACTTGAATAAGCATTCTATTTAACATTATAGTGTGCTAAATTATTGTGCTTTGGGTAAAGTGGTCGGGATCACTGACGGATCCGGGGGGCACGTACACCCCCCCCCCCCCCCTTGGGAGGCATATTCGAAATTCGCCTGAAATAGAGCAACGTTTTATTAACATTAATAATTTGTCTTCATGACAATTTGCCTTTTTTAATACTTCTTCATTTCAATGCAAAAGCAATGTTAAATTATTTACCTCCAAATATTCGGCTGAATCCTTGAATTCTTACATTTTAATGAAATAGAATCAACTTTCATTCGAATCTACCACGATGTTATTTAGTATTCACGTTATTTAAAAACCCTTTACTGTAGTTTCGAAGTTGCTGCCATGCAAATAGCAAATTACGTGATTCTGGAAAGAATGGTTTATATGGTATGGATAGCTTCTGGACTTCACTTTCATATGACAAAATAAATACACAACTGAATCTACCCGTGGAAAATGCAATGCTACGATATTAAATGCAGTTCATGGTCATTGTTGCATATATAATCTTGATCAATAAAAAAAATCAAACCCAGACTTATCGTAATTGATCATGAAACTATCAGAACCCTTTTTTCTCAAAAGGACTCGATTCTCACAAATTCCTGCACGACCTGATTTTTCATAATACAGTATACCCTTTGAAATGAGCAATACTCACTCAAGCATGAATAATTTCCATACGTATGGACATGGTCCATACGTATGAAAATTATTCATGTTTGATGCGTCGATCTGGGGGGGGGGGGGCGGCTAATGTATGCAATGCAAATATATGTTTTAAGCAGCATTGTAAACCACTATGAAGTCATTATAACATACAAAGTTGTGAATTTTTCGAGTCTGTGTTTATTTTCAAAAGTGTATTTAAAGTTTATTTTTTATTTTTATATTTTTTGTTACACACAAGGTAAAGTGAAAATCATAATGATAATGGTATAATATATTCTGAAACAGCAAACTTGGGGAAGATGGATATCCTTGCCACAACTCTAAGGGTTACTCCAGACTAAGGATCATGTGATTTGAACAGAAAGAGAAAGATCAGACAAAATAAAACGATAAAAAAATCATTCAAATCGGATAAGGAATAATAGGGAATGACAAAGTTATGGCCATTTCAAATTCATTATTTCGTTATAACAGTAGTGTGCTCATGAATATGCAATGAGCAAACTTATGTCATATCCGTACTTTACATTTTGTATTTTATTATAATTTATGGATTGTGTTGATTTGAATTTTTTCTCCAAGAATGTAGAAATAGGAGTGACTGCTGATTTACTGTGTAACATAATCATTGCTGAAACTCATTTCATTACAAGGGAGACATGTTATACAGAGAAGTATGAAAATTCTCATGATTTTATATAACAGAATAAGAAAAAAGGAAAAGTGGGGACATCATCAGCCCACCTATTGCATATTCATGACTGAGGGTATGTAAGTGTTTTCAACGGCGTTTGATTCCCCCCTTTAACCTTAATAACTTTGTAACAGTTCATAAAAGCTCAAACATTAAATCATGACATATCTGTTGAATATTGGCACTTCTGACGGGTACACTATCCCATCAGACCCTATCAATGCAAACCGCAGTGTATTGTTTGGATCATGACTCATCGAGCGTCCACCATTCTTGTGAATTGTGTTTGTTCTTGAAGACAGCCCGGTGTGAATGAAATAAACCATATAAATAAACATTTTCATTCATCATGACTATACCAGGGTGAACTATAATGGACAAAAGTTTAGCGGATGCTGCATGAAACCACAATCATAATTATCTTGATTGTGATAAACAAATAATACCATGATCATGTCTTCATTTCTTGTTTTTCGTTTGGTTTTCGAATAACATTGTGAAGTATTGGATGTCATCAGAAAAACACAGTCTTCATCGAGATGTTGACATGTGATGAGTGGAATTAAACCGGAAAAGGGTGATAGTATTTTGAACAAATCTAAACCCTGGTTTAGATTTTTCTCTTCTCAAATAGTATACATAAAAGTAAACAAATGAGTCGAACAGTTGTATAGATTGTCAATTATCCAAAGAAGATACTGTATTTTACTGATATTTTCGATTTATTTTCCTGATGTACACCACTCTCTAAAATGACTTTTTGTGATTTCCTCTACGATAGTTGTCCGAAAAAATATCAGCCACTCGAAGCACATTTGTCAATTTGAGATTTCCCATAGAAAATACAACAAGGCTTTCCAACCCTCCATATATAATTTAAAAACAAATTTTGATAAAACTTTTCTATTCTTCCTTTTATTTTACCCTTTCTCCTTAGACTGATTCTCCCCTTGGATTTTTAAAGGTCAAGTCTACCCCAGAAAAATGTTAATTTGAATAAATAGAGAAAAATAAAACTAGCATAAAGCTAAAAATTTCACCAAAATCGGATGTAAAATAGGAAAGTTGTGACATTTTAAAGTTTCGCTTATAGTTTTTCACAAAACAGTTATATATGCACAACTCAGTGACATGCAAATGATACAGTCGATAATGTCTCTCGCCCACTCTTTTTTTTTTTTTTTTTTTTTTTGAATTACAGTGTATACAATATTTCATTTTTACAGATTTGACAATAAGGATCAACCTGACTGAAACATATAGTAGTATAACAGTGCCAATTTCACATGTTCAGGGAGGAATTAATCTTTGTTTCACTTGACAATGAGGAGAAATTAGAATGTTTCCTATTTCATATAATGAAATAGAAAAGAAATAGGGAGTAGATGACGTCATCATTCTCATTTTCACACCGACCAGGATGTGCATATAACTGTTTTGTAAAATTAAGCGAAACTTTCAAATGTAATAACTTATTTTACACCCGATTTTGATGAAATTCTCAGCTTTATGCTTTTTGGAATTTTCTTTTTTATTCAAATCAACTTTTTGTTTGGGTGGACTTAGGTTAGACAAACTTATATCAAAGAGGCCGTGTACCTCCCCCGCCTCCCCCCCCCCCCCCCCCCCGGGTTCGTAAGTCCGCATCACTGAATAAACAAGTCTACGGTGCGTATCCAAATAAAGGTAATCCAAATTTATAGGGATAATTCTGATGTATATCGAAATATTTAAAAATATTTCGATATACATTTATCAGAATATAAAAGAACAACTCCTTATCTTGTTATTACTACCTTACTTGTACCACTGTCAGCACGCATGGCTCAATAATTCATTTTGAAGACAAGAGATACAGATTCTATTTTCCTAAATGTTGGTAAAATGGATGAAGTGATGTAAGCTACCTCTTCAGCCTCGCTTCACATAGCCAACAATATAAAGGGCTAATCCAAACTACAGTGCGTATCACAAAAACTTTACACTTTGAACCACCCAAATTAACATTTTAACCCTACGTAAGCAAAACCTTTACCCTTTTTATGCCATCTGGATCTGAGGACACAAATGATTGCAAACAAAGTCTATTTCAGACATCGCCAGCATTCTTTCACTATTAGTTTTATCATTTAACGTGGGACCACATTTCATATTTCATTTGATACTTGTTTCTCCACACTTTTCCCAAGGTTGACAATGATTAAGAAACCTAAAATCAAGCATTAGCCATTTCATGTGAATCACAGCTCCGTGTACATGGTGTAAAGCAGATATCATCATGATGGCCTCGGTGTGTGGGGAAGGGGGGGGGGGGGGGGGGGGCGCTATGAAGTGTTTTGGCAAGGAAACAAGTTAAAAAGGTAAAACATATCTTCAAATCAATCTTCCGAGCTTAAGTCATGTGTTTTTGTCTCATCTGCATAGCAGAGTGAGACTATAGGCGCCGCTTTTCCGACGGCGGCGGCGGCGGCGGCGGCGACGGCGGCGGCGGCGGCGGCGGCGACGGCGGCGGCGGCGTCAACACCAAATCTTAACCTGAGGTTAAGTTTTTGAAATGACAGCATAACTTAGAAAGTATATGGACCTAGTTCATGAAACTTGGCCATAAGGTTAATCAAGTATTACTGAACATCCTGCCTGAGTTTCATGTCACATGACTAAGGTCAAAGGTCATTTAGGGTCAATGAACTTAGACCATGTTGGGGGAATCAACATCAAAATCTTAACCTAAGGTTAAGTTTTTGAAATGTCATCATAACTTAGAAAATATATGGACCTAGTTCATGAAACTTATACATAAGGTTAATCAAGTATCACTGAACATCCTGCATGAGTTTCACGTCACATGACCAAGGTCAAAGGTCATTTAGGGTCAATGAACTTTGGCCGAATTGGGGGGTATCTGTTGAATTACCATCATAACTTTGAAAGTTTATGGATCTGATTCATGAAACTTGGACATAATAGTAATCAAGTATTACTGAACATCCTGTGCAAGTTTCAGGTCACATGATCAAGGTCAAAGGTCATTTAGGGTCAATGAACTTTGGCCAAATTGGGGTATTTGTTGAATTACAGCCATAAATTTGAAAGTGTGTTGGTCTAGTTCATAAAACTTGGACATAATAGTAATCAAGTATCACTGAATATCCTGTGCGAGTTTCAGGTCACATGATCAAGGTCAAAGGTCATGTAAGGTCAAAGAACTTTGGCCACGTTGGGGGTATTTTTTTAATTGCCATCATATCTCTATAAGTGTATTGGTCTAGTTCATAAAACGTGGAAATAAGAGTAACCAAGTATCACTGAACATCTTGTGCGAGTTATAGTAGTTTTCAAAATCAGCACTGCTGCTATATTGAATCGCGTGATGCAGGTGAGACGGCCAGAGGCATTCCACTTGTTTATGATTAACGTCTACTTTTATTTACATAACTATTTTCAAGTTCTGCGCAAATCATTTTTCACGAACTTTTCAAAATTAAGTGGTGCTCACTCAAGCGGAAAGATTTTTCGACAGTTATATCGTCATTTAATTAAAGAGATCTGTACATGTACCAATGATTGAATGTGGAAAAAGCTTCAGGGTATTGCAAATAAATAATTTTAAAGCATTATTTCTTAGTGTAAACTTTTTTGATACGCATTGTATAATCGTGTCAAATGAAAACGAAATCACTCAGCTGAGGCATCGGTGGAAATTTTATCTCGGCCCAAATGGCCAATACTTGGAAAAATAAAATTCGTACCTTATCACGTCTTTAACGTGAGTTGAATCGGGAGTGGTATAAGAGGTACAAGTAGGGTATCGATTAAAAAAGTTGCTTCTTCATTAAAGTGGTAAGTTTGAAATATGCTATTCAAAATATTCTCGAAAATTTGATTTTCTTTTCTTTTTACCCACTGTATATCAGAATTTTTCTTACATAACGTCATATTTTTTATCTTTTACAATCTCCTACCCATCCCTCTCTCTCTCTCTTTTAACATATCCCCCTCTCTATATCTATCTATTAACCTGTACATACATGTATGTATGTATCTATCTTTCTATCTGTATATCTAATTATCTATCTATCTCTTATTTTTTCTCCCATTATCCCCTCACTTCCACCCTATCACTGTATTTTACATCTTTATCTCGATTTTCTTTAATTAGCAAAATTCCTTCATTATTTTCTCTCTCTTTTCCTCACTGCTGTTTTTAATGATCTCCTCACATATTCATTGATCATTGGGATGTGCTTTTTGAAATGCCAAGACTACTCCCCATACACAACTTCCATTTCGTAATTTTGTTTTCCGTATTTGAAGTGTATAGCAGAAGGGCAACTCTACGTACATGAGCACGATCAGTATTGTACTTCTGTTCAATATCGCTTTCTCCTCACGTTGTCAAAACAGGAGTGGGTGACGCCCTTCTTTTAATAATGAAAAGCGGGAAAAAGCTTCATTGAATGTTTCATATCCATTTTCCACGTGAGGAAAGCCGTTCATTTGAGTTAGATGTATTCTATATTGGCGTTGGGAAGAGACTTTTTTATGAGTCATCACCGTGTTTTGCTGCCAGTGTGGCTTATTATTACTATACAGGCGTGGGCAGTAACTGTAATATGAAGCTCCATAGTACTCTGCATTGTAATCAATTCAAATCATCCATCGCCAATCATTTGGATACATACAGTCAGTTTGTCTCTTGATTTCAACAGTTTGTATTGTGGATTTCATCGGATATCACACGAGTATTCCTTGTAAAATTTTGACAAATGCACGGTAGTTTATTTATTTTGGAAGTCAGTGTCCCGTCATGGTTTCACTCATAAATCACCGATCTGAAAATTGGACTTCAGAATCATCTGCTTATCACCCAGAGAATGCTGAGAGGAAGATTGCACTGTTAAACCATGGACCTATTACATGGTTAAACCGTGTTCCGAGGTAGATGTCTCAAATTATCACGCACAGTGGCATTTGATTTGAATTTTTCTTTGTTTTTGTATTTAATAATGTTTTACATATTGGTGTTTCTCGATAAAGTGAAGTGTTTCTATCACTCGGTATTAGCCTAAGTAATATGCAAATTTACTTGAGTAGACCCTCAGTATATTTCAACCAATTACTTGGCCATCGAGTGATTTTTAATTATTACTTTTGCAGTCACTATTCTCGTTTGCGGGATAAAAGTGGCGAAATTAAGTCGTAACCTACTTAATGGAACGATCTTGTATGATTTCTCTCTTGTTACAACATTTTAAACGGCATACATGTAATGCAGACGATTTTGCCCATCATGCAGGAAGCTGATTATGAGCAAAATTTTATGGCGTCTGGACGCGCTACCAAATGATAATTATTTCTCTATACTCACAGAATGAATTTTTCAATTTCATTGTTGATGGCTTGTTGCAGATCATTTATTTTTAAAGTCAAATCAATGTTAACCAAAGCCTTTACATTACCTTGGCCATAAAAATGGAAACAATTATAACTACATGTATATGGGTTGTCAGTTACCCACCATCTGTGCATACAAATGCATGCCTACAATTTATGGGGTCTTATGACTCATTTTCCATAATACTTTGTGTGTAAAGGTTTACCTGTTGAACTCTGACATCATTCAATAGTGTCGATTTTTCTTCTTTTCAATTTCTTTCTGTCTACCATTTCATGAAGAAGCTTTTCGCGCAAAGCTAAGTCTCATCATCAAATGCGTGTATTTTTGGTATGGTTTTTTAACAGCACCAATAGCCAGTCATAATCCAAATAATTTTTGATCTCAACATTTCGCGTTCATGTTTTGTATGATTTCTCTCTTTGTATGATTTCTCTGACGTAGTGTAGTCCTACATTTGGGGAAAATATCGTGTTTTAAACAAGTACAATTGATGTTGAATGAACCGTTCCACGTTATGAGTACATAATATCGTTTTCTCTTTTTTTTCGCAGATTAAATGGTGTCACTGTTGGAAAGATGGACAACGACCTTGACAACACACTCTCTTGCCCGATCTGCTACGAGCAGTATGGTATCCCTAAGGCACTTCCGTGTCTCCACACATTCTGCCGAAGTTGTCTTGAAAAGATGGCTGATGGATACATGACCATAACATGCCCCATCTGCAGCACTGTTCATAAACTCCCAGACAATGGAGTCGACGGATTCAACACCAACTATGCCCTAGTTGACGTCATGACTGATATTAAATCTCCGAAATTCAAGGAAGTCATGAACAGGAAGAATAAAGTTGAAGAAATGCAAGGTATTGTCAAAAGGGAAGTGAAAAATCTGAAACACCTTGTTGATGTTGTCCACACTCCGCTTCTCCAAAGCATCACGTCATTGAAAAAAGGTACCGAGCAGCAGATGAAAGAAAAGGCCAAGTTGGTGAATGAGCTGTATGACCGTATTATCGCTCATGCTCAAAAAGAGCGGGAGAAACACATCAGCGGGATTGAGAAAAGTAGTGGCGTCGCCATTAGATACTTTGACAACGCTCAAAGTATGATCCTTAAGGAAAAGGCCAAGATCGAATCCTTTTACACAAAAGCCTCGCGGAAATCCTACACGGACTTGGAGATAATGGACCTAAATGAATTCTTGCGAGATGCCGCCGAACATAATCGAGGTGGTAGGAGAATAGCAACAGAACACTCCCATCTCATGTGGAATGATATTGATGTATCAGAAAATAAAGATCATATGAGGCAGATTGATTCCACTCTTGGAGACATCGTTCGAGTCCATGGAATGAAACGTTCTCATCGTCCCAGGATCGGAACTATGGAGAGTGGAAAGCACAACAGACCATCCTTGAATCGACTGAGAAGTAAGAGTGAACCGTATCCGGATGCAATAGAAGCAGCTTGTCTGCCCAAGGTGGATAGCAAGAAGCTAAGTGACCCTGTTCGTACTGTCGTAGATAGTTTCCTACAGATGGTACGTAGTAACAACCATCGTGTAAATGACGAAAAGAAAAATGACTTGAATTCAACCACGTCTGGCACTTCGAAAAGACCACTCACCAGTCCTACGACCTCAGCGAAGAGGAGCTTGTTTGGTGACCCTCCTCCCTATGCTAATAGAATAATGCGCAGATCTAAGTCAGATGAAGAGCCACTAGTCGTTCCTCAACTACAAACGACTGAATCTGCTCCTAGACGGTCAGATAGTACTAAATCCACAGGTTCTGGTAACAGCTTTAGTTCAGGGACACCGTCGATACAAGGCCAACCTGGACCCCAGAAGCCTCCCAGAGCTGTCACAGCTTCAACCTTGCATTCGCCCTGCGGAATCGCTATCACAACCAATGATGAATTAATGATAGCAGAGCGCAAAAGTGGTATAATCAGACTCACCCATCCCCGAACTCTCCGGATGAAGAGGAATATCAGACCATTCAGAGGTCACATCGACGAAGCCAAAATGCACGCTCTATTTGACCTCACCGTACTTCCTAATGGAGATATCGCCGTCACGGATTCAAGTCTTAAAAAGATGATCTTCCTCCAAAAATTCAACAATTATGGTGCACCTCAACAGATATGGATGCCACACGATATGGTTCCTCGCGGCATCACCAGCGACGGAGCTTGCATGTATGTCTGTGATGCTGGCAACGCATGTATTCAAGTGTATACCCACACAGGGAAACACTGTAGTAGTATTGACCTGGACAATCTCACAACAGATCGGTCACCTGCTATCTCCGAGGTGTGTCCACAGTCCATCACAGTCAGTCCCAACGGTCACATTCTTGTAAGTGACATCATCAACCGATGCCTTTACCTAGTTCTGCGCACTGGTGAAATCAGCAGACTGCCCATGAAGTTCATTACAAGGAACGGTGTCCGCTGTTCGACAGCACACTATGACGCTGTTCCCCGTGGCGTCTGCTGGCTGGACGACCACCACGCCCTCATAGTAGAAGGAATCAGCCAGGAAGTCCTCCTCGTCAATATCCTGGACATGGCATTGGTTCACGTGATCCGACGGAGAGAGTTTATCTCTCTGCAGGGCATGGTACTTGATTCCTCTGGTCAAGTCCTCATCACAGACATTGAAAACGACAGAATCCATGTAATCACTAAGTCAGACTTGCCTTCCCATAGCCGTGGAGGACACTACACTCAACCTATGCGACGCTCAAAGAGTCTGACCAGAGAAGTGTCAATCCATGATCAAGGTACATTAGTATGAGATAACATTCATGTTAGTACCTTACGTTTCAACTCGATTCACATCAACTCATTTGCAAAACAAGACTATTTAGTTTGTATGGTGGGACCAGGGTCCCGTTGCACTACATTTACTATTTAACACAATGTTACTGCCAATGTTAAGATTTATCCGACGGCAGTGGCGTATCTAACGGGTGCAAGGGGGACACGTGTCCCGGGCGCTACTTTTAGTGGACGTATCCTATTTATGAATTTCCACAATAGTCCCTAAAATTTTCCCCTTTCATGTAAGTATATCAAAAATTTCAGCTCACTGATCGTACTTGCACTAATTGCTTGGTTAGAAACGTATCGTAGGATTATTTATTCCTCCTTTAAATGTCCCGATTTCAGGTCTAAATAGAAATAATTTTCAGCTCGCTTCGCTTGACTTTGAAAAGGGCGCGATTTTAGCATTTGCCCCGGGCGCCGCTTTTCCTAGATAAGCCACTGCCCGACGGGGCCCTCGAATGTTCTTAATCTTATTATTATAATACATACAACATTAAATTTAAGATTTGTTTTATTTACTGCGATATTGTGGCTTTTTGATAATGTATATGAATTGATATTATATGCCTTATAAAGGATTTTCAAAGAAATTCATCGAACTTCATCTCATCATTGAGGCACATTTCGCGGCAATAATCGGGTATTGCTTCAAATTATGTGTGTGTGTGTGCGATGTTACAGAAACAAAAAAGAAAACATTCTTGCATCATTAATCACATTTCACAGCAGCTGTTTATCTGTCTATAATAAAGGTTTATTGAAGTTATGTTAAATTAGAATATTCGTCCAGCTAATGTATACTCGTCAGATTCTCATTAACGAATCATTAAGGTTAGGTTAACACCTAGACCTTGCAGTGGGTGGTAATCTGGAAGATAATTCACGAATTTTCGAAGACAATTACCAAACAAACTTAATCACGTTATTTTTTCAATTCGTTAATTTAATTGTTCCTTTCATTAAGCTATCGATTTGTTTATTGTTTTTTCAAATTCCAGTAATTTACCACTAATGACTGCTATTATAGATCTCTATGGTCTTAACCAGGGGCAGAAGAAATAAATATTTAAAATATATCTTTTATCCATTGATTTGTAAAGATTTATTTACTGGGTTTAAACATGATATAGTTCGTTGATCGTATTTTTTATTGAGTGACCGTATATGTTAAGATTTTTTTAATGATTGGTTTATAAATAATTTTTTAATCGCATATTGTTTGGGTATAATATGATGACCAGCCATATATGTTTAGGTGTAAAGTTAAGCTTTTCTCTACCATCTGAAAACAGGTATTATACATAAGACCTATTGAATCACATTGTACACTGTAAAAACGCTATTCAATATTTTTAACCACATTGTTTAAGCCTGTTATTCTAACAAATCTTGTTTAAAGTTTTAAACAAGTCGTTTAAAAGTTAAAACAACTTGTTTAAGTGACGGGTTTAAACAACATGCTATTCTCAAAATATGGTTATATCAAGTTAGCTTAAAATGGATGTAACTGTACACTGTTACTTTTGTTGAAGTTTAATTTTCATCATTCGTTATAAAAATTACTGGTGTTATAGCCGCTAATCGACAATCAAGAGTAAGAATTCAATAATGAAAAAGGGATATGATGAAAATGTACTTTGATTTCATACGGGTTTCTTATGGACATTCGCATTTTCCATGAAATTTTCTGGAATATTTATATATCAACTTTTTAAATGCAATTTCTTAAAAAATGTCCATAATTATGTATGTCGGATAAGTCGTTCTGATAATCACCACTGTATTATACAAATGGTCAGATGAGCCATAAATTTGTGAAACACAAAATACTGTCAAAATTGGTTATAATTTCTGTAAATAGGTCGTTTTGAATTTCACTTTTGCTCCTTATTTGTATAATAGATTTCTATCACTTTATGCTTACGTGCAGAACATGTAGACTGGTTGTCATGTTTGTAGATCAGCGGGCTTTTAAACAAAATGGTTTTCGCTTTTACCAGTGAATTAGAAGTGTATAGAAACACCAGTGGGCTTCTTTTGAAATAAGCAATATGATTATAGACAATCTTGATATTCACGTATTCAGTTAGATTTACAGGTAGATAATTGCAAATACAACTCCAGAAGAGATGCTACATGTTATGTGGTTATTCGCGGTCCATATTAGGCCTAATTTGTTTATTTGTTTGTCTAATTAACCCCCCCCCAAAAAAAAAAAAAAAGAAAGGTGGTAATGAGTTGAATGAAGGGTCGACTATGGTTGACAAAACTTTTTTTTGTTTCATGAAGCAAATAAGTGATCTAGTTATGACCCAGAGTTGTTTGGGTTTTTGTCTCGCCTGCATATAGCAGAGCGAGACTATGGGCGCCGCTTTTCCGACGGCGACGGTGGCGGCGGCGGCGGCGTCAACATCAAATCTTAACCTAAGGTTAAGTTTTTGAAATGACATCATGACTTAGAAAGTATATGGACCTAGTTCATGAAACTTGGACATAAGGTTAATCAAGTATTACTGAACATCCTGCTCGAGTTTCAGGTCACATGACCAAGGTCAAAGGTCATTTAGGGTCAATGAACTTAGACCATGTTGGGAAAATTATTTTCAAAATCTTAACCGAAGGTTAAGTTTTTGAAATGACATCATAACTTAGAAAGTATATGGACCTAGTTCATGAAACTTGGGCATAAGGTTGATCAAGTCTTAGTGAACATCCTGCTCTAGTTTCAGGTCACGTGACCAAGGTCAAAGGTCATTTAGGGTCAATGAATTTTGGTCAAGTTGGGGGTATTTGTTGAATTACTATCATAACTTTGAAAATATATGGATCTAGTCCATGAAACTTGGACATAAGGTTAATCAAGTATTAGTGAACATCCTGCTTGAATTTCAGGTCACATGACCAAGGTCAAAGGTCATTTAGGGTCAATGAACTTTGGCCAAGTTGGGGGTATTTGTTGAATTACCATCATAACTTTGAAAATTTATGGATCTAGTTTATGAAACTTGGACATTAGGTTAATCAAGTACCACTGAATATCCTCTGCGAGTTTCAGGTCACATGACCATGGTCAATGGTCATTTAAGGTCAATGAACTTTGGCCGTGTTGGGGGTATTTGTTAAATTACCATCCTAACTCTGAAAGTTTATGGATCTAGTTCATAAAACTTGGACATAAGAGTAATCAAGTATCACTGAACATCCTGTACGAGTTTCAGGTCACATGACCATGGTCAAAGGTCATTAAAGGTCAATGAACTTTGGCCGTGTTGGGGGTATTTGTTGAATTACCATCCTAACTCTGAAAGTTTATGGATCTAGTTCATAAAACTTGGAATATAAGAGTAATCAAGCATCACTGAACATCCCCTGTGAGTTTCAGGTCACAAAACCAAGTCAAAGGTCAGTTAAGGTCAATAAACTTAGGCCATGTTGTTGTAATTGTTGAAGTGCCATCATAACTTTGAAAGTTTATGGATAGAGTGAATGAAATGTGGACATGGGTGTAGTTGACAGTCTTAAGTCTCCGTTCAAATGTAATTTATGGTCAATGAACGTGGTATTATGTCATTATATGAATGATGTTTTTGTGAATGATTATTTTATAGTAGTTTTCAAAGTTAGCACTGCTGCTATATTAAATTGCGTAATGCAGGCGAGACTGCCAGAGGCGTTCCACTTGTTTACTTTTGTATTCTATTATTATTTTGATATAAAAAGGTTACGTTTTTCACTCTGTTGTGTAAAGAGCCTACCCCCTATATATGTCAGTTACTGAATTATTGCACTATTGGACCAGAAACATGAAATACCTGTAGTTTGAAATTGAATTATAGGATCATCTTCCCCACTTTTAACGTGATTCATACTGACCCAATAAGTGGCATTTTCTAGATTTTTTAATCCTTTTTGGCAAGCAATCATTATTCCATTTTGTAATTTCGTGAATTATGAAAATATTTAGCTGTTCGTTCTATGTAACATAGAAATTCTGACATCACACATTTTAGTGAAGTTATCTTGCTTCTCATTTGATTCTGTGATATCAGAATTTGTGATATAAAAGTAAGGATAGATTGTTAAAGGATTCGATATTTTGATAAGCACAAAGAAACCTATACATTATAGGATCCCAATTATGGTCAGAAGCTTGCAACATGGTTTGTCCATGTTTTCATATCACAATTTTCATGAAGCAATGTAAACAAAGAGCTGTGATTATACAGTAATGGGAAACTTCGCATTATTATCTAATCCAACTTGATCTCTTTATCCAACCTGATCTCTTTGACTACAGTATGTTTTATTTTTATTTAGTCAAATTTATAGAATAGATAGAACAAATTTCTTCTAGATTTGCGAGTCATGTGGTCAGTTTTATTAATGAGAATCTAATCATGCTAATCATTTTAATCAGTTGATCTAAGATATAGTAAATTATCATGAAGATAACATCGTAAATACAACTTAGATTGGGGTCGATCTTATCAAAATTAATGTGATCAGGTTCATATGCATTTCTATTCTGGAATTGTGTTGGATTTCGCGGGATCTTTATGACCATTTTTGGCAAGTCACTATGACAATAATTTGAATTTAATACATTAAGAAGACTCAAAGCACGGGCGGATGTAGGATTTTCCAGGGGGGGTGGGCAAAAATGTTTTAATTCCCGAATGTTAATAATTTTACGTCAGGAAAATTTTGACAAGCAAAAAAAAAGATGGGTCTTCACTTAGGCCCCTATTTTCCGAATAAAACAAATTTGTTTATTGCTAGCTATCAAAAAGTGGGCACGGGCCAGATGCCCCCCCCCCCATCCGCTACTGACTCAATTGAGCATAGTTTGAAAAAAAAAATGGATAAAAATATTCTTAGAAAAATCATAAAGATCGATCTAAAATCACGAAAAAAAGTAATTAAGTTTTTAATTTACATGTATAGCTTTTTTCCACAGAACATGATGCACATCTGGGTCTGCATGTAATGAGCAAATGATGACTGTCACTCCATAGCTTTGGTAATCATGAAGCTCTTCATTGACTCTCGATAAGCTGACTGTAGCGTTGACTTCAAAGTTCTACATGTACTAGGAATTAACACATCATTTGAAGGAATTCTGAAATATTTCATGTGTTGAATGATAACATACAAATGTTTTATGAAAATAAGCGAAATTGAAAATGTCATAACTTTCAAATTTTACGATGAAATTGTGAAATTTATGATAATTTCAGCATAATGCTTAATGATTATTATCTTCTGTCTGTTATATTTTATTCAACTGAATCTTTCTTTTTGTGTGATGGTCTTGACCTTTAAGTCATGTTATCATTCGGACCTGTCATTTGAAGTAATTTTGATGTGGGATGGGAAAATTCTGTATCACCGATAGGTGCCTGTAAGTTTTCAGAGAATATATTAAATATAGTCATGTAGTGTCTTACTAAAAAATATTGGCCTTAGATTTTAGTAAAACTAGCATTCACTTGTACATATTTTCTTTATTTTTGCACTGCAATAATTGTTTGTATATATAAGAATATGTGTAAATGCCGCACTGATTTTAAAGTTAAAACTTTGAAATAAAAGAAATGTTTTAAATTGATTCATATATTATATTACTGTTATGGTTGTGATTTATTAATGTTTGTATTACTATTCTGAATGTTTAACGTCTTTGCTAATTTCACCTTCTTGGAATACTTCTTTGCTTTTATTATTGGTCAGTCAACCATTTGCCCCCCTATCGGGAGCTAAGTGAATGACTCATACTGATTGAACGATTTAATACTATAAAATGCGTTCGAACTTTTATTTTATTCAGAGAATGATTTGCTGGGTGTCCTCCCTGGCAGCCATGTGTAGATAAAATTAGCGAAGTGTGCAGAATTATTCTGCGTATGCTGACTCAACCAAACGCAGTGTCAGTTGGTAGATTGTTTAAAAAACCGATTCGGTCACTCTAAAAAATACCCCACTCTTTCACCATTCTATAAGCAACAATCATGGGAGTCCGGCCAGAGGCGTCGATCATGGGGGGGGGGGGGGGCAGGGGGGGGGGCAACCGCCCCACCAATGAAAATATTGGGGGGCAAACATATCGTTTTGCCCCCCCCCCCCCAATAATTCCGCATGTGCAAAAAATAAAATAAGATTGTAATGTTACACAGAAATCAGAAAACAGAAACTCGTTCTTCATCTAAAATCGTGCTCAAAATGTCCGGTTTTCAGATTAGAATATAAAAAGATTTCAGCTCGCGCTTCGCGCTCGCATCATTTCTGTAGCAAAAACCCATACTTTTCATGATTGAATAGGTGAATAGAATGTCCCGTTTTCAGTTCTATACCTCAAAAGAACTCCCACTTCGATTTGCAATAATCTTTTGTTGGATATATTTCTTTATTAAAAACGTCAATTAAACTCTTTTTTTTTAAAGATAAAAATATCAAAATTTTCAGCTCGCGCTTCGCGCTCGCATCTATTATTTTTTACATTTTTTAAAATTTAATTTGTTGGTGAGATGTGTGTGTGTGTGTATATATATATATATCTATATATATATAATAATCTATATATATATACATATAGGCATATGTGTGTGTGTTTGAGTCTGTTTGTTTTGTGTGATCGAGCGCCTTTGGAAAGTTGATTCATGATTTTGCCCCCCCCCCAATCTGAAAAATGGATCGACGCCCCTGCATGGGACAAAATATTTTCATTCTCCAATGTATTTCTCTTGATGCAGAATAATTCTGAAAACTTATAGGTCTCACGCGCGTAAAACATTCCCCATAAACGTGTGTGTTAAAATGGCACTTAAGAAAAATTCATAAAAAATAAATGTGAAATTAGAGGGTCGAATGTTTACTACCTTTGGATAGGATATATATCTGACATTCCATATTTGACCAGTCTTAGCCAGCTCATTTTAAAAATAAATCGCCATTTATGAAGATAACTATGATGGGATCAAATTCATCAACTGAAACAGTAAAATAGCCCCAATTCTTCCGCCAGTCAAAAAATAGTTCGAAATCATTGATATATCTTCCCAATTTGGGCAAAGAAAGTTCAGTAGTTACCATTTCTAGAATCAGTGTTAGATTTTAAATCATATTCATACACTTTTGTCAATCAGCAATATCAAATTTAAACAATTCGAATGGGTTGGGTCGAACGAATATCTTTAGCCGTCCTGATGTAATTAGGCTCATGGCACCATCACGTTTGAAAGTATCGTGATACTGCCATCTCCGACAAAATGAAGGAACTGTTTAGTGCTGTCTGCAGATCGATACCTCGAAATATGTTCCAGGACACCGCTTCGAAAACCACTATTGGTATTCTTATTAATGATAAAAGCAGCAGTGATTATGAAAGAAGAAGAATCATATAATGATGATGAAGAAGAAGATGATGATGATGATAACAATAATGTATATAATATAAAATGGCATAATGACATGAACTGTTGATAACAGAAGTATTAGTGTAGTCGTAGTAGAAGTAGTAGTAGTAGTATAGTAGTAGTAGTAGTATAGTAGTAATAGAGTAGTATATAGTAGTAATAGTAGTAGTAGTAGGGGTAGTAGTAGTAGTAGTAGTAGTAGTAGTAGTAGTAGTAGTAGTAGTAGTATAGTAGTAGTAGTATAGTAGTATTAGTAGTAGTAGTAGTAGTAGTAGTAGTAGTAGTAGTAGTAGTATAGTAGTAGTTGCAGTAGTAGTAGTAGTAGTAGTAGTAATAGAGTAGTGGTAGTAGTAGTAGTAGTAGTAGAAGTAGTAGTAGTAGGGTTAGTAGTAGTAGTAGTAGTAGTAGTAGTAGAAGTAGTAGTAGTAGTAGTAGTAATAGTAGTAGTAGTAGTAGTAGCAGTAGTAGTAGTAGTAGTAGTAGTAGTAGTAGTAGACTAATACTACTACTACTACCCCTACTACTACTACTACTACTACTTCTACTAGTAGTAGTAGTAGTAGTAGTAGTAGTAATGGTAGTAGCTGAAAGCGATGAGGATGATGATGAGGATAATATAAACACATTACTGGAAATTGACAATAGGCGCGTCATGAAACTCCCATCTACACTTCGAAACAAGAGAAACTATAAGGATATATCACATATTCACGTGTGATTGAAAAAAACACATACTTTATTGTTCAAAATAGAAGCCAGACATAGAAATCGTCCGAAAATTCAATTTACCTAATTGATCGTAGGTCTGGCAGCCACTGAGCAGCGCCTAATCGACGTTGCTCTATCCCTTAAATCGTGACTTGAACGCCAAACAGGGCAGCAGAAACTTCAATTTTTAACGTCTTTTGGTATGACGCATCGGCCAGGGCTTGAATTCCCGACCTACCTATTAATGAGGTGGACGCTCTATCAACTGAGCCGACAATGATCGATACTTTTAACAGGACAGTTTTAAATGATGCTTGTTCATCTGAAGTCTCCATTTTTACCTCGCTCCCTCCGCTCTCTCGTACAAACATACCTGATAAAACAGGACGGTAGACGAAAAACTATTTCAGAAGTCAAACAAATTTAGAAATATTGATTTATTATATGTGCATTATTACTCAGTATGCATGTGCAGCGTGTTTTATGAAGAAATATCCCATTTCGACCACCGAAAAAATGTTTATTTTCCTTGCCCATCTGATGTGTGCAAAAGTATATATTAACAATGATTAAGAAAACTCCTTGGACGGACAAGCATGGGGTCGCTGGTTTCACGTATTTGTAATTGATCAAATTAATTGCAACTAATAATACGGGACAATGTCCACCAAAATTAAATATACAGTTTATATACATGATTGTAAAATATATTTCGTAATAATATAACGCCTTTTTATCGCTCGCTCATTGTCCCGTCGTAATATCTCAATCAGGCTATCATCGGAAGCATAATGTAACCACAAACTAGACAACAGATTGATACACATGCCCCTAACTCCGCCCCACCCCCACACAAACAAACACTTGTATAAATGCATTACCTCGCACATACATGTTACAACCCTAGTGCGCCGATGTCTTTATTCATTAAATCAAAGCAATGTGGTTTTTATAATGGATCAAAGGGTCCAATGTCGAGGCAATATAATACCATAACTTCAGATAAACACACTTTGTGAATGAAAAGGTAAATTGTCAATTCGTCTACTACCAACTCGTCCACACATGGTCTACTTTCATTTAGTCTAATGCCATTCCGTCCATCAACGTTTTGTCTAACAATCATTCGGTCTAATCATCACTTCGTCTAATCACCATTTCGTCTATGACCATTTCGTCTCATAACCAGTCGGTCTAATATCCATTTAATTTTCATTCATTTTGCACAATTTAACGGACTAAATGGCTATTGAACCAACTGGTTATTAGATGGAATGGCATTAGTTTAGATGAAAGTAGACCTTTTCTGCCCATATCGGAGGAAAGAGTTTAAATCTTATATCAAAGTATCAAATTGCATGCCTGTGCATCCTATAATATTTTTTCTCTGTATACTGGTCATTTTAATTGCTAACTCCATAGCAGACAAACCCGTTATGCATTTTGCTCACCTTTCCTTTGTCATAATGAAAACAGAAGTTTTCAGCAGATTTCTTATAATAGAAATTGGAAAAAAAATAGAGAGAATTGCAAACAGATTTTATTTGTTCGATTTTACATTATGATTAAATCGCGTTGCATCGTAATGCTTATCTGCACTATACTGTATCATGGCCCTAGGAAGCGGGATGCTGCATATATTATTCTCCATAGGCAGCACCCCCTGGAATTCTGGTAGATGTGAAAAAATTGATAAATGTTACCAAAATGACCTACGTTTTTTAGTGAACCCCCCTTTTTATTTGCTTGTCAAAGTTCTCGAGCAATGTGACCTTCATTTTTCAGTGAAACCCTTTTTTATCGGGACTAAAATGACCTTCAATTTGATAGTGAAACTTTTTTGTTTTGCTTGTCAAATTCACATACGCACCCCCAGTAAAGAAATCGTTTCCAGGGCCCTGTATGGTGTCACTCCTTACCACTATGAATATCTGACATTTAAAAAATAAGTGCGAATGCAGCAAAGGATTGAAATAAGTGGCGTCCAATTGGTATTGAATAAATATATCTGTTGTAAATATACTCTTCATATCTTTTTGCAATTATACCGTTGTCATGGAAGTATTAAATTTGCATTTATTCGCTAAAACAAAAATATTTCCAGTTGAAAAAATAAATATAATTTGTCTTTACTACGAGCCATTTGTCTTTATTATTAGCCATCGCAAATATATATAATATCAAGAAACATAACAGACACCACAACGAGAATTGAATTGTTTGTGTGCAACTAAAAAGGATGAAAATAGTACGAGAAAAAACAGTTATTCTACCGGAAATGAATTTACTCCAATTTTATTCGTATAACTTAGGAACAAACGTGATTATTCGCCTGCAATCTTTATTTCTTATTTCTATTATATGTTTATCATTTTAGTGGTAAAATATGCCCTTCTTTCTTTTTGGGAAGATGTTAGATTTTACATATTTGCATACTAGGCCTTATTAGAGGAGTAACGCTACATTGAGCCTTCAATCATGCATCTATCGCTCGATTTTATATGAAATTAAACATGGAGGGTTTTTATAAAGCCTTCCGTAATCAATTGTACATAACACTTGATGAACAACTTCTGGAATATATGAATTGCCAAAGTACGAGTCCGAGAGTTTGAAAGTTTATTATAATTCAATTTTAGTTTGAAACAACCTCATTGAAATTAAAGCAAAGTTTTATTGTTCATGTAAACAGAATACATGCATATTTTAATTTTATCTAATGACATTTATCATTAAAAGTATAATGACAAGCCTCTTTTGATTCCATTCTTACGGACAGCTTTACGAAGCAAAACTAGTATCGATGCTTTACAAACAATAAGATCAATTTGTCATTACTCATTCTTATTTGACAGGTCGGACCAACTGGGTCTATATACTTCAATAGCATGATATGAGTATTGCCGTCTTTTCTCGATCAATTCATGAGCAGAGTCCAACGCATTCTGCCATAGACCAAAAGATAAGCACGATATACAAAAAGTATACAGAACGAAGCACAATAAACTCCAGAATAAACACCCGAAAATTATAGACTTAAACTCAGAACTAAACATTAACATGATTAAAGAGAGAAAGATGAAGGCATATTGACATTTGCAATTATATATGCCATGTATGTGTCAGTTCAAATCCAGAATAGATATCAGATTTATTTCCAGAAATTTGTGGATATAAGGAGAAAATGGAAGATTCACACTGTTTGGGCAGAGATACAGTAACACCCTAGTTGCCAAACATGGGCTTTTTGGTTGACACATTAAACAATTGATGAGTCTTCCAGGTAAGATAGGGGAATATGGTTAAGTCGAGAATTCATCAAATCACAAACAAGGAGTTGATCATGACCATAGCCCTGATACGTGATCATTCCTTCAGGAGAGTTGAACTCGTTAGGTTGGTTGCCTCTGCATCCGAAAGTATTGATGACACGGATGTGATTGATATCAGTAATGTCAACAACAAGAAGTCGATGATGATGAACATCCTGGACAGCTACAACGAACCGAGTTGGACTCAACCAACACATTCCAGTAGGCCTTGCAAGGCCAGGGATGCAGGCATTGGTAAATCTGTGAACATTGCTCTCCCTATCAACGAACCACATGATTCCATTCAAGGCGTCACTAGCAAGGATCTCCTGACAACTATTGATTGCTACATACTTTGGACTTGCTGTAGTCATTTGGGGTCTTGGAAATGGTAAGCGTCCAACTTTACGTTTCGAATCAATGTCAATCTTCTGCAAGACACCATCCCCTGACTCCATACACAGACAGATGTAAAGGATTTCCCCATCATTTGTTATAGCTCGCGGAACCGCTCTTCTCTCAAACTCCATGAAAACTTCATACTCGTCAGAGCCTGGTCTTACAAGTAGCAGTTTCTTTCGTTGAGAATCGCATACGATGACATTGTCATTCTTTAAGACGGTGAGGTCGCAACACCCAGTTGCCTTGGCCTCGTCACGTTTGTACAAAGTTATAATCTGCACAATCTCATTTGAATCTCTGTCGATGATCTTCAATGCATCTGTTTCTACAACAACTTTGTTACCATTATTGAGCACATCTACGCTGTAGGGATGGTCTAGTCTCCTCCCCGTTTTTTGATCATCGTTAGCAACCGCTTTTCGAGGAGAAACAGAAATGGTTGGTTTAACCTTTCCACCATTAACCGCATTTGTTGCATCAGATGGCAAAGATCTGTGAAGTGGAGACCGGTCAGATCTTCTGGAACGGCAATCTTCCACTGTTTCTATCGATTTCAGAGTGGTTATAGACGATGGCACTTGGGAATGTCGGTTAATTGAATAGGCACTCCTCGCTCTCGCAGCATGTATGGGTGGATGTGGAGTAAGCTCCAAGTTGTTAGTGGATATCGTAGGCAGAGATTGCTCAGGAGAGGAAGATAACTCTGGAGGAGTGGTGATACGAGCTTTGAACTCCTGCTTAGTGTCTTCCACTCCGAACATGTCATCTAGATTGAACTGTTTCAGGAACTGTTGGATCTGTTGTTGAAACCTGTCGACCTCCGTCTGCACCATGTTGATCTCAACCCCTGATACACAGATAACAGATTCTTTGATGGCTAGTTGACCTGTATCCAACTTCAACTGCTCTGCTCTCTCTACAAACTTATTTTTGTCAAAGTCTGAAGAATGTTTCCCTTCTTCTATTTGCTGGATGAAGGATTTCAATCGGTTTTGGTAATTTTCGATCTTTTGCTTCTTTTCCTTCAAACTCTTACGAATCTTCCGGTTTTTATCTGAGATGGCATCCTCTAATGGTCTGAAAAATAATTTCAACAACTCAAATGCTTTATCTTTGACTTCTTTAATGGTGTTAATTGCCTTCTCGTGATCTACAGTTGTTTGCCTCAATGCGTATTCTATCTCATTCTTAACTGGTTTTAGTCCAACGTCATTCCATTGACGTAGATACTGCTTTTGAGATGCAATAATATCCGCCTTGTATGTTGAATTTCGAGAGCGGCACCTAGCCGTTAACGCTCGGTTCCTTGGTCCTGACATCATGTCCTAAATGACACACACACACAAAAGATAAAAGCTGGATTTAAAAAATCTATGATAATTTCATTCGGTAAGAATATGTTTAAAGGAAAGTAGTTTGCTTCCCCATTTCATCTGAGGGCCTGAGCTATAAATCCCATTTCCGTACAATATCAATATACCTTTTTAAAATTTCATAAGGGATGAGCCCGGGAATGAGAAGGGATTAGATTTGTCTACAACCTCTGAAGTCATGATGAAATTATAGGTTCATAGTCTATGGATTCCCTTCTTGAAGAAAAAATGTAAAGATGTTGGCCTACATGCCGACCTATATATACTTTGTTATATGTTGTATTCCTAAACTTCTTGCAATAGCCCCATACACATGATATAGTACGGTGTACTCCAGTGGTGCATTGACCTTCATAATATATATATATATATATATATATACATATATAACATAACATGCTATATAATATTTTAAAGAATTTTCATCCTTTTCCCTTTCCTATTCCTTCGTTTCTTTTCTTTTTTCGTAAAACAGTTGGGGTCCATGCCCCCCCCCCCCCCCGATTGCACCATCTGTACGTCAATGGTGTAATCGATGATCAGGTGCATTTTTTTGTGATGCATGAAAAAATACAAATAATTGACTATAACAGTGTCTATTCAAGGTAAATCACCATCATACTGTACCGATGTAGGTACGTGTATTTGTTAACCAATTTCACATTTCATCGAACTTGGCGGGTGGTATTGATAACGATCTATTTCAGCCTCTCTTGCTGAGATTTCAATATACATACTGTATACCCAGCACATAAGAATTGATCTTTGATATTTACAAGATAACATTATAAATACCTATGTGTTTATAGCAACCCATGATTACAATTACGATTTTGCAATGTTTCGCTTTCAACATAGCTCCGCAAGCTCGGGGGACAATAAGGATTAAATTATTTTACACTCTCAACCTCCCCTGTAATCAGTGTTTTTCTTGCAATTACTAAATAGTTAATCATTATTTAATTTTCAAATAAAGAAAACTATGACCAAATACTAGTATTACTATTTCTTTTCATACTGCTGCCATATTAAGTTTGAAACTGGTCATGCAGTGTCCAATTGGTTAGTTAGTGGGTGAGGTATTTTTCTTTACAAAACCATGCCCCAATGATAGGTGATACTGCAGCAGCTACAGAACATACGAATAAAGATTGACAGTAAATTAATTACACGGGTCTTGTCTAATTATGAATAAAAGTTAATATGGTAAAGACATGCTCGAAAGTTTGTTTATGGGGTGGTAACGGTTTTGCGTGAAGAAGGGGTTTAAATACAATTAAGGACATTATAACGCTCCACAATCCTGCCGGGATATGCTAAACAAATGTTTTGTATTTCTAATAGTCATCCTTTCACCTTCTCTGTTTGCCCTGCCATACATCAAGTGCCATATTGGAGAGATTCTCTTAACTATGTACACAAATAAGAAACATTAGGCATATTTACGCAGGTAATGCGATACTTACTGGTGTAGACAATTATTATTCCAAGTAACAACAGCAATGTGTATGCATCCAAAGCCAACGTGTCGACTGTGATATCAATTAGCACGGTGTCTTATGGGCGGATGGACAGTGTACACGTGTCGTGTATCCAATACAAAGACGAACGCTATTCATGAGTATCTTGAAATTAAATATGCCTTAACGAAGTTACGAAGAAAAAAACTTGTACAAGAATGATATTCCTTCCGAAGATATCATTAGATATGTTGCGCTCTTATTAGACCTCACTTTTGCAGTTTGTTAGGACAGCGAAACGGGTTGCTAAGTTACATGTGGTCTTAGGGACTCCCCCACTGGGTACGTAATGCCTATCTTTACAGTCACGATCGGTCACAATTCAAAACGCACGTAGACGTAGAAAAAATAATGTTAAAGTAGACGTAAAAAAAATAATTTTAAAAATGTTTAGGCATTTGTGGATCATAAATTGATCAGGGGCACAGGCTTTCTTAAACAAAATAGTTTTCTATCGTCCCTTTTATCCTAGTAATTCCACGTTTTTTTATCAGTACATCGACAGATGCGAAAAACATCGGTGTTGTTTCAACACCAATATATACATTGTATATAAACTCCTCAAAAAAAGTTTGGAAATCTGACTTTGATCGATAATCCCTCCTCGGTTTTAGTAAATATCAATGTTTAATGAATATAAATGAATAGAACATTTATTTTTCTTAAAAATGATACCCTACATGATATAAATATGGTTCACATGGAGGTGCAGTGCCTTGAAATGTGGGGTAAGGTCAAAATTCAAAAGTTTCAAAATGACACAATATTGAAAGTCACTGTTCTTTTTTCCGTGGAGATGAGTGAGGTTCTCAGCGGTTTCTTTTTAATTTGATAGATGATTCCTCATTGGTTTTTAGTAAATATCAATGTGTAATTGATATCAATAAGTAGAACATTTAATTTTCTTTAAAATGGTACCCTACATGATATGATTATGGTCCACATGGAGGTGCAGTGCCTTGAAATGTGGGGCAAGGTCAAATTTCAAAAGTTTCAAAATGACACAATATTGAAAGTTACTGTTCTTTTTTCAGTGGTGATGAGTTAGTTTCTTAACGGTTTGTTTTAATTGTTTTCATGCACATTAACATCAACATTAACATGAAATCAAACACACCTCTGCATAAGCAAACACATAACAAATAAACAAAAATGCATGGGTATTTCAAACTAAGACTCAAACCATGTTATCTCACAGAACCATCACTACAGAAGTCTTGATTTGAATGGATTTTCATCTCGATTGACAACAAAAGAATCATGTTCTGTATTGACCCTTCATGACTATTTCTGCTCGTTTTGCAGCTTTTCAATTCAGACCTCATCCAACACTTTTGAATCCTGCTCTTTTCTTGATGGCATGATCATAACAAGCATGGTATCATTGTAAAGAAAATTAAATGATCTATTGAATGATATCAAATATGCATTGTGTAAATTTGGGAGCTGGAAGAAATTAATGGCCAAACTCAGATTTCCAAACTTTTTTTGCTCGTTTTGCAGCTTTTCAATTCAGACCTCATCCAACACTTTTGAATCCTGCTCTTTTCGTGATGGCATGATCATAACAAGCATGGTATCATTTTAAAGAAAATTAAATGATCGTTTGAATGATGTGAAATATGTATTGTGTAAAATTGGGAGTTGAGAGAAATTAATGGCCAAACACAGATTTCCAAACTTTTTTTGAGGGGTTTATATATATAGAGTACCATTCAAAACTTTGGGTACACCTGTAATCAGAACTGATTTTTTTTACAGTCATTTAATTCACTTATACTTTTCAAACACAGTAAACATTTAGTATCAAAATAAAGGGTAATTATCAGGCTTCACACTGACTTTATTTTAAAGATGAAAAATTGTTTCAGAAAGTACTCAGGCGTGTACTGTCCGTTTAAGTTTGGTTGTTTGTTTGTTTTATTTCCGTATATAAAATAACAGATACAAAGTACATACAAATACATATAACATGATATGATGAGGTCAATATTAAGATACAATAATAAAAGGTAAAAAATAAAGTAAATTATACGGCTGGTAGTCCATATTCAGCTGCAATAATGCATTGCTGCTGGTCTTCCATGGAGCCAGTTTGGTATTCACCGAAAAGATATGCTTAACTCCAGGAACATTTTGAATGGTATAGTTGAATTATTAAAGATAAAATGTAAGAATAAAAATGAAAAAAAGAGACATTAAACCTTTGACCGGTTAGTTTTGAAAATATGAAAATGCTCAACTATTTCACCACTAGCGTAGTTTAGTTTGCTTCTGAGGTGATGTCGAATGAGGATTTTTGCCATTTTGTGTTTTTAGGGCTCTGTGCGTCTCATAATATTTTATTAGTTTTTAATGAAGAATTTTTCAATATTAATTGATAAATAAACAACAAACATCACCTCAGAAGCAAACTAAACTACGCTAGTGGTGAAATAGTTGAGCATTTTCATATTTTCAAAACTAACTGGTCAAAGGTTTAATGTCTCTTTTTTTCATTTTTATTCTTACATTTTATCTTTAATAATTCAACTATACCATTCAAAATGTTCCTGGAGTTAAGCATATCTTTTCGGTGAATACCAAATGATAAAAGAGAAAACAATTGTGAAAATTGTTTAAAATACTTGACACCTTATAAATCCCAAATTTAAGGAAAAAAACATGTCACAATCACATAATCATTATATATGGTCTGAAAGAGAATGTTCTCCCAAATAATTTGATACTATAATTATGTGGTATGTGTTAACGCTTGGATGATCAGGAGGTATTCTTTGCAGTGATGTATTTGCACCAAAGTAAGGCATAGCTGCAATGAATGAATCCAGGTGTCAATAATGTCATAATCCTACAAGGCATGCATTAAAATCCATTTCAAAACACATTTTCAGTAATTCATATTGAAATGGTTTAATAAACACTTTTTACTATCAATCCTCATGTTAATTTCATTGAAAGGGGATTTGCAAATGTGTTTACTAACACATGTAGCATGGTGACATCATTGGCATATGGGGTTCATTCATTGCAAGTTATGCCTTACTTTGGCACAAATCAAAATTTACATCGCTGCAAAGAATACCTACGGATTATCCAAGCGTGAAGACATACCACATAGATATGGTATTAAATTATTAGGGAGAAGGTGCTCATTCCAGCCATATATAATGATTATGCGTTCATGGCATATTCTTTCTTAAGGAGGGGATTTGTGATGTGTCAAGTTTTTTTTTTTACTCTAACGGGTATACATATATGTATATACTCAACTGCGCACTACAATAATATTATTATTGTTATTACCCCCGGCTATTGCCGTGCTGCCTAAAGGCGCTCTGGCATTCGAGAAATTTCTTCCTACCGAGTACCCATTCATCTCACCTGAGTTGAGTGAAGCACAATGTGTTTAAATTTCTTGCTGAAGGAAACCGCAAAATTTATCCTCAATTATTCAAGTCAGAGTAGCTGAGGATGGATAATGATTTTTTTTATTCATTAGATATGCTTATCATTGATTCTCTTGTGGTACTTTATGATCAGATTTTTGGGAGAGAAAAGGATTATATAGAACTCTGATTACTGTCAATAATTTTGTCAAGTTTTTACCGGTATTTGTTTCTTGACTTAAATAATTTTTCTTACAATACGGTCATGTTGATTTTTATTAAGTTAATACCATGATTATAATCAAGTATGATACGATTTTTTTTTCACTATCTAGAAATATCTTAATATGAGTAGAATAATAGCTGGTTGTCGAATGTATTTAGATTTTTCACTGAATATATATTTTTTTGTGACTAAAATAGTATTAACCTTTCGGTATATATTTTTTATTTTACCTCAGATCGTGGTATTAAGTCACCGCAACATATACTTATATACAAACAATTAAAAAATCAAGTTCAATTTAACAATACATGAATTTTTGGGTATAATGGTCATGTAGATTTAGTGAAGTATCCTATGAAAGATATAATCAGAAGCACCGGTAAGGGAAGGGGGATATGCAGTCGCCCCCTTTAAAAAAAATTGGGCCAAAACGTACATTACCACCCCCCCCCCTTAAAAAGGGGGAGAAGAAAAAGCAAAATGGTATAGTATATAGATTACCAAAAGCAATTTAAAGCATGCACGTTACAAGTAATTATTTGATGAGATTATGCTTCGTAATGTACCCATGAAAAAGATTATCATATTGGTTCTATTTATGAATAAAATATTTCCCCTCCGTAATGTGACTATAGCAAGTTCGATCAATGTGCGTGTCCAAGGATCTGGGATAAATGTATACTCTTATCGAAAAAAAATCAAAATATGTTAACATTATAAAAGTGAATGAATAATGTCATACAAATAACAATAAAAACAATCAAACTTTTGTTTCATGGGTGTATATGTTTCTGACTTTTAATCAATTATACACCAAATCTAACATTGTGTGTAATATGAAATTAATTTCAGAATGCAAGCAATAAAATCAACAATCCATATATTTATTTACTATATAGAATTTGATCAAGAAGTGTTGAATTTTTTTTATAATTTTATATTCATTCAAGACTTTTCTAGGCATTGGGATGAACATAATGATTAGCCATTTTGGTATATTAATAAAACATACACTAGGGCCTACAAGTCTGTCCGAATCACACACTCTTAAATCAACTTTTAACCATTCCTGGGCAACATACTGTCCACACAACTATTGGTTAAAATCTGCCCAAATTGGGTAATAAAAACTAATAACTGTGTAATAAATTTGCTCAATTGGGTATTAATTGTCCAGTATATATATTTTATCATCATACATTAATACCCAACACAGTGGACAGTATGTTACCCAACATTTTATTTGTGCATTATTACCACATAATGATTGTTGGGATGAGCGTGATAGCAGGGGACACATATTGTAATTTTGTGTAGAAATCGATACGAAACGTGGAAGAATACGACATTTTGGTGTTGGAAGGAATACGTGTAAAACGAAGACGAATGGTTAATCCTTAAATCGATACATCTATGATCACGTGACTGCATAGTGGGTGTTCAGTTGAATTGTTATGCGACAATGTCTTAAGGCCTATTTGTAAATATATTGGAATATACATGCTACATGAATTATAGTGTGAATATTTACAAAGAAAATGAGATTGGCCATAATATAACCGAATCGGAGTTAATTCATTGAAACTCTTCGTCAATTTCGACATTTAAAACGTAATCAGCAAATAATCATATAATGATAAACAATAAAAAAAACTCAACTTTTTCAATCACTTTGAAGGGGTACTCCAGGCTGAACATGATATGATTTGAACAGATAAAAAAACATCAGACAAACGCAACACAGAAAATTTCCTGAAAATTGGACAAGGAATAATGAAGTTATGACATTTAAAAAATTTGCATTATTTCGGTGAAACGGTTTCATGAAAATTCATTGAGAAAACTGCATTGTCATATCCCTACTTGTTCTTTTGTATTTTATTATTCAAATTTCTAAGAACTTTAAAAATGGATTGACAACTCTGATTAAATGCATTAAATATTGATTGTTGTAACGTATTTTATTATAAGGGAGACATGTCATATGAAATAATTATGATTTTATGTAATAACATAAGAAAAGGACATTTATTTACTAAATATGACATATATATAAATATGACATATTTACTAAATAGGTGACATCATCAGCCCATCTAATGTTTTATATGGGAGGATATAAATGTTCAGGGCAAGTGCAATGACATATTTTGTAACACTCACCTAAGTATCTCTGATAAAATTATTAAGACTTTCATTTACCACCCCTCTCAATTTACATTGTACATGTTGTTACATAAAAAGAACGGAATAACTCCATCTGTTACCATGTCTACTGCAAATTTCGGTAACTTTATTAATCATCACTAGGACCCCTTTTTAATTTTTTTAATTCAGTTTTTATTTCATGAATTTCTCCGGTCCACGCAAAAAAAAAAATCAATTTTGGGACCTCCTCAAGCATGCCAAATACTGGAGTGTAAGAGATGCGTCCACATTCCTGCCATAAATCATGCCTGAGACTGATGCTCCTTGAATATAGGTACGTCATCTTGATTAGGCTGTTTATGCTCAATTGTTTCGAATGTTTCGATCAAGCTAGTATCCATATGATGATTTAGGGACCTCCTTGATGATGATTCGTGATGCACTGTTCCACCCTGTGGATGCATCGTAGTTACCATATCCCGGGCAGTCTCCTACCAAAAATTTCACATTTACTGATCCAGCTCCGACCGTGTGACAATATCCTGAGTTTATATAAAGACAAAAGCGTTTCCATAATCGACGTCAATTATGATATAATCGTGTTTTTTCGTACTTCTTTTGTGTGTAAACGCTAAGTGTCTACTTGCAACACATCAGATACGACACATATCCTTTCCATGATTATAACAACACCCATAAAGAAAATATTATTGTCGGAATACATTCACCCATCCAGATTAATTAGATTAATGCCATATAAAAAGGAAACAAGTTTTGCGTCAGGATTCGAATCCTTGACCATGTGATTCACAGAAGAAAATCTTAAAGACCATAACCCACCTATGAATGTTTTTGATGGCATAATGACTTTTAAAAATCGGTGGTAGAGCATTACGTACGGTGATTTGTTTTTTAGAAATAGGCGCGATGGAGCGAAAACCTAATCTTATGACAGGATTCAACATAATATACAAAAATCTCATATTTAACCCTTTGCCCTTTCATTTTCGTTTTTTAAATCTTCTCTTTCAAAAAAGTTTTTTTGGGGCGGGGCAATGACCCCAAGGCAACATTTGTACGCCAATTCCTGGCTCAACTTTACCTGAAATACTTCTGTGCCTGTGCAGATTCATGTTGTTCGTATTGGCTTGGTAGACCACACCATCAATAGGTGTAGGTGAACATTCATTATCATTGAAAGTAAAATACCATCTTTTACAGCATCCACTACATCCATAAAGACGAAGGTTGCCTCCATAGTAGACCCAGAGAGCAGAGTCACTGTGCCTCTTCGTAAAAGTACAGGTCTGTAAGTGATACCACACCGAAATCGAGAAAGAAAATAATTATATTATATCACTTTATAATTATGTTTAAATATCCGTATTAGGTATCTTTAGAACCGGTATCAAATTCCTTTTATAGGCTTCCATCTCTTTTATTCAGATGAAAACACAGCATGAATATCGGTTGTTTAATCCTTGAATATATAGTGCGTCCCACAAAAAACGAAACCGAGATTTATAGATGATTTATCATGCTTTAATCACAAATACAATAGACAAATGACCTGTCATTTGAAATAACTTAGATTATTCCTTATTCATGCATGAGTGAGCAAAAACAATTTGAAGAAAGGAAACCAAAAAGTCACTTGGCGGGCGGTATCTGAGTTTCAAAAAGAAAATCACATTTCTTTAAAGTTCAATACCTGCTCTTTAATTTGATCGTTAAATCACAGAAAACGGTCAAGAAATAACAAAGTTCTATTTGTTTGAAATAAGGCTTGAATTCCAATAATTTCATAAAGTGAAGAGGTTTTACAGGATAGCTTTTAGACTTACTCGTGATGATGATAATTATGATGATGCTGATAATGATAATAATAGTGATAATGATAATGATGATAATGATTATAATAATAGTAGTAATATTGTTCCTGCTATTAAACTACTGCTACTTCTTTTGCTACCAGACTACTACTACTAGTAGTAGTAGTAGTAGTACTACTAGTAGTAGTACTACTACTAGTAGTAGTACTGTAGTAGTAGTACTACTAGTAGTAGTACTACTACTAGTAGTAGTACTACTACTACTACTATACTACTACTACTACTGCTGCTACTACTACTCTAACTTTCCACCTTTACCATGTTTACATTCACCAAGAGCGCTCTAACGATTCTACTCACGTAAATAGTGTCATAATCATTTCCGTTATTAGAGTACCAGGCACACTGTTTCCAGTTGTTATATTCTAGGAGTTCCCCATCGCCTGGACTACCTGCAGGTCCTGATGGTCCTGGAGGCCCAGGTGGTCCCGGTGGTCCCTGAGAACATGTCTGAAATACAAATTATAGAGACACCTATTAATACGAGGCAATTTTAGGAGTCCAGATACACTTTGTAAAGCAATATCGTAATTACTCTTGCATTTTCAAGCTTAAATAAGGAAGAAAAAAAAACACTTTTATCTTACAGTGCTTAATATCTATATATTGTTAAAGCTTTTCCAAACTTTTTTGTGACTTTCATAATCTGGGTCCCGTACACAAAGGTTAGCAATCAATCGTAAGCTGAATTTTCACGATTGATTGTACATTGTAGTCAATGCGATCAGCATGATCAGTATTAGAAAATGGTTCTTCGATCATTGCTAAGCTTTGTGTTAAGGACCTCTGATCATTATTTCTATTTTTCAATTTCGACCCCTCCTTCATTCTGATTTTCATATGTAGTTCTTTGCTGTTTCTTTAGTAATTTTATCTTATTAACTGCATATTTTTTACTTCAGTATCTAATGTAGATAATTTTTATGTTTTAAATATGTAATGAGTCTATTAGTTCATACATGACCGATTCGGTCGTTGGGCTACGACTCATGCTTTAATAAACTTTAGATTGAACTAGATTGAATTGGATTAAATTATTTGGAGACGAGGAAGAATAATTTTGATAAACATATATTTCTTCAATATGGGATCAACAAAATGCTTAAAATGTATGAAGTTTATACAAAATAATCTTGATTCCCAGAGGATCAAGTGGTAAGAAATTTGAGTTTTTAAGTCATAAATCACAAAGGGGTTCATGGTTATACGATTATTAAGAAAACCTGAATAGCTCATTTTACTTTCATTTTTCGTTTGCCTCATTAAACACATTTTCAATTTGATAAACTATATTCTAGATTTTCCATTATTCTGAAAGATAAAGCCAAATGTATAGGGTCTATTATGGTAGAATAATTTTACAGTCGAATGCATACTTTAGCATCTGTGTCGAATAACTCAGTTTTTGTTTACAGTGAATATTAGAGATGAGCAATGAAATGAGATCAAATCAAATGTATTTCGTAGTTTATATTCATATTGTCACTTCAGAATATATTGGACATACAATTGTCTAAAAATTCTTGAATGAAGCAATGTGGAATCAGAATCTATCCTGTCTAAAGCCTTACCGCTCCCCAGCCGTTCACAGTCATGACGCCATACGTCAATATCATCAAGAAGAACATCATTGAAGATCCTGAAGATTTCTCTAGATATTACAGGATTCCATTGTGTTTTGCAAACTTTTCTCCTGATTAAAATTTCCCAATGAGTTATATCCACATATCTCAAACCCGAGAAGTCTGTATTTTCGTAATTTGTTACTAATAACCCCAAACATAACATTTCCTCCCCGGGAATGGATGTCTGCTCACTCTATACTCTTGTCTACAATGTCTATGAATTCACCGTATATAATTTATGGCTCTGCATTATTGTGCAGATATACGACTTAAATCAATAAACTTAGACGTAGATTTCTTAACAATGAAAGACGCACCAATTTGGCAGAAATAATCAATATACTCGTACCAAGTATCGTCATCAGGGTCTAAATAAAGACAACGGTAATCTCTAGACACCATCAAATAAAAAAAAACTTTATAAACGCCAGAGTTACTTTTTTACTTCAAAATATATAGGTCCACTATGAATAAAATGAGGTGCTTATTCAGCATTTAAACGGATACTCCAGGCTGAGGATAATATGATTTGAACAGATAGAGAAAAATCTGACAAACGAAACTCTGAAAATTTAATCAAAATCGGACAAAGAATAACAAAGATATGACATTTAAAAGTTTTTCATTATCCCGGTGAAATAGTTATAGGCTTGTCTTTATGAATATTCAATGACCAAATTGATGATGTAACATCCCCACTTGTTCTTTTGTATTTTATTATATGAAATTAGGTTTATTCATTTTTTTCCTTCAAAATTTTAAATATTGGATCGAAAATTGATCAAGTGCATTAGATATTCATTGCTGCAACTTATTTCATTATAAGGGAGACATTTCATTCACATATGTATGAAATAATGAAACAATTTCATGTGATAACATAAGAAAAGGGAAGGTGGGGATGTATGTGACATCATCCGCCTACCTAATGAGTATTCATGACGATGTGCATATCACTGTTTTCACAAAATATTGCTTAATTTTAACATTCAATAACTTCGCTATTTTCTATGCGATTTTGATGAATTTTTCAGTATTTTGCTCTGTGATTTTTACGCTATTTATTCATATATAAATATTTTCAACCCGGACCATACCTTTAAAGAGCTTATATAGTGACTAGCACTTCCAAGTGCTGATTTTCTAGTAAAAATTTGAATCACTATAATTCAGCACTCCAATGTGCAGTCACTTTACTTATAGAGTGTATGTTTTTATTGTCATTTAACATATTCCATATCATATACAGAGATAAAACGTCAAACATAGTATATTACCTTGTAAAAAAATGTATCCTAATTCTCGATACAGAACATACGGCCTATAAGGATTTTTTTGTTTTGTACGGAAGCAGAATTAAACACCAGAATAATTTTGGTAAAATTTTAAACAACTTGTTGTGATTATAAAGGAAAATGTTATCTTTGTGCAAAATTCGTGAAGATTAAAAGAACCTGTGCCTCTAATTCCATGAACATTAACAGAATAGCAACGTTATTCCCTCAATTCGGTGAAATAAGGCGAAGAGTCTTTCAAAATTCATTGAATTTGAACAAGGATGGATCTCAACGCGCGTCAGAAAAAGAAACAAAACAAAACATTTAATTTTCTGTGAATGAAACTCACCGCTCCTTAAGCATTAACATGAACGACCCCAAGAAGGAGATAGGACAGCCAAAAAAAAGACAAGAATATTTTCATCCTTACGATTAATCCCATTTTATTCCATTTAATATTCCAAAATGAACACTGATATTTCATGAAATAGCTCACGATGATCAAGATTATTAAAATATTAGGGATGAAATAAATAAAAAACGAGTATGAATTATATTTTGAAAGAAACACTCATTCCCATCCTTAAAGAAGTGTGAGAAGATGAAAGCATTCCAACATGAGGAGCAAATGTTTTTTCTAGTAAGTTCAAGCAATTGCTAACTGCCTGCTAGCATTTGCTTGATGATTAAGCTATATTGCTTAAAATCGTATGCATAAAGCGAACTTTTTGCTTGTGCGTTTAAGCATTTGCTTGGAGTTTTTTACAAGCTCCGTGTTTGCTTGATCAGGGCTTTTGCGTTTTATAATCATGTTTATGCAACTGAGATAGAACCTAAAGATGTACACATGTACATGCATTCTTCCATAGTTAGTGCAAACATAATGCCAACTATATAAATGTATTTATTATAAAATAAAAACAAGTTAAAGGAAATGTTTGACACCACATCTAAGGAAAAGATGTTACATAAGAGATGCAGTATTTTGCACTACCACACCTTTGCACTCGAGTCCCACCTTTGTTCTGTGAGTCGTGTTTGCACCAGTGTGACGTTGTTATTGTCCAAACCCCTATAGCAACTGCTTTCCTAGTGCAAGAAAAGGGTTTAAGCACAAGCAAAGGGTTATGCATACGAAATAAAGCAATCGCTTAGGCATGATCCTTTGCTTGGCTAGCAATTACTTGTGCTTGAATCAATTGCCACTTTTTATGCATCTGACCCTTTGCTTGGGTTCTTGTTCTTTTCTGAGTGTTTATTTGTCGTCATGCATACATTTTCCGGTTTACAATTGAAGTTTGTATATGATTTTCACAGTAGATCAAAATGATATTCCTTTTCCCACCCTGTATGCATAAGACCATATTTTCTAGTGTCTCTCCCCTCTCTTCCCCAACCCTTCCCCTCTTTCTCCCCCTCTCTTTTTCCTCCCACCCGACCCCCTCGCTCTCTTTCTCTCTCTGTCCCCATTTATTTTGGTCGTTTATACTTTGCAACTACATGTATTAGAATCTTTACATTTAACATGTTAAACCCTGAGTTCAGGCATAAACATCGGTTTTATACGTTATGAACTTACATAAACGGATTATTTCACGCCTTAACAATAACATGAATAATGAAAACAATTTTGTTTATTCTTTAATGAAATGAAGTGATTGAACAAAATCTGTATACTACCAATAACAGACACGCAGACGTAACGAAATACCTAGAAAGAATTACGAACGAGTGAATTACCAACAACGATATATTTACTATAACGATGAAAAGAATGATTGAAACACAATCAATGTAATCTAAAATCTTTTCAGAATAACAAAATAATTTCCTAGAAGTTTTGAAATAAAAGAAATCTAATAATCTGATAATATCAGAATGAGTCATAACTCAACATGTAATTATGAAAAAAAAACACCAACAATGTCAACCTCGGATTTAACCAGAAAATCACCAAACAATTTGTCCGCATCTGAAGTAGATATCAAAACTATTATCTGAATGACAAATTAACAATTTTGTTTGAAAATTAACAATTTGACCATATCATTCATCTGCTTTTTATTTTCGAACCTATTTCCTCAGGTTAATTGTCAAAAATAGTAAGTTTTTCTGTGGATTCAACATTCCAAACACATGAGATGCATCAATATGGGTTCGTACCCCAATCATAGCTATTGTGCTTCGACATATCGAGAAACGAATCATGTTTCCGAATAGCAAAATCAGAAAATTAGAAACAAAAAGTTGTCTTGTTGTCATCAGTCTTGGTAGGTGGAGGTCAGCGATAATGCCAGTTGTTAAATAAAAAAAATATTTTGGGAGCACACGATGTGAATAATCTTTCCAGATTTTATATCCTACAATGGGCTGAAAAGAAACTTGTTGGGAACACACGATCTAATCTAATATGACTTTTGGTAAATTAAAACGCAGCAGTAATGTTGCTCCTCCATTTCTGCGAGTTCATTGTCAAACTTTATTAATCAAGCTAGTATCCATACGATGATTTAGGGACCTCCTTGATGATGATTCGTGATGCGCTGTTCCATCCTGAGTAAGCATCGTAGTTCCCATATCCCGGGCAGTCTCCTACCAAAAATTTCACATTGACAGATCCAGCTCCGACCGTGTGGCAGTATCCTAAGTTTATAAAGACAAAATCGTTACCATAATATATGTCATTATGATATAATCGTCTTTTTCTTGCAATTTGTTGTTGTTGTAAATTCCAAGGGCCTACTTGAAACACATCAGATACGACACTCACATGTCTTCTCCATAATTAATACCATCACCCATAAACAAATATTGTCAGGATTGCATTCACCTATTCAGGGTCGAGTGAGGAAAGTGTAGATTAATATTATGGTGAACGAAATAAGTTTTGCGAAAGGATTCCAATCCTTGACCATGTGACTGACCGTCAGAAGAATATCTTTAATACTATAAATCTATTTATGCTTATCTTCGGTGCCATAATGAGCAAACAAAACAAAAATGGTTGCAGAATATTAGGTACCGTGATTTTTTTTCATAAATAGGCGCGAGGGAGCGAAAATCTAGTTTTGTGACAGGATTCAACATAATATCCAGAAAGAAATCTCATATTTCATCCTTTGCCCTTTTTCATTTTCCTTTCTTTTTTTTTTTCAAATAGTTTTCTCTCGGTCATGAAAGTTTTTCGGGGCGGGACAATGACCCTAAGACAACATCTGTATGCCTCTTACTGACTTTACTCTTACCTGAAATGCTTCGATGTCTGTGAAGATTCATGTTGTTCGTGTTTGTTTGGAAGACCACACCATCAATAGGTGTAGGTGAACATTCATTATCATTGAAAGTAAAATACCATCTTTTACAGCATCCACTACATCCATAAAGACGAAGGTTGCCTCCATAGTAGACCCAGAGAGCAGAGTCACTGTGTCTCTTCGTAAAAGTACAGGTCTGTTAGTGATACCACACCGAAATCAAGAAAGAAAATAATTGTATTTTATCACTTGTCTTTATATGTTTAAATAACCGTATTGGGTATCTTTGAAATATGGCATAATTTTTTTAATTTAGATTGCATAAAATTGTACCTGCATTACTTGAGCGTTATATCGGTAATCTTGTTTTTTTGAGGTGAAAACAAAACATAAATATATAATAACATAACAACAACATCAACAATGATAAAAATAATAATAATCATTATAGTATTATAGGTAGTGATAATATTAATAATAAAAATATTATAGTATCAATAATACATGTATAATGATAATACTAATAATGATAACAATAATAAAATAATGATACTAATCATAATAATAATATTAATAATAATACTAATACTAATAATGATAATAATAATGATAATAATAATACAATGCTGATACTACTGTTTCTACTACCACTACTACCACTACCACCACCATCACCATCACCACCCCTGACTACTACTACTTCTTTAACTTTCCACCTTCAAAATTACCAAGAGCACTCTAACAATTCTACTCACGTAAATAGTGTCATAGTCATTTCCGTTAGCCGAGTACCAGGCACACTGTTTCCAGTTGTTATGTTCTAGGAGTTCTCCATCGCCTGGACTACCTGCAGGTCCTGATGGTCCTGGAGGCCCAGGTGGTCCCGGTGGTCCTTGAGAACATGTCTGGAATACAAATTATAGAGACATCTACTAATATATGGAAAGGTTATGAGCCCACTACTCCCTTTAAAGCTAAATCAGAAATCCTAGCAATATTATTTTTGTTATGAAAAAAGGAAAATACCACTTTTATCTTATACCCATGACCTGTTAAAAAACCTCTTTATTTAGTGACATGAGCATGTACTTTTATAACCTTTTCTTTATTTCTTTTATTAATTGTTGACCCTTCCTCGTTTTTATTTCATATAATAAGCCTGTTCACGGTTGTAAATTGCGCACGAGCAGAAAAAAGGTCATTTGAGATAAACCATGAAGGTGGCTTTCAAATTCACTGACATAGGCATTTGTGATTTGATGATTATTCATGTATTCCTTTCAAAATATTCATTTTATCACATCCAAGCTGAAGAGTAATAAATAGAGCCTTCATAATCACTGGTATTTGACAGTAGCCTAAACAGTAGTCAAATGTGCCAAAGGCAGACAATAAAACAGATTTCCAAACTTTATCCCTGATGAACTATTCTAGTCACCTGGTCTATACAATGCCTTTTGTTCTTAGAATTTGAATACTCTACCGGTAAAGCTTACGCAACATCTACATTTGAAAAATCACAAAGGTCATTTGAGAAAAAGTTGATCATGAGCTAACCGTGAACTGGCTTATTGTTTGCTGTTACCTAATTAAAATTCTTGTGTCAGTATTTACGATGATGATTTTAATGTTTTAATTATCTTATGATTCTTTAATTGTATACACGACCAATTCAGCCGATGAGCTACGACTCATGTTATAATAAACCTTGAATTGTTTTAAATTGAATTATTAGGAGACGAGGAAGGATAGTTTTGATCCCAATATGTTTCTTCAATATGGAATCAACAAAAAATGTTTAACCTTTATACAAAAATAATCTGGATTCGAAGAGGAACGAGTTGTTACAAAATGTTCTAAGTCATAAATTACACGTCTCTTGATCATACGATTTCTTTGAAAACCTATTTAGCTGGTTTTAGCCATCCTTTGCCTACATTCTTACAAGTACAGAAACTTTCTAGAGTTTACATTATTCTGAAATAGGAAGCCAAAAGTGTAGGGCCTATTACGGCAAAATAATCTGACAACCGTTCGAATGCATACTTTAGCCTCTTTTGTCAAATAATTCAGTTTTTGTTTACAGTGAATGTTAGAGTTGAGCAATGAAATGAGATCAAATCAAACGTATTTCGTAGTTTATATTCATATTGTCACTTCAGAATATTTTGGAGCAACAATCGTGTCTGTGATTCTTGAATGATGTGGAATCAGAATCTATACCCTATTACGTCTATAACCTTACCGCTCCCCAGCCGTTCACAGCCATGAAGCCATACGACACTATCATCAAGAAGAACATCATTGAAGATCCAGGCGATTTCTCTAGATAATTACATGGTTCCATTGTGTTTTGCAAACTTTTCTCCTGTACAGTATATCTCAATGAGTTTTATCCACATAAGCTCAAACCCAGGAATTCCGTATTTTCGTTACTAATTTTCCATTCTTCACACGAATAGATATCTACTCACACTATACTCTTGTCTATGAATTCACTATACAGAAGGCTCTATATTATTGTGCAGATATACAAATCAATAAACTTAGCCGTAGATTTCTTAACGATGAAGGATGTATACTGTCATAACATACATGAACGCACCAATTTGGCAAGGATGATCGATGCAATACTTTGTTTACGTTTTTTCGTCATCAAGTAAAGACAGCGTTAATCTGTCGACACCATCAACAGAAACCTTTATAACCACAAGAGTTACCTTTACTTCCAAATATATGTTAGGGGGTATGATTTTTTCAATAATAGAAACGATCGCGCAGTAATAAAGTTTACCATACATTTACTTATTCCTAGATTAAGGCTCCCCGGGGGCGGCACCACACTATAAAAACAATCGATTCAAAGTAACGTAGATAATACATCATGCTTATAAAAGGACCATTTAATGTAATTTTTGTCAAAATTAGAATCAGAATTATGTTAAAATTACTGAAACGATTATAATATTCTTGGTGAAGTTGACAGATTCTATTAAGTTGCCCTCTGTTAAGGTATCTATTAATATTAGAGCAGTTTTTTTTATAGGAGGAAAGGTTACCTAAAGATAATTATATTCAATTCAATACGGGCGCCTCTTTGACTATTAAAGTTTTAAAAAGGAGGGAAAATAGAAGAATAGGGTGGGGGTAAGAGGTATATAAAAAGGTGTTGGTCATTCAACGCTATTTTCACCTTGGTAATCAATTATTAAGAAAACAGGTGACGTCAAATCTAGGTCATCTTTTCCAAAATCAAAATATTTCGATGCCATCCCTGTTCATATTTCACTTGACAACACAATGTGTGAAAAAACCCATGCTGGTATGCATATAATCATCATACATATCTCATTTTAATAACAATAAATGTTTTTAAAAATCCGGATATTTCATAAAGGTTAATAAATATTTATAGAATACAATTAAGGTAATTAATGAACCCACTGCTGAAGACCATCAACACGATAACCATATTCAGAGTATAAGGACATATGAATGATGAATTATTGACAGGAGCATAGTCATGGAAATTTCATTCTTGTGTTCTCACAAACTGTTGCAAGGAAAACGGATGATTGGGAATAATCAACACTTTCGTCATTCCTTATACTTTTAAAACACAACAATAGGCACATGCATAATGTTTGAATGAATTTCATTTGTATTGACATAATAACCACAAGAGTATCTCCTAATTCTGCAATATTGGTTGATCTGATATCCAAAGATCGTGGTGTGGTTTCCAACGTCACCCGGCAACTATTATGGTGGCAGCGGTGGGATGATGCTATCCCTCCAAAATAGATCATGTCACATACATGGTTTCTTAAACTAGGTGATCGTCTAGATCACGGTGTAAGTACATAAATCCCTGGTAAGTGACATAACAATACCGGCAACACTGCTTCTATCAGGCTAGTATCCATATGGTGATTTAAGGACCTCCTTGATGATGATTCGTAATGCGCTGTTTCTTCCTCTGATCCTGTATAAGCATCGTAGTTCCCATATCCCGGACAATCACCAACACTGAATTTCACATTTACTGATCCAGCTCCTACTGTGTGACAATATCCTATTAAAGAAAAAAGTATATCTATGAGTTAGACAGTTACACAAGAAATGTTTTTTCCCCAAAATACAGAGTTTATTCACACTTCCAAGATCTGCTTGCTATTTGCAAAAACTGATGTAATGATCATTTTGTTTTTGTAAATAACAATACCTTCTGTTTTACTCATCATGGTTCTTCGAGTATAAGAAGTTCCACATCCCGAATTTTGGCTTGAATATCATTACTTTCGAAGAACAAATGATACCGTGGTGGAAAGAAAAACAATCGATGTCATAATCAATAGGTCCCAGGGATTATAAAAATTGTATATCAGTGGATATTGGATGCAACATGTAGTATTCAAATGCTATCTGTTTTAATAATTTCTATTTTATCTTTTTTGTAATTTGCTCTAATTTGTGTGAAATATTTTAGGTATAATTTATAACGTAGTGATTTTATATTTGTAAAGCGTATAGGGTGTTTTCAATCATTAATATGCGCTATATGAATTTCAGTATTATTATAATTTTCTTTGAAAAAATGTATGAACATGATGAGACCATAATCAAGTAGAAATTTGCGACACATGTGAAGGCATTGACCATTGTGATTATATTTACCTGAAATACTGCTGTGCCTGTGCAGATTCATGTAGTAAGTATTGGCTTGGTAGACAAACACCATCAATAGGTGTGGGTGAACATTCATTATCATTGAAAGTAAGATACCATCTTTTACAGCATCCACTACATCCATAAAGACGAAGGTTGCCTCCATAGTAGACCCAGAGAGCAGAGTCACTGTGTCTCTTTGTAAAAGTACAGGTCTGTAAGTTTAAATGAAATGTGGAAAATCAAAATAAAATATTTGCCATCAAGGTGGATGGGGGTCACTTATTTAGAGAATGGAGAGATATATCACAATGTATAAATCCATACAATAAACGTGGTAAAAGGTGTCAAAAGGCATTGATTAGCTTTTATGCTACAGTCACTCCAATGAAGCCGACTTCAAACTGACCGATGATCTACTTTGGTATACTTTTGTCAATCTGATTTTATCACAATCAACTCAAATATTCCTTAATATTTTCTAACTACTGAATCACAGAATGATTTTTTTATTTGGTATGTAGATTTGTTACAACAGCATTAATCTATTAGTCATCATTATCATCATCATCATCGTCGTCGTCGCCATCTTTGTTATAGTCGTTATCACAATTAACACTTTAAAGGTCAAGTCCACCCCAGAAGAATGTTGATTTGAATAAATAGATAAAATCAAACTAGCACAACATTGAAAATTTCATCAAAATCGGATGTAAAATAAGAAAGTTATAACATTTTAAAGTTCCGATTATTTTTCACAAAACAGTGATATACACAACTGAGTGACATGCAAATGAGATGGTCGATGATGTCCCTCACTCACTATTTATTTTGTTTTTTATTGTTTGAATTATACAATATTTCATTTTTTACAAATTTGACAATAAGGACCAACTTGACTGAACCATATAGTATTAAACAATGCTAATTCCACATGTTCAGGGAGGAATTAATCGTTGTTTCACTTGGCAATGAGGAGAAAATTAGATAATATTTCATATTTCATGTAATAAAATACAAAAGAAATAGTGAGTGGATGACGTCATCAGTCTCCTCATTTGCATACAGACCAGGATGTGCATATAACTGTTTTGTGAAATTAAGCGAAACTTTAAAATGTCATAACTTTCTTATTTTACACCCGATTTTGATGAAATTTTCAGTGTTATGTTTGTTTGATTTTTCTCTTTTTATTCAAATCAACTTTTTGTTGGAGTGGACTTACATAGATTGTTGCGTAATCATTGCCATTAGCCGAGTACCAGGCGCACTGTTTCCAGTTGTTATATTCTAGGAGTTCCCCATCGCCTGGACTACCTGCAGGTCCTGATGGTCCTGGAGGCCCAGGGGGTCCCGGTGGTCCCTGAGAATAAGACTGTGACGAAAAGTTGATAAGTGTGATTTGTAATCAAACATTTAAGTGAATAATAGTCATGAAATTGGGCGACAAAGCATTACTGAAACTCTGGCCATAATACAGCCTTTATCAATAATGTATCAATGATAATTTTTACCTTGCTTGAGTTTGTCTTTATGTTGCACATGATTTAACAATTTTCAATTCACTCATTATGTTGACAGGAATTTCCGAACATTTTTTTGAATTGTTTAAATTATAGAACATCATGTTTTTATCCGTCGAAGAAGCAAAGAACTTGTGTATCTGAATAAAAGGATATATGTAAGTCTCTCAACATCCATTAAGCATGTTAAGGATGGACTATCAACGAGCGAATTAAGAAAATAATAAAAAAATAACATACAATTTTCTGTGAATGAAACTCACCGCTCCCCAAGCATCAACACGAACAATCCCAAGTAGGAGATAGGGCAGCCAAACAAAAGACAAGAATATCATTTTCCTTACGATTAATCCCATCTTAATCCATTTAATATTCCAAAATGAACACTGACGTTTTCACGAAATAGCTCTCGGTGATCACGATTAATAAATACGAGGATTGAAATATTAGTCAACCAAACCAAAACAATCTGAATTTGATATTTTTATGGAAACGTCACTCATCCCCGTCCTTGAAGATGTGTCAGGAGATGAAAAAGTACCAAAATCTTTTTCTGGGAGAGTCCAAGCATTATCGATTTATTCAATGGTTAGCTTATTACCATCCTTGCGTGGGGTACATCCAAAAAGTTGAGAAATAAACAATATTGATCAAACCTTTTTTTCAAGTTCTAAAATCGTACACACACACAAAAGAAGACCGCTGTAAAATAACTCACTTGGCATGCATTCAACCCCTTTTCATTGCCTTAATATCTGTTTATGTTTTTTCTTCTCTGTGTGCTCATTTACTTTCATACATACATTTTTCAGGAATAGAATTTGAGTTTGTCTATGATTTTCCCAGTAGATCGACTGTAATTCCCTTTTTTTACCCTTCATGCACAAAAGCTTATTTTCCAATGTCTCTTCCATTCTCTTCCCTCACCCATCCCACTTCTTCCCCTCTCTCTTTTCCCGCCTTCCACCCCCTCTTGCTCTCTCTCCCTCTGTCCCCATTTATTTATGAAAACCTTGTTTGTTCTTCAATTCTATAAAGTGATTCATAAAATAAGAATAATTAAACAAAATCGGTATACTACTAATAGTCAACACACAGGCGTAACGAGATAACAGAAAAGAGGTAAGAACTAGTTAATAACCAACAAAAACTAACGATTTATTTGCTATTACGATGAAAAGATTGAAAACTAATCAATGTAATCTAAAATCTATTCGGGAAAACAATTTCCTAGAAGTTTGAAATAAATCTGACAATCTGATAATATCAGAATGAGTCATAACTCAGCATGTAATTCTGAAAAACGTCAATCATATCAACGTTGGATTAACCAGAAAATCACCAATCAATATGTCCACATCTGAAGTAGATATCATTGACGTTAATTGAATATCGCTTTAAAACAATGCCAAATTTACAATTCTGTTTGTAAATTGAAAATTTGACTAAATATGTTGAAATTTCTTTATTCATCCGTTCTACGAACGCGTACTGCCAAAACAGTGGCAGCGGTGGGATGATCAGGAACTTTGATATTTCCTACCTTTGTAGTAAGTTTTCCTGCGGATTCATTATGCTACGGACATTGATAAACGATTCGTGATTTCGAAATGCATTAATCCGGAATTAAGAAACAAAATTGTCATCGGTCATGATATCTAGTGATTCGCGGATCAGCGATATTGTCAGTTTTTATATAATAAAAACCTTCCGGATTTAATATGTAGAATAAGTTGAGAAGTAGCATGTTGGAGCACAAACAATCTTTCCACATTTTACATCCTAGAACAGGCTGAAAAGAAACCATGAATGGGAACATGATCTGACTTTCGGTAGTTGTAACACTGTTGGTCCATTTCTGCGAGTTCATTGTCAAGTTTATTGATCAAGCTAGTATCCATATGATGATTTAGGGACCTCCTTGATGATGATTCGTGATGCGCTGTTCCACCCTGTGTAAGCATCATAGTTCCCATATCCCGGGCAGTCTCCTACCAAAAATTTCACATTGACTGATCCAGCTCCGACCGTGTGGCAGTATCCTAAGTTTGGAGTGAAATTGTTAAATAAATGGATGTCTTACAGTAAAATCATTATGTTGCATTTGTAAATGAAATGAAAACAACAACATATTAGTTGACATTTCTTGGGATATGTTATTCAATATGATCTTAACATTGGTCTACAAATATGTTCAAAATTGTATGAATTAACAATGATAAAAACCAGCGAAATAAGTAGTCGTAACATTGAAGTACCTTTTTTCAATCGTATATAATTTGAACAATAAATGAACTTAAATGAGGGTAAGAAAACAAAAGTAAGTAATTTTTGTAATTATTGATTATTAGCTTGATTCTTTCGTGTTGGCAGTACAGTATATGTCTGTGGGTATTTTTAATATGTATTAGAATATTGAAAAAATGTATTTGTTTATCAAAAAGGTAATTATGGTAACTGGTAATTATGACTATGAAAATAATAGATAAAAGTGGAAATGCTATGTAGAAATATGAAAATTTATATTTAATGGAAATGTAGATTACAAACTGGCAATGTTTCAGTGACGTTTCCTTAAAAAAGTATAAAGATAATGCATCGCATGGACTTATAGTCAACCTATCAAGAGATCGTGTAATTCAACAACTCTCAATATTAATGATGTACGCCCCTTTTCTCTTTAAAATAAGAGTAATCAATAAATCAATTATCACTCTGTTTACAATTATGGTCCCAATAATTTTTTTTCTCTAAAAAAAAGGGACATTGAAAATTGTGTCTTGTGCTTACTCAATCACATTTCATTTTCAATTCAACTCACTTTAAAAATCATTTTATCAACAAAAGATATTGGATACTTTAGTCTACGAACTTATTAGTCATGTTGGGGTTAGTAATAATGGTTTTTACCTGAAATGCTTCTGTGCCTGTGCAGATTCATGTAGTCAGTATTGGTTTGGTATACCACACCATCAATAGGTGTAGGTGAACATTCATTATCATTGAAAGTAAAATACCATCTTTTACAGCATCCACTACATCCATAAAGACGAATGTTTCCACCATAGTAGACCCAGAGAGCAGAGTCACTCTGTCTCTTCGTGAAAGTACAAGTCTGTAAGTTTGAATGACGTGATGAAATGAAATGTTATGGAACGACAGGATTTTATCAGATAATAGATAGTCAGATATGCCAGGAAACTAACTCTACAGAGACTAAACAAAGCATTGATGACGAGATAATTTGGGACAAAAAATATGTGAACGGTCAAAGAATCCTGGGAGACTAGAACCCAGACCTCTTTCACTACACAGGGCCCTGGAAACGATATTTTTACTGGGGGTGCTGATGTTGATTTGACAAGCCAAAAAAAGGTTGGTTTTCACCAATTACAATTATGGTTATTTCAGTCTCAATAAATTTGACACCCTCCCCCCCCCCCAAAATAGCCTTTTACTTCAAAATATAGGTCATTTTGCTTGTAAACATTTCTGCACCCTCAAAGAAAAAGCACCCCGCTACCCATGCAGGGCCACGCCACTACTTATGGTCTTTTGTGTTTTTGTCCTATCACCTTGTTTTTGGAAGGTTGGCTCCTCATCGTCATGTTGTGCCAACGAAGTCAACTTGGTGAGATCGGAGTTTTTGTTTTTCTCGTCTCGACCAAGTCGACTTGACGAGATCTTTGATCTTTTCTCATACTACTTCCTTTTTAACTCATTGTCTCTACTTTTTATCCTGATTATATCGGCATCTATGGTATGTCTACTTTTAAGCTCCCTGACTCTTGACATACAATAATCCGTCTCATTTTGGTCTCCTGAAAGTAGAAAGTTTTTATTTTTCTACATACAAACAACGAAAATACAGAGAAGAAAGGTTATACTACTGGACTGTGGAAAGGCGATTATTATTTTTTATTTCAATACGAATCTAAAAGTAATTCTTCATCGTTTAGTTGCGTTTGTTTATAATCGAAGTCTTTCAAGTTCGTTGTCTATTGTCTTAAAAATAGTGGGAGGAATATGCCATGATTATGAGGAAATTACATGATGATGATGATGATGGTGGTGGTGGTGGTGATGATGCAAATCTCCATAGTTAGCAGTAAGGCAGCTCATTTATGATATACAATGATGCTGCAATATTCAATTTGTTAAAAAACTGTTTGAAAACAAATATTCAGTTTTCATTATATGTAATTGATAGACTTAATCATGAAAGACTAGCTATACTCACATAGATAGTGTCATAGTCATTGCCATTAGCGGAGTACCAGGCACACTGTTTCCAGTTGTTATATTCCAGGAGTTCCCCATCGCCAGGACTACCTGCAGGTCCAGATGGTCCTGGAGGCCCAGGTGGTCCCGGTGGTCCCTGAGAACAAGACTGTCAAAAATATAAGCACAGAAAAAAACATTAATTCCGGTGATTTGTCGAGGGATGCGTAAGGATGATATCTGACGTCTTGTTTTTTATTCATTGATTTTTGTCATACCCGGTTATTCTTAATCAGAATGATGATTTATTTAGAAAACCATGTACTTCGAAGGTGGGGTTATTTTCTTCTTTTTTGGGGTAAAATAATGCAAGTTGTCACTTCAACGACAGCCGATTGCTATTTCCCTTTTTTGTGAAAGGATATTAAAGAAAAAAAAATTATTCAATGAAAACTGAATTAGATTTCATTATTTTTACAGAGAAGTTTTTAATGTCCTTTTTTTTATAGAGAGGATATTAATGTTCATTTTTAGAGAGTAAATCTTATTGTCATCTAGTCAATCAAAAATATCATTGAAACTCACAGCTCCCCAACCATCAGCTTTCCTCGTCAAATGGAGAATGAAAATGAATGAAGAAAAGGTGATCAATATCCTTCCATTTGATGCCATTGTGTTTATTCTATGAATAATAATCCAATTAAGATGAAGATATCCATAAAGTGTTTGATCATGAAGATGAAACAGAACGAAAATAATTCACAAAGTCGGACTCTCAATGTCAAACCCCTGACATCTGAAATGAGGATGGGCTTTGAATAACTTCCATCGCTAAGGAGGCTGGATGACCGTTTAGGAACACCTTCCTGCTCCTTCTTGTTTGAGACTCAAAACTTTCTTTATATGCTACAGTCACATCAATGAAACCGACTCCAAACCGATTGATATTATTTCGTTCTTTCGAATGGTACATCATCGGGTGATTTTGAGCCAGATCCTTGGTGTGTCTCTGTAGCATTATTGATTATCGCCGTGGGGTGGCTCGTCTTTACTGTAGGAAGATGAATGAATATCTATACGCCCATTCTCCAAATCGAAGAATAGAAACATCTCGAGCAAACACCCATGTTGTGTATTAACTTTAACCTTACCCCTCCCCCTCTGACATATTTGATTGTGTTTATGCTGTGTCTCCTTGTTATCTTACCATTCCCTACATTTTCACGCATCCCTCCTCTCTCTCTCTCTCTCTCTCCCTCTCCTCTCTCTCCTCTCTCCCTCCCTCTCCTCCTATTCCTTTATCTCTTGTGTTCTACCTTCCCTATGGTTGCAACTCCTTTTTCCTGCTTATCAATTTCACTGTCACTACTCAATGTGCAAAACAACTACTAAGAAATAAAAATATACATTTTAATATTGCCTTACAGAAACATGGTTGCTTTATGTATTCTTAAAAACACGTTTTATTATTTTAGACTATGCTATGTTATTCTTGATGCATTATTTATTTGTACTTAAGAGATGTGAAAATAAATTACTCGAGTATGAAGTTGAATCATGGATTTATGAGTCACATTATTGTTTATTTTTTGTATTCGTTTTGCGCTTTTGCCCTTTACAGATTTGTTGGGCAAATCATATAAAAATAACCATATTGATTGCATTTGATGTTTTTATTACTTTTTTTTATCGAAAAAAAAACACAAACAATGGAATAATGCAGCATAAATGCTGTGAGAATTTTCAGATACGACAAAGTTGGACAATTTATTCATTTTTATTCATTGATCTTTTTCAACTAACTTTTTTGTTTTTATTGTATACATTTTACCCCTTAATTATTTCCTTTCATATATTTATTTTGATTTACAAAGTAAACTTGCCTTACGAAGTACACTCTTAAAAATGTTAGGCAACATATTGTCCACGCAATTATTGGTTAAAACTTTATCCAATTTTGGGTAGTTTTAAACCAATAATGTGTGCTTTGGGTGTAAACTACACAGTATTAGTTGAAAACTACTTGGATACATTCTTTAACCAATTGTTGCGTGGACAGTATGTTGCCAAAGATTTAAAGAGTGTACATATTACTTATCTCCATATTTACAAATGTTGCTGTTATTTTTAATGTTTGAAATATATAATGAATTGTTAGTATACAATGTCATGACCAATATTTAACCATTTCGTTGCGACTCATGTTAGAATTGAATCGAATTGAATACAAAAGATCAAAATTTAAACATAAAAACTGTTTTAAAAGACTCATTGTTAGTGAGAATTGGAAGGAGGACGTAAGTTGTCAACCGATTATCCTTAATGTGTGCCGTACAGACATCTTTTCATGCAATATGTTTCATACTACAAAGAATCTGATTTTAATTAATTTGTCAATTATTCCGGTAGTACCTTAGAATCCGGGCACATATTAAACGTTAACATTGTAATATATAATTTTCTTAATGAAAAAGTTTTTTTTCTCCAAAATTGAGAATTGCAAGGAGGGATTCAGAACCGCTACACCACAACGACGCTTCCACAATAAAAACATTTCAGTCCTAAATTTGATTTTCGAAACACCCATCTTCATGCATCAGAAACTTGCGTTTTGAACTTTATTTTGAATATTTCTCAGGGGTTAAAAATTCACTATTCTGTATAGGAGTGACACCTCTCAAAAATTGTATTTTCTTCCTCTCCGTACCAGCTTTCCTTTTGTACCAACACACACCTGGTACACCCATCCCTATACCTTCACAGGAACTCCCCCTCGAAGCCAGATAGAAGAAAGCGTTTTGCCCCAATCGATTTCTATTATTCAGTTATTGTAATATTGATTGGTTTATTCGAGAGGAAGGGTATGATTACCAACAGGAGATGTCAAAAGGAATTGATTATTAATACGAGTGTTGAAGGAAATGTGATGCATTTGTGCCTGTATTAATATTAATTTGTTTGTATGTGATTTTTCGTAAAATACAGACGTGTTTCATGAAATTAGAACAATTATATCCTGGTAAAATCACTTTACAATCTTATATTCGTATAAACCTTTTTTTTTCATCAAGGCTTTATAGAAGAATTAGTTTAGTATTAAAGATCTTTGGAAGCCTGATTAAATCGTATATTATGGTCGTCTTCTATCGTTATTCGTTTTTTTTAACTCTCCTGTCATTTTCATTCTCGATTATTTTCCCATGCACTATCCCACCCTCCCCTAATACTCTTTATCTATCTATCTCTCTCTCTTTCACTCCCCCTCTCTCTCTATCTTCTAATCTCTGTTTCTCTCTCTATCTGTCTTTCACCGTTTTTTTTTTGGGGGGGGGCCTCTCTGTCTCTTCCATCCTATTTCTTAATTTCTCTTACTCTGACTCTCCAAAAATTAACTTTCTCTTTTCTCTGATTCCTACTTGTAACAGTTCTACCAGGTAAGGAATGTACATACAATTTACAAATATATATTTCAGTTTTCAGTTTTATAAAATATATAATTACCTTTGTACAAAAGCATTCATTATCTACTGAAACTACTAAGACTTTCATGCATTTTCCATTTTTCAGAATATCGTTACAATCAACTTTACAGAGCAGCTATAGTATTTCAATCATTGAAGATAATGATTCAAATATAAGTAATAACATTGAAAGCACTGGACTTAAAATTTTCCTAACATTAAATAAGTAGGGGATAAGGTTGTCCCTATCGAGAATTAAAATTGATAGTTATGATAACATTATTAATTAAAACTATATATGCCTAGGAATTGAAAACCAGTGATATATAGTGGAGTGTCGTGGCCCAGTGGATTAGTCTCTAGACTTTGAAACAGAGGGTCTTGGGTTCAAATCCCAGCCATGGCGTAGTTTCCTTCAGCAAGGAATTCATCCACATTGTGCAGCACTCGACCCAGGTGAGGTAAATGGGTACCGGCACAAAAAGCTGTGTGCACCTGAATAGGTAGCCTAACTTAGCCGGGGTAATAATAAAAGCAGGGCCCGCTGGGAGAACAGTTTTCGGAACTGAAGTGGCTACCCTGGGTAAATATACCGTTATTATTATTATTATTTATTTATTATTGTTATCATCATTATTTGTATCATTATAATTGAAAATTAATAAAAATTATCAGAAATTAAACTTGATCTGAATTTTGTGATCTCTCGCTTACTCGCAAATATCTCCAAATAGTGGACCTGTCAAAAAGTAATTCCCTCTCAAAATAATTGCTTCATTATTTCCAGCTCAAAATGGTTAAGAGAGAAAATTATCATTATTGTCGTAAAGTTCATCCAGGTTGTTGTATTTAGGAATATGGAGAAGCTGGTAATTCCTCAATGATTATCCTTGAAACAGCATTCCATCCTGTGTAACAGTCGAAGTATCCATACCCACTGCAAGCACCAACATTGAGACCGACCGTTACTGAACCTGCTGCTATGTTTTCACAGATTCCTAAGAGGAAGAAGAAGAGAGCAACATTATCACCCATTCTATGGGCATTTTGTAACTATGATCATAATAATCCTTACTTGAACTGAGATACTGAATACAGAAACTGATTACAATAAACTCTAACCATTATAAATAATCGCTATAAACGATGCCATTATCGTAATTGTCATCCACTTGGGATTAAATATGACCGAGGCGCCTGACTTGACATTTAAAGTCCGGGGTTCGATCCCCGGCCACGGCACATATTCCCGTGAGCAATGCATTTAATCGACAGTGCTCCTTTATTCTGCATTCAAATAAATGCTACATGCACTCTTGGTAAATAGGTGTGAGCATAATTAACAAAAATAGATAAAATTGTTGTTGACTCTTTTTTGTTGATTATCGCAGATCATCGGTCATTCATCGCCTGTCTATTGCAATGCAGAGGTGGATATTTACGAAGCCTTTTTTTCGAGAAATTCATGAAATTAGAAGAACATTTCCTATACAACATTCAGAATAACTAGACTTTTCAAAAATCCTCCTACCCGATATCGTACGATGTCGATGAAGATCAGCACCGCTGTAATGAGCCATGTAAACGGTCCCGTCAATGACTTGAGGTGAACTACATTCAGCTCCGTTAAACGTCAAATACCACCGACAACAGCATCCATGACATCCGTAGAGTCTCGTCGTTCCGCTGAACGCAGCGTATAGAGCAGAGGTGGCCGAATTCTTGGTGAAACCACATGTCTTTAGAAAGAACATATCAAAATAATATATGAAGTGAAATAAAATACTGTTTCTCTGTTCTATTTGCGTTTGACATTAATGAAAGTGAATTAGAACCTAATATTTCCCCGTATATCATACTCAGGGTCGACGCCAAGATATTTTGATAGGGGACAGAGGGTGCAAGGAGACAACGCGACGTCTTTTTTTCTTAATCGAATGGTAGGCGTATCATAGAGTTAGATGACTCAATCTCCCCATACCCCAGTGGCACCCCTCCTCCTCTTCCCTCCTCCTCCGTCTTCTTCTTCTTTTCCCTTTCCATTTTTTTTGGGGGGTGGTTAAGTACGATTTGCCCCAAATTATGTTGACAGGGGCAACCGGTTTTTAGCCCCCTTCGCGTTTTGATTACATCTTTCTCAGGGTCCTTCACAGATAGGCCTAATATGTTTAAGATGCAAACATAAACCCACCATGACCCTTGAAATTTATACCAATATTAAAAACATTATAATGATATAATGGAAAGTCAATGTAGAAACTAATTGTGCCTGGTATGTTGAAATAAGGATGCCTATATACTATAGCGTAGGCCTTTTTTCAACATACAGGTCTGCGTCGCTTTTCCATATAGTACAATCGCCTATTGAGAGACCACCAGCCCATTACATTACTACAGTCAAGTAATTCTGCAAATAAGATAATTGTCTTCCAATACCGGTATATCTGATTACTTACATAGATGGTTCCACTATCACTTCCACTTGCTGAAGTGAATGTGCACTGTCTCCAGTTCCGGTTAGCATTCATGACGTCATACCAGTTATCATTTGTTCCTGATCCCTGCGATCCTTCATCTCCTTCTGGTCCTGGGAGACCCACAGGTCCAACGCACTGTTTGAAGAGAAAGAGCGGTGAACATGAACGAAGAAATGAGATGAACGAGTATGATGGAAAGTCAAGCTTGGACAAAAGCCACAAATTTCAGGTTGACTTAATGGGAAGTAGTGTCTGACATTAATGTTCTCTCTTTTTTCCATCTCCTTTTTGTTCCTTTCTTATTTTTCTTTCCATTTTTTTTTCATTTTCGTACACTAAACACATAAGACTTAATCATTACGATGTGCAGATGAAAAGAGAAACAGGCACAGATAAAATGAGATGGGAAGAGAGAAAGTAAAAGTCAGTACAATGCTGAACATACATAAATTATAATAAATGGATAAATGTAGTATTTGAAATATTTACCTGTTCAGCTGATTTGTCGAACAGGACGAAGAAGAGTATTCCAAGTATACACCACGAAACTGTTGTCGCCATTTTGAAGAAGCATAGATCATATGTGAAAATATCAAAACCACAAACCCAACTCAACGTATCTTCAAATTCAAATGATTGATTTCTTTCCTTGCGCTTTCGATTTATTTGCATTTCGATTTAACTATTGATGCTTTATTCTGACATCTCTTTAAAAAGTATTAATCGATTAGACCTACGGGAGTTACAGTCGGGTTTGACTAGGAAGACCAAATCGCGCAAATGGTAAGTTTTCATGATTTTCCATTTTGTAAGAGTTCAGTAATATATTATTACATTACTGTGAGGCTTATTCGCAATGTATAATATAGCTACATGTATAGTGACAAGACCATGAAAAAGTAGAAATACGGAAACGTTAGCAAAGGTCATATTTTGAAGGATAACTTTATTTGGCAGAATATGACAATTAACAATATTTACATATATGTTTCAATATAAACAACAAAATAGTCCCTCCGTTCAGTTAATTTATCTTTAACATTTGTTATCAAATGGCATTGAACTGTCTGTATTATTTTGAATATGTACTGTTACTTCGATTATTTTTGTTTATTTTGTTGAACGGAAATAAATAAATCTAAATCTAAACATAACCATGATGACAAGTCCTTAACGTAATACTATGATAACGATGTATATTACTGCTGTCTTGACTTTTTTTTTCCAGAAGGTCATTAATGTACTTTTTATGCAATGGTTAACCTTTTTGTATTGTACAAATTATTGTTTTGTACGTGTCGAAATTACGATTTAAAAAAATGAAGTGTTAAATCAACATTTGAAAGGTTGAAGGAGTGACAATCTTTTCTAAATGTTATATCCATACTTGCAGAAAGCTGAATCCAACATTTTAAATGTTGGGTCGAACCATTCAAAGTGGTAAATGCAACATGTAGAAAATGTTTCATTCCGGTAACCTGTCGAATGATGATTTAACATTTCCTTTTTTAACACTAAACTGAATTCAACGAAAAAAAATTAATGCAATTACAAGGATTTTTATAACTTCGTTGTAATTTTGTCAAAAGTTACCTTCACTGGAGGAGCTCATAAAAACACAAATTTCAGAAAGGACGTTTTTATGTTCCGCAGATATCCTTTCATACTTCAAGAACTAATTGAAGAGTTTAGATTCAAATAGTGCTTAATGATAAAATTTTTCGCATACCAGATATTGTAAAGGCGTTAGGGAGAATCATATATTGCTGCACTTTTAATTTCTCTCAAAATCTAGATTAAACCATGATTAATAACATGTAAAAAGGTGGAGAATACTGTACGATCACTTTTTTACATTTTTTTTCATTTGTATATACTTGTTTTATTTTTATGCTTTTAGAGCCCCTTTTAATACCAGCTTTTGCTGAAAGGGCACCCTATTGAAATATTCTTCAAATATTTTTTTTTTTTATAGAAAACACTTTTAGGGATGGATCTGGATCTCGTATATACCTTGGTTGTTTTATTTTTGTTTTTGTTTTTTGGTGGTGGTTATTACTCTGTACTGAAAATCATTATAAGAAAGTTTCAAATTAACCAATAAAAAATGTCAGCAGGGAATCAAATCAATTCCGTGTATATTTCATTCCTAAAAGTGTTTTTAATAAACTTGGAGTCGACTAAATGATAAGGCAAAGTAACTCGAAAAAAGAGTCACATTGACTCGTAACAAAGCCATAAGACGTCATTCCTATCCAAATTCACATCGCAGAAAAAAAAATGCGTGTTCTCGGACCGATAGATGTTTTGTTTGAAAAAAAAAATTGACATGTCAGAGTATAATTTATAATCACTAGCTGTTTAACTGTAAGGAGAGGCAGGTAATTCTTCAATGATGATCCTGGATATTGCATTCCAGCCAGTGTAACAGTCGTGGTACCCATATCCACTGCATGCTCCCACCACCAGGGCGACCGTTACGCTACCGGCTGCGATGTTCGTACATATTCCTGTGGGGGGGGGGGGGGGAGGAAAGAAAAATTAACATTTTGTATCTTGCCCCTTAAATTAGCTGTCCATCTTTCTCACAAAGGAAAGTTTCACATAGAGATATTTTTCCTAAATCACTCTTTGTAAACGATTGATATAAAACTTGAACCGTGCTCTTTAGTATTTAATTAAACTTTAATAATATACTAGATAAATTCATATAACAAAAAGTAATGCCATACGTTGCTTTACAATCCTTCGCTGTCTGCGCTAAAACAACATAATATTTAAAGGCAATATACTTCCAACAATCTGACCTAATTAGAAATACAATGAAATCGAAATCACCAAATGTGATTACTGGAGACACTCTACAAATCTTTCACGCATAGGATATGTTGCATCCACTTGCTTGATTACAACGCAGCTTGCGTCCTGACGCAATGATCATATCACCCCATATCTCACCTGCTATTGTACGATGTCGGTGAAGATCGGCACCACTGTAATGTGCCATATAGACGGTTCCGTCAATGACTTGGGGTGAATTACATTCAGCGCCATTGAACGTCAAGTACCATCGACAACAGCAACCATGGCAACCATGAAGTCGTGTTGTACCACTGAAAGCCGCATACAAGGATGACGTTGAAGATTGCTTAGTAAATGAACACGTCTAAGAAAGGGCACAACAAGAAGAATTCTGTTCAAATATGCTAACTACATTATATTGATATAAAATGTGTTTTAAGAGTTATTTCAAATGATTAAAAAAATAGGAGTAGATTCAATTAAGATAAAAAGGCAAAAGATAGAATGTGATTTTTCCCCAAACATGATGATAAAAACAATATTGAATTAGTCATAACAGGAAACAGTCAATATTCCTGGAGATACTTGTAGTACATGTTGTTTCAAGGAAAGACACATTTGTTTACAATTTCGCATTTTACAATCGTTATCATGTTGCAGGGAGGTATCCTCACAATATGCATCTACACTTAACACTCATGGACCTGGGAAGCGAGGTGCTTGGGGGTGTTGCGTGTATTATTATCCATGGTCAGCACCCCCTAAATAATAGTAGGTGTTAACAAATTGAAAAATGAAACCGAAATGACTTAAGGCCTATTTTGTAGTGAAACCCTTTTTTCTTTGTTTATCAAAAATTTCGGGACCAAAATAACCCGAATCTCGTAGTGAACTTCTTATTTTTGTTTTTTGCTTGTCAAATTGACATCAGCATCTCTAGTAAAAAAAAATTATTTCCAGGGCCTTGTTAACACTTCTGTTCATGTGTAAGCGTTGGGTAATCTCTTATGCTTTAAAATATAAATTTATTTATTTTTACCATACCATGCATACGCAAAACACACGCCTTTTTCTAACGTTCCTCATTTCCATTAATAAGATTTTTTTTCAAAGTTAAAACTAGTTCATTAAAAAAATCTCGGGTGCTAAATCAGTACTTTATTTAATGCAGTCACCATCTGAGCTCTAAAACGGGCCAAAAATGAACTCATCATTCAGCACACGAAATCTTATGTCAGTACTTTGATTATAAATATGCGAAATAAAGTTGGGTCAAAAAGAAAATTTCAACTGTAAGATTTGCTTTTTAGCACCTTTAAAGAGTGCGGACAAAGCACCTCGGGTTTTAAAGTATTTTTTAAAGCAAACTGTTATCGTCTAAATACGACACTTTTTGAGTATGATGAAAATTGACATTTGTGAAATTCTTCATTTTAAAATGCTTAAGGAAAATCAAATTTTATGAATTATCCATCGGTGCACTTACGTAGACGGTACCACTGTCCCGACCATCTGCCCAATTGAATGTACACTGTCTCCAGTTTCTAGTAGATTCCATTACATCATACCAATTATCGTTTGTCCCTGATCCCTGGTTGCCCTCGGAGCCAGGAGGACCTGGTGGTCCTTCTGGACCAACACACTGTATTGAGGGGGAAAAGAGGAAATGTATAGGATTAGGAGGAGAAGGATCGGGGAGGATGAAACATAGGGGATCAAACTGATGTTGAACAGTAAACAAAGAAGCTAATATAAACAATTCGGGACCAAAATCTTCAGTCCTCTGAACTACGTTGGCCCAATCTCGCCTTTGTATACAAATTGGGTCATGTGAAAAATGCCAAAAATTAATGAATGAACCTCCAACAAAGACAATTATTCCTGCCTAAAAACGACCCTGTGTGTATGGGCACCTCTCATGCAAGGCCTCGTGAAATGCCTCATATGCCAATTACCGTACATATAACAAGGCAACTCACCCCCTGCTTACATTCTAATGAATATGATTCCAGGGTAGATATGAATTTTCCCTAGAATAAATTTTTTTCTGAAGCTGTTTGAGGAGAATTCCCCAGTGTACGTGTCTTTCAAAAGATCACTTTACTTAAAAGGAAAATAATTTGAAGACAATTTAGAAATCAACCAAAGGGATTTGTACTCTGAGAGGAATAATTGGTCCCTAGTCTTGAATATGTCCTCATCATGCTCATTATTCAAATTTGTTTGCAGCAGCATAATGATTGTCTGATTCCAGTATCTTAGATTACCCAAACAAATTCTATAACCCCTGCACATTGCATAAGTCTCACACGTAAAAAAACCTTAATTCGTAAAAGATAACTCTCAATAAATAAAAATCTGCTAGCTTGCAAAATTGGTGCTGGCAGTTTTCTTGTGAAAACTAAATCGTGCAAGACTAAGACTCGTAATAGTCATCACGGACTCGCTGAAGAATAGCCAGTAGGCTGAATTGGGTATGCCGTGATCAAATGAAATGAAATGAAACAGAGAATACTGATAATGATCCACGAAAAATGAAGAGTATGAAGATTACCTGTTGATATGATCTATCAAACAGAAGAGCTAACCAAAGTAAACAAACGAAACGATGCCATCTTATCCCCGCCATCTTGGATAAACAGAAGTCTTCAGTATTGATTAGTTTTCTATTATTCGATCATAAAAGAAACCACTTTCCCCGAGACCACTAAACGAGTTCCATCCTTCGAGGGCTGGATATACAAAGTACTATCTATATCGCACTAATCAATAATGAAAGGGTTTGTTTTCCAGCCTTTCCCATGCCTATAATAAGTATATGCCTCTTCCATTTTTGCTCTATGATTAGAATGTTAGTATTTCTTCATTATCATATCATGTCGTAATTAAAACACCGTTAATGGGGTCTGATGAACGATGAAATGAAATACCTTTTATCTCGTCGATGTGTAACATAAAGATAATCAAGCACATCACTCTCCCTTTCTCATCCCCTTTTAAAGATATTTTTTCTTTTCATTATTATAACCATGGGCGTCGCAGGATGTTTTGACAGGGAGCAAGATGAACTAAAAGTAAAGTCATTTTTCTATGTTTTCCCTATTTCCCCCTATATTTCTCACTACTTGAAAACTAAGATAATGGTCGCCCATGCATGTCTCTTGAAAAGCGCAGCACCGTATAATGGCTTTACTTTCTCCATTATCCATATTAATTCGTATTTGCTTTGTTTTGTTGATGTAATTCCATTTCTAATCTTGATCTTCACAATAATGATGCTAATTAAATGAAGAAATTGGTATAATAAGAGCGCGAAGCGCGAGCTGAGGTTGTCGAAAATTTTGCATATTCAAACTTGAAAAAGAGATATTGTAAGCGCTTCTATAATCTAAAAACAGGATGCGTATCTAAAAAAGTAACAGATTTACTGTACATGTTGAACAGTGCTTACTGCCTAACACGCTCTCTCTGGGGTCAGTATATATCAAAAATTTCTCCCCGCGCTTTGCACTCGCAATAATTGTTTGAGATGGTACGTATCTCGTTCTTTATTAAAATCGTGTCCAGTTTTTAACGTCGGAATACATTTTTGGGGGGCTCGTGATTCGCTCTCGCACATTAGACGACCGACCTGTTAAAGATGACAAGTGCTTTAAAATGCACTTTTTTGGTCTCATACGCAGCGGGGCGAGGGGCAGCCTTGGGGGAAACTTATACCCGCTCTCATTATCTGGTTGGTGATAATGAATCCACACACATATTATATATGAGTCACTACAAGCACTCCGAAACAGGTCCCTTCTCAGGTAAGTGTATTGAAATAATTAAAATGCCAGCTCGCGCTTCGCGCTTGCATCAATCTTTTAGTTAGATACTCATCCTGATAATGATTACAAAAAGTGCTATAGAATGTCAAGTTATTCAGGTCGGAATGTCAAAAATTTCCAGCTCGCGCTTCGCGCTCGTATTATTTGGTGGGAATACTCTCCACATATATGAGTCACTACAAATATTCCTAAGCGGGTCCTTTTTTAAAGTCAGTGTATCAAAATTTCAGCTCGTGCACGCATGAATTGTTAACTTAGATTAACTTAGATACCTATCGATGATTACATAAACTTGCTCAGATTATTAAATTTACCACGTCTAAAAACGTCAAATATAATAATAATAATAATATATACTGATTAATATAGCGCAGAAACTATGTGCATATATTCTACTGCGCTGCATTTAAGAGCTAGTGAAATGCTTGAGAACAGATTTAGAAAAGGAGGTGAAGAAATGTATGGGAATTATTTGAACAGATGGGTTTTTAGTTTAAGTTTGAACGTTTCTACTGATGAACATGATCTTATTACATACGGAAAACCATTCCATAATTTTGGGGCTGCACAGGCAAAAGCACGATCTCCCAAATTTATCTTTGTATTATGAGTGGGGATGTGAAGGAGCAAATTATCATGAGAACTATACAGGTTGTGAGAGTGTCTGTGAACTTTTCTTTGTAAAAGCTAAATATAACTGGGGGCTTGGCCACTTAGTACCTTGTATACGATTGACAAAATCTTGAAAGATATTCGTTGGCGAACTGGAAGCCAGTGCAGATCTTTTAAGACAGGGGAGATCCTTGAAAATACACAGATTGACTACAAATCAGCCGTGCACATGCGTTCTGTACTCTCTGAAGACGCTCGATTTGAGACAAGGGAAGCCCATACAGCAAACTGTTACGATAATCTACCTTACTAATAATGCATGCATGGACAATTGTTTTCATGCTTTCATCGTCAAAGTATTTTCGTATACGTCTGAGGTTGTATATCATTATGAAATGAAGATTTACACACATTGGTAACGTGCTTCCATATTCAATTGCGAGTCAAAAAATACTCCAAGATTTCTTACATTAGAATTTGGTTCTATGACTGAACTGCCAACTGTTATCCCCTCAAAATATAGCTTATTCAGTTGTTTAGATGTACCGATAACTAGCAATTCTGTTTTACTGTCATTTAGCATAAGTTTGTTATGCACATGGGCGGAAATCCCAGGGGGGACAGGGGGGGACGTGTCCCCCCTACTCAAAATAGTAGGGGGGACACAATATCAAATGTCCCCCCTACTATTTGTGGTATTTTATGATTGTAAGAAATACATCATTCAAAATCGAAATAAAACATGTATTTTAGGACGAGATGACCTTACTTTTGGGATGATAACCTTTCTTTTTTTTTCTTTTTTTTTTTTTGCTTGTCAAAATTATTTTCGTCGAGATGACCTTAAATTTTAGGTGATAACTTTTTTTTTTTTTTTTCTTGTCAAATTTTCCAGCCCCATGTCCCCCCTACCTTTTTGGAGAGATTTCCGCCCCTGGTTATGCAGCATCCATTCACGTATGTAATCAACACAATTTTCTAGAAGAGAGATGCTCTGGTGCTTAGCAAGCAAGTCTGGTGTAAAAGACAAATAGACTTGTGTGTCATCTGCGTAGCAGTGACAAGATACTTTAGGAAATATACTATGTATATTTGTAATGGATTGACTTGTGTATAAAGTGAACAGTAGAGGGCCGAGACGGGACCCTTGCGGGACTCCGAAAGGTACTGAGAAATTTTCAGAAACAGTTTCATCAATTTGGATCCGCTGACATCTGTCAGTTAAATATGATTCTATCCAGTCAAGTACTATACCCTTAATACCAAAGTATTTGTTTAATGTATGCAATAGGTTAGTATGTTCAATGGTATCAAATGCGCTACTAAGATCTAATAAAAGTAATAAGGTGACTTAAGGTGACTCATCCATAGCCATGAGAATATCACTCTTAATTCTTAACAGTGTCGTTTCAGTACTGTGATACTGTCTGTAGGCTGACTGATTAATTGGAAGAATAGAGTTGCGGTCAAGGTGATTCATTATTTGCGTATATGCAGCACCTTCCACAAGCTTTGATACATACTTCAGATTACTTACAGACCGAAGATTACAGAATTTTGTTTCCAAAAATATTTTAAAAATTGAGCTCGAGCTCCGCGCTCGGATCATTCACTTACCTTTTATGATATATAACATCTTGTTTTTAATAATAAAGTTAGGATGTACTTAATACTTTATTCTTTAATTATGTTCTACCACCTAAAAATTAATTGCTGCACAAATCAGCTTTTATTGGCCGGAAAATGTGGATAAAAATAATTCTCCTCCCCCAACCCCATTAGCAAAAGTTGGATCTACCCCTGATAGACATGGGCCTACTTTTCACGCACCAAAAAATGCTGAGACGTGGGTGCCTATTTACAACATAAGAACCCCAGGGTGTGGGAACGGGTCGGGAGTTCTCAGTCGCACACCCCTGTCCGACTATAAGTTCTTAGATGTTTAATCAGATTGCCAAATTTTTGAGGAAGGAAATTTCCATCATTAATTTTGGACTGATGATATAATGTCATCAGTCCAAAATGATGAAATGATGGACATATCCCTGTAGAAGGTCTATGACCGAAAATTTGGAAGATTATGTCTTCCCGCGGCGTTTTTCTTAAGTCTTGTTTTATTTCTACATTATGACGCCGACGCAGAACTCTTTGATTATATATATAAATATATATATATATATATATATATATATATATATATCAAAGAGCTCTGCGTCAGCGTCATAATGTAGAAATAAAAGGAGACTGTATAAACATATATGTATATATATATATATATATATATATATATATTACTATTAACTGTTAATTCTTCTCCTTTGTCTGGCAGCCTGGCAACCAGTCAAGAAATGACTATTAGCCCCTGCTTTTTTTTTTTTAGCTTTTCAGCTTTGAAAGAAGTAATAGCTTCTTTTCATTTCAGTAAATTCCTTTCCTTTCTCCATATAATATATATGCTATTTTAATTACTCTACAGTGCGTATAAAAAAGTTTACACTTAGGAAAAATCTTGTGAAATTATATATTTGTAATATCCTGAAGATTATTCCACATTTTAACATTGGTACAGATCCCTTTAAGCAAATGACGATATAACTTTCGAAAAACATTTCCGCTTGAGTGAGCACCACTTACTTTTGAAAAGTTAGTGAAAATAATTTGCGCAGAGCTTTGAAATAGTTATGCGAATAAAAGTAAACCTTAATCATGAAGAACACATCGAATTTAGCTAGTAAACTTGATTTAAAGATATCTCGCACCTTTTTAAACTTGTTTCCTTGCCCAAAACACTTCGAAGAGTGACTTGGAGCGGGCTCATTGTAAAAAGGAGGGTCCTCGGAACGGGCTTCGGAACTACAATTGTTTGTGAAAACGGGGGTCCTTGGAACGGGTCGCCTGCGTGCGAGTGCGTATGCATCCCTATGGAACGTACTTGCAGCTAGCCCGGCGGCACGACTGACGGGCGCACTAGCGCAGAGGCGATGGTCGGACAGCGAGCTGCGGCCGCTTTTCACCAAAATTGCGACCGGAACGGCGTAACGGAAAATATGCGAAGCCCTGGAGCGGATTTTTTTCTTCTTTTTTCTCGAGAAGAAGAAAGTGCTATGCTCTGGAGCGGCTTTCTTTGATCTTTTTTCTCAATAAGACAAAAATGCTATGCCTCGGAACGGAAATTTGAGTGTAAAAATGGACTGCTGGCTAGCGACCGACGGGTTTCCATTCTCAGTCGCTCTCTGATTGGTCAGTTAAGACTGTGTGTTCCGTGTGTGTATGTGTGATGCGAAGCGTGCTGTACATGTGTTCACTAGAAGTGTGGGCATAGAATAGATACCCAGTCGTTTTCTTGATTTTAACCTTACAATTAATAATGCATGTGAAGGATAGAAGTTTCTTACAGCTCTTAATTAACTGACTCTCTTTCCAAGCTTAAAATTATAATTATAATTGCTAAATTCCAATTATTTGATTTGTTTGTTTTAGAAAATTCTCCCATTATTAAAGAGTCTTCACTTGTGTTTCATTACATTATAGAATGTCCACTGTAATGAAAATGGAAACATGCCGGTCATTGGACAGTGTATTATAAAAATGGAAACATGCTAGTCAATTGACCAGTATAATATGAAAATGGAAACATGCCGGTCAATTGACCATATATTTCAGTGTATAATGAAAATGGAAACATGCCGGTCAATTGACCATGCATATGTTTCACTGTATAATGAAAATGGAAACATGCCGGTCAATTGACCATATGTTTCACTGTATAATGAAAATGGAAACATGCCGGTCGATTGACCATATATTTCAGTGTATAATGAAAATGGAAACATGCCGGTCAATTGACCATATGTTTCACTGTATAATGAAAATGGAAACATGCCGGTCAATTGACCATATGTTTCACTGTATAATGAAAATGGAAACATGCCGGTCAATTGACCATACGTTTCACTGTATAATGAAAATGGAAACATGCCAGTCAATTGACCGGTTTATATGAAAATGGAAACATGCTGGTCAATTGACCATATGTTTCACTGTATAATGAAAATGGAAACATGCCGGTCAATTGACCATGCATGTGTTTCACTGTATAATGAAAACGGAAACATGCCGGTCAATTGACCAGTATATGAAAATGGAAACATGCCGGTCAATTATATTTCAGTGTATAATGAAAATGGAAACATATGCCTGTCAACAAGTTTCATTGCAAAATGTCAGTGATTTGAATGGACGTTTGGGTTGCCTGTAAAGCATATTAATAGTTGGAAGTTTTTTTATATTGAAAATGAAAGAATGAAGTTCATTTGTCTGTTAAATTGCGATTTTCAATTTGCACATTTCTTCACATGATATGCAATCTTAATGAATAATAAATACATGCATCATGATCTAGCTGATGAAGAACGTTCTTGTCACTTTCTGTTTTTCAAAGAATATGAAATTGTGAAACGGAAATAAATAAATCAAATCAAATTAAAAAGTAAAAAAAAAATCCCCATGCGTCTGATCTTCATTTATTACATACGTCTTTAGTAGATAGACAATGAGAGAAAGAACAAAAGAGAGAGAGGAAATGAACAGAATTGACCGGCATGTTTCCAGTTTCATTATACACTGAAACATAGTCAATTGACCGGCATGTTTCCATTTTCATTATCCACTGAAACATATGGTAAACTGACTGGCATGTTTCCATTTTCATATATACCGGTCAATCGACCGGCATATTTCCACTTTTATTATACACTGAAACATACGGTAAACTGACCGGCATGTTTCCATTTCATTATACACTGGTCAATTGACCGGCATGTTTCCAGTTTTATTATACAGTGAAATATATGGTAAACTGACCGGCATGTTTCCATTTTCATATATATATCAGTCAATTGACCGGCATGTTTCCGTTTTCATTATATACACTGAACTATACGGTCAATTGACCGGCATGTTTCCATTTTCATTATACACTGAAATATATGGTCAATTGACCGGCATGTTTCCATTTTCATATACTGGTCAATTGACCGGCATGTTTCCATTTTCATTACTCTGAAACATATAGTCAATTGAATGGCAGGTTTCCATGTACAGTGGATATTGTTTTGTATAATACTCTCTTTAATTGATGTATAATGGGAGAATTAATAGACTGAGGAAAAAATAAAAGACCCTTTTCAAAACCTTGGAATGTAGCAATTATCATAGAGAGTCAGTTAATTAAGAGCTTTAAGAAACTTCTCTCCTTCACATGCACACACAGCAACAAAATAAACCCATCCCTGATTGTTGTTATTAATTGTAAGGTTAAAATCAAGAAAACGACTGGGTATTTACTCTATACCCACAAATCCAGTGAACACATGTGTACAGCACGCTTCGCATCATATCACACATACACATACGGAACACACAGACACCGCACTGTCTTAACTGACCAATCAGAGAACGGCCGAGAATGGAAACCCGTCGGTCGCTAGCCAGCAGTAAAAATGGGGGTCCCCTCCGCGGCACATACCCACTATGCATTATATACTGGAATCAGGGACAACTCGGACCACGGGACAACTCGGACCGCGGGCCGAGTTGTCCCACCCATTACGATATTTTTTTTAAACAAATCTGCGTCTATTTTTCCGTCATTTCGAAATTTCTTGTAAAGATTTTCTAGAGATATGGTCTGATGGTAATGTTCTTCACTTTTTATCACTTTTTTTTCGCTGAAATAAAAAAAAAAGTGTAATTTTAGGCGTTTTTCGACAGCTCGCGATTCCCATAGGCGCGCGTGTATTAACTGTGTCGGTGCTCGGCTCGGCCCCGCTCAACAACTGACTTGATTTTGTGATCATTTCTCCTCAAGTTACCACTTTTATCGCAGAAGATGGACTTTCTTGTATTCCATTAACTCCATTTCCTCATCACAAGGATAAAATTTGGTGCATTTGCACGATTTTGTTAAAGTTTTTCACCTTTTCTCTCTGGTCGCAAGAAGCGAACAACCGATGAACGGTCCGCTGCTCTTCATCGCAATTCTACGTAGCTCGGCCGCCTAAACTGGCGGGGTGGGATTCAGCCCGAATCCCCAATGGAAGTGGGCGTGCACAGTCAAAGAGCTGAGCTTGACTGAGTGAGAGAGTGAACTAGAGATAGTAGAGCTTGAAGCTTGGCAGTGTCGCATAGGCTCTGCCTTTTTTTTTGTAAATATTTATATATATATTTTTATTTTTTTATTTTCCCTGGTGTAGAGCTTTAAGATTGTAATAATTTAATATGTGTTGGCATGCCGGGCTGAGGGTAGCCATCAATAATAAATGTTTATTTGGGGGCTTAATTTTTAACTTCGAATTGATTATTTTTAGGCCTATTTCTTTTTTTTTCATTTTATTCTATTTTTTTATATTGAGTGTCCCTGGTGTAGAGAGCTGAGTTTTAAGTTGCAATAATCAATATGCTTCAATTTCTTTGATTTTGAGTGTGACTGTGGTGTGGATGTTTGAGTCGCACAAAAATACTGTTACGTTGGTGGGGGCTCGGGGCGATTTCACTCCTGCCCTCGAAATGTGAAAAAATATTCGCAGTGTAGATGTGTTGGCATGCCGGGCTGAGGGTAGCCATCAATAATAAATGTTTATTTGGGGGCTTAATTCTTAACTTCGAATTGATTATTTTTAGGCCTATTTTTTTTATTTTCATTTTTTTTTTATATATTGAGTTTCCCTGGTGTAGAGAGCTGATTTTTAAGTTGGAATAATCAATATGCTTCAATTTCTTTTACTTTGAGTGCGACTGTGGTGTGGATGTTTGAGTCTCTCAAAAAATACTTATACCGTGGATGGGGGCTCGGAGCTTCTTCACTCCTGCCCCCGAAATGTGAAAATGTTCTAGGTGTATCTGTGTGGGCATGCCAATTTCATTTTTATTTTTTATATTGAGTTTCCCTGGTGTAGAGAGCCGAGTTTTGGAGATGGTGAGAGGGGCGAGGATGTGAGGGATGGCGATGATGAGGGGTGGGCCTTGATGATGAGAGGGACGAGGAGGTGAGAGATGGTGATGATGAGAGGGATGATAATTTTTGATGACTCTTAATGAGAGGGGGGGTGATGAGAGGGATGAAGGTAATGAAAGAGATGGAGATGAGGATGATGAAACGGACGAGGATGTGAGGGATGGCGATGATGAGAGATGGGCCTTGATGATGAGAGGGACGAGGAGGTGAGGGATGGCAATGATAAGAGGGATGGGGATGATGACTCTTGATGAGAGGGATGGGGATGATGAGAGGGGTGCATGGAGATGGTGAGAGGGGCAAGGGTGTGAGGGATGGGGATGATTATGGGAGGAAATCCCAGGGGGGACGTGTCCCCCTACCAAAAATAGAAGGGGGACACAATATCAAATGTCCACCCTACTATTTTTCTTCTTGTATGATGGAGAACAAAATAATACATCATTCACAATCGAAATATTACATGTATTTAGGACTAAATTAATGACCTTATATTTTTGAAAACCCCCTTTTTTTTGTCAATTATTTTTGGGTTATAAAATGACCCTATATTTTCGGCGATAACCTTTTTTTCCAGCCCCAGGTCCCCCCTGGGGACAGATTTCCGCCCATGGGGATGATGATAGGGACGAGGATGATGGGGAGGGAAGTTGAAAAGCCGGCAGAGATAGATTTAAGAAGAAAATTCCGTCCGACGAATGCAGTCATGAAGATTCCGTCCCACACGATAACCCCAAAATATGGCTTGATTTTTGTTCTAAATCATGTTATGTGATGAAAATCATACTAGGCCCTACAAGTATTTTGGTTATATTGAAAGAAAATAGGGGTAATATTTTTTCCAATTATCAATAAATTAAATTCTTCATTCAATAAAAATGACGAATTTATGATTTTGAATTTCATTTCTTTTATATAGCATGTGGTTTTTCTTTTTTATTAAATTTATTTTACTTTATTTTTCATCACTGTATCACCTGGATAGCAGAGTGAAACTATAGGCGCCGCTTTTCCGACGGCAGCGTCAACATCAAATCTTAACCGAATAAGTTTCTGAAATGACAGCATAACTTAGAAAGTATTTGGACATAGTTCATGAAACTTGGACATAAGATTAATCAAGTATCACTGAACATCCTGCAGCGAGTTTCAGGTCACATGATCAAGGTCAAAGGTCATTCAATGTCAATGAACTTTGGCCATGTGGGGGTATTTGTTGAATAACTAATTTTGAATAACTATTTTATAGTAGTTTTCAAAGTCAGCACTGCTCCCGGGCACTGCTGCTATAATGAATCGTGTAATGCAGGTGTCAGGTGAGACTGCCAGTGACGTTCCACTTGTTGTATGTACAGGGCTCTCTACTTAACTCAGTTTTTTTTATTAAAGAGACCACTCTTTCTTGAGAAGACAGAAATAATAAATAAATCATTTAAAGGGATGCTCCGGGATGAAAATATTTATATATAAATAGATATAGTAACATTCACATATATCAAAGTGCTTATTTCATAAAAATCTGACATCAAATAGCGGAGTTATTGAGTTTAACGTTTAAAAAATTAATCAATCTAATTTCATATAATAAAAGTGAGGATGTGACATCATAAGCTTGCTTATTGAATATCCATGAAGACACGCCAGACCTGTTTCACCAGAATTATGCAAATCATTATTTAAAATGCAGCGATAATTTTGTTATTCCTTATCCGATTTTGATCAAATTTTTAATGTTTTCTTTGTTCAAATCATATCATTTTCAGCCTGGAGTACCCCATTATCACTGATATATAACTTATTAAATAATATTACCACAATTTGTTCAAGTTGATCAAATTATCTAGTAAATACAATAATTTTATTGTTACAGAAGCTTGTCTTAAGAGTCATTGAGAAGGTGATCATATAGCTAATGCTTGTGTCAACAATTTATCAACTACGTGACCTGCAACTTGCATAATTTATGTAAATATATACCAAAAGTCAAAAATGTTCTAACTGGTACACCTTAAATGATTACATCCATAATCATGATACCAGGAACTAGAAAATGTAGATTGGAAAAAAACACTAGGGCAACTTAGTGTTAGATACAAAGTTCAGTTTTCTAGAATGGGTGATATTCTATTAAAGAAAAACAAAAACAACATCACTCCAAAGGAACTGCAAATATAATTTGATAAAAACAAAACCCACTTCATAGTTTCTATTTGCAATATTGTATTGACCACCCTTCTCCTGTTTTTAAAACCCAGACAAGCATGATTTGTTGTTACCCCCGGCCTGGGCCCTCCATTTACCTGTCATTTCTTTGTATTTTCCCTCTTTTTCTTTGTTTTTTCTATTGATCGATGTATCAGTGTTTAGTATTGTTGGCTTTTTTTATACCAGTAATAGAATATAAATTTAATTGAAGAGTGATGAACATAATGAGAGAGGGAGACAATGATTAGATAAGAATGGAGATAAAATATGATTTGAAAATATTACAATTTACAGAATATAACATATACATGAATATTTCTATTTATTCAAAGTTCACAATTCATTATTATTCAGGCTTACATTTTAAATTTAAACAAGTTAATTAAGATTAGTGATGCATTTTGGAACAATACTAACTTAAATACATTTTACTTTGAATAAGCAATAATTGGTAAAAATACAAAACACAAAACTTCTTACTCCATTCTTTCCTCCTGTAAAAAATTACAAACTAAATGAAATGGACATTAGTTCCAGTGGCGAATCAGGAGGGGGGGTTGCACATTCGGCCCCTCCCCCTTGAGAGGTACTCAAAAAGCAACTGAGAACCTTTTTTTTTTCTTTGCTTGTCAAATTTTTCCTGGGGGAAACAAATTACTATGATTTGGCAGTGAAGACCTTTTGTCAAAAAATTCCTATACAAAATGCCCCCCCCCCCCCTGGCCCTGTAGGGAAATGTTGGATCCGCCCCTGATTATATTTCAAATGGGAATAACACTGAGTGGCCCTAAAACTTGATTGAAAAAAATGTTCACAACTGTATAGGGCAAGGCTTCAGTCTCCAAGCTCACGACTGTGCAGGTACGTCCACTTCCATTGGCAATTCCAGCTGAATTCCACCCCGGCAGCCTGACATCCACCCTTAAGACCAAGAAATGAAATTAAAGAAAGTAAATCAGGGAAAAACGAGGAATGGAAAGGGGCACAATAAATTACATCATTTTGTTTTAAATCCTGTAAAAATAAAAATTAATTTAATTCAAAATTAAGCCCCCAAATACAACATTTTTTATTGATGGCTACCCTCAGCCCGGCATGCCCACACAGCTACACCCCGAATATTTATTTTTTCACATTTCGGGGGCAGGAGTGAAATCGCCCGAGCCCCATGCACCCACGTAAAAGTTTTTTTTTTGCGACTCAAACATCCACACCACAGTCACACTCAAAGTCAAAGAAATTGAAGCATATTAATTATTGCAACTTAAAACTCAGCTCTCTACACCAGGGAAACTCAATCTTAAAAAAAAATGTTAAAAAAAGGCCTAAAAATAATCAATTTGAAGTTAAAAATTAAGCCCCCAAATAAAACATTTATTATTGATGGCTACCCTCAGCCCGGCATGCCCACACATCTACACTGCAAATATTTTTTCACATTTCGAGGGCAGGAGTGAAATCGCCCCGAGTCCCCACCAACGTAACAGTATTTTTTGTGCGACTCAAACATCCACACCACAGTCACACTCAAAGTCAAATAAATTGAAGCATATTGATTATTGCAACTTAAAACTCTGCTCTCTACACCAGGGAAACTCAATCTAAAAAAAAAATGTTAAAAAAAAGGCCTAAAAATAATCAATTTGAAGTTAAAAATTAAGCCCCCAAATAAAACATTTATTATTGATCGCTACCCTCAGCCCGGCATGCCCACACATCTACACTGCAAATATTTTTTCACATTTCGAGGGCAGGAGTGAAATCGCCCCGAGCTCCCACCAACGTAACAGTATTTTTTGTGCGACTCAAACATCCACACCACAGTCACACTCAAAGTCAAATAAATTGAAGCATATTGATTATTGCAACTTAAAACTCAGCTCGATCTCTACACCAGGGAAACTCAATCTAAAAAAAAAATGTAAAAAAAAAGGCCTAAAAATAATCAATTTGAAGTTAAAAATTAAGCCCCCAAATAAAACATTTATTATTGATCGCTACCCTCAGCCCGGCAGCGAATATTTTATCCCATAGCGTTTCCATGTACAGAAAAAATATTCGCAGCCCGGCATGCCCACACATCTACACTGCAAATATTTTTTCACATTTCGGGGGCAGGAGTGAATCGCCCCGAGCCCCCACCCACGTAAAAGTATTTTTTGCGCGACTCAAACATCCACACCACAGTCACACTCAGTCAAAGAAATTGAAGTATATTAAATTATTACAATCTTAAAGCTCTACACCAGGGAAAATAAAAAAATAAAAATATATATATAAATATTTACAAAAAAAAAGGCAGAGCCTATGCGACACTGCCAAGCTTCAAGCTCTACTATCTCTAGTTCACTCTCTCACTCAGTCAAGCTCAGCTCTTTGACTGTGCACGCCCACTTCCATTGGGGATTCGGGCTGAATCCCACCCCGCCAGTTTAGGCGGCCGAGCTACGTAGAATTGCGATGAAGAGCAGCGGACCGTTCATCGGTTGTTCGCTTCTTGCGACCAGAGAGAAAAGGTGAAAAACTTTAACAAAATCGTGCAAATGCACCAAATTTTATCCTTGTGATGAGGAAATGGAGTTAATGGAATACAAGAAAGTCCATCTTCTGCGATAAAAGTGGTAACTTGAGGAGAAATGATCACAAAATCAAGTCAGTTGTTGAGCGGGGCCGAGCCGAGCACCGACACAGTTAATACACGCGCGCCTATGGGAATCGCGAGCTGTCGAAAAACGCCTAAAATTACACTTTTTTTTTTATTTCAGCGAAAAAAAAGTGATAAAAAGTGAAGAACATTACCATCAGACCATATCTCTAGAAAATCTTTACAAGAAATTTCGAAATGACGGAAAAATAGACGCAGATTTGTTTAAAAAAAATATCGTAATGGGTGGGACAACTCGGCCCGCGGTCCGAGTTGTCCCGTGGTCCGAGTTGACCCGACCCCATATACTGAGTGCCCCCCCCCCCCCGCCGCCCCCGGGCCCTCACGTTGAGATCTACGATCTTATCCGAAACATGCGCTCTAGATAACCGACTGAGCTTTTTTTTTCTTTTTCCTTTTCTTTCTTTTTCTCTCATAGAGGTGGATAAAATATCCATCTCCTTGTTTTCTCTTTGTTTCTTTTTTCTCCTCTTTTCTTTTCTCTTCTCTCCACTGCTCTTATCTCCTTTTCTTTCCTTTCCTTTTCTTTTGCTTTCTTATTTTCCTATCTTTAGCTAGTAGTTTTTAGTTACAGTCGTTTTTAATGCATGAGCTAAGCAAAAGGCTTAACAAAATAATAATTTCAAGACTTTTAGGAACAAACAGTAGAATTTATATCTTTTAAAATATTCTATCGGAAATTATAAATATAAGATTAAGAATGATGGTTTTTGGTAAAAGAAAAATGTTTTCCTGCACTAAAAGAAGCTGTGCAAACAGACTAAGTTTCCATAGAGATTGTGCAATCGATCGACGCTATCGCTAGATATCGCAAGGAAGGAATGCTGCAAACTTTTTAGGATGAAACTCTTAATGACTGCAGTTATGGAATATAAATGAATATAAGATTTAAAATTGATTCGGTGTATAAAGTAAGTATGCAAATTATTCTTTATTGATTGATAAGTTTGTTTGATGACTGCTGTTTGCGATTTTTAAAAGCGATAAAGCCGTTGCAGTTTTGTCACAGTCCCGTATGCTCATTTTGGTGTGGTATTGCAGTGAGTGTATCCTATTGCCGGACACCTTTATTTCAGTGCTTTAAAAATGACAACTAGAGGAAATACAATCAAGAAAAATTCGCACTTGCTATTCCAAATATTATGAAAATTATGAATATGGTAGAATTATTTTATATTTACCAACCATTTTCTTTGCATCGCACTTGCCGCATACCCCTCGACGAAAAACAGTTATTTTCGTGCGTGACAAATTACATCATGATTCCGGACGCGCGCCGGACGGGTAAAGATATTCTTGATTATAATGATGTAACTGTAAGAACAAATTTGTGTGATTTTTTGGCATAATTGTACTTGATGCCCCCAGGGGACATCAACGTTTTTACCTTTTGGTACTCCTTGATTTCCCGATGATTCTTCGTTACCAAAATGTAAACATTTCTTTTCTCTCACTATAAAAAAAAATAGAAAGTAGTTCCGGTTTGCGCTAGCGCACCCCATATGAGATGCGAGTACAAATGCGCAAACAGGTGCATCTAGATGAGCGCGCATCCTTGCCTCCTCATCTATCCTCTTATATTACTTGCACTTGATGCCCCCAAAATTGATGAAAGCAGTGATCCGGCAAGTAATCCTAGAAGTGTTGACGAAATTAACCTTGATGATAGCTAGAGAATAAACTCTCTATTATTACTTGTACTTGATGCCCCCAAATTTTCCAGTTATTCAGCACGTTTATTCAGAAGTTTACATTCTACTAACCCCACTTTCCCCTCTTTTTCTATTTTCTAGCCGCGCAAGCCTTCATAACATCGTCGAAACGAATTAACCTTGTTGGCTAAATTAACCTTGATAGCTAGAGAATAATCTCTCTATTATTACTTGTACTTAATGCCCCCAAAAATTTCAACAAAATTAACCTTGTAGCCAAAATTAACCTTGTTGGCAAAATTAACCTTGATAGCTAATGTAACCTTGAGAGCTATATAGCTCGTCTCTCTTATATTACTTGCACTTGATGCCCCCAAAAATTTCAACAAAATTAACCTTGTAGCCAAAACTAACCTTGTTGGCAAAATTAACCTTGATAGCTAATGTAACCTTGAGAGCTAAAGCTCGTCTCTCTTATATTACTTGTACTTGATGCCCCCCAAAAATTTCAACAAAATTAACCTTGTAGCCAAAATTAACCTTGTTGGCAAAATTAACCTTGATAGCTAATGTAACCTTGAGAGCTATAGCTCGTCTCTCTTATATTACTTGCACTTGATGCCCCCAAAAATTTCAACAAAATTAACCTTGTAGCCAAAATTAACCATGTTGGCAAAATTAACCTTGATAGCTAATGTAACCTTGAGAGCTAAAGCTCGTCTCTCTTATATTACTTGCACTTGATGCCCCCCAAAATTTCAACAAAATTAACCTTGTAGCCAAAATTAACCTTGTTGGCAAAATTAACCTTGATAGCTAATGTAACCTTGAGAGCTATAGCTCGTCTCTCTTATATTACTTGCACTTGATGCCCCCAAAAATTTCAACAAAATTAACCTTGTAGCCAAAATTAACCTTGTTGGCAAAATTAACCTTGATAGCTAATGTAACCTTGAGAGCTAAAGCTCGTCTCTCTTATATTACTTGTACTTGATGCCCCCCAAAATTTCAACAAAATTAACCTTGTAGCCAAAATTAACCTTGTTGGCAAAATTAACCTTGATAGCTAATGTAACCTTGAGAGCTAAAGCTCGTCTCTCTTATATTACTTGTACTTGATGCCCCCAAAAATTTCAACAAAATTAACCTTGTAGCCAAAATTAACCTTGTTGGCAAAATTAACCTTGATAGCTAATGTAACCTTGAGAGCTAAAGCTCGTCTCTCTTATATTACTTGCACTTGATGCCCCCAATTACTTTATTTGTTGCGCGATCAACCGAACCACGCGCGGATGGATATCAACTCGCCGATGATAAACAGGGTCGGGTCGAGGATCCACGAATCAAGGTAAAAAGTTGATGTCCCCTGGGGGCATCAAGTACAATTATGCCGATTTTTTCTTCTTATATCATATCATGAGTAAATTCTAAGTTTTTGTTTGCTGTTCTTATATTGATTCTGAGCAGATGTTGGTAATAAATTCGTGTTTGATAACTTATTTTATTTTTTCTTGTTAGCTGCATGTTTCATGGAACTTTCCAATATTATGCTCGTTCGTATCGTGACGCTCATCAAGTTCTATCGATGCGCTGCCGATCGTCTACGGCTCTATACTCACGGTAAACCTCGCGCACGGGTACCTTGAGAACTAGCCGTCGACGATCACCCACAATACACCACACCTCATCATTCGATCAAAGGAGCGGACGAGATTGAAATTCGGCAGATCAGACCCATATTTCCGTTAGAAAATATATCAATTGTTAATGCAAAACTATGTTATTTGATATTTTAAGCATTTTCTGTCATTTTAGAGATAAATAATTTAAAAGTTGGATTTTTTTCGCCTTGTTTTTGCAATCCTGTTCTATGTATTGCTCTGTGAAATTGAATTGCGGAAGTCTTACCGTACGAAATTGTTTTCGAACGCAGTAATATGCGCGTCCGGAATCATAATAGTGTCCGGTAATACAATACGTGACTATACTTCCAGTTACCTCAAGACTCAAGTGATGTTTGTGCTAGCCTTGAGGACTCCATGATGATTTTTTTTTATATTTTGACATATACTTCTTCATCATGGAGCCTTGAACTGCCTGCCATATATGTATAAGAGACTCACCAAAACAAAGATAAACAAAAAGATCTAAAAAAGTAAAAGATCCAGTTTTAAGATAATTAAAAGTCACGTAATAATGGTGGTGATTTATTTTTACACCTTCATACGCCTAATGCATATAGGTTTCCAAAATTGGTTAGTGAAAAGGTGAAAAATTGAAGGTTTCTTACCAGACCGATCTCGTGTAGATCCCTCGATCTGTTTGTCAACAAAGCAAATACAATATAGGTCTGACCCTTGAACCGCTTCGTTATGACGTAGGCAGCTACAATTAGCGATTTTACAAAATGCCGTTTTGAAAAACAATTTATAGATAAAAATCATTATTTAACAAATACTAAAATTTAATACGTGATTATAAATAATTATTTTAATAATAATTATTTATAATCACATACTAAATTTTAGTATACGTGATTATAAGTAATTATTATGACTATATTATTACGACTACTAGTATCTACTCTCCAAGGTATTGGGTATTTATTTTTCTGACTAAATAAACCGATGCCATTGGGAATTACACACACTTGAGATTTTGACGGAATAAAGCAATATTTTGGTATGTATCCAACTTTTCCTTCCTAAATCTTTTAGATATATATTAGATAATCCTTGATAAACCTCCTTTTTTTTTCAATTTTAGTGGAGGGGTCATATGGAAGTCTTGCCGAATAACACATTACATAAAAATTGACATCAAGCTTTACAAATTCCTTCTTTAGAAAAATAACCGAGATGTGGAAGTTCACTTGAAGCCAACTCAAAATCAAATAGGGCATGCAAAATGTTGATTAGCTTTTTAATTAAAACCTAAGGAAGTGTCACTACAAAGTCTTGCCGTATGGATCGTCTGTTCAGCGAGCGCACCTGGTTAGTGCAGCTATCCGAAAGTTTCCTGTGGCATGCAGTGGAGAGTACCATTTGGCTGAGCAGTGCTCTGCTTGCATCGCGCCGCACAGCTTGCGAATCGCGATGTAGGGGGGTCAAAAAAACGTATCTCACTTTTTCCCAAGGGAAAAAATAGACTATGCGTGACGTCAGCAAGGAAAATGAACAATTTCATGGCAAACGTTTTTTGTAGTAAAACTATTCTTTTTCTCCTTGTGTACACTCTCAATAAAACAATCTTAAGTAAGGGATATAATATTGTCTATTTTAATGTCAGTAACAAATAAAAAAATATCAAGGTCAATGAAAAGTTGGATGTAGATCTAGATCTAACTATACCATTACCAAATATGGCTTTATTCCATGAAATCATCAAGTGTGTGCAATTCCCTATGACATCAGTTTGTTAAGTCAGTAAAATAGATCTATATCTAACTTATTTAGAGATTAAGTTAGGCTAGATGCCAAGATCGACTTTTGTTTTCTTGGTCATACCAATAGCCGGTAGCATAGGCCTACTGCAACAGAAGAATCTGCGGCATACATCCGCACTACACACATCAATTGCATTTACAATGCACTCCTGTTCTCATTCCATCTTAGTCTACCACTCTAATTTATTTTTTTCTGTTGTTTTGTATTTACTCATACAGAAATGATCTGGATAATCAAAGATGCCTATCACAAAGATTCCTATAATTCACAAATTTGGCATCATTTCCCAGAGTCAAAGAGATGAACTGCAAGAACGATTGCTACAACAGAGTGTCTACCAAGTCTCTAAAACTTCTCATATTCCACAGACAACAAGGTAAATTGAAGCAAAAACATTGGGTCTGGAAAAGCATAAATTTACAGTTCAGATTGTTTTCTTTGTGAATTTTTATACGAAGGATCCCAATATTTTAAAAAGTTGGGGATAGTCATTTGGTCAAATACGTGTACATAGGGTCAGTGAACTTAGCCAATCTTTGGGGAAACGGCATCAAAATCCTAATCAAGGTTAAGTTTTTGAAATGTCATCATAACTCTAACAATATATGGATCTAGTTCATGAAACTTGTTTAATTCTGTAGTCAGCCTTGACAAGTTTGGGCTAATTCTGTTGTTCAATTCATGAAAAACAGTAACATTATCATTATTCCATTCATTTCTTAGGGACCTACATGTAAGAAATACAAGATTTGCTTTTATTTTAGGTTCCACTAGTTTTGTGCTGATCGTCTTGCATGTGTTTCAGGTTACATTATAACAGTCAATGAACTTTCACCATGTTAGGGTGTTTGTTGAAATAACATCATAACTTTTATGGATCTATTTCATAAAACTTGAACAAAGAGTTATCAGGGGACTGTTTCATGAACGTTGTCAGCACAAATAAATTGTCTTTCTCTGACAGTTACCATAGTAACAGTCAGTGGCCAGTGCTTCTCAGCCAATCAAATGCAAGGATAGAGACAGTGATTTTCCGTTTTAAAAAATGGTAATTTCCGTTTCTCAAAATCTGTAATTTAGTTTCAACTTGATCTAAAAATGGATATTCCGTTTTGTCACTGAAAGTGTACACTGCAAAAACCTGAATTCTGTTTTGCAAAGGGGAATTCCATGAATTTTAACATTAAAAAGTATAAGAACCAAACGGAATTTCCGTTTTATTGTCTCGCCTGCATAGCAGAGCGAGACTAGAGGCGCCGCTTTTCCGACAGCGGCGGCGTCGTCAACATTGAAACATTGACCAAGGTTAAGTTTTTGAAATGTCATCATAACTTAGAAAGTATATGAACCTAGTTCATGAAACTTAGACATAAGGGTAATCAAGTATTACTAAACATCCTGTCTGACTTTCAGGTCACATAATCAAGGTCAAAGGTCATTTAGGGTCAATGAACTTAGACCATGTTGGGGTAATCAATATCGAAATCTTAACCAAGGTTAAGTTTTTGAAATGTTGTCATAACTTCGAAAGTATATAGATCTAGTTCATGAAACTTGGACATAAGAGCAACCATGTATCATTGAATATCATGTGCGAGTTTCAGGTCACATGACCAAGGTCAAAGGTCACTTATGGTCAATGAACTTTGGCCGTGTTGGGGGTATTGGTTAAATTACCATCCTAACTTGGAAATTTTATGGATCTAGTTCATGAAACTTGGACATAAGAGCAACCATGTATCTCTAAATATCATGTGTGAGTTTCAGGTCACATGACCAAGGTCAAAGGTCACTTAGGGTCAACAAACTTTGGCCATGTTGGGGTTATTTGAGGAATTGTCATCATAAATTTAAAAGTCTATGGATCTTGTTCATGAAACTTGGACATAAGAGCAGCAGTTTATCCCTGAATACCCTGTATGCATTTCAGGAACATGGCCAAGATCAAAGGTCATTTAAAGGTCAGTGAACTCTGGCCGTGTTGGGAGTATGTGTTGAATTGGCATCATAACGAAGGAAGTTTATGGATCTAGCTCATGAAACATCGACATAAGGATAATCAAGTATGAATGATTGTTTTGCACATGTCTTAGGTCACATGATCATGGTCAAAGGTCATTTTGGGTCATTGGGCATAATATTTTATTATCATATTAGTGTTTCTTCTGTGAATTAGCTATTTTCAAAAGAAGCACTGCTGCTATATTGCATTGCGTAATGCAGGCAAGACTACCAGAGGCGTTTCACTTGTTTACCGGTAAAACAGAAAATCACTGTCCCTACAAGGATTTCACTAAAATAGTCAGCACTGACAATTTAGTCAGTGTTGACAACTTTCATGAAACACCCACCAGGTGTCATTGACTGTCTTGCACGAGTCTTAGGTCACATAGGTTCAATGAACCTAGTACATGTATTTTATTATCATATGAACATTGTTTTTGTGAATAATAAATAATTATTTATCATATTTGTTTCAAGTCAGCACTTCTAGTACATGTGTAATGCAGGCGTGACTGCCAGTGGCTTTCTACTTGTTTAATATTTATTATTGATTTTTTTCTTTTATTTTGATGTTATTTTTTGTCTAGAAATCCATTAGAGCTTACAGAATCATTCATCCAACAGTTTAATAACACATCAAACCTTGAAGAAAAAGACAAAAATGAAGACATTGCTCTTAAATTACTCACAAGAATAAAGGTAATGTATATTTTTCAGATATCATATTTGGGGCTGGTTTTGTTTATTTTGTTTTTCACTTGTAATATATTAAACTTTATTTTAGTACAGGTGATATGATTTGAATTTGAAAATTGCTGTCATGGATAGATCACTTTTTTCATATGTTGTCCAATTCAATTATCCAAATTATTTATTACATTTATATGAGACAGCAAAAAAGTGGTGACTGTATATGTACTTTACTCATATTGTCAAAGTGACTATTATTCTTTTACTACTGTAATGATTTTACTTACCACATCCACATGTGTAAATAGACTTTCTGGCTGATTTTCAGGTGTTATATTATATAGTAAAAGTGATATTGAAATCAGCATGTGTTTGTCTTGTGTGCTATCAGAGAAGAGCCGGTCTGAAAGATGGTGGAAGAGGAAGTCATGTTGACATCCCAAGGGCATGGTCAGAGCTGTCCATGTTGGCACAGTGCAGAGGGAAGGTGCAGGAGGGTAAGTTTTTTTCCCCTTTTTACCCTCTTTTCTCCTATTTTTTTTCACCATTTTCCTTTAAAAAAAAAAACATTTCAATAATGTCTGTTGTGATGGAACAATGAAAAAAGTTACCTTCTTTTAGCCTTTTTGTCTCACCTGCATAGCAGAGACTAGTATAGGCGCCGCTTTTCCGAAGGCGGCGGCGTCAACATCTTAACCAAAGGTTAAGTTTTTGAAATGACAGCATAACTCAGAAAGTGTATGAACCTAGTTCATGAAACTTGCCCATAAGGTCAATCAAGTATTAATAAACATCCTGCGTGAGTTTCAGGTTACATGACCAAGGTCAAAGGTCATTTAGGGTCAATCAACTTAGACCATGTTGGGGGAATCAACATCAAAATCTTAAGCTAAGATTTAAGTTTTTGAAATGTCATCATAACTTCGAAAATATATGGACCTAGTTCATGAAACTTGGACATCCTGTGCGAGTTTCAGGTCACATGATCAAGGTCAATGAACTTTGGTCAAGTTGGGGGTATTTGTTGAATTACCATCATAACTTTGATTGTTTATTGGTCTAATTCATGAAACTTGGACATAAGAGTAATCAAGTATCACTGAACATCCTGTGCAAATTTCAGGTCACATGACCGAGGTCAAAGGTCAATGAACTTTGGTCATGTTGGGGGTATCTGTTGAATTACCATCATAACTTTGAAGTTTATGGATCTGATTCATGAAACTTGGACATAAGTGTAATCAAGTATCACTGAACATCCTGTGCGAGTTTCATGTCACATTACCAAGGTCAAAGGTCAATGGACTTTAGCCATTTTGGAGGTAATTATTAGATTGCTGTCATAACTTTCAAAGTCTATAGATATAGTTTATAAAATGTGGATATAGGGGTAATCAAGTATCACTGACAAGTCTTAGGTTGCATGATCAAGGTCAAATGTCATTTATTGTCAATGAACCTAGTTTGTATCTTATATGAATGGTGTTATTTGTGAATAATTATTCTATAGTGGTTTTCAAAGTCAGCACTGCTGCTATATTGAATCGCGTGATGCAGGTGAGACTGCCAGAGGCGCTCCACTTGTTACAATTTTATCTTATGAAATTTGATGTCAATAAGGTACAAGAAAATATACATGTTATATGGGATAGATGAGCTGAATTTTATTTATTTTGAGAAAGTATTTGTCAAAACTATACCTGTCCTGCACAATAAATATTGAATTATAATGAATTATATTTTTTATTATAGAATGCCTCGATGCACTGATTGTTTCTTTGAGACAAGCAGAGTTTTCTGTAGACCATATACCAAGCCTTTTCTACCTAGCTGAGACCACTTTGTACTGGCTGAGAACAGATGCCATGGATCAGCCATTCCTTAGGATAGGAGAAATCAAACTGCTCAAGGTATGCTTAAATGGTTACATATTAAAATGCAACTGGAAATCAGTCAATCTGTATAGATTTAGGGGTCTATCATTCATACTTAAATTGTTTGCATCGTATTTCCTGTCAAAAAATGTGATATGTAGAATTCATGAGCATGGATGTATGCTGGCAAGTTCTGGATTGGTATATTCACGTAGACCCTGCTACAAGAACATTTATTTTTACAGAATCAAAGCAAGGATTGATAAAAATACATCCTGGTTGATTTATAAATGAATAAAAAATAACTCTTTTATTCAGTGGTTATATTTTGACAATATTTTAAATTTTATCAATCTTTATTATAGATGGGTCAGGCAGTGTTCTTGAGATTGTTTTATCATCATATGGCAGGCCATCTGCAGGGAAGATCAGAGTTTAAGTCTAGACTGCTCACATACTTATCAGGTAAAAATAAATTTCCCCAATTTTATTTGTTAGGTTGTAATTAGCTCTTTGATGATGGTTGTGGAATGACTTAAACCTCATAAAATGATGTACATTTTTCATTTTATGTTGAAAAAAATGCAACAAATAAAGAAGAAAATGTGTATAACATGTGCTTGATATATTCTGGTTGTAAGAATTGGGATTTGATTTTAATACATATCTTTTGCGTGGTAATTTTGTTTTGGTTATTTCATTATTCAATACTTATTTTCATGTCCGGATTATGAGAGCGTAAGTACATGGATTGGATTATGTACTCGGTAAGACCGTTATCAAACCAGTTAAAGGTATAATTCTTTCTGGGAATACCTTTGAAGATATTATTCGTCTAGTGTCTATTTTGAACTTTTCAATATATGTAATCATTGTTAAACAGATTGACTCTGATGTGTAGGTACCATACTTTCATTCTTAAATGAGTTTAATAATATTGTATGACTTTATCTGTTACACTTCTTCTAATCCATGGATAATCCCAGCTATCACACAGGGTAAGTTATTTGGAGAATTACATCAAAAAGATAAAGCTTGTGTGTATTAAAAAGACAAGCCCCCCCCCCCTCCCTGAGTTATGTTTGTGTGAAGCATTGCTAAACAAAAATAAATAAATAATAATAACAAAAATAATAATGATAATTGGCATTTATAAATGTACTTCAAACACATTTATGAAAGGGCACTGATTGGGTTCTACATTGTTACACCAGATTTTGTTGAAATCAATTACTTTTGTGTAATATTTTATATAATTACAAAATAGAAGAAAAATATCAAAATACAGTGAAACCTGTCTATGGTGACAACCCAAAGGAAACACAAATTGTGTCCTTTATAGACAGGGGGCTGCGGTACATCGCTAACACAGGTTTGACTATAGTTACTTTTCTGATGTATAAATCAGGTTTCAAACTCATGTTGACCATGGGGGTGGTTCTAAACTTAGAAGAAAGGATCATACATGGTTAAGATGAATTGCTATGCAAGTATATTTTGTCATATGCGATCTTGAAGTGTCCAATATTGACAAGGAATTACCATACAAAGAAACACCCAAATCAAATTGGTATAATCAGCTACTGGTACATGTGTGTGTCAGAAAATCTGCTGATAGAAACATATATACTGCTGTGCAGCTTTGCTGGTGTTATCCAATTGCTATAAAATAAGCTCAACTCAACATTTTTCAACTGGTATTTCTGTACAATTGTCTATTTTAGAATACTAACAGACATAATCTAGTGAATTCATGCTGTATCTACATCATCTAACAATTTGACTTATCTTATTTGTAAGTGTGATTAACACAAATGTTTGTATTGTTGCTAAATAGTGTAGCTTTTTTCTTGTTGGGCAATAGTGATTATAACCATTAGTCATAATCTCATTTTTGGATTTCTTCTTTTTATGTAATTTGAATTGAAAATGTACAGGAGTAAAAGTAAACAAAACAAATCATGTAAGAATATTCCTATATGTCTATACTTGATATAATACAGAGCATATTTTGTATTACTGATCATTGCTGAACTGTATATGTATTGAAAACAAATCTATCAAAAATGACCTTTTTATATAAATGTAGGTTGTAAAGGACCTATAATTCTTGAATGTGACCACAATTGTCTAAACAAGGAGTATTTAATTTGAGCATCTTCCTATCATGAGGTCACTCAGCCACTTTTTGCTAATAACCAGCTGCTTTACTGCCGAGCCACTTCATTTTATTTTGTCATTTTGATTTATCATATCACACATGTCATTTTCTTTCATATGAATCAGGGTTTGCAGAGAATGAAGAGGCCTATAGTCCCTACCCAGGCGCACATCTTTGTTTGAGACTAATAGCATCAATTGGCAAAATGATTGTAGGTGAGGTAATGATGGATGAACTCAAGAAACATCCTGAAGAACTCAGGAGAGATCTTTCTGATGTCCAAGAACACCCAAAGGATGTAAGTGGAATTCTCAAGTTGATGTCTAATCCTCGAAGAACATGCCTCACTATAAAATTGATGTGGATCTGTATGTGTCAATCATTGGGAAGATTGACACCCAAGTTGTAAGAACAAGTTCATAACATCATGTCTTGTACAAACTATTAAATGGTCTACCACATTTATAGCTAGGCAACAGAAATGTCTCATTTGCAGAAAATTTCTGTCACTTCATATCCCATTGACTTTGTACAAAAATATTGCTGAGCTTGGACAAACCATGTGTAAAGGAGTATTAGGAATTTAAACTAATTTAGTATCGAAAGAAAATAATTAATCTTCCATTCCAGATATTAAGAGATTAAGAGTAATTCCTCAAAAAGCTGTGTGCACCTGAATAGGTATCCTAGCTTAGCCGGATAATAATAATAGCAGGGCCCGCTGGGAGAATAGTTTTTGGAACTGAAATGGCTATCCTGGGTAAATATACCAATATTAATATTTTTATTATTATTATTATTATTATTATTATTATGAATCAATCAAGTTGTCTTTGTGGATAGGAGAAAATTAACCTGAAAATATAAAAGACCATGATGGTAAACTTAGGAATCTTTTCTTGCTGGCAAAGCTTTTACATACATAAATGCATCTCTAGAGTAGAAAAACCTCTGCAAAATGTATTCAAATATTCATACACTGATTGTGTCTTTCAGGATCTTCCAGAAACAGAAGTAAAAAAGGCCTATGCCCCATCCAGCCCACCCAACTCCATCACCCACCCTGATGTCCCTAGGAGCACCCCAGTGAGACACTCTCAAAAGAATCCACCCCTACCCCAACCAATCAGCCAACCAAACACACGTCCAAACACCAATCACCGATCCAGACCCAACACCCAGCCTACTCCAGCCCCACAACAAGCCCCCCATAGGCCAGATACCTACACTAGTAGTATCCATGACCTAAGCCCAAGTCTCTGGCATGCGTTAGATGTGTGGCGGTGTACAGTTCATCTCAGCTCAGGGTTTCCTGAAGCGGTCAAAGCTTTGTCATTATGTGGGACTACACTAGGCTCAGAGCATTGGTAAGCTGGATTCAACATGTAAATAAAGTTTTCAGTTTAAATATGACAAGTAATGGATTGTCTGAGGATGAAACATATTTTTTTCCTCTTTTTATTCATTGTACAATCAGGAACTTGGTACCTTACTTTACTGCTATGAATATCATTTATATCATGTAATAAGAGTGTATTCCTAACTTAAATTCCATAAAATGCAATCAAGTGGGCCTATATATATGTACGTTGAAGCCATATTCAAGAGACATGGAATGGTACTCTCACCTGAAATTCTACACTTGATCTCGATGAGATTTATGAGTTGCACTATAATTCACTTACATCTTTGAATTGTACCTAACATATATATTGAGTCATACTTTTACATTGATGTGTATTGAATTCAAATGCATGCCTAAGTGGAAATCCTTGTCATGTGGTAACTACTGTCATAAACACTTTCCCTTTTTTGTCACTTTTTCCGTCTAATCAGGGTGGATGCAGTGTGTGCCCTCTTCATCATCTCAGAAGCTGCCAAAGGCAACATGAAAGTGATGAAAACCCTTCAAAACCTAGCCAAAGGAATGGTCTCTGGAGCCTCTGCTCCTAGAGATCCTACACCACATAGGACACCAGGTAGCAGAGCCAGCCAGACAGAACGTTTTGATGATCTTGGGGACGACATCGACCTGGGTGGTTTAGGTGATTCAGAAGGATCAGAAGACGGCAGTAATATCAGCTCAAAAGGTAGAAATGTTCCATTTGTGATGGTCATGTGAGAATAAAAAAGTTAAGAATGTTCATTTAAGTGTGCCTAGGTCATCTTCCAAGGAGGTGTATAAGCCCCCCCCCCTTCCCCATGATTGGTAGGTGGAAAGGTTCAAAGTGATTTTAATTGCTCAACTTCATATTTTCACATTTCTGCTGTTATCAAGATGGAAGCGTTATGTTTAAAAGGATTAGATGATGGTTTATATGACTAATGTACTTTAAAAAAATACTTCAAAATATTAGTGAAGTCAAAGAAAGTTATTTAACTATGATCTCAACAAAATTTAGTCACATTTCAGATTTATTCTGAGTTTGTGTTTTATCTTTGGTCAACAAGCTAAAGGTGATTTACAATGATACCTATTGCAAGGGAAATGCAGTATGGTTTAGTGCTGATGAAAATTACAATGCATTATACAGTGCGTATCAAAAAAAAGTTTACACTTTGAAAAAGCCCTGGGAATTAAAAAATATACAACATGTGGGTATTTTTTTCACATATAATCTTGGGTTTGGGTCTCATCTATCCAATGAAAGTAAAAGTTTTGACAGAATGTCACACTTGAGTGAGCACTGTTCATTTTTGTAAAGCTCGCAGAAATCTGTTTGCGCAGAAATGCTCGGTTTCACGCTGTGTTAAGGGGAAAGGGCGAAATCAAACTTACCCTGCGAAACATTTCTCATACATTACCCTTGCACTTTTAGTCAATAGAAATAAAACGGATACATTCAAGCATTTTGTAACAATTTTGCCACCCAAATTGAAATTTCAACACTTAGTAAGCACAACCTTTACCTTTTTTGTGCCAGCTGGATCTCAGGACATAACTGAATCTGAACAGAAGTTTATATCAGACATCTCCAACATTTTTTTACTAAGTTTTTGTCTCGCCTGATTAGCAGAGCGAGACTATAGGCGCCGCTTTTCCGACGACGGTGGCGGCGGCGGCAGCGTCAACATCAAATCTTAACCTAAGGTTAAGTTTTTGAAATGACATCATAACTTAGAAAGTATATGGACTTAGTTCATGAAACTTGGACATAAGGTTAATCAAGTATTACTGAACATCCTGCTTGAGTTTCAGGTCACATGACCAAGGTCAAAGGTCATTTAGGGTCAATGAACTTTGACCATGTTGGGAGAATTATTTTCAAAATCTTAACCGAAGGTTAAGTTTTTGAAATGACATCATAACTAAAAAAGTATATGGACCTAGTTCATGTAACTTAGGCATAAGGTTAATCAAGTATTAGTGAACATCCTGCTTGAGTTTCAGGTCACTTGACCAAGGTCAATGGTCATTTAGGGTCAATGAACTTTGGTTAAGTTGGGGGTATTTGTTGAATTACTATCATAACTTTGAAAATTTATGGATCTAGTTCATGAAACTTGGACATAAGGTTAATCAAGTATTAGCAAACATCATGTGCGAGTTTCAGGTCACATGGCCATTGTCAATGGTCATTTAAGGTCAATGAACTTTGGCCGTGTTGGGGGTATTTGTTAAATTACCATCCTAACTCTGAAAGTTTACGGATTTAGTTCATAAAACTTGGACATAAGAGTAATCAAGTATCACTGAACATCCTGTACGAGTTTCAGGTCACATGACCATGGTCAAAGGTCATTAAAGGTCAATGAACTTTGACCGTGTTGGGGGTATTTGTTAAATTACCATCCTAACTCTGAAAGTTTATGGATCTAGTTCATAAAACTTGGGATATAAGAGTAATCAAGTATCACTGAACATCCCCTGTGAGTTTCAGGTCACAAAACCAAGGTCAAAGGTCAGTTAAGGTAAATAAACTTAGGCCATGTTGGGGTAATTGTTGAATTGCCATCATAACTTTGAAAGTTTATAGATAGAGTGAATGAAATGTGGACATGGATGTAGTTGACAAGTCTTAAGTCACCGTTCAAATGTCATTTATGGTCAATGAACATGGTATTATGTCATTATATGAATGGAGTTTTTGTGAATGATTATTTTATAGTAGTTTTCAAAGTTAGCACTGCTGCTTTATTAAATCGCGTAATGCAGGCGAGACTGCCAGAGGCGTTCCACTTGTTATCATTTAAAGTAGGTTTACATTTTATTTTTCATTTAATACTTGTTTCTCCACTCTTTTCCCAAGCTTGACAATGATTAACAAAATGAAAATCAAGCCTAAGCCACTTCATGTAAATCACAGCTCAGTGTAAAGCAAATATCATCACGATGGCCTCGGTGTGTAGGGGAGTGTGGTAGGGCGCAATGCACTCTTCGAAGTGTTTTGGGCAAGGAAACAAGTTAAAAAAGGTAAAAGATATCTTCAAATCAATTTTACTAGCTAAATTCCACGTGTTCTTCATGATTAAGGTCTACTTTTATTTTGCTTAAAGGGATCTTTACCAATGTTAAAGAGTGGAAAAATCTTCAGGATATTACAAATATAAAATTTTACAGGATTTTTGCTAAGTGTAAACTTTTTTTTGATACGCACTGTAGAATAGCCTACCGAACTGATGACATCACAAAATACTTTTTTTGCATTTCAGTGTTTTTTTATACCATATTTAGTTAGAGCATGATGAAAAAACCCCACTACCAAGATTTGGTGAGAATTGGTCATTGGGGGCCCCATATGGTATAAAAAAGGCTGACACGTCACACTTCGGTACTCTATATTCACGTTCCATTTTATTCTGCTCAATTCATCAATACATGGAAAATCAAGCCTGAAGAGCCGACAATGAATAGGCTATTCTAAAAGATACATATATGTGTTATGTGAGACAGAAAAAAAAAACTGCCTTTGCTGAACTAATAATTAATCCTGGTTTAAATTATCATTCCATTTTTCTATAGGGAGTTTTAGTGACAATCAATCAGTTGAGATCAGACTGACAGAGATGCTGGACTCAAAGATGGAGCTACGCAGCGACTCCAAGTCAAAGAAATTCAGTCTAGATTCAGACATGTCTTTAGGAATGAAGCAACCTAGTAATCTTAGCAGCAACTCACTTCTTAAGTCAACAAGTCTTAGGAATACCTCAGTGGCTGTTAACATTGATAGTCCACAGGTACAAAATGAAAATATCATCTGTTGATGATATATTTTGCCATATTTTTAAAATTTATTTATTATTTATTTATGTATTCATTTATTTATTTATTTTTATTTATTATTTATTTTATTTTATTTTTTTGTTGGGGGGGTGGTAGAAGCAATGTGAACATCACTTAACACACAGCTTGGGAAATGATCATTAGACCATACCGTATAGGAGCTTATACCTCGGTCACATTTGCTCTACGGCAGCCGTACGGCGAGTCGAAAACAGCCGTTTTAACATTTTTTTGTACCAGCTTCATATAGATGTTTTGAATAAAATTGAATAAAACGGCTGTAGGAAAGTGGTTTAATAATTATTTCTCAAACTGTTTATAATAGTATATCGATAGAAAAGCTGTAGCTCAATTCAAAGCATTGATTTATTTTCACAGCAGTTTTGTCCTGCAATTCAGAATACAATTAATGCTTATGATTGAAATGAATATGAGAATGATTTAAGGGCATTCCACACTAGCTAAAATGAAATCTATGTCATATTCACCAAACTTTGCACAGAGGTACTTCAGCACCTAAATATTCCAAATATGCAAAAAAAATAACATGGTTTCATGTGCTTGAGTTTTTGCTATCGATCTTTGAAGTTCACCCAATTCAAAGTTTTCGAGAAATTCGCATTAAATAGGTTTGGAATTTTTTGACCTCATGTGATTACTACGTTGAATTTAAACCTCTATTTCTCCGCCAAAATCCAAGTAAATTTCATCAAATTTCACAATATAACTCTGAATTGTGTACTTAAGATGGATAATCCATTCATATTGCGAGTTGATTGCCCTTTTAAGGCTAGCAGCACCTTCAATTCTTTAGAATGTTCCGAAAAGTTCCCAAAAGCCTATCTAAAAAATTTGAAATTTCTGCAACAAATTTGTGAAGTACAATAAATGCTGCATTTTTTCAAGGCCCATGTCATTTTCACCAAAATTTGCAAAGTTGTAGAGGAAGGTGTACTTAAGGGATATAAACATTAAAAAATATAGGTTCATTTGCTTGTTTTTAAACTATCAGCACTTTTGTTGGAGGAAATGAGCTTTTTAAAACACCAAAATAGTGCCAAATGCTTTATATCTATGTGAGGAAATATTTCAAACTGCTGTACCGTTTATTCAAACTCGAGGTCATATTCGTCATACTTTGCAGTAATGCAAATTAAAGTATTCTGAAATTGTAGAGGTATTTAAAAGATGGTTCCATGGATCATTTTCAGCTAATTAGCTTCATAAAATAAAACGTCTGATATGCCGTTAGAATGCAGATCAAGGGAAAAATCCACTGATACCTAAAGCTAATTAATCACCTATTCATCCATTGTGACGTCAAAGTGCATAGCGTATAAATATGCCCAGATCATGATGCGCATAAACTTAACTGGAACGTCCTTAAATGTCCATTTTTTTATGCACATACTAAGTTAAATGATAGAGAAATATAGAGTTATGTAAGTTTAATGATGAAATAATACATTTAATGTTGTTAGATCCTCTTGGAACAACTTAATTATTCAAAATAGAGTGTGCATTCACTGGACATTGATAGAAATAGCTTTTGAAGCAATAAGATACTTTTTTTCCAATTTCCCATGTAGGACAAGAGAGCAGCCTCTTTGAGTGATAGAAGCACAGCCCTGAAAGGATCTGGGAGTAGTATAGTGAGTGTCCCTGATATCAGCAGCAGAGAAAGCCAATTGGATTCTGCTGGAGCCCTTCTAGGTAATAAACTATGAGTAGAAGTAGTATGAGTACTATTACTAGTAGTAATAGTAGTAGTAGAATTGTTTCTCTCTGAGAGATCATGGAGAGATTTAAAACTTTTAAAGTTTGTGATTGAGCAGGCCCCGTTTTTTTTGTCTCGCCTGCATAGCAGAGTGAGACTATAGGCGCCGCTTTTCCGACGGTGGCGGCGTCAACATCAAATCTTAACCTAAGGTTAAGTTTTTGAAATGATATCATAACTTAGAAAGTATATGGACCTAGTTCATGAAACTTGGACATGAAGTTAATCAAGTATTAGTGAACATCCTGCCTGAGTTTCAGGTCACATGACCAAGGTCAAAGGTCATTTAGGGTCAATGAACTTTGACCATGTTGGGAGAATTATTTTCAAAATCTTAACCAAAGGTTAAGTTTTTGAAATGACATCATAACTTAGAAAGTATATAGACCTAGTTTATGAAACTAGGGCATAAGGTTAATCAGTATTAGTGAACATCCTGTTCGAGTTTCAGGTCTCATGACCAAGGTCAAAGGTCATTTACAGTCAATGAACTTTGGTCAAGTTGGGGGTATTTGTTGAATTACTATCATAACTTTGAAAATTTATGGATCTAGTTCATGAGACTTGGACATAAGATTAATCAAGTATTAGTGAACATCCTGCCTGAGTTTCAGGTCACATGACCAAGGTCAAAGGTCATTTAGGGTCAATGAACTTTGGCTGTGTTGGGGGTATTGGTTAAATTACCATCCTAACTCTGAAAGTTTATGGATCTAGTTCATAAAAATTGGACATAAGAGTAATCAAGTATCACTGAACATCCTGTACGAGTTTCAGGTCACATGACCATGGTCAAAGGTCATTTAAGGTCAATGAACTTTGGTCGTGTTGGGGGTATTTGTTGAATTACCATCCTAACTCTGAAAGTTTATGGATCTATTTCATAAAACTTGGGATATAAGAGTAATCAAGTATCACTGAACATCCCCTGTGAGTTTCAGGTCACAAAACCAAGGTCAAAGGTCAGTTAAGGTCAATAAACTTAGGCCATGTAGGCGTAATTGTTGAATTGCCATCATAACTTTGAAAGTTTATGGATAGAGTGAATGAAATGTGGGCATGGGTGTAGTTGACAAGTCTTAAGTCACCGTTCAAATGTCATCTATGGTCAATGAACGTGGTATTATGTCATATGAATGGTGTTTTTGTGAATGATTATTTTATAGTAGTTTTCAAAGTTAGCACTGCTGCTATATTAAATAGCATAATGCAGGCGAGACTGCCAGAGGCGTTCCACTTGTTTTGTTTGTCATTTACAAGGGACTGTCAGATACATGCATTTAGCTACATCTTCGCACATCGTACAGTATTCTTATAGTTAGCCATCAGGGCTATATTACTTCTTAATATTATGGCATTGAAGGAGTGACATGTTTTTTTTTTATGTTGAATTCACAATTTATCCTGTTGTCATCCATGTATCTATCGTAGACTAATCTATCGCTTGGCGATATATTTGATACCAACCCTGTTTAATTGGTAATGGTGGTAATGATGGCCATTGTAGTGGTGACAAAAGCTGGGGTAGTATTTAAGACGATCTTTGTACTTCTTATATTCATTTATAGGAAACCATGCTTACTCCCAGTCCCCTGTCATGGAGGAAGATGAGGATGTAGACAGCGATCTCATGCCTGGTGATGAGAGCGAGGTGGAGATACGACGGGTGGATGTCACCAAACCATTCGATGGAACCACCTCACCAGTCTTGCAGAATTATGTCTCTGGAGGCTTGAGGATGAGGAGAGAGGTTAGCTTTGATATTGACATCATTGGGGAGGAGTCTGTGGATGCTGAGAAGACTATACATGGTCAGAAAAAGGGACTGCACCAGCAACAAATGAAGAGTGAGAAGTTCCCTGGGATTGGAGCTAGCAAGGTATCCAAGCAAACAGGAGAGAAATACCAGGGAAAGGTGACACCACTTACAAGAAGGCTCCAGGCTAATATGGTATGTAGAGTTGATGGTAGCACATTTACTAATGAATTATCTAATCCCATACGTTTTTTTGAGGGATACTACATTTAAAGTGTTTGTACCATCAAAATTTGTCTTATAAACCTTGAAAGTAGAGAGAGAGAGAGAGAGTAGTGGAATGTTTTAAATTAGAATTTATGAGTCTAGTGATTGTTTTCGGGTTTTTTCAGATATCTGACCTTGATGGCATCAATGGCTGGCCCTGGGAGGTGGCCTTTGCCTACACTGACCTCATGAGTCATTTATGTCTCCATGGCAACACATCAAACATTCAGAAAAGAGCATTGGTTGGAGACCGTAAGCCTGACTATAGGAGTGCCCCTACTGTGACATCTCAGAAACTCAATGGACTAGAGAGCGCAGGTCTGCTAGACATGGCTGAGTATGAGAATCCACCTGAGGATGATTTGGGTGAGCACCTTTTCAATTATTAATTTTGGGGGCTGAACTTTTAGCTCTGCCAAAACCAGGACAATCATCCAGTATTTTTGTCAAGTGCTTGAGGTATTTTTTAAAAGTTAAGTGTCAAGGGCCATGTCGCAAATATAATGTTATAATACAAAATGTATGCTTGAGTGACCATTTTTTTTTCCTGTACAAACAAAGAAGAACAGGTACAGTAGTTTTCTTGCTTGTATCGGTTCCTTGCTAAATCTTCGTTTTTCCCTATTTTTATTTTACTTTTGGGTTGGGGTGATACTCTAGAAAATTATACTCAAATCTTTTTTTTTTTAACAAGACCGTCTTTTGATTGTTTGATCAAATGAACTTTCATAGGAACTTAAAAATTCTAATCACCTTTTTATAAACAAAGTGCTCATTTCATTAAAAAATTGAAATTCTTTTCAACAGTTATTTTCCAATTTTCTATATTCCAATTCATGTGAACCTGGAATCTTTGAAACACCACACCAAATTTCACCAAAATAAAACTGCCTCAAAATAGTCATTATTTACAAAGTTGTTCTGGTTCTTGATGAAAACTGATAAGTGCTGCTATGTATTGATTTGACATATTATTTATGTCATTCCTTCCATACATGCATGTAGGTCTTACTGAAGACTGGTCATGGAGAGTGCGCTATGCGGCAATCCTAGCACTGGTCAAACTTAGCCGCTGTCTGGAAGGTGATACCAATAGAGAAGGGTTGCGCACCACAGCCTGGAACTTCCTGATGATAAGACACAGTAAAGAGAGGGATGACAGGGTCATGGAAGCTTTCAGAGTTGGCCAGGTATGAATCAAAGTGAAAATGATTTGGGAACTTTCTAAAATTCCATTACATAATTTGGAGTGATTTTTTAAAATTTATTTAAGTTGATGAAATCTGTGCATCTGATTGGCTATGAAGAAATTTGGAAAAAAAAATCACAAAATTATATTTTCCATGAGGGTCTTGTCACTGATGTCCACAAGAATTTTAAGTTCTGATAATAGTTTTCAGTAACATTCACTGACAGGACGCTCTTTTGTGTTAGTTATGGATCTCGGTTTCAAAACAGAAGCACTGAGGTCATGATATATCTCTATTCAGACTTATATTGTAAAACTTAAGTTTCATGTCAAGCTTATTCACTAAAGTTGAGTAGCAAGTATCCTAGTATATGCTACTAGGATACTTTTTTTCATGCTTCATGTATTTCATTTAGGAATCGGCTGTAGTTTGTTGCTTTATCGTTATGAGAATCCTTTTAAAGCTAAGTTAGAAAATTTCATTAGTCTAATAATTTCAACAAGAAATTTTCTTGCCACAGAAATCACTAATTCATACATAACAAAATTCCCCATCCCCACCTAATGTAAAGTCATGAAAATATTTGTATGCAAGACATATGGAATACAAGTATAGGCTAGCAGATATTACAAATAGTTGAAGGACCATCCAAATGATATTGTTCTCTTAAAATCATTCAATATTATATTGAATTAACATTAGGTTGATGCCCACCTTGAGAAAGAAATGCAGAAATGTCCCAGTAAACACAGCCTGAATGGTCGCCTAGCTGCTGGCCTAGCCTCCACCTACCTACCACCCCTGGCTCCTGTAGTTCAACAACCCAAGAAACCACAACTGAAGAAAGTAGAGCTGCCCAAACCAATGGAACCAATCAGGAAAGGACCAAATAGGCTCTCACTCAGGTAATACATATTGATGGAATTCTGCTTTATACAAACAGAAGTAAATTACATTTTAACCAAATTAAAGTATACAAATAGTTATATACTATATATCGTCGCCTGAGAAGCATAGTGACGTTAACTGATTTCACGTGCGCAAAAACGATTTCGAGAAAATCGCATTTTAAGTTTGTGGACAATGTTTGAAGATGGATTTCGCAATGTTATCGTTAATTATTTCCTTTAATTTTTCGCACAAGAAAACTTAAATATGTCTTTAAACTCATATCAAGGAATTACGAGAAAATATAAGTAATTCCAGATAATACAGTCGATTGAAAAGTTAGCGCCCTTATGCCTCTTAAATCGTTGTGGATCGGTGGGCGCGCGTGGGGGCGTTAACTACTTAGCGCCCTTATGCTTCTCGGATTTTTGTGGATCGGTGGGTGTGCGTGGGGGCGTAAAGCTACTTAGCGCCCTTATACTTTTTATTGATTATTCACTTCACGAGAAATTAAAGGGCGGAAACCCGTACAGCGCATGCGCATTTTTAATTGAGTAGAGTAAACCACATGATTATGATTGTTTCCTTCTCCCTTTTTATTTTTTTTTAACCTTTTCACAGGTCATTTGTATTTGTCTGTTTTTTACTAATCTTGATCTCTTTCTTTTTACCTTCCTTTCTCTCTGAATTTCTTGTTTTTATTCTTCATTTTATTTCTAACATGTTTGTCTTTTTTTCCTCATTAGTGGTAAACTTTTTTCTCCTTGTTTTCTTCTCTTCATTTTGTGGCTTTGTCATATTCCCATTTATATTATTTTCCTCTCAACTTTTTTTTGCTTTCTTTTTCATTCTCTAATTTATAACCTTATTTTCTATTTGTATTCTTGTTATTACTCTGTTTCATTTTCTTCATCTTTTTTTCGCTCTCTTTCATACTTAATATTGACTCTTTAACAAGTCAGTTTCTTTCTCTTCTCACATTCCTTTTGATATAACGTTCTTTTCTTTTCTTGATTTCAATATTGTTTCTTACGTTCCCCCCCTCTTTCTGAAACATTTCTTCAAAATAATCTGAAATACGTATATAAAGCATTACCTCTTTCTGTTGAGCACTATAACTATTCTCAATAAAGCAAACTTTCAGTACAGGCTATCCAATAATAAGGCTACCTGTAAACTCTAGCGTCATGTATACATAAATGTAATACAAATGACAAAGGGCACCAATCAACTATTGTATATAAAATGTCTTATTTATTCCTGAAACACAAATTGTCCAAAATTTTCTTGCAATTTGATCAAAATCTTATTCTTAATCCTACTATGCTTTCTTGTTCTCATACATATCAATTTTACAATGATATTCATTGTTTTAATATCAAGTTTATGTATAAAATATGATTATATTTTATTCTTGTGAATTTTGCCTTACAAGTCGCGGTCAGGGGTGAAAGCCTGGAGGCTATAGTAATTTAATTTTATTAATTTTATTATGAAAACAAATCATAAATGAATAGAAGTGAGTATTTTCTTGTTATAAAAGTTATATTTGGCCTTTTTAAAATGTGTAAATTGTGTTGGCTGTTGCATGGACTCACCACAGACGGTTGGGTGCAGAGAGCTTAGTTAGGCCTTAAACTTTAAGGCCTAATTGTATTTGGCAATGGATTAATATAACTTTAGGGCCCGAATTCACAAAGGTCGACTAAATTTAACCCCGGTATAAATTTAGTCGACCTTTGTGAATTCGGGCCAATAAGTTTAAACAATGATGTCTCTATACTAGACATACCAGATAATTTTGTTATACTAAATATACTAGACATACTAGATAATTTTGTTCTATCGTCTCTTTGACTTTATCATGAATACAGACCAAGTTAGATCAATCTAGATCCTAACTTAGATCTTGACATATTCTTGCACATCCAACATCGTAGGATTGGCTAGATCTGTTCAAATAATTGTCGAATGCATTAACTACCACAAATTCTTACAGGGTATTTCTTGATCAATTATGATCATAGAAAAATCAACAATACGTACCAATTTATAGTTTTTTTGTTTGTGTTTTATGTGTGTGTGCATTGATATTTCGGGCTTGCAGAAAATATTAAGGGCATTCCACAAGTAAAATAAAATTTATGTCATTTTCACCAAATTTTGCACAGTTTATTTGGCATTTGTATCAATGTGAGGAAATATTCCAAACCACTCCACCATTTATTTAAATATGAGGTCATATTTGTCATGCTATACAGCACTTAAGGTCAGAGAAAAGTATTCAGAAATTGTATTGAAAAACATTGGTCTGTGGATTATTTTCAGCTAATTAGCTAGATCGGGTCTGCAGTTAGATTGCAAAACATGTGAAAATCAGCTGATACCTATAGCTGATCACTAGTAATCGCATGTTCATCCATTATGACGTCAGTGTGAATAGCGTGGTATTGTTTGTGACGTCAGTGCGCGTAGCGTAAAATATTGCGCAGATCGTAATGCGCACAAACATAATACGAGTTAACGTCAGTATGCTTCTCAGGAATTGTGCGAAAAAAAGTTAACGTCAATATGTTTCTGATAGATATCTTGATATATATTGGAATTTGTGATTTCTCGATTAGACCAAACGAAAGAGAAAGAAAAACTCTAAAAGATGATATGTAAAACAAAAAATCGACCCGGGGACGAAATTTTTGAGTTAACGTCACTATGCTTCTCAGGCGACTATATGATGGTGCTTTTAGTGCCAAATAGTGAAAGATGAGTAGAAGAGCCAGTGGATATATGCATGTACTCCCCAACTGCAATATATCGAGGTGACTAATTGCACCTGTTAAAGATTTACTCCTTAATTGTGTCTCTGTATTTTTGAATGTGTTTTGTTTCTTCATGACATTACTTTCAGCATGCAAAATTGATGTGTATGTCAAACCATGTCATTTGAAGATGTGACCTATTAGCATTAAAAAAAAAAGAAATATGTTGTGAGGGATAGAAAATCATATTAGACTCGCCCTTGCCTCATTGAATAGATCAGTCACTCTTTATACACGTTATGAAAAAATTCATTATATCCTTTGCACTCTTGACTATTTGTTTCTTTTCATGATGATATTTTCATTTCAATTTGTTTCTACAGACAAGAGCTTCAGGTGGCCACAGCACTGCAGGACCAACAACCACAAGTAGGGCTCTATTCTAGGACCAACATGGACCTAAAAAGGATTGTTGAAGATCAGGTATGCTTTTCATTCATTCATTCACCATTTCCTTTAGAAGGAATACAAAACTTGAAAAGTTTTGTCTTGTAATGTCATGAATACTGATAATTGCAGGATTTATGCAGTAATGGTATCTGTCAGGCATTGATGCTTGTGGTGCTCTACAAATATGAAGAACATAAATGTTTAAATAAACATCAGTGACATTTTAGAAAAACTAATTTTTAATGCAAATGTTATAAAGCTGTCTTAATGGGAATGTGAGCTTTTAATTAAAATCTGTTTTGTTTGTATTATGTAGAAATATGGAGTAGCATTTTCAAATGTATGCATTTATATTCAGTTTCTCTTTGAAAAAACAACATTTTTTTTTAGAAAGGCTGTATTAGATTTTGATGAAGTAAATTTTATATGGTATGACTATGAGATACTTGTGTTGTTTACATACCTAATTTTATTTTCTTCATTTTAGTGGAGGAAGGAGTTACAAGAGCATTTAGAAGATGAAGAGAAGGAGAAGAGGGAATATTTGGAAGAGCAACAAGCAAATTTGGAAATAAGGGAGAGAGAAGTGGCTGAAATCAGGTCAAGCAAGTTTCTTAGCCCTACAACACCACCATTGTAGCTATAGAAGAGGATTTTGCAAATGCCTTCCATAGTACCATGTATTATATTTGGTTTAAAATGACAGCATGTTCCTTGGTTTTAAAGCATCACTATTGTAATGATGAGAGCCTGATTATATTTTTTGTTTAAATCGTGATAATGATCATAATCAAAGGATTGGCTTAATAATAACGCTATGAGGTTTTTATTGGCTTGAGTTTACAATGTATGCTCATTAATTTGTGTATTGTACGTGGTCAGTCAAAGCAGTTTTTCAGATAAGTTTATGCCAAGCATGTGCTTATTTACTTCTCCCAAGTCAAATTCAACTAAAGTCAAACTTACTCTAGTTGTCCCAATTGATTGACTTGGGCAGACTTACCAAACTTTTTGAAACAGCTTGTACTGGATGAGAGTTAATTCAGCTCTAAACAATTTCGGGATTTTATTTCATTTTTTTCAAGACCTAATGGTAAAGCTTTATTTCTTCAGGAATAGGAAAGATGTGTACCAGATAAAAAACATGTTAAAATGCAAATTCTAAATACAGGGAAAGTATATTCTTTTTCGAGTTGAATTATTTTATCATTTCTCTGCACTCCCCCCCCCCCCCCAGGTTGAACAATGCAGGAAATTAATGACATTATAATTTGACAAGGATCCATTTCATCACCTTATAAAAAAAAATAGTGCACATTACTTACTCAGGCAATAGTAAATGTTGAATTTCTCTAACTTTGAAACAGTCCAAAATAAGATTGGCTTCACTCAGTGTATTTCAGACTGTTCCTAAATTAAGGCACATAATTCCTACTACTGCCTGTGGTCATGTGCATCATTTTTATTTCAATCTATAACATCAGTAACCATGTGAAATTTACAAGATGAAAATTGTGATGATTCATCCAATTCTTGCCTATTGCAATACCACCATCTTTGTTTCGTGTAAAAAAAACAGTTTCAAGGATGTAGACCATAGCAAATATTATATGCAAGTCATATGTTGATGCTTTAATGTTATTTTGGATGTATCAGTGTACATCAGGCACATACGAAAAAGATACTTTAAAGAGGAAGTTCACCCTGACAATTAGTTGGTTTAATAAATGCAGAAAAGTTAGAGAAAAACGTTTGCTAATATTTGATAAAAATCCAATCAAAGAATAATGGAATTATGAATGTGTTAACCTTATATTTTGTGACAACAATTTTGAGCAGCTCCTCGCCTCCTCCATATGCCATTTGATACAAACTTATTTTTAAAATATCATTTAAAGAAAAGGGAAAGTAGTTTTATTTGTGCAGTGAATACATCATCAGATATTTCATTTTCACACCTATTAGAAAAATATTTTGATTCATCATGTTTTATTGAAATAACAAATTATATTAGCTGCTCACATATCAAATCACAAATTGAAATATTAAACATCCATCCCTCTCTTATGGATTTTAATATGTTCAATATTTTCCCATAATTTTCTGCATTTATTAAAACCAAAGAGAGGGCCATGTCAAGCACTTTGGTCCGCATGCAATTATAAAAATATAAGAGACTATGTGGGCAAATTGACAAATCGAGCTATATATTTTCTTACCATTGACTGTGAGTGATGAGGACTTTTACTGATTCCATTTTCAAAATGTTATATTCTGGAATTCCGTCCAAAGACAACCACCTTGATTTTGATTAATTGATATTCATATATAACATTTCTATTATGTATATATTTATTGTACAAATTAAATAAAGATTAACTTAATCCTATAGTTGTATGGTTGTGTGTTTACAAGTTGATCGTTGAGATATTTAACTACAATTATTGTTAAATATCAATACATGACCAAACACTTGCCTCTCAGCAAAATGATTCCTGCAGCTTTATTTCTTCAAAACAGCTGTATCTGTTGAAATTGAATACAATAAACATAGCATCCCAATGCTAATTGATAGCAAAAAGTCCGAACTCGAAAACAAACCACTACAATGCCCACATAACATGACCACAGATGAAAATGGGATGGTTTGTTAATTTCATTGAATATTTATTTCCTTTTTTTTTCAGTAAACATATACATATCATTGTATTTACACTACAACATTATAGATAAAAGTAAGTACACGAATGAAACCAAGACTGTTCAACAATCTAAATTATACACGTATGACATCAGATTTGTAGGGGAGGGGGTTAACTTTCTTTGCATATAACAAGAATGTCACAATTAGTCTTATTCAGGTATAGAGCAATATTATGTTGCGGTTTTCAACAATAAACCATTACTAAGTTTATCAGTCTTCTTCCTGATTACAAACTTGGTAAATTCACAAAAGGCCTTTGTATCAGACTGGTACATTATCCAGTTTTGTCTCTAGTGCAGGTAACTTGCTGGTTTGTGAACGGGAATATTTAAACATTAAGTGACGGCAAATATCAATTCCAATTATACTGTCTGCTCAAATTATAAAGAGCTATAAATTGATACCATGGTCAAATTAAAAATCTTGGACTACATGTATCTCTCCCACAAAAATATTTTCTCATCTATATCTGACTGAGTTAAGGGTGATAGACTGAAACATATTCTCTGCATTCATTGTGAATGAATCAATAACTGCATTATTTTATGTTTATTGGTGAGATAATGCCTTGGTGGGAAGCATAATTTTTCTACATTTAGAAGTACTTAAGATGACACGAAATCTAGAGTCCTGCTCTAGCAACATGATGAGATGGTATCTATTTTCATAATGAAGTTCAACTTCGAAGTATTACAATAAAAAGGGGGAAATATTGGAGTCTATTAAAAATCACTCTCCCTTTGACAAAGCAAATTCATCTAACTTCGTATTGGAAAAGTATATTGAATTATGTGGGAAGAAGATACGGTAATAGACAAAACATGTCACCAAGTATTCTGATGCACTATGTTCCACTAGATATATGATGAATATTGTGAATATTAATAAGAACAAATTACGAACATTTGAAATGAAATCAATTATGATAAAATTCCGAATAGGTAAATGCACAACAGATAAGGAGCTAATATTACATTATAACAGTACAGCCTCTACACATTTAGATTGACTTGAATACAAATTATTACAATATGTGCTAACACACAAGTAGTAGTATGTAGTATACTACATAAAGTCCCGGATCAATAAGGTTTCATGTCTCAATTTCTTTTAAGGAAACCCCTATTTTGTTAAAATGACCAGATTATTAATCAAGTGATGCCTTAACCATAACCCAGCTTTCCATCTAATTAAAAAAAAAAATGCAAGGCTATTTTAAAGGTATGCCTATCCTAGTGGATACAGCAATAAAACAGTCATCTTTCTTTTACCAATCACTTGAACACATCACGATCTTTGAGTTATTAGAATTTGTTGCCCAAGGAGCGATTAAGTTCCTTCAAATGACCACACAGGTCAAATTCTGGTAATGCTTTACAAGTGTGTTCATATACATGACATGGCAAGCAAAAGAGGAAATCTCTGACCTAATCAGAACCTATCGGCAGGGGGGGGGGGTTACAGTAACTAGATAAAACAAGGGCTCATAAATTGCTTTATGTTCAATACAAAACGTAATTTTAAGAGGGCAGAAACTATATGTATTCTACTGCACATTTTAGGACTTCTAAAATGCTTTTTATTAATGAAATAAATGTTTTTGAGTTTTGATTTAAAATTATTTACGGATTGTGCTTTCCTAACTTCCAGGGGTGAGCTATTCCAGCTATTTTGCATGAAAAGTAAAGAAAAATAACTTTCTTTTGCAGAAATCTTCATTTCTGGGGTCTGTAAAGTGACTTTTAGCATGATTGAGACAAGTTTGTATGCAACGGCAAGGATTCTAAATTTTCTGTTTTCCTCACCCTGTAAAACAGTAATTTCTAGCAATATTCTTTTTGCAATGGAATTTTATGGCCATTAAGTGATAGTTAATTTACACTTTACTACTTCCCACTGACAACTTATTTTTTTTATTACCCTCGGATTTGAACATAAACCATTCATTCCAGTATGAAATTAGTTAAAGCAATATAACATGATTTGAGAGTAACAAACAAGTAAAGCACTGAAAAATTAATCAGATCAGAAGAAAAATAACGAAGTTCTGGCATTTTAAATTGTTTACTACTTTTTAAAACAGTTGTATGCATGTCACATGATATGCAATGAGTAGGCTTATGATGTCATCACCTCACCTTTTTCTCTTTTATTACATCATATTATAATTATTAATTTTTCCACTCTCACTACGTAAAAGCAAGACAGACTACTGATATAATGTCTTGGATCATCATTGCTGCAACTTACACATATTTCACTACAGTGATAAAACATGATTTTTAACATTTAATTTAAAAAATGAAACAGAAAGTGAGTATGTGACATCATCAGCTTACTCATTGCATATTCATGACAATATGCAGACAATTGTTCCACCAAAATAATTCAAAACATTGAAATTAAATAACTTAGTCATTCTTCGGTCAATCTTTTTTTTAAATTGAAGTTTATTATTTTGCTTGTTTGTACTTTATCTATCTTCTTTATTTATCCTTTTTTTTTTGGGGGGGGGGGCTGAAATACCCCTTCAATTGCTGATGTTTGCTTGCATGACTGAATAAAAACTGAAAGGTTAGGTTTGTTATTTTGGCCATGATTGCATAAAGCTTGCATACATTCAAGAATCAACTGATCACTATTTCGTGCAGTTTCTATACCATATGACACATGGGTGAAACAACACAAACACAGCTCACTTGTCTTATGATGAAGGATTTAGTTAGAATTTACTTATAAATGTATATAAGTCTAATGTAAGGATAAGGATAATATGATTAGTAATTAGTATAAAGCTAGTAATTAGGTTTTAAGGTTTTGCAGAGATGCAAACATTAGTGGGAGCTTTATATATGCAGAATCCTTTTAATACATGAAATATGGTTTTCATACACAAAAAGAGTATGCAAAATATAAGCCCTGCAAAGACATATGTCTCACTAATGAGGAACACTGGGATTCTAGTACAATGATTGAATATTTAAAAAAAAAGTGGGTTCTTATCAATTCATACATAAAAAATAAAAAATTTCATCCAGCTTGATCCGTTGGTTAAGGTTGGTACAAACGAAAATCTTAAATATACTGCTGGGTTTATGTAACGACAGATTTTTGTAATCCCTTTCCACTGATCAGTTGCATTTCCAATATGTTTTTTATTTGTTATTCAATATTTAGTTGTTCCTGATGTTTTAATAAATCAAGACATAGAAAATTAATGCAAAAGATTTGGATTGTCCTTAAAATAAGATTTTATGATTTTGCAGATGTGCAGACTTTTATAAATCAAGCATCCTTACATACTATATAATGTTCAACACTGAAAGAAAGAGAGAGAGATAAGAAAAGAAGCCCTCCAAGGATTCGGGCACTACATATAGGTATGTTATTTAGCAGCCCTTGAGAATATTGGTTGAAATTATACAACAAAAAAAAATCCTTTCATAATTCTTATGAGCTTCTTTGATCAATATATTTCCTAATCATTTAATGAAGTCTCTTCTTTCACCATGCCACACCAATAAAGACTCAACTGCACAGAACTCAGTGTCAACCTAACCATTAAAGGGGGCCTCCAATGAACCTCATTTTAATTGTTTACTGTGCATTGTTGCCATGGTAAAGATGTCATAATCACTATTACAAGTTTCATTTGTTCTGATATGGATTCAGGGAAATCTTTTAATAGATTCTAACCTTTTAGGTTTAGATGAACAGTTGTTAAGAAACAGAAGGTGAGGTATAGTTCAGGGCTATGACAATGAAAAAAAAGAGGCAATATGCAGGCAAATATGTTGATAGTATTCAACTGCCTTATTAGGGAATACTGTGCATTCATGACAACATCAACTACATAACAAACAAAGGTTTAAGTTGAGCACATAATTTGATTGTGTTACACAAAGAGGAATAGTGATCAGTATACGTATTCTCCTTCTTTATGTTAAACCATAATCATTATACAGCACAAAATGCAGTGGACACTTTTGGTTTCGTTTCTATAAAAGAGATCGACAGAACGTACCTATGATATATGGATCAGGATGTAACATTATCATTCCAATTCTCATTGAATGGAGTCAGAAACAATACATTCAAGACAAATTACTACAGGAATATATGGCAAGAATACACTGGTGGGGTAATAAATGATAACTAGACCAACAGGAATAACAAAAATATTAGCTGGACTGTTTTAATGCTGATCGTAACGGTCCCAAATAGGTAAAACAAAACATAATTCATCAATCATTACCTTAGTATACCGAAGGGAGGAAAGAATTATAATTATGAACTGTATGTAACATCCTGTAGATTCTATCAGATCCAGATAGTAACAATTCATAATTAGGGTGCATACATGTTACCTTATTATAACCTTGCAAGCAGGGATGGCGGCACAGGAGGGGTGTACCCCCCTCCGGACCTCTATTTTCAAGTAGTGAAGAAGAAGAAAAAAAGAAGGAAAGGGAAGAAACAGGATTATTAAAAAGATAATCTGGGGCCCGTTTCATAATAAAGCTGCTCGAAAGATACAAATGACTTTACGCACGACTGGTGATCCTTTCTTGTTCTAAATGATATTAGTGCCAGGTTCCAGTCGTGCGTAAAGTTGTGCGTAACTTTACGAACAGCTTTATGAAACATCTTTGAGGAAGTCTTCAATACCAAAATTTTTCAACGGGGGGGGGGGGGGGGGGAGGGTGAAATAAAACTTAGGTCGTCTTGCTCTTCATTTGAAATGCCATTGCTCTTGCAATGTGCAATGCTGAAATGCTTATACAGCAAACAACTACTTACTTTTAACCTACATTCAAATACACCTTTATTACTCCTTACCTACAATTGAATTCACCATGATATGGGTACTTACCACAGGAAAGACATAAAATATTGGCTTTGAGGATTACAAGTTCAAACATCCAGGACTTTCCTATTCATTAGAGATTTGCTTAAGCTATATCGAGTGGAGAGAAAACATAAGAAGTCAATCCAATTTCATTTCAAGTATCATCAGTCTCACAGAGCAGTTTCCTCTAGATGTCTCTCTTGAGTGTTCTCCTTCTCTGTGGGGACACCAGACGATGCGCTCCCTGTACCTTTCTCTATCTTCTCTTCTACTCCTGAACTATTATTGGAATTCATATTTTCATTCTTGTCGTCTACGCCCTTACTTTCAGATATGTCCTTCTCAGTTGATGATTCATTGATAGGTTCAGCAACTATTGCAACTTTCTTGGGTTTACCAGAGGGATCTTTCGGTCCAGATTTTTGTTTGGCTAAAGAGTCTTTGATCCCAGCTTGGGCAAGTGCCTCCAGCATCTGTGGCATCTGTTCCTGTAATTTGATCTGGACACGAAGCTCGGCGCAGGCCTCACGTTCGTTGTGGATGTTGTGACTCAACTGCATGTTTTTCCGCTGTTGAAAAAAAAATGGCAAAAATTAAGCTTTAAAAAAAAAGGTAGCTGTATTTCAATTGATAAAAGTTAATAAAAACTTAATAATCATTAACATTTTAAATCTTAATGCAATCCCAAATTTTCTATTTCTAAACATTTCTATTCCAGCATATCTTTAGAAATTTATTCTCCACAGATAAATACTGAATTAAAAGCATTTGTTAATAAACTAGCAAAAACCAATTAAATTACAAGGATCGTTTCAGATAAGCAATGCCTACGTTCGTCACTATTTGGAATAAATCGTGTTTATTCCTGACTCGAAATTTCATGTTGATATATACTACTCTTGATGTGTATGTTAAAGATAGAATGGATATTCTTGGAATCCTACTTACTCTCAATTCCTCATTTTCTCTAATAAGTCCTTCTAAAATCTTCTGTAGCTCATCTTCATCCTCCTGTTAGAGATTGTCAAGGTATATATATGGAACTTCAGAAAATAGTACTGTTAATCGATATAAGTACTTACTATATCTCTCTCCCTCTCTCTGTGAAAATGATTCATTTTCTTAATCATGGCAACACTCCCTGGTTTTCATTCCTTTTTTTTGCTTTATTCCCCTGCAGATTGCAGAACCAGAACCGATGTGTATTTACATCATAGAGGAGTTGAGACTGGACACACGACACATTTCAGGTCTTGGCATTAATGTAATGCATGTAAAGACAGCCCAGATTAAATTCATCCTGAGTGGTGTTTCACAAAGATTTAAGTGTGACTTAAAGTTGCACTTAAATTCCTAATTGCATTGGTCAAATCATGCTCAGAGGATGCACACTACTGCATATTAATCAATGACATTGCACATTACATATGTGCATAGCCATATCTTAAAATCTTTGTGAAACACCCCCTCCACCCCCCTGTTATATTGTGAGTTTGCCTCCATTCCCTCATTGCCTTCCACACAGGCTGGTAAAAATGAAGAAGTGACTCCTTGTTGATATCTTTGAAAGGATACACTTTCACTGCTGCTCTCTGATGCCACTGAGCTATCAATGCTATCGACTGAAGCACCTCTCCTCCTAGCTGTTTGCTTAGCTTCAATGATGGCAGACTGCAAGTTGGCTATCTCCTGTCGTTCTGCCTCAATGCGCTTCTGAAGTTCGTTGCGGATGTTCATCAGCTCATCATGCTCTGCGACCACCTCCGCTTGTGACAAGAGAAGAAGCTTCATCATTTCTAGTGAATGAGGAAACAGAAGAGACAGTATAGGTATTGACACTCTGCATACATGAAATAGATATCTCAATGAAAAGTCTACATTAAAAATTTGCACCAATATTATGTTAGAAACTATACTCCATGAGATTTATAAACCACCCCGTATCCTTTTTCTCTCATTGCTCATAGTAATTTGCTCAGTCTACGACATCATCAATTTAAAAAAAAGATTTTGCAGCATTATACCTCACCTAGTATATAAACGAATTCGCATTTAACAAAGACACCTTAAAAGTATAGTATTCATTTGAAAGTAACTGAAAATTTCAGATTTATTTTTGTAAGATTACAAACTCCATACAAAGTAATAGCATCTAATGACAACAATTTCATTTTTCACTACCATCAACTGATCAATAGATGTTGGCCTATGTAGCAATTTTTACTAAGTGCAAAGGACAAAACTGGACATATAAAATGAAGAAAACTTATCAAAACCATCCTCATCTGAACAGAAGTAAAATAACCCACACAAGTAATTACCTAAATCTGGTTCAGGTTCTTTCTCTTCTTCTTCATCTTCATCTTCTTCAATCTCAACTCTTGATTCTTCTTTGCATTCCTCCTTTTCCTCCTCTTTGACTGGTGGTTCCTCTTCTGTTTTCTCTTCAGTACTATCAACCTCATCACCACCAGTAACAGGTTCATTTGGCTTGTCCTCTGGTGCCTGGGCATCAACTGGCTTTTCAACTTCTACTCATTTAAAAGAAAATAAATAAACTAGAAAATAATCTTCTGCTATTTCGATTTTGTAGATACATCACATTCAGGATCTCAGTTTTAAACAGATTTAACAGATAGGATAACACATGTAATATTTCATTATAATTTTCATTCCTCAGTGTAGTCAAAAGAATTTCAATAAAGAAAATGTGTTCATGTTGGTTTAGGCAAAAAAAATGCAGAAGTCTGGTACTTGACAGCAGACGGGAAACAATACCTTAACAAATGAGAGTAATGCTCATATGCATGAAACGACTGCTGAAAGGGTAAATTTATAACTTTCATTACGGGGGAGAGTTGTATTAAAACCCTATGCTCTAACCTTGTGTAAATAAAGAAACACTGAAACACCACAGTTCACAAGAGTATATGGATAGACTCACTGCCATAAATACTGTTTCTAATCATCAAAGCACAAACATACATACCAACAGGTTTCTCTTTGACATCATCTTTGAGTGTTGTTGGTGACAGAGACATTGTCTTTACAGGAGAACGTTCCTTAGATGAAGCTGATGATGTCTTGGTATCCTTGCTTTCTAGCTCCTTTTCTTTGGCTGCTAGTCTAGTTTCAGACACTCTCCTACTGACTCGTAACTAAAATATAGAATTTAGAATGTACAATAATTCATCATGTTACAGATTACTACATAATGGCTGCAGTGCTGGAATACCTTGACTACCAAAATTGTGGAACTTGATGGTAATGCTGCTTGTGACAACAAGATGTCTAGGATTTCCCTTCACCTTATGTGAGCAACTTGAGTCTGTACTAAGTAAAAGACATGATGCAATTGTTGTTTGGTTAAGGTGTTCTCCAGGGAGTTCTCCTTCAAGAGAGACGTGTTCCAGGAGAGAATGTTTGTCTCAGAATCCCATTCAAGTTAATTTTCCTTACGAGGAATTGTCCTGTTACAACTGACATCACATAAAGCGGTTCACCATGCAGTAAATCTATAATAAGGACAGTTGCTTTTATAAGAGATATGGTGCAGGAAAGGGAGAGATTAAATGATAAATTCAAAAAGTAAAAAGATACTATGGCTTTAACAATCACTATCACATTATGATCCAATAAAGCTCAATAGGATAAAAGCTATATTTTTTTCAAATCAACCCCCAATTCAGGTAGAGTGTAAACAAATTTCTTGCAGAACCCCACTCTACATCTCCCAGTGGAGTTTGATGGATATTGACAATCACACAGCTGCAAGGCCGTAACACCCCAACAACAGAATAATGAATGGATACCCGATGAAAAAAATATGCCTACATGGAAATAATCATGCTAATACTTTTAGTGTAATATTTTGCAAGTCATTGCACATCAGTCCCAGTCTAAATCTGGGTATTACGAAATGTTCACTAAATATAACCAACTGGTCATCTTGGCGAGTTTTGTTTCATCACAGCTTCAATGAAGAGCAGGGGCTCTGTATTCCGAAAGCAGGCATGAACAGATGGAAACCAAATATTAAAGGGAAAGTCTAGTTATACGAAAGGGGAAAGCCAATCTTGTGAACTTTCAAATTCTTTTATCGTTATTGAATAAAATATTTCATCAAAATAGTCACTGCGATGGACTGCTCTTAGGATACTATTTTATTCCCATAATGACAACATAAGAAAGCAGCTGGGGAAATCCAGCAAAAATTTTCAGTAGTCCCATTCATGCATCTCTGTGTGCAGTGCACATTACCCTTAATGAAATAAAATTAATTTCTTATTGTTTTATAATTTCAAACTTTTACAACACACTCCACTTCTAACTGTGCAGAATAATCAAGAATTTCTATTCCCTTTGAACAAGTTTCCTCTAAAATTCTGATTCTGTCTTTATCTGTAAACATGAATATGTTGAAACCAAATCACAAGCACTGTATTCCTACCTTTCTCTTGAGCTGTGTGACTACTCTCTGTACCTCCCATAGATTATCTTCCGTACTCTGAAAGATAAAGAGTTTGAAAAATGACACTTTACCCATAAATGTTGCCAGAGATCTGTGTTAATATCATGTATCTCACTTTCCATCTAAAAATCTAATTTGATCATTCATTCTAGGGCCTTGTAAAAGCATGCATGAAAATCAATAGCAAAGGATAGAATTGTCATATTATCTGTCTCCAAAAGTTATTGGCTTGCAATATCATTTGCAGACATGCCAATCTCCCGTTAGAGATTCAAGGCTGTAGTAACAATACCCAGTCAATACACTGAAGTTAGATGCTCCATACACATGAATGAATACCAAGCATGGACTGATTTCAATCTTACAGATCAGATTCCATGTACGACTAATCCATGTTGAGTAATCCTCCTATTTCTGTCTACTAACATGATTTCAACTTGGATTACTAATAATGGCATCTACCTGATTCTGTTGGTTAAAATGCACTGTACTCTTTTTTATGCAGCTCAAGCATTCAAAGATAAATACATTCAAATGGATTTTTTTTACAATACATACAATTTGACCTCTAGCATTTTTTGGACAATGCTCCAAATTAAGATGAAAATTAAACTATCCCTATTTCTTAATAATGTTCATTGAAAGGAAGTTAGGATGTCTGTATAATATTAGAAAATTTATATTTATGAATTCAGATTGAATCTATCACCATACCTTATGAGCCGACCCTCGATTTAGCTCCTCATGCATTTTGGCAAGAATTAATTCATGTCGTAAAAGTTCCTCCTCAAGCTCCCTATCAAAGAAGCGAGAAGAGAAAATATTCACAGAAATTAAGAACACTTTAACATAACAAAACATACTGTTGCATATCAATGTTTAATACTTACTCTTACAATAAAGAGTGAAAAGAGCTTAGTGTCAATATGCATACTTTATCAAGTCAATCATTGGATGATGAAAGTAAAGAGGAAACAACAGAAAATGGTTAGAGATATACCAGGCTTAATTTTTAGGAGTACAAAAGGATAACACAAACAATAATGACAAGCATCATATAGTATTTAATGCTTCAACTAATTGGTCATGTCCAGATAACAAATATTGTGTATGACCTTCATCAGGAGCATCGTCTGTCTGAGAAATAAAGTGATGTCAAGTGTACCATACACAACTGTGAATTTAAGTCTGACTTTGCTCACACTGAACTGCTTTTGAACACCCTCAAGATTTCTGTAAGTCTGTCCCTCGCTAGCATGATATCTGTGATATCAAAATCTGTGTACCCTTTGCCATGAAACTTGTACTGCTAATAATAGAAAATGTGACCTTCTAAATGTACATTAACCTATGAGCAACCAACTTAATGTCACGAGGAGGGGTACCAGGATTTCAAGCTTTTTAAGAAAACAAAGTTCCCTCATTCCCTGATTTACTATGGACAACAATTCACTGACATTAGTCACAATTCACTGACATTAGTCACAATTAACAGTTGAGTGCAGCACAATTTGGATAAAATAATTTTCCCTGATTTCCCTGATGGGCTGGGAATCCTGGGTACTATACATTTTCAAATTATGGACTGATACACTCTTCATTTTTAACCAACTCAATCTTTCACATCTTAAAAATCTTCACTATGAGTCAAAGTGTACAAAAATTTTATGTTTAAAACATATTAATCTACCAACAAGCAGACAATGGTAAAGAAGACATCCATATGATATAAACCAGCTCATTATAAAAACATTTTATCATGATAGGATATGATGTTCAATTTAAAGAGTGTTAGTACCATGTACATTGACAAAGATTTATAACACACCTACCCATCTCTAGCACAATTTCATAGTTCATAAATACTAATAACAGAGACATGGGTCGTATAACAACTTGTTAATTCACGAGTTGGAAAAACCATGTGACCATATGCTTCTAAACCAACAATAAGTCACCAAGCAAGGTTCTTCGTAATTATCCTCAAAAAATGAAAAAATAAAATTCAGGAAATAAGCAGTCAGCCAGTTGAAGACTATGAGTTAAAAGCTTTTTGGTTTTGAACATAATAGATAGGGCCGAAGGAGGGAAATTAATTTATTGACTATAATTGATTTAGTGTTCTAGCGGTTTCCACTGTGTAACTAAGTGTCCAAATTTAATTTCACAATTGCCAAGGGGTTGACAACGAGAGGTACATGTAGACTAGGAGGTATCAGTAAATCAAATAGAAATAATATTTGCTCAAGATACTTGCAAGCGTGGCACTAAATATCAATCATAGATTATCATATCTCACAAAAGTGATGTACACGTGCATGAAGACTGTGCTCGACAAATTATTCAGTTACATGTACATAACTACTATCCGCTATGTAACATGATGAAATCATTATTCTGCATCTAAAGATAAACAAGTACACTTCACTTCGAGCAAAAAGGTAATCATTTCTGTTTTGAAGAATCCATACAATGTACAAGCTGGAGCTGACCTCTGTCTTGCGGGAGAAAGCCAATAAACAAGCAATAATTATCTCTTAGTTTCATTGTTTTTACTTCCCCAATCCTATACAATGAATGACATAATAGTTACTTACGCTGTGGTATCTGGAATTTCAAATGTAGTCCCTGGTATCCATTCAAGAGGTTTAGGGCACCTGGATAGGATTGAAATAACATCAAATATTAAACCTGCATCAAATCGTTTTCCATCTTAATCACAATATCATGGAATTTGAGCATTTTTACTTATCAAATCTACCTAATTCATGCTTTCAATACTCTATGAAATTTGTGAAAGGTAAGTCTTGCATCTTGAACAAAGGCCAAATCATTTTCAAATTGTACACATCAACTAACTGATATGATCGTAGCGATGATTCGGAATCAATCAAGCATTCTATCAAAAGAGAAATCTTATCATTTATTTCATTGGACCTGAATGGCTATTCAAAATGTCAACAAATGTATTTCAAGTGTCTCTTTGTAGTTACAGTAGATCTATTGTGAATTATTTCCAAATCCCATCCAAATAGGCTGCACAGTGAGGCATTATACTAATCATTTCGTTTTAACTTTCTTGGAAACCAAAGCTCACAAACTTCTTGTAATATTTTGGAATTTTGATTTTAATGTTTTTTTGGCTGCCGAGCTAAACAATGCCAAAACTGCATCAGAGACTGAACCCATAACCCTCAGTATGTCAGGCAATAAAACAAATTGAATGGTGTACATACCTCTTGAGTTTGACATCACTGAAAAACTCCTTCCAATACGTGAATAGCAGGTTCATAGTACGGTGGCTTATCCTCAAGGTAGGACACATGACGATGGATAGGTTCTGTATTGTCATCTTGGTATCCTCTTTCTATCAAATTGGCAACAAACATGGAACAATGATTAACTTAAAGAGGATAAGTACCATGCTGTGAAATAAAAGGAATGATCCTTAACAAAAGCTACTCCTGAAGCACATAAAAGACTAAGAATACATAAAAAAAAACATTTTATCATGTCTTCAACCAGCACAATTTCATTATTTTACCTCACAAGAAATCTATCCTTAATTATAGCTATAGCTACAGGCATTTATAATCATATAATATATCAAACTGCTTGGCTGAAACAAAATGCACAGCTTTATAATGATCATAATAATGATAATAATAATGATAATGATAATGATAATAATAAGTCAATATAGAAAATTTATTCCCAATTATAAACAAGGCAAATGCTGTTAGATACCCTAATATGTCTTCCTGTACGATTATAAATAGAAATGTTTAAAAGGTAATGTTGAAACAGCTTAAACAATTAAAATAAAAGAATTTAATACATTTTCTCCACCAAAAAGCACACATCAGAATTCATGACAAACACTCCTGAACAATCTTTTCGGTTCATGGAAAAATTTCCATGGGCTGGGGGCGATTTAGCCCCCAAAATGTAGAGCCCTGGAAACTAAAAAAAAGGAGTCCTGGGGAGCGTTTCATCAAGATTTTTGTCCGACAAGTTGTCAGATCTGACATCTTTCCTTGATTTTGATTGGCTGTGAGGCACTGTTACTATGGTAACTGTCGGATAAAACAGGACTTGTCGGATAAAACGTCCGACAAGTCCTTTCATGAAACGCTCCCCTGGAAATCCCCATTGTTTGCAATGTTAAAGCTTATTAAATGTTGCAGATTTAGGAAGTAAATTGTGAAAAGTAGCCCCTGAAGAAAAATATAAATATATTTGCCTGTTTGAGTTATAGTTTCACGCCCCATGTATGCCTTTTAATCAAGACAATAATAATAATAATTTTATTAGGAAAATAATGAACTGAAAGAAAGCTGCACCATTAATCTGTGCTCAGTGGCCAGCGATGCTTTGAACTTAACAGATTACCAAAGAATATAATGATGTTAACATTTTCATTCTGCTTTCAAGTCACAGCATCACTAGTGAACAAGCACATATATATGCAGAGTGTATCATCTTGACAAAATGTCATAGAAAGTGTAAATAGGTTTGAGGCTATAGATCAAAAGATGATTGGGGCAATGATTTTAAATTTTAGAATGACTCTCTTTCTTACCCTTTCTAATATATGAGCCAAGTGGACTATTGTCCATGAAAGAAGGGTGTAGTTACATTTGGGTAACTGGGCTAGGAGCTTCTTGAATGCCCCTATTCTCTCTTGTGCTGCGGTTAGACCTGGATAATGAATTTGGGTAAATAAAGGTAAACTAGTAAACAGAAAAGACCTGGGTTCTGTAACACAAAGATTTGAAGTTGATAGTAAACAAAATGTTCACAACTGATTGCATCGGGCACATTCAGTTGTGAAATGTATCAGTTTTTACACTTTGTGTTTATGGAACCCTGGGCCTTGTTTCAGCTACTAACTACCATCATAAACTGGCGAAATCATTGTATCTTACTGGCTAAACGTAAAACTGTCTGATAAATTTTTATCATTAAAAAAGTCATTTTTTCTTTCTTTATTTACATAAATTCATCTTGAATATCAAGCACTTGCTTTAAAGGTGAAATGTAATATTGGGGATGTTTAGCAAAAGTGAATCTCACTATGACTTTGGCCTACAAGCAGGAATCTGGCTCTGCATTTATTCTCTACATATATTTCTACTTTCTCTACTCATTTCTACAAAGACACAATGATGGGGGAACAGGATAGTCAATTACAGAATCCTAAATAAAGCAAAGCCTAAAAAAGTATGGAGACTGTTCATATTAAAGCTCGCTCTCAAACAGATAATGATATTCATCTTCTCAATTTACATAATCTGTTCCCTCCCAATCATGTCTTGCCAACGTACCTGCAGAATGTTCAAATACTGGGGTAAATCTTGAAGTCAAGATTGTGTCCGGCAGTTCTCTGAGATACAATTTAAAGAGACTAGTGACAACGGTGGGATCATGGTCCCTCAGGTTCACTTTCTCGTCATTGTTGTACTGGGCCTTCAAAGCCTCCACCTTTGATTTCACACCAGAAAGACGGTAGATCCCGGCTGTTGCTAACCCTGTGCAAATAACAAATAAAAAGAAAAAATAGATCTGACATGATTCCATACCGTAAGTAACGGTGTATTAACCGCACCTTTTTCTCGGCGGGACAGAATCAAAAGTCGGGGGTGCGGTTTATACACGGTGACAGGTCTGAGCCAAGCCAATCTCAGCCCGATACCACTACCAGTTTTCAACTCGCGTCGGGTGGCCGAGCGTAGCCGCTTGGGGCAATCCCGTTTAGAGGGGTATGAGCCGCGGGTATAAAAGGGAAGCAACTATGACTACCGGTATCTGCCGTAAATGTCCCTCAAAGTTATATCACGGTAACAAACGCACCTACCTTCATGAAACTGACTTTTTTTAATGGTGTGACTCTGTCTTTGTTGTCATTTTTTAGTCATCGCGGCAAAGTTCAGACGCCAATCGATCGCACAGCGCGGTGCAGCTAGCCGAATAAGACATGCATGTGTAATGTTTATCGCAACGTCAACGTAAGCTGGCGCTTTACCTTTCCGTGGAAGTTATTTTGTTTGACAAATTATTGGTATTATTTGACAATTAATTTCTTTCATTTGCCTTTCCTTCATTTCTCTCTATCATCCATCATCTCAAAATCAATCTTTAATCCCCATCTTCACTCCTTCCGACTTTTTATTTTTAATTATTATTCACTTTATTCCCGCCCAGAGCTCCCATTGAAAATACGGTATACCGGTACTAGCATTTTTTTTCCTATTTTGCTGTCTGTAAGACACCGCCACACACGTACTGAGAACTACCGGTAGTGGTTCAAAGCAGACAAGAAAAACACCTGAACAAAATCGCAAATTTCTCGTATCTTGAACCTTCCCGTATTCCCTTGTCTAAAATTCATGTCAAGACATTGAATGCTAGACAGAATTCTGAAAGCAAAAGTGGGGCTGTGATGCAGGAAATATGATATGAACGATCTTCTCGTATGGGTGAGCCCCCATGTTGATGCTGGTATCGGTACTTGCAATGAACACCGGTACCATATGTGTGTGTGTGAGGTGACTCGGAGTGTGGAACTGGCCAATAATATCGGCAACTTGCAGATAAGTGACGAAGCGCTGATTTCCCATCATTTTTTACCAGTAATTCTTCGATATTTTTTGGTTCTTGACTCTTTCTTAAATACGCATATTAGAGATAGAAAGTAAGTTTGATTAAATTTTTTTTTTAATGATTTTTTTTTTTTTTAATGATTTTTTTTTTTTTTTTTTTTTCCATCCGAAAATGGGGGGTGCGGTTAATACACGGGTGCGGTTAATACACCGTTACTTACGGTATATATTTGCTAGTTCCTAGGGTTATAAGGTTTCAAAATTCTTTGTGGATAGAAACTTACATGTAAAACATAATGAATCACTTCATTTTCTTCCATTCAAAGAATTACTTTTTCAAAAATAATTCATTTGATATTTATGACAAATATTAAAGCTCATGCAAAGTGCTGGAAGTAAAAAGAATTATCAACCGGAAAATGATTAAAAGTAAATATGAAGATCTGTATGCGATAAGCTGACTTTTCATTCATAATTTCTGGGGATTTTAAGAAATTTGTGCAATAGAAAGGCCGTTGTGTTGCTTCTGACTAGCTATAAATAAGTAATTCTATAACAAATTCTTGAAATGACTTGGGCATTTAAATAAAATCATCAAAGATTACAATAATGGTATTGCTACAGTCAGCAAACAATACTAAATCTCCAATCTTGCTATTTCATGTCTTCATGAAATCCAAAGATGTAAGAGATATCCTCCATTGATTCCTTCCTTGAGTCTAGATGGCTTATCTTCTAAACTAAAGCCTTGTATTTATGTTCATGGCTGCTTTATGATGAAACTCAGACGGATAGAGGAAAGAGGTTTACTTCCAATTCGTCTAATGCCAGTTCATCCAATTGCCAACTCGTCTACTATCATTTTGTCTACCATCAGTTTGTCCACTCACCACATAAGTCTACTTTCATTTAGTCTAATGCCATTCCATCTAATATCTAGTTGGTCCAATAGCCATTTAGTCCATATACCATTTGGTCTAATTGGACTAAGTGTGAATTGTGCACAATGAATGAGAATGAAATTGATATTAGACCAACTGGTTATGAGACGAAATGGTTATAGACGAAATGGTGATTAGACGAAGTGATGATTGGACCAAATGGTTATTGGACTAAATGGTTGTTAGACGAAATGTTGATGGACGGGATGGCATTAGATCGAATGAAAGTAGACCATGTGGTCAGTGGACCGGTTGGCAGTAGACAAACTGGCAATTTACCTAGGAAAGACTCCCTTAAAGGACAAGTCCACCCCAACAAAAATTTGATTTGAATAAAAGGAGAAAAATCCCACAAGGAAAACACCGAAAATTTCATCAAAATCGGATGTAAAATAAAAAAGTTATAACATTTTAAAGTTTCGCTCAATTTCACAAAACAATTATATGCACATCCTGGTTGGTATGCAAATTGGCACACTGATGACATCACCCACTCACTACTTCTTTTGTATTTTATTATATGAAATATGAAAAGTTCTAATTTTCTCCTCATTGTCATGTGAAACAAAATTTGATTCCTCCCTGAACATGTGGAATTACCATTATTGTATCAGTTTATGGTTATCAAGTTGGTCCTTATTGTCAAATCTGTAAATATGGAAATATTGTATAATTCAAACAATAAAAAACAAAAGAAATAGTGAGTGAAGGACATCATCGACTCTCTCATTTGCATATTGCTGAGTTGGGCATTTAAAGGGGAAGTTCACCCTGAAGAAAACTTGGTTGTAAAAATAGCAGAAAAAATAGTCAAAAACATTGGTGAAGGTTTGAGGAAAATCCGTTAAAGAGTAAGAAAGTTATTAGAGTTCAAAGTTTGGATTTGTGACGTCATAAACGAGCAGCTGCCCCATGTGTTATGTAATATAAAATGCATGAATTTCAAATTTTATATGGTTCCTGATGACTTAATTTTGTTTTCTATTCATGATCGGGTGTGGAATGATTTGTCTATTGATATACAACAGGTACAGTGAAAACCATTTTCAATTTTCTGAGAAAATGACATTTCATTGATTTTTTACCATTCGCTATGTAGGAATGCTGCTCGCATATGACGTCACAAATCAAATAATTGAAATTCTAATAACTTTTTAATTATTTGAATTTTTCTCAAAACTTCGGCAATATTTTTTATTATTTTTTCTGCTATTTTTACAATAAACTTTTTGTCAGGGTGAACTTCCCCTTTAACTGTTTTGTGAAAAATAAGCGAAATAAAAAATGTCATAACTTTCTTAAATTACATCCGATTTCGATGAAATTTGCAGCGTTATGTTAGTTTGATTTTTCTCTATTGATTCAAATCATCAATTTTCTTGGGTGGACTTGACCTTTGAATAGATGAAGACAAACTTACAAGTATAATATACATGATTTGTGTGACAAAAATAAGAGCTCCCGCACAGATATTTATATAATATTGACTGGCCTTGAGGGGAACATCAAATATGTCGCCCGCAACAGAATCATATTGGCCTGAGTCTTTAGACGAGGCCAATATGGTTCTTTTAAGGGTGATATATTTGATGTTTCCCGAAAGAAGAGCCAGTCAATATTATTATTATTACCTGAGGCTGTACAATGTGTAATTCAAGCTACTATTTGGAACAATTTATATGCCTGATTGCTCATCACTATTTCTGATTTCAGGTTATTCACGACTTTAGCGAAGTAACCCTTAATAAGCAATTGTGACGTAATTGTTACATTGCAGTCGTGCATCATGCATGGCGCACATACACTCAACGCGTAGAAATCTTGCGCTTGGGTTACGTTTGTGTATGCACTGGCCGCGCCGCGCATTATCAACAATGTGTTTGTTCATTAACTGGTTCCAGCCAGATTTCTCAAATACTGAAACTAGCGATCAAAATCGGCTCCTACAGTGCAAGCACACTAGCAGAAATATGGCCAATATTGCCCTCTGTTTTTGTACAGGATTCCTATGGGCAAAGAGGAGGGCAACATGGCAAATGTTCACCACGTCGGTCTCGGATTGAAAGTAGCGAGCGAAATATGACTTTTATTGATCTGCTAAAATACCTTGCATAGGTACTAATGTTCTTTGTTTCATGCCAAAATATTACTTCTTTCTGTCTACATAATTTGTGCATTCAAACAACTTGACCTGAGTTCCTGACTAACAGTAATTTGCATAATTTTCTTGGAGATTTGAAGTGTTTCACATGTACATTCAGTTTTCACTATTCCAACAATTCAGTTTGATTCCTTATTTTGATTTTCCTGAAAAATATCATATGATTTTAATAAACCTTTTTTCTCATGTACATACACAATAATTACTAGACATCCTTTATACCATGGACCTCCATGTTTATACTATCAAGTAGCTCTTTTGCAAAGTGTGAAGAAAATCAAGATCAATGAAATAACATCATAAACAAAAATAAATAAATATTGCGCATATAACATTGTATATTGATACTTCAATCCAGATTATAACTTAAAGATTCAATGACTCATGAAATGGAAAGTATTTTTGTTTTTGTGACAAACTTCCTTATTTTCATCTTTGATATATCTCAATAATGAATCATATTTCACCAGTCTAGCAAGTAAACGGAAGCTTATGAAGGCCTATGTAGCTTGAATTACAAGAGAGAGGCCAAAGTGGACAGCTTTGAGATGCTGTGATCAAAAAGTCAGTTTGCATCTTAATTCTTATTTCCTACATTACATGGCCTTCAAATAATTAGCTTGCAGACAAGTTAGTCAACACCTAATTTTAATTGATAAAAAGGGGTACAATCGTTACAGTATATAAAATGAATGACAAATATTTATATGTTTCAGCACACTGAAACATTGAATATTCAAACTAGGGAAGAATAAACAAACAAAATGTAAATAACTCCCAATTACTTAACACATAAAAAAAAAAACTTAATAAATACTAAAAAATATAAATGAAAGATATTAAAACTATTTAATGATTAAAAGAATAAAATACAGAATGAATAAAAAGTAAATGAAACAAACATTAAAATGATGATGAAAAAATATCAAAGATCAATTCAAGAAGATGAAAATATGAAAGTAATAGAACTTTGAGTTTATTCATATTGAAACACAACATTCTTCTTTAGGATGTGTTTGGTAATGAAACATGTGACAGCTTTTTATGCCCTGATGTGCCCATTTGATATACTGAACAATGACTAACAATGATGGCCTCATTAAAACTTAATGCACATTGTGTAGGTCGGACTATATGTAAGCCATAAAATACATGTAGTAAACAAAAAAAATAGCCTTGCTAATTATGCTATATGATTGGCATGGTAAAAAGAGCCTTCATGTAAAGGGCATGCAGGCCTATACATAAACAATACTACATGTACACATCAGTACAATGCATTGGTTGAGTTATAGATGTTAGGGTTATTAATTGGTTGGAAACTAATTGAAAGTTAACTTGTAATGGGGTATATGGAACATAAAGTTACGGTGAAATAACATTGTCTTCAATGGGATGAATGTTACAAACATGAAATTACATGCCATATATCAATAATGAACACTATTGTAAAAAAAAATGAAATAAACTAAAACTAAGCATCATAATCAAGGAATTCTGATTTACGATCATTTTTTCTGATGTTTCTCAAATTATGTTTGTAATTGTACATGTAGTTTGTATCAGTATAAACAGGGTGTAATTTGAAATAGCCCTGTACTATTTTTCTCCCATGTCATGTCATGATATTGCACACACAAACTGCCTGTTTTCTTCTCATGAAATCTGCAAGGAATGGAAATATTGCAAATAATTATTCATTGCCTCGGGGGGGGGGGGGGGGAATATACCTCTATGTCCAATATCTACTGCCACCCTCAACAATAGATGGCAGCAGCTGACAAGTGTGTATAATTGCTAAGGAAGTTGTTAATAATATCATAAAGAACCTCCAGCATTTCTTCTAGGAGAATGAAGAAATTACCTCGCCTCAAATTATGACTGCCACCACTCTCTCAAATGAACAGGTGTCTCGAGGAAAATCAAATTATCATCAAATTGATTTGTATAATTTTGGCTATCACTGAATTACATGTAGTGAAGTTTCTTGAAATGTACATGACCACATTTTAAAAATTCTTCATGTTCAGTATCAGATTTCAAAACCCTAGTGGAAAATAAATGAGGGATGGCACACTGTCAGTTGCATTGATTAGGAAAACAGAAAATGGTGTAACTGTATGCACATTTGTCAAATTATTGCAATCAAACTACAGTTCAGGATCCCCCCCCCCCCATTTTCAGGGAACATTAAATGAAGAAGTGAAGTACTGCAGTAACCTGCAATTTCTATTCTAGAAATATTTCAGTGTGTCTTCCTAAATCTAAATTGCCGTAAAATTAGTCTTATTATTACTTCTGCTGTAGAATGAATGTTTGGTCGTGCTTTGTAGTATCACTTGGAGTTGGAGACTTCCACAAAAATAATATTACAAACATCCAAAATTTGACCTTGATTTCATTTTGAGTAATGAATGACCTCAATTAAACATGTGTAACTTATAGGAAACACCGAATCGCAGCCTCATATCATATGGTGATGAGTCAGAAATAAAAAGTACAGCTTCATATCTGGAAAAAAGCCACAAATCTGAGTTTAATTAAACAAGAAATACAGCAAAGATAAATGAGAATGGAGATATACATGTACAGGAAAAGAGAGAGAGAGAGGGGGGGTGAAGGAAAAGGATATGGTTGAAGAGGTCAAGCAAAAAACAGGAGAAAATAAAAGGGCAAGAAAGGAAAGAGGGGAACAGAGTAAGAGAGAGACTTAAAGATTGAATACCAAAAACTGAGTGACACAACTCTGGTGTGTATTTGACTTTTGAGTCAACAAAGTTGTCTGACTGATTTGAATTGTCATGTCCCAGTTAAGGCTATATTTGGATTTCCCCTTTAAAGTCTACAAGCATTTTGGGATTAACAGGAAATCTTGAAAATTTCAAAGGAACAGACGATTGGGGCATCCATCATCTCCACCCTCCTGAAACTTATACAGTTTACTAAATCTTTTTTTCCAAAAGACACTCTGAAAATTAGGTATTAGTACATCTTAAAAAAATAATCAATGATGTAGAATACACCTGTTATGCATTAGAATCATGACCTCATTTGTGTTTTGTTCCTTAGCTAGAAAAGGGAAATTGTCTTCTCTCTTCTGTTTACGGTTTATTTTCAATTCGTCTAATGCCAGTTCATCCAATTGCCAACTCGTCTACTATCATTTTGTCTACCATCAGTTCGTCCACTCACCACATAAGTCTACTTTCATTTAGTCTAATGCCATTCCATCTAATATCTAGTTGGTCCAATAGCCATTTAGTCCATATACCATTTGGTCTAATTGAACTAAGTATAAATTGTGCAAAATGAATGAAAATGAAATGGATATTAGGAGACAAAATGGTGATTAGACGAAGTGATGATTGGACCAAATGGTTGTTAAATGAAATGTTGGACGGAATGGCAGTAGAATAAATGAATGTAGTTGGCAATAGACGAATTGGAAATTACCGTTTGTCACCATATCTTTATACTTGTATATTTATGTCTGTCACCCTCCCCCCCCCCCCCCTCTTTCTCCCTTTTCCGTCTACCACTCTCTTTCCCCCGCCCACTCTGTAATAACTATTGATATTGTTTTCATCAAAGCTTAAAGGGATGACAAAGTATCACAAAAATATTGTATTAATGATAGAATTATCATACTAAATCCAGTATTTTCAGTATTAAAACATTAGTAATGCGCGCAGTCGTTGGCCCTTTTGAACGATGAGTTAACACTTCAGTTTTCAGAATTTTTTTTGTTCTTTTCACTCCCCCCCATCATTAACATGATCTTCCTCCTCTTCATTCACTCTTTGTTCCTGTTCATAATGTGTTGATTGCCAATTTACTGACTAGATTTTTCCTCTTGTCAGACATGGTAATTATTTTCATTCTTAAAGCTGTCAATATTTTCATCTTCCTTCACACTTACATCGCTATTCAAGAGACAGTAAAAACAGAACTTTGCTTAAACTAGGCTTTGGTCGGAATGGACAGAATACCGGAATCCGTCCAATGTGCACGGGTTCCAGTATTGTTTTTTCCATTCCGGTATTCCGATAAAACAATGTAATACATAACAAATTATAGAGTATGTTTTATTAAGTCTTACCAATCATAACCTAGGTTTCTTTGTTACATTTCAGGTGACCATCGAGAAAAATCTGAGAAAACGGGAAAAAACCTGCCGATGTTTATGTGGCCATCTTGTTCTCTTTGTTAGTAGCTAAGGTACAAGATGCATATAGAGGGCAGCAGACTCTACATGCGTCTCGTAGCTTTGCTTTTAACAAAGAGAACAAGATGGCCACGTAAACATTGGCAAGTTTTTTCCTGTCTTTTCATAATATTTTTCTTGTTTGTTTTAAATGAATGTTTGTTTAAAAATGAAATGAATTCATGAACGGGGAAGTACAAAGAAGTCACAGATTATACATTATTGATTTCATATAATGAAATCAATATTGTATAATCCGTGACTTCTTTGTACTTCCCCGCTCGTGAATTCATTTATCAGGATACCGGACCAGCACAACACCGGCAGACTCCGAAACAAAAAAATTCAGACAGTCTTGGACATCTTCACCTCAAGACCATTGTGTGTGCCAAATTTCATGAGAATTGGTTAAAAAACTGAGGAAGTAGTTTGATGCGCAAGATTTTCACCTTATTTTTGCCATAATATGCTATTACCATGGCAACACAATTTCCGACTCATACGAAAAATGTGTCTTGCACATCTTTACCCAAAACCAACATGTGTGAGAACTGGTTTAAACTGAGGAAGTAGTTCAAACTGAGGAAGTAGTTCATGTGCAAGATTTGCAACGGACCGACCAACCATACAGATTCCTATATACACTGTACATGTACATGTACCCCCTTCAAACTTTGTTTGTCGGGGTATAGAAATGCGGTTTTATGACATTTGCTCCTGCGACAATTACTCCTACTGTAAATGCACACACATAGGCCCGAATTCACAAAGGTGGTTTTGAAAACCTACTGTTGAGTCCATGTCTTATGCAGATTTCCTGTATAAATTATGCTTATTTTACCGCGTATATTAAAGAATGTCCAATGCTGATGCGCGCTTTTGTCACAGTGCGCAAAATTGACGCTTGTTGCCGTGGTTATCCACGCTAGTTTATTCATGAGTCCACTCTTCAAACAGTGGACTCATTAATAAAATAGCGTATCTAACCATGGTAACAGGCGTCAATTTGGCGCACTGTGACAAAAGCGCGCATTAGCATTGGAATTTTTAATACACGCGCTAAATTAAGCGTAATTTATACAGGGAATCTGCATAAACCATGGATTCAACCGTGGGTTTTCAAAACCACTTTGTTAATTCGGGCCATTAAGTCAACATAAACCCAAGCTTTGAATCCAACCTGAACCTGAATCCCAATCATAATCTGATTCTGAACCAAAAACTTATCACAATTCTAATCCTACCCTTATATCTATAAATTAGTGGAGAAACAATTGTCAGGAGAACAATTGTCTCATTATCAAAAATGCAACAAGTATCCTTGATTTGATATCTTTAAACATCTTTTGTCATTCAATAAAAACATGTACAGTAGTTCAATGACCATTTCAATATGCCCTTTTAACTATGTACATGTACATCGTAATTGACTGATGGCGAGAAACGATATTTGATTTGTGTGACACATCTGTGTGCAGATAACCGATGAAACTGATAATACAGTCCATGATATGAACTTCTGAAATACAATTAACCTTGCTGGCCCTGGGATCTGAATTTAATCCCTAAAATCAGCCCTGCCTACTTTTTGAGGTTACCAGCTGGTTGTTATTCTACTTTCTATACTATCACAAATAAACACTGTAGTTTGGTGACACAAATTTTCAATCCATAAATATAACTGTTAATCAAGCACTCAATGTATTTACGCACAGCGGCACCGGCAGTGTGCATTGATACATTGCCAATAGCATATGCAAGCCGTTACTTTACAGGTTACATGTTAATAATTAATGTATTTTATTAATCACTCTAATGTTAGCATTTCTCCTTTTTTGATTAGTGGTTTCATTTTATACTCTCTTTATGTTTGTAACTATTTGTTCTGCTTATTTACATATTTATAACAGATACATGCAGTGTACCTAAAATATATTGCCAATTCAAGAATTTACAAATCCATTAAAAAAACACCAGGTTCATAAATACCATCCCATCCCAGTCATACAAAAGAAAGAAGGAATCAAATAATCCAATCAATATTCATGATATTTCATCTTACAGGCAGTATATTTATTCATTTAGTCATTTACGTTCGACAACATGCCTGTTCATGGTCAATCCATGCTTACCGGTATTTTTATTTTATAATACTTTGATCAAACCGACTAATTTTAATATTCTGCAATCACCCAAATACTTCCTGATGAAACTTGTTTTGATATTCTTTACCTTTTGTGCATTATTCCAAATTAGACGCTATGATAATGGAAACTTTTGAATTTGAAATTTGAAAGCTGATATTGATTTTGAACAAAAAAAAACGATACCATGAATAATGTAAACAACTATTTTTTCCTTCCCCCTTTCTGTTGATTGCCTATATAATTTATCTAACTCCTCTCTCTCTTTTCTTATTCTATTCTCCCCTTTAGCTCCATTAATTATTTTCATCTCTTTTTCTTCTCCTGCAAGCATGAGAAGAACTGTATCCTCTTCCTCTCTAAAAGCTATACCTTTCACTCCTTTTCCACTCTATCCTCCATATTCTTCTCGCGCCTTCCATTATTCTTAATATTTTTGCCCTTCTTCTCCACACTTGTCTGTCCCAATTCTCCTTCATTCTTTATCTTGTGATTTTTTAGTGCGAAATATTGTAATTCATGTATTTATCACTCTTTATGATGGTATGTCTTTTTTTAACTTGTAGATTGATTATAATGCAGCCTACAGCTACAATGATCATTCTAATAAACCATAATTACTTGTACTACTAAGTCAATATTCGGCAGTTACAAAAGTGCATAAGTTGGTAAAAAAATTCAATTTAACTAAGAAATATAGTGCCTTAATATTTATGTTTAAAAAAAAGGAAAAAGAAAACTAGCATGAAGTCACACTATCCTGGTATCTTCTAAAATAAACCAAGGTTTAACAGTAGGTATTTTGTTCTTATGAGTAATATTGCATTAAAGGTGAATTGCTATTTTCAGATATGACACACTTCAGAGACATTGATGGGTGTAACCATATGGCACATTTGTTAGAAGGGGGAAATCTTAAGTGTTAAATATTTCTTGTAAAAGGAAAGATGACACCAGGTTCTTGAATATTGTTGTAATGAACTTGAGGTGAGGAAAGGGTGTCACAATTCATAAAATCCTATGATCTTAGTTATGGAAAATGTATGTGACAGGACGGTAGAAAACAATTGACTTTAAGTGTACATCATACAACATTGGAGGGGCGAATGCTGAATGTAGGCTAATCATTCTAATTACAGAATTCTTTTGATGATATCATGGTAAATGTAAACTGTGATTATTCTTACTGAATTGGCTTCTGTTAGCAAAAGTAATCAGATTAATCTGCTAAACTCCCCCCCCCCCCCAAAAAAAAAAATATGTTCATTAATATTCACCGAATCCTGGAATATCATTGAAAATCCAAATATTTACCTTTTGGCTCAAATATATTATCCTTGAAATAAGAGCATGCTAGTTGAAAAAGAAATTCTCACCATTTTCCTCCACATAATCGATACATTCTCTGACGATCTTTGGTAAATCAACATTATCATACAGCTTAGATCTGGCAACAGCAGCTTCCAAAGGTACCCCAAATATTGGCTCTGAGAGGGTAAAAATAACAAAGACAAAAAAAAGAACAATAAAAATGAATGAAGTTAAAACTAGGTAAATGGAAGTCGGATTACATTTGAAACAAAACTATAATAAATTCAATAAATAATGATACAAAAGTCTACAAATCAAATTTGTCTATTTGTAGCAAATGTTAAAGAGTATAAAGTAGCTTAAAACAATTGATGATTGTTTTAAAAAGGGAAACACGAAAGGGAATATTATGAGATCAAGGAGTTTGGCTTCCAAATTACTCAACCCAAATACAATTATATTCAAGGAAATCTAGATTTGTGCTAGTCTGTCATGGGTCTCAATAAAGAATAGCCCCAAACAGTACTCTGAAATGAATTAACATTTCCTCATTATTCTACCGCAGTGCATCTGAAGTCAAATTTCCTTTCCTCAGTCTGTCAATCTAAGCATGCATCTAGATTAGAGCTACATGCATATCTCTTAAGGCCAATTGATATTTCATATTCATATTGTGACCATACATGAAAGAAATATCCCTCCACATAACCCATAGTGACCATAGTTCATGAATGTACTATACAGGCACTACTAAATATATCAAACAAATTCATCTAAGCCGTCTGTTCTCTGAATGCTTGCTTGCAATCATTAATGCTTTTTAGCAATCAAGTAAAAAAAAAAAAATCAACAACACCATCTACTGCAATAACTGTAGGAAGTCAAGTGTTCCAACAGTAATACAATAAATGGATATTCCCTTTCAAAAAGATAAGTGCATGCCTATCATGACCAACATTATTTTCAGCTGAAATAAAAGCAGCTAGATAAGTAAACAGAGTTAATTAAGGAATATTGTGTAACTTGGCAGTATAACAACACTTATAATGAAAATAACTATTACAACATATTTCCTTCAGTTTGAATCATAGGCTTAGATATAACATGAATAATGATATACCGGTACATGTATATTGAGAAGCATAGAAGGCTGAGATTTAGACAAGCCATTTTCTAATCCCTCATGTCACACCCGTGCAGTACCCAAAATTAACCCGAAGCCTTCTGAAACCAGGCAGTTCCTGTACAAAGCCTATTAGGGAACTATCAAATTCAGTGGGCAATAGGTTAATAACCATGTAAATATATTATTAATCATGATTTGAGGATATATGTACAAATAAAATAAATAAAGTAATATAACTGAAATTCAGTTTTTAAATGCCTTTAAGAGAGCCATACTTATGAATGATTGTCTGAAATTAATTATGTTAAAATTTCATGCCTGAAGCCTTACAAGTTACTGCAGGTCAAAGGCATTCAACTTTTTGCTACAGAGCCAAAAAATTATAAAATTCATATTCATTTTGAAATAATCATTACATCAAGCCATTATTTAGAATAATTTCCAGCAATAAACCATAACATCGGAAATTGATGAGGATTAATCATGACCGCTAAACATTTAACTGTCCATCAAGTTCATACGATTTTAGACTACAGTTTCTAATCCTCTTGTTTTGTCAGACTGTCTTCTTAACCCCCACGATATTTTCTCAGCCAACGTCAAGAAATTTAACGCAATTCACACTCCATGTATGCAGGCCTTATGCTGGAATTATAGCACTGCTCACGAATATTGATGATTTTACCACACAACATGCATTTAACATAAACTTTGACTTTCCGCTAAGTTGCTTGTGATTGGCTAATGTCTGGTTTCAGAGTAGAGCTCTCTATATAATATAAACCGACTATAAAAAAAAACAGGAATGGGTAGCTGGGGAAAACGAGGTGGGAAGAAGGGTCATGTAGTCTGTAACACAAATCAAACAAGTAGAAGACATACACAGAAAAGGAGCAAGAACCACAATTCTCAAGGAAATAAAACAAATTTCCAATCCATATTTAGTGACGATGGACAGCAGCTGTTAGAAACCTGCATAATGAGATATGTATTGCTCATTTCCAAATAATAATCAAATTTCCTTAATGCATTCGACCAAACAGAATACAATTATTTCCCAACAGAATGAAGACAATATACTTTATATGTTCTGGGTTATCAGGTCAAGAAGTGATTGGTAATTACCATAACTACTCCGAACCCATGGGCTCCCAGACCAGGGTTGTGATTAACAAAAAAAATAACATTACTGATTCCTTTAAAATGTGTTTCTTGTGTGTTTTGAAAGGTTTTTATTGCACAATCCTTGCCTAGACTAAGAATAATCTAAACTTTATATACTAATTCAAGCAATTTCCATCTCACTCCTAGTGCTTCATGATCTTTAAAAAAGAGTTGTAAAATGTTCAGTTTGTAACAGTTATATGATAATCTAGGTTGTTAAATATTTTTTTTTTATTATGAACATTAACATTCAACAATGATTCTAAAAGATGTAGTTGAACAATTTATAACAATTTAGTTTTGGTAAACAATACACTGAGTTTTATATTACCTGCCTTAATCAAACTTTGTACTGACAATGAATTTTATTCTTAGAAAAAAAAAATTAAAAGGGAATGAGATCTATATCTTGACCGATTCACTGCCACTGAGATTGAAATACATACCTGGTTTAACATATGGAACATCAATGGTGTGAGCTTTTTTTTTTATCTTCTCTCTCTCCTTGCTTTTATTCCTCTTCTTTTCCTCACTGCTTGCTTTAACCTTCTTCTCTTCATTGCTTGCCTTAATCTTCTTCTCTTCTCCACTACCCTTCGACTTCTTATCCTCCTTTGCCCTTTCCTTGCTTGGTCTTCGCTCTTCCGTTATCTTTCCATCTTTTTCATCGCCCTTCATTTTGTCCTTTGGTTTGGCTTTTGCAGAAGGAGCAAAGCGATTTCTGAACAGGCTGCCTCTCTTCTTTCCTTTCCCTCTGAAAATGAGGAAAGATTGTAGGTGCTCAAATATTTTATCAAGAAATATCCTTACGAAAAGCTTTCCAAAGCATTAGACAGCACAGCTTCTCTTTTTATTTTTGGTTTTGGTTTCGCCTTTCTAACAAAGTAATAAATGATAACTAAACTACTTTCAAAACTGGTGGGTGAAGGGATGAATTTCCTGAAGAACAAAAAGACAAAACCTGTTCAAGATTGTCAGTCATAAATTAAATCCCTGATCAGATCAAAAGATTGTTTTATTTTACTAGTTCATCATAAGCAAGGACTGATAAATGCAGCGTCTGCTTACAGTACTTCAGGAAAGCATTTACCTACATGGTATCTTAAAACCATAGTTGCAATAATCACAAACAAAGTCATTACAAACATTTGGTTTTACACACCCATATATCACAAAATTATGAATCATTGAATCATGAGCATAAATGTGTCATGAAAAGAATGTAGAACTTTCAAATACAGGTATAATTTCCTGTCACTTTAATTAAATTTCAGTGTTCAGCTTGTTTAATTTTTTTTTATATATTAAAATAAACAAATAATGATGGGTTAGTATTGAACAATACAAAGGAAAAATCACATGATCATGTAAAAATAAGTTTTGAAATAATTTCATAATTTTTTTATGAGACAAGTGACAAATGAGTACGCTATTGGAGTATGAAGCTTTCTTTGATTTGGATGTTTTACCTTTCATCATCTTCTTCTGAGAAGCTTTCAGCAGCTTCAAATGTCTTGTAGCCCTTCTCTTTCTTCTTTTTATCAGCATCCTTCTTCTCTTTCTTGAGCTTGAAAGGGTCTTTCTCTCCAAAAGAGTCAGAATCTGAAATTAAAACCAAAAGAAATATTAAACATTATTTTATGCATCTATAAGTAAATGTAACTTAATTTAAAATAAAATTTAGATAAATCAATCAATCGAGAAGCTACAAATTGATCTTTAAAAGCAATAAATTTCATGAAGATTAGGTTTTATCCACAAAATTACCAGTAGGTACTAGTACATAGGATTGACAAAACAATAACATTGGTATCTGTATGTCAATAAAATCTATGCTTAAAACTTACATACCAATTTTGAACTATTTAATAAAAAATTTACAAAACAGTACAATAAATTCTTGCTTGTTAAGTTTTGTTCTTCACATCAACATCTAAATTTTATCTCTCTAGAATGAATGAAATTATCAAGAACTATACACAGTGTAAATGACATTGTTATGTTCAACTTTTAAGATGCAATAGATACAGAGTAACAGCCCTATTATAGTAATTAACGCTAATCATTTGATGCACACCTTTTCCTCACTTTTCAGTTATAATGAACAAAGCAGAATATTATCAATTGCAGGAAATGACCGCTGTAATCTTGAGTCTACAACAACCGCGACTTAATCATGCGATATTGTACAATACATACTGTACTCAAAATGATACAGTTTCCAAGTATTACAATTTAAATGTTATTGAAAGCGAGCAAGGGTCAACAAATCATCATTATCTAGAAGCACATTTCAAGGGCATATTAGGATAGTCCCCAATATACCATGCATACTTTTGCCCCAATCAAAAGATTTGTTTTTAGACAAATTATTATATCTATATTCACTAGTTAGTTTTACTTATTTCCTTTTATCAATTACTTGTACTGTGTTTACACTAACTTGTTATGATGATCATTGTGCAACCAAAAATTTGACTCCTATTTAGCAGTGTTTCAAGAAAACTTTGAGCCATCCTCACCCCCTGTTATTCACATTCTAAGTACACGATATTTACTATACCCCATTTTCACATTTTCAAGTATACTTTACTCAATGAATATCAAACAGAAAATTCCAAACTAGGCCCAGGAAAAAACTCAAACATTTTTCAGTTTCGAGCTACAAGTAAGTACGTACGCTAAAAAAAATATTTAAAAAAAATTTATGCTGGTGAAAAAGGATGAAGATAAAAGAAGATTTTCATGCAAAATTTGGAACAATTATGATCGTATCACATAACGATAAACCTGGGCTGGATGTACAGTCTGTACACACTGTATACTCAGGGGCGGATCCAGCTTTCGCCAATAGGGAGGCCGAAAAATATTTTTATCAACATTTTTCTCGATTGGCCGCTATAATCTGTTTATTTTTTTTGGGGGGGAGGGGGGTTTCAGGGGGTAGTCCGAACTAAAGACTGAAGTTTTTAAGGTCAAGTCCACCCCAGGAAAATGCTGACTTGAATAAATAGAAAAAAATCAAACTAGCATAGTGCTGAAAATTTCATCAAAATCGGATGTAAAATAAGAAAGTTATGACATTTTAAAGTTTCGTTTTTTTTCCACAAAACAGTGATATGCACAACTAGGTGAGTCAGTCGAAGATGTCCATCACTCACTATTTCTTTTGTTTTTTATTGTTTGAATTATACAATACTTCATTTTTTGTAGATTTGACAATAAGGAGCAACATGACTGAAACATAGTATTAAACAATGATAATGCCACATGTTCAGGGAGGAATTACTCGTTGTATCACTTGCCAATGAGAAGAAAATCAGAATATTTCATATTTGACATAATAAAATACAAAAGAAATAGTGAGTGGATGATGTCATAGTTTCCTCATTTGCATACCAGCCAGGATGTGCATATAACTGTTTTGTGAAATTAAGCGAAAATTTAAAATGTCATAACTTTCTTATTTTACATCCGATTTTGATGAAATTTTCAGTGTTATGCTTGTTGGATTTTTCTCTTTTTATTCAAATCAACTCTATGTTGGGGTGGACTTGTCCTTTAATTTAGTTTTTATTGTTATAAACAAGATATCTCATGTGGTCTTAATATATAATGCGAGCGTGAAGCGCGAGCTCAAATTCTTTGATATCTTAAGTCCTTAGACCTGAAGATTCTGAGCAGTTTTTGTACTCATGAACAAAGATATCCAACTAAACAATGCGAGCGGAAAGCGCGAGCCAAAATTTTATTATAGTAACGTGAAAAGGGACTCAATTGTTTTTAGTGATAAATGAAGAGATACAAGTATCACCAATTAAATAATGATAGTGCGAAGCGCAAGCTCAAATTTTTTGATATTCCGACCTGAAAACTGAACAGTCTTTTTAAGCGCGTTTTTATTTAAATAAAGAACAAGCTGTGTGTCTAAAACAATTAAATGCAAGCGCGAAGCACGAGCTTAATTTTTTGATATACTGACATGATAAAGGAGCATTTTGACAAATTTTGGTAAGAATATCCAAAGAGGATAGGTATCTCACAAATCAAACAATGCGAGCGCGAAGCGCGAGCTGAAAATTTTGATGTAACAATTTATGTAAATCAAACAAAATAATGAAAGCTTGATATGCGAGCTGAAATATTGTGTGCAAATTGATTTCAGAAATAGATATATTAAGTGCCATTTAATCCTCTTGAATGGGATTCATTACACAGGCAATGCTAGCGCGAAGCGCGAGCGAAATTTTTTATATAAAGTCTATTTTCCAATTCTTCCCCTCACCTTTTTCTTGTTTCCTTTCGGGGTCGGGCCGGCTGTTGCCATGGACCTACTAGCCATGCTGTTACCAGGCTGTAAATTACACATCATGGGTAATTGGGTATAATACCCCTTTCTTACTTTTCTTTTCTGTTTTTCATAGTTTCTATCAAGTTAAAGAGTACACTTTTTTCTGCAGGTTGTCAAAAAATAGGGGGGCCGGGGCCAGCTCGGCCCCCTCCTGAATCCGCACCTGACACTAATGACACTTGTCTTGTATGTGATTACACCATGAACCCCTAACCCATTCACTAAAAAAACTAATCTTTCATGTATAACGGAAACAAAAATTGCCAAAAATAATTATCACCCCAAAACCTGATTAAGAAGTAAGATTACCATCCTACATGTAATCTTGCAACAGCATGGCTTCTGTCACAAGATTGTCACTTCTCTCAAGAAGTCATGATTGTACCTTTCCATTTTCTGATACTCAGGGTGCGTTTATCCGCCACTTTTTTACCCTATAATCATGATTCCAATCATGATTCAAATCACGATTCTGCAGAATCACGATTGCGTTTAGTCGAAATTGAATATAATCATGATTAGAATCACAAACATGAACTACGAAAAAAAGGGCGTTTGGAAAGACGTTTCTGCAGAATCACGTACGAAAATGTTCGGATAAACGATATCGTGATTTGAATCATGATTATATGACGTCATTGTGTCGAGCTATTTCCGGTTCTTGCCAAGGCGCGCGCCCCACGTTGTCACATCACATGTACGTCGCCGACCTCCAATTAAGTGTCCAACGTTGACCTATACTTCCTGGGTCAAACTGCGCACTGTGATGCGCACTGGATCGGTCCGAATCCGAGGAGAAACAGCGTTGGAACGAAGGTCGTCTAAACCCTGATTCTGTAGTAATTGTGATTCATGTTTGTGATTTGAATCATGATTCCAATCATGATTCAAATCACGATTCTGGCTTGAGGTCGGATAAACGCAGCCTCAGTAAGGCAGACTGACAAGATAAACAGCCGTGTTCACATGAGGCGTTGCTGCATCAGCCCGAGTTTGCTCAATCTCAAGATTTTAGCCTATCAGCCCTCTTCGCGATTAATCTTGAGATTCAAGAAACCCCATCTTTACCAGTGCAAGAAGATCAATTAGTGCTTAAGCGAGGCATCAATGCATTTAGGTGTGACGCCTTGAATAAATAATCCAGAGTGCGTCTGCACCTGCAAATTAGTGAGATAATTTGTAAATAGCGCGCTATTTTTAAGTTGACTTGGGATTGCAATCTCGAGATTGAGTGAACTATCCTGATGATTGCGTCTCCATTACAAATAATCTCGAGATTGTTCAGATCTGAATAATTTGCCAAATCAGAAATAGCGCGCTAATTTGACATCTCGGGCTGGTGCACACGGCCCTGTGGAAGAGTTTTTAACATAATTTTTTGAACACCTCAAAATTCATAACCGGACAAATTCAATGAATATTCATTGTTTTTCAATTACAAGATAGCAACAAAATATACATTTTGGGGCAAACAACAAATTGCTCCTTTCGTACACTTTTACCCCAGTAAAGAAAACAGAAAAAAGTAACATAAAATAAGCAAGAATTTTACAGGTAGCCCCCCCATGATTTCCAACTATGGGTACAATTTACATTGACTACCTTTTGTGGGGAGTGTATTCACACATGCTAGCTACAGGTCATGTACAAAGTTTATGACTGTGACCTCAACCAATAGTGAACACACTACCTGTAAACCTAACCTTAGAAAGGGCCCCTAAAACTTCAAAGATTAAAGTTTACACAGTTTCTCTCTCAGAACTATGTCTTGTTTGGCTTAGATCAAGTTTACATATCACAAGATGGTTGTAGGATGGGGATAATTATCAAGTATTAATTTACTTGAGGAACAAGTCTCGAGGTGAAGTAGGGCAGGGGTACAAGAACAGGACATCACAAGCAGGTCAGAGGGAACAACAGAGTAATTCAGATATTTTGGTAATGGGTTCTACCTTGGTCTAAACTCCCCCGGGGGGCCACTTACATTGACGAGTGGATACCATGCGCGACCAGAAAAACACGTAAAAAGGATGTCTTTTTCAAGATAGGGCACGTTACCTACGTAACGTGATAAGGGTGTCAAAAACACAAAAATAATGCAAAAAGGGTATCTATTTCTCTAGGAAAGCTACGTGTTTAGGGTCAAATTTTCGGGGATGATAAAACAAAGTTAAAATGTTTTATAAAGAATGTCCAAACACTACGTGTTTAGAGTCCGATTAGCGCAAGGTGTGGAAGCTGGGGCCGTACTAAACCAAATGGTGTGTAAACTAAAGGTAAAACCGACGGCCGATGGAACAAACAATAAAATATCGCTGTACTTGTTTAGGGGTTCATTTCAGGGAATACTTGCCAAGAGTATTGTTTTGTTTCCAATACTTGTTAAGGGTAGAGTTTCAGACGCCAATACTTGTTAAGGGGTGCATTTTCAGAATATGGAAAATACGTGTTTAGGGTGCTTTTCGAGACCACATGGTCGCGCATGGTATCCACTCGTCAATGGAAGTGGCCCCCCCGGGTAAACTCCACATCATCTAACGCCACTATCCCTACATTCACACTAGTATCCAAAAGGAGGCCAGGTGGGTGTTTCATAAAGCTGTAAGTTAAAGAGCGTCTTTAAGAAAAACTGGTGAACCTGACTTATGCGCTAAATAATCACCAATAAACATTTAATGGTGAATATCATTTATCACAAGAAAGGATCACAAGTCGTTCTCAAAGTCACTCTGAAGTCTGAACTTACAAACAGCTTTATGAAACGGCCCCCAGGAATTATATATACATGTAGGCTGTGCACAGCATGTGCATTGGAGAAATTCCCCACCAGTCTGATACCCCTTTCATAAACCCAATAAAACCCAATTATGCGGCTAATAGCAGCATAATTTGGTCGTAAAATCAGAGGAGGACAAGAGTTATCCGCATTATTCTGATGCTGCTATTATCCGCATAATAGCGGCATCGGGACTAGATTTTGAGTTTATGAACGTATTTCCAAATAATGCGGATAATTGCCATGGTGCGGTCACAAGGTCATCCTTTTCCAACACAACCGCATCGGAGGGGGCGTGTCCAGTTGTCATGACGATTATTCGCCTTTTTCAGGACGGGCGCTCGTAAAAATAATTTTCGGAGTTTATGAACGCAATTTTTATTGAATTATCCGCATAACTCTTAGGCGGCTAATTAGAGGATATGTTTTATTGGGTTTATGAAAGGGGTATTATAATCAGAAGGGTAGGAATTGACAAAATGGGACTGAACCAATTTGGATTGGATCAGATCAAAGAGAAATTAGACCAATTAAAATTTGACTTTGACAAAGTGTCAATTCCCCTTGGTAACACCAATGCTAGTAAAAAAAACCTTTGAAGGACATTTTCTTGTTTGTCAAATACAAAACAATTACAAGAAAAAAGGAAGCCATTATCAGTATTCAACAGTTGAACTATAAATTTGCTTAGCATTAATACGTGAGCTGTAGTTTGTATCAAGAGTGACATGTTATGAGTCAATAAACTTATTACAATTTCAGGCAAATGATTTGTAAATTAATATCAATATTCACCTTGGGAAGGTTCCACTTTTTTTTGCAAGAAACAACCTAATAATAATTAATCTACATGTATTATTATTTCCACTCTCCAAAAAGTCAATCACTATAGAAAGAATCATCCATCACACTATTTGGATCATCACCATTTCATTATATCATAATTATTTATTTTTGATAATGTTTCATTGACACGTTTGTCTCATTTTTCTGTTTTTTTTTTCTATTAACAACAAACTCAACATCATAGTGTAGATATCTAAGGTTCCCTTTAAAAAACATGGCTACTAAGAATCTCCAAAGTGACTGCAAGATTTTTATTTAAAAGATTAACACTCTTGATGCATGATATCATTTGAGCACAAACATGATATATGATTTGAGCTCAAATGTTATTCTTGCAATGGGAAAGCTAGCCAGAGGGTTGATAGTTATAGCAACAATGAGATGTAATGTTTACAAGCGATTTCAAGTAAAATTGTGTTACCACGGATATCAAGGAAATCAAAATCATTTAAAGATCTAATTAACCAATTAAAAATCTAAATATTTGTTAATCACCTCAGCAAATATCACACTACAATAAATGTGAATTGTACATAGACTACTGGACTGTATGTGAATATAATCATGGACCTAGGCTACTACATGATATAATACACATATCCAATAATTTTTTAAATGTATATTGGGATAGCTCTGTACACATCATCATGATTCTGCCAAATGGTGCCAAAAGTTGCTGGTACATGTACGTGTTTATATCTGGTTCTCCAAGGGTCTTATTCTGTTTTGTTTAATGATCCAACACTTTGGCAAGCTGCTGGTTGCAGGATATGAATTATTGGCTCTTCTGAATTATTTGTATAAATGAAATAAATAAAAATAATTTCCTTGTTGGCACCATTTTTGGCTGTTGCATCGGTGTACTTAGTGCAATTATCATTATTTATTATATATTTTCAGTGTGTATTTTAACTCGGTGGCCCCTTTTTACAAGCTATGCTTTCTCCGGGGTCACCAAACCATCATTCTGGGTTTTTTTGCTATATATTCTGTTTGTACTTGTATATGATTATCAATATTGGCATGTATTTGTGCAATTGTTTGTACCTGATGATGGTTGAATAAATAAATTGAATTGAAAATTCGAGAAAACAATGAATCCATTTTAATGTCTTCACATGATGCGTATTAATTGGTTTCAATTGATATCATTGAATAAGATACCAAAACATGAGGTTTTGAGTTTATTACAGCTTATTGCCCAGGCAAGACATGTGAAAACTAAAGTTGAGAACAAACAGCTAGAACTTGCCAATGATATTGGGTCAGATTTTCAGATGCATAAAAAGTAGCAACAGCTTTCAAGAAATTGCTTCAAGCAAAAGCAATTGCTATATGAGCAACAAGCCTTACTAGCAATCACTTTATTACATATGCATAACAATTTGCTTGAGCTTTAAACCCTTTCCTTGCCTTCAGAAAGCAATTGGTAGCAATTTGAACAATGGCAACATTATAGAACAAAGGCGGAACTAGCATGCAAAGGGTTTCCTGATATGGCAGTACTCTCATGTAACATTTTTTTCCTTGGATGTGATGTCAAACTATTTCTCTAACTTATTTCTAATTAATAAATTTATATAGTTGTTATTTGGTTTGAAGTTACGATGAAGAAAACATGTATATACATGCATAGGCTAGCTACTGTACACCTTGGAATTCTCCTAAATGTATACATAAACATGATTATATTACGTGAACGTTAATCAAGTAAACGCTCAAGCTGCTCCAACTGAGCTTGAAAACAACCCAAGCAAATGCTTAGATGCACATAAAGAATTGCTTTATGCATATGCTTTTTAGCAACTGAGTATAATCATCGAGGAAATGCTAGCAGGCAGTTAGCAGACACTTGAGCTTAATAGCAAAAGCATTTGCCTGCAAGAAATAACTCATTTTATGAATACAGAATCAGGCAAAGCAAAAGCCTAACAAAGCAATTGCTACTTTTTACGCATCGGACCAATCGCATCAAGGATATGCGAGGACCAATGACGGGATTAAGAAAATAAACAGATTGACAAGGCCCCCCCCCCAAAAAAAAAAAAAAAAAAAAACAATTGAGCTTCCAGGGGGCAGGCCAATGGCCAAGTGAATACCATTTCTTTTCTTTAAAATTATGCTACATGTATCATTGAATCCTTATTTCATTTGACGGATGATATCAATGGTCCAAACTCATAAAGGTGGTTTTGAAATACATCAGTTGAACCCATGGTTTATGCAGATTGCCTAAATAAATGACGCTATTTACTGTGTGTATTAAAGCATGTCCAAAACTATATTTTATTCACGAGTCCACTGTTTCGAACAGTCAACAATATCATATCAACATCAATATCACAGTGCTGTTGGCTGCATCCATCCTGATTGATTCTGTCAATATATTGTTATGCATGAGCGACCACAAACAATAAAATAAATCTACTCCTTTGAGTTTTAATATCGCCAATACATATTTTTAACTTGATTTTGATTTTATAAGCTAAACTAATTTTCAATTAAATATTGCTGTAACGCTGGTATTGAATTACAACATTATCTCTTTCATTGCGCTATATTCTGAACTATTCAATAAAAACACAACATCAGGTGTTTCTTTTAATTTCCTAATACAAACCAAACTTTTGAATTCAATTTTTAAAATCATTCAATCACAACCAAATTCCTATGGTGACTTACATACATGAATTTAGTTTGTGTATCAAAAAGCCATTTTATTTTGTCAATAATATACCAAAATATATGTCAAGAAAAACACATTTCATACTAAGGTATTATTTATTTTCATCTATTTCATAGATTATTCATTTTTATAGTCATATATACCTGATGCACACAGATGCCATGACACAAAAGTCAAAACAATAAATATACAACATGTGAAGATACATGTAGTTAACAAAATAAAAAATATCAAAACATCTTCAAATCTTTTAACTTTTTCACCTCAGACAGATTATCTTGAATTTTCTTATTTTTAAATAAACTTACCCTTCTTTTTCAAAGTCTTCTTTGTCTTAGGAGCCATTGGGAATTGAATACTGATAACTCAACAGGATGAAAATTCTTCTTGTAAAAAAAAAATCCTTTTATCAGAGCAAATAAAAAAAAAATTTGACTTGAGATGAAGAGTTAAACAAACTTTTTCCTCACTCGTCTCTTCTACATCCCCTCTCACAGACTGAATAACTGACTTGTGAGAGTAGTTTTGAGATATCAAGCACCCAGATATTCAATAGCCAATGGTAGTCTAGGCTTACAGACCATAAATGAACAAGTAAGTGGCAAAAAAACCCTAAACACTCTTTATTTGGTACGAAGCCAGAAAGTAAATTTTGAATGCCTTACACTGGTGAAGGCAACTGCCAAGTTACATGTACATGTACATATCACACATTTCTATGTTTTAGTTGTTTATTCAATTAAAAAAAAGATATTTTACCTTCTGTCTTCCTTGTAATACTGGTACTGGGTTATTCTATGTAAAGAGACTTCATAATTTCTAGATATTCTGGCAAACACAAAAATTCAAGATTAAAAAAAATATATGCCTGTATGGTGCTTTTATTGAGGAGTAACAGGCTAAAATGTTATGCATTGACTGCCATCAATTAAATATCATCAGATCAGCAGATCTGATGCAATTCTGATGGACATATATCTCTAGCACAAGGTGACCAAAAGGGCAAAATGATGTTTCCTTATCTGAGATCATCATGAAAGATCAATTCACAGAAAAAATTATTGCTTTTATCTACAAAGTTTACATCCTCAGCAATTTGAAATGTATAAAAAAGGTCTGCAACTAACAACTAACAAACCACCAGCAAATTTGCTAGCTTGTAATAGGAAGAGGTTGTTAGCAACCTTCAGATTCTCTACTTCTGCAGTGTTTGAGTCATATATGTGAACTGACTAAATAATTTGGGAAACCCACAATATAAAAATGATCAATACTAATCGATACTATATGTGTTGATATTATCGCTGAATACGAATTTCACTCATCAAATATCAAGATCTAAGCAGCATCGTTTCCTGTGCGCACAAGCTGCATTTGCTTTCATGTAGCTATACTATTACTGCATTGGCCATGTTGATTTATATGGTTCATCTAGTTGGTTCTCATTAGTTTGCTGTGCAAACCCTTCACTCAGGGAAAGTGGTCTGAATATGCAGCTTAAATTCCCTGGCGATAACTTGTGTAATGACATAGAAGAAGCATTTTTTCTTGGATTTATTAATAAATTTCGTATAAATTAGAATAAACAATTTTCTAGTCAAAATTTTGTGTAGAACCTTGTATGGTGAACCTCATGTAACTCTCAGATGGAACAAAAAAAATCAAAATCAGTCAACAAATAAATAAGTATTTTTTGTGAGTTTAAAAAAAATACATAAATTAGCATATTTAATGAGTTTCAAAATTCTGTGTTGAAATTTTGTATCCCCACCTAGAGTTATCATATAAACAAACAAAATTGAAATTGATCAACAAATGAATGAGAAAAAAGCTTTTTTTGTGATTTATGCATAAACTAGCATAAATAATTTTCTAGTCAATATTTCAAAATTCTGTGTAAAAATTTGGTGAACCTCATGCAGCTATACCAGATGGAAGAAAAAAAATCAAAATTGGTCAACAAATAAAGAAGAAGAGGCATTTTCTGTGACTTATGAATAAATTTTGTATAAATTAGCATAAATAATTTTCTACTCAAAATTTTGAAATTCTGTGTAGAAGTGTGATGAACCTCATGAAGTTCTACTAGATGGAAGAATAAAAATCAAAATCAGTCAACAATTAAACAAGAAATAACATTTTATGTGAATTTTGAAAAATATGCATGAATTAATTTTGCATAAATGAGCATAAAAATTTTTCTAGTCAAAATTTCAAAATTCTGTGTAAAAGTTAGGTGAACCTCATGAAGCTCTACCAGATGGAAGCAAAAAAAATCAAAATCGGTCAACAAATAAAGAAGAAGCATTTTTTGTAAATTTTGAAAAATGCATATGAATTAGCATATTCAATGAGTTTCAAAATTCTGTGTAGAAGTTTTCGATCCCCCACCTAGTGCTATCATAAAAAGCAAACAGAATTGAAATCGGACTTGAAATGACGAAGAAGAAGCATTTTGAAATTGTGGACGGATGACGGATGCCACGCCACGGCATATTATAAGCTCATCTGGCCCTTCGGGGCCGGATGAGCTGAAATTAAGCAAACAAAAACTTGAGAATGCATAAAAAGATGGGAAATGATAGAGTACTGTCTAGATCGAGTATCTTGGTTTTTGTCTTGTAATCAGTCTCAGAAAATTCTGTTTCAGGCAAGACAAAAAAGTGAAAGATTCTGTGAGGACTACATAAAACCGAAAGATATATTCCTTTTTTCAAGTGAGTATCCATGTACATTCATTTGTCAAAAATCTAAACAATCAACAGTAAAGTGTCTTTGCTTTCATGTTTCATCATGTGCTGTTAATTATTTGAGCAGTAAGTGAAACAGGTTTGTCCTGCATTTGTACAAAGAGTACCAACACATCCGCATATTTTTCTCATTTTAGGTTAATGTTGTACTTTACTGTACGTAAACAGCCCACACATTTTTAAGGGTACCTGATATGTGCACAATGTATGTCATGCACAATAGCAACTCTAGCGCTCACAAACTAAAAAATCAGGTCAAGTTGGCAAAATATTCAGAGAAATCTATTTGAATGTAATAGGTCATAACATTCCAAGAGAAGGTTTACTGACGGTTGGTCTAATATCACTTGGTCTAATCTTCTGATAGGCTAACAACATTCAGGCTAAACCCACTTAGTCCAATTATCATTTGGTCTAATGACCACTTGGTCTAATAGCCAATTAGTCTAATGACCATTTGGTCTAATAGCCAATTGGTCTAATGACCACTTGGTCTAATAGCCATTTGATCTAATGCCCAGTTGGGCTAATCGTCACTTGGTCTAATTTTCATTTGGTCTAATTGCCATTTCGTCTAATGTATTCTATTGTCACTTGGTCTAATTGCATTTGGTCTACATGTAATACTAGTTTGTCTAATTGTCGGTTAGTCTAATAATAGTTGGTCTAATATCAGTTTGTCTAATCGTCCCTTGGTCTATTATTCATTTGGTCTATATTGCAGTTGGTCTAATCTCCATTTTGGCTTATTCCACTTGGTCTAATTTCTAATTTGTCTAATTTCCATTTGGGATAATGGTTTGTTGGGCTATTCCCATTTGACCATCATACATTTTCTTTTATTTTGTTGCTTCATGAAATGTGGTGTGTTATGCCTTTCAATTTATCAGTAAATGAGTAGGCCTATGTATCAGGGGCAGACTGGCCATCTGGCAACATGGGAAATGCCCCTTCATCAGACTTTGACGATTGTTGGTGGTTGTGGGTGGGTAGGCCTATTTGTTGAAATGGGGTCAGTTGGTCACGAAAATATAGAGAGAGGACATAAAGCTGCTCAGAGGCATTTAGAAAAATAAAATCATTTAAAGAGTGAAACATGCTTTCAAGGTTGCTCTCTCTCTCTCTCTCTCTCTCTCTCCTCGCTCACATACATAGGCAGCTGACACCAGGTCCATCAGGCGCAGATCCAGGGGGTGGAGGGGCCTTAATTGTCCCCGCCCCCCGCAACAACAAAAAAAGGAAAAAGGGAGAGAAAGAAGGGGAAGAAAAAAAAAGAAAGCAGAAATGGAGAAAGGGAAGAGAGAAAAAAGAAAGGGTGACAAAAGGAAGGAGAAAGAGAGAAAGGGAGAGGGGGAAGAGAAGAAAGGGGAAAAGAGCCTAAAGAGGGAGTAGAAAACAGAAAAATTGAGGGAAAGGAAAAGATAGAAAAGGGTGAAAAGAAACATACGACATCAAAAACTTATCTTGCTACCACATACAAAACTGCAATTTCTTTCAAATATTTTGTTGGGGACAACATTCATAATCTTGGGGATTGCGCGGCCGTTGCCCTCCCCCCCCCCACCCCAACCCCGATCCATTATAAGGAGGAGGAGGTGAAGAATAAAACGAAAAAAAAAGATTGAGAAGATAAGATGAATGACTAACAAAATGTTCAAAACAAAATTACATAATCTAATGGCTTTGTAACTTTTGGAAACCCCCAAACAGCATAACTATTTGCTTTTTCTGTCAAGTTCAAGTATCGTCCGTAATGGCGCTAACAATGATTATAAAAGTGGCATAAACATGTTTACAAGATACGTATCCAGTATCCACACAATCAATTACATCATATTTTCGTTCTTTTCTTCATTATAATGTTATTCTGATGAAACCCCCACCATTCGACCATTATAAGCTACAAGGTCCCCAACTTACTGTTCACCCAATACTTAGAATCTGTAAATGTACATGCAGTAATGTAATTATGAGTATGATATAATTTTCAGTATCATACACATAATTGATATACTAGTAGGCCTAATTATAAGAATTATATTTGATTAGAATGATTCATTCGATGAGCGACTATCTCATCATCGGTAGTCCTTCACAACGAGGTTTTGCGCCCGCCACCAGCCCTACCCCGGACCTATACCCCTCCGGATCCTGGAAACAATTATATTAACTGATGTATGGTGTATTTATTTATTCATGACCATATTTGTTAATTCAAATCAAATAAATCATAATGAATGATTTTATATTAGACTAAATGGACACAAGACCAAGTGTGGAGACCAAACGATCAGACCATATCAATTTATAGACAAAATGAAAATTAGACCAATTGACGATTAGCCCAACTGGTCAATAGACCATTTGGCTATTAGACCAAGTGGTCATTAGACCAATTAGATATTAGACCAAGTCAAATTAGACCAAGTGGTGTTAGACCAACTAGAAATTAGACTAAATGTTTTAGCCCAAAGTTCTGCTCATTAGACGAACTGGATATTAGACCAAGTGGGGATTAGATGAATTGGATAGTAGACCAAGTGAGATTTAGCCCAACTGCTCATCAGTCCAAATGGGAATTAGACAAATTAGATATTAGGCTAACTGGTTGTAGACGAAATGGGTTTAGGCTATGTAAAGTTGGACGAACTGATAAGTACACTATAAAGTGGTATTAGACCATCCACTCATAATTCACCAAGAGAAAAACCTTAATTCATCTTAAAAATCAAACAAACCTCATGACGGAAGGTGTCAGCAGTCCCCCCACCCACACTAACCCCCACCAGTATTGGGTTTTTTTTTAATATTTTTTTAAACATAAAAATTATTAAAATAAATCATACATAATCAATGAACATAATACAGAATGTCAAATTGATTTTTTTCCATTCAAATACTTTCATTGATCTAGAACAAAACAATTATTAGTAATAGATAAAATCAAACATTAAAAAAATAAAACCTTCATGTTTTTCTTCTTCCATGAAAGACATTTATTAATTTTAATTTTCCAAAACCAACCATTCTTGATAAGAAATCAAAAGAAGAAGATACTTCAAAACCACATCAAGTCGATCCCTGTAATACCCCTTTTCCCTCCCTTCCCCCACACTGCCACCACCCATCCCCAAAACACATTCTGACACATGCCACATAGTCACATTCACAAGCACCATTTGGTGTTGGCTCAAAATTAATGCATTCCTTCTGAGAGCTGAGCTCATCCCACTTCTGCAAATATGCACATTTCCCTCTTCATTGCTCATTTCTTTTCATTTTCCCTAAAATTATCAATCATTTTTAAATAATGTAATTTCCAATGACAGAATAATTACCTTTAATCTTGCAGAAAAACAATATATTTCAACATAACATTACTGTATTGTACATGTATGAATTTATTATTAGGGTTGCCGACGCTAAAAGTCTGATGATTCAACGCATATGTACGATGTAGAGAAAATAAAGCTTGAGGGCACTACACAAAATACTGATATGAACCACATTGCTTATTTGCCTTCATGTCAACAAGGATATTGGAAACAAGTCTAGGGGAAGATCCATCACTACCCTGCTATACAGACCCTTTTATATGCAGCCAACAATGACTAGTGTACAAGTACTGAAGGCCCTCTCACTCAATGTATGTGCCAGTCCTTTTGTAAAGACCCACTTATTGATCAAAGTTTCAATCAGGGCCTGCAGGCCATCATGTCCAAAGGGTTTGTTATTTATGTGTGCCATCATATCTCCTTGGTGGCATCATCTTGGTGGCATTGTCAATGGGACGATTTGGTTATCTCAACATTCAAATACTGTAGTCATAACTTTCTTTATCATTCATTCCATTTTCATCAAATTATCATTGATAGGTCTGTTTCTTAGATATTTCTGGTGTATAAACACTTTAACTTACTTGAAGGATTTCATTCACCTTAAACAGTAATAATTCAACAATACATATAACAGAAATGACAAAGATTTCCATACTTAAGACCAGAGGCATCCATCTCTGTTTTTATACTTCGACTACATCTGACTATTCACTCAACTGACTGCCTCCAATGTAAGAGGATTTATAAACTAAAATGAAAGATTTTTAATGAAAAAAAAACAAGAACAAGTGGAGCACCTCTGGCAGTCTCGCCTGCATTACACAATAGCAGCAATGCTGACTTTGAAAACGACTACAGGAATTAATCACCAAGTACTTGAGTTTTAATTATAACTTTGGGCCATTCCGTGCTTTTAGGAACTGGCCACCAAATCGAATTTGTACCTTTCACCATGATATGTAAAGAAACTTTGCTTCGGCGATTTTAAACAGAATTGATGCGAAAGGCTTTGTTTACAATGCGAAGCTCCTCATACAACTGGTTACCTCTTTGCTCATGCAATATTTATTGGGCTTAGATTGCCATGGGTGGACAAGTTTTTAGATGACATCGACGATTCCGCGGACTTATAAAACAATTATATCCATCTACCCCGCATTTCCCTGCCCTTCAAGACCACTCTGCGACTTTCACAATGTTGAAAAAAAAAAATTACAAAATCAATTCACTAAATAAATCACAAACAAGATATATATGGGGATGAATCACTTTAATAAACTCCATATCTACTGGTGAAAATGGGAACCAGCATAGCTGGTTCCCATTTTCACGAGTAGATAAAGACAGTTTACTAGTGAAATTTATTTCGTCAGAATCATCACTGATGAAATATATCTCACTGGCAATCTCTCTTTATATCTACTCTTCAAAATGGGAACCACCTAAGAAAATTCTCCTGAATTATACATACTGGTTCCCATTTTCATGAGTAGATAAAGACAGTTTATTAGTGAGATTTTATCAGAGAATCATCACTGATTAAAAACATCTCTTTATCTGTATTTATTATCTACTCTTCGAAATGGGAACCAGTTATAAAATTCTCCTGAATTACATTGCTAGATAAATTTATTTCGTCAAAATCATCACTGACAAAATAAATCTCAATAGTATTTTGTCTTAAAATGGGAACCAGCTATGGAAAATCCTCCTGAATTGCGCTGGTTTCCATTTTCACAAGTAGATAAAGACAGTTTACTAGAGAATATTATCTTGTCAGAATCATCACTGACGAAATAAATCTCATTAGTAATCTGTCTTTATCTACTCACTAAAATGGGAACCAGCGTGTACAACTCTATGGGGAGTTTTCCACACTAGTTCCCATTTTAGCGAGTAGATTAAACTAGTTTACTCTACTTGCTGAAATGGGAACCAGCGTGTACAACTCTATGGGGAGTTTTCCACACTAGTTCCCATTTTAGCAAGTATATTAAACTAGTTTACTCTACTCGCTGAAATGGGAACCAGCATGTACAACTCTATGGGGAGTTTTCCACGCTGGTTCCCATTTTAGCGAGTAGAGAAAAGACAGCGACAAAATCAATCTTTCTGATCCAAGCTCTTTGAAGGATTAGATTTATTTAGAATCAGCGCGCAAGCTGCGGTGAAGAAGTGAGCAAGCTCGAAAAGGTAGGTCGGTTATGTCTTGTCGTGAAAAGTGTCCGGTAGAAATTAGTAGCTGGTTCCCAATTTCACAATAATGCCTAGATAGCTGGCAGCCGTCTGTTTCAAGGAGTTTTTTTACATTTTCATTTAATTTTTTCTCCTCGTACACAGGCGGCTTGCGATCGTGCAGCCACCATTAGGGGAATAACAAAGCAAATCCCCCTGATGGGGCTCATCGATTTTTGTCTTTATTTCATAGAAATATATAAAAAGAACTGGACCAAAATAAAGATCATTATTCCATTTTGGCCTGAAATGCACCAAAACAGGAAAAAATAAACTAACGAAAAAAACAGTGATTTACTTCGGCTTTCACACAACTCCCACTTTCCTGGTTTATGATCCGAACTTCATACAACATATGGCCATTGAGTCCCTGTACAGATCGAAATTGAAACTTCGGTCTCTGTAATTGGTGAGTGGAGCCAACGGAGTTCAGAACAACTAATATAACAGAGACCGAAGCTTTTGGTCTAAATAATGCCTCGACCAAAAGCTTCGGTCTCTGTTATATTGGTTGTTCCGCTGAACTCCGTCGGCTCCACTCACCAAATACAGAGACCGAAGTTCTAGCTCGATCTGTACAGGGACTCAATGGCCATATGCTTATGTATTGTAGTAATTGGGCCATGTACTTGTAGTAGCCTATATGTATTAGTATGTGTATTGATTTATGTTCATGTATATTAAGTCTGTGTGTATGTGAGGAGCGCTCTTGATTGGAAGCAGCCCTGATATGTGCTCCCACATTGCCTGCTACATGTGTGCGTGCATCGCACAGCACACACACAAGTTGGTGCCTGGTCGGGATCAGAGAGATTGGACATCATAGAGAGAAGACCCCCAGACGCCAACGAGTGTAGACGCACGCAACCCAGAAACTTCCCACCCGGTGCCATGGTCAACCTATAGAAGCATCCTCGCTGTTATTGCAAGTCTTACGTTATCTCAGTGCTGATATCTACCGTGTGGCATCGTTAGTGCAAGTGTCAGGTGAGTATTAATAAGTGTTGTCACTGTTTTGTACTGTCGGTAACCCATTCGTGAGTCGTAACCATTCATTGTCAGTGTCGTCTTGTCATAAGTTTAACCACTCGACCATCGTATACGTCTGTCTCGTCTATCATAACTAACACACAAAGTTCACCCAACATCACATCCTTTATTTTTTACTTCAGTATTAAGTTCGGATCATAAAGCAAGAAAGTGGGAGTTGGACGACAGCCGAAGTAAGTCACTGTTTTTTCCACTTTTAAGTTTAGTTTTGGTGCATTTCAGGCTAAAATGGAATAATAATCTTTATTTTGGTCCAGTTCTTTTAATATATTTTTATGAAATAGACAAAAATCGATGAGCCCCGTCGACGTCGGTGAGATTTTGCATAGTTAACCCCCAATGGCGGCTGCACGATCACAAGCTGTCTGTGTACGAGGAGAAAAATAAAATGAAAATGTAAAAAAACTCCTCGAAACAGACGGCTGCCAGCTGTCTAAATAATGCCTAACTTTTTCATCCTTCATCATGTTCATAATCATATACACTGCACTGCTACCATCCTGCCTGTGGAGAATCTACAGGTAGGACTATGGTATGCCAATGCTGTATTGAGCACACACTTTAAAATATCATTAAAATATCACTTTTGTGACCAAAATTATTAATTTCCATACAGTTGCAATTCAATTTTCATTAGTAACTTAGAATAAGTTTTGTATTGACCAGAGCGCTCAAAAACTTGAATTTTGGGCATATTTTTGTGTACGCCCTAGTAATATGGCAAGAAAATTTTCATTTTTCAAGCTCTATTTTTAATAAAGAAAAAATAATTTAAAGAATCAAATTTACTTAAAGGACAAGTCCACCCCAACAAAAAGTTCATTTGAAAAAAAGGAGAAAAATCCAACAAGGAAAACATTGAAAATTTCATCAAAATCGGATGTAAAATAAGAAAGTTATGACATTTCAAAGTTTCGCTTAATTTCACAAAACAGTTATATATGCACTGGTCGGTATGCAAATTAGCAGACTGATGACGTCACCCACTCACTATTTCTTTTGTATTTCATTATATGAAATATTCTAATTTTCTCCTCCTTGTCAAGTGAAACAAAGTTTTATTTCTCCCTGAACATGTGGAATTATCATTATTTTAACAGTTTATGGTTAAGTTTAGCTGGTCCTTATTGTCAAATCTATAAAAATTGAAATATTGTATTATTCAAACAATAAAAAACAAAAGAAATAGTGAGTGATGGACATCATCGACTCTCACTTGCATATCGCTGACTTGTGCATTTAACTGTTTTGTGAAAAATAAGCGAAACTTAAATATGTCATAACTTTCTTATTTTTGACCTTCAAGAGCCAAGTCAAATAATGAAAAGCTGTAATGGAAACTGACAGTGTAAAAAATCAAGCATTTGTCCAAAAGAAAAAGAGAAAATAAGCCAAACATTGTCAACCTTATTTTGCCACACATAGAGATGTAACTGAGAACAAGGTTATATTATAACCTTGTTCATTGAATGAGTGATCATATATTATAGATCTAGGCCTATTGTGTTGTCACTATTTTAAACTGTTGTGGGGTGTTTCCACTTTCAGACTTATCCGGTTAATGGGGGTATTTTAGTGACAAATACAAGCACTCATACATACATTTACGAATTTTTTACTCAGCTGCTCACAAAGTGCAACGATCTCTGAAATGAGAGAAGACAAATGAGGAGAATTCGACCAAAACAAATTCATAAATCATATCAAAGTCAAGACACAAGAAATGAATTAGTGGGACTGCATGCAGCATAGTTACCTGCACTGTATTCTTCCCTGGCCTGTTGAACAGCAGATGCAGCCTCTGGGAATTCCGCCTGATTAACGTGGCCTTCGTCAAAACTCATGTTAATAACGTATCGTTCGATGACACGAAAATAGAGCAGTATAGAACGAGAAATACAATTTTGCAGGATCAAAACGGACCCCTCCCAATACCTCTCGTTCAGAAACCTTAACCCGGATCGCTGATGTATATATGTTAATTGATCTTCAACCCCCCCCCCCCCCCCCCTGGCCCCGGCGTACCACCACCAGTGATAAGTGATATCGAAACAGATCCAGCGCCACCTAGTCTGCAGGCACAGACCCTCATTGGAACTTTGATCAACAAGTGTGCCTCCACGCCAAACTTTGTGGAGGGGGTGCTTTCGATCTTAAACTCGGGGGGAGGGGCAGCAAATTGGTCCAAATATATTTACAGATTTTTGGGTAGGGGCGTTAAATTATTGGAGGGAGACATTCAAATTGACCCGAAACTTGTAATTCATTTGCATTATTATGCTTGGCACCTAAGGAAATAATATTATTTTCACCATTTTCAGGGCCACGGAACGGTTTTGAAAGTGTGGGGCTGAGCCAAAAGTGGGGGGGGGGGGGCTGCATGACCATGCAAAAAATCAATCAGATGGTAATTTTAAAGTTTTTGTGCATGATTCCGCGGCGCGTGGCCCCTGGTTTTAAAGTCAAGGCAATGCTGGCAATCGCTTTATTTGCAACATAGGGATATTTTTGTTCACATTATATTCTCAATTGGCTTCGGTCTGATGATCTCTGCAATTTCAAAGTTGATTGCCAATAAAACATTACCCCAACTTAATATGACTTCAAGGAAAAACAATCTAAATATCATGTCTATTCATGCGGTTCAACTCAACTGGTTTAGGTGGTGGCCATGCATGGGGAAGTTTATGGAGGCAAGGAGAAAAGTTATAAAATGGAAAAAAAAATACCTTCGAATCGATGTTCTTAGCTGTTCAAAGTGCATGTGCTCTTCATGATTTACATCCTTTTTCATCCATGTAACCATTTCCAGATTTTGTGCAAGTAAAAATAATATTTTTTCCTCAAACTTAAAGTGTGTGGTGCTCATTCAAACGGAAACTTTTTTTTTCACTTGAGAGATGAGGGAAAGCCCAGCTTCAGGATAGGGCAGGATGGGCCTATTATAAATCTATAATTCCATATGTAAGATTTTTTTCAAAGTGTATACCAACACTTTTTTTTCATAGGGAATTCATTATTGACTTCATTGTGTCACGCCAAATGGGGTTGCAAATTTGGTTACCACACAGTCTATAGACGTAGGACACGTTTCTGAGGTCGTTGGACACGGGTGCATGGGTGACAGCTAGGTGACATGACATTTGCTCCGTTGTTAAAGGAGAATGAAACCCTTGAAACCAGCTGAATCCATATAAAAGAGAAAAATCAAAGAAACATATTGTTGAAAGTTTGAGGAAGATTGAATGAATAATAAGAAAGTTATGAGCATTTGAATTTCGAGATCACTAATGCCATGTAGATCCTCCAATTGGCAATGTGACCAAGATCTGTGATGTCACACACGTACAACTCCCTCATTACTTTATTTCACTTATATTCTCACTTTTATAGAGTCTATCACAAGGTGAGATGTTCTCTTTATGAGAGGACAAGTACAGAGGTGCAGCAACACTATATCATTGATGAATCGTTTGTCATATGATTAGAATGAGCAAAAAGATATGTTTTGGGGTATATTTTCAGTGTCCAAAAGGGGATCGAGAGTTGTTCATCTGTGACATCATAGATCATGGTTGCATTGCCAATGGGAGGATCTCCATAGCATTAGCGATCTCGACATTCAAATGCTCATAACTCTTCTATTGCTAGTCCTATTTTACTCAAACTTTTGTTGATCTTATTCTTTGATTTTTCTGCTTTCACAAAAGCTAACTTGCTCCAAGAGTTTCATTCTCCTTTAATATCTCAGAGGGCATAGGGTACTTAGTAGGATTGTAGGCCTATAGAATTTTATTTTTTTAGAACCAGGGTTCAGAAGATAATTATTTTTTTTTTAGGACTGGGGATTGTCTAGTTGTGAAGATCAGGTTTATGTTCATTTTCCATCGGAGCAATCTTTGCTGGAGCAAATGTCATGGAACCGGGTGGCAGTGGGGGTGGCAGTCAACGTGGAGAGAGGGGGTCATCCCCCCGGGGTCACTCAATGCCCGCAATGCGTGTGACAGCAGTTTGCAATATTGCTGCAGCAATCTATCAAATTTATTGTAAATTTGACTGCAATAATAATCCTTCAACACTCTCACAGTACTTCGACAACAATTATCAGGCCCTGAGTGAGTCACATATCCCCCGGGCCTATCCCTTGGACGCCCCATATCCCACCCCACAGCCACCCACACATCGACCATCAGCCCCCCCCCCCCCCCCCCCCATCAGCTTCTCAAAATATAGGGACTGTCCCTGCAAAAGCTTTGCAAATTGCATGCGCGATATTGTATGTACGTCATGAGCCCAGCTAGCTTGCAGCAGTCCGAGCAAACTTGAATTTAGAATCAGAGAGTGAGAGATTGATGAAGCTATAATGAATGTCGACTGTGCTTAGGTATGGCAGATACTCGGGATTTTCTTCTAGAAGAAATCAAGCACCTCCTGAAAGGTAATGCTAAAACATCGATTTTAATAATCGAGAAAGATGTGAGAGATATGAGCAGGCTTTTTGTGTGAGTTTTTACTACGATCATTTATTTTGCATGCGCCACTTCCGTGTTCTGTCCATTGGAACACACGTATGAAATGTTTTTCAAGTTTAAAGAAAAATGTAACGATATTATTCATTAAGAGTAAGTGCAGTTTCTACTGTTTAATGATGTGTCATGTGTGCGGATGTCTATTTCAAGGAACATCATCAGAAGACATAGATCTATACCGGCATTTACATGTGATATTCCCCATGAAATTGTTTTGGTGATTGATATACATGTAACTTTATGATTGTGTTCTTTGTTATTTTTTAAAAATAATGTTATTTGCAGCAAAAAGGAAGTGGATGGAGGGGGGGGGGGGGGTGACCCATTCAGGCCCAGGACCCCGTAACCCAAAGGTTATAGCGATCGATCGTTAAAATAAAATGACCAATCAAGATCATAGTTGCATGCGCATTTTGCTCAATAGACTGACTTGGAACCTATCAGAAATGTTTTTTTCAAATTAGCGATTAATCGCTAACCTTTGTGTTACGGGGCCCTGATCTCTCTTTGATACTCTTATTTCTTCACTTTTTGTTTCCTGTTCTTAATTCCTTTTCACAAATTAAAAGATCATGGTGGCTGTTGGATTTTGTTTATTTTACGTGATTAATATAAAAACACATTTTCTGCATTAATAATCCATATCCTGCTTAGATCTGTAAATTCATAGACTGAAAGATGTTCACAAGTTTTTCTTTAGAATGATTTAGATGCAGACATATGAATTATCACGGATTTTATTATCTTTGGTTGATAACAGTAACACGTACAAACATTACACAAGAGTTATAGCTAAAATTATGGCTGAGATAAAACATCTCTGTAGAAAAAAAGAGAAAAACCTTTTAAATTGTCTTTATCATGATTTTTTTTTTCACAAGTCATTATTTAATTGCAAAAAATGTAAGTAAAATAAATTACTTCATTGAAGTTTTCACAATTCTGTTTTTCAACAAATTTCAGTTTTCACTTTAAAATAAATGTTTATTTATATGTATGCAATATTTGGTATCACTCAGCATAATGATCTGACTGGCTCAGGAAGAACCTTCCTTAAAATTTGAAAAAAATAATATAAATGAATGATCAACAAATCAATGAATCAATCAATTAATGTGATCCAGTGAATGAATGTTTAAATGAACGAATAAAAGGAATGAATGGATGGATGGTCTGAGTAAATGATTGAATTAATTAATGAATAGTTAAATGAAAATGAAATAATTAGATGAATTAATAAATCTATAAATAGATGAATGAATATATGAATGAATGAATAAATTAATGCATGAATAAATAAGTAAATAAATGAAATAATTAAGGAAATAGATGATGACCAATTGAACAAAAATGATGATGGGAAGTGAATATTTAGATAGATGCTGTTGGTTGATAAATGCATAACTGAAATCAATAGTGCAATATTTAATCCATATGAGAAACTGCGTTATCTTCTTTATGAACTCATGTAGTCATGTACATGTATGAGAACCCATATCTGTATGGAAAAAATATGACACTACTTTAACTACATTCCTAACAGGAAGAATGTTGGGGAAATCCAAAATGATTTGAAAAGAGCTTGAATTTCCTGGTCAAAGTCAATCTAGTTTATATTATTCTACTGTTGGTTTATTCTATGCTGAAAAACATTTACCCTCATATTACTGAGATTCATTCTGGTGACTGCAAACTGCAGTGAGCTAGTTCTGCGTACTTGTGCACTTTGAAATTGTTCTACATTAAGAAAACAAAGCAAAACATAACAATACACGAAAATGAATTACATACAGGCCTATATCAAAGCAATCATAATTTTTTAATCAATCTTATTCATTGATGAATTTAGATATTAATGAAAATTGAGTGCATGAATAAACTGAATTGTTATTTATCTTGTAGACTGAAAAAGTAAGTACTTTTGAATGTTCGCTAGTAAAAATTTGTCTTGTACAGTAAGTTGTAATATTTTACTTATTATTCTGATGTGAAAGTTATGAAATTGTAAGTAATGTCTTTTGTCTCCATGGTTACAGAGGTGAATGACTTTCTTTCAATTACACTGAAGAAGGAGAAGCTAAAGAAAGATGTTGGATCTAAGAGAGAAGATTTATGTCAACAAATCACCTCTGTCATTGGTAAAGTTGACAAGATATTGCCAGTAGAACAGGGTGAGTTAGCTTTATTATTGACTTTTTTTCATCTTGCATTCCAACTGAGTGACAAACATCATTCTACATGTATAAGCAAATATACATGTTGCACATTTAATGCATTAGTTAGAACATAGAAATGGATCATTCTTTTTTTTTTTCAGAACAGAACTTTTTTTAACATTTAACTTTTTATTCATGTTTTATTGTTCTTAGTTTATTTTCCCTTTTATTTGTTCCTATGGCTGTGTAATAATAAGAAAGTCACAAAACAAATTCAAAATACATAGTCAACCTTTAACAAAATGTATTTCTCACATTTTCGTTCTAAACAGTAATAACACCTAATGTTAATTGATCTTACTTAAAATTATTTCAATACTGTAATAATTATCATTTGTCATTCAAGATTCTTCAATGTACACATTGGTCATCATTTTTTTTTACAGAGGAATATGCTGATGTCGAGATAGAGGAATCCCACAATGCACCTCCCATCGAGGAAGAAGGTGAGCTGTATGAGGATACGGCCATCCCAGACTCTCCCAATAAGAACATGATGTCCCAAGGCTCTGACCATGATACCCTGGAAGAACCAGAATTACCTCAGGCATCAGAAAAGGATGAAAATGGAGAACCATACAGTAAGAAGCCCTCTCTTGAGTCATTTAAAACTCTTTGTACTCAACACTTGTTTTGGTCTCGTGCAATAACTACCAGGAAAAGACCCTCTGTTTTTTTTTTTTTTTTTTAGTTTTGATACATCTGATTTGAATGGTACTTTGACTGCACTAAAAATACTTGCATGAAGTATATAAAAGCTCGATGTAATTTGATATGAATATGACAGTACGAAAATATAAAAGCAAAGAACATCATAATTTGAAACATGTTGTGTGATGATTTACCGGCTGTATCCCCTCCCCCTTTATCTCCCATAACTTGCCTGATGTGATAAAATAAAGTAATTATTTATAGAGATGGTGTTAAAAAGATCTAAAAATTTACAAAACCACAAGAAGGTTAAGTTCAAAGGCTCTTTTTTGCCAACCCAGCCACCCACTTAAGTTCCCTCCCATGTTTCATACATTAATTGTTGCAACTCTATCTCACCCAATCATGTACATTACATTGCGGTTAGTGCATTGTATTATGTATGATTTTTTTTTTCAGGTGACATGAAGATTGGTCCAATAGCTGCTACGGACCTAACCAAACCCATCAAGGAAGGCTATCTAGAGAAAAGGAGGAAAGGTATTTCAACATTTTCTTCAACTTTTTCCAAAAGTATACCATTTCTGTTATGTAACGGGATATACTTTGATAAATATAATTAAATAATAAAATGGTGAACGCACATATAATGGTATTTCAATTATTCTCTGCAATATGAAGATCAGTTTGTAGTCATGAAAAATGAAAGGAACTAAACAAATGGTAAAAAATGACATAATTTTCAGTTTATCTTTAACAGTTTTTATGACCGCAAATATATTATGATTGGGATTCTGGCTGAAATGGCTTTTACTAACTCACTTATTTTGTAATGTGTTTGTTATTTCCTTTTGTGAACAATTAAATTGTTCCTGAGTGCTCTAACTTGGATAATTGTTCCTATTTTAAAACCAGTTAAAGAATCTATTTAAGAAAATTACACTGTAAGTCTACTGGATGATTGTTATGAGATAAAGGTAAGATGAACTTGAATTGAGCAAGTTAGGAACATGTTCCTGAGATATTGAAACTATGTTGTTTACCTAATTCATTTTGATTAATCCTGCTGTTCATTTAGAGGGTCAACTTGGAATTTCCCAGTGGCAGCGTCGCTACTGTGTCATCAAAGAAAACATCTTGTACTACTTTAAGAACCCCAATGACAAACAGCAGAAGAATGTGATTATACTGAATGGATACGAGGCAAGGCCAAACTCAGACTTTGATAAGAAACACAAGAAGAGAGACTTCATCTTTGAAGTTGTCTGCCCAGCCAAAAGATCATATCAAGTAAGTTGGTTTAGGCTCACAAAATAACTTTATGAATGGGGGGATATACAATGAAGAGAGAGGAGAGCAAATCAGTTTTGAAGAAGTCGATCCCATCAAATTTGGTTACAAAATAAGAAAGTTATGAAAGTTTGATCAGTTAAAACATCTGCTGTTAAATATTTTTTGTTACATTGGCTATCCATAGTGAAGTCACATATTTAGACCATGGTTTGGGTTAAACTAGAGTTTAGAATAGGCTACAAGGAACAACTGCAATATTCACCATTGCCATCTTTATGTCGGTAGGAAGTAACCTTAACCTCACCAGGAAGTAGTTTAGCATAAACTTGTTGAAACAGGATTTTCCCTTACAAAGCAGGTTTATTCTACAAAATAATTTTGCGTTTCCCTTGGTACTTTCTTACCATTGTCTTTTTTGGGTAGGGATAGGGGTGGGCTGACAGTGTATCTATTCTTGCATGCAATCATACGAATGTATCAAGCATTTTGTAAATTATAGTTCGGGCTATTTGACTTGGAATTCAAATATAATAAAATTATTTAACTATTTCAATTACATTCTGTCTATTATTTCAGTGTAACACTGAGACTCCTTCAGCACTGTACATGAAAAAGTTTGGTATGTGAAAAATCACTGAATGGAGAGGGCTTCTCAGAGGAAAAATCAACAGGATGCACTTTGGCACCAAGCCTGACTAAAATTATCAAATTCATCGATAGCACTAATGGGGTTTGCACTAACAAACCCAGTATTATTATCAGCAAAGAGCTCAATAAGAAGAGAGTCAAGAAATTAAAATAAACCTTTTAATAGTGTCACAACATTGAGATCACAGCTTATAGATATCACATGAATGTTTCTCTTGCTCTTAACATTCAGTTCATAGCATCTAGTACTGAAGAGATGAGATCCTGGATTGATGCGATATCTTCTGCCAGCACTATTGTCCCAGCTGTTGGTAAGTAGATCAAGGAACAATTAAAGCATATCAAGTAACATTTTAATTCAAAAGTGTCCTCCAAGGTACATCAAGATGTTGATTTATGCTATTCACAGTAATGCGGTATACATACTTAGTAAATATAAAGATTATATATTTTCAAGTTTTGAATTGAATTCATTGTCAGATAGAATGGAAGGTTATTGTACATACATAATATTTCATGAAAGATGCAATATAACAAATGAAAATGTCTGAAGTAAAAACTTCCAGTCGCCAGCAATTTGCTTTCTTTCTTTTTATACGCCCGTCTCGACGGGATGTATTATGGTATCACGCTCGGTGTCCGTCCATCTGTCTGTCTGTCCGTCCGTTAACTTGTCCTTGTAAACGCGATAACTTCAGTTTAACTTAACCTAGGCTCATATAATTTGGTGTGTATGATACTAGCATGGATCCCAGGAAGCCTATTGATTTGAGGTCAAATGGTCAAAGGTCAAGGTCACAGTGACATATTTTAATCTTACCATTCTGCAGTCCTTGTAAACGCAATAACTTCAGTTTAACATAACCTAGGCTCATATGACTTGGTGTGTATGATACTAGCATGGATCCCAGGAAGCCTATTGATTTTGAGGTCAAAAGATCAAAGGTCAAGGTCACACTGACATGTTTTCATCTTACCCTGCTGCAGTCCTTGTAAACACGATAACTTCAGTTTAACTTAACCTAGGCTCATATAATTTTGTGTGTATGATACTAGCATAGATCCTAGCAATTATTTTGATTTTGAGGTCAGAAGGTCAAAGGTGAAATTGTCATCTTCCACATTTCTTGCTTGACCAATAGCTCCATTTTCCGTGTTACAGATGGGCGTATTATGTGCTCGCCTTAGTGACGCTCTTGTTTTCATTTTGGAGTACTGGGTATTTGTTTTTCTCAAGTAGTTCATGTAATGAAATTTGCAGAACACAATCATCATATCTTGCTAATGTACAGGAGTTAAAAGTGCCTTTGTTTTCAAATATAATATTATACCAAGAGAGAGTGGTAATTTTGATGTACAACAGTCAAATTTTTAATACTCAATATGGAACGGCACAGAAACTACACTCTTTTATTAACAGTTGGTCTTTGGAGATTTTGTCCACTTAATGTGATAATATATTTTAGCATTGTTGAGACATGGAAACATGACTTAATGGATTCTGGGCTAGTGTACTTGACTAGCTTGGCAGGAAGATACAACTTGTGTTTTTTTTAGTTACTTTTGTAATTACCTGAACAGTCCACATGTTTAGTACTAGCAAGTGTTTCATATATAGTGTCACACTACCGTAAGTGCTAAATTTCTCATGAGATTCATAAATATAAACATACAGGTGTATACTCAAATTATATGTATCAAGTGGTTTTCTTCATGTAGAGAAAGCAAGATTTACATACCCTCATTATCATATTAAATCTACAAGCTATACTTCCTTGTTTAAACAAACAAAAAAAAGGAAATTGAAACATCGTCTTCTTTGGATGGAGACGACTAGTTAGATTAGAGGTAGATCAGTCCAAACACCTCTCCATCTAAATGAAATGTTTTAAAAAACTTGCAGGTGAAAATGCACTTGCGATAATGGAGAGGAGGTCACTTGTGTTCTGGATTTTTACACTTTTTGAAATCTTGTATGAAAATATGATAGGAGGATCTGGCAGGTCTTATGCTTATAGAGCCATCTCTTGAATATACTCTCTTCTCTTTCCCCTTTTATAGAATCATCCATAAAGCCCATTCCAGAGGCTGTGGCAGGTATACCTCCTGAAAAACCACCGTCTCCAATACCCGAAGACTTTGATGAGACTTATGATGACGTAGAGACTTATCAAAAGTCAAAGATTCAGAAGCCTCCTGAAGTTCCTCTGCCTCCAGGTGACCAGGGTGAGATATACGATGATACCGAGCTAGAGATCATTGACACTGATGAAGTATATGAGGATGTATCCAGTGGTACCAAAGAACCAGAAGCAGCACCCAGACCACCACCAGCTCGACACGGTGCACTACCAGAAGTACCACATTCGCCATCCCAACCCACCATGCAACTTCCAGCGATTCCTACGTCTCAGCGTCCCAAGCCAGATCTCCCAAGGAAGGTGTCAGATGAGAAGCCCGCACCTGCACGAAGGGCAAGTGATGAGAAGACCCCTACAAAGACTGAAAGCTTGCCACCTTTACCCACCTCAACCCCGACCGTACCTCCCAAACCAGAACCATGGGAAGAGGATTATGACAACATTTATATGGGTATGTGGGACTGCTTTCCTGATGATGAAAATGAATTGGAGTTCAAGAGAGGAGACTTGGTTCATATTGTAAGTAAAGAGTTTGACTCCTTCAACTGGTGGGTAGGTGAGAAGAACAGCAAAATTGGTCTGGTGCCAAAAACCTACCTAATGATGGCATATAGTTTATGATGCAAGCTTTGAAAAGTTGGGCTGTTTCCAGAGTCACTTCTTGGCAAAGCAGTAAGGGAGGAAGTCTCATGTTTATCCACTGAATACATTCATTCGCAAGTGAAATATGCAGCATTTAAATGAGAAATGCATCTCAGTATGAATATTTTTTATTTTTAAGTATATATATTTCACATATTATGATAATCACTTTGGTTATACATTTTTAATTTTTATACATTATTCATACATGTATATCATATTTTCTATTTTTGTCTCGCCTGCATAGCAGAGCGAGACTATAGGCGCCGCTTTTCCGACGACGGCGACAGCGGCGTCGTCAACATTGAAATCTTAACCAAGGTTAAGTTTTTGAAATGTCATCATAACTTAGAAAGTATATAGACCTAGTTCATGGAACTTGAACATAAGGGTAATCAAGTATTACTGAACATCCTGCCTGAGATTCAGGTCACATGACCAGGGTCAAAGGTCATTTAGGGTCAATGAACTTAGACCATGTTGGGGGAATCAATATCGAAATCTTAACCAAGGTTAAGTTTTTGAAATGTCATAACTTGAAAAGTATATGGACCTAGTTCATAAAACTTAGACATAAGGGTAATAGTGTATCACTGAATATCCTACCCGAGTTTCACGTCACATGATTAAGGTCAAAAGTCACTTAGGGTCAACAAACTTTGGCCATGTTGGGGTTATTTGAGGAATTGTCATCATAACTTTAAAAGTTTATGGATCTAGTTCATGAAACTTGGACATAAGAGCAACCGTGTATCCCTGAATATCATGTGCGAGTTTCAGGTCACATGACCAAGGTCAACGGTCACTTAGGGTCCATGGATTTTGGCCATATTAGAGGTATTTGAGGAATTGTCACCATAACTTTGAAATTTTAGGGATCTAGTTCATGAAACTTGGACATAAGAGCAATCAATTATCCTTGAACATCCCTTGCTAATTCCAGGTCACATGACCAAGGTCAAAGGTCATTTAGGGTCAACAAACTTTGATTTTGATTTGATTTGATTTGATTTTGATTTGATTTTATTCACCAACGATAACAACATATTTACAGATGTTTACATATTACATTATTATGTCATGCATATAAATATTACAGAAATGAAACATACATGTATATGTTAAGAGCTGATAAAAGGGACCAGAAAATAGCACAAGTGCTAGTCGAGCCTGGCCCCTACACATATTAGTAATATAGGCGAATATTGAACTTTAAAGTATGTTTTTTAAAAAAAAACACAACAAAAACAACAACTACAAAAAAACAAAATAAAATTATGAGTGTAACATTTTATGTTATATACAGAGCAAATGTACTTTGCTAATGTTGGGGGTATTTTTGGAATTGTCATCATGAAGTCTATGGATTTAGTTCATGAAACTTGGACATAAGAGCAGCAATGTATCCCTGAATATCCTGTGTGTGTTTCAGGAACATGGCCAAGGTCAAAGGTAATTTAAAGGTCAATGAACTCTGGCCGTGTTGGGAGTATGCGTTGAATTGGCATCATAACTTAGGAAGTTTATGGTACTTGCTCATGAAACATTGACATAAGGGTAATCAAGTATGAATGATAGTTTTGCACAATCCTATTAGGTCACATGATCATGGTCAAAGGTCATTTTGGGTCAATGGACATAATATCTTATTATCTTATTAATGTTTTCTTCTGTGAATAATTATTCATTAGCTGTTTTTCAAAGGAAGCACTGCTGCTATATCGAATTGCGTAATGCAGGCCAGACTGCCAGTGGCGTTCCACTTGTTCTATTATTCTGATCATTTTTTTTTTGGGGGGGGGGCTATCTTTCAATCTGGAAATGGAATTTACATAGAAACCGCTCAGTTCTGTATGGTTATCTCATTATCAATGTGCTATGTGCAGTATATTACTTCTATTGTGGTGTAGAAGGAGGAGGACTGACTGTTCTTGATGATAGTCCATTTTTAATACATATATAGGTGTGTTACATGACTGTTCTAGGATTTACTCTTAGAAGTATCTTGCCTACTGTGGAGAAAACAAAGACAATTTCAAGAATTTCAATATACCAATAATAAGTGACAATTGTTGAAAGGCTAAGTGTCCGTGGTAGCATTCAAGCATTGATGACCATACTTATTGACTTTTGTGATGCACAAAACAAGGGCTATTTTTACACACCAGATTGTTCCATGTTTGCTGTAGTTGTAGTCAAGCACAAAGTATTACTAGTTTTCACTTAACTTACATTATTTTCATATTTTGAAATGTCTATTTTGCATAATATTATAATAAATGTTAAAGTTATGTAAAAACAGATGGCTGTAATTGTATTTTCAACTCATTAGGCATTATTGACATCAGGGCGATTCCACACTAGAACTTCAAAAATATCATAAATTTCAACATGCTTTCAATAAGTCATAAGTAGTGTAATATTTTACTATGATACCTAAATTTTATGAAAATTATGAGTTTTAACCAAAAGTGAAGTCAGATATAGTTTTTTTTGGGGGAAACAATGGAATTTTCAATAATTTTGCTAATTAAATAGTCAAGTACAAACACTGCTTGAAACGATTATTGGCAAAGCACGAGAAGATTGAAATTATTGCAGGTCAATGGAATAATGTATCATTGATGGTTCCAAATAATATCGAACATTTTCATGATCCATAATAGGGGCAGCCCTGATTTTTCCGAACCTATTTTTGGGAATGTCCCGTAAGACACATGAAAATGCAAAAGTTTTTCCTACAATTTTATTTTTGATGATGCAATTTCACAATATCAGTTTCTCTGTCTTTGACCAATGGGTGATCGATTTATCCCATAAGGATTTAATTACTGCCTTTCATTTTTCAATAATTGTCCTATTAAAAGTTGTCCCGTACGACACATAATATATACTGCATTTAATTGCAGGATTTGGAGTCAGAAACTATAAATAGTAGACCAATTTTAATTTGAGTAATTGATTTGACATAACGTGAACTGAAAAAGCACTTTTTTAATCTCCATAGAACATGAAATAGGTGATTCTAACCATTTTAATTGACTTCATGTAGGCGTATTCTGTTGTGAATCCCTTCAGCTAAACTGGTGATTTTCACTGGTCAGAGTAGGTTAATTTCTTTGTCATGGAGCATGAAAAGAAAACCTTTATAATTGATTCACCCTAGCCTGGAAGATGACTTCCTCTTGCATGCTAATGTGAAATTATTATAAGATGTAAAAAAAATATTTACATATCAATCATCTATTTGGACTTCCCTTGATGATCACTAATTTTTTTATATACAGTATTGAAACTCCTTACTTTTTTCAAGTTGTTGAAAAAAAATCTGGAAAATAAGACAAACCATATGGTTTCATGAAATGCAGAAAGGTTTAAAAAGTAGAATTGCATTTCTTTAGAAAAAAAAAATATTTTGTGGAATTACAAGTGACAGTTGTGACATATATCATATACATTTTATATGAAAAATCATAACGTTTTAGCCCCATAATTTACACAAACAGTTTCATTCATTCATTGTTTAAATACCGGTAGTGTATTGGAAATCATCAATTACTTCACTAAAATATAACTTCACACAAAACCTCAAGTTTTTCAGCTCGTAAAAATGCTGTGAACCATTGTACATTTCCCATCATGAAAACAATGATAATATATTGCTCCCGATTGTATATATTGAGGTTACTTAATTATATTGTCCTGAATGACTACTTATTAAAAGGCTTTTCATTAAAAATGGAAGAATTTAGGGGCAATGCTCCCCTTCTGAATGATAAAAAGTTTATTGTTTTATTCAGGCTGTCCAGTACAACACGCAAGTGCCTGTTCAACACACAAGTGTCCCGTACGACACACAAGTGTCCTATACGGTCCCGTACAACACATTATTTTGTTTATGATATATTGACAGAAATATTCAGCCAATAGCGGTTTCTAACATAATGAATGTCTTTAGTTTGATAGGATTATCATTATCATCAGCCAAATAAAGTGATTGAAGAGGTCAAAGAGACATAAAGTAAGAAAGTTTGGCTTCAATATAGAGATGTCCCGTACAACACATTTTGAGTGTCCCGTACGCCACAATGTTCTCGAAAATTGTCATTTGCTTTATTTATTAATGAATGTTTATTTCGCTTTCTTTCATAGATGTGTTTGTTCTTGGGTAATTGAATATCAATTTGAGTTCAGTTTCTATGAAAATTATCTGTCCAACTCACAGACTGTAGAGTACAAACTTGAGGTTTCTAAAAAAGCCACTTTTTCTGCGTCCGTACGACACATTACTATTTTAAATCTGTATTATACAGGATGTGAATTCAAGTCATGTTAAGTCTTGGTTTTCCTAACACTCTGGTAGAACTTGATGATCACCTTTAGTTACTGGAATATTTTTTGTTTTTCTTGTAAAAAAACTGTCAAATGTTCTCTAAATGTCCCGTACGACACGTATGGAATCACCCATCAGTGCATGTTTCTTGGTACATACGTATTTAGCAGGTAGTAGTATATGGATAAAATCAATAGATAGCTTGTAATGTACTGTGAAATATAACTGATTTTCTTGCACTGAACCTCTTTGTTTGCTTCTTAAGTCAGAGCAGTGGTGAACACATCAGTTTCTATAAACATTGTCTAGACCTCATTAGGAGACTTTAAGATTGAAAAAAGTGGCTTCTTTTATGATCCTTAACCTTAAGTAATGTACTTTTCTACACTGCAACACAACAAAAAAGAAATGATAAAGGATACAATTAAACACGCAGAATCTACTTGACTTTTGATTTTGCTTGCATAGTAGCAGTGTGTTCTCCCTTGTTATCTTTTAGAATTTACATCTTTACAGATTTTTTTACATTAATCTTATATCCATAATGCCAACTCCCTTGATCAATTTCAGACCTTGCTAAAAACCCATCTTTCCAATGTCTAGATATCAGTTGTGGGTTGGTCCATATGGAGGTGCACATCTTAGTTGCGTTTCATTTGTCTCTTTAAATTTTTTTTTTAAATTCATTACGACTACTTTTTATTTACCCTGGTAATTTAATTTGATAGGCAGATAACTGAGCACTTAGAAATGTCTGTATTAAGCGCCCTACAAATGTTATTATTATGTAATGTATTTCTATATGATTCATCAAGGAAGCATTGTGACCAGTAACCATATAGCAACTTATCCTTTTCTCAAGTTTCATATCTAGTTTTAATTGATTTCTTAATGTTGGATGCCAATCATTGATTTCTGTGTTTCATGCCAATATTCACAATAACTGAATTTAATATAAATGCCAACCTAAATACAAGCCTTGTATTACCTACAGCCATATACTGAGGTACCTCCAAGTTTAAAGGTAACAGAAAGTAGTTGCAGCAAACAATTATTCTTTTACAAGATATTTTGTTTAATCAAGACTGTTACCATATTATCATTCTAGGGGCCCGTTGCAGAAAGAGTTCTGTGCAATCAATCGCAACTCTAAAAATCATGCGCAACTTGATTTTCAACCAATCAACAGCGCGCATTTGGGACTTGTGGTTGATTTTTTGGTTTGCGTTTAAACGCAACTCTTTCTGCAACGGGCCCCTGATGTGGTACATTAATGTAAACTTATCTTTGTAAAATCGTGAGATCTTAGCTCAAAACCAATAATTCTGATGCATAGTCACCAACACAGAAAAGCATTCGTGGGACAGTGCATTAATATTGCTTCGAAAAATACCAAACATTTGATGGAATTCTGTGCTTATTTTGCTCATTACTCAGCAATTACTCATTTTCTTCTAGAGTCATTTGGCACATAAGTTTTATTTTTGGGGGGCATCGCTTTAACGAGTAATTCTTTAACATTCATCCTCAGTTTTTCCTTTAGGTTATTAGGTAGCATATCATTTTTAATAGCAGCGCCTTGTATCAGGCAAAAAGCGCTTTATAAATCCAGCTATTATTATTATCATTATTAGGTGAGGAAAAAGCTTAAACAGATCAGGAGCAGCATGTAGCTTTGGAATGTTCCTTTACTTTGATTTGAATACATGTTATGAGGTCTCAGTGTATGACAATAGGTCCATGCAGTAGATATCAAAAGTTTTCTATGTATTTGTATATTTATCTCATGTATTTATGTATGATCATGATATATTCAGATATTTTTGGTATCTTAGTAGATTTTGAATATGAAAAATAAATATGCCAGAAATTCTTGCTGGATAAAAGCCTTATGTTGCAGTTTCTGGATTTTTCCTTTCAGTGAGCCTTGTGTTTGACAGACATGATCAAGAAATATCTTTCTTAATTTGATGTGACCAGTTATGCCCATATAATTCAACTGCAACACAATTTTTGAAATAATCTAACATATTGTATTACATAGAAAAGTTTAAACATGTAAAATTCTCTTATTTGAAGTTCAGATTAATGCTAGTACTTTCATCAAATTCAGCTTTACTGTATTAAAGTCTTGTGGTTCGGGTTAAGTCCAAATTGGCTTCAAATCAATGATGGAAAGATTGATCTGACCTCACTGGAGTTGATTCCACTTATATTTATCCAGGGAGGCTTACAATAGACTGGAATTTCAATGTAGTTTTCATATCCCTATTCCAAACTTTGATCACTAGCATATTTACATATGAAGTGTTTACAAGATCACATCGCAAGTGGAGCTTTCTTCAACCTTTATGGTGTAAAGAATGCAAAACTTATTTCATGAAAGAAGCTTCAGCAACAATTATTCACATGGAATTTTGCACATTAAAGGGAAAGTTCACTCTCATGTCAAGTTGGTTTTAATGAAGGCTGAAGAAGCAACAAAAAAAAATGTTTAAGCGGTTTGACAAGAACCCAGCAAAGAGTGTAAAATTTATGAATTTCCATCATCTTGCTTTTGTGACGTCACATGTGAGCAGTTCACTTCTTCATTTTATTTTTCTTTGACGTGTGTATAAAGGAATGTCAGATGATATTGAATGAACATGTAAACAATTTTTAAATCTCTTGGGACCACAGGTCTGAAATAATGCTTTAAATTAGGAGATTATTTGACTTATGAAAGTTGACATATATATATTCTGTTGTACATGTCCATATACAGTATATTATACTTTTGATACTTATTATATATAAGTATCATTCAAATTGTACTTGCACCATTCAATAAAAAAAATAAGAAATACTCATGAAACACTAGTATTTTATGACTTCACTTTATTCCATTTTACTAAAACTACACATGGTAAAACAGTTATCAAGAATAAAACCTTCAGCGAAACAGATATCAACACACAATGACCCGTATTCTGAAGTCGGGTTTAACTTAAACTCAGGTTTAAAGTTGTGGTTTAAGTATGGATAGCAAATTGTTACAAAACTCACTAAAGGCTCATTTAGCTCTCAAATCATTCATAATTGTCTAGGAAGTATAAATGGATGATTGTCTTTACCATCGATGAATCAGGAAAGAACACAGTAAACATAGGAAACATACAACTTAATATAAATTTTGACACTTTTGGCTTCTCATAATTTTAGCAGAGAGTTGGACCATGGTCTAAGTTAAACCTGATTCCAGAATACAGGCCTTTGTTTTTTATTGATTTATGGTTTACAAAATGTCCAAATTATACTATTATATAAGATGTTATTCAGTTACATCTACTTAGCTTTGACATAATCGTTTGTTGATCAATATGTTTAAACAATATCATTACAAGGTAAATCAGAATTTGCTGGACTCATCTGGGACCTGGGAAGGTAATGTCATGCTGCATGATATCGTAGTTTTGCATCAACATACACTGACTGAAAACACATCTTATTTTAAAAAAATTAGCATATGAATTCTATAATAAATTATGTATATTCTTACAAGTTTTGATCTTGACTATGTATCAAATTTTCACAAAATGAAATTATCACAGTAATGGAATACAACACACAGGTGCTTCATGTAAAGAAGATGATTATCATCTCAATAAATGGGTTCGATAAAAATAGGCATGTCAGCTTTTACTCTCAAATTTTGTTACACCTATTTAAGATCAAATTAGTTTTGTAGAACACATTTAATATATGACATTGAGCATCATGTCTGTGACATTCAAATTAGTCTACATGGCTACATAAGAACACATGCATCTCAGTTGTATTAGAATCTCTAGCAGAATATGACCATGTTTGTGAATTGTTGCAAAGGTCCATGATCAACGCTGCAAGTACATTTAACATGAGCATGATCCGATAAGAACAGTTGACCAACATTTCATCATGAGAATACAATGTACCAGAAAAACTTATGGAGTACAATGTCTACTTTTCATAAATGTTCTTTACAACTTTTACCCTATTGGTAGTTAGAGACTTATCGTCGACTTACACATGCAGTACATGTCTAGAAGACTTTGAGGATTGAATTCATGACTAGATTAGAAAAAGTTGGCAAACTGATACGTTTAATCTTCAACTAGCTTTAATTATTCCGCAATATCTGATAGAAAAAATTTATACAACCTAATACAAAGTCATTAGATTTTAATTATCATAATCTTTCAAGATATTCTGGGAGTCTACTAATGAAAATATTTATAAGGAAATCATTGATACACACCACTGCATATATTTTTGTTCTTGTGAAACATTGAGATGTAATTTTATGAGATCAAGTTAAACATAGCAATCACTGTGCTACGTATACACAGATCATATCTTAACCAAGTCTACAGAAAATGTTCTCCTCTGGCCGAAGGTGCTTTTTACCTTGAACCGTTTCAGTTTGGCATACATGGGTGAAATACTAAATCCGTCTTGCATTTCTTGGACATGATATATATATACAGCAACTTTTCAAAAGCTTTAAAGCAATAATCGATGCTTCAACAAAATACAACAAAGCGACCTAACAACCCTACAAATGAAAAAAAGGTGAGTGCTTTTCTGGAATGTATTGAGGTCTATCAACTTTTGTATTTTGATATGAAGTGCATACTACACTATAGAGTGATAATAGCATTGGGCAAAAATCTTTCTTCCATTGAAACTCGGACACTATGCAGAGTGTAGAAAAATCATACAGTGAATAACATACAGTAATAGTTGCAAATACGATTACAAACACAATACGTCAATGAAAAGAGAAACCTGTACAATGAAAAAGAAATAAACGAATGATACTTGGGAAGAGGGAAGCATACAGAGGCAGTTCATTTCTCCAAATGTGGACAAGAAAAGGAACTTTAATTTATAGTGTAAAGCAATAGTGTATATGATTACTGGATACATTCATAAAATCCTTGCATCAAGCACACATGCACAATGATGCAGATCAAGACTTGACTACCTCCAATGTATGTATTTATAAGGAGAGTAATATATTTTCTATACCATGACAATCCAGAATTAAAGGGACAGACCGCCCAGACCTCAAGCTGGTTTGAATGAAAGCAGAAAAATGAGCGAAACACAATACTGAACATTTGTTGAAAATCTATCAAAATATCACGATTAAGAGTTTTTTTAGATTTGATTTTGTGATTTAATGTGCAAGCAGCTTCCCCATACATCATGTAATATAAATTCTATTGTCATTTTACAATGGCTCATATGCTGAATATGGATATGAATTTTAACATGGAACTAAGCATCTGGATATTTACTGAAAGCAAAGGTAAATCATGTTCAGTATAAGGGAGAAAATTTGCATGTTATAGAATTCATATCACACAAAATATGGGTGAATTGAATAAAACTGAACTTATTTGGCATCATTAAAAATAAAAATCATTAGCAATCACAAATATATATAGAATAATGAACCAAGCAATCTGAAAAGCAGTTTATGCTTGAGGATGGGCCCTACAGCAACGCATTAAAATAAATGATTTATTATAATTCAAGGAATTGTGATATTATAATTCAAGGAATTGTGACTTCACAAAATTATCCATAACACCACTCTCTAAAAATCCACAACTGTGCCTTTCTTTGACAGATTTTCAGCAAATTTTCATCAAAACATTTCTCTTATTCTAAACCAACCTGACATCAGAGCAGAGTTCCCATTTAAGATTCTGCAGAAAATGGTGTGAGAGAGAAAGAGATAGAGAGAGAAGAAAAGACGAAGAAGAGAGTTTCATATATACAATTAATACAGGGAAACCCCCATGACAAGCAAACCTCAAGATCAGTCTTATCTATATTCATATTTGCCAAAGGAAGGCACAGCAATAAAACAGTCTCCTACAAACATTTTCTCAATAATTATGGGACAAGACATCACTCTGGCTAACAGCAGATAATGAAACAATATGGTATTTCAAGAGAAATATCACATACAAAACGAGCAACTTAAAAAATGTACATGATCATTTAAAGGAGATATCATTTTGCTATTGGTCAATTTTGTTTTCTCCAATTAACAATAATGCCCGAGGCAATGAAATCCTAACACATAGACCAGGTTGTGAACATACTGTGCCGACCACAAGAAATCCCACAACTGCAAATTAGACATTTGTCTTTATTAATACCACATATTTGCATTGTTTTGAACAATTAGTAAATTAATTTCCAATTGTTCCTGTTTCTTATAATTATCTGTTGCATGCCTGAAAACCCCCAGATAACTCTTGCTCTGTCTAAGATATTCAATTCAAATCAAGTTTTTTTCCCCTAAGTCAAAGTGGGTAATAATTATGAATAATACATCATATATAGAGTATATGACAAGGGAGGTTAAAGAGGTTTGCATCAATCACAAGTCTTTGAGGTTTCCCTGTATCCACAATGCATGCCTACTAAGGCTTAACCATCGATGACAAAAAATGGGACATACAAACGATGTATACATAAAGAAATGAGCCACCCTAGGATTGTGCTCTTATCTCTTGTCCACCTCATCATCATCACTGTGCCATGTCAAACGCTCTTCATAAAACTGGATGACAATCTGTGGGCACTTGTGGTTGGCTTCCTTTGCTCGTACCAGGTCAGCTTCATTGTTGTTTTTCCTGAGGAGAGATACACATGTTAAAAGCAATTCAATGTAAAATCTCAAGGAATCCTATATTCACATAAGTCTATTGATCTGTGTACATTCACAATCACCACACCAATAGGATGCAGACCATCCCTTGAAAACTATACTACTAAACTCCTCACAAAAAGTTTGCTCCTTCCATGCATGGCATACATTAAGTTCGTATTGGAAGTTTTCATATTATACATATTTGAATGGTGCAAGAATTAGCACACTCCATGTTTGTACAAAATCCAATAGACAGCAACAAATTCTCCCCATTGACAATAACCAATGATGTAGCGCAGAGTGTGAATTGGCCATTTACGTTGTGCACTGAACTAGACATTCTACTTCTTGTTCAGTAATGTGTGACCCAACGACTTCTGGGCTACTCGTACAGTAGCTAGCACTAGTCAAGTCGCATCCGCTTTCACACCGGATTCTCAATCTCTTCTTATATTGCTAGGAGAAATCATTGTAAAACTTGCTTCTTGTGTTATCCCTCTTGCTGTATACTATTCTTACCTCCAAGCTACCGCAAGCTACTGGGTCACACATTAAAACAGCATGAGCTACATTTGGGAACTTTGGGTTGTTATTGATGGCGAGAACTGTCTTATGACAGAAGCAATGATTTGACTCTTTGTCCACTAACCAAGCAAAAATTTGCTGTTCTAATGCTCCAATCCTACATTGGAATTTGAATGTCACTTATTGACACTAAGAACTTTGTGGTGAGGGTGACGATAGAGTTAAATAATTATCTTACCACTTCATAAGGAACAGAAGTTCATTGTTGGCTTCTGTGGCACCAATGATTCTCTCTGGATCCAATCCTCTGTCAAATCCTCTGTACTTCTTCTCATCTTGCTTAGCCTGCTTGCTTTCTTTTGAAGGACCCTATAAAATAAATGAATGTATATGAGATAGCAAACAGAATCTTATTAAGGGGGATTTCAACCTTGGTAATCAAACAACTTTTATTCAAAAGGAGAATTATAGAAGAAACAAGTGGAATGCCTCTGGCTGTCTCACCTGCATCACGCGATTCAATATAGCAGCAGTGCTGACTTTGAAAACTACTATAAAATAATTATTCACAAAAAACACCATTCATATAATGATACAATACTACGTTCATTGATATTTGACCTTGATCATGTGACCTAAAACTTGTGATACTTGATTACCCCTATATCCACATTTTACACACTATATCTATAAACTTTGAAAGTTATGACAGCAATACTAATTACCTCTAAAATGGCCAAAGTTCAATGACCTTAAATGACCTTTGAATTTGGTCATGTGACCTGAAACTCGCATGAGATCTTCAGTGATACTTGATTACTATAATGTCCAAGTTTCATGAATCAGATCCATAAACTTTCAAAGTTATGATGGTAATTCAACAGATACCCCCAATTTGGCCAAAGTTCATTGACCCTAAATGACCTTTGACCTTGGTCATGTGACGTGAAACTCATGCAGGATGTTCAGTAATACTTGATTAACATTATGGCCAAGTTTCATGAACTAGGTCCATATACTTTCTAAGTTATGCTGTCATTTCAAAAACTTAACCTTCGGTTAAGATTTGGTGTTGACGCCGCCGCCTCCGTCGCCGTCGGAAAAGCGGCGCCTATAGTCTCACTCTGCTATGCAGGTGAGACAAAAAATGGGGGAAAATAAAAGATTACATATTGATGTTTAAGAAATTAGATCACTTTCGATCTGTACTGACCACACAAAAATGCTGTTAGTGCTAACAATTCACTAACAGAGGCCGTTACAACAGGTAATGTAGCAGTGATGCCTAATGTTACAACAATGCATTACTTACACATTGAAACAAATATTCTGAATTCACAATTCGAAAGATGTGACTGGGCATACTGTTAGCACTCTGTTAGGCTAACAATGTTTCTGTGTGGGTAGCACTGGTGAGTCTATTGTGACAAGTGGCAGAGATAACCAACCCTTTTTCTGTGCACATCAGACCACTCAAAGCCCCAGGGCAGTAATCGCAGCATAGCATATTTTCCATTAAAAAATATGTGATACTGAGAATTTTTTTTGAAAAAGATGGCTTTTTCTCTCTTTGAATAATTGGACAAACTATTTGTGTATACACTTCATCTGAATGACATTAAAGTATAAGACACAATGTGATGATAACATTTTTGTAATTAAAGTTTTGAAAGTTTCCTGATTTAGTTCATATCTTTCCCAACTGCTTCTGTAATTTCTTTGTTCTTATTCATTTTCAAACAACCTTAACATTGGATTAGATTACATTTAGATTAGTACCAGAAAGTAACTTAAAATGTAATTTAAAAAAAAGAAAAGAATTTCAGGCCCTTTTGTAAGCCCCCCCCCCCCCAAAAAAAAAAATAAAAATAAAAGAAAGTTAGAAAAGTGGAATCTCTATATCAGAGCTTTCTACCTCACCCCCTTAAAGACTTTGAATACAAGATTTTCCATTTTATTTTCCATTTCCTTTTCAGAAATCATTGTACATGTAGATTAAATTTACATATAGATGCATATGAACACCTTTGGTAGAGCAGTGGTCTGTATTCTACTGATCCACCTTCATAGCAAAGTCATTAACTAGTACCCAATGTTGGAGCACTAATCTCCATTTACACAAATTACAACAAATAAAGTATTGTTTTATCTATATAGTTTATATACAAAATATGATCAAATAATAATTCTGCCAAATCTCTTGCTTAAGATAAAATAAATTTTCTGACTACTTACTGATGCGTCTTTCTTTTCATCTTCTTTTCTCTTTTTCTTTGCTGCAATATCTCCTGCTGCCCCATTGACGGATGATTTTCTTTTTTGGGCCTCCTTTTCTTTTATTTTCTTTTCATATGCCTCAATTAAATCAGGACACTCCAGATTGTCTTCAGGTTCCCAAGTATTTTCATTGCTGTAAAAAAAAACATAACAGAGTGAACAATCATAGTTCATTTCATAATAATCAATACCAAATTATCATTTTGGGGGCAATAGTTATTTTTAACTACTCTGTTGAATACCCCAGGAATGGAGGAGGGGTATGGAAGACTTTCTTCTCAAATGGATTGATTTTTAACAACAAATCCCTGAAAAAAGTCTCAACATTTTGTGAGAAATCCCCTCAAATGTGTACATGTATGTACTCTTTCTGTACCAAAATCTTTTTTTTTTCCTTCAAGTTTGTCTGATAAATTTCCCAAGTCGAAATTTGGACAAGAGAAAAAGGACACAGAGGGAAAAAGGGTATGACGGCCAAAAAAAAGGGCATTTATTTACTAATGGGGCATGACGGACAAAAGAATATGAAATTCAACTTTATGGCTGTGAGAATTTAATTTTCTGGCATTCATCATGGCCAACTGAAAAGGCATCGATGGTCATGGCCGTCAATTAATTCGAGCCCTAAGTGATTGTATCTATTCAGACTAATTATGTAGAATATAAGAATGTTTATGCCCTATAAAAACAGTCATAATATGAAAAATATGATTTTTTTTTATAAACTTTGTGATTTTGCATGAAATTTGATATTGAAATTAATATTTGGTTATCTTTTTTTAATATAAAACCATTTCACAAACATGGAATGGGAAGATAATTTTAGGATATAATCTTTGTCTGTAGCTTTATTATATCTTTCTAAGGGAATTAGTTTAAAATAAACTACCATGAATTACCATGAGAGGGCACTGGAAAGCAAAATTCAAATTCAAATTTTTATAAAGAAATAACCATTGAAAAAACATTCAATGGCCACTATACTTTTGTACCATTGGAATGCGAGATGAACTGACATGTATATTATATTGGATGGCTCAGAATGGAATACCAGAAATATTCCAAGAGTTTGGGCAAATATTCCACGAATCGCAGATGAGTAGAATATTGGCCCTAGCTAGTAGAATATTTCTGGTATTCCATGAAATAAAGCCATCCAATATAATTATTATCAACCCCCTCCCCCCCCCCACCATGACAAAAAAGAGGGAGAAATCTCACTAAGCAAGTCATGTCACTTTATACCACACTTCATATGATCAAATTTGATCAACATGCATCATATGTATGTAGTTCATTATGACTTCTTGGAGTATCACTGTGTTCTATGCTGTGCATCTCATTGCTTTCAATGTTGTACGCGTTTTATATTTCATGCATTCATGCATGCGCACTAGTATTGAACAGCAGGTTTTGCACAGGAGCCTATAGGATATTTGTCAGATTTCGGTCCTTTCAGGAATACACTCTCATATTGAACAGGCAATTGGTGCAATATACATGTAGTTATAAAAGCATCGCTAAAACACTCTACTTCATATTATTAACCCTTTATCAAATCTTTACCTGAGCTTTAAATTATCATAGCAATATGGCCAATTTGGGGGGTAAAACAAGCATCATATATGCCTTTGTACACACTGGAAAAACCCAAAATACTGTCATGTCATACTTGAGATAATACACAAATGAAAATGTTTATTTTCTTGATATACCTAAAATTTCCATTTATATATCATTTTTATTTCGTGATCATAAAATCTTATCTTATAGACATCTACTAAAACCTAGGTTACTCCCCTTATGATCCTTTCTTTTGCCAACTTTTTGGAAAGATTCGTTTTAATTTCATTTGTACCTTGATCATTTGCTGCTAACTTTCTATTTCAATAATACAAATAGTGCTTTATGTGAATGACCTCAGAATGATTATCTTGCATGAAAGAAATAATCCTATTAATTCACTTACTCTCCATAGCCTTTCCACTTGAGGAGATACTCTACTTTTCCTTTGTGAAATCTCTTGTCAACCACCTTCTCTACTTGGTAAACTTCTTCTTCCTCTTCCCCTTCTTCACTATCTCCTTCATTCTGTTTATCTGCAGCATCATCTGCTGGTTCAGGACCATCTTCAGGTTTCCTCTGCTTCTTTCCCATCTATTACAGAAAAGAGAAAACGATAGATTTATAATATGATTGAGGTTGAGGGGTAAAGTTGGAGGGGGAGGATGGGGGGTGAGAAGAAAATCAAAATAAATTGATGACCACTCTCATATGAGGCAATGATCAAAACATGCAATTTTCTTGTTCTTTGTTCATGATTACTCTCTCATTATCACTCATAGTCATATCAAAAGGTTTTAAAATGGGGCCACCAGAAAACTCATTCTTCATGTGGGCAAAGCCAGGTACAACAAACACAGTCTATCAGTTCTTACACTTTCCTCAACATGTTAATCTTTTATCAACAATCAAAGGTCTGCAGCAAGGAATTCTTTGTAAATGATGGTTTTAATGAATAATGTCATCATAAACTATGGGTTCTGAAACTGCAGCCCACAAGCCTTCATGCAGCTTGCCAAAAACTTCAAGTGAAACAAAAAGTAACTAGATTTTAATTCGTCATGAGGACGAATTAGGTGGTCTGTCATGATTTTTCATTCAGTGTCGGCTAATGTTGTATGAAATGAATCATTTAGATATGATTGATAATCTTGATCATAGACATCATAGGAATGCATTTTGACCATTGCTAAATGTGATTATCAATGTGGTGATGACAACCGTGATGATTATAATGATGGTGGTGATAATGCAATACGGTAAATACAAAATTAAGTTTGGAGCACGTAAAATGCCTTAAAAACTCCTCAAAAATTTCAGACGATTTACCGAAATTGGCTTTCCAAAATTGCGCAATAAAAGGCGCCTTCATTTTCAGAGCAGTTAATTTTTAATGGACAGTTTCATATTTTAATTGTATGCAAAATCTTTTTAAAATTTCTTTCTACTGTCAGCAATTTTTCTTTTAAGATTTCAAGCAAGAATTTCCACAATGTCAGTGGGTATCAATTTCACAGAGTGCTTGAAAATTCTTAGGTGATACTTTTTGAAAACTATATAAAATATCTTAAATATTTTTATTCAAAATTTCTGCTAAATTTCAATTATTTTTAATGAGAAGTTTCGCAATGATACATTTTCACAGCATTCACTTCAAAACTCATCTTCAGTGGTGTATTTGATAAAAGAATTAAGTAGAATTTTTTGAGGGGAAATATTTGCAAAATTTCTGCAAATTCCTAAACATTTCACATAATATTTTCCGTCAAGAATTTTCAATATCCATTTATTAATTGTGTATGACTTTAACATTTACTTGAAAATTCTTTCTTGATGATTTTACTGAAAAAAGTCAGGTAAAAGATTCAAATACTGGCAATTTTCCCGCAAAATTTCGGGAAAATTAGTATTTTACTAAATTGCACTATTTTTAATTTCACAGAAGGTATCTGAAAATTTGTTATATGTTATATTTAGAAAAAATAACCAAATAGAAAAAAATCCAGGATTTTCCGCAAAATGTCTAGAATGAAATTAATCAACCAAATAGCGTTTCAATGCATAAATGATGTTTTACAATGTTAAAACTACCCCTTAAAAAGTTCCGGCAATATTAAAAAAAATTTCCTACATAAAAAAACGCAAAGCAAGTGGGCTTGATATTTTCAGCAAGACCGTACAATTGATTAATAAAGCATTTTCATAAAAAAATTCTCAAAAATTAGGTCCAGAAAAAATTAACAAAAACTTAAACAGGTAATAACACACTAATGCTGTGGTTGAAAGTGAAAAGCATTCACACATTATTTGTAGAGGATTGTTTTCACTACATCATATCAAAATTTGAGAGAAGATTGACTAGTAATAACGAAGATATGGTCAAATATGCATAAATACGTTGACGTAAATGCGAAAAAGTTTAATTTTCACTTCTAACGTAATTTTGACGTTATTACGCAATCTCCAGATGATATTTTGACTATATCCAAGAGTGAGGAAAAGTAGGGGGTCAACGGACTCCCTGAAGAGCTACAGTGAATTTTATATAGGCATATTTTTGCCCACTTATGACTTATTTTGCGAGTTTGCACGCGCGTGTAATGCAAATTTGAATGGACGCGCATTCCCGTATTATTGGTCGTAAGAGGCTGAATGAGGTATCAAATTAATCAGAAGCTAATGGACAATGGACAGACATAAAATAAATGATGACTCGAAGATGCATACCGATGGTAGGTGCAAGAACGCGCACGCATACCTGTGCGCGCGCAAATTCTTGACATGCTCAAAATGACCTGAAACGTACCCAAACTTGACCACGGTTGATTTGGGGAATTTTTAAATTTTGACGCGCGCGTACGTGCGCGTCGTGACCTTTGCATGACCTCTGATGACATGTCCTGATGACCTGTCACCTGAACTTGATATGATGCAAATATGGATGATTTTTTATGATTAGTTGCGGTGATATGATCAATAATTCATTTTTACAAAATGGCGCCTAGATGACGTCATCATGATTTGATAACCTTGAAAAGTTTCGTTTCGCGATTCCATAATAATTTCCATACATGACATGAAAATCAAGAAATTTGACAAGCCCGATTTTGAGATAAAGTGGGAACAAAATTTGGCAATAAAAATAAATAAAGTAAATTCTGACGAATATAATAGGTGATCTGTCATATTCATGACAGACCACCTAAAAAGGAAAAAAAAAAAAAAAAAAAAGGCAGGCAAGGTTTGAACCACCGACCCCAGCTTTACTAGTCAGGTGCATTATCCAGTCGACCACAATGTTTCCGACAGACGGCAAATGCAAAACAGGAAACATATTGTCAATGTAAATTTTTGCAAGTAGAAAATTGGCATGATGACAAACCTCTACAAGTTCTAGTTTTGAGAATAGCACAAGCTTTAAAATGATACAATGGACATATTGTCTAAAGGGTACATTCTAAGCTAAAAGATATTGAAAATTTGGCGAGAAATAACCAATATTTACGGAATTAGAATCAATTTACATGAGTGTGGTGACATCATGAAACAGAAAACGTTAATTTTTAGTTCCGACGCCATTTTGATGACGTCACGATGTTTTTAAGGGTCAAATGTGGCATGAAATCATATCTCCTTTTCATACTCTATTCGAATAGGAAAAAAAAATTGGGGGTCAACGGACTCCCTGAAGAGCTACAGTGAATTTTATATAGGCATATTTTTGCCCACTTATGACTTATTTTGCGAGTTTGCACGCGCGTGTAATGCAAATTTGAATGGACGCGCATTCCCGTATTATTGGTCGTAAGAGGCTGAATGAGGTATCAAATTAATCAGAAGCTAATGGACAATGGACAGACATAAAATAAATGATGACTCGAAGATGCATACCGATGGTAGGTGCAAGAACGCGCACGCATACCTGTGCGCGCGCAAATTCTTGACATGCTCAAAATGACCTGAAACGTACCCAAACTTGACCACGGTTGATTTGGGGAATTTTTAAATTTTGACGCGCGCGTACGTGCGCGTCGTGACCTTTGCATGACCTCTGATGACATGTCCTGATGACCTGTCACCTGAACTTGATATGATGCAAATATGGATGATTTTTTATGATTAGTTGCGGTGATATGATCAATAATTCATTTTTACAAAATGGCGCCTAGATGACGTCATCATGATTTGATAACCTTGAAAAGTTTCGTTTCGCGATTCCATAATAATTTCCATACATGACATGAAAATCAAGAAATTTGACAAGCCCGATTTTGAGATAAAGTGGGAACAAAATTTGGCAATAAAAATAAATAAAGTAAATTCTGACGAATATAATAGGTGATCTGTCATATTCATGACAGACCACCTAAAAAGGAAAAAAAAAAAAAAAAAAAAGGCAGGCAAGGTTTGAACCACCGACCCCAGCTTTACTAGTCAGGTGCATTATCCAGTCGACCACAATGTTTCCGACAGACGGCAAATGCAAAACAGGAAACATATTGTCAATGTAAATTTTTGCAAGTAGAAAATTGGCATGATGACAAACCTCTACAAGTTCTAGTTTTGAGAATAGCACAAGCTTTAAAATGATACAATGGACATATTGTCTAAAGGGTACATTCTAAGCTAAAAGATATTGAAAATTTGGCGAGAAATAACCAATATTTACGGAATTAGAATCAATTTACATGAGTGTGGTGACATCATGAAACAGAAAACGTTAATTTTTAGTTCCGACGCCATTTTGATGACGTCACGATGTTTTTAAGGGTCAAATGTGGCATGAAATCATATCTCCTTTTCATACTCTATTCGAATAGGAAAAAAAAATTGGGGGTCAACGGACTCCCTGAAGAGCTACAGTGAATTTTATATAGGCATATTTTTGCCCACT